>NC_081819.1:4820000-7471250 GCF_030704535.1 Vitis vinifera
AGAAATAATACCTCTTCCAAAAGGGAAAAAGGCAATTAGAATAAGATGAATATAAGAGACATAGAAGAATGTAAAGGGAGAAGTAGATAGATACAAAGAAAAATTGGTGGCTAAGAGTCATGAGCAAAAACAAGGCATTAATTATGTGAACAAGAAATCATTTATTGCAATGTACAAAAAAAATCCTATTTTCCATGATTGAAGCAAGCTCATCAATACAAGATATTATTTTAGTGAAAGATGAAGTGCAATTAAAGTTTCAAAGTTTTAAGATCAAATTGTGGATATGTTACAAAGCTTCTCAAGTTTAAAAATTTTAGAAGACTAAGGATGTTACTTGGAATTATAATTCAAGTTTAAGGGAGCATGTTGGAAAGTTAAACTTGATTTAGAAAGCTTCTAAATATTATAATTAGATTTACTTTCTAAAAGTCAAAGAAAACATTTTATTTCGAGTAGTTGATTTAGTTTCTATATTTAAGTAGTTGAGTATTAAAAGATTTCTATATTTTATTAATAGGAGTTTCTATATTTTTGCTGTTACAAGTTTCTGCCTTGTTAAGTGTGAATATCTACATTGTAATTTTTGAATACGTGTGGTGAAAGACAACAATTGTGGTGCCATGCCTAATTTTATGACATTTTTTCAAATAACTTCACTATGAAATCTTGGATAATTGTGACAAGTGGCTACTCCATCAACTGATTCACATGTGACAGTAGTAGTGTCCCTTTTTGCATCTATATGGTATTTTAAGAATTTCAAAAGGCAACTGAAATTTTAATAGATGCAGAAAAGGAACCCCTTCTTTTGTTGTTACAGCTAGCAGATCAAAGTTTTCTGGGTAAGCAAAGAAGTTTGTAATAAGAACAAAGACACGCAGCATGCTAATTACTTCTTAATGCTCTAAAAAGTGTAATAAGTCAGAAAAGATAAAGAGCGGTTGCCTTAGTGTAGGAGTTTTGGATTGGCAATACTTAACAAAAGATCATGTAGAAGAGCTTTCAGCAAAACAGCTGTTATCACATGTATGTTTTGGAATATATCTAGTAGGTTTGAGCTGCCAACAAAAACAACATTTGGAAGAGCAAGCATGAATGATTGTTACCGAATAACGGCAAAGTTGAAGGCCAGCATCATCCCCTTTCATCAGATTTTCTAATTTATTATAAAGACAGGGTTTCGAGGCTACGGATTGTTGGTATAACAGCTGCAAGGACAACTAATTGATTACCTCTTTTGCCATAGGGACGCTGAAGGTATTTGAGCACCCAAGTACTCTAGATCAAGTTCATGCAACTCTTCCCAAACTAATTTTTATCAAGTCATTTGTTGATTGATTCTATGAAATATGTTGGCAATGTAGTTGGCCATGGTGAAAAGGAAGCTGTACGTTAGATATGTTCTCAAAAGATTTTCTTTATGCCATCAATCTAAACTATGTGGATATGCTATTCAAGTTTGATGGAGATGTGACTGAGAAATAGTTTTCAAGGCAAGGGAGAATGAAGAAATTTTGGGGTTATAATCCAAAGCATTGGTTTAGGAGAAGAAATTAAGATGAGTAAACTACAAGAACAGAAAATGAAGGTAGGGTATGCATAGTTTTGGCTACAATGACATACAAGTGATGAAGCCCTTTGGGATAAATATTGAAATGGAAGTCAGAGCCTGTAATGACTTAATGACTGATCAGATAAAAGAAGCAGCCAAGTTTGGCATGATTTTATGGATTTTAAGAATGACTTTGTGACTGATCAGGTAACAGAATCAGCCAAGCTTGGCATGATTTTCTGGATTTGAGGTTTCCTGCAATAGCTGTATGCTTCAATACAAAGTGATTGGTAGAAGCTTAATGATTAAAATCATAAAACTATTACCAAGTTATTTTCTCAAGAACTTTATGATTATTTATTAGAGACTGTTAGCAAGCTCATTAATCATCAGTTGTTAGAGGGCTGCACACACATGATTTTGATGGTCTATATAGTTTCTCAATACAGTTTACAGAATAGTAGTACTCTAAATTTCTTGTAATCTAAATGAAAATATTCATCATTGTTTGAAAATTTTGGTTGTAAAGAAATTATACATTACTGTTTCCTGGTTGTAAAGCTTTGATTGCTCCAATGGAGTGGGGAAAAAATGCTTCTGAGGTTAAATTTTCTTCTCTTTTCTGTCAGGTGATCTTGGGAAACCAGCTGAGAAAATGATATATAAAACATGAGGGGAAATTAAGCTAAGCAGAAGACAATCAGGATAGCACAATCACCATAACAAGCAGCTACATCATAGAGAATGATGTTGAACTTAATTTTTTATAGGTAACATAACACAGTGTAAAATAGTAGAATACTCTCCACTCTGACAAAACAATTCAGATATTACTGTGCATTTGGGAGGGTATCCATTTGTTTATTAGATATGATGATGCTTTTCCAAATGCATAGGACAACTAGGGTTTGAGCTTGATCGAACAAATAAAGAAAGGGTACTAGGATTGCCTGCAAAATGCACTGAGATTCATATATCTATGTATAAAAAGAAGGAATGGGAGAGATGAGAAAACTAACCTTGAGCTTGAATACTCAAAGAGCTTTCCTGCTGCTGAGAAGACAATAAGCGCTATCTCACCATCACACAGCGTTGAGAGCTCCTGTGCTTTCTTAAAAAGCCCTCTTCTCCTCTTTGAGAAGGTCACTTGCCTTGCTGCTGTGTTGCCAATCTTCTTGATCTGAATCTTCTGCTGCGCCATTGGAAAATTTTCAACCCAACCCTTCACAGAAAAAATCAACACAACTCCGTATGAGACCAAAGAACCATTTTACTCCTTATATGTAGAGAGAGAGAGAGAGAGAGAGAGGGAGGGAGAGAACAAATAAGGAAAAAAAAAATCAGACCCTTCAGAGATCCAACTGGTACTTCAAAGAGAATTCAATAGAGTGTGAGAGAGAGAAATGGGGGTTTGGAAAGAGAAAAAAAAAATGTGGGTGTGAGATAAGAGAAAAAAATAAACAAACGACCATACATGAAAAGAGAGAAGCACATTTCCAAATTAAGCAAAGAATCGAAAACCAATCCTAAAGAGAGAAAAAGAAAGCCAAAGATATGACTTGGATGAGAAACCAAGGTTGAAGGAGCCAGGCGGTAGCTGAAGGAAAAAGAAAAATCCTAGCAATATTCCAAAGACATTGGGCTGATCAGCATTGCAATTTTCACATATGGAGCTTGTTAGGAAGTGTACCAAATTCCTAATTAGTATAGATTTCTTTTTTTGTAAAGAATATTATATAGAATATTTCTAAGTTTATATATTATTGTAATATTAGACTTCCTTATAGAATTTAATTTCCATCCTAAATCCTATGTTATTTTTAACCTAATCTAATTGAATCAGAAAGATGAACTTTTTGGGGTGTAAAAATGTAGAAAAACATACTATAAATATAAAATGATAAAATTATATAGAAACAAGTTCACTCCTAAATTCAAATCTCAAGGAAAGTAGGGTCCAATGTGCTCCTATAACAGCCACACTCTTTCACATTCAGTTTTCAACCAACTAAGCCCAATACTCATCTCAAGCACCAACCTTAGATACATCACAATAAGGGATCAAATTGAATCTTAGTGAATCAACTCTTACAAGGAAGCATTCGTTAAATCCAATAAGAATCACACATATAGAACCCTAGTAAATTTTAAAGAGAGTTATTTTCCTTGTCAAATTTGTGAGAAATATGAATCTTAGAGTAAGGACAACTTTTTTTAATACTTTATATGCACTCCACTAAGACTCTCCCATAGGAGATCAAGTTTTTATAGATAAAAAAGGGGTTTAGCCACTCATTGTCATTCCCACATAATGTATTCAATTCACAAAATTAATAGAGATGTATTGCAATAATCAAAAGTAAGTTTATGTTTTATTCATTCTCCTTCCTCATAAAAATCTCTAATGGAAGTTTTTATACTTATTAACAAATGCTAAAAACATCAAGAAAATGGTCAAAATGCCTAAAAATGAGTAAGAGAGCCAAATGAAGTCTCAGAAAAAGATAACAAATTTTATAGATCAAAATTATGATACATGATCAATATGGTAAAGAAATGTTCAACAAAGGTCTTATTTTTTTAGGTCACCTTTGAAATCCATGGGCTATTGTTGAAATCAATACTGAATCATTTTGTCATTGTATAAAAAAGTTCATCTTGAATAGCATCAATCCTCTTAGCCTTCTCCAATTGTATTAAACTCCAATACACTCAAGTCAAGTCAAAATACTTCGCAAAACACCTTTTGCATGGATCGGTAATAAAATGCAAAAAAAATGCAAGTGTTTGCCAAAATCTTGAGCTTATAT
Organism: Vitis vinifera; assembly: GCF_030704535.1. Lineage (NCBI taxonomy): Eukaryota > Viridiplantae > Streptophyta > Magnoliopsida > Vitales > Vitaceae > Vitis > Vitis vinifera. The sequence continues at coordinate 4,824,366 of NC_081819.1, forward strand.
AAGTTTGGTGTAGAAATTTTCAATAGTGAAAAATTGATAAATGAGTATGTCATCTCTATTGGTATCAAAATTTCCTACCAAGGTTTTCAAGTATCAAAATTATGTCCAAATGTTATTGAATATAACCAATGAAGGAAACTAAGGCTTGATTCTCTAGGTGCTTTATCAAAATTTCGATAGAGCACATTTTGGTATCAAAATAGGTTTGAAAAAGGGCATTAGACATCTAATTTATACTATTCATATGCCTTGACTCTTTCTACACACCCATTATGGTACTTTAAGATTAAGTTTCAAATGCTTTTAGCACTCCCGATGTTGCTCATGCTATAAATTCTAGTTATTCTCAACAAAATAGAGTATATCTCAATAGAAAGCATATATCAAACATGAGCAACAATTTAAATAATATTGATATCTTTTAATCATCATATAGAATTATAAATTTCTCTAATATAAATAGCTCTAGCACAACTCATTAGACAATTACTCTCTACCTCAATCAAATTAAAGTACCTTGAGGTGTTTATCTAATTGGTTCTCAGATTCCACCTTATCTTTGAATTTATTCAAGCCACCAAATTTCCTATGCATAAGGTAAACATAAGCATACCTAGAGTAATCATCTTTGAAGGTAATGAAATAATCATACCCTCCATGCACTTAGACATTAAAAGGTCTACACATATTAGTATGCATGAACTTCAGTCATTCTTTAACGCTAACCTCTTCAACAGTAAAGTGTTTGTTTGTCATTTTACCTTCTATATAAGATTCGCATACTACAAGATCTTCTAGAACTAACGAGTGCAATGTTCTAAACTTAACCAATCTTTGGATCATATTTAGATTAATATGACTTAGGTGTAGATGCCATAGATAAGTCTAATTAATGCTAGGTACTTTCCTCTTAAGTGAGGCATGATCATTTTCAATGATAGATAACAATGATATAAGAGTAATATAAAATATATTGTCAACCAACATATCTGAGCAAATAAATGAATCATTCTTTCAAATGAAAACATTTTTATTAAAATAAACTAAATAATTCGATTTATTTAACCTAGAAACTAAAATCAAATTCTTTCTATACTTAGGTACATAAAGACAATCCTTGAGTTCTAAATATTTCTTATTTTTTAATACTAAAGTAACATCTCCCACTCTCTACGTAGTTATCCTTGTAGCAGATGCTAGAGTCAAGTACACCTCTCCCTCATTTAGTGTTCTCCTTAGTTGAAGCCCTTGTAATGAATTATAGATATGATTAGTAGCTCCAAATTCTATCCACTACTAAGCATGATTCAACTAAAAGTGTATGGGATATACCTTCCCTTTTCTTCAAAAAATAAGGGCATTCTTTCTTCTAGTGGCCTTTCTTGCCACAAATGAAACACTTACCCTTCCTTTTGCTTTTCCTAGCCTTATTTTTTCCATGTTTGGATTTCTTCAAAGAATTCATTTTCTTCTTATTATGAGAAGAATCTGAAGAATCTTTTAGTACCATGTTAATACCCTTAGGATCCTTGAGAATACCCTCAACAATCTGAAGTTCCTTCATCAGTTCTAGCAAGATCATCATTAACTTATTCATATTCATACTATAATTGAGCTTAAACTACTTGAAGGAGTTTGGTGAGGTCTCTAGGATCATATCGACCTAGGTTTCCCCATCGATTTCAGCTCCAAGGATCTCCACCTCATTGAAGAGTGCAATCATATGAATAATATGATATCTAGGGAGTTCCTTCTATCATCTTGGGGCTCATGATGGTCCCTAGGGTAGCTTGCTTAGTTGGCCCACCCTTATCACCAAACTTCTCTTGTAGGCTCAAGAGAATCTCATAGGTAGTGGCAATGCCCATGTGTTGTTGTTGCATCACATTACTGAGAGACCTAAGTATGATACAACAAACCTTCTCATTTTCTATTTGTCGCTAGGAATGAGCATCTTTCTATCCCTACGTGGAAAACTCATTGGAATGGGTGGAACAATCTCTTGAGTTACCCATTTCAACTATTTTATTATGAGCACTATGTCCAAGTTTCTTTTCTAGTCAATATAATTAGATCTAGTCAACTTATCATCAATGAGAATAAGGATGAAAGGGTTATAAGACATAATTCCTTTTTTTATTAAATGACGTTGAATAAATTTTTTTTAATCATTTTAATGTAAGTACATGAGTTAAAATGGGTACTTCAATTATAAATTGTTTACTGTTCAATTAGATCTCATAATATAGATCTTTTATATATATGTTAATGAAATCGCTCATTATATTCATTGATTAATCTTGATTCAAGTGAACAATGTCCTACCAAAAAGAAATATATTCTATATCTAATTAAAGAATTCTATTTAGAGAATATTTAAATAAAAGAATTTAGCTAATAACTATTATTCATAAAATCTTTTGCCCCATTCCTTTCAAAAGTTAATAGCTAATCATAATATTTAAATAATAGATTAGTAAAAATGTGCTTTGCCATAAATAAATATATAAATAACATAAAAATAAAAAACAAATAAGGAACACTCCTTTTGGTATAATAGAGTGATTGGAACCCTCAAATATTATGCTAGAGATTATCCCATTAAAATACAACTTGATTGTTTTGAGATTGAAGTGCAATAAATAAATAACATTTGAATAAAAGTTAATTACCATATTAGTCCAAAATGCATACCTCATATAATGTGTTATGTTTCAAGATTTGAGATTTCATGGCATGTATTAATTCAAATTAGATCATTGAGCTTTCTCAAAGGATTAATTCTTTGGTGCAAATATATTATAGAGGATAGAAACTATATATAATTATCAAGTCTCAACACTTCTTATATCTATATCCTGAAGTATGAAGTATGATTAGTTCCCTCACTCCAGTGGATGTTTCCAACTACTCGTCGTCACATTTCAATCCATCACGTATAGTCTTCATAAGTTCATCTCTATCCTATAACATTTTCCCACCTAAAATATTTATAGTGATAGTTTTAACATTTTTTTTTATATTATAAGAAAATATAATATCAAAATGATCTATTCTCAATGCATGAACAATTCAAAAAATTGATAATAGAGTTCAAGTACTTTTTCTTTTTTGGTCTTATCTTAATTTAATATAACTTGTAATGAAAGCTTAGCTTACAAGATTTCATGCTTTCTCTGCTACTCTTATGGATATTGCCTCCAATAGCCATTCCAACACTACCCAATGCCACATCAATAATGAGTACGTTTTACATTTTTTTCTTATAAGATTGACCTTTTTGCAAATCTCTAGCTATTGCCTTTGTGCCAAAAATTCAAGACTATGTGACATTTAGATTAAGAAGAAGAAAATTGACTTGTACAAATTTTTTATTTCTATATATGTAGAGGTAAACCTTTGGACTAGTCCTAGAACAAACTTTGGGTATACTTATTGATGGTAATCTACAAACTCGAATGGATATTGTCCATCTCTACTGTGTTTCATGCCAAACTTTTGTTGGGTGGAGTGTCATATATATTGTTTTATATCTCACAAATTAATTAATTTTATTTCATACATATGAGTTCTAATCTTATAGGTGAATAATATTTCATTCAAGTTTGCGAGCAAAGACAACACATATGAGTTCTAGTTTTTTAATATATTAATAAGCCATATATTAATGTATCTGAAATAAAAATAAATAAAAAATAAAGAAGAAAAAAAAACCCTAAATATTAGTTAAGTTATATTATTATTAGGATTTAGTTGTTCCATAAATTATAAAATTTTAAAAACTTCTTATCATCTTAATAAATCAAGTGGTTTTTAATTCACAAAAAGGAAAAATAAAAGTTGGACAAGTATTTTGTTTTTTTTTTACTAGATTATACATTTAACAATATTGGTACTTTTTGTACCTAAATGTTTTCAGTCTTACACATACATACATACATACATACACACATACATACATACATACACACATACATACATACATACATACATATATATATATATATATATATATATATATATATATATATATATATATATATATATATATATATATAATCCAAAGTGGGTTTGATATGATTTCAATTAATAAGTATTTGATAATTTATATTTGCCATCAATAAAATGAATTTATAAGACTCCCTACGTTTGAGGAAATATCACCTAAAATATACTCAATGAATATTTTGTGGTTATTTAGATGAAGTATTGGATATGATGAATTTCTCAAATAATTTAATTTATCTTTAACAATAGGATAATAATTTAACCCTTTTTAAAAAAAATGTTAATTTCCATTATTTAATTCTTTTTTCTCTTTCTCTAGTATATTAAAGCAAAAAAGAAATTATTCATATAAATAGTATACCTTTAGGACTAAATTCAAAATTTTAGTGGACCTAGATCATATCAAAATACATCCTCCATGTCATATGTGCCAACATCAAGAGCAAGTTTGCAATTAAAGCATTCCAATTTTAAATTTTAAATTTCAAAAAGAATGTCAAATATCAAATAAGTAAAATCCTCTCTAAATTTTCCTATCAATAGAGGAGCATTCTTTTACTTCAAAAGGAGGGAAAGGAATTGGGCAAATTGAGGCAAACCTCATTATTGATTAGAAGGTTTCCTTATAGTCTACATCCTCTCTTTGAATGTAATCTTTGGCCATGAGTCAAGCATTATACCTCTCTATTGAACCATCTATCTTTCATTTGACCTTGAGAACCCACTTGCTCCTAATTATCTTAAGCTAAAAGTGGAAGTTCAACCAACTTCCAAATAGAGTTGGTTGTAGCTTTTCACATGTCACAAGTAAAGGAGAGCTTGAAGTTCCTTGGCATATCATCATCATTATGCAAAGCATACATGAAAACTTCCCCCTTCATAGGGAACAACTCCACCTTTGGTTATACCCGATACTCGTCCCATGCAATTTTTTCGGTCAATAAAATTAGAAATGAGCATTGAAATCACATTCCTTAGTGACTAAATTATTAAAATCAAATGAAATCCAATGGTAAAAATGTTTCACATCTCCAAGTTATGTAGAAAATTATTCAAACCTTAACCATGTGATTGGAGTATAAGGTAATAATAATTGAAGAATTGAACGATCATAGTACCATGACATCAAATGAATTGATAGGTTCCTTGTAAGCCCATTAACAACACTTGGATGAAAGGTCTTAGATTGAGGTGAAAAAAGCACTAAAAAGCCAAGTAAGTCTTAGAAGAGAAAAAATGAGTCTCAAAATAATTCTAAATCAAGTAAGAGAGGTTAGAATTGAAAAAATAGAAAAGGAAATTCCAAATTAGGCTAAAAATGAGGACGAGGTAATATTTCAACTAAAAGAAATAATAAATCTCATATATAATATTATAATTAAAAAGAAATATGATCATTGAAAGTTAAAATGTAGGGCTTGGAGATCGAATGAAAGGAATTTTAAGGCTAATGCTATAAAAGGTAAAAGTGAAAATTTAGAGACCTTGTTATTAGCTTATAGTGCTGGAAAGAATGAAAACAAAAGTACATGGTTTTTGGATTCAATCTATAGTAGTCATATGTGTGGTAGGGAAGAGATGATTTCCAAGTTAGATAAGACTTCTAATTTAGAGGTAAAATTTGGAAAATGATATAATAGTACTAGTTAAGGATAAAGGTAAGATTTTCATTCAATTAAATAAAGGATCCTAAAATTTTATCTCTAATTTGTTATATGTTAATCCATGTCTTCATCAAAATCTATTAAGTATAAGGAAAACTTTTACAAAAAAAATGATTTGATATGTGGATCTATATGGGTGTTCGTACCATTAACAATGATTAGAAATGACTAATACCAAAGCTAAATATGATACAAAGTCATTTATTTTTTTTAAATATTAATTGTGGATAATTGACTTTCTTTAGCTCTATAGTTGATGATAAAATTTAGTTATTATACTCATGTTTTGGATATTTAAAATTTGGAAGTCTAAAATTACTTGCTCCTAAGAAGGTTTTTGGGTTGTCTTCTATTAATTCTCTAAATGAGGTTTGTGAAACATGCATTGGAGCTATTTCAAAGATTGGCAATCCACCTAAAGCCAAGAAGTTAGAGCTGATTCACACAAAAGCGTGGAGGCCATCACTGGTTTCATCTCTTAGAAGCTCATTGTACTACGTCACCTTCATTGATGACTCCACTAAGAAGGTATGGGTTTATTTTTTGAAAAAGAAATCAAAAGTTTGTGATGTTTTCAAAAAATGGAAAGCCATGGTGGAGAACAAGATGGGCTTGAAAGTGAAGCGATTGAAATCTGACAACGGAGGAGAGTACAAAGATGAGAAGCTTAAAGAGTTTTGTGCAACTAATGGAATTAAATTGGAAAAAAAATTTCCCAAGACACCTCAACAGAATGGTGTAGTAGAGTGCCTGAATAAAACACTAAATGAACGTGCTAGAAGCATGAGAATACACACAGTCTTACCCAGGATGTGGTATTTGGTGTGTTTTGTGCATTTCATGTCATGATTCAAAATCAATTCTTAGATAAAGTTCAAATTCTTCGATCAGATAATGGAAGCAAGTATGTCAACCAATAATTTCAAGCTATTTCAATTAAATGACCTTCTTCATGAAACTTCTTGTACTCACACTCCACAACAAAATGACATGGTTGAGCGAAAGGACAAACATATTTTAAAAATGGCTCATGCTTTGTTAATTGGAGCAAAACTACCTTGTCAACATTAGGATGATGCTATTGTTAGTGTTGTACATTTATTGAATCGAATGCCCTAAAATCTATTGAAGTTTCAAACTCCATTATAGGCTTCATCTAACCATGTTACCTTACCGTTCATACTGTTTATTCCACCACATATTTGGATGTGTTACGTTTGTTCATCTGCATAAAAATCAATGAACAAAACTCAATCCTTGTGTCAATCATTGCATTTTTTTTCGGGGTATGCTACAAATAAAAAGGGCTACCGTTGCTACAATTCTACCACCAAATTTACCTAGCTCATGACAGATGTCGCATTTTTGGAAGCTGAATTTTTTTTACTTTTCATCGGAATCCACTTTTGATCTTCAAGGGGAGACATAGGATGAAGAACAATAGTGGAAGGGTTTTAAGGAAGTTAAGGAAATTGATCAAGAACTTAGATCTAGCAAGATAATAAGGGGAGGAAATGAGGTTGTAGCAATAAAAGAACATAAGGAGAATAGCATAGAAAATAAGGACGTAAGAAATGGAAATGGTGGCAACAATGGGGAGGAAGGTGAATTTGGACCCTCTAGCAAAAAACCCCTCTCCCTCACGTACCTAACAATTGTTCTCCAAAGAATATTCTTGAAGTAAGTTCTCTTGTATCATCTTCTAGTCATGCTTTGGATACTCCAACTAGTTATCACTTACCTTTCAAGCATAATAGAGGTAAACCTCTAGTTCGATACTCACCAAATGTTGAAGAGAAAGAATCAAAGTACCTGATTGTTAATCACGTAACCACCTAGATACTATTTGAGCCTCTTAAAGCCTTTATGCACAAGTTGTTCTCTTGTCATGTTCCTTGTGGAGTACATGAAGCCTTAGTAGATTCAAAATGGGCCTAAACAATTTAAGAGGAAATGAAGGCACTACAAAAGAATAAGATATGGGATCTTGTTTCACTACTGAAGGGAAAGAAAATAGTAGGGTGTAAACCAGTGTTCTCCATTAACCATAAGGCAGATAGGTCTATTGAGCAATCCAAAGAAAGGCTTGTAGTCAAGGGATATACACAAACATATGACATAGACTATCAAGAGACATTATCACCAGTTGAAAAACTAAACATTGCTAGAGTTTTACTATTTCTAGTAGCAAATTTAGATTGGCCTTTACACCAATTTAGATTGGTTCATCTCGGTGTTGGAGTTGGATTCAGATTTTGTACCTGATTGATGATCAAGGAGCCTAGAAGAAATTGCCGAATGAGAAATTGCTGATTTCACATTCATCAATTTTTTCTCGGTCTTGATCATCTATCAGGTACAAATTCTTTAATCCTGTGTTTCTTTTTCTTGATATCCTGGACAGGTTAATTAGCTGTGATTGACAAGTATGATCCACGACTGTTTCTTTCTCACTTTCATGGTCAAGAATCTGAAACTCAATTTCATTTGGGAGTTGTACTGTTTGTCCCTCACTTTCGCTCACTTTCTCTAGAAAATTAAATTCTAGTTTGGTAGCTCTCAAGAATCTGATAGCTTGGGTGTCGTTGATTTCACACCCAACAATTTCTTGGCCCTTTTTGTCATCAATCCGGTAAAATTCTCCTAACCCTTTTCCTTATTCCCTTTTTTTCGTTCTTTCTTTCTGTATAGATCCATTACAAGTTCATTTGCGTTGTTTCCTCTATAAGATTCATAACTGTTTATCACTTTCTCTCAGTTTCGCTCACTTTCTCCAGAAAATTAAATTGAAGTTTGCCAGTTTTCAAGAATCTGATAACTTGGTTGTAGTTGATTTCTCCTAACCCTTTACTTTCTTTCTTTCTGTAGAGATCCAATTCAAGTTGATTTGCTTCGTTTCCTATATAAGATTCATGGCTGTTTCTCTCTCACTTTCGCTCACTTTCTTCAGAAAATTAAATTCAAGTTTGGTAGCTTTCAAGAATCTGATTGCTTGGGTATGGTTGATTTCACATTCAGCAATTTCTTCCGAGCGTTGTTCATCATTGACTGTTAACACAAATATATTAACTAATCCTTTCTTTCTTTTGTCGGATATCTTAACACATCCTTAACTGTTTGGCTCTCTGTTTCTTGGTCAATTTCAGTTGGAAGTTGTTGATTTCTTTTTTCTAATCAGATTGCCTTTTCACGTGGAAGTTGTTGCTTTACAATTAGAAAAAAGAATTGATGTGTTTTTAGCTGTTTTTGTTTTTAAAAAATATTTTGATAAAGTATTCTGTTTTCCACAAAGTGGTTTTCTATTTTTGAGAACTAAGAAGAAGAAAAAGAGAAAAATATGTAAATATGAACTATTAAAAACTATTTTTTTAAGAAATATTACAAAATGAACTATTAAACCTTTAGGTTACGTTTGGTTGACAGGATATTATAGGATATCCTAGGAGATGTCATATCCCATTGGATAAGATATGCATATCCTAAGATATACATAGCCTATGGACATAATATTTTAAGGTAGGAAATCTAATGATATATGTTATATCATATTTATATTTAATTTGTGAAATGAATAAAAAATAATATGAAATATATATTATTTTAAATATTTAAAATAAAAATTATAACACATTCAAATATTTTCTATTTAAAAAAAATGAAAATTTTGTTGTTTAAAACTATTCATGATTAATATATTTAAATTTTACAAATAATTATTTTTTATATTATGTTATTTAATATATAAAAATAATTTATATATTATATATTAATGCTATTTTATATATATTTTTTTAGTTTTTCTTTTTTAATCATAAAATTAATTTATAATTAAAAATTTATTTTCTAAAATGAGTATTAAAACAACAAAAAAAAAAAATGAATTTTTGATAATGGGATATGTAAGTCTCATATTTTACCATAAAATTAACATATCCCATGTGAAAGGGATGAAAAAAAAGGGTGGATAATATATCCTACCACATATGATATTCTATGTTTAGTTGAATATAGGATAGGATAAGTGATGAGATAGCTTATCATATCCCATCACCAACCAAACATTGGACAAGATATAATATCCCCTCTCTTATCCTATCCCATGTTATATCCGGTCGACCAAACACGACCTTAATCTATATAAGACTACTTAAACTCTTGGTAAATGATTTATTTGAAGATTCAAAGGGGATTTATTGGGAGATTAATGAGAAATACTAGGTTTGTAGTGTATTTAAATCTCATTCTACCTAATAAATAAATTATTTAACAATTAAGCATCTACATCAAGCCTATTTTCTTCACAAGGATTAAAAATAATAAAAGAAACATGAAACCGTTATATAAAATAAATTAAGCTTCACTTTTTTAACTGGTTCTGAAGGAAATTAATGGACAATTCAAAGTTTATAATCATAATCAAACATGATGATGTGGCAAATGGTGTATTTTACCATATAATTAATCATCATTGCTCATAGTTCACACTCATTTAACTGTTTTTCTAAAACAAAATAACCAACTTTCCCTTCCCCCTCTTTCTTTCTCTGTTTGTGGTTTCTCTCACTTTCTTGGGAAAATTTAAGGTGATAGTTGTCCTTCCCACCAGGAACTAAGTTGTTGGGAGCTTTCACCTTCAAGCCTTCTTCATAAATATCTGGTATTTTCTCACCCGGAATCTCTTGTATAAGAGTTGCAATATGGAAACCTTAAGATTATTCTTTTTTTCTTAATTTGTCTGAATGATATTGTAGGATCTGTCAAGAAGAGTAGCTGTTAATCTTTGATATTCCAAGTTCCAATGGCCCTTGCACCAGAAACTGCACGTATGCTTAGTGCTCTTGAAGCCTTTCTGGATGCCCACCACTTTCTTGCGACTTCCGCTGCATCCGTTGCCATAATTACTTTGCTTTTGACAACAATTTTATTCTGGTATTGTTTCTTTTCTGTTATATATATATACATGATTTGTGATTTTAATTAAGATTTGATGCTTAATTAATTGATTAATTTCTTTGCTATTCTTGTAGGATCTTTTTCCATTTTCCATGACTCAGCTCCTCTTTGATGGCGGTGTGTAGGGTTCCCATGCTCTCAAAACTAAATGTTGTTGACTTTTTTAATTATAACATTTATGATGTTCCAAGTGTGCAGTATTTGTGTGATGCCTAGAGCATACAATCATTTTCGTGGTGGTCTATATGTTGATGGACATCCTGCAGGGAGTCATGAGGATGCGGTTTCTGTCTACTGTACTTTATGTGGAAGCTGGCTTGGGTGGAGAATAGTAAGGATTTATATATTTCACAAGTTAATTCATTTTCTCTTTGATTTATCTATACCTTAATTGATATTAAGAGTGATAATCATGGCACACATGTTGTTGATTTGGAAGCACAATTACCCCTTTGTAATCCATGAAGGCCAATTTGTACTCGTGGTGTGTGGTGATGGTGCAGGCATAGAGGCTGTATTTCCTATGTAAATTTTTGTATAGATTTCTATGCAGTTAAAAACACATCAAATGTTGCGATGTCAATGATTGTAAATATAATCGCGATTGTTACTACTACTTGCTGAAATATGTAGTGCGTACAATTGCCTCAATATTGGTGCCCCAGAAAGTGAGTAATGGTTACAATTCATCAAGATATAATTAAATGAATATTTTACTATTATCTTTTTTCTTTTGAAGTTTTGGTTGTGATTTCAATGATCGTTGCTAATTTTATAGATTGAAAAAATTACATTGGATGATGAGTATTGGGTAGGACCAAAGGTGGAGTTGTTCCCTATTAATAAGGGTGAAGTTTACATGTTTAAATATTGGGTAGCCTCTCATCCTTTACTTGTGAAATGTGCAAAGTTGCAATGATGGAGTCTATAAGAAAGTACTTCATTTGAGAATTTGTTGAACTTCCACTTGGGCTCAAGACTATTGGGAATCATGGTTAAAAGTTATACCAAGAGAGGGTGTCACTATGAGGAAACCTTCTCATAAACAATGAGATTTGTCTCAATTTCCTTATTCCCTTTCTCCACCCCCTTTGGAGTAAAAGAAAGTGCATTTGTTTAATGTAAAACCCATGGTGATAAGAGAGGTTTGAGGTAAGTGAATAAAGTTGAAACTCTTACTAGTGAGGAAATTGTTTTTGTTAAAGGCAAAGATGAAACCCCTATCTAAGTAGCACCTACCAACACTTCTTCACTTTGCACACATTGTAGGAAGTTTGGACATACTCAACATAGATGCCACACTAGATTTCTTGAGAGGTATGAGTTTCAATTGAATAGACTTGTGAATGATTTTAATTCTCTAAAAAAACAATATTCTAAATAGTGGAAAATGAAAGAGAACAAATATTAAGCCTAAGAATAAGAAAAACACCCCTAACACATCCTAGAGTGAAGCAAATTTGGGTAAAGAAAAAAGACCTCCTCTCTTTCCAAAATAAGGGCTTAATTATGTCTGAAGATGTTCCTTTATATTCTCTTAGGAATCTAGATCCCAGGAAATCTTTAGGAGTCTACCTCTTCTTAGCTCATTGCTCCATAGCCTATAGCTAGGACCCTCTTTTATTGTTTTATCTTTTATCCTAGAGCTATGTTTTGTTTAGAAGTATTTTTTTCTCTCATGATTTCTTTTTAGTGTATATATATATATTAATGAAAGTAAGTTTCTTGTTTAAGGGGGATTCTTTTGACTTTTACTTAAAAATCATTGGGTGTAGGCCTAAGGATTCATGTTTTTTATACTCATTTTATTTATTTATTTCTACTCCTTGACCTAAACCAATTCTTCTTATGGAAATTTTGGATACCCTTGTTAGTTTCCTTTTTATCATGATTTGTAATATCTCAAGTGTTTAGCCTAGAGAAATATATCAAATCTACAAGATTTGATGTCAATATTCCTAAGATATTTGTTAATCTCTTTTAAGGTATAAGATTCAAGATGAATAAACATCATTGTATAGTGGAAAATCAACTAAAGTTACATCTTGTGATTGATCAAAAGGGAAACTTCTTAAGTTTAACTAATAAAGTAGATTTGATTTCTCTACAAGGATTAAAAGTCATGTCTAAATCTTATTGTACACATACCTTGTTTGGCTAAGATCAATATTATTGCTTCCCAAAGCGAGTTAATGCAAAATTGAGTTGTCGGCTAAGATTAATTCTTGCATACTTTCCAAGATTCAATCTTTAAATATATGTTAATCAATTAGTGACTAAGTCAAAATATGCGATAAAGTGATTGAATAGTCAATTGATTTAGGAAAATCATAAATAAATACCTAAAAGCAATATTTCATCGTGGAAAATTTTACATAACATCCTCATTATGCCTAAATTATAGTTAAAAAGTCAAGATCAAGTAAAGATATGCTAAACAACACCAGATTAAATAACAAAGCTAGCATTGAACGAATATTTCAGCATGTAGTCAGAATAGAAAGGTTCAAAAAATAAATTTTTTTAAAAAAACCTAGAATGTGAATTTAATTAAAAAAAATAGAGAATATATCATGCATTTTAGCTTATTATCCAAGTGACCAAAAAATTTAATAAAGCTCCAATTAATTCTAGTTCACCAAAATATCCTAAAAGGTCCAAAACAAGACTAAATTCTATAGCATGCATAAATCAATTTTTTTAACCACTTTGTAAATGTGATAAAATCATATAAAAAATCATAGAACAATTTAAGATGCATATTTGACAAGAAAAATATTGTTAAGGCAAGAAAATATATGTATCAATTTTAAAAACAACTAGACTGCCCCTTGGTTTAAAATTGGGACAGTGGATTGGGTGTAAAAAGGGAAAATTATATCGTCCAATTGGAAAAATATTTTCCAATATTTTATGTGTCAAAAATTATTTTCAAGATGTATTGAATAAAAAAATCTAAAGAAATTAAAGAGATCATTTAACAATTGAATTTTGTAAAGACATTTTCAAGTATCCAAAATAGTGTTAAAATTGTGTTTGTTGGAAAACTAAATTAAATTTATTGATTGAAAAAGTGTTTTAGGTTAATTTTTTTTTTCCATACATTTGATGAGTCTAGAGCAATATCCAAGCATTGAAACAATTTTAAGGGGTCTCTAGGTTGTTAAACTCCAATTTACAAGTTCAGAGGTGTAGTGAGCATTCAACAATGGCAGTAGAAAACTGATTTTTGGAAAACTTTGTATATAGGGATCTATCAAATCCCTTTTTAATTTCCACGAATTCATCCATAATTCTTTACCTCAAATGATCATTATAAGTTCAAGGTTAAGAGTGACTTCATTGATTGGAGCTATAAATTTTAGTTCATGTATCATTCAAGATCAAAATTCATTTTAAAACTTTTTTTAGTATGCATACCGAATAAAATAGGGTTGCATTGTCATTTGGAAAATTGAAATTTCATACTTAAAGGAACTAAGTTGAATTTTAAATAGAAGTTTAAGGATTGATTTAATTAGAAAAAATATTTAAAACAAATAATTATAAAAAATATTAGAACACATGAAATCTTAAATACAAACTACCAAGAAAAAGTATGTGTGTGTGAACTATGAAAGTGAATTACAAATATCAAAACGCAAAATCAAAGAGTCATAATCAAATTAAAATGTTCATCTAAAGACAATTGGCATTTGACTATCAAATGGCTTATATTGGTAAAAGAATTTGAAGAAAAATTACTCTAACCACAACTTTAATTTATCAAACAATCAACATTCAATCACCTAATTTCCTAAATGTCAAATTCTAACAACACTTGTGGCCCGGTTTGTCCACACCCAAACCTAATCTAAGGTATTTGAAATCAATGAGAATTAAAAATAGAGGAAAAACAAAATTAAGACTAAAGTTCAGCAAACTTACCTAAATCTTCTTCCAAATCTAATAAAGTATTTGTCCAATATGACTTTTTTTTTCTTCCAATATGCATTTGCTATATCTTCATTATTTCCATTAAAATTGGCCATGAATGAACTCTAGTTACTTTGAGGATAATGGATCACTTGCAGACTCTATTGGTTCGAATCTACCATCATTATCCATCTCTGAAATACTAAAAGATTCCAAATTCACTTTGACATCTTCCCATTCCATTTTTATCTGCTACTCATCATCCTAGGGCATTAGATTCATCGGAGGTGATTTCCTACCATGTATCAAAGGGAACAATATTATGATAGAAGGTAAGCTGTATGAATGATAGTAAGAAGTGGATGTAATTAAACTACTAATGGTATAATAATAGTGCCAACAAATAAAATGGCCTAATAATTCACTAATTCTCTTCAAAACTTAATTTTCATATTATGATCATTATTATTTTTACTACTATCTTTTTATCAAGGATGCTATAAATGTCTCAAGTATGAGATTAATGAATAATTAATATTTTTAATTATAGAAAAGAGTTTCTAAAGTCGAGGTAGGATTAAACCATCCAAATTATTTATCATATCTTCCTTTAACTAATGGATTTTTTTTTTTCAAAATATTAACTTTTAATTTCAAAAGTAATATATATATATATATTAAAATAGTATTATTGCACCTTTAACATTTAAAAAAAACAAAAGAAAAAACAAAAACAAAGAAAATTGACAAATTATGCATGTTCTAATGAAATAAATTTTAAAACAATATAACTATTATTTCCATTACTCTTTAATATTAATGGTTATGAAAATTAATTAAAAGATGTAAACAACCAACATTATTTTAACTTATATATATATATATATATATATATATATATATATATATATATATATATATATATATATTTCATTCATTGTTGCAAACAAAAGAAAGAAAGAAAAAACGGGACTCTCCACTATTAATTATAAAAATAAAAATAAAATAAAAAGTTAAATAAGTTGAAAATTTTTGGTGGCTTCAATATTGTTGGGAAGTTTTTAGTTAGAATATTTTCCTAAACTTAATTCAAGTTGATTATAAAAAGGTTCTAAAAGGGTGTGTGGGTGATTAAAATTTTTTAATGAATATTTATATGAAATGCCCAAGTTTTCTTCACCCTTTAAAATAGTAGGGATATCCTGGATATCCAAAAGGGATAAATACCTAAATTCTTTATTTATAAAAATATTATTTTATATTTAATTGAAAGTTGTGATTAGTTAAGGATAAAATAATATAATTTTTAATATCAAAAGATAACCTGAGAGATATTAGGGATAACAATAATTAGTTATCGGGATAATTATCATAACCACCAAGATAACCATCCTAATAAATTCAATAACAAACTAACTAATCAATCAAAAAATATCATCAGTCGGAATGTAAGAAGAAAAAAATGAAGATATGCAATGTGACATGATTTTTACATGGAAAACCCCCACACTAACTGTGGAGATAAAAAACCATGATGTCTAAAACCACTAATCTAAATCCACTATTTGAAATCAAGTTACACAGATTTACCAGGCCGTTTTTCCCTAAAGACTTACTCTTCAGTATCTACAACTTGATTCATGTTCACGATGCAACAAGCTCCTATTACTCCCTAGTAGATCCTTTAACCACTCTGAAGGGATGTTGGTCTTCAACCTAAGATTCAAAGATCTAATCCTTGAATGAGGGATTGAGAATGGTGTGGAACTTCAAAATTTTCTCTCTAGGGAAATGTGACAATTAATTGGTTGATTATAGATACCTAGGTAGGCTAGGTGATTTCAAAAATAGCATGCCAAACAAAAAAAAACCAATCATAATCATAAAGAAGATTTAGGGTGTGTACCTGGACTGCTTCTTAAGCACTATCACAAGACATCAATGGTTAGTTTGGAAAATAAAACACACATGTATTTTACCCTAGTCTCTTAATCAAACATGGCAAGCTAAACAAACAATAAAAAAATAAGTTGTACAGGTTGAGAAGCACATACGAAGCAATACATAACAATCATGTATAAAGCGATACATAATTTATGGAATTAAGATACGAAGGTAGGAAGCATACCTGAATAGCATAGGTAACTTATAACGTGCTTCCACAAGACATGAGGGGTTATATTATAAATAATAAATGAAATAAATCCTAGCATACTTGGTATCTAATTAGCATGGCAAAAATGATCAAAGTATTCGAGATCATCAATTATCACATACATCTTGTATATAATTCATAAAAAAAAAAAATAGATATGATTACAACAAGTAGCAAAGGTGACTTTCTAAAAAATTTTAGTGCTCACTCATTTAAAAATATAGTAGCTTTCTCAAAAATTTGGTTTTATAATATGAAAACATAGGATTGTAAAAGCATGAATGTAACAAATAAACTAAATTAAACTAAGTAGCTCAAGGGTGTATAAACCAAAAACAATAAAACTAGGGTAGGATCTAATTGAAGTCAAAATTAATGAACTCGACATCTAAATTATGCATCATAGCACCTCAAAATAATAACTAAAATTTCCTAAAAACTTAAAAATTAATTAGAATTAACAAAACTACAAAAAAATCAACTTGAAGATATAACAAAAACTAAGACTATAAGATGCTAAAAAAAAATAAAAAATACATGAGATCAATTAGACTAAAAATTAATAACTAAGACAGTAGCATGGATTGAATTTAAAAGTGAAAACCTATAAATTAAGAATTATTTATAATAACCTAAACCAAGGAAAATCAATCTAAGGACATTGCATGAATTTAATAAAAAGAAACTAAGAACATAAGATGCTAAAAATATGAGATCAATTAGGCTAAAATTAATAACTAAGGCAATAACGTGAATTAAATTCAAAACTAGAAATTTAAAACTAAAAAATTAATTAGAAACAACCAAACTAATAAAACTTAACTTGAGGACATCACATGGATTTAATAAAAATTAAGAATATAGGATGCTAAAAAAATACATGAAATCAATCAGGCTAAAATTAATAACTGAGGCAATAGCATGGATTAAATTCAAACTAGAAATCTAAGACTAAATAATTAATTAGAAACAACCAAACTAATGAAATACCTAACTTGAGGACATCACATGGATTTAATAAAAACTAAGAACATAAAATACTAAAAAAATACATGATATCAATCAAGCCAAAGTTAATGACTAAGGCAATAGCGTGGATTAAATTCAAAACTAAATAATCGAAAAGTTAAGAATTAATAAGAATTAACCAAACTAAAAAAAAACAAAAATAAATATAAAAAAACAGCTTCTTTAAAGCATGGCATGGATTTAACAAAAACTAAAACTATAAAACATTAAAAATAAATAAATTCGGAGATCAACCAAACTAAAATTAATAACTAAGATAATAGCATGGATTAAATTCAAAACTAAATAATCTAAAAACTCAAGAATTGACTAGAGTTAACCAAACTAACAAAAACAACTTTTGAACATGGCATGGATTTAACAAAACTAAAACTATAAAACATTAAAAAAAATTCAGGAGATCAACCAAACTAAAATTAATAACTAAGACAATAGCATGGATTAAATTCAAAACTAAATAATCTAAAAACTCAAGAATTGACTAGAATTATCCAAACTAACAAAAACAACTTTTGAACATGGCATGGATTTAACAAAACTAAAACTATAAAACATTAAAAAAAATCTGTAGCCGGCTATGCGTGCTACAAAATGAACCATAATGGTGCGTGGCTGTCTAGAGAGAACTGTTTTGGAGAGTCTCCCAAAATCTGTAGCCGTGTGGATGGAAGACTTGATGCGTGGTTGCTGTGGTGTTTGGGGGCAGGTGGCAGCAGGTTACAGCGTGGAGATGGTGCTGCCGGAGAGAACATGAAGTGGTGGTTGGTTATAGCGTGAGAGAAGATGGTAGTGCGTTGGTGTGACTAAATGTATGGTGGAGGTGGTGTCTGATGCCAGTGGGTGGAGATGAGGGTGTGGGGTGGTGCTGCTGTGCGTGAATCTGGCTGTCCAAAATCCTTCCTCCTCCCCAATCCGGCCGTCCTTGCTTTTCTTTTTAGATGTAATGCGACAATGTTCTTCCCCCCTCGAAGCCTCTATGGTGCCGCCTACTCTTAGGAATTGCAGTCCCTTGAGATCGTGGTTCCCCTCTCCGCTTTGTGGTAAGTCCCCTTTATGGCTGTGTGATGGTGAAAAAGTAGGCAGCAATGATTCTTCAAGCAGATAGGATTTCATTTCTAACGCTTCCATGAATCTGGGAAGATCTAAAATTTTGAATTCAGTTCAAACGAGGTACTCTGTTTGTGTGATAAAATGTCAACCTCCGTACAGATAAATCCATAAAACTGCTTTGAAACCTTTGCTTCCGGATCACCAGAGAAAATTGACTAACACATACAACAAAATAGCTTTTGATGCATCTTCGAAGCAATGAGCCTTCACCAACATTGGACGTCATTATCAAAAGAGTACTCTTGAAGTCCACAGTACGTTCAGCCTTTGTTATCGATCGAAGCGTCATCCTCAAGAATCTGATGCATCATGTTGAAGACGTTAGGGTAAGCCTTCTCAATTTTGCCAAAGAGAACCACTGCGTAAGGTCGGAGTCCAACAACTCCAGTCAATTAACCACCCTCAGTGTAACCAACATAACCAGGAGGTGACCCAATCAGTTAGGAGACTGTGTCTCTCATTTATCAAACTCATGTTGCAGCAAGCATGCAAAAATCCAACATAAATGACCTAACTGTTGCTCGATGCCGGGATACATCAGAGAAAAATCCTGGAGCTACCTCACCTTTTCCATGCATTGACGACCCCTCGATCATACCAGAAAACTCCCTTTCGTTTCTCTTTTCTGGCTGCTTTGGTCTTTTCTCTGTTTTGCTCTCCTTTGCCTTGCTTGTCACCTTCCCTTAGCTTTTTCCTCTCATTTCCCTTCTGCCCAAGCCGCCTTCTCTCAAAACCAAAAAAAAAACTCCTCTGATCTCCTCTCCTGTGGCCCTCGGCTCTATATAGAAAAATTCACACTGCCGAAGTAGCCCTTCATCCTCTGCCACCCGTCCTTTTTCTCCATGGAGAAAATCCTCCCTCAAAAATCCGTGAGTCTCCCCCATCCCTGCGGGCCATCACACCCTCCACATGCTTATTGACTTTTATTTTTTTTCAGGAAAAAATCTCACTTTCCTCTAAAGAATCCTCTCACTTTCTTAAACGCACAACCTTATAATTCCTCCAAAACCAATTTGGTAGTTTTCCTTTTTGCCTTTTTAATTGTCTTCATTTCTAAAAAACAAACCCTCAAACTCCAATCTCCTTCCCCAAGCCGTGTGAGTCTTTCCTTAAACTCTCCCAAAACGTCCACACCTACCTTCCAAATATCAATCTCAATGTGACCGTGCACACCTTCCATACCTTCCCTACAAAATTTCAAAGTTAATACATGCTTCCAGTGGAGATAGTTGGTTTCCATGAAAGGATTGTTGATTGTTTATGGATAATCTCATTCTCTGTGGTTCCTGGATTCAAGGTCTTAGTAATCTAAGAATTCAATCACACAAGTACACAAACAATTTTCTTGGAATGCCACGCATAACACCTTCAAAAGAATTTGTGAATGTAAATTCACGAGGTCAAAGAATTCAAAGTTAAATTCTTTAACTATGAAAAAAAATACTTCTTAATGGATTCCTCAATATCTTAAAAGTATATGATCCTCTACCATAGAGTCGAAGAATGATGGTGATATACTTTGAGAATGTTGGGTTAAGAACAGAGTAATGACATAAAAACTAGGCATATAAAGAACAAAATTGCTCAATATTAGGCATATGTGTACAGGTTGAACCCTAGAGGGCTGAATGAAATTTAAAAACAAAATCCTAGTCAAATTGAATTTAGAAAGAGGGTGAATTTTAGAAATTTATTGAAGTTTGGAAAATTTGATCTTGAGTGCTTGAGCCCATTCTAGGGCACTTGAGTGCTCTTACAAAAAATTCACTTTTCAAATGTTTTTTCACGCCCAAATACCTATTTCCTCTTTTTTTTTTTTTTTTTTTTTTTAATTTCTAGATATCTTAATTAAAATTCCTTTTCAAATTAATTTTTATGTTAACGCTCAATTTTCCTTGTTGTCCACTATATATGTTTTCAACATTATTAGCCTCTCGTTAATGTAATCATACTTCGTTGTCCAAAGTTGATTTACATCAACCTTGAGTCTTCAAAAATTGGGTAAGTCATAGAAAATTATAGAGTCCTAAATCCAGGTCAATGGAGCATAATGAAAAATTATTATCTTGTCATTGTTTTCAGAGATATATGTTTTTGAAAGTACTCTTTAAATATTTTTTGTCATAACAAAAATATTATTGTGCCAATTTATAATGATACACTGGCCAGCCTTTTCAACAACATACAAATTATACCTACTCCATATGTATTCTATAATAAAATAAATTGAATTAAATCTGTCCATCATATAGATATATTCTATAATGAATAAAATATATAATAATGTGTTTGTCAATAGGTTATAATCAACATCAAAAGCAAATCACTTTAAAGAAAATTGAAAACCTTCCTTTGCTGATTTATACAATTTTATGGTACAAATGATACAATTTTCTAATGAATAAAAATATTAATTCTACAAAGGAGCAATGACGTGGCATAGCAAAAGCGGCTCTCCTTGTCAGCGTGGAAGTGAGATATAACTGATTTTGAAACTAATTTAATTAATGTAAAATGAAATACCTGCCTCCATAGCAATATACATATATACTTCAAAGCCGATATCTCTTTCCCGATGTTGGACAAGATGAAGAAATGAAGAGAAAGGTGAAGTTGGATGGATCTGCAACAAGTGGATCAGTTGCTAACCAAGAAACCTTGAAGCCTCCCACGGTAACTCCAAGTTTAGGATTTCTCTTTTTCAAGATTTCATTTGATATTTCTCTCTCCTTTATCCTCTGCATGCTTGCCAAGAATCATGAGGGACCAGAATCATTTCCACCATTTTGAAAATGGTTCCTTCTCCTGGGATATAAGAATTGGCCAGTATGAAGTACGACGTATGATGTTACCAACTTATGTATTCAGATTAACAATGGGATAAACACCATGATTAGCCCACCTAAACATTATGATGTGGCAAGAAACCCATGAAGTGATCCAGAACGACTCTGGGTTGGAATCTGGTCTTTGCTACTGCAACTTGGTAACAAGGAAGACAAGTAAAATCAGTAGAATTTTATGTGGAATTAAACACATGAAGTGATCTCGGTGGGGTGGGTTATTTTCATAATCAGAAAACCAGTAATAAACTTGAAGAATGTATGAAACTTATTTATTATCATGGCAACCAAGTCTATCAACCAGTATATCTGTCAAGATAAGTTACTATTTGTATATGTCATCTATGTCAATGTCAAGAAAAGTCTAAAGCTAGCTTGACATATACATATGTCAAGATTTCTCTATTTCTACTAATGATGAAATCTTAATAGTATGATATCTATCAATGTTTCTTTTACTTCTGTCAATGTTGAATTTAACATATGACAAGATTACTTGATCTTATGTCAAGGTTAACTTACTCTTTTATTAAGGTTACTCCAACAAGTGTCAAGGTCAGACGTCATATATGTCATGATTAAACCCACATATGTCAAGATTTCTAAATATATATGTCAAGGTTAGATTTTATATATATCATAATTGCTTTATATATGTCAATGTTTGGTATCACATATGTCATAGTTGCTACTACACATGTCAATATTGAGCATGAGCCATATGTCAATATAACTTATGAAAATTTTAATATTATTTTATTATAATTTTAATTTTTTAATGGAAAATGAACATGTTATATACCATATGAAACCTATCTCAAAATTAAATTTGGTATATTTTTAATTATGATAATCACAATCAAGTCCTTAAAATAATTTAAATAAATTACTATTAAAAGAAAAAAATTATTACATATACATTAATTATTAAGAACACAATTCCATAAATGTTTTTCAAGTACCTCTCTATTTTCTTTATACAAACAAAACCTAGCTAAACACATTCAATTAAAATAATATACAAACTTAAATTGAAAAGTACAACATTATCTTCATAAGAGGTGATCTTTGTTTCAGCATCATTGTCTTCTTCTTGATGTGTTTCTTAGATACCTAGTAGAATAAACACATAATTAATAGAAAGTTAAGTAACAAATACCAAAAAATTGAAAGATTTTTTTTTCATAGGACAGTAAATATACTAACCTTCAATATCACAAAGATAAAATAAATACACCTATTGACCTTTAATATCATCAATTGTAATTGAATTGACTTTGTGATTCTAGATTCAATGTAAAACACAGTGGATATTCAAACTCACATATCCTCCAGGATGAAGCCTCATCCATACTTATCTCTTGCTTGAAGCCCAATCAATGGTGAAGCATGACCTCAACAATCCCGAGGTTCAAACAAAACTCAATGGTTTGTTTTAAATGTAATTTTTTCCCATACATTTTTTTTTGTATTGGTCTTCAAATGTATACATGGTACATTGTTAATATAATATTTGTATGCATGACAACATGTTTTAAGTTTTAAGGTTATTATTATTATTTTTCTTTTGTGTTTTTCATTTGTTTTCCATTTTATTTCTTCTTTGGCAATGATGTAATTTTTTTGTGTAGGGGTTGGTGCTTTTTATTGAGGAGTTGTTGCCCAACTCATAGCATAAACATTGTTTGAGACACTTATATAACAATTTCAAGTAGAAGTTTAAGGGACTAGTATTGAAAGATAGAGTCTGGAAAGCAAGCATTGCTTCAAATGTCCCTAGTTTTAGTAGACATATGGAGTGGATGAAAGAAGAAGATGGAGATGTTTATAATTGGTTAGCCTCCAAGCCAAAAGTTCACTGGTCTAGACCCCATTTTGGCACATCATTTATGTGTGATATCCTATTGAACAATTTGTGTGAGTCATTAAATGAAACTCTTGTTGAAGCAAGACAGAAGCCAATTTTGAGTATGTTTGAGGACATTAAGGTGTATTTGATGAGAAGGATGAATGTAAGGAGGATTTACATGACTAAGTGGGATAGATTGCTATGTCCCAATATCCACAAGATTTTGGAGAAGAATAAGGTTGAGGCAGCTACTTGCATACCTACTTAGGCTGGTGGATTGAAATTTGAAATCAATTGCATGCACGATGCTAGATATGTTGTCGATCTTTTCGACCAAACTTGAAAATACAGAAAATGGGACTTAACCAGTATCCCCTGTTCACATGTAGTGGTAGCCATATTTGATACAAATTTGAAAGTAGAAAACTTTGTGTATCCATGTTATCATGTGGCAGAATATAAGAGAGCTTATGAACACTTTCTTAATCCAATGGATGGATCTAATATGTGGCCAAAACAAGGACTGCCTGTATTACATCCTCCACGTTATCATAAACAACCTAGAAGACCAAAGACATTGAGAAGAAGAGAACCTGATGAACAAAGTCGGAATGTTTCCAAGCTGAAAAGGAATTATTTGGTGATGGAGTGTAGGGCATGTGACTAGGAAGGTCATAATGAAAGAACTTGTAAATCAGGGAGAAGTTCAAATTAGACATAGCAGGAATAAGACACTCAACAATAAAATGCAATCTCGAGCATTACATAATGATATGCAGTAAATGATTAAGAGGGCAATTTATTTTGTTCATTTTGTGGGATAGTTTTTGGTATAGTTTATATAAATGTTAATAGTTGTTGGATTCGATAAGGACAATATTTAGGAAAGGGCGCCATGGAAAGACCTTTTTTTGTATTATCATGGTATGCCTTGTTTTGCAAGTAACACAACCTATAGTTAACTTATACTGAATATGTTATTAACACAGTTTGTTTTTTTATGCCTTTTTTTTGTCTTGTTTTTTTCAACTATGTGGGATTGGATGGTCTCTACTTTAGTGCAGGCCATTTTTTGTGTTGTGTGGTATTGTATTGTAATTTAGAGCAGGGTGTTTTCTTTGTGCTATGTTATTGGTAGTTATGCATATGTATTGATGCAGCTATTGGTAAGCTGGACATTTATTTGTGCAACTATTTATGTCTCTTGTGTGTTGTTTATGTCTACAAGTATATGTATGAGCCATATCCTGAATACTAATATGAAGCAGGTTATTGGTAATTATGCATATCAAGGAGTTCATTTGCATTTTCTTTAAGTTAAATTCATTTGAATGTCATTTGCATATCCCAAATACTAATATGAAGCAGGTTGTTGATAGTCATACTTCAAAATCTAAACTACCACTATATTGTTGATTATGGAAGTCACCTTGATTGCAGTAATAGATAGTAAGAGAAAACAGAGAATAGTCCATTTCCATTTTCAAAGTTGGACGAATAATTTGCAAACCAATATCAACTACGGATTTTGCATAGTAATTGCACACTAATCCCATAAATCATCCATAAGTCAACTAACCAATATCACCACTATCGAACATGATGGGAAAAAGTCGAATATCTTTGTTTCCTAAGCCCAAATCAAGTTAGGACTATGCATAACTATCCTATGCCTTTTCTAAATCATATTCATAGCAAAAAATAGCATTTTTTAAAATTCAAAGGATTCAAAAAGTGCTAACGAAAACCATACCTTAGATTAAGATGTTCTCAAATCAAATCCACGTGGTGAAAATGAAGATCGAAATCACAGAAGTCTTCCTCCCGATGACTCGAACCTTGATCTTGGCACACTTTTGATGGAGAGGAAAAGAGGGTGGATGCTATGGCTCTCTATCTCTCTGGATGGTGGAAGACAAAAGTTATGGAAACCCTAACCCCCAGGAGGTATTTATAGGGTTCCTAAGTGGGCTTAAGTGACTTGAGCCCACATGGGCTTAGGTCACTTAATCTAGCCCAATATGGGTTTTAATTGATTAATTAACCCAATAGGGCCTACTAATTAATCAATTAGCCTAATCCAGAGACCTTGTTCACTTACTCTTATGTAACCTTATGTAATTACCAAAATACCCTTATGCACAAAAGTGAACTTAGAGTCACTCCAACCCTCATAATCTATGCCAACAAGGTATATGAACTTAAAGTGGGGACCATTAGGACCCATAGGAATACTAGCTCCTCATAATCCAATTCTAAATTTGATTCAACATCCTGCTACAGAGAATCAACTGAACTCTAGTATCTTATGTAAATAATAATGAGACAACAAGCGTTCAGGTCTATGACCCGCTATCTATTGTGTTCAATCTCCTAACTGGTGTCTATAGCCTAAGAAAGTGAAAGCTATTACATTTTCAAGACTACCTCTACCATCCTTAAGTTATAGATCCTCTTATTGTGTGTTCAATTGACATATCTTAGCTTTTAAAAAGCCTATGTCAAGTTCCACTTTAGGGACTACTATGACCATAGTTTCCATGAACACATCTCCTTAGGATCACCCAAGGGGACAAATAGTCTCAATCCCAAGAGATATCATGGTGCCTCTATTGAGAATACCTACTACTACTGGCTTCCATCAACAATGACCCAATTCATAGGGAATATATGATCAGCTTACGATCTCACCCATAGG
Organism: Vitis vinifera; assembly: GCF_030704535.1. Classification (NCBI taxonomy): domain Eukaryota; kingdom Viridiplantae; phylum Streptophyta; class Magnoliopsida; order Vitales; family Vitaceae; genus Vitis; species Vitis vinifera. The sequence goes on from NC_081819.1 coordinate 4,850,590, forward strand.
TCAAAGTCATTACTAACTTTAGCACAAGCTAAATATTCTCTCAAGGTTGAGAAACAATGCAATGAAGTAGCTTGGTGAGGTCATGACTACTTGATAATCTTAAGTCATGACTTACCGTAGGTCCTATCCAATGTGTAACCATACACACTAGTGCACATACCATGGGAAACATGTCCCAATATCCAAGACCATGTTAAAGTTATCAACATCAGCATGTGACTGAGAGGATGTATTGAACAAGTCAAGTTTGTTTTTGTGTCAAAAATATGCCTCTGTTTAGTTTTTCAATAAATTAGGAATTGTCCGAGTCTTAGGGAGGTTGTTGCAGCACGTTTAAAGTAACTGGTTATCTTTCTATTCCTATTTTTTAGTATTTCTATTTCTGTTGATGGTTTTGCCTATAAAAGGCTTGTATCAGGTGAAGTTTAAATCATCACCATATTAATAAAATTATTTTCTTTCCTCCTCTGTGTGTCTCTTTTATAAAGTGGGTTCAACATTTGGTATCAGAGCCAGGTTGAAGAGGGATTTCAGAGAGTGTTTGAGAGTCAAACACGTGAGGAAAAGAGAGAGTGAAATGGGTGATCTTAAAGTCATTGGCGGAATAAAAAAGCTCAACAACCAAAATTACAATACTTGGTCAACATGCATGATGTCGTACATGCAAGGCCAAGACTTGTGGGAGGTTGTGAACGGAAGCGAAATTACTCAACCGGAGGTTGAGGATGCGAATGGTATACTGCGAAAATGGAAGATAAAAGTGGGCAAAGCGATGTTTGCTTTGAAGACAACGATCGAAGAAGATGTGCTAGAGCATATTTGAGATGCCAAAACCCCTTACGAAGCTTGGAATACGTTCACCAAGCTGTTCTCAAAGAAGAATGACACAAGGCTCCAACTTCTAGAGAGCGAGTTGTTGTCGATAGTACAACGTGACTTGACGATCGCTCAGTACTTTCACAAGGTGAAGACGTTATGCCGGGAAATTTCCGAGTTGGATCTAGAAGCCCCAATCGGTGAAACCAGGATGAAGAGAATAATGATCCATGGTTTGAGACCAGAATTTAGAGGTTTTGTTGCTGCTATACAGGGATGGCAAAATCAACCATCACTTGTTGAGTTTGAGAATTTGCTTGCTGGTCAAGAAGCCTTGGCTAAACAAATGGGAGGAGTTTCACTCAAGGGTGAAGAGGAAACGCTTTATGCCCACAAAGACAGGTGGAATTCCAAGCAGCACACTGTAAGAAGAACTAAAAAGAATGAGGACAAGGCAAAGAGTAGTCAAGGTGAAAGGAGTGCTCGTGTTGAGGGAGATTCGAAGAATCCTGGCACCAGAAAAAAATTTGAAGGGACGTGCTACAATTGCAGAAAGAAGGGTCACATGGCAAAAGATTGTTGGTCGAAAAAAGGGCTTGTGGAAAGTAATGCTGCTACTTCCAAAAGCAAAGATGAGTGGGATGCTCAGGCACTTTTTGATGCAATAGGAGAATCAGCTTTTATAGCAACAACGTCTGAACAAATTGATTATGAGAAGGATTGGATCATTGACTCAGGCTGCTCAAATCATATGACGGGTGATAAAGAAAAGTTGCTGGATTTGTCGGAGTACAAGGGAAGACATATGGTAGTCACAGTGAACAACTCAAAACTACCAATAGCTCACATCGGTAATACGGTAGTCTCTTCCCAATATAATACTAATGATGTGTCGCTTCAAAATGTCTATCACGTCCTAGGTATGAAGAAAAATCTTCTCTCGATAGCACAATTAACGTCTTCAGGCTATTCTGTTCTATTTGGCCCTCAAGATGTGAAAGTTTATCGTGACCTTGAGATTATGGAAGAGCTGGTGATAAAGGGACGGAGACTAGAGTCAGTCTATGTGATGTCTGCAGAAACCGCATATGTAGACAAGACCAGAAAGAACGAGACAACCGATTTATGGCATATGCGATTAAGCCACATTAGTTATTCCAAACTAACTGTGATGATGAAAAAGTCAATGCTGAAGGGACTTTCACAACTTGAAGTGAGAAAAGATACAATCTGCACAGGATGTCAGTACGGCAAAGCGCATCAGTTGTCGTATGAAGAGTCAAAATGGAAAGCAAGCCTCTCTTAGTGGGATGAAATACATGGTGACCTTTATTAATGATTTTTCCAGGTACGTGTGGGTGTACTTTATGAAAGAAAAATCTGAAACTTTCTCAAAGTTTAAAGAATTCAAGGAAATGACAGAAGTAGAGGTTGATAAAAGAATCCGTTGTCTGTGTACTGACAATGGAGGAGAGTATACCTCAGATGAGTTTTTTTACTTCCTCCGAGAATGCCGAGTACGCCATCAGTTCACATGTGCCAACACTCCGCAGCAAAACAGCGTAGCAGAAAGAAAGAACAGGCACCTAGCAGAAATTTGTAGAAGTATGCTTCATGCAAAGAATGTTCCAAGACGGTTTTGGGCAGAAGCAATGAAGACTGTAGCTTTCGTGATCAATAGGCTTCCTCAACAAAAGTTAAATTTTTCATCACCCTTTGAAAAATTGTGGAACATAAAGCCTACAATTAGTTATTTTCGAGTTTTCGGATGTGTTTGCTATGTCTTTGTACCTAATCATCTACGCAGCAAGATGGACAAGAAGGTTGTTAGGTGTGTCTTAGTAGGATACGATAGTCAACGAAAAGGATGGAGATGTTGCGATCCTACAACTGGAAAGTGTTACACATCCTAGAATGTGGTGTTTGATGAATCATCTTCATGGTGGTCCTCAGAAAAGGAAATATTACCAGATTCAGATGTTTTTAAGGATGAGTTGCAATCTGCTCGAATCCAACTAAGCTTAGGTGAAGTTGAAAATGCAGCCAATGGTGATATCAGAGATGACGAAACTCAAAGTCCTTGGCAAACTGGTGTGCATGGACAACTAAGCGAAGAAGGTGAGCCTAGTGAAACAGAAACACCAATTCCACTTAGAAGATCAGCAAGAACCAAGAAGCCAAATCCCAAATATGCCAATGTTGCCATAGTAGAAGATGCAAACGCAAAAGAACCAGAGACATTTGCATAAGCATTTCAGAATCCAGACTGGAGTAAAGCTATGAAAGAGGAAATTGCAGCATTAAAACGAAATCAGACTTGGGAGCTCGTGCCAAAGCCAAGAGATGTAGAGCCTATTTCCTGCAAATGGGTTTATAAGATAAAACGTCGCACAGATGGATTAATAGAAAGGCACAAGGCTCGTTTGGTAGCTCGAGGATTCTCTCAACAATATGGACTAGACTATGATGAAACGTTTAGTCCAGTTGCAAAACTTACAACTGTACGAGTCTTACTTGCACTTGCAGCTAACAAAGATTGGGACTTGCGGCAGATGGATGTGAAGAATGCATTCTTGCATGGAGAGTTGGATCGGGAGATCTATATGAATCAACCGATGGGCTTTCAGAGTCAAGGTCATCCTAAATATGTATGTAAGCTGCGGAAGGCACTCTACGGATTGAAACAAGCACCCAGAGCATGGTATGGTAAGATTGCTGAATTTCTAACTCAAAGCGGGTATTCAATAACACCTGCAGATTCTAGCTTGTTTGTCAAAGCTAATGGAGGAAAGTTAGCTATCGTACTTGCATACGTAGATGATCTAATCATCACTGGAGATGATGTTGAAGAAATTTGCTGAATAAAGGAGAACTTGTCAGTTCGTTTCGAGATGAAAGAACTTGGACAACTTAAGCACTTTCTTGGGCTAGAGGTGGATCGTACACACGAAGGGATTTTTCTTTGTCAACAAAAATATGCCAAAGATTTGTTGAAAAAGTTCGGGATGCTCGAATGTAAGCCGATCTCAACACCAATGGAACCAAATGCCAAGATGTGTGAACACGAAGGCAAAGACTTGAAAGATGCAACAATGTATCGACAATTGGTGGGTAGTTTGCTTTACTTAACTTTCACTAGAACCGATATCTCTTATGCAGTTGGTGTGATGAGTCGATACATGCAAAATCCAAAGAAGCCTCATTTGGAAGCAGTTCGACGAATTTTAAGACATGTGAAGGGTACAATTGATTATGGTCTATTGTACAAGAAAGGTGAAGATTACAAGCTAGTTGGCTACTGTGATGCTGATTATGTAGGAGATCACGACACCCGCAGATCAACTACCGGGTATGTGTTTATGCTTGGATCAAGAGCAATTTCTTGGTGTAGCAAGAGACAACCGACAGTATCTCTATCAACAATGGAGGTAGAGTACCGAGCAGCACCAATGGCAGCTCAAGAAAGTACGTGGCTTATACGGCTGATGAATGATCTACATCAACTAGTGGACTATGCAGTTCCATTGTACTGTGACAACCAGTCGGCAGTTCGTTTGGCAGAGAATGAAAACAAAAGTACATGATTTTTGGATACAATCTATAGTAGTCATATGTGTTGTAGAGAAGAGATGCTTTCTAAGTTAGATAGACTTTTAATTTAGAGATAAAATTTGGAAATGACACAATAGTACCAGTTAAGGATAAAGGTAAGATTTTCATTCAATTAAATAATGGATCCTAAAATTTTATCTCTAATTTTTTATATGTTAATAAATATGATACAAAATCGTTTATTTTCGTTAAATATTAATTGTGGATATAACACTACTACAAAAATTCAAAATAATGACGTTTGATTCCTTGACACTTTTAAAAAGCTTCATTATTTAGATTATAATGTTATATTCATTGGTGCTTATTAAAAGTGCCATTGTTTAGTGTAATATTTTTCAATTCATGGCGCTTATTAGAAGCGTCATTGTTTGATAAGGGCCATCTACGCATAACTCGGTATATAATGACAGTGTCGTAGCATTAATAATGTACCTTGGCACTTTTCTAAAGTGTCATTGAATTATGGGTACAAATATATCTCCCTAAAATATTTCTTCCCCTCCACGATCTCTCATCCACTGAACATTTCCTCAACCATTTCAAACCCCCCTCCCCCTAAATGCTCGTCCAAAATCAACCCGTGAGCAAGACTAAATGGGGGTTGTAGGAGACTTACCAGTGGGCATTATCACACATCCTTCTCATATCCTTCTTCATTCCTAAACCCTAACTTTGACAAACCCTATTTAGGAAACTTATCGAGTTACCCATGTAGCTCACCCTAGATTGAAGCTTTTTTTTTAAATTATTGCAAATCAATTAATATCTGTCAATCTATAGTGACCCAAGTGGCATTAAAAACATGTATTTGAGTTATGAGATTCTTAATCCAGTTATTGTGGGTGACAGATATGGGGTTCTTGATTCAGCTATTGTGGGAGAGGCTTGAGGTGGCCATAAGGCATCATCTTGCCCAGATCTAGAGTTACGGCGTTCTTAATCCAGTTATTGTGGGTAATGGATGTGGGGTTCTTGATCCGGCTACTGTAACCAAGGGTTGGGGTGGCCATAGGGCATCATCTTGCATAGATTTGTAGGGAAGAGTGTCAAATGGGTTGGACTGTTTTGGGTCATGGTAGAGTTGGCCGTCATCGAGGATAATATCCAAGAGGTGATTCCTAGCTGTAGGTTTCTGTTGCTTTGGGCTGGAGTTGAAGATTGGTAACTCTTTTTGTTTCTTGATTATTTAATAGGGGTTTCTTTGATTCTTTTATTATGAAAAGTTTTATCCTTTTGTTTCTTGAAAACTATTGGGTGAGGAAGTTGGAAGTTGTTTTTGCAGTTGTTATTGCAACAATGGTCCTTTCATTCATTGGGATGTTCGGTGACACTTAAACCCATTGGAAAGGAACTTTTAATAGGCAAGAAATTCATTTTTTATATGAAGTGTTTTTTCCCATGTTTTTATGAAATATTTTCTTAAGTTGCATCCTTGATAAACTGACTTTGACTTTGAATCTATTTCTAGGTGTTGTGATTCCAAACCTTAGCTCAAAAATAATTTGACAAGTAGTAGGAGTTGTTAGTTGTGTTATAATGGCTCACAATGTATTTTTGCATTCTACTTTGGTACATTGAAGGAAGATTGACCCTCAAAGTTCAGGTTCAAGAGGCACTTAAATGGTATTCAAGTGAGTCTCCTATTGTCCTTCTCATTTCTTTGGTGATTAATTTTTTTGTGACAATTGTTTTTGAGAAGGGATTTTATGGTAATAAATAGACAGGTCTACTTATGGTAATTCATTTTTTAGAAAGGAGTTTATTAGAATTAAATTAAACTAAAATCTATTTTTAACTATTTATGTTGAAATTTAATTTCTTTAAAACTAAATTCCTTTATTTTAGATATTTAATATAGTAAAATAAGAATCAAAATAAACTTTCATTCATTTATAAGAACCATAAATAGTAATTTAAAGCTAAAAAAATTTGATTATATATATTTTAAAAATATTTTTGACAAAAAAAAAATTGAAGTTTTTTTTCATTGTTAATTAAGTACCATTCTTAAAAAGTTTTATCAAAATTTTAAAGTGATGCAATTCATTTTCTTTGGTGCACTTGGTTTATTTTAAACTATTTCTATTTGAAAGGCATGGTGAATTACACTTAGACTGAAGTTTTCTCTTTGCCTTTGCTTTTATCAGGTAAAACTTGTTCCGAATGGGTACACTATAAAAGGAGAAATGCATATTTTATTGACTAATTTTAATAGGCAAAAAGATAAAATGATGTCATTAAGTTGCTCATGTTTCTCTCTTATGTGTTGTAAGTCTACCCTTCTTGAATTGAATCATTTTCTTTGAAGAATGTGTTGGGTGCACCATATAGAATAATAAACTAAGGTGATGTTTGTTTTTTTGCTTAATTCTAAATAGAACCTTAATGCTTGTTTGTTTTTGTAGTATTTTATTTCTATTAAGTATTAAGAAGTAAAGAAAAATCAATCTGTTATTTTTTCTATTTAGAAAAACTTACATATTTTGGCTTTTTCTATTTGGCAAAAAGTTTATAATAAATTATGAAAAAGTAGAAAAACAAACAACTTAAATTCTAAAAACAAATTGATTTCGGTAAAAAGCCAAAAAAACAAACACTACCTTAAGTGTCCTCTATTCTTCTCTCTGCATAAATTTAAAGAAAATTCACAACATTTTCTTTTATAAGGGTCTCCTTTTTTAAAGTGAAACACAGTACATGTGTATTAATTATTACCTTTCTTGCTTCAATTGCTTGAACTTAGGCTTTGTAATAGATTTTTTTGAATTAAAACTATGATTTGAATTCTAAAACTTTAAGAGAAAATAGGGACTTAGCTTCAAAGATATAACATTTGAGATTGCTACTCACTATGGATGTATTTATGTTTAACAAAATTAATGAACTATTTGGTTGTTTAGAAATAGTTTAAAATAATCTTAAAATGGTAAAAATATGAATATATTATCATTTTTTTCACATTACCCCGTAATTAATATGACTAGTATAAAATGTATAATAATTAATTAATGTCGTATCTAAACTAAAAAAATGAAAGTAACAAAATCTATTTGTGCTTTTACTAGGATTTTTATATGTTTTAAAATTCTCCTAATCATAAATAAGATTAAACTTGACATGATTTATTTGTTTTTAAGTAGTGGAATTTCTTATTTACATGTCCAAAATATTTAAACACCTCAAAATGGACAAAAAAAACCCAATATTTAAACTTTATACATATAAGGGAGAATTGGGCTTGGGCTTTAGGCTTTGATAATTTTTGGGCCCAACTCATAATTCTCCCTATATATAATATATAAAATATCAAATAAAAACCCAACCCACTCTCACATTCATGATTGTCTCGCTTTCTCTCACGTTCCCTAGAAAATCCAACTTGCTAGCTTTCACCAATCGGAGACAATGTTATAATTTGAAGATTGCTCATTTCACATTCAACATCTCTTGGTTGTTGTTCAAGAATCCGGTAAAATTCTCTTCACCCTTTTCTTTCTTTGTTTCATTCTTTCTTTCTTTCTTTCTTTCTTTCTGTAGCATAAATGTATCACTTTCTCCAGAAAATTCAATTCAAGTCTGCTAGTTCTCAAGAATCTGATAACTTGGGTGTCGTTGATTTCACATTCAGCAACCAATTAATTGGATACCAATTAGTTTCCATGCCCAAAAGGATTGAATAGCTGACCAATTAATTGGAATCCCAATTGCTTGAATTAATAATCTAAGAATTTAAGCTAGCTGAAATGATTCCATCTGATGCAAAACCCTATTTTAACTTATCTTTATTAATAAAATATAAAAGGGTCAGCCCATAATTTTAGAACTTGAGGTACCAATTAAAGAACCTCTTTTAATATTTATGAGTAAATTTTCTCATTTGAAAGCCTTTAGTGCCATTTGGATTGAAAAACTTCAAGTGTGTCCTTTTATTTAGAGTTAGTGGTCTTCATATTTCACTAAATAAAGGAAATAGGCCAAATTTGAGAAAAAATAATGAATTTTGTTTGCCAAAAATTAATTTTTCAATTTTTTTTTATTGGGCAAACCTTTTTTTTTTAATTAAAAATTTCACTAAAAGCTTTCATTTTATAACTAAAATTGGAAACTCCAATATTGATTTACTTAGAATTTGTTTTTTAAAGTATTTTTATTAATTTCAAATGGGGTTAAATGTTTAAAGCATAAATGTAGTACTAATTCTTATTTGCATACAGATATTATTATTTTTTTTAAAATGTTGAATAAAACAATTTTAAATTCAAAAATAAAATTTTTTCTATCAAAAATAAAAAAATCAATTTTTAAATTTTCTAAGTCATATCCTTTATCAATGCAAACTAACAAATGTTATTGTGATGATATTTATTCATCATAAAATATATATAAATCTTTAATATTACTTTTATTTAATTAATTACTTTTTTATGATTAATTTTTTGTGTGTATTTTTATAAATTTGTGTGGTCTAATAATTTGTGATGTTTATTTTTATCAAAAAATATTTAATAACAAATAATCTTATAACATAATAGATTTTTTTATCATATATATATATATACACGAGCAAATAATTTGTCACAATTAAAATATTTTCAAATAGTAGCACTTTTATATGGTTCGTGTGTTTGTGTAGTTCACATTTCTAATTGGGCATTTGGTCTCATAAATCATACCATTGAAAAGGATACAATAATTTTTAAAAATATTTAGTAAAGTATGACACTTTTAAAATTATTTTAATTCTTCAATAAAATGAAAATATAAAAGGAATTAATTGGTTAATATATATAATTAAAAACTTATATATGTTCAAATTATTAATTGTTTATATAAATGTAAAAAAATAATTGTTCCTTGGATACATTTTTTATTTAAAAAATAGATAGTAGTAATAAAAAACGGTCCGAATGATTACCATATTTGTGGAAATAACTGGTTCTTTTCAAAACTTGAAAGATAACTCATTTTAGATAAAAATACCCCTTTTATTTTTGTTTCTACCATAGCACAAATTTTCTTTTATTTTCATCTCATTTTTTTTCCCTTTTGATTATGTTTTTTTTTCTTCATTTATTCTTCGATGGTAAAAAAAGTTGACTTGTGACTATTCTTTTCAACTTATGACTATTCTTTTCTCTATTCTTCATTAATGGCCATGTAAAGAAATTTAAAGACGCAAACAACTTATTTTATTTTTCATATTTCCTTCATATTTTTTTCTTTTTTTCTTTTAAATTTTATTATAGAAAACAAATCTTCTTATATATCCACCAATTAAGAATATCTTCCAATAGTATAATCTAACATAAATGATCTTTTTTAATCCAATATGAAATGCATCCTCCCTCAATTGATTCAGAAAGAAAACATGTAGAAATAATATTTAGAAAAAAGAAAAGAAAAAACGAGAATGTAAATCTTATCAAAGTGGAGCTTAGATTCGACTATATAGAATTGAAATTACTCAAATTGTAGTGGATTTGTGTTTAGAGTTAGAGTTTTAAGACAAAGTAAGACGTTAATTGATGATTACGAGGAGACAAAGAAGTGTTAAATGATGAATGCAAAGTTTCAAAACAAACTGATGTTTGTGGGGAGAACATGAAGAACAAATGCGCTTAGTGCATAGATGCAATAATATTTTGATGATATTATTTTATCCTAATTGTAAAAGTGATACTATTTTTTGTCACTAACTACTATTGCCAATGTATATATTTTGATGATAAGTGATTTCTAATTTCTAATTTTATTTTTTCCATAATGCAATAATATCCTAATTGTACACAGTAAGTATATATATTTTATATAAAATAGTTGATCATTTTGTTACAAAAATTATTTATCATTGGAAATTAAAAATTACTGACAAATATTTCTATCACAAATATATGTATTTTGTCATCAAAAAATTTTCGGTCATATAGGAGTATCAAATTTTTATGTCACTTCTTTAGTTACAAAAAGTAATTTTGTACCAAAACTTAATGGTAAAGTATTCTATTACAAAATCTCCATTTCATATCACAAGACTTATAATTGGTGATGAAATTTCAGTCTTAAACAAAAAAATTTGTCAACTAAATATCACATTGGTTGTAGTGAATGTGAAAGAGTTTTGTAACTCAAAAAAACATGATTTTCATTGATCTAGGTCTCTTGTCTATAGGAGTAGACAAAATCAAAATTAAATACAATATTTAATCTTTAAGAGGAATAGAAAAAGTCTCTATGAATAAATATGTGGTCGTTCACAATTATATATATAATAGCAAGTCTCTAGGAATAGCAAAAGTCTCTCTCTCTCTCTCTCTCTCTCTCTCTCTCTCTCTCTCTATATATATATATATATATATATATATATATATATAATTTCTAAGGTTTAAATTATTTAGAATGAAAGTATTAAATTAGCTCTATGAGATTGGATTCATAAAAGAGTGCAATTATTTTGTAATATGGTGGCTTGACCAACCTAGCTTGTCCAAATATATATCTCTTTCAAATGATCATATAATATTTAATGGAATTAGGATGAGGTACGACTATCTTTAAAAGACAATAATATCAAGCAAAATAAAAATATAGAATATCTTATGTTTTTTGAAAACTAATAGAACAAAATATTTTATCATTGTTTGGAAAGAAAAATAGAGGGTAATTTTAAAAATTCATGATGTCTAAATATTCTTTTACTGTTTTTTTTTTTAAATATAAAAACACGTGATGGCAAGGTGGTAATATGAAGGTGGCTGAGTTTAGTGACATCTTGCATGACTGTTAAAGAGTATAAAATCATCACTATTCCTCTTTCGCATTCATAACTGTCTCTCTTTCAAACCAATAACAAACTCTCGTTTTCTCTCACTTTCCCTAAAAAATTCAACTTGCTAGCTTTCACCAATCTGAGACAATCTTATAATTTGGACGTTGCTGATTTCACAGTCAACAATTTCTTGGTCTTTATGATCATCGATCCGGTAAAAGTCTCACAGCTCTTTTCTTTCTTTCTCTCTCTCTCTCTGGAGATGCATCTCAAGCAGTCCATTTTCTTTGTTTCATATTTAACAATCATAACTGTTTCTCTATCACTTTCTCCAGAAAATTAAATTCGAGTTTGCTAGCTTTCAAGAATCTGATAACTTGGGTGTTGTCGATTTCACATTCAGCAATTTCTTCTCTGCCTTGTTCATCATCAATCAGGTACAAATATATGAACTAATATTTTCTTTCTTCTTCCGGATATCTTAACACATCCATAACTGTTTGGCTCTCAGTGTCTTGGTCAAGAATCTGAAAGAAGTTGTTAATTTTTTTTTTCTAATATATATCTAATCAGATTGCCTTTTCAGGTGGAAGTTGTTGCTTTCTGATTAATCTCATTGAATCTAAGTCCTTTTTTACAATATTTGTATTCTTTATCTTCAACTTAATTCTAAATGCATGGGTGAAGGAGAGTGATAGTTCTGGCAACACCGAAACCAACCATGGCCGACCAAAATCCAACATGGATCTCCTGTTACCACTGCTATCGACATTTTATGTTTCATATTTTTCTTGTATATTTGTTTGATGAATGTCCTCCTTGTAGGGCTTTGTTGTACATGCGGGGATCCCAATACCAGACACTTGCTAGTAGGTTTCTCAATGTGATCGATTCTTATTACAGATAGAATTATTATTTTGTTCATGGATGCAGTGCTAGCGTGTTCGATTCTTGCTTAGGGATAACAACTTATGAAATGATTAGTTTGGGCTTGACCCGTGTCTTCTGTTTATCATGCAAACAACCTGCTGGCTGGAAAATTGTAAGAAATACCATTCCCTCAATCTTCTGTTTCATGTGTTGGCAAGCTCTAAATCTCACATGCAGCTCTGGCAGAAATACCATTCAAATTAGAAGAGATATGTTTGATGTTGTGTGTAATGTGTAAATGAGTTTCTTTTTTCTTGGTAGCCAAGTTGCAATGCCCGAAAGGATTGAATGTTTGACCCATTAATGCTTCAAAATTTTTAAATACATTGTAATTGGAACTTTTAAATTTTAGAGGTTAACATTAATTACTAAAATATATATAGATAGACATGTCTCACTTGAATTTATTTATAAAAAAGACACATAGATAAATTAAAAGTATAAAAGTACAGTCCAAGTAGATCTTAGCATATTATCATATTAATAATATATTAATACAAACAAACTATAAATGGCCATGTTTATTGTTTAGAATCTTATATGTATATAAGACTAAAATCGTATGTTTGGCGCATGATAGGTATATTAATACAAACAATAATTGCTTTGAGACAGTGGGATGCCTCCTTTTTTGACATTTCCCAAGCCACCATATATGGGATTTCCCACCTTTTTTTATGACATGGAAGCACCTATATGTTGATGTTCATGAAGACCCTTTGGGGAACACTCAATTAGCTTGAGATTGAGAGTTTTGTTGCTAGACTACCCCTGGTTTTAAAACTATAGGTTCAATCCATAATTTTAGAACTTGAGGTATGAATTAAGAAAGAAATTATAATGTTTATGATTAAATTTTATAGCCTTTAATGTTCTTCGGATTGAAAAACTTCGAGTTTGTCTTTTTATATTGATTTAGTTGTGGCTAAAATTTTACAAAGTACAGAAAATAGGTCAAATTTCTCATGTTGTAGAGTTAAAGATAATTTTTTTGGAATTTTTTTCTTTAATGGCTTTTCTAAGGCATACCTTTTCAAAAAATAAACTTCAGTAAAAGTTATTTTGTCTCTATTTTTTTTAAAAAAATAATAATAATAAGATTTTGATTTGTTTAGAATTTGCTTTTGAAAGTTTTTTTATTTTTTGTATCAAGTTCTAATGGAAGTATTAAGTTATTTACATTGTACACCCCAAGTTTAGTTCAATTAAACCTAATAAAGTTTATATTTAAGGTGGGATTGGGAGTTTTTTGGGGTTCCTACTAACAAATGGGGAATCAAAGGTAGTATAGAGCAAATTCGAGGCATCCATGAATTACCTAGTCCAAATGTATGAAAGAGGTGCAAAAGGTAACTAGTTTAGAAAGTTACAAATAACCTACTAAATAGCCATTGATAACATAATGGGGGAATTATGTAATCATGCCCCATCTAAAAAAATAACATTTTTTAGAACTTGGGAACTTCTAATTTTCAAAGGATTTGTATTTTGAGGAAAATAACCCTCAAAATATTCACTCAAATAGTAAAAATAATCAACATTCCAAACTTACCCTAAACCCCTTCTCTCACCTATCACCAACCACCACTTTTTTTTCCATTTTTTTTTTGTTACTTTGACAATGTATCAAACAGCAGGCTCGTCAATAACAGTGGAATTCGTCCACATTAAGCTGTAACATTATTTAAAGAGTAGCAGTCATAGAATTATTTTAAAAAACCAAATAAATTGAAGTATTCATAATACATAACTTAGTTTTCTCTAGTCCACATAATGTGAAGACAGTTTATTATCAACGAAAATAGTGACACGAAAAACAACAAAGAAACAAATATATATGCCAAACTCCCCTTTTGTGCCATTTACTAGTGGTGATATTGTTTAACATACTAGAGCTGTAATGAGGTCTTCCATGAAGTGAATTTCCTACATAAATGAACGAGTGAACACTGAAATAAATAAAAAACATTCATGCATAGCGGTAAACCACAACAGATGATAGGGAAGAGGAGCAATTATAATGCAATTAATGTGAGTCCAGAGGAAAAAAGTGAAAAATTCAAACATAAGAGCCACTGTCATCAACTGGCCTCTAATTTCTCAGACATGGCAATGGATTCTTGCAACTAGCATGGTTGGGACCAGGCTCATTATGGCGGGAACAGTGGACTGTTCTCTTCAACATGAATTGTGATTCGATTCGACATTTCCTTAGTCTCACTAGAGGTCATCTTGTTAATGGATAAAGGAGAGATGGGAACATGTATTTCAAGCAGTCCCTAATAGATCCATCAGGATGTACTTTGGCATGTCATGTGTTACCAAAGTATGCATGGTGTCCAAGTAGATCACCTCCTAAGATGTCAATTTAAAACATTCGTTAACATAATCAGAAATATCTAATCTCAATCTGTGTATTGTTGCACAGGCATGGTCACATGGGATTCCAAACATTTTCCATGCTTTGCAAGTGCAAGTTCGGCATTTCAAGTCAACATCAAGATATGTGCTTCCAATGGAGACTTTGATGAACCTCCTATATATACATGTGTGGGGTAGGTTTCACTCTTTGCAATGTTGGTTGCAATTTTCTCTTCAATCATTGGACCAAAGGAGCCTTTCCATTTCTACATTACGCTATGGTGGTCATCAAGAAGAGATCCAACCTTATCCATATGCTCAATGAAAAAACACAAATGTTGTGATGATGCTCGTGTCTTTGCCATGAATTGAAAGACTTGACCAAATTGCTTGTTAATTTATCCCAATGCATTTTTGTAAATTTTGACATACACCAATGCTCGGCTGAATTATCTTCAATCCACTTAGCTAAGTGGGCGTTAAATGTTGTCAACATGTCCATGGCAACAAGGTAATCACACTCCAAGCTTGCGTATGCTACTACATTAAGCATTTCCAAAGCATTCTCCTTTCCTTTCCTTTCCCTTATGCTATGTTTTGTAAGAAAACTAATAAAGTTCTCTTTAATGTGATGGTAGCAATGGCCATGGTAGTCTGATCCAAAAACCTTCGAAACACTAGAAAGAATACCTTGGTGCCTATTTGTGGATGAGATGAATGACTCTAAGTCGAGAGCTCTGGGCTCTAAATGGAAAAGAAATGACTCTAGGTCGTAAATAAAAAACGACTCTGGGTCGAGAGCTTTGGGCTCTAAATGGAAAAGAAATGACTCTGGGTCGTAAATGAAAAATGACTCGAGGTCAAGAGCTCTTGGAATTAAATGAAAAAGAAATGACTCTGGGTCATAAATGAAAAACGACTCTAGGTCAAGAGCTTTGGGCTTTAAATGGAAAAGAAATTACTCTAGGTCATAAATGGAAAATGACTTTGGGTCGAGAGCTCTGGGCTCTAAATGAAAAAGAAATGACTCTGGGTCATAAATGGAAAACGACTCTAGGTCGAGAGCTCTAGGCTCTAAATGGAAAAGAAATGATTTGGGGTCATAAATGGAAAAGAAATGACTTGGGGTCATAAATGGAAAAGAAATGACTCGGGGTCATAAATGGAAAACGACTCTGGGCTCTAAATGGAAAAGAAATGACTCTGGGTTCACTACTACAAAAATTGTAAATAATGGCGTTTAAATCCTTGGCGCTTCTAAAAAGTGACAAGGAATGCAATGAACAGTAATTGTATAAAAGAATAATGGCGGTTTATAAACATGGTGTTTTATGTAAGCGTCATTATTGCACTTCATCATTCTTGGCAGTTGTAAGAAGTGTCATTGTCTCCTATTATTTATATATAGTCATATTTCCCCATTTCTCAAACATCCCGCTTTGTCTCAACAAATATCCCGCCTCATCTGAAAAAACCTAGAAAACTAAACCCATCATCCCTGATTTCTTGCCTTTAGCAAACTCGTCGGAGATGCCCTGATTTCTTGCCTTTAGCAAACTCGTCGGAGACGCCCAACTATCGAATGATCAACTACTGACTGGTGATAATGAGAGCACCTCATCGGAGACACCCAAAAACACTCCATTGTGTCAGGTAATTTCTAACAGTGGGTAAAAAAACAATAATAAAAAAAAATAGAATTGGAATCATGCGTTTTCAAAGCTTGAACGCAGTCAATCTATTAGAGTTTTCAAGATCTGGTATTTCAGTTGGAAAGGTTAAATTTTTTGGTTTCTTTGAGTGCATTTTGATTTGGGTTGTAGTTGGTTGGTATTCAGAGTGGTGTAGAGAACGTCAATGTCTGGAAATGGAGAAGAGGGGAAAGCCTTGGCTGGGAGCATTGGTGGTGGTGTCTTTGTTGTTTCAAAATCTTAGGGTTTCGTTGGTCTCTCAAGATTGAAGTAAGTGGTTTTTCATTTTGAGTGTTTGGTTGTAGGGAAAGTGGATAAATCAGTTACAAATATGCAGAAAATTTATTTCGAAATTGATTTTGGGGCTTTGAATTTTAATTTAGTTTGATGTTTATTTGGGTATGTACAGGTTTGGCTGCTTTGTTCCAATTTCAAAGAGAAAGAGAGTGGTGAGAGAAATGTTTGGGCTTTGGTGAATTGGGATAATGAGAGCTTCATCCCTGTTCGTGGTTTGAAGTGGAGTGCTCCAATTGGAAAGCAGCACTTTGTGAGTGATTCTTCCCTAAAAAAAACAATTATGGAAAAATTTTCTATTGTGCTTTGGAATGAAATGATTCTTGTTGCTTCTTCTTGGAGGAGCTTTGCAGCATCCCCTGTTGATAGCTTCTTCCCAAGAACGAAATGAATGTGTTTGAGGATGATTTTGAAACATGGAGTCTTAAGGGCAGTCCTAGCAGGACTCGAGAGTACATGTTGGATGGCCACAACCCTTTGGAGCCCAGAATAAGTTCCGAATGGAACTATGGGCCTGAGCACTGAGACATCAGTTTTGCATAGAGTGTTTTCTCAGCAAGGAAATTTCTTTCTATTGGAAGCCTAGATTAGCTAATCATGCAATTAATGGAACCTACACATGGAATTGGGCTAAAAAAAAAATGATTCACTAAAAAGTTCTAGCTTGTTACCCTCTGATTTTTATTTTTTTTAATGGGCAATAAAAGCTTAAACTGTAATTCCAACTGTTAGGATATTCAATACCTTATTTAGAGATTTCATTTGGTCAAAGCATTTAAAAATTGCAAAAATTTTCTTATATATCTTTCTCTTGATGGCAAAATTTGGGCTATTTTTTTTGGTGAATATATCAATGTTTTATTCCATTTTTGAGACTTTTTACTTTATTTGATCTGGAATCCTTAATGAAGTCAAAAGAGTGACAATCGTGGATCACTTAGTGTGTGCACGTCTATATATGATAAATTCTATATGGCAATGTATAGAAAGCATTTCAAAGAATTAAAAATAAACCTTAAATATTTTTGGTTTTATAGGAATATTCTATATAGGATAAATTCTATATGGCAATATTTTGGTTTTATTTCCATTTAATAGAAAATGGAATTGACACCCTAATATTTTTTAATTAAATATTCCTATGTTATCTTTATACTATTTTTAAATATTTTTTTATGAATTAATTAAATATTTAGTAAATTTAATATTACTATATATATATATTAATTAAATATATATTTCATTAATTACAATATTTTTTAATTACTATATTTAATTAATTAAATATTACCATATATACATTAATTCAATATTTTGATACAATGTAGTACGTTAAAAAATTGAATTAAAATTTAGATGTTCATTAAATTTAGTTTTATTTTACACTTTTCTTCTTCTACTTTCTATATTTTCTATAAAATCTATTTTGATTTTGGAAAAAAGGATGGGAAAAATATAATTTTAGTAAATATATTAATTCTCTAATCCAAATAAATAAAATCAATTTAATAAATAAATATAATTATAACACAAATACTATTGATTCTACCTAAAATATATTGAAGGTAGTTTGGAAGCATTTATCATAATGTTGGAAGTCTTTGGTAATAATCGAAAATGTTTTTCTCATAAACATTTAACATTTGGTAAATTTTAATTGTGATTTTGAAAATTTGTATTACCAAATGATAATTTTTGAACTAACTCATGAAATATGCATTTTTCACAAATTATTTTTTGGTAGCCTATTATATATATATATATTATAAGTTATTAAAATAATTTACTTGATTGATTATAAATATATTAAAATAATTTACCAAACCATTTGAAAATAGAAAATAGTACAAATAAAATTGATAACACAAAATTTAATTATAACCTAAAAACAATTTTAGGATATTTGGCTCTAAGGGGTATTTGGGATAAATTTCCTATTACCATGATTACTTAGTATAGATACTTAAAAGGTTAAAATTATAATTTCAAAAATTTTTTATTAAAATTTTAAAATTATGAACACTATGTTCCATGTTCATTACTATGTGCTCCTATATTATGATATATGGTTTAAAATTAATTCTCGATTTCTCCATTACGATGCACTATTTATTTATTTTACATAGGCATCTAGAATTTCTTCACATTTTATTTAGATGTATATTATATTAGTTTTATAATAAAGAGATTAAAATTTTAATCAAACAAAAAATATTTTTATTTTCATAATTTTTATTTTAAATGAAAAAGATATATGTTAAACCATATATTATCCCTATAATGCTTGTGAATTCTTCTCAAAAACACAAATCTAAAAAAAAAAAACCAAATGCAAAAGCACAACATAGAGACAAGTTTAAATTATATAGTTCACAAAATACCATTATAGGCTAAAATTTAGACAAAAATAAAATTAATTATTAAATATTGATTGTCTTATTATTTGTTTTGTAGGATAATTACTTGATGTGTATTTAAAATTGTCAATTTAGATTATTTTGATTAAATTTGGTGTGGACCTTTTTGTAGAAGATGTTGCTCTCTAAGTTGTGAAAAGGCTTTTAGGCCTCCATGTTAAATGTTACATATTTAAGATAAACATGATAGAATGAGAGTTATGTTGTTTTGTTGTAATATTCCAATTAGTAATCATGTTTTAATTTTACTCAACTATGCTTGCATGCAACCTTAGAGTTCCCGTTCAAGTATCATTGTGAGACAAAAGTTTATGTTATTACATAGTAAAGACATTTTAGTTGTCAAAAGGTGAAAATGGTTTTATCTATGCTAGTTTCATGTTGACAACTTTTAAATTGTCTACCATGTGATAAAGATCTTTTCTCTACAAATGATGCTTGAATTGTCCGATTGGACAGTGTAGGAAAACATAATATCTATGAAGTTAATTGCTTGTTCTTAATTTATTTTAAATAAATTTTGGTACTATTTCCTCTTGTTCTCTGGGTACATACTTGGACAAGGTGACATATTATGTTTTGTCCATTTTGTGTACTTGGAGAACCATATGGAAATGCTGCCAAAATTTTTTTAAAATTAAATTGAGCACATTAGCAGTTGACACATAGAGATTATGTATTCCTATATGGGATATGAACCACTCCCTAATTTACAATGTTGGAGATGTTAGATGGCATAAAACATGCAACATAGCTTGAATTGTATATGTTAATAATATTAATATGCACTTGTTTAATTGAGGTTATGCATCACCTTTAATGCAAGTACTCAAGGTCAATAACATTTATAGCTTCGTAATCACTACTACATATAACACATACAATGACTTTTTTTTTTTCTTGGCTTTTTTAAAAATTGTCAATAATTAGCGTGTTATTCCAATAGTGTAAATATATGTACAAAAGTCATAATGATTAGAAAATTAATGCTCACCCTTTTTCTCTTAAATCTAGCCTCTTAAACAAATGTTGTATTAAATTGATTATTGATTATTCTTTGAACAGAAGAAAGCGAGGTTGCTAAACGAATGACACATAAAATGTTGATATTTTCTTCAATTTGAAGTTTGATCACTATTGGAAGTTTGTTATTAAAAAATGGACCGTTCATGGATCTCAAAGGATAGAAGATCGAAGGAGTATGAGGATGGGGTAGAACATTTTATCACATTTGCAATACAAAATTCTGTAAATAAAAACTCCATTAAATGTCCATGTTTACAGTGTGGTAATATGATATTCCATACTCCTCAAAAGATTAGAGAGCATATGTTTTTCCATGGAATTGATCAAAGTTACTATACATGGTATTGGCATGGAGAGGTAGCTCCAAGTGGACCACCAACTACAAGAGTAGAACATTATGATAAAGTTCAATTTGATGATGTGGGTAGTACAATAGAAATGGTTCAAGCTGCACAGGAGGATTGTAAAAATGACCCAGAATCATTTCAAAGATTATTGAAAGATGCAGAAAAACCGTTATATCCTGGTTGTAGAAACTTTACAAAATTGTCTGCATTGATTAAATTGTACAACCTAAAAGCACGCTTTGGGTGGTCTGATAAAAGCTTTTCAGAGCTTTTAGAAATGCTTGGAAATATGTTGCCTGTGAATAATGAGTTGCCTTTGTCTATGTATGAAGCAAAAAAGACATTGAATACATTGGGAATGGAATATGAGAAAATACATGCATGTCCTAATGATTGTATCCTTTATAGGAATGAGTTGAAAGATGCATCGTCATGTCCTACTTATGGAACTTCAAGGTGGAAGACAGATAAAACAGGAACTAAAAAGAGGAAGGGGGTTCCAGCGAAAGTAATGTGGTATTTCCCTCCAGTTCCAAGATTTAGAAGAATGTTTCAATCAGTAAAAATTGCAAGAGAGCTCATATGGCATGCCGAAGAAAGAGATTTCGATGGTAAAATGCGTCATCCATCAGACTCACCATCATGGAAGCTAGTTGACCATAGATGGCCCGAGTTTTCCTCAGAACCTAGAAACTTGAGACTTGCCATTTCAGCAGATGGCATAAATCCTCACAGTTCATTAAGTAGCAAACATAGTTGTTGGCCTGTTCTCATGATAATTTATAACCTTCCTCCATGGTTGTGCATGAAGAGAAAATTTATGATGTTATCTTTGTTAATTTCAAGTCCACGACAACCTGGTAATGACATTGACATCTATTTAGCACCGTTGATAGAAGATCTTAAAACATTGTGGGAGGTCGGAGTCTAGGCTTATGATGCACATCAACGAGAGTTCTTTACATTAAGAGCTGTTCTATTATGGACAATCAGTGACTTCCCTGCGTATGGAAACTTGTCTGGGTGCACAGTTAAAGGATATTTTGGTTGTCCAATATGCGGGGAAGAAACATATTCTCGTAGATTGAAACATGGAAAAAAGAACTCATATACAGGACATAGACGATTTCTTCCTTGCAACCATCCATTTAGGAAACAAAAGAAAGCATTTGATGGTGAACAAGAGTTTAGGCCACCTCCACAAATATTAACTGGAGAGGAAATTCTCAAAAAAGTCAAAGTCATTTGTAATTCATGGGGGAAAAAAAAGTTTAATCGTGGTAAATCCAAAGTTAGCAATCCAAATTGTTGGAAGAAGAAGTCCATATTCTTTGATCTTGAGTATTGGAAATATCTTCATGTTCATCATAATTTGGATGTAATGCATATTGAGAAAAATGTTTGTGAAAGCATCATTGGTACCTTACTCAACATTCCAGGTAAGACAAAGGATGGACTGAACTGTCGTTTAGATCTTGTAGACATGGGCTTAAGGAGCGAATTGGCACCAAAGTTTGAATCAAAGAGAACCTATCTCCCTCCTGCATGTTATTCACTTTCGAAAATGGAAAAGAAGGTATTTTGCCAAACTCTTTCACAATTGAAGGTTCCTTATGGATACTACTCTAACCTTCGAAACCTTGTGTCAATGGAAGACTTGAAGCTTTATGGCTTGAAATCCCATGACTACCATACATTAATGCAGCAATTATTGTCTGTTTCATTACGATCTATTTTGCCAAAGCATGTGAGGAATGCCATTTGTAGATTGAGTTCTTTTTTCAATACTCTCTGTAGTAAAGTGGTTGATGTTCCTACATTAGATGAGTTACAAAATGAGGTTGTGGTGACATTGTGCTTGTTTGAAAAGTATTTCCCACCTTCATTCTTTGATATCATGGTGCATCTTACTGTGCATCTTGTAAGAGAGGTGAGACTTTGTGGACCAGTTTACCTTAGGTGGATGTACCCATTTGAAAGGTTCATGAAAGTGTTAAAAGGCTATGTACGAAATCGTAATCGACCCGAAGGTTGCATCGCTGAATGCTATATTGCAGAAGAAGGCATTGAGTTTTGTACAGAGTACTTATCAAATGTTGAGGCAATTGGAATTCCTAGTACTTCAAACATTGACCAAAAAGTTGGGGCATCTATATTTGGAGGTCATACCATGAAGGTTGATTCCAATTTATGGTTACAAGCACATCATTATGTGTTGGAGAATACAACAATTATCCAACCTTATTTCGAGTAAGTGGGACACACTTTTGTTTCTTTATTTATCATGCTTATAATAAATATAGGATACTAACTATAAAATTATTATACATGACTTCATAGAGATCACATGAAATGGTTGAAAATGAAATATCCACGTCAAGCTAAAAGACAAAAGTGGCTACAAGATGAGCATATGCGTACTTTTACTTATTGGTTGAGACAAAAGGTAATAGAGTGGTAGTAAAACTTACTGTATTCTTTACACTCTTGGTTAATTATGTTGGTAATAACTATAACTTATTTATACAGGTTGAAGTTGCCATTGGTAATGAAGAACCTGTATCTGAAACCCTTAAATGGATAGCTCATGGTCCTAGCCACTATGTTTTTAAGTATCATGGCTATGTCATTAATGGGTGTCACTACCATACCAAGGAGCGTGATGATTTACGAGCTACCCAAAATAGTGGAGTCAAAATTGTAGCTACAACAATGCAAATTGCTAGTGCCAAGGATAAAAATCCAGTATTTGGTGAGCTTTGTTTCTATGGGGTTATTACTGAGATTTGGGATCTTGATTATACCATGTTTAGGATTCCAATCTTCAAGTGTGATTGGGTTGATAATAAGAATGGAATCAAAGTTGATGATCTTGGGTTTACCTTAGTTGACTTCAGCAAAATGGCTCATAAATCAGATCCTTTCATTTTAGCCTCCCAGGCTAAGCAAGTTTTCTATGTACAAGATGAACTTGATCCAAGATGGTCAGTTGTTTTATCAACTCCTCAACAAGACTTCTTGGAAAGGGACGAGGGTGATGATCTCATGGATAACTCTATTGAACACCATCCAGTCATATCTTCTTTGCCACAAGTTGAATCATTTGATGCTATAAATGACTCTGATGCAATATGTATGCGAGGCGATTGTGAGGGGATTTGGGTTGAGAACAAATAGTATATGTAACTGAAGTGTAGCCCTGTTATAATGATGTTTTCAAATTTATACTTTATTTCAAAATGCATTTTACTTTTTATTATAACATGTATTTGTCTAACTAAGTAGTTGTTGTTTGTATTTTATGCGGTGACCTGATATGCTACTACAGTTTTCTATAAGGTAAACCTTATGCTTATTGGTTCATTTGTCTGTACTATTAGATGATTGTTATGGTTTTAGTTTTAGTTAACGTCAGATTGGCTTTAGAAAAACATTGACAGATCTATTTTCAATATTATGTTCGAAATAGATCAATTCATTAGGTAATGCCTTATGCAATTGAAATTTTTATACTTAAAATTTTGTTTAGATATTTCATACAAAATTTGTATGGATTTATGGATATTTTATAAACTTACTTTTAAACTTTATAATTTTTTTTATTACAGGTATGGATCTAGAGCAAGAAGAAAAACCACCTACAAAAAGGAGGTGTAGAGGGATAATTAGAAAGTCAATGATTATCAAGAATCGGAGCAAAGGGGTAAAGTTGGTGATAAAGTACAATCCTGATGGCATTTATGTTGGACAAGCTTCTGTGCATCTTACTAGTTTTTTAGGCGTATTGGCACGTACTATGGTGCCGATTAGATATAATAGTTGGAGAGATGTACCTATACAAGTGAAGAATAACCTATGGGACACCATTGAGGTAAAATAGTTTTTTCGGTATATAATCTTTTTCCAATTCAGTTTATGAAACATTTTTAATTACTAATAACTATATTAATGATTTATAGGCTTCTTTTACACTGGATAGTAAAAGTAGGAGGAATTGTATGCTAACGATGGGCAAATGCTTTCGATCATTCAAGAACATGTTGACTGTCAAGTATGTTATTCCTTTCAAAGACCAACCAGAGGTCCTGAAGAAACCACCAATTGAATATATTTTTATTGAAGATGAAGATTGGACTATATTTGTGAAGGAAAGATTGTCTAAAAGATTTCAGGTCAACTTAAACTCATCTTCATGCCTTATACTCATATTCACATTTACTAAATATAAAATAAAATTTGTAGGATTTTAGAGAAGTTCAAAAAGAAAGAAGGAAGAAGCATATTTACAATCATCATCTTAGTAGGAAGGGATATGCTGGTCTTGAGGATGAAATGGTAGGTTAATGATAGTTTCTTATTTTCTTTTATTTTATGCATAAATTGATTAAAGACTCATTACAGTACATTCTAATATCTTAATAGATGGCAACAAGTGGCTATACAGAAATCATTGATAGAAGCATATTATGGAAGAAAGCAATGGAGAAGAAAGATGGCACTTATGATGAAGTTGTCATACCAGTGGTGGAGAAGATTGTAAGTATACATTTTCTAACATATATTTCATTTATTTTAAGACTTTATTTATAGTAACCAATATGACATTGAAGTTAATAACATCATTGTGGTTTTAGGACAAGATGTTGAAAGAGTCACGAGAAAGTGGTCGAATTTTTAGTGGCAATAATGACATACTTACAGAAGCACTGGGCACTCCCGAATACAGTGGTCGAGTACGGGCTAAAGGCAAGCATTATACACCACACCAATATTTCCATTCTATGGCGAATAGTGCTATGCGGGAATTTGTGAAAGAAT
The DNA here is from genome assembly GCF_030704535.1 of Vitis vinifera. Lineage (NCBI taxonomy): Eukaryota > Viridiplantae > Streptophyta > Magnoliopsida > Vitales > Vitaceae > Vitis > Vitis vinifera. The sequence goes on from NC_081819.1 coordinate 4,875,671, forward strand.
CTCAAGAGCGACAATCTAAGTTTGAGGCAAATATTTTAGCCCAACTTTCTCAGATGATGCCTAGCACACCTCAATCTGATGTTAGCAGCTCTAATGTTAAGCAAAATCAAATTGTCCTGCCTCAAGATATTGAGCAACCTAAGTGTCAAGTTGATGACCATCTCCCAATAGTGCAAAAAGCAAACAAGGTATGTTGTGATTAATATTATGTTCTATAATTCCTATGTGATAACACATAAAGTTAGAAATTTCATTTCATTCATCTAGTTGAAACTATTCAAATACCAACTCATTAAGAGACATTTTCATCCTTCAAGAATGAAAGTTATGGGGTTTAAATATAGTTTTTACTTGTCTAGGTTTGTCCCACCTACATGATGAATGAGCTAACTATGGAAAAAACTTTTCATATGGTACAAGCACTAGTTTTTTAATTTAGGGTTTATAGGGTTTAAAACCTTTATGTAAATAAGCATCATATTTGACCTTGATGAATCAATTTTCCTCAACTAACTCTTACATTCCTAGTAAAATTCTAAATTTTCAATGGTTGCATATAAGTAAACAATCTTGTTTAATTTTATAGGTTAGGAAATGCCAATTGGCCATAGGGACAAAGGAAAATGTAGTTGCAACTGGCACAATTATACTTGAATGTGGTGTTAACTTCTTAGTTGTTGTGGATGCTTCTTATGAGCCAAATGCACCACTTCCTGTGCCTATTCCTAACCAAATTAAAACTATTGGAGAGGCTCTTGGGTATCAAGTTTTGTGGCCTGCCCAAATGGTCAGTCTTACTACTCATCCCATCCAGGTATAGTTTTTTTTTTTTTTTTTTTCAATTTTCATTAACAGTTTCTTGGTAGTAATTATAACTTATTTTTTCAAGGACAATAATTATATATGCAATCATACACTTTGTTTTATAGGATTCAAAGAAATTTAAGAAACAAAGGAATAAAGAAACACGATTAAGTTCTAAGGATGAGAACCCCGTAGACATTAAGAACTTTGCTACATTGGTTGGACTACTGCTCAAGGAAGGGAAAGTACATGCAGTAAACATCACAAAGGATGTTTTTGGAGAGTCTTGTAAGAGCTTTCTCATGAATGATGATATGGATATGATAATTTCATCAACAGAGGTGTCATCTAACTGTCTTATGTTCTATATATGGTGAGGGAACATTTATTTTGTTTTTTTTTTCATATATTTTAGTTGCTTCATTATAGTTTAACTTTTAATTATAATCATATTAGGAGAGTTGAAATGTTAGTTGCATTAAAATATTAACTTCTTGTTAATGGTATGTGAAATTAAATTAGGCATTTGCATAAAAAGATGGTTGATGCGAAGATGGCAGGACGATTTGCTTTTGTAAATCCAGCTTTGGTTTCCAAAGCTGGAATGGGGGAAGCAAGCAAGGAAAGTAGGTCAAGGGTTATTGCTAATCGATTGATGAATGCAAATCATGCTGACTTTATTTTCATTCCATACAACCCAGGGTAAGTTATAGAACTTAAGTAAGCTATGTTGGTAAACTTATCAATCATAATTAATATATAACTAAATTTATGTAAAATTTTGTAGCTATCATTGGGTTTTGGTGGCACTGGAAACAAGGACTATGATTGCATATTACCTTGACTCATTAGAAGACCAACCTTCTGATGATCTCAAGGAGATTGTTAATATGTAAGTTTTTCTCTCAATACAAGAGCATGAAGCATAATTGGTAACAAATATTATTTTCTTCATGTAGGGCCCTTAGAATTCATCCACCACAAAAGCATAAGTCATCAAAGAGGGAGCCTACATGGGTTGTAGTAGGGGTGAGTAATTCATATAAATTAGGTAATGCAATTTTTAATACCATTTCTTAATGTTTAATTAAGTACAAGATATCCTACAACTAACTATAAAATTGGTGTATTCTACAATGATTTATTTTTATGCATAAAGTGCCCAATACAACCAGGTAGTGTTGAATGTGGATACCATGTGATGAGATATATGAGAGATATTATTGCTGATCAAGGATGTCTTACATCAAAGGTATGCACCAGTTTATTAATTTCCAATATATCAATTTTTACCTTTTTTTTCAATGTAATTGATTAAATTGTTTACATTACTCCTTAATAGTTTCATGGAAAAAAATCGTATAGCAAAGATGAGTTGAACGAAGTACGATCAGAATGGGTAATGCTGGTCACTCAGTTGATACTCTCTTCTGTTTGAAGGCTTTGAAGACACTTTTTTGTATGGAAATAGATCATACTTTTGCCCAATCCAACTATCACTTTTGTTGAGGTTAATATTTTTTTTTTTTTCTCTTTTGAACCAAACTATGATTATAAGTAAATTGTTTGATGGAATCACAACCAAGTTGATAATATTTTCTTTCTATTGTCATGATATTTCTCCAATTTCCCATAACTGAACTAAGTTGTTAACTGCATGCATGACTCACAGGCATCCAAAGGGAAACTTTTTGAAGCTGAAAGTTGGAAGTTTTTCCAAGTTTCTAATAGTTCATGAGCTACTGCCACAAAAAAGGTTTTTTTCATAGGGATATCAAGTTTATTATTTCTTGCCTCCTATTAAAGATCTTCTACAAGGGGATATACACTTGGAATTTTGTTGTTCTCATGTGATCATTTGTTTTCATTCTCAACTACAGAATGTTCTTGTTGGTTCAAAAGGGAACATGAAGATTTCTAATTTTGGCCATGGTGTTATACCACAACATTGTAAGTTACATCATCACCCTCATAAAACATAAAGATTTCTTCATAAAATAATTTTTTTGTTTCATTGCTTAACTTATTTATTTTTCAATGAATTTAAAACTACAAGATGATGGATTACTATATATTTATATACAACCAATGGAAGTTCAAATTACATTGCTTAATTAACTTCTAATTAAGTTTTTTCAAGTGTCGAAAATGTGGTTTGTAGTTTAATTTTCATTTCATTCAAATTAACTGTTCTATTTTTATCTCTTCAACCAATTTGTAGACTAGGTAAGTGATTGAGCATAACTCTAGAAGCTGCCAATGAAGTATCTCTATGAATATAATCCCCTCATGAGTTGCAAAAATTTTAAGACCAACATCATACTCTTAGAGGTATGGTCTCTACTACTCAAAAATTACCATTATATTTTGTTCATTCAGAAAATTTATATTGGTGATGAAGTTTTTATTATTTTACATCATTGGCTTGATAACCATGCTTTTTAAATTTAGTATACATGAGAAATAGCAATTAAGAATTCCGGTTTCTCACTTTATGTGTTTGTATTATGGACATTTTTAAGCTAAAGTTCCTTAAGCTTTACTTTTGTGTAATGTATTGCATGATAGGCTGATGTTTGAATCTCTATTTAGCTTCATAGATAACCTGAATTTATTGTTAAATTTTTATGCAATCATATCTGTGCCATATAGTTGTCACTTTGGATCGCTCACATAATTCTAGATATTTTCCCAAATATGTTTTATTTTAAAAAATAATCATAATCTTTTTAAATATGAAATATGAGCTTTTATTAAAAAATATTCATCACTAGAAGATGTTTATCTACCATTAAGTTGTAGATATTCTTCTCTACATTTTTTTATGCATGCCAATTTATTTATTGTTAAGTTCTAGAATTCATATAGTTGTTGCTACCCTTGATAGTGATAAATAAGATGAATTGAATATTTTAATGGACTATTGATGTTGATATTCTCTTGTCCCAAACTTGGTTTGTTTTTCTATTTTTTTTTTGGGGCTATACTAAAGATTTAATGGATTATTGATGTTGATGTTCTCTTATCCCGTATTTGATTAATCTCTTGTTTTGTGTTTTAACTATTGATAGTAATTTTGTTGTAATTATTCTTAGGGTCACATATGTCAATTGGTATACACATTTGTTTTCCTATTATATTTTCATTGACATTTCTTTCTCTCTATTTCTAGAAGTCTTCACTTATATATATTTTCTGAAATTGTAATTGATTTTAGTTTTTTGTGCATGTAGGTCATTTTTTTGGGAAATTAACCTTGTAGTTGGATAAGCTAGCATGAAGGAGTATGTTGAAGGCCAAAGCACAATTGGGTTGCATGTAAAGAAAAAATGGACTATGTCAAGGGACTAAACATTAAAGTTATGACATTTTTTGTGGTTATTTTAATATATTTTAGCTTTTTTGTGTTTCTTGTTTATGAAATACAACTTCTTTATTTGTGATTAAATACTGCAATTTGGAAATGTATTACCAGGTGAAAAATTAGGTGCAACAACTAATTTCATTGGTACATAATTTTTTTTCTTATGTGTATGCATTATTTCAATAACAGGTGAAAAATTAGGTGTAACAATTATTAAACTAAAACTAAATTTAAAATTAAGCAATTATCTTCCTTGACGCTTTTACTAAGTGTCAAGGAATGAGAGTAACTACTAGTAACATTTATACAACCCAATAATGACACTAATAAATGTGTCAATATAGTGTGAACAACTAACAATGATACTTTTTAAGTGTCAAGGTTCTCTTCAATGACGCTTTTTAGAAATGTCCTTATAGTTCGATATTTGAAACTGCTAAACAATGACACTTATATAAAGTGTCAAGGTTTCTTCTACTCAACAATGGCGCTTATAAAGTATCAATGTAGTTTGATATAACTAATGATGACACTTTTTTTAAGCGTCAAGGTTCTCTTCAATGGCGCTTTCTAGAAGCGTCATTGTAGACAAATACTTATTATGACAGGCTAGTAGATGATGCTTTGGGGAAGCGCCATTGAATGTGTTTCTCGACACTTAAAAAGCGTCATGGTTAATGTTTTTTCTTATAGTGGTTATAAATGGAAAACGAGTTTGGGTCAAGAGCTTTGGGCTCTAGATAGAAAAGAAATGACTCGAGGTCATAAATGGAAAAGAAATGACTTAGGGTCATAAATGGAAAAGAAATGACTTGGGGTCATAAATGGAAAACAACTTTGGGCTCTAAATGGAAAAGAAATGACTCTGGGTTATAAATGGAAAACGACTCTAGGTCGAGAGCTCTAGGCTCTAGATGGAAAATAAATGACTCTGGGTCATAAATGAAAAAAAGGACTCTAGGTCGAGAGCTCTGGGCTCTAAATGGATAGCCGATTAGGATACTTTCCTGCTCATGGTGTCGGGTCGAGACCACTTGTAAGTGGCTAGAATGATGAAAACGAAACATCTCAAGGATGTGAAAGATGCAAACAACTCTGGGTCGTGAGCTTAGGGCTCAGGATGCTATGAATGACTTTGGGTCATGATGTAATGAGTAACTCAGGTTTACGATGAATAGCTCAAGGCTATGTGAACAGCTCAAGGTTGTGGGCTCCGGGCTTTATAACTGATCAACTAGAAGGAGAGTGTGATACACAAACTCCAAGTCAAACCACTCATGGGCGACCAAATGATGAAGGCTTAGCTCAGGGCTGGAAAGACTATGGGTCTTAAGGAAATGATAGCTTAGGGTTACTAGGCTCAGGGCCTAAAGGAAGAAGGATAGCTTAGGGCTATAAGACTCAGGGTCTAAAAGGAATGAATAGCTCTGGACTATAAGGCTCAGGGCCTAGAAGAAACAGATAAAGAAGACCAACTTGAAAGTGGAAAGGAAATAAATGGGCTCAAAGCCGTATACTCAAAACGCCAAGGGTCGAACTACTGAACTTAGGAAGGGAAATATGCCCTAGTATCCAAAGATGAAAAATAGAATACAGATATTAAAGCCCAAATGACCTGCAAATCAGTTTATTCAGATGACAAACACGACAATAAACTACGTATACTTGGAGCTGATGGCTTGTAAAAATGTCACTTATGCATGGTAGCCTTGACAGCCGGAGCGGTGGCATGTGCTCTTGTAGGAGATGCAGGTGGATGTTTGCAAGGAGGGCCTTCATTGGGGGTTTTCCCACATGGATTTGGGCCAGGAGGAGGGAGAGGACCCCTTTGCTGAACCCTAGCGGCATTGTGGCTGGACACTCCGAAGAAAAACAAGTGCTATGATAGTAAAAACAACGTTGAGAAACCTCATGATAGTCTTGGTGGTGAGGCAAACAGGCTAGGAGATGAAATAAAAATAAATTGGATATGTAGATGATATGCGTATGAAGAGGAGATGGTGTTAATTGTTATTTATAAGCATGCATATCCAATGTAATCACTTGGATTTTTCATTGTTTGATTTGTTTGAAGGGTTTCGATTCTTGACTATTAGGTTTTGCCACGAGGTGACTAGAAATTGAATGGTCATAAAGGAGAAACTGCCCTTGAATTACCTGAATGGCAAAGTTTAATTTCTCATTTCATTTTACGTTCACCCCAAGGGACGACAGTTGTTAAATGGAGGCTTGCATTTCAAGATTACTGTGCTGCAGTGGCCCATCTTGGGATCGTGGTCTGTACAGTACTGTGTTTTTTATTATACCGTAATTTCTTCCTATCTGGAGCAAAGAATGAAGTTTTGATAGGGATGTGTTTACTTGAATTGAGGCTTGAAATTTTGGGATTTTGTCACAGAGTTCTAGATGTTAAGCTACTTTTTCTCGTAACATATACTGCTAATTAAGAATTGATCAGCTCTTTGCAGATCATTCGGCTCGAATGCACCGACCTTTCCATTATCAAGACCTAAGACGCAGTGCGTGTCCTTTCAAAATGGGGCATCATCCGGGGTGTATACGCATATGCATACCATTTCCACACCACCACAAAGCTTGTTTATGATCTTGTTTTCTTCTGTTCAAATCTCTTGAGAAAATGCAAGAAAAATCCATATAAAACTTTTCTCCCTTTTTCCCCAAAGGCACATGATAAAAGTGTTAATTGGGTTGGTTAAGTGATGGGTTCTCAATATATGTACATACATATGGTTCAACATTATAGTCTCGGTCATTAACTTAGGAGGTCTTGAGGCACATCGGTGTTGGTATCTCTAATTAGTATCGGATGACAGACAAAATGTATATAATTAAATGTACTTTTTATAAAATTTTAAGTTTAATTAAATTTGATATTATTTAAATAAACATAAAAATATGTTTATTATTTTTTAATACTAAAAGTCTTTCATTTAATATCTTTATATTAAATTTATTTAATTATAAAAATTTTCAATTGTTAATATTGATACAAATAATAATTTTTTTTAGTAATATGTTATCGAATAAAATTTAATTTATACATCTTAATTAATTGTATTAAAAAAAGTTAGTAATTTATTTAAAATATAATTAAATTAAATTTTTATAATTTATACTTTATAATTTATATTTACAATTCTATTTATTTCATTATATTCATTACCCATGATATAAATACCACTATATTCATTTCCCATTTTATAAATACCCTATCACCCATGGATAAATCTATTAGCTTATTACCCAAGACCCATTTCTTTATCCTCACTGTCCTCTTCTTCTCTTTCAAACCTTTTTTTTTTCTTTCTTTCTTTGCAATAGGATGAATGGGAATAAAACCATCCTCCACATCCTCTTCTTCTCGTTCAGACCCATTTTTTTTCCAATTAGATGAATGAGGATAAAACCATCCTCCCCATCATCTTCTTCTCGGTCAAACCTTTTTTTTTTCTTTCTCTACAAATAGGTGAATGAAATTAAAACCATTTGTGATTGATTCTCCTCAACTCAAGTTCTAGGTTGCTTCTCATTTTGAATCGATTCACACCATCTTCAAGTCAAACTCAAATATCGATTTCATAGGGGGCTTGCCCAAGGCGGATACGACTTGGCTGAGTTGTACTTGTCTCAGCCAATATTTTGGACCTTGTATATACCTTAACTGAGGGTGAAATTCATAGCTTATAAAACTAGGTCTACTAACATGCACATTAAATTATCAGTAAAGTTCAAAATAATAAATTGTTAATTTATGCACCAATGATGAATATCAAGATACATGATCTATACTCAAAGTAATCAAATATCAAGATACATAGTAATTTTTTATGTGGAAAACTCTCAAATTAATTATGGTGATAAAAAACCATGGGGCTTAAGACCTCTAATTTACAAATTCACTATTTGAGATTAAATTAAGTACACAAATTTATGTGATCGTTTTACTCTAAAGACTTACTATTTAGCACCTATACTTCGATCCACATATGCGATGTAGTACCTCCAATACTTCAGTGGATTCCTCTCAACTTTTAAGGGGATACAAATCCTTCTAACAAAACCTAGAATTCAATCTTGTAAATTCTTTCTTGAGAAATTGGGAATAACAGGGCAAGTTGGTTGATTTTGAAAGTGTCCAACCCAAAAACATATTTAGGTAAGGTATATGCCTATGACCCTAGAGAGTTAGAAACAAAATTTTCTTAAAAAGTAAAATGTCAACTTTCCAAAAATTAATTAACAAAAGAATTTAATTTAAAAAAAAAAAATTGTCAACTTTCTAAAAATTAATTTAAAATAAAATATCAACTTCCCAAAAATTATTAAAAATAATTTTCCAGAAAAAGAAAAAAAAATGCTGACTTTCTAAAAATTAATTAAAAATAAAATCTCAAAGTTGCCAATAATTAAAGAAGACGTTTTAATTCAATTTTAAAACTTCCAAAAAAATTAATTTTCCTTCAACAAAATCATTCGAACTTATTTGTGACTACCCGATTGAACACACAATAGCCTTGAATCTTTAATAGAGGGTAAGTTATTATCTAAAAAGATTTCTAATCCATAACGAAAATGAATAAAATTGTCAATACATAAAAATGTCCTAACACCATGAGAAACAAAAATGACGAAAAAGGAAACAACATATTTATTAGGTATGCAATAATGCTTCTAATTTTGGGATGAGTATGTAAGATCGGAGATCTACGATAAGTAGTAGGATGAATATGAATGGATGACATCAAGCCACATAAAGAGAATTAACTTAATCTCATAGTTAATTGGTTTTAAGATGAGATGGTTAAGTTTTTTATTATAACAAGTGGTATTGGAGCTATGTTTTAAGGTTGGAGTTGCAAAAGCCTCATGTTGGAGGAGGGGCTATTAGGTGTGCAACAATGTTGCTCCATGAAAAAAAATGACCTTGGGATGAGTGTTTAATCCTAGAGATGGTTACACACCACTATAAGCCTCGAAATAAGTATAGTCAATTGGTTTTTTTATGAGATAATTTTTGGGAGATGCAGGTGGATGTTTGCAAGGAGGGCCTTCATTGGGGGTTTTCCCACATGGATTTGGGCCAGGAGGAGGGAGAGGACCCCTTTGCTGAACCCTAGCGGCATTGTGGCTGGACACTCCGAAGAAAAACAAGTGCTATGATAGTAAAAACAACGTTGAGAAACCTCATGATAGTCTTGGTGGTGAGGCAAACAGGCTAGGAGATGAAATAAAAATAAATTGGATATGTAGATGATATGTGTATGAAGAGGAGATGGTGTTAATTGTTATTTATAAGCATGCATATCCAATGTAATCACTTGGATTTTTCATTGTTTGATTTGTTTGAAGGGTTTCGATTCTTGACTATTAGGTTTTGCCACGAGGTGACTAGAAATTGAATGGTCATAAAGGAGAAACTGCCCTTGAATTACCTGAATGGCAAAGTTTAATTTCTCATTTCATTTTACATTCACACCAAGGGACGGCAGTTGTTCAATGGAGGCTTGCGTTTTGAGATTGCTGTACTGCAGTGGCCCATCAGGGGATCATGGTCTGTACACTAGTGTGTTTTTGCTTATACTATAATTTCTTCCTACATTGAACGAATAATAAAGTTTTGATAGAGACGTGTTTACTTGAATTGAGGCTTGAAATTTTGGGGTTTGGTCAGAGAGTTCTAGATGTTAAGCTGCTTTTTCTCGTAACATATACTCCTAATTAAGAATTGATCAACTTTTTGAAGATGATTCCACTCACATGTACCAACCTTCCCATTATCAAGACCTAAGACACGATGTCCTTAATTTAAAAATGGGGCATCATCTGGGGATGTACATACCACCACAAAGCTTGTTTATGATCTTGTTTTCTTCTGTTCAAATCTCTTGATAAAATGTTAAAAAAATGCATATAATGCTTTTCTTCTGTTTATCCTGCTATCCTCCTTGAGCCTGTAATTAATTTTCAAATTGAGTGTTTAGGTTTTGGAAAATCTTATGACTAAGAGCATAACATTGAGTGACAGTGAAAAATTTTCTATTAAATTTTGTACTCATCTCTTTTTCTGATTCTATATTTGTTGGAGTAAAATCCAATATTGTTCTTAATTAGGCATCAAGAAGTTAAGATTGTTCTAAAAAGGTGGTTTCAAAGAGTTTCCATGTGAAAGCATGTAGCCGAAGATTGGGAAGTGTGAATTGGGAATGATAAAATTAATTTGCTGAGTCATCTCCATACTTAAAATACACCTATTGTTCACCCTCAAGGTCATGGTTGAAAGTATCATACGCAAGTACATGGCTGCTACAACTCTAAGATATATGAGTCAGTAGTGTACATGCATTTCAATAATAACTAGGTTCCGACTAGAAAATAATTGGCCTTACATAACCAAATCATAAGATAAGTTGGAATTAGGTCTCCACAACTCGAAGCTATAAAAATGGAAGGAAAAAAAAACAAAATAATCTCTACATTTTTCAGAGATTTCCTTATCAATTAAGGAAAAATGTCTCCATAATTAGTAACTAGTAAGGACGTTAAATTGATTTTTTTAAAATTAATAATTCACTTGTTATCCCGATTATAAAAAATTGGTATTACCCATAAATATAGGTGGGCATGGTAATATTTTAAGATTTTTTTAATTTTTAAAATTATTATAAATTAATTGAAAATAACTTCAAATGTTATAGATTTTATTTTATTTTTATTATTTTGTTGAACTCATCTAATTATAATTATTAAATTTTTCCTTATTTTTAATGTGGTTCGACCCACCACACCCAATTCATGGATGAGAGAAAAGTATTACACTACATTATAGAGAATATTACAGAAAATGTAAACAAATACACTATTGGTTTCACGAAACATCTCATGTTTCCCCACTTCTTATATAAAACCTTGAACCATAGTCTCCTCGCTCCTTTGAATGTTTTTCATTCTTCCTCACATCTCTATCCACCTCATAAAGTCTTTACGAGTCCATCTCCATTTCATAACCTTTTCTTCTCATGACCTATAATATATATAGAGATATTCTTAATAACATTTCTTATTCTATAAGGAAATCTAATATTATAATAAGAAGTCAATTTTAAAAATATTCTATATAATAATCTTTACAAAAAGGAATCTATATTAGGAATTTGGGATACTTTCCAACAAAAATAATTTGAGGACACAATAAACAAAAAAAAAACAACTAGTTTAGTAGTTGCCATTTGCATCCCCTTCTAGTGGGATCTAGTCATGTTAGCCATGTAAGATGGGATGGAACAAGCTACAACGGTGGACATAGGTGGGCCCATACCCAAGGAAAAAGATAGGTTTTCAACTAAAAAGACCAATATGATTCCTAAAAAACTTACCGGTCCACCACTTTAGACAATTCAATCGACGGTTCATGTGAGTTTGCCCTAATTCAATGCCTAGAACAATCTGCTTTTAAAAATCATGCCTTTAAGATAAAATTTTGATATTCCTAAAAATCGGATAACTAAGAGACTTATATTTATTGTAAATCTGGGTTGGTCTAGGCCTCACAGTTGTATAAAAAAACGAGACGACCCACAACTCTATTGGGTTGAATGAATGAATTGCGTATCTTTAAAGCCAATAGACAATAAATTTTTCATGCATTTCATGGTTACAAATTATATATGTCACAATTGATGATATTTATCCTTAAATTATATTGTATAAAAATCATCTTGATAATAGAGATTATAAACAATGAGATATGATTTCTAATTTCTTTATAATCTTAAAATATGTTTACAACTTATAAGCTTGTAATGGATAACATGCTTATTAAAAGTTGTCATGAATTGTATTACTATATATGATAGAGTGATGGATCTTATTCACTAAAGTTGAGGGGCTCTTGATAAATTTCATGGGTGATTGTAATGTGATAATTACAAAATTGTATGATTACAAGACAATTTTTGGACCTCTTATTATTTATTTTGTTTAATATTACATAAAATCCTTAGACTTAAGGATGTTACTAAGTTTTGTACTTGATTTTGTATAGCTTTGATATTATCAACTGTTGATGTCTAATAATGGATTATATACGGATCTGTTGGGTTTTATAAATAATATATAAAAACTAGTGGATATTTGATAAAGGACCCATTGCTTCTATAGTAGGAAAGAATATTTAAGATTGTGCCACTTATAAATTGTTTTAAAATACTGACCAGTCAATTTAGAAAGAATTTTTTTTAAGTGTATATATCTATTTAGTATGTCATATATTAAGATTTTCTAAATTGGTTTTTCTAAAATGTCCAATTATAAGAGGTGACACACTTATAAGTTTAGGGAATGACAGTTATCTTGATCCGACTTCAAAACTTGTGAGGAATATTAGTTAGTGGAAGAATTAATGTGTAAGTGGGGAACTTACTAATCTATCTCTCTTTTCTTTTTGGGTGAAATTGTAATTTGTTTTAAATATGATTGTAATTGACAAGTTCATTAGGAATAAACTTACTAGAGATGTAGAGATCCCACGAAGGTCCCATGCTACATGTCCTCACCTCAGATTATTGAGAAGAAACAATTAACTTATTGAAATATGAAGAGTTCATAACATATGAATGAGTTTATTAATTATAGACATTTACTTTAGAAGTTAACATATTCTAATGAATTGTAATGTTACAAAAGTTGCAAAGTTACAATGAATTGTAAGGTTACAAAAATTGTAAAGTCACAATAACTTGCAAGGTTACAAATAGAAGTTATAAAGTCACTAGTGAATTATCAAGTTATCAAATTGTAAATTCACAAATAAATTATGATCTTATAATAAGTATAAAGTCATCAATAAAATTTTTAAAGTTACAAAATTTTGAAAAATGTCATGATTTATCATTATGTCAATAAAAGGATGAAAGTGCATCATAATTTCAACACTTTTTTTCATTTGTTGGAAGATAGTCTTCCTATTTTCCCTTTGTCTTTCAAGAGTTCTAATTTTCTAGCACAAGACTAGAAGGACATGCATGTGAGCTTGCCGAGAGTTTTGCACTTGTGAAATCAAATTGGGTTAAATATAAATATAAATATATATATATATATATATATACTATTTCTTGTTTCTAATTAAATGCATGCATCCACATATGAAAGATCCATGTGTAATTATTTTTAGGGATTTATTTCATGTTTTCTCTAAATCTAACCCAATAACATATGCACAGTAGAGAAAAGGTATTCTTGATTATACTCCCTCTCTCTCTCTCCGGTAGAGAGAGTTGTGAAAGTATTTAACGTCATCCTTAAAGAGAAATTAAACATATGAAAACTATTTAATATAAGGTTTTAATTGTTATATCTATTAAAGTTGTTCATCCAAATTATTTGAAGTACGTATCTCTATGGACTTGCATGTTCACAAATTTTGAAAGGTTTATACGACAAATTATAAGTATTTAAAATAAATGTTGTGATGTTTGATAAAATACACTATTGGGTTTTACATATTCAAACGATCAACGATCACCACCACAACCAAGGAAAAATGTGTTCATAATTTAAACTTGATCTTTTTATTTTTGTAGCATGAATTATTCAGAATCCACAAGGTCACACGACATCAAGAGTGAAAAATAATACACAACATTCTTGCACACAATTAATTGATGCATGTTATTTATTTTTTATTCATTATATATGTGTACAAAACATACACAAACATTACGGAAAGATGAAAAAATTACAGAAGCAAACATGAGCTGCAACTCAGGTTATTCCCATGATTTTATGACATATGATAGTTATACTTGGTGCAAATGACTAGTAAGAATTTCTGAAATCTGGTAGTGGCCATGGTGAAGCTTCATTTTTGCTTAGTAGCCATGACAACCGAAGAGGTGGCAGGTGGGCTTGGCCGAGGGGGAGGCAGGGCGTGGCTTGCAAAGTTCTTGTTGATCATGCAAGGGGGGCCTTTGCCGGGAATTCGGGTGCATGGACTTGGGGCAGAAGGAGAAACTGGACCCGCCTGCAGAGACTGCAAGACAATATTAATTCTTTTCTTCTTCCACTCTTTTTTCTCTCCATTAGGAACCCTACTAGCATGGTTTGGTTGGACACTCAGAAGAAAAACAACTGCAGTGACAGCTAAAACAATGGTGAGAGACCTCATGATCTTGGTGGGGTTTAAGCTAAGACACTACGAGATATGGAATTAATATGATATCTGGGATGATATGCATATGTGGAGGAGATCATTTTAATTGCTATTTATAAGCATGGATACCCAATGTTATAACTTCGATTTTCCATTGTTTCATTTGTGTGAAAGGGTTTTTTTAGCTCTTGAATACAAGGGTTTTGCCACGGCATAGACTAGAAATTGAGAAGGTCATAAAGATACTAGGTTTGAATTACATACAATGACAAAGTTTTCATAGGTCATTAATTGTAAGCATCCGCCATCCCAAAAATAAATTAATTAATTAATTAAAAAATTTACTGTTATTAAATACAATGATAATTATGATCTTTGTAAAAATAAAAATAAAAATGAATTAAATAAAAAATATCTACTTCCCACTTCATGTCTGTGAATTGTTGCTTCTTCAAAATACAATGGATGATATTGAAATATTTAAAAGCATGACTTCAATAATTTAGCTTATTAATTAACCTGTAACATCATACTTTTGCATGATGTTGCCCCACCGAATAAAGTAGCAGCATGACGGCCACCAAAATCATTTCCTAACAAATATTTTCCAAATTAAGTTAGAATTGGTCTCATGCAAACTGTCGCATTTAAAAAGTTTCACGGTTTGTATACCACTTTTCTGACTGACGATTAGTGGATTACTTCCTTTTGGGGCACTAAGTTTGATCAAAGAATAGGTTTATGGTGGGAACGGATTTTTTTAGTGAATTGGGGCTTGAATGTTTGTTGGTTTGGTCGTGATGCTCACAGCCTTTACGTGACATCCTCCTCAACAATCAAATGTTTGAATATGACTGATGACTATTCACATGCATCAGTTTTTTTATGCATTGTCACGACCCAAGAGCAGAGGCCCTTTCCAAATTTCCAAATTGTGTATTTGTGTGCATGCTTGTTATGAAGGCCCAGCGTCTACATTTATGAATATATATATATATATATACTTTTCCATATACCATTTTTGCAGCACCCCAAAGCTGCTTATTCTTCACATCTTCCCCGCTCTCTATTCATATAAAACGATCCATTCATTTCTTTTCGAAGATGGGTTTCACTTCTAGGAAATTAGTCCTCTTGGTGGTGCTTTTCAATTTCACGCTTCTCTCAGCTTGGAGTTTCCGAGAACTTGAAGCAATGCGGCTACTAGGAGGAGGGCAATGGGCGAAGAGAAACAGTCTTGTGCTTCAATCTCTGCAGAAAGGTCCAGTGCTGCCTGTTGTCACCTCGCGTATCCGGTGGTCCACGTTGCTGCTAGGTGGATGGACACGCGATTCTCAACACACAAGGGGTTCTTGATTCAGCAGTTGCACCTGCAAAAAAGGGCATCCGGACAGGGTGTCCGGACGCACCCTCCGATGGTTTTGTTAGCCATGGTCAGAGAAAGATATATAAATCAGTTGGCCTTTTACTAGGTATCAAGAGGTTACCAGGGGGATCATCATCCCTTTCTTCTTCATGCGAAGGCATATATATACAGCTTCAGGGGTACTGTTCCTCTCATTAATGGTGAGGAGATATTTTCTGTTGTGATGATGACAATAGGTGTTAGTAGGAGCATTATCACCCTACGAACGGCTGTCAGAAACCATGGTAGGCAATGCGGTTGTCAGAGATCGTGGGGAGTGTTTATGTAGAATGATCGTGGGAAGTGACTTGCTGTCACTTCCTCTTGTCTTCTCATTCTGCAGGTAATGGGATGTGGGCCATGGCTGCTTGCTGTGATTGCGTGTAAGACTCGCTTTACTGTAATTGACCATCCAGACGATTTATATCCGGATGGATCATGCTGATTATCCGGATGTGTTGTGGAGACTATCCGGGTGTCTACGCTCTGCCAGCGTCGTTTTCTCTTCCTTGGATAGGAGAAGCTGAAACGTCGTTTGCCTTTCCTTGAGGGGTTCCGGATAGGATAGCCGCACCATGCATATCTTTAGGGGAATCCGGATGATGATGGTCCGGCTGATAACACGTGCCACGCGTCACCATGAGTTGCATGCCACGTGTTTCCCAAGGGGAGGGGTCCCTACATTGCCCCCCTTTTTAACTTGCCTATTTTGCCCAAAAAATGGGCGGGTTAAAAATAACTGGGTTTTTGAAAATTGAAAAAGTCCATTCGTCTAACTTGGCCACGTGGCGAGTGGGGGTGCGGAAGCCAAAAAAGGCATTTATGGCGAGCCGCCGACCCTGTGTATCCCCAGGCAATATGTCGTTTCAATGATAACATGGCTGTTGGTTTGCCTTTCTGAGGGGCTGTCCTGCTATAAATAGGGCACTGTACCTCTTTTTGCAATTTTTCCTACTGCATTCTCTTGAGAGCCTTTCTTCTTACTGCTTTTTCCTGCGTCCTTTGCTCCTCTGAGAAAAACTTCGAGAGCTCTTTTGTACCGGTGCTTTTGTATCGCGACTTTGTTTGTTTGTTGCTGGTGATTTTGTATCAAGGCAGTACCCGTTCTTCTTCTTCAGAGCTTTATTTGGTACGTACCTCTTTGCTACTGCCATTCTTTTGGTTGCATTTGCTGGTTCTTTAAACTTGTTTTCTGGCTTGTTTGGGCGTTTGTTTTGATCGAGTCGTTTGCAATTGTTGTTGAATGTTGGTACTTTGTTGTTGTTCGGAGGGGTTTTTGAGGGGTTTTTCTGACTGCTTGTTTTGAACCGTTGCATTGTTTTTGTATGTAGATTTTGGTTTTGCTTTGTGGTAAGAAATGGCTCCAAAAAAGACTGTTTCGTCTGTCCGGGTCAGCGAGGCTGGCGAAAAGGCGATAGATAAATTAAATGCGAAGGAGTTCCGGGAGCGATTCTGCCTCCCCCATGACGTATTGATAGACTTGGTGAACGAGGAGGCAGCTATGCCTACTGAGAAAGGTGGAGAAAACGTTATCCTCTTCACAAAGGAACAATTCAACGCGGGGCTCCGGTTCCCTCTGCCGGCGTTGTTCAAGGAATTCCTCCACTTCTCTCAGATTCCACCCATCTTCATTCATCCCAACCTTGTCCGGGTGCTGATGGGATGCAGCATCATCAACATGCTGTACAGCCTCGACCTTACGCTACTGGAGTTGTTCTTTGTCTATTCCCTGAAGAAAGCAAAGAATGATATCTTCAGTGTGTCCGCTCACCTGCCCTCCCTTCAAATGGTGCCAGAACTGCCAGATTCGACAAAGGGAGGGGCGAAGGGGCTGGTGGCGGTCCGGGGTGGATGGGCGGGGCTATCGCAGCATCCGTCGAGGCCTTTTTCTCCAAATTATACCTTAAAAATTCCGGGTAATCTTGTTTTGCGATTTTTTGTCCGGATTTTGCTTTGCTGATTTTTTCTGATTTTTTTCGAACGGAATTCTCACCTTTTGTTGCTGTCAATGCAGGTCTGGAATTGAGGGGCCACCTTGTGGATTGGGTGGAAAAGGCGTCCTTCGCCTGTGTCTGCAAGTTATTCGAGATAGATCCCAAGGAGAGGGCCTACAAGACATTGCTTTCCGCGCGGAATTTGATAGCGGTCATCCGGGAGCCCCAGGAATATGTTATCAATATCCTTCCCAGGAAACTGGCAAAGGATGAGATAGTGCCTGGGGAGCATTATACTGTGAAGGAGCTCCCCCTCTATCAGGAAGCTAAAGAGGCTGACGCTGAAAGGCGGCGAAAGCTCCTGGAGGATAGAGATCAGAAAAAGACTGAAGGCACTATCCGGAAGGCTCCCGGACAGAAGCGGGGTCCGGACTCTCCTCCAAAGAAAACTTCAGGAAAAATGGGGAAGCTGGTGAAGAAGCATGGGAAGGATGCGAAGGAACCCACTCCTCCCAAGGAGTTTCCTCCTCCACAAACTACCTATGAGGGGGAAGTAATGATAGAGGAGCCAGTAAATGCTGCTCCGCACTCTATCTCAAGCGGCCCCGGACGCATGTCGGGGTTGAATCATTCAGGTCCTTCCTTAGTCGCGGCTGCGCATCTGGCTAACGTGGCTGAGGAAGTTGCATCTATCAACCATCCGGGCAACCTTAATCCGGATGCTGATGCAGCTGAAACGGCCCCGTTGGAGGAAGCGGGGGCAGAAAGCCAAAGTCAGCCTTCCGACGACCCGGATCGCCTGGCCATAGTCCTGGTGAAAGGGCCTCCCCTCAAGAAGCCGCGTTTGACGCGCGATCTACAGTCCGGACTCTTTGAGTGGCTTCAAGAGCGGCAGCAAGAGATTGAAATTAGCTGCGTTTCTGCCCATGACGCTCATCCGGATGGAGGCGAGGTGGAGATGGCTACTGAGACCTCAGCCGCCCCGGCAATAATTCCGGCTGAGGATGCATCCGGACCTATGTGTCCGGACGAAGATATGGGGGTTCCGATTCCAGGACAAGAGTTACCTTCTGCTTCCTCATCTGAGGAAGACCCTGCTGACGATGCCGCTCCTGCTAGCCCTTTCAGCTATGCGGAGTTGGAAGTTAAGTTAAAGCATATTACACCAGACTGGAAAGCCATCAAGCCCTCTGCTCAGATGTTTGATATGATAGAAATGGTATATCGTTGTCTTGTGTTTTTGCTTTTTGACTTTTTGAATGAAAAGAATCAACTGCGGGCCGCCTTCATGAGGCGGAGGGTGAGGCAGCCCGGCTAAGGGATGAATTGAGTCAACTCCGGACAGAAGTTTTGAATGAAAAGAAACAGAAGGAAGATTTGCAGCTGCGTCTGGATGTGCAAAAAGAGGAACTTGAACGGGAGTTTGCTGTGGAAAGAGAGGAACTTGCAGCGGATTACCAGAAACAAGTGGATGATACATTTATCTTTGGGTATCGCTGCTGCATGAAGAAGAACGGTATAAAGCGAGATACCCCTTCAATTCTTCCAAGTGAAGAAAAGAAGCTCCATGAGAAACCTGCTCCCTGATAGTTTATCTCTTTTTGCAATTTTTCTACTGTAATTTTTCCTTCTGTATTTTTTGTGGTCCGGAGATCTCTTTGTAATTACATTTATTCATATCAATAAAACATACTTTTTTCTCATTTGCACTTGTGTATACTTTTTACTGATAGTACTGCTTTAAATTGGACACATTCCATGGTCTGAGTAACGGAGTGCCATCTAGCTTTTGTAAATGATAGGATCCATTTTCGTTTGCCTTAGACACTATGTAAGGTCCTTCCCAATTGGCTTGGAACTTTCCCGCGCCTACTTCAGCAGTATTTTCAAAAACTTTTCTAAGTACTAGCGTACCATTTTTGAAGTTTCTGGGCCTGACTTTTCGATTGTAATGCGCTGATGCCCTTTGTTGATAATCTGCCATCCGGATGGACGCGCTTTCTCTGACTTCGTCTGCCCAGTCCAAATTTCTTCCTAGTTCCGTGTTGGCGTCTTTTTGTTTTGCTGCATCAGTCCGGATAGTAGGAAGACCTATTTCAGTGGGAATGACTGCATCCATTCCATATGTGAGGGCAAAAGGAGTATTTCCTGTTGGTCGTCCGGGTGTGGTTCGATAAGCCCACAGGACGCCGGGTAGCTCCTCCACCCACTTCCCTTTGGCTTGCTCCAGCCTTTTCTTTAAGGCATTGATTAGAGTTTTGTTTGTGGCTTCCGCCTGGCCATTGCTTTGAGGATAACGTGGCGTGGAGTATGAATTCCGGATATTCAATTCCGAACAGAAATTCCTGAATGCAATGCTGTCAAATTGTGGACCATTGTCAGCTATGATGATTTGGGGAATTCCAAAGCGGCAAACAATGTTCTTCCATACGAATTTGGTGACATCTTTATCTTTGATGCTTGCATATGCTTCAGCTTCTACCCATTTACTGAAGTAATCAGTGGCGACAAGGAGGAATTTCTTCTGGGCAGGTGCTGCTGGGAGGGGTCCCACAATGTCCATGCCCCACTGCACGAAAGGCCATGGGCCTGATACCGATTTCAACGCTGCTGAAGGCACATGCGGAATGGGAGCGTATCTCTGACATTTATCACACTTTTGGACATATGCTGCTGCGTCTTTCTTCATTGTTGGCCAATAGTATCCCTGTGAATGAGCTCTATGTGCCAGGGATCGTCCTCCCGTATGATTTCCGCATATTCCTTCATGTAATTCAGCTAGCACATACTGGGCTTCCGAATGCCCAAGACAGCGAAGATAAGGCCCTGTGAAGGATCGCTTGTACAGGTGCCCCCCGATCAGGGTGAAACGGGCAGCCTGCACCCGGATTTTGTGTGCTTGTTTAGGATCTTCGGGTAAAGTGCCTGCCCGGAGATATTCTGCAATATTATGCGTCCACTCTTGATCATCCGTTTGGTTTGCCTCAATGGTGTTGCAAGTGGAATCTTCTGTGACAGAGGGATTGGCTTGCATATGTATGGGCAGTAGAATGGCTTCTTTGATGGGGAGGGAGGCAGCTATGCCGGCCAGAGCGTCAGCGTGCCTATTGTCAGCTCGCCTAATTTTTTGGATTGTCCACTCGGTGAACTGCTGTAAGGTGCTTCTTACTTTGGCCAAGTATCGCGCCATGCGTGCGTCCTTAGCCTCATATTCTTTCTGGACGTGCCTTACCACTAGTTGCGAGTCGCTGTAGATCCGGAGTTTGGAAACGGATAGAGCAAGGGCGAGGTCCAATCCGGACAGGATGGCCTCGTATTCTGCTTCATTGTTAGACGCGGGGAATCCCAGCCGGATGGCTTGCTCCAGATGTTCCCCAGTTGGGGACTGTAATAAGAGCCCAACTCCAGAGCCTGATGAGCGTGAGGCTCCGTCAACTCGTAGTGTCCACCACTCCTGTTCACTTGATTCGTGGTGCTGGTTGGGTCTTCGTGAATATTCGAGCACAAAGTCGGCCATTACTTGGCCTTTTTTGGATAATCTGGGTTGGAATTCGATTCCAAATTCGCTCAATTCGATGGCCCATTGTAGCATTCGTCCAGTTAAATCTGGTTTGTGTAGAATGCTACGAAGGGGTTGGTCGGTCAGTACAATCACTGGGTGGGCTTGAAAATAGGGGCGGAGCTTTTGGGCAGCACTTCGAAGAGCTAAGGCTGTTAGCTCCATTTTTGAATACCTGGTTTCTACATCTGCCAATGCCCTGCTGACATAGTAGACAGGTTTCTGCTCCTTGGGTGAAGGGCAGCGGAATAGAACGGCGCTGATTGCCCATTCTGAGACAGCTAGATACATGTATAGCTTCTCCTTTGGGATGGGACTGCTCAAGATGGGTGGATGCATAAGACAATGTTTAATTCTTTCCAACGCGTTTTGGCAATTGTCCGTCCATCCCTGCGTTCCAGCTTTTCGTATCGCCAAGAAGAAGGGTCGCAACTCATCAGTGAAGCGGGCTATGAAACGCCCTAACGCAACGAGCTTGCCTGTGAGGCGTTGTAACTCCTTTTTATTCCTGGGAGGAGGTGTCTCCATGACTGCTTTGACCTGATCCGGGCTGACTTCTATGCCTCTTTGGCTGACCATAAATCCCAGAAATTTGCCAGCACTCACGCCAAAGGCACATTTGGAAGGATTTAACTTCATGCCATACTTTCGCAAGAGATAAAAAACTTCTTGTAAATGGAGGATATGCTGCTCTCGCGTTTTGCTTTTAACTACGATATCGTCAATGTATACTTCGAACGAGAGGCCTATCAGAGGTTTGAAGATTTTAGTCATCAATCTTTGATACGTGGCGCCAGCGTTCTTGAGTCCGAATGGCATGACTTTGTAGCAATAGAGGCCGTGTGGCGTTATGAATGCTGTTTTTTCTTCGTCATCCGGGAACATGGGGATTTGATGATATCCGGAGAAGGCATCCAAGAAAGAGAGCATCCCCTGTCCGGAAGTGGAATCCACAATCTGATCTATTCGTGGTAAGGGGAAACTGTCTTTTGGACATGCACTGTTGAGATTGGTGTAATCTACACAAACTCGTCATTTTCCTTCTTTTTTGGGTACCACGACTACGTTTGCCAGCCAATCCGGATACGAAACTTCTCTGATGAATCCGGCTTCGAGCAATTTATCAATCTCGTTCCGGATGATTCTTTGTCTATCCGGGTGGAAGCGCCTAATCCTCTGCCGGACGGGTCTGGTAGTTGAAAAGACGTTAAGCCTGTGAGATGCAATGGAGGGATGAATTCCCTTCATGTCAGAATGTGCCCACGCGAAGATGTCATGGTTCTGTCTGAGGATTTTTTGCATGCCCCGAGTTTCTTCTTGTGTCATGAGGGAACTGATGTTTGTGAGGTGATCGCTTTCCTCCGAAATTTGGATTGTTTGTAAGGGATCTGCTACCGGGGGATCTTTGTCCGCCGAACCCAATAATTGCTATTGGTCGCGTGCAATGCTAGGCTCAGGGGGAGATGCATCCTCCTGGTTAGCGACTGCCTCACGTGCTATTTGATAGCACTGACGAGCGGCTAACTGGCTGCCATATAAGTCAGTTTGCCCTTCGTCGGTGAGGAAACTCACCATTTGATGATATGTGGACGGGATGGCTTTCATGTAGTGAAGCCATGTGCGTCCCAAGATGACATTGAAGGGTGATAACTCTTGTACCACTGAGAATTGCACGTTGAGAGTGACTGGGCCAGCTTGGATCGGCAGTATAATGTCTCCTAAGGACGTGGTTGATGATCCGTTGAATCCGGATAAGATTCGTCCGGGGTTTTCGAGACCCGCGAGACTATGTCCCATATGGCCAATGACTGATGCTTGTACCAGATCGGCTGAACTGCCTGGGTCAACCAAGATACGTCTTACATCGAAATCTCCTATTTCTAGGGAGAGAATGAGGGCGTCGCGATGTGGCTGTAGCGTCCAGGTGGGATCTACTGGTGGGAAAATGATTGTCCCATCTATGGGGCGAGGGCCCTCTCCAGTAAGACCCGGCCGGATGGAATTAATGCGTTCGCGTATTGACGCGGCCCGCAGCAATTTCTGCCTTTTACGCCTGGAATCGTATTCCTCGTCAGACGGGCCCCCATTGATATAGTTTATGACAGCCTTGGGGGCGACTGGGGCCCTCGAGGCCCCAGAGTTATGATGCTGAGATACGTCCCTTCCTCCAGTATCTGAGCGGAGGTACTGTTTTAAATGTCCTGCTTTGATGAGCCTTTCAACTAGATACTGGAGGGACCGACATGTCTCTGTTGTATGACCATGGTCTTTGTGGAAAGCGCATTTCTTGCTGCGGTCTCTTATGGATGGGTCCGTTTCGAGGGGTCTAGGCCACCTGAAGTCGGACAACCCTTGGATCATTGGGAGAAGTTTTTCGTATGATACGGATAGGGGTGTGACGGGCGGCCTGTCCGGACGACTCGGCCCGTCCTGTCTCCGGTCAACTGGTTTTGGACGGTCCGGAGGTTTGGCATGTCTGTCCGCGTTATCTCTAGAAGCCTGTCTGGCAACCAAAACTTGCTGAGTGGCTGCACGCACGTCATCTTCGAGCATTAAGTATTTGTTAGCACGTCTGAACAAATCGTCCATCGTTGTAGGAGGCTTTTTTGCCAGTGATTCAAAAAATGGAGTGCCTGGACAAATGCTTCTCTTGAAGATTTGTAGGACAGCATCCATGCTGCAAACCTCTATTTGGAGTACAGCTTGGCCAAATCGTTTCACAAATTCCCTTAAAGATTCGTTGTCTTTCATTTTTATATTCTGGAGGGTGCTGATATTCTGCTTGTGTCGAGCAGAGCACAAATACTGTCCCACGAATGCTTCTGAGAGGTCCCTGAAATTGTCAATAGAGTTAGGAGGTAGGCGATGAAACCATGAGAGGGCCTGCCCTTGAAGGCTGGCGGGAAATACTTTGCATAGCAATGCATCGTTGCCTATATCGAGCGTCATAAGCTGTCGATAGTGCATGATGTGATCGAAGGGATCGTTGGTCCCATCGTATGTGGAAAACTTTGGTACGAGGAATCCCCTTGGGGGCTCGTAATGGGTGATATGAGAGCAAAAGGGCGTGGAGAGCATGTCATCCAGCCTTTTGCTGATGGAGCCAATGGGTGGCTCGTTTGGGAGGTTTTTTCCAGCTGGTCGTTCCGCTGGGTGTGAGTGAACGTTCCGCATCACTGGGGTGACCATGGGGTCACGATGCGGAGGTACGTTCTGCACCATGGGAGCGATCATAGGATCAGGGCGTGGCGCCCGGGTTGTGGCTACTAGTGGCCTTGATCTCCCAGGCTCTTGTGGGCCTAGTCTTGCGCGCATAGAACTTGACAATTGGGATTTTTTATCACGTTGTCTTTTTGCTGAAAAATGAGTAGAGTCTGAGCTTTCCTCACGGGGAGCTCGAGGCATGGGTGTGCGTGGCTCATGGGGCCTTGCGTTGTATGCTCCTGGGACAGCTCCTGTTGACCCAGGATATATTGATTCTGATTCTGGCCTTGAGTTTGCCACCTAGCCTCTCGAACGCTGACGACGAGGAGGACCTGATGTTGAGGCTTGAATGCGTAACACTGCGTTTTCTTCCCTTAACCTCTCCGTCTCCAGGAGGAGAGCTCTTAGCTGTTTTTCGCTTGCCAACTGTCTTTTTTCGATGGCCTGACGCCATTCGTGATTATCTTCCTCCTTTCTACCAGATGATCGACTTTGGGAAGGTGTGGCCATCTTTGCTAGTGACTGAATCAAAATGAAAAGTAAAAGTATTCCCACAAACGGCGCCAATGTTGTCACCTCGCGTATCCGGTGGTCCACGTTGCTGCTAGGTGGATGGACACGCGATTCTCAACACACAAGGGGTTCTTGATTCAGCGGTTGCACCTGCAAAAAAGGGCATCCGGACAGGGTGTCCCGACGCACCCTCCGATGGTTTTGTTAGCCATGGTCAGAGAAAGATATATAAATCAGTTGGCCTTTTACTAGGTATCAAGAGGTTACCAGGGGGATCATCATCCCTTTCTTCTTCATGCGAAGGCATATATATACAGCTTCAGGGGTACTGTTCCTCTCATTAATGGTGAGGAGATATTTTCTGTTGTGATGATGACAATAGGTGTTAGTAGGAGCATTATCACCCTACGAACGGCTGTCAGAAACCATGGTAGGCAATGCGGTTGTCAGATATCGTGGGGAGTGTTTATGTAGAATGATCGTGGGAAGTGACTTGCTGTCACTTCCTCTTGTCTTCTCATTCTGCAGGTAATGGGATGTGGGCCATGGCTGCTTGCTGTGATTGCGTGTAAGACTCGCTTTACTTTAATTGACCATCCAGACGATTTATATCCGGATGGATCATGCTGATTATCCGGATGTGTTGTGGAGACTATCCGGGTGTCTACGCTCTGCCAGCGTCGTTTGCTCTTCCTTGGATAGGAGAAGCTGAAACGTCGTTTGCCTTTCCTTGAGGGGTTCCGGATAGGATAGCCGCACCATGCATATCTTTAGGGGAATCCGGATGATGATGGTCCGGCTGATAACACGTGCCACGCGTCACCATGAGCTGCGTGCCACGTGTTTCCCAAGGGGAGGGGTCCCTACACTGCCATCCGGCCCCAGTCCTTGTACTCACATCCCAGAACAAAGGGCAGGGCGATGCACCTTCAATGAAAAGAATATAGCTGACGACATTGCAACTGCACCTCCAGCCGTTTCCGCGTACATGCTGGCAGAGGATGCTGCCATGGCTTCCCTTGCTAAGGATGGCTATGACCAAGATCACAGCTCTTAATGATGTAATCATATTTGTGCATGGATCAGCTGATGAGTTAGATGTGGAAGATAGATCCCAATCCTTATGATTATTATATATGTTTTATCTCTAACCTTAATTCATTTCATATACTTGGTTTAGAAAGAATAACCAATTCAACTGGTTAGATAAGATGCCATGTAAACTGAGTTTAGTGCTTGATAATGCAATCATATTTTGTATTGAAAATATTGATTTAGCAGAAAATATCGGTCCTAAAAACCATGACAGGAAGAAAAAAAAAAACAGGAAACCAAGAGGAGGATCAATAAATTTTGATCAACCTTATTTAGCAGAAACAGACGAGCTAGTTAAATAAATAAATATATTCGCAAGCGTAAATGTTGGAAGTAACCCAAATTCGCAAGCAAAGGTATATGAATTCGTACACATAATCAGGTGCCACGAAGTTGGATGAAACGCTTGAGTGGGGTTTCCTATTCCATGCATGCCCCATGCATGAATGCAAAACTAAGAAACATGATGAAGATGGTAAATCAGCTACCAAAGATATGTATGCCCATATGATTTCCATCTTATTCATTTTTTCTCATTTATCTTTGTAGATAGCGTAAAAAACTTTAGAAGGATACCACAAGTAAATAGTGATAATGATGGTTTCTTTCTTTTTCTAACAAACACAAACTTTATCACAAGAACGAAAAAATACAGGACCTGCAAATCAGTTCACTCCTATGGTCTCACTAGAATTGATTAGAAGTATATTTGGGTGATAGAGAATTGTAAGAATTTCTGATTTTGGTGGCTCCCATGGAGGAGCGAGCTTCATTCATCTATATGTGTTTACTGTCCAGTAGCCATGACAGCCGCCGGGGGAGGCATGGCATGACCTGCAAATTTATTCCGTTATGGCAAGGTGGAGTGCCCTTTTCCGGGATATGGCTGCATGAACTGCTTCCGGAAGGAGGCACAGTACCTGAATTTAGAGACTGTAAAGGGACAAGTCCTATCTTGATCCACTCTTCTTTCTCCCCATCAAGAACCCTACCAGCACTGTGTGGCTGGACACTCAAAACAAGAACGAAGTGCCGTGACAGCTAAAACAATGTCCAGAAACCTCATGATCTTGGCGGGTTAAGCAAAGAGGAGATGATCAAAGAAATATTTTTAGCTGGACAAATTAATATGCATATATGATAAATGGAAAAGAATCAATATCTTGGTTATTTATAGGGTTATTCGATTAAAAGGGTTTTTGATAAAAATACTCTTATTATTTCTTGTAAAAATAACTTTCTTTTAAAACAGGTTACTTTAAATACTTGAAATGGTAAAAGGCATTTATGTAAAATAATAATAATAATAATAACAGGTTACTTTTTTTAAAAAAAAAACAACAACATGGGAATGGTTAAATTCACGATTTAAAAATTAATTCAATGCTTAACTAAACAAGTGGCTCTAAATGCCTAAGTGAGAAAATGGTTTTGAATGCCTAAGTGAAAAAGTGGCTCTGAACGCATAATTGAGAATGTGCCTCTAAACACCTAATTGAGAAAGTGGCTTTGAACACCTAACTAAGAAAGTTACTCTAAATGCTTAACTGAGAAATTGGCTATGAACTTCTTAGTGAAAAAGTGACCTTGAATGCCTAATTGAGAAAGTCGCTTTGAACGCCTAATTGAGAAAGCGACTCTGAACGCCTAAGTGAGAAAGTGGTGTTGAAGGCCAAAGTGAGACGGTTGCTTTGAACACCTAACTCAACAAGTGGATCTAAACACCTAAGCGAGAAAGTGGCTATGAACGCCTAATTGAGAATGTGCCTATGAATGCCTAACTGAGAATATGCCTCTAAACTCCTAACTGAGAAAGTTGTCTAAACGCCTAATAGAGAAAGTGGGTAAGAACGACAAAGTGAGAATGTTGTTCTAAACTTCTAATTGAGAAAGTGGCTCAGAACACTTAACTAAGAAAGTAACTCTGAACGCCTAAGTGAGAAAGTGGCTGTGAATGCCAAAGTGAGAAAATGGCTTTGAACACCTAACTGAGCAAGTGACTCTTAACTCCTAAGTGAGAAAGTGACTCTGAATGCCTAGTTGAGAAAGTGGCCTTGAATGCGTAATTGAGAAAGTCACTCTAAACATCTAACTAAGAAAGTCGCTATAAAGGCCTAAGTGAGAAAATGGCTCTCAACGGCTAACTGAGAAAGTGGCTCTCAACGCCTAAGTGAGAAAGTGTCTTTGATCACTAAGGTGAGAAAGTGGCTCTAAACGCCTAATTGAGCAAGTGGCTCTGAACGCCTAAGTGAGAAAGTGGCCTCGAACACCTAAGTTAGAAGGTGACTCTAAATGCCTAATTGAGAAAGTGGCTTAGAATGCCTAAGTGTGCAAGTGGCCCTGAACACCTAACTGAGACAATGGCTCTGAACGCCTAACTAAGAAAGTGGTGATGAATTCCTAAATGAGAAAGTGGTTCTTAAGGCCAAAATAAGTCACTGGCTTTGAACGCCTAATTGAGCAAGTGGCTGTGAACGACTAAATAAGATAGTGGTTGTGAGCGCCTAAGTGAGAAAGTGTCTGAATGCCTAACTGAGAAAGTGGCTCTAAATGCCTATGTAAGAAAGTGGTTGTGAAGACCAAAGTGGGAAAATGGCTTTGAACGCCTAACTAGACTAGTGGCTTTGAACGCCTAATTGAGCTAGTGGCTCTAAACATCTAAGTGAGAAAATGGGTATAAATGCCTAAGTGAGAAAGTGCCTCTGAACACCTAACCAATAATGTGCATTTGAATGCCTAATTGAGAAAGTGACTTTAAACACCTAATCGAGAAAGTGGTTCTGACTGCCTAACTGAGAAAGTCGCTCTAGACGCCTAACTAAGTAAAGGGTTGTGACCGCCTAAGTGATAAAGTGGCTTTGAATGCCTAAGTGCGTGAGAAAGTGGCTCTAAATGGCTAAGTGAGAAAGTGGCTCTAAACACCTAATTGAGAATGTGCCTCTAAACGCCTTACTAAGAATGTGCCTCTGAACGCCTAACTGAGAATGTGCCTCCAAATGCCTAAATGAGCAAGTGGCTCTGAATGCCTAAGTGAGAAAGTGGCTCTAAATGCCTAAATGAGAAAGTGGCTCCGGATGCCTAAGTGAGAATGTGCTTCTAAACGCCTAATTGAGAAAGTCGCTATGAACTTCTAAGTAGGAAGTGGCTGTGAAGCCAAAGTGAGAATATGGCTCTTAATGCCTCATTGAGAAAGGGGCTCAGAACACCTAATAGCGTTTTTTTTTTATAAATTAATGCCAAAGTGAGAAGGGTTTCTTTGACTGTTGACGACGTACTAATAGCGTTTTGCTTTGGGAGATTGAAAATTACTTCCTTTGTGGATTAGTTTTTAACATGTACATACAAATGCCAAAGTGCATTTGAATATATTTATAAAAAGGGTCTTAAATAAGAAACTACGTCTGAAATTACTAGATTACTGTACACATGGACATGCATCTTATGACCTTTTTGAACATAAAAAATTATATATATATATATATATATATTTCAACAAGCTGGCTAAACCTATCAGGAGTCACTCATTGGTCGGCATGTTTAATTTTCTCCCTATTGAATTAGGTGCGCATACTAGTTGGTATAGGTCATTTAATAAAAAAAAATTAAGAAATATTTACAAACTAGGTTAGCGTTAAATAAGAGTACACAGTCTGATCTAGGCATTTTGGAGATTCTTTCTTATAACTTGAACTTCCTTAAGGGGGCATTAGTTTTGAAAAATCAATGAAGTTATGGATAAAGTGTTAAACACAAGCTCAAGGCTATATTTGGTTTTCAAAAATTTTGAAGGAAAATATGATGGGAAGAAAAAAGAAATGATAGAAATAAAATAAATAAATAAATGAAGGAAAATAAAAAATAAATTTAAAATTTATAAATTATTATTATACATGCATTATTTAAAATTTATTTTACTTATTTTAATATTAAATAATTTTAAAATATATAAATTTCTAACCAATTTTAATTATAGTTGGTTCTCTTTCATATTTTTCATATGGAAAAACCGAACATGATAAAATTATTTTCCTAATCATTTTCTTTCTTTCCTTGATACTTAGATAATTTTGAATTTCTCAAAATTCTAAGATTTTTTTTAAAGATATTAGACTCCTAAATGCTTTTAAAAGAATATATTCTTTAAAGAATTAACCATCTAAAAGTCTATCTATCCTTTGGACCATAATATCCTAGTACAAAAATTTCAAACAAATTGATTGAAAATAGAGATTAGCTTAGGTATTTTTGAACCACCTGTGTTTCTTAAAGTTTTTTTATGTCTTGGCTAGATCTTGACCCCTTGTTAATTTTACATGTTAGTACACTGAAAATAGAACCAAATAGTAAAATTCCACTTGATTTTGAATCTGTTTGCATTAGGAAAGAATTTGGTGATAACACTCACCATACTGCAACAACCTCAAGTCACAACAACTTACCTGCAATAGAAAAAAATGGCTACACTAGAAGAATCTTCAAGACTATTGTAAAATCACATAACTGATATTCCATTCAAGAATCCTTTACAATAGGTGTATAAATACTATACATGAAAAAACACAATAATGCAAGAGAATAAGAAATTCATTTATTTGGAAAATATCAATGGGTTTCAATACTAAGTGCTAAGATAGTTTTAGATTTTCAAAATATTAGTGTATATTATTTGGGTCTGTTATGGGTTTATAATTATTTTTAAATTTTATAGACTTTATCATAGAATAAATCTTGATTCTTGTACACTAAAGCATGCATGACCTTTAAAACATAAGAAATTATAAATAAAAAAAAATGAAAATGATTTTAATGTTAAGTTGCAGGGTTGCCTTGCTTGTCCTTAATCATAATTTTCTTGAGGAGGATTTACCATTAATCTAACATTAATTTGTTCACACGAAATTAAACAAGGTGGCGAAAGCTATTATCTACTAGTAAGAGTTCCAAATGTCATCAAATTAGATGTATAGAATATATAGTTGGTAAAAGTCATTTAATAAAGAAAAAAAAAATTGAAAAACCACTTCCAAATTAGGTCAGCATTAAATAAGATTAGACCCCCTAATCGTGGAATGAACTTTGGAGCGTCTTTCTTATAACTTAGAACCTCCTTTTGGGGGTACGCATTGGTTTCAAAAAATGAATGAAGTTCTAGAAGGAGTGTTATTACAACCATAGAAAGGGACATATAAGAAGAAATTATGAAGAATTGATCAAAACACCAAGTAGTAAGAAAAAATCTTGAATTCCAATATACTTCAAATTTTACTAATATTGTTGATAAAAAGTTTAATAAGAAAGATGATTTCTTTTTGTTATAGTCGATAAAATTTTTGTTGACTCTTAGATTTTAAATTTTATTGTTTGAATGGGCAATGATTCAAGTTCTAAAGTCATTAAGATCGATACCATAAAGGTGAGGATGTTTGATGGTATTATGAGAATGTTGAGTAATGTTTAGCATATTGCTAATTAAGTTGAGAAAGAGTTTAATTTCTTTAGAGGCTTTGGATACTCTTCTCTATGATTTTTCTGGAAAAAAAAAATAAATGATATTATGAATATGAATTAAAGTGCTTTGATATCTATGATAGGGAAAAAGGTGAAAAATTTTATACAATTTGATTGAAAATATAATTTTAGGTGGACCTATGAAGGAAGAGTCACATCATGAAAAGTCTTTTACTAGTAGTAAAGAAGTTGTCAAAGTAAATGGATGCCACAAGATGATTGAGATTCCGTTTTTCACTAAGTGTACTCATTAACACAAGGATGAAAATACTTTCAAAATGAATAAAGTTATAAAGAAAACAAAGACAATTTCTTAAATCAAGTTCGATGACAATTTGAATTTGGCACATATTTATTCTCGTTAATTATGCAAGATTGAGAAATTTTAATCAATGTGGAGATTGTTGGTATTTGGTTTAAATTATCTATTTATTATATTTAGGAAAGTCAATATTTATAATAGAGTTTGTGTTTTGGTAAATTACCTTTTTCGAGTTTGACTATGATTAGGAAACTATTGATTTTGGGTTCATCCATTGGACTTTACAAATATGAGGTTTTAAATAGGATTTAGTAAGAGAAATAAAAATGCATAAAGAGTGAAGAGATATAAGC
This sequence comes from Vitis vinifera, assembly GCF_030704535.1. Classification (NCBI taxonomy): domain Eukaryota; kingdom Viridiplantae; phylum Streptophyta; class Magnoliopsida; order Vitales; family Vitaceae; genus Vitis; species Vitis vinifera. The sequence continues at coordinate 4,907,840 of NC_081819.1, forward strand.
AAAGGGTGTATTGAATTTTAAGTAAAAATAGATTGAAAAAGTTTGAAGTTGTTGGGATATTTTTGTTTGGCCCATGAGCCCATATATTAGGCTATTTTATATTTAGGTTTTTCCTAAGCCCAAATATGGATATAAAAATAGCAATAGGGCTATGGTATTAAGAGAAAAGGGAATTTGATTGAGAAAAGGAAAGAAGATCAGGATTTGTTTTTCTGGGCATTGTTCTAAGGCTCAAGGGTGAAGTTACAAGTTCCTTTCATCAACCTTTTTGGGAAATTCCTGTAGTACGTTTTCTCCCTAATTTCTTTCTGTTCATGTTTCATTGGGTGATGGATTCCTACCTTAAGCGAGGACTTAATTATTGTATCCCTATTTATTGAAGTAGAAGAAATTTTCTCTGTGGTTTTTTACCTCTATTCAAAGGGTTTTTCCACGTTATATTTGGTATCCTCTTTTGTGGTTGAATGTTATTGATTGTTGTTCTTGATTCTTCTCAAGTTGTTATTATTCTTGAGAGGTGGTTATTATTGTTGAGTGGTTGTTATTCTTGTGAAAGAATCTTTTAACTTTGACAGGTTAATACTCTAGATCTCTCCCTTTATTTTCACAACAAGTGGTATCAGAGCTTGGTTGTGGAACTTTTATTCTTGGAAGGGATGGAGATAAAAGGAACTCAACCTCCATGATAAAACTTAACAATTCAAATTAGGCTATGTGGAAGTCCATGATGGAAGATTTTCTCACCATCAAAGATTTGTCAAATACTTTTGAAGATAAAGAAGTTAGGCCCAAAGATATTTTTGATTTGGAAGCTTACTAAGGGCTCGTTGGTTGTTGCAAAAGGAGAAACAATATATTTTAGGTTTTTTCCTCTTCTCTAGCATATAAGTGCCGTAAACTTGGATGCATGAGCAAAGTTTGACAAAACACATGGATGAATGCCGAACAAAGATGATGAAAATGGAAGTACTCCAACAACCAGCAAGCATATTTGAGCATATGCATCATTCAACTTGTTCTTTTTTATTTCTATATATATCACAAAGTGTAGAAGTCCACCAGGGCACAAACTGTGAATGGAGAAAAAGAATACACGAATGACATACAACCAATTTGTGTTATTATTATTTTTTCTATGAGAAGGAAAATATATAAAATAAAAGAACAAAAACAACAAATGCAAGGCCTACATATTCAGTTTATTCCTTGTGGTCCCATAAAAGTCCTAAAATACGTAGTTATGTGCTCAGGACTCGTAAGATTTTCTGATGTTGAGTGATGACTATGCATGGTGGAGGCTAGACCTTCATTTATGTTCAGTAGCAATGACAACAGGAGTGCTGGCATGCGAACTGGCTCTATGGGGAGGAATGGCATGACCTGCAAACTTCATTCCATTGGGACAAGGTGAGCCTTTTTCGGGGATATGGCCGCATGAACTTGGTCCTGAAGGAGGGACAGGTCCTGAAAGAATAGATTTCAAAGGAACAATCCTTATCTTCATCCACTCTTCTTTCTCTCCATCAAGAACCCTACTAGCACTGTGGGGTTGGATACTCAGAATAAAAACAAGATATATGGAGGAGAACGATCACCGGTTATTTATATGAATACTGCCATTGGCATGACTAGAGTTTTTGGTAGTTTGGCTTAGTTGAAGGGTTTTTTTGACTCTTGACTAATAGAATTTTCCTGTAGGAGATTAGAAATTGAATAGGTCATAAAGGAAGAAAATACCTAGAATTTACCCAAATGGCTAGTTTTCTTACGTAGTTAATTTAATTCCACATATGCGTGCATCTTAAATCAATTACAAAGAAAATATATGATACTCTCTCCAAGCTTTTTTGAAAATAGATATGAGAAATTAATCCATGCCCATTAACTTTAGTTAATAGTAAAGTATGTAATTTGGCTTGATTAAATATCCTTAGTTATGATTTTCACGAGAAAGTTAGATAATTATTGTTTTGGATACCAGGTTCTACTATATAATCACATTTTTTTCACCAAATTAAGCAATATTCATAAAGCTTATTTACATTATTGATTTGTAATTAATTTATGTGCTACAAGTACAAGTGATATTCCCTATCATGTTCAGGATACATGGCCTTTTCTGTGCCATATTAATTGCATAAGGGGCTGCTAAATCATATCTCATAAAAATTAATCATTTCCAAATTGTTAGCACTAATCTATAGCAAAGTTAAGTATTAATTCAAAATTTTCTCACGGTTGTAAAGCACTTAAATAAGAGTAGAGAGACCAATCTAGGTAGGTATGGTCTATGAAGACTTTTGTCATATATGATACGTACCATTTACTTCATTATTTTAGAGGCATTGATTTTGAACAAAGATAAATTAAGTTGTGGTAGGAACACGTTTACTTGGATTGGGGCTTTTAGACGGCATACTTCCAGCAGATTTAAGTCATTGAACATTACTAACACGCATCAGCTTTTCCACCCTCAGGAGCCATGAGACAAAATCCCTTTCTATGTATATATGCACATTTACCAACCCTCTTTATTATGACTTTATCCATGTTGACATAGTTTAACATGAACTCAAATTAGTAACTTAGGATGACATTTAAGGATTAAGCTCAATTACCTTGATAAATATGGTTAATATGGTTAATTTGATATGTTATCCAACAACTTAAGTTTTTAAATCAAAAGAGTAATTTAACAATTACACTATCTTTATACCATTAATTGGAAGGCTCTTGTGGACCTGTGTTTTTCACGTGCATCCCCACTCAAATGGTGAGACTCGTTTTTCATTTATTTGTGAAAATTTAATTTTTAGAAAAAAACTTGGAGTCGTCACTTATTTTAATTTTTTTAAAAAAGGGAAAACAATATAAGAAAGAAAACTATGTTTGACTCTTATTTGAAAAAGACATGTTTGCAAAAACAGAATCTAGATTTGGGGGTCAGACTACCTATTGAGAAGATACGGTGGTGAGCCGTAACACCCCTTTAAGCACGTATACATACGGTTTCTACTAAACGAATTAAGGGAATTGTAGTAATTAATTAATTAATCATAAATACCAAGATTAAAGGAAAAAAACAATATACACAAAGATGATGACAAAATAAAATTACAAGAATGTACAAAATAAATGACAATAGAATTATGCAAATTGATTTATTGAACTAATTAAAAAAATATTTGAAAAATTAGTTTTCTGAAAATTTCAAATGATTTTATTAAAAACAATTTTGAATGAGTGGTTTCAATTTATTTATTTACAAAAAAGAGTCAATTTATTTTCTCAATTTCATTTGTATTCAATTTTCAAAAATATTATTACAAAATTTCAATTTGGGCACAAAAAATATTTTTACTTGCTTTTACTAGAAAATAATGATTTTTTACAATTTTATTTACATAATATTTCAATTTGTTTTCATTTAAGAAAAATGACTTATACAAATTATTAAAAAAATAACTTTATTTGCAAAAGATTTTTTAATTTAAAATTAATTTTTGAGAAACGTTTTTTACAAAGCAATTTTTAGACAATTTTTATTAAACAAAGAATTTTTTTGAGAATTATTATTAAAAAAAATTTTTCAAATTCTATTAAAAACAATTTTTTTGGATTTTTTAAAAGCATTTTTTTGAGTTTTTATAAATAAAAAAACTTTTTGAATATTTTAAAATTATTATTTTATTAAAACATATTTATTGAATTATTCCTCTTGTTTAAACAAAATTTGTAGTTTGTTAGATATCTAATTTTGTACACAACAAGTAAATATATATATAAATAAACATTTATATAAACTAATAAAAATAAAACCAAATAAAAGTGGGAAATAAAACGTGTACCTAAACAAGCTTACAACAAGTTCAATGTCTTCTTACAATTTTTCGAGTTTCACTTTCTTTCATGAAATTTCGTGCTCCACGTGTCATAAATTCATACTCAGCCAACAGGATTGCAAAATAGGCTTATGCAAAAATAAAAATAGCCCAAATTTAATATTAATTCACCAAAGTTTAAAATATGACAAATCAAAATAAATTTAATTGAGCCTAAATTTAATATTTCATATTCGAAACCTAATTTAATACACAAACATAAATCCAAAACTAAAACCAAACCTAATTGAATATATAGAGTTCACATGTAATAAAAAAAATAATAATAAACTTAATTAAGTCCAACTAGATATCCGATATGCATATCTAAATCTCAAATCCCAAATAGAAGGCCCACAAACCAACACACAAGCCCAATTTCAATAATAATCACTATTAAAATCAAAGGAAGAAAAACTTACACAATTTCAATTTTTGGAAGGATGAGAAAGTGAGAGAAAGTTGAGGAAATGGAAGAATGAGAGAGGAAAGAAGGGAGTTGCCGACAGGCAATGGCTAACCGACGGCGACTGGTCAGTGGTCCTGCCGGTGGTGGGAGGGATTGATGGTTTTTAAAAAAAAATAAAAAATAAAGAAAATAAGATGAAAAAATGGAAAAGGAAAAAAAGAAATGGAAGGAAGGAAATGAGGGGTGCGTGTGGCAGTGAAAAAAATTGGGGTCGGCCACTGTCTTGTGTGGGAGTTGGGGGGAGGAAAAAAAAGGGAAATAAAAAAATAAAAAATAAAAACTCTAGAGAGGAGATGGAGCCGGTGGTCTTGAGAGTGGGGAGGCATGGGAGGAGAGAGAATGGGAGAGTAGGTGGAGTCGTTGGGGAAGAATAGGAAGAGAAAGGATAGATGAGAGAGAAAAGAAAGAAAATGAAGAAAAGAAATAGAAATAGAAATAAAATAAAATAAAATAATAATAATAATAATAATAGTAAATAATAATATAATAATATAATAATATAATATAAAAAATAATAAAAACTAATAATTAGATGGTGAGTTGGCAAAAAAATATAAGATATAATCAAGATTTAAAAACTAAGAATAAAATTGGACTAAAAATTAATGTAAAGATAAAATTGGAACAAATTTTTGGATCTACAGCTCTTCATATCCTTTGCCCAAGATATCTAGGATTTTTTTTGAAATAATATATATATATATATATTGCAAAAATATAATATTTTTTAAAATTGTCTTTTTAAAAAATGATTTCACATTCACAAATTGTCTTTATAAAAAAATAAAAAATAAACAAGTTTTTGTTAATAGTTATCTTGTATTTCATCTTTTATTTTCTTTCTTATTTCAAGTAAGATCATTGTTTCAAAATGGGATTTTGACATGAATATATTCTTTTATACCCTTAGATCAGATGATCAAGAGATGAGCTCTATGGTATTATAATCAAGGATAGTGAGACCCTGAAGAGCATGTTGATATATGCGGTGGCCATGATGGTAATAAGTTTGTGTATAGCTAATGGATTGACTTTAAATATGTCCAAATCTATGATTTTATTATTTACATATCATACGTTTTTTAAAATGTAATTATCATTATGTTATGCTAGTTTTTGTACATAAAAATTGTTCCATATATAATATATTTTTAAACTGTTTTTACCTTGCATCAATTATCCTAACACTTGTGCATCATAATTATCCGCTAAACCATTTGTTCACCTAATAGATTTTGATGGTTTTTAGGTAAGGACTCCCATGCATATGCCTATTGAGGAGGCAGAATTAGCTTCAAAGAACAAGTCACTAGGTACCTAGATTTGTGTTTTTCCTTATTAGACTTGTAGGACATGTAGTTCATTTTCTTTATGTATTTTAGATGTTTTCTTTTGTATGTCTCAACTTCTCAATCTTTGCTTCCACTATTAATTTATTTTGTTGTTATTGTTTTATCAAAATCATTTAAGTGTATGTATTTTTTTCATACTAAATATTTATCTATTGAGACATTGATTTCTTTTTAGATTTTGATGCAAAATGGACTCACCTTCTCTTAGTGGGCCCTTTTTGGGTCTTTACAAATCAAGTTTCTAGTAATATTATTATATAGCAGTTTTCTGTTCGCGAATTACATAGTAATTTTCTCTTAATGATGTGGACATGGTCTTCTGGTATGCAAATTTACATCCAAAGCAAATGGTATTTATACTAAAAAATAAGTTGGTTTGCTTTATTATCAAACTAATAAAAAAGCTACCATGAATATATCCATATTATCACAAATATTAGCCTTGCCAATATATTTTAGTTTTTTTCCTCTTTTCCAGCATGTAAGTGCCATAAACTTGGATGCATGAGCAAAGTTTGGTAAAACACACGGTTGAATGCCAAGCGAAGATGATGAAGATGGAAATACAGCAACAACCAGCAAGCATATATCCGTATATGCATCATTCAACTAGTTCCTTTTTATTTCCATATATATCACAAAGTGTAAAAGTCCACCAGGGTACAAAATGTGAACAGAGAAAAAGAATACACGAATGACGTACAATTTTTTGTGTTATTATTTTTCCTTAATGTATTTATCATGATGAAAATATATAAAAACAAAAACAACAAATGCAGGGCCTACATATTATGTGCTCAGGACTGGTAAGATTTTCTGATGTTGGGTGATGACTATGCATATTGGAGGCTGGAGCTTCATTTATGTTCAGTAGCCATGACAACAGGAGCAGCGCATGCGAACCTGTTCAGTAGCAATATTTTTATGTGGGCAATGTGAAGATATATGGAGGAGAACGATCACCGGTTATTTATATGAATGCAGCCAGTGGCATGACTAGAGTTTTTGGTAGTTTGGCTTAGTTGAAGGGTTTTTTTGACTCTTGACTAATAGAATTTTACTGTAGGAGATTAGAAATTGAATAGGTCATAAAGGAAGAAAATACCTAGAATTACCAAATGACTAGTTTTCTTGTGTAGTTAATTTAATTCCACATATGCATGCATCTTAAATCAATTACAAAGAAAATATATGATACTCTCTACAAGCTTTTTCAAAACAGATATGAGAAATTAATCCATTCCCATTAGCTTTAGTCAATAGTAAAATATGTAATTTGGCTTGATTAAATATCCTTAGTTATGGTTTTCACGAGAAAGTTAGATAATTATTGTTTTGGAGACCAGGTTCTACTATATAATCACATTTTATTTCACCAAATTAAGCAAAGTTCATAAAGCTTATTTACATTATTGATTTGTAATTAACCTGTATTGGTCACCGAAGAATCAATTTATATGCTACAAGTACAAGTGATATTCACTAGCATGTTCAGGATACATGGCCTTTTCTGAGTTATATTAATTGCATAAGGGGCTGCTAAATCATATCTCATAAAAATTAATCATTTCCAAATTGTTAGCATTAATCATTTCCAAATTTTTTTATATTATAAGAAAATATAATATCACAAAGATAAATTCCCAACGCACCAACAATTCAAAAAATTGATAATAGAGTTCAAGTACTTTTTCTTTTTTGGTTTTATCTTGATTCATATATAACTTGTAATGAAAGCCCGACTTGCAAAATTTCATGCTTTCTTTACTACTCTTGTAGATGTTGCCTTTAATAGTCATTCCAATACTGTCCAATGCCACATCAATAATGTGTAAGTTTAACATTTTTGTCTTGTAAGATTGACCTTTTCCAAATCTCTAGTTATTAGCTTTGTGCCAAAAATTCAAGACTACGTGAATGACAGATCAAGAAGAAGAAAATTGACTTCTATGAATTTTGATTTTCTATATATATATATATAGATATATAGATAGATAGATAGAGAGAGAGAGAGAGAGAGAGAGAGAGAGAGAGAGAAAGGCAATGTCACCTTTAGACTAGTCCTAAAACAAACTTTAGGTATACTTATTGGTTGTAATCTAAAAACTCAAGTAGATATTAATGTCCATCTCTACTGCATTTCATGTCAAACTTTGGTTGGTGGAAAATAGTAAGGATTTATCATATATATTGCTTTATAACTCACAAATTAATTAATTTTATTTCATATATATGACTTATAATCTTATGGGTTAATAATATTGCATTCAAGTGCGTGAGGACAAACAACACATATGAGTTCAAAATTTTTAATATATTATTATTAAGCTATATATCAAACTTTTTTATGTATTTGTAATTTAAAAAAGGAAAAATGAAAAAGGCCCTAAAGATTAGTTAATTTATCTTATTGTAAGGATTTAGTTTTTCCATAAATTATAAATTTTTCAAAACTTCTTATCATCTTAACAAATCAAGTGGTTTTTAATTAGCAAAAAAAAAAGTAAAAAGTTGAACAAGTAATTTTATTTTGGAGTGAAGAGCCCTTATTATTAAACATCACAAAGTATTTTTTTGTTTTTTTTTTCACTAGAGCATACATTTCGCAATAGTACTTTTTGTACCTAAACATCTTCAATATGCAATATATATGCATATAAACCATCATAAATTATATAGTCCACCATGGTTTTTATATGATTTCAATTAATAAGTAATTGATAATTTATATATGTCATCAAATAAGATGAATTTACAAGACCCCCAATTTTTGAGGAAATATCACCTAAAATACACTCAAAGAATATTTAGTAGTCATTTAAATGAGGTAATAAATATAATGAATTTCTCAAATAATGATAATATTAAAAAAAAACTTGAATTTATTTTTTAAAATGTAGACTTTTCTTTTTCAAATGTTAATTTCCATTATTGAATTTGTTTTTTCTCTTTCTCTAATGTATATATATATATATATTTAAAAAAAACCTTATTCATATAAATATACTACCTTTAGAAATAAATATCAAAATTTTAGTGGACCCAAACCATATCAAGATACATTCTCCATGTTATATGTGCCAACATCAAGAGCAAGTTTGTGATCAATGCTTTCCAATTTAGATTTTAAATTTTAAAATAGAATTTAAAATGTCAAAGAAGTAAAATCCTCTCTAAATTTTCCTATAAATAGATCAAAGATCAAAGCATTATACCTCTCTATTAAACTTTCTATCTTGCATTTGACCTTAAGAATCCATTGGCTTCTAATTATCTTAAGCCCAAGGGGAAGTTCAACCAACTCTCAGAGGGAGTTGGTTGCAACTTTTCACATTTCACAAGGGAGAGCTTCCTTGAAGCTTCTTGGCTTGTCATCATCATCATGCAAAGCATACATGAAAACTTTCCCCTTAATACGGAACAACTTCACCTTTGGTTTTTACTCAATACTCGTCTAATGTAATTTTTTTATTAATAAAATTAGAAATGAGCATTGAAATCACATTCCTTAGTGACTAAAAAGTTATTAAAATCACATATTCGCAAGAAAAAGATAATAGAAATATTTAATTGAAATAAATTTTAACAAATGTATTTGGGTAGAATAGCATTTGTTTAAATAGAACACTTTCCTTTTGACATTGATTTAATTAGTTAGGATTATATTATCAAATTTTGATGAATTTTAATCGTTACTCACACTTATCAAGAGGATTAATATAAAGGAGGCATTAGTATGCACTACATATTTCATCAAGTAGTAGTAACAACTGAGATTATATTCACAATCATAGACATCACAATATTTGAGGTTTTTTTTTATTATTATTATTATCCTGTTTCAACTCAATAGAAATCAATAGAAAAATTTACATAGGAAATACAGCCTCTATGCTTGCACCACCACCATATGTGAGTACAAATTGGCCTTCCGGGATTACAGGGTGGTAAGCGTACTGCCAAATCTATAACTTATGTGTCATGATTATCCCTCTTAATATCAATTAACATAAATATGAATCAAATAGAAAATGAATTAATTTGTGAAATATAGAAATCCTCACAAATTTTTGAATTAATTTTGTCTAGCCCTTGTATTACAAAAAAATTTACAATCTTTTATAAATGATTACTCATTTTCATGAAACCAATTTCAATACCTCCGTTCTGTAATAAATAATTTAAGCCATAGAAATTAGAAACTTTCTATGATCCTTTAATGATTTCATTAATATGAAAATAAAATATTTACTTAGATTTATAATTTGCATTGATAAATTATAAGTTCTATGATCAAGTCCTTTGAACATTGAATATGGATTTTCAAATTTATTTTTGTTTTAGGACCTTGGGTTATTCTTGATCAAGTTGAGTTCTATAACTCAAAATTATATCTAAAACATTTTCTTAGTTTAGATCCTTAATTACCATTTAATGAATCAAATTGAAGTATGTCACAATGTTTAGGTTCTCACTTTTCTTGTAGATTTGACTTTAGGAAATGTAACGATAGGATACACTTAGTTAACTACTGATTAAGGGATGACAAGAATCACTAGTGCTGCTATAAAGTACTATTGTACCTTCTTTAGTTTTATTCTAATTTTAGTACTCTATTCTGAAATTGGTTTTGGTAAACCAAGGTCAAAGATCGTTGTTCTCCCAACCAAAAACAACTAAAAAGAACAAGCAACTATTGGTATAGTAGCTTGATTGATCCCATAAGGATAGGCATTGTGGTACCTAATGGTGTAAAGATCTAAGATTTCCATCCTAAATCCTATGTTATTTTTAACCTAATCTAATTGAATCAGAAAGATGAACTTTTTGGGGTGTAAAAATGTAGAAAAACATACTATAAATATAAAATGATAAAATTATATAGAAACAAGTTCACTCCTAAATTCAAATCTCAAGGAAAGTAGGGTCCAATGTGCTCCTATAACAGCCACACTCTTTCACATTCAGTTTTCAACCAACTAAGCCCAATACTCATCTCAAGCACCAACCTTAGATACATCACAATAAGGGATCAAATTGAATCTTAGTGAATCAACTCTTACAAGGAAGCATTCGTTAAATCCAATAAGAATCACACATATAGAACCCTAGTAAATTTTAAAGAGAGTTATTTTTCCTTGTCAAATTTGTGAGAAATATGAATCTTAGAGTAAGGACAACTTTTTTTAATACTTTATATGCACTCCACTAAGACTCTCCCATAGGAGATCAAGTTTTTATAGATAAAAAAGGGGTTTAGCCACTCATTGTCATTCCCACATAATGTATTCAATTCACAAAATTAATAGAGATGTATTGCAATAATCAAAAGTAAGTTTATGTTTTATTCATTCTCCTTCCTCATAAAAATCTCTAATGGAAGTTTTTATACTTATGAACAAATGCTAAAAATCAAGAAAATGGTCAAAATGCCTAAAAATGAGTAAGAGAGCCAAATGAAGTCTCATAAAAAGATAACAAATTTTATAGATCAAAATTATGATACATGATCAATATGGTAATGAAATGTTCAACAAAGGTCTTATTTTTTTAGGTCACCTTTGAAATCCATGGGCTATTGTTGAAATCAATACTGAATCATTTTGTCATTGTATAAAAAAGTTCATCTTGAATAGCATCAATCCTCTTAGCCTTCTCCAATTGTATTAAACTCCAATACACTCAAGTCAAGTCAAAATACTTCGCAAAACACCTTTTGCATGGATCGGTACTAAAAATGCAAAAAAAATGCAAGTGTTTGCCAAAATCTTGAGCTTATATAAGTTTGGTGTAGAAATTTTCAATAGTGAAAATTTGATAAATGAGTATGTCATCTCTATTGGTATCAAAATTTCCTACCAAGGTTTTCAAGTATCAAAATTATGTCCAAATGTTATTGAATATAACCAATGAAGGAAACTAAGGCTTGATTCTCTAGGTGCTTTATCAAAATTTCAATAGAGCACATTTTGGTATCAAAATAGGTTTGAAAAAGGGCATTAGACATCTAATTTATACTATTCATATGCCTTGACTCTTTCTACACACCCATTATGGTACTTTAAGATTAAGTTTCAAATGCTTTTAGCACTCCCGATGTTGCTCATGCTATAAATTCTAGTTATTCTCAACAAAATAGAGTATATCTCAATAGAAAGCATATATCAAACATGAGCAACAATTTAAATAATATTGATATCTTTTAATCATCATATAGAATTATAAAATTCTCTAATATAAATAGCTCTAGCACAACTCATTAGACAATTACTCTCTACCTCAATCAAATTAAAGTACCTTGAGGTGTTTATCTAATTGGTTCTCAGATTCCACCTTATCTTTGAATTTATTCAAGCCACCAAATTTCCTATGCATAAGGTAAACATAAGCATACCTAGAGTAATCATCTTTGAAGGTAATGAAATAATCATACCCTCCATGCACTTAGACATTAAAAGGTCTACACATATTAGTATGCATGAACTTCAGTCATTCTTTAACGCTAACCTCTTCAACAGTAAAGTGTTTGTTTGTCATTTTACCTTCTATATAAGATTTGCATACTACAAGATCTTCTAGAACTAACGAGTGCAATGTTCTAAACTTAACCAATCTTTGGATCATATTTAGATTAATATGACTTAGGTGTAGATGCCATAGATAAGTCTAATTAATGCTAGGTACTTTCCTCTTAAGTGAGGCATGATCATTTTCAATGATAGATAACAATGATATAAGAGTAATATAAAATATATTGTCAACCAACATATCTGAGCAAATAAATGAATCATTCTTTCAAATGAAAACATTTTTATTAAAATAAACTAAATAATTCGATTTATTTAACCTAGAAACTAAAATCAAATTCTTTCTATACTTAGGTACATAAAGACAATCCTTGAGTTCTAAATATTTCTTATTTTTTAATACTAAAGTAACATCTCCCACTCTCTACGTAGTTATCCTTGTAGCAGAAGATATGATTAGTAGCTCCAAATTCTATCCACTACTAAGCATGATTCAACTAAAAGTTTATGGGATATACCTTCCCTTTTCTTCAAAAAATAAGGGCATTCTTTCTTCTAGTGGCCTTTATTGCCACAAATGAAACACTTACCCTTCCTTTTTCTTTTCCTAGCCTTATTTTTTCCATGTTTGGATTTCTTCAAAGAATTCTTTTTCTTCTTATTATGAGAAGAATCTGAAGAATCTTTTAGTACCATGTGAATACCCTTAGGATCCTTGAGAATACCCTCAACAATCTGAAGTTCCTTCATCAGTTCTAGCAAGATCATCATTAACTTATTCATATTCATACTATAATTGAGCTTAAACTACTTGAAGGAGTTTGGTGAGGTCTCTAGGATCATATCGACCTAGGTTTCCCCATCGATTTCAGCTCCAAGGATCTCCACCTCATTGAAGAGTGCAATCATATGAATAATATGATCTCTAGGGAGTTCCTTCTATCATCTTGGGGCTCATGATGGTCCCTAGGGTAGCTTGCTTAGTTGGCCCACCCTTATCACCAAACTTCTCTTGTAGGCTCAAGAGAATCTCATAGGTAGTGGCAATGCCCATGTGTTGTTGTTGCATCACATTACTGAGAGACCTAAGTATGATACAACAAACCTTCTCATTTTCTATTTGTCGCTAGGAATGAGCATCTTCCTATCCCTACGTGGAAAACTCATTGGAATGGGTGGAACAATCTCTTGAGTTACCCATTTCAACTATTTTATTATGAGCACTATGTCCAAGTTTCTTTTCTAGTCAATATAATTAGATCTAGTCAACTTATCATCAATGAGAATAAGGATGAAAGGGTTATAAGACATAATTCCTTTTTTTATTAAATGACATTGAATAAATTTTTTTTAATCATTTTAATGTAAGTACATGAGTTAAAATGGGTACTTCAATTATAAATTGTTTACTGTTCAATTAGATCTCATAGTATAGATCTTTTATATATATGTTAATGAAATCGCTCATTATATTCATTGATTAATCTTGATTCAAGTGAACAATGTCCTACCAAAAAGAAATATATTCTATATCTAATTAAAGAATTATATTTAGAGAATATTTAAATAAAAGAATTTAGCTAATAACTATTATTCATAAAATCTTTTGCCCCATTCCTTTCAAAAGTTAATAGCTAATCATAATATTTAAATAATAGATTAGTAAAAATGTGTTTTGCCATAAATAAATATATAAATAACATAAAAATAAAAAACAAATAAGGAACACTCCTTTTGGTATAATAGAGTGATTGGAACCCTCAAATATTATGCTAGAGATTATCCCATTAAAATACAACTTGATTGTTTTGAGATTGAAGTGCAATAAATAAATAACATTTGAATAAAAGTTAATTACCATATTAGTCCAAAATGCATACCTCACTCCAGTGGATGTTTCCAACTACTCGTCGTCACATTTCAATCCATCACGTATAGTCTTCATAAGTTCATCTCTATCCTATAACATTTTCCCACCTGAAATATTTATAGTGATAGTTTTAACTTTTTTTTTTATATTATAAGAAAATATAATATCAAAATGATCTATTCTTAATGCATGAACAATTCAAAAAATTGATAATAGAGTTCAAGTACTTTTTCTTTTTTGGTCTTATCTTAATTTAATATAACTTATAATGAAAGCTTAGCTTACAAGATTTCATACTTTCTCTGCTACTCTTATGGATATTGCCTCCAATAGCCATTCCAACACTGCCCAATGCCACATCAATAATGAGTACGTTTTACATTTTTTTCTTATAAGATTGACCTTTTTGCAAATCTCTAACTATTGCCTTTGTGCCAAAAATTCAAGACTATGTGACATTTAGATTAAGAAGAAGAAAATTGACTTGTACAAATTTTTTATTTCTATATATGTAGAGGTAAACCTTTGGACTAGTCCTAGAACAAACTTTGAGGTGAAAAAAGCACTAAAAAGCCAAGTAAGTCTTAGAAGAGAAAAAATGAGTCTCAAAATAATTCTAAATCAAGTAAGAGAGGTTAGAATTGAAAAAATAGAAAAGGAAATTCCAAATTAGGCTAAAAATGAGGACGAGGTAATATTTCAACTAAAAGAAATAATAAATCTCATATATAATATTATAATTAAAAAGAAATATGGTCATTGCAAGTTAAAACATAGGGCTTGGAGATCGAATGAAAGGAATTTTAAGGCTAATGCTATAAAAGGTAAAAGTGAAAATTTAGAGACCTTGTTATTAGCTTATAATGCTGGAAAGAATGAAAACAAAAGTACATGGTTTTTGGATTCAATCTATAGTAGTCATATGTGTGGTAGGGAAGAGATGATTTCCAAGTTAGATAAGACTTCTAATTTAGAGGTAAAATTTGGAAATGATATAATAGTACTAGTTAAGGATAAAGGTAAGATTTTCATTCAATTAAATAAAGGATCCTAAAATTTTATCTCTAATTTGTTATATGTTAATCCATGTCTTCATCAAAATCTATTAAGTATAAGGCAACTTTTACAAAAAAATGATTTGATATGTGGATCTATATGGGTGTTCGTACCATTAACAATGATTAGAAATGACTAATACCAAAGCTAAATATGATACAAAGTCATTTATTTTCGTTAAATATTAATTGTGGATAATTGACTTTCTTTAGCTATATAGTTGATGATAAAATTTAGTTATTATACTCATGTTTTGGATATTTAAAATTTGGAAGTCTAAAATTACTTGCTCCTAAGAAGGTTTTTGGGTTGTCTTCTATTAATTCTCTAAATGAGGTTTGTGAAACATGCATTGGAGCTATTTCAAAGATTGGCAATCCACCTAAAGCCAAGAAGTTAGAGCTGATTCACACAAAAGCGTGGAGGCCATCACTGGTTTCATCTCTTAGAAGCTCATTGTACTACGTCACCTTCATTGATGACTCCACTAAGGTATGGGTTTATTTTTTGAAAAAGAAATCAAAAGTTTGCGATGTTTTCAAAAAATGGAAAGCCATGGTGGAGAACAAGATGGGCTTGAAAGTGAAGCGATTGAAATCTGACAACGGAGGAGAGTACAAAGATGAGAAGCTTAAAGAGTTTTGTGCAACTAATGGAATTAAATTGGAAAAAATTGTTCCCAAGACACCTCAACAGAATGGTGAAGTAGAGTGCCTGAATAGAACACTAAATGAACGTGCTAGAAGCATGAGAATACACACGGTCTTACCCAAGATGTGGTATTTGGTGTGTTTTGTGCATTTCATGTCATGATTCAAAATCAATTCTTAGATAAAGTTCAAATTCTTCGATCAGATTATGGAAGCAAGTATGTCAACCAATAATTTCAAGCTATTTCAATTAAATGACCTTCTTCATGAACTTCTTGTACTCACACTCCACAACAAAATGACATGGTTGAGCGAAAGGACAAACATATTTTAAAAATGGCACATGCTTTGTTAATTGGAGCAAAACTACCTTGTCAACATTAGGATGATGCTATTGTTAGTGTTGTACATTTATTGAATCGAATGCCCTAAAATCTATTGAAGTTTCAAACTCCATTGTAGGCTTCATCTAACCATGTTATCTTACCGTTCATACTGTTTATTCCACCACATATTTGGATGTGTTACGTTTGTTCATCTGCATAAAAATCAATGAACAAAACTCAATCCTTGTGTCAATCATTGCATTTTTTTCGGGGTATGCTACAAATAAAAAGGGCTACCGTTGCTACAATTCTACCACCAAATTTACCTAGCTCATGACAGATGTCACATTTTTGGAAGCTAAATTTTTTTTACTTTTCATCGGAATCCACTTTTGATCTTCAAGGGGAGACATAGGATGAAGAACAATAGTGGAAGGGTTTTAAGGAAGTTAAGGAAATTGATCAAGAACTTAGATCTAGCAAGATAATAAGGGGAGGAAATGAGGTTGTAGCAATAAAAGAACATAAGGAGAATAGCATAGAAAATAAGGACGTAAGAAATGGAAATGGTGGCAACAATGGGGAGGAAGGTGAATTTGGACCCTCTAGCAAAAAACCCCTCTCCCTCACGTACCTAACAATTGTTCTCCAAAGAATATTCTTGAAGTAAGTTCTCTTGTATCATCTTCTAGTCATGCTTTGGATACTCCAACTAGTTATCACTTACCTTTCAAGCATAATAGAGGTAAACCTCTAGTTCGATACTCACCAAATGTTGAAGAGAAAGAATCAAAGTACCTGATTGTTAATCACGTAACCACCTAGATACTATTTGAGCCTCTTAAAGCCTTTATGCACAAGTTGTTCTCTTGTCATGTTCCTTGTGGAGTACATGAAGCCTTAGTAGATTCAAAATGGGCCTAAACAATTTAAGAGGAAATGAAGGCACTACAAAAGAATAAGATATGGGATCTTGTTTCACTACTGAAGGGAAAGAAAATAGTAGGGTGTAAACCAGTGTTCTCCATTAACCATAAGGCAGATAGGTCTATTGAGCAATCCAAAGAAAGACTTGTAGTCAAGGGATATACACAAACATATGACATAGACTATCAAGAGACATTATCACCAGTTGAAAAACTAAACATTGCTAGAGTTTTACTATTTCTAGTAGCAAATTTAGATTGGCCTTTACACCAATTTAGATTGGTTCATCTCAGTGTTGGAGTTGGATTCAGATTTTGTACCTGATTGATGATCAAGGAGCCTAGAAGAAATTGCCGAATGAGAAATTGCTGATTTCACATTCATCAATTTTTTCTCGGTCTTGATCATCTATCAGGTACAAATTCTTTAATCCTGTGTTTCTTTTTCTTGATATCCTGGACAGGTTAATTAGCTGTGATTGACAAGTATGATCCACGACTGTTTCTTTCTCACTTTCATGGTCAAGAATCTGAAACTCAATTTCATTTGGGAGTTGTACTGTTTGTCTCTCACTTTCGCTCACTTTCTCTAGAAAATTAAATTCTAGTTTGGTAGCTCTCAAGAATCTGATAGCTTGGGTGTCGTTGATTTCACACCCAACAATTTCTTGGCCCTTTTTGTCATCAATCCGGTAAAATTCTCCTAACCCTTTTCCTTCTTCCCTTTTTTTCGTTCTTTCTTTCTGTATAGATCCATTACAAGTTCATTTGCGTTGTTTCCTCTATAAGATTCATAACTGTTTATCACTTTCTCTCAGTTTTGCTCACTTTCTCCAGAAAATTAAATTGAAGTTTGCCAGTTTTCAAGAATCTGATAACTTGGTTGTAGTTGATTTCTCCTAACCCTTTACTTTCTTTCTTTCTGTAGAGATCCAATTCAAGTTGATTTGCTTCGTTTCCTATATAAGATTCATGGCGGTTTCTCTCTCACTTTCGCTCACTTTCTTCAGAAAATTAAATTCCTGTGTTTCTTTTTCTTGATATCCTGGACAGGTTAATTAGCTGTGATTGACAAGTATGATCCACGACTGTTTCTTTCTCACTTTTATGGTCAAGAATCTGAAACTCAATTTCACTTGGGAGTTGTACTGTTTGTCTCTCACTTTCGCTCACTTTCTCTAGAAAATTAAATTCTAGTTTGGTAGCTCAAGAATCCGATAGCTTGGGTGTCGTTGATGTCACACCCAACAATTTCTTGGCCCTTTTTGTCATCAATCCGGTAAAATTCTCCTAACCCTTTTCCTTCTTCCCTTTTTTTCGTTCTTTCTTTCTGTATAGATCCATTACAAGTTCATTTGCGTTGTTTCCTCTATAAAATTCATAACTGTTTATCACTTTCTCTCAGTTTCGCTCACTTTCTCCAGAAAATTAAATTGAAGTTTGCCAGTTTTCAAGAATCTGATAACTTGGTTGTAGTTGATTTCTCCTAACCCTTTACTTTCTTTCTTTCTGTAGAGATCCAATTCAAGTTCATTTGCTTCGTTTCCTATATAAGATTCATGGCTGTTTCTCTCTCACTTTCGCTCACTTTCTTCAGAAAATTAAATTCAAGTTTGGTAGCTTTCAAGAATCTGATTGCTTGGGTATGGTTGATTTCACATTCAGCAATTTCTTCCGAGCGTTGTTCATCATTAACTGTTAAAACAAATATATTAACTAATCCTTTCTTTCTTTTGTCAGATATCTTAACACATCCTTAACTGTTTGGCTCTCTGTTTCTTGGTCAATTTCAGTTGGAAGTTGTTGATTTCTTTTTTCTAATCAGATTGCCTTTTCACGTGGAAGTTGTTGCTTTACAATTAGAAAAAAGAATTGATGTGTTTTTAGCTGTTTTTGTTTTTAAAAAATATTTTGATAAAGTATTCTGTTTTCCCCAAAGTGGTTTTCTATTTTTGAGAACTAAGAAGAAGAAAAAGAGAAAAATATGTAAATATGAACTATTAAAAACTATTTTTTTAAGAAATATTACAAAATGAACTATTAAACCTTTAGGTTACGTTTGGTTGACGGGATATTATATATCCTAGGAGATGTCATATCCCATTGGATAAGATATGCATATCCTAAGATATACATAGCCTATGGACATAATATTTTAAGATAGGAAATCTAATGATATATGTTATATCATATTTATATTTAATTTGTGAAATGAATAAAAAATAATATGAAATATATATTATTTTAAATGTTTAAAATAAAAATTATAACACATTCAAATATTTTCTATTTAAAAAAAATGAAAATTTTGTTGTTTAAAAATATTCATGATTAATATATTTAAATTTTACAAATAATTATTTTTTATATTATGTTATTTAATATATAAAAATAATTTATATATTATATATTAATGCTATTTTATATATATTTTTTTAGTTTTTCTTTTTTAATCATAAAATTAATTTATAATTAAAAATTTATTTTCTAAAATGAGTATTAAAACAACAAAAAAAAAAAATGAATTTTTGATAATGGGATATGTAAGTCTCATATTTTACCATAAAATTAACATATCCCATGTGAAAGGGATGAAAAAAAAGGGTGGATAATATATCCTACCACATATGCTATTCTATGTTTAGTTGAATATAGGATAGGATAAGTGATGAGATAGCTTATCATATCCCATCACCAACCAAACATTGGACAAGATATAATATCCCCTCTCTTATCCTATCCCATGTTATATCCGGTCGACCAAACACGACCTTAATCTATATAAGACTACTTAAACTCTTGGTAAATGATTTATTTGAAGATTCAAAGGGGATTTATTGGGAGATTAATGAGAAATACTAGGTTTGTAGTGTATTTAAATCTCATTCTACCTAATAAATAAATTATTTAACAATTAAGCATCTACATCAAGCCTATTTTCTTCACAAGGATTAAAAATAATAAAAGAAACATGAAACCGTTATATAAAATAAATTAAGCTTCACTTTTTTAACTGGTTCTGAAGGAAATTAATGGACAATTCAAAGTTTATAATCATAATCAAACATGATGATGTGGCAAATGGTGTATTTTACCATATAATTAATCATCATTGCTCATAGTTCACACTCATTTAACTGTTTTTCTAAAACAAAATAACCAACTTTCCCTTCCCCCTCTTTCTTTCTCTGTTTGTGGTTTCTCTCACTTTCTTGGGAAAATTTAAGGTGATAGTTGTCCTTCCCACCAGGAACTAAGTTGTTGGGAGCTTTCACCTTCAAGCCTTCTTCATAAATATCTGGTATTTTCTCACCCGGAATCTCTTGTATAAGAGTTGCAATATGGAAACCTTAAGATTATTCTTTTTTTCTTAATTTGTCTGAATGATATTGTAGGATCTGTCAAGAAGAGTAGCTGTTAATCTTTGATATTCCAAGTTCCAATGGCCCTTCCACCAGAAACTGCACGTATGCTTAGTGCTCTTGAAGCCTTTCTGGATGCCCACCACTTTCTTGCGACTTCCGCTGCATCCGTTGCCATAATTACTTTGCTTTTGACAACAATTTTATTCTGGTATTGTTTCTTTTCTGTTATATATATATATACATGATTTGTGATTTTAATTAAGATTTGATGCTTAATTAATTGATTAATTTCTTTGCTATTCTTGTAGGATCTTTTTCCATTTTCCATGACTCAGCTCCTCTTTGATGGCGGTGTGTAGGGTTCCCATGCTCTCAAAACTAAATGTTGTTGACCTTTTTAATTATAACATTTATGATGTTCCAAGTGTGCAGTATTTGTGTGATGCCTAGAGCATACGATCATTTTCGTGGTGGTCTATATGTTGATGGACATCCTGCAGGGAGTCATGAGGATGCGGTTTCTGTCTACTGTACTTTATGTGGAAGCTGGCTTGGGTGGAGAATAGTAAGGATTTATATATTTCACAAGTTAATTCATTTTCTCTTTGATTTATCTATACCTTAATTGATATTAAGAGTGATAATCATGGCACACATGTTGATTTGAAAGCACAATTACCGCTTTGTAATCCATGAAGGCCAATTTGTACTTGTGGTATGTGGTGATGGTGCAGGCATAGAGGCTGTATTTCCTATGTAAATATTTCTATAGATTTCTATGCAGTTAAAAACACATCAAATGTTGTGATGTCAATGATTGTAAATATAATCGCGATTGTTACTACTACTTGCTGAAATATGTAGTGCGTACAATTGCCTCAATATTGGTGCCCCAGAAAGTGAGTAATGGTTACAATTCATCAAAATATAATTAAATGAATATTTTACTATTATCTTTTTTCTTTTGAAGTTTTGGTTGTGATTTCAATGATCGTTGCTAATTTTATAGATTGAAAAAATTACATTGGATGATGAGTATTGGGTAGGACCAAAGGTGGAGTTGTTCCCTATTAATAAGGGTGAAGTTTACATGTTTAAATATTGGGTAGCCTCTCATCCTTTACTTGTGAAATGTGCAAAGTTGCAATGATGGAGTCTATAAGAAAGTACTTCGTTTGAGAATTTGTTGAACTTCCACTTGGGCTCAAGACTATTGGGAATCATGGTTAAAAGTTATACCAAGAGAGGGTGTCACTATGAGGAAACCTTCTCATCAACAATGAGATTTGTCTCAATTTCCTTATTCCCTTTCTCCACCCCCTTTGGAGTAAAAGAAAGTGCATTTGTTTAATGTAAAACCCATGGTGATAAGAGAGGTTTGAGGTATGTGAATAAAGTTGAAACTCTTACTAGTGAGGAAATTGTTTTTGTTAAAGGCAAAGATGAAACCCCTATCTAAGTAGCACCTACCAACACTTACTTCACTTTGCACACATTGTAGGAAGTTTGGACATACTCAACATAGATGCCACACTAGATTTCTTGAGAGGTATGAGTTTCAATTGAATAGACTTGTGAATGATTTTAATTCTCTAAAAAAACAATATTCTAAATAGTGGAAAATGAAAGAGAACAAATATTAAGCCTAAGAATAAGAAAAACACCCCTAACACATCCTAGAGTGAAGCAAATTTGGGTAAAGAAAAAGACCTCCTCTCTTTCCAAAATAAGGGCTTAATTATGTCTGAAGATGTTCCTTTATATTCTCTTAGGAATCTAGATCCCAGGAAATCTTTAGGAGTCCCTACCTCTTCTTAGCTCATTGCTCCATAGCCTATAGCTAGTACCCTCTTTTATTGTTTTATCTTTTATCCTAGAGCTATGTTTTGTTTAGAAGTATTTTTTTCTCTCATGATTTCTTTTTAGTGTATATATATATATATATATATATATATATATATATATATATATATTAATGAAAGTAAGTTTCTTGTTTAAGGGGGATTCTTTTGACTTTTACTTAAAAATCATTGGGTGTAGGCCTAAGGATTCATGTTTTTTATACTCATTTTATTTATTTATTTCTACTCCTTGACCTAAACCAATTCTTCTTATGGAAATTTTGGATACCCTTGTTAGTTTCCTTTTTATCATGATTTGTAATATCTCAAGTGTTTAGCCTAGAGAAATATCAAATCTACAAGATTTGATGTCAATATTCCTAAGATATTTGTTAATCTCTTTTAAGGTATAAGATTCAAGATGAATAAACATCATTGTATAATGGAAAATCAACTAAAGTTACATCTTGTGATTGATCAAAAGGGAAACTTCTTAAGTTTAACTAATAAAGTAGATTTGATTTCTCTACAAGGATTAAAAATCATGTCTAAATCTTATTGTACACATACCTTGTTTGGCTAAGATCAATATTATTGCTTCCCAAAGCGAGTTAATGCAAAATTGAGTTGTCGGCTAAGATTAATTCTTGCATACTTTCCAAGATTCAATCTTTAAATATATGTTGCTCACTTGCAACATTTGGAAACACCCATAAAAGTGGATAAAAAGTCAACCATACATACAAATAAAGAAAAATATATAGAATCATGGTGTATAGTGCCTCCACTTAATATATATATATATATATATATCAAATTAAGAGGGAGTTAAGTTGTGTTGTATGTAGATCAACAATGTCATATTAAATAGAAATCCGACCATCTTAGAACAAATCGATTAGATGTGTTCTTAATTTGACTAAAGGCATGACTTGATTTCTTCTAAGAATTCGATCTCCAAATATATATATGTGGACCTACATTTTTCACATGATATCCCCACTCAATGGCGAGACTCACTTTTTAGTGAAAAAGTAATTTTTATAAAAAAATTGGAGTCGTCACTTATTTTATATTTTTTTTAAGGAAAATAAAATAAGAAATAAAACCCTAAATATGACTTCTTATTTTGGAAAAACATGTCTTCGAAACCAAGTCTAAGTCTAAGGGTCAGGTTACTCCTTGGGAAGGTACCGGAAGGTAGCACCCTTTTAAGCCTTAAAACAGGTCTCTACTAAATATGTTAAGGTAACTATAATAATTGATTTGTAAATCAATAGATACCAAAGACAATAAAAGTGATCATGCCTAAAGCTTTATAGGTTGCTATTCACACCAAACCAAACATATCATAAGGAATCAATCACATGTAAAAGAGAAGGATATGAGCATACTTGAGCCGAAACCTAAAGCACTTTCATGAAAACACTAAAGTCGGTTTAATAAATAATACAACAGGCAATTCATATCATTCAAGAAAGCCAAGCAATGATCAAAGCATAGGAAAGTGTAGCCAAGCATAAAGACGTTTACAAAGACAATATGTCTATTTATAGATTTAGAGAAATAAAGGAAACAAAGGACGTACCTTGATCACATTTATAGCTTTCAATATGCCTGCATATAGCTAGAGTGATTAGAATAAATCGTGACAATAAATAACTATGATGGTAAGCCGTAATTTACATGGCATATGTATGGCTCAAATGAAATGACAAGAATCTAAAACATATCAAATATCATATAAGATATACAAACAATTGATTATAAAAGAAAAAATGATTCGCAAGAGAGATTAAAAACCAAAATTAGTGACTAAGTCAAAATATGCGATAAAGTGATTGAATAGTCAATTGATTTAGGAAAATCATAAATAAATACCTAAAAGCAATATTTCATCGTGGAAAATTTTACATAACATCCTCATTATGCCTAAATTATAGTTAAAAAGTCAAGATCAAGTAAAGATATGCTAAACAACACCAGATTAAATAACAAAGCTAGCATTGAACGAATATTTCAGCATGTAGTCAGAATAGAAAGGTTCAAAAAATAATTTTTTAAAAAAAACCTAGAATGTGAATTTAATTAAAAAAAAATAGAGAATATATCATGCATTTTAGCTTATTATCCAAGTGACCAAAAAATTTAATAAAGCTCCAATTAATTCCAGTTCACCAAAATATCCTAAAAGGTCCAAAACAAGACTAAATTCTATAGCATGCATAAATCAATTTTTTTAACCACTCCATAAATGTGATAAAATCATATAAAAAATCATAGAACAATTTAAGATGCATATTTGACAAGAAAAATATTGTTAAGGCAAGAAAATATATGTATCAATTTTAAAAACAACTAGACTGCCCCTTGGTTTAAAATTGGGACAGTGGATTGGGTGTAAAAAGGGAAAATTATATCGTCCAATTGGAAAAATATTTTCCAATATTTTATGTGTCAAAAATTATTTTCAAGATGTATTGAATAAAAAAATCTAAAGAAATTAAAGAGATCATTTAACAATTGAATTTTGTAAAGACATTTTCAAGTATCCAAAATAGTGTTAAAATTGTGTCTGTTGGAAAACTAAATTAAATTTATTGATTGAAAAAATGTTTTAGGTTAATTTTTTTCCATACATTTGATTAGTCTAGAGCAATATCCAAGCATTGAAACAATTTTAAGGGGTCTCTAGGTTGTTGAACTCCAATTTACAAGTTCAGAGGTGTAGTGAGCATTCAACAATGGCAGTAGGAAACTGATTTTTGGAAAACTTTGTATATAGGGATCTATCAAATCCCTTTTTAATTTCCACGAATTCATCCATAATTCTTTACCTCAAATGATCATTATAAGTTCAAGGTTAAGAGTGACTTCATTGATTGGAGCTATAAATTTTAGTTCATGTATCATTCAAGATCAAAATTCATTTTAAAACCTTTTTTAGTATGCATACCGAATAAAATAGGGTTGCATTGTCATTTGGAAAATTGAAATTTCATACTTAAAGGAACTAAGTTGAATTTTAAATAGAAGTTTAAGGATTGATTTAATTAGAAAAAATATTTAAAACAAATAATTATAAAAAATATTAGAACACATGAAATCTTAAATACAAACTACCAAGAAAA
The DNA here is from genome assembly GCF_030704535.1 of Vitis vinifera. Lineage (NCBI taxonomy): Eukaryota > Viridiplantae > Streptophyta > Magnoliopsida > Vitales > Vitaceae > Vitis > Vitis vinifera. Next base: position 4,933,234 of record NC_081819.1, read on the forward strand.
AGTATGTGTGTGTGAACTATGAAAGTGAATTACAAATATCAAAACGCAAAATCAAAGAGTCATAATCAAATTAAAATGTTCATCCAAAGACAATTGGCATTTGACTATCCAATGGCTTATATTGGTAAAAGAATTTGAAGAAAAATTACTCTAACCACAACTTTAATTTATCAAACAATCAACATTCAATCACCTAATTTCCTAAATGTCAAATTCTAACAACACTTGTGGGCCCGGTTTGTCCACACCCAAACCTAATCTAAGGTATTTGAAATCAATGAGAATTAATAATAGAAGAAAAACAAAATTAAGACTAAAGTTCAGCTAACTTACCTAAATCTTCTTCCAAATCTAATAAAGTATTTGTCCAATATGACTTTTTTTTTCTTCCAATATGCATTTGCTATATCTTCATTATTTCCATTAAAATTGGCCATGAATGAACTCTAGTTACTTTGAGGATAATGGATCACTTGCAGACTCTATTGGTTCGAATCTACCATCATTATCCATCTCTGAAATACTAAAAGATTCCAAATTCACTCTGACATCTTCCCATTCCATTTTTATCTGCTACTCATATCCTAGGGCATTAGATTCATCGGAGGTGATTTCCTACCATGTATCAAAGGGAACAATATTATGATAGAAGGTAAGCTGTATGAACGATAGTAAGAAGTGGATGTAATTAAACTACTAATGGTATAATAATAGTGCCAACAAATAAAATGGCCTAATAATTCACTAATTCTCTTCAAAACTTATTTTTCATATTATGATCATTATTATTTTTACTACTATCTTTTTATCAAGGATGCTATAAATGTCTCAAGTATGAGATTAATGAATAATTAATATTTTTAATTATAGAAAAGAGTTTCTAAAGTCGAGGTAGGATTAAACCATCCAAATTATTTATCATATCTTCCTTTAACTAATGGATTTTTTTTTCAAAATATTAACTTTTAATTTCAAAAGTAATATATATATATATTAAAATAGTATTATTGCACCTTTAACATTTAAAAAAAAAACAAAAGAAAATTGACAAATTATGCATGTTCTAATGAAATAAATTTTAAAACAATATAACTATTATTTCCATTACTCTTTAATATTAATGGTTATGAAAATTAATAAAAAGATGTAAACAACCAACATTATTTTAACTTATATATATATATATAACAAAAATATTTTACAAGCTTTGCAGTTTCTGCACCAAAACCAGCAAGCATGTGTCTACACAGTATAAAGCAGTCTGCCAGATGTCTTCTTAGCCGAAAGAGAGTTTTTTGGGGGTTTTCGGTATAAAAGTGAATCTTACTATTCACTGTTCACTATTCACTATTCACTATTCAAGCACGGGTTTGCTGTTCATGGTTACTATTCAAGATTCCTTTTTTGCCTATTTAAGGAGGGTCGGTCCTCATTTGTAAGCACATTCATTTTTATGCTCCATTTCTCTCCTAAGCTTATGCTCTCCCTTCTCTCTTCTTTCTCTCTCATCATGTAACCCCTTCAAGCTCTCAAGCTTTCTTCAAGCTTTCCTACCTTTGTCCATTGTAAGATATTTCTCCTTATGTATAATATAAGTATGTTTTGATTACCTCCTATATGGATGGTTTTTAATTAAGTTTTATTTTCATTTAATTTTATGTTCTTATACCGCCTATATGGTCGGTTTTAATTAAGCTTTGTTTTTAAGTTTATGTTTTTTATCTGCTACCGCCTATATGGTCGGTTTTAAGCTTATCATGAACTAACAAGTTTTTTGGTTCCTTATCTTCAAATTTCTTTGTTGGATATCTTGTTTGATTTCTAACCCTCTTCTTTGTTTTGAATCATGGCATAATTCCTATTTTCATTGCATATGACCTTGTCCTGGGTGTCTATGGTATCAGAGCCATCGGGAGGGGAAGTTGGGTCTTGTTTTGGGTGTTCTTGGCCTATCCTAGGATAGGTAGCAGTGTGCCTAGGAGCGCGAGCCCTGCCAGTTGAGCCGTTGTTAGCCGTGGATAGGCGTTTGTTAGGTTGTAAGAGGGTTGGGGTGACGTCTCATAAGGTTTGTCAATCTACTATTAGGCTCTAGTTCAAAAACCCTAAAATGAGTTCAATTTTCAGAACCATGTCTAGGAGAACCAGTGATTCTCAAGATACTGTTGTAAATAGTGAAGAGATCAATTATCCTAAGATCCAAAATGATTTAGATGATTGGAAGTTACCCATGGTATCTAATCAAGAAATTTATAAGAAAGGAACCTTTAAGTTCTTCACAGATTATACCATTAAGACCTCTGAAATGTCAGTCAGCTTAGAACAAGACGATCAAGTCATAAGACTTCTAGATAACAGATCCGTTGAAAAACATAAGAAAGATGGCTATAATTTCATACACTTTGGTATGATTCAAGTACCAGCTAAGCCTTTGACAAGATTAGGTTTAAACACCGCTATTGTCATGTGTTTAAGGGATAATAGGCATCTCGAATATCGAGATTCTATTATAGGCGCAGTCCAAGCTGGACTGAATGATGGCCCAGTTTATTTCCAGTGCTATCCTAACTTCATAGTTAGAATAAGAGATGCAGACATCTTAGATTCTGTTGTCCTGCATATTAAGACTCATGGCTTTAAGATCAAATCAGGAAACAATCCTGTTTCTATCATAACCAGGTTTGCCTATAAGAGCATTAACACAAGCGTTGGATCTGGGGCTCTTTGCACCAGTCCTAAAGGTGAGACCACCTACTTTCATTCAGATATGCTTGATAAGTCTGATTTCATCATCCCCAAGAAGATCTTGTGGAAAGATGTTGATTTCCCTGAAAATTGGCATTTTGCTAATGCTGTTCCAGCCATAGCACAGCGTTCTGAAAGTATTGAACAAATTGTTCAATATCCAGATAGAGGAGGAGAATTGGTCTTCTCCAAATCCTTTAGACATTCTAGCAGTCCTAGAGTTTCTGTTTATGAACCCTCTAGAGCTTCAAGCTCTTCCATCTCAGTTAGAACCACTAGGGAAGAAGAAGGATCCAGCTCAAGAATTCCTAAGAACATTAAGCTAACAGGTGTTAGAAGTTACACTAATGTGACTAGACCATTTTACTCTGAGGAAAATGAGTCTACTCAGGAATCCCAACAGGATGAGTCTCTTGTTATGTCTCCTACCTATTCCCAAATGATTAACAGAGTAAGCTTAAGTGATGAGGACTTTGAGATCAACAAGGATCTCTTAAGAAAGGACTTCTATTCTGAAGTCAATAAGGAAAAGAAAGATTAGTTCTTTAGCACTGTTCCTAAGGTTATTAGAGCCATTCACCAAGAGGAATTTTATTCCTATTTAAGACAAGAAAAGAAAAACATTAAGTTTTGGATCTGGTTTGAACTCTTCAAACAAGAGGAATATCCAGATTATCTCTTTAAGAGTACCAGTAGTAATAAGGAAAATAAGCCATATGAATTCTCTAAGAAATTCCAGAAAAAACCCCAAGTCAACCAAACCTTTATGGATAGAATTAACCAGATGGTCAAGGATAATATCACTATCCCGGCCCAGCCTCATAAGCAAATCAATATGGTTAAAGGTGATATTAGTTCAGAAGAAGAAGCTGATGAACTAATTAAGATGTTTGAGGAACCCCATAATCAAATTATTTCAAAAGATATTAACAACTTGGAAGCCTTTAAGACTAGGAATTACTATCCTAGGCCTACTTTTCCTGACATGCTGTTTGAGGAAAGAAATCAGTATACACAAGCCTCATACACCAGTGGTACTATCTATGAATGGAACATAGACGGTATGACCGAGTATAATATACTCACTAAGCTTCAAGAAATGACCATGGTAAGTACAGCCTATAAATTAAAAAATAGATTGCCAGATCATGCTGTAGCTCAGACCATTGTTGCTGGGTTTACAAGTCAGCTTAAGGGTTGGTGGGATAATTATCTCACTTTTGATGATAGAAATAGTATCCTAAAAGCCTATAGGATTAATGAGAACAGTGAAGTTGTTAAGGATGAAGATGGCCAAGATATAGAGGATGCAGTGGCTACTCTAATCTACTCAATATCCAAGCACTTCATTGGAGATCCTGCAAAAATTAAGGATAAAACTGCAGATCTCTTAACCAACCTTAAGTGTCCCAAGCTTCATGATTTTAGGTGGTATAAGGAAGTCTTCCTAACCAAAGTCATGCTAAGGTCATATTGTAACCAGTCTTTTTGGAAAGAAAAATTCATCTCAGGATTACCCAAGCTTTTCTCTGAGAGAATTAGGATTAAGATAAGGGAACAGTATAATGGTCAAATCCCTTATGATAAGTTAACCTATGGTGAGATTATAAGCATTGTCACAGCTGAAGGGATTAAATTGTGCAATGACTTCAAGCTTAAGCAACAAATGAAGAATGAACAAAAAATCTACAAGAATGAATTTGGATCATTCTGTAGCCAGTTTGGTTTCAGCCAAAAAGAAACTATGCCTCCCTCTAAGCAAAAACCAAGTAGGAAGCCTAGCAAAGATAAGTTTTACCACAGTAAGAGAGGTACCCATGACAATTATAGGATGAATAATACTAAGCAGTCAAGACATGCCCAAAGAAGGGTCAACAAAGATACCCAGAAAAAGGTAGAAACTCCTTTAGATGTCAAGCCAATTATCTATTTTAAATGTGGCAAAGTTAGCCATTTTAAGAAAGATTGTAGAGTTAAGCAAAAGATTAATAACTTAAGTGTCTCAGATGACCTAAAAAATATGCTTTGCAAGGTAATGTTAAACTCCACAGACTCTGAATCAAGGACTGATTCAGATAATGAAGATGATATTAATCAACTAGATAGTAGTGGCGATGTTTCTAGCCAATCTTCTAGTGACCAAGATGTTTGTATTAAGGGTAATTGTAATTGCCGTCCTAAAACCATAAATGTCATAAGCCAAGATCAGGAATTCATCCTAGATACTTTAAGAAAAGTTGAAGATGAAAAGACTAAGCAAAATCTTTATGAAGTTTTTAAGAAATCTGTTGTTAAGGTAGAAGCCAAGAAGACTGTTAATCCTTATAACCTTAATGATATCTTAAACAGGTTTGACCAGCAGTCTCCTAAGGAAGTCAGCATTAAGGAACTTCATGAAGAAGTTAAGCAGCATAAAAAGGAGATTAAGGAGTTAAAACAATTCATAAGTTTAGGTCTCTCTGATCTCCAAGATCAAATCAATAGAATTAGCAACCAAGAAAACCATATGGATATTCCAAAATCTTCTCAGGTTAATGATAATAAGACAGATACTTTTTTGAATACTGTAAGTAGGGTTATCTTCTAGAGGTGGGAAGTCTCCCTTACTATAGTAGTCAAAGATAAATTTGTCTTTGATATTATTGCTTTGATTGATTCAGGAGCAGCTGAAAATTGCCTTCAAGAAGGTCTTGTGCCTATTCCTTTATGCGAAGAGACTAGTTTGTCTCTATTTGGAGCCAATGGCAAAAGACTTGCCATTAAGTATAAATTAACAGATGTTCATATCCGTAACCATGACATCTGTATTAAGCAAACCTTTGTCCTTGTTAAGGATATTAAGGAAAAAGCCCTTTTAGGAATACCCTTCTTAAGTTCTATTTATCCCTTGTGGGTAGATAACCAAGGTATAAGAACAAAGCTTTGTGATAAGGAAATTCTTTTTGAATTTGCTAATCCTGTTGAAAACCTCACTCCTTGTGATCAAGAAATTAATCTTGTTAGGATTAATGATCCACCGGAGATACTAGGTACCCATTTCATTCATAATCTCATTATAAATGATATTTTAAGCATTCCTTTATGCATTTCAAAATTTCAAACTGATATTTTGAATCAAGGAATTTTAAAAGTTGTTTTCACATCTGAGAAAATGATTAAGTATATAGCTTTTAAGCATAATTTAACTGATTGGATTATTTTAAACCCTAATTTTCAAGTTAAGTTTATTAAAGGAGAAAGTTCCATTCCTAATCACTCAACTCGTGGAATTTGTAGGGTTCATGAGACCATGGCCCCTAAAAAGAATACCCAAGCTCCTAGCCAGAAAACCCAACCCAGTCAAGCCCCTTCTCCCCATAATATGCTATGGAGCCAACAAGTTGAAGAAGAAGAAGCAAGGCTTCATTCTTCTAAATCTATGCTTAACAAGATGATGACCTTATACTATGATCATTCCGATCCAGCTAATCCAGTCAAGGCCACTCAGTATCCAGCCATTTCAGGGTCTCAGACCTTCAAGCAAGTCATTAAGGCTAATCCCTCTCAAAAGGAATTAGCATCAAGCTCCTCTTTTTCAAACAAGCAAATTGTGGTGGCTGCCAACCCCACACCTCTTTCAACAAAATCAAGATATTGGCAAAATGATTTAAATCAACCTCTTTTGGTTATAGAAAGAGAATTTTTCTCTGAAAACCCCAGAGAAATTGCTGCAAAAGCTTTTCAAGAAAATTTTCATTATCCCTCTGGTGATATTTTAAGAACAAGAGAGTTTTATGAAGCAGTCCTTACAAAAAATGGGTCTGTTAAAATTAAGCATAATGCAAACAAATTCAGCAATATGGGTTTGGCATTCTCCACTTGCCATATCTATAAGATTCTTACTGTCAAGCAATGGGGCGGAAATCCTAATCTTTCAAGGGAATTTTCTGAACCATCTAAGCCAAGGTTTTTAAATTATTGGGATTATCAGAGAGCATGATTTAATGCTTTTCTGATCCAGAATAGGGACTTCCATCATTCATGGATGTTCTATTTTCCATCTAAGAATCAGCTTTCCTCTTTCCCATTTTGGTTCTACAGTTGGTGGAATTATTATGGTCCGACTATTAAGATTCTTCCCAAGCCCATCCTGGATGGCTTTGATCTATTCAGAAGTTCTTTTGTTATCCCCAAAGAACTTTCAGCTTTCCCCCCTTTACTATTCTTCTTCAGCAAATTTGGCCTTGCTTGGATAGTCCAGTGGGACTATATTATCATTACAGATGAATCAGCAGCCTTTCCATATCTGGGAAGGACCTTTAAAACAAAATGGTGGGATGCTTTAAAAAATGATGCATCTATTAATACAGTCAAGCAGTATTTTCTCCAGAACCCCACACAAGTTTCAGCCAGTGATGATATGTTTCAGTTTCTCCTTAAAAAGCAACAGTTACAAGCCATGCTCGCAGCAGCTAAGACCCCTCAAGATTTTCAGAAAATCCTTGAAGAAGGAAGCTCAAGTTTCTCCCAAGAAAATTCTTATGCAGAGTCTGATGATTCCACAAGCTACCTTCCAGACAATGGCGACGACTGTGAAGGTATTCTTCCACCTATAAGAAATTACAAAGGTTCATGATCATAAGCTTGCAAGTTTATCCTCTTCAACAAGCCTTTCCGGCATGATTTCTCTTGATGGCCGATCAACAAAAATATTTTACAAGCTTTGCAGTTTCTGCACCAAAAGCAGCAAGCATGTGTCTACACAGCATAAAGCAGCCTGCCAGATGTCTTCTCAGTCGAAAGAGAGTTTTTTGGGGGTTTTCGGTATAAAAGTGAATCTTGCTATTCACTGTTCACTATTCACTATTCACTATTCAAGCACGGGTTTACTGTTCATGGTTACTATTCAAGATTCCTTTTATGCCTATTTAAGGAGGGTCGGTCCTCATTTGTAAGCACATTCATTTTTATGCTCCATTTCTCTCCTAAGCTTATGCTCTCCCTTCTCTCTTCTTTCTCTCTCATCATGTAACCCCTTCAAGCTTTCAAGCTTTCTTCAAGCTTTCCTACCTTTGTCCATTGTAAGATATTTCTCCTTATGTATAATATAAGTATGTTTTGATTACCTCCTATATGGATGGTTTTTAATTAAGTTTTATTTTCATTTCATTTTATGTTCTTATACCGCCTATATGGTCGGTTTTAATTAAACTTTGTTTTTAAGTTTATGTTTTTTATCTTGTACCGCCTACATGGTCGGTTTTAAGCTTATCATGAACTAACAAGTTTTTTGGTTCCTTCTCTTTAAATTTCTTTGTTGGATATCTTGTTTGATTTCCAACCCTCTTCTTTGTTTTGAATCATGGCATAATTCCTGTTTTCATTGCATATGACCTTGTCCTGAGTGTCTATGGTATCAGAGTCATCGAGAGGGGAAGTTGGGTCTTGTTTTGGGTGTTCTTGGCCTATCCTAGGATAGGTAGCAGTGTGCCTAGGAGCGCGAGCCCTGCCGGTTGAGCCGTTGTTAGCCGTGGATAGGCGTTTGTAAGGCTGTAAGAGGGTTGGGGTGACGTCTCATAAGGTTTGTCAATCTGCTATTAGGCTCTAGTTCAAAAACCCTAAAATGAGTTCAATTTTCAGAACCATGTCTAGGAGAACCAGTGATTCTCAAGATACTGTTGTAAACAGTGAAGAGATCAATTATCCTAAGATCCAAAATGATTTAGAGGATTGGAAGTTACCCAAGGTATCTAATCAAGAAATTTATAAGAAAGGAACCTTTAAGTTCTTCACAGATTATACCATTAAGACCTCTAAAATGTCAGTCAGCTTAGAACAAGACGATCAAGTCATAAGACTTTTAGATAACAGATCCGTTGAAAAGCATAAGAAAGAAGGCTATAATTTCATACACTTTGGTATGATTCAAGTAGCAGCTAAGCCTTTGACAAGATTAGGTTTAAACACCGCTATTGTCATGTGTTTAAAGGATAATAGGCATCTCGAATATCGAGATTCTATTATAGGCGCAGTCCAAGCTGGACTGAATGATGGCCCAGTTTATTTCCAGTGCTATCCTAACTTCATAGTTAGAATAAGAGATGCAGACATCTTAGATTCCGTTGTCCTGCATATTAAGACTCATGGCTTTAAGATCAAGCCAGGAAATAGTCCTGTTTCTATCATAACCAGGTTTGCCTAGAAGAGCATGAACACAAGCATTGGATCTGGGGCTCTTTGCACCAGTCCTAAAGGTGAGACCACCTACTTTCATTTAGATATGCTTGATAAGTCTGATTTCATCATCCCCAAGAAGATCTTGTGGAAAGATGTTGATTTTCCTGAAAATTGGCATTTTTCTAATGCTGTTCCAGCCATAGCACAGTGTTCTGAAAGTATTGAACAAATTGTTCAATATCTAGATAGAGGAGGAGAACTGGTCTTCTCCAAATCCTTTAGACATTCTAGCAGCCCTAGAGTTTCTGTTTATGAACCCTCTAGAGCTTCAAGCTCTTCCATCCCAGTTAGAACCACTAGGGAAGAAGAAGGATCCAGCTCAGGAATTCCTAAGAACATTAAGCTAACAGGTGTTAGAAGTTACACCAATGTGGCTAGACCATTTTACTCTGAGGAAAATGAGTCTACTCAGGAATCCCAACAGGATGAGTCTCCTGTTATGTCTCCTACCTATTCCCAAATGATTAACACAGTAAGCTTAAGTGATGAGGACTTTGAGATCAACAAGGATCTCTTAAGAAAAGACTTTTATTCTGAAGTCAATAAGGAAAAGAAAGATTGGTTCTTTAGCACTGTTCCTAAGGTTATTAGAGCCATTCACCAAGAGAATTTTATTCCTATTTAAGACAAGAAAAGAAAAACATTAAGTTTTGGATCTGGTTTGAACTCTTCAAACAAGAGGAATATCCAGATTATCCTTGTAAGCGTATTAACAACACCTCTATAAAAGCTAAGATATGGAAAACTAGTGACAATATTGTTATAGAATCCATTCATCCTCCTGAAGCTAAGATAGAAAAGAATATTAATGGAACCATAGTCACAACTTCACCTTTTAAGACTAAGCTAGAGGATAAAGGAACTGCTAGTGCAACCGATATTAGAAGGATTATGGAACAAATCAATTATACTAATATGTTTCTCATAACCCTTGGAAATCAAGTCAATAGAGTTGAGGAGATTATTGAAACTCAGGATCACCTTAAGAAGCCTTTTGTTAAGAATGATAATAAGCCTTTGTTTAAGCCTTTTGAATTATCTAAGAAATTCCAGGAAAATCCAGGAAAATCCTCAAATTGATCAAGCTTTCATTGATAGAATAAGCCAAAAGGTTAAAGATAATCTTGTTATCCCTGAAACACCTCAAACTTTTACTATCCATGAAACACCTCTACCTTCCCATAGGAGAATCCTTTTGGTTAAAAGGAATATTAGTCCAAAAGCAGAGGATAATGGACTAATTAAGGAACCTTCTATCCAAAACCCTTTTAAGCATCATAGTGATAAACAAGAGATTATCCTTAATACCCTGACTATTAAAGATCTTCAAGAATAAATAGGGCAATATAGAAAGGATATTGTGAACCTAAGACAACCTACAAGCTCAGAATTCCCTATCCCTCATGATTATATCAATAGGGTAGGTTTTTACCATAGTAGTCCTAAAAAGGAAGACTTTGAAGAAGTTCTTGAATCTTCACAAAACAATAGTGATTAAGATAAATGCATACTTAAATACTATTAGTAAAGTTATCTTCCAAAGGTGGGAAGTCTCCCTTACTATAGTAATTAAGAATAAATTTATCCTTGATATTATTGCTTTAATTGATTCAGGTGCAGCTTTGAATTGTCTACAAGAAGGTCTTGTACCTACTCAATTTTATGAGAAAACCAGGCAAGCCCTCTTTGGTGCTAATGGTAAAAAGCTTATTATCAAGTACAAGCTATCGAATGCCCATATTTGTAACCAAGGCATTTGCATTAAGCAAACCTTCATTCTTGTTAAAGATCTCAAGGAGAAAGTTCTCCTTGGAGTCCCATTCTTAAGCTCCATCTTTCCCATGTGGGTAGATGATCAAGGTATAAGAACTAAGCTTTTAGATAAGGAAATTTTGTTTGAATTTGCCAATCCACCTGGAGAAAGAAGTATAAACACCATAAAAGATCAGGTGATTAAGGCTAAGAAAAATCATATTAATCTCTTAAAGCAAGAGATTGCTTTGGTTAGAATAGAAGATCAATTGAAGGTTAAGAAAACTCAAGATACCATAGAAAATTTTAAGAATAAAATTATTAGGGAAGTGTGTTCTAACATTCCTAATGCTTTTTGGCACTGAAGCAGCATGAGGTAGAATTACCTTATGAGCCTGATTTTAGTGAGAAAAATATTCCCACTAAAGCAAGACCAATCCAAATGAACAAGGATTTATTAAGCTATTGTGAAAAAGAAATCCAGGATCTCATAGATAAAAAGTTGATAGGGAAGTCTAAATCCCCTTGGAGTTGTTCAGCCTTTTATGTTAAAAAACAAGCTGAACTAGAAAGAGGAACACCTAGACTAGTCATCAACTATAAGCCCCTCAATGATGTTTTAAGATGGATCAGATATCCTATCCCAAATAAAAAAGACCTCCTTCAAAGATTAGTGAAGTTCAAAGTTTTCTCTAAGTTTGACATGAAATCAGGATTTTGGCAAATCCAGATTGAAGAAAAAGATAGGTACAAAACAGCCTTTGTGGTCCCATTTGGTCATTATGAGTGGAATGTAATGCCCTTTGTCCTTAAGAATGCACCTTCTGAGTTTCAAAACATAATGAATGAAATCTTTAACCAGTTTTCTGATTTCATTATTGTTTACATTGATGATGTTTTGATTTACTCAGATTCTGTTGAGCAACATTGGAAACATCTCAATAAGTTTGTTGAGACTGTTAAGAGTAATGGTTTAAGCTTGTCAGCCACTAAGATTAACCTCTTTCAAACTAAAGTAAGATTCCTAGGTCATCATATTCACCAAGGAACATTCACCCCCATTCAAAGATCAATTGAGTTTGCTGATAAGTTCCCTGATGAGATTAAGGATAAGAAACAATTGCAACGTTTCTTAGGAAGCCTTAATTATGTGTCAGATTTCATACAGGATTTAAGCTAATTATGTGCCCCTTTAAGACAAAGACTTAAGAAAAATCCAGTTCCTTGGAATGAGGATCATACCAAGATTGTTAAAATAGTAAAGTCTAGAGTCAAAACCTTACCATGTCTCGCCTTAGCTGATCATAAAGCCTTTAAGATTGTTGAGATTGATGCTTCTGACATAGGTTTTGGTGGAATTCTTAAGCAAAGAAGTAATAATCAAGAATTGTTGGTTAGATTCACTTCTGGAACGTTGAACCATGCCCAACTCAACTACAACACCATCAAAAAGGAAATTTTAAGCATCGTTTTATGCATTTCAAAATTTCAAGACGATATTTTGAATCAAGAATTTTTATTAAGAGTGGATTGCAAATATGCAAAATCAGTTTTACAAAAGGATGTTAAAAATATAGCTTCTAAACATATTTTTGCTAGATGGCAAGCTATTTTAAGCAATTTTGATTTTCAAATTGAGTATATTAAAGGAGAAAATAACTCTATCCATGATTTCCTAACTCGTGAATTTTTGCAGGATTCACAAGATCATGGCTCCCAAAACAGAAAAGCAATCCTTTAAGAAATCATCATCTTACATGAAACCTCATTCAGTCTTATCAGAAAAATTCAAGCCTTTGTATTATGATTTTGCTTCGGGATCTACTTCTGATCCTAATCCTCCAGTTCTTAAGCATCCTTCCTCCCCTGTTGTTGAAGAAGGAAATATTTCTAGTTCTCTACCTTTGGTGGAAGAACCCATCCCCTTAAACTTCTCTACTTTTGATACTAACCCCTTATCTGTTCATAAGAGTATTTGTGATTTGCAGGCTAGGTGCAGGACCCTTGAAAAAAGGCTAGAAATAGCTAATTTTCCCAAAGAAAATATAAGCCAAGCCCCTTTTTCCCCACTGGAAATTGGTGAGAAAAAAAAACCATTCACCCCACTGGTGAATGAGAAATTAATTAAGGATGAGTAGGAGTGCATTATCTTTAGAATGTTTCACCGAAGGAATGAGATCCTGTCCACTCTTAAGCCAGATGATATTTATCAGCTAATTTGTGAAAAAGCCAAGTCCAGTGTAGAAGAAAATCAATTTTTTATTTCTGCTTATCTTCAGTATCTGCACATTTATCTCTCAGCCATTCCTGGTCTCAGTGTTCTAGGATTAAATCTAACTAAGGAAATGGAATTTGATGGCTCAAAACTCTGCAGAAATTGTAATGAACCGCTTCTTCATCAACATGACGACAAGCCAATTTGCAACTGCAATAGAAACTTCACTATCAGCAGAGCCTGCATTGATCTACAGTATTACCAGCCAATTAATCTTGCTTTCAAAGGAGAAGTTTTAATCCTAACTCCTGAAAAGCTTCTTGATTATGGATTGGTTTACCAACTCATCTGTTCTGATCCAAGTCAAGTCAGCAATTTTGGCAGGAAGATTAACCTAAGCTTAACCCAAGGTTTTAAGTTAAACAAGAAGTTTGCTGACGCCATTTTTATTAGCAAAGCTCCTGAATGGATTTCTAGAGGCAAAATTCTTCCAGCCCAGCACTATGTTAATCTTCATTACCAGAATAGAAGACCTACTCTTCTGTCTAGTCCCTTAGTTCAAACCGATATTTGCGTAGAGCCAATTATTAAGCAAATCAAGCATTGGAGAGCCAGAGTCATCAGCAGAGACTTTGAAGCCTACCCAAAGAACATGGGGCATCTCATTGCTGCGGATTCCCTACATCAGATATTTTGCAGTAAAAAGATTGACCCTTTACCGTTCAAATCAACCATTCAAGATACTCAGCTCCTAATGGATCACCGCTCAGAATATATTCCACCCTGATTGATCAGTAGTCATTTCAGCCGAAAGCAAGATTCCGGGTCAAAAGTCAATAGTGCTACAGTTCCCTCTTACTGTTCACTATTCACTATTCAAGCACGGGTTTACTATTCATGGTTACTATTCAAGATTCCTTTTTTGCCTATTTAAGGAGGGTCGGTCCTCATTTGTAAGCACGTTCATTTTTATGCTCCATTTCTCTCCTAAGCTTATGCTCTCCCTTCTCTATTCTTTCTCTCTCATCATGTAACCCCTTCAAGCTTTCAAGCTTTCTTCAAGCTTTCCTACCTTTGTCCATTGTAAGATATTTCTCCTTATGTATAATATAAGTATGTTTTGATTACCTCCTATATGGATGGTTTTTAATTAAGTTTTATTTTCATTTCATTTTATGTTCTTATACCGCCTATATGGTCGGTTTTAATTAAGCTTTGTTTTTAAGTTTATGTTTTTTATCTTGTACCGCCTACATAGTCGGTTTTAAGCTTAACATGAACTAACAAGTTTTTTGGTTCCTTCTCTTTAAATTTCTTTGTTGGATATCTTGTTTGATTTCTAACCCTCTTCTTTGTTTTGAATCATGGCATAATTCCTGTTTTCATTGCATATGACCTTGTCCTGGGTGTCTATGGTATCAGGCAAACCTGGCTCTGATAGTAAGAATATTATCTGCTACTCATCATCCTAGGGCATTAGATTCATCGGAGATGATTTGCTACCATGTATCAAAGGGAACAATATTATGATAGAAGGTAAGCTGTATGAATGATAGTAAGAAGTGGATGTAATTAAACTACTAATGGTATAATAATAGTGCCAACAAATAAAATGGCCTAATAATTCACTAATTCTCTTCAAAACTTAATTTTCATATTATGATCATTATTATTTTTACTACTATCTTTTTATCAAGGATGCTATAAATATCTCAAGTATGAGATTAATGAATAATTAATATTTTTAATTATAGAAAAGAGTTTCTAAAGTCGAGGTAGGATTAAACCATCCAAATTATTTATCATATCTTCCTTTAACTAATGGATTTTTTTTTCAAAATATTAACTTTTAATTTCAAAAGTAATATATATATATATTAAAATAGTATTATTGCACCTTTAACATTTAAAAAAAAAACAAAAGAAAAAACAAAAACAAAGAAAATTGACAAATTATGCATGTTCTAATGAAATAAATTTTAAAACAATATAACTATTATTTCCATTACTCTTTAATATTAATGGTTATGAAAATTAATTAAAAGATGTAAACAACCAACATTATTTTAACTTATATATATATATATCAACCAACATTATTTTAACTTATATATATTTCATTCATTGTTGCAAACAAAAGAAAGAAAAAAAAACGGGACTCTCCACTATTAATTATAAAAATAAAAATAAAAATAAAAGTTAAATAAGTTGAAAATTTTTGGTGGCTTCAATATTGTTGGGAAGTTTTTAGTTAGAATATTTTCCTAAACTTAATTCAAGTTGATTATAAAAAGGTTCTAAAAGGGTGTGTGGGTGATTAAAATTTTTTAATGAATATTTATATGAAATGCCCAATTTTTCTTCACCCTTTAAAATAGTAGGGATATCCTGGATATCCAGAAGGGTTATACCTAAATTCTTTATTTATAAAAATATTATTTTATATTTAATTGAAAGTTGTGATTAGTTAAGGATAAAATAATATAATTTTTAATATCAAAAGATAACCTGAGAGATATTAGGGATAACAATAATTAGTTATCGGGATAATTATCATAACCACCAAGATAACCATCCTAATAAATTCAATAACAAACTAACTAATCAATCAAAAAATATCATCAGTCGGAATGTAAGAAGAAAAAAATGAAGATATGCAATGTGACATGATTTTTACATGGAAAACCCCCACACTAACTGTGGAGATAAAAAACCATGATGTCTAAAACCACTAATCTAAATCCACTATTTGAAATCAAGTTACACAGATTTACCAGGCCGTTTTTCCCTAAAGACTTACTCTTCAGTATCTACAACTTGATTCATGTTCACGATGCAACAAGCTCCTATTACTCCCTAGTAGATCCTTTAACCACTCTGAAGGGATGTTGGTCTTCAACCTAAGATTCAAAGATCTAATCCTTGAATGAGGGATTGAGAATGGTGTGGAACTTCAAAATTTTCTCTCTAGGGAAATGTGGCAATTAATTGGTTGATTATAAATACCTAGGTAGGCTAGGTGATTTCAAAAATAGCATGCCAAACAAAAAAAACCAATCATAATCATAAAGAAGATTTAGGGTGTGTACCTGGACTGCTTCTTAAGCACTATCACAAGACATCAATGGTTAGATTGGAAAATAAAACACATGTATTTTACCCTAGTCTCTTAATCAAACATGGCAAGCTAAACAAACAATAAAAAAATAAGTTGTACAGGTTGAGAAGCACATACGAAGCAATACATAACAATCATGTATAAAGCGATACATAATTTATGGAATTAAGATACGAAGGTAGGAAGCATACCTGAATAGCATAGGTAACTTATAACGTGCTTCCACAAGACATGAGGGGTTATATTATAAATAATAAAAGAAATAAATCCTAGCATACTTGGTATCTAATTAGCATAGCAAAAATGATCAAAGTATACGAGATCATCAATTATCACATACATCTTGTATATAATTCATAAATAAAAAAAATAGATATGATTACAACAAGTAGCAAAGGTGACTTTCTAAAAAATTTTAGTGCTCACTCATTTAAAAATATAGTAGCTTTCTCAAAAATTTGGTTTTATAATATGAAAACATAGGATTGTAATAGCATGAATGTAACAAATAAACTAAATTAAACTAAGTAGCTCAAGGGTGTATAAACCAAAAACAATAAAACTAGGGTAGGATCTAATTGAAGTCAAAATTAATGAACTCGACATCTAAATTATGCATCATAGCACCTCAAAATAATAACTAAAATTTCCTAAAAACTTAAAAATTAATTAGAATTAACAAAACTACAAAAAATCAACTTGAAGATATAACAAAAACTAAGACTATAAGATGCTAAAAAAAATAAAAAATACATGAGATCAATTAGACTAAAAATTAATAACTAAGACAATAGCATGGATTGAATTTAAAAGTGAAAACCTATAAATTAAGAATTATTTATAATAACCTAAACCAAGGAAAATCAATCTAAGGACATTGCATGAATTTAATAAAAAGAAACTAAGAACATAAGATGCTAAAAACATGAGATCAATTAGGCTAAAATTAATAACTAAGGCAATAACGTGAATTAAATTCAAAACTAGAAATCTAAAACTAAAAAATTAATTAGAAACAACCAAACTAATAAAACTTAACTTGAGGACATCACATGGATTTAATAAAAATTAAGAATATAGGATGCTAAAAAAATACATGAAATCAATCAGGCTAAAATTAATAACTGAGGCAATAGCATGGATTAAATTCAAACTAGAAATCTAAGACTAAATAATTAATTAGAAACAACCAAACTAATGAAATACCTAACTTGAGGACATCACATGGATTTAATAAAAACTAAGAACATAAAATACTAAAAAAATACATGATATCAATCAAGCCAAAATTAATGACTAAGGCAATAGCGTGGATTAAATTCAAAACTAAATAATCGAAAAGTTAAGAATTAATGAGAATTAACCAAACTAAAAAAAAAAAAAAAACAGCTTCTTTAGAGCATGGCATGGATTTAACAAAAACTAAAACTATAAAACATTAAAAATAAATAAATTCAGAGATCAACCAAACTAAAATTAATAACTAAGATAATAGCATGGATTAAATTCAAAACTAAATAATCTAAAAACTCAAGAATTGACTAGAGTTAACCAAACTAACAAAAACAACTTTTGAACATGGCATGGATTTAACAAAACTAAAACTATAAAACATTAAAAAAAATTCAGGAGATCAACCAAACTAAAATTAATAACTAAGACAATAGCATGGATTAAATTCAAAACTAAATAATCTAAAAACTCAAGAATTGACTAGAATTATCCAAACTAACTAAGAATTAACCCTCGAAGCCTCTATGGTGCCGCCTACTCTTAGGAATTGCAGTCCCTTGAGATCGTGGTTCCCCTCTCCGCTTTGTGGTAAGTCCCCTTTATGGCTGTGTGATGGTGAAAAAGTAGGCAGCAATGATTCTTCAAGCAGATAGGATTTCATTTCTAACGCTTCCATGAATCTGGGAAGATCTAAAATTTTGAATTCAGTTCAAACGAGGTACTCTGTTTGTGTGATAAAATGTCAACCTCCGTACAGATAAATCCATAAAACTGCTTTGAAACCTTTGCTTCCGGATCACCTGAGAAAATTGACTAACACATACAACAAAATAGCTTTTGATGCATCTTCGAAGCAATGAGCCTTCACCAACATTGGACGTCATTATCAAAAGAGTACTCTTGAAGTCCACAGTACGTTCAGCCTTTGTTATCGATCGAAGCGTCATCCTCAAGAATCTGATGCATCATGTTGAAGACGTTAGGGTAAGCCTTCTCAATTTTGCCAAAGAGAACCACTGCGTAAGGTCGGAGTCCAACAACTCCAGTCAATTAACCACCCTCAGTGTAACCAACATAACCAGGAGGTGACCCAATCAGTTAGGAGACTGTGTCTCTCATTTATCAAACTCATGTTGCAGCAAGCATGCAAAAATCCAACATAAATGACCTAACTGTTGCTCGATGCCGGGATACATCAGAGAAAAATCCTGGAGCTACCTCACCTTTTCCATGCATTGACGACCCCTCGATCATACCAGAAAACTCCCTTTCGTTTCTCTTTTCTGGCTGCTTTGGTCTTTTCTCTGTTTTGCTCTCCTTTGCCTTGCTTGTCACCTTCCCTTAGCTTTTTCCTCTCATTTCCCTTCTGCCCAAGCCGCCTTCTCTCAAAACCAAAAAAAAAACTCCTCTGATCTCCTCTCCTGTGGCCCTCGGCTCTATATAGAAAAATTCACACTGCCGAAGTAGCCCTTCATCCTCTGCCACCCGTCCTTTTTCTCCATGGAGAAAATCCTCCCTCAAAAATCCGTGAGTCTCCCCCATCCCTGCGGGCCATCACACCCTCCACATGCTTATTGACTTTTATTTTTTTTCAGGAAAAAATCTCACTTTCCTCTAAAGAATCCTCTCACTTTCTTAAACGCACAACCTTATAATTCCTCCAAAACCAATTTGGTAGTTTTCCTTTTTGCCTTTTTAATTGTCTTCATTTCTAAAAAAAAAACCCTCAAACTCCAATCTCCTTCCCCAAGCCGTGTGAGTCTTTCCTTAAACTCTCCCAAAATGTCCACACCTACCTTCCAAATATCAATCTCAATGTGACCGTGCACACCTTCCATACCTTCCCTACAAAATTTCAAAGTTAATACATGCTTCCAGTGGAGATAGTTGGTTTCCATGAAAGGATTGTTGATTGTTTATGGATAATCTCATTCTCTGTGGTTCCTGGATTCAAGGTCTTAGTAATCTAAGAATTCAATCACACAAGTACACAAACAATTTTCTTGGAATGCCACGCATAACACCTTCAAAAGAATTTGTGAATGTAAATTCATGAGGTCAAAGAATTCAAAGTTAAATTCTTTAACTATGAAAAAAAATACTTCTTAATGGATTCCTCAATATCTTAAAAGTATATGATCCTCTACCATAGAGTCGAAGAATGATGGTGATATACTTTGAGAATGTTGGGTTAAGAACAGAGTAATGACATAAAAACTAGGCATATAAAGAACAAAATTGCTCAATATTAGGCATATGTGTATAGGTTGAACCCCACCTAAACATTATGATGTGGCAAGAAACCCATGAAGTGATCCAGAACGACTCTGGGTTGGAATCTGGTCTTTGCTACTGCAACTTGGTAACAAGGAAGACAAGTAAAATCAGTAGAATTTTATGTGGAATTAAACACATGAAGTGATCTCGGTGGGGTGGGTTATTTTCATAATCAGAAAACCAGTAATAAACTTGAAGAATGTATGAAACTTATTTATTATCATGGCAACCAAGTCTATCAACCAGTATATCTGTCAAGATAAGTTACTATTTGTATATGTCATCTATGTCAATGTCAAGAAAAGTCTAAAGCTAGCTTGACATATACATATGTCAAGATTTCTCTATTTCTACTAATGATGAAATCTTAATAGTATGATATCTATCAATGTTTCTTTTACTTCTGTCAATGTTGAATTTAACATATGACAAGATTACTTGATCTTATGTCAAGGTTAACTTACTCTTTTATTAAGGTTACTCCAACAAGTGTCAAGGTCAGACGTCATATATGTCATGATTAAACCCACATATGTCAAGATTTCTAAATATATATGTCAAGGTTAGATTTTATATATATCATAATTGCTTTATATATGTCAATGTTTGGTATCACATATGTCATAGTTGCTACTACACATGTCAATATTGAGCATGAGCCATATGTCAATATAACTTATGAAAATTTTAATATTATTTTATTATAATTTTAATTTTTTAATGGAAAATGAACATGTTATATACCATATGAAACCTATCTCAAAATTAAATTTGGTATATTTTTAATTATGATAATCACAATCAAGTCCTTAAAATAATTTAAATAAATTACTATTAAAAGAAAAAAATTATTACATATACATTAATTATTAAGAACACAATTCCATAAATGTTTTTCAAGTACCTCTCTATTTTCTTTATACAAACAAAACCTAGCTAAACACATTCAATTAAAATAATATACAAACTTAAATTGAAAAGTGCAACATTATCTTCATAAGAGGTGATCTTTGTTTCAGCATCATTGTCTTCTTCTTGATGTGTTTCTTAGATACCTAGTAGAATAAACACATAATTAATAGAAAGTTAAGTAACAAATACCAAAAAATTGAAAGATTTTTTTTTCATAGGACAGTAAATATACTAACCTTCAATATCACAAAGATAAAATAAATACACCTATTGACCTTTAATATCATCGATTGTAATTGAATTGACTTTGTGATTCTAGATTCAATGTAAAACACAGTGGATATTCAAACTCACATATCCTCCAAGATGAAGCCTCATCCATACTTATCTCTTGCTTGAAGCCCAATCAATGGTGAAGCATGACCTCAACAATCCCGAGGTTCAAACAAAACTCAATGGTTTGTTTTAAATGTACTTTTTTCCCATACATTTTTTTTTTCTATTGCGTCTTCAAATGTATACATGGTACATTGTTAATATAATATTTGTATGCATGACAACATGTTTTAAGTTTTAAGGTTATTATTATTATTTTTCTTTTGTGTTTTTCATTTGTTTTCCATTTTATTTATTCTTTGGCAATGATGTAATTTTTTTGTGTAGGGGTTGGTGCTTTTTATTGAGGAGTTGTTGCCCAACTCATAGCATAAACATTATTTGAGACACTTATATAACAATTTCAAGCAGAAGTTTAAGGGACTAGTATTGAAAGATAGAGTCTGGAAAGCAAGCATTGCTTCAAATGTCCCTAGTTTTTGTAGACATATGGAGTGGATGAAAGAAGAAGATGGAGATGTTTATAATTGGTTAGCCTCCAAGCCAAAAGTTCACTGGTCTAGACCCCATTTTGGCACATCATTTATGTGTGATATCCTATTGAACAATTTGTGTGAGTCATTAAATGAAACTCTTGTTGAAGCAAGACAGAAGCCAATTTTGAGTATGTTTGAGGACATTAAGGTGTATTTGATGAGAAGGATGAATGTAAGGAGGATTTACATGACTAAGTGGGATAGATTGCTATGTCCCAATATCCACAAGATTTTGGAGAAGAATAAGGTTGAGGCAGCTACTTGCATACCTACTTAGGTTGGTGGATTGAAATTTGAAATCAATTGCATGCACGATGCTAGATATGTTGTCGATCTTTTCGACCAAACTTGAAAATACAGAAAATGGGACTTAACCAGTATCCCCTGTTCACATGTAGTGGTAGCCATATTTGATACGAATTTGAAAGTAGAAAACTTTGTGTATCCATGTTATCATGTGGCAGAATATAAGAGAGCTTATGAACACTTTCTTAATCCAATGGATGGAGCTAATATGTGGCCAAAACAAGGACTGCCTGTATTACATCCTCCACGTTATCATAAACAACCTAGAAGACCAAAGACATTGAGAAGAAGAGAACCTGATGAACAAAGTCGGAATGTTTCCAAGCTGAAAAGGAATTATTTGGTGATGGAGTGTAGGGCATGTGACCAGGAAGGTCATAATGAAAGAACTTGTAAATCAGGGAGAAGTTCAAATTAGACATAGCAGGAATAAGACACTCAACAATAAAATGCAATCTCGAGCATTACATAATGATATGCAGTAAATGATTAAGAGGTATTTTGTTCATTTTGTGGGATAGTTTTTGGTATAGTTTATATAAATGTTAATAGTTGTTAGATTCGATAAGGTCAATATTTAGGAAAGGGCGCCATGGAAAGACCTTTTTTTGTATTATCATGGTATGCCTTGTTTTGCAAGTAACACAACCTATAGTTAACTTATGTTATTAACACAGTTTGTTTTTTTATGCCTTTTTTTTGTCTTGTTTTTTTCAACTATGTGGGATTGGATGGTCTCTACTTTAGTTCAGGCCATTTTTTGTGTTGTGTGGTATTGTATTGTAATTTAGAGCAGGGTGTTTTCTTTGTGCTATGTTATTGGTAGTTATGCATATGTATTGATGCAGCTATTGGTAAGCTGGACATTTATTTGTGCAACTATTTATGTCTCTTGTGTGTTGTTTATGTCTACAAGTATATGTATGAGCCATATCCTGAATACTAATATGAAGCAGGTTATTGGTAGTTATGCATATCAAGGAGTTCATTTGCATTTTCTTTAAGTTAAATTCATTTGAATGTCATTTGCATATCCCAAATACTAATATGAAGCAGGTTGTTGATAGTCATACTTCAAAATCTAAACTACCACTATATTGTTGATTATGGAAGTCACCTTGATTGCAGTAATAGATAGTAAGAGAAAACAGAGAATAATCCATTTCCATTTTCAAAGTTGGACGAATAATTTGCAAACCAATATCAACTACGGATTTTGCATAGTAATTGCACACTAATCCCATAAATCATCTATAAGTCAACTAACCAATATCACCACTATCGAACATGATGGGAAAAAGTCGAATATCTTTGTTTCCTAAGCCCAAATCAAGTTAGGACTATGCATAACTATCCTATGCCTTTTCTAAATCATATTCATAGCAAAAAATAGCATTTTTTAAAATTCAAAGGATTTAAAAAGTGCTAACGAAAACCATACCTTAGATTAAGATGTTCTCAAATCAAATCCACGTGGTGAAGATGAAGATCGAAATCGCAGAAGTCTTCCTCCCGATGACTCGAACCTTGATCTTGGCACACTTTTGATGGAGAGGAAAAGAGGGTGGAGGCTATGGCTCTCTATCTCTCTGGATGGTGGAAGACAAAAGTTATGGAAACCCAAACCCCTAGGAGGTATTTATAGGGTTCCTAAGTGGGCTTAAGTGACTTGAGCCCACATGGGCTTAGGTCACTTAATCTAGCCCAATATGGATTCTAATTGATTAATTAACCCAATAGGGCCTACTAATTAATCAATTAGCCTAATCTAGAGACCTTGTTCACTTACTCTTATGTAACCTTATGTAATTACCAAAATACCCTTATGCACAAAAGTGAACTTAGAGTCACTCCAACCCCCATAATCTATGCCAACAAGGTATATGAACTTAAAGTGGGGACCATTAGGACCCATAGGAATACTAGCTCCTCAGAATCCAATTCTAAATTTGATTCAACATCCTGCTACAGAGAATCAACTGAACTCTAGTATCTTATGTAAATAACAATGAGACAACAAGCGTTCGGGTCTATGACCCGCTATCCATTGTGTTCAGTCTCCTAACTGGTGTCTGTAGCCTAAGAAAGTGAAAGCTATTACATTTTCAAGACTACCTCTACCATCCTTAAGTTATAGATCCTCTTATTATGTGTTCAATTGACATATCTTAGCTTTTAAAAAGCTTATGTCAAGTTCCACTTAAGGGACTACTATGACCATAGTTTCCATGAACACATCTCCTTAGGATCACCCAAGGGGACAAATAGTCTCAATCCCAAGAGATATCATGGTGCCTCTATTGAGAATACCTACTACTACTGGATTCCATCAACAATGACCCAATTCATAGGGAATATATGATCAGCTTACGATCTCACCCATAGGTCAAAGTCATTACTAACTTTAGCACAAGCTCAATATTCTCTCAAGGTTGAGAAACAATGCAATGAAGTAGCTTGGTGAGGTCATGACTACTTGATAATCTTAAGTCATGACTTACCGTAGGTCCTATCCAATGTGTAACCATACACACTAGTGCACATACCATAGGAAACATGTCCCAATATCCAAGACCATGTTAAAGTTATCAACATCAGCATGTGACTGAGAGGATGTATTGAACAAGTCAAGTTTGTTTTTGTGTCAAAAATATGCCTCTGTTTAGTTTTTCAATAAATTAGGAATTGTCCGAGTCTTAGGGAGGTTGTTGCAGCACGTTTAGAGTAACTGGTTATCTTTCTATTCTTATTTTTTAGTATTTCTATTTCTGTTGATGGTTTTGCCTATAAAAGGCTTGTATCAGGTGAAGTTTAAATCATCACCATATTAATAAAATTATTTTCTTTCCTCCTCTGTGTGTCTCTTTTATAAAGTGGGTTCAACATTTGGTATCAGAGCCAGGTTGAAGAGGGATTTCAGAGAGTGTTTGAGAGTCAAACACGTGAGGAAAAGAGAGAGTGAAATGGGTGATCTTAAAGTCATTGGCGGAATAAAAAAGCTCAACAACCAAAATTACAATACTTGGTCAACATGCATGATGTCGTACATGAAAGGCCAAGACTTGTGGGAGGTTGTGAACGGAAGCGAAATTACTTAACTGGAGGCTGAGGATGCGAATGGTATACTGCGAAAATGGAAGATAAAAGCGGGCAAAGCGATGTTTGCTTTGAAGACAACGATCGAAGAAGATGTGCTAGAGCATATTCGAGATGCCAAAACCCCTTACGAAGCTTGGAATACGTTCACCAAGCTGTTCTCAAAGAAGAATGACACAAGGCTCCAACTTCTAGAGAGCGAGTTGTTGTCGATAGAACAACGTGACTTCACGATCGCTCAGTACTTTCACAAGGTGAAGACGTTATGCCGGGAAATTTTCGAGTTGGATCTAGAAGTCCCAATCGGTGAAACCAGGATGAAGAGAATAATCATCCATGGTTTGAGACCAGAATTTAGAGGTTTTGTTGCTGCTATACAGGGATGGCAAAATCAACCATCACTTGTTGAGTTTGAGAATTTGCTTGCTGGTCAAGAAGCCTTGGCTAAACAAATGGGAGGAGTTTCACTCAAGGGTGAAGAGGAAGCGCTTTATGCCCACAAAGGCAGGTGGAATTCCAAGCAGCACACCGTAAGAAGAACTAAAAAGAATGAGGACAAGGCAAAGAGTAGTCAAGGTGAAAGAAGTGCTCGTGTTGAGGGAGATTCGAAGAATCCTGGCACCAGAAAAAAATTTGAAGGGATGTGCTACAATTGTGGAAAGAAGGGTCACATGGAAAAAGATTGTTGGTCAAAAAAAGGGCTTGTGGAAAGTAATGCTGCTACTTCCAAAAGCGAAGATGAGTGGGACGCTCAAGCACTTTTTGCTGCAATAGGAGAATCAGCTTTTATAGCAACAACGTCTGAACAAATTGATTATGAGAAGGATTGGATCATTGACTCAGGCTGCTCAAATCATATGACGGGTGATAAAGAAAAGCTGCAGGATTTGTGGGAGTACAAGGGAAGACATATGGTAGTCACAGCGAACAACTCAAAACTACCAATAGCTCACATCGGTAATACGGTAGTCTCTTCCCAATATAATACTAATGATGTGTCGCTTCAAAATGTCTATCACGTCACAGGTATGAAGAAAAATCTTCTCTCGGTAGCACAATTAACGTCTTCAGGCCATTCTGTTCTATTTGGCCCTCAAGATGTGAAAGTTTATCGTGACCTTGAGATTATGGAAGAGCCGGTGATAAAGGGACGGAGACTAGAGTCAGTCTATGTGATGTCTACAGAAACCGCATATGTAGACAAGACCAGAAAGAACGAGACAACCGATTTATGGCATATGCAATTAAGCCACATTAGTTATTCCAAACTAACTGTGATGATGAAAAAGTCAATGCTGAAGGGACTTCCACAACTTGAAGTGAGAAAAGATACAATCTGCGCAGGATGTCAGTACGGCAAAGCGCATCAGTTGCCGTATGAAGAGTCAAAATGGAAAGCAAGCCTCTCTTAGTGGGATGAAATACATGGTGACCTTTATTAATGATTTTTCCAGGTACGTGTGGGTGAACTTTATGAAAGAAAAATCTGAAACTTTCTCAAAGTTTAAAGAATTCAAGGAAATGACAGAAGCAGAGGTTGATAAAAGAATCCGTTGTCTGCGTACTGACAATGGAGGAGAGTATACCTCAGATGAGTTTTTTTACTTCCTCCGAGAATGTCGAGTACGCCATCAGTTCACATGTGCCAACACTCCGCAGCAAAACAGCATAGCAGAAAGAAAGAACAGGCACCTAGCAGAAATCTGTAGAAGTATGCTTCATGCAAAGAATGTTCCAAGACGGTTTTGGGCAGAAGCAATGAAGACTGTAGCTTTCGTGATCAATAGGCTTCCTCAACAAAGGTTAAATTTTTCATCACCCTTTGAAAAATTGTGGAACATAAAGCCTACAATTAGTTATTTTCGAGTTTTCGGATGTGTTTGCTATGTCTTTGTACCTAATCATCTACGCAGCAAGATGGACAAGAAGGTTGTTAGGTGTGTCTTAGTAGGATACGATAGTCAACGAAAAGGATGGAGATGTTGCGATCCTACAACTGGAAAGTGTTACACATCCTAGAATGTGGTGTTTGATGAATCATCTTCATGGTGGTCCTCAGAAAAGGAAATATTACCAGATTCAGATGTTTTTAAGGATGAGTTGCAATCTGCTCGAATCCAACTAAGCTTAGGTGAAGCTGAAAATGCAGCCAATGGTGATATCGGAGATGACGAAACTCAAAGTCCTTGGCAAACTGGTGTGCATGGACAACCAAGCGAAGAAGGTGAGCCTAGTGAAACAGAAGCACCAATTCCACTTAGAAGATCAACAAGAACCAAGAAGCCAAATCCCAAATATGCCAATGTTGCCATAGTAGAAGATGCAAACGCAAAAAAACCAGAGACATTTGCAGAAGCATTTCAGAATCCAGACTGGAGTAAAGCTATGAAAGAGGAAATTGCAGCATTAAAACGAAATCAGACTTGGGAGCTCGTGCTAAAGCCAAGAGATGTAGAGCCTATTTCCTGCAAATGGGTTTATAAGATAAAACGTCGCACAGATGGATTAATAGAAAGGCACAAGGCTCGTTTGGTAGCTCGAGGATTCTCTCAACAATATGGACTAGACTATGATGAAACGTTTAGTCCAGTTGCAAAACTTACAACTGTACGAGTCTTACTTGCACTTGCAGCTAACAAAGATTGGGACTTGCGGCAGATGGATGTGAAGAATGCATTCTTTCATGGAGAGTTGGATCGGGAGATCTATATGAATCAACAGATGGGCTTTCAGAGTCAAGGTCATCCTGAATATGTATGTAAGATGCGGAAGGCACTCTACGGATTGAAACAAGCACCCAGAGCATGGTATGGTAAGATTGCTGAATTTCTAACTCAAAGCGGGTATTCAGTAACACCTGCAGATTCTAGCTTGTTTGTCAAAGCTAATGGAGGAAAGTTAGTTATCGTACTTGCATACGTAGATGATCTAATCATCACTGGAGATGATGTTGAAGAAATTTGCTGAACAAAGGAGAACTTGTCAGTTCGTTTCGAGATGAAAGAACTTGGACAACTTAAGCACTTTCTTGGGCTAGAGGTGGATCGCACACACAAAGGGATTTTTCTTTGTCAACAAAAATATGCCAAAGATTTGTTGAAAAAGTTTGGGATGCTCGAATGTAAGCCGATCTCAACACCAATGGAACCAAATGCCAAGATGTGTGAACACGAAGGCAAAGACTTGAAAGATGCAACAATGTATCGACAATTGGTGGGTAGTTTGCTTTACTTAACTTTAACTAGACCCGATATCTCTTATGCAGTTGGTGTGATGAGTCGATCCATGCAAAATCCAAAGAAGCCTCATTTGGAAGCAATTCGACGAATTTTGAGACATGTGAAGGGTACAATTGATTATGGTCTATTGTACAAGAAAGGTAAAGATTACAAGCTAGTTGGCTACTGTGATGCTGATTATGCAGGAGATCACGACACCCGCAGATCAACTACCGGGTATGTGTTTATGCTTGGATCAGGAGCAATTTCTTGGTGTAGCAAGAGACAACCGACAGTATCTCTGTCAACAATGGAGGTAGAGTACTGAGCAGCAGCAATGGCAGCTCAAGAAAGTACGTGGCTTATACGGCTGATGAATGATCTACATCAACTAGTGGACTATGCAGTTCCATTGTATTGTGACAACCAGTCGGCAGTTCGTTTGGCAGAGAATGAAAACAAAAGTACATGATTTTTGGATACAATCTATAGTAGTCATATGTGTTGTAGAGAAGAGATGCTTTCTAAGTTAGATAGACTTTTAATTTAGAGATAAAATTTGGAAATGACACAATAGTACCAGTTAAGGATAAATGTAAGATTTTCATTCAATTAAATAATGGATCCTAAAATTTTATCTCTAATTTTTTATATGTTAATAAATATGATACAAAATCGTTTATTTTCGTTAAATATTAATTGTGGATATAACACTACTACAAAAATTCAAAATAATGACGTTTGATTCCTTGACACTTTTAAAAAGCTTCATTATTTAGATTATAATGTTATATTCATTGGTGCTTATTAAAAGTGCCATTGTTTAGTGTAATATTTTTCAATTCATGGCACTTATTAGAAGCGTCATTGTTTGATAAGGGCCATCTAGGCATAACTCGGTATATAATGACAGTGTCGTAGCATTAATAATGTACCTTGGCACTTTTCTAAAGCGTCATTGAATTATGGGTACAAATATATCTCCCTAAAATATTTCTTCCCCTCCACGATCTCTCATCCACTAAACATTTCCTCAACCATTTCAAACCCCCCTCCCCCTAAATGCTCGTCCAAAATCAACCCGTGAGCAAGACTAAATGGGGGTTGTAGGAGACTTACCAGTGGGCATTATCACACATCCTTCTCATATCCTTCTTCATTCCTAAACCCAAACTTTGACAAACCCTATTTAGGAAACTTATCGAGTTACCCATGTAGCTCACCCTAGATTGAAGCTTTTTTTTTTAAATTATTGCAAATCAATTAATATCTGTCAATCTATAGTGACCCAAGTGGCATTAAAAACATGTATTTGAGTTATGAGATTCTTAATCCAGTTATTGTGGGTGACAGATATGGGGTTCTTGATTCAGCTATTATGGGAGAGGCTTGAGGTGGCCATAAGGCATCATCTTGCCCAGATCTAGAGTTACGACGTTCTTAATCCAGTCATTGTGGGTAATGGATGTGGGGTTCTTGATCCAGCTACTGTAACCAAGGGTTGGGGTGGCCATAGGGCGTCATCTTGCATAGATTTGTAGGGAAGAGTGTCAAATGGGTTGGACTGTTTTGGGTCATGGTAGAGTTGGCCGTCATCGAGGATAATATCCAAGAGGTGATTCCTAGCTGTAGGTTTCTGTTGCTTTGGGCTGGAGTTGAAGATTGGTAACTCTTTTTGTTTCTTGATTATTTAATAGGGGTTTCTTTGATTCTTTTATTCTGAAAAGTTTTATCCTTTTGTTTCTTGAAAACTATTGGGTGAGGAAGTTGGAAGTTGTTTTTGCAGTTGTTATTGCAACAATGGTCCTTTCATTCATTGGGATGTTCGGTGACACTTAAACCCATTGGAAAGGAACTTTTAATAGGCAAGAAATTCATTTTTTATATGAAGTGTTTTTTCCCATATTTTTATGAAATATTTTCTTAAGTTGCATCCTTGATAAACTAACTTTGACTTTGAATCTATTTCTAGGTGTTGTGATTCCAAACCTTAGCTCAAAAATAATTTGACAAGCAGTAGGAGTTGTTAGTTGTGTTATAATGGCTCACAATGTATTTTTGCATTCTACTTTGGTACATTGAAGGAAGATTGACCCTCAAAGTTCAGGTTCAAGAGGCACTTAAATGGTATTCAAGTGAGTCTCCTATTGTCCTTCTCATTTCTTTGGTGATTAATTTTTTTGTGACAATTGTTTTTGAGAAGGGATTTTATGGTAATAAATAGACAGGTCTACTTATGGTAATTCATTTTTTAGAAAGGAGTTTATTAGAATTAAATTAAACTAAAATCTATTTTTAACTATTTATGTTGAAATTTAATTTCTTTAAAACTAAATTCCTTTATTTTAGATATTTAATATAGTAAAATAAGAATCAAAATAAACTTTCATTCATTTATAAGAACCATAAATAGTAATTTAAAGCTAAAAAAATTTGATTATATATATTTTAAAAATATTTTTGACAAAAAAAAAATTGAAGTTTTTTGTCATTGTTAATTAAGTACCATTCTTAAAAAGTTTTATCAAAATTTTAAAGTGATGCAATTCATTTTCTTTGGTGCACTTGGTTTATTTTAAACTATTTCTATTTGAAAGGCACGGTGAATTACACTTAGACTGAAGTTTTCTCTTTGCCTTTGCTTTTATCAGGTAAAACTTGTTCCGAATGGGTACACTATAAAAGGAGAAATGCATATTTTATTGACTAATTTTAATAGGCAAAAAGATAAAATGATGTCATTAAGTTGCTCATGTTTCTCTCTTATGTGTTGTAAGTCTACCCTTCTTGAATTGAATCATTTTCTTTGAAGAATGTGTTGGGTGCACCATATAGAATAATAAACTAAGGTGATGTTTGTTTTTTTGCTTAATTCTAAATAGAACCTTAATGCTTGTTTGTTTTTGTAGTATTTTATTTCTATTAAGTATTAAAAAGTAAAGAAAAATCAATCTGTTATTTTTTCTATTTAGAAAAACTTACATATTTTGGCTTTTTCTATTTGGCAAAAAGTTTATAATAAATTATGAAAAAGTAGAAAAACAAACAACTTAAATTCTAAAAACAAATTGATTTCGGTAAAAAGCCAAAAAAACAAACACTACCTTAAGTGTCCTCTATTCTTCTCTCTGCATAAATTTAAAGAAAATTCACAACATTTTCTTTTATAAGGGTCTCCTTTTTTAAAGCGAAACACAGTACATGTGTATTAATTATTACCTTTCTTGCTTCAATTGCTTGAACTTAGGCTTTGTAATAGATTTTTTTGAATTAAAACTATGATTTGAATTCTAAAACTTTAAGAGAAAATAGGGACTTAGCTTCAAAGATATAACATTTGAGATTGCTACTCACTATGGATGTATTTATGTTTAACAAAATTAATGAACTATTTGGTTGTTTAGAAATAGTTTAAAATAATCTTAAAATGGTAAAAATATGAATATATTATCATTTTTTTCACATTACCCCGTAATTAATATGACTAGTATAAAATGTATAATAATTAATTAATGTCGTATCTAAACTAAAAAAATGAAAGTAACAAAATCTATTTGTGCTTTTACTAGGATTTTTATATGTTTTAAAATTCTCCTAATCATAAATAAGATTAAACTTGACATGATTTATTTGTTTTTAAGTAGTGGAATTTCTTATTTACATGTCCAAAATATTTAAACACCTCAAAATGGACAAAAAAAACCCAATATTTAAACTTTATACATATAAGGGAGAATTGGGCTTGGGCTTTAGGCTTTGATAATTTTTGGGCCCAACTCATAATTCTCCCTATATATAATATATAAAATATCAAATAAAAACCCAACCCACTCTCACATTCATGATTGTCTCGCTTTCTCTCACGTTCCCTAGAAAATTCAACTTGCTAGCTTTCACCAATCGGAGACAATGTTATAATTTGAAGATTGCTCATTTCACATTCAACATCTCTTGGTTGTTGTTCAAGAATCCGGTAAAATTCTCTTCACCCTTTTCTTTCTTTGTTTCATTCTTTCTTTCTTTCTTTCTTTCTTTCTGTAGCATAAATGTATCACTTTCTCCAGAAAATTCAATTCAAGTCTGCTAGTTCTCAAGAATCTGATAACTTGGGTGTCGTTGATTTCACATTCAGCAACCAATTAATTGGATACCAATTAGTTTCCATGCCCAAAAGGATTGAATAGCTGACCAATTAATTGGAATCCCAATTGCTTGAATTAATAATCTAAGAATTTAAGCTAGCTGAAATGATTCCATCTGATGCAAAACCCTATTTTAACTTATCTTTATTAATAAAATATAAAAGGGTCAGCCCATAATTTTAGAACTTGAGGTACCAATTAAAGAACCTCTTTTAATATTTATGAGTGAATTTTCTCATTTGAAAGCCTTTAGTGCCATTTGGATTGAAAAACTTCAAGTGTGTCCTTTTATTTAGAGTTAGTGGTCTTCATATTTCACTAAATAAAGGAAATAGGCCAAATTTGAGAAAAAATAATGAATTTTGTTTGCCAAAAATTAATTTTTCAATTTTTTTTTATTGGGCAAACCTTTTTTTTTTAATTAAAAATTTCACTAAAAGCTTTCATTTTATAACTAAAATTGGAACCTCCAATATTGATTTACTTAGAATTTGTTTTTTAAAGTATTTTTATTAATTTCAAATGGGGTTAAATGTTTAAAGCATAAATGTAGTACTAATTCTTATTTGCATACAGATATTATTATTTTTTTTAAAATGTTGAATAAAACAATTTTAAATTCAAAAATAAAATTTTTTCTATCAAAAATAAAAAAATCAATTTTTAAATTTTCTAAGTCATATCCTTTATCAATGCAAACTAACAAATGTTATTGTGATGATATTTATTCATCATAAAATATATATAAATCTTTAATATTACTTTTATTTAATTAATTACTTTTTTATGATTAATTTTTTGTGTGTATTTTTATAAATTTGTGTGGTCTAATAATTTGTGATGTTTATTTTTATCAAAAAATATTTAATAACAAATAATCTTATAACATAATAGATTTTTTTATCATATATATATATATATATACACTAGCAAATAATTTGTCACAATTAAAATATTTTCAAATAGTAGCACTTTTATATGGTTCGTGTGTTTGTGTAGTTCACATTTCTAATTGGGCATTTGGTCTCATAAATCATACCATTGAAAAGGATACAATAATTTTTAAAAATATTTAGTAAAGTATGACACTTTTAAAATTATTTTAATTCTTCAATAAAATGAAAATATAAAAGGAATTAATTGGTTAATATATATAATTAAAAACTTATATATGTTCAAATTATTAATTGTTTATATAAATGTAAAAAAATAATTGTTCCTTGGATACATTTTTTATTTAAAAAATAGATAGTAGTAATAAAAAACGGTCCGAATGATTACCATATTTGTGGAAATAACTGGTTCTTTTCAAAACTTGAAAGATAACTCATTTTAGATAAAAATACCCCTTTTATTTTTGTTTCTACCATAGCACAAATTTTCTTTTATTTTCATCTCATTTTTTTTCCCTTTTGATTATGTTTTTTTTTCTTCATTTATTCTTCGATGGTAAAAAAAGTTGACTTGTGACTATTCTTTTCAACTTATGACTATTCTTTTCTCTATTCTTCATTAATGGCCATGTAAAGAAATTTAAAGACGCAAACAACTTATTTTATTTTTCATATTTCCTTCATATTTTTTTCTTTTTTTCTTTTAAATTTTATTATAGAAAGCAAATCTTCTTATATATCCACCAATTAAGAATATCTTCCAATAGTATAATCTAACATAAATGATCTTTTTTAATCCAATATGAAATGCATCCTCCCTCAATTGATTCAGAAAGAAAACATGTAGAAATAATATTTAGAAAAAAGAAAAGAAAAAACGAGAATGTAAATCTTATCAAAGTGGAGCTTAGATTCGACTATATAGAATTGAAATTACTCAAATTGTAGTGGATTTGTGTTTAAAGTTAGAGTTTTAAGACAAAGTAAGACGTTAATTGATGATTACGAGGAGACAAAGAAGTGTTAAATGATGAATGCAAAGTTTCAAAACAAACTGATGTTTGTGGGGAGAACATGAAGAACAAATGCGCTTAGTGCATAGATGCAATAATATTTTGATGATATTATTTTATCCTAATTGTAAAAGTGATACTATTTTTTGTCACTAACTACTATTGCCAATGTATATATTTTGATGATAAGTGATTTCTAATTTCTAATTTTATTTTTTCCATAATGCAATAATATCCTAATTGTACACAGTAAGTATATATATTTTATATAAAATAGTTGATCATTTTGTTACAAAAATTATTTATCATTGGAAATTAAAAATTACTGACAAATATTTCTATCACAAATATATGTATTTTGTCATCAAAAAATTTTCGGTCATATAGGAGTATCAAATTTTTATGTCACTTCTTTAGTTACAAAAAGTAATTTTGTACCAAAACTTAATGGTAAAGTATTCTATTACAAAATCTCCATTTCATATCACAAGACTTATAATTGGTGATGAAATTTCAGTCTTAAACAAAAAAATTTGTCAACTAAATATCACATTGGTTGTAGTGAATGTGAAAGAGTTTTGTAACTCAAAAAAACATGATTTTCATTGATCTAGGTCTCCTGTCTATAGGAGTAGACAAAATCAAAATTAAATACAATATTTAATCTTTAAGAGGAATAGAAAAAGTCTATGAATAAATATGTGGTCGTTCACAATTATATATATAATAGCAAGTCTCTAGGAATAGCAAAAGTCTCTCTCTCTCTCTCTCTCTCTCTCTCTCTCTCTCTCTCTCTATATATATATATATATATATATATATATATATATATATATATATATAATTTCTAAGGTTTAAATTATTTAGAATGAAAGTATTAAATTAGCTCTATGAGATTGGATTCATAAAAGAGTGCAATTATTTTGTAATATGGTGGCTTGACCAACCTAGCTTGTCCAAATATATATCTCTTTCAAATGATCATATAATATTTAATGGAATTAGGATGAGGTACGACTATCTTTAAAAGACAATAATATCAAGCAAAATAAAAATATAGAATATCTTATGTTTTTTGAAAACTAATAGAACAAAATATTTTATCATTGTTTGGAAAGAAAAATAGAGGGTAATTTTAAAAATTCATGATGTCTAAATATTCTTTTACTGTTTTTTTTTTTAAATATAAAAACACGTGATGGCAAGGTGGTAATATGAAGGTGGCTGAGTTTAGTGACATCTTGCATGACTGTTAAAGAGTATAAAATCATCACTATTCCTCTTTCGCATTCATAACTGTCTCTCTTTCAAACCAATAACAAACTCTCGTTTTCTCTCACTTTCCCTAAAAAATTCAACTTGCTAGCTTTCACCAATCTGAGACAATCTTATAATTTGGACGTTGCTGATTTCACAGTCAACAATTTCTTGGTCTTTATGATCATCGATCCGGTAAAAGTCTCACAGCTCTTTTCTTTCTTTCTCTCTCTCTCTCTGGAGATGCATCTCAAGCAGTCCATTTTCTTTGTTTCATATTTAACAATCATAACTGTTTCTCTATCACTTTCTCCAGAAAATTAAATTCGAGTTTGCTAGCTTTCAAGAATCTGATAACTTGGGTGTTGTCGATTTCACATTCAGCAATTTCTTCTCTGCCTTGTTCATCATCAATCAGGTACAAATATATGAACTAATATTTTCTTTCTTCTTCCGGATATCTTAACACATCCATAACTGTTTGGCTCTCAGTGTCTTGGTCAAGAATCTGAAAGAAGTTGTTAATTTTTTTTTTCTAATATATATCTAATCAGATTGCCTTTTCAGGTGGAAGTTGTTGCTTTCTGATTAATCTCATTGAATCTAAGTCCTTTTTTACAATATTTGTATTCTTTATCTTCAACTTAATTCTAAATGCATGGGTGAAGGAGAGTGATAGTTCTGGCAACACCGAAACCAACCATGGCCGACCAAAATCCAACATGGATCTCCTGTTACCACTGCTATCGACATTTTATGTTTCATATTTTTCTTGTATATTTGTTTGATGAATGTCCTCCTTGTAGGGCTTTGTTGTACATGCGGGGATCCCAATACCAGACACTTGCTAGTAGGTTTCTCAATGTGATCGATTCTTATTACAGATAGAATTATTATTTTGTTCATGGATGCAGTGCTAGCGTGTTCGATTCTTGCTTAGGGATAACAACTTATGAAATGATTAGTTTGGGCTTGACCCGTGTCTTCTGTTTATCATGCAAACAACCTGCTGGCTGGAAAATTGTAAGAAATACCATTCCCTCAATCTTCTGTTTCATGTGTTGGCAAGCTCTAAATCTCACATGCAGCTCTGGCAGAAATACCATTCAAATTAGAAGAGATATGTTTGATGTTGTGTGTAATGTGTAAATGAGTTTCTTTTTTCTTGGTAGCCAAGTTGCAATGCCCGAAAGGATTGAATGTTTGACCCATTAATGCTTCAAAATTTTTAAATACATTGTAATTGGAACTTTTAAATTTTAGAGGTTAACATTAATTACTAAAATATATATAGATAGACATGTCTCACTTGAATTTATTTATAAAAAAGACACATAGATAAATTAAAAGTATAAAAGTACAGTCCAAGTAGATCTTAGCATATTATCATATTAATAATATATTAATACAAACAAACTATAAATGGCCATGTTTATTGTTTAGAATCTTATATGTATATAAGACTAAAATCGTATGTTTGGCGCATGATAGGTATATTAATACAAACAATAATTGCTTTGAGACAGTGGGATGCCTCCTTTTTTGACATTTCCCAAGCCACCATATATGGGATTTCCCACCTTTTTTTATGACATGGAAGCACCTATATGTTGATGTTCATGAAGACCCTTTGGGGAACACTCAATTAGCTTGAGATTGAGAGTTTTGTTGCTAGACTACCCCTGGTTTTAAAACTATAGGTTCAATCCATAATTTTAGAACTTGAGGTATGAATTAAGAAAGAAATTATAATGTTTATGATTAAATTTTATAGCCTTTAATGTTCTTCGGATTGAAAAACTTCGAGTTTGTCTTTTTATATTGATTTAGTTGTGGCTAAAATTTTACAAAGTACAGAAAATAGGTCAAATTTCTCATGTTGTAGAGTTAAAGATAATTTTTTTGGAATTTTTTTCTTTAATGGCTTTTCTAAGGCATACCTTTTCAAAAAATAAACTTCAGTAAAAGTTATTTTGTCTCTATTTTAAAAAAAAAAATAATAATAATAAGATTTTGATTTGTTTAGAATTTGCTTTTGAAAGTTTTTTTATTTTTTGTATCAAGTTCTAATGGAAGTATTAAGTTATTTACATTGTACACCCCAAGTTTAGTTCAATTAAACCTAATAAAGTTTATATTTAAGGTGGGATTGGGAGTTTTTTGGGGTTCCTACTAACAAATGGGGAATCAAAGGTAGTATAGAGCAAATTCGAGGCATCCATGAATTACCTAGTCCAAATGTATGAAAGAGGTGCAAAAGGTAACTAGTTTAGAAAGTTACAAATAACCTACTAAATAGCCATTGATAACATAATGGGGGAATTATGTAATCATGCCCCATCTAAAAAAATAACATTTTTTAGAACTTGGGAACTTCTAATTTTCAAAGGATTTGTATTTTGAGGAAAATAACCCTCAAAATATTCACTCAAATAGTAAAAATAATCAACATTCCAAACTTACCCTAAACCCCTTCTCTCACCTATCACCAACCACCACTTTTTTTTCCATTTTTTTTTTGTTACTTTGACAATGTATCAAACAGCAGGCTCGTCAATAACAGTGGAATTCGTCCACATTAAGCTGTAACATTATTTAAAGAGTAGCAGTCATAGAATTATTTTAAAAAACCAAATAAATTGAAGTATTCATAATACATAACTTAGTTTTCTCTAGTCCACATAATGTGAAGACAGTTTATTATCAACGAAAATAGTGACACGAAAAACAACAAAGAAACAAATATATATGCCAAACTCCCCTTTTGTGCCATTTACTAGTGGTGATATTGTTTAACATACTAGAGCTGTAATGAGGTCTTCCATGAAGTGAATTTCCTACATAAATGAACGAGTGAACACTGAAATAAATAAAAAACATTCATGCATAGCGGTAAACCACAACAGATGATAGGGAAGAGGAGCAATTATAATGCAATTAATGTGAGTCCAGAGGAAAAAAGTGAAAAATTCAAACATAAGAGCCACTGTCATCAACTGGCCTCTAATTTCTCAGACATGGCAATGGATTCTTGCAACTAGCATGGTTGGGACCAGGCTCATTATGGCGGGAACAGTGGACTGTTCTCTTCAACATGAATTGTGATTCGATTCGACATTTCCTTAGTCTCACTAGAGGTCATCTTGTTAATGGATAAAGGAGAGATGGGAACATGTATTTCAAGCAGTCCCTAATAGATCCATCAGGATGTACTTTGGCATGTCATGCGTTACCAAAGTATGCATGGTGTCCAAGTAGATCACCTCCTAAGATGTCAATTTAAAACATTCGTTAACATAATCAGAAATATCTAATCCCAATCTGTGTATTGTTGCACAGGCATGGTCACATGGGATTCCAAACATTTTCCATGCTTTGCAAGTGCAAGTTCGGCATTTCAAGTCAACATCAAGATATGTGCTTCCAATGGAGACTTTGATGAACCTCCTATATATACATGTGTGGGGTAGGTTTCACTCTTTGCAATGTTGGTTGCAATTTTCTCTTCAATCATTGGACCAAAGGAGCCTTTCCATTTCTACATTACGCTATGGTGGTCATCAAGAAGAGATCCAACC
This sequence comes from Vitis vinifera, assembly GCF_030704535.1. Lineage (NCBI taxonomy): Eukaryota > Viridiplantae > Streptophyta > Magnoliopsida > Vitales > Vitaceae > Vitis > Vitis vinifera. Next base: position 4,972,074 of record NC_081819.1, read on the forward strand.
TTATCCATATGCTCAATGAAAAAACACAAATGTTGTGATGATGCTCGTGTCTTTGCCATGAATTGAAAGACTTGACCAAATTGCTTGTTAATTTATCCCAATGCATTTTTGTAAATTTTGACATACACCAATGCTCGGCTGAATTATCTTCAATCCACTTAGCTAAGTGGGGGTTAAATGTTGTCAACATGTCCATGGCAACAAGGTAATCACACTCCAAGCTTGCGTATGCTACTACATTAAGCATTTCCAAAGCATTCTCCTTTCCTTTCCTTTCCCTTATGCTATGTTTTGTAAGAAAACTAATAAAGTTATCTTTAATGTGATGGTAGCAATGGCCATGGTAGTCTGATCCAAAAACCTTCGAAACACTAGAAAGAATACCTTGGTGCCTATTTGTGGATGAGATGAATGACTCTAAGTCGAGAGCTCTGGGCTCTAAATGGAAAAGAAATGACTCTAGGTCGTAAATAAAAAACGACTTTGGGTCGAGAGCTTTGGGCTCTAAATGGAAAAGAAATGACTCTGGGTCGTAAATGAAAAATGACTCAAGGTCAAGAGCTCTTGGAATTAAATGAAAAAGAAATGACTCTGGGTCATAAATGAAAAACGACTCTAGGTCGAGAGCTTTGGGCTTTAAATGGAAAAGAAATTACTCTAGGTCATAAATGGAAAACGACTTTGGGTCGAGAGCTCTGGGCTCTAAATGAAAAAGAAATGACTCTGGGTCATAAATGGAAAATGACTCTAGGTCGAGAGCTCTAGGCTCTAAATGGAAAAGAAATGATTTGGGGTCATAAATGGAAAAGAAATGACTTGGGGTCATAAATGGAAAAGAAATGACTCGGGGTCATAAATGGAAAACACTCTGGGCTCTAAATGGAAAAGAAATGACTCTGGGTTATAAATGGAAAACGAGTTTGGGTCAAGAGCTTTGGGCTCTAGATGGAAAAGAAATGACTCGGGGTCATAAATGGAAAAGAAATGACTTAGGGTCATATATGGAAAAGAAATGACTTGGGGTCATAAATGGAAAACGACTTTGGGCTCTAAATGGAAAAGAAATGACTTTGGGTTATAAATGGAAAACGACTCTAGGTCGAGAGCTCTAGGCTCTAGATGGAAAATAAATGACTCTGGGTCATAAATGAAAAAAAGGACTCTAGGTCGAGAGCTCTGGGCTCTAAATGGATAGCCGATTAGGATACTTTCCTGCTCATGGTGTCGGGTCGAGACCACTTGTAAGTGGCTAGAATGATGAAAACGAAACATCTCAAGGATGTGAAAGATGCAAACAACTCTGGGTCGTGAGCTTAGGGCTCAGGATGCTATGAATGACTCTGGGTCATGATGTAATGAGTAACTCAAGTTTACGATGAATAGCTCAGGGCTATGTGAACAGCTCAAGGTTGTGGGCTCTGGGCTTTATGACTGATCGACTAGAAGGAGAGTGCGATACATAAACTCCAAGTCAAACCACTCATGGGCGACCAAATGATGAAGGCTTAGCTCAGGGCTGGAAAGACTGTGGGTCTTAAGGAAATGATAGCTTAGGGCTACTAGGCTCAGGGCCTAAAGGAAGAAGGATAGCTTAGGGCTATAAGACTCAGGGTCTAGAAGGAATGAATAGGCTCAGGGCCTAAAGGAAGAAGGATAGCTTAGGGCTATAAGACTCATGGTCTAGAAGGAATGAATAGCTCTGGACTATAAGGCTCAGGGCCTAGAAGAAACAGATAAAGAAGACCAACTTGAAAGTGGAAAGGAAATAAATGGGCTCAAAGCCGTATACTCAAAACGCCAAGGGTCGAACTACTGAACTTAGGAAGGGAAATATGCCCTAGTATCCAAAGATGAAAAATAGAATATAGATATTAAAGCCCAAATGACCTGCAAATCAGTTTATTCATATGACAAACACGACAATAAACTACGTATACTTGGAGCTGATGGCTTGTAAAAATGTCACTTGTGCATGGTAGCCTTGACAGCCGGAGCGGTGGCATGTGCTCTTGTAGGAGATGCAGGTGGATGTTTGCAAAGAGGGCCTTCATTGGGGGTTTTCCCAATGGATTTGGGCCAGGAGGAGAGAGAGGACCCCTTTGCTGAACCCTAGCGGCATTGTGGCTGGACACTCCGAAGAAAAACAAGTGCTATGATAGTAAAAACAACGTTGAGAAACCTCATGATAGTCTTGGTGGAGAGGCAAACAGGCTAGGAGATGAAATAAAAATAAATTGGATATGTAGATGATATGCGTATGAAGAGCAGATGGTGTTAATTGTTATTTATAAGCATGCACATCCAATGTAATCACTTGGATTTTTCATTGTTTGATTTGTTTGAAGGGTTTCAATTCTTGACTATTAGGTTTTGCCACGAGGTGACTAGAAATTGAATGGTCATAAAGGAGAAACTGCCCTTGAATTACCTGAATGGCAAAGTTTAATTTCTCATTTCATTTTACGTTCACCCCAAGGGACGACAGTTGTTAAATGGAGGCTTGCGTTTCAAGATTACTGTACTGCAGTGGCCCATCTTAGGATCGTGGTCTGTACAGTATTGTGTTTTTTATTATACCGTAATTTCTTCCTATCTGGAGCAAAGAATGAAGTTTTGATAGGGATGTGTTTACTTGAATTGAGGCTTGAAATTTTGGGATTTTGTCACAGAGTTCTGGATGTTAAGCTACTTTTTCTCGTAACATATACTGCTAATTAAGAATTGATCAGCTCTTTGCAGATCATTCGGCTCGAATGCACCGACCTTTCCATTATCAAGACCTAAGACGCAGTGCGTGTCCTTTCAAAATGGGGCATCATCCGGGGTGTATACGCATATGCATACCATTTCCACACCACCACAAAGCTTGTTTATGATCTTGTTTTCTTCTGTTCAAATCTCTTGAGAAAATGCAAGAAAAATCCATATAAAACTTTTCTCCCTTTTTCCCCAAAGGCACATGATAAAAGTGTTAATTGGGTTGGTTAAGTGATGGGTTCTCAATACATGTACATACATATGGTTCAACATCATAGTCTCGGTCATTAACTTAGGAGGTCTTGAGGCACATCGGTGTTGGTATCTCTGATTAGTATCGGATGACAGACAAAATGTATATAATTAAATGTACTTTTTATAAAATTTTAAGTTTAATTAAATTTAATATTATTTAAATAAACATAAAAATAGGTTTATTATTTTTTAATACTAAAAGTCTTTCATTTAATATCTTTATATTAAATTTATTTAATTATAAAAATTTTCAATTGTTAATATTGATACAAGTAATAATTTTTTTTTAGTAATATGTTATCGAATAAAATTTAATTTATACATCTTATTTAATTGTATTAAAAAAAAGTTAGTAATTTATTTAAAATATAATTAAATTAAATTTTTATAATTTATACTTTATAATTTATATTTACAATTCTATTTATTTCATTATATTCATTACCCATGATATAAATACCACTATATTCATTTCCCATTTTATAAATACCCTATCACCCATGGATAAATCTATTAGCTTATTACCCAAGACCCATTTCTTCATCCTCACTGTCCTCTTCTTCTCTTTCAAACCTTTTTTTTTTCTTTTTTTCTTTGCAATAGGATGAATGAGAATAAAACCATCCTCCACATCCTCTTCTTCTCGTTCAAACCCATTTTTTTTCCAATTAGATTAATGAGGATAAAACCATCCTCCCCATCATCTTCTTCTCGGTCAAACCTTTTTTTTTTCTTTCTCTACAAATAGGTGAATGAAATTAAAACCATTTGTGATTGATTCTCCTCAACTCAAGTTCTAGGTTGCTTCTCATTTTGAATCGATTCACACCATCTTCAAGTCAAACTCAAATATCGATTTCATAGGGGGCTTGCCCAAGGCGGATAGACTTGGCTGAGTTGTACTTGTCTCAGCCAATATTTTAGACCTTGTATATACCTTAACTGAGGGTGAAATTCATAGCTTATAAAACTTGGTCTACTAACATGCACATTAAATTATCAGTAAAGTTCAAAATAATAAATTGTTAATTTATGCACCAATGATGAATATCAAGATACATGATCTATACTCAAAGTAATCAAATATCAAGATACATAGTAATTTTTTATGTGGAAAACTCTCAAATTAATTATGGTGATAAAAAACCATGGGGCTTAAGACCTCTAATTTACAAATTCACTATTTGAGATTAAATTAAGTACACAAATTTATGTGATCGTTTTACTCTAAAGACTTACTATTTAGCACCTATACTTCGATCCACATATGCGATGTAGTACCTCCAATACTTCAGTGGATTCCTCTCAACTTTTAAGGGGATACAAATCCTTCTAACAAAACCTAGAATTCAATCTTGTAAATTCTTTCTTGAGAAATTGGGAATAACAGGGCAAGTTGGTTGATTTTGAAAGTGTCCAACCCAAAAACATATTTAGGTAAGGTATATATGCCTATGACCCTAGAGAGTTAGAAACAAAATTTTCTTAAAAAGTAAAATGTCAACTTTCCAAAAATTAATTAACAAAAGAATTTAATTTTTAAAAAAAAATAAAATTGTCAACTTTCTAAAAATTAATTTAAAATAAAATATCAACTTCCCAAAAATTATTAAAAATAATTTTCCAGAAAAAGAAAAAAAAATGCTGACTTTCTAAAAATTAATTAAAAATAAAATCTCAAAGTTGCCAATAATTAAAGAAGACATTTTAATTCAATTTTAAAACTTCCAAAAAAATTAATTTTCCTTTAACAAAATCTTTCAAACTTATTTGTGACTACCCGATTGAACACACAATAGCCTTGAATCTTTAATAGAGGGTAAGTTATTATCTAAAAAGATTTCTAATCCATAACGAAAATGAATAAAATTGTCAATACATAAAAATGTCCTAACACCATGAGAAACAAAAATGACGAAAAAGGAAACAACATATTTATTAGGTATGCAATAATGCTTCTAATTTTGGGATGAGTATGTAAGATCGGAGATCTACGATAAGTAGTAGGATGAATATGAATGGATGACATCAAGCCACATAAAGAGAATTAACTTAATCTCATAGTTAATTGGTTTTAAGATGAGATGGTTAAGTTTTTTATTATAACAAGTGGTATTGGAGCTATGTTTTAAGGTTGGAGTTGCAAAAGCCTCATGTTGGAGGAGGGGCTATTAGGTATGCAACAATGTTGCTCCATGAAAAAAATGACCTTGGGATGAGTGTTTAATGCTAGAGATGGTTACACACCACTATAAGCCTCGAAATAAGTATAGTCAATTGGTTTTTTTATGAGATAATTTTTGGGAGATGCAGGTGGATGTTTGCAAGGAGGGCCTTCATTGGGGGTTTTCCCACATGGATTTGGGCCAGGAGGAGGGAGAGGACCCCTTTGCTGAACCCTAGCGGCATTGTGGCTGGACACTCCGAAGAAAAACAAGTGCTATGATAGTAAAAACAACGTTGAGAAACCTCATGATAGTCTTGGTGGTGAGGCAAACAGGCTAGGAGATGAAATAAAAATAAATTGGATATGTAGATGATATGCGTATGAAGAGGAGATGGTGTTAATTGTTATTTATAAGCATGCATATCCAATGTAATCACTTGGATTTTTCATTGTTTGATTTGTTTGAAGGGTTTCGATTCTTGACTATTAGGTTTTGCCACGAGGTGACTAGAAATTGAATGGTCATAAAGGAGAAACTGCCCTTGAATTACCTGAATGGCAAAGTTTAATTTCTCATTTCATTTTACATTCACACCAAGGGACGGCAGTTGTTCAATGGAGGCTTGCGTTTTGAGATTGCTGTACTGCAGTGGCCCATCAGGGGATCATGGTCTGTACACTAGTGTGTTTTTGCTTATACTATAATTTCTTCCTACGTTGAACGAATAATAAAGTTTTGATAGAGACGTGTTTACTTGAATTGAGGCTTGAAATTTTGGGGTTTGGTCAGAGAGTTCTAGATGTTAAGCTGCTTTTTCTCGTAACATATACTCCTAATTAAGAATTGATCAACTTTTTGAAGATGATTCCACTCACATGTACCAACCTTCCCATTATCAAGACCTAAGACACGATGTCCTTAATTTAAAGATTGGGAAGTGTGAATTGGGAATGATAAAATTAATTTGCTGAGTCATCTCCATACTTAAAATACACCTATTGTTCACCCTCAAGGTCATGGTTGAAAGTATCATACGCAAGTACATGTCTTATCAATCAAGGAAAAATGTCTCCATAATTAGTAACTAGTAAGGAAGGGATGTATACGCATGTACATACCACCATTTCCAGACCACCACAAAGCTTGTTTATGATCTTGTTTTCTTCTGTTCAAATCTCTTGAGAAAATGTTAAAAAAATGCATATAATGCTTTTCTTCTGTTTATCCTGCTATCCTCCTTGAGCCTGTAATTAATTTTCAAATTGAGTGTTTAGGTTTTGGAAAATCTTATGACTAAGAGCATAACATTGAGTGACAGTGAAAAATTTTCTATTAAAAGAGTTCATTCAATTTTGTACTCATCTCTTTTTCTGATTCTATATTTGTTGGAGTAAAATCCAATATTGTTCTTAATTAGGCATCAAGAAGTTAAGATTGTTCTAAAAAGGTGGTTTCAAAGAGTTTCCATGTGAAAGTATGTAGCCGAAGATTGGGAAGTGTGAATTGGGAATGATAAAATTAATTTGCTGAGTCATCTCCATACTTAAAATACACCTATTGTTCACCCTCAAGGTCATGGTTGAAAGTATCATACGCAAGTACATGGCTGCTACAACTCTAAGATATATGAGTCAGTAGTGTACATGCATTTCAATAATAACTAGGTTCTGACTAGAAAATAATTATAATTATGTTGAACTCATCTATTTTTATTATTATGTTGAACTCATCTAATTATAATTATTAAATTTTTCCTTATTTTTAATGTGGTTCAACCCACCACACCCAATTCATGGATGAGATAAAAGTATTACACTACATTATAGAGAATATTACAGAAAATGTAAACAAATACACTATTGGTTTCACGAAATATCTCATGTTTCCCCACTTCTTATATAAAACCTTGAACCATAGTCTCCTCGCTCCTTTGAATGTTTTTCATTCTTCCTCACATCTCTATCCACCTCATAAAGTCTTTACGAGTCCATCTCCATTTCATAACCTTTTCTTCTCATGACCTATAATATATATAGAGATATTCTTAATAACATTTCTTATTCTATAAGGAAATCTAATATTATAATAAGAAGTCAATTTTAAAAATATTCTATATAATAATCTTTACAAAAAGGAATCTATATTAGGAATTTGGGATACTTTCCAACAAAAATAATTTGAGGACACAATAAACAAAAAAAAACTAGTTTAGTAGTTGCCATTTGCATCCCCTTCTAGTGGGATCTAGTCATGTTAGCCATGTAAGATGGGATGGAACAAGCTACAACGGTGGACATAGGTGGGCCCATACCTAAGGAAAAAGATAGGTTTTCAACTAAAAAGACCAATATGATTCCTAAAAAACTTACCGGTCCACCACTTTAGACAATTCAATCGACGGTTCATGTGAGTTTGCCCTAATTCAATGCCTAGAACAATCTGCTTTTAAAAATCATGCCTTTAAGATAAAATTTTGATATTCCTAAAAATCGGATAACTAAGAGACTTATATTTATTGTAAATCTGGGTTGGTCTAGGCCTCACAGTTGTATAAAAAAATGAGACGACCCACAACTCTATTGGGTTGAATGAATGAATTACGTATCTTTAAAGCCAATAGACAATAAATTTTTCATGCATTTCATGGTTACAAATTATATATGTCACAATTGATGATATTTATCCTTAAATTATATTGTATAAAAATCATCTTGATAATAGAGATTATAAACAATGAGATATGATTTCTAATTTCTTTATAATCTTAAAATATGTTTACAACTTATAAGCTTGTAATGGATAACATGCTTATTAAAAGTTGTCATGAATTGTATTACTATATATGATAGAGTGATGGATCTTATTCACTAAAGTTGAGGGGCTCTTCATAAATTTCATGGGTGATTATAATGTGATAATTACAAAATTGTATGATTACAAGACAATTTTTGGACCTCTTATTATTTATTTTGTTTAATATTACATAAAATCCTTAGACTTAAGGATGTTACTAAGTTTTGTACTTGATTTTGTATAGCTTTGATATTATCAACTGTTGATGTCTAATAATGGATTATATACAGATCTGTTGGGTTTTATAAATAATATATAAAAACTAGTGGATATTTGATAAAGGACCCATTGCTTCTATAGTAGGAAAGAATATTTAAGATTGTGTCACTTATAAATTGTTTTAAAATACTGACTAGTCAATTTAGAAAGAATTTTTTTTAAGTGTATATATCTATTTAGTATGTCATATATTAAGATTTTCTAAATTTGTTTTTCTAAAATGTCCAATTATAAGAGGTGACACACTTATAAGTTTAGGGAATGACAGTTATCTTGATCCGACTTCAAAACTTGTGAGGAATATTAGTTAGTGGAAGAATTAATGTGTAAGTGGGGAACTTACTAATCTATCTCTCTTTTTTTTTTGGGTGAAATTGTAATTTGTTTTAAATATGATTGTAATTGACAAGTTCATTAGGAATAAACTTACTAGAGATGTAGAGATCCCACGAAGGTCCCATGCTACATGTCCTCGCCTCAGATTATTGAGAAGAAACAATTAACTTATTGAAATATGAAGAGTTCATAACATATGAATGAGTTTATTAATTATAGACATTTACTTTAGAAGTTAACATATTCTAATGAATTGTAAAGTTAGAAAAGGTTGTAAATATACAATGAATTAATGCAATGCCACAAAGAAAGGTAAATACACTAATGAATTGTAATGTTACAAAAGTTGCAAAGTTACAATGAATTGTAAGGTTACAAAAGTTGTAAAGCCACAATAACTTGCAAGGTTACAAATAGAAGTTATAAAGTCACTAGTGAATTATCAAGTTATCAAATTGTAAATTCACAAATAAATTATGATCTTATAATAGGTATAAAGTCATCAATAAAATTTTTAAAGTTACAAAATTTTGAAAAATGTCATGATTTATCATTATGTCAATAAAAGGATGAAAGTGCATCATAATTTCAACACTTTTTTTCATTTGTTGGAAGATAGTCTTCCTATTTTCCCTTTGTCTTTCAAGAGTTCTAATTTTCTAGCACAAGACTAGAAGGACATGCATGTGAGCTTGCCAAGAGTTTTGCACTTGTGAAATCAAATTGGGTTAAATATATATATATATATATATATATATATATATATATATATATATATATATATACTATTTCTTGTTTCTAATTAAATGCATGCATCCACATATGAAAGATCCATGTGTAATTATTTTTAGGGATTTATTTCATGTTTTCTCTAAATCTAACCCAATAACATATGCACAGTAGAGAAAAGGTATTCTTGATTATACTCCCTCTCTCTCTCTCCGGTAGAGAGAGTTGTGAAAGTATTTAACGTCATCCTTAAAGAGAAATTAAACATATGAAAACTATTTAATATAAGGTTTTAATTGTTACATCTATTAAAGTTGTTCATCCAAATTATTTGAAGTACGTATCTCTATGGACTTGCATGTTCACAAATTTTGAAAGGTTTATACGACAAATTATAAGTGTTTAAAATAAATGTTGTGATGTTTGATAAAATACACTATTGGGTTTTACATATTCAAACGATCAACGATCACCACCACAACCAAGGAAAAATGTGTTCATAATTTAAACTTGATCTTTTTATTTTTGTAGCATGAATTATTCAGAATCCACAAGGTCACACGACATCAAGAGTGAAAAATAATACACAACATTCTTGCACACAATTAATTGATGCATGTTATTTATTTTTTATTCATTATATATGTGTACAAAACATACACAAACATTACGGAAAGATGAAAAAATTACAGAAGCAAACATGAGCTGCAACTCAGTTTATTCCCATGATTTTATGACATATGATAGTTATACTTGGTGCAAATGACTAGTAAGAATTTCTGAAATCTGGTAGTGGCCATGGTGAAGCTTCATTTTTGCTTAGTAGCCATGACAACCGAAGAGGTGGCAGGTGGGCTTGGCCGAGGGGGAGGCAGGGCGTGGCTTGCAAAGTTCTTGTTGATCATGCAAGGGGGGCCTTTGCCGGGAATTCGGGTGCATGGACTTGGGGCAGAAGGAGAAACTGGACCCGCCTGCAGAGACTGCAAGACAATATTAATTCTTTTCTTCTTCCACTCTTTTTTCTCTCCATTAGGAACCCTACTAGCATGGTTTGGTTGGACACTCAGAAGAAAAACAACTGCAGTGACAGCTAAAACAATGGTGAGAGACCTCATGATCTTGGTGGGGTTTAAGCTAAGACACTACGAGATATGGAATTAATATGATATCTGGGATGATATGCATATGTGGAGGAGATCATATTAATTGCTATTTATAAGCATGGATACCCAATGTTATAACTTCGATTTTCCATTGTTTCATTTGTGTGAAAGGGTTTTTTTAGCTCTTGAATACAAGGGTTTTGCCACGGCATAGACTAGAAATTGAGAAGGTCATAAAGATACTAGGTTTGAATTACATACAATGACAAAGTTTTCATAGGTCATTAATTGTAAGCATCCGCCATCCCAAAAATAAATTAATTAATTAATTAAAAAATTTACTGTTATTAAATACAATGATAATTATGATCTTTGTAAAAATAAAAATAAAAATCAATTAAATAAAAAATATCTACTTCCCACTTCATGTCTGTGAATTGTTGCTTCTTCAAAATACAATGGATGATATTGAAATATTTAAAAGCATGACTTCAATAATTTAGCTTATTAATTAACCTGTAACATCATACTTTTGCATGATGTTGCCCCACCGAATAAAGTAGCAGCATGACGGCCACCAAAATCATTTCCTAACAAATATTTTCCAAATTAAGTTAGAATTGGTCTCATGCAAACTGTCGCATTTAAATAAATAAATATATTCGCAAGCGTAAATGTTGGAAGTCACCCAAATTGTAGATAGCGTAAATTTGAGTGGGGTTTCCTATTCCATGCATGCCCCATGCATGAATGCAAAACTAAGAAACATGATGAAGATGGTAAATCAGCTACCAAAGATATGTATGCCCATATGATTTCCATCTTATTCATTTTTTCTCATTTATCTTTGTAGATATTGTTCCATGGAGCTAAGGTCCAAAATATGGAAGAAACAAGTGTTTCCACAACTCTACCACACAGTCAATTCTATTCCACTTAATCCCTATTTCATGGCCACATATCTTTCCAGCTAAGGAATGGGAAATCTTTCTCCTGTTACATGAATCCAATTTTCATTTCATCCGGGAAAAGCCATCTTTTTCTCAACAATGTCTTTGTCATTTGATCCAATAGAGATAGGAATAGATTTGATAAATACTGATAACTCTCGAATGGAGTATTAGAACGGAACCATTAGATAATGAACTATTGGTTCTATGCCATCTCTAGCGATGAATCAACAATTCGAAGTGCTTTTCTTGCGTATTCTTGATAAACCAGCGTTTATATATAGATGTAGGAGGATCTGTTTGGAAAGCGTAAAAAACTTCAGAAGGGTACCACAAGTAAATAGTGATTTCTAACAAACACAAACTTTATCACAAGAATGAAAAAATACAGGACCTGCAAATCAGTTCACTCCTATGGTCTCACTAGAATTAATTAGAAGTATATTTTGGTGCTAGAGAATTGTAAGAATTTCTGATTTTGGTAGCTCCCATGGAGGAGCGAGCTTCATTCATCTATATGTGTTTACTGTCCAGTAGCCATGACAACCGCCGGGGGAGGCATGGCATGACCTGCAAATTTATTCCGTTATGGCAAGGTGGAGCGCCCTTTTCCCGGATACGGCTGCATGAACTGCTTCCAGAAGGAGGCACAGTACCTGAATTCAGAGACTGTAAAGGGACAAGTCCTATCTTGATCCACTCTTCTTTCTCCCCATCAAGAACCCTACCAGCACTATGTGGCTGGACGCTCAGAACAAGAACGAAGTGCCGTGATTGCTAAAACAATGTCCAGAAACCTCATGATCTTGGCGGGTTAAGCAAAGAGGAGATGATCAAAGAAATATTTTTAGCTGGACAAATTAATATGCATATATGATAAATGGAAAAGAACCAATATCTCGGTTATTTATATGGTTATTCGATTAAAAGGGTTTTTGATAAAAATACTCTTATTATTTTCTTGTAAAAATAACTTTCTTTTAAAACAGGTTACTTTAAATACTTGAAATGGTAGAAGGCATTTACGTAAAATAATAATAATAATAATAATAATAGGTTACTTTTTTTTTAAAAAAAAAACATGGGAATGGTTAAATTCATGATTTAAAAATTAATTCAATGCTTAACTAAACAAGTGGCTCTAAATGCCTAAGTGAGAAAATGGCTTTGAATGCATAAGTGAGAAAGTGGCTCTGAACGCATAACTGAGAATGTGCTTCTAAATACCTAATTGAGAAAATGGCTTTGAACACCTAATTAAGAAAGTTACTCTAAATGCCTAACTGAGAAAGTGGCTATGAATGCCTCAGTGAGAAAGTGACCCTGAATGCCTAATTGAGAAAGTCGCTTTGAACGCCTAACAGAGAAAGCGACTCTGAACGCCTAAGCGACAAAGTGGTGTTGAAGGCCAAAGTGAGATGGTTGCTTTGAACACCTAACTCAACAAGTGGATCTAAACACCTAAGCGAGAAAGTGGCTATGAACGCCTAACTGAGAATGTGCCTATGAATGCCTAACTGAGAATATGCCTCTAAACTCCTAACTGAGAAAGTTGCACTAAACGCCTAATAGAGAAAGTGGGTAAGAACGACAAAGTGAGAATGTTGTTCTAAACTTCTAATTGAGAAAGTGGCTCGGAACGCTTAACTAAGAAAGTCACTCTGAATGCCTAAGTGAGAAAGTGGTTGTGAATGCCAAAGTGAGAAAATGGTTCTAAACACTTAACTGAGCAAGTGACTCTTAATCCCTAAGTGAGAAAGTAACTTTGAATGCCTAGTTGAGAAAGTGGCCTTGAATGCGTAACTAAGAAAGTCACTCTAAATATCTAACTAAGAAAGTCACTATAAAGGCCTAAGTGAGAAAATGGCTCTCAACGCCTAACTGAGAAATTGACTCTCAACGCCTAAGTGAGAAAGTGTCTTTGATCACTAAGGTGAGAAAGTGGCTCTGAACGCCTAATTGAGCAAGTGGCTTCGAACGCCTAAGTGAGAAAGTGGCCTCGAACGCCTAAGTTAGAAGGTGACTCTAAATGCCTAATTGAGAAAGAGGCTTAGAATGCCTAAGTGTGCAAGTGGCCTTGAACACCTAACTGAGACAATGGCTCTGAATGCCTAACTAAGAAAGTGGTGATGAATGCCTAAATGAGAAAGTGGTTCTTAAGGCCAAAATAAGTCACTGGCTTTGAACGCCTAATTGAGCAAGTGGCTGTGAACGACTAAATGAGATAGTGGTTGTGAGCGCCTAAGTGAGAAAGTGTCTGAATGCCTAACTAAGAAAGTGGCTCTAAATGCCTATGTAAGAAAGTGGTTGTGAAGGCCAAAGTGGGAAAATGGCTTTGAATGCCTAACTAGACTAGTGGCTTTGAAAGCCTAATTGAGCTAGTGGCTCTAAACATCTAAGTGAGAAAATGGGTATAAAGGCCTAAGTGAGAAAATGGGTTTCGATTCTTGACTATAAGGTTTTGCCACAAGGTGACTAGAAATTGAATGGTCATAAAGGAGAAACTGTCTTTGAATTACCTGAATGGCAAAGTTTAATTTATCATTTCATTTTACATTTAAGATGCATGCATGTGTGGAATTAAATTAACTACAGAAGAAAACTAGTCATTTGGTAATTCTAGGTATTTTCTTCCTTTAGGACCTATTCAATTTCTAATCTCCTACAGTAAAATTCTATTAGTCAAGAGTCAAAAAAACCCTTCAACTAAGCCAAACCACCAAAAACTCTAGTCATGCCACTGGCTGCATTCATATAAATAACCGGTGATCGTTCTCCTCCATATATCTTCACATTGGCCACATAAAAATATTGTTACTGAACAGGTTCGCATGCGCTGCTCCTGTTGTCATGGCTACTGAACATAAATGAAGCTCCAGCCTCCAATATGCATAGTCATCACCCACATCAGAAAATCTTACGAGTCCTGAGCACATAATATGTAGGCCCTGCATTGTTGTTTTTGTTTTTGTTTTTGTTTTTATATATTTTCATCATGATAAATACAATAAGGAAAAATAATAATAACACAAAAAATTGTATGTCATTCGTGTATTCTTTTTCTCTGTTCACATTGTGTACCCTAGTGGACTTTTACACTGTGATATATATGGAAATAAAAAGGAACTAGTTGAATGATGCATATACGCATATATGCTTGCTGGTTGTTGCTGTATTTCCATCTTCATCATCTTTGCTTGGCATTCAACCGTGTGTTTTACCAAACTTTGCTTATGCATCCAAGTTTATGGCACTTACATGCTGGAAAAGAGGAAAAAAAACTAAAATATATTGGCAAGGCTAATATTTGTGATAATATGGATATATTCATGGTAGCCTTTTTATTAGTTTGATAATAAAGCAAATCAACTTATTTTTTAGTATAAATACTATTTGCTTTGGATGTAAATTTGCATACCGGAAGACCATGTCTACATCATTAAGAGAAAATTACTATGTAATTCGCGAACAGAAAACTGCTATATAATAATATTACTAGAAACTTGATTTGTAAAGACCCATAAAGGGCTCACTAAGAGATGGTGAGTCCATTTTGTATCAAAATCTAAAAAAAAAATCATTGTCTCAACAGATAAATATTTAGTATAAAAAAAATACATACAATTAAATGATTTTGATAAAACAATAACAAAAAAATAAATTAATAGTGGAAGCAAATATTGAGAAGATGAGACATACAAAAGAAAACATCTAAAATACATAAAGAAAATGAACTACATGTCCTACAGGTCTAATAAGGAAAAACATAAATCTAAGTACCTAGTGACTTGTTCTTTGAAGCTAATTCTGCCTCCTCAATAGGCATATGCTTGGGAGTCCTGACCTAAAAACCATCAAAATCTATTAGCTGAACAAATGGTTTAGCGGATAATTATGATGCACAAGTGTTAGGATAATTGATACAAGGTAAAAACAGTTTAAAAATATATTATATATAGAACAATTTTTATGTACAAAAACTAGCATAACATAATGATAATTACATTTTAAAAAACGTATAATATATAAATAATAAAATCATAGATTTGGACATATTTAAAGTCAATCCATTAGCTATACACAAACTTATTACCATCATGGCCACCACATATCAACATGCTCTTCAGGGTCTCACTATCCTTGATTATAATACCATAGAGCTAATCTCTTGATCATTTGATCCAAGGGTATAAAAGAGTATATTCATGTCAAAATCCCATTTTGAAACAATGATCTTACTTGAAATAAGAAAGAAAATAAAAGATAAAATACAAGATAACTATTAACAAAAACTTGTTTTTTTTTTTATATAAAGACAATTTGTGAATGTGAAATCATTTTTTAAAAAGACAATTTTCAAAAATATTATATTTTTGTAATATATATATATATATATATATTAAAAATTATATTATTATTTCAAAAAAAAATCCTAGATATCTTAGGCAGAGGATATGAAGAGCTGTAGATCCCAAAATTCATTCAAATTTTATCTTTACATTAATTTTTAGCTCAATTTTATTCTTAGTTTTTAAATCTCGATTATATCTTATATTTTTTGCCAACTCATTATCTAATTATTAGTTTTTATTATTTTATATATTATTTTATTATATTATTATTTACTATTATTATTATTTTATTTTATTTCTATTTCTATTTCTTTTCTTCATTTTCTTTCTTTTCTCTCTCCTCTCTCCTTTCTCTTCCTATTCTTCCCCAACCACTCCACCTACTCTCCTATTCTCTCTCCTCCCATGCCTCCCCACTCTCAAGACCACCGGCTCCATCTCCTCTCTAGAGTTTTTTCTTTTTTTTTTTCTTTCCCATTTTTTTCCTCCCCCGACTCCCACACAAGATAGTGGCCGACCCCAATTTTTTTCAGTGCCACACGCACCCCTCATTTCCTTCCTTCCATTTCTCTTTTTCCTTTTCATTTTTTCATCTTATTTTCTTTATTAAAAAAAAAAAAAAAAACCATCAAACCCTCCCACTGCCGGCAGGACCACCAACCAATTGTCGTCGGTTAGCCATTGCCTGCCGGCAACTCCCTCCTTTCCTTTCTCATTCTTCCATTTCCTCAACTTTCTCTCACTTTCTCATCCTTCCAAAACTTGAAATTGTGTAAGTTTTTTCCCCTTTGATTTTAATAGTGATTATTGTTGAAATTGGGCTTGTGTGTTGGTTTGTGGGCCTTCTGTTTGGGCTTTGAGATTTAGGTATGCATATTGGATATTTAGTTGGACTTAATTAAATTTTTTATTATTATTTTTTTTACATGTGGACTCTATATATTAAATTTGGTTTGGTTTTAGTTTTGGATTTATGTTTGTGTATTAAATTAGGTTTGGAATATGAAATATTAAATTTAGGCCCAATTAAATTTATTTTGATTTGTCATATTTTAAACTTTGATAAATTAATATTAAATTTGGGCTATTTTTATTTTTGCATGAGCCTATTCTGCAATATTGTTTGCTATAGATTAGTGCTAACAATTTGGAAATGATTAATTTTTATGAGATATGATTTAGCAGCCCCTTATGCAATTAATATGTCACAGAACCCCTTAGTTATGGTTTTCACGAGAAAGTTAGATAATTATTGTTTTGGAGACCAGGTTCTACTATATAATCACATTTTATTTCACCAAATTAAGCAAAGTTCGTAAAGCTTATTTACATTATTGATTTGTAATTAACCTGTATTGGACACCGAAGAATCAATTTATATGCTACAAGTACAAGTGATATTCACTAGCATGTTCAGGATACATGGCCTTTTCTGAGTTATATTAATTGCAAAGGGGCTGCTAAATCATATCTCATAAAAATTAATCATTTCCAAATTGTTAGCATTAATCTATTGCAAAGTTAATTCAAAAGTTTCTCATAGTTGTAAAGCACTTAATGATAGAAATAGGAGTAGAGAGACCAATCTAGGTAGGTATGGTCTATGAAGTCTTTTGTCTTATATAATACGTACCATTTACTTCATTATTTTAGAGGCATTGATTTTGAACAAAGATAAATTAAGTTGTGGTAGGAACACGTTTACATGAATTGGGGCTTTTAGACGACATACTTCTAGCAGATTCAAGTCATTGAACATAACTCTACTAACACGCATCAGCTTTTCCACCCTCAGAAGCCATGAGACAAAGTCCATTTCTATGTATATATGCACATGTACCAACCCTCTTTATTATGACTTTACCCATGTTGACATAGTTTAACACGAGCTCAAACTTAGGATGATATTTAAGGCTTAAGCTAAATTACATATTTTGAAAAATATGGTTAATATTATCCGTTATCCAACAACTCAAGTTTTTAAATCAAATGAGAAATTTAACAATTACACTATCCTTATACCATTAATTGGAAGGCTCTTCATATCTTTTGCCCAAGATATCTAGGAATTTTTTTTTTTTTGCTTAAATAATAATATAATTTATAAATAAATAATATATATATATATATATATATATATATATATATATATATATATATATATATATATATATAATAGTATTTTACAACGTATTTAGAAAAAATATGATATTTTTGGAATTCGGTCTTTTTTTAAAAAACAATTTCACATGCATAAATGGTCTTTAAGAAAAACAATTTCTTGTTAATAGATATCTTGTATTTCATCTCTTATTTTCTTTCTTATTTCAAGTAAGATTGTTGTTTCAAAATGGGATTTTGACATGAATATACTCTTTTATACCCTTAGGTGAGATGACTAGGAGATGAACTCTATGGTATTATGATCAACGATAATGAGACCTGAAGAGCATGTTGATGATACGTGGTGGCCATGAAGGTAATAGGCTTATGTATAGCTGATGGATTGACCATAAATATGTCCAAATCTATGATTTTATTATTTATATCTCATACATTTTTTAAATGTTATTATCATTATGTTATGCTAGTTTTGGTACATCAAAATTATTCCAGATATAATAGATTTTAATGGTTTTTTAGGTAAGGACTCTTGTATGTCTATTCATGAGGTAGAATCAACTTCAAAGAACAAATCACTACGTACCTAGATTTGTGTTTTTCTTTATTAGGCATGTAGGATATGTAATCTATTTCCTTAATGTATTTTAGTTGTTTTCAATTGTATATCATTTTGTCAGCCTTTGCTTCCACTATTAATTTATTTTATTATTGTTGTTTTACCAAAATCTAGTTTTTATACTAAATATTTATTTGTTGAGACAATGATTTCTTTTTAAATTTTGATGCAAAATGGACTCACCATCTCTTAGTGGGCCCTTTTTGGGTGGGTGTTTACAAATCAAGTTTTTGATAGTATTATTATGTAGCAGTTTTCTCTTTACTAATTACAAATAAATTTTCTCTTAATGATGTAGACATGGTTTTAGGCTATGCGAAGTTACACCTAAAGAAAATAATATTTATACTAAAAAATAAGTTGTTCTGTTCTATTATCAAACTAATAAAATAGCCACCCTTATATCCATATTATCACAAATAATTAACCTTGCCAATATACTTTAGTTTTTTTCCTCTTCTCTAGCATATAAGTGCCGTAAACTTGGATGCATGAGCAAAGTTTGACAAAAAAAGGATGAATGCCGAACAAAGATGATGAAAATGGAAGTACTCCAACAACCAGCAAGCATATATGAGCATATGCATCATTCAACTTGTTCTTTTTTATTTCTATATATATCACAAAGTGTAGAAGTCCACCAGGGTACAAACTGTGAAGGGAGAAAAAGAATACACGAATGACATACAACCAATTTGTGTTATTCTTATTTTTTCTATGAGAAGGAAAATATATAAAATAAAAGAACAAAAACAACAAATGCAAGGCCTACATATTCAGTTTATTCCTTGTGGTCCCATAAAAGTCATAAAGTATTCTCTACTTTATCAAAATATTTTTTAAAAACAAAAACAGCTAAAAACACATCAATTCTTTTTTCTAATTGTAAAGCAACAACTTCCACGTGAAAAGGCAATCTGATTAGAAAAAAGAAATCAACAACTTCCAACTGAAATTGAGCTTCAGGTCCTTGACCAAGAAACAGAGAGCCAAACAGTTAAGGATGTGTTAAGATATCCGACAAAAGAAAGAAAGGATTAGTTAATATATTTGTGTTAACAGTCAATGATGAACAACGCTCGGAAGAAATTGCTGAACGTGAAATCAACCATACCCAAGCAATCAGATTCTTGAATTTAATTTTCTGAAGAAAGTGAGCGAAAGTGAGAGGAAGTGAGAGAGAAACAGTCATGAATCTTATATAGGAAACGAAGCAAATGAACTTGAATTGGATCTCTACAGAAAGAAAGAAAGTAAAGGGTTAGGAGAAATCAACTACAACCAAGTTATCAGATTCTTGAAAACTGGCAAACTTCAATTTAATTTTCTGGAGAAAGTGAGCGAAACTGAGAGAAAGTGATAAACAGTTATGAATCTTATAGAGGAAACAACGCAAATGAACTTGTAATGGATCTATACAGAAAGAAAGAACGAAAAAAAAGGAAGAAGGAAAAGGGTTAGGAGAATTTTACCAGATTGATGACAAAAAGGGCCAAGAAATTGTTGGGTGTGAAATCAACGACACCCAAGCTATCAGATTCTTGAAAGCTACCAAACTAGAATTTAATTTTCTAGAGAAAGTGAGAGAGAAACAGTGCAACTCCCAAGTGAAATTGAGTTTCAGATTCTTGACCATGAAAGTGAGAAAGAAACAGTCGTGGATCATACTTGTCAATCACAGCTAATTAACCTGTCAAGGATATCAAGAAAAAGAAACACAGGGTTAAAGAATTTGTACCTGATAGATGATCAAGACTGAGAAAAAATTGATGAATGTGAAATCAGCAATATCTCATTCGGCAATTTCTTCTGGGTCTTCTTGATCATCAATCCGGTATAAAATCTGAATCCAACTCCAACACCGAGATGAACCATGCCAACGCCGGACCCTACTCCAACACAAGATCTCTTTCTTCGTTGTAATCACTGCCCTTGACCCTTTATTCACAGCCAAAGTGTTCGAGTCTGAGATGATGAGTTTTGTTGCTCTTGTGGCTATCTTTATAATGTTTGGGCTATTTTCATAGTTTTTATTTTTTTATTTTTTTATTTTTCTGTCTACAATGGTGAAGTGAGGTTACATGGAAAAAAAAAATTTAATTTATGAAATAATAATAATAATAATAATAATAATAATAATAAACCATTAGTGAATTAATATACCATTTGTTAGCACTAACTAAATATTTGCCCTTTAAAAAACATTAGCAACAAAATCACACTTTTTACCACAAAAAATAATAAAATAATATTTTTCGAAAGTTTTATTAAATAAACTAAAGAAAAATTACCAAAAGAATTCCTACATGATCATACCAAACACGTTGAGGTGGATGGACATTTTATCATATAGAATCTTGAAGAAAAAATCATTTGATTTCCTTTCATCAGGTTAAAAGATCAACTCAAAGTTATGCTTACAAAGGTTGTTTCAAGTTAAAGTTTCCACGACTCACTAGACAAGTTGATCATTAGAGACATTTATGCACCAACTTGAGGGGGAGTGTTGGCGTGAGTTGTAATTCCTTTTTTTTCTTTTTTAACTTAGAGTGATTATACGACTAATTAGTTGTCATATTCATTATAAATCTATTGTTTTCTGTTAGCCTAATTTCTAGCCTAGAATTTCTTTTTTCCTTTACTGGTTCTGTATTGGTTCGTGAACTACCTCTATATGGGGTGTACTCTAGTAAATGAAAAATAGAACAAAAATATACTTGCTCCGATTTATCATAGTAAAGATTTATCATATATATTGCTTTATAACTCATAAATTAATTTATTTTATTTTATAAATGTGAGTTTCAATCTTCTAGGTCAACAATATTGCATTCAGGTTCGCAGGCATAGATAATACATATGAGTTCTAATTTTTTAATATATTAATAAGCTATCAAAAATTTTTATGTATTTATAATTAAAAAAAAGGATAAAAAGAAACTTCTATCATTTGAATAAATTAAGTGGTTTTTAATTAACAAAAAAAGAAAAATAAAAAGTTGGACAAGTAATTTTATTTTGGAGTGTGAAGCCTTTTTTAATTAAACGACGTTGAATAAATTTTTTTTAATCATTTTAATATAAGTACATGAGTTAAAAATGGGTACTTCAATTATAAATTGTTTACTGTTCAATTAGATCTCATAATATAGATCTTATATATATGTTAATGAAATCGCTCATTATATTCATTGATTAATCTTGATTCAAGCAAACAATGTCCTACCAAAAAGAAATATATTCTATATCTAATTAAAGAATTCTATTTAGAGAATATTTAAATAAAAGAATTTAGCTAATAACTATTATTCATAAAA
Organism: Vitis vinifera; assembly: GCF_030704535.1. Classification (NCBI taxonomy): domain Eukaryota; kingdom Viridiplantae; phylum Streptophyta; class Magnoliopsida; order Vitales; family Vitaceae; genus Vitis; species Vitis vinifera. Next base: position 4,993,853 of record NC_081819.1, read on the forward strand.
TCTTTTGCCCCATTCCTTTCAAAAGTTAATAGCTAATCATAATATTTAAATAATAGCTAGATTAGTAAAAATTTGTTGTGCCATAAATAAATATATAAATAACATAAAAATAAAAAACAAATAAGGAACACTCCTTTTGGTATAATAGAGTGATTGGAACCCTCAAATATTATGTTAGAGATTATCCCATTAAAATACAACTTGATTGTTTTGAGACTGAAGTGCAATAAATAAATAACATTTGAACAAAAGTTAATTACCATATTAGTCCAAAATGCATACCTCATATAATGTGTTATGTTTCAAGATTTGAGATTTCATGACATCTATTAATTTAAATTAGATCATTGAGCTTTCTCAAAGGATTAATTCTTTGGTGCAAATATATTATAGAGGATAGCAACTATATATAATTATTAAGTCTCAACACTTCTTATATCTATATCCTGAAGTATGAAGTATGATTAGTTCCCTCACTCCACTGGATGTTTCCAACTACTCGTCGTCACATTTCAATCCATCATGTATAGTCTTCATAAGTTCATCTTTATCCTATAACATTTTCCCACCTGAAATATTTATAGAGATAGTTTTAATATTTTTTTTTATATTATAAGAAAATATAATATCAAAATGATCTATTCTCAACGCATGAACAATTCAAAAAATTGATAATAGGGTTCAAATACTTTTTCTTTTATGGTATTATCTTAATTTAATATAACTTGTAATGAAAGCTTAGCTTATAAAATTTCATGCTTTCTCTGCCGCTCTTATGGATGTTGCCTCCAACAACCATTCCAACACTGTCCAATGCCACGTCCATAATGAGTAAGTTTTACATTTTTTTTCTTGTAAGATTGACCTTTTTGCAAATCTCTAGCTATTGCCTTTGTGCCAAAAATTCAAGATTATGTGACATTTAGATTAAGAAGAAGAAAATTGACTTATACAAATTTTGATTTTCTATATATGTAGAGGTAAACCTTTGGACTAGTCCTAGAACAAACTTTGGGTATACTTATTGATGGTAATCTAAAAACTCGAATGGATATTGTCCATCTCTACTACATTTCATGCCAAACTTTTGTTGGGTGGTGTGTCATATATATTGTTTTATATCTCACAAATTAATTAATTTTATTTCATACATATGAGTTCTAATCTTATAGGTGAATAATATTTCATTCAAGTTTGCGAGCAAAGACAACACATATGAGTTCTAATTTTTTAATATATTAATAAGCCATATATCAAACTTTTAATGTATCTAGAAAAAAAAAAAGAAGAATAAAAAACCCTAAATATTAGTTAAGTTATATTATTATAAGGATTTAGTTGTTCCATAAATTATAAAATTTTAAAAACTTCTTATCATCTTAATAAATCACATGGTTTTTAATTCACAAAAAGGAAAAATAAAGTTGGACAAGTATTTTTTTTTTTTTTTACTAGAGTATACATTTAACAATATTGGTACTTTTTTACCTAAATGTTTTCAACCTTACACATACATACATACATATATATATATATATATAAAATCCAAAGTGGGTTTGATATGATTTCAATTAATAAGTATTTGATAATTTATATTTGCCATCAATAAAATGAATTTATAAGACTCCCCACGTTTGAGGAAATATCACCTAAAATATACTCAATGAATATTTTGTGGTTATTTAGATGAAGTATTGGATGTGATGAATTTCTCAAATAATCTCATTTATCTTTAACAATAGGATAATAATTTAATCTTTTTAAAAAAAATGTTAATTTCCATTATTTAATTCTTTTTTTCTCTTTCTCTAGTATATTAAAGCAAAAAAGAAATTATTCATATAAATAGGATACCTTTAGGACTAAATTCAAAATTTGAGTGGACCCAAATCATATCAAAATACATCTTCCATGTCATATGTGCCAACATCAAGAGCAAGTTTGCAATTAAAGCATTCCAATTTTAAATTTCAAAAAGAATGTCAAATATCAAATAAGTAAAATCCTCTCTAAATTTTCCTATCAATAGAGCAGCATTCTTTTACTTCAAAAGGAGGAAAAAGAATTGGGCAAATTGAGGCAAACCTCATTATTGATTAGAAGGTTTCCTTATAGTCTACATCCTCTCTTTGAATGTAATCTTTGGCCATGAGTCAAGCATTATACCTCTCTATTGAACCATCTATCTTGCATTTGACCTTGAGAACCCACTTGCTCCTAATTATCTTAAGATAAAAGTGGAAGTTCAACCAACTTCCAAATGGAGTTGGTTGTAGCTTTTCACATGTCACAAGTAAAGGAGAGCTTCCTTGAAGTTCCTTGGCATATCATCTTCATCATGCAAAGCATACATGAAAACTTCCCCTTTCATAGGGAACAACTCCACCTTTGGTTATACCCGATACTCATCCAATGCAATTTTTTCGGTCAATAAAATTAGAAATGAGCATTGAAATCACATTCCTTAGTGACTAAATCATTAAAATCAAATGAAATCTAATGGTGAAAATGTTTCACATCTCCAAGTTATGTAGAAAATTATTCAAACCTTAACCATGTGATTTGAGTATAAGGTAATAATAATTGAAGAATTGAACGATCATAGTACCATGACATCAAATGAATTGATAGGTTCCTTCTTAGATTGAGGTGAAAAAAGCACTAAAAATCCAAGTAAAGCTTAGAAGAGAAAAAATGAGTCTCAAAATAATTCTAAATCAAGTAAGAGAGGTTAGAATTGAAAAATAGAAAAGGAAATTCCAAATTAGGCTAAAAATGAGGACAAGGTAATATTTCAACTAAAAGAAATAATAAATCTCATATATAATATTATAATTAAAAAGAAATATAGTCATTGCAAGTTAAAACGTAGGGCTTGGAGATCGAATGAAAGGAATTTTTAGGCTAATGCTATAAAAGGTAAAAGTGAAAATTTAGAGACCTTGTTATTAGCTTATAGTGCTGGAAAGAATGAAAACAAAAGTACATGGTTTTTGGATTCAATCTATAGTAGTCATATGTGTGGTAAGGAAGAGATGTTTTCCAAGTTAGATAAGACTTCTAATTTAGAGGTAAAATTTGGAAATGATATAATAGTACTAGTTAAGGATAAAGGTAAGATTTTCATTCAATTAAATAAAGGATCCTAAAATTTTATCTCTAATTTCTTATATGTTAATCCATGTCTTCATAAAAATCTATTAAGTATAAGGCAACTTTAAAAAAAAATGGTTTGATATGTGGATCTATATGGGTGTTTGTACCATTAACAATGATTAGAAATGACTAATAGCAAAGCTAAATATGATACAAAATCATTTATTTTTGTTAAATATTAATTGTGGATAATTGACTTTCTTTAGCTCTATAGTTGATGATAAAATTTAGTTATTATACTCATATTTTGGATATTTAAATTTTAGAAGTCTAAAATTACTTGCTCCTAAGAAGGTTTTTGGGTTGCCTTCTATTAATTCTCTAAATGAGGTTTGTGAAACATGCTTTAGAGCTATTTCAAAGATTGGCAATCCATCTAAAGCTGAGAAGTTAGAACTGGTTCACACAAAAGCGTGGAGGCCATCACTGGTTTCATTTCTTAGAAGCTCATTGTACTACGTCACCTTTATTGATGACTCTACAAAGAAGGTATGGGTTTATTTTTTGAAAAAGAAATCAAAAGTTTGTGATGTTTTCAAAAAATGGAAATCCATGGTGGAGAACAAGATGGGCTTGAAAGTGAAGCAGTTGAAATCTGACGACGGAGGAGAGTACAAAGATGAGAAGCTTAAAGAGTTTTGTGCAACTAATGGAATTAAACTGGAAATTGTTCCCAAGACACCTCAGCAGAATGGTGTAGTAGAGTGCCTAAATAGAACACTAAATGAACATGTTAGAAGCATGAGAATACACACGGTCTTACCCAGGATGAGGTATTTGGTGTGTTTTGTGCATTTCATGTCATGATTCAAAATCAGTTCTTAGATAAAGTTCAAATTCTTCGATCAGATAATGAAAGCAAGTATGTCAAACATTGGACAAGTAATTTTATTTTGGAATTAGGAACCTTTTTTTTTTATCAAACATCGTTGAATAATTTTTTTTTTATCATTTTTAAATAAGTACATGAGTTAAAAATGGGCACTTCAATTATAAATGGTTTACAATTCAATTAGATCTCATAATACAGATCTTTTATATATATGTTAATGAATTAGCTCATTATATTCATTTATTAATCTTGATTTAGGCTAATAGTGCCCTACCAAAAAAAATGTATCCTATATCACATTAAAGAATTCTATTTAGAGAATTTTTAAATAAAAGAATTTAGTTAATAACTATTGTTCATAAAATCTTTTTCCCTATTCCTTTCAAAATTTAATCTATTTAATCACTTTCTAATAGATCAATAAAAAGTTGCTTTGTCATAAACAAATATATAAATAACATTAAAAAAAAAAAAAGGAACACTCCTTTAGCGTAATAGAGTGACTAGAGTCCACAAATATTATGTCATGTGCAACAATTTTAATTTAATTATTTAAGATATTTTGGCTTATTGAGTTAGTTCAAATAACTAGCAGTAGTGGGCTAGAGAGTGGATAACGTGAGCTATTCTTTAGCTAGCTATTTTTTAGTAATTGTTGAGTTATAAATTTCCTTATTCTTGAGCAATAAAACCATCAGATGAAAAACTTCTAAAAACTTGTCTTTGCTTCCTACTTTCCAAATTCTTGCAATACTGCAAATATTTTGTCTTAGCAACATAGCTCGAGGGCAAGGTAGGGGGCGAGGAAGGGGACGGGATCGTGTCATTAACTTAGAACGTGACAGATGATTCATGCCCAATTGGTGTCTCAGCTGATTTGTGTTCAACTGGTGCTCCTTGATTGAGGAAGTGATCAACAAAATTTATTACCTATAACACCATACACTAGGGTAGCAAAGAAAAAGCTACTATAGTATAGTGGCTCTAGGGTCGTTCACTGGGAATGACTAACAAGCAATCAATGATACCAATTCCAAGTGAATTGGTCTTGTTTCATTTCAAGGTTAGCTTAAGAAATAAAACACAAACTTTGATTGGTAAAGGTTGAGACTTAAACTAACTAACTTAACAGAAGTTTGGAATAATTTAGGAAGAAAAGCATTCCTTGGAGATTTAGGTTCACTGGGGTGGTTCCTCATGCAAAAGACATAGCTCCGATCAGATGGTTCATTTCCTCGCATTAGAGATTCAACATATAGTCAATTCTCTAACCGGCGATGTACAGAGACTCCTTCAATTAGATTTCACTTTAATTCTCTCACTGATGCACCTTGCAATGGTTTAAGCCTCTCACTAAGCCTTAACCATTCAAGGTGATCTTTAACCTTGGATTACCCGTCAAAAGCTCGTAAGAGATAACTAATGGATGTCTCCTAGGAGTCCAAAAGCTTATCAAGTGTTGGCTATTCTAGAAAATCCTACCCTGAAGTCACCTACCAGAGGCTCGCAAGGGGTAAACTAGTGCATTTCCATGGTTGGAAATCACTTGCCTTACCAAGTGTTGGCCCAGGTGACTCCAAAGTGTTTTAAGTTAACTAAAAACATAGAAATCACTAAAGGATTTCACTTCCTCTTCATTACTAGCTAAAACCACAAAACTTTGCATTCTTGCACTTGGAACCTTCCCCGGCAACCTTAGCTCCAAGGAATTAGAGGTTTAGTTACTCATTCTCTGGGGAAAACTCCTCAGAGAATTCATAACTTAAAAATAAAATGAAAATACAAAGTGAGAAGGTAAGGCAGTAGAAAGAAAAGACCTTTACTTGCTTAACCAAACGGTTACAGAAGGAACTCCTCCTCGAGAACAGGCTCCCGAGAGGTATATATATCAAACCAATATAAAACTAATTATTACAAAGATATTTGGTCTTTTTACTAACTTAAAAACTAAGGAATCATGTAATTGGTGGTTTACAAGGAGTATTTTGGGATTTAGACAACAAAAAATCTAATGGAAAATATCTCCCAATGTCGGTAGCAAGCTTCGGGAGGCTTCAGGAACCATTTCGCAGGAGAAAAATGGTGTCTGCGAAATTTCGCAGACACCCAAGAGGGCTGCGAAATTATTTCGCAACACCGAGCTATCTTCATAGGGTTGCGAAGTTGGCTTCCACCTTGAGGTTCCCAACTCCCTTCTCGCGGCATGGTTCGTGCATCGTCAGAAGAAGAAACATCTTACTGTACAAAAATGCTGCGAAATTCTCGCAACAAAAGGCTGATTCCGCAGCACTTTAGAGTGATTGACTTGCAGTGGCTATAACTTCTTCGTTTCAACTCTGAATCGTGCACCGTTTGAAGCATTGGATTGTTGACTTCCTGAGCTTTGAAATGGTATATAGCATGAATCATTTAGACTTCATAAAGTGCTCCAAAAGTGGCTGCTACGACTGTCATCAAGAATAGGCTTCATGGCAGTTTCTCTTTGCTTTTTCTCCTTGCAATCCAGATTCACTCTTGGCAAATGAATTCTCAACTTTGCCCAAGATTCCTCATAGCTCTCCTCAGTCTTGACTTGCTTTGGTGATCAAAATACTAACAAAAACACCAAAACTTACACAAAGTGATTAAAATTGCTTTAAAGGATCCTTAACATGCCAATTGAGTTAAAAGGCCTAAACTACTACTCAAAAGTGATAAAAATGATTAATTAAAGCCTATCAAATAGCACTTTTTGAGTAGTAATCACTCCCCCCAACCGACATATTGCTAGTCCCTTAGCAATAAAGGAGAGAAAAATGAAAATAAATAGCTAATTATACTAAAATTTACAACATCATGCTAAAGGAAAATAATTCTCAAGTGGCATGATGATCTAATTCTCACATGAAGCATTAAAGAAATACAAACCCAAATTTCAACAAGAGTCATAACACCTATGCTAAACACTGTCAATCAAGGGAGTGCATTATGCAAATTGAAGTTTTAAAACCATTTCCACTTTCTAAGAACCAAACTTTAATCTTCCACAAAAATCTGTGTATTCGTTCCTTAGCTTCCGAGAATAATATGCTAAACTAGTCTCACCCCCCAACCTATCTCTTTTTAACACTTTAGCAATAATCTGACCATAATCAATAAGAAAAGAACACACCTTTCTCTTTTTTTTTTTTCTTTTTTTTTTTCAAGGTAGCTTTATGGGGTATTCTTTCTGACTTGTCCATGTAATGGGGGTCCATCGATGACTCCCAACCAATTAAGGTTTAGGGCACCAAGCTTTAAGGATCTTTCAACCACTAACTCCTCGGATATTTCCCCGGACTTTTAAGAATGAATTTCTAATACCCAAGCATCTACCATATGCTAACTCTACCTATTCACCCTTGTAACGAGCATTGAGGTCGGTGACTCCCAACCAATTAAGGCTTAGGACACCAGGCTTAAAAGATTTTCACCATATACCCCTAAGACCTTGCTCGGGTTTCAAGGCAAGCAAACAACTTTCTTTATTTCAAAGGCTCATTGCCCTTTTGCAAGGTGTTTCAATTTTTATCAAATGAGGTCAAGTATACCAAGTCCCAAAATTATCCTAAGTTAAGAGGGAAATAGCTTTTCATCTTATAATTGGAATCTAATGTGCACAATGTGTGGATAGCTTAAAGTGGAAGAACTAAATTCAATTTCAATAGAAACTTCAACAATTGAACCACTTTAGTAAGCATAATCCATACTCTAAGTCAAGTGAAAAAACAATAGTTCAATTTCTCTTGGTTTAATTTGAAAATTTTTCCTCAAAATTCATGGAGAATAGAGTAACAAGAGTAAAAAGTAAAAACTACAACTAATTAACCAATATAATTGCAATACCAAAAAGATTTAGACTACTTCCTTCCTCATACCCCCCAACCGAACTGAGCATTGTCCTCAATGTGATTTGAGTGACTGTAATAAAAGGGAGGAAGTGGTACCTCCTTGCTGATATCAAATTCGAATATTGATTGGGGAAAACCACATGTTTCAAAAAGAATAGAATATGTGAGAAAAGGAAATAAGAATACTTTAATGCTAACTTTTAATAAGAAATAGTCAACTTGTATTACTTTGAGTTCATTTGATTACAATGCAAAAGACAAGTAACACAAGGAATCCCAAATATAGTACCAAAATACTGGGATTTCATTTCAACTAAAAAACAAACATGCATAAAAACATAAATAGCAAATATATATAATGTCTGATTAGTGGGGTGGTGGTGCTAGGCAGAAGGATCTGCCTCCTCAGTAGGTGGATCAGCTGGGGCTTGGGGCTCTGGAGGATGAGACTCTGAAGGCTGAGAGTGTGGCTCTGGTGGAGTAGAAATGGAGGGCTCTACAGCTTGTGGCATATCGAAATGGACTTGAAGCTGCCTTAGGATGGCAGCTTGTTGAGCCTGAGAGGCTAACATCTGCTCCTGGCATGCTTTGATGGCTGCCATCTCCTGAGCAAGATTGCTCTGAGAAGCTGTAAGAGTCTCCAATGCACGGCACAATTCTCGATATTCAGATATAGGAATGGCCATCCTCAGCTCAGCTGATGTGGATGGCTGAGATGAAGCAGGTGCAGCTGGTGGAGCTCTAGGAATGGCAGGAGTAGCAAGTGTTATACCTTCAGATATATGTCTTGGGGAGGCTCTCCTTGCAGCTGGCTGAGGCTGCCCAGGCTGATCAATTTTGTAGGCCGTCATATTATTCCATTTATCAAGAGTGAATGGCTCACGACAAATTCGCTTCTTCTCCAGCTGAGGCTCAGAGGGGTATCCTAGATGCTCCAAAATTTGGCATAGCAGCCTTGGGAAGAGGAGGGGAATGCAATCTGTTCTTTGAAGCTTCTTCTTGTGAACCTTCTCCTTAAAGTAGAGAAGGGCTGCCATGATAAGATGATGAGGCCCAAAGAAGAATCCTTCTGACATCTTATACAGAGCTTCCAAGAGAACTCCCCTTCTTTGGGTCCAATGCTACAGGGGATAGATATTATGCCTAAAAAAGGCATCAATCAAAAACATAACTGGGGGAAGCTCCCCCCTCAGCAAATGTGATCGATTTGCAGCTCCTCTGAAAAGGGTGCGAACCATTTCTAACTCAGTAGGATTTGCCCAAGCTTTAAAATTGTCGAATTGGGTTGGCTCAAAAGGAATTTGCAGGGCGTCAGCAATATGTCTTGCTCCCAAAATACCATGTCTCCCATCAATTATGAAATGAATTAGAGTTGGATTCCTAACCTCTTTAGTTGTCATGGACTGGTAGAAATCCGTGGCTATCCGAGGATAGAAAAAGTCCCTTGGAGCTAGCAGTTGCTCCATATGATATCTCCTCAGCAGCTGGAATGATTGGACAAGCTCTGGCCTCACTCTGAATGCTGCTAAGTCGAAGCAAAGCTTAGAATGGAATGCCCGAGTTCGATAATCCAAGTTTCCTTCGATTGGGGGTTGAGGTAGCATTGGCCTCCTAATTACTTTTTCCAGAGCTGGTTCAGCTTGAATTTGGGGCTCGGGAAGTGGCACTTGAGGCTCCTGAGATTTTTCTTGGGGTGCCGGAGATGGTACCGGCGATGGAATTGGCAGGGGATTCGGCGAGGGAACCGGAGACGACACTGGAGTTTGAACCGGTGTTGGAATTGGGGAAGGCTCTGGAGATTGCTCAGTCAAATCGATGGGTTCTGAGCTTTCCACCCTGGGTTTCTTCTGCAATGGCCGACTGCCTGACCTGGTAAGGTATCGTCTTGCCGGCGGCTTTAGTGGCACGGGCTTCACCGGAGGAGGATTTGGCCTTGACAGCGAAGCCTCTAGAGTAGGTTCTGGAATTGACTCCTTTCGCAGACTCTTTTTGCGGTTCGAAGGAGATGAAGATTTAGCCCCTCGTGTTCGTGCCATTTCGGACTATCGAACTTTGGCCGGCGTTGCTGAACGGAGAAGGTGACCGGAGGTTCGGACGGCGTGGCTTGGTGAAGGAGACGAAGAGGCTGCGAGAATGGTGCTATGATTTTTTAAACCCTTTTCACAGCACTTTTGACCGGTATAAATAGGAAAAACGAAAGCCTATGGGTCAGTTTGAGTCTCGCAACAAAATGCCAATTTCGCAGCAAAATGCTAATTTCGCAGCTACTTCGCAGTGAGTTTTGCAGCTGCGAAATCGATGTTACTGTGTTGCGAAGTGGCACTCGTGTGCCAAAACCACTTTCGCAATTGCGAAATACCCTGCGGAATGGGACTTTCGGTGCGAAATCACGCTTTTCCACTTCACAATGCGTTTCGCAGCTGCGAAATGGATGCAACTGTACTGCGAAGTGGCACTCGTGTGCCAAATTCACTTTCGCAGCTGCGAAACACCTTCGCAGAGACTTCTACAGTGCTGCGGAATGGTTTGGCAACAAAATTCTCATTTCGTAGAAGTTTCCTTCAGTCTGCGAAATTTCGCAGAGCTCTGTTTTTCCCCTGTTTTTGCTCTGTTTCGGCTCCAATTTCGACCTGATTTTTTTTCTTTCAATCTCCTTGAAATTTCTTCCACCTGGGATCATTCAAAACAATTAAAACACACCTAAAAACATGATTTAAGATCAAAAACTAAGATCAAAAAGTATGAAAACAACTTGAAAATTTACAAAATTTACAAAAATTTTGGACTGTGGTAAAACCACGTCCAGCAAACCCTTTTTCACTTAGGCTTTTTGAGGCTCAAGGAGGTTGATTGCCTCCTTTTCTGATTTGAATGACTCCATGAATGGCTTGAGACGATATCCATTGACTCTAAAGCTATCATTGCCATTGGAATTCAATAATTCCACCACTCCATTGGACCATACTCGGTGAATAATGAACGGGCCTATCCACCTGATTACTACCCAAAAAGTGCTATTTTACACCTTTAATGCATTATGTTTTAAGCACTTTTGTGTAGTAGTTCTCTATCTTTAGTCCAATTGGCATGTTAAGGACCTAGCAATGTCTTTTAATCATATTTGTGGCTAGTTTTAATGTTTTGACAGCTTTTTGGATCATTAAGACAAGTCAAGCAAAGGAGAGAAGCAAAGAGAAGCAAAGTGAAAAAAAAAATCAAGATGTAGCAGCTGCAGTCTTCTTTCACACTTTTGGAGCACTTCCCGAAGTCCATTTTTTACATGATATATACCATTTCAAAGCTCTGGAAGTCAAGATTCCAACGCTTCAAACCCTGTACGATTTGGAGCTGAAATGAGGAAGATATGGCCTTCGGAAGCCAACTGCTCCAGCATATGCGAAAATTTCGCATTCCATAAGAGGTTATGCGAAATTCGCATAACATTCGCATTTGGTTCGCATAACCTATGCGTGTTGCGAATTTTGCTCTGCCCTTTGCCGACTCCACTTTAGATATTTTCCTTTGTATTTTGTGATGTAATTTCCTTTATTATCCTTGTAATTAACCAATCATAAGCTTTAGCTTTTGTAAAGACTTTATAAGGGGTGGAAATCACCTCTTGGGAGATATGGAATACGTATTACGTTTTTACACTTAGAATTTTACAAAGCTCTCTCGTTCTCTTTGCTCTTTATTATTTTCCTTTTCTTGGAAGCCAAACAACCTCTGAGGATGTTTGCCCGGAGGATGAGAGGCTAAACTTTCGGTTTCTTGGAGTAAAGGAAGCTAGGTGAAAAGTCCAGATGAAAAGGTGGAAAGCTTCCATGCATTAAATTCAGGTAGTTGGAATTCATAAATGGCTTCTAAATCCAAAGTTTTGCTTTAAACCCCTTAGAATCACTTTGAATGACCAATACATGGTAAGCTTCAGGTCTTTATGGATGCTTATTGCTAGATTCATATTAGTCCATTAGTTATCATGTACGAGTCATTGGAAAGTGATTCAAGGTGAAGACCCATAGTGTCTTAAGCCATTAATGGACCTTGACTACCATTTCTATTGATCTTTTATGGATTAAATCTTCATTTTCAAACCTATACCGGTTCGGGAAATAACTATAGGTTAAATCCCCAATGCGAGGAGAAAAATCCAGAATTTTCCACTTTCTATTCTGAACTTGATCCTAGCAACCCTTAGCTCCGGGAGACTTTCTTTCTTCCATTTTTAATTAGTTTATGTTAGTTTAGTTTCAAACACTTTCAAAACAAATTTTATTTTCTTTTAAACTTTAAGTTTTTGATTAAGGAAATCATTAAATACAATTTCTAATTTTGAATACATCACTGGTAGAATGAAAACCCATCCCAGAGTTCGACCCTAGAGCCACTATACTATAGTAGCTTTACTACATTAGTATGAGGTCATAGGTTTTATAAATGTTTTTTATTAAATGACCCATTTGGAGTTACAAGCGAATCACCACCTCGACTTGAGCTTCCTAGGAAAGATATGGAGTCTTGTGTCATACATCAAAACTCTTTGCCCTTCCTGAAATTCCTTGTTGGAGATGAGTCGATCATGCCACTTCTTCATCCTTTGTTTTGCAACTTTGGAATTGATATAAGCATTATTTCTTAATTCCTCCATCTCATTTAGGTCTAGAAATCTCTTTTCTCCTGCCTTGATCAAGTCCATATTCAGCTTCTTTATTGCCCACCAAGCTTTGTATTCAACTTCCACAGGGAGATGGCATGCTTTGCCATAGACAAGACGATAGGGAGACATCCCAAGAATAGTCTTATAAGCTGTTCTATATGCCCACAATGAATCATGAAGCCTATTAGACCAATCTTTTCTGTTGGAATTCACCACTTTCATCAAGATGTTCTTTATTTCCCTGTTAGCTAGCTCAACTTGCCCGGAAGTCTGAGGATGATAAGGTGTGGCCACCTTATGCTTCACTCCATACTTGGATAACAGAGCTTCAAAAGGTTTGTTGCAAAAATGAGCACCTCCATCACTGATTATGGCCTTGGGCACCCCAAATCTTGAGAAAATATTCTCTTTAAGAAACTTGAGAACCACCCTGTGATCATTTTGCTTACAGGGGATTACCTCAACCCATTTAGAAACATAATCCACCCCCACCAAGATGTAAGAATTACCAAAAGACATTGGGGAAGGTCCCATGAAGTCAATGCCCCATACATCAAATAACTATCAGAATGGGGTTCATAGGCATTTGATTTCTTTTTGTTAGCTTTCCAAGCCTTTGGCATCTATCACAATTCCTACACATGATGTGGGCATCTTTGAAAAGAGATGGCCAAGTAAACCCTGATTGCAATACCTTCATGGCTGTTTTTTGAGAGGCAAAGTGGCCTCCACATGCATTCTCATGACAATGAGATAGAATCCCTTGCTGCTCATCTTCAGGGACACACTTCCTAATGATCTAATCTGCACAATACTTAAAGAGAAAGGGCTCTTCCCAATAATAAGAATGAATTTTGGCAAAGAAGTGCTTCCTGTCCTGTGCATTCCACTCACTTGGAATTTCACCAGTTACTAAATAATTAGCAATATGAGCATACCAAGGAGTTTTCACTAGGAACATGAGTGATTCTTCAGGAAAATCATCATTGATAGGCAAGGGATGGGAATTATGTGCTATAACTAACCTTGACAAGTGGTCAGCTACTACATTTTCCACTCCTTTCTTATCTTTGATTTGAAGATCGAATTCTTGTAACAAAAGAATCCATCTAATCAACCTTGCTTTTGCATCTTGCTTTGTCAATAAATACTTCAAGGCTGAATGGTCAGTAAACACAATGATGAAAGACCCCACTAAATAAGCTCGAAATTTGTCCAAAGCAAATACCACAGCTAACAATTCTTTCTCTGTAGTTGTGTAGTTCCTTTGAGCTTCATTTAGTGTTTTACTTGCATAGTAAATCACATAGGGCTTCCCATCTTCTCTTTGGCCAAGCACAGCTCCTATAGCAAAGTCACTGGCATCACACATCAGTTCAAAAGGTAATTGCCAGTTAGGGGCTCTCACTATTGGAGTTGTTGTTAAAAATTTCTTCAGTTGATCAAAGCTATTTTGACACCTTTCATCCCATATAAACTTAGCATCCTTAGCTAACAGTTCACAAAGAGGTTTTGAAAGACTTGAAAAACCTTTTATAAACCTCCTGTAGAATCCTGCATGGCCAAGGAACTACCTTACTCCTTTCACAGTTGTTGGAGATGGTAATTTGGCAATAAGCTCCAACTTTGCTTTATCAACTTCAATGCCTTTTTCAGAGATGATATGGCCAAGGACAATTCCTTGACGTACCATAAAATGGCATTTCTCCCAGTTGAGCACCAGGTCTTTTTCAATGCATCTATGAAGAACTGCTTCCAAATTAACCAAGCATTCCTCAAATGTACCTCCATATATGGTGATGTCATCCATGAAAACCTCCATAATTCGCTCCACCATATCACTGAAAATACTCAACATGCATCTTTGAAATGTAGCAGGTGCATTGCATAAACCAAAAGGCATTCTTCTATAAGCAAATGTTCCAAAGGGACATGTAAAAGTGGTCTTTTCCTGATCTGCCAAATCAATTTCAATCTGAAAATACCCTAAATACCCATCCAAGAAACAATAAAATGGGTGTCCAAAGACTCTCTCCAGCACTTGATCAATAAATGGCAATGGAAAATGATCCTTCCTGGTGACAGCATTCAACTTTCTATAATCAATACACACCCTCCAACCTGAAGTGAGGCGTGTAGTAATTTCTTCCCCTTTTTCATTTTGAATCACTGTGATCCCTGACTTCTTTGGCACCACTTGAGTAGGACTCACCCAAGGGCTATCAAAAATAGGGTAAATGATTCCTGCTTGAAGTAGCTTCAGCACCTCAGCTCGCACCACCTCTTGTAGATGAGGATCCAACCTTCTTTGAAATTGACGAATTGGCTTTGCTTCCTCCTCCATATATATATGATGAGTACAAACTAAAGGACTAATGCCTTTCAAGTCAGATATTTGCCATCCTATTGCCTTCTTACACCTCCTAAGAACTTCCATTAAACCATCCTCTTGATGACTGGTCAAAGATGAAGATATCACAATAGGACATTGATTATTTTCTTCAAGGTATGTATATTTCAACTCTACAGGTAAAGGCTTCAGATTGAGTTTTGGAATTTCCTTTTCAACAGCTGCCTCCTCTTCCTCATTGAACAAAGGTAGAATTTCTTCTATCTTTCTCCAACTTTGTAGAGTAGCTAGCCCAATAGGAGATTCAGAAAAACCTTCCTCAATATCCTCAAGACTTTCATTCAACTTTTCTTGCATATGTTGATTGCAGTGCTCCTCCACCAAAGTATCAATTATACATAGCTCTTCTGGACCTTCTTCTTCTTCCGGAGTGATTTGCTTTTTAGACATATAGAAAATATTGAGATCCAGTGTCATGTTACCAAAAGTGAGTTGCATAAGCCCATTTCTACAATTGATGATTGCATTTGAAGTTGCAAGAAATGGCCTTCCAAGGATGATAGGAACTAAATTAGCTTCCTTTACAGTAGGATATGTATCAAGAACAATAAAATCTACTGGATAGTAGAAATTATCCACTTGAACCAATACATCCTCAATTACCCCTCTTGGAATTTTCACTGATCTATCTGCCAGAGATAAAGTGATTGCTATTGGCTTCAACTCTCTAAGTCCCAATTGCTTGTAGACAGAGTATGGAAGCAAATTCACACTTGCTCCCAAGTCTAGCAAGGCTTTCTCCACTACCTTTCCTCCAATCATGACTGAAATGGTAGGACTTCCAGGGTCTTTGTACTTCAAAGGAGACTTACATTGTAAGATTGCACTTACTTGCTCAGTCAAGAAGGCTTTCTTGTTTACAGTCAACCCTCTTTTGATAGTACAGAAGTCCTTTAAGAATTTTGCATATGTTGGAACTTGTTTGATCATATCCAGCAGTGGAATATTAACTTTCACTTGCCTCAAGACCTCAAGGATTTCAGCTGCATTTCTAATCCCCTTTTTCCCATGTAATGCTTGAGGAAAAGATGGAAAAGTTGATTTCTTCAGCATTTCTTCCTTCAGAGGCTCCTTCTCTGGAATTGCATTGATTGTTGAATCTGATTCCTTCTTTTCTTCACTGATCTCACTCTCTTTATCTTCCATTTCCTTCCCTTTCTTTATCTCTTCTGATTTCTCAACATGTGGCTTGGGTGTTGGCTGCTCAATTTTCTTACCACTCCTTAGAGTGATCAAGGCTTTGACATCTTTCACCTGTGATGATTCTCCCTCATGGCTTTCCACTTCATGGACACCTTTGGGATTTTGGTGAGGTTGAGAAGGAAATCTTCCCTTCTCTTGCAGTGTATTCAAATTTGTAAGCCTTGAAATTGAATATTGGATGTTATCAAACTTTTGATTCATATCATTTTGCATTCCATCCATCCTTTTATTCAACACACTCTCCACTCTATCAATTCTTTGATCGAGTCGAGCATTGGTGGCTTCTTGCTTTTCAATAAAATCTCCCATTACCTTGCTGAGATTGGCTATTGCTTGTTCAATACTTGAAGATTGCTGAGATGGTGGATCCGGCTGTTGGTATTGAGTTGCTCTGGCCTTCCATGAGAAATTTGGATGATTCCTCCAACTTGAGTTGTAGGTATTTCCATAAGGAGCATTGTTATTGGGCCTAAATTGTCCAACAACATTTGCTTGATCTCTATACATTTCCCTTTCAGCTGAAATTGCAGGGCACTCCTCCACCAAATGTTCAAATGATTGACAATTGGGACACAGCTTCACTTGCACTGGTGCTTCAGCAACAGCTTGCACTTCATGTATTTTTTTCAGCTCCAGCTCCTCTAATATTCTTGTCATAGCTGCCAACTTTGTTTTCATGTCATCATCTTCTTTTAAATTATACATCCCAGCCTTTGCATTGTAAGCATTCAACTGAGACTTCATCTTTCCCACTTCTCCTTTAGTTGGCTCATCCCATCCCCTTGAAACATCAGCTACATAGCTTAAAAAATCCATAGCTTCCTCTGGATTTTTGCTCATGAAATCTCCTCCACACATTGTCTCGAGGAGTTGCTTCATTGAGGATGACATACCATCATAAAAATAGCTCACCAATAGCCAAGTATCAAAGCCATGGTGAGGACAAGCATTTATAGCTTCCATGTATCTTTCCCAACACTCATAGAATTTCTCATTCTCTTTAGCTGAGAAGTTTGAAATTTGCCTTTTCAAGCCATTTGTTCTATGAGTAGGAAAAAATTTCTTGAGGAACTCAGCTTGTAAATCAGTCCAAGAGCGGATACTCCTTAGCCTTAAAGAATTAAGCCAAATTTTGGCCTTATCCTTTAAAGTAAAAGGAAATAACTTAAGCCTCATCAAATCAATTGAAGCTCCTCCCTCTTGAAATGTATTACAAACTTCTTCAAATTCCTTGATGTGTGCATACGGATTCTCACTTTCCATCCTATGGAAAGTTGGTAGAAGTGGAACAAGATACGGTCTGATCACTAGCTGCTCTGTAGGGGGCACTATACATGATGGTGCACTCATACGAGGTGGATGCATACGGTCCCTCATTGATCTGAATTCATTGAGATTGTCTTGACGACCTTGGTGACTATGCTGATCTTCAGGTGTAGCCTCCATGATATTCAAGATTACTTCCAATTCTCTTCTCTGAGGTGTATCACACTTAACAAGCCTACCTCCAATGTCTCGTATCCACTTGGGCATACACAACTAGTATCCAACTACAACTTAAATAAAAACAGAGGACAATAAGAAAAACAGAGCTACAACAACAAAATTAAACTAGGCT
This sequence comes from Vitis vinifera, assembly GCF_030704535.1. Classification (NCBI taxonomy): domain Eukaryota; kingdom Viridiplantae; phylum Streptophyta; class Magnoliopsida; order Vitales; family Vitaceae; genus Vitis; species Vitis vinifera. The sequence continues at coordinate 5,011,598 of NC_081819.1, forward strand.
AAATTTAAAAAGATAAACTTAGATTATGAATAAACAAAGAAAGAATGAAAATTAGTAAAGTGAAAGAAACTTTACCAACTTGTGATGAAAATCACAAGTGCTCAACAATGGTATCACAATGAACTTGACACTCATTCCCCGGCAACGGCGCCATTTGATTCATGCCCAATTGGTGTCTCAGCTGATTTGTGTTCAGCTAGTGCTCCTTGATTGAGGAAGTGATCAACAAAATTTATTACCTATAACACCATACACTAGGGTAGCAAAGAAAAAGCTACTATAGTATAGTGACTCTAGGGTCGTTCACTGGGAATGACTAACAAGCAATCAATGATACCAATTCCAAGTGAATTGGTCTTGTTTCATTTCAAGGTTAGCTTAAGAAATAAAACACAAGCTTTGATTGGTAAAGGTTGAGACTTAAACTAACTAACTTAACAGAAGTTTGGAATAATTTAGGAAGAAAAGCATTCCTTGGAGATTTAGGTTCACTAGGGTGGTTCCTCATGCAAAAGACATAGCTCCGATCAGATGGTTCATTTCCTCGCATTAGAGATTCAACATATAGTCAATTCTCTAACCGGCGATGTACAGAGACTCCTTCAATTAGATTTCACTTTAATTCTCTCACTGATGCACCTTGCAATGGTTTAAGCCTCTCACTAAGCCTTAACCATTCAAGGTGATCTTTAACCTTGGATTACCCGTCAAAAGCTCGCAAGAGATAACTAATGGATGTCTCCTAGGAGTCCAAAAGCTTATCAAGTGTTGGCTATTCTAGAAAATCCTACCCTGAAGTCACCTACCAGAGGCTCGCAAGGGGTAAACTAGTGCATTTCCATGGTTGGAAATCACTTGCCTTACCAAGTGTTGGCCCAGGTGACTCCAAAGTGTTTTAAGTTAACTAAAAACATAGAAATCACTAAAGGATTTCACTTTCTCTTCATTACTAGCTAAAACCACAAAACTTTGCATTCTTGCACTTGGAACCTTCCCCGGCAACCTTAGCTCCAAGGAATTAGAGGTTTAGTTACTCATTCTCTGGGGAAAACTCCTCAGAGAATTGATAACTTAAAAATAAAATGAAAATACAAAATGAGAAGGTAAGGCAGTAGAAAGAAAAGACCTTTACTTGCTTAATCAAACGGTTACAGAAGGAACTCCTCCTCGAGAACAGGCTCCCGAGAGGTATATATATCAAACCAATATAAAACTAATTGTTACAAAGATATTTGGTCTTTTTACTAACTTAAAAACTAAGGAATCATGTAATTGGTGGTTTACAAGGAGTATTTTGGGATTCAGACAACAAAAAATCTAATGGAAAATATCTCCCAATATCGGTAGCAAGCTTCGAGAGGCTTCAGGAACCATTTCGCAGGAGAAAAATGGTGTCTGCGAAATTTCGCAGACACCCAAGAGGGCTGCGAAATTATTTCGCAACACCGAGCTATCTTCATAGGGCTGCGAAGTGTGCTTCCACCTTGAGGTTCCCAGATCCCTTCTCGCGGCATGGTTTGTGCATCGTCAGAAGAAGAAACACCTTACTGTACAAAAATGCTGCGAAATTCTCGCAACAAAAGGCTGATTCCGCAGCACTTTAGAGTGATTGACTTGCAGTGGCTGTAACTTCTTCGTTTCAACTCCGAATCACGCACCGTTTGAAGCATTGGATTGTTGACTTCCTGAGCTTTGAAATGGTATATAGAATGCATCATTTAGACTTCAGAAAGTACTCCAAAAGTGGCTGCTACGACTGTCATCAAGAATAGGCTTCATGGCAGTTTCTCTTTGCTTTTTCTCCTTGCAATCCGGATTCACTCTTGGCAAATGAATTCTCAACTTTGCCCAAGATTCCTCATAGCTCTCCTCAGTCTTGACTTGCTTTGGTGATCAAAATACTAACAAAAACACCAAAACTTACACAAAGTGATTAAAATTGCTTTAAAGGATCCTTAACATGCCAATTGAGTTAAAAGGCCTAAACTACTACTCAAAAGTGATAAAAAGGATTAATTAAAGGCTATCAAATAGCACTTTTTGAGTAGTAATCAACAGAGTGGTATTAGAGCTAAGTGTTTGGGTGAGTGTTTGAGTGCTGACACAAGTTATAAAGCCCTTAATGAATTGTGAAGTTATCAAGTTGTAAATTCATAAATAAATTGTGATGTTACAATAGGTGTAAAGTCACCAATAAAATTTGTGAAGTTGAAGAAAGTTGAAAAATGCCATGATTTATTGTTGTGTCAATAAAAGGATGAAAGTGCATTATGAGGTTGTGGAAATAAAAGAACATAAGGAGAATAGCATAGAAAATAAGAACGAAAGAAATGGAAATGGTGGCAACAATGGGGAGGAAGGTGAATTTAGACCCTCTAGCAAAAAAACCCCTCTCCCTCACATACCTAACAATTGTTCTCCAAAGAATATTCTTGAAGTAAGTTCCCTTGTATCATCTTCTAGTCATGCTTTGGATACTCCAACTAGTTATCACTTACCTTTCAAGCATAATAGAGGTAAACCTCTAGTTCAATACTCACCAAATGTTGAAGAGAAAGAATCAAAGTACCTAGATACTATTTGAGCCTCTTAAAGCCTTTATTCACAAGTTGTTCTCTTGTCGTGTTCCTTGTGGAGCACATGAAGCCTTAGTAGATTCAAAATGGGCCTAAACAATTTAAGAGGGAATGAAGGCACTACAAAAGAATATGATATGGGATCTTGTTCCACTACTGAAGGGAAAGAAAATAGTAGGGTGTAAATCAGTGTTCTCCATTAACCACAAGGCAGATAGGTCTATTGAGCAATACAAGGAAAGGCTTGTAACCAAGGGATATACACAAACATATGACATAAACTATCAGGAGACATTCTCACCAGTGGCAAAACTAAACATTGTTAGAGTTTTACTATTTCTAGTAGCAAATTTAGATTGGCCTTTGCACCAATTCGACATGAAGAATGCCTTTCTTCATGAAGACCTTGAGAAGGAGGCATATATGGATATTCCAATTAATTACATTGCATCATAAAGCATTGGAGTAGTATGTAAGTTACAACTAGCATATGGACTGAAAAAATCATCTCAAGCATGGCTTGGTCGTTTTGGCCTAGCTATGAGAAAATATGGTTTTCAACAAAGTAACTCAAATCATATTCTTTTTTTTTCTTTTTCTTTATTTTATTTTCTTTTTAACATGAACAAGGAAAGATTACTACCTTGATATTCTAAGTGGATGATATGATTATCAAAGGAGATAACATAGAAGAAATTTCCTAGCTTCAAAAATAGTTGGAACCAAATTTGAGATGAAGAAGCTAGGAGGACTAAAATGCTTTTTTGGGAATAGAAGTATCCAAATCAAGCCAAGGTATATTTCTTTCCCAATGAAATCATGTATTACACTTATTATCTGAAGTGGGAATGGTTGATTGCAAGCTAGTTAATACACTAATTGTTCAAAATCATAAACTTGGGGAACATTCAAATCGAGTGCCAACCAATAAAGAGAGATATAAAATATTAGTGGGTAAACTAATCTATTTATCTCATACTTGTCTGGATATTACAATTACGTTGTCAGCCTAATAAGTTAATTCATGCACAATTCTAGTGAAGATCATATGGGGGCGGTAATTCGAATACTCACCTACTTAAAATTTACCCTTGGTAAAGGACTCATGTTCTCTAAGAGTCACCATCTCGATGTTGATGGTTACTCAAACATAGATTAGGCAAGAACTACTAATAGAAAGTTGACATTTGGGTATTTAACCTTTGTTGGTGGTAATTTGGTTATAGGGAGAAGCAAAAAGTAGAAGGTGGTACCATTGTCTATTGTCTAAGCAGAGTTCAAAGGAATTCCAAGGGACTTTGTGAGCTTCTTTGGCTTAGGAAGTTGTTAACCGAGATTGGGTTTGCACCAATGATAGAAATGAATTTGTTTTCTAACAACAAGGCAACTATTGAAATTTCTCATAACCTGATTCAATGTTGAGGTGGATCAAAATTTTATCAAACGGAATCTTGAAAAAAAATTCATTCAGTTTCCTTTTGTGATGTCAAAAGATAAACTCACAAATATGCTTACAAAGGTTATTTCAAGTAAAAGCTTCCACAGCTCACTAGACAAGTTGGGCATTAGAGACATCTATGCACCAACTTAATGGGTAGGGTTAGTGTGAGTTGTAATTCCTTTTCTAATTTAGAGTGATTATAGGACTAATTAGTTGTCATATTCATTACAAATTCCTCGCATTCTATTAGCCTAATTTCTAGCCTAGAATTTTCTTTTTCCTTTATTGGTTCTTTATTGCTCGGTGAACCACTTCTATATAAGGGGTGCACTCATGTAAACAAAACACAGAAGAGAAATATAATTGCTCAGATTTATCATAGTAAGGATTTATCATTTATATATTGCTTTATAACTCATAAATTAATTGATTTGATTTCACACACATGAGTTCCAATCTTATAGGTGAATAATATTGCATTCAAGTTCGCGAGCACAGATAACACATATGAGTTCTAATTGTTTAATATATGATAAGCTACCGAACTTTTGTATGTATTTATAATTTAAAAATGAAAAAGGAATAAACCTTAAAGACTAGCTAAATTAGCTTATTATAAGGATTTAGTTTTTCCATTAATTATAAATTTTTAAAAACTTCTTATCATCTTAATAAATTAACTAGTTTTTAATTAAAAAATAAAAATAAAAATAAAAAGTTGGACAAGTAATTTTATTTTGGAATTAGGAACCTTTTTGTTTTTACTTTTTTTATCAAACATCATTGAATAAATTTTTTTTAATCGTTTTTAAATAAATACATGAGTTAAAAATGGGTATAAATAGTTTACAATTCAATTAGATCTCATAATACAGATCTTTTATATATATGTTAATGAATTCGCTCATTATATTCATTGATTAATCTTGATTTAGGCTAACAGTGCCCTACCAAAAAAAATGTATTCTATATCACATTAAAGAATTCTATTTAGAGAATTTTTAAATAAAAGAATTTAGTTAATAACTATTGTTCATAAAATCTTTTGCCCTATTCCTTTCAAAATTTAATCTCTTTAATCACTTTCTAATAGATCAATAAAAAGTTGCTTTGTCATAAACAAATAGATAAATAACATTAAAAGAAAAAACAAATAAGAAAGAAACACTCCTTTGGCATAATAGAGTGACTGAAGTCCACAAATATTATGTCATGTGCAAAAATTTTAATTTATTTATTTATGATATTTTGGTTTATTGAGTTAGTTCAAATAATTAGCAGTAGTGGGCTAGAGAGTGGGTAACGTGAGCTATTATTTAGCTAGCTATTTTTTAGTAATTGTTGCTGTTTAATCTCTAAGTTGTTGAGTCTGTTAAGTTATAAATTTCCTTATTCTTGAGCAATAAAACCATCAGATGAAAAACTTCCAAAAACTTGTCTTTGTTTTCTGCTTTCCAAATTCTTTCAATTCTGCAAATACTTTGTCTTAGCAACATAGCTCGAGGGCAAGGTAAGGGGCGAGGGAGGGGACGAGATCGTGCCATTAACTTAGAACGTGACAGAGTGGTATCAGAGCTAAGTGTTTGGGTGAGCGTTTGAGTGTTGACACTTTGACAGATAAACAAGAAGTTGAGTGTTTGAGTGCCATTGGTTTTGAGGGCTTCTAGTATGGGCCGACACCTTGATAGATAAACAAGAAGCTAAGTGTTGTATTAGTGGATTGAAGGATGGGTTAAGGGCTGATGTAAGAGTCCAAAACCCTCAAAATCTGTCCACTACAATTGGGTTAACACGTACCTATGAACTCAAAGCCCAGGAAGTGAGGCACCTAACCAATCCAACATTCTCTTCTTCAGTTCGCAACTCCAACAACCGATGGAACACCTCAACCCCTAGTGGTACAAAAGGCACCAATCCAGAGAGAATTTTACCAATCTATAAATTATCTCCAACAGAACTCCAAAGGCGGCGACAGCAAGGGTTGTGCTACAATTGTGAAGAAAAGTATACAATGGGTCATAAATGCAAGAAATTGTTCTTCATTGAACTAGAATAAGAGAATGAAGAAGCCATAAAAGAGAGTATGTAGAAGAGATGCCAGCTATCTCTTTACATGCCTTAACTGAGGTTCAATCTCCACAAACTATGCAAATCCACTCACGGATTGGTAAGACTCCACTGACAATTTTAATTGATTCTGGTTCCACTCATAATTTTTTGCATCACAAAATTGCCAAAATCATCGGACTTAAGTCGGAAAGGAGCTGCTTGTTTAGCATGGTGGTTTCCAATGGGGAGAGGTTGTCAAGTCCTAGGCGTTGTAATGAAGTAAAATTATCCTTGCAAGGCATCCCAATTAAGGTAGATTTTTTCTTACTTCCTTTAGAAGGTTGTGATGTTGTTCTAGGAGTACAGTGGTTGGGTATTTGATTACTACTCAAAAAGTGCTATTTGATAGCCTATAATTAATCCTTTTAAACACTTTTGAGTAGTAGTTTAGGCCTTTTAACTCAATTGGCATGTTAAGGATCCTTTAAAGCAATTTTAATCACTTTGTACAAGTTTTGGTGTTTTTGTTAGTATTTTGATCACCAAAGCAAGTCAAGACTGAGGAGAGCTATGAGGAATCTTGGGCAAAGCTTAGAAGTCATTTGCCAAGAGTGAATCCGGATTGCAAGGAGAAAAAGCAAAGAGAATCTGCCATAAAGCATATTCTTGATGACAGTCATAGCAGCCACTTTTGGAGCACTTTCTGAAGTCCAAATGATGCATTCTATATACCATTTCAAAGCTCAGGAAGTCAACAATCCAATGCTTCAAACGGTGTGGAATTCGGAGTTGAAACGAGGAAGTTGCAGCCATTACAAGCCAATCACTCCGAGCTGAAGGAAGCATTTTGCAAAGTGTTGCGAAATCACCCTTTTGTTGCGAAGTGATTTCGCAGCATTTTTGTACAGTAAGGTGTTTCTCCTTCTGACGATGCACGAACCATGCCGCGAGAAGGGAGCTAGGAACCTCAAGGTGGAAGCCAACTTTGCAGCCCTGTGAAGATAACTTGGTGTTGCGAAATAATTTCGTAGCCCTCTTGAGTGTCTGCGAAATCTCGCAGACACCATTTTTCTCCTGTGAAATGGTTCCTGAAGCCTCCCGATATTTGCTACCGACATTGGGAGATATTTTCCATTAGATTTTTGTTGTCTAAATCCCAAAATACTCCTTGTAAACCACCAATTACATGATTCCTTAGTTTTTAAGTTAGTAAAAAGACTAAATATCTATGTAATAATTAGTTTTATATTATGTTCATATATATACCTCTCGGGAGCCTGTTCTCGAGGAGGAGTTCCTTCTGTAAATGTTTGGGTAAGCAAGTAAAGTCTATTTTTCTTTCTACTGCCTTACCTTCTCACTTTGTATTTTCATTTTATTTCTAAGTTATGAATTCTCTGAGGAGTTTTCCCCAGAGAATGAGTAACTAAACCTCTAATTCCTTGGAGCTAAGGTTGCCGGGGAAGGTTCCAAGTGCAAGAATGCAAAGCTCTGTGGTTTTAGCTATTAATGAAGAGGAAGTGAAATCCTTTAGTGATTTCTATGTTTTTAGTTCACTTAAAACACCTTAGAGTCACCTGGGCCAACACTTGGTAAGGCAAGTGATTTCCAACCATGGAAATGCACTAGTTTACCCCTTGCGTGCCTCTGGTAGGTGACTTCAGGGTAGGATTTTCTAGAATAGCCAACACTTGATAAGCTTTTGGACTCCAAGGAGACATCCATTAGTTATCTCTTGCGAGCTTTTGACGGGTAATCCAAGGTTAAAGATCACCTTGAATGGTTAAGGCTTAGTGAGAGGCTTAAACCATTGCAAGTTGCATCAGTGAGAGAATTAAAGTGAAATCTAATTGAAGGAGTCTCTGTACATCACCGGTTAGAGAATTGACTATATGTTGAATCTCTAACGCGAGGAAATGAACCATCTGACCAGAGCTGTGTCTTTTGCATGAGGAACCACCCCAGTATACCCAAATCTCCAAGGAATGCTTTTCTTCCTAAATTATTCCAAACTTCTGTTGTGTTAGTTAGTTTAAGTCTAAACTTTTACCAATCAAAGTTTGTGTTTTCCTTCTTAATCTAACCTTGAAATGAAACAAGACCAATTCACTTGGAATTGGTATCATTGATTGCTTGTTAATCATTCCCAGTGAACGACCCTAGAGCCACTATACTATAGTAGCTTTTTCTTTGCTACCCTAGTGTATGGTGTTATAGGTAATAAATTTTGTTTATTACTCCCTCAATCAAGGAGCACCAGCTGAACACAAATCAGCTGAGACACCAATTGGGCATGAATCAAATGGCGCCGCTGCCGGGGAATTGAGTCAAGTTTATATTGATACCATTTTTGAGCACTTGTGATTTTCATCACAAGTTGGTAAAGTTTCTTTCACTTTACTAATTTTCATTCTTTCTTTGTGTATTCATAATCTAAGTTATCTTTTTAAATTTAGCCTAGTTTAATTTTGCTGTTGTAGCTCTGTTTCTCTTGTTGTCCTCTGTTTTCATTTTTTGTTGCAGATAGATACTACTTGTGTATGCCCAAGTGGATACGAGACAGTGGAGGAAGGCTTGTTAGGTGTGATACACCTCAAAGAAGAGAATTGGAAGTAATCTTGAATATCATGGAAGCTACACCTAAAGATCAGCATAGTCACCAAGGTCGTCAAGACAATCTCAATGAATTCCGATCAATGAGGGACCATATGCATCCACCTCGTATGAGTGCACCATCATGTATAGTGCCCCCTACAGAGCAGCTAGTGATCAGACCGTATCTTATTCCACTTCTACCAACTTTCCATGGGATGGAAAGTAGGAATCCGTATGCACACATCAAGGAATTTGAAGATGTTTGTAATACATTTCAAGAGGGAGGAGCTTCAATTGATTTGATGAGGCTTAAGTTATTTCCTTTTACTTTAAAGGATAAGGCCAAAATTTGGCTTAATTCTTTAAGGCCAAGGAGTATCCGCTCTTGGACTGATTTACAAGCTGAATTCCTCAAGAAATTTTTTCCCACTCATAGAACAAATGGCTTGAAAAGGCAAATTTCAAACTTCTCAGCTAAAGAGAATGAGAAATTCTATGAGTGTTGGGAAAGATACATGGAAGCTATAAATGCTTGTCCTCACCATGGCTTTGATACTTGGATATTGGTGAGCTATTTTTATGATGGTATGTCATCCTCAATGAAGCAACTCCTCGAGACAATGTGTGGAGGAGATTTCATGAGCAAAAATCCAGAGGAAGCTATGGATTTCTTGAGCTATGTAGCTGATGTTTCAAGGGGATGGGATGAACCAACTAAAGGAGAAGTGGGAAAGATGAAGTCTCAGTTGAATGCTTACAATGCAAAGGCTGGGATGTATAATTTAAAAGAGGATGATGATATGAAAGCAAAGTTGGCAGCTATGACAAGAAGATTGGAGGAGCTGGAGCTGAAAAGAATACATGAAGTGCAAGCTGTTGCTGAAGCACCAGTGCAAGTGAAGTTGTGTCCTAATTGTCAATCATTTGAACATTTGGTGGAGGAATGCCCTGCAATTCCAACTGAAAGGGAAATGTTTAGAGATCAAGCAAATGTTGTTGGACAATTTAGGCCCAATAACAATGCGCCATATGGAAATACCTACAACTCAAGTTGGAGGAATCATCCAAATTTCTCATGGAAGGCCAGAGCAACTCAATACCCACAACCGGATCCACCATCTCAACAATCTTCAAGTATTGAACAAGCAATAGCCAATCTCAACAAGGTAATGGGAGATTTTATTGAAAAGCAAGAAGCCACTAATGCTCGAGTCGATCAAAGAATTAATAGAGTGGAGAGTATGTTGAATAAAAGGATGGATGGAATGCAAAATGATATGAACCAAAAGTTTGATAACATCCAATATTCAATTTCAAGGCTTACAAATTTGAATACACTGCAAGAAAAGGGAAGATTTCCTTCTCAACCTCACCAAAATCCCAAAGGTGTCCATGAAGTGGAAAGCCAAGAGGGAGAATCATCACAAGTGAAGGATGTCAAAGCTTTGATCACTCTAAGGAGTGGTAAAAAAATTGAGCAGCCAACACCCAAGCCACATGTTGAGAAAGAAGAAGAGATAAAGAGAGGGAAGGAAATGGAAGATAAAGACAGTGAGATCAGTGAAGAAAAGAAGGACTCTGATGCAACAAGGAAAGTAATTCCAGAGAAGGAGCTTCTGAAGGAAGAAATGCTGAAGAAATCAACTTCTCCACCTTTTCCTCAAGCATTACATGGGAAAAAGGGGATTAGAAATGCAGCTGAGATCCTCGAAGTATTGAGACAAGTGAAAGTTAATATTCCACTGCTGGATATGATCAAACAAGTTCCAACGTATGCAAAATTCCTAAAGGACTTATGTACTATCAAGAGAGGGTTGACTGTAAACAAGAAAGCCTTCTTGACTGAGCAAGTAAGTGCAATCTTACAGTGTAAGTCTCCTTTGAAGTACAAAGACCCTAGAAGTCCTACCATGTCAGTCATGATTGGAGGAAAGGTAGTGGAGAAAGCCTTGCTAGACTTGGGAGCAAGTGTGAATTTGCTTCTATACTCTGTCTACAAGCAATTGGGACTTGGAGAGTTAAAGCCAACAGCAATCACTCTATCTCTGGCAGATAGATCAGTGAAAATTCCAAGAGGGGTAATTGAGGATGTATTGGTTCAAGTGGATAATTTCTACTATCCAGTAGATTTTATTGTTCTTGATACAGATCCTACTGTAAAGGAAGCTAATTTAGTTCCTATCATCCTTGGAAGGCCATTTCTTGCAACTTCAAATGCAATCATCAACTGTAGAAATGGGCTTATGCAACTCACTTTTGGTAACATGACACTGGATCTCAATATTTTCTATATGTCTAAAAAGCAAATCACTCCGGAGGAGGAAGAAGGTCCAGAAGAGCTATGTATTATTGATACTTTGGTGGAGGAGCACTGCAATCAACATATGCAAGACAAGTCGAATGAAAGTCTTGAGGACATTAAGGAAGGTTTTTCTGAATCTCCTATTGGCCTAGCTACTCTACAAAGTTGGAGAAAGATAGAAGAAATTCTACCTTTGTTCAATAAGGAAGAGGAGGCAGCTGCTGAAAAAGAAATTCCAAAACTCAATCTGAAGCCTTTACCTGTGGAGCTGAAATATACATATCTTGAAGAAAATAATCAATGTCCTATTGTAATATCTTCATCTCTGACCAATCATCAAGAGAATTGTTTAATGGAAGTTCTCAGGAGGTGTAAGAAGGCAATAGGATGGCAAATATCTGACTTGAAAGGCATTAGTCCTTTAGTTTGTACTTATCATATATATATGGAGGAGGAAGCAAAGTCAATCCGTCAATTTCAAAGAAGGTTGAATCCTCATCTATAAGAGGTGGTGCGAGCTGAGGTGCTGAAGCTACTTCAAGCAGGAATCATTTACCCTATATCTGATAGCCCTTAGGTGAGTCCTACTCAAGTGGTACCAAAGAAGTCAGGGATCACAGTGATTCAAAATGAAAAAGGGGAAGAAATTACTACACGCCTCACTTCAGGTTGGAGGGTGTGTATTGATTATAGAAAGCTGAATGCTGTCACTAGGAAAGATCATTTTCCATTGCCATTTATTGACCAAGTGCTGGAGAGAGTCTCTGGACATCCATTCTATTGTTTCTTGGATGGGTATTCAGGGTATTTTCAGATTGAAATTGATTTGGCAGATCAGGAAAAGACCACTTTTACATGTCCATTTGGAACATATGCTTATAGAAGAATGTCTTTTGGTCTATGCAATGCACCTGCTACATTTCAAAGATGCATGTTGAGTATTTTCAGTGATATGGTGGAGCGAATTATGGAGGTTTTCATGGATGACATCACCGTATATGGAGGTACATTTGAGGAATGCTTGGTTAATTTGGAAGCAGTTCTTCATAGATGCATTGAAAAAGACCTGGTGCTCAACTAAGAGAAATGCCATTTTATGGTACGTCAAGGAATTGCCCTTGGCCATATCATCTCTGAAAAAGGCATTGAAGTTGATAAAGCAAAGGTGGAGCTTATTGCCAAATTACCATCTCCAACAACTGTGAAAGGAGTAAGGCAGCTCCTTGGCCATGCAGGGTTCTATAGGAGGTTTATAAAAGGTTTTTCAAGTCTTTCAAAACCTCTTTGTGAGCTGTTAGCTAAGGATGCTAAGTTTATATGGGATGAAAGGTGTCAGAATAGCTTTGATCAACTGAAGAAATTTTTAACAACAACTCCAATAGTGAGAGCCCCTAACTGGCAATTACCTTTTGAACTGATGTGTGATGCCAGTGACTTTGCTATAGGAGTTGTGCTTGGCCAAAGAGAAGATGGGAAGCCCTATGTGATTTACTATGCAAGTAAAACACTAAATGAAGCTCAAAGGAACTACACAACTACAGAGAAAGAATTGTTAGCTGTGGTATTTGCTTTGGATAAATTTCGAGCTTATTTAGTGGGGTCTTTCATCATTGTCTTCACTGACCATTCAGCCTTGAAGTATTTATTGACAAAGCAAGATGCAAAAGCAAGGTTGATTAGATGGATTCTTTTGTTACAAGAATTCGATCTTCAAATCAAAGATAAGAAAGGAGTGGAGAATGTGGTAGCTGACCACCTTTCAAGGTTAGTTATAGCACATAACTCCCATCCCTTGCCTATCAATGATGATTTTCCTGAAGAATCACTCATGTTCCTAGTGAAAACTCCTTAGTATGCTCATATTGCTAATTATTTAGTAACTGGTGAAATTCCAAGTGAGTGGAATGCACAGGACAGGAAGCACTTCTTTGCCAAAATTCATTCTTATTATTGGGAAGAGCCCTTTCTCTTTAAGTATTGTGCAGATCAGATCATTAGGAAGTGTGTCCCTGAAGATGAGCAGCAAGGGATTCTATCTCATTGTCATGAGAATGCATGTGGAGGCCACTTTGCCTCTCAGAAAACAGCCATGAAGGTATTGCAATCAGGGTTTACTTGGCCATCTCTATTTAAGGATGCCCACATCATCTGTAGGAGTTGTGATAGATGCCAAAGGCTTGGAAAGCTAACAAAAAGAAATCAAATGCCTATGAACCCCATTCTGATAGTTGAGTTATTTGATGTATGGGGCATTGACTTCATGGGACCTTTCCCAATGTCTTTTGGTAATTCATACATCTTGGTGGGGGTGGATTATGTTTCTAAATGGGTTGAGGCAATCCCCTGTAAACAAAATGATCACAGGGTGGTTCTCAAGTTTCTTAAAGAGAATATTTTCTCAAGATTTGGGGTGCCCAAAGCCATAATCAGTGATGGAGGTGCTCATTTTTGCAACAAACCTTTTGAAGCTCTGTTATCCAAATATGGAGTGAAGCATAAGGTGGCTACACCTTATCATCCTCAGACTTCCGGGCAAGTTGAGCTAGCTAACAGGGAAATAAAGAACATCTTGATGAAAGTGGTGAATTCCAACAGAAAAGATTGGTCTATTAGGCTTCATGATTCATTGTGGGCATATAGAACAGCTTATAAGACTATTCTTGGGATGTCTCCCTATCGTCTTGTCTATGGCAAAACATGCCATCTCCCTGTGGAAGTTGAATACAAAGCTTGGTGGGCAATAAAGAAGCTGAATATGGACTTGATCAAGGTAGGAGAAAAGAGATATCTAGACCTTAATGAGATGGAGGAATTAAGAAATAATGCTTATATCAATTCCAAAGTTGCAAAACAGAGGATGAAGAAGTGGCATGATCAACTCATCTCTAACAAGGAATTTCAGGAAGGGCAAAGAGTTTTGATGTATGACACAAGACTCCATATCTTTCCTGGGAAGCTCAAGTCGAGGTGGATTGGCCCGTTCATTATTCACCGAGTATGGTCCAATGGAGTGGTGGAATTATTGAATTCCAATGGCAAGGATAGCTTTAAAGTCAATGGATATCGTCTCAAGCCATTCATGGAGCCATTCAAATCAGAAAAGGAGGCAATCAACCTCCTTGAGCCTCAAAAAGCCTAAGTGAAAAAGGGTTTGCTGGACGTGGTTTTACCACAGTCCAAAATTTGTGTAAATTTTGTAAATTTTCAAGTTGTTTCCATACATTTGATCTTAGTTTTTTATCTTAAATCATGCTTTTAGGTGTGTTTTAATCTTTTTGAATGATCCCAGGTGGAAGAAATTTCAAAGAGATTGAAAGAAAAAAAATCGGATCAAAATCGAAGCCAAAACAAAGCAAAAACAGGGGAAAAACAGAGCTCTGCGAAATTTCGCAGAGTGAAGGAAACTTCTGCGAAATGAGCATTTTGTTGCCAAACCATTCCACAGCACTGTAGAAGTCTCTGCGAGGGTGTTTCGCAGCTGCGAAAGTGAATTTGGCACACGAGTGCCACTTCGCAGTACAGTAGCATCCATTTGGCAGCTACGAAATGCATTGCGAAGTGGAAAAGCGTGATTTCGCACCAAAAGTCCCATTCTGCAGGGTATTTCGCAATTGCGAAAGTGGTTTTGGCACACGAGTGCCACTTCGCAGCATAGTAACATCAATTTCGCAGCTGCGAAACATACTGCGAAGTTGCTGCGAAAATGGCATTTTGCTGCGAAATTGGCGTTTTGTTGAGAAACTTAAACTGACCCTTAGGCTTCCGTTTTTCCTATTTATACCGGTCATTTGAGCTGCGAAAAGGGTTTCAAAAATCAGAGCACCATTCTCGCAGCCTGTTCGTCTTCTTCACCAAGCCACGCCGTCCGAGCCTCCGGTCACCTTTTCCGATCAGCAACGTCGGCCAAAGTTCGATAGCCCAAAATGACGTGAACACGAGGGGCTAAGTCTTCATCGCCTTCGAACCGCAAAAAGAGTCTGCGAAAGGAGCCAGTTCCAGATTCTGCTCCAGAACCTTTGCAGCCGAAACCAATTCCACCTCCGGTGAAGCCCGTGCCACCAAAGCCGTCGGCAAGACGATACCTTACCAGGTCAGGCGGTCGGCCATTGCAGAAGAAACCCAGGGTGGAGAGCTCAGAACCCATCGATTTGACTGAGCAATCTCCAGAGCCTTCCCCAATTCCATCACCGGTTCAAACTCCAGTGCCGTCTCTGGTTCCCTCGCCGAGTCCCCTACCAGTTCCATCGCCGGTACCATCTCCGGCGCCGCAAGAAAAATCTCAGGAGCCTCAAGCGCCACTTCCCGAGCCCCAAATTCAAGCTGAAACAGCTCTGGAAGAAGTAATTAGGAGGCCAATGCTACCTCAGCCCCCAATTGAGGGAAACTTGGATTGTCGATCTCGGGCATTTCATTCTGAGCTTTGCTTCAACTTAGCAGCATTCAAAGTGAGGCCGGAGCTTGCCCAATCATTCCAGTTGCTGAGGAGGTACCATATGGAGCAACTGCTAGCTCCAAGAGACTTTTTCTATCCCCAGATAGCCACGGATTTCTACCAATCCATGACAACCAAAGAGGTCAGGAATCCAACCTTGATTTATTTCACAATCGATGGGAAACATGGCATATTGGGAGCAAGACATATTGCTGAAGCCCTGAAAATTCCCTTTGAGCCAACCCAATTCGATAATTTTAGAGCTTGGGCAAATCCTACTGAGCTAGAGATGGTTCGCACCCTTTCCAGAGGAGCTGCAAATCGATCACATCTGCTGAGGGGGGAGCTTCCTCCAGTTATGTTTTTGATTGATGCCTTTTTGCGCCATAATATATATCCATTGCAGCATTGGACCCAAAGAAGGGGAGTTCTCCTGGAAGCTCTTTACAAGATGTCAGAAGGATTTTTCTTTGGGCCTCATCATCTGATCATGGCAGCCCTTCTCTATTTTGAAGAGAAGGTTCACAAGAAGAAGCTTTAGAGAGCAGATTGCATTCTCCTCCTCTTCCCAAGGCTGCTATGCCAAATTTTGGAGCATCTGGGATACCCCTCTAAGCCTCAGCTGGAGAGAAAGCGAATATACCGTGAGCCATTCACTCTTGATAAATGGAATAATATGACGGCCTACAAAGTTGATCAGCCTGGGCAGCCCCAACCAGCTGCAAGGAGAACCTCCCCAAGACGTATACCCGAGGGTATAACAGTTGCTGCTCCTGCCATTCCTAGAGCTCCACCAGCTGCACCTGCTTCATCTCAGCCATCCACATCAGCTGAGCCGAGGATGGCCATTCCTATATCTGAATATCGAGAGTTGTGCCGTGCATTGGAGACTCTTACAGCTTCTCAGGAGATGGCAGCCATCAAAGCATGCCAAGAGCAGATGTTAGCCTCTCAGGCTCAACAAGCTGCCATCTTAAGGCAGCTCCAAGTCCATTTCGATCTGCCACAAGCTATAGAGCCCTCCATTTCTACTCCTCCAGAGCCACACTCTTAGCCTACAGAGTCTCATCCTCCAGAGCCCCAAGCCCCAGCTGATCCACCTACTGAGGAGGCAGATCCTTCTGCCTAGCACCACCACCCCACTAATCAGACATTATATATATTTGCTGTTTATGTTTTTATGCATGTTTGTTTTTTAGTTGAAATGAAGTCCCAGTATTTTGGTACTATATATGGGATTCCTTGTGTTACTTGTCTTTTGCATTGTAATCAAATGAACTCAAAGTAATACAAGTTGAATATTTCTTGTTAAAAGTTAGCATTAAGTTATTCTTATTTCCTTTTCTCACATATTCTATTCTTTTTAAAACATGTGGTTTTCCCCAATCAATATTCGAATTTGATTTCAACAAGGAGGTACCACTTCCTCCCTTTTATTACAGTCACTCAAATCACATTGAGGACAATGCTCAGTTCGGTTGGGGGGAATGAGGAAGGAAGTATGCTAAATCTTTTTGGTAATGCAATTATACTGGTTAATTAGTTGTAGTTTTTACTTTTTACTCTTTTTACTCTATTCTCCATGAATTTTGAGGAAAAATTTTCAAATTAAACCAAGAGAAATTGAACTGTTGTTTTTCACTTGGCTTAGAGTATGGATTATGCTTACTAAAGTGGTTCAATTGTTGAAACTTCTACTGAAATTGAATTGAGTTCTTCTACTTTAAGCTATCCACACACTGTGCACATTAGTTTCCGATTATAAGATGAAAAGCTATTTCCCTCTTGACTTAGGATAATTTTGGGACTTGGTATATTTGACCTCATTTGATAAAAATTGAAACACCCTGCAAAAGGCCAATGAGCCTTTGAAATAAAGAAAGTTGTTTGCTTGCCTTGAAACCCGAGCAAGGTCTGAGGGGCATATGGTGAAAGCCTTTAAAGCCTGGTGCCCTAAGCCTTAATTGGTTGGGAGCCACCGACCTCAATGCTCGTTACAAGGGTGAATAGGTAGAGTTAGCATATGGTAGATGCTTGGGTATTAGAAATTCATTCTTAAAAGTCCGGGGAAAAATCCGAGAAGTTAGTGGTTGAAAGATCCTTAAAGCTTGGTGCCCTAAACCTTAATTGGTTGGGAGTCATCGATGGACCCTCATTACATGGACAAGTCAGAAAGAGTACCCCATAAAGCTACCTTGAAAAAAAAAAAAAAAAAAAAAGGTGTGTTCTTTTCTTATTGATTTTGGTCAGTTTGCTAAAGTGTTGAAAAGAGATAGGTTGGGGGGTGAGACTAGTTTAGCATATTATTCTCGGAAGCTAAGGAACTAATACACATAGATTTTTGTGGAAGATTAAAGTTTGATTCTTAGAAAGTGGAAATGATTTTAAAACTTCAGTTTGCATAATGCACTCCCTTGATTGACAGTGTTTAGCATAGGTGTTATGACTCTTGTTGAGATTTGGGTTTGTATTTCTTTAATGATTCATGTGAGAAATAGATCATCATGCCACTTGAGAATTATTTTCCTTTAGCATGATGTTGTAAATTTTAGATTAGTTTGTTATTTATTTTCATTTTTCTCTCCTATATTGCTAAGGGACTAGCAATATGTCGGTTGGGGGGAGTGATTACTACTCAAAAAGTGCTATTTGATAGCCTATAATTAATCCTTTTAAACACTTTTGAGTAGTAGTTTAGGCCTTTTAACTCAATTGGCATGTTAAGGATCCTTTAAAGCAATTTTAATCACTTTGTGCAAGTTTTGGTGTTTTTGTTAGTATTTTGATCACCAAAGCAAGTCAAGACTGAGGAGAGCTATGAGGAATCTTGGGCAAAGCTTAGAAGTCATTTGCCAAGAGTGAATCCGGATTGCAAGGAGAAAAAGCAAAGAGAATCTGCCATAAAGCATATTCTTGATGACAGTCATAGTAGCCACTTTTGGAGCACTTTCTGAAGTCCAAATGATGCATGCTATCATTTCAAAGCTCAGGAAGTCAACAATCCAATGCTTTAAACGGTGTGGAATTCGGAGTTGAAACGAGGAAGTTGCAGCCATTACAAGCCAATCACTCCGAGCTGAAGGAAGCATTTTGCAAAGTGTTGCGAAATCACCCTTTTGTTGCGAAGTGATTTCGCAGCATTTTTGTACAGTAAGGTGTTTCTCCTTCTGACGATGCACGAACCATGCCGCGAGAAGGGAGCTAGGAACCTCAAGGTGGAAGCCAACTTTGCAGCCCTGTGAAGATAACTTGGTGTTGCGAAATAATTTCGAAGCCCTCTTGAGTGTCTGCGAAATCTCGCAGACACCATTTTTCTCCTGCGAAATGGTTCCTGGAGCCTCCCGATATTTGCTACCGACATTGGGAGATATTTTCCATTAGATTTTTGTTGTCTAAATCCCAAAATACTCCTTGTAAACCACCAATTACATGATTCCTTAGTTTTTAAGTTAGTAAAAAGACTAAATATCTATGTAATAATTAGTTTTATATTATGTTCATATATATACCTCTCGGGAGCCTGTTCTCGAGGAGGAGTTCCTTCTGTAAATGTTTGGGTAAGCAAGTAAAGTCTATTTTTCTTTCTACTGCCTTACCTTCTCACTTTGTATTTTCATTTTATTTCTAAGTTATGAATTCTCTGAGGAGTTTTCCCCAGAGAATGAGTAACTAAACCTCTAATTCCTTGGAGCTAAGGTTGCCGGGGAAGGTTCCAAGTGCAAGAATGCAAAGCTCTGTGGTTTTAGCTATTAATGAAGAGGAAGTGAAATCCTTTAGTGATTTCTATGTTTTTAGTTAACTTAAAACACCTTAGAGTCACCTGGGCCAACACTTGGTAAGGCAAGTGATTTCCAACCATGGAAATGCACTAGTTTACCCCTTGCGAGCCTCTGGTAGGTGACTTCAAGGTAGGATTTTCTAGAATAGCCAACACTTGATAAGCTTTTGGACTCCAAGGAGACATCCATTAGTTATCTCTTGCGAGCTTTTGACGGGTAATCCAAGGTTAAAGATCACCTTGAATGGTTAAGGCTTAGTGAGAGGCTTAAACAATTGCAAGTTGCATCAGTGAGAGAATTAAAGTGAAATCTAATTGAAGGAGTCTCTGTACATCACCGGTTAGAGAATTGACTATATGTTGAATCTCTAACGCGAGGAAATGAACCATCTAACCAGAGCCGTGTCTTTTGCATGAGGAACCACCCTAGTAAACCTAAATCTCCAAGGAATGCTTTTCTTCCTAAATTATTCCAAACTTCTGTTGTGTTAGTTAGTTTAAGTCTAAACTTTTACCAATCAAAGTTTGTGTTTTCCTTCTTAATCTAACCTTGAAATGAAACAAGACCAATTCACTTGGAATTGGTATCATTGATTGCTTGTTAATCATTCCCAGTGAACGACCCTAGAGCCACTATACTATAGTAGCTTTTTCTTTGCTACCCTAGTGTATGGTGTTATAGGTAATAAATTTTGTTGATTACTCCCTCAATCAAGGAGCACCAACTGAACACAAATCAACTGAGACACCAATTAGGCATGAATCAGTATTCTTCATCCAATTTTATGGGATTTTGGAAGGATGCAAATGCAATTCACTATAGCTAGGTGAAAGGTGTTGCTACAGGGTTCAACCTCCTCAGAACTTCGGGCTCTTGAAAGTGATACTATTTCTAGAACATTGAGGCAAAGTGATGGTAGAGGAATTATCTTACAGCTTTGTGCAATCCAACATGGGCATACAAATCAGAAGGAGTTACTGTCGGATGCAATGGCACCTTTGCTCATTGAGTTCAGTGAATTGTTTGAAGCACTTACGAGATTACCACCTCCACACTCTCATGACCACAGGATTCCCCTCCAGCCAGGAGCAGGTCCAATTTGTGTATGTCCTTATCGATCCCCGCATTTCCATAAACAAGAGATTGAATGCTTGGTGAAGGAGATGTTATCACAAGGTATAATTTGGCCTAGCCAAAGCCCATTTTCCTCTTCGGTACTTTTAGTGTGAAAACATGATGGGAGTTGGAGGTTTTTTGTGGACCATTGAGCACTAAACCAGGTGATCGTTAAAGATAAGTTTCCAATTCCAGTTATAGATGAATTGTTGGATGAGCTACATGGTGCCAAATTCTTCACCAAATTGGTTCTCATATTTGGGTATTTTCAAATATGAATGAATCCTCTTAATGTACATAAAACAGCCTTCCGAACTCACCACGGGCACTTCAAATTTCTGGTAATGCCTTTCAGCCTCTCTAACGCCCCATTTACATTTCAATCACTCATGAATGACATTTTCAAGGCTCATCTAAGAAAATTCATTTTGGTATTCTTTGATGACATTCTAATTTATAGTAGCACATGGGTTGAACATTTGAAACATGTTAGAATTGCTTTTTCCATTTTGCGAGCTCATCATCTTGCAGTCAAGAAAGAAAAATGTCAGTTCGAGCAGACATAAATCAAATATTTGGGGCATATCATTTGTCAAAATGGTGTGAAGATGGATTCAAAAAAATTAAAGGCAATGATGGAATGGTCAAAACCAACAACTATCAAAGCTTTGAGGAGTTTTTTAGGACTAACGGGTTATTGTCAGAAGTTTATTGCAGGTTATGGAAACATTGCAGCTCCTTTGGTTGACATGTTGCAAAAAAAAAATGCTTTTTCTTGGTCTCAAAAAGCGGAAGAAGCATTTGAACTATTGAAACAAACCATGATGCAGGCTCCATTTTTAGCCTTGCCAAATTTCCAACTCTTATTTGTGGTGGAATGTGATGCATCGGGGAATGGATTAGGAGCTGTCCTAATGCAAGAACAAAGACCTATTGCTTATTTCAGCACTGCCTTAAATGGAAAACGCCTTTTGTTGTCCACTTATGAAAATGAACTTATGGCACTTGTTCTTACGGTAAAAGAATGGCAACCTTACTTGCTTGGGCATCATTTTGTGGTCCAAACTAACCAACGCAACCTCAAATTTCTTTGGGAGCAACAAATAATGACAGAACCGCAACAAAAATGGTTGCTCAAATTAATGGGTTATGACTTCCCCATCGAATTCAAGAGGGGTAAGAACAATATGGCAGCAAATGCTTTATCAAGAAATGACACACGAGGGGAATTCAATGCAGTCTCTAGTCCCCTACCCCAATGGTTGGAATCCATCAAGGTCGAGAATCAATCACACCCAGAGCTGCAACGAATTCATCACTTACATGAGCAAGGAGAGGCTATTGGACCATAGGAAAATCGAAATGGCGTAATATTCTTTAAGGAGCGTATCTATCTTCCATCAAACTCAGAACTCATCCCAATCATTCTCCAAGAAATTCATGGCATTGGGCATGAGGGTCTTTATAAAACTCTTCATCGAGTGAAGGAGGTATTCTATTGGAGGCAAATGAGGAAGGTTGTACTGGATTACATCAAGCAATGTGATATTTTTTAATGCCATAAGATAGATCACCAAAATCCAGCAGGTATTCTCCAACCATTGCCTATTCCTACACAGATAAGGGGAAAACAGTACTGCTTGTGGTGGTGGATCGATTGTCCAAATATGCACATTTTATTCCCATGTCTCACCCTTACACTGCACCAAAAGTGGCTCAAACATTCTTTGAAAATGTGTTTAAACTCCATGGCATGCCATGTTCAATAGTATGTGATTGGGACTCCACTTTTATAAGTGCTTTTTAGAAAGAGCTTTTCAAATTGTAGGGCACTAGCTTCAATTTTAGCTCATCTTACCATCCCCAAACAGATGGCTAAACTGAAGCAGTGAATCGGACTCTTGAGATGTACTTGCTTTGCTTTACTAGTTCAAGACCAAAGGAGTGAGTTCAATAGGTTCCTTAGGCTGAACTCTATTACAACATCAGTTTACATGCTTCTACTCGCAAAACTCCCTTCAAAGTGGTGTATGGAAGAGAGCCCCCCAACTTGCTTTCCTATGTTCCTGGACATCAAAAGTTGAAGTTGTAGATAACATGCTCCAAGCAAGAGATAAAGTTGTAAAAGACCTAAGATGTCAGCTCCAATAAGCACAAGCCAAAATGAAGATTGCTTATGACCAAGGGAGAGTTGAGAGAGAATTCATTATTGGTGATTGGGTATATCTGCAACTACAACCTTATCAGCAAACTTCATTGGCTTTGAGATGGTCACATAAACTCTCCCCGCGATTTTATAGGCCATACCGTGTGCTAGAACAAATTGGTTCGGTGGCTTATCGACTTGATCTCTCGCCAGGAAGTAAGATTCATCCAGTTTTCCATGTGTCGATCCTTAAAAAATAGCTGGGATCAACTGATAAAACTGATTATCCTCTTCCATTAGTATCAGAAACATCAGGTCACTTACAACCTCAGCCTATAGTAGTTCTAAATTCTCACAGCAACGGGCATAAACATGAACTACTTATTCAATGGCAGGGGCTCCCAACAACAAATGCTGCTTGGGAGGATGAGTACCAACTTCGAAACAAATTTCCAGACTTTGTGTGTCCTTGAAGACAAGGATGATTCCAATGGGGAGGAAATGTCATGTGCAACAATTTTAATTTATTTATTTATGATATTTTGGTTTATTGAGTTAGTTCAAATAACTAGCAGTAGTGGGCTAGAGAGTAGGTAACATGACCTATTCTTTAGCTAGCTATTTTTTAGTAATTGTTGTTGTTTAATCTCAAAGTTGTTGAGTGTGTTAAGTTATAAACTTCCTTATTCTTGAGCAATAAAACCATCAGATGAAAAACTTCCAAAAATTTGTCTTTGTTTTCTGCTTTCCAAATTCTTTCAATTCTACTCATATTTTGTCTTAGCAACATAGCTCAAGGGCGAGGTAGGGGGCCAGGGAGGGGATGAGATTGTGCCATTAACTTAGAACGTGACATATTATGCTAGAGATTATCCCATTAAAATACAACATGATAGTTTTGAGATTGAACTACAATAAATAAATAACATTTGTATAAAGTTAATAATCATATTAGTCCACAATGCATACCTCATATAATGTGTTAAGTTTCAAGATTTGAGATTTCATGAAATCTATTAATTCAAATTAGATCATTGAGCTTTCTCAAAGGATTAATTCCTTAGTGCAAGCATATTATAGAGGATAAAAACTAGATATAGTTATTAAGTATTGAAACTTCCTATGCTTCAACACTTCTTATATCTATATCTTGAAGTATGAAGTATGATCAATTCCCTCACTCCACTGAATTTTTCCAACTACTCGTCATCACATTTCTATCCATCATGTATAATCTTCATAAGTTCATCTCCATCCCATAACATTTTTCCATTTGAAATATTTATAAGAAATTTTTAATAATTTTTTTATATTATAAGAAAATATAATATCACAAAGATAAATTCCCAACGCACGAACAATTCAAAAAATTGATAATAGAGTTCAAGTACTTTTTCTTTTTTGGTTTTATCTTGATTCATATATAACTTGTGATGAAAGCCCGACTTGCAAAATTTCATGCTTTCTTTACTACTCTTGTAGATGTTGCCTCTAATAGCCATTCCAATACTGTCCAATGCCACATCAATAATGTGTAAGTTTAACACTTTTGTCTTGTAAGATTGACCTTTTTCAAATCTCTAGTTATTAGCTTTGTGCCAAAAATTCAAGACTACGTGACATTCAGATCAAGAAGAAGAAAATTGACTTGTATGAATTTTGATTTTCTATATATATATATATATATATAGAGAGAGAGAGAGAGAGAGAGAGAGAGAGAGAGAAAGGTAATGTCACCTTTAGACTACTCCTAAAACAAACTTTAGGTATATTTATTGGTTGTAATCTAAAAACTCAAGTAGATATTAATGTCCATCTCTACTGCATTTCATGTCAAACTTTTGTTGGTGGGTAAGGATTTATCATATATATTGCTTTATAACTCACAAATTAATTAATTTTATTTCATATATATGACTTATAATCTTATGGGTGAATAATATTGCATTCAAGTGCGTGAGGACAAACAACACATATGAGTTCAAAATTTTTAATATATTATTATTAAGCTATATATCAAACTTTTTTTTTATGTATTTTTAATTTAAAAAAGGAAAAATGAAAAAGGCCCTAAAGATTAGTTAATTTATCTTATTGTAAGGATTTAGTTTTTCCATAAATTATAAATTTTTCAAAACTTCTTATCATCTTAACAAATCAAGTGGTTTTTAATTAGCAAAAAAGAAAAGAAAAAAGTTGAACAAGTAATTTTATTTTGGAGTGAAGAGCCCTTATTATTAAACATCACAAAGTATTTTTAATTTTTTTTCACTAGAGCATACATTTCGCAATTGTACTTTTTGTACCTAAACGTCTTCAATACGCAATATATATGCATATAAACCATCATAAATTATATAGTCCACCATGGTTTTCATATGATTTCAATTAATAAGTAATTGATAATTTATATATGTCATCAAATAAGATGAATTTACAAGACCCCCAACTTTTGAGGAAATATCACCTAAAATACACTCAAAGAATATTTAGTAGTCATTTAAATGAGGTAATAGATATAATGAATTTCTCAAATAATGATAATATTAAAAAAAAAACTTGAATTTATTTTTTAAAATGTAGACTTTTCTTTTTCAAATGTTAATTTCCATTATTGAATTTGTTTTTTCTCTTTCTCTAGTGTATATATATATATATATATATATTTAAAAAAAAACTTATTCATATAAATATACTACCTTTAGAACTAAATATCAAAATTTTAGTGGACCCAAACCATATCAAGATACATTCTCCATGTTATATGTGCCAACATCAAGAGCAAGTTTGTGATCAATGCTTTCCAATTTAGATTTTTAATTTTAAAATAGAATTTAAAATATCAAAGAAGTAAAATCCTCTCTAAATTTTCCTATAAATAGATCAAAGATCAAAGCATTATACCTCTCTATTAAACTTTCTATATTGCATTTGACCTTAAGAATCCATTGGCTTCTAATTATCTTAAGCCCAAGGGGAAGATCAACCAACTCTCAAAGGGAGTTGGTTGCAACTTTTCACATTTCACAAGGGAGAGCTTTCTTGAAGCTTCTTGGCTTGTCATCATCATCATGCAAAGCATACATGAAAACTTTCCCCTTAATACGGAACAACTTCACCTTTGGTTTTTACTCAATACTCGTCTAATGTAATTTTTTTTATTAATAAAATTAGAAATGAGCATTGAAATTACATTCCTTAGTGACTAAAAAGTTATTAAAATCACATCTTCGCAAGAAAAATATAATAGAAATATTTAATTCAAATAAATTTTAACAAATGTATTTGGGTAGAATAGCATTTGTTTAAATAGAACACTTTCCTTTTGACATTGATTTAATTAGTTAGGATTATATTATCAAATTTTGATGAATTTTAATCGCTACTCACACTTATCAAGGGGATTAATATAAAGGAGGCATTAGTATGCACTACATATTTCAGCAAGTAGTAGTAACAACTGAGATTATATTCACAATCATAGACATCACAATATTTGAGGTTTTTTTATTTTATTATTATTATCTTGTTTCAACTCAATAGAAATCAATAGAAAAATTTACATAGGAAATACAGCCTCTATGCTTGCACCACCAACATATGTGAGTACAAATTGGCCTTCTAGGATTACAGGGTGGTAAGCGTACTGCCGAATCTATAACATATGTGTCATGATTATCACTCTTAATATCAATTAACATAAAGATGAATCAAAGAGAAAATGAATTAATTAGTGAAATATAGAAATCCTTACAAATTTTTGAATTAATTTTGTCTAGCCCTTATATTACAAAAAAATTTACAATCTTTTATAAATGATTACTCATTTTCACGAAACCAATTTCAATACCTCCGTTCTGTAATAAATAATTTAAGCCATACAAATTAGAAACTTTCTATGATCCTTTAATGATTTCATTAATATGAAAATAAAATATTTACTTAGATTTATAATTTACGTTGATAAATTATAAGTTTTATGATCAAGTCCTTTGAACATTGAATATGGATTTTCAAATTTATTTTCGTTTTAGGACATTGGGTTATTCTTGATCAAGTTGAGTTCTATAACTCAAAATTATATCTAAAACATTTTCTTAGTTTAGATCCTTAATTACCATTTAATGAATCAAATTGAAGTATGTCACAATGTTTAGGTTCTCACTTTTCTTGTAGATTTGACTTTAGGAAATGTAACGATAGGATACACTTAGTTAACTACTGATTAAGGGATGACAACAATCACTAGTGCTGCTATAAAGTACTATTGTACCTTCTTTAGTTTTATTCTAATTTTAGTACTCTATTTTGAAATTGGTTTTGCTAAACCAAGGTCAAAGATCGTTGTTCTCCCAACCAAAAACAACTAAAAAGAACAAGCAACTATTGGTATAGTGGCTTGATTGATCCCATAAGGATAGGCATTGTGGTACCTAATGGTGTAAAGATCTAAGATTTCCATCCTAATCTAATTGAATCAAAAAGATGAACTTTTTAGGGTGTAAAAATGTAGAAAAACATACTATAAATATAAAATGATAAAATTATATAGAAACAAGTTCACTCCTAAATTCAAATCTCAAGGAAAGTAGGGTCCAATGTGCTCCTATAACAGCCACACTCTTTCACATTCAGTTTTCAACCAACTAAGCCCAATACTCATCTCAAGCACCAACCTTAGATACATCACAATAAGGGATCAAATTGAATCTTAGTGAATCAACTCAGGAAGCATTCGTTAAATCCAATAAGAATCACACATATAGAACCCTAGTAAATTTTAAAGAGAGTTATTTTTCCTTGTCAAATTTGTGAGAAATATGAATCTTAGAGTAAGGACAACTTTTTTTAATACTTTATATGCACTCCACTAAGACTCCCATAGGAGATCAACTTTTTATAGATA
Source organism: Vitis vinifera (assembly GCF_030704535.1). Lineage (NCBI taxonomy): Eukaryota > Viridiplantae > Streptophyta > Magnoliopsida > Vitales > Vitaceae > Vitis > Vitis vinifera. Next base: position 5,038,940 of record NC_081819.1, read on the forward strand.
AAAAAAAGGGTTTATCCACTCATTGGCATCCCACATAATGTATTCAATTCACAAAATTAATAGAGATGTATTGCAATAATCAAAAGTAAGTTTATGTTGTTTTCATTCTCCTTCCTCATAAAAATCTCTAATGGAAGTCTTTATACTTACGAACAAATGCTAAAGACAACAAGAAAATGGTCAAAATGCCTAAAAATGAGTAAGAGAGCCAAATGAAGTCTCAGAAAAATATATCAAATTTTATAGATCAAAATTATGATAGATGATCAATATGGTAATGAAATGTTCAACAAAGATCTTATCTTTTTAGGTCACCATTGAAATCCATGGGCTATTGTTGAAATCAATATTGAATCATTTTGTCCTTGTATCAAAAAGTTCATCTTGAACAACATCACTCCTCTTAGCCTTCTCCAATTGTATTAAACTCCAATACACTCAAGTCAAGTCAAAATACTTTGCAAAACACCTTTTGCATGGATCGGTACAAAAAATGCAAAAAATGCAAGTGTTTGCCAAAATCTTGAGCTTATATAAGTTTGGTGTAGAAATTTTCAATAGTGAAAATTTGATAAATGAGTATGTCATCTCCATTGGTATCAAAATTTCCTACCAAGGTTTTCAAGTATCAAAATTATGTCCAAATGTTATTGAATATAACCAATGAAGGAAACTAAGGCTTGATTCTCTAGGTGCTTTATCAAAATTTCGATAAAGCACATTTTAGTATCAAAATAGGTTTGAAAAAGGGCATTAGACATCTAATTTATACTATTCATATGCCTTGACCCTTTCTACACACCCATCATGGTACTTTAAGATTAAGTTTCAAATGCTTTTAGCACTCCCGATGTTGCTCATGCTATAAATTCTAGTTATTCTCAACAAAATAGAGTATATCTCAATAGAAAGCATATATCAAACATGAGCAACAATTTAAATAATATTGATATCTTTTAATCATCATATAGAATTATAAATTTCTCTAATATAAATAGCTCTAGCACAACTCATTAGACAATTACTCTCTACCTCAATCAAATTAAAGTACCTTGAGGTGTTTATCTAATTGGTTCTCAAATTCCACCTTATCTTTGAATTTATTCAAGCCATCAAATTTCCTATGCATAAGGTAAACATAAGCATACATAGAGTAATCATCTTTGAAGGTAATGAAATAATCATACCCTCCATGCACTTAGACATTAAAAGGTCTACACACATTAGTATGCATGAACTTCAGTCATTCTTTAACGCTAACCTCTTCAACAGTAAAGTGTTTGTTTGTCATTTTACCTTCTATATAAGATTCGCATACTACAAGATCTTCTAGAACTAACAAGTGCAATGTTCTAAACTTAACCAATCTTTGGATCATATTTAGATTAATATGACTTAGGTGTAGATGCCATAGATAAGTCTAATTAATGCTAGGTACTTTCCTCTTAAGTGAGGCATGATCATTTTCAATGATAGATAACAATGATATAAGAGTAATATAAAATATATTGTCAACCAACATATTTGAGCAAATAAATGAATCATTCTTTCAAATGAAAACATTTTTATTAAAATAAACTAAATAATTCGATTTATTTAACCTAGAAACTAAAATCAAATTCTTTCTATACTTAGGTACATAAAGACAATCCTTGAGTTCTAAATATTTCTTATTTTTTAATACTAAAGTAACATCTCCCACTCTCTACGTAGTTATCCTTGTAGCAGATGCTAGAGTCAAGTACACCTCTCCCTCATTTAGTGTTCTCCTTGGTTGAAGCCCTTGTAATGAATTATAGATATGATTAGTAGCTCCAAATTCTATCCACTACTAAGCATGATTCAACTAAAAGTGTATGGGATATACCTTCCCTTTTCTTCAAAAAAATAAGGGCATTCTTTCTTCTAGTGGCCTTTCTTGCCACAAATGAAACACTTACCCTTCCTTTTTCTTTTCCTAGTCTTATTTTTTCCATGTTTGGATATCTTCAAAGAATTCTTTTTCTTCTTATTATGAGAAGAATCTGAAGAATCTTTTAGTACCATGTGAATACCCTTAGGATCCTTGAGAATACCCTTAACCATCTGAAGTTCCTTCATCAGTTCTAGCAAGATCATCATTAACTTATTCATATTCATACTATAATTGAGCTTAAACTACTTGAAGGAGTTTGGTGAGGTCTCTAGGATCATATCGACCTAGGTTTCCACATCGATTTAAGCTCCAAGGATCTCCACCTCATTGAAGAGTGCAATCATATGAATAATATGATCTCTAGGGAGTTCCTTCTATCATCTTGGGGCTCATGATGGTCCCTAGGGTAGCTTGCTTAGTTGGCCTACCCTTATCACCAAACTTCTCTTGTAGGCTCAAGAGAATCTCATAGGTAGTGTCAATGCCCATGTGTTGTTGTTGCATCACATTACTGAGAGACCTAAGTATGATACAACAAACCTTCTCATTTGCTCTTTGTCGCTAGAAATGAGCATCTTTCTATCCCTACATGGAAAACTCATTGGGAATGGGTGGAGCAATCTCTTGAGTTACCCATTTCAAATATTTTATTATGAGCACTATGTCCAAGTTTCTTTTCTAGTCAATATAATTAGATCTAGTCAACTTATCATCAATGAGAATAAGGATGAAAGGGTTATAAGACATGATTCCTGTAAAAAAACAAAATATTCCATGAATTAATAAAAAAAACTAAGCACTCAAGGAAACTGTGGTAATTAATTTAGCAAAAAGGTAGTACTCTCAAACTATATGTATCCATGAAAGGTATCTTATTATCATAAGAATCAGGCCTACTTTAAGCAGGTCATGACTCTTATTACCAAGTAGAAACCCTCTCTAATTTATTAACATACTTTAAACATAAAAAGGTTATCCTAAGACATTGATTAATATACCTTTGTATTCAGCCCTTAGCACATGCACGTGGAACCACTTTAAGTGATTCTACCATTTCATATCTAAGTTAAGCATATAACCAAGATCCTTGACACCAATGTTACCAAATGAAGAGTTCCATCTTTAGGATTGATCACTCTTATTACAAACATATACCGTCTTGTCCTTTTAGGATAATCTATATCCCTTGATTCCTTTGATCACCCCATCTTTAGAATGGTTATGAGCCTAAAATCAAGATGGGCTCAATCTTAGAGGTTGTGGGCTTACTTATTGCCCACTCCTAATTAATATTTTAGAAGAAAAACTACAATAATTTTGGTAACCATCTTAAAATAAACTATCTTTCATGAGAATTTCTAAAACTTTTATTTATTACATGAATTAGGACTCCTGTGCCAAAGCGAGATACCTTTTCATATTCCTTATCCTTGAATTTTCCTTTTCAAAAAATGCTTTCCTGCTTCTCTTAAGGGATGAGAGCCTAAAGGATCAATTTAGGTGTTGTTCAGCTTAAAGAACCACCTAACCTAAATAAAGGAAAATTCCAAAAGGGATTTGAAATCCCAATTGGCACCAACCAATTCTTTAAATAAATAATAATGTAAAATAATCCCATTAAAATATGTTCTTTTACAAAAATTGAAAATTATTGTTTTGAAGAATATTTCAAAAATATTTTTCAATTATTTCCTAGCACATGCAATATATAAAATATAGGCATAAAAGAAAATAATAAAATTGAATCCCATGGCCTTAGGGATCTTGTTGCTTATTTGGTAATCCAAATATTTGAACTTCAACGATCCAAAAATACCAAATTTTATCTACAATAAATTAGGCTTAGTATTTTGGATAAAGAACCCCAAAATTTGCCTTAAACGCCAAGCAACCATCATGAGCACTTAAGCACCCAAAATTTTTGAAGAATGCTTAAAGCACTTAAGCACTAATCCCACCGCTTGAGCATTGCTGTAGAATTTCAAAACCCAAGAGTTGGTTCTTAAGTTTTTCGATGGCTATTTTCTCAAAAGTTTTCAACTTTATGAGAAGATATTGCACATGAACCTTTTGCAACTATATGGATTGTTTCCATCCTCCATTGGTTACATAGAATGGAAAAAGCCAAATTCTTTACATAAAAAATCCTATACTCCTTCAAAAGGAGTTTATAAACCATTCTAAGATAAACACGAAACTTTTACATAAGAACTAAAACCCTATGCCCCTTATGAGGCTTATAACCCACTAGGAAAAGTAATCAACAATCCAAATAATTATTATAACCTTAAAAATAAACAATCACAAGTATAACCATCATATTATAAAAAAATCATAATATAAAAAACATATTCATTATCCTTGGGACCATGAGATAAAATACCCTACAAAACCAAGTTACCACACCTTAGAATGGTTTTAACAGACTTACTAACCTATGGCTCTAATACCAATTGGTGGGAAAAATCCGGATCTCTCCACTTCCTAAGCTTGGATTAAGTTAGGAATATACATGACTATCCTAGGCTTTTCTAAATCCCATGCACAATGATAAAATTTCATTTTTAAACTTTATACGAATTTAGAATATGCTAATGAAAAACATACATGAGATTTTGATGTTCTTGGATTGATTCCTTGTGAAGAAGTTGAAGAACAAAGTCACAAGAAGTCTTGTAAACCCAAAGTCTTTTGCATGATGATTGGGACCTTGATCTTGATACACTTTCAGTGTGGATGGAAGGGAGGGTGGGGGCTATGGCTCTTTCTTTCTGGAGGTGGAAGATGGCTCTCTAGAAAAAACTATGGAAACCATAACCCTAATAAGGACATTTATAGGGTTCCCTATTTTGCTTAAGTGACTTGAGTTCACTAAGGGCTTATGACACTTAATCTAGTCTTAAATAGGTCCTAATTGATTAATTAACCCACCTATTAATTAATCAATTAACTCAATCTAGAGACTTTGTTCACTTACCCCTGTGCAACTTTGTGTAATTACCAAAATGCCTTTATGCATAAAAATGAACCTAGAGTCAATCTAACCCTCTTAACTCATGTCAACAAGGTATATGAGCTTAGAGCGAGGACCACTAGGACCCATAGGAGTACTAGCTCCCTCATAATCTAATTTTGAAGTTGATTCAATATCCCACTATAAAGAATCAACTAAACTCTAGTATCCTTTATAAATAAAAAGTAGACATCATGTGCTCGGGTCCGTGACCTACTATCCATTGCGTTCAATCTCCCCATGAATCGATGTCCATAGTTTGACAAACTGAAAGTTATTAGCCTTTCAAGACCACCTACCATCTTTGAGTTACAATTCCCCCTATTGTGTATTCAACTAACATGTTTTAGCTCTACAAGAGCATATGTCGTGTTCCACTTAAAGAACTACTATGACCATAGTTTCCATGAACTCACGTTCATAGGATCACCTAATGGGACTCATTGTCTTAATCCCATGAGATATCATGGTACCTCTATTGAAAATACCTATTACTACTGGTTTTCATCAACAATGACCCAATCTATAGGTAATATATTATCAGCTTAATTACAACCTCACTCATAGGTCAAAGTATTGTTACCTTTAATACAAGCTCACTATTCTCTCAAAGTTGAGAGACAACAGAAAAAGTAACTTAGTGAAGTCATGACTACTTGATAACCTTAAGTCATGACTCATTATAAGTCCTGTTAAGTGTGTAATCATACTCACCATGGGAAACCCATCTCGATGGCCAAGGCCAATCATCCCTCCAATTAGGAGGTGATGCCCTACAACCTCTAATGCATTGCCTAAACCCATGAATAAGCTATGAACAAGTTATCTATTTGCAAGGTAACCGGTGACTTGAATCTTCTATGCAACTTCTAATGCATCTAAGTCACGTACAATGCAAAAAATGCAAATCAAAGTGTTTATAACATCATGTCAAGCTTTTAAGGGCTCTATCTTAACAACATGAAAAATGAAGATGCGACACAAAGTTAAATAGTGACATAGAAAAGCACAACTTGAAGTTGAACAATGATTTGAAGCTAAAGGAATGACTTGAAGCTAAACAATGACACAAAATCTAAAGGTACAACTTGAAACCAAAAAATGATGCAAAAAATAGGGAAAACTAAAGGTACGACTCAAAACTAAATAATGAAAAAGAAAAATAGTGGCAAGAATTACAAATAAACAAAGACAGAGAAATAGAGGCATGGCTTAAAGGCAAATAATAACATGAAAACTAAAGACATTATTGCTTGAAGCCAAACAATGACACAAAAACTAAAGACTCAATCTAAACAATGACATAGGAAACTAAAGGTATGGCTTAAAGCCAAATGATGACATGATGGATAAGGCAGGCCTAAAAACCAAACAATGACATAGAAAACTAAAGGTGTGCCTAAATCCAAACAATGATAAGGAAAGATAAAGAAGCAACTCTAAGTTGAAAAATAACATATAAATCTAAAGTCAATACTCAAAGTTAAATAATGACAAGAAAACTAAAAAATGTAGTATGTTAATCTATTAAAGTTTAATAAGAAAACTTTGATTGAGTTTCTCAAAACAAAAAATAAAACTTTAATTAGATGAACCATAAGGGACATTAAATCATTTCTAGGACATGTATGATTTTATGGGAGGTTCACCCAAAATGTTTGTTAGCCAAGCATTTGAATGGACTAAAAAGTGTTCATAGATAATTGAATAGCTGAAGGAAAAACTTATTTCAATACCCATTATACAACCCCACAATTGAAGTTTACTATTTTAGTTGATGTGCAATGCAAGTGATTTTTCCATTAGGTTGTCTTAGGGCAATAAAAAGACAAAAGGCCATATGTCATGCACTAACACTACTCTTGATAGTGCACATATGAATTACACCACTATTGGAAAAGAGATCATAGCCATTGTATTAGCCTTTAACAAATTCGGAGTTTACCTCACAAGGTCCCCAATAGTAGTGTACATGGATCATTGTGCCTTAAAATACTTGCTAGTTGAGAGACATGCTAAAACAAGGTTGATTCATTACGTACTATTACTATAAGATTTAAGGATTCAACTTGGGCTCATAGAATCAAAGAATATGATTCTATAAGCCCATAAAAAGATATCTTAAGATTCCAATAGTTATATATGAAAAGAAATTCTTTCTTTAGTTCTCTGAACTCTTTTTCATAAAAGATTTCTTATTTGTTCCTTGTTATATAACAACTTCATTAAATTTTAAGAATTTTCAAAAAGAGTTTTCAAGTGCCCAAGTATGTACTTTTTCTCTTTATTATATATATATTTAATTTATTTAATAAAGCTTTTAACAAATATTCTTTTTTTTTTTTGGCAAAAAGTGTGAAATTTTATTAAAAAATTACAGATTTTTCCTTTTTTGTTTTTTTTTTTAAAAAAACGGTAATCTGGTTGTGGTCTCAGAAGTAATCTGATTTCTACTACTCCTCTTTCGCATTCATAACTGTCTCTCTTTCAAACCAATAACAAACTCTCATTTTCTCTCACTTTCCCTAGAAAATTCAACCTGCTACCTTTCACGAATCTAACACAATCTTATAATTTGGAAGTTGTTGATTTCACATTCAACAATTTCTTGGTTTTTTTATTCATCAATCGGTAAAATTCTCTTAACTCTTTCTTCTCTCTTTCTTCATTTATTTCTCTAGAAATCCATGTCAAGTTCATTTGTTTGTTTCATATTTAAGAATCGTAATTGTCTCTCTATCACTTTCTCTCACTTTCGGTCTCACTTTCTCTAGAAAATTGAATTCAAGTTTGCTAACTTTCAAGAATCTGATAACTTGGGTGTTGTTGATTTCACCTTCAACAATTTGTTCTCTATCATGTTCATCATCAATCAGGTATAGATTCTGTAGTCCCTTGTTTCATTTTCTTGATATCCTTGTCAATTCAATTAGCTGTGATGACTACTATGATCCATAAGTGTTTCTTTCTCAATTTCTTGGTCAAGAATTTGAAAGTGAATTTCACTTGGAAGTTAATTTCTTTTTTCTAATCAAATATCCTTTTCACTTGGAAGTTGTTGCTTTCAAATTAAGTTCTCATCCTTTTTATAATATTTTTATTCTTTCTCTTAAACTCAATCTGAATGCATGGGTCAAGGAAACTGGTAGGTCCTCCCACAACACCAAAACCAACTCCAACTCAAGATCCCAATGCTATTTGTGTTGTAAGAAAAATACAATTCTCTTGTTGCTATGATTTTTATGTTTTCTATCCTAATCTCAAGCTCAATATCTCACATGCAATTTCAGTGGAATGAAAGCCACCCTACTGTCAATGTAGGCCAAGTTTTTATGTCTGTTCCTCTTCTTCCTCCTCCTCCTCCTCCTTCTCTTCCATCATCATCACAACCATCACCACCATCACCTCCTCCTCCTCCTCAACCATAATAGCCTAATGACATGGCTCCATATATCTGGTCTGGTCTCTTTTACTAAGAATCTCAATGTAGTTATCCAGTGTAATGTGCTTGTGATGTAAAAACTTTGGGAATACCTAGCACTAGATGATGAGTTTTGTTGTTGTTGTGGCTATCTTTGTAATGTTTTGGCTATTTTGAACTTTGGCTTTATACTCAACCATAATCATGTTTTAATAAAATTTCTGATTGAGAACTTATTAACAATATTAAAACCATCATAACTTTTCATATCTAGAATCCATTTCTTAATGTCATTATCATGTGAATAAAGTTTTTCAACTCCTTTTGGGCTAACCATCATGAGCTCTTTTTTTTTATAACCAACAACATAGTCCTTATTTGGCTGGCAATAGTTAAGTGAGGTTTTATATTTCTTTATATCATAGGGAAATATGAAAAAAAATAAAGAATATAAAGAAAAAATAATGTTGGTTGTTAACATTTTTTAATTCTTTTTCATGACCATTAATAAAGAGTAGAGTGAATAGTTATATTTTTTTGAAATTCATATTACTAGAATCTGCACAATTAGTTTTTTTTTAAGTTCCAAACAAAGTCCTTCAAGTGAGAAAGAAAAAAAAATGTGAAAGGTGTTCTATGCATCAGTCGTGGGTAGCTTGATGTATGACATGGTGTGCATGAGGTGTGATATTGCTCATGCTGTTGGAGTTGTCAGCAAGTTCCTTTCTAATATGGGCAAAGAACAGTGGGTTGCAGTGGAATGGATTCTCAGGTATCTGAGGGGTACTTCTAACACATGTTTATATTTCGGGACTAACAAACTTGTGCTTGTAGGATGCACAAATGCATATATGGTTGGGGATGTTGATTCCATAAAGTCTACTTCTGGTTATTTGATCACTTTTTCAAGGGGAGCAATGTCATGGCAATCAAGGTTGCAGAAATGTCTTGCTTTATCGACCAAAAAGGATGAGTATATTGCTACCACTGAAGCTAGCAAGGAGTTACTGTGGATGAAGAAGTTTCTACAAGAATTGGGTCTACAATAAGAAAGGTATCTACTCTACTGTGATAGTGAAAGTGTTATTCATCTCAGTAAGAATCCAAATTTTCACTCTAGATCCAAGCATATTGATGTGAGATATCATTGGATTCGTGATGCACTAAAGATGAAATTGTTTTGCCTTGAGAAAATTCATACTTATGAGAATGGATCAGATATGATGATAAAACCAATACCTACAGAGAAACTACAATTCTATAGAAAGCAAACGGGCCTGGTAGAGCCCCTTACATAATCGAGAGTGGGAGATTAGTTGGGCTTCCTCGTATATGAGGAAGTGGGCCCCATATGATTAGGGACCAAGTCAGTTGCATTGAAAAAAAAAAATGAATTGGGAAAAAAACATAGAGAAGATAAAAGAGAAAAAAATGCATCTAATTGCCCAAATTTCATCAACGAGTCAATCTTGCTTCATCTGTGGTCCGATCGAGTTGAAATTTGGAGAAGTTTGAAACTCAAGTAGCTACAATCTAAATAGTGGAGATTAGATTTTGAGCTCAGGAACTGATGTTACTGCCTATGAACAGTAACGACGTTTTTGGTATACTTTCTCCAATTTTCTGTGTTTTTACTAAGAGAGCTTGTATAATCCAAGGCTATGTGTGTTTCTTAGTGTATTTGGTAGCCTCTAGAGATTATTGTAGAAAAGACTAGTGCAACCCATTATTGTTGATAGTAGAAGATTGAACTGGACTAGGTCTCGTGGTTTTTCCCTTCGCATTGGGGGTTTTCCACATAAAAGTTATGGTGTCTGATTTATTTTTCTATTGGATGAGTTTATTTATTTATTGTTGCTAGTTGATATTGCCTATTTAGTTTTGCACAAAGAAATGGTAGAAAAATTCTGGTGTTTGTTGGAATATTGTGAATTCACCCTAACACCAACCACAACCCCATCACATTTCCATTGCAACTAACCCCATTCTCATCCTTTTTACCTTTATTCTTCAGGTGCTTCTTGCCCTCCTAGATTTGAAGTTTTAGAATGAGCCCAACTCTGTATTTCAAGCCTATCCCAAAACTATCAAGGCCGTTGTTGCTAGCTTACTGGTATTTGCCTTGAAAGTTGAAGTTGACTTCACCTTCCATTCTTCCCATCTCTCTCCTACTTGTTCTTATCTCCTCAGCACTAACATAATGTTGTGCGGCTCCCTCTTAGTGGCTTCACTAGCATCACTCTTGTTCCCAGATACTTGTCGACCTCTCATATACCTCATCTACCTCTTACTTTCACTTGGCAACTAGCATGGCTTATCCGAAAGTGGTGCAGGTGGGTTTACCAAGGGATTATGGTCAAACTCCAGACGATATTCGCAGGCATACAACAATGGTGCGTGAGAAGAAATGCTCCACTCTTACCTTTAACCATGAGGGATATACTTCACAAAGCCCATCTAGGTACAAATCCATAGCTATAGGTACTCCAAAGCTAATTTGGTCTTGTAATTATAGTTGTTCCAAACCCCAACCCCCTAAGTCTAGAGTGACAATTTAAAACTTCATTGTCTGGTTGCTTATGTACCATTGGCAAGCCACTTGAGATTGTATTTCCATAAGTGGTCTTAAAATTTGAGTAAGGTTTTGAGTAGTAGTGTGATTTATGTTGTTGTAATGGAAGGGTTTATGTGCATGCATGTAAGCCCTAATGGTCCTTGGACATTTTCTCTCTCAGATTTGGCATGTATTTATTTATTTATTAATTTATTATTATTATTATTATTATTATTTGTCTTGTGTGTTTCCATGCATTGTTCCTTGGCTTCAAATTTCTACCACTATCATCTTCTCCAAGTACTCGACATGCACCCAGTCAAAGTAACGGAAATATATAATAAAAGGATTTCTTTCCACTACCCTTTCATTGGACCCCATTTTCATTGTATAACTATAACACCCCAAAATTAACTCTAGGGGCAAAATAATAAATTATAAAGTAATTAATTAATTAATTAATTAAACTCATTAAAGGTGAAAGAGTCCTTTTACAATTAATAATCCTAGGTATAAATTAGATTTTCCTCTTGCCTTTTTTATTCAAAAAACCCTATTAATCAAAATTAGAGAATTGGAAATCATAGGGCCAAAGGTTTAAAGGTTCAGAGTTTGAAGTTTAGATTTTTTTCAGAAAAGATTCTAATCCTAAATTAATATATTATATTCATTAGTTAGTTCTAAACACGCTCGATATTCTTTCAATTTTTTTTAATTTAGATTAGGGTTAGTTTATTTTTATTTTTTTTTTAAATTTAAGATCAAAATATTGGAAACTTAAGATTATGGATTGATTTATTGTTGGAAATTGGGAAATTTTGGAAATTGGAAAATTTTAAGTTTTTAGATGAAAAAAAAAAAAAAAGGAATCGTGACTTTCGACCTTGGAAGTATGTTATGATTTATATGCATATAAAGTTTTAATGCACTATAGATTGTGGCAATTTTGGAGAAAAAAAAAAGGACGTCATGTGTGCATTAGAGAAAGGCATTGGAATATATATATATATGTAGGGTATGGCGTTGAGCGTGTGGGGAAGAATGAGTATGATGGGAACAAATAATAATAATAATAAATATAATAATAATTATAAAAGCAATATTAATAATAAATGAAGACATGTACGGAGTGTGTGTTTGGTGGTAAATATATGTATATATATAATTATATTAACAATGATGGAGAGTTGTTGTGTATACATGTTTTGTTTGGTGGGAAAAAAAGAAAAAAAAAAGAACTAAAAGTGATATAGAATATATAAGTAAAAGGAAGTGAAGTAAAGTTTTTGGTATTATAATTATATTAATGATGGATGTAAGTTAATAAATAACATAGAATTTAATTAGTAAAATAAATTGTAATTTAATTAAATTATGTTATGTCCCTAGAAATAAAATGAAAATAAAATTTAAGTTTTATATGAATTAAAAATTTATTAATTCTTTTAAAATAGGATTATATTAAATTATTTTTCATAATTAAAAAGATTAATTTGAATACCTAAAATTTTTAGGATTGTCAAACCTATATTTTTAGATAAATAGTAATAGTTATTTCTTTTATGTTATGTTAGGTGAAGAGTAGACTTTTCAGAATTACTTTTCTCCAAAGATTTTGAGAACTTCCTTTGAGGTAAGGGAAATTAATGCAGATTTTGCAAAAGAAAATAATTATATATATATATATATATATATATATATATATATATATATATATATATATATATATATATATTTGCTTTTAAGTATGGATCAAATATATTTTTGCATGGAAAAAAAAGTGTTATAACATTTATTTTGTTTATAACGAAACATTTGGAGATATTCTGCTTTTGTAAGTTGGAATAAATAAAATAAAGAATTCAACTTTGGTTTGTTCGACCCTTATCAACGGGATATAATAATTGACTTTTCGACCCTTATCAACGGAATATAATAGTTAACCTTTATATTTTTGTAGTGGGAAATGTAATTGATTTGGACCTCAACCTCTAAGGGTTTGGTTAGAGGTTACTAGTACTAGTAATATTTAGTTTCATCCTCCTTAAAAAGGAACATTTGAGGCGAGCCACCCATTTCACTACAAGGAAAAATGTATATGGTGACATTTATAACGAGTCACCATAAACATAAGGTGTCACTACAACATAGCGTCACCTTCTCCACTGACACCATAGAGGGTACCAATTGGTGACGTATTTGGAAGTGACACCAAAGTAGATAAATGGTGACCCATTCAGAAGTGACACCATATATTTCTAGTGATAATAGGGTGTCACATTAAATACATCATCTTTGAGTTATGATGTCACATTAAATGCATCACCTTTGAGTTATGGTATCACATCATTGTAAATTATTGTGGAATATATGATTGGTTTTAGTTGTTGATTTTTGTAATGCTTATGAATTAATAAGATTAACTTGTTTATATTTTGTCCATAAATATAACAATCATATTATATTTAACTCATTTTTCTGTAATGTTTCTGGAATAACTCATAATACATTGATCATCTAATAATATTTGTATATCAAATGTTCACAAAAGGATAGTACGTCCAACATATCAAACCCATCAAAACTAAAAAAGAAGAGTGAATACATACCAAAACATGATTTAGAAATGTTAAAGATCCCAAGATTCATGTATACCTCCATTTCATAAGCATAAAACCGGCTAACCATAAAATGACATAGAAGTCCCATCTAAAAATCTAAATTTCTCAGTTGCAATTAAAGTAACGTTTATGTCCTACAACGTATGACATAAGAGTTGCATTTTATAAAAACCCAAAATCTTGTTGCCTTCTTCTTTCTTTTTATTCTCCATTTCACCCTCCCAAGAGTGTATACCTGCATTTCAAAATTTAATGAGTTTTAGAGATTTTTATTGAAGAAAATAAACATGGATCTATGTTATCATAAATGAACAAATCTAAGAATTATTATTTTTTTTTTTCAAATAGAAACATTATTCAAAGAATAAGCATTACTATACAATACCTATGGAAAAATTCATGTAGTAGCTAAGGGACTCACCATGCATGGTGATCATGATGCATCAACATGATTCATGATTAGTTGTAGCACAAAAGTAGCCCATTCTCCTCTAATTTCATCGAATTCTACTTGAGAATATGTTTTTTTTATTACCAAAATGAAATCAAATAAGAAAATAACATTAAAATGCATAACATTTGGAAGCCTAAAACTATGTACAATTCATTAAATAAGTAATACCTTTGAAGCAATAATTGTATGATAAAAAATTATCTCTTTAATGAATCTCATAACAAAGTAGCCACATTCGAACCCTCCTTCTTGTCTTGGACACTAATCGATCAATTATAAAATAACATTAGTACTCACATATATAAATGGTGCAAATGCATAAGCTAATGTGTAAAGAAAAATTTTTGGATGTCACCTGCACCAGTTGCTAAGATGGCTCCCTCTTAGATGTTTTCTTTGCAGATATTCGAAGAGCCCTATGTAAATAAGTTCAATGGGTACATTTTTAAAATAGGTACATGTTATATGTTTTAATATATATAAATAATAAAAAAATGTGTTTGAGGTGAATGTATTTTTTTTATTTAAAAATAATACTATGAAAAATAATAGGAAGAACTTACATGTTTACGATATCCTTTAAGTCCTCACATGGTTTGTGATGCATAGGGTCAAGATAGTGGACTATCATTTTCCTTGGCTCAAGCACTACCTAAATATAAACCCTTTAAGTCCTCATATCTATTTCTATTAACAAAATATAAAAACTTTCCAAAACTCAATTACTTAAATATAAAAACAAAATCAAATAAAATATCTAGCTAATTGGATTTTAGAAACTAAATAAACTATAAATAAACTAAATATAAAAACTAAATAAAATATCTATGCCCATGAATTAATTGAAGAGGATAGAAAGACACAGAGAGAACATGGCTACGGTTATGATTTCCATCTTATCATTTCCTGTCAATACCACACATGCCCATTTTAAGGTTGGACACTACTTTTGTTGCTGGACTTGGAAAGGGAACTTCAAAATTGAAAACATAAATAAACCCTTATGTAAAAAAAAAATAACATTAAAATATAATTGAGCATTAAAATATTTACTCTCTTTCATCACTTTCATTTGAATATTAATAATCTCTTATTGAGATAGATACTTACAATTTAACAAAATAGAAATTCCTAATAATAAAAAATATAAAATTTCTATTTCTATTAACAAAATATAAAAACTTTCCAAAACTCAACTACTTAAATATAAAAATAAAATCAAATAAAATATCTAGCTAATTGGATTTTAGAAACTAAATAAACTATAAATAAACTAAATATAAAAACTAAATAAAATATCTATGCCCATGAATTAATTGAAGATGATAGAAAGACACGGAGATAACATGGCTATGGTTATGATTTCCATCTTATCATCTCCCGTCAATACCACATATGCCCATTTTAAGGTTGGACACTACTTTTGTTCCTGGACTTGGAAAGGGAACTTCAAAATTGAAAACATAAATAAACCCTTATGTAAAAAAAAAAAATTACATTAAAATATAATTGAGCATTAAAATATTTACTCTCTTTCATCACTTTCATTTGAATATTAATAATCTCTTATTGAGATAGATACTTACAATTTAACAAAATAGAAATTCCTAATAATAAAAAATATAAAAATTTCTATTTCTATTAACAAAATATAAAAAATTCTCAAAACTCAAATACTTAAATATAAAAACAAAATCAAATAAAATATCTAACTAATTGGATTTTAGAAACTAAATAAACTATAAATAAACTAAATATAAAAACTAAATAAAATATCTATGCCCATGAATTAATTGAAGAGGATAGAAAGACACAGAGAGAACATGGTTATGGTTATGATTTCCATCTTATCATCTCCCGTCAATACCACACATGCCTTCCCGGATTGGTCCTTTTAGGGTTGGATACTCTCAATGAAATTCTATATCTCATTCCCACTTAGATACAAACAGAAAAATCATTCTTTTTTTTTTCCTCTCTCGTTGTTTAGAAAGGATGAAGATTATGTGATAGTACATCTTAAAAAAATTCTGTACCTGTCATTCTCACACAAATACATATTAAAAATTATTCATTTTTTCCTGTTTTTCACTTTTTTTTAAGGACTTGATCATGTGTTTGGTTTAGATTAAAAAAATCAATTAATCTATAGTTTTTTCTTCCATGCTAGAAGATTAAACCTAAATTTTTCTTCCCTACAACTCAAGAAAACACAATTCACAAAAACCATAATACAAAGATGTTGAAACAATTAATATAATGGCATTAATAAAAGAAAAAAAAATGATAAATCCAAGAGATTTTGGGTTACCTGGGAGTCCACAAAGTGAAGAATGTCGGTTTTGAGCGTGTTGACTATGGATGGGTAAGAGAAAAGGTTGAAGAAGATCATGATTTTATATATAGGATTTATATATTGAGATTTTTTGGATTGTGGGTGAGATATGGAAACAATGGGATTTTTATATAGTATTCATCATTATTAATTCTAAAAGTGGGTTCATTAAGTTATAATACTTAAAAAAATTTATTTTATATGATGTCACTTCCCAAAAAATGACACTATAAATATAAAATTAATATCATCTAACTACCTCAATTGAAGATTTTTTATATGATGTGTCACCTTTATTAATTATAAACCCTATGGTGTCATTATTTTAAAAGTGACACTGTAAATAGTGACACCATAAACTATTTTTGTAGTAGTGTTTGTGAAGTCCCTCTTAATTGAGCACTATTTGTTATTTGATAATCAGAGTGAAAACAATTGAAATGTATTTGATTTGAAATGGATATGAAATGATTTTTATATATATGAAAATTTTTGTTGAACAGTTTAAATGTATTAACATGTTTAACTCAAAAGTTTTATAAATAGAGTATATGTTATATCTACTGCTTGTAAGTAAAATTGAAAATATTTTATCCATGAAACTATGTTAATATTCTTTATTAGGCTTTGAGTTCATCCCTCTTTGTTGATAATTTTCCAAGTACCCTCAGTTCGGGCGAGGTTTGACGGTTAGGAGGGGAAATTGGCTTGTTAGGACATTTATCAAAACTCTCTTTATTTTGAGCATTGTTTAGATGTTAAAAAAAAATTCTCATTTGAATTATTTGAGTTTGGAGTTATTTGGACAATAACACTTGGTTTGATGTGTTAATTTTTAAAATTGATATCTGGAGATTTTAGAATTTTTGTTCTACTACTCTAAACAACAATTTGGTAATTGAAAATTTTTAGTTACATGATGAATGTTTGTGTTGTTTCCACTTTGAGCCTTTAGGTTTGAAGTATGAAATGACC
This sequence comes from Vitis vinifera, assembly GCF_030704535.1. Taxonomy (NCBI): domain Eukaryota; kingdom Viridiplantae; phylum Streptophyta; class Magnoliopsida; order Vitales; family Vitaceae; genus Vitis; species Vitis vinifera. The sequence continues at coordinate 5,056,228 of NC_081819.1, forward strand.
ATCATGCCCTTAGAGTGGGTTTTGGGGTGTGACAATAACTTTATTATTCTTAAGAAATTGGATAATATAAAAAAAAAAAAAAATGGGGTCAATGTGGGGCTTTAGAAGGGATTGAGAGAAAAAAGGGGAAAAAAAAAACCTGAAAAAGGGAGAGGGGTTTCTTGCAACTAAGAGCCCCTTTTCGCGGTATGATTTAAAAATAATATTTTATTTTTAAAAACAAAGAATTACTTTTAAAATTTTATAATATCGTTGATCTTTGTTTTTTGAAAACAGTTTTTAAAAATAAGGTGAATAGAGAACAATTTTTAAAAAACAAGTAGATATTATTTTCACTAGTTTTAAAAAATAAAATGTAAAAATAGAAATATTAAAAAAACCATAAAAATAAAATAAAATTGATCATGATATCACACCATAAATCCTAAAATATGATATTCCTTTAATTACATGTACTTTTGTGAAAAAAAATTAATTTTTCTAAAAATTTTCATTAATCAAATAAATTTCAAATCAAATTGTACTTGATAAAATAAAATTTATTAATTTTTAAAAATATTTTGAAACTCAAAAACCAATTTAATTAATGCTAAAAAGTTATGAAATAATATTAATAAGTTATAGATCAAAATTTATTCTAAATATTTAGTTTGGTTTCTTCTTTAGATATATATATATATATATATATATATAGGTAAATAAACTCCAAATTAAGCAATACATTGGATTGATTAAAAAGTTTAGTAATTTTTTAAAATTATTTAAAACTCAAATAGTGAATCAATTAATATAAAAAATTTATGAATAAAAATTGGTTTAAAACGATTTTATAGTTTCTTTTTCACATAGAATTATTATTTTCTATTTTTTTTTTACTAGGCAAATGAATTCTAAATTAAATAAGACTTAACGCATTAGATTCATTAACGAGTCTATTAATTTTTTAAAATAACTTAATACTTAAACAATAATCTAATCTATACCAAAAATTGGTTGAAAATGACTCTACCGTTTTTCTTCTACATAGAATCCTTATTTTCTAATTTTTTTTTTCAACTAAGCAAATAAGCTCTAAATTAAAATTTAATGTATTGGATTTATTAACAAGTTTAGTAATTTTTTAAAATAATTTGAAACTCAAATAATAAATTAATTGATACCATAATTTTATGAATAAAAATGAGTTCATAATAATGAGTTTATCATTTTCTTTTTTGCACATAATTATTAAATGGGTTCATAATAATGACTTTATGAATAAATTAATTGATACCATAACTTAAAAACAACTTTTTAGAAAACATGACCAAACTTACCCCTAGAGTGTTCGGAGAGAAGTGGAGGAAATGAAAAGAGTTGCAGGTGAGGCTATGCTTGGCGCTACAGAGGTCAGAAAAGGAGGAAGCTTCCTCTCACTCTGGGCTTTAAAAAAACTCTTTGCTTTTGGATTTTTGTAGAGGGGGAGGTTGTGTCTATAATTCAAATGGTACAGAAGATGGAATTGCATGGGTGTTAAGCTTGGATCTGGGATTAAGAACCTAATCATGCATGGACTCTTTTTCTAAACTGTCATTTATGAGATGTCTTTGGTTTTTATCTTGATTTGATTAAGTGACTTTTCCAAATTGATTTCAGATAATCTATTTTATTAGATAAATCCTTTGGAGCATGAAATGACAAAAATCTAATATCCCCTGTTTGATTCTCATTTAATCATTTACTGATCAGTTTTGCTTGGTAGATTTTTCAATGATTCTTTGTGGGCTTGGCCTAAGACAAACCATTTCTAAGGTTGTAGACATTCCATTACTAGAAACTGTACTTCCTCTCTATTTTAAAATTTGAGATAGTATTTAAGAGAAAAACAGGAAATATATTAAGCTCTGATATCATCAACCCAAACTTTTAAGCTGTTGGGTAAGGGAACACTTAGAAATATTCTCTAAATCATGACTACAGTTAGGGCATATTTTCTCTGCATCCTGTCTCTGCCGGTGAGCCATAGGAGCATTCTAATCTTTTGCATCAAAATTCAGCCAGAGAGAGTTAAGGCTATGGCATATCTGGGTTGCATTGACTAGCTAGCAGGCTCCTCAGGCTCACATAAAAAATTAATGAGCTCCAAACTAGGATTGAGCTTAGCTTGCTTGTTTCACAATGAGCTCTAATCAAAGATTCAAAGCTGATGTTTACTTGAGCTTTGGGCAATTCAGAAGCCTATCAAAGCACATATACTTTGGGTTCAATTTTTTGTCGCACGATTGTGTTGCTCTAAATAATGGTGTTTTGTGTTTCCCCGGAGTCCATGTTTTGGACAAAAAGATACGGATTCTCTCTTCATAATTGAGTTTTGGAGGCTGGGTTCTCGAAGCTTAGTGGTGGAATAATCAGATAGTTTATAACTTAATTAACCTATTTATTCAGAAAAAAACTTAAATGAATCAAATATAGGTTAATTAGTTTAGAGTTATAATTATGTTAATTAAAATGATTATTAAATAGATCAATTAAGATAAAAATCGTCTTATGCAAATTGATTCAAAAACTACCTATTGATTAAATGGGTTTTGCAATATGATACAAATTTGATTCAAACCCGTGAAAAAAAATGTTGAGTTTGAATTGTATTGACGAATTATATCAAACTTTATCACTCTTATACAAAACCATTCCCGATGCACCTATTGAAACTTTTTGAGTTACTACTTGACTTTGTTGGATTCATGCTCTCAAGATTTTATTTTTTTATTATTTTTGAAAATAAGTGATGAGTCAAGAATAAATAAATAAATATTATTTTCAAATAAATTAAAATAAAATAAAACAAATCCCCATTGAGTGGAAATACACATAATAATAAGACTAGAATATACACCCATATTTCTAGTGGAGTCAATTCTAGCTCAATTTTTCATCGAAGTAGAAATTTCTACCTACCCATCAAGTAACATTCTATTCCAATTGTGAAACTAATTTCTAGTTCTTTTATTCACTAAGCTGGACTGGAACCATGTCAAAAGGCCTAGCAATGAACTCATATTGAACTTAGAAACTCATATTTTAGTATCTAGATTTCAATTTTACATCTGGTCATATATTAATATCTCTCTTATGTTCTTATCTATATATATATATATATATATTTGGACCAATGTTTAATCACATTTTCTGCTAATGACACCCCTCAAAATGTAAATAAAAAAAATTATATGAAAGCCCAGCTTACCTCATTGATAACGCCTCTCTCTCTCTCTCTCTCTCACACACACACACACACACACCAGGAAGTCTCTCCACTGGAAGCCCTCACTTATTCTCCAAGTAAGTTTTCCTCTCAACATTATGACCTTTATCAATCTCTTTCTTACTACTACAACTTCCTTGATCTTTCCCATATAACAGCTTTGTCCATCTCTCTCATCACCACGACTTCATCATTCTCTTTATGGCAATTTCATCTTCATTTCAGCATATTACAAGATCAAACAAATTTAAGTAACATCTTCATTTCATATTGCACCATAATATACTGTGATTAAGTTTTATTTATAAAAAAACTCAACTAAAGTCAAGTTTTCAATCATAATCATCAAATATTCTTCTAAACTATATTGCAGCTAAGTTTATTTAAACTATGTTGCATCTAAGTTTCATTTAAAAATAAACTTAACTAGGATAAAGTTCTTGGGACTTAAATATGGTTCAAGGTTTTTATTACCCATTGAAAATGAACAAATTTTAAAAATATCACAACTCATTGAAATCCAAGGATTGAAAAAAAAATGATATCCAAGGATTTGGAAAAAAGAAATGTTTAGTTCCCACCTAGTGGAGTTTGGCTAAGGTCCCCTTGTTATCCTTTTTATGCATTATCATTAATTTTAACATTCGACTTATATCACTTACATTATACATGACTTGGATGTATTAAGAATTACATAAAGGATACAAGTCATGTATTCCTTGTAAGATGATAAGTTATTCACAATTAATTCATAAATTTGAGATAATATTAAGTTTATGTTACAATCAACATGAGGTTTTGACCTATAGGTGAGACCTTAAGGTGGTCATATATCTTAGGATTTGGTCATTATTGATGAAGGCTAGTAGCAATATGTATTTTCAATAGAGGCATCAGGATATCTCATAGGATTGGGACAGGTTGTCTCCTTGAATGATCCAAAGGACATGTGATCATGAAATCTATGGTCACAATAATTCCTTTAGTAGAATTTGACATATGCTCTTTAAAGTTAGAGTATGTCAATTGATTACATAATAGGATAGGAGGATTTATAACTCAAATATTAGAAAGACAATTTTGATAGGTTGATATCACTATTTTATTAGATTATGAATACCAATTCATGGAGAGTCTACATATAATAAATAGTAGATCATAGACCCAAGCTTTGCTCATTGTAATTTCATAAGGCACTGGAGTGTAGTTAACTCTCTTTAATGGACTGTTGAGTTAACTTTAGCATTGGATTATGAGGCTGCTAGTATTTTCCTATGGGTTCAAATGGTCCCTGCTTGAGCTCTTATTTCATGGTGACATGTTTTGAAGGTATTTTAGGTATCTAATTCATGAGTATGTATGAGGGAGTTTGGTAAAAATGAAAGGTTGCACTAGATCTTATGAATTAACTTTATAGAATGGTCTAACTAATTAATTAGAACCAATTATAACTAATTAATTAATTAGGATCCAAGTAAGTTAGACTAGGTAACCCAATCCCTATTTGGACTTAAGTCGCATAAGCCTAGAAGGAAGCCTATATAAACTCCTTTAAGGGTTAGGGTTTTAGGCTTATAGTTCAATTTTCTAAAATTCCAAAGAGAGGAACCCAAACCACCTTTTTGGGAAAAAGAGAAGCCCAACATTCTCATGTGCCAAGACTCATGGAGGGATAGATTGGAAGGAAGATTGTTGGGTAGATGAGTTATACGATAACCATTGCAATTTCAAAGTCTTCATCAAATGGAAATCAATTTGGGAACATCTAAATTAATCACAAGTATGAGTTTTTAACTAATCTCTAGATTTTTATCATATTATGGTTTTTATAGCCATAGGTTTCCGCTACGTTAAATCTGGAGAAGTCAAGGATAGATGCATGCATCCTATGAGATCCGGAGCCTAGGAACGGAGTAATTTGAAGTTCTTAGCACCAATATTCCCCAATCAAGAGCTATTTAATCTTTGCATCAAATGTTCAAGTGCCTAACCAATCCTTATAGAAACATGAAATTATTTCAATATTTTCCTAAGCATAACCAACCCTATGTTTATAGTGACTCATTATAAATGTCATTATATCTATTTTTTCTTGTAGTGAATGCAAATTATTATAACATTTAAAATTCAAAATCATAGATAAATTAACAAAGATAACCAAATTAATGAAGAAATATAAAGAAACAATGACACAAGGATTTTATGAGGAAGATCTTTGAATTAATAAAAAACCACATACCCATAAGTGATAGAAAATTTTCACTATGAAGAAAAATAAATAAATACAAAGTTTTACCTAACCTAAGTCTACCAATCCTCTTTTAGACTATTGAACTAGTACCTTCAAACTTTAACTATACAACTTGTTCATTAATAATAGATTTGGCATTACTACCAAACTCAATCTTAGCGACTTCTTGATACCCAATCAAGAACTAAAGGACTTTATCCTAATCAAAAGACAACAATGAGAGAAGGGATGGTATGACAAGATCAATCAAACCCTTTTTGAAAGAAAACTAAACTAAAACATGTTTTCTAGCTCAAAATAGGAGTAGATTTTCTTAGGAAACAAACACATTTGGTTAGGTAAGAAGAAGGTGCTCCAAAATGTTGTCTTGATGACTACCTTGTTTTCTCAAACCCCAATTTGAAAATTTATGTTTAAATAGTAGGAATTGAATATCAATCAAATGGCAATAATTCAACTACAATACTTCTAAAGAATTTTTTTATGTCAATTGATTGAACTTTGATTTGGACAAATAAATATGTATTAAACAACTCAACCTTAGTCCTTAGTTCTTAGTTCTTAAGATTGACTGATTGAATATGAGATTAGATCAATTACAAATAAAGCAAAAAAGAATAAGGTGGTGTTTATTTATTTATTTTTACTCAATTCTAAATAGAACTCAAAACTAAATACTATTTAATAATATTAAGTTGTTTGTTTTTTAATATTTTATTTCTATTAAGTATCATGAGTTAAAGAAAAGCTGAGAAGTTACTTTTAGTATCGAGAAAAGTTGAATATTTTGGTTTTTTCTATTCAGTAAAAAAATTAAAGAAATAAATAAGAAGTTGACAAAAAGTAAAAAAAAAAAAAAAAAAAACATAAATGATCTAAACTTTAAAAGCAAGTTGCTTTCAACAAAAAAAAAAAAAAAAAAAACACCTTAGCTAAAAGGTAACACTTTTTAAACCCTTGATCTTCCAACATAAAATTTAAACAAGATACCTAAAATTAAGAAAAAAAATTATTTAATTGATTCAATTTTGCCCATCGACAACCTCAAACGATTTACTTTCACCTTTAATGACCTTCAAGTATAACCAACTTTGTATAGGTAATTATTCCAAGGGAGAATTTTATCAATCCACCTAAAGCACTCATAGTTATTGTACATATTTACATTAAACTAATTTTTCTCTTTCTCTGTAAAGTTTATGTTGCGTGAACCCAGTGACACCATTTCCGGAGTAGGCTATGCAAGTTTCCAAGTGATAACAAGCCGTAGAGGACATATAGATAGGGCCGCAGTGCATCAGGGAACAAGAGAGATGCCAATGAAGCCAGTGAGAGCGAAGCGAAAAACATCATGGTAGTACGGAGGAGGGCAGCACAAGTAGGAGAGAGACGACAAGTATGGAAAATCAACACAAGTTCGAATGCTAAGACGAACGCTAGTAAGCTAGCAATAACCAGCTTGGTGGTTGTGGGGTAGGCTTCAAATACAGAGTCTGCCTCTTTCTTGAACTTCAAATCAACGAGGTCCAGGAGCACCGGAACAATGAAAGAAAGAAGAGCGAGAATGGAGGTGAGGTAAGAGGACATGCGATTCTGGTGCTGTCCATGGTGAATTTTCACATTGTTGATGAAAACCGCAGAGTGAATAGGGATGAGATTCCGTTGTTGTTGGAGGCTGATTCCCACAACGTTGAGAGTGAGATGTTGAACCGTTACTGTTGGGTTATGGATAATCACCATGATCTGGGTTTTCTTCTGCAAAGCCTTAATCTCTTACCCACATTCTGTACATATATATATATATATATATATATATATATGCCTGTGGTCGCCATCGTGGCAGTTACGGGCGAAGAGGGATCCGCGCCAAGGCGGCCCCGCAACCTGACCTACGCGGCTTCTGGCCTTTTTCGGTTTGGGATTTTGTTTTTGCGGCTTTGCTTTCCCCTTTTCCGTTTGGGAATTTGTTTTTGCATTTTCAGTTTGGGAAACGGAAATGGAGAAGAATGGCAAACTGATGAGTGGTGGGTCTTGTTGACCATGATACATCACCACAAATTGTCGTCCTTAATTATCATTAAACCCCACTTTTCCCTTCATTTTTGTTGAATTTCTTATCCATTCTCTCTCTAACCTTAACACATTTAATAAATTAAAAATAAAAAATCATCTTCTAAAAAATAAATTAGGACTTTTAAATTAAAATTATATATATATATATATATATATATATAGCGAATAGGATGACATTAAGATGCCAGGCTTTTGGTTTTTCATCTTCTTTCATCTCACATTCTATATAAAAAAAAAGTAAATATATTATAAATAAGTCAAATAACAAAAATAAAGTATTTAAGGTAAATGAATCAAGTAAAATTTAAGTAATGAAAATATTTCTAATATTTCTCAAAATAGAAAATATAAATGATTTTTTAATTTAAATAATATTATACATGTTCAATTTTTATTTTTTTCTATCTTTAGAAATAGAAAAAAAATCATATTTAATAATAATAATCATTTTTGGTAATTTTTCAATGAGTATGGATGGTTTCTCAAAATTTCAGGAAAGTACTTTAATAGAAAAGTACTTCAAATAAAAACACTCTCAGATATATTGAAAGGGTGATTCTCTTGAAAATAGTCTTAGAGGAAGCACTTTGGTTAAAGACACTTAAATTTTAAATCATCAATTTAAACATAATCTAATTTAAAAGTAACTTAAATTAAAATAATAAGTATTAAGTTTTACGGACATCCTCTTATTTATATTTTCTTTTTTATGTTGGAGGAAACTTTCTGATCTTACTCAATTACGGGGTATAAGTTCCACATCATACATAGATAGGTGGATTTGTCATGATTGGTGCTGCTATGCTTACCGCCATTTTGATTATAATAGTTCGCCAATCTCTCAATTTAACTTCACACCAGGGCCAACATTAAAATCAAACTCAATTTAAAAATGATTAAAATTTGATTATGAATAAAACCTTAATTGTTTTCCACAAGTACCTAAATAAATAATAACTCTTTATGAAGAAAAAAAATTAATTTAGAGGTAAAAATGAAATTTTAAAATTGTAAAATCTCAAGAACGTCAATGTCTTCTTTTATTACAAAGTATTCCCTCCAAATGTCAATTAAGTTATTTAATTAAAAGAAAAAATAAGCATGGTTTTAGGAAAACTATTAAAGAAAAAAAATAATTTATATAACATTTAAAAATATGTAAAAAAAATATACTAACTTTAAATTTATTTTCCTTCATATTTTTCCTTTCCATTTCCCTTCTTGTTTTCCTTCAAATTTTCCAAAAATCCTAAATAATAAATATAGGGTTAGTAGTCTTAACCTATTTTGTTACTTTTGGGCAAGCCCAATGGTTAGTAGTGTTTAACCGAATATAGACTTTTAAAAGAGAAAGTGAAAGTGTGTTAACAGCACAAATAAGGGTATGATGAGTATACATTAACACTCCATGAAATTCAGTTGCCTCATTGTCCATTGCTTGTGATGCAAACTTAAATGAAATGCGACATAAGAAGAAGAAGAGAGGCGGATGGAGAGAGAATAGGCAATCTTGTTGATGACAATATGAAAGATAACAGAGCAGAGAGGAGATGAGCAATTCACACAATTCCCACAACATCCCTGACCCTTCATCTCTCTCACACTCATATACTCTCTCTATAACAAATTGTAACAACTTCTCTAACAAACTCCCGAGAATATCGCTATACTGCTTCTCACAGGAATAACAGAAATGAAGAAAGGAAAAGATAAGGAAATGACAGAAAGAAATGAAATAAGTGCTAGCTGGCGTGCCTATCCATTCATTTCGCATAAAACGCACCGCATCACTTTTCTGGTTTGCATGAAACGCACCGCATCACTAACATGGTTCTCCTCACGGTGTCGTTTACCAGCTGTTCGCATCAATACTCCCTTCTAAGAAACTTCCTTGTCCTCAAGGAAGAAAGCAGGAAACCTCCTCTTCAGATCATCTGCAAATTCCCAAGACGCATCAGCTGGTGATTTATCAACCTAATGTATCAGTAATTGAACAGCTGGGACATTGTGTCTTTTGACTAAACGACGGTCCAGAATAGCTTCTGGGAGCAAGGTGGTCCTGGCATTAGAGATAGGTAAAGATGAGCAAGCATGAATTGATGCATGAGCTGGCTTGAGAAGGGACACATGGAATACGTTGTGTATTTGAGCATCAGGAGGCAACTGGAGCTGATAAGCCACTGTTCCAATTCTGTCTATCACCTTAAACGGGCCATAATAGCGGGGTTGGAGTTTGGGACCTCCTGAATACATACTGACTTGCTTATAAGCCTGGAGTTTTAGTAACACCATATCTCCAATGTTGAATTCTCTGTCAAACCTGTTCTTATCGGCTTGAATTTTCATCCTCTGCTGTGCCTTGGAGAGATGGTGTTTAAGCAGTTGCAGCCAACTCTCTCTTTCATTTAACACTCTATCAACAGCTTCAACATTTGAGTCCTTTGGAAAATAGGGAATTTGTAGCGGAGGGGCATAACCATACAAAGCTTCAAACGGTGACATCTTTAAAGAGGAATGGTATGAAGTATTATACCAAAACTCTGCTAATGAGATCCAGTTTGCCCATTGGCCTGGGTTATCGCCTGCCATGCACCGAAGATAGGTTTCAATACACCTATTCACCACTTCTGTCTGACCGTCCGTTTGAGGGTGGTACGCAGTAGATAGCTGCAATGAGACGCCCTGTAATTTGAAAAATTCCTGCCAAAAAACATTGGTGAAAATAGGGTCTCTGTCACATGTGATGGAGTGAGGAAGACCATGAAGTTTATATACACTGTCAAGGAACACTTGGGCAACCATCTTGGCTGTATATGGGTGTGGTAGCAGCATAAAGTGACCATACTTGGTAAGCCTATCCACAACAACAAAAATTGTCGTTTTACCATTAGATTTGGGGAGGCCTTCGATGAAGTCCATTGTGATGTCTGTGAAGACTCCCTCTGGAACAGGCAATGGTTGCAGTAAGCCAGAATAAGGTTTATTTTCTGGTTTGAAGCGCTGACATACAGAGCAATTTCTCACATATTCTCGGACAAACTTCCTCAAACCCTTCCAATAAACTACTGCAGATATTCGCTTTGTAGTCACATACACGCCAGAATGGCCTCCAGTTGGCGAATCATGAAAGCCGTTTAAGATCTCTCGTCACAGTTGTTCATTGACTCCAACTACCAATTTCCCCTTTCTCCGAAGTTCCTCTCCTCGCCAAGAATATTTAGGATAAGCAGAGGGGTCTGCTTCCTTAGCCTTAATGATCTTCTGTAATTCAGGATCTGCACCCCAAGATTCTTTGATCAAGTCATACAACTGAGTGTTTAAAATTGTTGTAGATAGAACAAACAACTCTGCTGGTTGGATTCTAGACAAAGCATCCGCAGCAACATTCTCTTTTCCTTGCTTATAGCGAATTTCGTAATCGTATTGCATAAGCTTGGCAACCCAAGCTTGCTGAGTAGGTGTAGTTACTCGCTGTTCAAGAAGATATTTCAGACTCTGGTGGTCTGTTTTGATTACAAAATGGCGATCTACCAGATATGACTCCCACTTTTTGATGGCCATAAGAATAGCCAACATCTCTTTTTCATAAGTGGATAAGGTTTGAAACCTGTCAGATAAGGCCTTGCTGATGTATGCAATGGGATGTCCTTCTTGCATTAGGACTACTCCAATACCCTGACCAGAAGCATCTGTTTCTATTATGAACTCCTTTGAAAAATTTGGCAGGGCAAGCACTGGTGCGGTTATCATCGCCTGTTTCAAAGCCATGAAAGCTTGATTACTTCCCTCTGTCCAGTGAAAAGCGTCCTTTTTAAGCAGATCTGTCAGTGGCTTTGCAATTTTTCCATAATCCTTTACAAACCGCCTATAGTACCCCGTGAGGCCGAGAAAGCCACGAAGTTGCTTAAGTGTAATGGGAGTTGGCTAGTCTCTAACAGCAGCAACTTTTTGAGGATCAGTATAAACTCCCCCGCTGGAAATCACATGGCCCAGATACTCAACACTAGAGTGGCCAAAGAAACATTTGTTGCTCTTGGCATAAAGCAAATTCTCCCGTAAGACCTGCAAGGCAATACTCAAATGATGTATGTGGTCAAAGAAGCTTCTGCTGTATATTAAAATGTCATCAAAAAACACTAGAATGAACTTCCGAAGATAGGGTTGGAAGATATTGTTCATAAGGCTCTGGAAGGTGGATGGAGCATTCGTGAGGCCAAAAGGCATCACCAAAAATTCGTAGTGGCCCTCATGTGTCTTAAAGGCAGTTTTTGGCACATCAGGTTCATGCATTCTGATTTGCCAATAGCCAGAGCGTAGGTCAATTTTGGAGAAAATTGTTGAACCTCCCAATTCTTCAAGAAGTTCTTCCATAACAGGTATTGGAAATTTGTCCTTGACAGTAACTTGGTTCAAAGCTCTGTAATCAACACATAATCTCCACGATCCATCCTTCTTTTTTACTAGAACCACCGGACTTGCGTAAGGGCTCCTACTTTGTCTAATTACTCCTGCATGTAACATTTCACCAATCAGTTTCTCAATAGCATCTTTCTACACTGCAGCATACCTGTAAGGTCTGCAATTAATTGGTCCCGCTTCATCCTTTAAATCAATCTGGTGATCATAATCCCGGACCGGGGGCAATCCTGTGGGCTCTTCAAAGACGTCCGCAAAAGCCTGCAACATTTTTTGCAACTCCTCCTACTGTTGCGGGGTGAGAGTTTCCTCTAAATGAGTGTTTTCAGCCACCTGAATAGCCCAGAGAGTGGCATCTGAAAGGTCCTGTATTGCAAACAAGCCAGGCTGTTCTACCACGCCTTTTAGCTTATCTGCCCAAGGTGACATCCTCTCCTGAAGCTTATTTTTGCCCTGCAAGAGATATGGTTTGCCATTTAATTCAAAACCCATCTACAATGTATTAAAGTTCCACGAGATATCTCCCAGAGTGGCAAGCCATTGAGTTCCCAAGATAAGATCATAAGTCTCCAGAGGCAGAACATAAACCTCCGCAATAAATTCTTGGCCTTGCATTCTCCACCTGAAGTCTGAACATAGAGCTGTACAGTGAAGTTCTTGCCCATTTGCTACGGTCACCCTTATCCCTCTAGCCTTCTGCCAACAACAGTCAACCCTTTTTGCCACCTTAGAACTCAGGAAATTATGAGAGCTTCCTGAGTCTATTAGCACAAATAAGGAGCGCCCCTTGTAATTTCCATTCAAGGTCATAGTTTGTGAGTCTTCATTGCTCATAAGAGCATTAAGAGATAGCTGAATCTGTTCATCCTCCTTACCCAAGCCTTCCATTTGTAAATTCCCTTCAGGCCCCTCACCATCTGTCTCCACCTGAATCTGCATAACATACAGTTGTTTCCTTTTGCATTTATGGCCAGGAGTAAATTTCTCATCACACCAGAAACATAAACCCTTAGCCCGACGCTCGTCTAGGTCTCTGTTAGAGAAATTTCGATGGTTTCTAGTGGTGATTCCAGGATTGGTTTTAGGTATATTGGTTGATGGTGGTAAGGGTAGCAGTCCGGCATTTGTAGTTTTCGGGAAAGTGGTGTTACTGAGGTTGGTAGCATATTGGGAAATAGAGGTGATTGGCGTGGCTTTGTGGTAATGGTTAGTGGTGGGTGAGTATGGGCTAGGTCCTTTGGAGACTGGTTTTGGTTTGTTCTGCAAAGCGGCTACTGCTATTTCTTGTAATCTGGCCAGAGAGTAAGCATCAGCAAGTGTTTGTGGTTTGAACATTCGAACGGGCATCTGGAGTTCATCAATCAAACCAGACAAGAAAAAACTTAAGGCATGGGATTCTTTGATATCAGCTCTAGGATACAATTCATCAAATTCATCCATATAGCTCTGCAGTGAACCTGTTTGCCTTAAATTGCGCAGATTCGCAATCGGATCATCAAAAACATGTTGCCCAAATCTAGCATTCAAAGCAATGACATATTCAGACCAATCAAGGTAGGCTTCATTACCTCTAGTCTTAATATAACCCTGATGCCACTGGATCGCTTTTCCCTCTAAGTGAAGAGCTGCCAGGCGCACTCTAGCTTCCGGAGGAGTCCGATCGACTTCGAAGAAATACTCCACCCGAAGTAACCAACCATCTAATCCACATCCATTAAACTTTGGAAAGTCCACCTTGGTCGAATGACCGAGTTGATTCTCCCACCTACGTTCTTCTCCCCTATTGGTCATCACCTCCTGGTTCTGAAGGCTCAAGCCTCCGATCAAACTTTTGAGATCAGCAAAAGATTTGACAGCTTTTTCTTCTGATTCGCGACGCCACAACTCTTGTTTCCTTTCGAACTCTTTCATCATCTCAAGCATTTCGCGTCTGACTTCCTGTGAACGAGTTGCTTCTGCCATCGTTCCTTCCACAGGCGAAGAAACGTCGGCTCTGATACCAACTGATGCAAACTTAAATGAAATACGACATAAGAAGAAGAAGAGAGGCGGATGGAGAGAGAATAGGCAATCTTATTGATGACAATATGAAAGATAACAGAGTAGAGAGGAGATGAGCAATTCACACAATTCCCACAACATCCCTGACCCTTCATCTCTCTCACACTCATATACTCTCTCTATAACAAATTGTAACAACTTCTCTAACAAACTCCCGAGAATATCGCTATGCCGCTTCTCACAGGAATAACAGAAATGAAGAAAGGAAAAGATAAGGAAATGACAGAAAGAAATGAAATAAGTGCTAGCTGGCGTGCCTATCCATTCCTTTCGCATAAAACGCACCGCATCACTTTTCTGGTTTGCATGAAACGCACCACATCACTAACATGGTTCTCCTCACGGTGTCATTTACCAGCTGTTCGCATCAGCTTGTCCCTTCTTATTACACAACCATGTATATTCTCTACGCTATCACATTTCTACTTCACATAACCTTATTCTCGCCCTTCTAACCTTTATTCTCCCCCTGCTTCTCTACCTCATTGATTTGGAGCGTTTCAGAATAAGCCAAACTCTGCATTTCAAGCCCACTCCATAACCACCAAGGTCGTTGTTGCTAGCTTGCTAGCATTTGTCTTGGCATTAGGAATTGACTTCACTTTCCATTCTTCTTCTGCTGCTCTCCTCTGCACTCCCATGGTGTTTTCTATCTCCCTTTCACTCGTTTTCTAGCATCAGATGCATGGCAACCCCTTCTATATGTCACCTATGCCCATGCTCTCTCTGTTGACAACTTGCATAAGATAGCACGAACAGACTGTATTCACAGGAATGCAACAATGGCACATTAGAAGAAGCCCTCCAACTTTACCCTTAACCATCATGGATACATGTTACTGACTTCATATAGTTGCAGGTTCCCCAAGTTTGGTTTCCCAATAAATAAAAAATTTTGAACTTGTCCTTAACTTGTTTATGACTCTTCTATCTAACAGCAGATTGGTTACGTATCAGAAGAAAACCTGCCCCGTTGTCATCCTTGCCATGTAAGTGGATGATATAAAATATAGTAAAAGAGGTGGATGAAAAATATTTATCTAATAGCAAAGATTTCACTTAATTATCTTGAAATCTGAATAATTTTCCTTTTTATTTATTGTTTTAAGTTGTGAGAGCTAAGTTCACCTAGTTGGGATTTGGAAATGAATGATTACACCACCTCTCAAAATTATGATGTGTAAGGACAGTATCAGATAATTTTTCTTCTAATATCACTATTAAAATATAATATGCATACTACGTATACCGATGGATGATAGATATAATACCTGTATGAGAGCCCAGTTCCTCATGCTGCTCATGCTGAGTTGGTGCTTTCTTGGGCTGGCATCATGTCGCATTACTGGCTCCCCCCTCCAGTATTAATGAACAAACAGGTTCCATTGGTTCTAAAGAAAATGTACTTTGCTTTCGTCTTTTCCTGATTGAGTTGCTTTCTCCATTAGAATCAAGGCCCCAAGTGTGGAATTGCCCAAATCCTAGGAGTACATACACATGTCAATTATACAACTAAAAGAAAATGAACAACAAAACCTAAAGCAATAGAGCAAGTGAATGAAGAACAAAAATGTTAAAGTAGCATGCAAAGAGTTTTGTACCTAGAGGATGGATGTTTGTGTTGTAGTTATTTATATAATTTCTCCATTTCAGTTCCCTTTCCTACATAAAATCTTCCCCCTTTGCCTCCTTTTCCAAGGTCGGTCTATTAGACCAAAACTCTGGAGGACCTACATTGTCCACAGTTCTCTCAGGATTGAGAAGTGGCATACTGCAATCACCATCTCCCACATAATTCAGGTTCTAAGAAACCAAATGGACAAGGTCCCATCAAATATAATTGGACTTGGGCAATAGGCACAACACAGGGTATGCTCTACCTTACAAAATCTACCTTAAGCAAAGAGTAAGGCACTTGGAATCTCTTTCTGCTCAAGAATATTTTCATGTGACCACCATCTGATGTTGCCCCATCCTTGACCACATATTCATCAAGTGCAAGTCTCCTACACTTGTAAATTGTGACTTAAAGAATGGCCTCAACATGTCTTGCATTTATTTAATGCAACTCATGATAATAATTCTATTTGAGTGATCAAGAAAAACATCTTTAGCAGTCAAATTTATCCTTAAATAAGTCAAAGAAAAATATTGATGGATAGTTTGAGAGTGGTAACAAGAGTAGTAGTATCCTATGTTGATCAAGAGTAGTATCCGTCGAGAGGTTGACAGCAATGTCCCTGTACAGGTGCAAACCTCTTGGGATATGCAGAAGGTAGTATCACAAATCTATTCAAAATGGACCAACCCCAATTGGTTTGACTTTCACTGCTTTTCAATATGGCGTAGTCCCATTAGCCAGTCATCCCTTAGCATAATCCTCAACATCACTTTATCTCAGCCTAATACCCTTTAGCCAATTTCATAGATCATTTGAGCATTGCCATGCTTGCCCCTTAGGGGCCTTAATTTTTTTCATGTTGTTGATGAGCATGGATGGCTAGGATGTATCGAACTGGTCTATGCTTCAACTCTCGTTCTTTTGACAATGGTCCATCTCTGGAGGTTAACTCCCATGATAAAAGGTTTGCAGCCTCCAAGGAATATCGTCCAACCTTTTAGATCAATTATCCCTTTTTGGTGGTTGACTCACATGATTAAAGAACCACACCCTTCATGAAGGACATTCTCTGAACAACTTTGGGCTAGAAGCTCTGGTAGTAAGCACTGATTTTATTGGGACCAACTAGTTCAACTGAGATGATAGAAGGTCATATTCATGCAACTTCCTCTAAACTAGACATGTTGAACTGATTGAACCACATACATCTAAAGCTACCGGATTATGATGAGGTTTTTGCTCGTCTCACAACACTTAAAGAAAAGTAGAAGTACAGCATAATTAGAAGCTTAGACACATGCATGCTCTCTCCCCTAAGAGAAAACTGAAATTCTTTACATGATTGTGCCTATTTGTAATCTTCTCCAAGTTCTTTATTCCACGTGAAGAGTTCTTTTAGTGTTTCCATTCTTCTCCAAGTCTCTTTGGACCTTGCAAGTAGCAATAATGTAGAAGGTTCCATAAATTATTGGATTGCCCTTTTCTTTAACCTCTACTATTTAAATTTGTTTGGTTCCATTTGCTTTTATTTTTTTATTTCTATATAATGTTTTTGCAAAGAAAAGTATTAGCAATCAATTCTTTTTTTTTTTTTTTTTGTAGATGAATATCAACTATGGATTACACCTAGATAGAGGTAAATAAGTGCCTTTTGAACTTTGGGATGTTTCCCAATGAAAGGGCTATCACTCCCTTGATTTTTTTTTCCTCGTTTTTACCTTATTATATTTTCAGCAAACAATCAAAACACATGCAAGAATGGATGCACTAACACTCTCCTCACAATTAAAGCAATGCAAGTCACATGCAATGAACCAACACTCCCCAATCAAGAGCTATTTAACCTTTCAATGAGAAGCATCAAATATTCATGTGCCCAACCAATCCTTAGACAAATATGAAATTATTTTAGAGCACAATGGACAAAATTCAGCCAATGTCATCAACAATCCAAATCATTGTAGCAGCTGAAAATTCACAATCATAGATAAATAGATAAAAATAACCAAATGAAGAAAAAAAAAAGTGATAATGACACAAGGGTTTTATGTGGAAGCAATGCTTTAAAGGCTAAAGGTGTTCTTGAAGCATTTTTCCCAAATGAGGCAAAGGGTAAATAAGGTAGAATGAGGCATAAACGTCAACTTAAACAAGTAAATAATAAATAAATAAATTATATAAAAAAATTTAAAAAATAATTACTCATAAAGTCGCAAGAAAATTAAATAATAAAAAAGGTATAAACTTTATAATGATAAAATTAATTATTTGTCATTGTTAATAGTTTCTAATTTTTGTTTTTGATCAAATGCTCTTTCATAGTTTTATCAACTAATTTTTAACATTACTATCATTATCACTAGTAGGATCCCCTAAGGAATATAATGACATCCAATTGCTATATTACACTCTCCATTAGTGTTAATATCTTCCTATTCTTCTTCTTCGTCCACCAATTGTGGTAGTATTATTTTTTATTCATCAATAATAAGATAGTGATTATACATGAGATTAGCCTTTAGGGCAATCAACAATTCCCCAATGCTTCTTGATCTTTCTTTTTCCCTTCTATTTAAATTGTTAACTAGAAGTCAACTAACCTGATTTTGCAACTAAGTTAGACTCAATACATAATTTATGAAATCTATATCAAAAGCCCACAAAAGCAAAAATGATAGAACCCATTAAAACTGATCGACTATTGAGACTTAAGCCTCTTACAAGATATATACCAAAAGCCTATAAAGGCTGAATTTTGGATATTTGAGGCTTAGGCCTTAAAAGCTTTGAGGCTACCCTAACCAAGGCTATAAGCCTCGAGGCTAAGTTACAGAGCCTCGCCTTGAGATGAGCCTTAAGGCATAAGCCCCAATAGCCTTTTAAAACACTATGTGGAAGATCTTTAAATTAACAAAAAACCACAAGCTCACAAGCAATTGAAAAATTCCTTCATGAAAAAAAAAAATAACTAAAGCCTCGATAGCCTTTTAACTAGGTATTACCTAACTCAAGTTTACCAATCTTCTTTTGGACTACATAACAAGTACCTTCGAACTTCAACTATACACCTTCATCAAGGACAAACTTGGAGTTACCGCCAAACTTGATCTTGGTAAATTCTTGATGCCCAATCAAGAAGTAAGGGTTTCATTCCAATATACAAACAACAATGAGAGAAATGATAGAATGACAAGATTAATCAATCCCCTTTTTGAAAGAAAACTAAACTAAAACATGTTTTCCAGCTTCAAACGGGAGTAGATTTTCTTAGGAAACAAACACTGCCAATTTGGTGAGAAGAAGATGCTCAAAAAGGGAGTCTTAATGACCAATCTGTTTCCTCAAACCCTAATTTGGAAATTTAGCTTTAAATAGTAGAAACTGTAATGATTGTAATTCAGCAAGAATATTTTCAATGAATTTTTTATGTTGATATATCCAACTTTGATGTTAGATCAATTAGAAAGAGCAAAAAACACTAGGCTAAAAAAATGACACCTTTTAACACCCTTGATCTTTTATTGCAAAATTTAATCAAGATACCCATAATTTAAATAAAATAAAAAAAACCTGTTGATTCAATTTGTCCATCTACAATCTTTACAATCATTTAGAATATTTTCAATGAATTTTTTACGTTGATAGATCCAACTTTGATGTTAGATCAATTAGAAAGAGCAAAAAACACTAGGCCAAAAAATGAAACCTTTTAACACCCTTGATCTTTTATTACAAAATTTAACCATCTACCCATAATTTAAAAAACTGTTGGTTCGATTTGTCCATCTCCAATCTCAAACCATTTACCTTAGCCTCTAACAACCTTAAGCATAATCACCTTTGAATAGGCAATTAATCCAATGGAAAATTTTGAAAGACTAAATTGAGAGGATATATAGGAATTGATCCAGAATTGCCAATCTATCTAAAGCACTAACTGCTTTCATATTTAAATTAAATTAATTTTTCCATTTCTCTATAAAGTTCCTGTTACTATTAGGTAAAAGTGGAAGGCTTGCATTGAAAAGGACCCCTCAAACTTGGCTAGAGAAAAACACCCTTTTAGTTAAGATCTTAATTAGATGTATACCAAAGTACTTAAACACAATAGGTTGTACACTCTTTGCCTCTATCTCATAGTGGTAACATTGAAGCCAGAGCGATTATGTTAGACTACACTTCTACTTATAAATCTAATTTACCCAATCATGGAAGCAAATAGGAAAAAAATATATGCAAACATTATGGAGAAATTAGGCTCCTTGAAGATCATTAAGGACTAGATGCATAAGTAGAACTCTTTATTAAAACAACATACAATTTCATTACCACTCCAACATTTCTTTCAAACCTCTAAGGAAATACAATTCGATGTGGCATGGGAGTGGTATGTCAGGCACCAAACAAAGTCGCTGCATGTTTGTTATAGAAATCCACGCTTCTTCTCTAGATTTAGTGGGTTGGGTTCTAAATATTTGGAAATCAAGCCTAGATTTCACCAAGCATCAATTCTTTTTACTTATTTAATTGTATACTCAAGCTAACAAAAACTACAATCAAAATTCTTGAGAAATTAGACAGGGGGAACCCATGAAATTGTAGCAATAAGCACTCTATGATGTGTACCCATTATGATTAGGGGGTAAAAGTAAAGCAGCTTCTATTGTCACATACCTGTCAATACAGTCTCAAGGTTGTACACGAGTTTATGGTGAACCTAGAGACACCATTTCTAGACTAGGTTTTGCATGTTGCAAAGTGCTAGCAAGGCATAGATGACAAACAGAAGGGGTCATAATGCCCCAAGAAACAAGCGATGCCAATGAAGCCAATGAGAAGGAACTGAAAAACACCATGGTAGTACGGAGGAGAGCAGCACAAGTAGGAGAGAGATGACGCGTATGGAAGGTTAACTCAATTCCAAATGCCAAGACAAATGCTAGTAAGCTAACAACAACCACCTTTGTGTTTATGGGCTGAGCTTGAAATACAGAGTCAGCCTCTTTCCGAAACTTCAAATCAGTGAGGTTGATGAGTAGTGAAACATTGATAGTAAGAAGGGCAAGAATGGCACTAAGGTAGTAGGCATGAGATTTTATTGTTGTCCATGGTTGATTCCCACATTGTTGATGAAAGTGGTAGTGTGAATAGACATGAGATTCTGTTGTTCTAGGAGGTTGATTCCACAACATTGTAAATGACATGGTGAATCGATAAGGTTGAGTCATGGATAACCATCTTGGATCTGTTAAAAAAAAATCTCCAAATTAGTAATGAGCCCAAATATAACATCCATCTCATTTGTAAAAGTAAATCAAACAAAATGATCTCCTCAATAAATTAAGTAATGGCAAACAATCTGATAGAGACATAATTCAGCGAATAGAAATTTATTGAAATATTGATTAAGAAACTCAATCAATAGTGTCAAATGGATTGCCGCCTTAAGAAGCCGCCCTTTCTCTTTTTTTGTCGATCTATTTGCCTAATATATTCTTATTGATTTCTATATATATATATATGATGTAGTGGATTGGTGCACCATCCAAAACCTGCCTACATGTGCTTTAGTGTTAGATTTCACCGACATCAAGTACCACTATAAAATTTGTAGCCTTATATTTGATTCCTAGAAAATTTAAGGAGAAATGCAAGAAAAAAAAAATAGAAAGGAAAAATAAAAGGAAAGAAAAAATAAAGAAAAATAAAAAGTACATTTAAAGTTAATAAATTATTTTTACATGTTTCTTCAAACTTATTTTTCTTTCTCTGTAATAAGCTTAAGTAATTTGAAAATGCATAAGCTTTTATCTAATTTTAAATGTATTTGAATTTTTTTTTTTATTTTGTATTTTATATGGTAAACCAAACATGAAAGAATCATTTTCCTTAATATTTTTTTCCCTTAGTACTTTTCAAGAACCAAAAATAGCATAGATGTTCATGCCTAGATTCACGAGATGGTTCATTTAGCTGCTGCTATGCAACTTACATCAAGAAGGACTTGGCACTTTGCATCAAGAAAGTCTAATTATGTGAAACGCAATTTTAGATGCTGTTTCTCAAACATATAACATTTTTATAAATTAAACTAATTACAGAGAATTTATTTAGAAAAATGAATAAATATCATACTTTCTATATTATTTTACATTTCAATTACCATATAGTTCATCCGTATAAATAATACATAATCCACAAAACGAAACTTACAAATGAGTTAACACATATGCTCAATAGATAGCTAACCAAGCTGATGCTAAAAATTTCAACATGGCAAAATCTTTCAATCTTATTTGTCATCTCCACCTCTAAAGAGCTCCTCAAGTCACCTCATTCCTGTGAGAAGGCATGGTTCAAAATCAGCATTAACTTTTCAAATAATTATACAAGCAGCAGAAAACAACAATGATGCAGTATAAACAACCCAAAGAGACTAAAGCACAGGAAAGGAACTAAAACAATCCATTGGAGAACTGTGTTTCAGAAAAAACTGCCCCTAGATGTGGTTTGTAGAATTACCCTTGCAAACTGGATTTGGAGCCTTGTTCCTGTTTGAGTTTGCTTCTTTTACAGAGGCTGATCGGGTGCTAAGGGGTTGGAGATCCTAAAATCAAAAGGCTTTGTTTTTTGATGATTAGTGCCCAATTGGAGGCTGTTATAGGGAAGGCATTGAAGGAAGGAAACTTGGGTAAGGCTAGTTGGTTTACCACTACACCTATAGAACATGGATTTGGTACCTCAATCAACACAATTATGATGAAACTGATCAGAATCATCATGAGTTATGACAACTAAAGAAAGTACACACTATGCCAAATCAGTGAATGAAGTGAGCACAACAAATACATGAGCCAAGAAGTCCACTGAAGTGGCTCAATTCAGCTTCTTCTTCCCCCCCAACCCCTAAAAACAGTTCAATTCTTCTCTTTTCTGCATGTATTTATAGACGTGTGTGTGTGTGTGTGCCCCTAAAAACAGTTCAATTCTTCTCTTTTCTGCATGTATTTATAGACGTGAGAGAGAGAGAGAGAGAGAGAGAGAGAGAGAGGGAGAGGGAGGGAGAGGGAAGGTGTCATCATCTTTTATTCATGTTTTCACCTTTCATTGATCTCAATACTCTGGCAACAAACCACAGCAAAAAAATATCTGAAATTCAAGCAGTTCTTGAATTAGATAAAAGGGAAATGGACATAAAATCCATATTTGAAAGTAAAAATAGCACAATTAGCTACATACTTTGCTAAAATAATTGCCTTGAGAAAAAAGTAAGTGTACAGAAAAAAAAAAAAAATCACGTGATTAAAAATTCAAATTGAAGATCAAAAACAGAAAAGAATGAGAACATGTGAACAAAAAAGGGAATTGAAGCTTCACTATGAAGAGTGAGAACAAAAATCAGATCCCTAGCTCCTGAACTGTGAACAATCTGCAGGGAGAAATTTGAAGAAACAGCTAGATTCAATGCAGTTGTTTTATTCACTTAAGCTCCAATCAATTCTTACAAGAAGAACCTAATTTTGCATCTCAAAGGAGAAAAAAATAATGCCTTATTGAGCTAAAAGGTAGCAAACTGCCAATCTTTGTTACGATTGTAACTTTTCTTAGGGGAGGGGTCCTGGATTCCCTTTTTCATCATCCACTAGTAAGTAAGGATACCCATCAGCAGTATATACATTCTCACCATCCCATTGTTTTGATAGTTTCTGGATAATAAAAAAGACTCAAAATCCTTACCCTATATGATAATTAATTATGTCATATTTGCAACACTCATTTCAAATATCGGATATGCAGAATCTAAAATTAGAGTTTTTATGTAGAACATTGTACAACAGATGTGTTGTCCCACATGTTTATTAAACCTTTTAACAAAAGGGAATGGAAGGAAATGGAATCATCAGGAATTCTAGATTTTGCGAAAAAAGCCAAGGAGCAGATTTTGAGAACAGAGCAAGAAGCAGATGAAACCCGTCAAACTAAACATCACAATTTTGCTAAGTTTTGCCCACCCCCCACGGATCCAATAAAGAGATTAATCCACCTATCCATTTTCTGTGAAAAGAGCGACAAGGAGCAGATTTTGATTCCCTGGGGATCCTTATACCTTCTTAGGCAATTTGTCCTTTGCAACTGTCTCATACTCCATCACATTTCTAATCTCCATTTTGCAGTTAACTCTATCGCCATAACATCAACACATTTCAAACCAAAATCTAAACCCTAATATTCTCTACAATCACAAGATTTTCTAAACAAAGAATGGAAAAGAAATCAATCTTTAATCTTTACCTGAATAGTTCCTTGGAGGACGCGGTGGCCTCAAAATCAGGCTGATGAAAGGCGGAGTCGAATGTTGAGGGTTAGAGTAAAAGGCGGCAGCATATGTCGACGGTGGATGGCATATATATGTATATATATGCCTCATCAACTGTACCATATCCATTTAAGTCCTTGTTTAAAATTAGGTTTAAAATTAACTGATTTAGATGATTTTTATAAAATAATATATATATAATTACATAATACAAATTTTCTTTCATTTCCAATATATATTTTTATATTTAAATATTATACATATTTTATTTAATAAAATTTAAAATTTTAATATATCTATATAAAAGATGAAAATAAATATTATTAATTTTAATTATATATATTATAAAATATAAAAATTTATCGGATTATGAGAACTTATGGATGATCATTTATAAGTATGTATTTTATAACTTCATATAAAAGGGAGATATCTCTAATAAAAATTGATACCGTTCTCTTCCTACATTCTATTGTACTTTTCTTTGAATATCATTGTTTATTATTCATATTTTATAATTTATTTCATATTTTATTATTTCTCATTTAAATTCTTTTCTTTATTTATACTTGAAGACACGAATCTTTCTCATACCTTGATACATCATGCAACATCCAATGTAGATGCATGTCTTGCTAATTGCGCCACAACACACACAATAATTTTTTGATTTAGAAAATTGAGATTTTTTTCGATACATGTGAAATATGTAATTTGGCCATATGATTAATAAAATGATTTTGCATGTCAATTTTCTTTATAGCATGTTTTTATAATTGAAATTTTTTGAGTTCTATAAAATAATATATATTATTGCATGTTGCCACATATCATATTTTTATTAATGCAATAATTTCATTATCCAAAAATAATTTTGAAATTACAATAGGTTCAACTATTGTTCTCAATATATTATGTTGTATCTTTATATATATATTTAGATGAATTTGTAGTATTTCAATTAAAGTTCTGAGACAACAAGATGCTTTAAATCATGATACATTCTCTTGAAAATTTGATTTATGAATTAATTTTTGCACATTGATTTAGATCATAATAATATTTTGAATAAAATTATTAATCTATCACTACAATTAGTTTGATTATTGAAATACTTTTTCGTTATTTCATGTATAAATTGCTCCACACTTACAAAATCAAATGTATGAGATTATTTAAGAAATATATAACTTTAAATTATCTTTTTTATATTTGTTTTATTATGTTATATATGCTCTCATTGCTTTTACACAAATTTTTAAGTTAAGTCATCATTGATGATTGATATTTTTCCATTGATTTTAACTCTTTCTATATGATAATATTTCTTCAACTCTATAAAGGCGAGGTCTTTATAACATGTTTTATGACTTGTTATTTTGATGAAACTTTTGTCTTATTAATTGCACAACATTGATGACAGACGATGTTAATATTATATCAAGTGATAGAAACCTGATTAAAGGCTTCAAAATAGCTTATATTATGTCACTAGTAGTATTTTATTATATGTGAATGACACTTTATACGATGTTAGATCCAGAAGAATCTTGTAAGACCAACTTGGTCCCTAGGGGTAAAAGGTCGTATGAATGTACATTATAAAACTAGAAGTTTTTATCTAGTGACTAGTCTACCTATGCACTTAAAAGGTAGAATGACATGTTGTGCAGATTGTCATTTTAATGAGACAAATTTCTCGCTGTTAGGAGGAGAAGAGCCAATTCTAGAAGAACGACGTGAAATTATTTGGAATGCATTGACTTTGACTTATCTTGATCCTCATACTAATCAATGTGAACTGAAAGTTTAAAAGATTATTTATGTGCAAGAACTTGCAAATCAACTACCAAATGCTTTCATTGATGCAAAGAAAGTGATAAAATCATTTTCATTGACCTAGAATATTCCAATACGAATTGATGTCCCTAGAGGACAATTAAATAATGTGTTGATGTCCCTAAAGGATAATTAAATAATGTGTTGATGTCCCTGAAGGACAATTAAATAATGAGTTGATGTCACTGAAAGACAATTAAATAATGAGTTGATGTCACTGAAAGACAATTAAATAATGAGTCTAAGGCATGCTTGAAGCATGGTAGACCCTGAAAAGGCAAACACATTCCCTAGAAGAGGAAAACACGAGGAAAGATATATGAAATGTGGCACTCTTGAAGAAGTTGCGTATAAAGTGAGTTATTAAAATGACCGATCAGTCTCAAGTCGCCCTTGAAGAGGCATAGTTTAAACAAGTAGCAGGCATATGTTTTACAATTAGCTCATGAAATGGTATAAGTACCTGATATTGATGAGATCTCAATTATTTACTTATATATGGAGAAAAATGGGATTGAAATACTCTTGTCATTGACAATATATTTTTTTTTCCAAATAGCTATTGACATCATAAGAAATGACGAGGATCCCAAAGTGGAAACTATGAATGAATGTAAACATAGAAAAGATTGGCCAAAATGGAAAGAAAACATCCTTAATAATTTAAACTCATTAGAAAAATGAGAAGCATTAGGACTTGTAGTCCAGACGCCTGAAGTTGTTAAACTTGTTGGATATAAATGAGTTTTTATAAGAAAGTGTAATGATAAAAATGAAATCACAAGATATAAAACATACTCATAGCTTAAGGTTTCTCGTAAAAACCTAGTATTGACTACAAGGAAACATATTCTCCTATGATGGACGCAACCATATTTAGATATCTAATTTGTTTAACAGTTTTAGAAGGATTGGATTTGCATCTCATGGATGTCATTACTACATATTTACATGGATCTTTAGATAATGACACACACACACACACACATAAATGAAAACCCCTGAAGGATTTCAAATGCCTAAAGAAACTAATTCAAAACATTGTAGCATATACTCAATTAAGCCACAAAGAACCTTGTATCAATTAAGTAATCTAAAGACATGTGGTATGATCAGTTCAATGAATATTTGAAGTGAGAAGTATGTATGTATTACCTTATTTGTCTATGCATATTCATTATGTTGAATATTTGCAATTATTATAGTATATGTGGAACATTGAATTTTGTTGGAAAGTTTGAAGAGCTTACAAAAGTAATTGACTATTTGAAAAGTAAATTTGAAATGAACAATCCTGGAAAACAAATTTTTTTTCCTCGACCTACAGATTGAGTACTTTTCAAATGAAATATTAATTTATTAGTCAACATATACAAAGAAAGTCTTGAAGCACTTTCATATGGATAAATCACATCCGTTAAGTTCTCTGATGATAGTTCATTCACTTGGAAGTAAATAAAAACCTCTTCTGTCCTAAAGAAGATAATGAAGAACTACTTGCTCCAAAAGTACCATATTACAGTGTTGTTGGTGCACCGCTGAATCTTGCAAATTATACACAACCATATATTGCATTCCTTGTTAATTTACTTGTGAGATATAGTTTTGCACCAACTTAGAGACATTGGAATAAAATCAATCATGTACTACAATAACATGTGTCTATGTTATTTCGAAGGATTAGAATCTTAATTACTTGAATATGTAGATGCTGACTATCTTTTAGACCCCCACAAAGCTCAATCTCAAATGAGGTATGTATCTATCTATGGTGGTACTACAATATCATGGAGATCAATGAAGCAAATAATGGAAACATGTGGACTACCCTCCATCAGAAGTCATGCTACCAAGTTAATAATGTTACATGCATTGCATAGATTAAAGAATTATACATTAAGGGCAATAGAATTAAGCATATATCACCCAAGTCTTTTACTTTCATTAAATCTAGAAGAGTGATGAAATTATTATTCAACAAATAAGATCAAGTGACAATTTAGTAGATCTATTTACAAAGGCATTGTCAACTGTAATACTCAAGAAACTCATTGGAATACGTCGACTCAAAGATCTTTATGTTGTGCTACTAGAGAAAATATAATCATATCAATATGAGGGGGAACTAATTGATAAAAATATCACTACATTACACTTTTTTTTCCTTCATCCAGGTTTTGTCGCATTGGGTTTTATAGCAAGGTTTTTAACGAAGCAGTTATAGTAATCCAAAAGAATATTGTACTCTTTTTCCTTCATTAGGGTTTTTCCTATAAGGTTTTTTTTAGTAAGGTTTTAATGAGGCATATTTTTATGATCATCAAACGGGGAGTGTTATAAAATATGAGAATTTATCAGATTATGAGAATTTGTGGATGATCATCCATATTGATGTATATCTATTTGTAACTCCCTATAAAAGGGAGATACTTGTAATGAAAATTGATATTGTTCTCTTCCTACATTCTATTATACTTTTCTTTGAATATCTTTGTTTATTCTCTCATCTTTTCTTTTCCTTATTCTTTTATTTTTCAACAATATATATATATATATATATACATACATACATTAATTTTTAAAATTATTTTTGATTTTAATAAAATATAAATTATATATTTATGACATTATCGATTCGACCATCGATCTGACTAGTAAACTGTGAAATGATAACTTTTTTTATTCAATGACCATTCCAATTTTCAAAACATTGCCTCAACTTGCCACCAATAACCACAATTTTTTTTTTTTTAAAATTGACATATGGCAACCAACTATGTCACATGATTTTTTTTTCTCCTCCATAGTATCTCTTTTTATTTATTTATTTATTTATTTATTTATTTTTTTTACCTTTTTTTTAATGTGTTGGTTTCATGAAATATTTTAATTTCAATTTTTTTTTTCAGCATTTCATCTTTTCATATTTATTGATTTTAATTATTTATGGATCTTTTAAACATAAAATAATAATATATAATAAATTATTAATGAGAACAAATTTAATATAAAAATAAATACATAATGAACAAATTTAGAGATTCAGGGTATAAAATTTTCTATATTTCTACTAAATAAAATATTTATTTATTTTATAAGTCTTATTATATTGTCATATTATTTTATTGTTTATATTTTTAAAATTTTTAAATTTTAATATTAAAATCATAATTGATGATTATGGTTTTAACTTTTTGCTTATGAATCTAACTTCATTGTGATTTTAATTTTTTTTTCTTGGTTAAAATGTTTAATATTTTTAATTAAAGAAGATAAAAATTTGGTTGTGGTTTTAATATTTTGCTTTATTAAATATTTTAATTTTTTATTTATATAAAATAAAAATTTAAAAATATTTTTCACAAAAAGTTTTATTTAATTATTTATATTATTTTTTTTCTTTATTTTATTAAAAATTAAAATTTTTACATACTAAAGTTATCCAACGATCAACATAACCCTTGGAAAAGAGGGTATCACTCTTTTATGAAAAAAATATTATTGTGATGGGAAGGATGTATCACTCTTCTTTTGTTTATGTTGAAGTATGTTACTACCCATTACATATTCGAATGTTATTACACAATAACACCAATCGACACGACCCTTAAGAAAATTGGTACTACTCTTATATTTAAAAGGTATCATTATTAAAAGTATCATTTGTACTACTTATAAAAGCACGAGATGTTTTACATATTTACTTCCCAAAACTACCCTTATCCATTTTTTCCCAAAAATACCCCTCAACCCATCATTTATGCTAGGTGTTTGTAACCTACTCCATACTTAAATCAAATTACCCTAACCTAGTATTATATCTAAATTATAGTTATGCCTAAGCCCAAGCCCAAGCCCAATCCTTGAAATTTTTTTTAAAAAATAAATCTACTTACCAATTTATCCTAAGCAAGCCCGACCCTTAAAATAAATAAATAAATAAATAAAAAATCAACTTACCAGCTTATCCCAAGCATCACCATCGTCAAACCCAATTGAGTACCTCTTTTTTAGCCACAACCCTTATCTCAATTCATTATCTGGTTGTTTACCCATGGGTCAACATATGTTTGTCGTAATGATGTTTTGTATTCTCCATACGCTGGTTGTGAATAATTTCACTCTACTACTGCTATCGTAAAACACAAAAGATGGATCGAAGGATTCAAAGTATGTGACTATGATTGAGATTCAAAGAGCTCGGCTACCACATGGTTTGTATCCAAGATATTCTTGGTGCAGTATGTAGGATCCCCTCATGAGCTGACATGTGGCGACTCCCTTACCCTCACATGCAAGGCTCCTGTAGACACATGGCCCTTACATTTCTATCCTGGTAGGACCCATTAACGATAGCATATATTCCGGATCCATCCTATCCAGAACGAATTGTTAACAGCTCGGTGCCCTTGCTCTCACTAGATCGCAAGGCATGCTCCAAACAACATCCTTGACCAAATTCCACAAGACATCATTTGTCTTCAGTTCAAGGCGTGCTAGATGGGACACCCTCAGGTCTTTTCAAGCCGCCTAACACAACCTGTATTCTGTTGCCTGCGACTCAGAATGGCGGAGGCGCTGCCTGAGTGTCCCTCTGACAGTCATCACCCATCACTCGAGAGCGTCATGATTATGTTGCCATCCTATGAGCAATCATGACGACTATGGGCCCCATTAGCCCCGTTGTGACACGAACACTCCAGGCAATATAAAACACTGGAAGAAACTCACCAAGGGGGAGGTAAGAAAAATCTGAGATGCACTCCCACAAAAGAATAATCTTAAACTATCAGTCTAACTTGAGCTTCAGAGGGTGTGTCCGGACATCTTTTGCAAGAAGAAGGGAGGAGACACCCCTCTCAGTTGATTGAGTCCTAGCTTCAGGTAAACATTGCTGCTCAGGTAGACTTTGTCATCAACATTGGCGCCGTCTGTGGGAAGATTCTCTTGAAGCTTTCTCTTTTCAAAGATGTCCACACCCTCGAGAAGTCGTTTGTTAGCTAGGGGTGATGAAGGTTATTTTGACTGGTGTGAAAGCATGGAAAAATGACAATGAGAAAGCGAGCGACAGATACAAGCCCTGCTCCAAGAAACGAGGAAGCTTAGGGAAGAAAACGAGGTGTTAAGGATCCAAGTTTCATCCTCAGGACCTCCCCTTAGTCAGATACTAAAGGACCCTAGGCACAACCAGGAGGCCACATACCCAGGAAACGCAGCCCTCCCCCCTCCCCCCCTAACGTACGCGGTGTATGGCCTGATGAAGGACCTGTGCCTACGTATCATGCACCGCAATATGAAAGCTCTGACTTTACCTGTGTCTCATCGAAGAGACAACGCGAAAAGAGACCCTAGTTATTTGACGCGATGTGTGCAAGGTTAGGACCTCAAGCTCCCGGTAAAGATAGACCACACACTACCATGGCACAAGAGGCATACCTCAGGCCCTTAACCACGCCCATCTCATAGGGTTATACTCCACATCAACCAATACTGCGGGTTGGTAGAGATTTGGTAAATGAAGCCTCTCTAGGCTCTATTAGCAGGCGGTTGGATGACATGCTCTCCACACCTTTTAGTCCTCGTGTCATCAACTATGAGCCCCCAAAAGGGTTCCTTGTGCCAAAATTTTCTGTGTATGATGGATTCAGCGATCCATTTGACCATATCATGCACTACCAACAACTCATGACCCTGGATATAGGGAATGACATGCTTTTGTGCAAAGTCTTTCCCGCCAGCCTCCAAGGTCAAGCCCTCTCGTGGTTTCATCGGCTTCCCACAAACTCGGTCGATAATTTCAGGGATCTGTCAGAAGCCTTCATAGGGCAATACCTATGCTTAGCTAGACATAAGCAGAATATTAGCACCTTGCAAAACATTAAGGTGCAGGAAAGTGAGTCCCTTGAGGGAATTTGTGAAATACTTTGGACAGGTTGTATTGCAAGTAGAGTCTTATAACATGGATGTCGTCCTCCAAATTTTTAAGCAAAGCATTTGCCCGGGGACCCCATTCTTTGAATCTCTCGCTAAAAAATCCCCCACAACTATGGATGACCTGTTCTGGCATGCGAACAAATACTCTATGCTGGAAGATGATGTTCGGGCCGCCACACAACAAATCCTAGTCACTGGCCACTCTGCCAGAAGTGAGGCAGTGAAGAGCCTCAAACTTTCAAGCCAAAGAGGGCCTCTCGACAGGAGGCAAGGCGAGCAACACCAGCAAGCCTTGCTTACACCTCTCACCTTGACGTATGAGAAACTATTCCCTTTGATCCGTAAGCTGTCTGGCTTCAGATGGCCAGAACCACTGAAATCGGACCTAGCCAAAATGGATCACAACAAAAAATGTGCTTACCACAAAGAACATGGACACACCCTTCGAAGCTCAATCCAACTAAATGTGCTTTTGGTGTAAGCTCAGGAAAACTTCTAGGATTCATGGTCACCCAAAGAGGAATCAAAGTCAACCTAGACCAAATCAAGGCAATTGCAAGTGCACTCGCACTAAAGAATAAAAAGGACTTACAACACCTCATCGACAAGCTCGTCATGCTTGGGCGCTTCATAGCTCGATTCAAGGACAAGCTACGACGTGTCTTTCTAGCACTCAGGGAAGCCAATGCGATGGGATGGACGAAAAGTTGCCAGAATGCTTTCGAGGGAATCAAGCACTACCTTGCGCAACCCTTCATTCTGAGCAGCCCTCAACCTGGCGAGCGGTTTTATTTATACTTGGCAGTGTCTAACTAGGCAGTCATCATAGTATTATTTCGCTCCATATCGCCTAAAGAACAAAGACCCGTTTATTTCATCAGCAGAGCTATGACCGATGTGGAGACTAGGTACCTAAGAATGGAACAGACGACCCTAGCCTTGCGAATCGCGGCTCAGAAACTTCGTCTGTATTTCCAAGCTCATCCCATAACCATGCTCACCAACCAACCCCTCAGAAGTGTCCTTCATAAATTGGATATATCGGGGAGAATACTCCAATGGGCTATAGAGTTAAGTGAGTACATAATTGAATATCAACCTAGATTGTCCATGAAGGGTCAAGTCATGGCTGACGTTATAGCTGAAGTGCCACAGCCGTCGACCCCAAGCATAGAATCTAGCAAGGCGGGATGGTGGACTTTGCATGATGATGGGGCCTCCTGATCGTCTGGATCGGGGGTCGACCTTCTTCTTGAGTCTCCAACTAGAGAACAACTGGAACAATCTATCCGTTTTGAATTCCCTGCATCGAACAATGAAGCGAAATATGAGGCCATTCTATCCAGTTTAAGCCTTGCGATCGCACTCTTCGCCTCCAAGGTTAAAATCCACAGCGACTCTCAGCTCGTTGTGGGGCATATATAGAAAGAATACGAGACCAAGGACGAGCACATGTCCAAGTATCTGATGAAAGTGCAGGATTCTTTGAGCCGGCTAGATAAATGGGCCATTGAGAAGATCCCATGGATAGCTAACATGTAGGCTGATGCCTTGGCAAGAATAACCGCCTCACTTCCCATAAGGGAATCCA
This sequence comes from Vitis vinifera, assembly GCF_030704535.1. NCBI lineage: Eukaryota > Viridiplantae > Streptophyta > Magnoliopsida > Vitales > Vitaceae > Vitis > Vitis vinifera. The sequence continues at coordinate 5,089,575 of NC_081819.1, forward strand.
TATTGCTACCCATATATGTCTAAACGGCTCCCTCCATCGTAGAGTCGCACATCTGTAGTGTTATCAAGGAAAGCCAGGACTGGATGGTCGCTATAAAGGTATATCTCCGGATAGGAACTCTACTTGAAGATTCCAAGCACGCTCATAAGATCCGGTTACAAGCGGCTCGCTTCACTTTGATTGGAGATAACCTCTATAGACAGTCTTTTGGAGGCCCGTACCTTAGATGCTTGGACCAGTCGAAAGCTTAGTACGTGCTGGCAAAATTACACAAGGGCGTTTGTGGTAACCATTCAGAAGGTCGAACCTTAGTATATCGAGCACACTCGTAAGGGTATTATTGGCCCACCATGAAGCAAGATGCAGAAGCATATGCTAGAAAATGTGACAAGTGCCAAAGGCACACACCTATACCACATATGCCCTCTGAAACCCTCAACTCGGTAACGAGCCCTTAACCATTTGCACATTGGGGGATGGATATTGTAGGACCCTTACCTACTGTAGCCGCTCAAAAGAAATTCTTGCTTGTTACCATTGACTACTTCAACAAATGGGTAGAAGCCAAAGCCTATGTCAACATCAAAGATAAAGATGTCACAAAGTTCATTTGGAAGAACATCGTGTGCCGATTTGGAATTCCCCAAACGATCATAGCTGACAATGACCCTCAATTTGATAGTGCTGCCTTTAGGACTTTTTGTTTGGAGCTTAACATCAAAAATCTATACTCCACCCCTCAGTACCCCAAAGCAACGAACAAGCAAAGGCAACCAATAAAACTTTGTTATCCACATTGAAGAAGCGGCTAGAGCAAGCCAAAGGAAAATGGGTGGAGGAGTTACCCTGTGTCTTATGGGCTTATCGAACCATACCCGGATGGCCAATAGGAAACACCCCATTTGCTCTCGCATACAGAATGGATGTAGATCCCACAGAAATAGGCATGCCTACAACCTAGACTATCGTACAAGGTTAGAGAAATGAAGATATGGAACTTGCAAAACACCTGGACTAGACGAATGAGACAAGGGAAAGCGCATCCATCCGACTGGCCGCTTATCAACAAAGAACAACTTCATACTACAACCAAAAGGTGTGGCCCCGCACCTTCAAGGTCGGATCGCTTGTCCTCATAAAAGTCTTCAAAAACACGGTTGATAAAGGAGCCGAAAAGCTTCAGGAAAATTGGGAAGACCCTTACGTGGTGACAAAGGCAACTGAAAATGGGGCATACCATCTACAAAAGCTAGATGGAACCCCTTTGATTCGTCTATGGAATGTGGCAAATTTAAAGCAATATTATCAGTAAAGGCAAAAGAAGAAAAGTGAAGCAACGATATAATCATGATTTACGTATACCAAAAATTGTCTTTACAAGCAATTGTCTTCACAAAGTATGCAGCCGGGCCATTCCACGACAAAGGTTTACATTAAAAATAAAAAATTACATGAAGGAGGCACCATCTCATCGAGGGGGACCACCGGGTATTTTACCCTCATCATCAGAAGGAATTGGAGGGATATCATGCATAATACCATTTTTCTTCATGCAGCAGCGGTAGCCGAAGTACATCTCGTCTACCTGCTTCTGATACTCCACTTCCAATTTCTTCTTTTGAGCGATGAACCCGACCTCTAACTCTTTCTTTTGGGTGACGAGGCACACTTGTAATTCCTCTTTCTTCTTTTTCTCAAAAGAAAGCCTAGTCCGGAGCTCCTCTATCTCCTTCTTCAATTGGGAATTCCCCTACTCAGCCTCCTCAAGCGCCTCTGAAACTTCCTCCCGTTTTCTCATCCTCTCCGACTCAATCCGGAAGGCCTCCATCTCTTCCTCAATCTTTTTTAGTGCCTCGGCTCTTTCTGCAATGACTTTTTGGATAGCAACAAGATCAATCTCAGATTGCTCCAACCTCAAGCACAAATCCTTGCTATCATCTAGACACTGAGCAATGAAGGACCGCATAGTTTCAACGACCTTTAGTCATTCAAAAAGCAACTCACGCTGCCGCATCATGTTGCGAATGCTAGCCACCAACTGCAACAAAGATAAAGTTAACATCAACTAAGTGGAGTGTGCATCAAATTAGAAAAGGGGGCAAAGTGTGAGAAAATACCACTTCTACAGTTTTAGATCTTTCAATGGAGGGTCGTTCACCATCAATAAAACATGGGACACACTTCAGTGTCTCCATCATTTCATCGGGAAGGGAAGTGGGAGCAGAAATCTCCTTCGGGTCAGAGATTCCCTCAACAAGAGCTGCATTGCCAAAAGCCCCTCTTGGGACCGGACCAGCCTCTTCCTTAGCGGCTAGCGCACTACTACACCCCGGAACATCCAGTGGGGGCACTGACATTGAAGGAATTTCCCTTCTGGATTCCTCCTGAACTCCCTCCGAGTAAGCCTTCTCTGCCGAGGGAGGGACTATGTCAATGGCTTCATAGAGGCGTTTGTGATACCTCTCTCCAAAGCCGACCCTTCAGTCATGAGACATGCCCAACTTTTTTATTGTCGGCTTGTCTATAACTGCAAGCGCTAGGGGCTCCGGTTCAGGGTTGGAGGAACCAGTCCTCGAATCGCTAGGATCATGCCTAGAGAAGCTAGAGACGCTCTCAGAACCGTGGGCGGGACTATCCGGAGCAGAGGAAGTGGAAGTAGATGGAGATGAAGGAATTGAAACAGGAACCTTGGTAACCTTCACAAGGGTCCTCTTCTTTTTCTCCATTAGGGGATGAGCCGCTGAAGGCGGTGCACAACGTTTTTCACCAGGGGCCCTCTGTAAGGTTCCCTCCTACTTTCTCTCTTCTCGATGGCTGAGACGCTCTTAGCGAGCCTTGGCGTCCGCCTTGTGAGCCCTTTTATAAAAAGGGAGGTCCCTTAAGACGAAATGTTCCCCGGATACCACAACCTTAGGAAGCCACCTAGGAAGAATATTGAGGACATATGACTGAGGTTCTCGGACAACTACTAGGAGATTCTAAAAAGAAAAAAGCATCTGGTAATTCCTCTCACCCGCGATAATCTCAAACAGCCTGTTCAACCGGTCAAAAGCAGTTTTTTCTACCCACTCAACCAAACGACCCCTCTTATCTGTACCTGCACCAACCAAAGTGGAGTATGTTAACAACCTAATGGGATTAACTCACTTTTGGTGTGCTAATATGAAAAGGGATGCCCAAAGATCATCCCTACCTAGAACCTTTAGCGATTTGTTAGGAGAAAAATCCTTTTCCGGGTGCTTCATCAAGCCTGCCTATGCCCCCTTGACTAACGCGTGCCCTTTGCCCCCCCCCCCCCCCCCCCCTTTTGTTCGAATCAGGGAGGCTCGTCACTAGCTGGAGGGATGGAATATTGGCGAACATGCTGAAGATATCATTCTTGCCATTTTTAATGGTGTAGACGAAGAGGACCTCCAACAGGGAGAGGTCTAGGCGGAAAAGCATATTCAGAATGCTGCATCCCATCAACACCCGGACAATATTAGGATGAATGAGGGTTGGGGGAATTTGGGTGATGTGGAGGAATTGTTTGAAAATGGATGGAAGGGGAAAGCGAAGCCTTGCATTGAATTGCTCCTTGGTGAAATACATGGCATTATGCTTAGCCTTCTCTGTAGGTATGAGATCACCTCCACTAGTTGGACAGAGATACCATTCGGGAAGCAGAAACGATCTCGAAACTCTTGCTTGTTAAGGAGCTCAGTGGGCTTCCCCGGATAGGGGTGTACGGGACTCCCAGTTGTCCGACTACTTGCCCCACCTTGCCCGACTGCACTGGAAGAAGCAATGTCCTTTTTTGTAGGCATCTTGGAACGTTGGACCAAGTTAAACCTACATGGCACCAAGCCGACAGTTAGAAAGCGGTCACTCGGCCCTACGGCCCCCAAGGATAGCGTTATCAAGATATAATACTGGGTAATACACCCAACCCAGTGGCATCCCAAGTTAGGAACTCTAGTTCCACAAGCCAAATTACTAACCCTAACTAGGAATTGACTCCCCGGGGTCCGCAAACACACCAAAGGAAGACGCGCATCCAACATGCTTGAGATAGCCTCGAAATGCGAAAGCAGGCAAAACATACCTTAACAAGGCCCGTTAAGGTGCGACCCCATCGGGACATATTACTCCTAAATCTCTTTACACCTCTCTCTATCAGAATACAACCACATCACTCCCCAACTCACCGAATCTCCCAAAAGTCACCACAATCCCCTAACCATAAACAAGCATCCCAATCGACAAAAGACAAAAAGAAGAAGACGCGGAAGTGATAGAAGAAATGAACCTTGTGGGGAATTAGAAGACGAGGGTGAACTAAACTACAGTTGCCTAAAGTAACCAGTTGAGGAATCTCTGGAGAAGGCATTGCCAGGAAAATGCCAACAGATTTGCTTCTAGGTGGCTAGAGTGATTCTGGAGAAAGCAAGAGACAAGATGGAAAAAGTACCGTCGGAGGGGGGGGGGATTGGTTCCCTATTTATAAAGAACAGAATCCCTAGGGACTCCAAACGACAAGGAGCCCAACAGTGCCAGTTTCAAAAGGACACGCCGCCTGATAGCAATTCCAAAGTTGACATTCCATCATAAATATCCCCCCTTGGACGCCACGTGTTGCGCAACCCCCAAAAAGAAAATTTTGAAGAAATCATTTTAACCCGCCTTTTTTGTCCAGGCAAATAAGATGAGTTAAAAGGGGCATTGTAGGATCCCCTCATGAGCTGACAAGTGGCGACTCCCTTACCCTCACATGCAAGGCTCCTGTAGACACATGGCCCTTACATTTTTATCTGGGTAGGACCCATCAACAATAGCATATATTCTGGATCCATCCTATCTGGAACAGATCGTCAACAGCTCGGTGCTCGTGCTCTCACTGGATCGCAAGGCATGCTCTAAACAACATCCTTGACCAAATTTCGCAAGACATCATTTGCCTTCAGTTCAAGGTGTGCTAGATGGGACACCCTTAGGTCTTTTCAGGCCATTTGACACAACATGCATTATGTCGCCTGCGACTTAGAATGGTGGAGGCGCCACCTGAGTGCTCCTCTGATAGTCACCACCCATCACCTGAGAGTGTCATGATTGCATCGCCATCTTATGAGCAATCATGACGACTGTGGGCCCCATTAGCCTCGTTGTGACACAAACACTCCAGGCAATATAAAACCCTGGAAGAAACTCACCAAGGGGGAGGTAAGAAAAATTTGAGATGCACTCCCACAAAAGAATAATCTTAAACTATCAGTCTAACTTGAGCTTCGGAGGGTGTGTCCGGACAACCTGTTCGGACATCTTTTACAGGAAGAAGGGAAGAGACACCCCTCTTAGTTGATTGAGTCCTAACTTTAGGTAAACACTGCTGCTCCGGTGGACTTTGTCACATTTTCTTCCCAAAACTGCCCTTATCTATTTTTTTTCCAAAAATACCCCTCAACCCATCATTTATGCTAGGTGCTTGTAACCTACCCCATACTTAAATCAAATTACCCTAACCCAATATTATTACATCTAAATTATAGTTATGCCTAGGCCCAAGCCCAAGCCCAATCCTTAATTTTTTTTTTTAAAAAAAATAATCTACTTACCAATTTATCCTAAGCAAGTCCGAGCCTTAAAATAAATAAATAAATAAATAAAAAATCAACTTACCAACTTATCCCAAGCATCACCGTCGTCAAACCCAACTGAGTACCCCTTTTTTAGCCACAACCATTGTCTCAGTTCATGATTACTACTCAAAAAGTGCATTTTTATAAGCTTAAACTTAATTGTACTAATCACTTTTGAGTAGTAGTTAGACCTTTTTATCCCAGTTAGCATGTTAAGGACCTAGCGAATGTTACTAACCAATTTTTGGTAAGTTTTAGTGTTTTTTTGGTAGCTTTTTTGATCACCGAAACATGCCAAGATTGAGGGAGAGTTTTGTGCAAGCTATGGCAAGGCAAGTTGAAGATCAATCACATGAAGAATCCGAGCCTTGGAGCACTTCAGAACCCCTTGCCAAACTTGGAAAGGGGTTGGCAAAGCTATCAATAGTAAGATGGAGGGAAACAGAGCATTTCGCAAGGTAAAATCATCAAATTTGCAAGGTGTGCCAAAATTCGCAAGGTGTGCCAAATTTTGGCAGGGTGTGCCAAACTTTCGCAAGGTGTGCCAAAATTTTGCAGGGTGTACGAAAATCACTTTGTGCACACCGACCTTTGGGAAAAATCTCCAAAATTGTAATTTTTTCCTTTTTACTCCTTTTATAATAGATAAAAGACATTAGGGTTTGTTTAGGAACTATAAATAGGGGTTGGAAAACCTCTCAGATATTATGTTATGTTAGATATTATGTTTTAGATATTTTGTAAAATCTGGTTTTTCTTTGCCTTTCCTTATCATTTTCTCTTCACTTTCTCTCTAGCCAAACACCCTTTGAGGATGATTTCTTAGAAGATGAGTGGCTAAGTGTCACGTTTCTTGGAGTGATGGAAGCTAGGTAAATGTTCCAGATGCAAAGGTGAGAGGTTTCCTTGCTTTAAATGAAGGTAGTTGTGTATCATTAATGGTTTGTATTTCAAGTTTCAGCTTTAATAACTTAGAATCACCTTGAATGACCAATACTTGGTAAGCTTTTAGGATTCTATGGATTCTTATTACTAGATCCATGGATGTCCATTAGTTATCAAGTACGAGCCATTGGGAGGTGGTTCAAGGTGAGGGTCTTTAGTGTTTGAAGCCATTAATGGGAAGCAACTACCATTTTTCAAGAATCCTTTGGATTAAAACTTATTTGCTAAATACAAATCTGGTTCGGGAGATAACCATCCTTTATGTTATTATCCCCAATGCGAGGAGAAGATCCATAATTTTCCATTTTGCAACAGGAACCTGATCCTAGTAACCATAACTTTAAGAGACTTTCTCTTTGTAGTAATTTCAGTTGTTTATGTTTGCTTCACTTAAAATCAACCATTCCAATCAATCTTATTTTCAATTAAAAACTAACTTTCAAAAAAGGAAATCACCATTTCTCATTTCATTAATGTCATGTGTACAAAAAAAACCCATCCCTGGGGACGATCCTAGAGCCACTATGCTATAGTAGCTTTGTCTTTGCACCCTAGTATAAGGTGTTGTAGGTATTATAAATGTTTTGATAAACACCTGACTGGGCATGAATTAGTTCATTATCTAGTTGTTTACCCATGGGTCAACATATGTTTGTCGTAACGATGTTTCGTACTCTCCATATGCTGGTTGTGAATAATTTCACTCTACTACTGCTATCGTAAAACACAAAAGATGGATTGAAGTATTCAAAGTATGTGACTATGATTGAGAGTCAAAGCGCTTGGCTACCACATGGTTTGTATCCAAGATATTCTTGGTGCAGTAGAAACTGGTTTGGGAAAGGCTTTGGCTTTTCTGATTTGAGTAAGTCCATTATAAAGTATAGACTCTAGAGTGTGGATTGTTTAGTTGCTGGGAAAGCGTGGTAATTTGTAAAAATTAAAAACTTGTTTTGCTTTAGATATAAGTTCCAAATGTCTGGTTCTGATATGGGTTTCGATACCCTTTTTTGTTTGGGTCAATCTTCTCAATTATTACTCTTCAATCATGTGATCGTTTCAAATTAAATTTTTATCCATTCTAACCACTTGATTTTCCATGATATTCATCATAATGAGAATGATTCATCATGCATCCATTATGGTTTGCCTCTTCAATGTCTAATGTATTTATACTTTTGTTTGAAGATCAAACGACTACATGCTTTAAATCTTTTCCTTCCAACCTTCCCACATTTTACCCACTTTCAATTACAATATCCACTATCTATCTATTATTTATTGGTTTGATTGTTTTTCCCCTCTTTCTTGACAACCATTGATTCTAATTTGAAACAAAACATCTACTCCCAATTCGAGGTAATTTCCTATTCAATGATCAATATCTACTTAATTTGAATATGTTGCTTTAGTGCTAGAATTTGATTGTGCTTTTGAAAAATTTATATGTTATTTTTTTAGTTTATGGTAATTAAATAGTATTGTAACATGGTATCTTGATGTCATTTTTCCCAGTAAATTTTTTTAGGTTTGTTCTTTGATCTTTAGCACTATTGAAGTTAAAGAATCAACATTATTGTTTTTTTCCCTTCCTTTAATTGTTGTTGTTGTTGTGTGTGTCATTGTGTGTGTGTGTGTTTTTTTTTCTTCTTCTTCTTTTTTTTTTTTTAATGAAAAATGATGTTGCATTTTTTGGGTATGTTTAATTGTGGTGATTCATGCTTAGTTGACGAGAAAATTATGGAAAATATTCCTCTATATAATTTTTTGTTATCTTGAGTAATGCTTAAATGAGGGTTTTTGGAAAACAAGTTTTGATTGTGTTTTTGGAAAATTTGCATGTTATCTTTTTAGTTTTTGGTAATTAAATAGTATTGTGACATGTTATCTTGATGTCATTTTTCCTAGTAAATTTTTTGAGGTTTGTTTTTTGATCTTTAATGCACTATTGAATTTAAAGAATCAGAATTATTGTTTTTTCCCTTCCTTCAATTGTTGTTGTTGTTATGTGTGTGATTGTGTTTTTTTTTTAAAATGAGAAGTGATATTGCATTTATGGGTATGTTTAATGGTGGTGATTCATCAGGATGAATCATGATAGAATATAGATAGGAAAGAGGTAGTATATATGTATATATAGATAAGGGATCACGGTGTTTAATTATTTGCAATATTACTAATACCCATCTATTAGTATAATTAGTACTTGATTACTTCATGTTTTAATTTTTCAGATATAATATAGTTAAATGTAAATTTGTAAAGATTGTTAGTTTATCATGTTTTCATATATTTCAGAGTGCTGATTTTGGAGCTATATTCAATTTTTTGGAGCTATGTTTAATGTTTTCATGTTTCATACTTTGATTTCTTACTCAAGTTTTGGTTTGATGGTTAAAGTGCATGTGTGAGTTGAAAACAAAAAATTCCAAACAACTCTATGATGAAATTGTTTTTGCAAAAGCATTATTTTATGTCTATTTCATGATATTTTCTACAATGTCTTTATACATTTGAATTCTTGTCTTATACCTTTTGCTAGACATTGTTAATTGATTCCTTTTAAAAAAGGAAAAAACTATTACAACCTTCTTATAAAACACATAAACAATCAATCCAACCCTCAGAATTAAACTCAACCCAACCATTAATAAGAACTCTGCTCATGGAAACCCAAAAACCAAAATCAGCCATGTGTTCTGTCCTTTTCAGCAAGCATTAAAAATTCCTCTATTTTCTAAGGGTTTGTTTTTTGTTTTTTGTTTTTAAATTATGTTTTATACTTCTATCCATTTCATAAATATCATAAACATTTTTAGTTTAATAATATAATATTTATCATCATTAGTGTATAATATAACTATGATAATAAATTTTTATTACCAACTCAATATAAATTATACCAATTTTCCCCTCATTTTTTCCCCATTTTCCTTACATTAATGAAGTTTAGGAATTTTACATACCAAAAATCCCTAAATATTTTCTTTGATGAAGCTAGAAAAGTTAGCACAAATAGAAATATCTTTTAAAAAGGGTTTAGCAAATAAAAGAAAATTTTCCTTTGTACATTAAAGTGAGATAGAAAACAACTTTTACAAGTCAACTTATTATTTCACTTTTGGCCATGACTGTAGAATTTTAGAACCCACTTGGTAATAATAATATAAATAAATTCAATTATCAACTATGAAAAGAAACCAGGAAATAAAATTAAAAACCAATGCAACATTTGATGTGGAGAGTAGTCATGAAAGCTAATGTTCTAGATAAGAAAGGATAAAGAAACTGGAGAGCTTATTATAGAACTTTTAACATTTTGCTTATATATTTCTACCTTTCAATTAGTGCTCTCTTATTTTGGTTAGTTTCCAAGCTCTTTATAATTAAGTTCTCTATTGAATATAATGCATATATTTTTTTTTTGTAGTTTTGTCCTCATTCATTTATCATTTTCTATTACCATATTCTTAAGATTTTTTTTTTTTTTTTTTAAGAATAGTTAATGTATGGATTAGTCACTTATAACATTTTGCTTATATATTTGTACCTTTTAAAAACTTTTTAATAATAGTTAATATGTTTATTAGTCACTTATCATGCAACTTATAGCATTCTGCTTGTATATTTTTGTCTTCAAACCAACTTATTTTTCCAAATTTTGATAGCATGGGGTTTGTATGAATGTCAAAACCATTGTACGTCATATCAAAGGAGGACTCTCTTTTGTTTCTTGTTCTTTACTTACTTTAACCTACTTTAATATTTAGAATAGAATCTTGTATTAATCTCTTTATATATTTTTTCATTATATAAACAGCTTATCAACAAAAAATTCTCATCCTTTCAACTCAACTACAAAATGGAATCTAGAGAAGGTATAAAAATTAAGTATGCCTTTCACATAATAGTTAAAATCATACTACATTAAAAATTCACTAATGTATTGCATTTTCCTAAATGTATGACAAAATAGTAGATCAAATGAAAGCTATAAAAAGTAATTATCAAAGAAGTCGTTATGCTAGGTTAACAACCGAACAAAAAGAAGAATATATACATGTTATGGATAATCGAAAAAATAGAAAGACAAGTGTGATGTTGATGGAAGCTACTTCGTAGGAGCATGGTCTGACAACTATTGTGGATGGAATAAAACTCGTTACCTCTAATGAACCATATCTAATTCTAGAAGAACCACAAGGTGCACAAAAAAAATTTATTACACAATTTTTTTTGTTTATTTTCATGTACATTCTTAGAAATAACACTAAAATATTTTGATGTAGGTGAAGTAACATCTCACATCATATGCTTTTCATTACATGAGTTAAGTAAAAGACAATCTTGTTGTTTTTGTGGTGCAAAGTGTTTCCAATATGAGACACCAAGCTTTTGTTGTTACAATGGGCAAGTAGTGTTTTTTACCCCCCAAGTTCTCAAAGACTTATACAATTTATACATTTCTCAAAGTGAAGAAGCTTTAGAGTTTCTTCAGCATATTCGAGCTTATAATAGCTTATTTTCATTTATATAATTTGGAATAAAGTTGGACAAAGAGCTCGCAAGTTCAAGAAAAGGGGTTCATACATTTTGTGCACAAGGACAAATATAGCATGACCTCCCATCTTTAGTACCATCAAATGATTTCCAATGCTTCTTTCAATTATATTTCTATGAAACTGATAATGAAGTTTAAAATAGGTTATGAGTCCTGAAAGATGTTGCACTTAGAGAGGTTATTGTTTAGCGATTGATAAGGAGAATGTTAGAAAACCCATATGCTTAATTTTTTTTGCCGATTAGAAAATCCTCCATTAAATGCTTATGAAATTCACACACGTAGTGACATTAAATTGGATTAAAGAGTTTACAATTCCTCATCAGTTGATCAAGTGACTGCTATATGGTTGAAGGAAATAATGCTAATCTTGCTCATGAACGTGATATTATTGTTCATACACATTTAGGGCACAAACATACTATTAAACACTATTATGGTTGTTATGATCCATTACAATATCCTCTATTATTTCTGAAAGGAGATGTTGGGTGGCATCAAAACATCTTGGAAAAGAATTCTACTAAGACTAGCAATGATGTACCACAAACACATTATGATTCACAAGTAGGTAATTTTGAATCTGTGGAAGATATTATGAATCGAGAACAACGATGTGTAGATGGTTGTGGAAACCAGAAGGTATCATGTCGACAATATTATTGTTACAAATTAAAAATAAGTGATTATCAATCGATCTTATTGTATTCTGGTTGTTTATTGCAACAATACGTAATTGACATGTATATCAAACTTGAGACAACTATGGAACTGCATTTTTCACGTGTGTCCCCACTCAATGACGAGACTCATTTTTATTGGTGAAAAATTAATTTTGGAAAAGTTGGAGTTGCCACTTATTTTATTTTATTTTAAAAGGGAAAATAAAACAAGAAAGAAAACTCTAAAGAAGTGACTCTATAGTTTTGGAAAAGCAAGTCTTGAAAAACCCAAGTCTTGGTCCAAGGATCAGGTTACCTATTGGGAAGGTACCTCTAAAAGGTAGTACCCCTCTAAGATCTAAAGAGGTCTCTAATGACTAAGTCAAGGGAAAAGTGAAAATTAATCAATTGATTGAAGGTACCTAGGTAGGCTAAGGTGATTTCAAAACTAGCATGCCAAAAAAGAGATCAAATTATAATTGTAAAGGAAGGTTAGGATGTGTACCTGGACTGCCTCTCAAGTGCTATCATAAGACATTAAAGGTAGCACAAAAATATAGTACACAACATGCATTTAATCAGAGCAAATCAAATAGACATCTAGGCACCTAAGGATGGAATCAAACATGGATAAGGCTCACAACAACATGCATGTTCATAAAATTCCGAAAAGTAAGTGATAGAGAGCGTACTTGGATAGCATGCATAATTTATAAGATTCCTCCAAAAATTCTAGACTGGTTAGGACAAGTATAAATTATATAACATCTTTATTATGTCTAATATGTAGTACCAAAGCCAAAATTGAGCCAAGGTAAGTCGAATGACTCTAAAAAATAAATAACAAATTCAAGCAAAATACAAGATCGTCAGCATGCAATTAGAAAAGAGAGCATCACAAAACAATTTCTAAAAAAATATCTTGGAGTTGAATTTAATTATAGAAAAATTTCAAAAAACAACTCTTACACATTTAGAACAAGATACCAGAAGCCAAACACTCATTCAAATGACAAATTGTAGCAAAGACACCCAAATGTTCTACAAAGTCCAGATTAGATAAAAAAAAGTGGCATGCATAAACAAATTTTTTAAAAATAATAAGAGATCACATAAAATCATGCAAAAAAAACATACACATCGTTCAAAGTGTTTATATCACAGAATGAATCCAGGGTCGGGTAGTACTCAAAAATATTTTTAGAACACTCCACCTAATCAGATGTCCAGATTCCATCATGCACAATAGGTATGACTTTGAAAAATCATGTCTCCCTCCAAAATGCGTATTTTTTTAAATATTTTATATGTCTAAGATCAATTTCAAGAAGTCTAGAATTAAGAAAAAAATATTGAATCAAATTTGAAAAAGTCATCTGTTATTTTATTTTTAGAAAAATATTTCGAGTGTCTAGAACTGGGTGAAAACAGAGCTTTCCTAAACCTCATTCATATCTTCTATTCCAAAATTGATTTCTAACTCAAACAAAATTTTAAATTCAATTCAAAAAGTGAGGAAAATCATACAAGTTTTGGATTTTTTTTTATTTATAAATATTATAAAGTTGTTAAAACAAATTTTAAATTTAAAACGTCAGTGGTTGAATGAAAACTGGCAGCAAGGAAGAGTTTTGAAAAATTTTCTTATGTAGGGTTCCATCAAGTCCCAAATTACCTTTGCATTGTAGGCTGTGTGTGCAACTGTGAAGGGATCTCTTGGTGCATTAGTTAAAGCTCCAATTCATCCATGTGAGATATTGAAAGGTGGCAGCCTTCAAGTTTTGAATGGTGCAGCTGTCTTCGAATTTGGGATGGTGCATGGTTTAAGTGGGTGCAACCCATGAAGAAACCTGTGCGTGGAGTCCTTTGGTGTGCACAACTTCTTTTTTAAAAAAAATTAGGGGGTTCCTCTAGAATTGCAACCCTTTTGTGTGGATCATTCCCCTAGTGTGCGTGTTCGGATCTTTGTAAACATGGCGGCTGGTTTCTTCCCCTATAGATCAGCAACGTGGATCTCTCTTTGGTGGACTGGCAGCGTGGATCTCTTCTTGGTGGCTGCCCCTCTTATTTAAAAAAACCTAATGCATGATCCCATGTCTCAAAGTGGCAGCCTCAATGGTGCGACTGTAGGAGGGTTTCTTTGTTCGATAGTGTGTCCATGCTCCTTCCTAGTGGATGCATGATATGCATGCGTCTTTGAAGATGAGGGCATGGGTCCTCTTCCAGAAATCTGTGGTGATGAAAGTAGTCCCCTCTAAAATCCCACTTTGAATGTCTTCGGCCTGCTGTGTATGCTGCTCTCCCACCAGCGCCTTCTGTGGTGGTGCGGCTGCTACTCCCCTCACTTACAAGCTTGTGTGTGTTATAGTGGTATGCGATTGTCTTCAATCGCAGCCTGTGGGGAAGAGTCCATGCATGGGCTGTTGAAAGATCAGAATATATGGCATGCTGTTGGTTGTACCTTACCATAGTGTGTGGCCTTATTCCTCGCCAAGTTCTAATGGTGGATCCCTCTTCATGGTGCGTGCTAGTGCTCAATGGTGAATGCATGATGGCTGCCTCCTTCCCATTTTTTTTTTATTTTTTATGATGAATGCGTGCTGCCCCTCTCTCCTTAGATGCTTCCTCAAAGGTGTTGATGACAAAATCCACCGTGCTAGCTATACCTGCCGAAAATGAAGATTTGATCAACTGAATGATGTATCTCCTTCCTTCTTCCTGCAAAAAGATGTCCGGACAAGCCGTCCGGGCACACCATCCAAAGCTTAAGTTAGCTTTTTTATTGACTAAGGATATCCTCTCTTTAGAGAGTTGCTTCGTAGTTTTTGTATTACTTACCTTCTGAGGATTCTCTCAGGGTTTTTATATGGATAGGAGGGTTCGTGTCTCAATGGGGCCAATGGGACCCATGGTGGTCATGATTGCTGCTCATAGGGTGGCGGGGCAATCATGACCCTCCTAGTGCAAGGTGGTGATTGTCAGAGGGGCGCTCAGGCGGCGCCTCCGTCACCTCAAGCTATAATCACCAGCACGTGGGATACGTCAGGCGGCCTGAGAAGACTTGTGATTGTCCAATCAAGCATGTCTTGAATTGAAAGCGAATGATGACTTGTGAGGCTTGGTCAAGGACACTGTTTGAGTCTCTTTCCCAATTCCGTGCAGGCATGGAATCTGGTCGGTTGACAGTATGCTCTGAATAGGATATATCCGGGGAAGTTGAATCGTCGGTTGACAGTATGTTCCGGATAAGGAATGTCTAGGGAAGTTGAATTTTCGGTCGATAGTATGTTCCGGATAAGGAATGTCCGGGGAAGTTGAATCATCGGCCGGATAAATACATTTCGGGTAAAAACACAGTGATGCCACGTGTCAATGGGGGACTTGCCTGCAGGGCCGGAGAAGGGAAGGCCACGTGGCGGACTCGGGAGGGATCCTACAAAAGGTACTTGCTTTTGAGCTTCAGATCTCTTGTAGAGATGATAAACAATTTGCAACTACTTGAGTATCTGGATAGTTAAGCACTAAACACTTAAGCATTGCTGGAAAATCTGCATCATGTGTTGAAGCTGATATTTTCAGAACCCCAGTAGCTACCACCATCCTTACATAACTATCACTATCTTTCAGCCCTGATCCCAAGGAACCCACCAAGTACTCCACTAAATTTGCCACTCGCAGCGAACAAAGACTCCTTAGAGCAAGCCAACGAATCATTGGATCCTTATCTTTACAATCCTTTTGAAGGAAATTGATCGTTAGAAGTGCAAGATTAGGATTTCCCTTAGCGTAGTTCCCGACATAAAGATAACACATCTTCTCCATAATAATGTTAGGTGTCATTGAACACATCACCATCTCACCAAAAAGCGATGACACATGTTGCCCGGCTGCCAGCATGCTGTCGGAGCTGCAACTTTAAATCTGAGACTTCACCTTTTCCAGAAGGTTGAGAAGGTGATGGAGATCGTTGAGATTGTGCCGGAGGAGCCAATAATAGATTCAACAAAAGCTGGGGTTTTTGTTTGTCGTCTTCCAGCCATAACCCTGTGATAGAATCTGGATGCACCTCTCTCTGACCAACTTGCATATTGGAATTTTCTCGGCAGATTGTCAAGTGTTACAAGGATCAATTACTTCCAACCAAGACCAAGGGTGGGAGAAGTGCATATCGTGTGACTGAACCAATCAAATTCAACAACTTTACTCTCCAAGTCTTCCAAAGGAAATTGAACATGGTTTAGATGCTCTTCTACTCACTAACAGACCAACATGTTATTATGCCTAAATTTGTAATACTCCTACCCACAGAACAAGAGACAAACACACAAACTTCCATAGGGCTCTATTGTAGACCTTCCATACTAGCAGTATGTCAAATAAATGGATTTGTGTGGACTCTCCAGGTTGCATTCGATGAAGATTCTCATAAATATAGTTCTTGGAGTCCTCAAACACAAACTTTTTAGGGATGAGAAGATCTTAATCAACATTCATTGATTCCTCCAACTGTTTCCAACCCAAAAAAAAGAGGGGCGATATCTGCTGCATGTCTTGAACCTTTTTATCATTACTCATATACACATTCTCACACCTCCAATTCAACATTTAGATAATGACCAAGCCGCTGGACGATCTCCACTCCAATTGCTTGGCTTCGGGCTATTGCACCTCTCCAAAACCAACTAACACCCGTCCTTTCTCTTCAGGAAGCCAATCTAAAATCCTTTTGCTCTCTTCCCCTCTTCTTCTCTGCACCGCCCTTCCTCCAGAAATCCTCTCTTGCAGTCTCTCCATGGAAACTTTTTGGTGGCAGCCTATGTGAATGAGTGAAGGTCTTCATTTTTCATGGCACGATTGTCTTTTTGGTGGAGACTCAAAAGATTCCTCTTTATGGTCCCAAATCTACTTATTTCCAAAACTGTCTATGCTTTTTACGTTTTCCCATATATATATATATATAGCTTGTGGAACCTTTCCAAAAATAATCCGTGAATCTTCCCAAAACACATTTTCAACCTTCATTTTTCTCTCAAGTGGTGATTCCCTTTGGATGAGTTTCCATGGGGTGTGAATATTTACACTCCATCTACAGCCATGGACTTTCCTTTGTCAATAATTTCGGTGATCCTCTTTCCAAATAGCCGATAGTCGTTTCCTCATACAAGAAATAAAACAAAGATATATATATATATATAAAAAGTAAAATAAAAATAAAATAAAGATTAAAATCAATAAATATCATGAAATTGAAAATCAAAAGAAATTTAAATTGTTTAGCTAAAAATAAAAATAAAAATCAACCACATGCAAGCCATACGAGCCATGTAACCAAAAAAATAAAATAAAATACGAGCCATACAACCATGCAAAAATACGAGCCATGCAACCATGCAAAAATGCCTAAAGGTGACCTAGGGTGTCCTAGTGTGCTAGGGGGAACAAAGTGGGCCAAGTGTGCTTAGGTGAACCTAAGTGGGCCAATATGAACCTAAGTGGGCCTAAGTGAACCTAGATGGGCCTAAGGTAGTGGGCTTAATGTGGTTCCTAATGAGCCAAGAGTGCCTAAGTGGGCCTAAGATGGTGCCTAATAGGCCAAGTGTACCTAAGTGGACCTAGGGTGTTTAGGAGAGTACCTAAGTCTAAATTAGGGCTGCCAAGGATCACAATGGGGTTAGATAAACCTCTCAATCCGAGTCTCCAAGGTGGCTCATAAAAGATAAGCCACATGAGTAATAATGGGCCACTTGGGAATTGTTGTAAAGTACCAAACGAACACATAATAGGACATGTGCTAAAATGACAAAATGGAGGGTCTACAACAACACGATTAGATTACTATAGAAGACAATGGTAAAAAATTAGAGCGGAGTTGTACCAAGGAATCGTAGATAGTGTGCTAGCTGGAGAAAGGAGGACAAGTAAAGTTCACAAAAGAATTGTTTTGCTTGTATCATTTGTAGGTGGTCCTAGAGACATGCATTGTAGATATTTAAATGCTATGTTTTTAGTTCAACGATTTGGAAAACCTGATCTTTTTATAACAATGACATGCAATCATGAGTGGAAGGAGATTCAAGATGAATTAAAAGAATATCAAGTCTCACAAGACAGACCTGATTTAACTTCATGGGTTTTTTTTGAGCAAAGTTACAAGATTTGAAGGACCAATTGTTTAAGAAACACATATTTGGAAAAGTTGTAGTACATGTTCATGTGATAGAATTCCAAAAAAGAGGATTACCTCATGGACACATTTTGATAATTTTAAGACCAAAATATAAAATTATGAGTATTGATCAATATGAAAAATTTGTGAGTGTTGAAATCCTAGATTCTATAAGACATCCAATTTTACATGAAAAAGTTGTAAAACACATTATGCATGGTCCTTGTGGAGCATAGAAGAAAAATAATCCATGCATGCGAGATGGTAAATGTGGAAACAATTATCATCGCCCTTTTTGCAATAAAACAATGCAAAGTAAAGACTCTTATCCAATTTACTGTAGCAGGGATGATAGACGACAAGTATCTATCTGTAATGCAACATTAGATAATCATTAGGTAGTGCCTTCCAATCCATATCTTATAACACGATATAATTGTCATATTAATGTGGCAGTATGTTCAAGCATCAAGGTAGTTAAGTATCTTTACAAATACATATATAAGGGGCATGATAGAGTTGTGGTTTATATAGTTGATAGTAATGATGCCATTTTAGTTGATGAAATTCAACAATTTCAAGATGCTCGATGGTATTAGCACAAGAAGCTGTTTGGAGGATTTTTGAATTTGAATTAAATTAAATATATCCGGTAGTTATCAACTTACAATTGCATTTGCCAAATAAGCAAGTAGTCTCTTATTGGGAAAACGAAAATTTAGAAAATATTCTTTACTCTGATGTTGCATCTAGAACAATGCTTACAAAATTTTTCAACACATGTTCTCAAGATGAGAAGAATGTATTTATATAGAGAATTCCTATAGTATTATGTTTGGAATAAACAGTGTAAGTGTTGGAATAAAAGGAAAAGTCGAGAGGTAATTGGTTGAGTAAATGGAGCAAATCCATCAAAAGGTGAACGATTGATATTATTTGAGACTTTTGTTGAATCATATTAAAGGACCAAATTCTTCTCAAGATTTATTAAGTTACAATGGAGTTCAATATTTGTCATTTAAGGAGGCTACACAAAAAGGAGGTTTGCTAGAATCTGATGACTCTATATCAAAATGTTTACGTGAAGCTACATATTTTCAAATGCACTTAGCAATGCATCATCTCTTTGCTACTACATTAGTTCATTGTCAACCTACTGATGTTAGAAACTTGTGGGATACTCATTTTGATTCAATGTTAGAAGATTTTTTAACCATCCATCAATTTCCACATGAAACTCAAATTTCAAGCACATTAAAGAGTGTAAACTTCTTCTTACAGAGCATGGGGAAAAATGGTATTGACTATGACTTACATTCATGGATTTCAGTGACCCAAATGCAAATACCATTGAGAATAGAGAGATCTCTGATGAGTTGGCTTTAAGTATCAGCCTTGAGGATTTACATGCATCGACTATTTTAAATCCATAACAGCTAATTGCATATTCAACTATCCTTGATCGAATCAACTCTAGTGTGAGTGGTGTTTTCTTTATCGATGATCTATGAAGCATGGGAAAAACATTTTTATATCATGCATTATTAGCAATTACAAGATCAAGACAAATGATTGCTATTGCAATGACAGCATCAAGTGTAGCTTTTTCCAATCTAATGGTATACCATAGGTCATTAACTACCCTATTGACTAGGTTTACAAACTATTATTACCTCCACCAAAGGTAACGAAAGTCAAAACATTCTCCCTTGTTAACAAGGGTTGGATTACTAGTCCTATTTTTTTTTTTTAAATAAAAAATTCATATCACACATATAAGCAAACATATACAATATGAAAAATTATTTCCCAATTTCAATATCTCACAAACTTGACCAATCTTATTTTATTTTTGAAACTTTCAAGAGAAAATGATACTTGACAAATATAAAAGAAATATTTTTTAGTTAGTCCCCTTACCTGGACTTAAACTCCAAAGATTAAAGTGGTAGAATTTCCTACGAATCACCTGAGATATTAGAAAAGTTCTTTAAACTAATGTTCTAATGTATATATACATATATATTAACACAAATATAAATTATTCATTCATCTAGGAAAAAAATATCATGTTTCCATTTCTTAATTGTCTTGAATTTATTGTCCTAAACTTTGCAAATTCCTTCACTTATAATTAATCTAATCTAAATTACATTAATTTAATTTATTTAAGTTAGACAAATTTAATTCATTTTGGAATCCTAACATAATAAAATTTTAGTCTCCAATATTTTTATATTACTTAAATTTTTACCCAGATTAGTGTTTTATTATTTTTTCATTTTTATTTTTATTTTAAAAAAACTCTATTTCTTGTACAAGCACCCCATTAAAAGTTTCTTTCCCATGCACTGTCACTATGCATGCACACCAATACACAAAAGCCTTAGCTTAACAATCAATCCATGTATCTCCCAGCTAATTCTATTTTCTTTAAATAAAGAATCCTATTGTGCACCAAATTCTGGGTTTCATGTAATTTTACTTCCTGTATACTTGGAATCTTATTGTACGAATGCCAATCTTTAAGTTTTAGCCTTCAATTTTTGTATTTATTTATTTTCCAAATACAATTCTTATCTCCTTCATATAAGAATTTCTATTTACAAGGATACCTATTTCTCCCAAAAATCCTATATTTAAAAAAAAAAACTCCACTACTTCACATAGAAATTTTCTTCCAGGTTTCGATAACAAAGCATCAAGCTTTCTATTGTTATTATTATTATTATTATTCCATCATTCTACATTTTATTACTTTCAATTTATTTTCTTAATTTCTTCTTTTCATTAATTCTTTTTGAATCTTATTAGGAAACTATAGTTTCTAAGAAGAAAAACTAAAATAAAAAAAAAGAATTTTTAAGTAGTATCACTTACCTTGAAATTTTTGTGGAAGAACAAAAAGATCAAAATCCTCATTCTCTTCACTTAAATCCGGAACCCCATATTTCTCCACGTATGTTCTTTGTAGCGTTTGAGAGTTTAGAAATGGTTGTTTAGAATGTGAGTCTAATATTTATATTTTAATTATTAATTAATTATTTACTTATTTATATTTTAATTATTAATTATTTATTTACTTGTTTTAAGCCCAAGCCCATTATTAAATATTAAAACCTTTTGTGCTTAGGGTATTACATCCTCTCTTCCTTAAAAAAAAATTAGTCCTCTAAACATGCATACTTGAAGTATGAAAGATGTTTGGAAATTTATCCTTTATCTCTTCCTCTAGTTCCCAAGTAGCCTCCCTTTCTAAGTGATTACTCCACTGAACTTTCACCTACTTAACTACTGCATGGCAAAGAACCTTGTCCATTTTTTCAACAATTCGAAGAGGAAACTCTTCATAATTTAAGTTTTCTTCCAGGTGAGGGGTTCAAGTTCTACTATGTGAGAAGTATTATGCACAAATTTCCTTAAAGTTGAAATGTGGAAGACATTATGAATCCTCTCTAAACTTGGGGGTAAGGCAATTCGATCGGCTAAAGGGCTAATTGTTTCCAAAATATCAAAAGGTCCCACATATCTAGGACTCAACTTTCCTTTCGTTCCAAACCTCATTACTATTTTCATAGTGAAACCTTGAGAAATACATGATCCCTAACTTGGAACTCCAAATTTTGTCTTGATTTGTCTGCATAACTTTTTTGTCGGCTTTGATCAATCTTCAATCCATCTTTAATCAATGCAACTTTTTCTATAGTCACCCGAACTAATTTTTGACCTAGGAGCTTCCTCTCACCAATGTCATCCCAACAAATTAGGGACCTACACCTTCTACCATATAAAGCCTGGTATGGTGCCATATCAATACTAGCTTGATTATAAGCAAACTCCACTAAAGGCATGTGATCTTCCCAACTACCTCCCAAGTTTAGGATACATGCTCATAGCATATCCTCTAATATCTTAATCACCGTTTTTTATTGACCATCTGTTTGTGGAAGAAAGGCAGTATTGAAACTCAATTGATTCACCAAAGTTCTCTATAACCTCTTTCAAAATCTAGAAGTTAAGTGGGTATCTCTATTTGAAACAATGGATATTAGAACTTCATATAATCTTACAATCTCCTTAACATATAAGGGAACTAATTTGTCTAGAGGAGATGTAGTTTGAATAGGTAAGAAACGAGCTGATTTTGTCAGCCTATCAACAATCACCCATATTGCATTATTACCTTCCAATGACTTAGGTAGCCCAAAAACAAAATCCATCATGATATGCTACTAGTTCCACTTAGGAATGGGAGGTGGTTGCGATTGTCCTATTGGGTGTTGATGCTCAACTTTCACTTGCTGACAAGTTAAGCACTGTGCTACAAAATGGGCAATATCTTGCTTTTGACCAAGCCACCAATAGAGTTGTCTCATGCCTCTATACATATTTGTCCCACCAGGATGAATCGAAAATCTAGAGTTATGAGCTTCTTCTAGAATTTCTCTTCTCAAATCCCTAACTTGGGGAACACAAATTCTGTTCCTGAACTTCAAGACTTCATCATTTGAGAGTAAAAACTTATGCTTTGTGTTCTTTTTTACACTATCCATGATCTGTAAAAATTATGGATCATCCTTATATGATAGCTTAATTCTCTTAACCACATTGGATTGTACACTAAGTCTAGCTAACAATACCCCAGAATCCCGAACTATAAATTGAGCTCTCAAGTTCTCTAAATCATGCAATAAATGTGGTTGTCTTCTTGCTATGGCTGCTAAAAATCCCACAAACTTCCTACTTAAAGCATCAACAACTACATTTTCTTTAATAGGATGATACAAAATGCAATCATAGTCCTTAAGGAGTTCAATACACCTTCTTTGTCGTATATTCAATTATTTCTGAGAGAATAAATACTTCAGGCTCTTATGGTCTGTATAAAATTTCACATGTTTCACCATACAAATAATGTCTCCAAATTTTGAAAGCAAAAACCAAAGCTATTAACTTCAAATCATGAGTAGGATAGTTTCGCTCATAAGGTTTTAATTGTTTAAAGGCATAAGCAATAACCTTTCCATGTTGCATCAATACACAACAAAGTCTCTAGTTTGATGCATCATTAAAAATAACATAACCCCCTGAGCCTAAAGGAATAGTCAATTTTGGAGCAGTCACCAATCTATTTTTTAGCTCTTTAAAACAACGCTCACATTCATCAGACCATATAAACTTAGTTTTCTTTTGAGTAAGTTTAGTTAGAGGTAGGACAATCTTAGAGAATCTCTCTATGAAATGTTTATAATACCTAGCCAATTGTAAAAAGCTTCTAACCTTATTTATAGTGGTAGTCCTTTTCCAACTAACCACAACCTCCACTTTGCTAGGATAAATTGATATCCCCTTCTTAGAAACTACATGACCAATAAGGGAAACCCTGCCAAGCCAAAATTCACACTTCTTGAACTTATCAAAGAGTTCTCGCTCTCTTAAAACTTCTAAGACAATCCTCAGGTGTTGTTCATGCTCTTCCTTACTTTGTGAGTACACTAAGATGTCATCTATAAAAATAACCACAAATTGATCTAAGTAGGGTTTAAATACCCAATTCATCAAATCCATAAAAGTTGTGGGTGCATTAGTCAAGCCAAAGGGCATCACAAGAAATTCATAGTGTCCATATCTTGTATGAAAAGAAGTCTTAGGTACATCCTTACCCTTAACTCTAAGCTGATGATAACCAGATCGAAGATCTATCTTGGAGAAAACACTAGCACTTTGCAACTGATCAAACAAATCATCAATTATGGGTAATGGATACTTGTTCTTAATTATCACCTTATTTAACTCCCTATAATTAATACATAATCTCAATGTGCCATATTTTTTTTTTTTTTAAGAAAAAGCATCAAGGCTCCCCAAGGTGATACATCAGGCCTTATAAAGCCTTTGTCAAGCATCTCTTGAAGTTATGACTTCAGCTTCTTGAGTTTTAGAACCGGCATGTGATAAGGTGCCTTTGAAATAGGAGTCATCCCTAGCCCTAACTCAATAGTGAACTCCACATCTCGCTTGGGCAGAAGTCCATGCAAATCCTCAGTAAAAACATCATGATAATCTTGTACTATAGGAATGTCATCCAACTTTTCATCATTGTCATTGCCCATAGCATAAGCCAAATATTCATGGCACCCTTTCCTTAGCAAAGATTGAGCTTTCATAACTGAAATCAATTGCATTGGAATATCAATAGAACCCCTTTCAAAACAAAATTCAAGTTGACCCAAAATTCGAAAGGTTACCTTTTTGTTAAAACAATCAACTAGGGCATGGTAAGCTGCTAACCAATCCCTCCCTAGTATAGTATCAAATTCTTTTAAATTCAAAAGGATAATGTTTATAGACAATTCTTTATCTTTAATGAAAATAAGATCATCTTTGAGAACCCTAGTAGCCAGAACCAACTTCCCAACTGGTGTGGAAACAAACATATCAAACTTTAACAAACTAGAAGGCAAATTCAACATATCAACAGATGATGCAAAAATAAAAGAATGAGTAGCTATTAGGTAAAAATAAAAATAAAAATTAGATGATTATGAATGGAACTGAACTATACTTGTGACAACATCTGATGAAGCCTGAGCATCCTAGTATGGCATCGCAAATACTTTTGCTTGAGCTTTTGACTTAGACTTTCCTCCTTTAAATTTCTAAGCTTGAGAATCCTTTTTTAGTGGACAATCTCAAATCAAGTGTTCTTTTTTCCCATAATTGAAACATGCACTGGTCCCTCTATAGCATGTGGTACCACCATGCCTCTTATCATACTTAGTACAAAGTGGATGAAATCCTTGGTTTATTTCTTGAGTTGGCTTTTTACTCCTATTTCCTGATTGATTGTATCTTTTCTAAGCATAACTACTTTGTGAATTATCACATATGTTTTTCTTACGTTGTTGCTTCCTATACTATTAAAGCTTTTTGCTACTTCTCTTAGCTAGGAGGGCACTGTCTACCACTTCTGAGTATGTTTCCAACTCAAGAAGAGAAAGTCTATCCTTTAGAAATGGATTTAAACCATCTTGAAAATGAAATGCCTTATGCTCCTCATTGGCTATAAGATTTGGAGCAAAACGAGAGAGCTGGGTAAACTTAGCCTCATACTTAATAACTGTCATATCACCTTGCACCAACTATGTAAACTCAACCTCCTTTCGACGTCGAACACACTTAGGAAAATATTTGTTATAAAAGACTTCCTTAAATTGATCCCAAACTAAAGGTTCTTGATTCCATAAAAACCTTTTCTCCATTCTCCACCAATGTTTTGCCTTTCCTCCTAACATAAAGGTAGCAAACATTACCTTCTTCATCTCAGAACAACCCAAAACATCAAAATACTTCTCTAGGTTGAGAATCTAGGACTCTGTCACTATTGGGTCTAGTTCCCCTTTGAAGAAAGGAGGGTATAACTTCTTAAATTGCTCAAAAGTGTTCTCACTAGAAATAAATGATTAACCTTGTGATTAGATCTTGGCAGCTTGGGCTTGAGCCTCAGCAACCTAAACTTGAACTTCTACAACATGAGTCTAGTGCTCAATCAATCTCTCATAGTTTCCCATAAATTGGGTTATTCTCTTAACTGTTGGGGGAGTTATCGGTACTTCTTCAGTGTTCCTACTTGGAGCATTTACATTTCCAACTATTCTTGATGGTGCATTATCTTTTGATGTTTGACTACCATGAGATGAAGTAGTATGTCTAGGAGCTATAAAAACCTATTCATCTCCAATTATGAGAGGATTAGAAATTGAAGGAATATTGAAAGGGTTTGGAATAAAATAATTTAATTACTAAAAGAACTTGAAAATTCAAAACAAATAAGAAATAATGATAAAAATAATTAAATGAATAAAGATTCTTGTCACACATAATCTAACTCGACCTTAACTATGATAAGAAGTCTAAAAGACCATATCTTATAACTCTAATACCACTCTGTAACGACCCTAACTCACAAGCTAAGCAACAAGGTCATTTTACAAGCAAACTTCCAAAATGATCATATATCTTAAAAGAAATAATAAGAAATTATTCTTTCACATGAAATCCATAATCCAAATATAAGAAATTATCTAAAATAGTAGTGGTAAATTAAACTACTAATCACAAAATGTCACTCCTTGCCAATCAAACATTAAACTAAGAACTAAATGGATTTCTGAAAAACCCCTCTTACCCAAATCACTCCTTTCCATATTAGGTGTACCTGAAAACATTTTAGAAAAAGGAGTGAGCTTAAAGCCTAATAAGGGGTATAAAGATTAAGTATACATGTTTCCAGAAATAAAATAGGGAATCTTTATAGCATGCTTTCAAATACAACAAACAACTAATGTTACATGTGTCATTTTCAGAATAATTTAAGCATAACATTATTTTGTAAATATACATATTAAATGAACAACTCTGGCTTTTCACAGAAAATGCCCATCAAATTGAGACATAGAGATTCCCATTGTAATGGGACTTACAGAAGTGGCTAGCCTCATGTTTTCCTTACATGACGGTGGGCGGAACCAAAACCAATCTAATGGTATACCATAAGTTAGTAACTACCCTGTTGATTGAGTTTACAAATTATCATTTACTCTACCAAAGGTAATGAAAGTTAAAACATTTTCCCTTGTTAACAAGGGTCAGATTATCGGAGTCCTATTTTTTTTTTTAAACAAAAAATTTATATCACACATGTATTACACATGTAAGCAAACATATATAATATGAAAAAATATTTCCCAATTTCAATATCTCACAAACTTGACCAATCTTATTTTATTTTTGAAACTTTCAAAAGAAAATTATACTTGACCAATATAAAAGAAATATTTTTTAGTTTGTCCCCTTACTTGGACTCAAAGTGCAAAGATTAACGCAATAGAATTTCCTACGAATCATCTAAGAAATTAGAAGAGTTCTTTGACCTAATGTTCTAATAATAATTATATTCTAAATATATATATATATTAACACATATATAAATTATTTAGTCATTTGGGGAAAAAAAAAATCATGTTTCCATTTCTTAATTGTCTTGAATTTATTGTCCTAAACTTTTCAAATTCCTTCATTTATAATTAATCTAATCTAGATTAAATTAAATTAATTTGATTTAATTTAAATTATTTAAGTTAGACTAATTTAATTCATTCTAGAATCCTAACATAATTAAATTTGGTCTCCAATATTTTTATATTCATTAAATTTTTACCCATATTAGTTTTTTTTTATTTTTAAACTCTATTTCCTATACAAACACACCATCAAAAGTTTCTCTCCCATGCACTGTCACTATGCACGCACACTAATACACAATACCGCACACAAAAGTCTTAGCATAACAATCAATTCATGTATCTCCCAACAAATTCTATTTCCTTTAAATAAGGAATCCTACTATGCACCAAATTCTAGGTTTCATGTAATTCTACTTCTTGTATACTTGGAATCTTACTGTACAAATTCCAATCTCTAGGTTTTAGCCTTCAATTTTTGTATTTATTTATTTATTTTCTAAATACAATTCTTATCTCCTGCACATAAGAATTTCTATTTACAAGGATACCTATTTCTCTCAAAAATCCTATATTTAAAAAAAAAATAAACTCCACTACTCCACATAGAATTTTTCTTCTATGTTTTGGCAACAAAGCATCGAGTTTTCTATTTTTTATTATTATTATTTTTCTATCATTCTACATTTAGTTACTTTCAATTTATTTTCTTAATTTCTTGATTTCATTAATTATTTTTTAATCTTATTAGGAAATTAAAGTTTTTAAGAAGAAAAATTAAATTAAAATAATAATAATAATAAAAAGAATCTTTAAGAAGTGTCACTTACCTTGAAATTTTCGTGGAAGAACAAAAAATTAAAAATCCTCATTCTCTTCACTTAAATCTAGAACCCTAGTTTTCTTACATTCTTTGCAGTGTTTGAGAGTTTGGAAATGGTTGTTCAGAATGTGAGTCTAGTATTTATATTTTAATTATTAATTATTTATTTACTTATTTTAAGCCCAAGCCCATAATTAAATATTAAAACCTTTTGGGCTTGAGATATTACAATAGTATTGACTAATAAATAAAATAAAAGAATATTTTTTCATAACTTTTGCCTAATGAAAACAATCATTATAAGAAAATAGGAAAATTGCATAGTTTCAAGTTATGAAATATTCTCTATATAGCTTTTGGTTCTGAAATATTTTTCACATAACTTCTGCTTATATGAATTTCACAAAGTTGTACAAAATTGTGAATTAATAATTTTATTCTTTATAGCTTTTGGCTATACCAAAATACATATTAACAATTGTAACATAACCTTTGACTATTGCAATGAATGTTATTATTATTATTATTATTTTGTATTTATAACTTTTGCTTATGTATAATAACAATTACATAGTTTTTGGCTAAGCATAATTTTTTTTATAATAAAATATTTTTCATATAGCTTTGGCTATGTGAGTTTTAATATTTATTAATTTACTAACCTTTTTACCTATAACTTCAGGATATGAATAATTAAAATTAAACAATTGTATATCTTTTAGCCATGCATAATTTTACATAATAATTTTTTTTCTTTCATATAGCTTATGGATATTTGATTTGTATTATTTATAAATTTACTAGTCTTTTGTCAATATCTTCAACTTATGAATAATTAAAACTGAGTAACATTGTGAAAATCACAAAATATAAAACAGCTGATCATTTATAATAATTACATAAAAATGCCTCTAAACCGTCTTCATGTTCATGATCATGCCCCCCCTCCCCCAGTTCTGGTGCTACTCATCCTCTCATCTACAGCCCGGAGAAAGCCTCTATCATCCGCGTCAGTCCAGCATCATCCCTACCCTTCCTTCCTTTCTTTTTTTTTTTTTTTCTCTTTAATCTTTTCTCAATCACTTCGTCAGCTCGTCTCCAGTCACGGTGATGGAAGACACAGCAGGAAAGGTCTTCCTTCCCACTTTCGGATCACACCCAATCCCTTCCAATCATTCTTTTTCTTTTTTCTTTTGCCATTCCTTTTCTCTCTTCCTCTCTCTCCAATTACCGGCTGTCTCCATCTTTCCTATTAATATAGTCTTTCCTTTTCTCTCTTACTCTCTCTCCAATTACCGGCTGCCTCCATCTTTCCTTTTCAATGGTGTCTTTCCTGTTTTATGGAGCACGTGGGATCCATGCAAAACAAATAATAAAAAAAGTAAAAGGAAAATAAAAATACAAATAAAAGAAAACTAGGGTTAGAATAATAATAATAAAGAAAACATGCAACTAAAAATTAAAAATCCAAAATATGTAATTTTAAACGAAATTTAAAAAAATATAAATTACATGCATAACTTAAAATGAATTATCAACTCAAGCAACTCTCTATCAAAATAAATTAATAAATAGATAAATAAAAACGAAATGAATATGATTATTAAGCTCATGCAATTTTCTAAAAATAAGTAAATAAATTAATAAAACTAATAAATAGAGAGAGATAAAAAAACAAAAACAAAATCAAACACATGCAAGCCATATGAGCTATGCAACCATACAAACCATGCAAACCATGTATTCATGCAAAAAATGATCTAAATGGGCCTAACGTGCCTAAATGGGCCTAAAGTGGTGCCTAAATGGGCCTAGGGTGGTGCTTAATGGGCCAACTATGCCTAAGTGGGCCTAAGGTGCCTAAGTGAGCCTAAGGTGGTGCCTAATGGGCCAAGTATATCTAAATGGGCCTAGGGCACCTAAGTAGGCCTAAGGTGTCTAAGTGAGCCTAAGTCTAAATTAGGACTGCCAAGAGTCACAATGGAATTAGATAAATCTCTCAACCAAAGTCCCCAAGGTGGCTTAGAAAAGATATGCTACACGAGTAGTAATAGGTCACTAGGTAATTGTTGTAATATATGAAACAAACACCTAATAGGACATTTGCTAGGAGAACAAAATGGAGGGTCTGCAATATATACATTTTTAATATTGTTATAGTTATAAAATAAACTATGACCACAACTCAACTTATGAATACATATTTAGTCACAATTTCAATTATCCTAAAAAAATATATGATGATTTTTAAGGTTATTATTTTCATTCAAACATTCACAAAAATAGGAATCATTTTTTAATTTTAATATTTTTTACAAATCTATGGTCACGACTTCATTCACTGTAACTAAAGCTTACATGTGATTAGTGGTTTTTTTTTTTTTTTAAATTTTATAATTATGACTAAAAAAATTGTAATAACAAACTTTCTTGTACTGAAATAACCACCTCAGGGTCTCATTTATTAAAATCATTGGAGACCTTAGTACTATCTCAATATTCTCTTAAGGTTGAAAATTCATTCAACATAGTATTTTGATAACCAAACTAAGTCATCCCTTCGATTATGAGGTAATATATTTCAATTTCAAGTGGATTGCCTAAACCCATGAACTAATTGTAAACAATTAATCTACTTGCAAGAAACCCATGACTTAGATCTTTCGTATAATTTCCAATAGACTCAATTTATGTAAAATACAAGAGATGTTGGACTTGAATGTCGTAATAGTATATAATACATGAATAAGATAGATAAAAAAGGTAATTGAAATGATATTATAAATAATAATATCTTGTATTGTTATATCATATTATGTTTTTAAAGACTTTATTTTAATGTATTCACTATAGGTTTAGGAGTTATGGTTCATGGATTTCAAGGAAACAATTTAATGTTGCACTTTCTACTATAGAAGTAGAGTATATTTCTTTATCTGTAGCTGAATACCAAGCACTTTTGTTGAGATGGACGTTTGATGAAATTAAAACATCATCAAGAGAAAGGAACATTGTCATGATGTGATATATAGTAGTGTAGGTATTGCAATAACCAAAAATCTAGTTTTGTTTCACATAAGGAGAAGGGACACAAGGATCAAGCATCATTTTGTTAGATATTTAGTTAAAGATGGAAAAGGTATAATAAAGTTCTAAAAGAAGACCAGATTGTAGATGTCTTCACCAAACCAGTGAAGTTAGAAACTTTCATTAGGACCAAAGAAAAGCTTGATGTTTAACTAGTCTAAGTTAAGGGGCCTCTTAGGAATACAATTTAAGCTTATCTATTAAACACCGTACACAATTAATGTGTATTATTACTTCATGAATAAGTTCAGATTTTGGAGTCTACATACTGTTGTAGGAAAGTGTATTTTGTTGGGAATTTAAGTCTTAGGGAAATGTCTACACTTCGGAAATTACATGTTAAGAAGTTATTTTGAACTATAATTTTTTTTTAATCAGAATGATTGATATAATTTAAAAAAAAAAATAGATAAGAAGAATAAATTTATGATCCATGAGATGTGTACATCTCATATCTCAACTTAGGATAATTGTATTCCATATAGTGGGTGTTGTATAGCATATTGCATTACTTATCCTAACTAATGTTTGATTAAGTATGGAATAAGATATATCCTATTATCCTTTTTCCATTCTCATTCTATATCTAGCAATCTAAATATGACCTAAGAGTTCTTGTATTTTGTAATTTATATAGAAGTCACAATTATTTTTTTTCTAAATAATAAAAGAAGCGTATCCAAACAAGCATGATGTAGTCTAATTTTGAAAATGAAACTGTTTCTGGGGTTATAATCTTAGATTTCATTAATCCCATATTCAACATATCATTGAAGCATATTGTTGCATGCTAAAAAGAGCTGAGAATATTTATGATGATGAGATGATGACCCCTTGGACCGTTCTTCATTAAGAAAGAAGAGAATCGGGCCTCTCTTTATGATACTTGGAAATATAAAATTAATAGCGCGCACACAGTGAATCATGACATGTATCATTTTGATTCTTATTCATACTGCTTCATGGACTCCAAATCTTTGTTATAGGCATTGTGAGGTGGTTGATGATGCTGCTGCTGCAAGTTTGGCATCGCGAAGGGCCTGGAACTTGGCAATCATCTTGTCTCGAGGTGGCCAGTTGTCTTTGATTATTGGAGAATCCGCAAAGTCTTTCATCCATGCCGACAGCAATGGAAACTTGTCCTCATCCACGATTTTCAGGCCAGCTACATCTTCCAATATGCTGATCAAGTTAGCAAGCCAACCCAATGCAAGATCAACAAACCCAATTCTTTCTCCACCAAAGAACTTCTTTCCTCTCAGCTCTTCTTCCAAGAGCCAGAGATTCTTCATGGCTTCAACCATAGCTTCCTCCTGTTCGTTCCCTTCCTTGATGAAGACACCCCAAACAATTGATGTCAAAACCTACGTCCAAAACAAAACAAAACAAATGAACATGGATCAAATTAAACTATACAAGGCCATTTCCAATTCCGTTTCAACAAAGAACAACCTTATCGTCACCAAATTTGGCCCAGAAGCGGGCCATGGCTCTCTCGTAAGGGTCT
Organism: Vitis vinifera; assembly: GCF_030704535.1. Classification (NCBI taxonomy): domain Eukaryota; kingdom Viridiplantae; phylum Streptophyta; class Magnoliopsida; order Vitales; family Vitaceae; genus Vitis; species Vitis vinifera. The sequence continues at coordinate 5,121,964 of NC_081819.1, forward strand.
TCAGGCAACAAGGGAGTTTCCTTCCATGTCTCATCAATGTATTCAAGAATGACATACGATTCAGCGATGGGTTTTCCACTGTGTACAAGAACTGGAATCTTTTTGTGGGCAGGATTATACTGGAGAAGTGAAGGGCTCTTGTCGGAGAGATCTTCAAATATGGTTTCATACTCTACGCCTTTGATTTTGAGAGCCCAAACAATCCTCAGGGCAAAAGGACTGGACCATGTTCTGAAAAGTTTCACTTCTTCTGCCATAATGTTTTGATATCTGCAAATGAAATAGCAGCTGAGCTCCTTTATGTATGCATTTAGGCTGTAAAATTTACATAATACAAGTTGTTCAAAATACATCCAACCAAAGTAGAAATATTGGTCAAGAATTCCCTTTCTATCCAATGTCCAAACATCATCGATGACGTTTGGAAAATAAAAGTAATGTCCAAACGTCAGTGATGACGCTGGGAAAATGAAAAAGTAATAAAGGCAAACCTCAAACAAGTCTTCTTCATTATGTTTGAAGCCTTTGGACTGATTAATTATTACTTTTAGTCACATGGTGGACTCCTTCGTAAGGATGTGCATGGCCCTAGTTAATGTATATATATTCAAATATCTTAGAAAAAAACAATTATACTTTTGGATAGAATGTATAACTACACAATTTTTCCTCTACTTTAACTCATGGTGAAAGATTTTTTATAACCACGAGTGTATGATGATGATTTCTTCATCATTATGAACATATAGTATAGCTACAATAAGATTCATACTTATTAGATATTTATAGAAGCAAACGATGTTAACTCTAAAATTAAATTCTAAACTTTAAATGGGCATACTCTTAGCCATAATTATTCCTAGATAGAGAAAAATAAAATTGTAATTTAAAATAATTTAGGTAATAATTGATAGAACTAAAGCCTTTATGCATGAAATAAGACTACTTTAATCCAATTTCTTCTCAATTTTTTGAATTAAAACTTTTTATATAAGTATAATTATTAACGTGATTAGGTAATATTGTTTGGGAATTTTTACTATCCTTAGATACATGGAGGTATATATACTCTCCTCGCAGATAGAATTAATGTCAAAATGGTGTGAGCAACTGCCATGTCTTGGACCAAAAAATGAAGGGGTTGATATGGATTAGAGGCAGAAGAAATAGAGACATATGGCTGATGATACAGATGGAAGCTGTATATGAAAAGAGCAAAATGTAGAGAAGTTTATAAATGGAGTAGAGAATAAAGATGGTAACCAAAATTGGAAAAGAAATGAGGAGAACTAATAAGGAATGATATGGCCAAGAGGGAATTATTATGCAAAAGCAAAAGAATTTGTGAAATTGATATTGAAAATAAACAAATATGATGCTAAAGAAGAATGAAAAATAAATTCTATACCCACGAGATGTCGCAACCATTATTCATAGCCACCCATCTATTCTTTATTTTCTTTAATCAAGTATAGGTAAAACCTTCTTTGACCTTTGTAGATAACCACATGCTATTGTTGCCATCTCCATCCATTGCCACAATTCCATCGTCTTCATCTCCGATGACAGTCCACATTCAACTATACCCACGAGATGTCGCAACCACTATTCATAGCCACCCATCTATTCTTTATTTTCTTCAATCAAGCATAGGTAAAACATTTTTTGATCTTTGTAGATACCCACACGCTATTGCTGCCATCTCCATCCATTGCCACAATTCCATCCTCTTCATCTTCGATGCCGGTCCACATTCCACTATACCCACGAGCTACCGCAACCACTATTCATAGCCACCCATCTATTCTTTATTTTCTTCAGTCAAGTATAGGTAAAACCTTTTTTGATATTTGTAGTGTTAAATTGAAGATTTGATCCTGTATTTTTTTTTTCCAATTTGTTTATTCATTTTATTTGGGCTTTAAATTGAATGATTGATTGAGGTGATGGGAGACAATGCAAAAGAGGAAGTCAACTCTACAACTATCTCAATTTAGTGATTACTCTTTGATTGCTTTGTTAGGATAAGTATGGGTGACAAGCCTCTAAGGAAGCTATCTCTATATTTTTTTCCTTTAATATTTTTCTTAGATTTAGCAAAACAGTTTTGAAGTTAGTTTATTGTATTTAAGCTTTTGCTCGAGATTGTTTTGCTATGTTTGGGTTACATCCTTCTCATTTTTTTTTCATTTATTTATTTTCATTTATTTTTTTCTTTTTTGTTTCAATTTTTTAAATATAGGTTTCTATTTATTCAATTGTATAAATTAGGGCTTATGAAATGATACAAACCATTGTACTACTCTTTGGCATGCTATCTGATTCGTGTCCAATTGGTGTACCTTGATTTCGGTCCTCAGACGGGAGTAATCAATAAAATTTATAACCTATTACACCATGTATTAGGATAGCCTCAGCTAGCATAGCATAGTGGCTCTAGGATCGTTCACTGGGATGGGTTTTCACTCCACAATTGACATTCATTCAAAGTTGAATTGGTGCTTTTTCATTTTAAGGTTAGCTTTAAAAGAAAACATAAAAATGTTTGAAAAGGTTGGTTTTTAGCTAACTAAAAATAGTAATTGATTTTAATTACAAAGAAAAGCGTTTCTTGGAGTTTTAGATCACTAGGCTCAGGTTCCTTATACAAAAATAGAGTTCCAGTCACTTGAATCTTTTCCTCGCATTGGGGATTTAACATATAGTTATTTCCCGAACTGGTGTGGTACAGATGCTTCCCCTTAATGGGTTCAAACACTAAATCCCTCTCACTGATGCATCTTGTAATGGTTCATACCTCTCACCTAGTATTGGCCATTCAAGGTGATCTTCAACCTTGGATTACCCATCAAAAGCTCGCAAAAGATAACTAATGGATGTCTCATTGGAGTCTAAAAGCTTACCAGGTGTTGGCTATTCTAGAAAATCCTACCTTTAAACCACCTCCTAGAGGCTCGCAAGAGATAAACTAGTGTATCTCAATGGATGGAGACCACTTGCCTTACCAAGTGTTGGCCTAGGTGATTTCAAGGCATTTTAAGTTAACTAAAAAGATAAAAACCATTAACGGATCACACTTTCTCTTCATTAAAAACTGAAACAACAAAACTTCCAATTTTTGCATTCGGAAACTTACCCGCCTTTCTTCACTCCAAGAGACAAAAATCTTAGTCACTCATCCTTTGAGGAAACATCCTCAGAGTTTGTTTAGCTAGAAATAAAAATAACGAGAAAACAAAAATATGAAGGAAAAGCAGAGCAAGTGCTTTGTAAAATATATTTCTTACTATGATCCTCCTCTCGTCGGATCACATATATGATCTATCATATATTCGTTGGTTCTTTACATTGGTTCAAAGATATATATACCGAAGATATTTTCTAAGAAATATCCCAATAATATCTTTGACTGATTACAAGGAGAAAATAGAAATTTACACAAAATATCTTGAGAAAAAATCTAACTGAGTCGGTTGCAAATATCTGAGATTGCACAGGTGGATTTCGCAAGGTGATTCACACGTTGAATTATCCATTTTGCAAGTTTGAACTTTGATTTCGCAAGTTGAATTTGTGATTTCGCAACTTGGAGGTGATTCCGCAACTTGAAGGTGATTTGCAACTTGATTCGTAGCTTGGAGGTGATTTCACAAGGTGGTTCGCAACTGTGAAGATGGAGTTTCAACTTGCGAAGTGGCACACGTGTGCTTGTAGGTGGTTTCGCAGCTGCGAAACACCTTGCGAAATTTCGCAAGTGCATTTCATTTTGCAGTTGCGAAATTTTCGCTTAACTTTGTGCGGTTGTCTTCAAACGGCCATAACTTCTTCATTTCAGTTCCGATTCGCACACCGTTTGAAGCGTTGGACTCCTGACTTCCCAAGCTTCGAAAAAAATATAGTATACATAAAATGGACTCCAGGAAGTACTCAAAATGTGTCCAACAATTGCTATCCTCTTGAATTTCTTCATGTTAGATTTCTCTCTTTGCTTCTCCTCCTTGCATTCATGATTTGCTTTTGGAAAAGGACTACAAAGCTCCAAAGCTTGGATTCTTCTTGTAAATGAGCTTCCATTTGCTTTGCCATGGATTATATAAAACTCTCCCTCATCTTAGATTGCTTTGGTGATCAAAAAGCTATCAAAAACACTAAAACTTAACACAATTTGACTAGAAACGATTGCAAGGGTCCTTAACATGCCAATTGAGTTAAAAGGTAATAACTACTACTCAAAAGTGTTGAAAAGAGTTAATTACAAGCTATAAAATAGCACTTTTTGAGTAGTAATCACTCCCCCTAACCGACATATTGGTAGTCCCTTAGCAATAAAGGAGAGAAAAATAAAATAAACAATACTATAATTTACAACATCATGCTGATCAAAAAACAATTTTCAAGTGGCATGATGATCTAACTCTGACATGGAACATTAAAGAAATAAAACTCAAACTTCAACAAGAGTTATCAAATAACTTGTCTAATCACAATTCATAAAGAGAAGACATTATGCAAATTTAAGCTTTTAAAAGAGTTTCCACTCCCAAAGGGTCAAACCTTACTCTTCCACAAAAATCTAAGTGTTATTTATTAGCTTCTGAATATAGTATGTTGAACTAATCTCTCCCCATAACCTAGTTCTTTTTCAAAGCTTAGCAAATTGATGAACCTCCAATAGGTTAAGAATGCACCTCATTTATTTCACACTTTTTTTCATTGTAGGAGTACAAAGCAAAAGGTATTGTTTTCTAAATTGTCCATGTAACGGGGGTCCATCGATGATTACTACCAAAAAGTGCTATTTTGTAGACCTAATTATAATGGTTTTAAGCACCTTTGAGTAGTAATCATATTCATTTAACCCAATTAATTCATTAAGGTCCTTAGTAATTGGTTTTAACCATTTTGTGGCAAGTTTACATGTTTTTATCAGCTTATGAATCAATTCAAGCATGCCAAATGATGGAGGAGCTACTTGGACAAGTTATGGCAAAGCTTTTGGAAGCTCAAATTCATGAAGAACCAAGCTTTGGAGCTCCATAGCCCTTTTCCAAAGTCGTTCAAAGTATGCAAGTAAAGAACAATGGAGAAAAGGAAAGCAAAGTGAAAAAATTAGAGGACAGCAGCTGCATTCTTCTTTCACACTTTTGGAGCACTTTCCGAAGTCCATTTTCTACATTATATATACCATTTCAAAGATCAGGAAGTCAAGAATCCAACGCTTCAAACCGTGTACGATTTGGAGCTGAAATAAGGAAGATATGGCCTTCGGAAGCCAACTACTCCAGGCTTGTGCGAAAATTTCGCACGACACCTTGTGTTGTGCGAAATTCGCACGACACCTTGTGTTGTGCGAAATTCCCACAACACCTTCAAAATTCGCACAGCCCATGCGTGGTGCGAATTTTGCTCTGTTTTTGCCGACTCCACTTTAGATATTTTCTTATGTATTTTTTGATGTAATTTCCTTTCTTATCCTTGTAACTAACCAATCACAAGCTTTTGCTTTTGTAAAGACTATATAACATGCGTGTTACGTTTCACACTTAGAAATATATAAAGCTCTATTTTTCTCTCTTCACTTGTTCTTCCCCATTTCTATTTTCTTAGTAGCCAAACAGCCTCTGAGGGCTTTTCCTCAAAGGATGATTGGCTAAAACTTTTAGTTTCTCAAAGTATGGATGTTATGTGATGGCTTGGATGCAATCCCATGGAAATTTCTCGCACCCGGAAGGTAAGGTAGTCATTTTTCATTAAAGGGTCATTAATGCAAAGTTTGGTTTTTATTTCCTTTGGACAACTTCCAACGACCAATACTTGATAAGCTTTTGGATTTCTATCCATTAGTTATCTCCTACGAGCTATTGGAAGGTGAGGTTTTCAATTCCAAGTTTTTCATTAATCCGTTAGAACCAATTTCAATGGCCATTGAAAGGTGAGTTTATCACCTGGAATGACTTTGAGTTGCCAATATTTGGTAAGCTTTTGGCTTTAGACCATTAGTTATCTCTTACGAGCCATTCAAAGGAAGTCTAAGGTGAATAACCATCGATGAAATTCACTACCATCTGTTTTGCCATTTTAAAGGATTAAAACTTGATTTGCTAAATCCATACCGGTTCGGGAAGCAAGCATCACCATAGTTGCAACCCCAACGCGAGAAGCCTATCCTAAGATTTCCAATTTGCATAAGAGTCAGAGCATAGTTATCCTATCTTTGAGAAACTTGTTTTTACACCCTTTCATTTTAGTGTTTAATGTTAGCTTAGATTAGTTTAAATCTTTCTAAAACATTTACATCTTCTTTTAAAGCTAACATCCATAAGAAAATCACCTATTTTCCTAATTTGAATATCACTTGTGTTTGCGAAAACCCTTCCCAGTGAACGATCCTAGAACCACTATGCTATAGTAGCTTGGCTACTTTAGTAATAGTATCTAAGGTATAAATTTTGTTGATACGCCTTTAAAGCTAAGCTACCATGAGTCACATCAATCGATGACTCCCAACCAATTAAGGTTTAGGGCATCAAGCTTTAAGGATCTTTCAACCACTAACTCCTCGGATTTTACCCCGGACTTTTGAGAATGAATTTAATACCCAAGCACCTATAGTATGTTAAACTCACCTATTCACCCTTGTAACGAGCATTAAGGCCGGTGGCTCCCAACCAATTAAGGCTTAGGGCACCAGGTTTTAAAGATTTTCACCATATACCCCTCAGACCTTGCTCAGGTTTCAAGGCAAGTAAAACATTTTTTCTTGCTTTTTTTCAAAGGCTCATTGGCCTTTTATAAGGTGTCCCAACACTATTAAAATGAGGTCAAAGGTACCAAGTCTAAATTTTCCGAAGTCAAGAGGGAAATAGTTTTTCATCTTATAATCGGAACCTATTGTGCACAGTGTGTGAATAGCTTAAAGTGGAAGAACTAAGGTTGAACTCAATAGAAGTTTCAACAATTCATCAACTTTAGTAAGCATAATACAAAATCTAAGTCAAGTAAAAAGACAAAAATTCAATTTCTCCTTTTTCATTTTGAGAATGTTTCCTTAATAACCATGGAGAGTAGAATAAAAACTTTAAAAAATTTTAAAAATTAAGCAAAAAGCAACTAAATTATCAAAATAACTTAGCATTAATAATAAGACTTCCTTCCTCAACTCTCCCCTCAACCAAGCTGAACATTGTCCTCAATGTGACAAAAGCGATTGAAAAATGTGGAGAAAGTGGTACCTCCTGAGTGACATGGAGTCTGAGTTGTATACGAGAAACCACATGTTTCAAAAAAACAAACGAGTTAGTGAGTAGAGGAAATAGAAAATTGCCAAGTTTAAACAAAAATGATGTCTATATATGATGTATCATCAGTAATACATCCAATCCCAGAATATAAAACATAAAAACATGGAATTATCTAAACTAATATAATAAGTAAAGACAAAAAGTAAAGAGATGATCAAGTAATGGTAAGGTCCTGTGGAGCTGATGCATCTGTGGTGGCTTCCTAAGTGGGTTGGATCAGGACTTTGACCTCTGTTCTAGTAGTCTCCTTGGATGCCATAGTCTCCTCAACTGGAGCTCTCAGCTGGAGCTATGGGCTGTGATGGTTTAGGGAGGTCAGAGATGGAGTGAGAGGCTTCGTGTGTGTGATCTCAGGGTGCATGGGGCTTTCCTCTTCATATGCATGGTCGTGGGGCTTTGTTGGCATTTTCGCAACTTTCCTTGACTTCGCAAGGTGTTTTTGCAAACCCCTCCCATTTCGCAAGTCAATTTCGCAGCCTGGAGGCTATTTCGCAGTCAAAAGGGGATTTCGCAGCAAAAGGGAAATTTCGTAGCTCAAAGGTGATTTCGCAGTCAAAGGCCATTTTCGCAGCCAAGGGCCAATTTCGCAGGCCATTTCGCAGCCCATTTCGAAGCTCAAAGGTGATTTCGCAGGCCATTTCACAGCTGGAAAATGGGAGTGTGGGGCTACGAAATGGCACTCATGTGCCAAAGGGGCGTTTCACAGTTGTGAAAATTTTCGCAAGGGGTGAGGCTTGGGCTGCAAAATGATTTCGTAGAGGATGACCATTTTCGCAGCGAAAACCTTGATTTCGCAGAGAGGGGTCTTGGGCTGCGAAATCATTTCGCAGGGGAAGCCCCTTTTCGCAAGGGGGCTCTTTTGGTTGCGAAATTTCGCAGGGCTCTGGAATTCCTTGCTTTTGGTTCCTGTTGGCTCCTTTAGACCTTCCTTCACCTCTTTTGAAATTCCTCCTAATTTTGATCATCCAAAAACCTATGTTAAATCAAAACAAAGTAAAATTAAAGCATTGAAATCAAAATTAAAACAAGTAATAAAATAAAATAAAAAGATATAGACTAGCTAGACTAAGTCTATCAAAAAATTTGATCCTGATTCAACTTGCCTGGATCCCATATGAAGTTTGCATCTCTCACTTGAGACTTGCTCTGTATGATTTTACCATACAAAGCTTGGGGAAAAGGTGGAGGCATGTGTTTCTTCATCATTTCTTCCTTGATAACTATCCTCTGTGGTTTTTCATCTATAGTAAGATCATAGTCATCTTTCTCTATGCTTTTCCCATTTTTCTTTCCTTTGATTTCCTCCGTCTTTTCTTTCTTTGTTTCACTCTCTACCTTATGCTCTAGCTTGGATGTGGGAAAATCAACCTCTTTACCACTCCTCAAAGTGATAATCCCTTTAACTTCCTTCAACATTGAAGATTCTCTCTTTTGAGCCTCCACTTCATGGATACCCTTGGAATTTTGATAAGGTTGAGAAGGAAAGTTTCCTTTTTCTTGCACTGTGTTGAGGTTGGAAAACCTTGAAATTGAATATTGGAGATTATCTATCTTCTGAGATAGATCATTTTGCATTTCATCCATCTTTTTATTCAATGAACTCTCTACACTGTCAATTCTTTGACTGAGTTGAGCATTGATGGATTTCTGAGCTCCAACAAAGTCTCCCACGACCTTGCTAAGATTCACCATAGCTTGTTCAAGGTTCGAGGCTTGCTGAGGTGCTTGAGCAGGTTGCTGGTACTGAGGTGGCTGTGGTTTCCAAGAGAAATTTGGATGGTTCCTCTAATTGGAATGTAGGTGTTGCAATCACCAAACATTTCTCTCGTCATTGTAATGGTAGGACACTCTTCCACCAAGTGCTCATAAGATAGACAAATGGCACAAGGCATAGCTTGCAATGGTGTCTGAGAGATGGCTTGCACTTCTTGCATCTTCTTCATTTCTAACTCTTCCAATCTCCTTGTCATAGCTGCAATATTTGCCTTCATGTCTATGTCGTCATTCAAAATATACATCTCACCCTTGGTATTAGGCTGAGACTTCATTCTTCCCTATCTCTAGCATTTGGTTCATCCCATCCTCTTGAAACTTCAGTCACATAACTCAAGAAGTCCATGGCTTCCTCCGCTATCTCGTATCCAATAAAGCATGCACAACTAGTAACTTCTAAAATAAAAACAAAGAAAACAAAAGAAAAACAATTCTAGGAGAAAAAAAAATTAAGGTAAACTAAAAGCTAACTAAAAGATATACTAAAATATGAACAAAGAAAAAGAAACAAATAAAAAGAGTTAGTAAAAAGAAAAGAAAAGCCACCAAACTTGTGATGAAGATCACAAGTACTCTGGAAAGGTGATATCACTATAAAGTGGCACCATCCCCGACAACGGCGCCATTTGATTCATGCCCAGCTGGTGTACCTTGATTTCGGTCCTCAAATGGGAGTAATCAAAAAAATTTATAACCTATTATACCATGTACTAGGATAGCCTCAGCTAGCATAGCATAGTGGCTCTAGGATCGTTCACTGGGATGGGTTTTCACTCCACAATTGATATTAATTCAAAGTTGAATTGGTGATTTTTCATTTCAAGGTTAGCTTTAAAAGAAAACATAAAGATGTTTGAAAAGGTTGGTTTTTAGCTAACTAAAAATAGTAACTGATTTTAATTACAAAGAAAAGCATTTCTTGGAGTTTCAGATCACTAGGCTCAGGTTCCTTATACAAAAATAGAGTTCCGGTCACTTGAATCTTTTCCTCGCATTGGGGATTTAACATATAGTTATTTCTCGAACCGATGTGGTACAGATGCTTCCCTTTAATGGGTTCAAACACTAAATCCCTCTCACTGATGCATCTTACAATGGTTCATACCTCTCACCTAGTATTGGCCATTCAAGGTGATCTTCAACCTTGGATTACCCGACAAAAGCTCGCAAAAGATAACTAATAGATGTCTCCTTGGAGTCCAAAAGCTTACCAAGTGTTGGCTATTCTAGAAAATCCTACCTTTAAACCACCTCCCAAAGGCTCGTAAGAGATAAACTAGTGTATCTCAATGGATGGAGACCACTTGCCTTACTAAGTGTTGGCCTAGGTGATTTCAAGGCATTTTAAGTTAACTAAAAATATAAAAACCATTAACGGATCACACTTTCTCTTCATTAAAAACTGAAACAACAAAACTTCCAATTTTTGCATTCGGAAACTTACTCGGCTTTTTCACTCCAAGAGACAAAAATCCTAGCCACTCATCCTTTGAGGAAACATCCTCAGAGTTTGTTTGGTTAGAAATAAAAATAACGAGAAAACAAAAATATGAAGGAAAAACAGAGCAAGTGCTCTGTAAAATATATTTCTTACTATGATCCTCCTCTCGTCGGATTACATATGTGATCTATCATATATTCGTTGGTTCTTTACATTGGTTCAAAGATATATATACAAAAGATATTTTCTAAGAAATATCCCAATAATATCTTTGACTGATTACAAGGAGAAAATAGAAATTTACACAAAATATCTTGAGAAAAAATCTAACTAAGTCGGTTGCAAATATCTGAGATTGCACAGGTGGATTTCGCAAGGTGATTCACACGTTGAATTATCCATTTTGCAAGTTTAAACTTTGATTTTGCAAGTTGAATTTGTGATTTCGCAACTTGGAGGTGATTCCACAACTTGAAGGTGATTTGCAACTTGATTCATAGCTTGGAGGTGATTTTGCAAGGTGGTTCACAGCTGCGAAGATGGAGTTTCAACTTGTGAAGTGGCACACGTGTGCTTGCAGGTGGTTTCGAACGGCCATAGCTTATCAAGTGGCACACAGCTGCAAAATTTTCGTTCAGCTTTGCGCGGTTGTCTTTAAACGACCATAACTTCTTCATTTTAGCTCCAATTCGCACACTGTTTGAAGCGTTGGACTACTGACTTCCCAAGCTTAAAAAAAAAAAATATAGTATGCATAAAATGGACTCCAGGAAGTACTCGAAATGTGTCCAATAGTTGTTGTCCTCTTGAATTTCTTCATGTTAGATTTCTCTCTTTGCTTCTCCTCCTTGCATTCATGATTTGCTTTTGGCAAAGGACTACAAAGCTCCAAAGCTTGGATTCTTCTTGTAAATGAGCTTCCATTTGCTTTGCCATGGATTATATAAAACTCTCCCTCATCTTAGATTGCTTTGGTGATAAAAAAGCTATCAAAAACACCAAAACTTAATACAATTTGATTAGAAACGATTGCAAGGGTCCTTAACATGCCAATTGAGTTAAAAGGTAATAAATACTACTCAAAATTTTTTAAAAGAGTTAATTACAAGCTATAAAATAGCACTTTTTGAGTAGTAATCACTATCCAGGACCTTATCGATTAGGGTTTGGTCAACTTGGTTCAACCAAGTATGACTACTGTGGACCTACATTTTCACGTGCTTTCTTACTCAATGGTGAGACTTGCTTTTTATTGTGAAAAATAATTTTTTGAAAATTGTTTTTAGAGTTATCACTTTTTTTTTTTTTAAAGAAAAAACAAAGTAATAAAGAAAACCTTAAGCGTAACTCCTAAAAGGAAAAGACAGGTCTAGGAAAAATTGAGTTTGGGTTCGGGAATTAGGTTACCTATTTGAAAGGTATGGCAATAAGTCATAGCACCCCTCTAAGCCTTAAAATCAGGTCTTTACTAATCAAGTTAAGGTAAGTATGAAAATTGATGGTTAATCTATGGATTAGCAATAAACACAATATAAAATGGTCAAGATATGGATAGACATATAATCAAACCGACGAGAAAGGATAAAGGGCATACTTGAGTAGCTAATTGAGTGTTTCATGAGAAATAATGTTAGTGTATAGCGTCAAGTATAAAACAATGCATATATCTCATAATGAGAGGCATAAACAATCATCATTCGATAAGCACAATAACTAGAATTAATAATCAAATGAAATTATCATCTATGTTAGGCCTCACCATTGCCTAATTTATTTCTACATGAATTAATTCTATAAATTTCATTTCTCTAATGCTCATGGAAAAGGATCACAGGAATTTGGATGAATTCCATTATTTTCCGAGTAATAGAATTTATTCATATTTATTAAAATCGAGAAAATTATTAAAAATCAAGAAAAGTAAAAGAAAGGTGCATGTTGAAAGGAAGTATGTCAGCAAGCTTATTAAAATTATTTTTTTAGTAACCTAAAATTTCTAAGAAGGAATTACAAAAGTGAAGTGACTTCATTGAAAACAAGATTTTTAAAACAAATATAAAAGCATGCAAAGGTCATTGGATTATTTATTAAAATTAGAATCACATTGATCTAAGTTTTGGGACTGTGCACCTAAGGAGAACAAGAGAGAGAAAGGGTGGCCATGCGTGCAAATTGTATGCATGTGGGAAGCATGCATCCTTTTGGCCAAATAATGAAGAAGAGGGACACATGTATTTTTAAAACAAATACAAAAGCATACAAAAATCATTGGAGTATTTATTAAAATTAGAATTACAGTGATCTAAGTTTTGGGACTGTGCACCTAAGGAGGAAAAAAGAGAGAGGGGGTGGCCATGCATGCAGATTGTATGCACGTGGGAAGAATGTTAAGTTTTAGGATAGGGATGTTCAAATTGTGATCCATAGTGGGAGGATAGCCTAACCTCCACCTCTAACAACTACGCTATTTGAGGGTGTAGCCTCTTGTGAGGAGGTTAGGAAAGAGAATGATGAGGTTTTAAGACAGTTGCAGAACATCCAGACTTGTATTTCTATTTGGAGTTTATTGCCATCTTCCATTACTCATAGAGATGCTTTGATTCAAGCTTTGAGTCAGATCAGGGTAGAGATTACCACCACGGGTTGATTTACATGATGACAATTGACAAAGCCACTTGTATTGTGTTTTTAGATGATGATTTGCCACCTAAGGGTTCAGACCACACTCGCCCTTTATACATTTCAATTGGTTATTCAAGCTATAGAGTCTCATTGTCTTGATGAACAATGGCTCAGCCCTAAACGTCTACACCTTAGCCACCACTATAGCCCTTGGTTTCGCACCTTCAGGTTTTGGTCCCTCTACTCAGACAGCTAGAGCATATGATAGTACCAAGAGGGAGGTTATGGGTACCTTGGTGATTGATTTACTGATTGGTCCAACTGCATTTCCTACTTTATTCTAGGTTTTGAGGATTCCCACATCCTTTAACCTACTACTAGGCCGACCTTGGATTCATATAACTGGACAAATTCCTTCTTTCCTCCATCAAAAGGTGAAATTCATTCATAATGGGCAGGTCATCATGGTGTAATCTACCAAAGATATGTTTGCATCTTCTGAGCCAATGCTTCATATTAGTCATAGTGAGGATGACTTATTTTTTATTGGGTTAACATTCGACGAGGTATAAACTCTTGAGATTGAAGACTTCTATAGAGATTTTGTAGCTATTTCATTTGATCAACACAACAGTACAATGGTTCTTAACATGATGAGGGGTATGTCTTTTCTACCTAGCATGAGGTTAGAATGACGTCAACATATGCCTAATGAGTTTATAGTTACCATTGATCATGATACAAGATTTGGACTTAGGTTCATTCCTACTGAAGCTGATTATCGATTCATGGCGTGACTGCGCAAGGAGAGGGTGAGGGCCCAATTGTCTCACGTACCATTTGATTATCCTATTCTCCCTTATAAGAAGAGTTTGGTCGATTACTTTGTTAGAGGATTAGAGATTTGACCTCATTTAGAGGAGATTGATTATGTGGTTGATACAGATAGAGAGATTGAGTTTTAGCTATTATTTCATTAGTTACAATTGGATGATGGGACTCCTGACACATTTGTTTCTATGGTGATTGCTCCACTTTTTCCTTATGAAGCTAGTTTGTTGACCCTATGCTTCCTAGTGGAGGTCATTGATGATGGAGTGGTCGTTGATCCCACTAAGATGATTGATGGAGTTGTCCCCCATGATGAGTATTGAGATGAGATGGACGTGTTGGGTATGAGTTAGATTACTAGCATTACTCAGTCTGAGCTTACTTGGTCATTTGATTTGTTTAGGGTGTCTACCATTAAGGTTGTTGAGGAGATCTAGACTATCATTTTTCTAGAGCTTTAAAGGATGATAGTAGTTTATTTGAGGGCACTGTTAGCCTAGTTGAGGGAGCGTTCGACCTTGTGGACCCACCTCTTTCCTTTGATGTTTTATCAGGATTTGTCTCCTGCTTTGATAATGTTTCTATTACTTCATTTATAGGTTTGAGTATTTTCTTTTTTTTTTTTAGTATTCTTCTGTCTCTTATGATAGTATCTCTATATCTGCACCCCACTTACCCACTTTATAGATATTTGATATAGATGATGAGATTGCATAGCCTGATTCAGATAGAGATTCTTTCTATCATGACTTAGATCCCATAGACGAGAAAGTTTCACCTGCTACAGGGGATGTTAAAACTGTTTATTTTGGTCTAGAGGATCAACCTAGAGAGTTGAAGATTGGTTTACCCCTACTTACAGATGAGAGGAATAAACTTATTCATTTACTCAGGTCATACTTGGATGTCTTTGCATGGTCTTATGAGGACATGCTTGGCCTTGATTCCTCCATAGTTCAACACCATTTGCCTATTCTGCCACATGTTAGATCAATTAAGTAGAAGTTGAGGCGATTACACCCATGTTGGAGCCTACAAGTGAAAGAGGAGATTCAAAAACAACTTAATGTTGGTTTTATATCAGTGGTTGAATATCTAGAGTGGTTGACTAATGTTATCCCTATTCCTAAAAAAGACGGCAAGGTTAGAGTTTGTGTTGATTTTAGAGAACTTAATAAAGCTAGTCCTAAGGGTGACTTTCCCCTCCCACATATTGATTTGTTGGTTGATAGCATTGTAGGTCATTCAATGTTGTCTTTCATGGATGGTTTTTCTAGGTATAATCAGATTTTGATGGCTCTAAAGGATATGGAGGAGACAACCTTCATCATTGAGTGGGATACCTACTGTTATAGGATTATGCTATTTGGGTTGAAGAATGCAGGAGCCACTTATCAAAGGGTCGCTACCATTTTGTTTTATGACATGATGCATAAGGATGTTAAGGTATATGTGGATGATATGATTATGAAATCTCGAGATAGAGCAGATTAACTAATATCTTTAAAGAGATTCTTTGAGAGGATCCAAAAGTTCAGATTGAGTTTAAACCCTAAGAAGTGCACTTTTGGAGTGACTTTTGGGAAATTGTTGGGGCATAAGGTCAGTGAGCGAGGCAAAGAGGTTGACCTAGATAAAATTAGAGCCATACTTGACATGCCCATGCCAAAGACTAAGAAAACAATAAGGGGTTTCCTAGACAAGTTATAGTACATCAGTCATTTCATAACTAGATTGACAAACATATGTGAGCCTATCTTTCGTCTTTTGAGGAAAAACTAGCCAACAGTTTGGAATGATGATTGCTAGCTTGCTTTTGAGAGGATTAAGGAGTATTTTCTTTCCCCTCCAGTTTTAGTACCTCCTATACCAAGACGTCCACTTCTTCTACACTTAGTAGTTTCAGATATGGCCTTAGGATGTATGTTAGCTCCACTTGATGACTCAGAGAAGGAGTAAGCTATTTATCATCTGAGTAAGAGGATGCTAGAGTATGAGATGTGATATGTTATGATTGAGCACCTTTGTTTAGCGCTAGTTTGGATCATGAAGAGATTGAGGCATTACATGACAGAGTACTCAGTGCATCTGAATTCTTGCCTAGATCTGTTAAGATATTTATTTGACAAACCCGTATTGACTGGTAGATTTATCAGATGGCTTATATTTTTAACGGAGTTTGATATCTAGTACGTTTCTCAAAAGTCTATTAGGGGGAGCATTGTCACCGATCACTTGGTCTCATTACTGATATCTGAGAGCAGACCAGTTGATGATAACTTTCTAGATAAGGAGTTTATTGCTATGACTAGCTTATCAAGTTGGTGCATGTACTTCGATGGTGTAGCTAATCACTCAGGGTATAGAATAGGTGTTTTGTTGGTATCCCTTCAAGGTGATCATATTCTGAGGTCTGCTCATTTGGCATTTTCAGATCGACATCCTTCCACGAACAACATTGTTGAGTATGAGGCTTGTATCCTCGATTTAGAGACTGCACTGAAGCTTAGCATAAGAAAAATGGAGATGTTTAGTGACTCTAATCTAGTACTCAGATAGATTCAGGGAGATTGGAGGACTAAGGATGCAAAGCTTAGGTTATATCACACCTATTTAGAGTTACTCATTGGGATATTCGAGGACTTGAGATATATTCATCTGCCTAGATTGCAAAACCAGTTTGTTGATGCCTTAGCTACCCTAGCTTCTTCTGTGGAACTGATGTGGATATATGTCCATTGCTGATTGAGTTGAGGTATGCACCTTCTAACTATTATCTTATTGGAGAAATAGAGGTATGAAATGATCTACCTTGGTATCATGACATTTATCAGTTTCTCAAATTTGGCACATAACATGAGGTAGCCACAGCCAAGGATGGGAGAGCATTGAGGTAGTTGACCACTAGATTTGTGATTTGTGGGGAGATCCTATGTAGGAGATCAACTGATGGTATGCTTCTATTATGTTTAGATCAAGCTTCCGCAAGCTGTGTGATGAGGAGGTTCACGTAGGAGTTTGTGGTTCACATATGGGAAGACACATGCTAGCCCATAAGACTATGAGGACAAGTTATTTCTGGATAACTATGGAGACAGATTATTGTCAATTTGTTCAAAGATGCCTAGAGTTTCAGATACATGGTGATCTCATTCATGCACTGCCATTAGAGGTACATGCTTTGACCTCACCATGGCCATTTTCAATATGGGGTATTGAAATTATTTGGAAGATCTCACCAAAATCTTCCAAAGGTCATGAGTTCATCCTAGTCGCCATAAAGTATTTCACCAAATGGGTGGAAGCTGCATTGTATGCAAGGTTGACATTTGCTAGAGTTGTTAGTTTTATCAGATCACATGTCATTTGTTGTTATGGGGCTCCTCACAAGTTGATTTTAGATAGAGGGGTACACTTTCAAGCTGAGGTTGACACTTTGTTATAGAGGTATGGCATCCAGCATCACAAATCATCTGCATTCAGGCCATAGACTAATGGGGTAATAGAGGCTACAAATAAGAAAATTAATAGGATTTTTAGCAAGATGGTCAAGAAATCTTGAGACTGGTAGGAGAAAATCCCTTTTGCATTATAGGCATACCGTACCTCCTTTTGCACCTCTACAAGAGCTTCACCTTAGTCTTTGGTGTATGGTATGAAGGCAGTTTTGCCAATTGAGACAAAGATGGGTTCATTGAGAGTAGTTCTTGAGCAGTAGATTTCTGGAACAGAGTGGGCTCAGGCTCGACTTAATTAGCTTAACCTTTTAGATGAGAAGAGATTGAGAGCAACATATCATGTTCAGGCTTATCAGAGGAAGATGGCCCATACCTTTAAGAAACGGGTCAAGTTAAGACCATTATAGAGAGAGGATTTGGTTAGAGACCTTAGAGAAAAGTTCAGACCTAGTTAGAGTGGGCCTTATGTTATTCTAGATTTGATTGTAGATGGGGCTACATGGTTGACAAATCTAGATGGAAACCAGTTCTCAAAATCGACTAATGTGGATCAGTTGAAGAAGTATTACATTTGAGACCATGGTTGTAGGATGGGTGGCCATCATTTCAGTTAGCCTTACACTTTATCACCTCTATCGATATATATAGATCGTTGCTAGCCCATTGAGTCTTATGTGGTATGTTATAGCCTTTTTCTCTCTTATAGCCTTGCTTACCATTTCTACACTTGGGTTGGGGCCTTCTTGATGTATAGGTATGCTTTGCTAGGAAAGTCTCATGAGCTTTGGACTTATAAGCCTACTTTCCTCATCCTTGATATTATCACCCCATCTCACGGTTCTGTCATTTTTTTTATCATTCTCCATTATTTTCCTTTTTTTTATCATTATTTGTTTCATCTTATCTCTTCGCTCCCTTGGATTGATAATTATTCACATCTTGGTGCAAAAAGGACAGTCATATCACTCCATTCATCCCATCATTTGGCATTGATTCTAAGATTTTAGCTTGAGAGGTTATCTCCTAGGTGGGGGTTCACATTTTCATTAGTGATTGGGGAGAGTTTTCTCATTCTTTATATCTTTCCTCATTGGGGCATGATTCATTGATGGTTAGAGTATTCACATTTGTTTATTTTAGAAAAAAAAAAAGAACAAAAAAAAGTAAGAAAAAGCACAGTGTTATGTTCGTATATGGTATCCTACTCCATTGTTTTGTTGCTATTTGAGGGTTGTTCATTGGATTTATTTATCATGGAGGGTTCATGTGAGTTTTCCATGAGGGCTTTTCACTCCTTAAGTCACTTTTGTTATGCATTAAGGGGTGATGAGAGTTGTTGCGAGAGTTTTATGAGATCATTTGCCTCTTGGATCAAAGTTCATATACATTGTGGGTATGAGAGTTGAGTAACCTTTCACTAGGGTCTTCGAATCAGTGTCTTCTCCATCGTTCTACCATTGGTGATATGATTTTCTTTTATTGTATTGATATGTGTTGATCGTCATTTTTTTGCTTTCTCACTAGCTTCATTTGATTTCCCATAATTTCTCTTCTATTATTTATTCCATTTTTTCGTCCCATTCCAACACCGATGCACATTCCTGACCTGACAGCTTTCTTCACATCATTTACATGATCCATTGATGGCTTGATCACTTCTTCTCTTTTTTCATTTCACCAACGATATTTCCATCGACTACTCTTAAGTTCACATGCTCATGAGATTCTCCTATGTGTTGTACATTATACATAAAGGTATAGGTTCGATCATTGGGTATTTGAGTTTAGTTTCTTTTCGTTTCTTTATCTATTCACCCTGGCCTACATTGCGTCTCATGTCTTAAGACCACCTTGAGGCCATGAGATCAAATGTTATCTTTGAGAGTCTTCACTTGGGAAGGCTTTTGAAAATTGGTTGAAGTATAGTTGCTACTATGTTTTCTCTTATGGATGATGCTTGTAGAGACATTCGACTTCTTCCTCTTGCTTGGCATATTGATGGTTGATAGATTTTTGTTTTTGAGTTTAGAGATAGTTGATTCAAGATATTGGATTCATCCTTTCGATTGTGCATCAGATATCCACATTGGGGTATATTCCCTTCTTACATTGAGATCCCTATTAGTTGTTGGGTTGTATGGCTATCCTTATTCATAGTTATAGAGATGTTTGATTGATGTTGGTAGATTCTTTATTATACATTAGATATTTATACTAAGGCATATTCTCCTCTCCTTGATCATTTTTGGTTGTTTACCTCATGACTTTGACATCAGATATTATACTGGGGCATATTCCCTTCTCCTTGATGAGATTTTATTTGGGTAGAGGTATGAGGATGGATGATTTACCTCATCACTTTGACATCAGGTCTTATACTGGGCATATTTCCCCATTTTTTCTTTGAGTATCCTTAAGATTGAGACAACGACCAACTTCGTTTTAGATTGAGCACTAGTTTGGGACTTCCAACGATTAATGATATTAAGACTTCCCTACATGATTTCATTGAGATAGAGATGGATCACATTAGGTTTCACCTGAGGAGCATTGATGGATTCTCTAGTCGAGCGTTTATGGGATAAATTATTTTCGTCATAGCTACCTTGTAGATTAGGTTATCCAGATGAGTAGTATTTTGTGCACTTTGAGCTTTGTTTTTTTAGATGAATTGTGATGTACACACTTCGAGATTTATCTTTTAAGATTTGTCAATAGAGCAACTTTTAAGACACAAAGAGTTCTTTCAATTCAGATTTTTCAAAGATTCTCACCATGATGTATTGATTTCCAACCCATTGATTTCAGCAGATGACTGATTTACTATTTGTCTCAACAATGCAAGTACCTTGGATACTGGGGCATATTTTCCTTCCTAAGCCTAATAGTGTGATTCTTGGCATTTGGAGCCTGCAACTCAAAGTCCGTTTCTTTCCTATTCGCTTTTAAGTTAGTTTGCATTATTCCTTTCCTTTTAGGCCTTAAGCCTTATAGCCTCGAGCGGCCCTTTTTTCTTAGGTCTGGAGCCCCATAGCCTTGAGCCATCTTTTTTGTTAGCCCAAGGGTTCTCCTAATCAGGTTTTGATGATAACAAACCATGGTTAAGTGACTAATTGGTTTAATGATTAAGAATCTCAGGTATAAACTCGAAAATTCATCAAATGACCAAATGGATACAAGATCGAGACGCTTGGAAGACTTGTGATAATAGGAAACTAATGTAAGATGAATGCATAAGTGCACTTAGGATTTTCACACGTTTCATGCATCTTTGAAAACTCGGTTTATTCTTTAAAATGTCGATTTCATTAAAACCCGAGTTTTTAACTAATGTACCTTAGGCAAAATGTTTCAAAATTGGCTTAATAATTTACCTAAAGACCTTGCCTAAGTGTTAGAGAAGAAAGGAATTAAAAAAAAGGTTTTCAGGGCCAAAAAGGCTCAACCGGTTGAGGAATCGGTCGACCGGTTGTGCTCGTCCGGTCGAGGGAGGTCAAAAACCTTTTCTCTCTCAGTAACTTTCTCTTCTCGGTCAAGGTGTTTCTCTTACTGGTCGATGTTCTGCCGAGGACCGGTCGAGGTCCGGTTGAGGCAACGATAACCTGCCATGCATTAAATGCTCCAACGGCTAGTGAACTGGTCGACCCCTAGCTCGACTGGACGAGGTTACCTTTTGCTGTTTTTAACTCCCAAGCTTGGAAAACTATAAATTGAGAGCTCCACTTCATTTATTGACTAGAGAACACTTGCATTCAATAGCCTACCTACATGTTCTTGATAAAAAAGCTCTCATTTCTTTCATAGTGCATTAAATCACCACTTGCATATCCTTTAGAGCACTCTTGTGTGTCATCCTAGCTTTGTCTTGTATTTGAGCTATCCTTAAGCTAGGTCGAGGGAATATATCTTGTAAAAATCTGAGTGTTAAAGCCTTCAAGAGGGTTGAATCTTGAAGAGGTTGTCTAAGAGCCCATTAGAGCCAAATCCAATTGTAAGAAGATTGGAAGCTTGGTTGAAGCTTCAAGTTAGTGGAACCCTCACTCGGTTAGGAGGTTGAGGAGAGTGGACGTAGGCAAGGAAGTGCCGAACCACTATAAACTTGAGTTTGAATTCTCTTAAGCCCTAAGTCTCATAGCCCTGAACTATCCATTCATTATAGACCTTGAACTTAGTAGCCTTAAGCTATCATTTTTCCTTTTAGGCTCTCAGTCTGGTAAGCTAGAGCTATCATTTTCTTAAGACTCAAAACCTTTCCAACTCTGAGCTAAGCCTTCATCATTTGGTCACTCATGAGTGGTTTGACCTGGGGTTTGCATATTGCATTCTCCTCTTAGCAGATTAGTCTTAGAGCCTAGAGCTCTTAGCCATGAGCTATTCATATGGCCCTGAGCTATTCATTGTGACCCAAAGTTACTCATTGCATCATGACCCAAATTCGTTCATGTCATCCATGGCCCTGAGCTATTCATCGTGACTCGAAGTTACTGATTTCATCCATGACCTAGAGTCATTCATAGCATTCCAAACCTTGAGCTCACGACCTAGAGTCGTTCGTATCCTTTACATCCCTAAGATGTTTTGTTTTCATCATTCTAGCCACCTATGAGTGGTCTTAACTTGACACCATGAGTTAAAAAGCATCCTAATCGACTATCCATTTAGAGCCTTGAGCTTAAGACCCTGTGTCGTTCTTCTAATTTATGACCCAGAGTCATCCATAGCATTTAGAGCCCTAAGCTCATGACCGAGAGTTGTTATTCTTGTCCCTAACCTAGAGTCATTAATAGCATTTAAAGCCCTAAGCTTCTGACCTAGAGTCTTCCATAGCATTTAAAGCCCTAAGCTTTCGACCTAGAGTCATTCATAGCACTTAAAGCCTAGAGTTCCTAACCCAAAGTCTTTTATTTCATCCATGACCTAGGGTTTTTATTTATATTTAGGGTCCTGTGCTCTTGACCTAGATTCGTTTATCCTATTTCTGATCCAAAGTCGTTCATCTTGTCCATGACTTAAAGCCATTCATCTCATCCATGACCTTGAGTCCTTTTTTTCACCCCTTTCATCTTTGTGCTACTCATTACATACCCTTTTTCCCTTCATTGTCATTTCCCCCACATAGAGTTGTTTCATCCTTGTCATTGCGACCCTATGTTCCAAGCTTACCTTTGTCATGTGCTAGGACAAAATCTCTAGTGTTTTTTTTTTGCTCATTCCATTCATTATTTGTATTTCTACTCACATTTCCTACACTTGTGATCTCTACCGAGGATGGGCATATTTGTAGACCCTCCATTTTGTCTTCCTATCACATGTCCTATTAGGTATTCGTTTGGTACCTTATAGCGATTCCCTGGTGGCCCATTACTTCTCATGTAGTTTATATTTTCTAAGCCACCTTAGAAACTTTGGTTGAGGGTTTATCTGGCTCCTCATTGTGACTTTGGCTGCCATTTGAGTTTAGATTAGACTTTTTCTTAGGTGCACTTTAGGTTAGATTCGGTTAGGCTCACCTTAGGCCCATTTAGGTACATTGGGCTCATTAGGCACCACCTTAAGCCTACGTAGGTCACTTAGACCCACTTAGCTCACTTAGGCACACTGGGCCCATTAGACATTCTTAGCATGACTTGTATGACTTACATGGTTGCATGGCTTGCGTGGCTTATTTTTTTTATTTACTTATTTATTTATTTTTATTTTTTATTATTATCAATCACTTTTATTTATTTATTTATTTATTATATTTATTTTTATTTTTCTATTTATTATTATTAATATTTTATCATTATCTAAAATTTTTATTCATTTGTTTGATATAAAAATTTTATGTTTTTATAGGGAAATTTACCAATGGATAAGAAAGAGTTGATTTTTGTAAGACTTTGAGAAGGAAAAAACTCTTTTGGGTGTTATTGAAGATCACCTTTGGAGAGTTGAACATGGATGAGGAAGTTTTTGAAAGTGGTGGAACTCCTTAGGTGATATGCATGGATTGGTTTTTGAAATTCAAAAGGATTTTTCTGGTGGAGAAGACATAGAATTTGGAGAGAGGAGGACTCCTCATGATGGACGGCTGCCAATTACCATAAAAACACGGGCTGGTGGTTTTGGAGGGTAGGAGAGGTTTTCAACTTTGAGCACACATTGAAGAGGAGAGGGAGTTCATTTGGGTTATAGGGGTCTGGTCAAAGAGAAGAGGAGCTCGTTGGTTTTTGGAGAAGCAGAGGACTTCCAAGTATGTTCATTGTGAACCCTTGCGTTTTCTCATTTTTAATACTACCTTACTTGATTCTCTGTTAATTTATGGGTTGTTCATACATATTTGTTGTTGTTTCTTCCTCTTTTGTTTCCTTGGCTTGACTTGAAATTTGGTAAGGCTCTTTATCAAGTTCACTATGGGGCATTTAGAGTTATTGGTTGCACTTTTGCTTTGAATTTGTTTGTGATTTTTTCCACTAGTATGAGCCCATTGAAAAATCATGAGATGTGGCTTTATTTGATTTTTATTTTGCCTGTTTATTCTCTTCTAGTTTTCTCTATTCTCCATTATACTTGTTTTGGCCTCTTCCTCCTAGTTTTCTAGTGACTATTTTGTAAACGTTTCATATGAGTTGAAATTTAGGAGGATAAAGAAGGGGAGGCCCTGTGCTAGAAGAAGCCCAAAGGAGATGTCAATGAGAAGAGCAGAGAATATGATGATCATGATTCGCCTACTGATGCTATATTTGAGGATGAGGAAACTGAGATGGATGAATATAAGATAGCACTCGGTGCTTGTTGATAAAAATTAGAGCATATGTAGGGAGTATATGAAAACTATCATGCTTGGCTTCATGATACGCCTTCATACCATACCTTCCTCTATGGACAAGTATTTTGAGAGCTTCACCTATCAATTGGAATAGCACAAAAGACTACGCGAATGGGTGCGAGCCATTGCCATGGAGATCGAGTCTGACACTAGGTCCATACATGCAAACCTTCTTCTCAAACACCAATCTCACCCTGTTTCAAAGATTTAGAGAGGGCTAGTAGTTAGATCACCATGATGAAGGAGCTTTACAACCTACTTGTTTTGGTTCTTCGGAATGCCTCTAACAGTACTATCAGTCTATGATTATTTGGTTTCAAGGATGAAAATGAGACCAGAGGGTCTTGTAAATTTGGTCATGTTCTGCCAGGAATGATTTGATTCAACCGTGAATTCTTATTAAAGGGATGTCAATTCTGATTTTGGATCCGGACCGCTATATAAATGATAGCAGAGCCTTTCTTGAGACAATGTGCTTTCTGATGGATCCCAATAACCCAAAGATATGTTTCGTTGAATCTCCTTAGAGATTCGAAGGTGTGTATATTCTAGTTAAGGCTTAAACACACCCTTGTTTAGTTGGGTTTTAGATTTCTAGATCTTTTACCCTTTTGGGTCTATTTTGGAGAACTGGGTATCACATAAATGAATTCATTTTGGGGTTTTTCTTGGAACCTTAAGCTTTGGGGTTTAAATATTTTTTTTAAGTTTTGGGAAACCGAAGTTCACTATTTAAACCAGGGTTCAAAAAATTGGCCAAGTTCGATACAACTCGGCTGAGTTGTATCCGCCTCAACGCCAGCCGCAATGAGTCCGATATATTTATATATATTATGATAATATTAAATATATTTATATGTAATGTTTTTATTTTATATAGAGATTATATTTTTAATTTATTAAATTATGTGATTTTTTATCTTATAATATTAAATTGGTTCACTAAATTATTTTCATATGGTATAGAAATTATATTTATTAATATAAAATACATTTATATGGTAAACTTTATATGGTATAGATATTATATTTTTAATTTATGTTTTTATCTTATAATATTGAAAAATTAAATTGCATTAGAAAATTAATAATTATTTAAAACAATATTTTTTTTCTTTCAAATAATCATGACTCTAAAAGTAATGATTTAATAATACAGATTGAAGGGTATGTATTTAAATGGTATAGAGAAATTACATTTATATATATTTGAATCAATTTTACTTCATTATATCATTTAGATTTTTTATCTTATAATATTCTACAATTAAATTACAATAGGAAATCAATAATTATTAAAACAACAAATTGGTTCACTAAATTATTTTTGTATGGTATAGAAATTATATTTCTTAATATAAAATACATTTATATGGTAAACTTTTTATGATATAGATATAGTATTTTTAATTTATGTTTTTATCTTATAATATTGAAATATTAAATTATATTAGAAAACTAATAATTATTTAAAACATTTTTTTTTTCAAATAATCATAACTATAAAAGTAATGATTTAATAATACGGATTGAATGATATACATTTACATGCTATAGAGAAATTACATTTACATTTGAATCAATTTTACTTCATTATATCATGTAGACTTTTTATTTTATAATATTGTACACTTAAATTACAATAGGAAATCAATAATTATCAAAACAATAAATTGGTTCACTAAATTATTTTTGTATGGTATAGAAATTATATTTCTTAATATAAAATACATTTATACGGTAAACTTTATATGATATAGATATTGTATTTTTAATTTATTTTTTTATCTTATAATATTTTAAAATTAAATTACATTAGAAAATTAATAATTATTTAAAACAATTTTTTTCTTCAAATAATCATAACTATAAAAGTAATGATTTAATAATACAGATTGAATGGTATACATTTACATGGTATAGAGAAATTACATTTATATTTGAATCAATTTTACTTCACGTAGATTTTTTATTTTATAATATTCTACAATTAAATTACAATAGGAAATCAATAATTATCAAAACAATAAATTAGTTCACTTAAATTATTTTTGTATGATATAGAAATTTATTTCTTAATATAAGATACATTTATATGGTAAACTTTATATGATATAGATATCATTTTTTGTAATTTATGTTTTTATCTTATAATATTGCAAAATTAAATTACATTAGAAAATTAATGATTATTTATTTATTTTTTTTTTCAAAATAATCATAACTATAAAAGTAATGATTTAATAATATAGATTGAATGCTATGCATTTACATGCATGATATAGAGAAATTACATTTATATTTGAATCAATTTTACTTCATTATATCATGTAGACTTTTTATTTTATAATATTCTACAATTAAATTACAATAGGAAATCAACAATTATCAAAACAATAAATTGGTTCACTAAATTATTTTTGCATGGTATAAAAATTATATTTCTTAATATAAAATACATTATGGTAAACTTTATGTGATATAGATATTGTATTTTTAATTTATGTTTTTATCTTATAATACTACAAAATTAAATTACATTAGAAAATTAATAATTATTTAAAACAATTTGGTTTTTCAAATAATCATAACTATAAAAGTAATGATTTAATAATACAGATTCAATGGTGTGTATTTACATGGTATAGAGAAATTACATTTATATTTGAATCAATTTTACTTCATTATATCATGTAGATTTTTTATTTTGTAATATTATACAATTAAATTACAATAGGAAATCAATAATTATCAAAACAAACTTTTTAAAAAGAAATTTTTTTACAAAAATATTCATTTATTTAACTATTATTTATTTTAATTAAAAAAATATAAATAAGTGGAAAATAAAATATGGTGAACTTAGGTGAGATCGTGTTTATTGCTCTTTTTAGTATAATTTATTTTTATTTGGTAACAATATAAAACATATGAGTGGAAAATTGAATGTTATAATTCTTATATAAATGTGTTTATATATATTTAATTTGAAAAATAAGTTGTTTTCCTTTTATACATGGTTAGGTTAAAATTTCAAAATGGCTTCAAAACATGTTATCGGTTGAGAGCATGTAGAACCTGTTGGTGGTAGTAGAAGAACCACGAAGTGTGAATATTGTGGGAAAGTTATACATGGCGGTATAACAAGATTAAAGTAACACATCGTACATATATTTGGACAAGTGGAAAGATGTCCACGTGTACCAGTAAAAGTGACACATAGTGTTAGACAACATATGTCTGATACTTCAAAAGAAAAAGCACAGTTAAAGAAAAAAAAAAGAACGACTTTTGATTTCCTTGAATAAAGAAAATTTCTATGAAATTGAGGAAGTTGCTATGACTGAATTTGAAAGAAGACAAATGAAACAAGCAATGAAAGAAAGTAGTCAAATTTTTGAAGAAGGTAGACAAGAGCATCAAAAGGGTACTAGTTCCTCACAACCTTCTAATGCTTTGATTAAGCATGGACTAACATGTAGCTTCAATGTAAGAGAAGGAGCTAGCACACCTCCAAAAGGAATTGATCCCTACATGTTCCCATCAAAGCAGAAATCAATAAAAAGCTTATTTTCTACTGAAGGCATGAAGAAAGTGGGCAAAACTATTTCTAAATTCTTTCTCTTTAATGTAATACCCTTTAATGCAGTTGACAGTGGGCCTTGCTATCAATCAATGATTGATACCATAGCAAAAGTAGGTCCAAGCATCAAGGATCCCACGGGATAGAAAATTGGAAATACATATTTGGAAGAGAAGGTGCAAGAGCTTGAGGTATATATAACAACATTGAAGGCTAAATGACCTATATATGGGTGCACAATCATGTGTGATGGTTGGAGTTCTAGGACTAGAAAGCCTATCATCAATTTCATGATTTGTTGTGATAGAAGTATGATATACCATTCTTTCGTTGATACTACCAACATACCTAAGACAATAGACTACATTTTTTCCCTTATGGATAAAGTTGTAGAGGAGGTTGGGGAGGAAAATGTTGTCTAAATAGTCACTAATAACGAGGCAAGTTTTAAAGCAGCCATTATGTTGTTGATGGAGAAGCAAAAACATTTGTTTTGGTCTCCTTGTGTAGCCCACTATATTGATTTAATACTTGAAGATATTGCAATCATGAAGCAGATTAAGGAGACATTAGATCAAGCTAAGATGATCACATGATTTATTTATAATAGCTTGAAAGTAGTGAATTTGATGAAAGTGTTCACCAAGGATAGAGATCTATTAAGGCCAAGAATAACCCGTTTTGCCACTGAATTCATTTCACTTGAGAGTCTTATATGTTATGAGGCTGATTTGAAGAGAATGTGCACAACAAATGAGTGGCGTGAATTCAATAAAGATGGGAGCAGAAAAATTCTAAGAGATAAGGTATCCAACCTTATCTTAACTGATCAATTTTGGAATAAGATAGGGGAAGTTCAAACCATCATGGAACCTCTCGTCAAAGTATTGAAATTAGTTGATCAAGATAAAAAGCCCACACTATCAGTCATTTATGAAGCAATGGATAGCGCTAAATTGGCTATCAAGACATCGATTAAGCAATGGAAAAAGTATTGGGAAGTCATTGATAGAAGGTGGGAAGGTCAATTGCACAGAGATTTGTATGCTGTAAGTAATAAAAAAATTCTTTATATGTTTTTTATTATTTTTTTCAAGTACAAATTATTATAAATTGATCATTATTTAACTTATGGCAACATATTTTTTAAATCTAATGTTCCAATATTCAAAGTATTTCTCCAACCATTTAGAAATTAAATTGGATTAAAGGAGGTTATCAAGAGATTAGAGCCATATTTGGATAGACAAGCAAAAGCTATTAACAAGGTATAATAATAGTTTGTGACCTTTATATAATACATTTTGTATATGCAATGTGCATTAACAAAAAAAACTGTTAATGATGTAGGTGAAATTATTTGTTGATGGCCAAGGAGAATTTGGAAGTGCACTTACAAAGAAAGTAATAAATCAATCTCTTCCAGGTACTCAATACATTTACGTCTATTACTAATAAGAAATTATCATCATTTTTTGTTAAATATATCATAGTGATTAATAAGTATGCATTTTCTTTATTATAGATGAATGGTGGAACAACTATGGCGACGAAGGTCCACATCTCCAAAACATTGTTGTTAAAATTTTAAGCCAAACTTGTTCTTCATCAGGCTGTGAAAGAAATTGGAGCACATGGTCATTAATTCACACAAAGTTGCGCAATCGTTTGGCAATGAAAAAGTTGCATAAGTTAGTTTATGTGCACTACAATAGGCAACTTCGAGTTAAGAATTTGATGTAAGAGTGAAACAATGAAGATTTATACAATCCAATTGATCTGAATCATATCTTTAATCATGATGATATATTAGATGAGTGGATACGAGAATGAGAGGAGCCTATTTTATCATCTGATAATTTGGATTGGCTGGATAAAGGTCTTCCCACTAATGAAGAAGGTAGAGAAACAGTTCATGAAGATGATGGTGCCACAAATCGTAGATTTAGTAGGTGTACAAGTAATGCTACACAAGAAAGAGATATTGATTCATGTCATAAAGGTAAGGCTCCTAGAAAAACTTCTTCAAGTTCTAGTAGTGATGATGGTGACAATGGGGGGGGGGGCAATAGGCGGGGTGGTGGCACTAGTGGGGGCAGTAGAGGAGTCGGTGGCACTGGTGAGGGTACTGGAGGATATGGTAGCACTAGGGGTGGTTATGTTAGTCAAGTAGATCCTGACATGTCATGGGCACAAGGAAATGAAAATTGCTATGCCACATAAGATAGAGATCATCGATATTGACCGAGGATATGAGAACAACGAAAGCATTTGGAAAGACTAACTACATTTCCTAACGATGATGATTATTCTAGTGGGCATGATTATCATAGATCAAATTATCACCATATTGATGAGCCCTTACAGAATTTGGGTATAGGATCAAGGTTGTATTTTAGAGGGGTAGATGATAGATCATATCACAACTTTAGAGACCATGATAGCTCTTCCAGTACTTTTAGTACAAATTATTTTGTTTGATTTCCAATGATGCATCCAAAGGGATATTCAAATACTGGAACACGAGCTAATGATTCCTATGGATATGATCAATCTTCTACTAGTAGTAGCATTGCTTATCGAGGTTTTAGATGCTATCAATATGGTGTTAATCCCGAACAGCCTTCGAAACCATATTTTCTTGATTATGGATCATCAAGCCAATCACCTCAGCCAACATATTCGAGTTATGAACAACTCTTTCAACCACATCCTCACTACGAGAATTGTCATCCCAATTTGTATACTCGTCATAGGACTCTAATGATGATGATTTTGAACCCCCTTGTCACAACATGGAATTGATTATTGCATTGTATGTTTGTTAGTAAAAATGTTATTATATTTGCAATAAAATAATTTTCTTTTATTAGCATTATCATAAATAACTTTGAGCATATTCTTTTATAACTATTTAAATAATGTTAAATGTGAGACAATTTTATTTTATTAATTTTTTGAGCTTATTTAATTGCATATATTTTTCTAATGATTTACATAATATTTTTATAATTTTTTGAATTTTCTAATTAGCTTATTTTACGTATCATCTGATACCAAGCCGATACAACGAGACCGATACGCCTTGGGACCTTTCGAGTCAGTGACCGATACTACGACTTTGAACCACAGATGGTACAACCGTCCGATCTTCTCTTTAGTTTGTTTCATCGAACTTTAGCTTGCCAAAGATCCAAAATGCTAAAGGAGTTCTTGATGCACTGTCCTTTTCATGTGCATGCAACCTGCATGCATGGCCACCATAGTGTATGTGTGGCTAGTTCTTGCTTGTCCCAAGCCTTGGTATCCTCAGCATCTAGCAATGTGGAAATGCTCGACCCTTTATTTTTTAAAATTTTTAGATGTAGATATAGTTTCTAAGAAACCACAAAAAGATCAGAAAGTGTTCTAGAAAGCCTAAGAAAGTAAAAGAACAATAATAATGGTTGTTTTTAATTTATATTACCTTTTTTCATGTATTAATTTGAGTTATATGAACTTTTGTAACTTAAATTATATTTTGTTAGTTTGTAAAATATTTTTCGAAATAATTTTGACTTAGAGATTAGTGTAAATATTTGGGTTATCACCTTAGGTGGTAGGATTTATTGGTAGATTTATGATACTTATGAATAGGTGATGATTGGTTTTGGAAAAAAAAAATCATATAATAAAATCTTAGCTTAATAAATTTATTTGGGATTAGATGTTTATTTATTCAAGAAAAATCATATTAGCAGGATTGATTGCCAGTGTGTATAGGAGTAACCCTTAGGGTCAAACCTTTGACCTTAGGTCACGAGTCGAATTTTGGGTTGCCAAGAATTTGGGGTGTGACAACTCCAGTGAACTAGCCTATTGCATCTATCTGGTATGGGTAGTCTAGATGACAGGGTGATAAAGGTGTTGGGAAGATAAAAGGAGAGATCTAGAGTATTCACCTGCCAAGAAAAAATTCTCCACAATAATAGCCACCACTCAACAATAATAATAACCTAACAAGAATCAAGAATGATAATCCAAGAACATTCAACTAAAAAAAAGACACCAAATATAAGGGGAAAAACCCTCCAAATGGAAGTAAAAAACCACAAAGAAAATTTCTTTCACTTCAATAAAATAGGAATACAATAATTAAGTCATCATAGGTTTGTTCACCTTGAAAATTTATATAAATATCTTAATGCTTAGGGTGATAATCATCACCGCAAAAACAATTATCAAAAAGAAATCAAGGAGAAAACATACTACATAAATTCCCCCAACAAGTTGATCAAGAAACCTATAACTTCACCCTTGAGGCTTAGAACAGTGCCCAAAAAACAACGTTGATTTTCTTTCCTTTTCTCAATCAAATCCCCTTCTCTCATAATACCAAAGCCCTAATGCTATATATATATATATATTAGGGCTTAGGGAATACCTAAATATAAAATAGCCTAATATATGGGCTCATAGGCTGACAAGCATAGCCTAACAATCTCCCCCTCCAACACATGAGGGAGGAATGCCAATTTGTAACTCCATCACATGGAGTTGAAACCCGCTCTACCAATGCACAATTGAAACTTTTGTTTAGGAACAACCTTTGTCAACATGTTCGAGGCATTGTTGTTTATATGAATTTTCTTTAACTTGGTTGCCTTTTCTTCAACTATATCCTTTAACCAATGATATCTTACATGAATATGTTTGGTTAGGGAAATGATACATGGTGCTCTTGCTTACATCCATGGTACTTTGACTATTATAATAAACCATCTACTCATCTTGTTCTAGATTCAGTTCTTGGAGAAAACTCTTTAACCACAACATCTCTTTCATTCATTCAGGTTGCTATATACTCAGCTTATGTTGTGGATAAAGTAACACACTTCTGCAATTTAGACTACCATGACACAGCTCCTCTTACAAAAGTGATTAGATACCCAAGTGTAGATCTTCTATTATCAATGTCACCAATCATATCTGCATCTGTAAACCCTTCAAAGACTATCTGAGCTCCCCCAAAACATAAGCATGTGCTTAAGCTACCTTTCAAGTACTTGAAGATCCATTTTACTACCTTCCAATGCTCTTTTCCTAGATTTGACAAAAACCTACTCACAACTTCAACTGCATGAGCTATATTTGGCCTTATGCATACCATAACATACATTAAACTCCCCACAACCGAGGAGTAAGGAATATTTTTCATCTTCTTTTTCTTTTCATCTAAAGTAAAACAACATTTCCTACTAAGCTTGAAGTGATCACCAAGAGGAGAGCTAACTTGCTTATTTTCTTTCATATTGTACCTCTCAAGCAACCTCTCAACATATTTTTGTTGAGACAACCATAATTTCTTGGAATTCAAGTCATGTGTGATTTGCATCCCTCAAATCTATTTAACACCTCCTAGATCCTTCATGTAAAAAACACTTGACAACTTATTCTACAACTTAGCATCTTGTTCTGCAATAAGAATATCATTAGCATATAATAATAACATCATAAAACTGTCAGTAGAATATTTCTTGAAGTAGACACAAGGATCTGCTTTGGTTCTTAGGAAGTCATGGCCCATCATAAACGAGTCAACCTTTTTGTACCATTGTCTTGGAGCTTGCTTCAACCCATAAAGACTTTTCTTCAATTTGCAGACCAAGTGCTCTTTCTTTTTTGCTACAAAACTGATTACTACCCAAAAAGTGCTATTTTACACCTTTAATTCATTATGTTTTAAGCACTTTTGTGTAGTAGTTCTCCATCTTTATCCCAATTGGCATGTTAAGGACCTAGCAATGACTTCTAATCAATCATATTTGTGGCTAGTTTTAGTGTTTTGACAGCTTTTTGGATCATTAAGACAAGCCAAGTAAAGGAGAGAAGCAAAGAGAAGCAAAGAGAAAATGAAGAAAATAGAGGACAGCAGCTGCAGTCTTCCTTCGCACTTTTGGAGCACTTCCCGAAGTCCATTTTCTACATGCTATATACCATTTCAAATATCAGGAAGTGAAGAATCCAATGCTTCAAACCGTGTACAATTTGGAGTTGAAATGAGGAAGATATGGCCTTCAGAAGACAACTGCTCCAGGCTTGTGCGAAATTCGCACAACACCTTCAGCTTGTGCGAAATTCGCACAACACCTTCCAAATTCGCACAGCCCATGCGTGGTGCGAATTTTCCTCTGTTTTTGCCGACTCCACTTTAGATCTTTTCCTATGTATTTTTTGATGTAATTTCCTTTCTTATCCTTGTAACTAACCAATCACAAGCTTTGCTTTTGTAAAGACTATATAAGGGGTGGAAATCACCTCTTGGAAAAGGAAAGGAACATATATGTTATATTTTACACTTAGTGAAATAGAGAGCTCTCTCGTTTCCCTTTTCTCTTTACTATTTTCTTTTTCTTGGAAGCCAAACAACCTCTGAGGATGTTTTCTCGAAGGATGAGAGGCTAAACTTTTGGTTTCTTGGAGTGAAGGAAGCTAGGTGAAAAGTCCAGATGCAAAGGTGGAAAACTCCCGTGCATTAAATACAGGTAGTTGGAGTTCAAAAATGGCTTCTAAATCCAAAGTTTTTCTTTAAATCCCTTAGAATCACTTTGAATGGCCAATACATGGTAAGCTTCAGGTCTCTGTGGATGCTTATTGCTAGATCCATATCAGTCCATTAGTTATCATGTACGAGCCATTGGAAAGTGACTCAAGGTGAAGACCCATAGTGTCTAAAGCCATTAATGGACCTTGACTACCATTTCTATTGACTTTTTATGGATTAAATCTTCATTGTTAAACCTATACCGGTTCGGGAAATAACTATAGGTTAAATCCCCAATGCGAGGAGAAAAATCCGGAATTTTCCACTTTGCATTCTAAACTTGATCCTAGCAACCTCTAGCTCCGGGAGACTTTCTTTCTTCCATTTTTACTTAGTTTATGTTAGTTTAGTTTCAAACACTTTCAAAACAAATTTTATTTTCTTTTAAACTTTAAGTTTTTGATAAAGGAAATCATTAAATTCAATTTCTAATCTTGAGTATATCACTGGTAGAATGAAAACCCATCCCAGAGTTCGACCCTAGAGCCACTATGTTATAGTAGCTTTGCTACGCTAGTATGAGGTCATAGGTTTTATAAATGTTTTTTATTAAATGACCTGACTGGAGTTTCACGCGAATCAAAAACCCTCTGGTTGTTCCTCGTAGATTTCTTCCTCTAAATCACCACGAAGAAAAGTTGTCTTCACATCCATCTGCTCAAGCTCAAGATTCAAATAGCTACTAATCATAAAGCAAATTTGATGGAAGTCATCTTCATTATTGGGGATAAAATTTCATTAAAATCCACACCTTTTTTTCTGTCTAAAGTCCTTAACAACCAACTGATCGAGCCTTATATTTCACTATTTTTCCACTATTGTCCCTTTTGAACTTGTACACCCATTTGTTTTTCAATGCTTTACTTCCTTTAAAAAGTTGTAACAACTCATAGGTTCATTTTTCTACAAGGAATCCATCTCATCTTGCATAGCTCTCATCCAATTACTACTATCTTCATGAGACTTAACTTCTAAAAAATTTTGTGGCTACCCCTTATCAATTACTAACAAGTACTAAGAAGAAGGATATCTAGTAGAAGGACGATGCTCTCTAGTAGACCTCCTAGCCTGAGGTACCAAACCCTCTTAATGAACTGACTACTCCTCTTGTTTCTCATGCTCAACTAGCACTTGTGCAAGTATGTCACTTGCACTATCATCTCTTGGTAGCTCCTCAATTTCCTTTTCTTCATTTCTAGGTTGCTCTAATGATGAAGGAATAGGTACCAACTCAATAAATTCATCACTTGTACCTTTGGATTTCTTAGCTTTGTCAAAATCTCCCAAGGTCTGATTCTCTTGGAAGACCACATCTCTACTCACCAATTGCTTTTTGGTCAGATCCCACAATCTGGATCCAAACTTTTCATCACCATAACCAAAAAAGACATGTGGAACTACTTTATCATCAAGTTTGGATCTTTCTTCTTTAGGAACACGCACAAAAGTTTTACACCTAAAGACTTTCTAGTGGAAATAAGAAACATCTTTTCCTATCCATGCCTTCTTCGGAACCTCAAAGTTCAATGGGCCTGATGGAAATCTGTTCATTAAATAGCAGGCAATCGAAGCAACTTCATTCCAAAATACCTTAGGCAACTTTGTAGTCTTCAATATACACCTAACCCTCTCAATGATGATGCGATTCATCATTTCAGCCACACCATTATGCTATGGATTACCAAGGATTTTTTTCTCATGCCTTATACCATTCTTAGTGCAGTAAGTTTCAAACTCCCTTGAGGTGTACTCACCTCTATTATCAGACCTAAGACACTTCAATTTCCTTTTAGTCCCTCTCTCAACCATGGAATGAAATTGAAGGAAAAACTGAAAGACTTGATCATTTTATCTAAGGAAATAAATCCATACCTTCCTGGTAACATCATTAATAAAAGTGACAAAGTATATGTTTACTCCAAGAGTTTCCACATGCATAGGCCCACGAACATCAGAGCATACCTACTCCAATTTCTTTAACTTCTTCTTAGAACTGCTACTAAAGGAAACCCTATGTTGTTTTCCAACCAAACAATGATCATAAGAAGATAAGGATTCATTTTTGGCCAAGGGAATTAAAAATTTCCTTTCCAAAACTTACAATCCTTTCTCACTCATATGGCCTAACCTTTTATGCCACAACTCTAAGGAAGTACCCTCTATAACATATAACTCATCATTACAAACTTTCCCTTGGGTATTCTACAAAATGCAGCATGTTTCTCATTTTGCAACAACTAATAGGCCTTTAGTGAGCTTCCATTTGCCTTTGCCAAAGTGGTTTTCATAACCTTGCTTGTCCAAGGCAAAACCTAACATCAAATGAAAGCATAAATATGGAATAGGCCTTACATTTTTCAATGTCAACTTACACCCCATATTAGTTTCAAAGCAAACACCACCCATTCTTATATTAATCTTGGAGTGTCTAGAATTTTTCATCTTAACTATGCTGAAATCTCCAATTGTATAATCAAAAAACAATTCCAAGTGAGGAGTAGCATGGTAGGAGGCTATAGTGTCTACAATCCACTCAACTCCTTATTCGTCTACATGCACACACTCATCTAAGAGCCTTAAAACTTCATCACTGTTATATACAAAGGCTATGGTATTATTGTCATCTTCCTTTTTCTGATTCTACTTATTTTGTTCCCTTTTCCAAATATGACAATTCCTTTTCATATGCCCATCTTTTCCATAA
The DNA here is from genome assembly GCF_030704535.1 of Vitis vinifera. Taxonomy (NCBI): domain Eukaryota; kingdom Viridiplantae; phylum Streptophyta; class Magnoliopsida; order Vitales; family Vitaceae; genus Vitis; species Vitis vinifera. Next base: position 5,159,071 of record NC_081819.1, read on the forward strand.
TGGAAACATTTTATTTTATTTCTAGACTAGGACCTTTCCTTGGACTTGTCATGGCCTTTCTATCCTCTATTCCTGTTTTTTCCTCTATTTTCAATGATGAGAGCATGCGGTTTTTTTTATGGTATAAGCCTTCCTTCTTTTCTCTTCATTGAACAAATTTCACTTCACAAGCTCCATAGACAATGCACCATTTAGAATAGAGTTACTAATGATCACCACAAAAGTTTCCCAACTGTTTGACAATGAACAAAGCAATAAGGATGCTTACATCTCATCATCTATAGTCATTTTCATAGCAACCAATTGATTGACAATACTCTGAAAAGCATTCAAGTGATCTGTCATTAGTATTCCTTCCTTTAACTTCATGTTCACACTACTACAAAAATAGAAAATTATGACGCTTTAATCCTGGGCGCTTTCATAAAGTATCGCTATATTGGGATATACAATGGCGCTTTTCAAAAGTGTCATTTTTTATAGAAGTTTTTATTTATTTATTTCATGGCACTTATTTAAAGTATCATGGCCTGATGTGGTTTTTATAAGTATAACTAGTTATGCCATGACGCTTTATAGAAGTGTCATAGTTGTGATATTTTACATTGGTGCTTATATCAAGTGACATTAAATAATAGTATATATATATATGTGTGTTCTGAATATATATTAATTAAAACCTTTTCCCTCTCTACAAGTGCTCGCCAAACATTCCCTCCACCATTTCAGAACTCAATAAACCCCGAAACCTTGAAGCTCTCACTAAGATTAACTAATGAATGGTGACCAAATGATGAGTTGTCAGAGACTTACCGTAGAGCCATTATCCTAAGCCCCAACTTTGTCTATCGAAGCTAACCTTGTTTCGAAGAGTTCCCAGGTTTCTCTATAAACATTAGTGCTTTCGTAAGTAACCAACGTGGTGAGAAACCCTTGCTTCATCCATTATTAAGTTGCCCTAATGCTTTTGTTTTTAGTGAAATTTGCAATGCCCTAAATCATTTGACACCATATCAATTGCCAAAATCCATTCCCCTTGCAAAGTCCACCACTAAAATGCCCTAATCCATTGGAATGACCATGTCTAACTTCCATGGGAGGTCACCACTGTCAAAATCTACCATGGAGCATCATAGTTACGGGTAAATCTCTTTCTCAACTAAAGTTTTTTTCCTCATACTTGAATAGATTAGTATGGATGAAGACAAATGGATGGGTTTTCATTATTCCAAATATCTGATATTATTGTTTCATGGATGGTGAAATTATTTTGGAAGGACGAAATCAAGGAGATGGTATCATAAATAAATACAATGCATTTTTGTTATTGTTTTTCCTTGACTTGATAGGATGTTACAACCAATTGTTGTATTCTACTCTATTTTTTGTTTATATTTAGTGGTTTTTTTTAAAAAAATAAAAAATAAAATTAGAAGGATATCTCGAATTTCTTCTGTAGCCTTTCTTTACGCTATCAGTAAGCTTTATTATCCAATTTATGTGCTTCTTTGACACCCTATCTCCTTCATCATCCCAACTAACCAAGTATTGAATTTATACAAGTTCCCCTTTCTGTGTGGGAAAGGAACTTCAGTCTCTGAAATCTCATTAATCCTTCCACCATAAGGACTTAAGATCTACCTTTTCTTAGTAAAGCATCTTCCATACACCTTGGAAGATGACACATTTTTTGTGGGTTCTTTGCCACCTTGGTTTTCCATAGATGTCTTAATTACTTTCTTAGTGTTTTTAATTAGTCTTCCTGCTTTATCATCTTTTATCTTTCTTGAAGAATATCTTATCCTTCATTGTACTTTCATCAATATTAATGAATTTTATTTTCTTTCATTGAAAAATGAAAAAGGTAAGAGAAAGAAAAAAGAGATTGTAAATAGGTAGAATAGCATGGGGTTGGAATTTAGATGGATTCCCTGATCCAGAAGGCAAAAAATCTTGTCAAAGGGAAACTGATTTCCTTGATAGTTTTTAGGAGACATTCACATACTCCATTATAGGTTTTGGCTTCAGGTTGGTTCTAGCTAGGGGAGTGGTGGGATTTTGGGCGCGCAGGGTGGGTATGCTCCTCTGTTTTATTTCTTGGTTGATGCCTTCTTTTTTTCTTTGTCCTCAATGCACATGGCTTGAAGAATCTTGTCCTACTTCTTACTCTCTTGGTGTATGTTTATGGTTTTCCAGAAAAACTTAGCAATATCTGGCAATTCATTTGTGAATATAAGAATGTGAAATAAAATACCCTCCATTTTCTTATTCCTGTTATTTTTTATTGGTTGGACTTTCATTTTTTGGCTTCTTGTAAAACTAGTGGGATGGGCCTTGCAATTGGATGTCTTTATAACAAGGCATATAATGAAAAAAATTGATATGTGGCTTATTTTACTGCTATAATTGAATATTGCATATGTTATGATTTGAAAGATAACCACAATTTCTGATGCAGCTATGTGAACTGTCATTCCACAAAACTCGCCATTTGACTAATCTAAACAATGAAAACCTACCAGTGAAGGTAATTTGGGATTGGATCTAAGCTTAATCATGGGTTATCTAGATGTTATTTTTGTTTTATCTCCTTATTAATTTGGGAGCTGAATCTAAGCTTAATCATACATTATCTGGATTTTATTTCTGTTGTTTTATTTGCTTCTTTTTAATTTGGGAATTTAATCTAAGCTTAATCGTTTGTTATTTAAAAATTTTTTTTTTGTTTTGTTTGGAAATTGAATCTCAGCTTAATCATATGTTATCTGGATGTCATTGGTCTATATTTCTTTGTCTTTTTCTTCTGCTGCTGCTTCTTCTTCTTGTGACTACAACAATGAGTTTTACCTTCTTCCTTCCTTTTGTATTTATGAAGTATAAGAAATTAGTTTTACCTTTTTCTTCTTCCCAATTTGTTAGTTTTGGACCAATTAGGGTATTTTTCATAATGTACTAGATACTAATAAGCTTGTTAGACCGTTGTTGTTTGATGGAAAAATTTAACATATTAGAGTTTTAAGTTTGAACAATGGAAGTGAAAAAGGTGATTAGTGTTTTTCTGACTGCTTCTCACAGATTTCTAGTGAAAATGAAGGCTGTTTTTTATTCGATTATATTTCAAATGACATATATAAACCTAAAAATATAGGTGGTAAATGATCTGGTCTGCCAAGTCAAGTTTATTATTTAGGCTTGACATGGGCTTTAATTTGCATCTGCACTAGAGTTTGGAATTTGCTCAGGCCTTCTCTTTCCCTTGCCCTGGGTGAGAGGCAGGCAAGAACCCAAGGCTTTTTGAACATTTGATTGTATTTATTGTATATCATTTTTGCTACTAATTAAGTTTGACAAATCAATATACAATATAAGAAATTAGAAATCCTAATCCTATTAACAAACTGACTTTTGTAAGATTCTTGAGCCTTTCATAAAAATCATACTCCCTGTACTGAAGCAAACGAAAGAGAGAAAGAAGGTCCAGTGAAATTTCCTTCTCAAAACAAATTCAGCAAAGAGGATTCTCAGAAGTTTGAAACTTTCAACGCTTAGTGTTATTTGTTTTTCCAAAATAATTGCCCCTAGGTTACTGAGATGGGGATGCCAGTAAAATTTATCATGATATTTGTTGGTCTTGGCTTGGTCTATATCTAGATAACAAGTGGTCTAGGCTTAGGCCTAAAAATTAGCCTAATTTTGGCCTTGGTTGGGTATTCCTAGTCACTCATGGGACAGGTCGGGAAGTTTATGGCCAAACGTAACCTCAGTTGAATCTCAGCCCATGTGCACTTTTGCATGTTAAGGTGACCATCGTTTTAGTGAGGACTTCAAACAATTCCATCAATGAAGATGACTTAAACTACCTTGGAATGTGCTTAATTTATCTAGAGGTTGGGATTAAATTTAACTGCATGGTCAACTTAAAGCTGACCACTAGAATTAATATAAATAAAATGATAAGAATTTCAATATTAATATAGCTAAATTATATAAAATGGCTAGACTTGAATTTTCAGTTTCCTTGTTGGACTGAAGTCAGATGGCACTGGCAATTTAGTCCTGGTTTTATGATATGGTCTTTCTAATGACCAACACAAGAAAATGCTTGGGTTGGGAGAATTCTGGATTCTGGTGTCTCCAGGACCATGGCCACCCTAATTCAAAACTGGGCTTGTGTTGCGCTTCATCATCAGCAAACAACTGAAGCCCAACCCTTTGTTTGAAAGTATGATGATGTGAACCATGCCATATATAGAATGCTTAGTCTGATCCTGGCAGCCCAAGTTACAAGATTTTACATAAACATAGGAGTGAGAGTGAGAGAGAGAGAGAGAGGCAGAATTCTTTACTCAGCCTTAGACTGCAATACTTTACCAAACTGTGATTGCATCAGTTCTTGAAATTTCAATATTGTGATACTCAAAATGGCCAGCCTAAAATATGACATGGTTTTGAGAATAATATTGTCAAACATACATCAAGCCCCCCACAGATAGAGGTCAAATGGACGGATTGGGAATGGAAAAGAATCGCTTGGTACCAACCCATTAGAAGAACCTTGTCTATTACCACTCAGCCACAGGATTAAGATTGAAATTCCAATGTAGTACCAGGTTCGAAGATGGAAGAGAAGGCTGGGGAATGCAAAGGCCCATATGCATAGATTTTGTGTATAAGGTTAACTTAACACTTGGCAATCCCATCCTAGATATTAGTGAAAACCATAGGAGAAAAAGAAACCACACCAAATGTTTGATCAAAAGTAATAAAGTGTGAAATGAGGAAGTTAGATGCTAAAGAAGAAGATTAATCAATGATGGATTATATTCATCACATAGTGCCTCTTTGTGCATCTCTGCCTTAAATAATACAAAATGACCAAGGCAAGGAGATTAATACTCTAAAAAAGTTATCTCCCCATCTTGCATAGAATCATTGTTTAAGAAACCAAGTACCCATTTCTAACCCATGAGCTTGGAGAAGAAAGAAGCATTGCAAGGAGGTGCAGATACCCTAGATTACCAGTCCCATTGCTATCACTACATGTTTTATGAATGGTAGTATTTGTAGCTGGACATGTTCTACTATTTTTTACTTTCCTCTTTTCATTTTGGCGCAAAGCGGTGTTAAAATGTTTGACTTGCATATATTCAAACAAGAAATCAAAGTTCTTCATGTTCAAACTATGTAGCTGCAAGCCTTGAATTATTGTCAAGGAAGCATGGAGCACTTAATAGACAAAGAAAGGAAAAACATTATGCATCTCTATTAGGATGCTAGACAAAAAAAATGAAAGAAATTGTGGTCACGAATGCCTTTAAAGTATAATATGAATACTCCAGAAAAGAAAACAAGAAAAAAACTTACCTTGGAGTAAACGGCTAAACAAACATCCCTGCTCACACCATCAACTTCAACTCTGAAATCAGAATTGCCTAGATGTGCTACTTTGACTTCCCAATCAAGGGACTTTTCTTCTCCTGTCTGAACACATATATAACTTGATTAGAAACTTAAGATTAGGATAGTCTGTATGACAGTAACAAAAGAAGAAACTAGAAAGGTACTTAGAATAGGTGCAACCTTAAACTTGGAAATGTCAAATACAATAACTGGCCATTGAACCCTTATTTAACACACACTTTAAGTACCTTTATTAGATAGTTCTCATCTGGCTGAAAAGTGATGGAAAGTGTCAAAATCTTTGAGCTACTGCTATCATATTCATTGTCCCACTCAAGTTACATTGTGCACCTAGCACTATGATGGACTCTGAAAGGGGGATATGTATACCATATTGAGAGTGAGCTTTTGCTGCCTGCACATATCAGCAGTCATAAAGACTAAGAAAAATTTTAGAAAATATACCCTGAAAATATTCAAATCAGAGTTTACCAGGAGGACTTTCCTTCAAGTTACAACGTTCTTTTTCACAAACACATGCAGCTATAGGAACTGCACTGCATTTAGTAGCATCATAAGCTTCATTTGCTAATAATAAATTACTTGGATCAACAAACCGGTCATCTTTAAAGTGCTCAATAAAATGGGTTTCAACTTTTCCATTTTCAAATGCCTAATGATTAGCAAGTTTTTGGAGGAAATTGATATTGGTTGGCAAACCTGCAACCTGAAAAAACACAATATCATTATGTTTCATTGATTGGTTGAGGCCTTGCTGAGATGTTGTAGTCCCTTTTATTTTGTAGATCTTTCTCTATTTGAGTCTTTTTAGTGGTGGGCGTATGGGTCCTGTATACCTTGAGCTCCTCCTGTATAACTTTTTTTTTTTTTTTTTTTTTAATATTTTTGCTCCTTTATCTATCAAAAAAAAAAAAAAAAAAAAACATGCAGACCAAGCAAGGCTAATCTTTCGTACACTTGAAGCACATGTACTTTACATGCATGCACACAGCCCAGCAGAGTGATCCATGAGACCACTGCAAGCATACTAAATAGGGTTAATCTTTCATACACTTGAAGCATCATGTCAAATGGGCCATCTAAGATGTCTTCCAATTCAAACTTAGCAAACTGAACCATATAAAACCAAGATCATCATTCCAAATAACAAATCACACTTTTTTCCTCTACTATCAAAAACATTTTGAGAAAAAAAAAAAAAAACTATCAAGATCACCCCACCAGGTTGATCATGTCCCAGAGATATCCATTAAAGGATCCATCATATGCAATTTATGGTATAGGAGCCAAGGATAAATGTGTAATGCTCCCAACAAAACATTATGAGCCCTTTTTATAGTGCGGTGAAGACATGAAACCAGGTTTAGGTATACCTGAAATTTTGATAAGCAATCCTTCATTTTAACTAATGCTACAACCCAATTTTCTCCCCATACTACAAGCTTAGCAATCATAGGATCATAATGCATGCTAACAGTGTCTCCTTGTTCAACTCTAGTTTCAACCCAAACTGCTAAGTCACAGATTCAACATGAGTAAAAAAATCAAAGTTATACAATGAAGTAATGGAATCATGAAGTCCTAAAAAATGGCTACAGGATGTTCATAACCATCCTATCTCCCACATATTCTTGAACTTCACAAGGGATTTGACTATTGAACAAAAAGGATATCGAATTGAAAGCTGGTTAAAATTATCTTATTGGAACAATTTTAGCAAAGTTGTCTTCTTACTAAAGTATTGTTGAATAAGGTATGGGATGATTGTTTCACTATAGTTAACTAAGTTGGCAATTGGCGTGTGACTAAACCTGTTGAAGAGACTGGGACAGGACGATAATGATGAAGAATTCCAGTGACTGGAAGAAATCCTTTTGAAACATTTTCGGCATATATTCGGGCATCAAAGGCATGACCTGTGACCTAAAATTAAGAATTATGAACATTCAGGAATTCTTGAGCTCAAGTATCATGTGAACAAATATGCTTAAAATTCATGGCATGATTACATAGAGTTTATATCATTTTGAAAAACAATGAACAATAATTGGCCATTTTTATTACATAGATTGAATTAAAGCCAGCTATATGGATTAAGACATTCTGCTGAGATGTGCCGATTAAATTGGTAGTAAGAATTAGATTACTGGCACCATCTAATTAATCATCAAGAAGTCATCAAAACAACTTAGGACGATAGGGTTTCTTCTCCAAAGGGTTCTTTTTTTGCCTTCATCATGCAATGTTATGCACAAAAGGGAAAAAAAATAATAGGTTGACATTGTAAGATGAAATAAAACATCATGCAATTTTATGCAAAAAAAAAAAAAAAAAAAAGGATAAGGAATACGTTGACACTGTAAGATGAAATAAAATGGATTTATTTTATTTTTTCATTGACATCCTACTTGAACCCAGCCATTTGTATATTTCTATTTGCTTTTGGTAACTCATGGTAATCAGAAAGTTTGTTTGTTTGTTTTGAATCCTTTAAAGAAAGTATGTGTTCTATCCAGTTATCTTCCCTTGTTTCTCAAAATTGAAAGAAGAAATAAAAAGGAATTATTTCAACCATGATAGTTGAGTGATTATAATTATCTGGATAGTTATATCCATATCCCCTGTAACCCCATACAGCTCCACTCTGGTCACCTTGTCGTGTCTCCCCATCCAAAAATTTATAAGCATTTTTTATGAGAGGTCCTAGGCCCTTAGAATTCTCATTTAGTAAATTTCAGGTTCAAAAACTGACTTTTCTAAATAAGTATGATCTTTAAACCAAAAACATAAAATTAAATTATTTTTTAGTATACATATTTAATGATTTCTCCCTATTTACAAATATATTTTAATAATTGTTTCATACATAAATTTTAATCAACTTTTTGAATATTAATTATTTTTATTAAGCACGATAATCCATATTATGATTTTATTGACCAAAGTCAGTCAAAATTCTTTATTATCTTCGATAGTAGCTTTCCTCATGCCTCCAAAGTAGGGTTCTTTACAATTAATTATATTGATTATGCTATTAATTATGTTTGTTGTACTGTTAAGATAAATTGGAATTCAAAAAACAAAAAAAAAAAAAACTTTAGTTACCCAAATTATCAACTTCAATTCATTGAAAGTCTTACCAAGAAAAAGGAATTTCGGTAAAACAAAAGTCCATTTGACCCCTCCATTTGCTATTGCTACATCAATTTTAGTGTAGTTGTAATCACAAAATATTAAAATAAGAATATTTTTTTAATAACCACACATCATAAATATTAAATGAATTATTTACTAATCAATTTTATTTTATTTATTTATTTATTATTTGTTTTGCATATACATCTTTTAAGGGATAGTGACCTACATTGGATTGCGAGAGGTGTGTGATGCAAGACTTGAGACAAAGATAGAATGAGGAAGGTACACTATTTTTCCTTATACAAGCCAACATATTTTATTTATAATGTCATTTTTACTTTGGGTGGTTACAAGAATATAATGGAGGCATTATTTTATATTTTGTTTAAATCTTATTGAGTACCTGAATTCTACAAGTTATTCCCCAGCTTAGTTTGATACCAAGGCCCAAAATTTGACCCAAGGCTATGACATAGCCTGGTGAGACTTGATTTGGAAATCATGGGCCATACATATACTTTCTTATAATAATCTTGTTTAATGGGTAATGGATAACATGAAATATACCAATAATTATGGAACATCTTTAGGTGTTTTATAATTATCAGACTATTCAATAAGTAATTGTGTTTTAATTTTAATCAAACATGCATGCATAAAACCTTAGAGTTCCAAGTCAAGTATCATTGTAAGATAAAAGTTTCTCTTATTACATACTAAAGACATTTAAGTTGTCAAAGATGAAAAAGGTTTTATCTAGGCCACTTTCAAGTTGACAACTTTTAAATTGTCTAGCGTGTGATATAGATTTTTTTTTTTTTTTTGCAAATGATGCTTGAATTGTCCAATTGGACAGCGTAGGAAAACATAATATCTATGAAGTTAATTGCTTGTGCTTAATTCACTTTTTAGAAATTTTGGTAATCTTTCCTCTTGTTCTCTAAGTGCATATTTGATACTAGCTGTGTATGCCAAAGTGGATACGAGATAGTGGAGGAAGGCTTGTTAAACTTGAAACACCTCATAACAAGGAGTTGGAATTGAGCTTGAACATCATGGAAACTACACATGAGGATCGGCATAGTCACCATGGTCATCAGGACAATCCCAATGAATTCAAATCAATGAGGGACTGCATGTATCCACCTCGTATGAGTGCACCATCATGTATAGTGCCCCCTACAGAGTAGCTAGTGATTAGACCCCATATTGTGCCACTTCTGCCAACTTTCCATGGAATGGAAAGTGAGAATCCCTATGCCCATATCAAGGAATTTGAAGATGTTTGTAATACATTCTGAGAGGGAGGAGCTTCTATCGACCTGATGAGGCTTAAACTATTTCCTTTTACTTTAAAGGATAAGGCCAAGATTTGGCTTAATTCTTTAAGGCCAAGGAGTATCTGTTCTTGGACTGATTTACAAGCTGAATTCCTCAAGAAGTTCTTTCCCACTCACAGAACAAATGGCTTGAAAAGGAAAATTTCAAACTTCTCAGCTAAAGAGAATGAGAAATTCTATGAGTGTTGGGAAAGATACATGGAAGCCATTAATGCTTGTCCTCACCATGGCTTTGATACATGGCTGTTGGTGAGTTATTTCTATGATGGGATGTCTTCCTCGATGAAGCAACTCCTCGAAACAATGTGTGGAGGGGATTTCATGAGTAAGAATCCTGAGGAAGCTATGGATTTCTTGAGTTATGTAGCTGAAGTCTCAAGGGGATGGGATGAACCGCAAAGAGGAGAAGTGGGAAAGATGAAGTCTCAACCAAATACTCTTCATGCTAAGGCTGGGATGTACACCTTGAATGAAGATGTTGATATGAAAGCAAAATTTTCAACTATGACAAGAAGAGTGGAGGAGCTAGAACTGAAAAAAATGCATGAAGTGCAAGCTGTTGCTGAAACACCAGTGCAAGTAAAGCCATGTTCTATTTGTCAATCTTATGAACACTTGGTGGAGGAGTGCCCTACAATTCCAGTTGCTAGAGAAATGTTTGGAGAACAAGCAAATGTCATTGGACAATTCAAGCCTAATAGCAATGCTGCGTATGAAAATACTTATAACTCAAGTTGGAGGAATCATCCAAATTTTTCATGGAAGCCAAGAGCACCTTAGTACCAAAAGCCGGCTCAACCATCTCAACCATCCCAACAAGCTTCAAGTCTTGAACAAGCAATAGTGAATCTCAGCAAGGTTGTGAGAGATTTTGTTGGAGACCAAAAATCCATCAACTCTCAACTCAGTCAAAGAATTGACAGTGTAGAAAATACTTTGAATAAAAGGATGGATGGGATGCAAAATGACTTATCTCAAAAGATAGATAATCTCCAATACTCAATCTCAAGGCTCACTAATTTGAACATAGTGCAAGAGAAGGGTAGATTTCCTTCTCAACCTCACCAAAACCCTAAGGGTACCCACGAAGTGGAAACTCATAAGGGAGAATCTTCACAGGTGAGAGATGTTAAAGCCTTGATCACTCTAAGGAGTAGTAAAAAGGTTGAGTCACCAACACCCAAGCTATATGATGAAGAGAAGGAAGAAGAAGAGACAAAGAAGAGAGAGGAAATGAAAGGAAAGAAGAAAGATATCAGTGAAGAGAAGGAGGACCGTGATTCAACAGTGAATGTCAATCCGGAGAAAGAACTTATTAAGGAAGAATTGATGAAGAAATGCACATCTCCACCTTTTCATCAATCTTTGCATGGGAAAAAGGGGATAAAAAATGCATCAGAAATCCTTGAAGTATTGAGGCAAGTGAAGGTCAACATTCCATTGCTGGACATGATTAAGCAAGTTCTATCATATGCAAAGTTCCTAAAGAACCTGTGTACTATCAAAAGAGGGTTGAATGTGAATAAGAAAGCCTTCTTGACTGAGCAAGTGAGTGCCATCATACAATGCAAATCTCCTTTGAAGTACAAAGATCTGGGATGTCCTACCATTTCAGTTATGATTGGAGGAAAGGTAGTGGAAAAAGCTTTGTTAGATTTGGGAGCAAGTGTGAATTTGTTACCATACTCTATTTATAAGCAATTGGGACTTGGTGAATTAAAGCCAACATCAATCACTCTATCTTTAGCTGATAGGTCAGTGAAAATTCTAAGGGGGATAATTGAGGATGTTTTAGTTCAAGTTGATAATTTCTACTATCCAGTAGATTTTGTTGTTCTTGATACTGATCCTTTAGTTAAGGAAGCTAATTATGTTCCTATCATCCTTGGAAGGCCATTTATTGCTACTTCAAATGCAATCATAAATTGTAGGAATGGACTTATGCAACTCACTTTTGGCAACATGACACTTGAGCTTAATATCTTTCATATGTCAAAGAAGCTAATTACTCTAGAAGAAGAAGAAGGTCCAGAAGAGGTATGCATTATTGACACTCTAGTGGAGGAGCATTGTGATTAGAATATGCAAGATGAGTTGAATGAAAGTCTTGAGGATCTTGAAAAAGGATTGTCTGAACCCGCTGATGTCCTTGCTACTCTACAAGGTTGGAGGAGGAAAGAAGAGATTCTACCTTTATTCAATAAAGAGGAGGGACAAGATGATGTAACAGAAGAATTCCCGAAGCTCAATTTGAAACCTCTGCCCATGGAGTTAAAATATACATACCTGGAAGAAAATAACCAATGTCCTGTTGTTATATCTTCATCTCTTACTGGTCATCAGGAGATTTCTCTACTTGAAGTTCTTAAGAGGTACAAGAAAGCAATAGGATGGCAACTATCTGACTTGAAAGGAATCAATCCTTTGGTTTGTACACATCACATATATATGGAGGAAGAAGCTAAACCAATTCGTCAACCTCAAAGAAGATTGAATCCTCATTTATAAGAAGTGGTGCGAACTGAGGTACTGAAGCTACTCCAAGCTGGTATTATTTATCCCATATCTGATAGCCCTTGGGTGAGTCCTACTCAAGTGGTACCAAAGAAGTCAGGGATTACTGTGGTTCAGAATGAAAAAGGAGAAGAAATTGCTACACGCCTCACTTCAGGTTGGAGGGTGTGTATTGACTATAGGGAATTGAATGCTGTGACAAGGAAATATCATTTTCCACTCCTGTTTATTGATCAGGTGCTGGAGAGAGTCTCTGGCCATCCTTTCTATTGTTTCTTGGACGGGTACTCAGGTTATTTCCAAATTGAAATAGATGTTGAAGATCAGGAGAAGACCACTTTCACATGTTCGTTTGGAACATACGCCTACAAAAGAATGCCTTTTGGTTTATGCAATGCACCTGCAACATTCCAAAGATGTATGCTTAGTATCTTCAGTGATATGGTGGAGCGAATTATGGAGGTCTTCATGGATGATATCACCATATATGGAGGTACATTTGAAGAATGCTTAGTAAATTTGGAAGTGGTTCTTAAAAGATGCATTGAAAAAGACTTGGTGCTCAACTGGGAGAAATGCCATTTTATGGTACATCAAGGAATTGTCCTTGGCCATATCATCTCCGAGAAAGGCATTGAAGTTGATAAAGCAAAGGTGGAACTTATTGCCAAATTGCCATCCCCAACCACTGTAAAAGGAGTAAGGCAATTTCTTGGCCATGCAGGGTTCTACAGGAGATTTATACAAGACTTCTCTAAGCTTTCAAGGCCTCTTTGTGAACTTTTAGCTAAGGATGCTAAGTTTTTTTGGGATGAGAGATGTCAAAAGAGTTTTGATCAATTGAAGCAATTTTTGACAACTACTCCAATAGTAAGGGCTCCTAACTGGCAATTACCCTTTGAAGTAATGTGTGATGCCAGTGACTTTGCTATAGGAGCTACACTTGGCCAAAGAGAAGATGGGAAGCCCTATGTGATCTACTATGCAAGCAAAACATTGAACGAGGCTCAAAGAAACTACACAACTATAGAGAAAGAATTGTTAGCTGTGGTGTTTGCTTTAGACAAGTTTCGTGCTTATTTGGTAGGGTCTTTCATCATTGTTTTCACTGACCATTCAGCCTTGAAGTATTTATTGACGAAGCAAGATGCAAAAGCAAGGTTGATTAGATGGATTCTTTTGTTACAAGAGTTTGATGTCCAAATCAGAGACAAGAAAGGGGTGGAGAATGTGGTAGCTGACCACTTTTCAAGGTTGGCTATAGCACATAATTCCCATGTATTACCTATTAATGATGACTTTCCCGAGGAATCACTTATGTTGCTAGAGAAAGCTCCTTGGTATGCTCATATTGCTAACTATTTGGCTACTGGTGAAGTTCCAAGAGAGTGGAGAGCGCAAGACAAGAAGCACTTCTTTGCAAAGATTCATGCTTATTATTGGGAAGAGCCCTTCCTTTTCAAGTATTGTGCAGATCAGATCATAAGGAAGTGTGTCCCTAAAGAAGAGCAACAAGGGATCCTCAGCCATTGCCATGAGAATGCCTGTGGAGGCCACTTTGCCTCTCAGAAAACAGCCATGAAGGTCTTGCAATCAGGGTTTACTTGGCCATCGCTTTTCAAAGATTCCCACATCATGTGTAGGAGTTATGATAGATGCCAAAGACTCGGGAAGCTTACAAAAAGAAACCAAATGCCCATGAACCCCATCCTTATAGTTGATCTTTTTTATGTTTGGGGTATTGACTTCATGGGACATTTCCCAATGTCCTTTGGTAACTCTTATATATTGGTGGGGGTGGACTATGTTTCCAAATGGGTGGAGGCAATCCCCTATAAACATAATGATCACAGGGTGGTTCTCAAATTTCTTAAGGAGAACATCTTTTCAAGATTTGGCGTGCCCAAGGCCATAATCAGTGATGGAAGAACTCATTTTTGCAACAAACCTTTTGAAACCCTATTAGCCAAGTATGGAGTGAAACATAAGGTAGCTACACCTTATCATCCTCAAACTTCCGGGCAAGTGGAGCTAGCAAACAGGGAAATAAAGAACATACTGATGAAAGTGGTGATTACAAGCAGAAAAGATTGGTCTATTAAGCTACATGATTCATTATGGGCATATAAAACAGCTTATAAGACTATTCTTGGCATGTCCCCCTATCGTCTCGTCTATGGCAAAGCATGCCACCTCCCTGTGGAAGTTGAATATAAGGCTTGGTGGGCAATCAAGAGGTTGAACATGGACTTGATCAGAGCTGGGGCAAAGAGGTGCTTAGACCTTAATGAGATGGAGGAATTAAGAAATGATTCTTACATCAATTCCAATGTTGCAAAATAGAGGATGAAGAAGTGGCATGATCAACTAATCTCCAACAAAGAATTGTGGAAAGGACAAAGAGTCCTACTCTATGACTCAAGGCTCCATATCTTTCCAGGTAAGCTCAAGTCAAGGTGGATAGGTCCTTTCATTATTCACCAAGTACATCTCAATGGAGTGGTGGAATTACTAAATTCCAATGGCATAGACACCTTTAGAGTCAATGGTCATCGCCTCAAGTCATTCTTTGAGCCGTTCAAGCCAGAAAAGGAGGAGATCAACCTCCTTGATCCACAAAAAGCCTGATCAGAGAAGGGTTAGATGGACTTGGTTTCACCAAAGTCCATAATTTTGTTGAATATGTTAATTTTTAAGTTTAGTAAATTATTTGATTGTAATTTTGGTCTTAAATTATGTTAATTGTAACTTAATTTTTTGAATGATTAAAATCAAGAGGAATTGCAAGAAAACAGAAAGAAGCTGTTCCGAGCTGATGCCATTCCCAGCTCATTAGAGCCATCATAGGCCCCTCCTTTTGTTAATCAGCCTATGCCTCATCAAGAGCCTCCTACAGGAGAGTCAGCTGAGCCATCATTTCCACAGCATCACTCCACGTCACTCAGGAAGTACCACTTCCTCCCTATTTTTCAATCGCTTTTATCACATTGAGGACAATGTTCAGCTTGGTTGGGGGGAGAGTTGAGGAAGGAAGTTTTTGTTATTAATGCTAAGTTATTTAGGCAATTTAGTTGCTTTTTGCTTAAATTTAAAATTTTTTAAAGTTTTTTATTCTATTCTCCATGATTATTAAGGAAAAATTTTCAAATTGAAATAGGAGAAATTGAATTTTTGTCTTTTCACTTGACTTAGAGTTTGTATTATTCTTACTAAAATTGATGAATTTTTGAAACTTCTATTGAATTCAACCTTAGTTCTTCAACTTTGAGCTATTCACACACTGTGCACAATAGGTTCCGATTATAAGATGAAAAACTATTTCCCTCTTGACTTAGGAAAATTTTAGACTTGGTACCTTTGACCTCATTTTAATAGTGTTGGGACACCTTATAAAAGGCCAATGAGCCTTTGATGAAAAAAAAAAAAGAAAGAAAGAAAAATGTTTGCTTGCCTTGAAACTCGAGCAAGGTCTGAGGGGTATATGGTGAAAATCTTTAAAACCTGGTGCCCTAAGCCTTTATTGGTTGGAAGTCACCGACCTCAATGCTCGTTACAAGGGTGAATAGGTGGAGTTTAACATACTGTAGGTGCTTGGGTACTAAAATTCATTCTTAAAAGTCCGGGGTAAAATCCGAGGAGTTAGTGGTTGAAAGATCCTTAAAGCTTGATGCCCTAAACCTTAATTGGTTGGGAGTCATTGATGGACCCCCGTTACATGGACAATTTAGAAAAGAATACCTTTAGCCTTACACTCCTACAATGAATTTTTTTTTTTGAGAAAAGAGGTGCGTTCTTAGCCTATTGGAGGTTGATTAGTTTGCTAAGCTTTGAAAAAGAACTAGGTTTGGGGGAGAGATTAGTTCAACATACTATATTCGGAAGCTGATAAATAACACTTAGATTTTTATGGAAGAGTAAGGTTTGACCCTTTGGGAGTGGAAACTCTTTTAAAGCTTAAATTTGCATAATGCCTTCTCTTTAAGAATTGCGATTACACAAGTTATTTGATAACTCTTGTTGAAGTTTGAGTTTTATTTCTTTAATGTTCCATGTGAGAGTTAGATCATCATGCCACTTGAAAATTGTTTTTTTATCAGTATGATGTTGTAAATTATAGTACTGTTTATTTCTATTTTCTCTCCTTCATTGCTAAGGGACTAGCAATATGTCTGATTACTACTCAAAAAGTGCTATTTGATAGCCTATAATTAATCCTTTTAAACATTTTTGAGTAGTAGTTTAGGCCTTTTAACTCAATTGGCATGTTAAGGATCCTTTAAAGCAATTTTAATCACTTTGTGTAAGTTTTGGTGTTTTTGTTAGTAATTTGATCACCAAAGCAAGTCAAGACTGAGGAGAGTTATGAGAAATCTTGGGCAAAGCTTAGAAGTCATTTGCCAAGAGTAAACCCGGATTGCAAGGAGAAAAAGTAAAGAGAATCTGCCATGAAGCATATTCTTGATGACAGTCGTAGCAGCTACTTTTGGAGCACTTTCTGAAGTCCAATTGATCAGTCTATATACCATTTCAAAGCTCAGGAAGTCAACAATCCAATGCTTTAAACGGTGCACAATTCGGAGTTGAAACGAAGAAGTTACAGCCATTGCAAGCCAATCACTCCGAGCTGAAGGAAGCATTTTGCAAAGTGCTGCGAAATCACCCTTTTGTTGCAAAGTGATTCCGCAACCTTTTTGTACAGTAGGGTGTATTTCCTTCTGAAGTTGCCCGACATATACCGCGAGAGGGAAGCTGGGAACCTCAAGGTGGAAGCCAACTTCGCAGCCCTGCGAAGATAGCATGTTGTTGCGAAATGATTTCGCAGCCCTCTTGAGTGTCTGCGAAATCTCGCAGACGCCATTTTCTCTTGCGAAATGGTTCCTGGAGCATCCCGATATTTGCTACCGACATTGGGAGATATTTTACATCAGATTTTTGTTGTCTAAATCCCAAAATACTCCTTGTAAGCCACCAATTACAAGATTCCTTAGCTTTTAAGTTAGTAAAAAGAGAAAATATCTATGTAATAATTAGTTTTATATTATGTTTATATATATACCTCTCGGGAGCCTGTTCTCAGGGAGGAGATCCTTTTGTAAAGTTTTGGGTAAGCAAGTAAAGTTCAGTTCTTTGTATTGCCTTACCTTTTCACTTTGTATTTTTTATTTATTACTAAGTTATGAACTCTCTGAGGAGTTTTCCCCAGAGAATGAGTAACTAAACCTCTAATTCCTTGGAGCTAAGGTTGCTGGGGAAGGTTCCAAGTGCAAGAATGCAAAGCTTTGTGGTTTTAGCTAATAATGAAGAGGAAGTGAAATCCTTTAGTGATTTCTATGTTTTTAGTTAACTTAAAACACCTTGGAGTCACCTGGGCCAACACTTGGTAAGGCAAGTGATTTCCAACCATGGAAATGCACTAGTTTACCCCTTGCGAGCCTCTGGGAGGTGACTTTAGGGTAGGATTTTCTAGAATAGCCAACACTTGGTAAGCTTTTGGACTCCAAGGAGACATCCATTAGTTATCTCTTGCGAGCTTTTGACGGGTAATCCAAGGTTAAAGATCACCTTGAATGGTTAAGGCTTAGTGAGAGGCTTAAACCATTGCAAGGTGCATCAGTGAGAGAATTAAAGTGAAATCTAATTGAAGGATGTATCTGTACAACACTGGTTAGAGAATTGACTATATGTTGAATCTCTAACGCGAGGAAATGAACCATCTGACCGGAGCTATGTCTTTTGCATGAGGAACCACCCCAGTGAACCTAACTCTCCAAGGAATGTTTTTCTTCCTAAGTTATTCCTATTACTTATTGTGTTAGTTAGTTTAAGTCTAAACCTTTACCAATCAAAGTTTGTGTTTTATTTCTTAAGCTAACCTTGAAATGAAACAAGACCAATGCACTTGGAATTGGTATCATTGATAGCTTGTTAATCTTTCCCAGTGGACGATCCTAGAGCCACTATACTATAGTAGCTTTTTCTTTGCTACCCTAGTGTATGGTGTTATAGGTTATAAATTTTGTTGATTACTCCCTCAATCAAGGAGCACCAGCTGAACACGAATCAGCTGAGACACCAATTGGGCATGAATCAAATGGCGCCGTTGCCGGGGACAATGTCAAGTTTATAGTGATACCATTTTTGAGCACTTGTGATTTTCATCACAAGTTGGTAACGTTTCTTTCACTTTACTAATTCTCATTCTTTCTTTATTTATTCATAATCTAAGTTTATCTTTTAAATTTAGCCTATTTTAATTTTGTTGTTGTAGCCCTGTTTCTTTTGTTGTCCTTTATTTTCATTTAAGTTGTAGATAGATACTAGTTGTGTATGCCTCAGAAAGAAGAATTTGAATTGAGCTTGAATATCATGGAAGCTACACTTGAAGATCAGCATAGTCACCAAGGTCGTCAAGATAATCTCAATGAATTCAGATCAATGAGGGATCATATGCATCCACCTCGTATGAGTGCACCATCATGTATAGTGCCCCCTACAGAGCAGCTAGTGATCAGACCGTATCTTGTTCCACTTCTACCAACTTTCCATGGGATGGAAAGTGAGAATCCGTATGCACACATCAAGGAATTTGAAGATGTTTGTAATACATTCCAAGAGGGAGGAGCTTCAATTGATTTGATGAGGCTTAAGTTATTTCCTTTTACTTTAAAGGATAAGGCCAAAATTTGGCTTAATTCTTTAAGGCCAAGGAGTATCCGTTCTTGGACTGACTTACAAGCTGAATTCCTCAAGAAATTTTTTCCCACTCATAGAACAAATGGCTTGAAAAGGCAGATTTCAAATTTCTCAGCTAAAGAGAATGAGAAATTCTATGAGTGTTGGGAAAGATACATGGAAGCTATAAATGCTTGTCCTCACCATGGCTTTGATACTTGGCTACTGGTGAGTTATTTCTATGATGGTATGTCCTCCTCAATGAAGTAAATCCTCGAGACAATGTGTGGAGGAGATTTCATGAGCAAAAATCCAGAGGAAGCTATGGATTTTTTGAGTTATGTGGTTGAAGTTTCAAGGGGATGGGATGAACCAACTAAAGGAGAAGTGGGAAAGATGAAGTCTCAGCTGAATGCTTTCAATGCAAAGGCTGGGATGTATACCTTGAAAGAAGATGATGATATGAAAGCAAAGTTGGCAGCTATGACAAGAAGATTGGAGGAGCTGGAGCTGAAAAGAATACATGAAGTGCAAGTTGTTGCTGAAGCACTAGTGCAAGTGAAGCTGTGTCCCAATTGTCAATCATATGAACATTTGGTGGAGGAATGCCCTGCAATTTTAGCTGAAAGGGAAATGTTTAGAGATCAAGCAAATGTTGTTGGACAATTCAAGCCCAATAACAATGCGCCTTATGGAAATACCTACAACTCAAGTTGGAGGAATCATCCAAATTTCTCATGGAAGGCCAGAGCAACTTAGTACCAATAGCTGGATCCACCATCTCAACAATCTTCAAGTCTTAAACAAGCAATAGCTAATCTCAGCAAGGTAGTGGGAGATTTTGTTGGAAACCAAGAAACCACCAATGCTCAAGTCAATCAAAGAATTGATAGAGTAGAGAGTATGTTGAATAAAAGGATGGATGGAATGAAAAATGATATGAACCAAAAGTTTGATAACATCCAGTATTCAATATCAAGGCTTACAAATTTGAATACACTGCAAGAAAAGGGAAGATTTCCTTCTCAACCTCACCAAAATCCCAAAGGTGTCCATGAAGTGGAAAGCCAAGAGGGAGAATCATCACAGGTGAAAGATGTTAAAGCCTTGATCACTCTAAGGAGTGGTAAAAAAATTGAGAAGCCAACACCCGAGCCACATGTTGAGAAAGAGGAAGAGATAAAGAAAGGGAAGAAAATGGAAGATAAAGAGAGTGAGATCAGTGAAGAAAAGGACTCTGATTCAACAATGAAAGCAATTCCAGAGAAGGAGCTTCTGAAGGAAGAAATACTGAAGAAATCAACTTCTCCACCTTTTCCTCAAGCATTACATGAGAAAAAGGGGATTAGAAATGCAGCTGAAATCCTTGAAGTATTGAGGCAAGTGAAAGTTAATATCCCACTGTTGGATATGATTAAACAAGTTCCAACGTATGCAAAATTCCTAAAGGACTTATGTACTATCAAAAGAGGGTTGACTGTAAACAAGAAAGCCTTCTTAACTGAGCAAGTAAGTGCAATCTTACAATGTAAGTCTCCTTTGAAGTACAAAGACCCGGGAAGTCCTACCATTTCAGTTATGATTGGAGGAAAGATAGTAGAAAAAACATTGCTAGATTTGGGAGCAAGTGTGAATTTGCTTCCATATTCCGTCTACAAGCAATTAGGACTTGGAGAGTTAAAGCCAACAGCAATCACTCTATCTCTGGCAGATAGATCAGTGAAAATTCCAAGAGGGGTAATTGAGGATGTATTGGTTCAAGTGGATAATTTCTACTATCCAGTAGATTTTATTGTTCTTGATACAGATCCTACTGTAAAGGAAGCTAATTTAGTTCCTATCATCCTTGGAAGGCCATTTCTTGCTACTTCAAATGCAATCATCAACTGCAGGAATGGACTTATGCAACTTACTTTTGGTAACATGACACTGGATCTCAATATTTTCTATATTTCTAAAAAGCAAATCACTCTGGAAGAAGAAGAAGGTCCAAAAGAGCTATGCATTATTGACACTCTGGTGGAGGAACACTGTAATCAAAATATGCAAGACAAGTTGAATGAAAGTCTTGTGGATTTTGAAGAAGGTTTGTCTGAATCTCCTAATGTGTTTGCTACTCTACAAAGTTGGAGAAAGATAGAAGAGATTCTACCTTTGTTCAATAAAGAAGAGGAGGCAGCTGTTGAAAAAGAAATTCCAAAACTCAATCTGAAGCCTTTACCTGTGGAGCTGAAATATACATTTATTGAAGAAAATAAGCAATGTCCTGTTGTGATATCTTCATCTCTGACCAATTATCAAGAGAATTGTTTAATGGAAGTTTTCAAGAGGTGAAAGAAGGCAATAGGATGGCAAATATCTGACTTGAAAGGCATTAGTCCTTTAGTTTGTACTCATCATATATATATGGAGGAGGAAGCAAAGCCATTTCGTCAATTTCAAAGAAGGTTGAATCCTCATCTACAAGAGGTGGTGCGAGCTGAGGTGCTGAAGCTACTTCAAGCAGGAATCATCTACCCTATATCTGATAGCCCTTGGGTGAGTCCTACTCAAGTGGTACCTAAGAAGTCAGGGATCACAGTGATTCAGAATGAAAAAGGGGAAGAAATTACTACACGCCTCACTTCAGGTTGGAGGGTGTGTATTGATTATAGAAAGATGAATGCTGTAACCAGGAAAGATCATTTTCCATTACCATTTATTGACCAAGTGCTGGAGAGAGTCTCTGGACATCCATTCTATTGTTTCTTGGATGGGTATTCAGGGTATTTTTCAGATTGAAATTGATTTGGCAAATCAGGAAAAGACTACTTTTACATGTCCATTTGGAACATATGCTTACAGGAGAATGCCTTTTGGTTTATGCAATGCACCTGCTACATTTCAAAGATGTATGTTGAGTATTTTCAGTGATATGGTGGAGCGAATTATGGAGGTTTTCATGGATGACATCACCGTATATGGAGGTACATTTGAGGAATGCTTAGTTAATTTGGAAGCAGTTCTTCACAGATGCATTGAAAAAGACCTGGTGCTCAACTGGGAGAAATGCCATTTTATGGTACGTCAAGGAATTGTCCTTGGCCATAACATTTCTGAAAAAGGCATTGAAGTTGATAAAGCAAAGGTGGAGCTTATTGTCAAATTACCATCCCCAACAACTGTAAAAGGAGTAAGGCAGTTCCTTGGCCATGCAGGTTTCTATAGGCGGTTTATAAAAGGTTTTTCAAGTCTTTCAAAACCTCTTTGTGAGCTGTTAGCTAAGGATGCTAAGTTTATATGGGATGAAAGGTGTCAGAATAGCTTTGATCAACTGAAGAAATTTTTAACAACAACTCCAATAGTGAGAGCCCCTAACTGGCAATTACCTTTTGAACTGATGTGTGATGCCAGTGACTTTGCTATAGGAGCTGTGCTTGGCCAAAGAGAAGATGGGAAGCCCTATGTGATTTACTATGCAAGTAAAACACTAAATGAAGCTCAAAGGAACTACACAACTACAGAGAAAGAATTGTTTGCTGTGGTATTTGCTTTGGACAAATTTCGTGCTTATTTAGTGGGGTCTTTCATCATTGTCTTTACTGACCATTCAGCCTTGAAGTATTTATTGACAAAGCAAGATGCAAAAGCAAGGTTGATTAGATGGATTCTTTTGTTACAAGAATTCGATCTCCAAATCAAAGATAAGAAAGGAGTGGAGAATGTGGTAGCTGACCACCTTTCAAGGTTAGTTATAGCACATAATTCCCATCCCTTGCCTATTAATGATGATTTTCCTGAAGAATCACTCATGTTCCTAGTGAAAACTCCTTGGTATGCTCATATTGCTAATTATTTAGTAACTGGTGAAATTCCAAGTGAGTGGAATGCACAGGACAAGAAGCACTTCTTTGCCAAAATTCATGCTTATTATTGGGAAGAGCCCTTTCTTTTTAAGTATTGTGCAGATCAGATCATGAGGAAGTGTGTCCCTGAAGATGAGCAGCAAGGGATTCTATCTCATTGTCATGAGAATGCATGTGGAGGCCATTTAGCCTCTCAAAAAACAGCCATGAAGGTATTGCAATCAGGGTTTACTTGGCCATCTCTTTTCAAAGATGCCCACATCATGTGTAGGAGTTGTGATAGATGCCAAAGGCTTCGAAAGCTAACAAAAAGAAATCAAATGCCTATGAACCCCATTCTAATAGTTGAGTTATTTGATGTATGGGGCATTGACTTCATGAGACCTTTCCCAATGTCTTTTGGTAGTTCTTACATTTTGGTGGGGGTAGATTATGTTTCTAAGTGGGTTGAGGCAATCCCCTGTAAACAAAATGATCACAGGGTGGTTCTCAAGTTTCTTAAAGAGAACATTTTCTCAAGATTTGGGGTGCCCAAAGCCATAATCAGTGATGGAGGTGCTCATTTTTGCAACAAACCTTTTGAAGCTTTGTTATCCAAGTATAGAGTGAAGCATAAGGTGGCTACACCTTATCATCCTCAGACTTCCGGGCAAGTTGAGCTAGCTAACAGGGAAATAAAGAACATATTGATGAAAGTGGTGAATTCCAACAGAAAGGATTGGTCTATTAGGCTTCATGATTCATTGTGGGCATATAGAACAGCTTATAAGACTATTCTTGGGATGTCTCCATATCGTCTTGTCTATGGCAAAGCATGCCATCTCCCTGTGGAAGTTGAATACAAAGCTTGGTGGGCAATAAAGAAGCTGAACATGGACTTGATCAAGGCAGGAGAAAAGAGATATCTAGACCTTAATGAGATGGAGGAATTAAGAAATAATGCTTATATCAATTCTAAAGTTGCAAAACAGAGGATGAAGAAGTGGCATGACCAACTCATCTCCAACAAGGAATTTCAGGAAGGGCAAAGAGTTTTATTGTATGATACAAGACTCCATATCTTTCCTGGGAAGCTCAAGTCAAGGTGGATAGGCCCGTTCATTATTCATCGAGTATATCCCAATGGAGTTGTGGAATTATTGAATTCCAATGGCAAGGACAGCTTTAGAGTCAATGGATATCGTCTCAAGCCATTCATGGAGCCATTCAAACCAGAAAAGGAGGCAATCAACCTCCTTGAGCCTCAAAAAGCCTAAGCAAAGAAGGGTTTGCTAGACGTGGTTTTACCACAGTCCAAAATTTTTGTAAATTTTGTAAATTTTCAAGTTTTTTCCATACATTTGATCTTAGTTTTTGATCTTAAATCATGTTTTTAGGTGTGTTTTAATCTTTTTAAATGATCCCACGTGGAAGAAATTTCAAGGAAATTGAAAGAAAAAAATCGGATCGAAATCGGAGCAAAAACAGAGTAAAAACAGAGGAAAAACAGAGCTCTGTGAAATTTCCCAGGCTGAAGAAAACTTCTGCGAAATGAGCATTTTGTTGCCAAACCATTCCGCAACACTTTGGAGTTCTCTGCGAGAATTTTCGCAATTGCGAAAGTGCGTATGGCACACGAGTGCCACTTCGCAACACAGGAACCCTCATTTCGCAGCTGCGAAACGCATTGCGAAGAGGAAAAGCCTGATTTCGCAACAAAAGTCCCATTCCGCAGCACAGTACCATTAATTTCGCAGCTGCGAAATGCATTGCGAAGTTGCTGCGAAAATGGCATTTTGCTGCGAAATTGGCGTTTTGCTGCGAAACTCAAACTGACCCTAGTCTTTCGTTTTTCCTATTTATACCGGTCATTTGAGCTGCGAAAAAGGTTTCAAAATCAGATCGCGCCATTCTCGCAGGCTGTTCATCTTCTTCCTTGAGCCTCACCGTGCAAGTCTCCGGTCATCTTCTCCGATCAGAAGCTCCGGCCAAATTTCGGTAACCCAAAATGGCGCGAACAAGAGGGGCTAAGTCTTCATCTCCTTCGAGCCGCAAGAAAAGCCTGCGAAAGGAGCCAGTTCCAGATCCTGCTCCTGAGCCTTCGCAGTTAAGACCAATTCCTCCTCCGGTGAAGCCCGCGCCGCCAAAGCCGCCGGTGAGACGTTACCTAACCAGGTCAGGAGGTCGGCCATTGCAAAAGAGACCAAGGGTTGAGAGCTCAGAGCCCATCGATTTGACTGACCAGTCACTAGAGCAGTCGCCGGTTCCATCTCCGATATCATCACCAGTTTCCTCTCCAGTATCTTCTTCGGTATCTTCGCCAGTTCATTCGCCGGTGCCATCTCCGGCGCCGCAAGAAAAATCTCAGGAGCCTCAAGTGCCACTTCCCGAGCCCCAAATTCCAGCTGAAATAGCTCCGGAAGAAGTAATCAGGAGGCCAATGCTAACTCAGCCCCCAATTGAGGGAAATTTGGATTGTAGAGCTCGGCCATTCCATTCCGAGCTGTGCTTCGACATAGCGGCATTCGAAGTGAGGCCAGAGCTTACACAGTCATTCAACCTGCTGAGAAGGTACCACATGGAGCACTTGCTGACTCCGAGAGACTTTTTCTACCCTCGGATAGCCATGGATTTCTATCAATCCATGACAACCAACCAGGTCAGGGATCCAACTTTAATTCATTTCACTATCGATGGGAGGCATGGCATATTGGGAGCACGCCATATAGATGAAGCCTTGCAAATTCCCTATGAGCCAACCCAATTCGATAATTTTAGAGCTTGGACCAATCTTACTGAGCTGGAGATGGTGCGCACCATTTCCAGAGGAGCTGCAAATCGATCACATCTGTTGAGGGGGGAGATTCCTCCAGTCATGTTTCTCATTGATGCATTTTTGCGTCATAATCTCTACCCATTGCAGCATTGGACTCAAAGAAGGGGAGTCCTCTTAGAAGCCCTGTACAAGATGTCAGAAGGATTTTTCTTTGGGCCTCATCATCTGATCCTGGCAGCCCTTCTCTATTTCGAAGAGAAGGTTCACAGAAAGAAGCTTTATAGGGCTGATTGCATTCCCCTCCTCTTTCCAAGGCTGCTATGCCAAATTCTGGAGCACTTGGGATATCCTTCTGAGCCTCAGTTGGAGAGAAAGCGCATTTGCCGTGAGCCATTCACTCTTGATAAATGGAACAACATGACGACCTATAAAGTTGATCAGTAAGAGCCACCACAGCCAGCTGCAAGGAGAGCATCCCCACGACACATACCTGAGGGTATAACAGTTGCTGCTCTTGCCATTCCTAGAGCTCCACCAGCTGCTCCAGCTTCATATCAGCCATCCACTTCAGTTGAACCGAGGATGGCCATTCCTATATCTGAATATAGAGAGTTGTGTCGTGCATTGGAGACTCTCACAGCTTCTCAGAGCAGTCTTGCTCAAGAGATGGCAGCCATTAGAGCATGCCAAGAGCAGATGTTGGCCACTCAGGCTCAACAAGCTGCCATCTTAAGGCAGCTCCAACTTCATTTTGACCTGCCACCAGCTGTAGAGCCCTCCACTTCTACTCCAGCAGTGCCACACTCTCATCCCTCAGAGTCTCATCCTCCAAAGCCCCAAGCCCCAACTGATGCACCTACTGAAGAGGCAGACCCTTCTGCCTAGCCCTAGCACCACCCACTCATCAGACTATTATATATCTACTATTTTTGTTTTATGTATTTCGTTTTTTTTTAGTTGGAAATAAATCCCATTATTTTGGTACTATATTTGGGATTGCTTGTATTACTTTTCTTTTGCATTGTATTTAAATGGATTCAAAGTAATACAAGTTTAATATTTCTTATTAACAGTTAGCATTAAGTTATCCTTATTTCCTTTTCTCACATATTCTATTCTTTTTGAAACATGTGGTTTCTCCAATCAATATTCGAATTTGATATCAACCAGGAGGTACCACTTCCTCCCTTTAAATACAGTCACTCATATCACATTGAGGACAATGCTCAGTTCGGTTGGGGGGGATTGGGGAAGGAAGTATTTTGGTAATGCAATTATTTTGGTTAATTAGTTGTAGTTTTTGTTTTTTATTTTTTTTACTCTATTCTCCATGAATTTTGAGGAAAAATTTTCAAATTAAACCAAGAGAAATTGAACTGTTGTTTTTCACTTGACTTAGAGTATGGATTATGCTCACTAAAGTGGTTCAATTGTTGAAACTTCTATTGAAATTGAATTTAGTTCTTCCACTTTAAGCTATTCACACACTGTGCACATTAGATTCTGATTATAAGATGAAAAACTATTTCCCTCTTGACTTAGGATAATTTTGGGACTTGGTATATTTGACCTCATTTGATAAAATTGAAACACCCTGCAAAAGGCCAATGAGCCTTTGAAATAAAGAAAGTTGTTTGCTTGCCTTGAAACCCGAGCAAGGTCTGAGGGGTATATGGTGAAAATCTTTAAAGCCTGGTGCCCTAAGCCTTAATTGGTTGGGAGTCACCGACCTCAATGCTCGTTACAAGGGTGAATAGGTAGAGTTAGCATATGGTAGATGCTTGGGTATTAGAAATTCATTCTTAAAAGTCCGGGGAAAAATCCGAGGAGTTAGTGGTTGAAAGATCCTTAAAGCTTGGTGCCCTAAACCTTAATTGGTTGGGAGTCATCGATGGACCCCCATTACATGGACAATTCAGAAAGAGTACCCTATAAAGCCTCATATAAAAAATTAAAAAATAAAAAAATAAAAAATAAAAAAAAAGGTGTGTTCTTTTCTTATTGATTTTGGTCAGTTTGCTAAGTATTGAAAAAAGATAGGTTGGGGGGAGAGATTAGTTTAGCATATTATTCTCGGAAGCTAAGGAACCAATACACATAGATTTTTGTGGAAGATTAAAGTTTGGTTCTTTGAAAGTGGAAATGATTTTAAAACTTCAGTTTGCATAATGCATTCCCTTGATTGATAGTGTTTAGCATAGTTTGTTATGACTCTTGTTGAAATTTGGGTTTGTATTTCTTTAATGTTTCATGAGAGAATTAGATCATCATGCCATTTGAGAATTAATTTTTGATCAGCATGATGTTGTAAATTTTAGATTATTTTGCTTTTTATTTTCATTTTTCTCTCCTATATTGCTAAGGGACTAGCAATATGTTGGTTGGGGGGAGTGATTACTACTCAAAAAGTGCTATTTGATAGCCTATAATTAATCCTTTTAAACACTTTTGAGTAGTAGTTTAGGCCTTTTAACTCAATTGGCATGTTAAGGATCCTTTAAAGCAATTTTAATCACTTTGTGTAAGTTTTGGTGTTTTTTTAGTAATTTGATCACCAAAGCAATTCAAGACTGAGGAGAGTTATGAGGAATCTTGGGCAAAGCTTAGAAGTCATTTGCCAAGAGTAAACCCGGATTGCAAGGAGAAAAAGTAAAGAGAATCTGCCATGAAGCATATTCTTGATGATAGTCGTAGCAGCCACTTTTGGAGCACTTTCTGAAGTCCAATTGATGCATTCTATATACCATTTAAAAGCTCAAGAAGTCAACAATCCAATGCTTCAAATGGTACGCAATTCGGAGTTGAAATGAAGAAGTTACAGCCATTGCAAGCCAATCACTCCGAGCTGAAGGAAGCATTTTGCAAAGTGTTGCGAAATCACCCTTTTGTTGCGAAGTGATTCCGCAGCCTTTTTGTACAGTAGGGTGTATTTCCTTCTGAAGTTGCCCGACATATACCGCGAGAGGGAAGCTAGGAACCTCAAGGTGGAAGCCAACTTCGCAGCCCTACGAAGATAGCATGTTGTTGCGAAATGATTTCGCAGCCCTCTTGAGTGTCTGCGAAATCTCGCAGACACCATTTTCTATTGCGAAATGGTTCCTGGAGCATCCCGATATTTGCTACCGACATTGGGAGATATTTTACATCAGATTTTTGTTGTCTAAATCCCAAAATACTCCTTGTAAGCCACCAATTACAAGATTCCTTAGCTTTTAAGTTAGTAAAAAGAGAAAATATCTATGTAATAATTAGTTTTATATTATGTTCATATATATACCTCTCGGGAGCCTGTTCTCAGGGAGGAGATCCTTTTGTAAAGTTTTGGGTAAGCAAGTAAAGTTCAGTTCTTTGTATTGCCTTACCTTCTCACTTTGTATTTTTTATTTATTACTATGTTATGAACTCTCTGAGGAGTTTTCCCCAGAGAATGAGTAACTAAACCTCTAATTCCTTGGAGCTAAGGTTGCCGGGGAAGGTTCCAAGTGCAAGAATGCAAAGGTTTGTGGTTTTAGCTAATAATGAAGAGGAAGTGAAATCCTTTAGTGATTTCTATGTTTTTAGTTAACTTAAAACACCTTGGAGTCACCTGGGCCAACACTTGGTAAGGCAAGTGATTTCTAACCATGGAAATGCACTAGTTTACCCCTTGCGAGCCTCTGGGAGGTGACTTTAGGGTAGGATTTTCTAGAATAGCCAACACTTGGTAAGCTTTTGGACTCCAAGGAGACATCCATTAGTTATCTCTTGCGAGCTTTTGACGGGTAATCCAAGGTTAAAGATCACCTTGAATGGTTAAGGCTTAGTGATAGGCTTAAACCATTGCAAGGTGCATCAGTGAGAGAATTAAAGTGAAATCTAATTGAAGGATGTATCTGTACAACACCGGTTAGAGAATTGACTATATGTTGAATCTCTAACGCGAGGAAATGAACCATCTGACCGGAGCTATGTCTTTTGCATGAGGAACCACCCCAGTGAACCTAACTCTCCAAGGAATGTTTTTCTTCCTAAGTTATTCCTATTACTTGTTGTGTTAGTTAGTTTAAGTCTAAACCTTTACCAATTAAAGTTTGTGTTTTATTTCTTAAGCTAACCTTGAAATGAAATAAGACCAATTCACTTGGAATTGGTATCATTGATAGCTTGTTAATCTTTCCCAATGGACGATCCTAGAGCCACTATACTATAGTAGCTTTTTCTTTGCTACCCTAGTGTATGGTGTTATAGGTTATAAATTTTGTTGATTACTCCCTCAATCAAGGAGCACCAGCTGAACACGAATCAGCTGAGACACCAATTGGGCATGAATCAATGTCGGTTGGGGGGAGTGATTACTACTCAAAAAGTGTTATTTGATAGCTTGTAATTAACTCTTTTAAACACTTTTGAGTAGTAGTTATCACCTTTTAACCCAATTAACATATTAAGGATCCTTGCAATCAATTCTAATCAAATTATGTTAAGTTTTGGTGTTTTGATAGCTTTTTAATCACCAAAGCAATCCGAGATTGAGGAGAGTTCTTTGGAATTCATGGCAAAAGATGTCCGGACAGGGCGTCTAGACACACCATCGGAGGGCGGCGGAACGTGTCGCTGGGCAGGCTGTCGGAATGATGTAGCAAGGCTTGCTCACTTTAGTCAATGATCCGGACAACATATCCGGATAGGATATGCTATCGTCTTGTGATGTTCACGAGCGCCGTGTTCTTCTCCCTGAGGGAGTATGGATAAGGGAGCGCACCGCGTGTCCTCTTGGGGAATCCGGATGGAGTTGCTCCGGATAGCGATGCGAGCTCCGTGTCATCAGGGGTAGGGGTCCCTACACCTTGCACACACAGACGGTCCCCCTTGCGACTTTCCACCTTATCCGGATATTTCACATCCGGTGCCTGACGCCAGATGGGAGAGGAGGACGTTTCACCTTCTCCGGATCTCTCACATCCGAAAATTTGTCCGGTCAGACATATCCGGATCCTCTGATAGCGCTTACCCGGAGAGTTTTGCAGCCATTTTACACAGTGCAACGGAATTTTTCCTTAAGCTTCTTGATATTTCCGACCGACATTTTGAGATATTTTGCTTTAGATATTTGATGTCTAAATCCCCAAACTCTCCTTGTAACCCACCTATCATAGGATTCCTTAGTCTTTAGGTAAGAACAAAGGGTGAATAACCTCTTCTATATAGTTTGTAATTTTCTTTACAAAAGGATTATTATGTAATCAGCGGAAGGAAGAAATATATTTTATAGAGCACTTGCTTTGTTTTTCCTTGATATTTTTGTTTTCTCGTTAGTTTTCTTTCTAGCCAAACAAGCTCTGAGGAAGTTTCTTCAGAGAATGAGTGGCTAGACTTTTAGTTCCTTGGAGCTAAGGTTGCTGGGAAAGGTTCCAAGTGCAAGAATTTATAGCTTTGTGGTTTCAGCCATTAATGAAGAGAAAGTGTGATCCTTTAATGATTTCTATGTTTTTAGTTAACTTAAAACACCTTCAATTCACTTGAGCCAACACCTGGTAAGGCAAGTGATCTCTGTCCATGGAGATATACTAGTTTACCTCTTGCAAGCTTTTAGGAAGTGACTTGAAGGTAGGATTTTCTAGAATTGCCAACACTTGGTAAGCTTTTGGACTTTAAGGAGACATCCATTAGTTATCTCTTGCGAGCTTGAGAAGGGAAGTCCAAAGTTAAAGATCACCTTGAATGGAAAATGCTAGGTGAGAGGCACGAGCCATTGCAAGTTGCATTAGTGACAGTGAATTAGAGCTGAAATCCATTTGAAGGATACATCTGTACAACACTGGTTAGAGAATTAACTATATGTTAATTCTCTAATGCGAGGAAATGAACCAAATGACCAGAGCTTTGTTTTTGCATAAGGAACCTCCCCTGTGAACCCAAACCTCCAAGGAATGTTTTTCTTCATAAGTAATTTCCATTACTTTCTTTTTAGTTAGATTGAAACAAAACCTCGTTTAACCAAAGTTTGTGTTTTATTTCTTAAGCTTACCTTGACATGAAAAAGCACCAATTTAACTTTGAATTGGTATCAGTTGTGAGTTGAAAACCCTTCCCAGTGAACGATCTTAGAGCCACTATGCTATATTAGCTAAAGCTATCCTAATGCATGGTGATATAGGTTATAAATTTTGTTGATTACTCCCTCAATCAAAGAGCACCAACTGGACATGAATCAGTTGAGACACCAATTGGGAATGAATCATTCATCCTATTTTATTGAGGATGAGGTTCAAATTTTTATTGCATTTGAATCCTAATTATTTGTCCATAGAAAATTAAAAAGAAATTTTGGATGTCACAAATGAGAAACTGAAAGTTTTGAGTGCATTCTAAAGGTAATGTTTTTAAGTCTTACTTTTCATTGTTTGCTTATGTTTGCTATATAGGAATTGAGTTCACCTATTATAGGCAAATGAATTGTTCTTGGATGTCAAAAGATAGAAGATCAAAAGACTATGAGGATGGGGTTGAAACTTTTATTTCATTTGCAGTTCAAAATTCTGCAAATCAAAGCTCTATCAAATGCTTATGTTTACAGTGTGAAAATTTGATATTCAATACTCCTCAAAAGAATAGAGAACACCTATTCTTTTATGGAATTGACCAAAGTTACCATAATTGATTTTGGCATGGGGAGGCAACTATAAGTAGTGGACCACCAACTACAAGAACTGAATGTTTTGATAGAATTCATGTTGGTAATATGGATTATACAATAGAAATGGTTGAAGTTGCACAAGACGATTATAAGGCTAATCCAAAATTATTTGAAAGGTTGCTTGAAGATGCTGAAAAACCTTTGTATCTCAATTGCAAAAACTTCACCAAATTATTTGCATTAGTTAAATTATACAATCTGAAAGGAAGATATGGGTAGTCTGATAAAAGCTTCTCTAAGTTATTAAGCTTACTTGGTGATATGTTGCCTTTCAACAATGAGTTGCCATTGTCTATGTATGAAGCAAAAAAACATTGAATGCATTGGGAATGGAATATGAAAAAAAATACATGCAGATCCCAATGATTGCATACTTTTTAGGAATGAGTTAAAAGATACATCTTCATGTCCTACATGTGGAGCTTCAAGGTGGAAGGTGAATAGAAAAGGAACCAAAAAGACTAAGGGAGTTCCTGCTAAAGTGATGTGGCATTTTCCACCTATCCCATGATTTAAAAGAATGTTTCAATCCTTAAAAATCGTAAAATACCTCATATGGCATGCACAAGGTGAAGAATTCGATGAAAAAATGCATCATCCATCAAACACCCCATCATGGAAAGTAATTGACCATAGATGGCTTGATTTTGATGCAGAACCTAGAAACCTTAGACTTGCCATTTTAGTAGATGGCATAAATCCCTAAAGTTCCTTGAGCAGTAGGCATAGTTGTTGGCTAGTTGTCATGATCACTTAAAACCTTCCACCGTGGTTGTGCATGAAGAGAAAATTTATTATGTTATCTTTGTTAATATCAGGTCCACAACAGCCTGGCAATGACATAGATATCTATTTAACACCATTGATTGAGGACCTCAAAACCTTGTGGGAGATATGGGTAGAAGCTTATGATGTATATCAAATAGAGGTCTTTACATTAAGGGTTGTTCTATTATGGACAATAAATGATTTTCCTGCATATGAAAACTTATCTGGTTGCACAATCAAAGGTTATTTTTCTTGTCCAATATGTGGACCAGAAACCTATTCACATAGGTTGAAGCATGGGAGAAGAAACTCATTTATAGGCCACAGATGTTTTCTTCCATGCAATCATCCTTTTAGGAAACATAAAAAGGCATTCAATGGAAAGCA
The DNA here is from genome assembly GCF_030704535.1 of Vitis vinifera. NCBI lineage: Eukaryota > Viridiplantae > Streptophyta > Magnoliopsida > Vitales > Vitaceae > Vitis > Vitis vinifera. The sequence goes on from NC_081819.1 coordinate 5,192,587, forward strand.
AGAGTTTCGATCACCTCCACAACCATTAACTAGAGAGGAAATACTATTGAAAATGAATGCCATTTGTAATTCATGGGGGAAAAAAGGGTAACACATGATAAATCCAATGTGACTTCTACCAATTGTGGAAAGAAAAAGTCCATTTTCTTCGAACTTGAGTATTGGAGATATTTGCATGTTCGTCATAATTTGGATGTAATGCACATTGAGAAAAGTGCTTATGAAAGCATCATTGGTATAATACTTAACATTATAGGAAAGACAAAAGATGGACTCAATTCTTGACTAGACCTTATGGACATGGGTTTAAGGTGTGGATTGGCACTAAGATTTGAATCGAATCGAACTTACCTCATGTCTGCATGTTATACATTGTCTAGAATGGAGAACAAAGTATTTTGTCAAACTTTAATTGAGTTAAAGGTTCCTGAAGGTATTGCTCAAACTTTAGAAATCTTGTGTCAATGGAAGATTTGAAGCTCTATGGCCTTAAGTCTCATGATTATCATACATTGATGCAAACAATTGTTACTAGTGGCATTGCAATCACTTTTTCAAAAGCATGTATGACATGCTATTGCTAGATTGAGCTTTTTTTTTCAATGCTTTATCTAAGAAGGTGGTTGATGTGTCTACATTGGATAAGTTACAAAATGAACTAGTTGTGGCATTGTGCTTGCTTGAAAAGTACTTTCCATCATCCTTCTTTGATATCATGATTCATTTAACGGTTCCTCTTGTTAGAGGGGTGAGACTTTATGGACTGATTTATTTTAGATGGATGTACCCATTTGAAAGGTTCATGAAAGTATTAAAGGGTTATGTGCAAAACCGTAACCACCTTAAAGGTTGCATTGTTGAATGCTATATTGTAGAGAAAGCTATTGAATTTTGTACAGAGTACTTATCAAATATGGATGCAATTAGGGTTCTTAGTAGCACTAATGTTGACCATAAAGTTGGGGCGCCTATTCCTAGAGGTCATATCACTGAAGTTGATTCTAATTTGTTGTTACAAGCACATCATTATGTGTTAGAAAATACAACTATCATCCAACCTTATATCAAGTAAGGGTCAACTATTTTGATTTTATGTGTAGATTACTTAAACTAAATTTGGAAACTTATTGTTACTTTCTTATGCATATCTTATAGAGAACACATGAAATGGTTAAAATTGAACAATCGTCGTCAATCTAAGAGACAAAAGTGGCTACAAGAAGAACACATATGAACATTCACTCATTGTTTGCGAAAAAAGGTGTTGAATTTATTGTAAAAATTGCACCATTCTTAGCACTAATCATAAAAAATATTAATAACTATGGCCTATTCAAACAGGTTGAAGTTGCCATTGTTGACAAAGAACCTTTATCTGAAACCCTAAGATGGATAGCACATGGTCCTACCCACTACGTGTCCAAGTATCATGGCTATGTTATAAATGGGTGTCGTTACAATACAAAAGATCGTGATGACTTATGAGTTACCCATAATAGTGGAGTTAGCATTGTAGCAACAATAATGTAAATTTCTAGTGCCAAGGATAAGAATCCGGTATTTGGTGAGCTATGTTTCTATGGGATTATTACTAAGATCTAGGATCTTAATTATACCATGTTTAGGATTCCAGTTTTCAAGTGCAATTGGGTTGATAATAAAAGCAGCTTTAAAGTTGATGAGTTTGGGCTTACATTAATTGACTTCACTAAGATGGCTCATAAATCAAATCCATTCATTTTAGCCTCCCAAGCTAAGCAAGTATTCTATGTACAATACCAACTTGATCAAAGATGGTTAGTTGTTTTGTCAACTCCTCAAAGAGACTTCTTCAAAAGAGAGGATTCTGAGGACTTCATGCATAATTCTATTGAACACCATCCTCTCATTACCACCTTGCCACAACTTGAATAATTTGATGCAATGGATGACTCTGATGTCATTTGCATTCGAGGAGACTGTGGATTGATAACAAATCTTCTATGTAACTAAATTTAAGACCTTGTTCTTTTGATGTCAAGGTTGTAACTATCCCATTAACTTGTTAATATTGAAATTCTGCATTTTTGTAAATAGTTGTTTATTTATTTTCTAAGGTCATTAAATTCATCATTTCTATTGATTTATTGATTCCCTATTTCATTATTATTACTATGCACATATTTCTTCAAGAAATAAAGACTTTGAAAATACTATCTAGCTAAACAATGAGTGACATTATAAAAATAATTATGAGTGACAATTAAAAAAAAAATTATGACTAGCATTCAGTTTTTTTTTATTGCTTTAAGGTTTATTTTGAATTTCAAATTTTTTGAATTAATGTAAGAAATATGAATAAATGGATTCATGTGGCATTGAGTCAGTGTTATAAGAATTATCAAGTCATGCAATTTATATGGATTTGTGAATGAGTGGATTTATGTGATTAATTTTTGAAAGTAATTGTTCTAATTAAATCATCGAGTAGATCTCTTTTATATTGAATATCATGATTTTGGATATCAATTTATCTCAAAGTGATCTAAAGGGTAATACAAGGATATTAATTTGTCTCATCTCAAAGCTTATGATTTCTAGTTCCATAAGAAAAAAGGTCAGCAAGGATCTTCTAGTAAGTTTTTATTATTATTATTATTATTAAATATTTCATGACAACATGTTAATGTTGTTATCTAGCATGTAAATTATTCATAGTATGCTCCTTTTACTAATATGAGTGCATAGTATACAAAATTAATTTTTGCTTGCAATTAAAGGCTTTACTTATCATTTCTCGTTGATGTATTATAAGCATGGATTCAAAGGAAGAGAAAACCCCAACACAAAAAAAATATAGAGGGACAACAAGGAAATCCATGATTATAAGGAATAGGAATAGAGAGATAAAGTTGGTCATAAAGTACAATGCTGGTGGTATCTATGTAGGAGAATCTTCTGTGCACCTAACAAGCTACTTAGGTGTATTAGCACGTATGTTGGTGCTAATCAGATATAACACATGGTGAGATGTCCTTGAACGATTGAAGGATAAGGTGTGGGACTCTATTGAGGTAACTTAATTTTTATTTTTTTAACATAAATGAGTATTCTATAATGTCTACATTTCTTTAAAATTTGAAGGTACTATTGACTTTGTAATTTGTAGATTGCTTTTACATTAAACAAGAAAAGCAGAAGGAATTGTATGCTTACATTGGGAAAATGTTTCCAATATTTTAAGAACATGTTGATTGTGAAACATATGCTTCCTTTTAAAGATGAGACAGAGCTTCTTGAGAAACCACCAACTGAATATCATTTTATCGATGATGAAAATTGGAATATTTTTGTAAAAAATAGGTTGTCTGAAAAATTTCAGGTACAAATACAATTAACATTAAACATACTGCATGCATCCACATATATATATACTAATCATCCATTTTAATTTGTAGGAATATAGGGAAGTACAAAAACAGAGAAGGAAGAAACATATATATAATCATCATCTAAGTAGAAAAGGGTATGTTGGACTTGAGGAAGAGATGGTAAGTTTTTGTTAATTCTTATTGTGGTTTAATTTTATATGATTGTATAGGTAATGAAGAAATAGTTTATGTAGGTTTCTTAATTGTTTCTTTTTTGACAAAAAAAGAAAAAAAACGTGTCCTCTAATAACTATTTTAAATTTTCCATTTCTATTAGATGATTGAAGTTGGTTCCATAGAAAGCAGTGATAGGAGTTTACTTTGGAAGAGAGAAATGCAAAATTAAAAAAAAAAAAAAAAAAAAAAAAGATGGTAGTTATGATGATGTGGTCATACTAGTAGTGGAAATTATAGTAAGTAGACATTTTGTACCCAAAAATCACATCTTTAATTTTACCTATTTCAAAGTTAACTTCATAACTTCATCTTATTTTAGGATGAACTGATAAAAGAGTCTCAAGAGAGTGGCATAAGCTAGAGTGGGAGTAATGACATACTTGCTCAAGCACTAAGTACTCCCGAGTATACTGGTTATGTTCGGGCTAAAGGGAAGCACTACATGCTTCGACAATATTTCAATAGTATGTTAGAAAGTGTTGTGAGGCATATTTTAAAAGCAATTCAAGAACGTCAAGTTAATTTTAAGGCTGATGTGTTAGTGAAACTATCTCAGATAGGAGTTGCTACACTAATTTGTGCCCTGCTGGTGTACCTTGATTCCAGTCCTCAGACGGGAGTAATCAACAAAATTTATAACCTATTACACCATGTACTAGGATAACCTCAGCTAGCATGGCATAGTGGCTCTAAGATCGTTCACTGGGATGGGTTTTCACTTCACAATTGATATTAATTCAAAGCTGAATTAGTGCTTTTTCATTTCAAGGTTAGCTTTAAAAGAAAACATAATCTTTGGTGGAAAAATGATTGGTTTTAAGCTAACCAAAAATAATAGTAACTGAAATTACTAATAAAGAAAAGCGTTTCTTGGAGTTTCAGATTACTAGGCTCAGGTGATTTAAACCACCTCCCAAAGGCTCGCAAGAGGTAAACTAGTGTATCTCAATGGACGGAGACCACTTGCCTTACCAAGTGTTGGCCCAGGTGATTTTAAGTTAACTAAAAAGATAAAAACCATTAACGGGTCTCACTTTCTCTTCATTAAAAGATGAAACAACAAAACTACCAATTCTTGCACTCGGCACCTTACCCGGCTTTCTTCACTCTAAGAGACAAAGAACCTAGCCACTCATCCTCTGAGAAAACATCCTCAGAGTTTGATTTGCTAGAAATAAAAATAACAAGAAACAAAAATATGAAGGAAAACAGAGCAAGTGCTCTGTAGATATATTTCTTACTATCGTTGATTACATATCTGATATATGATTCTCCTCTTTTCCTTACATTGGTTCAAAGATATATATAGGGAAGATATTTTCTAAGAAATATCCCAATAATATCTTTGACTGATTACAAGGAGAAAATATCTTGAGAAAAAAATCTAACTAAGTCAGTTGCAAATATCTGAGTTTACACAGGTGGATTTCGCAAGGTGATTCACATGTTAAATTATCCATTTTGCAAGTTTGAACTTTGGTTTTGCAACTTAGAGGTGATTTCACAACTTGGAGATGATTTTGCAACTTGGAGATGATTCGCAACTTCATTTTCAGCTTGGAGGTGATTTCTCAAGTGGTTCACAGTTGCGAAGATGGAGGCATGGGCTGTGAAATGGCACTTGCGTGCCAAAGGTGGGTTTTGCATCTCATTTCGCAGCTACAAAATTTTCGCACAGCTTGATGCAGTTGTCTTCAAACAGCCATAACTTCTTCGTTTCAACTCTAATTCATGCACCATTTAAAGAAATGGACTCCTGACTTCCCGAGCTTCGGAACGACATATAGTATGCATGAAATGGACTCTAGGAAGTACTCGAAATGTGTCCAACAGTTGCTGTCCTTTTGAATTTCTTCATGTTAGATTTCTCTCTTTTTCCTCCTTGCATTCTTGATTGGCTTTGGCAAAGAACTACGAAGCTCCAAAGCTTGGATTATTCATGTAAATGAGCTTCCATTTGATTTTCCATGGATTATATAAAGCTCTCCCTCATCTTAGATTGCTTTGGTGATCAAAAAGCTATCAAAAACACCAAAACTTAACACAATTTGATTAGAAACGATTGCAAGGGTCCTTAACATGCCAATTGAGTTAAAAGGTAATAACTACTACTCAAAAGTGTTTAAAAGAGTTAATTACAAACTATAAAATAGCAATTTTTGAGTAGTAATCATACACCACAATCCGAAGTGAGTAGTTCTAACATGAAATCAAAAGTGTTGCTCCTACCAAAAGTAGTGGAGAAACTAATTCGTAAAGTTTAGGAGGAAACCTTAACTGTGAAAATAGAACCACACATGAAGGTGTGTTATTTTCAATTTACATTTCCTAGTTCAATGACATAATTGTAACAAATTCCTAGATAATTTTCATAAATAATTTCTTCCAATCGCTTATATTTTTGTTCGATTGATACTTGCATTTTAGGTAGATTCTATTACAGTATAATTAATACTACTAATATTCTATTCCACTACAATAGGTACTTATAAAAGATGTAACTTTATGTCTTAAATATAGCCCTAACATAGTTAATGCACCTTAAACTTCAATTATTTATTATTTTTTATATTAAAATTAAGAATTTAATTTAATTTTGAAGGCAACAAAATGTGGGTTGACGATAAGGACCAAGGAAAATACAGTGGTTGGTGGAACAATTGTAATGTCCCAACTACCTAGTTGTTTTGGATGCACCCTATGAGTCAAATACACCACTTCCTAATCCCATTCCTGGTCAAGCTACAACAATTGGAGTGGCAATGGGCTACCAAGATTTATGGTAAACCCATTTAGTCAATTTCAATACTAAATTCATCCAGGCGTGTTATTTTCATTTGCAACAGTTTATAAAGAGATGTATATCATTTGAAAACAGGGTGCTTTCTTTAATAGGAATCTCATAAAGGGAAGAGACAAAAAACAAAAGAAAATGAATTGAAAAATGGTGAAAACCCTCAAGATATCAAGAATTTTGATGCATTAGTAGGTCTCATGCTAAAGGAGGGGAAATTACAAGGTGTGAAGGTCCCAAATGATGTATTTGGTGAGAGTTTTAAGACCTTCCTTATGAAAGAAGACATGGATAGGATAATTTTATTGAAGAAAGTGTTAGCTAATTGTGTCATATATTATATATGGTAAATAATTTTATAACTTGCCAATATGTGTTAATTATATATATATATATATATAAGTAAAGTATTCATTTCTTATCAAGGTATGTGGAATTTAAACAGGCACCTGCAGAAAAAGATAAGTGATACTAGGCTCACCAAACGATTTGTTTTTATCAATCCAGCTTTGGTCTCTAAAGCTAGAATGGGTGAGACAACAAAGGAAAATGGGTCAAGGTTGATTGCAAATTGTTTAATGCATGCAAAACGTGGTGGCTACATTTTTATTCCATATAACCCTGAGTAAGTCACAAAAAATACAAAGTTTTTTTTTATGTTAAATAGCTTAATCAATGCTAATTAGTAAATAATATCTAATTTACTATTGTAGTTTCCACTGGGTCTTGGTGGCGTTGGATATGAGGACAATGACTATGTACTACCTCGATCCAATGCAAAAGCAACCATGTGATGATCTTAAGGAAATTGTTAGCATGTAAGTGTCTTCATTTCCATACTTGAATATAGTGCATAGTATCTAAAACATTAATTTTTTTTTTTCCATGTGGGGCACTACAAATTCATCCACCAGAGAAAAGAAAATCATCAAAGAGGGAACCGACATGGGTAAAAGTAGTGGTAAGTTACTTATTTAGAGTAAGATATATCATATGACCACTTATATCGACCCATAAAATTTGAATATGGTTTTTTGTTTTGTCACTTAGATAATAATGACATAAAACATCATGTTATTAATGTCTTTATAGTACCATAATTCATATGTGTGCCTATAGTGCCCAAGACAACTAGGTACTGTGGAGTGTGGCTATTGTGTGATGAGATACATAGAAGATATCATTGTTGATCCAAGCCTCCTATCCACAAAGGTATGTACTCATTAATAAATTTTATTAGTTTCCATACTTTAGTAATTTTTTGTTAACTTAACTAATCATCATGTATGTATAATTAATTATTAGTTTAAAGGAAAAAAGAAATCGTATAGTGAAGTCGAGCTTAATGAAGTACGATCTAAGTGGGTTATGTTGGCAACTCAATTAATTCTTACCCATGCTTGAAGGTATAAATTAACATCTACAATGCTTGATTTTAATTATTAATGAAGTCTTGAATGGAATAATTTTTTTAATTTACCATCTTATGTGTGCAGATGCCCTCATTTCAGTCCATTAAGAGTTGTAGATCACATTTTCATGATTCTCATATGTTCTCATCTCATGATAAGTAATTTTTTCCTCCATAGTAATATAAGATAATAGTTTTATGCATAAACTATTTCAATATAACAAATCAAATTATTACATCATCACCAATGTTGTTACATGGAGAAGTTATTTTTGTTATTGTTGTATGGAGAAGAAGCATATAATTTGTGAACTCAATAAATCAAATTATTATATCATTATCATCAATGTTGTCATTATTATTGTTGTTGTTGCATGAAGAAGTTGTTATTGTTATATGTTTGAGCTAAACAAATCAAATTATTACTAATATAATTATCACCATCATCAATGTTATTGTTATTGTTGTTGTTGTTGTTGTGACATGGAGAAATTGTTATTGTTGTTGGAGAGGTTGTTTTTGCATGAAAAGGTTTTTGTTGGATGGAAAGATGGTAGAGAGCTTCTTTTGTGTAGGGTCAATTATTATATTTTGGTTATAATTTTGGAATAAAAAATAAAGGCAAGTTTTAGAATGGTTGTTATTATGACATTTAACCAATGATTTGTAGGTTTCTATTTCTTTGGTTATGCTCTATTAATTTTTAGTTTAATACTCTTTTTTTCCTTATGGAATGTTATTAGTCAACTAAATTTGGTAATATAGGAAAGTTGTAAGAAGAAATTAAGGCATTTGCAAATGGTTAGTATTAAATGTCTTATATTACTAGATATGATGATTTATGATTGAAACTAATTATAAACCATACCTATTGGTATCTTCATATATATATATATATATATATATATATATATATATATATATATATATATTTATGAGAAATGAGTTTCATATGTTAGAAATAGATAAGAAAATATTATATTACATTCCATATTGTAGAATTTATACCATTGAAAGCCTAACTTGTTTCCTCTAACTTAATAATAAACTAAAAAGCCTATTAATATTTTATAAACAAGTATCAAATTAAACAATTTTTCATCTTCATTAAAGCATAACATCTCATTAAATACCAAGTTATTCTCACTTGCACTTCTTTCATTGACCATTTATAGATTTAAATTTAACTTTCATTGCATATATATTAACTAAACGTAATTTGTTTCTTCTATTGTTTTGTTTTGTTTTTTTAATGTATACAGGTAAAAGATTTCAACTTCAAGAGTGAGTATGCAATCAATAGGAATACTTTTGGCTTCTTTTTCTTCTTCTTCTTCTTCTTCTTCTTGTAACATTATTTTTGATAAGGAATTTAGAGACCTTGCTTTTTTCTACATGTGTACTTGTTTTATGTTGGAGTTGGAAAATATGCTTGTTGTAAATATTTTGATACATTAACAAATTTATGTATTAATTAACTATGTAGAGATTAGTTCTTTATCATGATATTATTCCCAAATTTATTCAATTTCTTTTGGAAGATATAGTTATTAATATTGAAGTTATTGTTTTGCACTTTATAAAAATTCATGTAGCCAAAAATATATATAACAGGACATACAAAATATATCATTTCAATAGGGGGATTTTCAATATTATTATCCACATAAGATGACACTTTTTTTAGTGTCAAAATAGACAAATGATGTTTTGGACATTCCTCGGTGCTAATGTAAGTGTTAACATAGGTAGATCAATAATGACGCTTTTAAAAGTGTCAATATAGATCAATCAACAATGACTCTTTATAAAGCGTTAAAGATAATGAACATTAAAGATGACACTTTAAAAGTGTCAACATTGGAAATTTGGTGGAAATAATGGCACTTAAAGAATGTCATGCTTTTGGAAAGATGACACTTGGCTAAGCATCAATGTAAGTGCTTTTATAGATGATGCTTTCTAGAAGCGACATGGAAGCGTCATTATTGGTCTTTTTTCTTATAGTGTCACTAACTTCTTTAACAAGAAAATTTTATTCCCAATAGTTTTTTGTTCAAACACCAATTCCAATTTCTTCTAAAGATTATAGACATTTGTTTTCATTTGCCACATGATGACTGATGCGACTCATGGTAGCTTAGCTTTAAAGGCGTATCAATAAAATTTATACCTTAAATACTATTACTAAAGTAGCCAAGCTACTATAGCATAGTGGTTCTAGGATCGTTCATTGGGAAGGGTTTTCGCAAACACAAGTGATATTCAAATTAGGAAAATAGGTGATTTTCTTATGGATGTTAGCTTTAAAAGAAGATGTAAATGTTTTAGAAAGATTTAAACTAATCTAAGCTAACATTAAAGACTAAAATGAAAGGGTGTAAAAACAAGTTTCTCAAAGATAGGATGGCTATGCTCTGGCTCTTATGCAAATTGGAAATCTCAGGATAGGCTCCTCGCGTTGGGGTTGCAACTATGGTGATGCTTGCTTCCCGAACCGGTATGGATTTAGCAAATCAAGTTTTAATCCTTTAAAATGGCAAAACAGATGGTAGTGAATTTCATCAATGGTTATTCACCTTAGACTTCCTTTGAATGGCTCGTAAGAGATGACTAATGGTCTAAAGCCAAAAGCTTACCAAATATTGGCAACTCAAAGTCATTCCAGGTGATAAACTCACCTTTCAATGGCCATTGAAATTGGTTCTAACGAATTAATGCAAAACTTGGAATTGAAAACCTCACCTTCCAATAGCTCGTAGGAGATAACTAATGGATAGAAATCCAAAATCTTATCAAGTATTGGCCGTTGGAAGTTGTCCAAAGGAAATAAAAACCAAACTTTGCATTAATGAACCATTAATGAAAAACGACTACCTTACCTTCCAGGTGCAAGAGATTTCCATGGGATTGCATCCAAGCCATCACATAACATTCATACTTTGAGAAACTAAAAGTTTTAGCTGATCATCCTCTGAGGAAAAGTCCTCAGAGGCTGTTTGGCTACTAAGAAAATAAAAATGGGGAAGAACAGGAGAAGAGAGAAAAACAGAGCTTTATATATTTCTAAGTTAATGTACAGAGGATCGATCACCCAATTATCCAATATTCAATCCCTTTTGGAGCATTGTGCACCTCTATATATAGCAAAATTACAAGATAAAGCCTTATGTCGGCTGAATACAAGGTTACAAAAGGAATTTACACGAGAAAATATCAAGCTAAAAATATCTGGGAAGTCAGTGGTGCGTGCATGGAGAAACAGAGGAAATTTAGCAAGGTAAAATGCACCTTGCGAAATTTTGGCAAGGTAAAATGCACCTTGCGAAATTTTCGCAAGGTGAATTACTCATGATGCGAAGTGCCATATTTTCGCATCATGAGTAAATTCACCTTGCCAAATTTGGCAAGGTGCATTTTCACCTTGCGAAAATTGCATTTTGGCAAGGTACTTTGCCTTGCCTTGCGAAATGGCTATTCCTTTGTTTGTGCTCGTGTTTCCACTTGAAATTCAAGCCTGTAAACTTCCAAAATCCTTGCTTTAACTTGTCCAAGTAGCTCCTCCATCATTTGGCATGCTTGAATTGATTCATAAGCTGATAAAAACATGTAAACTTGCCACAAAATGGTTAAAACCAATTACTAAGGACCTTAATGAATTAATTGGGTTAAATGAATATGATTACTACTCAAAGGTGCTTAAAACCATTATAATTAGGTCTACAAAATAGCACTTTTTGGTAGTAATCAATGACGTGAGGATATGTCAATCCATTGCTTAATATAGACAATTGCCTTTTCATTCAGCTTATTCTATTCCAAATCAGAAATATATTTTAGTCTAGCTTTTTCACCCTTAAGAGTATCTGACAAATCTTTGATGGTGAGAAAATCTTCCATTATGGACTTCCATATAACCTAATTTGAATTGTTAAGTTTTCCCATGGAGGTTGAGTTCCCTTCTATTTCCATCCATTTTAAGAATAAGAGTTCCCACAACCTGACTCTGATACCACTTGTTGGGAAGATAAAAGTATAGATCTAGAGTATTCACCCACCAAGTTTAAAAGATTCCTCCACAATAATAACCACCACTCAAGAATAATAACAACCTAACAAGAATCAAGAATGATAATCTAAGAATATTCAATTAAAAAAGAGACACCAAATATAACATGGAAAAACCCTCGAAATGAAGGTAAAAAACCATAGAGAAAATTTCTTCCACTTCAATAAAATAGGGATACAATAATTAAGTTCTCATAAGTTTGTTTACCTTGAAAACTTATATAAATATTTCAATGCTTGAGGTGTAAATCATCACCCCATAAAAAAATTAACAAAAAGAAATCAGGGAGAAAACATACCATATAAATTCCCCAAAAAGATTGATTAAGGAATCTATAACTTCATCCTTAAGCCTTAGAATAGTGCCTAGAATATAACGCTGATTTTCTTTCCTTTTCTCAATCAAATCCCCTTATGTCATAATACCAAAGCTCTAACATTATTTATATATATTTAGGCTAGAGGAATACCCAAATATAAAATAACCTAATACATGGGCTCATAGGCTGGACAAACATAGTCTAATAAAAGGACTAAAACTTAAGTCTCTTTGGTGGGAGCAATGAACCAGCAACATGAATAAAAGCCTTTTCTACACCAAGAAACTACATCATGCTTCCAAGCTATTTTGCAAGATGATTACTACCAAAAAGTGATATTTTGTAGACCTAATTATAATGGTTTTAAGCACCTTTGAGTAGTAATTATATTCATTTAACCCAATTAATTCATTAAGGTCCTTAGTAATTGGTTTTAACCATTTTGTGGCAAGTTTACATGTCTATATCAGCTTATGAATCAATTCAAGCATGCCAAATGATGGAGGAGCTACTTGGACAAGTTAAAGCAAGCTTTTAGCTACACCAAAGCAAGCCAACAAAAGGAGAAAAGCAAAGAGAAGCAAAAAGAAGCAAGGAGGAAAACAGAGGACAGCAGCTGCAGTCTTCTTTGGCACTTTTGGAGCACTTACCGATGCCCATTTTCTACATGCTATATACCATTTCAAAGCTCAGGAAGTCAAGAATCCAACGCTTCAAACCGTGTACGATTTGGAGCTGAAATGAGGAAGATATGGCCTTCGGAAGACAACTGCTCCAGGCTTGTGCGAAACTCGCACACCCCCTCAGCCGTGCGAATGGTGTGCGAAACTCGCACACCCCCTCAGCGTGCGAATGGTGTGCGAAACTCGCACACCCCCTCAGCTGTGCGAACGGTGTGCGAAACTCGCACACCATTCGCACACCCCTTTGCGTGGTGCGAATTTTCCCCTGTTTCTGCCGACTCCACACGATATCTTTTCTTTTGGATATTTTTGTATAAATTTCCATTCTTCTCCTTGTAATCCACCAATCATAAGATTTATTAGCTAGGAAGGTTGGAAAAACTTCTCTATTTATATCCCCTTTGCATCCGTTGTAATATATATATAGATATAGAATACGTATTACGTTTTACACTTATAAAAATACAGAGCTCTCTCGTTTCTCTTTTCTCTTTACTATTTCTATTTTCTTAGTAGCCAAACAGCCTCTGAGGGCTTTTCCTCAGAGGATGATTGGCTAAAACTTTTAGTTTCTCAAAGTATGGATGTTATGTGATGGCTTGGATGCAATCCCATGGAAATTTCTCGCACCTGGAAGGTAAGGTAGACGTTTTTCATTAAAGGTTCATTAATGCAAAGTTTGGTTTTTATTTCCTTTGGACAACTTCCAACGACCAATACTTGATAAGCTTTTGGATTTCTATCCATTAGTTATCTCCTATGAGCTATTGGAAGGTGAGGTTTTCAATTCCAAGTTTTGTATTAATCCGTTAGAACCAATTTCAATGGCCATTGAAAGGTGAGTTTATCACCTAGAATGACTTTGAGTTGCCAATATTTGGTAAGCTTTTGGCTTTAGACCATTAGTTATCTCTTACGAGCCATTCAAAGGAAGTCTAAGGTGAATAACCATTGATGAAATTCACTACCATCAGTTTTGTCATTTTAAAGGATTAAAACTTGATTTGCTAAATCCATACCGGTTCGGGAAGCAAGCATCACCATAGTTGCAACCCCAACGCGAGGAGCCTATCCTGAGATTTCCAATTTGCATAAGAGCCAGAGCATAGCTATCCTATCTTTGAGAAACTTGTTTTTACACCCTTTCATTTTAGTCTTTAATGTTAGCTTAGATTAGTTTAAATATTTTTAAAACATTTACATCTTCTTTTAAAGCTAACATCCATAAGAAAATCACCTATTTTCCTAATTCGAATATCACTAGTGTTTGCGAAAACCCTTCCCAGTGAACGATCCTAGAACCACTATGCTATAGTAGCTTGGCTACTTTAGTAATAGTATCTAAGGTATAAATTTTGTTGATACGCCTTTAAAGCTAAGCTACCATGAGTCGAATCACAAGATTTATCAAGCATTCCCCATAAGCAATAAGTTGCACACCAACAAGCTTTTGAAACAAGAGCAATTAAATTTGGAGTAATGGTGTTCATTGTCACGCCCCGAATTCTAGGCAACCTAAAATTCGACCTATAACCCAAGTCAAAGGTTTGACCCTAAAGGTTATTCCTATCTAGTCAAATACAAGGATCATTTAGGTATGTCTCAGTTACTACAACAAGAAGAGAAAGAAAAATTAATAAGAGATCTTCATACATTATAGTAATTCAATAATAAATCACACTATACAACTCAACATAAACTATTACATTTGGAAGAATTACAAAAGAATCAAGGTAATTGTAGTCTTCATGGCAAAGTCTCTTCAAGAGTTCTAATGGGTATTGATCTTTTCATCAAATTATATTTGCATCTAAAGGGGAAAAAGGGTGAGCATTTCCACTATGCTTAGTAGGAGCATTTCCACTCGAGGGAAGGAATAATAACTTACATCATATAAAAGCTTAACAAGAATATTAAAACACCCAATTTATCCACCAATAAGACTTAATAAACTTTAATGAGATAAGCATGCCCGCAGTTTTATAATAACATAGAATATTTATTTGTTACTAGCATATTTACAACCCAATATGTTTATGTCAAGTAAGGAACATACGAAATTTTAATTTATTGGAACATTCACCCTATGAAACATTTGAACTATATAAAAACATGGTACTCAACATAATTAAAATGTTAAAAAAAATCCAATATATGAAATTTATATTCATGATAATGCTCGTGTAGACATAATCAAATAATGCAATCTTGTTTTTAGGCATTCATCGAATGATTTGCGTCCACACCTTAATACACTCCTCATTTGGAGTATTCTTGGGGTAAACTTCTGTTTTTTGTACACTAGGGATTTCACCCCCTTCTTAATTCATCCTCTCTAGGGTCCTTTCATTTCTCATTTCCTTTTCATTTTTTTCCTTTGGTCTATTCATTCTCTTTTCCATTTCATACAACCATTTTTTTTTTCTTTTCATACAAACATGGATGCAAAATGAATGCAATATAACATCATTGTTCACTCCAAAATCAAATAATAATACCCAATAATATAAAACAATTATTTTAAACATATATTAATACTCAAAATTTTCAACAAACAATTCTCATTATTTTCAACACTAATATATCACCAAAAAATTTCTATAATTTCTAACATGACAACAATTAGAAAAATATATCAACCCTTATTTCAATAAAATTATTTCAAAACCACAACAATCCAGTAAATTATATCACAAGAAAAACAACTAAATACCAACAATTCTAATATCATGACTTTGCATTAAACTTTCATCTACTTCCCACTTAGCAATTTCAAAACAAAATTAAATCATTTTACATGTTTAGGTTTTCTAAAAACAACTTCAATGAAAACTATGTGATGATATACTACAACTCAACAACTCACCTAATTCCATGGGGGTTTTTGAAAGTAAATCAAAGCAAAATGAAAAGCCCCAAAGAAACTTAGGGAAAACACACCCCTACCTGTATAGTAGAATCGAACCATTGAATGGAAAATCCAACTCTATAGAAGTATTCACCACGTTGAAGACTATCATTGTCTAAAATTTCATCACGATCAAAGGTCATTTCATTGTCCGATCAGCGGAGGTATGTAGATGGCCAATTTTTTTTTTCTTTCATCTCCCTGTAATTTCTCTCATTCTCCTATTATGCCACTTTCCTCCCCTTTTATTTTATTTTTTTCAAAAACAATCTCTAAAATACCATGCACATCCTTTTTCAATAAATTAAAACCATTATTCCTTATTTCATTTTCCATAGTTATAATTTATGCTAAACTTATGATTTCTTCATGGTTTTTAAAACCAAACTGGACCAGCCGATCGGATTGGTTCAATTGCTGATCAATGGCATTTCTCGTATGGTTCCATATATTGAACCATTTAGCCAATGGACCAGTCATGAACCGCCTAAACCAATGGTCGGATTGGTAAACCAGATGAACCGAATGGTTCTTGATGAAGACCTTTTTATTTTTTATTTTTTTATTTTATGATTCAAGCCTAGCATTAGGCCTTTTTTTAATCATTTAAACCCGCCACCTTCCACCTTTATATATGGCCCACCTTACACATTTATTTTTTGGCAAAAAACCTAACCTTATAAGCCAAGCTTACCTTAGCCCAATTGGTGGGCTGCTTCTTAAGCCCAAATGAAGGACATGCCTCTATTGGATGAGTGTTTTTTTTTTTATAAACCTCTTTATTCTCATCAAGATCTGATGTGGGATTGATGATATTAGATAATGAAAAACAATCACAAATGACAAAACCCACCTAAAAGGACTTGAACCCTTGACCTCAAGTTAAGCAAAACATACAGGGCACCACTCGACTACACACTAGTTGATGTTTAATATAACAAACAAAACAAAAAAATATTTTTTTTATAAAAAAAATTATAATATTAAATAAAATAATTGAATTTTCTTTCATTTTCAATATATTCATATTTAAATATTATACATATGTCATTTAATAAATTTAAGATATTAATATTTTTATACTTATGCATGATTTAATTTGATAACATTAGAGATAAAAAAGAATATTATTGATTTTTAATTTATTTTAATTTTCTATAACTATTTTTAATTTTAATAATGTATAAATTATATATTTATAACATCACTGGTTCGACCGCGGTTTAACCACCAGTTGGACCATTGAACCGTGAACTGGTAACTTTTTCAGTTCAATAACTAGTTTGGTTTTGAAAGCATTGGATTTCTTGCCTTATGGAAAAAAAAAAAACCAATGTAATCTTGATTAAATCTTCTACAAGTTCATGCTTAAAAAAAATTTATTTGACATTAATTACCTAAAATGCTTCTACTCTAAAATTCACTCAACACATGATTTCATAAATCATAAATTATATAAAAATCAATTTTAGAAAAAGTTTGAAGCATAAAATCTGACATCCTAGAACCCGAAATCCTAAGAGCTGAAATTCATAGTAATCTTTAACCCATTGATCTTTTTAATATTTATCTATTAATAGAAATTTACTCAATAATCTAAAACTTAATTCCATCAATTTAACATGCCCAAAATTATTAAATCCTCTAAATTTGGTTCTTGCAAATTTTTTCAATTTAACAAATTCAAATATTTCATCTCCAATTCATATTCCTATTATGTCATAGGTTGACATGAAAAGAATTCAAACCATACCCTTGACCTAATTTCAACATTTTTAACATCCAATTAATTTGCAACACGTGTCTTTGACTGCTCACTTTTAACTAATTATTTTTTTTACTAAGTTGAAAAAAATAATTAATACTATAAGCTGGCGTGTATGACAAATTCCTAGGTATTACACTCATCCTGCCTTCTAAATAATCATGTAGTTGAGCCTCATCTTGTCTACAACAACATGCACAAACATTTACTCATTTATGCTAAATTGCTATTCCACCTTACTTATTCCTCTTCTTATAGCAAAAAGGTCTAGCCATGTTTTCATCAAGTATAGTGGATAGCATAGAAAACGCGAATTAGCCTCTGTCTAGTTGATTAATTTTCTTATTGCTAGAATAAACATCAACAATAGTCATCTGATTCACAATTACAGTTCCTATCCTATCACTACAAATGGTCATGGAGGAATCCATGGTCTCACAAGCAGAAAACCTCTGTACCAAGGCCTTGTTAGCCATCATTTTTCTTGTTGAGTAAGCAAGAATCAAGGCAACCATAGGGCACTTTAACATATCTTTGAACTAATTGAGCCAACAGTAGAATCAAAATGATGGGCAATAGAATTCACAAGGGGAAGGGCAAAAGCAAATGGTAGTGGAGAAGGTGGAATGGGTAGGCACCACTAGTATGAAACCAAAGATACCAAGCAGGGAAGGAACTAGACAAGAGTCGAAATAAAACAAGGAACAAAAAATAGAGAGAAAACAAGTGAAATACAAAGTGATCACCAAACCATGTTTTATACATTATCAACAAACTTGAATTTAGATGGGTGTGAAGTGATAGAATTCTAAGAAGGAATATTCTATAGAAAAGATAAAGGAAAATATTTTAAAGGACTGAGAAAGATTTATCTTCTTGATTGAAGAATGAGTCTCTTTTTTCCTTTGTATAAATCTATAGCTTAAATACTATTATAATCTATTAAGCATGAGCTATCAAAACTAATTCTTAACTAATCATCTCTAATATTCCCCCTAAAACTTAGGATAGAAAAATTTTCTATCTTGAGTTTGTGTCTAAATTCAATAAATTGAGTCGATGAAACTGTCTTTGTGAACACATTTGCTAGTTGATCAACTGAGGGGATATGGTGAACCTCTATTTTCTTCCAAATGACCTTTTTCACGAACACAATAGAGATCAAGCTCTATTTACTTTGTTCTTTTATGAAGAACAAGATTTGCAAAAAGCAAAACCGTGTTGAGGTTATTACACCAAACTAGGTGAGGCTTAGCTAGTGGAATTTACAACTCACTTAATAATGACCTTAACCATGTGATTTCAGCAATCAAACTTACAAGATTTTGGTATTCAACTTTGATACTAGACCTTGAAAGAATATGTCACTTCATGAATTGATACCATACCAAATTTGGCCCCAAAAATACATAATGGGCTAAGGTTGAGCATTTATCATCCAAATTAGATGCCTAGTCAACATCATAGAATCCAACCAAGTCAAGGCTAGATGATCTTTTCAAGTGAAAACCATGATGCAAAGTGCACTATAAATATCTTAAAATTCTTTTCACGACCTTCCATTGCTCTTCTATATGATTCTGCATAAATTGACATACTCTATTCACACTGAAAGAGATCTCGGGCCTTGTGATGGTCACATACTGAAGAGCCCCTACCATACTGGTATAACCATGTAAATCTTCCACATGATCACCTTCTCTAACTCTCAATTTCAGACCATTAGGTAGGGCAGTTCTTGTAGGTTTTCAATGCACCATTTTTGTCTTTTATAGCAAGCCTCAAATGTACTTAGTTTGGGATAAATGTAAGCCATTATTGTTATGGGAAACTTGTATACCTAGGAAATAATGCACTTCCTCAAGGTCTTTCAAGGAAAATTATGGGTTCAATTGATCTATTAAGGAAGTAACTACAGTCGTGTCACTACCAATGGCTAAAATGTCATCAACATAGACCAAGACATATATAGTATGGCTGAGAGTGAACCTTAAGCATAGTGATTGGTTAGACTCAGCTAACACAAACCCAGAACTTAGTAATGCTAAATGGAACCTCTCAAAAGGTCTATGGGGAAAGTTTCAAGCCATACAAGGTCTTGTGAAGTTTACAAACCAAATTAGGATTTTTATCATAAAAAAAAACCTTGTGGTTGTTACATAAACACCTCCTCTTACAAATCTCCATTGAGAAACGCATTATTTACATCCAATTCCTTGATTGCCCAATTCCTTGAGAGAGTGATGGTGAGAACAAATCTTATTATAGAAGGTTTAACAGCTAGACTAAAAGTCTTAGAAAAATCAAAGCTAGCTTGTTGGTGAAAACCTTTGGTGACTAATCATGCTTTATACTTTTGAATATTGCCATCTAAATTTTCTTTAGTTTTGTAAACCCATTTTCAATTTTATAGCCTATCTACCAGCAAGTAAAGTAACCAATGACTAGGTGTTGTTCCTTTGTAATGCATCATACTTAGCCACCATAACCTTTTTCCACTCATCTTTCTGAAGGGCATCTGCAACACTCAAAGATTTTCTTATTGCTGTAATAAAAATTTTGGATTTAACAATCCCATTCTTTGCTCTAGTAGTCATTGGATGAGTATTACAACATCTTTGGTAGGTCTACTAGACACACATGCATTTGTAATAGAAGAGACAACATGTTATACAAGAATAACAATTGGATGAAAAACAACCTGCTAAGGAGTAACATAAAAAACTGTGACGGGTGCAGGTGTTGGAGTAGTATCAACTCTATTAGGTGCATGTGTGTGAGTAGAATGAACATTATCTATTGCAATTTTCAGCAAAGTAAGATTAAAACGTACAAAATTCATTCCCTAGTTTGTTTGTAAGGATTTAATTTTTTAATCAAATTGGAATTCTACTTGAGTTTTGAAGTTAACAAAGGTTTTGACAACTTTGGATTTATTTCTGAGTAAAAATATCCACGAAAATCATGAAAAGGAATCCACAAATTGAATATAATACCTATATCCACTACTAAATAATATTAAGGCTAAACCCCATAAATCTGAATGAATTAACTCAAGGGGTTTGGTATTAGTTGTATGAGACAAAAAAAATGGGAACTTGTGTATTTTACCCAAGCAACAAAAATAATAGAAGTTGGAGTCCATTTTATTTATATTAGCAACATTACATTTGGACAAAACATTTTTAACTATTGTAGTCGAAGAATAACCCAATCTTTTGTGCCATAAATCAAAGGTAGATGACAAAGAAGTTGTACAAAGTTTAGAAGAAAATGAACTAGCATCAATAGAAGGAGACTTCAATAAGCTTTGACTTGGTTTGAGAGCAAGATGAGACGAGTCAAAAGCATATAATCCATCTCTAACCCTCCCAAACATTTTAACAACTTTGGTTACCTGATCCTTGACCAAAAAGGAATCAAAATGAAATTCCAAAAACACTTTATTATCCTTTGCAAATTTGGAAACTTATAGGAGATTTTTGGTAATGGAAAGTACATGAAGCAAGTGATTAAGTAAAAGAGGTTTAGACAAAAAAAGGTGATAATAATTCAAATTAGCCAATATGCTTAATGGACAAACCTGTTCCATTCCCAACATGAACCCGATCTTGCCTAGTAAACTCAATAGTTTTCATCAAATTTGCAAGGTTAGATGTCACATGGTTCGAAGCTCTAGTGTTTGGATATCAATTGTCATTGCCAAAAACTTTAAGAGTTGAGAAAACACCATTTATTTAGGGTGAAAAGTTGTAACAAGATCGAGGAGAAGCACTCCTGCTAGACAGATTCTATGGTACTTGGAAAGTATGGTTAAACCCATAATAGCACTATGCTACTACATGTACTATTTTACCACATAGTTGGCATATTGGTTTCTCATTCTGATTGCTAGAGTTCTAAGATGGCCTTGCTTAAATACCATCTTTGTTTCCTTTACCATGAAAAAGACCTCTATTACGTCTTCCATTGCCACTCCAATTGAATCCACAACCATTATTAAAGCCATCTCTACGACCAAAGTCTCCACCTTATTTAGAACCACCATTGTAACCTTAATGCTACCTTGAGAGTTAGCAACATAATAGTTCTGCTTGAAATGATTCTTTTATCTCCAATATTAGAACTTGCAACATAAATTGAAGGAAATGAATCAAGAGAACTATTGTTTTTCTCAGCTCTAGATTCATGAACCATTAAAGAAAGATCAACATTCCTCAAATTGACTGAAGTAACAAAAGATTCATAATCACTGGGTAAACCATCAAGAATTTTTTCAACATGATCTTTGGTTGACGAAAGAAACACCAATAGATGCAAGTAAATCAACACAAACCTTGATCTTCACAAGGTATTCATCAATTGTTAAACCTCCCTTCTTTATATGTTGAAGTTGAGTCTTGAACTGCTTTGCCTTGGCTTAAGTCTGGGACGTAAAATACTATTCTAATTGTCACCAAAGAAGAAAGAATGTATAACAACCAACTAGTCGATGAAGAATCGACTTAGAAACAAACGAGAGAAGCCAAAAGAGTAGTAGTTGATCTTATTGTTTCCACTCAAGGAATTCCTTAGTTGGTTTTCCAAATCTCGCATCTTCTCTAGTAAGAAATTGAATTGGTACTTCATTTTATTGAACATGAACTTTTGTAGCCCCTAGCCTCAAATTGCATAAATGATTTGCTATTTCCAAATCAAGAAATTCTTGCTATTAAGCTTCACAGACAGTGAGTGATTGAAGCTAATTAGAACAAAGCAAGTGGAAGACAAAGGATTCCAGTTCACTATTGTATGACTGATATTAACCTCCATTGAAGAAGATCCAAGCTCTGATACCATGATAGAATTCTAAGAAGGAATATTCAAGTGAAAAGATAGAGGAAAAGATTTTAGCGGAGTATGAAAGAATTGTCTTCTTGACTGAAGAATGAGTCTCTATTTTTCTTTGTATAAATTTAAAACTTAAATACTATTATAATTTGTTAAGCATGGGCTGTCAAAACTAATTCTTAACTAATCCTCTCTAAGTTGAAGGATTTCCAAATATCTCTATGAAGCCAAAATAGGGGTAGACCATTCTTGAAAAATCTAAAACTATGACAGATCTATGATCAACCTAAAATTAACAACAAACACATGGCTATTAGTGGTTGCGTTTAATCATCAAACAAATCTTAATAACAACAAATGAAAGAAATGTAGCAAAGGGTAGGGTTTTTATAGTGAAAAACTTACTTCCAAGCAAATGCAGGCTAACGAATACTCTTTTATCCCAGTTTCTTCTTCTCATCTAATGTTTTTTTCTTCTTATTTTCCCTTTTTGCTTCCCCTCTGTAAAATGGGCACTCCAAAAAAAAAATGGATTTCCCATCTACTCTCTAAAAACCTAATCCCTAAGTTTTATTTCTCACCTCATCCAATTCCAACCTCTCCCACTCAAATACTCCCTCTGTACAGCTCACCCCTATAGAGAATATTCTTTACATCTCTAGCAGCCATAATCAACAACTACTACATGTCTCCTGTAGTTGACCAAAAAGGTACCACCTCCCTCTTGTTAATAGCTCACCACCCCAAAAACGTTTTCTTTAAGGCGTCCAAAAGAAGGGGTCTACAACTAGTAACCCTTTACCTACCCATCCTATTCATGTGGAGCCTTTTCCTTCAATTGTTATTCATTTTTTTGATCTTGTTGAGGATGATGACACCATATTTATGATGAGTGGGGATAACATTAAACTAGAGTCTATTGTACTAGATGAGGATCTTATAAAGGATGATAATGTTTTCTCTTAGATGAGAGAAATGGTAGATAGGGTTGTTCCTTATGATAAGTGCAATGATGGGATGGATATGTCAGGTATTAGCTAGATGGTTAGTATGGATCAACCAAAGGTAGTTTATCTTATTCCTACTTTAATTAAGAGTACAAAGAATGTTCATCATGTTATTGCTTTAGAGGTGACAACATATTTTGTTTGTTGATGATGTATTTGAGGGCATTATTAGCCCACCTATTGTGAACACACCTCTTTCTTTTGATGTATCTTTGAGATTTATCTCCTTCTCTAATGATGTACTCGCTATTTCATCTATGGGTATGAGTGTTTTTGTTTTTTTCTTTTTTTAGTATATGTCCATCTTTTGTGGTGATATTCCTTTGTGTATACTCCCCTTACCCACATCATATATATTTGATATAGAGGATGAGTTTGGATATTATGATTCAAATTAGGACTCTCTTGACTCCCTATCGAAACATTGCAAATCACAGAGCCTTACCCATCTCAAAGAATGTCGAGATTGTTGACTTTGTCATATGAGAGTTGTCTCCAAAGGAGAGAGCATGGTTGATGAGCCTAGATAGAAATTTATTCTCAAAGTTGACCGATGCATACTAGTTGAAGGAGTACTATGTTTATGGCTATGGTTGCATGATGGGTGGCTTTCATTTGGATTAGCCTTATACCTTATCACTCTTATTCGCACACAAATTATTGCTAGCCTTTGTAAGCCTCATGCGAGCATCATAGCCTTTTTTTTCATTTCATTCCCTTGCTTACCTTTTATATCAAGTCAAGGGCCCTATAGTGTTTGCATGCTTTGATTAGGAGCTTCATAAGCCTTAGACCTAGTAGGCACATTTGGGTTTTATTTCTCATTTTTCATTGTGGTATTTGTAGATTGTCATCATTATCACTTTTCTTACATTATGTTTCACTATTTGTAATTTTCTTTTCATCTTCTTTATTTTTAT
Source organism: Vitis vinifera (assembly GCF_030704535.1). NCBI lineage: Eukaryota > Viridiplantae > Streptophyta > Magnoliopsida > Vitales > Vitaceae > Vitis > Vitis vinifera. The sequence continues at coordinate 5,216,880 of NC_081819.1, forward strand.
CATCACTTGGTTTTCTTAATCTCTTCATTACCCTGGGTTATGGTTCTTCACATATCTTTGCATGGAGAAGAGTCATATCATTTCCTTTATTCCACCTTGTAGGCAGAAATCTAAGGATTCTTAGCTTGAGTCTTATAAATGGGCTTTCATATATTAACTAGTGTGTGGGGAGTGCCTATTTATGATTATATGTTCTCATTGGAGTTTGATTGTTGATGATCAAGATATGCTTATAGGGATAAAGCACTTAAAAACAAGGCATCATGTAACAAAGTTAGACATGAGCTTTTATATTTCAATTTATCATTTGCATTGATATTAATTTGAGCATTCAAACCCATATTAGTATCAGTACTGTACATGACTTAGGTACATTAGGAGTTGCATAAAAGATACAAGTCATTGGTTCCTTATAGGATGATAAATAATTCATAGTTGATTCATGGATTTTGGTAATCTAATAGAGTTGCAGTACATTACCTTCTAATTGAAGGGATGACTTGTCTTGGCCATTGGGATAGGTTTCCCATGTTGAGTATATTAGTATGTATGGCTACACATTGCACAAGGCCTATGATGAATCATGATGTAAGGTTATTAGGTTCTCATGATGAACTAAGTTACTATATTTCTTGGACTCTCAACCTTAAGAGGATTTTAAGTCTATGTTGAAATCAATGGAACGCTTTGACCTACGGTGAGACCCTAATGTTGTCATATAATCCTATGGATTGGGTCGCTATTGATGGAGGCTAGTGACAATAGATATTCTCAATAAAGGCACCATATACTCATGGGATTAAGACTATGTGTCCTCTTAGGTGATCTAAAGGACACGTGATCCTGAAATTTATGGCTGCAATAATTCCCTAAGTGGAATTTGACATATGCTCTTTATGAGTTAGAATATGTCAGTTGATCACATAGTACGGTGATCTATAACCTAGAGATTAGAGAGGTAATCTTGATAGATTGATCTAAGCAATGGAATCAACACCTTTTTTTTTTTTTTACAAAAAATTGATCTTTAAGGTCAAAGTACTAGCCTTTACATTTGGATGTTCCCCAAACCTTAATTCCAAGTGTTGAATAATCAAATTGATGTCGTAGGAAGTCTCATAGACCCATGATCTTCTACTTGATGACTCAACCTCATTCCTTGGAACACAAATAGTAGGGAGTGTAGGAGGTTGAAGGTTAGGACTCTCGTTGCTCTTTAGATGGTGGAAAATGAAAAGTTATGGAAACCCTAATCCTTATGGATTAGTTATAGGGTTTCTAACTAGGCTTAAGTGACTTAAGCCCACATAGGCTTGGGTCACTTAATTTAGCCCAAATTGAGTCCTAATTGATTAATTAACCTAAAAAGATCTATTAATTAATTAATTAACCTAATCAAAAGAGCTCGTTCACTTACCCCTGTGCACCATTGCATAATGACCAAAATACCTTTATGCACAAAAGTTAACCTAGAGTTAATTTAACCCTCAAAACCTATACAAACAAGCTATATGAACTAAAAGCAGGACCATAAGGACCCATAGGAGTATTGGCTTCCTCATAATTCAATTTTGAAGTTGATTCAACATCTTAGTACAACAAATCAACTGAACCCAATATCCTATGCAAATAACAACGAGACACTATGTACTCGAGTTTGTGATATGCTATCCATTGCATTTAGTTTCCGCATGAATTGGTGTTTGTAGTTTAACAAGGTGAAATATATCAACCTTTTAAGACTACCTCTACTATTCTTGAGTTATAAATCCTTCTATTTTGTGTTAAACTAACATGTACTACTAGTAAAAGAGCTTATGTCAAGTTCCACTTAAGGAACTATGACCATAATTTCCATGAACACACTTCCTTAGGATCACCTACGAGGACACTTTGTCTCAATGTCATGAGATATCATGGTGCCTCTATTGAGAATACCTATTGTTACTTGCTTCCATCAATAGTGACTCAATCCATAGGAAATATATGATTAATTAGCTTATGATCTCACCCATAGGTCAAAGCCATTGCTAACTTTAGCATAAGTTCAATATTATCTCAAGATTAAGAGACAGCATAATGAAGTAGCTTGGTGAGGTCATGACTACTTGATAGCTTTAAGTCATGACTCATCGTAGATCTTATTTAATTTGTAACCATACACACTAGTGTACTCGCTATGAGAAACTCGTCCCAATAGGCAAGATCAACCATCCCTCCAATTAGGAGGTGCTCTAATGGGTTGCCTAAACTGATAAACTGACTGTGAATAAGTCATTTATTTGCACTACAAATATTAGTATCTTATTATTTTTAGATGCATCACATCATTCCCTACATGTTATAGGATGATTAGGCTGACACAAGTGTTTTTTGAGTGTTATGTAAACTTTGTTTAAGAGTTTTAGGGGTTTATGTATTTTTATGTTTTGTCTTAAAATTGTCAAATGGGGAGATTGTTAAGACACTTTTATGTATTGACAATTTTGTTCCTTTTCATCTTGACATAGGAACTTTTTTAGATAGTGACTTACTCTATATTGAAGATTTGAGGTCAATGTTCATTCAACCGTGTTGTCATAAGTAAGTCTTAAAAGGTTTGTTAAAGGTAAGTTAGGTATTTTAATTAGGTGGAATTGGATATGAAGTTTTAAAATTGAACTAAAATGTCTTCATTAATTTTTGGCAACTTTGAAATTTTATTTTATTTTTAAATAAAATCGATTTGTAATTAATTTTTAGAAAGTTGATATTTTTTTTAAAGTAAAATTATTTTCTTAATTAATTTTTATAAAGTTGATTTTTTTTTAAAAAAAAAAATACAATTATTTTCTTAATTAATTTTTGGAAAGTTGATATTTTATTTTTTAAGAAAATTCCATTTTCAACTCTCTAGGCTCTTAAACCTATATGTACCTAACCTTAATTTGTTTTTGCATTAGATGCTTAGAGAGATCAAGCCCCAACTTGCCCTAACATTCTCAAACTCTCAACAAGTATTCATCATTTAGAATTCTAGGTTGTTGGAAAGACCTACATCCCCTTACAGGTAGAGGTGAATACACTAGAGCATTAAAGGTGATGCATAACATATGTGGATCAAGGTATAGGTATTGAAGAGCAAGTCTTTAGGGTAAAGGTGTCAGGTAAATTTGTGTGTCTTGTTCTCATATAGTGGATTATTAGATTAGAAGTCTTAGATCCCCTGTTTTTTTATTTCCATAGTTAGTATGGGGGTTTTCCACATAAAAGTTCTGGTCTCTTGTATGTTTTGTTTATCATTTGATCATTCATAATATCTCTAGTTCTTAATTTAGGTTAAGCTTTTCAACTCTTGTATTGTAATTTAAAAAAAAAAATCACCAATTCAACCCCCCTCTAGGTGTTAACCTACTAGACATATGCTTTTTCAATTTGATTATGAGATGATTCTATATATGCTTCATTGATTGAGGGAGTTATGCCCAAGTTGTGGGATACATTATTGCACTTGAGATCATTTGGCTTGCATTGGGCAGGACTAATCTTTTTTCAATTAATGGTGAGATTGATAAAACTATAAACTCTTAAGAGAGAGGGAAGATCTGTCATGAATTCCATTATGAAGCTTTTGGGATTACTCAATAGTTAGGCAACCATTGGTGAGGTTGTTTCATGAAATTATCATTTGATCTATATATTTGGCAGTCCAAATCAAGAATATAATGCTTGTTACATTAATGAATAATTATGAAGTAGAGGTAATATATGTATAGACCTTAAAATTTGTCCCAAATTTATTTTTACATTGTTTTTTTAGCCCAATTTTATTTTTAAATTTCAAACTCAATTATATTTGATACTTTTTGGCCCACTTATACCATTCAAATCTTAATTTTTATTATTTTGTCTTTTTAAAATTTTATTTCTATTATTTTATGCTATTTTTATTATTTTATTTTATTTTACTTTTTTCTTCTTCTTTCTCTTTTTCCTCACCTACTCCACCCATTCCCTCACTCTCTCCTACCCATACCCCCCATACCTCTCACGGCCCACGACCATACCTAACTTTTTTTTTTTCTCTTCCTTTTCTTTCCTTTTGGCTTCCCCATTTTTTCTTCCATTCTTCTTCCTCCTCTACTCCCCAGCCAGATGGCCAAAAGACTCTTCCCTCCAACTTTTTTTTTTCTCTTCTTTTCTTCTTTTATTTTGTTTTCCTTTCCTTTCTTTTCATCTCTCTCTCTATCTGTCACTCCCATTTCTTTTCTTCATTTTCCCTTAGTTTTTCTCCATCCACCATCCTTCACTATCACTGCCAGCCACAATCGGCCAGTCATTACCGACTAGCAACTCCGGCCATCCATAGTTCTTCAAAAAATGGGTAAATTTCCTTTTTACTTTATTTTATTTTTATTTTTTACTTTTTTTAAAAAAAATTTGGTTTGCACACTAATTGATTCTAATTGTGGGCATGTTTGTAGACTTCAATTTGGATTTATTTAGTGATTTAGGTCCATGGATATTGTGCTATTGGAATGTTTGATTGGGTTTATTGTTGTTTTTATGTTGTTATTCTTGGATTTTAGGCTTGTATTTTTTACTTGATATTTAATTGGGCTCATTTATTTGGAATATGGGATATTGAATTTATTTTGATTTGTCATATTTTGGTTTTGTTAATTAATATGAAAGTTGGTGAAATTTGTTGGATAGATTGATAATTAATATGGGCTTTGCCCATTTGAATTATTTATTTGGGAGCAAGACAATTGTGGTATATTTTGGATATTATTTTGGGCTTTTCATGTTAAATTGACTCGATTTTTGTTGTGGATTAGGGTTTACGTATTAAATTGGGCTCATTTTTTTTGGATTATGGGATATTAAATTAGGTAGAGTTAAATTTATTTTAATTTATCATATTTTGGGTTTATTAGGTTCTACTTATATTTTGGTTATTAATTTAAAATTTTTGGATGGGGCTTATGGAATGTGGGATATTTCTATTGGGTTATATTTGTTAATTTGGGTTTATTTTAATTGGTGAAATTTATTGGACTAATTTGAAGTTTGAATTTGGACTTAAATATTTGTTTTGGGCTTTGTACATTTCTGAATATTTATCTTTGACTTATTTTTGTTTTTACATGGGCTCATTTCAATACTCTATTGACATTCTATTGGTTGAGTACGAATTTATAACACGTGAAGCGTTGAATTTCATGGAAGAAAATAAGACTCGAAAAGCTATAGGAGAACATTGAGCTTGTTGTTAGTTTGTTTGAGTACACATTTTATTTTTCACTTCTAATTAGTTTTTCTTCTATTGATTCCTATAAATATTTTATTTTTTTGTATATATTTATTGTGTGTGTACAGAATTGAACATTTGATAGCTCATAAATTTTTTTTTAATAAAATAAATAGTTCAATAATTATTTTTTAATAAAAATAATGGTTAATAAAATTCATTTTTTAATAAAAGAAAGTTTTCTTAATAAAAATTCAAAAAGATGTTTTTAGGAAAATTCAAAAAATTGTTTTTTTAACTAAATTGAAATTTTTTTTAATAATAATTGTCCAAAAATTTATTTGTTTAATAACAATTGTTCAGAAAATGGATTTTTAAATAAAATTGCCCAAAATGTTACTTTTTAATAAAATTATCCAAAAAAATGATTTTTGAAATAAGTTCTCTTTCTTTAATTAGAATGTGACTAAAAGTAATTTTTGTAAATAAAGGTTTTAAATAATCTTTTTAATAAGAATAGAATGAGAATCATTTTTTTTTTTTGCAAATTGAAGTTGTAGAAATCATTTTCTTAATAAAATTGGATTGAAAATATTATCTTTGTAAAGAAATTAATTCCTTTGTAAATAAAATCAAATTGAAATATTTTTTAAATAATTTTGTAAAAATTCTTTCTTTTTTCTAATAAAAGCAAGTAAAAATAAGCTTTATTGCCAAATTGAAATTTTATAAAAAAAAATAATTTTGATAAAACAAGTGCAAATAACTTTGTTAAAAATAAAAATCGAATACAAATAAAATTGAATTAATCACTTATTGGAAAATAAATAAATTGAAATCATTTATTTGAAATTATTTTTAATAAACTTCTTTGGAATTTCTTAAAAAATTATTTTTTTGAAATATTTTTTTAATTAGTTTGATAAATCAATTTGCACAATTCTCTTATCATTTATTTTGTACGTTCCTATAATTTGATTTTATCGTCATTTTTATGTATATTGATTTATGTCCTTAATCTTGGTATCTATGATTAATTAATTAATTGTCACAATTTCCTCCATTAGTTTAGTAGAGGTAGTATATATACGAGCTTAGAGCAATGTTATGACTCACCACTATATCTTTTCAATAGGTAACCTAATTCCTAAATCTAAACTTTTGTTTTTAAAGACGTGTTTTTTCTAAATAAGGAGTCATATAAAGTTTTATTTCTTATTATGTTTTCTATTAAAAATAAAATAAAATAAAATAAATGACTACTCTAAGTGTTTAGTTTTTTTTTCAAAGAATCAAATTTTCAGAAATAAAAAAGTGGGTCTTGCCGTTCAAGTGAGGAGGCGCGTGAAAAACGTGGGTCCACAATATGATAGCCATAAGCTTATAAAAATAGCTCATAAAATCTCAAAACAATTAAAAAAACAACAATTTCCTACCATGTACATACTAAGGATCAAATTAACTAAACATTGAATTAATATTTATTTGTATGATGTGATAAAAAATTAAGAAAAAATTAAAGTAATTATAAAAAAAAAATTAAAATTTTCAATAATATATTAATGATGCTTCATGATTTCTCTCCAAAAGGAACTATTAGAAAATAATTACTTTTATATACTTAAAATATTTCAAAAATATAGTAATGATCTCTTAATTTTCTCTCCAAAAGGAATTATTAGAAAAGAACTACAAAGTAATAGAATGTTAGATATACCATCAATAATAAAATATATTTATTTGTAAATTACGCTCATTGGCATCATATAAGAATAATTATGAAATAAATTAAAATGATCGTAAAATATTTATTTTTTAAGATATACAAAATACAATTAGAAAATGATTGTATTTATATTAAATATTGTAAAGAGTAAAATTTGAATAGAAATTATGAAAATTCTATAAATATTTTAAATACACGTCACTGACATTTTATAATTTAGTCTAATAAAATAGACCATTGAATTACAAATATCTTTATGTGTTGATACTTATAATAATAGTTTATATAAATAACACGAGCAATCTTATACTAATGGAGACATTTGCAATAAATTAAATCTATTCAAACAACACTCTTTTGTGTTTGGATATTCGTTGCTACTGCAGCAGTTGTTGGTACACAATGCTAATTGTGGTCAGCAATTTGTTTCTTATCCTATGGATATTTTATTGTGTTTGATTGGACTTTGACTTGGAGAGGTCGCTATCCAGTGCCATGTTCTACCATTACCAAAAAAAAAAAAAAAAAGTTTATATCAAACTGTTTTGAGGAGTTTTAATCTTAGATCTCATGGATGCCGGATTCAACACAATACTGAGAGTATTTTGTATCAGAAATTTAATTTCAGTTGCAGACAGACACATATTGATGTGAATCATGACACATCAGAAATTAATTGATTCTTATTTATGCTATTTCAGGAAGGCGGTTCATTTAGATGCTGCTGCTGCAAGTTTGGCATCACGAAGGGCCTGGAACTTGGCAATCATCTTGTCTCGAGGTGGCCAGTTGTCTTTGATTATGGGAGAATCTGCAAACTCTTGCATCCACGCCGCCAGCAATGGAAACTTATCCTCATCCACCATTTTCAGGCCAGCTACCTCTTCAAATATGCTGATCATGTTAGCAAGCCATCCCAAGGCAAGATCAACAAACCCGATCCTCTCTCCCCCAAAGAACCTCTTCCCCTTCAGCTCGTCTTCCAAGAACTGGAGATGCTCCATGGCTTCAAGCATAGCTTCCTCCTGCTCTTTCCCTTCCTTGAAGAAGACACCCCAAACTATTGATGTCAAAACCTACATCCCAAACAAAACAAATGAATATGGATCAAACTCTATACAAAGTCTTTACCAATTTCGTTTCAACCAAGGAACAAGAACAACCTTATCGTCACCAAATTTGGCCCAGAAGCGAGCCATGGCTCTCTCGTAAGGGTCTTCAGGCAACAAGGGAGTTTCCCTCCATGTCTCATCGATGTATTCAAGAATGACAAGCGATTCAGCGATGGGTTTGCCATTGTGTACAAGAACTGGAACCTTTTTGTGGACAGGATTATACTGGAGAAGTGAAGGGCTCTTGTTGGAGAGATCTTCAAATATGGTTTCATACTCTACGCCTTTGATTTTGAGAGCCCAAACAATCCTCAGAGCAAAAACACTTGACCATGTTCTGAAAAGTTTCAATTCTTCTGCCATAGTATTTTGATATCATAGCAGCAGCTCGGCTCCTTTTTGTACACATTTGGGCAGTGAAATTTTAATGATTTTCCCCCATATTTCACCGTATGTATCAAATAGACCCCTTGTAGGTTTGCGAACCCTACATTCTTATTTCTCTCCGGGTTACTATTTCCCTTTAAAAAAGTAGACACAATGCAAAGAATCGGGACGCTAAAGTCTAATTCTGGTGTGCAAGTTGTTTGAAAATACATCCAAGGAAAGTAGAAACATTGGCCCACGGTTCCCTTTTTTCCAATGTCCCAACATCAGTGATGACGTTTTGGTCACATGGTGGAGCCCTCTGTCAGGATGTACATGGTAAATTATTCAAATCCTGGAAAAACAATTAAACAAGCAATTGCCATGTCTTGGACTAAAAAATGCAGGGGCTGACATGGATACATGTGGCTGATGATATAGATGGAAGCAATGTATGAAAAGAGAAAAATGTAGAAAGGGTTATAAATGGAGTAGAGAATAAAGATGGTAACCGAAATTGAGAAAGAAAAGAGGAGAGCCAATAAGGAATGATAAGGCCAAGAGGGAATTATTATGCAGAAGCAAACAAATTGATATTGAAAAATATAGAATATGATGCTGAAGAAGAATGAAAAATAAATTCAAAAAGAGAAAAAATTTACTTGGTTTTGCATTATGCCTACATCCACAACAGGAAAAGATCAATCCACCAAAAAATTTTAAAAATATATAAAAATAATTAGAAATCATTTTCAACTACTCTCAAGTTTTATTTTTAGTTCCTTCAAAGGAATTGATTTTTGTGCAATTTATTCATTTCTATCTAATGCACAATGGAGATAACAAATAGCCTTAGTATTTATATATGCATTTTTTTTCTTACTCATTCCACTCATATTTTGCCTTTAGAAGGAACACCTTATTTTCAATTTTGGTTGGAATATCAAAGTAATTTCCTTCAAATCAAAATCAAGCTAGCTATTCCTCTTTTAGTTTTGGGAGTAGGAAATTGGTTTTAGGATTATTTTGCTATTTTTTTTAGGTTTTATTTTTTTAGTACTTTTAAGCATTTTTTAGTTTGTCTAGGTATCAAGTTTTTTTTTTTTTTTTTTTTTTGTATCTAGCAATCTAATGATTTATTTGATAGTGGGTGTGGCTTAAGTTTCTTATGTTATGCTCTATTTAGAGTTTTTCAAACTTATCATTTTCGCTATATCATATGTAAGGCTTGGTGCTCTATAGTTGATTTAGTAATTTGTTTTTTAACTTTTTATTTCCTTTGTGGTGCAATGCTAGAAAATAGTTCACTTTGACAAAACGTTTTCTTTTGCTAAAAACCCATTAGCAACTAAAGCCATAGTATAAAATGGGACATGGTAAGACTAAGAAAAGAAACTGAGCACTCTATTTTTCTGGTGCCCAAGCATGGAAGTTATTATAATACAAAGGAACGGCTGGTCAGAATAAAACAAAATTCAGAACATGGTGTTTCTCAGAATGCATACTGAGGCTTCATCCACTGATATTCCACAACAGATTAACCATCAACAACCCTTATGTTGAGTAGGAAAAAAGGAGTTCCATACTTCTCAGGACACACAGAACAACACCTTGGGTTGAGACCTTGACCATGCTTGCAGAAATGTGTTTTTGGAGCAGCAATCTGAAGTGTAAGAGGCTTCATATTTGGGAACGCTCCTTGTGCATTCTTCTCATTTAATTTATCATTGTGACTAAGATGACTACATATCGAGGTTTGATCAGTTCTAGGAAGGTGACTGGTAATCATAAAGCCTTTACCAACCATTCTTGAATACAAATGTGATTTAGCAGGATGGAAGTGCAACTGGTCATTAATTAAGCAACAAAAATGGTTGTGGTAAGATTCTGAGACATTGATTGTACATTCCATTGTTTTTTATTTTTTAAATTCTCTACTGCTTACATGCTTCTTGTATCTGAACAGGCTAATTGTTCATACAGTTGAATTCTGCAACATTTTCTTATTGTTCGGGGCTTAGGTTTCTGTTCATTTTTTCATTATTATGTTTTTAGGCTTTGTTTTTATGACTAACCCCATGCCACACGGTGAAGCGTTCACAGAGAATGACTGGAAATTTGTCCAGCTTGGGCTTGCTCTATTTTAGAACATTTTAGATATTCAAGACATCTCGTTGTAGTAGAAGGCTAGGAGTCTGCATGCCACTCGATTTTTATCTATGAGTAACCAATTTTTGGAGTTGTTATTCTTCAATGATTTAGAAGATGAGCTGTTATTTTTGGGGAAATGCTGTGTTATAATACACAATAGTATGAATTGGGATATTCTACTACTGAAAACAGAGCACTCTGTTTTTATGGTGTCCAAGCATGAAAGCTATTGTCACATAGCGAGGTCTGATTTCCAACTGTGAATCAAATTGCTTGAGGTACTTCATATGCAGATTGCCGCAAGTCGCTTTGGCCATCAATCACCTTCAGGGGATGATAATGGTGGGAATTGGATCAGTCACACCAAGACTAACAATAGAAAGTTTGTTAAAAAAAATTTGTTTCTTTACTTTTTCCCCATTGTACCTCATTTTTATTTAATATTCAGATTTCAGTGAAGGTTTGGGTGTTTGTCACAATGCCTGTTGAGGCGTCATCAGATGATATTTGATGACAGATAGGGTATTTATGGGGGTTGAAGGCTCCTTACATGCGGCAACACAGTTCTTGATATTTAATGACAGAATGGTAAGCGAACTTTATATGTAGTTTTTTCCCTTCTCATGGGTTCATTTGCAAGTGTCCCAATTTTCAATAATGGATGGTGAAAGTGTTCTACACATCATAGAACAAAGAACAAGGACCAAGGATCAGGAGTTCCCTTTACTTCTTGCGATTTGTATTGACACACCCATCTCAAATTTCACTATTTGCATTTTCTTTTGGGAAGTTTTTATTGAGGACAGAATAATAAATTTGCATATAGCTCTGTGATATCTGTCTAACCATGCTGGCTTTTCCATTTTGCATATTTGCATGTTAGATTAGTGCTTAAACTATCACTGGAATATTCTAAAGAGCCTTAAACAACTCACATCCTTCTTTACAAGTTAGATTTATGATTAGACTGATCAAGGGTTGACTCATTTTCTCTTGAATCTGATCAAATCCTTCGACTTGCATACTAACCCAAAAGGTTTCCCCTTTCATTTCAACAACTTAGAAGTTCATTGTTGTTGATGATGTTACTGTTATATTTATTATTACTACAACTAATTTGATAAGCAATTGTTGTTATTATTTTTCCTTCATCTTATAACACGATCATATGATAAATGGGGGAATATAATGTCATGGTTGCATTGAAATTCTTGACCAAACAGAAAAATGGGAAATTTTGCTATCTATTTTAAAGCATTATAATCAATATTGGGTATCATGATGATGAATCAAGTAAACCTTGCCCCTACATTTTTGTGGTTATGAATGCATTGAAAGAAAGTAATATTTTGTTCTGTGAATCAAACAGGCCATTAGTTCTTTGAAGACTGATACTCGAGATGAATGGGAATTTGAGGTTGTATCGCAGGGATGATGATGTAAACGGCACTCGCCAATGGGTGCCTGAATGGGCTGCAGTTTCTAATCCATGTGATATTGTTGGGGTTTACCGTAACAGGGTTCTGATTTATAATGGGGTTGTTTGAGCTTATAATGGGGTTGGAATTTGATGATTCTTCACAGGCTTCTGATTTATGATTTCATGAAAAACGGTTCCTTGGATAAGTGGATATTTCCCTTAAAGAATTGATGGGACAAACTTCTAGATTGGGGAACTCGCTTCCATATAGACACTGCTACTGTACAAGGGATTGCTTATTTTCATGAGCAGTGCAGGAACTAGATCATCCACTATGATATGAAGCCCAAAAACATACTTCTTATTGAGAAAACCAACCTTGAACTAGGGACTGTTAGAGCATAAACTAAACCAAAAAGAGACGATCAATTTACAAAGAACTTCTCTTAGGAATAAAATCAAATAGCTTGTACACAATCAACCAAGATCAAGAACAGAAGAGAATTATCATGGATCGATCAACTTGATTTACATCCACATTGATTTCCTAATGCCTTTATTAAACTGTACCAACCAGAGTTTACATAAGAATAAAAAACAATGAAATTACAGTTTTTCCCCAAGAATCCTCCTCACCTCTGTTTCTTTCTTTCTATACAGGAAAACCGAAACAGACTTATAGTTATGGATTTCAAAGCTCACTTCTTTTCTTGCTTTCTATTCTGTACAATTGACTGCCCTGATCAAGTTTTCTCGAGTCTACACCTTTTTTTATGACAGTCAAAAGCTCTAACTAACTAACAATACTCCCAAGATTGTTGTTATTTCCTACCCAGGTTAGCAAGCTTTATTGTTTGTTAGTTGAGCTTTGTCAGTGGCCTTTCCACTTGTCACTTGATAGTTGGCAAACTCTACAAAACTCCACCTTGACAACCTATTAAGTTGACAAGTGTCTAAACTACCTTAAAGTCTCAGTACCTTCCCTAATGGGAAGTCTTCAGCAGTCTCCAATGTTGACTAAATTCAAACAGTGGTTGAACTTAGTCACATTTAGAGACTTAGTCAACATGTCGGATGGATTGTCTTCAATATGAATTTTTCCAACTCCAATCTTTCCTGCAATAATGATATCTCTAACAAAGTGCAGTCTTACATCAATATGTTTGAACCTTTCATGGAATGATTGATTCTTGGCTAAATGTATTGCACTTTGGTTATCACAATATACAACAACTTTACCTTTGTACATGGCTAATTCTTTTGTAATACCCTTCAACCAAATTGCCTCCTTCACAGCCTCTATCAATGCCATGTATTCAACTTCAGTGGTTGAGAGAGCTACCACTGATTACTACTCAAAAAGTACTCTTTTATAGCTTGAAACTAACTGTTCTAAATACTTTTGAGTAGTAGTTAATACCTTTTAACTCAATTGGCACATTAAGGAACCTAGCAAGGGTTACTAATCAAATTTTGGCAAGTTTTGGTGTTTTGGTAGCTATTTGATCATTGAAACAAGCCAAGAATGAGGGAGAATTTGGTGAAATCCATGGCAATGCAAGTTAAAGCTCAAATACATGAAGAATCCAAGCTTTGGAGCACTTCATAACCCTTTGCCAAGCCAATCAGAGATGCAAGGAAGAAATCCAGAGGAAGAAATCCAACAACCAGCATTTTCGCATGGCTATGTGAAATTTCGCACACCATGCGAAACCACTTGAGGCGTCCAAAGGATTTCACACACCATGCCAAATTTCGCATGGTATACGAAATCTTCCTGTCCGACTCCATTAGATTTTTATCTTCAGATATTTTGTGTAATTTCCTAGTTTCTCCTTGTAACCAACCTAGATATTTTCTTTTATATCTTTTTATATATCTTTTAGATAGCTTATATATAACGAGAGAGACATATGTGAGATTATGGATGTTTTTCATTGAACACTTGTAAATTTCCAAGAGTAAGAAATATATAGAGCTTTTGCTCTGCCTTTCTTTCTCATTTTGTTTTCACTCTTCTTCCTAGCCAAACAACCTTTGAGGATGATTTCTCAGGGGATGAGTGGCTAGGTTTTACATTTCTTGGAGTGATGGAATCTAGGTGAAAGACCCGAATGCAAAGATGGGAGTTGTCCTTGCTTTAAATGAAAGTAGTTGTTAACCATTAATGGTTTTTATTTTAAGGTTTAGTTTTGAATCCCTTAAAATCACCTTGAATGGCCAATACTTGGTAAGCTTTTTGGATTCCATGGATGCTTATTGCTAGATCCATGGATGTCTATTAGTTATCATTTACGAGCCATTGGAAGGTGGTTCAAGGTGAGAGTCTTTAGTGTTTAAAGCCATTAATGGGAAGCAACTATCATTTTCCATGAACCCTTTGGATCAATTCTTAATTGCTAAATATAAAACCGGTTCGGGAGATAACCATCCTTTATGTTATTGTCCCCAACGCGAGGAGAAGATTCGAAATCTCCCCATTTGTCTAAGGAACCCGATCCTAGTGACCTAAAGCTCTAAGAGACCTTTTCTTTATAGTTAACTTCACTTATTATTTTTGCTTAACTTAAAATCAATCTTTGCAACCACAATTCCATTTTCTTTAAAAGCTAATTTTCATAAGAAAAAGCACTATTTTATTTCCTTCATTTAAGTCAACTGTACGATGAAAACCCATCCCTATGGACGATCTTAGAGCCACTATACTATGTTAGCTATGCTACCCTAGTGTAAGGTGATTTAGGTTTTATAAATTTTGTTGATAACACTCGTCTAGGCCAAAATCAAATGGCATGACTGCAACAGGGGACAAATCAACCACTGACTGAAGATTGGCCATCCAGCTCATTGCTCCTCCAAACACTATGAATACATACCTAGTAAGAGATTTTCTAGCGTCAATGTTCCCAGCATAATTAACATCTACAAACCCTTGTAACTGAGTTCCCAACTGACTATTACCTCCATAAATCAGCCCCAAGCTTTTAGTACCAGCTAAGTATTGAAAAAGCCACTTTACTGCTTACCAATGTGGCTTTCCAAGGCAGCTCATGTATCTACTTATCATGCTAACCGCATATGCAAGATCAGGCCGAGAACACACCACAGTGTACATCACACTTCCCACCATGCTAGCATAAGGTATCCTTTACATAAACCTTTTCTCTTCATGAGTCTCGAGTGCTAGTGTTATGGAAAGTCTAAAATGTTGTCCTAGAGGAGTACTCACTGTCTTTACATTATTCATCTCAAATCTGCTTAGTGCCTTTGAGATGTATGAATTTGAGATAACCTAAGTACCCTCTTGCTCCTATCTCTTTCTATCTCCATTCCCAAAATCCTCTTGGCTGAACCAAGATATTTCATTTCAAATTCAGCCTTAAGCATCTCTTTGACCTGCTCCAAGTGTCTTATCTCCTTACATGCCACCAGCATGTCATCCACATATAGTAAAAGATATACCATGCTGCCTTCAATTAGCTTAAAATATACACATCCATCATGGCTGCTCTGATTGAAACCAATATCTAGCATGTACTTATCAAATCTTGCATACCATTGCCTAGGTGATTGCTTTAGGCCATAAAGAGATTTCTTAAGTAAACATACTTGACCTTGATTCCTTCCCCAAAGCCTTTGGGTGGTTGCATATAAATCAACTCATCAAGTTCTCCATGCAAGAATGTTGTCTTCACATCCAGTTGATCTAACTTCAAGTCTTCATGACCTATAAAAGCCACCAGCAATCGGATTGAACTATTTTTTACTACAGGAGAAAATATCTCATTATAGACAACACCTTCCTTTTGTGAAAATCCCTTAGCCACCAACCTTGCCTTGTACCTTGGAGCCTCCTCCCCTAGTGTCCCTTGCTTTCTTTTGAAAACCCACTTGGAGCCTGCTAGCTTTCGATCCTTGGGTTTAGTGACCAATTCCCAAGTCTCATTTTTCCTCAAGGAATCCATCTTCTCTTGTATAGATTTTACCCACTGATCAGCCTCATTACTGTTGATGGCTTCTTGGTACGTTTTTGGCTCCATATCCACTATTTCTTCAGCTACACTCAAGGCAAATGTTGTCATCTTAGCTTGACCATACCTTTTAGGAGGTTTAACTTGTCTTTTCTGCATGTCTTTTGCCAAACTATAGGACTCCAGTCATTGAGTTGGTTCATCTAGTCTTTCTTGTACTACTTCTTCTTGAATTGTCTCTGTAGACTTTTCAGGTTGCAAAGTCTCATGCTCCACTTCAAATTGCAATTGATTTGACCCTTCCACATCTTTGGCTGGAGTTTGTTTTGGCATATCTTGCTCATTAAAAGTTACATCTCTGCTGATTATACACTTCCCTTTGCCTTGTGTTTCTATCCACAACTTGTAACCTTTAACTCCTTTTGGATACCCCAAGAAAATACACTTTACAACCCATGGTTCTAACTTATCTGTTTTGGTGTGTACATAAGCTGTGCTTCTAAAAACTTTGAGATATTGATAATCTACAACTTTCCCAGTCCACTTTTCTTGAGGGGTTTTGAATTGTAATGCTGATGATGGGCTCCTGTTGATCAAATGGACAACTGTTTTTGCAACCTCAACCTCAGTCTAAAAACCTTTGACAACCCTAAACTTGACAGCATACATCTCACCCCTCTCCAAAGTGGTCCTATTCATACTCTCAGCAAAGCCATTTTGTTGAGGTGTATATCTGACAGTTTTATGTGTAGCTATGCCTTCCTTTTGAAAAAATGAATTAAAATCATTTGATAGGAACTCAAGTCCATTATTTGTTCTCAACTTCTTCACTTTTCTACCTACTTGAGTTTCAACAAGAATTTTCCACTCTTTGAACTTTAAGAAGGTCTCACTTTTATTTTCAAGAAAATAAATCCACACTTTCCTAAAGTAATCATCAATAAGAGTTAAGAAGTACCTTGCTGCACCTAACGACGGTACCCGTGATGGTCCTCACAAGTCAGAGTGTATATAGTCCAGCTGGTTTTGTGTTTCATGTACTGTTTTGGCAAACTTCACCCTTGTAACCTTGCCAAACACGTAGTGTTCATAAAAAGGCAAATCTATTAGCTTGTAGTTTCCCAGCACCCCTTGCTTCTGCAGCTCTTGTAGTCCCCTGTGGTTGATATGACCAAGCCTCTGATGCCATAGCTTGATTATCCCCACATCCTCATTCAGCACAGTAGAAACCTTGCATGTCATAGTCTGGCCTATAAGGGTATACAACCCATTTTTAATTGTCCCTTTCATGATAGTAAGTGAGCCTCTAGCCACTCTCAAATAGTTAGGTTCTGACTTGAATGTATATCTTGACTTGTCCAACATTCCAAGTGAGATAAGGTTCCTTTTTAACTCGGGTATATACCTAACATCTTCAAGAACTCTTTCAATGCCATCATAGTGCTTGATCCTGACAGTACTAGTGCCAAGAATCTTGCAATATTTATTATTGCCCAGCAGGACATGATCTCCATCAACTTCTTTAAAGTCTTGAAATCAAGCTTTGATAGGACACATGTGAAAAGAGCACCATGAATCAAGTATCCACTCCTAGACCGAGTCCACCTCTACCACATTTAGCACCTCAACACTGTCATATCCATCCAAAATCATAGCAGCATCACCATCATTCACGGTTTTCTTGACTATGTTTTGTCTCCTATCCGGGCAATCCTTCTTGAAGTGCCCTTCCTTATGACAGATAAAACACTTGAACTTCTTGTTCTAGATTTTGATTTAACCCTTGAATTCTTGCCCTTCTTTTCTCCTTTGTCAGATCTGTCTCTAATGTTTAAACCCTCACTCGACTCATCCTTGGATTCTTCTTGTTTTTGTAATTCTCTAGCATGCAAAATGGATTGCACCTCATCAAAGGTCAGGCTGTCTCTCCCATACATTATGACCTCTTTCAAGTTAGTGTATGATGCATCTAAAGAAGTCAGTAGCATAATTGCTTTATCTTCATCTCATACTATGATATCAATATTTTCTAAATCCAAGATTATCTTATTGAAGTGATCAAGATGCTCTTTAATTGACATACCCAGGGTCATCTTGAATGTGTATAACTTGATTTTCTTATGTAATCGGATTGCTAATGACTTGGTCATGTATAGGCTCTCAAGCTTAAGCCACAACTCAGCTACAAACTTTGCTTTGGCCACCTCTCTCAGCACAGTATCACCTAAAGAAAGAATGATGGCACCATGAGCTTTCTCCAGCAATTCTATTTTCTCCTTTTCTTGCATGGAACTAGGCGGGTTTTTCTCTCCAAGTAAGGAATCTTGGAGCCCCTGTTGAACCAGTATTGCCCTCATCTTTAGTCTCCATAACCTGAAATCTTTTATGCTTGTAAACTTTTCTACATCGAACTTTGTAGTCCCCGTTATAACCCAAATGACTCTGATACCAATTGTTGAGAAAACCAGCCTTGAACTAGGGATTGTTAGAGTAGAAACTAAACAAAAAAGAGACGACCATTTAACAAAGAACTTCTCTAAGGAATAAAATCAAATAGCTTGTACACAATCAATGAAGATCAAGAACACAAGAGAATTATCGTAGTTCGATCAACTTGATCTACATCCACATTGATTTCCTGAAGCCTTTATTAAACTGTACCAACTAGAGTTTACACAAGAATCAAAAACAAAGAAATTACAGTTTTTCCCTAAGAACCCTCCTCACCTCTATTTCTTTCTTTCTATACAAGAAAACCGAAACAACCGTATGGTTATGGATTTCAAAGATCTCTTCTTTTCTTGCTTTCTATTCTATACAATTGGATGCCCTAATCAAGTTTTCCCGAGTCTGCACATTTTTTTATAACAATCAAAACTTCTAACTAACTAACAATACTCCCAAGATAGCCATTATTTCCTACCCTGGTCAATAAGCTTTACTGTTTGTTAGTTGAGCTTAGTCAACAACCTTGCCACTTGTCACTTGATAGTTGGCAAACTCTACACTTCTAAATGAGAATTTCTGTCCAAATGTTTCAGACTTTGGACTAGCAAAGTTGATGGGCAGTGAGCATTCACATGTTGTCACTATGGTGAGAGGAACTAGGGGTTATCTAGCTCTAGAATGGGTTAGCAACCGGCCTATTACTATAAAAGCCGATGTCTACAGTTACCAAATGCTTCTCCTGGAGATCGTTGGTGGCTAGAGAAACCTTGACATGACTTTTGATGCAGAAGAATTCTTCTATCCTAGGTGGGCTTTTAAGGTATAGATCAGTCAAGTTCTTATTTCTGTAAATCACAAATTGTTAAGTGTTTGATATTTTACTAATAAAAATGTCAATTCTTCTAGGAAATGAATAATGGGATGACAAGAAAAGTTGCAGATAGGTGACTAGAAGGGGTAGTGGAGGAAGAGAAATTGGAGAGAGCATTGAAAACTGGCTTTTGGTGCATTCAAGATGAGGTTTTCATGAGGCCTTCAATGGGGGAAGTGGCGAAGATGTTGGAAGGGCCAATTGAAATCAACACACTGCCAATGCCATAGAAAGTTCTGGAGCTCATGGAGGAAGGATTAGACAATGTATACAGAGCCATGAAGAGAGAGTTCAACCTGTCCAACTTCTTCACCGTCGATAGTACTGATCCTTCATCAAAGGCTACATGTAGTTATTCCACAATGTCACCTAGACAGCAAAGGTGATTACTACTCAAAAAGTGTTATTTTATAGCTTGTAATTAACTCTTTTAAACACTTTTGAGTAGTAGTTATTACCTTTTAACTCAATTGGCATGTTAGGGACCCTTGCAATTGTTTCTAATCAAATTGTGTTAAGTTTTGGTGTTTTTCATAGCTTTTTGATCACCAAAGCAATCCAAGAATGAGAGAGATCTTTGTATAGTTCATGGAAAAGCAAGTTGAAGCTCAAATTCATGAAGAAACTAAGCTTTGGAGCTTCATAACCCTTTGCCAAAGCCAAACAAGGATGCAAGGAAGAAAATCACAGAAGAAATCAAACATCCAGCAATTTCGCAAGTTATGGAATCCAACTTGCGAAATAGGAAGAGGAAAGGAATCGTTGTAGGACAGAGAGCTGATTAGTTTCAAGACAATTTCACAACTTGTGAAACCATAATTTCAACTTGCGAAATTGACAATTTCAACTTGCAAAATTTCCACAAGTTGCATTTGAACTTGCGAAATCCACCTGTAATATGAGATATTTGCGCACCGACTCTGTTTGATGTTTATCTTCATATATTTGTGTGTAAATCCCTATTTTCTCCTTGTAACCCACCAATGACAAGTTTTCTTGGTTGGGAAGTTAGCAGGAGGGGTGAATAGCATCTCTATATAATATCTATTGTAATTTTCTTTTAAAAAAAGATCTCGGAGGAGTTTTTCTCGGAGAAGAACTTTGTATATTTTTTCAGAAAGTAATACATAGAGCTCTGCTCTACCTTACCTTCGCATTTTGTTTTCTTTTATATTTTTATTTCTAGCAAATCAAACTCTGAGGATGTTTTCCCAGAGGATGAGTGGCTAGGCTTTTTGTTTCTTGGAGTGAAGGAAGCTAGGTAAGGTTCCGGATACAAAAGTAGAACTTTTGTTGTTTCAGTTTTTAATGAAGAGAAAGTGTGACCCGTTAATGGTTTTTATCTTTTTAGTTAACTTAAAATCCCTTAAAATCACCTGGGCCAACACTTGGTAAGGCAAGTGGACTTCGTCCATTGAGATCCGCTAGTTTATCTCTTGCGAGCCTCTGGGAGGTGGTTTGAAGGTAGGATTATCTAGAATAGCCAACACTTGGTAAGCTTTTGGACTCCCAGGAGACATCCATTAGTTATCTCTTGCGAGCTTTTGATGGGTAATCCAAGGTTAAGGATCACCTTGAATGGCCAATACCAGGTGAGAGGTATGAACCATTGCAAGATGATTCAGTGATAGGGATTTAGTGTTTGAAACCATTAAGGGGAAGCATCTGTACCACACCGGTTCGGGAAATAACTATATGTTAAATCCCCAATGTGAGGAAAATATCCAAGTGACCGGAATCTCCCTTTTTGTATAAGGAACCTGAGCCTAGTGATCTAAAAATCCAAGAAGCACTTTTCTTTGTAAGTAATTTCAGTTACTTTATTTTTGGTTTCACTTAAAACCAACCTTTTCATACATACTTATGTTTTCTTTTAAAGCTAACCTTGAAAAGAAAAAACACCAATTCAGTTTTGAACTAATAACAGTTGTAATTTGAAAACCCATCCCTGTGGACGATCCTAGAGCCACTATGCTATGCTAGCTAATGCTACCCTAGTATATGGTGAAATAGGTTTATAAATTTTGTTTATTACTCCCGTCTAAGGACTGAAATCAAAGCACACCAGTTGATTGAACACCAATCAATAGGGCATACACCAGTTGGGCATGAATCAAATGGCGTCGTTGCCGAGGATGGTGCTAACTTTACAGTGATATAACCTTTTCCAAAACACTTGTGATCTTCATCACAAGTTTGATGAATTTTCTTTTCTTTTACTAACTCTTTTTAATTGTTTTTTTTTACTTGTTCATATTTTAGCATATTTTAGTTTTTAGTTAATCTTAGTTTTTTTTTTTTTTTTAGTATTGTTTTATTTTGTTTTCTTTGTTTTTGTTACAGTTGTTACTAGTTGTGTATGCCATATTGGATACGACACAATGGAGGAAGACTTGTGAAAATTGAAACACCTCACGAAACATAGTTGGAATTGTGCTTGAACATCATGGAAGCTACACCTAAAGATCAGCATAGTCGCCATGGTTAGCAGGACAATCCCAATGCATTCAGATCAATGAGGGACCGCATGCATCCACCTCGTATGAGTGCACCATCATGCATAGTGCCTCCTACAGAGCAGCTAGTAATCAGACTGCATATTGTACCACTTCTACCTACTTTCCATGGGATGGAAAGTGAGAATCCCTACGCGCATATCAAAGAATTTGAAGACGTTTGTAATACATTCCAAGAAGAAGGAGCTTCAATCAACTTGATGAGGCTAAAGCTATTTCCTTTCACTCTGAAGGATATGGCCAGGATTTGGCTAAATTCTTTAAGGCCAGGGAGTATCCGAACTTAGACTGATTTGCAAGCTGAATTTCTCAATAAAATTTTCCCTACTCATAGGACCAATGGCTTGAAAAGGCAAATTTCAAATTTCTCAGCTAAGGAGAATGAGAAATTCTATGAGTGTTGGGAGAGATACATGGAAGCTATCAATGCTTGTCCCCACCATGGCTTTGATACATGGCTATTGGTGAGCTACTTTTATGATGGTATGTCTTCCTCAATGAAGCAACTCCTAGAGACTATGTGTGGAGGAGATTTCATGAGTAAGAATCCAGAGGAAGCCATGGATTTCTTGAATTATGTTGCTGAAGTTTCAAGAGGATGGGATGAACCGAATAGGGGAGAAGTGGGAAGAATGAAGTCTCAACCAAATGCTCTTAATGCTAAGGCTGAGATGTATACCTTGAATGAAGATATTGACATGAAAGCAAAAGTTGCAGCTATGACAAGAAGATTGGAGGAGCTAGAACTATAAAAGATACGCGAAGTGCAAGCCGTTTCTGAAACACCAGTGCAAGTTATGCCCTGTTCCATTTGTCAATCTTATGAGCACTTGGTGGAGGAGTGTCCTACAATTCCAGTTGTTAGAGAAATGTTTGGAGATCAAGCAAATGTTATTGGACAATTCAAGCTTAATAACAATGCTTCATATGGAAATACCTACAATTCAAATTGGAGGAACCATCCAAATTTCTCCTAGAAACCAAGAGCACTTCAGTACACACAACTAGGCCAAGCATCTCAACAAGCTTCAAATCTTGAACAAGCAATAATGAATCTAAGCAAGGTCGTGGGAGATTTTGTTAGAGACCAAAAATCCATCAATGCTCAACTCAGTCAAAGAATCAACAGTGAAGAGAACACGTTGAATAAAAGGATGGATGGAATGCAAAATGATCTATCTCAAAAGATAGATAATCTCCAATACTCAATCTCAAGTCTCACTAACCTTAACACAGTGCAAGAGAAGGGAAGGTTTCCTTCTCAACCTCACCAAAACTGCAAGGGCATCCATGAAGTGGAGGCCCATGAGGGAGAATCTTCACAGGTGAGGGACGTCAAAGCCATGATCACTCTGAGTAGAGGTAAAGAGGTTGAGCTGCCAACACCCAAGCCACATAATGAAATAGAGAGTGAAAAAGAGATAGAGAAGAGGGAGGAAATCAAAGGGAAGAAGAAAGAGAGCAGTGGAAGGAAAGAGGACCATGATTCAATAGTGAATGAAGATCTGGAGGAGATAGTTATAAATGAAGATGTGATGAAGAAACACATGCCTCCACCTTTTCCTTAAGCTTTGCACGGGAAAAAGGGAATCAGCAATGCATCAAAAATTCTTGAAGTGTTGAGGCAAGTGAAGGTCAACATCTGATTGCTGGACATGATCAAACAAGTGTCGACATATGCAAAATTCCTGAAAGACTTGTGCACCATCAAAAGAGGGTTGAATGTGAATAAGAAAGCCTTCTTGATAAGCAAGTAAGAGCCATCATACAGTGCAAGTCTCCAGTGAAGTACAAAGATCCGGGCTGCCCTACCATCTTAGTGATGATTGGAGGAAAGTTAGTGGAGAAAACTTTGTTGGACTTGGGGGCAAGTGTGAATTTGCTACCATACTCTGTCTACAAGCAATTGGGACTTGGTGAATTGAAGCCAACATCAATCACTCTATCTCTAGTAGATAGATCAGTGAAGATTCCAAGAGGGATGATTGAAGATGTCTTAGTTCAAGTTGACAATTTCTACTATCTAGTGGATTTTGTTGTTCTTGATACAAACCCAAATGTCAAATGAACTAATTATGTTCCTATCATACTTGGAAGACCATTCCTAGCTACATCAAATGCAATCATCAATTGTAGGAATGGACTCATGCAACTCACATTTGGCAACATGACATTGGAGCTCAATATCTTCTATATGTGTAAGAAGCCAATCAATTCGGAAGAAGAAGAAGGTCCAGAAAAGGTGTGCATCATTGAAACTTTAGTGGAGGAGCATTGTAATAAGAAAATACAAGAGGAGTTGAATGGAAGTCTTAGGGGTCTTGATGAAGGGTTACTTGAACCCTCATATTTGCTTGCTACTTTACCACCTTGGAGGAGGATAGAAGAAATTCTACCTTTGTTCAATGAGGAGGAGACACAAAAAGTTGTTAAAGAGGAGGCCCCAAAGCTTATTCTGAAGCCACTACCCACGGAGTTGAAGTATGCATACCTAGAAGAGAATAAGAAGTGCCCTGTTGTTATATCTTCATCTCTTACCACTCCTCAGGAGGAGTGTTTACTTGAAGTTCTCAGGAGATGTAAGAAAGCAATAGGATGGCAAATATTTGACTTGAAAGGTATCAACCCGTTAGTCTGTACACATCATATATACATGGAAGAAGAAGTTAAGCTAGTTTGTCAACCTCAAAGAAGATTGAATCCTCATATGCAAGAGGTGGTGCGAGCTGAGGTTCTTAAGCTACTTCAGGCCGGTATTATCTACCCTATATCAGATAGCCCATAAGTGAGTCCTACTCAAGTAGTACCAAAGAAATCAGGGATCATAGTGGTGCAAAATGATAAGGGAGAAGAAGTTGCTACACGCCTCACTTCAGGTTGGAGGTTGTGTATTGATTATAGAAAATTGAATGTTGTGACAAGGAAGGATCATTTTCCATTGCCATTTATTGATCAAGTGTTGGAGAGAGTCTTAGGCCATCCTTTCTATTGTTTCTTGGACAGCTACTTCGGGTATTTTCAAATAGAAATTGATGTTGAAGACCAAGAGAAGACCACTTTCACATGTCCATTTGGAACATATGCCTACAGAAGAATGTCTTTTGGTTTATGCAATGCACCTACAACATTCCAACAATGTATGTTAAGCATTTTCAGTGAAATAGTGGAGCGTATTATGGAAGTTTTTATGGATGATATCACCATATATGGAAGCGCATTTGAGGAATGCGTAGTCAACTTAGAAGTTGTTCTGAACCGATGCATTGAAGAGGACTTAGTGCTTAGCTGGGAGAAATGCCATTTTATGGTACATTAAGGAATTTTCCTTGGCCACATCATCTCCAAGAAAGACATTGAAGTTGATAAAGCAAAGGTAGAACTTATTGTCAAATTGCCATCCCCAACAACTGTAAAAGGAGTAAGGCAATTCCTTGGCCATGCTGGGTTCTATAGGAGGTTTATTAAAGATTTCTCTTTGTGAACTATTGGTGAAGGATGCTAAATTTGTATGGGATGAGAGATGTCAAAAGAGTTTTAAGCAACTGAAGCAATTCTTGATAACTGCTCCAATAATGAGGGCTCCTAATTGGCAACTACCTTTTGAAGTGATGTGTGATGCCAGTGACTTTGCTATAGGAGCTGTTCTTGGTCAAAGAGAGGATGGAAATCCCTATGTGATCTACTATGCAAGCAAAACATTGAACGAAGTGCAAAGAAACTACACAACCACAAAGAAAAGAATTCTTAGCTGTAGTTTTTGCCTTGGACAAATTTCGTGCTTATCTAGTAGGGTCTTTCATTATGGTTTTCACTGACCACTCAACTTTGAAGTACTTATTGACAAAGCAAGATGCAAAAGCAAGGCTGATTAGATGGATTCTCTTACTACAAGAGTTCAATCTCCAAATCAAAGATAAGAAAGGAGTGGAGAATGTGGTAGCTGACCACCTTTCAAGGTTGGCTATAGTGCATAATTTCCATGCTTTGCCTATTAATGATGATTTTCTGGAGGAGTCACTCATGTTGTTAGAAGATGCTCCTTGGTATGCTCATATTGCTAACTATCTAGTTACTGGTGAAGTTCCAAGTGAGTGGAAAACACAAGATAGGAAGCACTTTTTTGCAAAAATTCATGCCTACTATTGCGAAGAACCTTTTCTTTTCAAGTATTGTGCAAATCAAATAATAAGGAAGTGTGTCCCTAAACAAGAGCAACAAGGGATCCTCAGTCATTGCCATGAAAGCGCATGTAGAGGCCACTTTGCCTCTCAGAAAACATCCATGAAGGTGTTGCAATCAGGTTTCAGTTGGCCTTCACTTTTCAAAGATGCTCACACCATGTGCAGGAGCTGTGATAGATGCCAAAGGCTTGGGAAGTTAACATGTAGGAACCAAATGCCTATGAACCCTATTTTAATAGTTGATCTTTTCGATGTTTGGGGCATTGACTTCATGGGACCTTTCCCTATGTCTTTTGGTAACTCTTACATTTTGGTAGGGGTAGACTATGTTTCTAAATGGGTTGAGGCAATCCTGTGTAAACATAATGACCACAGAGTTGTTCTCAAGTTTCTCAAAGAGAACATCTTCTCAAGATTTGGGGTGCCCAAGGCCATAATTAGTGGTGGAGGTACTCATTTTTGCAACAAGCCTTTTGAAACTCTCTTAGCCAAGTATGGGGTGAAGCACAAGGTAGCTACACCTTATCATCCTCAGACTTCTGGGCAAGTTGAGTTAGCAAACAGGGAAATCAGGAATATATTGATGAAGGTGGTGAACACGACCAGAAGAGATTGGTCTGTTAAGCTCCATGATTCACTATGGGCATATAAAATAGCTTACAAGACTATTCTTGGCATGTCTCCTTATCGCTTAGTCTATGGCAAAGCATGCCATCTCCTAGTGGAAGTTGAATACAAGGCTTGGTGGGCAATTAAGAAGGTAAACATGAACTTGAATAGAGCCGGTATGAAGAGGTGCTTAGATCTTAATGAGATGGAGGAATTGAGAAATGAGGCCTATATCAATTCCAAAATTTCAAAACAGAGGATGAAAAGGTGGCATGATCAGTTAATCTCCAACAAAGAATTTCAAAAGGGACAACGAGTCTTACTCTATGACTCTAAGCTCCACATCTTTCCAAGAAATCTAAAATCAAGGTGGATAGGCCCTTTCATTATTCACCAAGTGCATTCCAACGGAATAGTGGAACTACTCAATTCCAATAGCACAGACACTTTCAAAGTCAATGGCCACCGTCTCAAGCCATTCATGGAGCCTTTCAATCAAGACAAGGAGGAAGTCAGTTTCCTTGAGCCACAACAATCTTAACCAAAAAGGGGTAGATGGACTTAGTCTTTCTGAAGACTAACCAAAGTCCATGTTTTTTTGTTTCAATTTTTTTGATTTAAAAGCTTTATTATTTGTTTTAATTTTAATTTTAGCTTTAATTTATTTTATTTTGATCTAACATATACTTTTTGGATGATCGAAATTAGGAGGAACTTCAAAAGAATTGGAGGAAAGCCTTAAAGAACCAAAGAATGAGAAAAAGCTTGAAAAATAGAGCAAAATTTCAACTTGCGAAATCCTCAAAGCTCAAATTCGCAAGTCCACTATTGAACTTGCGAAAATTTTCGTAGCCTGCGAAAGCACCTCCAAGCACACATGTGCCATTTCCTAAGTTCATTTTCCATTTTCACAGCCTGCGAATCAACTTGCGAATCAAGTTGCGAAATGGGGCAACTTGCGAATCAACTTGCGAATTCCAGGGAACTTGCAAAAATGCCAACCGTTGTTTAAATCCATATTTAAACCCCTAATTTCTTCCATTTTCATTTTGCACAGCCATTCCAAGTTGCAAAAAAGCCCTATCAAGTTGCGAAGACCCAAATTCCAGAGCATCTTCTCCATTGGAAGCCTTGAGGTCGTGTGTTTGAAGAGGAAGCACCTCCGCGCATCCAACACGCACCCTGTGGAACACAAGCCAAGCAATTCCTCTCCATTTCAGCCATGTCCAAGACAAGAGGAGCCCATGCCGCGTCTCCATCAACTTGCAATCCAAGGCCAAGAGCTTCACCTACGTGGGATTCCACATCTGAGGCCCCACAAGCCCCTGCCATTCCACATTCTGAGGGTGGAGTGCCATCTAACCCTCCTCAGTGCAAATATGAGAGAAGGAGACCATCCACTATACCTGGGGCAAGCACTTCATGCCCCAAGAGATTAGTTCGTCACCCTCCTGCAAAGAAAGCTAAAGTTTCAAGCCTAGGAGAGTCATCTGCACCTCCACAGCCTCAGCCACTTGCTATAGAGTCTCAGATTCCTTCTAGGATGACTCCAGAAGCAATTATTAGGCAACCTATGGTTACACAGCCACCTATTGAGGGAAATTTGGATTGCAGAGCCAGGTCATTCCAGTCCGAGCTATGTTTTGATATGGAGACTTTCAGATAATAGACAGAGCTTAGAGATTCATTTCGCCTACTGCAGAGATACCATTTGGAGCACCTGATGACTTCTAGGGACTTCTTCTATCCCAGAGTAGCAATAGACTTCTATCAGTCTATGACTACTCGTCGCGTCCAGAATCCTAATGTCACCCACTTCACTATTGATGGATGCCATGGTATCCTTGGAGCTAGACACATTGCAAATGCCCTGCATATTCCATATGCGCCTATGAGTCCAGTGGATTTCAGAGAGTGGCCCCATTTTTCTCAGAGGGACATGGTTCGTATATTGTCTAGGGAGACCTTTACACGCTCATTTCTTCTTAAGAAGGAGCTTCCACCTAGGATGCTCCTTGTAGATGTGGTGTTGCGCTCCAACATATTTCCACTTCAGCATATGGTGCATAGGAGATGAGCTATATTGGAGGCTTTATTTTGGATATCAGAGGGTTTCTACTTTGGCCCTCATCATTTGATTATGACCTTTCTTCTCCACTTTGAAGAGAAGGTCCACATGAAGAAGCTCTAGAGAGCAGATGTCATTCCATTACTTTTTCCTAGGCTACTCTATCAGATATTAGAGCATTTAGGTTATCTTTCTGAGCCTCAACTTGAGCGCAGTCACATTTGTCGAGAGCTATTCACTCTTGACAAATGAAATCATTTAACGACCTATGTTGCACCTCCAGGAGCCCCAAATATGCCAGCACCTTCAGAGCCCCCATAGGATGAGCAGTCACCATAGGCACAACAGGCACAACAGGCTAAGATACCTACAGAGATCATACCACTTTCCCTTGCAGCACCTTCTACAGTGCCCACGCCTGAGGCTACATCTTCTGCTCCTCCTACCACTCCTGAAGCTCCACCAGTTGTACAAGCTACATCAGCACCTCTCCATCTGAGTCCTCTTTCACCATTTCCACTTCAGAGTTTAGAGGCCTACGTCATACATTGTAGACATTGAGCACCACTCAAGGTGCTCTCTTCTAGTAGATGGCAGTCATATGTGCACATCAGGATCAACTTATTACCATGCAAACCTAGCATACTGCCATCCTTAGTCAGATACAACAGCATTTGGGTATTCTTCCACCACCTGAGCATGATATGCCTGGCCCATCAGAGCTTACACTCCATCTAAGGAGGTTACTCCAGCTGAGCAAGCTATACCTCATGAGGAGACTACTATAGCAGAGGTCAAGACTCCTATCTAAAGCACTCAGGAGACCACAGTAGAGCCATCGTCTCCACATGATTCTCCCATCACTACCTGATCATCTATCTACTTTTTGTATTTACTTATTATAGTAGAACTATTAATCCCATGTTTTTGATGTTTTATATACTGGGATTGGATGTATTACTTGTGCATATTTCATATTGTACTTTCTTAAAGTAATACATATCCATCATTTTTAGTATACTTGGCATATTTTTATTTATTTCCTCTACTCATTTATTTTTTTTTTGTTTTTTGAATCATGTGGGTTCTCCTATACAATTCAGACTCTATTCCACTCAAGAGGTACCACTTCCTCCCTTTATTTTCAATTGCTCTTCAAACATTGAGGGCAATATTCAACATGGTTGGTTGGGGGAGGGGGGGAGTTGAGGAAGGAAGTATTGTTTATAATGCTAGGTTATAAAT
This sequence comes from Vitis vinifera, assembly GCF_030704535.1. Lineage (NCBI taxonomy): Eukaryota > Viridiplantae > Streptophyta > Magnoliopsida > Vitales > Vitaceae > Vitis > Vitis vinifera. The sequence goes on from NC_081819.1 coordinate 5,246,797, forward strand.
GGTAATTTAGTTACTTTTTGTTTAAATTAATTTTTTTTTTAATACTCTTCATGGTTATCAAGGAAAAATTCTCAAAATGAAATGGGAGAAATTGAATTTTTGTCTTTTTACTTGACTTAGAGTTTGTATTATGCTTGTTAAAGTTGATGAATTGTTGAAACTTCTATTGAATTCAATCTTATTTCTTCCACTTTAAGCTTACCACACACTGTGCACACTAGGTTCCGATTATAAGATGAAAAATTGTTTCACCCCTTGACTTAGGAAATTTTAGACTTGGTACCTTTGAACTCATTTTAATAGTGTTGGGACACCTTAGGAAAGGCCAATGAGCCTTTGAAAAGAGAAGAAAAAGAAAAAAAAATGTTTTACTTGCCTTGAAACCCGAGCAAGGTTTGAGGGGTATATGGTGAAAATCTTTAAAACTTGGTGCCCTAAGCCTTCATTGGTTGGGAGTCACCGACCTCAATGCTCGTTACAAGGGTGAATAGTTGGAGTTTAACATATTGTAGGTGCTTGGGTATTGAATTCCAATCTCAAAAGTCCGGGGTAAAATCCGAGGAGTTAGTGGTCGAAAGATCCTTGAAGCTTGATGCCCTAAACCTTAATTGGTTGGGAGTCATCGATGGACCCCCGTTACATGGACAATTTAGAAAAGAATACCTTTAAGCTTTGTACTCTTACAAGAAAATAAAAGTGTGAAATAAATGAGGTGCGTTCTTAGCCTATTGGAGGTTGTCAGTTTGCTAAGATTTGAAAAAGAGCTAGGTTGGGGGGAGAGATTAGTTCAGCATACTATATTTGGAAACTAATAAGTAACACTTAGATTTTTGTGGAAGAGTAAGGATTGACCCTTTGGGAGTGGAAATTCTTTTAAATATTAAATGTGCATAAGGCCTTCTCTTTATGAATTGTGATTAGGCAAGTTATTTGATAATTCTTGTTGAAGTTTGAGTTTTATATCTTTAATGTTCCATGTGAGAGTATGATCATCATGCCACTTGAAATTTTTTGGAGTGATCAACATGATGTTGTAAATTATAGTATTGTTTATTTTTATTTTTCTCTCATTCATTGCTAAAGCACTAGCATTATGTCGGTTGGGAGGAGTAATTACTACTCAAAAAGTGCTATTTTATAGCTTGTAATTAACTCTTTTAAACACTTTTAAGTAGTAGTTATTACCTTTTAACTCAATTAGCATGTTAAGGACCCTTGCAATCATTTCTAATCAAATTGTGTTAAGTTTTGGTGTTTTTCATAGCTTTTTGATCACCAAAGAAATCCAAGAATGAGGGAGATCTTTGTATAGTTCATGGCAAAGCAAGTTGAATCTCAAATTCATGAAGAAACTAAGCTTTGGAGCTTCATAACCCGTTGCTAAAGACAAACGAGGATGCAAGGAAGAAAATCATAGAAGAAATCAACCATCCAGTAATTTCGCAAGTTGTGGAATCCAACTTGCGAAATTTTTGCAACTTGCGAAATAGGAAGAGGAAAGGAATCGTTGCAAGACAGAGAGCTGATTAGTTGCATGACAATTTCGTAACTTGCAAAACCACAATTTCAACTTGCAAAATGAACAATTTCAACTTGCGAAATTTTTGCAAGTTGCATTTGAACTTGCGAAATCCACCTGTAATCTGAGATATTTGCACACCGACTCTGTTTGATGTTTGTCTTCAGATATTTGTGTGTAAACCCCTATTTTCTCCTTGTAACCCACCAATGCCAAGTTTTCTTGGTTGGGAAGTTAGTAGGAGGGGTGAATAGCCTCTCTATATAATATCTATTGTAATTTTCTTTTAAAAAATGATCTCGGGGGAGTTTTACTTGGAGACGAACTTTGTATAGTTTTTCATAAAGTAAGCCTTACCTTCTCTTTTTGTTTTCTCTTTTATTTTTATTTCTAGCAAATCAAACTCTGATGATGTTTTCCCAAAGGATGAGTGGCTAGGCTTTTTGTTTCTTGGAGTGAAGGAAACTAGGTAAGGTTTAGGATACAAAAGTGGAAGTTTCGTTGTTTCAATTTTTAATGAGGAGAAAGTGTGACTCGATAATGGTTTTTATCTTTTTAGTTAACTTAAAATCCCTTAAAATCACCTGAGCCAACACTTGGTAAGACAAATGGACTCTGTCCATTGAGATCCACTAGTTTATATCTTGTGAGCCTCTGGGAGGTGGTTTAAAGGTAGGATTATCTAGAATAGCCAACACTTGGTAAGCTTTTGGACTCCCAGGAGACATCCATTAGTTATCTCTTGCGAGCTTTTGACGGGTAATCCAAGGTTAAGGATCACCTTGAATGGCCAATACCAAGTGAGAGGTATGAACCATTGCAAGATGATTCAATGACAGGGATTTAATGTTTGAAACCATTAAGGGGAAGCATCTGTACCACACCGGTTCAGGAAATAACTATATGTTAAATTCCCAATGCGAGGAAAAGATCCAAGTGATCGGAATCTCCCTTTTTGTATAAGGAACCCGAGCCTAGTGATCTAAAACTCCAAGAAGCACTTTTCTTTGTAAGTAATTTCAGTTACTTTATTTTTGGTTTCACTTAAAACCAACATTTTCACACATACTTATGTTTTCTTTTAAAGCTAACCTTGAAAAGAAAAAACACCAATTCAGTTTTGAACTAATATCAGTTGTAATTTGAAAACCCATCCCTGTGGATGATCCTAGAGCCACTATGCTATGCTAGCTAATGCTACCCTAGTATATGGTGAAATAGGTTTATAAATTTTGTTGATTACTCTTGTCTAAGGACTGAAATCAAAGCACACCAGTTGATTGAACACCAATCAACAGGGCATACACCAGCTAGGCACGAATCAAAAGGAGAAATGAAACAAATTTTGTTGCTTCCCGAAATTTTATCCCCTTGATACTGTCTAGAAACATAGTATTTATTGATCAATTGTTAATTTGTTACCATATATACTAATGAGGAATGAAACTGGTAGAGAACTTTTCATATATTACTTTTGGGACACCAAATCAAGATGCATAATGTTGTTGCTAAGATTTCAAGTGGTAAAAGAAATTATATTCATTGCGAAACAAAAACATCAGCAATTAGATTAAGATACAGAAATCTCATTCTTTTAAAGGCAATTTAAACCATTTCTAGTTTGACTATTTGAGAAATCGGTATACTTTACTTCTCTTTGGTTTGTCCCCTCAAGGATACAATAGTCCAAGTGATTTGTGGCATAGCTTACATTGATATGCATAAAGCATATAACTTAAAGCTTCACAAAGAAAACTTTTTTTTTTCTAAGAGACAAAAAAAAAAAAAAAAAAAAAGGAAGGTAGAAGATGACTAAAAAAATGTGTTAAGTTATATGACATTAGGAGGAGGATTCAAGACTCGTCATAAAGTTTGAAATCTTCAACAATTTCAAAAGAATTCAATTTATTAATTTTTTATAAGCTAAATCCCATTAACATAAATGATATTTAATACTTTTCAATTTCCATAATTTTACATTTGTAACTACAAATTTAATAACCCATTATGCCAACTTTAAACTTTGTTCCAAATATTCTTGGATCTGACTATAATATTTAATAACTTCATGTGATTTACATTGGCCTTGAAAACTTGAAATTATTGTTAATTCCTCCTTAAGTTCATTCAAGTAACTATGCTTGAGTTTGTTCAGAGAATAATGACATTAAAAGGTGTATGTCATTTTCTATTAGATGATGTAACAAAAAAAAAAAAAAATTGGATTTTGGTGACAAGTGATCAAGTGATCCTTATGAGTGCTTAAGCACTCATAACCACTATTACATATTTTTATTAATTTTCTAATTCCAATTTTTTCATGAAAATTATTCAACAAACTATATAGAGAATCAAAATATTTAATTTCTAAAATTTTAAAGATTTTCAAAATTTGACAGAATCAACATATAAGTGAAGTGGAACTTCAAGGTACGAAGAATGTGAGGATCTCTCACATTCTTTATACCCTTCCTCACATTCTTCGTACTTTCTCCAATTTTTTAGTGTTTTAATTTTTTAATTTTGTTTAGGATAATTTACATTATTTCTAAGCTTAATTAATACCAATAAACAATATTATTCCATTTCTAAGTGGAAAAAAAATTCAAAAAATTATAAAATTTCGAGGGTACAAAGAATGTGAGGGAGGATACGAAGAATGTGAGGGGATTGAATCTCCATTTCCTTGAACTTTTAAAAACTTTTTTGGACCTCATATTACTTGGATATTGATTGGATAGGTTGATTATACTTAGAGGGTGTTCAATTGATGCTTGAAAAAAATCAAAATCGAAAAATACTATGAAATTAGTAAGGATATGAAGAAAGTAAAGAATCCTCATATTCTTCGTACCCTCCTGAATCTCCACTTCTTTGAACTTTTTTTTTATAAAAAAAGTGGACCTCATATGGCTTGGATATTGATTAGATAGGTTAATTACACTAAGGAGGTGTTCAATTGATGCTTGAAAAAATCAAAATAAAAAAATTCTAAAAAAATAGCAAGGATACAAAGAATGTGAGGAATCCTCACATTCTTCATACCCTCCCAAATCTCCATTGCTTTGAACTTTTTTTTATTTAAAAAAAATGGTCCTCATATGGCTTGGATATTGATTAAATAGGTTAATTATACTTAGGGGGTTTGGAATTGATAACCAGAAAAAGTGAAATTCAAAAATACTAAAAAATTAGCATGGGTATGAAGAATGTGAGGAATTCTCGCGTTCTTCATACCCTCCACTTCTTTGAACTTAAAAAAATAAAATTGAACATCATATGACTTTGATATTGATTAAATAGGTTAATTACACTTAGTGGGTGTGGAATTGATGCCCGAAAGAATCAAAATTGAAAAATACTAAAAAATTAGTAAGGATATGAAGATTGTGAGGATTCCTCACATTCTTCATGCCCTACCAAATCTCCACTTCTTTCATTTTGTTTGAACCTCATATGGTCTAGATATTGATTAAATATGTTAATTACACTTAGGAGGTGTGAAATTGATGGTTAGAAAAATTAAAATATAAAAACACTATAAAAAAAAATTAGCAATGAGTGTGGAATTCCATATTGTTAATAATTATATTATTTTTTTTGTATTTTCAATATTTCAACCAATATTTTATGTAATTAAATTTAAACTATAATAGAGAATTTTCAATTAATAATTAGTGCACAACTATTTTAATTTTTAAACAATTTATACATATTTAAATTTATTTTAATTTATTTTCATATTTTTATAAAAGTGTAGTTACACTTACAATTCATTGGAATTATTCAATTTTCTTTTCACTTCAAAAACCAAAATTATATTGCTTTTCACACTTTCAATATTCATCCAATTTTTTCCAGAAATAATTTCAAATTAAAATAAAATAAATGAACTAATTCTCAATTTATAAATTATATCACCAAATTATTTTTTTACAATATATAGTTTATTTCAAATTTTATTTTTCTTCACTTTTAAGATTTATCACTTTATATTACAAAATAAAATAAATTGCAATTTCCCTTTCACAAAATTTTTATTTTTACAAGATATTCAATGTTTTCCAACTTTTATAAAATAATTCCTGAAATTATATAACTGGTTGTTGTAAAGATTTTAATTTTTTGTGGTGAATAGGATTATTTTCTTGGGAGACCCGATTGGTAACCTATAGACTAAGTTTTTTCCTTTATTTTTTTATTTACATAACCTTCACATGTGGCTTATTGCCATTGGTGGAAAATTGTGGGTATGGTAAGATTTCAGTACAAAGCGTGACCATATATATATATGGGTATGGTAAGATTTCGGTACAAAGCGTGACCATCTATATATATATATACAAGGCTATTTCAAGGAAGGTGTATGTCTGGAGTATATGATATACAACTACAACCCTTATATATGTATATTACAACTTGGGTACTGAGCAGGAGGGCATGTAAGCAGTCTGGCCATGGATGAAAAAGAAGAACAGCAAAGTCAAACCCACATTCATGGACAGTTGGTAGAGATAAACAACAATTAGGAGAAACAAATACTTCACAAAGAAACAAAGGCGTAGAATCTGACAAATGGGTTTGCGGTCTTCCAAGCTTTATAATTTAGTCTATTATTATTTTTCACCCATTAAGTTCATGAAGAGCTATTACATGGATATCTTGCAGAAATATGTGCCAAAGTCCTCCTAAAGGCCAAGACGTTTGATGATATGCTATATTAAAGCAAAGATACGTGGGCGAGCAAACGAAAAGTAGTACGACAAGAAGGGGTCATAAATAAGGGATGCTTATTTATGGTCGTGAAAACATCAGTGTACAACAAATAAACCCAACAATTAATAATTAATATAAATTAAAACAATAAATAAAAATTAATATATGAATAATCTTACTTATGAAATGCTCGTGGATCCCTTAAAACATCAATAAGCAATCTGAAATCTTTAGTTTGATTCAAAAAGTCATGCAAGACACGTGTAATATTATTATGGATAAACTGAAGATCTAGTCCCATATTGTCATCACATGACCTTGTGATTTTTCCTCTACCATTCACCACTGCTTTATTATCAATACCAAATCCATCTTCCAACTTCTTTGATGATACCAAGTATTGAATAGTTTCAAACATGTCACCGAATAGGAAATATTAACTAAGTAAAAATAAAATTAAAAAACCATAAAAAGTAAATAAAATATTTATTACAAAAATACCGTAGAATTGATATCAATTCTTGTTTAAGTTTATGTCCGATTACAAGTTGGTGTTGTCGTATCCAATGTTGTAGGCTAATGTGGAGTTAAAAAAATATTATACGTTGTCCACATTTTACAAAACTATGATAGCCAACTAACACATACTGCTTATCCAAAGTTCCCGCAATATCATAGGGACGAAATTCTCTATTATTTGGATGCACCGTTTTCAAAGTCACCAACCTAAAATAATTTCCTTTTGCTTCTGCTTCACATATATTGTCTTTAATATGTTTGACATTATAGTAGCTGATAGTGCTACGGACGTTAAACCTGTCATTAATATCAATAGTTCGTAAAAAAATATATCGAAATTTTTTTCACAATCTATCCACTGCACATTGAGACTCTCAATGTGTTAGAAAAGTTAATAAAATAAAATAAAATAATGGCATAAGTATGTTGTATGTAACACTTACTCGTGAAATGTTAGTAGCATATCGAATACCATCCCAAGAAAACCAAGCAAAAGAAGGTTTAACTCTTCGTCTAAAACTTGAGCATTTCCCTATACTACATTAACACATATATCTTTTAGATTTATAAAAAAAATAATAATTTATAAATAAATCATAAATAAATTAAAATTGCCACGACATCATGAGCTAAAAGATTCCCCATGAAGAAAAAAATTGACCAAGGGTAATTTCAATAATGAGAACTTGGCCATGCCAAAACCCTTTTCAATTCTTGGCTATAATTTGGTCTATTATTATTTTTCATCCATTGGGTCCATGAAGAGCTATTACATGGATATCTTGCAAAAATATGTGCCAAAGTCCTCCTAAAGGCCAAGACGTTTGATGATATGCTATATTGAAGCACAGATACGTGGGCGGGCAAACGAAAAGTAGTACGGCAAGAAGGGGTCATAAATTAGGGATGCTTATGTATGATCGTGAAAACATCAGTGTACAACACATAAACCTAACAATTAATAATTAATATAAATTAAAACATTAAATAAAAATTAATATATAAAGAATCTCACTCATGAAATGCTTATGGATCCCTTAAAACATTAATAAGCAATCTGATATCATTAGTTTGATTTATTTCGAGCCCATAGTAGTTGTTCAAAATGTCGTGTAACACACGTGCAATATTATTATGGATAAACTTAAGATCTAGTCCCATATTGTCATCACATAATCTTGTAATTTTCCCTCTACCATTCACAACTACTACATTGTCCATACCTAATCCATCTTCCAACTTCTTTAATGATCCCAAGTATTGAATAGCTTCAAACAAGTCACCGGATAGGAAATATTAACTAAATAGAAATATATAAAATAAAAAAACATTAAAAAGTAAATAAAATATGTATTACAAAAATACCATAGAATCGATATCAATTCTTGGTTAAGTCTATGTTCGATTACAAGTGAGTATTGTCGTATCCAATCTTGTAGGCTGATGTGGAGTTAAAAAAAATATTATACATTGTCCAGAATTTACAAAACTATGATTGTCAGCTAACACATACTGCTTATCCAAAGTTCCCGTAATATCATAGAAACGAAATTCTCTGTTATTTGGATGCACCGTTTTCAAAGTCACCAACCTAAAATAGTTTCCTTTTGCTTTTGCTTCATATATATTGTCTTTAATATGTTTGACATTATAGTAGCTGATAGTGCTACAGACGTTGAACCTACCATTAATATCAATCATTCATAAAAAAATATATTTTAAATTTTTTCACAATCTATCCACCGCACACTAAGACTCTCAATGTGTTATAAAAGTTAATAAAAAAATACAAAATGTCATAAGTATGTTGTATGTAACACTTACTGTTAATCAAATTTATGTGAAATGCTAGTAGTACATAGAATAGCATCCCAAGAAAACCAAGCCAAAGAAGGTTTAACTCTTCCTATAAAACTTGAGCATTTTCCTACATTACATTAACACATATATCTTTTAGATTTATAAAAAAATAATAATGTAAAAATAAAACAAGAATAAATTAAACTTGCCACGACATCATGAGAACCAAGATTCCCCATGAAGAAAAAAAATGACCAAGGGTAATTTGAAAAATGGGAACTTGGCCATGCCAAAACCCTTTTCAATTCTTGGTTCTAATTTGGGCTATTGTTATTTTTAATCCATTGGGTCCATGAAGAGCTAATACATGGATATCCTGCGGAAATATGTACCAAAGTCCTCCTAAAGGCCCACACGTTTGATGATCTGCTATATTGAAGCAGAAATACGTGGGCGAGCAAACGAAAAGTAGTATAGTAAGAAGGGGTCATCAATAAGGGATGCTTACGTATGGTCGTGAAAACATCATTTTACAACAAATAAAACCAACAATTAATAATTAATATAAATTAAAACAATAAATAAAAATTAATATATGAATAATCTTACTCATGAAATGCTCGTGGATCCCTTAAAACATCAATAAGCAAATCTGAAATCATTAGTTTGATTTATTTCGAGCCCATAGGAGTTATTTAAAATGTCGCGTAACAAATGTGCAATATTATTATGGATAAACTGAAGATCTAGTCCCATATTGTCATCACATAATCTTGTAATTTCCCTTTATTGTTCACCCCTGCTACATTATCTATACTAAATCCATCTTCCAGCTTCTTTGATGATATCAACTATTGAATAGCTTCAAACATGTCACCACACCATTAATATCAATAATTCTTAAAAAAAATATATAGTAGTTTTTTCTACAATCTATTCACTCCACATTGAGACTCTCAATGTGTTAAAAAAGTTAATAAAAAAAATAAAAAAATGGCATAAGTATGTTGTATGTAACACATACTGTTAGTCAAATTTATGTGAAATGCTAGTAACATATCGAATACCATCCCAAGAATACCTAGCCAAAGAAGGTTTAACTCTTCGTCTAAAACTTTAGCATTTCCTTACACTACATTTAATACATACATCTTTTAGATTTATAAAAAGAAATAATGCATAAATAAATCAGAAATAAAGTAAAATTCCCACAACATCATGAGCTACAAGATTCCCCATGAAGAAAAAAAATGACCATGGGTAATTTGAATAATGAGAACTTGTCCATGCCAAAACCCTTTTCAATTCTTGGCTATAGTTTGGTCTATTATTATTTTTCATCTATTGGGTCCATGAATAGTTAATACATGGATATCCGGCGAAAATATGTGCCAAAGTCCTCCTAAAGGCCCACACGTTTGATGATATGTTATACTGAAGCACAGATACGTGGGCGAGCAAATGAATAGTAGTATGACAAGAAGGGGTCATAAATAAGGGATGTTTATGTATGGTCGTGAAAACATCATTGTATAACAAATAAAACCAACAATTAATAATTAATATAAATTAAAACAATAAATAAAAATTAATATATGAATAATCTTACTTATGAAATGCTCGTGGATCCCTTAAAACATCAATAAGCAATCTGAAATCATTAGCTTGATTCATTTTGAGCCTATAGGAGCGGTTCAAAATGTCATGTAACACACGTGCAATATTATTTTGGATAAACTTAAGATCTAGTCCCATATTATCATCACATGATCTTGATATTTTCCCTGTACTATTCACCACTGCTATATTATCCATATAAAATCCATCTTCTAGTTTCTTTGATGATACCAAGTATTGAATAGCTTCAAACATGTCACCGGATAGGAAATATTAACTAAATAAAAATATATAAAATAAAAAAACATTAAAAAGTAAATAAAATATTTATTCAAAAATACCATAGAATTAATATCAATTCTTGGTTAAGTCTATGTTCGATTACAAGTTGGTGTTGTTGGATCCAATCTTGTAGGCTGATGTTGTGTTTAAAAATAATTATACGCTGTCCAGATTCTACATAACTATGATAGCCATAATAAACATACTGCTTATCCAAAGTTTTCGCAATATATGAATAAAATTCTCTATCATTTGGATGCACTGTTTTCACACTCACCAACCTAAAGTAGTTTCCTTTTCCTTCTGCTTCATATATATTGTCTTTAATATGTATGACATTATAGTATTTGATAGTGCTACGAACGTTAAACCTGTCATTAATATCAATCATTCATAAAAAAATATAGTAATTTTTTTCACAATCTATCCACTGACCACTGAGACTCTCAAAGTGTTAGAAAAGTTAGTAAAGAAATAAAAAAAATTGGAATAAGTATATTGTGTGCAACACTTTTTATTAATCAAATTTATGTGAAATGCTAGTAGCATATAGAATATCATTCCAAGAAAACCAGGCCAAAGAAGGTTTAACTCTTCGTCTAATACTTTAGCATTTGCCTACATTACATAAACACATATATCTTTTAGATTTATAAAATAAAATAGTCTATAAATAAAATATAAATAAATTAAACTTGCCCTGACATCATGAGTTACAAGATTTCTCATGGTGACAAAAAAAGAACAAGGGTAATTTGAATAATGAGAACTTAGCCATGCCAAAACCCTATTCAATCCTTAGCTATAATTTGGTCTATTATTATTTTTAACCCATTGGGTCCATGAAGTGCTAATACATGAATATCTTGAAGAAATATGTGCCAAAGTCCTCCTAAAGGTCAACACGTTTGATGATATGCTATATAGAAGCAGAGATACGTGGGCGAGCAAACGAAAAGCAGTACGATAAGAAGGGGTCATAAATAAGGGATACTTATGTATGGTCGTGAAAACATAACTATACAACAAATGAAACAATCAATTAATAATTAACATAAATTAAAACAATAAATAAAAATTAATATATGAATAATCTTACTCATGAAATGCTCATCGATCCCTTAAAACATCAATAAGCAATTTGAAATCTTTGGTTTGACTCAAAAAGTTGTGCAAAACACGTGCAATATTATTATGGATAAACTTAAGATCTAGTCCCATATTGTCGTCACATGACCTTGTGATTTTCCCTCTACCGTTCACCACTGCTACATTATCCATACCAAATCCATCTTCCAGCTTCATTGATGATACCAAGTATTAAATAGCTTCAAACATGTCACCCGTTAGGAAATCTTAACTAAATAAAAATATATAAAATAAAAAAACATAAAAATTAAATAAAATATTAATTACAAAAATACCATAGAATTGATATCAATTTTTGCTTAAGTCTATGTCCGATTACAAGTTTGTTTTTTCGTATCCAATCTTGTAGGCTGATGTGGAGTTAAAAAACAATTATACGTTGTCCAAATTTTAAAAAACTGTTATAGCCAGCTAACACATACACCTTAACGAAAGTTCCCGCAGTATCATAGGAACGAAATTCTCTGTCGTTTAGATGCACTGTTTGCAAAGTCACCAACCTAAAAAGTTTCTTTTTGCTTCTGCATCATATATATTGTCTTTCATATGTCTGACATTATAGTAGCTGATACTGCTACAGACGTTAAACTTGTCATTAATATCAATCATTCGTAAAAAAATATATATTAATTTTTTTCATAATCTATCCATTGCACATTGAGACTCTAAAGGTGTTAGAAAAGTTAATAAAAAAAATGGCATAATAATGTTGAATGCAACACTTTCTATTAATCAAATTTTTGTAAATGATAGTACTTGTCATTAATATCAATCATTCGTAAAAAAATATAGTAAATTTTTTCACAATCTAGCCACTGACCACTGAGACTCTCAAAGTGTTAGAAAAGTTAATAAAGAAATAAAAAAATTGGCATAAGTATGTTGTGTGCAACACTTTCTATTAATCAAATTTATGTGAAATACTAGTAGCATATAGAATATCATTCCAATAAAACCAGGCTAAAGTAGGTTTAACTCTTCGTCTAATACTTTAACATTTGCCTACATTACATAAACACATATATCTTTTAGATTTATAAAATAAAATAGTCTATAAATAAAATATAAATAAATTAAACTTGCCCCGACATCATGAGTTACAAGATTTCTCATGGTGACAAAAAATGAACAAGGGTAATTTGAATAATGAGAACTTCGCCATGCCAAAACCCTATTCAATCCTTAGCTATAATTTGGTCTATTATTATTTTTAACCCATTGGGTCCATGAAGTGCTAATACATGAATATCTTGAAAAAATATGTGCTAAAGTCCTCCTAAAGGTCAACACGTTTGATGATATGCTATATAGAAGGAGAGATACGTGAGCGAGCAAATGAAAAGCAGTACGACAAGAAAGGGTCATAAATAAGGGATACTTATGCATGATCGTATAAATATCACTATACAACAAATGAAACAATCAATTAATAATTAATATAAATTAAAACAAATAATAAAAATTAATATATGAATAATCTTACTCATGAAATGCTCATCGATCCCTTAAAACATCAATAAGCAATCTGAAATCTTTGGTTTGACTCACAAAGTCATGCAAGACACGTGCAATATTATTATGGATAAACTTAAGATATAGTCCATAATTGTCATCACTTGAACTTGTGATTTTCCCTCTACCGTTTACCACTGCTACATTATCCATACCAAATCCATATTCTAGCTTCTTTGATGATACCAAGTATTGAATAGCTTAAAACATGTCACTGAATAGGAAATCTTAACTAAATAAAAATATATAAAATAAAAAAACATAAAAAAGTAAATAAAATATTTATTACACAAATACCGTAGAATTGATATCAATTCTAGCTTAAGTCTATGTCCAATTACAAGTTTGTGTTGTTGTATCCAATCTTGTAGGCTGATGTGGAGTTAAAAAACAATTTTACGTTGTCCAGATTTTACAAAACTGTGATAGCCAGCTAACACATACTACTCATCCAAAGTTCCCGCAATATCATAGGAATGAAATTCTCTGTCGTTTGGATGCACTGTTTTCAAAGCCACTAACCTAAAATAGTTTCTTTTTTCTTCTGCGTCATATATATTGTCTTTAATATGTTTGACATTATAGTAGCTGACAGTGTGACATACGTTAAACTTGTCATTAATATCAATCATTCGTAAAAAAATATATACTAATTTTTTTCACAATCTATCCACTGCACATTGAGACTCTGAAGGTCTTAGAAAAGTCAATAAAACAAAATGGAATAAGTATGTTGAATGCAACACTTTCTATTAATCAAATTTATCTTAAATGATAGTACCATATGGAATACAATCCCAAAAAAACCAATCAAAAGAGGGTTTAACTCTTCGTCTAAAACTTGAGCATTTCCCTACATTACATAAACACATATATCTTTTAGATTTATAAAAAAAAGAATAATGTATAAATAAAACAGAAATAAATTAAACTTGCCACGACATCATTAGCTATAAGATTTACCATGAAAAAAAATGACCAAGGGTAATTTGAATTATGAGAACTTAGCCATGCCAAAACCCTTTTCAATTCTTAGCTATAATATGGTATATTATTATTTTTAACCCATTGCGTCCATGAAAAACTAATACATGGATGTCTTGAAGAAATAGTTTCCAAAGTCCTCCTAAAGGCGAACACGTTTGATGATTTGCTATATTGAAGTAGAGATACGTGGGCGAGCAAACAAAAAGTAGTACGATAAGAAAGGGTCATAAATAAGGGATGCTTATGTATGGTCATGAAAACATCATTCTACAACAAATAAAACCAACAATTAATAATTAATATAAATGAAAACAATAAATAAAAATTAATATATGAATAATCTTACTCATGAAATGCTCGTGGATCCCTTAAAACATCAATAAGCAATTTGAAATCATTACTTTGATTCATTTCGAGCTAATATCAGTCGTTCAAAAGGTTGTGCAAGACACGTGCCATATTGTCATCATATGAACTTGTGATTTTCCCTCTTCCATTTACTACTGCTACATTATCCATGCCAAATCCATCTTCCACCTTCTTTGATAATACCAAGTATTGAATAGCTTCAAACATGTCATTGGATTGGAAATATTCATTAAATAACAATATATAAAATAAAAAAACGTGAAAAAGTAAATAAAATATTTATTACAAAAAAATCGTAGAATTGATATCAATTCTTGCTTAAGTCTATGTCCGATTACAAGTTTGTGTTGTCGTATCCAATCTTGTAGGCTGATGTGGAGTTAAAAAAACAATTATACGCTCTCCAGATTTGACAAAACTATGATAGCCAGCTAACACATACTACTTATCCAAATTTCCGGCAATATCATAGGAACAAAATTCTCTGTCGTTTGGATGCACTGTTTTCAAAGTCACCAACCTAAAATAGTTTCCTTTTGCTTCTACTTCATATATATTATCTTTAATTTGTCTAACATTATAGTAGCTGATAGTGCTACAGAAGTTAAACTTGTCATTAAAATCAATCATTCGTAAAAAAATATATACTAATTTTGTGCACAGTCTATCCACTGCACATTGAGACTATCAAGGTGTTAGAAATGTTAATAAAAAAAAATGGCATAAGTATGTTGAATGCAACACTTTCAATTAATCAAATTTATGTAAAATGATAGTACCATATGGAATACTAACCCAAAAAAACCAAGCTAAAGAAGGTATAAATCTTCCTCTAAAACTTGAGCATTTCCCTACATTACATAAACACATATATCTTTTAGATTTATAAAAAAAATAATAATGTATTAATAAAACGGAAATAAATTAATCTTGCCACGACATTATCAGCTACAAGATTTCCCATGAAAACAAAAATGACAAAGGTAATTTGAATAATGAGAACTTGGCCATGGCAAAACTCTTTTCAATTCCTAGCTATAATATGGTATATTATTATTTTTAACCCGTTGGGTCCATGAAAAACTAATACATGGATATCCTGTAGCAATATTTCCCAAAGTCCTCCTAAAGGCGAACACGTTTGATGATCTGTTATATTGAAGTAGAGATACGTGGGCGAGCAAACGAAAAGTAGTACGACAAGAAGGGGTCATAAATAAGGGGTGCTTATGTATGGTCATGAAAACATCATTGTACAAAAAATAAAACCAACAATTAATAATTAATGTAAATTAAAAAAGTAAAAAAAATTAATATATGAATAATCTTACTCATGAAATGCTCGTGGATCCCTTAAAATATCAATAAGCAATCTGAAATCATTAGTTTGATTCATTTCGAGCCCATAGCAGTCATTCAAAAAGTCGTGTAAGACACGTGCAATATTATTATTGATAAACTGAAGATCTAGTCCCATATGGTCATCACATGACCTTGTGATTTTCCCTCTACCGTTTACCACTGCTACATTATCCATACCAACTCCATCTTCTAGCTTCTTTGATGATACCAAGTATTGAATAGCTTCAAACATGTCACCGGATAGGAAATCATAACTAAATAAAAATATATAAAACAAAAAAACATTAAAAAGTAAATAAAATATTTATTACAAAAATATCTTAGAATTGTTATCAAATCTAGCTTAAGTCTATGTTTGATTACAAGTTTGTGTTTTTGTATCCAATCTTGTAGGCTAACGCGGAGTGAAAATACAATTATATGTTGTCCAGATTTTACAAAAGTATGATAGTCAATTAACACATACTGCTTATCCAAAATTCCCACAGTATCACATGAATGAAATTCTCTATCGTTTGGTTGCACTGTGTTCAAAGTCACCAACCTAAAATTGTTTCCTTTTGCTTATGCTTAATATAAATTGTCTTTAATATGTCTGACATTATAGTAGCTGATAGTGCCACAGATGTTAAACTTGTCATTAATATCAATCATTCGTAAAAAAATATATAGTAATTTTTTTTTACAAACTATCCACTGCATATTGAGACTCTCAAGGTCTTAGAAAAGTCAATAAAAAAAATGGCATAAGTATGTTGAATCCAACACTTTCTATTAATCAAATTTATGTGAATTGATAGTACCATATGGAATACCATCCCAAAAAAACCCAGCAAAAGAAGGTTTAACTCTTCGTCTAAAACTTGAGCATTTCCCTACATTACATAAATACATATATCTTTTAGATTTATATATAAAAAATTTATAAATAAAACAAAAATAAATTAAACTTGCCATGGCATCATGAGCTACAAGATTTCGCATGAAAACAAAAAAGGACCAAGGGTAATTTGAATAATGAGAACTTGGCCATGCCGAAAGCCTTTTCAATTCTTGTCTATAATTTGGTTTATTATTATTTTTAACCCGTTGGGTCCATGAAAAACTAATACATGGATATTTGGCAGAAATATTTGCCAAAGTCCTCCTAAAGGCGAACACATTTGATGATCTGCTATATTGAAGTAGAGATACGTGGGCGAGCAAACAACAAGTAATATAACAAGAAGGGGTCATAAATGAAGGATTCTTATGTATGGTCGTGAAAACATCATTGTACAACAAATAAAACCATCAATTAATAATTAATATAAATTAAAACAATAAATAAAAATTAATATATGAATAATCTTACTCATTAAATGCTCGTGGATCCCTTAAAACATCACTAAGCAAATCTGAAATCATTAGTTTGATTCATTTTGAGCTCATAGCAGTCGTTCAAAAAGTCGTGCCAAACACGTGCAATATTATTATGGATAAACTGAAGATCTAGTCCCATTACTGTTCACCACTGCTACATTGTCCATACCAAATCCATCTTCCAGCTTCTTTGATGTTACCAAGTATTGAATAGCTTCAAACATGTCACCAGATAAGAAATTTTACTAAATAAAAATATATAAAATAAAAAAACATTACAAAGTAAATAAAATATTTATTACAAAAATATTGTAGAATTGATATCAATTCTTGCTGAAGTCTATGTCCGATTACAAGTTTGTGTTGTCATATCCAATCTTGTAGGCTTATGTGGAGTTAAAAAACAATTATACATTATCCAGATTTTACAAAACTATGATAGCCAGCTAAGACATACTGCTTATCCAAAGTTCCTGCAATATCATAGGAATGAAGTTCTCTGTCGTTTGGATGCACTGTTTTCAAAGTCACTAACCTAAAGTTGTTACTTTTTGCTTCTGCTTCATATATATTGTCTTTAATATGTTTGGCATTGTAGTAGCTGATAGTGCTACGGACGTTAAACCTGTCATTAATATCCATAATTAAAAAAAAATATATAGTAATTTTTTTCATAATCTATCCCTTGCACATTAAGACTCTCAATGTGTTAGAAAAGTTAATAAAAAAAATGGCATAAGTATGTTGTATGTAACACTTACTCTTAATCAAATTTATGTGAAATGCTAGTAGCATATCAAATACCATCCCAAGAAAACCAAGCCAAAGAAGGTTTAACTCTTTGTCTGAAACTTGAACAGTTCCTTATACTACATTAACACATACATCTCTTAGATTTATAAAAAAAATGAATAAATAAATTAAAAATAAATTAAAATTGCCACAACATCATGAGCTACAAGATTCCCCATGAAGAAAAAAATGACCAAGGGTAATTTTAATAATGAGAACTTGGCCATGCCAAAATCCTTTTCAATTCTTAGCTATAATTTGGTCTATTATTATTTTTCACCCGTTGGGTCCACGAAGAGCTAATACATGGATATCCTACAGAAATATGTGTCAAAGTCTTCCTAAAGGCCAACACGTTTGATGAAATGCTAAATTGAAGCAAAGATACGTGGGCGAGCAAACGAAAAGTAGTACGTCAAGAAGGGGTCATAAATAAGGGATGCTTATGTATGGTTGTGAAAACATCAATGTACAACAAATAAAACCAACAATTAATAATTATTATAAATTAAAACAATAAATAAAAATTAATAAATGAATAATCTTACTCATGAAATGCTCGTGGATCCCTTAAAACATCAATAAGCAAATCTGAAATCATTAGTTCGATTCATTTCAAGCCCATAGCAATCGTTTAAAAAGTCGTGCAAGACACATGCAATATTATTATGGATAAACTAAAGATCTAGTCCCATATTGTCATCACATGACCTTATGATTTTCCCTCTATCGTTTACCACTGCTACATTATCCATACCAAATCCATCTTCCAGTTTCTTTGATGAGACCAAGTGTTGAATATCTTCAATCATGTCACCGGATAGGAAATCTTAACTAAATAAAAATATATAAAATAAAAACACGTTAAAAAGTAAATAAAATATTTATTACAAAAATACCGTAGAATTGATATCAATTCTAGCTTAAGTCTATGTCCGATTACAAGTTTGTGTTGTCGTATCCAATCTGTAGGTTGATGCGGAGTTAAAAAAACAATTATACATTATCCAGATTACACAAAACTATGATAGCTAGCTAACACATACTGCTTATCCCAAGTTCCCATCATATCATAGGAACGAAATTCTCTGTCGTTTGGATGCACTATTTTCAAAGTCACCAACCTAAAATAGTTTCCTTTTGCTTCTGCTTCATATATATTGTCTTTAATATGTCTTACATTATAGTAGCTGATAGTGCTACAAACGTTAAACTTGTCATTAATATCAATCATTCGTAAAAAAATATATACTAATTTTTTTCACAATCAATCCACTGCAAATTGAGACTCTTAGGGTGTTAGAAAAGTTAATTAATAAAAATGGCATAAGTATGTTGAATGCAATACTTTCTATTAATCAAATTTATGTGAAATAGTAGTACCATATGGAATACCATCTCAAAAAAACCAAGCAAAAGAAGGTTTAACACTTCGTCTAAAACTTGAGCATTTCCCTACATTATATGAACACATATATCTTTTAGATTTATAAAAAATAATAATAATGTATAAATAAAACAAAAATAAATGAAACTTGCCACGACATAATCAACTACAAGATTTCCCATCAAAACAAAAAATGACCAAGGGTGATTTGAATAAGGAGAACTTGGCCACATGGTTTTAAAAACCGGACCGGACAAGCGGTCCGACAGGTTGAACCGTAGACCAGTGAACTTTCCGATTCGGTCCGTTTCAATGAACCGTTTGTGGTCAAACCGGCACTGAACCATTCAAATCGACAGTTGAACTGTCGAACCGAACAAACCGTCCAGTTTTTTGCAAACTGGTTACACCTTAGAAACAATTTTTTGTTTACCATGTAAAAGGCCATTCCAGGCCCAACCTAAGGCTTTCCTTTTTCCAGGTCCCTAGACCTAGTCCAAAGATAAAATTAACACTTTTATATGCACCATGCCCACAAAAGCCCAATTTGCTGCCATTTTTTATTTTAAAATAACACTTCAAATTGGGCCATGCTTCCGGGCCAAGCTTCCAGGCCCAGCTTACTGGCTTGTTTGGATTGAAGGCAAGTGGGAAGCTATTTATAGAGCACATGGAGCACATAAAATTCACGTGCTCCGATGTGGGATTGGGAAGGAGACTAATTAGAGGAAAACATTGCCTTTTGAGGGTTGGACGCATGAAATTTGATTTTATTTCAAATTTTTATCATATAAAATCTTTAAAAAAAATGTAAATATTTAAATTCATGTTTATTTTTATAATAATAATATAATAATTATAAAAAATAATATAAATTAATTAATATAATAATTTTAAAACAATAAAATACAAAGACAAAAAGATAAAATTAAATATTATAAATTTTTTCATCTTAAATATATATTATTTCTCAAATATTACATATTTGTATTTAATCAAATTTAAAATATTAAACTTTATCATTTAATTTAATTTAATATACCAAATATAAAAATCAAACATTATTAAAATTTGTAATTTTATATATTTTAAAATTTTATAATTATTTTTAATTTTATATAATATATAAATTATATATTTAATTATTTATTACATCACCGGTTCAATGGCAGTTCGACCGCCGGTCCGACCAGTGAACTGTGAATCGGTAACTTTTCCGGTTCGATCATCGGTCTGATTTTTAAAACATTGCTTGGCCACGCTAAAACCCTTTTCAATTCTTGGCTATAATATGGTTTATTATTATTTTTAACCCATTGCGTCCATAAAAAACTAATACATGGATATCT
The DNA here is from genome assembly GCF_030704535.1 of Vitis vinifera. Lineage (NCBI taxonomy): Eukaryota > Viridiplantae > Streptophyta > Magnoliopsida > Vitales > Vitaceae > Vitis > Vitis vinifera. The sequence continues at coordinate 5,267,519 of NC_081819.1, forward strand.
TGCAGAAATATTTGCCAAAGTCCTCCTAAAAGCCAACATGTTTGATGATCTGCAATGTTGAAGTAGAGATACGTGGGCGAGCAAACGAAAAGTAGTATGACAAGAAGGGGTTATAAATAAGAGATGCTTATGTATGATCATGAAAACATCATTGTACAACAAATAAAACCAACAATTAATAATTACTATAAATTAAAACAATAAATAAAAATTAATATATGAATAATCTTACTCATGAAATGCTCGTGGATCCCTTAAAACATCAATAAGCAATCTGAAATCATTAGTTTCATTTATTTCGAGGCCATAGCAGCGGTTCAAAATGTTGTGTAACACACGTGCAATATTATGATTGATAAACTGATGATATAGTCCCATATTGTCATCATATAATCTTATCATTTTCCCTTTACTATTCACCACTACTACATTATCCATACCAAATCCATATTCCAGCTTCTTTGATGATACCCAGTATTGAATAGCTTCAAACATGTCACTAGCTAAGGAATATGAACTAAATAAAAATATATAAAATAAAAAAAATGTTACAAAGTAAATAAAATATTTATTACAAAAATACCATAGAATTGATATCAATTCTTGCTTAAGTCTATGTCCGATTACAAGTTTGTGTTGTCGTATCCAATCTTGTAAGTTGATGTGGAGTTAAAAAACAATTATACGTTGTCCAGATTTTACAAAACTATGATAGCCAGATAACACATACTGCTTATCCAAAGTTCCTGCAATATCATAGGAACGAAGTTCTCTATTGTTTGGATGCACTGTTTTCAAAGTCACCAACCTAAAGTTGTTACTTTTTACTTCAACTTCATGTATATTGTCTTTAATATGTCTGACATTATAGTAGCTACGGACGTTAAACCTATCATTAATATCAATAATTTATAAAAATATATATAGTAATTTTTTTCATAATCTATCCACTACACATTGAGACTCTCAATGTGTTAGAAAAGTTAATAAAAAAAATGGCATAAGTATGTTGTATGTAACACTTCCTCTTAATCAAAATTATGTGAAATGCTAGTAGCATATGGAATACCATCCCAAGAAAACTAAGCCAAAGAAGGTTTAACTCTTCGTCTAAAACTTGAGAAGTTCCCTATACTACATTAACACATACATCTCTTAGATTTATAAAAAAAAAATGTATAAATAAATTAGAAATAAATTAAAATTTCCACGACATCATGAGCTACAAGATTTCCCCTGAAGAAGAAAAATAACCAAGGGTAATTTGAATAATAAGAACTTGCCATCCCAAAACCCTTTTCAATTCTTGGCTATAATTTGGTTGATTATTATTTTTCACCCATTGGGTCCACGAAGAGCTAATACATGGATATCCTGCAGAAATATGTGTCAAAGTCTTCGTAAAGGCCAACACGTTTGATGATATGCTATATTGAAGCAGAGATACGTGGGCGAGCAAACGAAAAGTAGTACGGCAAGAAGGGGTCATAAATAAGGGATGCTTATGTATGGTTGTGAAAACATCAATGTACAACAAATAAAACCAACAATTAATAATTATTATAAATTAAAACAATAAATAAAAATTAATATATGAATAATCTTACTCATGAAATGCTCGTGGATCCCTTAAAATATCAATAAGCAAATCTAAAATCATTAGTTTGATTCATTTTGAGCTTATAGGAGCGGTTCAAAATGTCGTGTAACACACGTGCAATATTATTTTGGATAAACTAAAGATCAAGTCCAATATTATCATCACATAATCTTGTAATTTCCCTCTACCGTTCACCACTGCTACATTATCCATACCAAATTGATCTTCCAGCTTCTTTGATGTTAGCAAGTATTGAATAGCTTCTAACATGTCACTAGATAGGAAATATTAACTAAATAAAAATATATTAAAAAAATAAAAATAAAAGGTAAATAAAATATGTATTACAAAAATACCGTAGAATTTATATCAATTCCTGGTTAAGTCTATGTCCAATTACAAGTTCGTGTTGTCGTATCCAATCTTGTAGGCTGATGTGGAGTTAAAAAAATATCATACGCTGTCCAAATTTTATAAAACCATGATTACCAATTAACACATACTGCTTATCCAAAGTTCCTGCAATATCATAGGAATGAAATTCTTTGTTATTTGGATGCACCGTTTTCAAAGTCACCAACCTAAAATAGTTTCCTTTTGCTTTTGCATCATATATATTTTCTTTAATATGTTTGACATTATAGTAGCTGATAGTGCTATGGACATTAAACCTTACATTAATATCAATAATTTGTAAAAATACATATAGTTATTTTTTTCACAATCTATCCACTACACATTGAGACTCTCAATGTGTTAGAAAAGTTAATAAAAAAATGGCATAAGTATGTTGTTTGTAACACTTACTCTTAATCAAATTTATGTTAAAGGATAGTAGCATATCAAATACCATCCCAAGAAAACCTAGCCAAAGAAGGTTTAACTCTTCGTCTAAAACTTGAGCATTTCCCTACACTACATTAACACATACATCTTTTAGATTTACAAAAAATAAAAAATAAAAAAATGCATAAATAAATCAGAAATAAAGTAAAATTGCCACGACATCATGAGCTACAAGATTCCCCATGAAGAAAAAAAATGACCAAGGGTAATTTGAATGATGAGAACTTGGCCATGCCAAAACCCTTTTCAATTCTTGGCTATAATTATGTCTATTATTATTTTCCACCCATTGGGTGCACAAAGAGCTAATACATGGATATCTTGTAGAAATATGTGCCAAAGTCCTCCTAAAGGCCAACACGTTTGATAGTATGCTATATTGAAGAAGAGATACATGGGTGAGCAAACGAAAAGTAGTATAGCAAGAAGGGGTCAAAAATAAGAGATGATTATGTATGGTCGTGAAAACATCACTGTACAACAAATAAAACCAACAATTAATAATTAATATAAATTCAAACAATAAATAAAAATTAATATATGAATAATCTTACTCATGAAATGCTCGTGGATCCCTTAAAACATCAATAATCAATCTGAAATCTTTAGTTTGATTCATTTCGAGCCTATAGGAGCAGTTCAAAATGTCGTATAACACACGTGCAATATTATTTTGGATAAACTGAAGACCAAGTCCCATATTATCATCACATGATCTTGAGATTTTCCATGTATTGTTCACCATTGGTACATTATCCATACAAAATCCATCTTCTAGTTTCTTTTATGATACCAAGTATTGAATAGCTTCAAACATGTCACCGAATAGGAAGTATTAACTAAATAAAAATATATAAAATTAAAAAAAAAAAAAAAGTAAATAAAATATTTATTGCAAAAATACCATAGAATTAATATAAATTTCTGGTTAAGTCTATGTTCGATTACAAGTTGGTGTTGTTGGATCCAATCTTGTAGGTTGATGTGGTGTTTAAAAACAATTATACGCTGTCCAGATTCTACATAACTGTGATAGCCATCCAAAACATACTACTTATCTAAAGTTTTCACAATTTCATAGGAACAAAATTCTCTATCATTTGGATGCACTGTTTTTAAAGTCACCAACCTAAAGTAGTTTCCTTTTCCTTTTGCTTCATATATATTGTCTTTAATATGTATGACATTATAGTATTTGATAGTGTTACGAACGTTAAACCTGTCATTAATATCAATTAATATTTGGCGATTCAAGAGACGACTTATCATTCTATTTTTTTTTCCTTACTTTCTTCTATTTTGTGGGAATCTGGGATATAACTTCACTATATGATACGGGCGGCTCAAATTACTAGCAATTCATTTATTTTCAAACCGACCCGATTATTGGGGAAAAATCAATATACTTCTAATGTCGAATCAGGATCAACTAGGACAGAAATAAAGCATTGGGTCGAACTCTTCTTTGGTGTCAGTTCTCGTATAGCACCGGCTCCGGTAGAGATTTCTCGATTTGATGATACCGGAAAGAATTTTTATTCAAACATTAATTGGTCGTGTATTAGCAGACGATATATATATGGGTAAAAAAAATAGAGTAATTTTTTTCACAATCTATCCACTGACCATTGAGACTCTCAAAGTGTTAGAAAAGTTAATAAAGAAATAAAAAAATTGGCATAAGTATGTTGTTTGCAACACTTACTATTAATCAAAATTAGGTGAAATGCTAGTAGCATATAGAATACCATTCCAAGAAAATCAGGCCAAATAAGGTTTAACTCTTCATCTAATACTTGAGCATTTCCCTACATTACATAAACACATATATCTTTTAGATTTATAAAATAAAATAGTGTATAAATAAAATAGAAATAAATTAAACTTTCCACGACATCATTAGATACAAGATTTCACATGATGACAAAAAATGACCAAGGGTAATTTGAATAATGAGATCTTAGCCATGGCAAAACCCTATTTAATTCTTGGTTATAATTTGGTCTATTATTATTTTTAACTCATTGGGTCCATGAAGAGCTAATACATGGATATCTTGCAGAAATATGTGCCAAAGTTATCCAAAAGGTCAACATGTTTGATGATATGCTATATTGAAGCAGAGATACGTGTGCGAGCAAACGAAAAGCAGTACGACAAGAAGGGGTCATAAATAAGGGATAATTATGTATAGTCGTGAAAACATAACTATAATTAATATAAACGAAAACAATAAATAAAAATTAATATATGAATAATCTTACTCATGAAATGCTCATCGATGCCTTAAAACATCAATAAGCAATCTGAAATCTTTAGTTTGATTCAAAAAGTCGTGCAAGATACGTGCAATATTATTATGGATAAATTGAAGATCTAGTCCCATATTGTCATCACATGACCTTAAGATTTTCCCTCTACCGTTCACCAGTGCTACATTATCCATACGAAATCCATCTTCCAGCTTCTTTGATGAGACCAAGTATAGAATAGCTGCAAACATGTCACCGGATTGGAAATATTAACTAAATAAAAATATATAAAAAAAAATAAAAATTAAAAAGTAAATAAAATATTTATTACAAAAATACCGTAGAATTGATATCAATTCTTGCTTAAGTCTATGTCTGATTACAAGTTTGTGTTGTCGTATCCAATCTTATAGGCTGATGTGGAGTTAGAAAACAATTATACGTTGTCTAGATTTTACAAAACTATGATAGGCAGCTAACACATACTGCTTATCCAAAGTTCCCGTAGTATCATAGGAACGAAATTCAATGTCGTTTGGATACACCATTTTCAATGTCACCAATCTAAAATAGTTTCATCTTGCTTCTGCTTCATATATATTGTCTTTAATATGTCTGACATTATAGTAGCTGATAGTGTTATAGACGTTAAACTTGTCATTAATATCAATCATTCGTAAAAAAATCTATACTAATTTTTTTCACAATCTATCCACTGCACACTAAGACTCTCAAGGTGTTAGAAAAGTTAATAAAAAAATGGTAAAAGTATGTTGAATGCAACACTTTCTATTAATCAAATTTATGTGAAATGATAGTACCATATGGAATACCATCCCAAAAATTATGGGTCTTCCAAAGGTTTGAGTTGAGATTGACTTAGGTACTCTCACAAGATCTTAGGATTTCTCATGCACTGTGTTATAAGCACACACACTTTGGTCTTGCATTTGTGTGGGTGATGAAATTTGCAAAACAATGCCTAGTCATAATCAACATGCAAAAACTTGTTTTCCAACTTTGCCTTCATCTCAACCCTTATATTGATCCATGGACCTCCCATTCTTTCATGAGAGCAAACTTGAAATAGGCAAAACAACAAGGTATAGGGAATGATGTGCATCTGAAGCCACTCAACCAACACAGTAGACTCACTCAACATTGCTAATTGCAGAATTAATCAATAAGATTAAGCCAAATGCTTGATTGGAATCGATAAATCACTATACTTTAAGATCAAAGTTGAAAACTTGCAAATAAATTTTCTGTTTGTTTTCAAACATATATTATTTTTTTCATTTATTCTCATTAAAATTTATAAAATATTACGAGATGCATTGACTTCAAAATTTTCCCACATATTTGGCTAACATTTTAACAAAATACAACTTAGTCTATAAAATCAACTAATCTACTTCCTAAAATAAGGAAATTTATTACAAGATATACCAAATAGGGTACAACTTTCATATGTTTATATATGTACTTGACTAACCATTTCATCTTGGTTTCCATTTGGCAATGACATGGCTGCCATTTTGGCACTACATATATTATGCCGAATATTTTAGGATGCAGGTTGTTTCAAAATAAACTTCTAACTTAAACTTATGTTGTAGGTGCTTCAAGTAAGCTATAAGCAAGAAAAACTGCAATTGTCACTCATATTCCCAACCAAAAGCAATATAAAACATATGTACTAAAATAATTACTTTGGAAAAAATATCAATCACATAACTCAAAGTCGAAGAAATCACAGTCAGAAATGCACACCTTTTCATAGAGGTCACAAGATCACCATATGAACTGAACTATTATATGGACCAAGGGCTCCACTTGCCCAACTGACAAGTACTAATAAACATATGATAACCCATCACTCCATTGAGTCATTAATCACATAAAAAAACAAGCTAAAACATTGATAAGCACCAGAATAACACCCCACTCATTCGACGAAATCATTATTACCTCAAAAGACTAGAACAATGATCAATTTAATTAAGTGATCACAAGTCAAAGAGCAATAAGATAACACTTCCAAACATGAACTAGGCTCTTCATAATACCATCCATGTTAGTCCAGAAAATTTACTGAGAGAGAGCTTATAGCTCCCACACAGCAAGATATACATATAAGAATGGAAGGAAGCTGGCAAGTAAGAGACCCTTGGCAAAGACTAGATCTAGCTTACAGTGCAATCATATGTAAAGACATGGAATTTTCAAAGTATTAAGGAAAACAGAAATCTGCCTTAAAGATTAATGAGAGAAAATTTGATGTAATGATATGTTCTACACATACGTAAGAGGTACATGTGTAGAAAGAACTCTAAGTTAAACCTAATCAACTTTAAGATACAGAGGTATGGATGATAGATGGTAACAATATGAAGAATTACAATAGTAATTTTGACATATCGGCAAACTTCATCTTTAATAGTATTGGGACTGTAATGGCAAATCAATCCATGTCAACTAATAAAGCCAAAAGAGCAATTTCCAGTTAATTGATTTAAAATAGCAAACTTGGTAATGAGTTGGAAAGTCCAAGATGCAGATTTTATGGGAGAGCAAACATGGGCATTGAATTTGGTGGCACCCACAAAAAAAGCATGTACCATCAGTTGGGATAAAGAGATAAATAAAGAGTGAATAATAGTTAGAATCTTACAAAGCAAGAAAAAAGCTTTTTTTTTTGCAAATAACAAGAAAATGACTTTATCTATTAAGCTAAAATCATGTAAGAGTAGCCAAATCTTCCACAAAAGGAAATAGTTAGGATTTTTGAACTGGAAGTAAAAGGGCTTCATATTTGGTCACACTTAACAAAGAACTTTTGAATTATGAAGGAAAAAAATGTATCTTGACTCTTAATGACAACAACCTCACAATCATATAGGAGTTGCATAAGAAAACATGTGCCTATAAACAAAAATTAATCGTGTGAGGTATATAAGCCCATGTCATCCATGGATCAAGTTCATCAATAACTTATGACAATTTCAAACTACTACTCTCTTTAGTAATAAGATTCCTTCTCCTCATTTTCCTATGCCCATAAACCAAATTGAAAAGTTCATAGGACTCGCACAGCAGCAGATCAGGACCTAGAAGGCTGCATACCAACAGGCCACATCCTTTTCTAGGCAGATGAGAATAAGTAAAAACAGAACCTTAAAGAGAACAATTGTCCTTGTTCATTTGAAATGAATGAAGAGAAGATGATGAAGATACCTATTGTGCTATATGTAATGGCATAATCCAAAATAACAAGGAATTACTTCAAACGACTTCTACAGTATAATCTAACTCTCTTGAAACCCTCCATCCAAAACTGCTAGTACAAGATATTAGCAGAAACAAAAAGCTAAGCAAAATGATTCGGTAAAATTATCCTAGTGTGTGGATTTCATTCCCATGAAGATGAAAGCTCAATCCAACATGGAATTACTAAAAATCATGAAGTACATAGAAAGCAAAGTGTTCAGGAAATAAAGGAAAAATGACCATGTATAACCAACTGTACATGTGGAACAAATGAAGTTCCAAAACCATTCTTATTTCCAAAATATGATTAGATAACTTGTTGAGATGAAACTCTAAGATACCACCATTTTCAGACACCTGCGATCAGAAGTTGAATTTAAGAAATGTGGGGATTTAGGAATAAAATTGCTACCATAAGCTTTTAGTTAATGACTTCACATATGCAGTGTTATATGATAAGTTAGAATAGAAATGTAGTAAGTGTAAAGTTTTGTGATTTACAACAAAATAATACACAAGTAACACCACTAAATAAGAAGATAATTGGAATATGCATCACAATATTTTAATGTTTTTTTATAAAGTATTAATTCAAATAGTTGAATTTTACTTACATACGCATAATAGAATCAAAAGAAAAAAACTGGCATAAGTATATTGAATGCAACACTTACTATTAATCAAATTTATGTGAAATTCTAGTAGCATATGGAATACCATCCCAAGAAAACCAGGCCAAAGAAGGTTCAATTCTTCGTCTAAAACTTGAGTATTTCCCAACATTACATAAACACATATATCTTTTAGATTTATAAAACTAAATAATATATAAATAAAATAGAAATTAATTAAACTTACCACGACATCATGAGCTACAAGATCTCCCATGAAGACAAAAAAAAGCAAGGGTAATTTGAATAATGAGAACTTGGCTATGCCAAAACACTTTTCAATTCTTGGCTATAATTTGGTCTATTATTATTTTTCACCCATTGGGTCCATGAAGAGCTAATACATGGATAGCTTGTAGAAATATGGGCCAACGTCCTCCTCAAGCTAACACATTTGATGATCTGCTATATTGAAGTAGAGATATGTGGGCGAGCAAATGAAAAGTAGTACGACAACAAGGGGTCATAAATAAGGGATGCTTATGTATGGTCGTGAAAACAACACTGTACAACAAATGAAAACAATAATTAATAATTAATATAAATTAAAATAATAAATAAAAATTAATATATGAATAATCTTACTCATGAAATGCTCGTGGATCCCTTAAAACATCAATAAGCAATCTGAAATCATTAATTTGATTCATTTCGAGACAATATCAGTTGTTAAAACTGTTGTGTAACACACGTGCAATATTATTATGGATAAACCAAAGATCTAGTCCCATATTGTCATCACATAATCTTGTGATTTTCCCTCTACCGTTCACTACTACTACATTATCCATACAAAATCTATCTTCTAACTTCTTTGATGATACCAAGTATTGAATAGCTTCAAACATGTCACCCGATATGAAGTATTAACTAAATAAAAATATATAAAATAAAAAAACATTAAAAAGTAAATAAAACGTTTATTATAAAAATACCGTAGAATTGATATCAATTCTTGGTTAAGTCTATGTCTGATTACAAGTTGGTGTTGTTGGATCCAATCATGTAGGCTAATGTGGTGCTAAAAAACAATTATATGTTGTCCAGATTCTACATAACTATGATAGCCATCCAAAACATACTGCTTATCCAAAGTTTCTACAATATCATAGGAACAAAAGTCTCTATCATTTGGATGCACTGTTTTCAAAGTCACCAACCTAAAGTAGTTTCCTTTTCCATCTACTTCATATATATTGTCTTTAATATGTATGACATTATAGTATTTGATAGTGCTACGAACGTTAAACCTATCATTAATACCAATCATTCGTAAAAAAAAAAATATAGTATTTTTTTTCACAATCTATCCATTGCACATTGAGACTCTCAAAGTGTTAGAAAAGTTAATAAAAAAAATTGGCATAAGTAGGTTGTATGTAACACTTACTATTAATCAAATTTATGTGAAATGATAGTACCATATGGAATCCCATGCCAAGAAAACCAGGCCAAATTGGTCATAAATAAGGGATGCTTATGTATGGTTATGAAAACATCACTGTACAACAAATGAAACCAACAATTAATAATTAATATAAATTAAAACAATAAATAAAAATTAATAAATGAATAATCTTACTCATGAAATGCTCATGGATCCCTTAAAACATCATTAAGCAACCTAAAATCATTAGTTTGATTCAATTCAAGCCCATAGTAGTTGTTCAAATAGTCGTGCAAGATACGTGCAATATTATTATGGATAAACTGAAGATCTAGTCCCATATTGTCATCACATGATCTTGTGATTTTTCCTCTACCGTTCACCACTGCTACATTATCCATACCAAATCCATCTTCCAGCTTCTTTGATGATACCAAGTATTAAATAGCTTCAAACATGTCACCCGATATAAAATATTAACTAAATAAAAATATCTAAAATAAAAAAACTTTAAAAAGTAAATAAAATGTTTATTGCAAAAATACTGTAGAATTGATATCAATTCTTGGTTAAGTCTATGAAAGATTATAAGTTAGTGTTATTTGATCCAATCTAGTAGGCTGATGTAGTGTTCAAAAACAATTATACATTGTCCAAATTCTACATAACTATGATAGCCAACCAACAAATACTACTTATCCAAGGTTTCTGTAATAACATAGGATCAAAGTGCTTTGTCATTTTGATGCAATGTTTTCAAAGTCACCGACCTAAAATAGTTTCCTTTTGCTTTTGCTTCATATATATTATCTTTAATATGTCTAACATTATAGTAGTTGATAGTGCTATGGATGTTAAACCTGTAACTAATATCAATCATTCGTAAAAAAAATATATATACTAATTGTTTTTCACAATCTATCCACTGCACATTAAGACTCTCAAGGTTTTAGAAAATTTAATAAAAAAATTAACAAAACAGCATAAGTATGTTGAATGCAACACTTACTATTAATCAAATTTATGTGAAATGCTAGTAGCATATGAAATACCATCCCAAGAAAACTAGACCAAAGGAATCATAAATAAGGAATGCTTATGTATGGTCGTGAAACATCACTGTACAACAAATGAAACCAACACTTAATAATTAATATAAATTAAAAAAATAAATAAAACTTAAAATATGAATAATCTTACTCATGAAATGCTTGTGGATCCCTTAAAACATCAATGAGCAATCAGAAATCATTAGTTTGATTCATTTCGAGCCCATAGCAGTTGTTTAAAAAGTCGTGCAAGACACGTGCAAAATTATTATGGATAAACTAAAGATCTAGTCCCATATTGTCATCACATAATCTTGTAATTTCCCTCTACTATTCACCACTTCTAGATTATCCATACCAAATCCATCTTCCAGCTTCTTTGATGATACCAAGTATTCAATAGCTTCAAATATATCATCGGATATGAAATCTTAACTAAATAAAAATGTATAAAATAAAAAAACATTAAAAGGTAAATAAAATATTAATTACAAAAATACTATAGAATTGATATCAATTCTTGCTTAAGTCTATGTCCGATTACAAGTTTGTGTTGTTGTATCCAATCTTGTAGGTTGATGTGGAGTTGAAAAACAATTATACGTTGTCCAAATTTTACAAAACTATGATATCCAGTTCACACATACTGCTTATCCAAAGTTCCCAAAATATCATAGGAACGAAATTCTCTATCGTTTAGATGCACTGTTTTCAAAGTCACCAACCTAAAATAGTTTCCTTTTGCTTCTACTACATATAAATTGTCTTTAATAAGTCTGACATTATAGTAGTTGATAGTGCTACAAACATTAAACCTGTCATTAATATTAATCAATTGTAAAAAAATATGTATTAATTTTTGTCACTATCTATCCATTGCACTTTGAGACTCTCAAGGTGTTAGAAAAATTAATAAAAAAAAAGGCATAAGTATGTTGAATGCAACAATTTCTATTAATCAAATTTATGTGAAATGATAGTATCATATGGAATACCATCCCAAAAAAACCTAGCAAAAGAAGGTTTAACTCTTCGTCTAAAACTTGAGCATTTCTCTACATTACATAAACACATATATCTTTTAGATTTATAAAAAAAACAATGTATAAATAAAACGAAAATAAATTAAACTTGCCACGACATCATGTGCTATAAGATTTCTCATGAAAATGAAAAATGACCAAGGGTAATTTGAATAATGGGAACTTGGCCAGGCCAAAACCCTTTTAAATTCTTGGCTATGATTTGGTCTATTATTATTTTTCATTCATTAGGTCCATGTAGAGCTAATACATGGATATCCTGCAGAAATATGTGTCAAAGTCCTCCTGAAGGAAGATATGTTTGATGATCTGCTACATTCAAGTAGAGATATGTGGGCAAGAAAACGAAAAGTAGTACGATAAGAAGGGGTCATAAAGAAGGGATGCTTATGAAGTGTCCTGAAAGCATCATTATACAACAAATAAAACCAACAATTAATAATTAATATAAATTAAAACAATAAATAATAATTATAATATGAATAATCTTACTCATGAAATGCTCATGGATCCCGTACCAGTCATTCAAAAAGTCGTGCAAGACACGTGCAATATTATTATGGATAAATTGAAGATCTAGTCCCATATTGTCATCACATGACCTTGTGATTTTCCATCAACCGTTCACCACTGCTACATTATCCATACCAAATCCATCTTCCAGCTTCTTTGATGATACCAAGTATTGAATAGCTTCAAACATGTCACCGGATAATAAATATTAACTAAATAAAAATATATAAAATAAAAAAACATTAAAAAGTAAATAAAAGATATATTACAAAAATACCGTAGAATTGATATCAATTGTAGCTTAAGTCTATGTCCCATTACAAGTTTGTGTTGTCGTATCCAATCTTGTCGGTTGATGTGGAGTTAAAAAACAATTATACGTTGTCCAAATTTTACATGATTATGATAGCCAGCTAACACATACTACTTATCCAAAGTTCCCGCAATATCATAGGAACGAAATTCTCTATCGTTTAGAAGCACTGTTTTCAAAGTCACCAACCTAAAATAGTTTTACTTTTCCTTCTGCTTCATATATATTGTCCTTAATATGTCTGGGATTATAGTAGCTGATAGAGCTACAGACGTTAAACCTGTTATTAATATCAATCATTCGTAAAAAAATATATACTAATTTTTTTTCACAATCTATCCACTGCACATTGAGACTCTCAAGGTGTTAAAAAAGTTAATAAAAAAATGGCATAAGTATGTTGAGTGCAATACTTTCTATTCATCAAATTTATGTGAAATGATAGTATCATATGGAATACCATCGCAAAAAAACCCAGCAAAAGAAGGTTTAACTCTTCGTCTAAAACTTAAGCATTTCCCTACATTACATAAATACATATATCTTTTAGATTTATATAAAAAAAATTATAAATAAACAAGAAATAAATTAAACTTGTCATGGCATCATGAGCTACAAGATTTCACATGGAAACAAAAAAGGACCAAGGGTAATTTGAATAATGAGAACTTGGCCATGCCGAAACCCTTTTCAATTCTTGTCTATAATTTCATCTATTATTATTTTTAATCCATTGGGTCCATGAAAAACTAAGACATGGATATCCTACAGAAATATATGCCAAACTCCTCCAAAAGGCCAACACGTTTGATGATCTACTATATTGAAGTAGAGATACGTGGGCGAGCAAGCGAAAAGTAGTACAACAAGAAGGGGTCATTAATAAGGGATGCTTATGTATGGTCATGAAAACATCATTGTACAACAAATAAAACCAACAACTAATAATTAATATAAATTAAAACTATAAATATGGATAAACTGAAGATCTAATCCCATATTGTCATCACATGACCTTGTGATTTTCCCTCTACCGTTCACCACTGCTACATTATCAATACCAAATCCATCGTCCAACTTCTTTGATGATACCAAGTATTGAATAGCTTCAAACATGTCACTGGATGGGAAATCTTAACTAAAGAAAAATATATAAATAAAAAAACATTAAAAACTAAATAAAATATTTATTACAAAAATACCGTAGAATTGATATCAATTATTGCATCAGTCTATGTAGGATTACAAGTTTGTGTTGTCGTATCCAATCTTGTAGGCTGATGTGGAGTTAAAAAAAAAATTATACGTTGTCCAGATTTTACAAAACTATGATAGCTAGCTAACACATACTACTTATCCAAAGTTCCCGCAATATCACAGGAACGAAATTCTCTGTTGTTTGGATGCACTGTTTTCAAAGTCACCAATTTAAAATAGTTTCCTTTTGCTTTTGCTTCACATATATTGTCTTTAATATGTTTGACATTATCGTAGCCGATAGTGCTATAGATGTTAAACCTATCATTAATATAAATCATTAGTAAAAAAAATATATACTAATATTTGTCATAATCTATCCACTGTACATTGAGACTCTCAAGGTGTTAGAAAAGTGAATAAAAAAAGGCATAAGTATGTTGAATGCAAAACTTTCTATTAATCAAATTTATGTGAAATGATAGTACCATATGGAATACCATCCCAAAAAAACCCAGCAAAAGAAGGTTTAACTCTTCGTCTAAAACTTGAGCATTTCCCTACATTACATAAACATATATATCTTTTAGATTTATAAAAAAAATGTACAAATAAAACAAAAATAAATTAAACTTTCCAGAACATCATAAACTACAAGATTTCACATGAAAACAAAAAATGACCAAGGGTAATTTGAATAATGAGAACTTGGCCATGCCAAAACCCTTTTCAATTTTTGGCTATAATATGGTCTATTATTATTTTTAACCCATTGGGTCCATGAAAAACTAATACATGGATATCTTGCAGAAATATTTGTCAAAGTCCTTCTAAAGTCCGACACGTTTGATGATCTGCTATATTGAAGTAGAGATACGTGGGTGAGCAAACGAAAAGTAGTACGACAAGAAGGGGTCATAAATAAGGGATGCTTATGTATGGTCGTGAAAAAATCATTGTACAACAAATAAAACCAACAACTAATAATTAATATAAATTAAAACTATAAATATGGATAAATTGAAGATCTAGTCCCATATTGTCATCACATGACCTTGTGATTTTCTCTCTACCATTCACGACTGCTAAATTATCAATACCAAATCCATCTTCCAACTTCTTTGATGATACCAAGTATTGAATAGCTTCAAACATGTCACTGGATGGGAAATCTTAACTAAAGAAAAACATATAAAATAAAAAAACATTAAAAACTAAATAAAATATTTATTACAAAAATACCGTAGAATTGATATCAATTATTGCATCAGTCTATGTCGGATTACAAGTTTGTGTTGTCGTATCCAATCTTGTAGGCTGAGGTGGAGTTAAAAAACAATTATACGTTGTCTAGATTTTACAAAACTATGATAGACAGCTAACACATACTGTTTATCCAAAGTTCCCACAATATCATAGAAACGAAATTCTCTGTTGTTTAGATGCATTGTTTTCAAAGTCACCAACTTAAAATAGTTTCCTTTTGCTTTTGCTTCATATATGTTGTCTTTAATATGTCTGACATTATCCTAGCTGATAGTGCTATAGACGTTCAACCTGTCATTAATATCAATCATTCATAAAAAAATATATACTAATATTTGTCATAATCTATCCACTGTACATTGAGACACTCAAGGTGTTAGAAAAGTGAATAAAAAAAATTGCATAAGTATGTTGAATGCAAAACATTTTATTAATCAAATTTATGTGAAATGATAGTACCGTATGGAATACCATCCCAAAAAAACCCAACAAAAGAAGGTTTAACTCTTCGTCTAAAACTTGAGCATTTCCCTACATTACATAAACATATATATCTTTTAGATTTATAAAAAAATTGTACAAATAAAACAAAAATAAATTAAGCTTGCCACGACATCATAAACTACAAGATTTCACATGAAAACAAAAAATGACCAAGGGTAATTTGAATAATGACAACTTGGCCATGCCAAAACCCTTTTCAATTTTTGGCAATAATATGGTCTATTATTATTTTTAACCCATTGGGTCCATGAAAAACTAATACATGGATATCCTGCAGAAATATTTGTCAAAGTCCTCCTAAAGGCCAACACGTTTGATGATCTGCTATATTGAAGCAGAGATACGTGGGTGAGCTAACGAAAAGTAGTACGATAAAAAGGGGTCATAAATAAGGGATGCTTATGTATGGTCGTGAAAACATCATTGTACAACAAATAAAACCAACAACTAATAATTAATATAAATTAAAACTATAAATATGGATAAACTGAAGATCTATTCCTATATTGTCATCACATGACCTTGTGATTTTCCCTCTACCGTTCACCACTGCTACATTATCAATACCAAATCCATCTTCCAACTTCTTTTATGATACCAAGTATTGAATAGCTTCAAACATGTCATTGGATGGGAAATCTTAACTAAAGAAAAATATATAAAATAAAAAAACATTAAAAACTAAATAAAATATTTATTACAAACCGTAGAATTGATATCAATTATTGCATCAGTCTATGTCGAATTACAAGTTTGTGTTGTCGTATCCAATCTTGTAGGCCGATGTGGAGTTAAAAAACAATTATACGTTGTCCATATTTTACAAAACTATGATAGCCAGTTAACACATACTGCTTATCCAAAGTTCCCGCAATATCATAGGAACGAAATTCTCTGTTGTTTGATGCATTATTTTCAAAGTCACCAACTTAGAATAGTTTCATTTTGCTTTTGCTTCATATATATTGTCTTTAATATGTTTGACATTATTGTAGTTGATAGTGCTATAGACGTTAAACCTGTCATTAATATCAATCATTCGTAAAAAAATATATACTAATATTTGTCATAATCTATCCACTGTACATTGAGACTCTCAAGGTGTTAGAAAAGTTAATAAAAAAAAATGGCATAAGTATGTTGAATGCAACACTTTCTATTAATGAAATTTATGTGAAATGGTTGTACCATATGGAATACCATCCCAAAATAACCAAGCAGAAAAAGGTTTAATTCCTCGTGTAAAATTTGGGCATTTCCCTACATTACATAAACACATATATCTTTTAGATTTATATATATAAAAAATAATGTATAAATAAAACAGAAATAAATTAAACTTGCCACGGCATCATGAGCTACAAGATTTCCTATGAAAACAAAAAATGACCAAGGGTAATTTGAATAATGAGAACTTGGCCATACCAAAACCCTTTTCAATTCTTGTCTATAATTTCATCTATTATTATTTTTAATCCATTGGGTCCAAGAAAAACTACTACATGGATATCCTGCAGAATGATTTGCCAGAGTCCTCCTAAAGGCCAACACGTTTGATGATTTGCTATATTGAAGTAGAGATACGTGGGCGAGCAAATGAAAAGTTGTACGACAAGAAGGGGTCATAAATAAGGGATCCTTATGTATGGTCGTGAAAACATCATTGTACAAAAAATAAAGCCAACAATTAATAATTAAAATAAGTTAAAACAATAAATAAAAATTAATATATGAATAATTTTACTTATGAAATGCTCATGGATCCTTTAAAACATCAATAAGCAATCTGAAATCATTAGTTTGATTCATTTCGAGCCCATAACAGTCGTTCAAAAAGTCGTGCAACACACATGCAATATTATTATGGATAAACTGAAGGTCTAGTCTCATATTGTCTTCACATAATCTTGTAATCTTCCCTCTACCGTTCACCACTGCTACATTATCCATACCAAATTTATCTTCCGGGTTCTTTGATGACACAGAGTATTGAATAGCTTCAAACATGTTACCGGATGGGAAATATTAACTAAATGAAAATATAAAAAATAAAAAAACGTTAAAAAGTAAATAAAAATACCATAGAATTGATATGAATTCTTTCTTATGTCTATGTCTTATTATAAGTTGGTGTTGTCATATCTAATGTTGTAGGCTGATGTGGAGGTAAAAAAAAATTATACGTTGTCCAGATTTTCCAAAATTATGATAGCCAGCTGATTACTACTCAGAAAGTGCTATTTCATAGCTTGTAATTAACTCTTTTAAACACTTTTGAGTAGTTGTTATTGCCTTTTAACCCAATTAACATATTAAGGACCTTTGCAAGCACTTCTAATCAATTTGTGTTAAGTTTTGGTGTTTTGATAGCTTTTTGATCACCAAAGCAATATGAGATTGAAGAGAGTTATTTGGAATCCATGGCAAAGCAATGAAAAGCTCAGAAACATGAGGAACCAAAGCTTTGAAGTCCTTTTCCATAAGCAAATCCGGAATGCAAGGAGGGGAAGTAAAGAGAAATCTGCCATGAAGCATTTTTTATGACAGTCATGTGAGCCACTTTTGGAGCACTTCCTGAAGTCCAATTTAGGCATTCTATATGTCGTTTCAAAGCTTAGGAAGTCAGAAATCCAATGCAAAAAGGGTGAATATCCATGTAATAATTATTATTGTAATTTTCATATAAATAGCTCTCGGGAGCCTGTTCTCAATGAGGGAGGACGACGAAGCTTTTGTAAAAGTTTGAAAGAAAGTAAAATACAGAGCCTTTGCTCTGCCTTACCTTCTCACTTTGATTGTATTTTTCATTTCTAGTTATGCACTCTCTGAGGAATTTCCCCAGAGAATGAGTAACTAAACCTTTAGTTCCTTGGAGCTAAGGTTGTCGGGAAAGGTTCCAAGTGCAAGAATTAGTAGCTTTGTGGTTTCAGCCATGAATGAAGAGAAAATGTGATCCTTTAGTGATTTATATATTTTGAGTTAACTTAAAATGCCTTGGAGTCACTTGGGCCAACACTTGGTAAGGCAAGTGATCTCTGTCCATGGAGATGCACTAGTTTACCCCTTGCGAGCCTTTGGGAGGTGACTTAAAGGTAGGATTTTCTAGAATTGCCAACACTTGGTAAGCTTTTGGACTCCAAGGAGACATCCATTAGTTATCTCTTGCGAGCTTGAGAAGGTAAGTCCAAGGTTAAAGATCACCTTGAATGGTAAATGCTAAGTGAGAGGCACGAACCATTGCAAGTTGCATCAGTGAGATGGAATTAAAGCTGAAATCCAATTAAGGGATGCATCTGTACAACACCGGTTAGAGAATTGACTATATGTTAATTCTCTAATGCGAGGAAATGAACCAACTGATCGGAGCTATGTTTTTGCATGAGGAACCTACCCTGTGAACCTAAATCTCCAAGGAATGTTTTTCTTCATAAGTAATTTCCATTACTTGCTGTGCCGTTAGTTTAAATCTAAACCCTTTTCAACTAAAGTTTGTGTTTTATTTATTAAGCTAACCTTGAAATGAAACAGCACCAATTCACTTTGAATTGATATCATTTGTAATTTGAAAACCCTTCCTAGTGAACGATCCTAGAGCCACTATGCTATAGTAGCTTTTTCTTTGCTACAGTAGCTTTTTCTTTGCTACCCTAGTATATGGTGTAATAGGTTATAAATTTTGTTGATTACTCCCTCAATCAAGGAGCACCAGCTGAGACACCAATTGGGCACGAATCAAATGGCGCCGTTGCCGGGGAAGGTGTCAAGTTTATAGTGATACTATTTCAGAGTACTTGTGATTTTCATCACAAGTTTTGTAACGTTTCTTTCGCTTTATTAATTTTCAAATTTTTTTTTCTACTTATTCATAATCTAAATTTATCTTTTAAATTCATCTTAGTTTTATTTTGTTTTTTTGTAGCCCTGTTTTCTTTTGTTGTCCTTTATTTTCATTTTAGTTACAGATAGATACTAGTTGTGTATGCCAAATTGGATACAAGACAGTGGAGGAAGGCTTGTTAAACGTGATACACCTCATAACAAGGAATTGGAATTGAGCTTGAATATCATGGAAGCTACACCTGAAGATCAGCATAGTCACCAAGGTCATCAAGACCATCTCAATGAATTTAGATCAATGAGGGACCGCATGCATCCACCTCGTATGAGTGCACCATCATGTATAGTGCCCCCTACAGAGCAGCTAGTGATCAGACTGTATATTGTTCCACTTCCACCAACTTTCCATGGGATGGAAAGTGAGAATCCTTATGCACATATCAAGGAATTTGAAGATGTTTGTAATACATTCCAAGAGGGAGGAGCTTCAATTGACTTGATGAGGCTTAAGTTATTTCCTTTTACTTTAAAGGATAAGGCCAAAATTTGGCTTAATTCTTTAAGGCCAAGGAGTATCCGCACTTGGACTGACTTACAAGCTGAATTCCTCAAGAAATTTTTTTCCACTCATAGAACAAATGGCTTGAAAAGGCAAATTTCAAACTTCTCAGCTAAAGAGAATGAGAAATTCTATGAGTGTTGGGAAAGATATATGAAAGCTATAAATGCTTGCACTCACCATGGTTTTGATACTTGGCTATTGGTGAGCTATTTTTATGATGGGATGTCTTCCTCAATGAAGCAACTCCTCGAGACAATGTGTGGAGGAGATTTCATGAGCAAAAATTCGGAGGAAGCTATGGATTTCTTGAGTTATGTAGCTGAAGTTTCAAGGGGATGGGATGAACCAATCAAAGGAGAAGTGGGAAAGATGAAGTCTCAACTAAGTGCTTTCAATGCTAAGGCTGGGATGTATACCTTGAAAAAAGATGATGATATGAAAGCAAAGTCTGCAGCTATGACAAGAAGATTGGAGGAACTGGAATTGAAAAAGATGCATGAAGTGCAAGCTGTTGCTGAAGCACCAGTGCAAGTGAAGCTTTGTCCTAATTGTCAATCATATGAACACTTGGTGGAGGAATGCCCTACAATTTCAGCTGAAAGGGAAATGTTTGGAGATCAAGCAAATGTTGTTGGACAATTCAAGCCCAATAACAATGCACCCTATGGAAATACTTACAACTCAAGTTGGAGGAATCATCCAAATTTCTCATGGAAGGCCAGAGCACCTCAGTACCAACAGTCGGATCAACCATCTCAACAATCTTCAAGTCTTGAACAAGCAATAGTGAATCTCAGCAAGGTAGTGGGAGATTTTGTTGGAGACCAAAAAGCCATCAATGCTCAACTCAGTCAAAGAATTGACAAAGTAAGAGTACTCTGAACAAAAGGATGGATGGAATGTAAAATGATATATCCCAAAAGATAGATAATCTCCAATACTCAATCTCAAGGCTCACAAATTTGAACACAGTGCAAGAAAAGGGAAGATTTCCTTCTCAACCCCACCAAAACCCCAAGGGTGTCCATGAAGTGGAAAGCCATGAGAGAGAATCATCACAGATGAAAGATGTCAAAGCCTTGATCACTCTAAGGAGTGGTAAAAAAATTGAGAAGCCAATACCCAAGCCACATGTTGAGGAAGAAGAAGAAACAAAGAAAGGAGAGGAAATGGAAGACAAAAAGAGAGAGATCAGTGAAAAGAAGGAGGACTATGATTCAACAATGAATGCAAATCCAGAGAAGGAACTTCTGAATGAAGAAATGCTGAAGAAATCAACTTCTTCACCTTTTCCTCAAGCATTGCATGGGAAAAAAGGGATTAGAAATGCATCTAAAATTCTTGAAGTATTGAGACAAGTGAAAGTCAATATCCCACTGCTGGATATGATTAAACAAGTTCCAACATATGCAAAATTCCTAAAGGACTTATGTACTATCAAAAGAGGGTTGACTGTAAATAAGAAAGCCTTCTTGACTGAGCAAGTAAGTGCAATCTTACAATGTAAGTCTCCTTTGAAGTACAAAGATCCGAGAAGTCCTACCATTTCAGTCATGATTGAAGGAAAGGTAGTGGAGAAAGCTTTGTTAGACTTGGGAGCAAGTGTGAATTTGCTTCCATACTCTGTCTACAAGCAATTGGGACTTGGTGAGTTGAAGCCAACAGCAATCACTCTATCTCTAGCAGATAGATTAGTAAAAATTCCAAGGGGGGTAATTGAGGATGTCTTGGTTCAAGTTGATAATTTCTACTATCTGGTAGATTTTATTGTTCTTGATACGGATCCTACTGTAAAGGAAGCTAATTTAGTTTCTATCATCCTTGGAAGGCCATTCCTTGCTACCTCAAATGCAATCATCAACTGTAGGAATGAGCTCATGCAACTCACTTTTGGCAACATGACACTTGATCTCAACATTTTTTATATGTCTAAAAAGCAAACCACTCCGGAAGAAGAAGAGGGTCCAGAAGAGGTGTGCATTACTGACACTCTAGTAGAGGAGCACTATAATCAGAATATGCAAGACAAGCTGAATGAAAGTCTTGTGGATTTTGAGGAAGGTTTGTTTGAACCCCCTAATGTGCTTGCTACTCTACAAAGTTGGAGGGGGATAGAAGAGATTCTACATTTATTCAATAAAGAAGAAGGAGCCAAAACTCAATTTGAAGCCTCTACCCGTGGAGCTGAAATATACATACCTTGAAGAAAATAATCAATGTCCTGTCGTAATATCTTCATCTCTGACCAGTCATTAAGAGAAGTGTTTACTGGAAGTTCTCAAGAGGTGTAAGAAAGCAATAGGATGGCAAATATCTGACTTGAAAGGCATTAGTCCTTTAGTTTGCATGCATCATATATATATGGAGGAGGAAGCTAAGCCAATTCGTCAACTTCAAAGAAGATTGAATCCTCATTTACAAGAGGTGGTGCGAGCTGAGGTGCTAAAGCTACTTCAAGCAGGTATTATTTACCCTATATCTGACAGCCCTTGGGTGAGTCCTACTCAAGTGGTACCAAAGAAGTCAGGGATTACTGTGGTTCAGAATGAAAAAGGAGAAGAAATTACTACACGCCTCACTTCAAGTTGGAGGGTGTGTATTGATTATAGAAAGTTGAATGCGGTAACCAGGAAAGATCATTTTCCATTGCCATTTATCGATCAAGTGTTGGAGAGAGTCTCTGGCCATCCATTCTATTGTTTCTTGGACGGGTATTCAGGGTATTTTCAAATTGAAATTGATGTGGAAGATCAGGA
Source organism: Vitis vinifera (assembly GCF_030704535.1). Lineage (NCBI taxonomy): Eukaryota > Viridiplantae > Streptophyta > Magnoliopsida > Vitales > Vitaceae > Vitis > Vitis vinifera. The sequence continues at coordinate 5,290,585 of NC_081819.1, forward strand.
AAAGACCACTTTTACATGTCCATTTGGAACATATGCTTACAGAAGAATGTCTTTTGGTTTATGCAATGCACCTGCAACATTCCAAAGATGTATGTTGAGTATTTTCAGTGATATGGTGGAGCGAATTATGGAGGTTTTCATGGATGACATCACCGTATATGGAGGTACATTTGAGGAATGCTTAGTCAATTTGGAAGCGGTTCTTCACAGATGCATTGAAAAAGACTTGGTGCTCAACTGGGAGAAATGCCATTTTATGGTACGTCAAGGAATTTTCCTTGGCCATATCATCTCTGAAAAAGGCATTGAAGTTGATAAAGCAAAGGTGGAGCTTATTGTCAAATTGCCATCCCCAACAACTGTAAAAGGAGTAAGGCAGTTCCTTGGCCATGCAGGCTTCTATAGGAGGTTTATAAAAGATTTTTCAAATCTTTCAAAACCTCTTTGTGAGCTGTTAGCTAAGGATGCTAAGTTTATATGGGATGAAAGATGTCAAAATAGCTTTGATCAACTGAAGAAAATGTTAACAACAACTCCAATAGTGAGGGCCCCTAACTGGCAACTACCCTTTGAACTGATGTGTGATGCCAGTGACTTTTCTATAGGAGCTGTGCTTCGCTAAAGAGAAGATGGAAAGCCCTATGTGATCTACTATGCAAGCAAAACATTGAACGAAGCTCAAAGGAACTACACAACTACGGAGAAAGAATTGTTAGCCGTGGTATTTGCCTTAGACAAATTTGGTGCTTATTTGGTAGGGTCTTTCATCATTGTTTTCACTAACCATTCAGCCTTGAAGTATTTATTGACAAAGCAAGATGCAAAAGCAAGGTTGATTAGATGGATTCTTTTGTTACAAGAATTCGATCTCTAAATCAGAGATAAGAAAGGAGTGGAGAATGTGGTAGCTGACCACTTTTCAAGGTTAGCTATAGCACATAATTCCCATGCCTTGCCTATTAATGATGACTTTCTTGATGAATCACTTATGTTCCTAGTAAAAACTCCTTGGTATGCTCATATTGCTAATTATCTAGTTACTGGTGAAATTCCAAGTGAGTGGAATGCACAAGACAGGAAGCACTTATTTGCAAAAATTCATGCTTATTATTGGGAAGAGCCCTTCCTTTTTAAGTATTGTGCAGATCAGATCATAAGGAAGTGTGTCCCTGAAGAAGAGCAACAAGGGATTCTAAACCATTGTCGTGAGAATGCATGTGGAGGCCACTTTGCCTCTCAGAAAACATCCATGAAGGTGTTACAATCAGGGTTTACTTGGCCATCTCTTTTCAAAGATGCCCACATCATGTGTAGAAGTTGTGATAGATGCCAAAGGCTTGGAAGGCTAACAAAAAGAAATCAAATGCCTATGAACCCCATTCTAATAGTTGAGCTATTCGATGTATGGGGCATTGACTTCATGGGACCTTTCCCCATGTCTTTTGGTAATTCTTATATCTTGGTGGGGGTGGATTATGTTTCTAAATGGGTTGAGGCAATCCCCTATAAACAAAATGATCATAGAGTGGTTCTCAAGTTTCTTAAAGAGAACATTTTTTCAAGATTTGGGGTGCCCAAAGCCATAATCAGTGATGGAGGTACTCATTTTTGCAACAAACCTTTTGAAACTTTATTAGCCAAGTATGGAGTGAAGCATAAGGTAGCTACACCTTATCATCCTCAAACTTCCGGGGGCAAGTTAAGCTAGCAAATAGGGAAATAAAGAACATATTGATGAAAGTGGTGATTTCAAGTAGAAAAGATTGGTCTATTAAGCTTCATGATTCATTATGGGCATATAGAACAGCTTATAAGACTATTCTTGGCATGTCTCCCTATCGTCTTGTCTATGGCAAAGCATGCCATCTCCCTATGGAAGTTGAATATAAAGCTTGGTGGGCAATCAAAAAGTTGAATATGGACTTGATCAGAGTCGGAGCAAAGAAGTGCTTAGACCTTAATGAGATGGAGGAATTAAGAAATGATGCTTACATCAATTCCAAAGTTGCAAAACAGAGGATGAAGAAGTGGCATGATCAACTAATCTCCAACAAAGAATTTCGGAAAGGACAAAGAGTTCTACTCTATGACTCAAGACTCCATATCTTTCCTGGAAAGCTCAAGTCAAGGTGGATAGGTCCTTTCATTATTCACCAAGTACATATCAATGGAGTGGTGGAATTATTGAATTCCAATGGCAAGGACATCTTTAGAGTCAATGGATATCGTATCAAGCCATTCATGGAGCCATTCAAACCAAAAAAAGAGGAAATCAACCTCCTTGAGCCATAAAAAGCCTAAGCAAATAAGGGTTTGATGGACTTGGTTTCACCAAAGTCCAAAATTTTTGTAAATTTTGTAAATTTCAAAGTTTTATCCATACTTTTGATTTTAATTTTGATCTTAAATTGTGTATTTATATGTAATTTAGTATTTTTGAATGATTCTCAGGTAGGAGAAAATGCAAAGAAATTGAAAGAAAGTCTTTTGGAGCAAAAACAGGGGTCTGCGAGATTTCACAGCCTAAGAGAATCCTCTGCAAAATTAGCACTTCGCTGCAAAACCGTTTCGCAACCTAAAAGAAGCCGCTGCGGAATCAACATGTCTCTACGAAAACGGTCGTCCTTTGCGAAATCATTTTGCAACTCAATTGACTTCTCCGCGAAAATTTTCGTAGCTGCGAAACCAATTTTGGCACACGAATGCTACCTCGCAGCACAGGAGCCCCCATTTCCCAGTTGCGAAATGGCTACGAAGCTCCAAAGCATGAAAATTCCCAATTTCGCAGCCAAAGATCCATTCCGCAAGGTGTTTCGCAGTTGCGAAACCAATTTTGGCACACGAGTGTCATTTCGCAACACAGTGACCCCTATTTCGTAGCTGCGAAATGGGCTGCGAAAATAGTTTTTTTTTTTCTACGAAAACCCCCTTTTGTTGCGAAATTGGCCTTCTTCTGCGAAAATCAAAATGACCTTTAATATTCCGTTATTTTTTATAAAAACCGGTCATTTGAGTTGCGAAAGGGTTTTAGAAAGAGGAAACGCCATAGCAACCGTTTGTTCATTCCCTCGCCCGAGCCCGACGACGCGCGAACCTCCGGTCATCTCTTCCGGTCATCACTTCCGGCCAAATTTCGTCAGTCCGATATGCCGCGAACCAGAGGAGCCAAATCATCCTCTCCTTCCAGCCGCAAACGAGTCCCGCGAGAGGCACCTGTTCAAGGCTCCACCTCTGAACCTCCGCGGCCAAAAGCTGCTTCACCTCCGGCGAAGCACGCACCACAGAATCCTCTGGCGAGGCGTTATCTCACTAGGTTAGGGGGCCATCCCCTGCAAAAGACAGCCAGGGTCGAAAGCTCAGAGCCCATAGACTTAACAGAGCAGTCCCCGGTACCTTCACCAGAGCCCTCTCCGGCACCATCTACGGTGCCGTCGTCAGAGCCTCTGGCGGAGCCTCAGGAGCACCAGCCGCCACTTTCAGAATCCCAAATTCCATATGGGATAGCTCTTGAAGTGCTAATCAGGCGTCCGATGCTGACTCAACAGCCAATTGAAGGCAATTTGGACTACCGAGCTCGACCATTTCACTCTGAGCTGTGCTTTGATATAGCCATCTTCAAATTGCGGCCGGAGCTTGTAGATTCATTCCACCTACTGCGCAGATATCGCATGGAGCATCTGCTGACCCCCAAGAGATTTCTTCTATCCCAGAGTAGCCATGGATTTTTATCAGTCCATGACTACTAATCAGGTTAGAGATCCTACTCTAATCCATTTTACTATTGACAGTCGGCATGGCCTTTTAGGAGCTCGGCATATAGCAGAGGCCCTATATATACCATATGAGCCAAGCCATTTTGAGGATTACCGAGCATGGACTAGTCCCTCTCAGCTGGAAATGGTTCATATCTTGTCCAGAAGAGCTTCCACAAATCCACATCTATTGAGGAGGGAACTTCCTCCGAGCATGTTTCTCATTGATGCACTCTTACGTCACAACATTTATCCACTACAACACTGAACTCAGAGGAAAGGAGTTCTTTTAGAGGCCCTGTTCAGGATTTTAGAGGGATATTTCTTTGGCCCTCACCACCTAATTATGGTCGTCCTTCTCTACTTTGAAGAGAAGGTGCATAAGAAGAAGCTGCAGCGAGCTGATGCCATTCCACTTCTTTTTCCACGGCTGCTGTGTCAGATTCTGGAGCATTTAGGGTATCCATCAGATCCTCAGTTGGAGCGCAAGCGTATATGCTGAGAGGTATTTACTCTTGACAAGTGGACCAATATGACAACGTATAGAGCTGAGCAGCCAGAGCTCCCACAACCAGCTGAGATACCAGCTGCTAGGAGAGCATCTCCAGATCATATACCTGACGGTATACCCATTGCTTCTCCTACCATATCCAGAGCCCCTCCAGTTACTCCAGCCTCATTAGAGCCCTCTACTTCAGCTGAGCCAAGGATGGCCATTCCCATTTCAGAGTATAGAGATTTATGCTGCATACTGCAGACCCTGACCGCGTCTCAGAGCAGCCTTACTCAGGAGATGGTAGCTATTCGAGCTCGCCAGGAGCAGATGTTGACCACCTAGGTTCAGCATACTGCCATCTTGAGGCAACTCCAGCATCATCTCGGTCTTCCATCAGCTACTAAGCATCTCACCCCCACCACTGCAGTGCCACACTCATAGGCCATAGAGCCTCAGGCCCCTTCTGAATCAGCTACTGAAGAGGCAGAGCCATCTGCCTAAGCCATCAGCTCAGCATCATCCACCCATCTGATCATTTATATATCTGCTATATATTTCTTTTATGTATTTCGTTTTTGTTAGTCTTTTATGAAATCCCATCATTTTGATATCATATATGGGGATTACTTGTATTGCTTTCTTTCCGATTGTACTCACATGAATTAAAGTAATACAAGTCTAGCATTTTTTGTTAACTCTTAGCATTAATTTATTCTTATTTCCTTTGCTCACATCTTTTATTCTTTTTGAAACATGTGGTTTCTCCAATCAGTATTTGAAATTGATATCACTTAGGAGGTACCACTTCCTCCCTATAATTTCAATTACCCATATCACATTGACGACAATGCTCAGCTCGGTTGGGAGGGGGGGGGGGGGGGGGGGGGGGGGAGAGAAATGAGGAAGGAAGTATGCTAAGTTATTTTGGTAATTCAGTTATGTTGGTAAATTAGTTGTAGTTTTTTACTTTTTACTCTAATCTCCATGGATTAAGAGTGATTACTACTCAAAAAGGGCTATTTGATAGCTTGTAATTAACTCTTTTAAACACTTTTGAGTAGTAGTTGTTACCTTTTAACCCAATTAACATATTAAGGACCTTTGCAATCACTTCTAATCACTTTGTGTAAGTTTTGGTGTTTTTGTTAGTAATTTGATCACCAAAGCAATCCAAGTTTGAGGAGAGTTATTTGGAATCCATGGCAAAGCAATGGAAAGCTCAGAAACATAAAGAGCCAAAGCCTTGAAGCTTTAAAGTCCTTTGCCATAAGCAATCCGGAATGCAAGGAGGGGAAGTAAAGAAAATATCTGCCATGAAGTATTCTTGATGACAGTCTTTTCAGCCACTTTTGGAGCACTTCCTGAAGTCCAATTTATACATGCTATATTTCGTTTTGAAGATCAGGAAGTCAACAATCCAATGCTTTAAACGGTTCACAAATCGGAGTTGAAATGAAGAAGTTAGAGCAATTGGAAGCATATCACTCCAAGCTGAAGGCCAATTTCGCAGCCACCCTGTTTGTCTGCGAAATTTCGCAACCATTTTGTGCGCCTGCGAAATTCTTCTGAGTGCTTCCAGATATTTGCGACTGACTCTTTTTGATATTTTGCTTCAGATATTTGATGTTTAAATCCCAATTCTCTCCTTGTAATCCACCAATTATAGGATTCCTTAGTTGTTAAGCAATAACACAAGGGTAAACAACCTGATATATATTGCTCTATAATTTTCATTTTGAAAAACACTCGGGAGCTTGTTCTCAGGGAACCAACTTTTTGTATATTTTGAAAGGAAGTAAAATACAGAGCTTTGCTCTACCTTACCTTCTCACTTTGATTGTATTTTTCATTCACTAGCCAAACAAGCTTTGAAGATGTTTATTCAGAGGATGGGTGGCTAGTCTTTTTGTTTCTTGGAGCTAAGGTAGCCGGGGAAAGGGCCGAATGCAAGAATTGGTAGTTTTGTTGTTTCAGCTGTTAATGAAGAGAAAGTGTAACCCGTTTATGATTTCTATGTTTTTAGTTAACTTAAAACTCTTCAATTCACCTGAGCCAACACTTGGTAAGGCAAGTGGTCTCCGTCCATGGAGATGCACTAGTTTACCTCTTGCGAGCTTTTGGGAGGTGACCTGAAGCAAGGATTTTCTAGAATTGCCAACACTTGGTAAGCTTTTGGACTCTAAGGAGGCATCCATTAGTTATCTCTTGCAAGCTTGAGAAGGGAAGTCCAAGGTTAATGATCACCTTGAATGGCAAATGCTAGGTGAAAGGCACGAGCCATTGTAAGTTGCATCAGTGAGAGGGAATTAAACCTGAAATCCATTTAAGGGATGCATCTGTACAACACCGATTAGAGAATTGACTATATGTTAATTCTCTAATGCGAGGAAATGAACCAAGTGACCGAAGCTCTGTTTTTGCATGAGGAACCTCCCCTGTGAACCTAAACCTCCAAGGAACGTTTTTCTTTATGAAGTAATTCCCATTACTTTCGTTTTAGTTAGCTTGAAACCAAACCTTTTTCAACCAAAGTTTATGTTTTCTTTTGAAGCTAACCTTGAAATGAAAAGGCACTAATTCAACTTTGAATTGGTATCAGTTGTAAGTTGAAAACCCTTCCCAGTGAACGATCCTAGAATTACTATGCTATACTAGCTTATGCTATCCTAGTGCATGGTGATATAGGTTATAAATATTGTTGATTAATCCCATCAGAGGACCAAAATCAAAGGCATCAGCTGGGAATACACGAATCAAAGAGGAAAAATTTTCAAATTAAAATAAGAGAAACTGAACTTTTGCTTTTCACTTGACTTAGAGTTCAGATTATGCTTACTAAAGTGGTTTACTTGTTGAAGCTTCTATTGAAATCGAGTTTATTCTTCCACTTTAAGCTATCCACACACTATGCACAATAGATTCTGATTATAAGATGAAAAACTATTTCCCTCTTGACTTAGGAAAATTTTGGGACTTGGTACCTTTGACCTCATTTAATAATGTGAGACACCTTATGAAAGGCCAATGAGCCTTTGAAAAAAAAAAAGAGAAAGAGAGAAAAATGTTTGCTTGCCTTGAAACCCGAGTAAGGTCTGAGGGGTATATGGTGAAAATCTTTAAAACCTGGTGCCCTAAGCCTTAATTGGTTGGGAGTCACCGACCTCAATGCTCGTTACAAGGGTGGATAGGTGGAGTTAGCATATGGTAGGTGCTTGGGTATTAAAAATTCATTCTCAAAAGTACGGGGTAAAATCCTAGGAGTTAGTGGTTGAAAAATCCTTAAAGCTTGATGCCCTAAACCTTAATTGTTTAGGAGTCATCGATGGACCCCTGTTACATGGACAATTTAGAAAAGAATACCCCTTAAGCCTTGTACCTTCTAAAAAAAAAAATGTGTTCTCTGCCTATTGAATTTGGTCAGTTTGCTAAGTGTTGAAAAGAGATAGGTTGGGGGGAAAGATTAGTTTAACATGCTATATTCGGAAACTATCATCTTACACTTAGATTTTTGTGGAAGAATAAAGTTTGGTTCTTTGGAAGTGAAAATGATTTTAAAACTTCAATTTGCATAATGCATTCCCTTGATCAATAGTGTTTAGCAAAGTTTTTGATAACTCTTGTTGAAATTTGAGTTTATATTTCTTTAATGTTCCATGTGAGAGTTAAATCATCATGCCACTTAAAATTTTTTGAAGTAATCAGCATGATATTGTAAATTATAGTACTTTTTATTTTTATTTTTATTTTTCTCTCCTTCATTGCTAAGGGACTAGCAATATGTCGGTTGGGGGGAGTGATTACTACTCAAAAAGTGTTATTTCATAGCTTGTAATTAACTCTTTTAAACACTTTTGAGTAGTAGTTATTGCCTTTTAACCCAATTAACATATTAAGGACCTTTGCAAGCACTTCTAATCAATTTGTGTTAAGTTTTGGTGTTTTGATAGCTTTTTGATCACCAAAGCAATATGAGATTGAGGAGAGTTATTTGGAATCCATGGCAAAGCAATGAAAAGCTCAGAAACATGAGGAACCAAAGCTTTGAAGTCCTTTTCCATAAGCAAATCCGGAATGCAAGGAGGGGACGTAAAGAGAAATCTGCCATGAAGCATTTTTTATGACAGTCATGTCAGCCACTTTTGGAGCACTTCCTGAAGTCCAATTTAGGCATTCTATATGTCGTTTCAAAGCTTAGGAAGTCAGAAATCCAATGCAAAAAGGGTGAATATCCATGTAATAATTATTATTGTAATTTTCATATAAATAGCTCTTGGGAGCCTATTCTTAGTGAGGGAGGACGACGGACCTTTTGTAAAAGTTTGAAAGAAAGTAAAATACAGAGCCTTTGCTCTGCCTTACCTTCTCACTTTGATTGTATTTTTCATTTACTAGTTATGCACTCTCTGAGGAAGTTTCCCCAGAGAATGAGTAACTAAACCTTTAGTTCCTTGGAGCTAAGGTTGCCGGGAAAGGTTCCAAGTGTAAGAATTAGTAGCTTTGTGGTTTCAGCCATGAATGAAGAGAAAATGTGATCCTTTAGTGATTTCTATATTTTTAGTTAACTTAAAACGCCTTAGAGCCACTTGGGCCAACACTTGGTAAGGCAAGTGATCTCTGTCCATGGAGATGCACTAGTTTACCCCTTGCGAGCCTTTGGGAGGTGACTTGAAGGTAGGATTTTCTAGAATTGCCAACACTTGGTAAGCTTTTGGACTCCAAGGAGACATCCATTAGTTATCTCTTGCGAGCTTGAGAAGGGAAGTCCAAGGTTAAAGATCACCTTGAATGGTAAATGCTAAGTGAGAGGCACGAACCATTGCAAGTTGCATCAGTGAGATGGAATTAGAGCTGAAATCCAATTAAGGGATGCATCTGTACAACATCAGTTAGAGATTTAACTATATGTTAATTCTCTAATGCGAGGAAATGAACCAACTAACCGGAGCTATGTTTTTGCATGAGGAACCTCCCTTGTGAACCTAAATCTCCAAGGAATGTTTTTCTTCATAAGTAATTTCCATTACTTGCTGTGCCGTTAGTTTAAATCTAAACCCTTTTCAACTAAAGTTTGTGTTTTATTTCTTAAGCTAACCTTGAAATGAAACAGCACCAATTCACTTTGAATTGGTATCATTTGTAATTTGAAAACCCTTCCCAGTGAACGATCCTAGAGCCACTATGCTATAGTAGCTTTTTCTTTGTTACCCTAGTATATGGTGTAATAGGTTATAAATTTTGTTGATTACTCCCTCAATCAAGGAGCACCAGCTGGACACGAATCAGCTGAGACACCAATTGGGCACGAATCACCAGCTAACACATACTGCTTATCTAAAGTTCCCGCTATATCATAGGGACAAAATTCTCTGTTATTTAGATGCACCATTTTCAAAGTCAACAACCAAAAATAGTTTCCTTTTGCTTCTCCTTCATATATATTGTCTTTAATATGTTTGATATTATAGTAGCTGATAGTGCTACGAACATTAAACTTATCATTAATATCAATAATTCGCAAAAAAATATATAGTAATTTTTTTCACAATCTATCCAATGCACATTGAGACTCTCAAGGTGTTAGAAAAGTTAATAAAAAAATGGCATAAGTATGTTGAATGCAACACTTTCTATTAATCAAATTTATGTGAAATGATAATACCATATGGAATACTATCCCAAAAAAACCTAGGCAAAGAAGGTTTAACTCTTCCTCTAAAACTTGAGCATTTCCCTACATTACGTAAACATATATATATATATATATATATATATATATATATATATATCTTTTAGATTTATAAAAAAAAATATGTATAAATAAAATATAAATAAATTAAACTTGCCACGACATCATGAGCTAGAAGATTTCTCATGAAAATAAAAAATTACCAAGGGCAATTTGTATAAAGAGAACTAGGACATGCCAAAACCCTTTTCAATTCTTATTTATAATTTTCTCTATTATTTTTTTTAACCCATTAGGTCCATGAAAAACTAATACATGGATATCTTGCAGAAATATTTGCCAAAGTCTTTTCTAAAAGCAAACACGTTTCATGATCAACTCTATTGAAGTAGAGATACGTGGACGAGCAAACGAAAAGTAGTACGACAATGATGGTCGTGAAAACAACATTGTACAATAAATAAAACCAACAATTAATAATTAATGTCAATTGAAACAATAAAGAAAAATTAATATATGAATAATCTTACTCATGAAATGCTCTTGGATCCTTTAAAACATCAATAAGGAATCTAAAATCATTAGTTTGATTCATTTCGAGCCCATAGCAGTTGTTCAAAATTTCATGTAACACACGTGCAATATTATTATGGATAAATTGAAGATCTAGTATCATATTGTCATCACATAATCATGTAATTTTCCCTCTACCGTTCACCATTGTTACATTATCCATACCAAATTCATCTTCCAGCTACTTTGATGATAGAAAGTATTGAATAGCTTCAAACATGTTACCGGATAGGAAATATTAACTAAATAAAAATATATAAAATAAAAAAAATTTAAAAAGTAAATAAAATATTTATTACAAAAATACCGTAGAATTGATATGAGTTTTTGCTTAAGTCTATGTCCGATTACAAGTTGGTGTTGTCGTACCCAATATTGTAGGCTAATGTGGAGTTAAAAAACAATTATACGTTGTCCATATTTTACAAAACTATGATAGCCAGCTAACACATACTGCTTATCCAAAGTTCCTACAGTATCATAGGGACAAAATTCTCTATTATTTGGATGCATCGTTTTCAAAGTCACCAACCTAAAATAGTTTCCTTTTGCTTCTGCTTCATAAATTGTCTTTAATATGTTTCACATTATATTAGGTGATAGTGCTACCAACGTTCAACTTGTCATTTATATCAATAATTCATAAAAAAATATATAGTAATTCTTTTCACAATCTACCCACTACACATTGAGACACTCAATATGTTAGAAAAGTTAATAAAAAATAAAAAAAATGGCATAAGTATGTTGTGTGTAGTACTTACTCTCAATCAAATTTATGTGAAATGCTAGTAGCATATCGAATACCATCCCAAGAAAACCAAGCCAAAGAAGGTTTAACTCTTCGTTTAAAACTTGAGCATTTCCATATACTACATTAACACATACATCTTTTAGATTTATAAAAAAATCAAATAAATAAATTAAAATTGCCACGACATCTTGAGCTACAAGATTCCCTATGAAGAAAAAAAATGACCAAGGGTAATTTGAATAATGAGAACTTGGCCATGCCAAAACCCTTTTCAATTCTTGGCTATAATTTGGTCTATTATCATTTTTCACCCATTGGGTCCATGAAGAGCTAATACATGGATATCTTGTAGAAATATGTGCCAAAGTCCTCCTAAACGCCAACACATTTGATGATATGCTATATAGAAGCAGAGATACGTGGGCGAGCAAACGAAAAGTAGTATAGTAAGAAGGGGTCATCAATAAGGGATGCTTATGTATGGTCGTGAAAACATCATTTTACAACAAATAAAACCAACAATTAATAGATAATATAAATTAAAACAATAAAGAAAAATTAATATATGAATAATGTTACTCATGAAATGCTCGTGGATCGTTTAAAACATCAATAAGGAATCTAAAATCATTAGTTTGATTCATTTCGAGCCCATAGCAGTTGTTCAAAATGTCGTGTAACACACGTGCAATATTATTATGGATAAATTGAAGATCTAGTCCCATATTGTCATCACATAACCATGTAATTTTCCCTCTACCGTTCACCATTGTTACATTATCCATACCAAATTCATCTTCCAGCTACTTTGATGATAGAAAGTATTGAATAGCTTCAAACATGTTACCGGATAGGAAATATTAACTAAATAAAAATATATAAAATAATTTTTTTTTTAAAACTAATAAAATATTTATTACAAAAATACCGTAGAATTGATATGAGTTCTTGCTTAAGTCTATGTCCGATTACAAATTGGTGTTGTCATACCCAATATTGTAGGCTAATGTGGAGTTAAAAAACAATTATACGTTGTCCATATTTTACAAAACTATGATAGCCAGCTACCACATACTGCTTATCCAAAGTTCCTACAGTATCATAGGGACGAAATTCTCTATTATTTGGATGCATCGTTTTCAAAGTCACCAACCTAAAATAGTTTCCTTTTGCTTCTGCTTCATAAATTGTCTTTAATATGTTTCACATTATAGTAGGTGATAGTGCTACCGACGTTCAACTTGTCATTTATATCAATAATTCGTTAAAAAATATATAGTGATTCTTTTCACATTATATCCACTACACATTGAAACACTCAATATGTTGGAAAAGTTAATAAAAAATAAAAAAATGACATAAGTATGTTGTGTGTAATACTTACTCTCAATCAAATTTATGTGAAATGCTAGTAGCATATCGAATACCATCCCAAGAAAACCAAGCCAAAGAAGGTTTAACTCTTCGTCTAAAACTTGAGCCTTTCCATATACTACATTAACACATACATCTTTTAGATTTATAAAAAAATCGAATAAATAAGTCAGAAATAAATTAAAATTGCCACGACATCATGAGCTACAAGATTCCCCATGAAGAAAAAAAATGACCAATGGTAATTTGAATAATGAGAAGTTGGCCATGCCAAAACCCTTTTCAATTCCTGGCTATAATTTGGTCTATTATCATTTTTCACCCATTGGGTCCATGAAGAGCTAATACATGGATATCCTGTAGAAATATGTGCCAAAGTCCTCCTAAAGGCCAACACATTTGATGATATACTATATAGAAGCAGAGATACGTGGGCGAGCAAACGAAAAGTAGTATAATAAGAAGGGGTCATCAATAAGGGATGCTTATGTATGGTCGTGAAAAGATCATTTTACAACAAATAAAACCAACAATTAATAATTAATATAAATTAAAACAATAAAGAAAAACTAATATATGAATAATGTTACTCATGAAATGCTCGTGGATCCTTTAAAACATCATTAAGCAATCTAAAATCATTAGTTTGATTCATTTCGAGCCCATAGTAGTTGTTCAAAATGTCGTGTAACACACGTGCAATATTATTATTGATAAATTGAAGATCTAGTCCCATATTGTCATCACATAACCATGTAATTTTCCCTCTACCGTTCACCATTGTTACATTATCCATACCAAATTCATCTTCCAGCTACTTTGATGATAGAAAGTATTGAATAGCTTCAAACATGTTACCGGATAGGAAATATTAACTAAATAAAAATATATAAAATAAAAAAAATTTAAAAAGTAAATAAAATATTTATTACAAAAATACCGTAGAATTGATATGAGTTCTTGCTTAAGTCTATGTCCAATTACAAATTGGTGTTGTCATACCCAATATTGTAGGCTAATGTGGAGTTAAAAAACAATTATACGTTGTCCATATTTTACAAAACTATGATAGCCAGCTACCACATACTGCTTATCCAAAGTTCCTATAGTATCATAGGGACGAAATTCTCTATTATTTGGATGCACCATTTTCAAAGTCACCAACCTAAAATAGTTTCCTTTTGCTTCTGCTTCATAAATTGTCTTTAATATGTTTCACATTATAGTAGGTGATAGTGCTACCGACGTTCAACTTGTCATTTATATCAATAATTCGTAAAAAAATATATAGTGATTATTTTCACAATATATCCACTACACATTGAGACACTCAATATGTTAGAAAAGTTAATAAAAAATAAAAAAATGGCATAAGTATGTTGTGTGTAATACTCACTCTCAATCAAATTTATGTGAAATGCTAGTAGCATATCGAATACCATCCCAAGAAAACCAAGCCAAAGAAGGTTTAACTCTTCATCTAAAACTTGAGCATTTCCATATACTACATTAACACATACATCTTTTAGATTTATAAAAAAATCGAATAAATAAATTAGAAATAAATTAAAATTTCCACGACATCATGAGCTACAAGATTCCCCATGAAGAAAAAAAATGACCAAGGGTAATTTGAATAATGAGAACTTGGCCATGCCAAAATCCTTTTCAATTCTTGGTTATAATTTGGTCTATTATCAATTTTCACCCATTGGGTCTATGAAGAGCTAATACATGGATATCCTGCAGAAATATGTGCCAAAGTCCTCCTAAAGGCCATCCCATTTGATGATATGCTATATTGAAGCAGAGATATGTGGGCGAGCAAACCAAAAGTAGTATAATAAGAAGGGGTCATCAAGAAGGGATGCTTATGTATGGTCGTGAAAACATCATTGTACAACAAATAAAACCAATAATTAATAATTAATATAAATTAAAACAATAAATAAAAATTAATATATGAATAATCTTACTCATGAAATGCTCGTGGATCCCTTAAAACAACAATAAGCAATCTAAAATCATTAGTTTGACTCATTTCGAGCCCATAGCAGTTGTTCAAAATGTCGTGTAACACACGTGCAATATTCTTATGGATAAATTAAAGATCTAGTCCCATATTGTCATCACATAATCATGTAATTTTCCCTCTACTGTTGACCACTGCTACATTATCCATACCAAATTCATCTTCCAGCTTTTTTTATGACACAAAGTATTGAAGAGCTTCAAACATGTTACCAGATAGGAAATATTAACTAAATAAAAATATATAAAATAAAAAAATGTTAAAAAGTAAATAAAATATTTTTTACAAAAATACTGTAGAATTGATATGAATTCTTGCTTAAGTCTACATCTGATTACAAGTTGGTGTTGTCGTATCCAATATTGTAGGTTGATGTGGAGTAAAAAAGCAATTATACGTTGGCCAAATTTTACAAAACTATGATAACTAGCTAACACATACTGCTTATCCAAAGTTCCTCCAATATCATAGAGACGTAATTCTCGCACCGTTTTCAAAGTCACCAACCAAAAATAGTTTCATTTTGCTTTTGCTTCATATATATTGTCTTTAATATGTTTCACATTATAGTAGCTGATAGTGCTACGGATGTTAAACCTGTCATTAATATCAATAATTCGTAAAAAAAATATGAAGTAATTTTTTTCACACTCTATCCTTTACACATTGAGATTCTCAATATATTAGAAAAGTTAATAAAAAAAATGGCATAAGTATGTTGTATGTAACAGTTACTCTCAATGAAATTTATGTGAAATGCTAATAGCATATCGAATACCATCCCAAGAAAACCAAGCCAAAGAAGGGTTAACTCTTCGTCTAAAACTTGAGCATTTCCCTACATTACATTAACACATACATCTTTTAGATTCATATAAAAGAAGTAATGTATAAATAAAACATAAATAAATTAAACTTGCCATGACATCATGAGCTACAAGATTCCCCATGAAAAAAAAATGACCAAGGGTAATTTGAATAAGGAGAACTTGGCCATGCCAAAACCCTTTTCAATTCTTGGCTATAATTTGGACTATTATTATTTTTCATCCATTGGGTCCATGAAGAGCTAATACATGGATATCCTGCGGAAATATATGCCAAAGTCCTCCTAAAGGTCCACACGTTTGATGATCAGCTATATTGAAGCAAAGATACGTGGGTGAGCAAACGAAAAGTAGTACGAAAAGAAGGGTTCATAAGTAAGGGATGCTTATGTATGGTCGTAAAAACATCACTGTACACAAAATAAAACCAACAATTAATAATTAATATAAATTTAAACAACAAGTAAAAATCAATATATGAATAATCTTAGTCATGAAATGCTTGTGGATCCCTTAAAACATCAATAAGCAATCTGAAATCATTAGCTTGATTTATTTCGAGCCCATAGCAGTTGTTCAAAAAGTTGTGAAAGACACGTGCAATATTATTATGGATAATATGAAGATCTAGTCCCATATTGTCATCACATGACCTTGTGATTTTCCCTCTACCATTCACCACTATTACCTTATCCATACCAAATCCATCTTCTAGCTTCTTTGATGATACCAGGTATTGAATAGCTTCAAACATGTCACCGGATGGGAAATATTAACTAAATAAAAATATATAAAATAAAAAAACATTAAAAAATATTAAAAAAGAAATAAAACTTCGGCATTTCCTTACATTACATTAACACATACATCTTTAAGATGTATAAAAAAAAAATTAATGTATAACTAAAACAGAATAAAGTAAACTTGCCATGACATCATGAGCTACAAGATTCCCCATGAAGAAAAAAAATGACCAAGGGTAATTTGAATAATGAGAACTTGGCCATGCCAAAACCCTTTTCAATTCCTGGCTATAATTTGGTCTCTTATTATTTTTCACCCATTGTGTCCACGAAGAGCTAATACATGGATATCCTACATAAATATGTGTCAAAGGCCTCCTAAAGGCCAGCACGTTTGATGGTATGCTATATTGAAGAGGAGATACGTGGGCGAGCGAACGAAAAGTAGTACTGTAAGAAGGGGTTATAAATAAGGGATGCTTATGTATGGTCATGAAAACATCACTATACAACAAATAAAATAAAAAATTAATAATTAATATAAATTCACACAACAAATAAAAATTAATATATGAATAATCTCACTCATGAAATGCCCGTGGATCCCTTAAAACATCAATAAGCAATCTGAAATCATTAGTTTTATTCATTTTGAGCCTATAGGAGCGGTTCAAAATGTTGTTTAACACATGTGCAATATTATTTTAGAAAAATTGAAGATCTAGTCCCATATTATCATCATATGATCTTGAGATTTTCCCTATACTATTCACCACTGCTACATTATCCATACAAAATCCATCTTCTAGTTTCTTTGATGATACCAAGTATTGAATAGCTTCAAACTTGTCACCGGATAGGAAATATTAACTAAATAAAAATATATAAAATAAAAAAACATAAAAAAGTGTATAAAATATTTATTACAAAAATACCATAGAATTAATATCAATTACAAGTTGGTGTTGTTGGATCCAATGTTGTAGGCTGATGTGCTGTTCAAAAATAATTATACGCTGTCCAAATTCTACATAACTATGATAGCCATCCAAAACATATTGCTTATCTAAAGTTTCTGCAACATCATATGAATAAAATTCTCTATCATTTGGATGCACTGTTTTCAAAGTCACTAACCTGAAGTAGTTTTTTTTTCCTTCTGCTTCAAATATATTGTCTTTAATATGTATGAAATTATAGTATTTGATAGTGCTACAAATGTTAAACCTGTCATTAATATCAATCATTTGTAAAAAAAATATAGTAACCTTTTTTCACAATCTATCCACTGACCATTGAGACTCTGAAAGTGTTAGAAAAGTTAATAAAGAAATAAAAAAATTGGCATAAGTTTGTTGTGTGCAACACTTTCTATTAATCAAATTTATGTGAAATGCTAGTAGCATATAGAATACCATTCCAAGAAAACCAGGCCAAAGAAGGTTTAACTCTTCGTCTAATACTTTAGCATTTGCCTACATTACATAAACACATATATCTTTTAGATTTATAAAATAAAATAGTGTATAAATAAATTATAAATAAATTAAACTTGCCACAGCATCATGAGATACAAGATTTCTCATGATGACAAAAAATGATTAAGGGTAATTTGAATAATGAGAACTTAACCATGCCAAAACCCTATTCAATTGTTCGCTACAATTTGGTCTATTATTATTTTTAACCCATTGGGTCCATGAAAAGCTAATACATGAATATCTTGCAGAAATATGTGCCAAAGTTTTCATAAAGGTCAACACATTTGATGATATGCTATATTGAAGAAAAGATACGTGAGCGAGCAAACGAAAAGCAATACAACAAGAAGGGGTCATAAATAAAATGTTACAAAGTAAATAAAATAATTATTACAAAAATACCGTAGAATTGATATCAATTCTTGCTTAAGTCTATGTCCGATTACAAGTTTGTGTTGTCGTATCCAATCTTGTAGGCTTATGTGGAGTTAAAAAACAATTACACATTATCCAGATTTTACAAAACTATGATAGCCAGCTAACACATACTGCTTATCCAAAGTTCCTGCAATATCATAGGAACGAAGTTCTCTCTCGTTTGGATGCACTGTTTTCAAAGTCACCAACCTAAAGTTGTTACTTTTTGCTTCTGCTTCATATATATTGTCTTCAATATGTCTGGCATTATACTAGGTGAGAGTGCTACAGATGTTAAACTTGTCATTAATATCAATAATTCATAAAAAAAATATATAGTAATTTTTTCACAATCTATCCCTTGCACATTGAGAGTCTCAATGTGTTAGAAAAGTTAATCAAAAAATAAAGAAAATGGCGTAAGTATGTTGTATGTAACACTTACTTTTAATCAAATTTATGTGAAATGCTAGTAGCATATCAAATATCATCCCAAGAATACCAAGCCAAAGAAGGTTTAACTCATCGTCTAAAACTTGAGCAGTTCCCTATACTACATTAACACATACATCTCTTAGATTTAAAAAAAAATGAATAAATAAATTAGAAATAAATTAAAATTACCACAACATCATGAGCTACAAGCTTCCCCATCAAGAAAAAAATGACCAAGGCTAATTTGAATAATGAGAACTTGGCCATGCCAAAACCCTTTTCAATTCTTGGCTATAATTTGGTCTATTATTATTTTTCACCCGTTGGGTCCACAAAGAGCTAATACATGGATATCCTACAGAAATATGTGCCAAAGTCTTCCTAAAGGCCAACACGTTTGATGATATGCTATATTGAAGCATAGATATGTAGGCGAGCAAATGAAAAGTAGTACGACAAGAAGGGGTCATAAATAAGGGATGTTTATGTATGGTCATGAAAACATCAATGTACAACAAATAAAACCAACAATTAATAATTATTATAAATTAAAACAATAAATAAAAATTAATATATGAATAATATTACTCATGAAATGCTCGTGGATCCCTTAAAACATCGATAAGAAAATCTGAAATCATTAGTTTGATTCATTTCAAGCCCATATCAGTCGTTCAAAAAGTCGTGCAAGACACGTGCAATATTATTATGGATAAACTGAAGATCTAGTCCCATATTCTCATCACATGACCTTGTGATTTTCCCTCTACCGTTTAGCACTGCTACATTATCCATACCAAATCCATCTTCCAGCTTCTTTGATGAGACCAAGTGTTGAATAGCTTCAAACATGTCACCGGATAGGAAATCTCAACTAAACAAAAATATATAAAATAAAAAAACGTTAAAAAGTAAATAAAATATTTATTACAAAAATACCATAGAATTGATATCAATTCTAGCTTAAGTCTATGTCCGATTACAATTTTGTGTGGTTGTATCCAATCTTGTAGGTTGATGCGGAGTTAAAAAACAATTATACGTTGTCCAGATTACACAAAACTATGATAGCTAGCTAACACATACTGCTTATCCAAAGTTCCCACAATATCATAGGAACAAAATTCTATATCGTTTGGATGCACTGTTTTCAAAGTCACCAACCTAAAATTGTTTCCTTTTGTTTCTACTTCATATATATTGTCTTTAATATGTCTGACATTATAGTAGATGATAGTGTTATAAACGTGAAGCTTGTCATTAATATCAATCATTCGTAAAAAAATATATAGTAATTTTTTTCACAATCTGTCCACTGCACATTGAGACTCTCGAGGTGTTAGAAAATTTAATTAAAAAAAATGGCATAAGTATGTTAAATGCAATACTTTCTATTAATCAAATTTATGTGAAATAATAGTACCATATGGAATACTATCCAAAAAAAACCAAGCAAAAGAAGGTTTAACTCTTCGTCTAAAACTTAAGCATTTCCCTATATTACATAAAGACATATCTTTTAGATTTATAAAAAAATAATAATGTATATATAAAACAGAAATAAATTAAACTTGCCACGACATAATTAGCTACAAGATTTCCCATCAAAACAAAAAATGACCAAGGGTAATTTGAATAATGAGAACTTGGCCACGCTAAAACCCTTTTCAATTCCTTGCTATAATATGGTTTATTATTATTTTTAACCCATTGCATCCATGAAAAACTAATACATGGATATCTTGCAGAAATATTTGCCAAAGTCTTCCTAAAAGCCAACACATTTGATGATATGCTATATTGAAGCAGAGATACGTGGGCGAGCAAACGAAAAGTAATATAGTAAGAAGGGGTCATCAATAAGGGATTCTTATGTATGGTGGTGAAAACATCATGGTACAATAAATAAAACCAACAATTAATAATTAATGTAAATTAAAACAATATATTAAAATTAATATATGAATAATCTTACTCATGAAATGCTCATGGATCCCTTAAAACAACAATATGCAATTTGAAATCATTAGTTTGATTAATTTCGAGCCCATAGCAGTTGTTCAAAACACACGTGCAATATTATTATGGATAAACTAAAGATCTAGTCCCATATTCTCATCACATAATCTTGTAATTTTACTTCTACCGTTCACCACTACTACATTATCCATACCAAATTATTTTTCCATCTTTTTTTTATGACACAAAGTATTGAAGAGCTTCAAACATGTTACCAGATAGGAAATATTAACTAAATAAAAATATATAAAATAAAAAAACATTCAAAACTAAATAAAATATTTATTACAAAAATACGGTAGAAGTGATATGAATTCTTGCTTAAGTCTATGTTCGATTACAAGTTGGTGTTGTTGTATCCAATATTGTAGGTTGATGTGGAGTAAAAAAACAATTATACGTTGGTCAGATTTTACAAAACTATGATAGCCAACTAACACATACTACTTATCCAAAGTTCCTCCAATATCATAGGGACGAAGTTCTCTTTTATTTAGATGCACCATTTTCAAAGTCACCAACCTAAAATAGTTTCCTTTTGCTTTTGCTTCATATATATTGTCTTTAATATGTTTCACATTATAGTAGCTGATAGTTCTACGAACGTTAAACTTGTCATTAATATCAATAATTCGTAAAAAAATATAATGTAATTTTTTTCACAATCTATCCTTTGCAAATTGAGACTCTCAATATATTACAAAAGTTAATAAAAAAATAATAAAAAATGGCATAAGTATGTTGTATGTAACACTTACTCTCAATCAAATTTATGTGAAATGCTAGTAGCATATCGAATACCATCCCAAGAAAACCAAGCCAAAGAAGGTTTAACTCTTCATCTAAAACTTGACCATTTCCATATACTACATTAGCACATAAATCTTTTAGATTTATAAAAAAAAAAAATCGAATAAATAAATCAGAAATAAATTAAAATTGCCACGACATCATGAGGAACACGATTCCCCATGCAAAAAAAAAATGACCAACAGTAACTTGAATAATGAGAACTTGGCCATGCCAAAACCGTTTTCAATTCTTAGCTATAATTTGGCCTATTATCATTTTTCACCCATTGGGTCCATGAAGAGCTAATACATGGATATCCTGTAGAAATATGTGCCAAAGTCTTCCTAAAGGCCAACACCTTCGATGATATGCTATATTAAAGCAGAGATACGTGGGCAAGCAAACAAAAAGTAGTACGACAAGAAGGGGTCATCAATAAGGGATGCTTATGTATGGTTGTGAAAACATCATTGTACAACAAATAAAACCAACAGTTAATAATCAATATAAATTAAAACAATAAATAAAAATTAATATATGAATAATCTTACTCATGAAATGCTCGTGGATCCCTTGAAACAACAATAAGCAATCTGAAATCATTAGTTTGATTCATTTCGAGCCCATAGTAGTTGTTCAAAATGTCGTGTAACACATATGCAATATTATTATGGATAAACTGAAGATCTAGTCCCATATTGTCAACACATAATCTTATAATTTTCCCTCTACCGTTCACCACTACTACATTATCCATGCCAAATTCATCTTCCAGCTTTTTTATGACACAAAGTATTGAAGATCTTCAAACATGTTACCCGATATGAAATATTAACTAAATAAAAATATATAAAATAAAAAAACGTTAAAAACTAAATAAAATATTTATTACAAAAATACGGTAAAATTGATATGAATTCTTGCTTAAGTCTATGTTCGATTACAAGTTGGTGTTGTCGTATCCAATATTGTAGGCTGATGTGGAGTAAAAAAACGATTATACGTCGGCCAGATTTTACAAAACTATGATAGCCAACTAACACATACTGCTTATCCAAAGTTCCTGCAATATCATAGGGACGAAATTCTTTTTTATTTAGATGCACCATTTTCAAAGTCACCAACCTAAAATAGTTTCCTTTTGCTTTTGCTTCATATATATTGTCTTTAATATGTTTCACATTATAGTAGCTGATAGTGCTACGGACGTTAAATCTGTCATTAATATCAATAATTCGTAAAAAAATATAATGTAATTTTTTTCACAATCTATCCTTTGCACATTGAGACTCTCAATATATTAGAAAAGTTAATAAAAAAATAATAAAAAAATGGCATAAGCATGTTGTATGTAATACTTACTCTCAATCAAATTTATGTGAAATGCTAGTAGCATATCGAATACCATCCCAAGAACGGCATGCCAAAGAAGGTTTAACTCTTCGTCTAAAACTTTAGCATTTCCCTATACTACATTAACACATTCATCTTTTAGATTTATAAAAAAAAAATTTATAAATAAATCATAAATAAATTAATATTGCCACGACATCATGAGCTACAAGATTTCTCATGAAGAAAAAAAATGACAAAATGTAATTTGAATAATGAGAACTTAGCCGTGCCAAAACCCTTTTCAATTCTTGGCTATAATTTGGTCTATTATTATTTTTCACCCATTGGGTCCATGAAGAGCTAATACATGGATATCCTACAAAAATATGTGCCAAAGTCCTTTTAAAGTCTTACACGTTTAATGATATGTTCTATTGAAGCAGAGATACATGGGCAAGGAAACGAAAAGTAGTATGACAAGAAGAGGTTATAAATAAAACCAATAATTAATAATTAATATAAATTAAAACATTAAATAAAAGTTAATATATGAATAATCTTACTCATGAAATGCTCGTGGATCCCTTAAAACATCAATAAGAAATCTTAAAACATTAGTTTTATTAATTTTTATCCCATAGCAGTCGTTCATAAATTCGTGCAAGACACGTGCAATATTATTATGGATAAACTGAAGATCTAGTCCCATATTGTCATCACTTCACCTTGTGATTTTCCCTCTAATGTTCACCACTGCTACATTATCCATACCAAATTGATCCGCTAGCTTCTTTGATGACACAAAGTATTGAATAGCATCGAACATGTTACCGGATAGGAAATATTAACTAAATAAAAATATGAAAAATAAAAAAATATTTCGAGCCCATAGCAGCAGCTCAAAATGTTGTGTAACACACGTGCAATATTATGATTGATAAACTGATGATCTAGTCCCATATTGCCATCATATAATCTTGTCATTTTCCCTTTACTGTTCACCAATGCTACATTATCCATACCAAATCCATCTTCCAGCTTCTTTGATGAGACCAAGTATTGAATAGTTTCAAACATGTCACCAAATAAGAAATATTAACTAAATAAAAATATATAAAATAAAAAAATGTTACAAAGTATATAAAATATTTATTATAAAAATACCGTAGAATTGATATCAATTCTTGCTTAAGTCTATGTCTGATTACAAGTTTGTGTTGTCGTATCCAATCTTGTAAGGTGATGTGGAGTTAAAAAACAATTATACGTTGTCCAGATTTTACAAAACTATGATAGCCAGCTAACACATACTACTTATCCAAAGTTCCTACAATATCATAGGAACGAAGTTCTCTATCGTTTGGATGCACTGTTTTCAAAGTCACCAACCTGAAGTTGTTAATTTTTGCTTATGCTTCATATATATTGTCTTTAATATGTCTAGCATTATAGTAGCTGATAGTACTACAGACGTTAAACCTGTCATTAATATCAATAATTCGTTAAAAAATATGTAGGAATTTTTTTCACAATTTATCCACTGCACATTGAGACTCTCAATGTGTTAGAAAAGTTAATAAAAAAAATGGCATAAGTATGTTGTATGTAACACTTACTCTTAATCAAATTTATGTGAAATGCTAGTAGCATATGGAATACCATCCCAAGAAAACCAAGCCAAAGAAGGTTTAACTCTCCATATAAAACTTGAGCAGTTCCCTATACTACATTAACACATACATCTCTTAGATTTAGAAAAAAAAATTTATAAATAAATCAGAAATAAATTAAAATTGCCACGATATCATGAGCTACAAGATTTCCCTTGAAGAAAAAAAATGACCAAGGGTAATTTGAATAATAAGCACTTGGCTTTCCCAAAGCCCTTTTCAATTATTGGCTATAATTTGGTCTATTATTATTTTTCACCCATTGGGTCCACGAAGAGCTAATACATGGATATCCTACAGAAATATGTGTCAAAATCTTCATAAAGGCCAACACGTTTGATGATATGCTATATTGAAGCAGAGGTACGTGAGCGAGTAAACGAAAAGTAGTACGGCAATAAGGGGTCATAAATAAGGGATGCTTATGTATGGTCGTGAAAACATCAATCTACAACAAATAAAACCAACAATTAATAATTATTATAAATTAAAACAATAAATAAAAATTAATATATGAATAATCTTACTCTTAAAAATGCTCGTGGATCCCTTAAAACATCAATAAGCAAATCTAAAATCATTAGTTTGATTCATTTCGAGCTTATAGGAGCGATTCAAAATGTCGTGTAACAGACGTGCAATATTATTTTGGAAAAATTGAAGATCAAGTCCAATATTGTTACCACATAATCTTGTAATTTCCCTCTACCGTTCACCATTGCTACATTATCCATACCAAATCCATCTTCCAGCTTCTTTGATGATACTAAGTATTGAATACCTTCTAACATGTCACCAGATAGGAAATATTAACTAAATAAAAATATAGAAAAAAATAAAAAATAAAAGGTGAATAAAATATGTATTACAAAAATACTATAGAATTGATATCAATTCTTGGTTAAGTTTATGTCCAATTACAAGTTGGTGTTGTCGTATCCAATCTTGTAGGCTGATGTGGAGTTAAAAAAATATCATACGTTGTCCAGATTTTATAAAACTATGATTACCAGTTAACACATACTGCTTATCCAAAGTTTCCGCAATATCATAGGAACGGAATTCTTTGTTATTTGGATGCACCGTTTTCAAAGTCACCAACCTAAAATAGTTTCCTTTTGTTTCTGCATCATATATATTTTGTTTAATATGTTTGACATTATAGTAGCTGATAGTGCTATAAACCTTTCATTAATATCAATAATTCGTAAAAATACATATAGTTATTTTTTTCATAATCTATCCGCTACACGTTGAGACTCTCAATGTGTTAGAAAAGTTAATAAAAAAAATGGCATAAGTATGTTGTTTGTAACACTTACTCTTAATCAAATTTATGTGAAAAGATAGTAGCATATCGAATACCATCCCAAGAAAACCCAGTCAAAGAAGGTTTAACTCTTCGTCTAAAACTTGAGCATTTCCTTACACTACATTAACACATACATCTTTTAGATTTACAAAAAAAAAAAAAATGCATAAATAAATAAGGAATAAAGTAAAATTGCCACGACATCATGAGCTACAAGATTCCCCATGAAAAAAATTGACCAAGGGTAATTTGAATAATGAGAACTTGGCCATGCCAAAACCCTTTTCAATTCTTCGCTATAATTTGGTATATTTTTATTTTCCACCCATTGGGTGCACAAAGAGCTAATACATGGATATCCTGTAGAAATAGGTGCCAAAGTCCTCCTAAAGGCCAACATGTTTGATGGTATGCTATATTGAAGAATAGATACGTGGGCGAGCAAACGAAAAGTAGTATAGCAAGAAGGGGTCATAAATAAGGGATGCTTATGTATGGTCGTGAAAACATCACTGTACAACAAATAAAACCAACAATTAATAATTGTTATATGAATAATCTTACTCATGAAATGCTCGTGGATCCCTTAAAACATCAATAATCAATCTAAAATCATTAATTTGATTCATTTTGAGCCTATAGGAGCAGTTCAAAATGTCGTGTAACACACGTGCAATATTATTTTGGATAAACTAAAGACCAAGTCCCATATTATCATCACATGATCTTGAGATTTTCCCTGTACTGTTCATCACTGGTACATTATCCATACAAAATCCATCTTCTAGTTTATTTGATGATACCAAGTATTGAATTGCTTCAAACATGTCACTGGATAGGAAGTATTCTAAATAAAAATATATAAAATAAAAAAACATTAAAAAGTAAATAAAATATTTATTACAAAAATACCATAGAATTAATATCAATTTTTGGTTAAGTCTATGTCCAATTACAAGTTGGTGTTGTTGGATCCAATCTTGTAGGCTGATGTGATGTTTAAAAACAATTATATGTTGTCTAGATTCTACATAATTGTGATAGCCATCCAAAACATACTGCTTATCCAAAGTTTTCGCAATATCATAGGAACAAAATTCTCTATCATTTGGATGCACTGTATTCAAAGTCACCAACCTTAAGTAGTTTCCTTTTCCTTCTGTTTCATATATATTGTCTTTAATATGTATTACATTATAGTATTTGATAGTGCTACGAACATTAAACCTGTCATTAATATCAATCATTCGTAAAAAATTAAAGTAATTTTTTTCACAATCTATCCAGTGACCATTGAGACTCTCAAAGTGTTAGAAAAGTTAATAAAGAAATAAAAAAATTGGCATAAGTATGTTGTGTGCAACACTTACTATTAATCAAAATTAGGTGAAATGCTAGTAGCATATAGAATACCATTCCAAGAAAATCAGGCCAAAGAAGGTTTAACTCTTCGTGTAATACTTGAGCATTTCCCTACATTACATAAACACATACATCTTTTAGATTTATAAAATAAAATAGTGTATAAATAAAAATAAATAAATTAAACTTGCCACGACATCATTAGATACAAGATTTCTCATGATGACAAAAAATGACCAAGGGTAATTTGAATAATGAAAACTTAGCCATGCCAAAACTCTATTTAATTCTTGGTTATAATTTGGTCTATTATTATTTTTAACTCATTGGGTCCATGAAGAGATAATACATGGATATCTTGCAAAAATATGTGCTAAAGTCATCCTAAAGGTCAACATGTTTGATGATATGCTATATTGAAGCAGAGATACGTGTGCAGGCAAACGAAAAGCAGTACGACAAGAAGGGGTCATAAATAAGGGATACTTATGTATAGTCGTGAAAACATAACTATAATTAATATAAATTAAAACAACAAATAAAAATTAATATATGAATAATCTTACTCATGAAATGCTCATTGATCCCTTAAAACATCAATAAGCAATCTGAAATCTTTAGTTTTATT
The DNA here is from genome assembly GCF_030704535.1 of Vitis vinifera. Lineage (NCBI taxonomy): Eukaryota > Viridiplantae > Streptophyta > Magnoliopsida > Vitales > Vitaceae > Vitis > Vitis vinifera. The sequence goes on from NC_081819.1 coordinate 5,318,273, forward strand.
CAAAAAGTCATGCAAGACACATGCAATATTATTATGGATAAACTAAAGATCTAGTCCCATATTGTCATCACATGACCTTAAGATTTTCCCTCTACCGTTCACCACTACTACATTATCCATACAAAATCCATCTTTCATCTTCTTTGATGAGACCAAGTATTGAATAGCTGCAAACATGTCACCGGATAGGAAATATTAACTAAATAAAAATATATAAAATTAAAAAAAAACCTTAAAAAGTAAATAAAATATTTATTACAAAAATATCGTATAATTGATATCAATTCTTGCTTAAGTCTATGTCCAATTACAAGTTTGTGTTGTCGTATCCAATCTTGTAGGCTAATGTGGAGTTAAAAAACAATTATACGTTGTCCAGATTTTACAAAACTATGATAGGCAGCTAACACATACTGCTTATCCAAAGTTCCCGCAGTATCGTAGGAACGAAATTCAATGTCGTTTGGATGCACCATTTTCAATGTTACCAACCTAAAATAGTTTCATTTTGCTTCTGCTTCATATATATTGTCTTTAATATGTCTGACATTATAGTAGCTGATGTGCTATAGACGTTAAACTTGTCATTAATATCAATCATTCGTAAAAAAATATATACTAATTTTTTTCACAATCTATCCACTGCACATTGAGACTCTCAATGTGTTAGAGAAGTTAATAAAAAAAATGGTATAAGTATGTTGAATGCAACACTTTCTATTAATCAAATTTATGTGAAATGAAAGGTTTGAGTTGAGATTGACTCATGAGAGCAAACTTGAAATAGGCAAAACAACAAGGTATAGGGAATGATGTGCATCTGAAGCCACTCAACAAACACAGCAGACTGATTCAACATTGCTAATTGCAGAATTAATCAACAAGATTAAGCCAAATGCTTGATTGGAATCGATAAATCACTGTACTCTAAGATGAAAGTTGAAAACTTGCAAATAAATTTTCTGTTTGTTTTCAAACATATATTATTTTTTTCATTTATTCTCATTACAATTTATAAAATATTACGAAAAGCATCGACTTCAAAAAATTTCCACATATTTGGCTAACATTTTAACAAAATACAACTTAGTCTATAAAATCAACTAATCTACTTCCTAAAATAAGGAAATTTATTACAAGATATACCAAATAGGGTACAACTTTCATATGTTTATATATGTACTTGACTAACCATTTCATCTTGGTTTCCATTTGGCAATGACATGGCTGCCATTTTGGCACTACATATATTATACCAAATATTTTAGGATGCAAGTTGTTTCAAAATAAACTTCTAACTTTAACTTATGTTGTAGGTGCTTCAAGTAAGCTATAAACAAGAAAAACTGCAATTGTCACTCATATCCCCAACCAAAAGCAATATAAAACATATGTACTAACATAATTACTTTGGAAAAAATATCAATCACATAACTTAAAGTCGAAGAAATCATGCTCAGAAATGTACACCTTTTCACAGAGGTCACAAGATCACCATATGAACTGAACTATTATCTGGATCAAGGGCTCCACTTGCCCAACTGACAAGTACTAATAAACATACGATAACCCATCACTCCATTGCATCATTAATCACATAAAAAAACAAGCTAAAACATTGATAAGCACCATAATAACATCCCACTCATTCCACGAAATCATTATTACCTCAAAAAACTAGAACAATGATCAATTTAATTAAGTGATCACAAGTCAAAGGGCAATATGATAACACTTCCAAACATGAACTAGGCTCTTCGTAATACCATCCATGTTAGTCCAGAAAATTTACTGAGGGAGAGCTTATAGCTCCTACAGAGTAAGATATACATATAAAAATGGAAGAAAGATGCCAAGTAAGAGACCATTGGCAAAGACTAGATCTAGCTTATAGTGCAATCATATGTAAAGACATGGAATTTTCAGAGTATTAAGGAAAATAGAAATCCGCCTTAAAGATTAATGAGAGAAATTTTGATGTAATGATATGTTCTACACTTACGTAAGAGGTACATGTTTAGAAAGAACTCTAAGTTAAACCCAATCAACTTTAAGATACAGAGGTATGGATGATAGATGGTAACAATATGAAGAATTACAATAGTAATTTTGACATATCGGCAAACTTCATCTTTAATAGTACTGGGACTGTAGTGGCAAATCAATCCATGTCATCAAATAAAGCCAAAAGAGCAGTTTCCAGTCAATCGATTTAAAATAGCAAACTTGGTAATGAGTCGGAAAGTCCAAGATGCAGATTTTGTGGGAGAGCAAACATGGGCATTGAATTTGGTGGCACCCACAAAAAAAACATGTACCATCAATTGGGATAAAGAGATAAATAAAGAGTGAATAATAGTTAGAATCTTACAAAGCAAGAAAAAAGCTTTTTTTTTTTTTTTTTTTTGCAAATAAAAAGAAAATGACTTTTACTATTAAGCTAAAATCATGCAAGAGTAGCCAAATCTTCCACAAAAGGAAATAGTTAGGATCTTTGAACTGGAAGTAAAAGGGCTTCATATATGGTCACACTTAACAAAGAACTTTTGAATTATGAAGGAAAAAAATGTATCTTGACTCTTAAAGACAACAACCTCACAATCATATAGGAGTTGCATAAGAAAACATGTGCCTATAAACAAAAATTAATGGTGTGAGGTATATAAGCCCATGTCATCCATGGATCAAGTTCATCAATAACTTATGACAATTTGATGATATGTACCAAAGTCATCCTAAAGGTCAACATGTTTAATGATATGCTATATTCAAGCAGATATACATGTGCAAGCAAACGAAAAACGGTACGACAAAAAGGGGTCATAAATAAGGGATACTTATGTATAGTCGTGAAAACATAACTATAATTAATATAAATTAAAACAATAAATAAAAATTAATATATGAATAATCTTACTCATGAAATGCTCATTGATCCCTTAAAACATTAATAAGCAATTTGAAATCTTTAGTTTGATTCAAAAAGTCGTGCAAGACACGTGCAAAATTATTATGGATAAACTAAAGATATAGTCCGATATTGTCATCACATGACCTTGTGATTTTCCTTCTACCGTTCACCACTACTACATTATCCATACCAAATCCATCTTCCAGCTTCTTTGATGATACCAAGTATTGAATAGCTTCTAATATATCACCGGATAGGAAATCTTAACTAAATAAAAATATATAAAATAAAAACACATTAAAAAGTAAAAAAAATATTAGTTACAAAAATACTGTAGAATTGATATCAATTCTTGCTTAAGTCTATGTCCGATTACAAGTTTGTGTTGTCGTATCGAATCTTGTAAGCTAATGTGGAGTTAAAAAACAATTATATGTTGTCCAAATTTTTACAAAACTATGATAGCCAGCTAACACATACTGCGTATCCAAAGTTCCCGAAATATTATAGGAACAAAATTCTTTGTCATTTAGATGCACTGTTTTCAAAGTCACCAAGCTAAAACACTTTCCTTTTGCTTCTGCTACATATAAATTATCTTTAATAAGTTTGAGATTATACTAGTTGATAGTGCTACAGACATTAAACCTGTCATTAATATCAATCATTCGTAAAAAAAATATATACTAATTTTTGCCACTATCTATCCACCAATAATAAATAATTAATCTGAAAACAAAAAAGGACCAAGGGTAATGACAACTTGGCCATGCCGAAACCCTTTTCAGTTCTTGGCTATAATTAGGTCTATTATTATTTTTAACCCATTAGGTCCATGAAAAACTAATACATGGATATCCTGCAGAAATATTTGCCAAAGTCTTCCTAAAGGCCAACATGTTTGATGATCTGCTTTATGGAAGTAGAGATACGTGGGCGAGCAAACGAAAAGTAGTATGATAAGAAAGGGTCATAAATAAGGGATCCTTATGTATGGTCGTGAAAACATCATTGTACAACAAATAAAACCAACAATTAATAATTAACATAAATTAAAACAATAAAAAATATTGTTTGATGACACAAAGTATTGAATAGCTTCAAACATGTTACCGGATGGGAAATATTAACTAAATGAAAATATAAAAAATAAAAAAATGTTAAAAAGTAAATAAAATATGTATTTCAAAAATACCATAGAATCGATATGAATTCTTGCTTAAGTCTATGTCCGATTACAATTTGGTGTTGTCATATCCATTATTGTAGGTTGATGTGGAGTGAAAAAAACATTATACGTTGTCCACATTTTCCAAAATTATGATAGCCAACTAACACATACTGCTTATCTCAAGTTCCCGCTATATCATAGGAACAAAATTCTCTATTATTTAGATGCACCATTTTCAAAGTCAACAACCAAAAAAAGTTTCCTTTTGCTTCTCCTTCACATATATTGTCTTTAATATGTTTGATATTATAGTAGCTGATAGTGCTACGAACGTTAAACCTATCATTAATATCAATAATTCGTTAAAAAAATATATAGTAATTTTTTTCACAATCTATCCACTGCACATTGAGACTCTCAAGGTGTTAGAAAAGTTAATAAAAAAAATTGGCATAAGTATGTTGAATGCAACATTTTCTATTAATCAAAGTTATGTGGAATGATAATACCATATGGAATACTATCCCAAAAAAACCAAGCAAAAGAAGGTTTACCTCTTTCTCTAAAACTCGAGCATTTCCCTACATTACATAAACATATATATCTTTTAGATTTATAAAAAAAAAACGTATAAATAAAACATAAATAAATTAAACTTGCCACGGCATCATGAGCTACAAGATTTCTCATGAAAACAAAAAATGACCAGGGACAATTTGTATAATGAGAACTAGGACATGTCAAAACCCTTTTCAATTCTTATCAATAATTTTGTCTATTATTATTTTTAACCCATTGGGTCCATGAAAAACTAATACATGGATATCCTGCATAAATATTTGCCAAAGTCTTCCTAAAGGCCAACATGTTTGATGATCTGCTTTATGGAAGTAGAGATACATGGGTGAGTAAACGAAAAGTAGTATGATAAGAAAGGGTCATAAATAAGGGATCCTTATGTATGGTCGTGAAAACATCATTGTACAACAAATAAAACCAACAATTAATAATTAATATAAATTAAAACAATAAAAAATATTGTTTGATGACACAAAGTATTGAATAGCTTCAAACATGTTACCGGATGGGAAATATTAACTAAATGAAAATATAAAAAATAAAAAAACGTTAAAAAGTAAATAAAATATGTATTTCAAAAATACCATAGAATCGATATGAATTCTTGCTTAAGTCTATGTCCGATTACAATTTGGTGTTGTCATATCCATTGTTGTAGGTTGATGTGGAGTGAAAAAAACATTATACGTTGTCCACATTTTCCAAAATTATGATAGCCAACTAACACATACTGCTTATCTCAAGTTCTCGCTATATCATAGGAACGAAATTCTCTGTTATTTAGATGCACCATTTTCAAAGTCAACAACCAAAAAAAGTTTCCTTTTGCTTCTCCTTCACATATATTGTCTTTAATATGTTTGATATTATAATAGCTGATAGTGCTACGAATGTTAAACCTGTCATTAATATCAATAATTCGTAAAAAAATATATAGTAATTTTTCTCACAATCTATCCACTGCACATTGAGACTCTCAAGGTCTTAGAAAAGTTAATAAAAAAAATTGGCATAAGTATGTTGAATGCAACATTTTCTATTAATCAAATTTATGTGGAATGATAATACCATATGGAATACTATCCCAAAAAAACCAAGCAAAAGAAGGTTTACCTCTTTCTCTAAAACTCGAGCATTTCCCTACATTACATAAACATATATATCTTTTAGATTTATAAAAAAAAAACGTATAAATAAAACATAAATAAAATAAACTTGCCACGGCATCATGAGCTACAAGATTTCTCATGAAAACAAAAAATGACTAGGGACAATTTGTATAATGAGAACTAGGACATGTCAAAACCCTTTTCAATTCTTATCAATAATTTTGTCTATTATTTTTTTAACCCATTGGGTCCATGAAAAACTAATACATGGATATCTTGCAGAAATATTTGCCAAAGTCCTTCTAAAAGCCAACACGTTTGATGATCAACTCTATTGAAATAGAGATACGTGGGCGGGAAACAAAAAGTAGTATGACAAGAAGGGGTCATAAATTAGGGATGCTTATGTATGGTCATGAAAACATCATTGTACAACAAATAAAAACAACAATTAATAATTAATGTCAATTGAAACAATAAACAAAAATTAATATATGAATAATGTTACTCATGAAATGCTCGTGGATCCTTTAAAACATCAATAAGAAATCTGAAATCATTAGTTTGATTCATTTCGAGCCCATAACAATTGTTCAACATGTCGTGTAACACACGTGTAATATTATTATGGATAAATTGAAGATCTAGTCCCATATTGTCATCACATAATATTGTAATTTTCCCTCTACCATTCACCACTGCTACATTATCCATACCAAATTCATCTTCTAGCTACTTTGATGACACAAAGTATTGAATAGCTTCGAACATGTCACCGGATAGGAAATATTAACTAAATAAAAACATGTAAAATAAAAAAACGTTAAAAAGTAAATAAAATATTTTTTACAAAAATACCGTAGAATTGATATGAGTTCTTGCTTAAGTCTATGTCCGATTACAAGTTGGTGTTGTCGTATCCAATATTGTAGGTTGATGTGGAATTAAAAAACAATTATACGTTATCCATATTTTACAAAACTATGATAGCCAGCTAACACATACTGCTTATCCAAAGTTCCTGCAATATCATAGGGACGAAATTCTCTACTACTTGGATGCACTGTTTTCAAAGTCACTAACCTAAAATAGTTTGCTTTTGCTTCTACTTCATAAATTGTTTTTAATATGTTTCACATTATAATAAGTGATAGTGCTACAGACATTAAACTTGTCATTTATATCAATAATTCGTAAAAAAATATATAGTCACTTTTTTCACAATCTATCCACTGCACATTGAGGCACTCGATATGTTAGAAAAGTTAATAAAAAATAAAAAAATGGCATAAGTATGTTGTATGCAATACTTACTCTGAATCAAATTTATGTGAAATGATAGTACCATATGGAATACCATCCCAAAAAAACCAAGCAAAAGAAGGTTTAACTCTTCGCTTAAAACTTGAGCATTTCCCTACATTATATTAACACATACATCTTTTAGAATTATAAAAAAAAATAATGTATAAATAAAAAATAAATAAATTAAACTTGCCACGACATCATGAGCTACAAGATTCCCCATGAAGAAAAAAAAAGACCAAGGGTAATTTGAATAATGAGAACTTGGCCATGCCAAAACCCTTTTCAATTCTTAGCTATAATTGGGTCTATTATTATATTTCATCCATTGGGTCCACGAAGAGCTAATACATGGATATCTTGTAGAAATATGTGCCAAAGTCCTCCTAAGGGCCAACACGTTTGATGGTATGCTATATTGAAGAAGAAATACGTGGGCGAGCAAACGAAAAGTAGTACAACAAGAAGGGGTCATAAATAAGGGATACTTATGTATGGTCGTGAAAACATCATTGTACAACAAATAAAACCAACAATTAATAATTAATATAAATTCAAATAGTAAATAAAAATTAATATATGAACAATCTTACTCATGAAATGCTCGTGGATCCCTTAAAACATTAATAATATATCTGAAATCATTAGTTTGATTCATTTCAAGCCTATAGGAGCGGATCAAAATGTCGTGTAACACACATGATCTTGAGATTTTCCCTGTATTGTTCACCACTACTACATTATCCATGCAAAATCCATCTTCTAGTTTCTTTGATGATACCAAGTATTGAATGGCTTCAAACATGTCACCGTATAGGAATTATTAACTAAATAAAAATATATAAAATTAAAAAAACATTAAAAAGTAAATAAAATATTTATTACAAAAATGCCATAGAATTAATATCAATTCCTGGTTAAGTCTATGTTCGATTACAAGTTGGTGTTGTTGGATCCAATCTTGTAGGCTGATGTGGTGTTCAAAATCAATTATACGCTGTCCAGATTCTACATAACTATGATAGCCATCCAAAACATACTATTTATCCAAAGTTTTCGCAATATCATAGGAACAAAATTCTCTATCATTTGGATGCACTGTATTCAAAGTCACCAACCTTAAGTAGTTTCCTTTTCCTTCTACTTCATATATATTGTCTTTAATATGTATGACATTATAGTATTTGATAGTGTTACAGACATTAAACCTATCATTAATATCAATCATTCTAAAAAAATATAGTAATTTTTTTCACAATCTATCCACTGACCATTGAGACTCTCAAAGTGTTAGAAAAGTTAATAAAGAAATAAAAAAAATTGACATAAGTATGTTGTGTGCAACACTTACTATTAATCAAACTTACATGAAATGCTAGTAGCATATAGAATAACATTACAAGAAAATCAGGCCAAAGAAGGTTTAACTCTTTGTGTCATACTTGAGCATTTCCCTAAATTACATAAACACATATATCTTTTAGATTTATAAAATAAAATAGTGTATAAATAAAAAAGAAATAAATTAAACTTGCCACGACATCATTAGATACAAGATTTCTCATGATGACAAAAAATGACCAAGGGTAATTTGAATAATGAGAACTTAGCCATGCCAAAATCCTATTTAATTTTTTGTTATAATTTGGTCTATTATTATTTTCAACCCATTGGGTCCATGAAGAGATAATACATAGATATCTTGCAAAAATATGTGCCAAAGTCCTCCTAAAGGGCACCATGTTTGATGATATGCTATATTGAAGTAGAGATACGTGGGCGAGCAAACGAAAAGCAGTACGACAATAAGGGGTCATATATAAGAGATACTTATGTATAGTCATGAAAACATAACTATAATTAATATAAATTAAAACAATAAATAAAAATTAATATATGAATAATCTTACTCATGAAATGCTCATCGATCCCTTAAAACATCAATAAGCAATCTGAAATCTTTAGTTTGATTCACAAAGTCGTGCAAGACCCGTGCAATATTATTATGGATAAAATGAAGATCTAATCCTATATTCTCATCACATGACGTTAAGATTTTCCCTCTACCGTTCACCACTGCTACATTATCCATACCAAATCCATCTTCCATCTTTTTTTATGATACCAAGTATTGAATAGCTTGAAACATGTCACAGGTTAGGAAATATTAACTAAATAAAAATATATAAAATGAAAAAACATTAAAAATTAAATAAAATATTAATTACAAAAATACCGTAGCATTGATATCAATTCTTACTTAAGTTTATGTCTGATTACAAGTTTGTGTTTTCGTATCCAATCTTGTAGGTTGATGTGGTGTTAAAAAACAATTATACGTTGTCCAAATTTTACAAAACTATCATAGCCAGCTAACACATACTGCTCATCCAAAGTTCCCATAATATCATAGGAATGAAATTCTCTGTTATTTGGATGCACCGTTTTCAAAGTCACCAACCTAAAATAGTTTTCTTTTGCTTCTGCTTCATATATATTGTTTTTAATATGTTTCACATTATAGTAGTTGATAGTGCTACGGACATTAAACCTATCATTAATATCAATAATTCGTAAAAAAATATATAGTAGTTTTTTTCACAATCTATCCACTCCACATTGAGACTCTCAATATGTTAGAAAAGTTAATAAAAAAAATAAAAAATTGCATAAGTATGTTGTATGTAACACTTACTCTCAATCAAATTTATGTGAAATGCTAGTAGCATACTAAATACCATCCCAAGAAAACCAAGCCAAAGAAGGTTTAACTCTTTGTCTAAAACTTGAGCATTTCCATATACTACATTAACACATACATCTTTTAGATTTATAAAAGAAAAATGTATAAATGAATAAAATAAAAAGTATAATTACCATGACATCATGAGCTACAAGATTCCCCATGAAGAAAAAAAATGACCAAGGGTAATTTTAATAGTGAGAACTTGGCCATGCCAAAACCCTTTTCAATTCTTGGCTACAATTTGGTTTATTATTATTTTTCACCCATTAGGTCCATGAAGAGCTAATACATGGATATCCTATAGAAATATGTGCCAAAGTCCTCTTAAAGGCCAACACATTTGATGATATGCTATATGGAAGCATAGATATGTGGGCGAGCAAACGAAAAGTAGTATGGTAAGAATGGGTGATAAATAAGGGAGGCTTATGTATGGTCGTGAAAACATCAATGTACAACAAATAAAACCAATAATTAATAATTAATATAAACTAAACAATAAATAAAAATTAATATATGAATAATCTTACTCATGAAATGCTCGTAGATCCCTTAAAACATCAATAAGCAATCTAAAATCATTAGTTTAATTCATTTCGAGCCCATAGTAGTTGTTCAAAATGTCGTGTAACACACGTGCAATATTATTATGGATACACTAAAGATCCAGTCCCATATTGTCATCACATAATCTTGTAATTTTCCTTTTACCGTTCACCACTACTACATTATCCATACCAAATTCAAATTCCAGGTTCTTTGATGACACAAAGTATTGAATAGCTTCAAACATGTTACCAGATAGAAATATTAACTAAATAAAAATATATAAAATAAAAAAACGTTAAAAAGTAAATAAAATATTTATTACAAAAATACCATAGAATTGATATCAATTCTTTGTTAAGTCTATGTCCGATTACAAGTTGGCGTTGGCTGATGTGGAGTTAAAAAAATATTATACCTTGTCCATATTTTACAAAACTATGATTACCAACTAACACATACTACTTATCCAAAGTTCCTGCAATATCATAGGAACGAAATTCTCTTTTATTTGGATGCACCGTTTTCAAAGTCACCAACCTAAGATAGTTTCCTTTTGCTTCTACTTCATATATATTGTCTTTAATATGTTTCATATTATAGTAGCTGATAGTGCTACAGATGCTAAACCTGTCATTAATATCAATAATTTGTAATAGAATATATAGTAATTTTTTTTCACAATCTATCCATTGCACATTGAGACTCTCATTGTGTTAGAAAAGTTAATAAAAAAAATTCAAATATGGCATAACTATGTTGTATGTAACACTTACTCTTAATCAAATTTATGTGAAATGGTAGTAGCGTATCGAATACCATCTCAAGAAAACCTAGCCAAAGAAGGTTTAACTCTTCGTCTAAAACTTTAGAATTTCCCTACACATACATCTTTAAAATTTATAGAAAAAAAATGCATAAATAAATCAGAAATAAAGTAAAATTTCCACGACATCATGAGCTACAAGATTCCCCATGAAGAAAAAAAATGACCAAGGGTAATTTGAATAAATAGAACTTGGCCATGCCAAAACCCTTTCCAATTCTTGGCTATAATTTGCTCTATTATTATTTTCCACCCATCGGGTCCATGAAGAGCTAATGCATGGATATCCTACAAAGTGCCAAAGTTCTCCAAAAGGCCGACACATTTGATGATATGCTATATTGAAGGAGAGATACGTGGTTCAGCAACCGAAAAGTAGTACGTTTAGAAGGGGTCATAAATAAGGGATGCTTATGTATGGTCGTGACAACATCACTGTAAACCAAATAAAACCAACAATTAATAATTAATATAAATTAAAACCATAAATAAAAATTAATATATGAATAATTTTACTCATGAAATGCTCATGGATCCCTTAAAACATCAATAAGCAATCTGAAATCATTAGTTTGATTAATTTCGAGCCCATAACAGTGGTCCAAAAAGTCATGCAAGACACGTGCAATATTATTATGGATAAACTAAAGATCTAGTCCCATTTTCCAACTTCTTTGATGATACCAAATATTGAATAGCTTCAAACATGTCACCGGATAGGAAATATTAACTAAATAAAAATATATAAAAGAAAAAAACAATAAAAGGTAAATAAAATATGTATTACAAAAATACCGTAGATCGATATCAATTCTTAGTTAAGTATATGTCCGATTACAAGTCGGTGTTGTCGTATCCAATCTTGTAGGCTGATGTGGAGTTAAAAAAATATTATAGGTTGTCTAGATTTTACAAAACTATGATTGCCAACTAACACATATTGCTTATCCAAAGTTCCCGGAATATCATAGGAACAAAAATTCTCTGTTATTTGGATACACCGTTTTCAAAGTCGCCAACCTAAAATAGTTTCCTTTTGTTTCTGCTTCATATGTATTGTCTTTAATATGTTTGACATTATAGTAGCTCATAGTGCTACGGACGTTAAACCTGCCATTCATGTAAATAATTAGTAAAAAATATATTGTAATTTTTTTCAAACTCTATCCACTGCACATTGAGACTCTCAATGTGTTAGAAAAGTTAATAAAAAAAATAAAAAAATGGCATAAGTATGTGGTATGTAACACTTACTGTTAATCAAATTTATGTGAAAGGCTAGTAGCATATAGAATACCATCCCAAGAAAACCAAGCCAAAGAAGGGTTAACTCTTCGTCTAAAACTTGAGCATTTCTCTACATTTCATTAACACATACATATTTTATATTTATAAAAAAAAAAAAGTAATGTATAAATAAAACAAAAATAAATTAAACTTGTCACGACATCATGAGCTACAAGATTCCCCATGAAGAAAAAAAATCACCAAGGGTAATTTGAATAATGAGAACTTGGCCATGCTGAAACCCTTTTCAATTCTTGGCTATAATGTGCTCTAGTATTATTATCCATCCACTGGGTCCATGAAGAGCTAATACATGCATATCTTATGGAAATATGTGCCAAAGTCCTCCTAAAGGCCCACACATTTGATGATCTGCTATATTGAAGCAGAGATACGTGGGCTATTAAACGAAAAGTGGTACGACAAGAAGCGGTCATAAATAAGGGATGCTTATGTATGGTTGTGAAAACATCACTATACACCAAATAAAACCTACAATTAATAATTAATATAAATTTTAAACCATAAATCAAAATTAATATATGAATAATCTTACTCATGAAATGCTCATGGATCCTTGAAAACATTGATTAGCAATCTGAAATCATTAGTTTGATTTATTTCTAGCCCATAGTAGTTGTTCAAAATGTCGTGTAAAATACGTGCAATATTATTATGGATAAACTTAAGATCTAGTCCCATATTGTCATCACATAATCTTGTAATTTCCATATACCATTTACCACTGCTACATTATTCATACCAAGTCCATCTTCCAACTTCTATGATGATACCAAGTATTGAATAGCTTCAAACATGTCATCGGATAGGAAATATTAACTCAATGAAAATATATAAAATTAAAAAAATTAAAAAGTAAATAAAATATGTATTACAAAAATACCGTAGAATTGATATCAATTATGGGTTAAGTCTATGTCCGATTACAAGTTGGTGTTGTCGAATCCAATCTTGTAGGCTGATGTGGAGTTAAAAAAATATTATACGTTGTCCAGATTTTACAAAACTATGATTGCCAACTAACACATACTGCTTATCCAAAGTTCCCGTAATATCATAGGAGCGGAATTCTCTATTATTTAGATGCAACGTTTTCAAAGTCAACAACCTAAAATAGTTTCCTTTTGCTTCTGCTTCATATATACTGTCTTTAATATGTTTCACATTATAGTAGCTGATAGTGCTACGGACGTTAAACCTGTCATTAATATCAATAATTTGTAATAGAATATATAGTAATTTTTTTCACAATCTATCTACTGCACATTGAGACTCTCATTGTGTGAGAAAAGTTAATAAAAAAAATTCAAATATGGCGCAACTATGTTGTAAGTAACACTTACTCTTAATCAAATTTATGTGAAATGCTAGTAGCATATCGAATACCATCTCAAGAAAACCTAGCCAAAGAAGGTTTAACTCTTCTTCTAAAACTTTAGAATTTCCCTACACTACATTAACACATACATCTTTAAGATTTATATATAAAAAAAAAAGTGCATAAATAAATAAGAAATAAAGTAAAATTTCCACGACATCATGAGCTACAAGATTCCTCATGAAGAAAAAAAATGACCAAGGGTAATTTGAATAATGAGAAATTGGCAATGCCAAAACCCTTTTCAATTTTTGGCTATAACTTGGTCTATTATTATTTTTCACCCACTGGGTCCATGAAGAGTTAATACATTGATATCCTACAGAAATATGTGCCAAAGTCCTTCTAAAGGCCAACACATTTGATGATATGCTATATTGACGCAGAGATACGTGGGCGAGCAATCGAAAAGTAGGTTGGCAAGAAGGGGTTATAAATAAGGGATGCTTATGTACGGTCGGGAAAACATCACTGTAAACCAAATAAAATCAACAATTAATAATTAATATAAACTAAAACAATAAATAAAAATTAATATATAAATAATCTTACTCATGAAATGCTCGTGGATCCCTTAAAACATCAATAAGCAATCTGAAATCATTAGTTTGATTCATTTCCAGCCCATAACAGTCGTGAAAGACATGTGCAATATTATTATGCATAAACTGAAGATCTAGTCCCATATTGTCATCATATGACCTTGTGATTTTTCCTCTACCGTTCACCACTGCTACATTATCCATACTAAATCCATTTTCCAGTTTCTTTGTTGATACCAAGTATTGAATAGATTCAAACATGTCACTGGATAGGAAATATTAACTAAATAAAAATATATAAAATAAAAAACATTAAAAAGTAAATAAAATATGTAATAGAAAAATACCGTAGAATCGATATCAATTCTTGGTTATGTCTATGTCCGATTATAAGTTGTTGTTGTCGTATCCAATCTTGTAGGCTGATGTAGAGTTAAAAAAATATTTTAAGTTGTCCAGATTTTACAAAACTATGATTGCCAGCTAACACATACTTCTTATCTAAAGTTCCCGTAATATCATAGGAACAAAGTTCTCTGTTATTTAGATGCACCGTTTTCAAAGTCACAAACCTAAAATAGTTTCCTTTTGCTTCTACTTCATACATATTGTCTTTAATATGTTTGACATTATAATAGTTGATAATGCTACGGACGTCAAACTTGTCATTAATATCAATAATTCGTAAAATATATATAGTATTTTTTTCACAATCTATCCACTGCACTTTAAGACTCTCAATGTGTTAGAAAAGTTAAAAAAAAATGGCATAAATATGTTGTATGTAACAGTTACACTTAATCAAATTTTTGTGAAATGCTAGTAGCATATCGAATACCATCCAGAGAAAACCTAGCCAAAGAAGGCTGAACACGTCATCTAAAACTTCAGCATTCCCCTACATCACATTAACACATACATCTTTTCGATTTGTAAAAAAAAAATGTATAAATAAAACATAAATAAATTAAACTTGCCACGACATCATGAGCTACAAGATTCCCCTTGAAGAAAAAAAAATGACCAAGGTTAATTTGAATAATGAGAACTTGGCAATGCCAAAACCCTTTTCAATTCTTGGCTTTAATTTGGTCTATTATTATTTTTCATCTATTGGGTCCATGAAGAGCTAATACATTGATATCTTGCAGAATTTGTGCCAAAGTCCTCCTAAACCCCGACACGTTTGATGACCTGCTATATTGAAGAAGAGATACGTGGGCGAGCAAACGAAAAGTAGTACGAAAAGAAGGGGTGATAAATAAGGGATGCTTATGTATGGTCGTGAAAACATCACTCTATAAAAAATAAAACCAACAACTAATAATTAATATAAGTTAAAAACATAAATAAAAATTAATATGTGAATAATCTTACTCATGAAATGCTCGTGGATCCCTTAAAACATCAATAAACAAATCTGAAATCATTAATTTGATTCATTTTGAGCCCATAACATTCATTAAAAAAGTCATGCAAGACACGTGCAATATTATTATGGATAAACTGAAGATGTAGCCCCATATTGTCATCACATGACCTTGTGATATTCCCTCTACCGTTCACCACTCCTACATTATCCATACTAAATCCATCTTCTAGCTTCTTTGATGATACCAAGTATTGAATAGCTTCAAATAAATCACCAGATATGAAATATTAATTAAATAAAAGTATATAAAATAAAAAAAACATTAAAAAGTAAATAAAATATTTATTACAAAAATACCGTAGAATTGATATCAATTCTTTCTTAAGTCTATGTTTGATTACAAGTTTGTGTTGTCGTATCCAATCTTGTAGGTTGATGTGGAGTTAAAAAAAAATTATACGTTGTCCTGATTTTACAAAACTATGATATCCAACTAACACATACTGCTTAACCAAAGTTTTTGTAATATCATAGGAACGAAATTCTTTATTGTTTGGATGCACTGTTTTCAAAGTCACCAACCTAAAATAGTTTCCTTTTGCTTTTGCTTCATATATATTGTCTTTAATATGTCTGACATTATAGTAGCTGATAGTGCTACAGACGTTAAACTTGTCATTAATATCACTCATTCATAAAAAAAAAAAATATACTAATTTTTTTCAGAATCTATCCACTCCACATTGAGACTCTCAAGTTGTTAGAAAAGTTAATAAAAAAAATGACATAAGTATATTGAATGCAACACTTTCTATTAATCAAATTTATGTGAAATGATAGTACCATATGGAATACCATCCCAAAAAAACAAAGCAAAAGAAGGTTTAACTCTTCGTCTAAAACTTGAGCATTTCCCAACATTACATAAACACATATATCCTTTAGATTTAGAAAAAAAAAATAATATATAAATAAAGTGGAAATAAATTAAACTTTCCATGGCATCATGACCTACAAGATTTCCTATGAAAACAAAAAATGACCAAGGGTAATTTGATTAATGAGAACTTGGCCATGCCAAAACCCTTTTCAATTCTTGACTATAATTTGGTCTATTATTCTTTTTAACCCAGTGGGTCCATGAAAAACTAATACATGGATATCCTGCAGAAATATTTGCCAAAGTCCTCCTAAATGCCAACATGTTTGATGATCTGCTATATTGAAGTAGAGATCTGTGGGCGAGCAAACGAAAAGTGGTACTTCAAGAAGGCGTCATAAATAAGGGATGCTTATCTATGGTCGTGAAAACATCATTGTACAACAAATAAAACAAACGATTAATAATTAATATAAATTAAAATAATAAATAAAAATTAATATATGAATAATCTTACTCATGAAATGCTCGTGGATCCCTCAGAACATCAATAAGCAATCTGAAATCATTAGTTTGATTTATTTCGAGCCCATAGCAAGTGTTCAAAATGTCATGTAACACACGTGCAATATTATGATTGATAAACTGAAGATCTAGTCCCGTATAGTCATCACATAATCTTGTAATTTTCCATTTACTGTTCACCACTGCTACATTATCCATACCAAATCCATCTTCTAACTTATTTGATGATACCAAGTATTGAATAGCTTCAAACATGTTACCAGGTAGGAAATATTAACTAAATAAAAATATATAAAACAAAAAAACATTAAAAAGTAAATAAAATATTTATAACAAAAATACTGTAGAATTGATATCAATTCTAGCTTAAGTCTATGTTTGATTTACAAGTTTATGTTGTCGTGTCCAAACTTGTAGGCTAATGTGGAGTTAAAAAACAATTCTACGTTGTCTAGATTTTACAAGACTATGATAACCAGCTAACACATACTCCTTATCCAAAGATCCCACAATATCATAGGAACGAAATTCTCTGTTATTTAGATGCATTGTTTTCAAAGTCACCAACCTAAAATAGTTTCTTTTTGCTTCAGCTTCATATATATTGTCTTTAATATGTTTGACATTATAGTAGCTGATAGTCCTACGGATGTTAAACCTGTCATTAATATCAATAATTCATAAAAAAATATATAATAAATTTTTTCGCAATCTATCCACTGCACATTGAGACTCTCAATGTGTTAGAAAAGTTAATAAAAAAATGGCATAAGTATGTTGTCTATAACACATACTGTTAGTGAAATTTATGTGAAATGCTAGTAGCATATAGAATACCATCCAAAGAAAATCGAGCCAAAGAAGGTTTAACTCTTCCTCTAAAACTTGAGCATTTCTCTACAATACATTAACACATACATCTTTTAGATTTATAAAAAAAATGTATAAATAAAACAAAAATAAATTAAACTTGCCACGACTTCATGAGCTACAAGATTCCCCATGAAAAAAAAATATGACCAAGGGTAATTTGAATAATGAGAACTTGGCCATGCCAAAACCATTTTGAATTCTTGGCTTTAATTTGGTCTATTATTATTTTTCATCGATTAGGTCCATGAAGAGCTAATACATTCATATCTTGCAGAAATTTGTGCCAAAGTCCTCCTAAACGCCGACACGTTAGATGATCTACTATATGAAAGCAGAGATATGTGGGCGAGCAAACGAAAAGTAGTACGGCAATAAGGGGTGATAAATAAGGGATGCTTATGTATGGTCATGAAACATCACTCTACAACAATAAAATGTTTATAACAAAAATGCCGTAGAATTGATATAAATTTTAGCTTAAGTCTATGTCTGATTACAAGTTTTTGTTGTCATATCCAATCTTGTAAGCTGATGTGGAGTTAAAAAACAATTATACATTGTCCAGATTTTACAAAACTATGATAGCCAGCTAACACATACTACGTAACCAAAGTTCCAGAAATATCATAGGAACGAAATTCTTTGTCGTTTGGATGCACTATTTTCAAATTCACCAACCTAAAATAGTTTCCTTTTGCTTCTGCTTCATATAGCCAGCTAACACATACTGCTTATCCAAAGTTCCAGCAATATCATAGGAACGAAATTCTTTGTCGTTTGGATGCACTGTTTTCAAATTCACCAACCTAAAATAGTTTCCTTTTGCTTCTGCTTCATATATATTATCTTTAATATGTCTGGCATTATAGTAGCTGATAGTGCTACATACATTGAACCTGTTATTAATATCAAGCATTCATAAAAAAATATATACAAATTTTTTTCACAATCTATCCACTGCACATTGAGACTCTCAAGGTGTTAGAAAAGTTAATAAAAAAATGGCATAAGTATGTTGAATGCAACATTTTCTATTAATCAAATTTATGTGAAATGATAGTACCATATGGAATACCATCGTAAAAAAACCAAGCAAAAGAAGGTTGAACTCTTCGTCTAAAACTTGAGCATTTCCCTATATTACATAAACACATATATCTTTTAGATTTACAAAAAAAATAATAATAATGTATAAATAAATTAGAAATAAATTAAAATTGCTATGACATCTTAAGCTACAAGATTCCCCATGAAGAAAAAAAATGACCAAGGGTAATTTGAATAATGAGAACTTGGACATGCCAAAACCCTTTTCAATTCTTGGCTATAATATGGTCTATTATTATTTTTCACCCACTGGGTCCATGAAGACTTAATAGATGGATATCCTACAGAAATATGAGCCAAAGTCTTCCTAAAGGACAACACGTTTGATGATCTACAATATTGAAGCAGAGATACGTGGGCGAGCAAACAAAAAGTAGTATGGCAAGAAGGGGTCATTATAGTAGCTTTAATATGTTTGACATTATATAATAAGTTATATAATACCATCCCAAGAAAACAAGGCCAAAGAAGATTAAACTCTTTGTCTAAAACTTGAGCATTTCCCTACATTACATTAACACATACATCTTTTAGATTTATTTTTCACCCATTGGGTCCATGAAGAGCTAATAGATGGATATCTTGCAGAAATATGTGCCAAAGTCCTCCTAAAGGCCAACACGTTTCATGGTATGCCATATTGAAGAAAAGATACGTGGGTGAGCAAACGAAAAGTAGTACAGCAAGAAGGGGTCATAAATAAGGGATGCTTATGTATGGTCGTGAAAACATCAGTGTACAACAAAAAAAAAACACCAACAATTAATAACTAATATAAATTCAAACAATAAATAAAAATTAATATATGAATAATCTTACTGATGAAATGCTTGTGGATTCCTTAAAACATCAATAAGCAATCTAAAATCATTAGTTTGATTCATTTCGAGTCTATAGGAGCGATATTATTTTGGATAAACTGAAGATCTAGTCCTATTTTATCATCACATGATCTTGAGATTGTCCCTGTATTGTTCACCACTACTACATTATCCATACAAAATCCATCTTCTAGTTTCTTTTATGATACCAAGTATTGAATAGCTTCAAACATGTCACCAGATAGGAAATATTAACTAAATAAAATATATAAAATTAAAAAAATTAAAAAGTAAATAAAATATGCATTACAAAAGTACCGTAGAATTAATATCAATTTTTGGTTAAGTCTATGTCCGATAACAAGTTGTTGTTGTTGGATCCAATCTTGTAGGCTGATGTGGTGTTCAAAAACAGTTATACGTTGTCCAGATTCTACATAACTATGATAGCCATCCAAAACATACTGCTTATCCAAAGTTTTCGCAATATCATATGAACAAAATTCTCTATCATTTGGATGCACTGTTTTCAAAGTCACCAACCTAAAGTAGTTTCCTTTTCCTTCTGCTTCATATATATTGTCTTTAATATGTATGACATTATAGTATTTGATAGTTCTACGAACGTTAAACCTGTCATTAATATCAATCATTCGTAAAAAAATATAGTAATTATTTTCACAATCTATCCACTGACCATTGAGACTCTCAAAGTGTAAGAAAGGATAATAAACAAATAAACAAATTGGCATAAGAATGTTGTGTGCAACACTTACTATTAATCAAATTTATGTGAAATGCTAGTAGCATATAGAATACCATTCCAAGAAAACCAAGCCAAATAAGGTTTAACTCTTCGTCTAATACTTGAGCATTTCCTTACATTACATAAACACATATATCTTTTAGATTTACAAAATAAAATGGTGTATAAATAAAATAGAAATAAATTAAACTTGCCACAACATCATTAGATACAAGATTACTCATGACGACAAAAAATAACCAAGGGTAATTTTAATAATGAGAACTTAGCCATGCCAAATACCTATTCAATTCTTCGCTATAATTTGGTTTATTATTATTTCTAATCCATTGGGTCCATGAAGAGCTAATACATGGATATCCTACAGAAATATGTGCCAAAGTCTTCCTAAAGGTCAATACATTTGATGATATGCTATATTGAAGCAAAGATATGTGGGCGAGCAAACAAAAAGCAGTACGACCAGAAGGGATCATAAATAAGGGATAGTTATGTATGGTCATGAAAACATAACTATACAACAAATGAAACAATCAATTAAAAATTAATATAAATTAAAACAATAAATAAAAATTAATATATGAATAATCTTACTCATGAAATGCTCATCGATCCCTTAAACCATCAATAAGCAATCTAAAATCTTTAGTTTGATTCAAAAAGTCGTGCAAGACATGTGCAATATTATTATGGATGAACTGAAGATCTAGTCCCATATTATCATCACATGACCTTGTGATTTTCCTCTACCATTCACCATTACTACATTATCCATACCAAATCCATCTTCCAGCTTTGTTGATGATACCAAGTATTGAATAGCTTCAAACATGTCACCGGTTAGGAAATATTAACTAAATAAAAATATATAAAATAAAATAACATTAAAAATTAAATAAAATATTAATTACAAAATACCGTAGAATTGATATCAATTCTTGCTTAAGTCTATGTCCGATTACAAGTTTGTGTTGTCGTATCCAATCATGTAGGCTGATGTGGAGTTAAAAAACAATTATTCGTTGTCCAAATTTTACAAAACTATGATAGCCAGCTAACACATACTGCTTATCCAAAGTCCCTGCAATATCATAAGAACAAAATTCTCTGTAGTTTAGATGCATTGTTTTCAAAGTCACCAACCTAAAATAGTTTCTCTTTACTTCTGCTTCATATATATTGTCTTTAATATGTCTGGCATTATAGTAGCTAATAGTGCTACAGACGTTGAACATGTGATTAATATCACTTATTCGTAAAAAAATATATACAAATTCTTTTCATAATCTATCCACTGCACATTAAGACTCTCAAGGTGTTAGAAAAGTTAATAAAAAAATGGCATAAGTATGTTGAATGCAACACTTTCTAATAATCCAATTTATAAAAATGATAGTACCATATGGAATACCATCCCAAAAAAACCAAGCAAAAGAAGGTTTAACTCTTCGTCTAAAACTTGAGCATTTTCTTACATTACATAAACACATATATCTTTTAGATTTATAAAAAAAATGTATAAATAAAACAAATATAAATTAAACTTGCCATGACATCATGAGCTACAATATTCTCCATGAAGAAAAAAAATGACCAAGGGTAATTTGAATAATGAGAACTTGGCCATGCCAAAACCCTTTTAAAAAATTGGCTTTAATTTGGTCAATTATTATTTTTCTACTATTCGGTCCATGAAAAGCTAATACATTAATATCTTGCAAAAATTTGGGCCAAAGTCCTCCTAAACGCCGACATGATTGATGTTCTTCTATATTGAAGCAGAGATACGTGGGTGAGCAGACGAAAAGTAGTACGATAAGAAGCGGTCATAAATAAGGGATGCTTATGTATGGTCGTGAAAACATCATTGCACAAAAAATAAAACCAACAATTAGTAATAAATAAAAATTCAAACAATAAACAAAAATTAATATATGAATAATCTTACTCCTGAAATGCTCGTGGATCCCTTCAAACATCAATAAGCAATCTAGAATCATTACTTTGATTCATTTTGTGGCCATAGCAGTCGTGCAAGACACATGCAATATTATTATTGATAAATTGAAGATCTAGTCCCATATTGTCATCACATGACCTTGTCATTTTCCCCCTACTGTTCACCACTACTACATTATCCATACAAAATCCATCTTCCAGCTTATCTTATGATACCAAGTATTCAATAGCTTCAAACATGTCACCAGGTAGAAAATGTTAACTAAATAAAAATATATAAAACAAAAAAACTTTAAAAAGTAAAAAAATATTTATTACAAAAATACCGTAGAATTGATACAATTCTTGCTTAAGTTTATGTCCAATTACAAGTTTGTGTTGTCGTATCAAATCTTGTAGGCGAATGTGGAGTTAAAAAACAATTATACGTTGTCCAAATTTTACAAAACTATCATAGCCATTTAACACATATTGCTTATCCAAAGTTCTCGCAATATCATAGGAACGAAATTCTCTGTCATTTGGATGCACTGTTCTCAAAGTCACCAACCTAAAATAGTTTCCTTTTGCGTCTGCTTCATATATATTGTCTTTAATATGTCAGATATTATAGTAACTGATAGTGCTACAAACGTTAAACTTGTCATTAATATCAATCATTTGTTAAAAAATATATACTAATTTTTTTCAGAATCTATCCACTGCACATTGAGACTCTCAAGGAGTTAGAAAAGTTAATAAAAAAAATCGCATAAGTATGGTGAATGCAACACTTTCTATTAATCAAACTTATGTGAAATGATAGTACCATATGGAATACCATCCCAAGAAAACCAAGCAAAAGAAGGTTTAACTCTTCATCTAAAACTTGAGCATTTCCCTACATTACATAAACACATATATCTTTTAGATTTATAAAAAAATAATAATATATTAATAAAACAAAAATAAATTAAACTTGCCACGGCATCATCAGCTACAAGATTCCCATGAAAACAAAAAATGACCAAGGGTAATTTGAATAATGACAACTTGGCCATGCTAAAACCTTTTTCAATTCTTGGCTATAATATGGTATATTAGTATTTTTAACCCATTGCGTCCATGAAAAACTAATACATGGATATCCTGCAGAAATATTTGCCAAAGTCCTCATAAAAGCCAACATGTTTAATGATCTGCTATATTGAAGTAGAGATACGTGGGAGAGCAAACAACAAGTAGTATGACAAGAAGGGGTCATAAATGAGGGATGCTTATGTATGGTCTTGAAAACATCATTGTACAACAAATAAAACCACCAATTAATAATTAATATAAATTACAACAATAAATAAAAATTAATACATGAATAATCTTACTCCCCAAATGCTCGAGGATCTTTTACAACATCAATAAGTAATATGAAATCAATAGTTTGATTCATTTGGATCCCATAGCATTCGTTCAAAAAGACGTGCACTATTATTATGGATAAACTAAAGATCTAGTCCCATATTGTCATCACATGACCTTGTGATTTTCTCTTTACCGTTTACCACTATTATATTATCCATAGCTAATCCATCTTCCAGCTTCTCTGCTGATAACAAGTGTTGAATACCTTCAAACATCTCACCGGATAGAGAATCTTAACTAAATAAAAATATATAAAACAAAAAAAAATTAAAAAGTAAACAAAATATTTATTACAAAAATACCGTAGAATTGATATCAATTCTAGCTTAAGTCTATGTCCGATTACAAGTTTGTGTTGTCGTATCCAATCTTGCAGGCTGATGCGGAGTTAAAAAAAAATTATACGTTGTGTAGTTTTTACAAAACTATGATAGCCAGCTAACACATACTGCTTATCCAAAGTTACCGCAATATCATAGGAACGAAATTCTCTATTGTTTGGATGCATTGTTTTCAAAGTCAGCAACCTAAAATACTTTCCTTTTTCTTCTACTTCATATATATTGTCTTTAATATATCTAATATTATAGTAGCTGATAGTGCTACAAATGTTAAACTTTTCATTAATGTCAATCATTCGTAAAAAAATATATACTAATTTTTTTCACAATCTATCCACTGCACATTAAGACTCTCAAGGTGTTAGAAAAGTTAATAAAAAAAATGGCATAAGTATGTTGAATGCAACACTTTCTATTAATTAATATTATGCGAGATGATAGTACCATATGGAATGCCATCCCAAAAAACCAAGCAAAAGAAGGTTTAACTCTTCATCTAAAACTTGAGCATTTCCCTACATTACATAAACACATATATCATTTAGATTTATATAAAAATAATAATATATTAGCAAAATAAAAATAAATTAAACTTACCACGACATCACTAGCTACAAGATTTCCCATGAAAACAAAAAATGACCAAGGGTAATTTGAATAATGAGAACTTGGTCATGTTAAAACCCTTTTCAATTATTGGCTATAATATGGTATATTATTATTTTTAACCCATTGCGTCCATGGAAAATTAATACATGGATATCCTGCAGAAATATTTGCCAAAGTCATTCTAAAAGCCAACACGTTTGATGATCTGCTATATTGAAGTAGAGATACGTGGGCGAGCAAACGACAAGTAATATAACAAGAAGGGGTCATAAATGAGGGATTCTTATGTATCGTCGTGAAAACATCATTGTACAAAAAATAAAACCATC
Source organism: Vitis vinifera (assembly GCF_030704535.1). Taxonomy (NCBI): domain Eukaryota; kingdom Viridiplantae; phylum Streptophyta; class Magnoliopsida; order Vitales; family Vitaceae; genus Vitis; species Vitis vinifera. The sequence goes on from NC_081819.1 coordinate 5,343,674, forward strand.
AATTAATAATTAATATAAATTAAAACAATAAATAAAAAGTAATATATGAATAATCTTACACATTAAATGCTCGTGGATCCCTTAAAACATCACTAAGCAATCTGAAATCATTAGTTTGATTCATTTCGAGCCCATAGCATTTGTTCAAAAAGTCGTGCAAGACACGTGCAATATTATTATGGATAAACTGAAGGTCTAGTCCCATATTGTCATCACATGACCTTGTGATATTCCCTCTACCATTCACCACTCCTAAATTATCCATACCAAATCCATCTTCTAGCTTCTTTGATGATACCAAGTATTGAATAGCTTCAAACAAATCACCAGATAGGAAATATTAACTAAATAAAAGTATATAAAATAAAAAACATTAAAAAGTAAATAAAATATTTATTACAAAAATACCATAGAATTGATATCAATTCTAGCTTTAAGTCTATGTTTGATTACAAGTTTGTGTTGTCGTATCCAATCTTGTAGGCTGATGTGGAGTTAAAAAACAATTATACGTTGTCCTAATTTTACAAAACTATGATATCCAGCTAACACATACTGCTTAACCAAAGTTCTTGTAATATCATAGGAACGAAATTCTTTGTCGTTTGGATGCACTGTTTTCAAAGTCACCAACCTAAAATAGTTTCCGTTTGCTTTTGCTTCATATATATTGTCTTTAATATGTTTGACATTATAGTAGCTGATAGTGATACAAACATTAAACTTGTCACTAATATCACTCATTCATAAAAAAAAATATATACTAATTTTTTTTCACAATCTATCCACTCGACATTGAGACTCTCAATTTGTTAGAAAAGTTAATAAAAAAAATGGCATAAGTATATTGAATGCAACAGTTTCAATTAATCAAATTTATGTGAAATGATAGTACCATATGGAATACCATCCCAAAAAAGCAAAGCAAAAGAAGGTTTAACCCTTTGTCTAAAACTTGAGCATTTTCCAACATTACATAAACACATATATATATTTTAGATTTATAAAAAAAAAAGTAATGTATAAATAAAATAGAAATAAATTAAACTTCCCATGGCATCATGACCTACAAGATTTCCTATGAAAACAAAAAATGACCAAGGGTAATTTGAATAATGAGAACTTGGCCATGCCAAAACCCTTTTCAATTATTGACTATAATTTGGTCTATTATTCTTTTTAACCCAGTGGGTCCATGAAAAACTAATACATGGATATCCTGCAGAAATATTTGCCAAAGTCCTCCTAAATGCCAACATGTTTGATGATCTACTATATTGAAGTATGGATACATGGGCGAGCAAACGCAAAGTAGTACTACAAGAAGGCGTCATAAATAAGGGATGCTTATCTATGGTCGTGAAAACATCATTGTACAACAAATAAAACAAATGATTAATATATAATATAAATTAAAACAATAAATAAAAATTAATATATGAATAATCTTACTCATGAAATGCTCGTGGATCCCTTAGAACATCAATAAGCAATCCGAAATCATTAGTTTGATTTATTTCGAGCCCATAGCAAGTGTTCAAAATGTCGTGTAACACACATGCAATATTATGATTGATAAACTGAAGATCTAGTCCCGTATAGTCATCACATAATCATGTAATTTTCCATTTACCGTTCACCACTGCTACATTATCCATACCAATTCCATCTTCTAGCTTCTTTCATGATACCAAGTATTGAATAACTTCAAACATGTCACCAGATAGGAAATATTAACTAAATAAAAATATATAAAACAAAAAAACATTAAAAAGTAAATAAAATATTTAAAACAAAAATACCGTAGAATTGATATCAATTCTAACTTAAGTCTATGTTTGATTTCCAGGTTTGTGTTGTCATGTCCAAACTTGTAGGCTAATGTGGAGTTAAAGAACAATTCTACGTTGTCTAGATTTTACAAAACTATGATAACCAGCTAACACATACTCCTTATCCAAAGATCCCATAATATCATAGGAATGAAATTCTCTATTATTTAGATGCAATCTTTTCAAAGTCACCAATCTAAAATAGTTTCCTTTTGCTTCAGCTTCATATATATTGTCTTTGATATGTTTGACATTATAGTAGTTGATAGTCATACGGACGTTAAACCTGTCATTAATATCAATAATTCAAAAAACAATATATACTAATTTTTTTCGCAATCTATCCACTGCACATTGAGACTCTCAAGGTGTTAGAAAAGTTAATAAAAAAAATGGCATAAGTATGTTGAAAGCAACACTTTCTATTAATTAATATTATGTGAAATGATAGTACCATAAGGAATACCATCCCAAAAAAACCAAGCAAAAGAAGGTTTAACTCTTCATCTAAAACTTGAGCATTTCCCATGAAAACAAAAAATGACCAAGGGTAATTTGAATAATGAGAACTTGGCCATGCTAAAACCCTTCTCAATTCTTGGCTATAATATGGTATATTATTATTTTTAACCCATTGCGTCCATGAAAAACTAATACATGGATATCCTGCAGAAATATTTTCCAAAGTCCTCCTAAAAGGCAACACGTTTGATAATCTGCTATATTGAAGTAGAGATACGTGGGCGAGCAAACGATAAGTAGTATGACAAGAAGGGGTCATAAATGAGGGATGCTTATGTATGGTCGTGAAAACATCATTGTACAACAAATAAAAGCATCAATTAATATTTAATATAAATTAAAACAATAAATAAAAATTAATATATGAATAATCTAACTCATTAAATGCTCGTGGATTCCTTAAAACATCAATAAGCAATCTGAAATCATCAGTTTGATTTATTTCGAGCTCATAGCATTCATTCAAAAAGTCGTGCAAGACACGTGCAATATTCTTATGGATAAACTAAAGATCTACTCCCATATTGTCATCACATGACCTTGTGATTTTCCCTCTGTCGTTTACCACTACTACATTATCCATAGCTAACCCATCTTCCAGCTTCTCTAATGATACCAAGTATTGACTAGCTTCAAACATCTCACCGGATAGGAAATCTTAACTAAATAAAAATATATAAAACAAAAAATATTAAAAAGTAAATAAAATATTGATTACAAAAATACCGTAGAATTGATATCAATTCTAGCTTAAGTCTATGTCCGATTACAAGTTTATGTTGTCGTATCCAATCTTGTAGGCTGATGTGGAGTTAAAAAACAATTATACGTTGTCCTCATTTTACAAAACTATGATATCCAGCTAACACATACTGCTTAACCAAAGTTCTTGTAATATCATAGGAACGAAATTCTCTTTTGTTTGGATGCACTCTTTTCAAAATCACCAGCCTAAAATACTTTCCTTTTGCTTCTACTTCATATATATTGTCTTTAATTTGTCAGGTATTATAGTAGTAGATAGTGCTACAAACATTAAACTTGTCATTAATATCAATCATTCATTAAAAAATATATATTAATTTTTTTCACAATCTATCCACTGCACATTGAGACTCTCAAGGAGTTAGAAAAGTTAATAAAAAAAATGGGATAAGTATGGTGAATGCAACACTTTGTATTAATCAAACTTATGTGAAATGATAGTACCATATGGAATACCATCCCAAAAAAACCAAGCAAAAGAAGGTTTAACTCTTCATCTAAAACTTAAGCATTTCCCTACATTACATAAACACATATATCTTTTAGATTTATAAAAAAAAAAATATCTATTAATAAAACAAAAATAAATTAAACTTGTCATGGCATCATCAGCTACAAGATTTCCCATGAACACAAAAAATGACCAAGGGTAATTTGAATAATGAGAACTTGGCCATGCTAAAACCCTTTTCAATTCTTGGCTATAATATGGTATATTATTATTTTTAACCCATTGCATCCATGAAAAACTAATACATGGATATCCTGCAAAAATATTTGCCAAAGTCCTCATAAAAGCCAACACGTTTGATGATCTGCTATATTGAAGTAGAGATATGTGGGCGAGCAAACGACAAGAAGGGGTCATAAATGAGGGATGCTTATGCATGGTCTTGAAAACATCATTGTACAACAAATAAAACCATCAATTAATAATTAATATAAATTACAACAATAAATAAAAATTAATATATGAATAATCTTACTCATTAAATGCTCGAGGATCTTTTACAACATCAATAAGCAATCTGAAATCATTAGTTTGATTCATTTCGATCCCATAGCATTCGTTCAAAAAGTCGTGCAAGACACGTGCACTATTATTATGGATAAACTGAAGATCTAGTCCCATATTGTCATCACATGACCTTGTGATTTTCCCTTTATCATTTACCACTTCTACATTATCCATAGCTAATCCATCTTCCAGTTTCTCTTATGATACCAAGTGTTGAATACCTTCAAACATCTCACCGGATAGAGAATCTTAACTAAATAAAAATATATAAAACAAAAAAACATTAAAAAGTAAACAAAATATTTATTACAAAAATACCGTAGAATTTATATCAATTCTAGCTTAAGTCTATGTCTGATTACAAGTTTGTGTTGTCGTATCCAATCTTGTAGGCTGATGCGGAGTTAAAAAACAATTATACGTTGTGTAAATTTTACAAAACTATGATAGCCAGCTAACACATACTGCTTATCCAAAGTACCTGCAATATCATAGGAATGAAATTCTCTATCGTTTGGATGCATTGTTTTCAAAGTCAGCAACCGAAAATACTTTCCTTTTGCTTCTGCTTCATATATATTGTCTTTAATATGTCTGATATTATAGTAGCTAATAGTGCTACAAATGTTAAACTTGGCATTAATGTCAATCATTTGTAAAAAAATATATACTAATTTTTTTCACAATCTATCCACTACACATTAAGACTCTCAAGGAGTTAGAAAAGTTAATAAAAAAATGGCATAAGCATGTTGATTGCAACACTTTCTATTCATCAAATTTATTTTAAATGATAGTAGCATATGGAATACCATCTCCAAAAAACCAAACAAAAAAGGTTTAACTCTTCATCTAAAAATTCAGAATTTCCCTACATTACATAAACACATATACCTTTTAGAATATTTTTTTTTTAAAATAATGTATTAATAAAACTGAAATAAATTAAACTTGCCACGACATCATCATCTACAAGATTTCTCATGAAAACAAAAAACGACCAAGGGTAATTTGAATAATGAGAACTTGGTCATGCTAAAACCCTTTCCAATTGTTGGCTATAATATGGTATATTATTATTTTTAACCCAGTGCGTCCATGAAAAACTAGTACATGGATATCCTGCAGAAATGTTTGCCAAAGTCCTCTTAAAGTCCAACACGTTTGATGATATCCTATATTGAAGTAGAGATTCATGGGCGAGCAAACAAAAAGTAGTATGACAAGTAGGGGTCATAAATAAGGGATGCTTATGTATGGTCGTGGTAACATCATTGTACAACAAATAAAACCATCAATTAATAATTAATTTAAATTAAAACAATAAATAAAAATTAATATATAAATAATCTTACTCATGAAATGCTCATGGATCCCTTAAAACATCAATAAACAATATGAAATCATTAGTTTGATTCATTTTGAGCCCATAACAGTCGTTCAAAAAGTCGTCCAAGACACGTGCAATATTATTATGGATAAACTGAAGATCTAGTCCCATATTATCATCACATGATCTTGTAATTTTCCCTCTACCGTTCACCACTACAACATTATCCATACCAAATGCATCTTCCAGCTTCTTTAATGAAACAAAGTGTTGAATAGCTTCAAACATGTTACTGGATAGGAAACATTAACTAAATAAAAATATATAAAATAAAAAAATCTAAAAAGTAAATAAAATATTTATTACAAAAATACCATAGAATTTATATCAATTCTTGGTTAAGTCTATGTCCGATTACAAGTTGGTGTTGTCGTATCCAAAGTTGTAGGCTGATGTGGAGTTAAAAAACAATTTTACGTTGTCCAGATTTTACAAAACTATGATAGCTAGCTAGCACATAGTGCTTAACCAAAGTTGTTGTAATATCATAGGAATGAAATTCTGTCTTTTGGATGCACCGTTTCGAAAGTTACCAACTTAAAATAGTTTCCTTTTGCTTCTGCTTCATATATATTGTCTTTAATATATTTGACATTATAGTAGCTGATAGTGCTACGGACGTTAAACCAATCATTTATATCAATAATTTGTAAACAAAATATGTAGTAATTTTTTCCACAATCTGTCCACTGCTCATTGAGACTCTCAATGCGTTAGAAAAGTTAATAAAAAAATAAAAAAATGGCATAAGTATGTCGTATGTAACACTTATGCTTAATCAAATTTATGTCAAATGCTAGTAGCAATTGAAATACCATCCCAAGAAAACCAAGCCAAAGAAGGTTTAACTCTCCGTTAAATACTTGAGCATTTCCCTATACTACATTAAGACATACATCTTTTAGATTTATATAAAAAAAAAATGTATAAATAAATCAGAAATAAATTCAAATTGCCACAACATCATGTGCTACAAGATTCCCCAGGAAGAAAAAAAATGACCAACGGTAATTTGAATAATGAGAACTTGGCCATGCCAAAACCCTTTTCAATTCTTGGCTATAATTTGGTCTATTATTATTTTTCACCCATTGTGTTCATGAAGAGCTAATACATGGATATCCTGCAGAAATATGTGCCAAAGTCCTCCTAAGGGCCAACATGTTTGATGATATGCTACATTGAAGCAGAGATACGTGGGGAGCAAACGAAAAGTAGTACGACAATAAGGGGTCATAAATAAGGGATGCTTATGTATGGTCTTGAAAACATCTGTATACAACAAATAAACCCAATAATTAATAATTAATATAAATTAAAACAATAAATAAAAATTAATATATGAATAATCTTACTCATGAAATGCTCGTGGATCCCTTAAAACCTCAATAAGCAATCTGAAATCATTAGTTTGATTTATTTCATGCCCATAGCAGTTGTTCAAAATGTCGTGTAACACACGTGCAATATTATTATGGATAAACTTAAGATCTATCCCATATTGTCATCACATAATCTTGTAATTTCCCCCTACCGCTCACCATTGCTACATTATCCATAACAAATCCATTTTCTAGCTTTTTTTATTATACCAAGTATTGAATAGCTTCAAACATGTCACCGAAAAAAAAATATTAACTAAATAAAAATATGAAAGATAATAAAAAACATTAAAAAGTAAAGAAATTATGTATTATAAAAATACCGTAGAATCGATATCAATTCTTGGTTAAGTCGGTGTTGTCGTATCCAATCTTGTACGCCGATGTGGTGTTAACAAAATATTATATGTTTTCCAGATTTTACAAAACTATGATTGTCTGCTAACACATATTGCTTATCGAAAGTTCCCGTAATATAAAGGAACAAAATTCTATGTTATTTGGATGCACCGTTTCCAAAGTCACCAACCTAAAATAGTTTCTGTTTGCTTCCGCTCCATATATATTGTCTTTAATATGTTTGACATTATAGTAGCTGATAGTGTTATGGACGTTAAATTTGTCATTAATAACAATAATTCATAATAAAATATATACTAATTTTTTTTATAATTTATCCACTGCACATTGAGACTCTCAATGTGTTAGAAAAGTTAATAAAATAGTAAAAAAAAAATGGCATAAGTATGTTGTATGTAACACTTACTTTTAATCAAATTTATGTGAAATGCTAGTTGCAAATAGGATACCATCCCAAGAAAAAAAAGCCAAATAAGGTTTAACTCTTCATCTAAAACTTGAGCATTTCCTTACATTACATTAACACATACATTTTTTAGATTTATAAAAAAAATGTATAAATAAAATAGAAATAAATTAAAGTTGCCATGACATCATGAGCTACAAGATTTCCTATGAAGAAAAAAAATGACCAAGGGTAATTTGAAGAATGAGAACTTAGCCATGCCAAAACCTTTTCAATTATTGGCTATAATTTGGTGTATTATTATTTTTCATCCATTGAGTCCATGAAGAGCTAATACATGGATATCCTGCGGAAGTATGTGCCAAAGTCCTCCTAAAGGCTAACACATTTGATGATCTGCTATATTGAAGCAGAGATACGTGGGCGAGCAAACGAAAAGTAGTACGACAAAAAGGGGTCATACATAAGTGATGCTTAGGTATCCTCGTGAAAACATCACTATACAACAAATAAAACCAACAATTAATAATTAATATAAATTAAATCAATAAAAATAAATTAATATATGAATAATCTTACTCATTAAATGCTCGTGGATCCCCTAAAACATCAATAAGCAATCTGAAATCATTAGTTTGATTTATTTCAAGCCCATAGCAGTTGTTCAAAAAGTCGTGTAACACACATGCAATATTATTATGGATAAACTGAAGATCAAGTCCAATAGTGTCATCACATAATCTTGTAATTTCCCTCTACCGTTCACCACTACTACATTATCCACACCAAATCCATCTTCCGGCTTCTTTGACGATACCAAGTATTGAATAGCTTTAAACATGTCACCGGATAGGAAATATTAACTAAACAAAAATATATAAAAAAATAAAAAGTAAATAAAATATGTATTACAAAATACTGTAGAAATGATATCAATTCTTGGTTAAGTCTATGTCCGATTACAAGTTGGTGTTGTCGTATTCAATCTTGTAGGCCGATGTGGAGTTAAAAAAATATAATACCTTGTCTAGATTTTACAACACTATGATTACCAGCTAACGCATACTACTTATCCAAAGTTCCCGCAATATCATAGGATCGAAATTCTCTGTTATTTGGACACACCGTTTTCAATGTCACAAACCTAAAATAGTTTCCTTTCGCTTATGCATCATATCTATTGTCTTTAATATGTTTGACATTATAGTAGCTGATAGTGCTATAGATGTTAAACCTTTCATTAATATCAACAATTCGTAAAATCATATATAGTAATTTTTTTCACAATCTATCCACTACACATTGAGACTCTAAATGTGTTAGAAAAGTTAATAAAAAAAATTTTAAAAAATGGCCTAAGTATGTTGTATGTAACACTTACTCTTAATCAAATTTATGTGAAATGACAGTGGCACATAGAATACCATCCCAAGAAAACCAAGCCAAAAAAGGTTTAACTATTCGTCTAAAACTTGAACATTTCCCTACATTAACACATACCTCTTTTAAATTTATTAAAAAAAATAATGTATAACTAAAACAGAAATAAATTAAAGTTGCCACAACATCATGAGCTACAAGATTACGCATGAAGAAAAAAATTGACAAAGGGTGATTTGAATAATGAGAGCTTGGCCATGCCAAAACCCTTTTCAATTCTTGGCTATAATTTTGTCTATTATTCTTTTTCATCCATTGGGTCCATGAAGAGCTAATACATGGATATCCTTCGCAAATATGTGCCAAATTCCTCCTAAAGGCCCATGCGTTTGATGAGTTGCTATATTGAAGTAGGGATACGTGGGTGAGCAAACGAAAAGTAGTACAGTAAAAAGGGGTCATAAATAAGGGATACTTATGTATGGTCGTGAAAACATCACTGTAAACCAAATAAAACCAACAATTAATAATTAATATAAATTAAAACAACAAATAAAAATTAATATATGAATAATCTTATGAAATGCTCGTGGATCCCTTAAAACATCAATAAGTAATCTGAAATCATTAGTTTGATTAATTTCGAGCCTATAAGAGTGGTTCAAAATGTCGTGCAATACTATTTTAGATAAACTGAAGATCAAGTCTAATAGTGTCATCACATAATCTTGTAATTTCCCTCTACCATTCACCACTACTACATTATCCATACCAAATCCATCTTCCAGCTTCTTTGGTGATACCAAGTTTTGAATAGCTTCAAACATGTCACCGAATAGGAAATATTAATTAAATAAAAATATATTAAAAAAGTAAAAAATAAAAATTAAATAAAATATCTATTACAAAAATACTATAGATATAATATCAATTCTTGGTTAAGTTTATGTCCGATTACAAGTTGGTGTTGTCGAATCCAATCTTGTAAGCTGATGTGTAGTTAAAAAAATAGTATACGTTATCCAGATTTTACAAAACTATGATTACCAGCTAACACATACTGCTTATCCAAAGTTCCCGCAATATCATAGGATCGAAATTCTTTGTTATTTGGATGCACCGTTTTCAAAGACACCAACCTCAAATAGTTTCCTTTCGCTTCTGCATCATATATATTGTCTTTAATATGTTTGGCATTATAGTAGTTGATAGTGCTATAGACGTTAAACCTTTCATTAGTATGAATAATTCAAAAAATATATATATAGTAGTTTTTTTCACAATCTATCCACTGCACATTGAGACTCTCAATGTGTTAGAAAAGTTAATAAAAGAAAAGGCATAAGTATGTTGTTTTTAATACTTACTCTTAATCAAATTTATGTGAAATGCTAGTAGCATATCAAATACCATCCCAAGAAAATCTAGCCACAGAAGGTTTAACTCTTCATCTAAAACATGAGCATTTCCCTACACTACATTGACACATACATCTTTTAGAATTACAAAAAAAAAAAAAATGCATAAATAAATAAAAAATAAAGTAAAATTGTCACGACATCATGAGCTCCAAGATTCCCAATGAAGAAAAAAAATGACCAAGGGTAATTTGAATAATGAGAACTTGGCCATGCCAAAACCCTTTTCCATTCTTGGCTATAATTTGGTCTATTATTATTTTTCACCCATTGGGTCTACGTAGAGCTAACACGTGGATATCCTGTAGAAATATGTGTGAAAGTTCTCCTAAATACCAACACGTTTAATGATATGCTATATCAAAGTAGAGATACGTGGGCGAGCAAACGAAAAGTAATACGACAAGAAGGGGTCATAAATAAGGAATGCTTATGTATGGTCCTGAAAACATCAGTGTACAACAAATAAAACCAACAATTAATAATTAATATAAATTAAAACAATAAATAAAAATTAATAAATGAAGAATCTTACTCATGAAATGCCCATGGATCCCTTAAAACATCAATAAACAATTTGAAATCATTAGTTTGATTCATTTCGAGGCCATAGCAGTCGTTCAAAAAATCGTGCAAGACATGTGCAATATTATTATGGATAAACTGAAGATCTAGTCTCATATTGTCATCACATGACCTTGTGATTATCCTTCTACCATTCACCACTGCTACATTATCCATACCAAATCCATCTTCCAGCTTCTTTGATGATACATAGTATTGAATAGCTTCAAACATATCACCGGATAGGAAATATTAACTAAATAAAAATATATAAAATAAATAAACATTAAAATGTAAATAAAATATGTATTATAAAAATACTATAGAATCAATATCAATTCTTGGTTAAGTCTGTGTCTGATTATAAGTTGGTGTTGTCGTATCCAATATTGTAGGTTGATGTGGAGTTAAAAAAATCTTGTACGTTGTCCAGAGTTTACAAAACTATGATTGCTAGCTAATACATTTTGCTTATCCAAAGTTCCCACAGTATCATAGGAATGAAATTCTTTGTTATTTAAATGCAACGTTTTCAAAGTCACAAGCCTAAAATAGTTTCCTTTTTGCTTCTACTTCATATATATTGTCTTTAATATGTTTGAAATTATAGTAGATGATAATGCTACGTACGTTAAACCTGTCATTAATATCAATAATTCGTAAAAAAAGCATATAGTAATTTTTCATCACAATCTATCCACTGCACATTGAGATTCTCAATGTGTTAAAAAAGATAATAAAAAAAATTGGCATAAGTGTGTCGTATGTAATACTTACTATTAATCAAATTTATGTGAAATGCTAGAATCATATAGAATATCATCCCAAGAAAACCAAGCCAAAGAAGGTTTAACTCTTCGTCTAAACCTTGAGCATTTCCATACATTACATTAACACATACATCTTTTAGATTGATAAACAGAAATAAATGAAATTTGCCACGACATCATGAGCTACAAGATTCCCTATGAAGAAAAAAATGACCATGGGTAATTTGAATAATGAGAACTTGGCCATGCTAAAACCCATTTCAATTTTTGGCTTTAATTTGGTCTATTATTATTTTTCATCCATTGGGTCCATGAAGAGGTAATACATGGATATCCTGCAGAAATATGTGCCAAAGTCCTCCTAAAGGCCCACATGTTTGATGATCTGCTATATTGAAGCAGAGATACGTGGGTGACCAAACGTAAAACCGTACGGCAAGAAGGGGTGATAAATAAGGGATACTTATGTATGGTCATGAAAACATCACTATACAACAAATAAAACCAATAATTAATAATTAATATAAATAAAAACAATATTATAATGAAAACTCATGAAATGGTCGTGGATCCCTTAAAACATCAATAAGCAATATGAAATCATTAGTTTGATTTATTTCTAGCCCATAACAATCGTTCAAAAAGTCATGCAAGACGCGTGCAATATTAATATGGATAAACTGAAGATCTACTCCCATATTGTCATCACATGACCTTGTGATTTTCCCTCTACCGTTCACCACTACTACATTATCCATACCAAATCCATCTTCTAGCTTCTTTGATGATACCAAGTATTGAATAGCTTCAAACATGTCACCGGATATGAAATATTAACTAAATAAAAAGATATAGAATAAAAAAAACATTAAAAAGAAAATAAAATATTTATTTCAAAAATACCGTGGAATTGATATCAATTCTAGCTTAAGTCTATGTCTAATTACAAGTTGGTGTTGTCGTATCCAATCTTGTAGGCTAATGTGGAGTTAAAAAAATATTATACGTTGTCCAGATTTACAAAACTGTGATTCCTAGCTAACACGTACTGCCTATCCAAAGTTCCCGCAATATCATAGGAATGAAATTCACAATTATTTGGATGCACCGTTTCAAAGTCACCAACCTAAAATAGTTTCCTTTTTCTTCTGCGTCATATGTATTGTCTTTGATATGTTTGACATTATAGTAGCTGATAGTGCTACAGACGTTAAACCTTTCATTAATATCAATTATTCGTAAAAAAATATATAGTAATTTTTTTCACAATCTATCCACTGCACATTAAGACTCTCAATGTGTTAGAAAAGTTAATAAAAAAATAAAAAAATGGTATAAGTATGTTGTATGTAACACTTAGTCTTAATCAAATTTATGTGAAATGCTAGTAGCATATAGAATACCATCCCAAGAAAACCAAGCCAAAGAAGGTTTAATTCTTTGTCTAAAAGTTCAACATTTCCCTCCATTACATTAGCACATACATCTTTTAGATTTATAAAAACAAAATAATGTATAAATAAAATAGAAATAAATTAAACTTGCCAATACATCATGAGCTACAAGATTTCCCATCAAGAAAAAAAATGGCAAAGGTTAATTTGAATAATGAGAACTTGGCCATGCCAAAACCTTTTTTAATTCTTGGCTATATTATTATTTTTCACCCATTGGGTCCATGAAGAGCTAATACATGGATATCTTGCAGAAATATGTGCCAAAGTCCTCTTAAAGGTCAACATGTTTGATGATATGCTATATTGAAGCAGAGATACGTGGGCGAGCAAACGAAAAGCAGTACGACAAGAAGGGGTCATCAATAAGGAATACTTATGTATAGTCAGGAAAACATAACTATCATATATATATATATATATATATTAAAACAATAAATAAAAATTGATATATGAATAATCTTACTCATGCAATGTTCATCGATCCCTTAAAACATCAATAAGTAATCTAAAATCTTTAGTTTGATTCAAAATGTCGTGCAAGACATGTGCAATATTATTATGGATAAACTGAAGATCTAGTCCCATATTGTCATCACATGACCTTGTGATTTTCCCTCTGTCGTTCACCACTGCTACATTATCCATACCAAATCCATTTTCCAGCTTCTTTGATGATACCAAGTATTGAATAGCTTCAAACATGTCACCGGGTAGGAAATGTTAACTAAATAAAAATATATAAAATAAAAAAATATTAAAAAAGTAAACAAAATATTTATTACAAAAATACCGTAAAATTGATATCAATTCTTGCTTAAGTCTATGTCCGATTACTATTTTGTGTTCTCGTATCCAATCTTGTAGGCCGATGTGGAGTTAATAAATAATTATACGTTGTCCAAATTTTATAAAACTATGATAGCCAGTTAACACATACTGCTTATCCAAAGTTGCCGCAATATCATAGGAACAAAATTCTCTGTTGTTTGGATGCACTGTTTCTAAGTCACCAACCTAAAATAGTTTCATTTTCCTTCTGCTTCATATATATTGTCTTTAATATGTCTGGCATTATAGTAGCTGATAGTGCTATAGACGTTGAACCTGTCATTAATATCAATCATTCGTAAAAAAATATATACTAATTTTGTCACATTCTATCCACTGCACATTGAGACTCTTAAGGTGTTAGTATGTTGAGTGCAACACTTTCTCTTAATCAAATGTATGTGAAATGCTAGTACCATATGGAATACCATCCCAAAAAAACAAAGCAAAAAAAGGTTTAACTCTTCGTCTAAAACTTGAGCAGTTCCCTACATTACACAAACACATATCTTTTAGATTTATAAAAAAAAATAATGTAAAAAGAAAGCGGAAATAAATTAAACTTGCCACAACATCATTAACTACAAGATTTCCCATGAAAACAAAAAATGACCAAGGAAAGTTTGAATAATGAGAACTTGGCCATGCCAAAACCCTTTTCAATTCTTAGCTATAATTTGGTCTATTATTATTTTTAACCAATTGGGTCCATGAAAAACTAATACATCGATATCCTGCAGAAATATTTGCCAAAGTCCTCATAAAGGCCAACACGTTTGATGATCTGCTATATTGAAATAGAGATACGTGGGTGAGCAAATGAAAAGTAGTATGGCAAGAAGGGGTTATAAATAAGGGATGCTTACATATGGTCGTGAAAACATCATTATACCACGAATAAAACCAATAATTAATAAATAATATAAATTTTAAAAATAAATAAAAAATTAATATATGAATAATCTTACTCATGAAATGCTCGTGGATCCCTTAAAACATCAATAAGCAATCAAAAATCATTAGTTTGATTTATTTTGAGCCAATAGCAGTTGTTCAAAAAGTCGTGTAACACACGTGCAATACTATAATGGATAAACTGAAGATCTAGTCCCATATTGTCATCACATGACCTTGTGATTTTCCCTCTACCGTTCACCACTGCAACATTATCCATATCAAATCCATCTTCCAGCTTCTTTGATGATACCAATAATTGAATAACTTCAAACATGTCATCGGATAGGAAATATTAACTAAACAAAAATATATAAAATAAAAAAACTTGAAAAAGTGAATAAATTATTTATTACAAAAATACCGTAGGATTTATATCAATTCTTAATTAAGTCTATGTCCGATTACAAGTTTGTGTTGTCGTATCCAATCTTGTACGCTGATGCGGTGTTAAAAAACAATTTTACGTTGTCCATATTTTACAAAACTATGATGGTCATCTAACACATACTGCTTATCCAATGTTCTTGCAATATCATAGGAACAAAATTCTTTGTCGTTTGGATGAACTGTTTTCAAAGTCACCAACCTAAAATAGTTTCCTTTTGCTTCTGCTTCATATATATTGTCTTTAATATGTCTGACATTAGAGTAGCTGATAGTGCTACAGACGTTAAACTTGTCATTAGTAAAAAAATATTTATTTATTTTTTTCACAATCCATCCACTGCACATTGAGACTCTCAAGGTGTTAGAAAAGTTAACAAAAAAAATGGCATAAGTATGTTGAATGCAACACTTTCTATTAATTAATATTATGTGAAATGATAGTATCGTATGGAATACCATCCCAAAAAAACCAAGTAAAAGAAGGTTTAAGTCTTCGTCTAAAACTTAATCATTTCCCTACATTACACGAACACATATTACTTTTAGATTTATAAAACATAAATAAATTAAACTTGATAGGGCCTCATCAGCTACAAGATTTCCCCTGAAAACAAAAATAGACCAAGGGTAATTTGAATAATTTGAACTTGGCCATGCCAAAACCTTCAATTTTTGGCTATAATATAGTATATTAATATTTTTAGCCCATTGGGTCCATGAAAAACTAATACATGGATATCCTGCAGAAATATATGTCAATGTCTTCCTAAAAGCGAACACGTTTGATGATCTGCTATATTAAGTAGAGATATGTGGGCGAGGAAACGAAAAAGTAGTAAGACAAGAAGGGGTCATAAATAAGGGATGCTTATGTATGGTCGTGAAAACATCATTGTACAACAAATAATGCCAACAATTAATAATTAATATAAATTAAAACAATAAATAAAAATTAATATATGCATAATCTTGCTCATGGATCCCTTAAAACATCAATAAGCAATCTGAAATCATTAATTTCACTTATTTCGAGCCCATAGCAGCAGTTCAAAATGTCGTGTAACACACGTGCCATATTATGATTGATAAACTGAAAATGTGGTCTCTTATTGTCATCATATAATCTTGTCATTTTCCCTTTACCATTCACCACTACTACATTATCCATACCAAGTATTGAATAGCTTCAAACATGTCACCAGATAGGAAATATTAACTAAATAAAAATATATAAAATAAAAAATGTTAAAAAGTAAATAAAATATTTATTACAGAAATACAGTAGAATTGATATCAATTCTTGCGTAAGTTTATGTCCTATTACAAGTTGCTTTTCTCGTATCCAATCTTGTAGGCTGATGTGGAGTTAAAAAGCAATTATACGCTGTCAATATTTTACAAAACTATGGTAGCCAGCTAACACATACTTGTTATCCAAAGTTCCTGCACTATCATACGAACAAAATTCTATGTTATTTGGATGCACTATTTTCAAAGTCACCAACCTAAAATAGTTTCCTTTTCTTTCTACTTCATATATATTGTCTTTAACATGTTTCACATTATAGTAGCTGATAGTGCTATGAATGTTAAATTTATTATTAAAATCAATAATTTGTAAAAATTATATACTAATTTTTTTCACAATCTATCCATTGCACATTGAGACTCTCAATGTGTTAGAAAAGTTAATAAAAAATAAAAAATAAAAATTAAAAACAAGATATTAAGTAGAATTGATAGCAATTCTTGGTTAATTCTATGTTCGATTACAAGTTGGTATTGTCATATCCAATCTTGTAGGTTGATGTGGAGTTAAAAACAATTATACGCTGTCTAGATTTTACAAAACAATGATAGTTCCCGCAATATCATAGGAACAAAATTCTCTTTTATTTGGATGCACTATTTTCAAAGTCACCAACCTAAAATAGTTTCCTTTTGCTTCTGCTTCATATATATTATCTTTAATATGTTTGACATTGTATTAGCTGATAGTGCTACGAACGTTAAACCTGTCATTAATATCAATAATTCGTAAAAAAAAAAATCGATAGTAATTTTTTTCACAATCTATTCACTGCACATTGAGACTCTCAATGTGTTAGAAAAGTTAGTAAAACAATAAAAAAAATGGCATAAGTATGTTGTATGTAGCACTTTTTCTTAATCAAATTTTGTGAAATGCTAGTGGCATATAGAATACCATCCCAAGAAAACCAAGCCAAAGAAGGTTTCACTCTTCATCTAAAACTTGAGCATTTCCCTACATTACATTAACACATACATCTTTTAGATTTATAAAAAAAAATGTATAAATAAAACAAAAATAAATTAAAATTGCCACGACATCATGAGCTACAAGGTTCTCCATGAAGAAAAAAAATGACCAAGGGTAATTTCAGTAATAAGAACTTTGCCATGCCAAAACCCTTTTTGATTCTTGGCTATAATTTTGTCTATTATTATTTTTCTTCCATTGGGTCCATGAGGAGCTAATACATGGATATCCTAAAGAAATGTGTGCCAAAGTCCTCCTAAAGGTCAACACGTTTGATGATATGCTATATTGAAGTAGAGATACGTGGGCGAGCAAACGAAAAGTAGTACGGCAAGTAG
Organism: Vitis vinifera; assembly: GCF_030704535.1. Classification (NCBI taxonomy): domain Eukaryota; kingdom Viridiplantae; phylum Streptophyta; class Magnoliopsida; order Vitales; family Vitaceae; genus Vitis; species Vitis vinifera. The sequence goes on from NC_081819.1 coordinate 5,361,729, forward strand.
GGGTCATAAATAAGGGATGCTTATGTATGGTCGTGAAACAACAAATAAAACAAACAATTAACAATTAATACAAATTAAAACAACAAATAAAAATTAATATATGAATAATCTTACTCATGGAATACTCGTGGATCCCTTAAAACATAAATAAGCAATCTGAAATCATTAGTTTGGTTTATTTCGAGCCCATAGCAGTTGTTCAAAATATTGTGTAACACGTGCAATATTATTATGGATAAACTGAAGATCTAGTTCCATATTGTCATCACATAATCATGTAATTTTCTCTCTACCGTTCACCACTGCTACATTATCCATACCAAATTCATCGTCCAACTTTTTTGATGATACAAAGTATTGAATAGCTTCAAACATGTCATCGGATAAGAAATATTAACTTAATAAAAATATATAAAATAAAAAAACATTAAAAAGTAAATAAAATATTTATTACAAAAATAGCGTAGAATTGATATCAATTCTTGCTTAAGTCTATGTCCGATTACAAGTTGGTGTTGTCGTATCCAATGTTGTAGGTTGATGTGGAGTTAAAAAAATTTTTTTACGTTGTCCACATTCTACAAAACTATGATAGCCAGCTAATACACACTGCTTATCCAAAGTTCCCACAATATCATAGGGACATAATTCTCTTTTATTTGGATGCATCGTTTTCAAAGTCACCAACCTAAAATAGTTTCCTTTTGCTTTCGCTTCATATATATTGTCTTTAATATGTTTGACATTATAGTGGTTGATAGCGCTACCGACGTTCAACTTGTCATTCATATGAATAATTTGTAAACAAAATATATACTAATTTTTTTCACAATCTATCCACTGCACATTGAGATTCTCAATGTGTTAGAAAAGTTAATAAAAAAATAAAAAAGTTGCATAAGTATGTTGTATGTAACACTTAGTCTTAATCAAATTTATGTGAAATGCTAGTAGTGTATTGAAAACCATCCCAAGAAAGCCAAGCCAAATAAGGTTTAACTCTTCATCTAAAACTTGAGCATTTCCATATACTACATTAACACATATATCTTTTAGATTTATAAAAAAAAAAAATGTATAAATAAATAAAAAATAAATTAAAATTGCCACAACATCATGAGCTACAACATTCCCCATGAAGAAAAAAAAAGGACCAACGGTAATTTGAATAATGAGAACTTGGCCATGCCAAAACCCCTTTCAATTCTTGGCTATAATTTGGTTTATTATTATTTTTCACCCATTGGGTCCATGAAGAGCTAATACATGGATATCCTGCAGAAATATGTGCCAAAGTCCCCTAAAGGCCAACACGTTTGATGATATGCTATATTGAAGCGGAGATACGTGGGCGAGCAAACGAAAAGTAGTACAGCAACAAGGGGTCATAAATAAGGGATGTTTATGTATGGTCGAGAAAACATCAGTGTACAACAAATAAACCGAATAATTAATATGAATGAAAACTATAAATAAAAATTAATATATGAATAATCTTACTCATGAAATTCTAGTGGATCCCTTAAAACATAAATAAAAAATGTTGTGTAATACACGTGCAATATTATTATGGATAAACTTAAGATCTAATCCCATATTGTCATCACATAATCTTGTAATTTTCCCTCTACCGTTCACCATTAGTACATTATCCATACCAAATGCATCTTCCAGCTTCTTTGCTGATACCAAGTATTGAATAACTTCAAACATGTCACCGGATAAAAAATATTAACTAAATAAAAATATGAAAAATAAGAAAACATTAAAAGTAAGTAAAATATGTATTACAAAAATACTGTAGAATGGATATCAATTCTTGGTTAAGTCTATGTCCGATTACAAGTCGTTGTTGTCGTATCCAATCTTGTAGGCTGATGTTGAGTTAAAAAAATATTATACGTTGTCCAAATTTTACAAAACTAAGATTGCCAGCTAACACATACTATTTATAAAAAGTTCCTGCAATATCAAGGAACAAAATTCTCAGTTATTTGGATGCAACGTTTTCAAAGTCACCAACCTATAATAATTTCCTTTTGCTTCTGCTTCATATATATTGTCTTTAATATGTTTGATATTTGTAGTAGCTGATAATGCTACGGATGTTAAACCTATCATTAATAACAATAATTCATCAAAATGTCATTTGATTTATTTCGAGTCTACACATTTGATGATCTGTTGTATTGAAGCAGAGATACGTGGGCGAGCAAACGAAAAGTAATACAATAAATCAAATGTGTAGACTCGAAATAATCTTGTAATTTTCCATTTACCATTCACCACTGCTACATTATCCATACCAAATCCATCTTCTAGCTTCTTTGCTGATACCAACAATTGAATAGCTTCAAACATGTCACCAGATAGGAACTATTAACTAAATAAAAATATATAAACAAAAAAACATTAAAAAGTAAATAAAATATTTATAACAAAAATACCGTAGAATTGATATCAATTTTAGCTTAAGTCTATGTTTGAGTTACAAGTTTGTGTTGCCGTGTCCAAACTTGTAGGCTAATGTGGAGTTAAAGAACAATTCTACGATGTCTAGATTTTACAAAACTATGATAGCCAGCTAACACATACTCCTTATCCAAAGATCCCACAATATCATAGGAACGAAATTCTCTGTTATTTAGATGCATTCTTTTCAAAGTCACCAACCTAAAATAGTTTCCTTTTGCTTCAGCTTCATATATATTGTCTTTGATATGTTTGACATTATAGTAGCTGATAGTCATACGGACGTTAAACCTGTCATTAATATCAATAATTCATAAAAAATATATACTAATTTTTTTCACAATCTATCCACTACACATTGAGACTCTCAAGGTGTTAGAAAAGTTAATTAAAAAAATGGCATAAGTATGGTGAATGCAACACTTTCTATTAATCAAACTTATGTGAAATGATAGTACCATATGGAATACCATCCCAAAAAAAAAACAAGCAAAAGAAGGTTTAACTCTTCATATAAAACTTGAGCATTTCCCTACATTACATAAACACATATATCTTTTAGGTTTATAAAAAAATAATAATGTATTAATAAAAAAGAAATAAATTAAACTTGCCACAACATCATCAACTAAAAGATTTCCCATGAAAACAAAAAATGACCAAGGGTAATTTGAATAATGAGAACATGGTCGTGCTAAAACCCTTTTCAATTATTGGCTATAATATGGTATATTACTATTTTTAACCCATTGCGTCCATGAAAAACTAATACATGGATATCCTACAGAAATATTTGCCAAAGTCCTCCTAAAAGCCAACACGTTTGATGATCTGCTATATTGAAGTATAGATACGTGGGCGAGCAAACGACAAGTAGTATGACAAGAAGGGGTCATAAATGAGGGATGCTTATGTATGGTCGTGAAAACATCATTGTACAACAAATAAAAGCATCAATTAATAATTAATATAAATTAAAACAATAAATAAAAATTAATATATGAATAATTTTACTCATTAAATGCTCGTGGATCCCTTAAAACATCAATAAGCAATCTGAAATCATTAGTTTGATTCATTTTGAGCTCATAGCATTCGTTCAAAAAGTCGTGCAAGACACGTGCAATATTCTTATGGATAAACTGAAGATCTAGTCCCATATTGTCATCACATGACCTTGTGATTTTCCCTCTGTCGTTTACCGCTACTACATTGTCCATAGCTAATCCATCTTCCAGCTTCTCTAATGATACCAAGTATTGACTAGCTTCAAACATCTGACCGGATAGGAAATCTTAACTAAATAAAAATATATAAAACAAAAAAACATTAAAAAGTAAATAAAATATTTATTACAAAAATACCGTAGAATTGATATCAATTCTAGCTTATATCTATGTTCGATTACAAGTTTATGTTGTCGTATCCAATCTTGTAGGCTGATGTGGAGTTAAAAAACAATTATACGTTGTCCTGATTTTACAAAACTATGATATCCAGCTAACACATACTGCTTAACCAAAGTTCTTGTAATATCATAGGAACGAAATTCTCTGTTGTTTGGATGCACTGTTTTCAAAGTCACCAACCTAAAATAGTTTCCCTTTGCTTTTGCTTCATATATATTGTCTTTAATATGTTTGACATAATGTAGCTGATAGTGCTACAGACATTAAACTTGTCATTAATATCACTCATTCATAAAAAAAATATATACTATTTTTTTTTCACAATCTATCCACTCGACATTGAGACTCTCAAGTTGTTAGAAAAGTTAATAAAAAAAATGACATAAGTACGGTGAATGCAACACTTTCTATTAATCAAACTTATGCGAAATTATAGTACCATATGGAATACCATCCCAAAAAAACCAAGCAAAAGAAGGTTTAACTCTTCATCTAAAAATTGAGCATTTCCCTACATTACATAAACACATATATCTTTTAGATTTATAAAAAAAAATAATAATATATTAGTAAAACAAAAATAAATTAAACTTGTCACGACATCATCAGCTACAAGATTTCCCATGAAAACAAAAAATGACCAAGTGTAATTTGAATAATGAGAACTTGGCCATGCTAAAACCCTTTTCAATTCTTGCCTATAATATGGTATATTATTATTTTTAACCCATTGCGTCCATGAAAAACTAATACATGGATATCCTGCATAAATATTTTCTAAAGTCCTCCTAAAAGCCAACACGTTTGATGATCTGCTATATTGAAGTAGAGATACGTGGGCGAGCAAACAACAAGTAGTATGACAAGAAGGGGTCATAAATGAGGGATGCTTATGTATGGTCTTGAAAACATCATTGTACAACAAATAAAACCATCAATTAATAATTAATATAAATTACAACAATAAATAAAAATTAATATATGAATAATCTTACTCATTAAATGCTCGAGGATCTTTTACAACATCAATAAGCAATCTAAAATCATTAGTTTGATTCATTTCGATCCCATAGCATTCGTTCAAAAAGTCGTGCAAGACACGTGCACTATTATTATGGATAAACTGAAGATCTAGTCCTATATTGTCATCACATGACCTTGTGATTTTCCCTTTATCATTTACCACTGCTACATTACCCATAGCTAATCCATCTTCCAGTTTTTCTTATGATACCAAGTGTTGAATACCTTCAAACATCTCACCGGATAGAGAGTTTTAACTAAATAAAAATATATAAAACAAAAAAACATTAAAAAGTAAACAAAATATTTATTACAAAAATACCGTAGAATTGATATCAATTCTAGCTTAAGTCTATGTCCGATTACAATTTTGTGTTGTCGTATCCAATCTTGTAGGCTGATGTGGACTTAAAAAAACAATTATACGTTGTGTAGATTTTACAATACTATGATAGCCAGCTAACACATATTGCTTATCCAAAGTTCCCACAATATCATAGAAACGAAATTCTCTGTCGTTTGGATGCATTGTTTTCAAAGTCAGCAACCTAAAATACTTTCCTTTTGCTTCTGCTTCATATATATTGTCTTTAATATGTCTGATATTATAGTAGCTGATAGTGCTACAAATGTTAAACTTATCATTAATGTCAATCATTTGTAAAAAAATATATACTAATTTTTTTCACAATCTATCCACTACACATTAAGACTCTCAAGGTGTTAGAAAAGTTAATAAAAAAATGGCATAAATATGTTGATTGCAACACTTTCTATTAATCAAATTTGTTTTAGATGATAGTAGCATATGGAATACCATCTCCAAAAAACCAAGCAAAAAAAGGTTTAACTCTTCATCTAAAACTTTAGAATTTCCTTACATTACATAAACACATATATCTTTTAGATTTAAAAAATAATAATAATAATGTATTAATAAAACTAAAATAAATTAAACTTGCCACGACATCATCAGCTACAAGATTTCCCATGAAAACGACCAAGGGTAATTTGAATAATGAGAACTTGGTCATGCTAAAACCCTTTCCAATTGTTGGCTATAATATGGTATATTATTATTTTTAACCCATTGCGTCCATGAAAAACTAGTACATGGATATCCTGCAGAAATATTTGCCAATGTCCTCCTAAAGTCCAACACGTTTGATGATATCCTATATTGAAGTAGAGATTCATGGGCGAGCAAACGAAAAGTAGTACGACAAGTAGGGGTCATAAATAAGGGATGCTTATGTATGGTCGTGGTAACATCATTGTACAACAAATAAAACCATCAATTAATAATTAATTTAAATTAAAACAATAAATAAAAATTAATATATGAATAATCTTACTCATGAAATGCTCATGGATCCCTTGAAACATCAATAAACAATCTGAAATCATTAGTTTGATTCATTTTGAGCCCATAACAGTCGTTCAAAAAGTCGTCCAAGACACGTGCAATATTATTATGGATAAACTGAAGATCTAGTCCCATATTATCATCACATGATCTTGTAATTTTCCCTTTACCGTTCACCACTAAAACATTATCCATACCAAATGCATCTTCCAGCTTCTTTAGTGAAACAAAGTATTGAATAGCTTCGAACATGTTACTGGATAGGAAACATTAACTAAAAAAAAATATATAAAATAAAAAAATCTAAAAACTAAAAAAAATATTTATTACAAAAATACCATAGAATTGATATCAATTCTTGGTTAAGTTTATGTTCGATTACAAGTTGGTGTTGTCATATCCAATGTTGTAGGCTGATGTGGTGTTAAAAAACAATTTTACATTGTCTAGATTTTACAAAACTATGATAGCCAGCTAACACATACTGCTTAACCAAAGTTGTTGTAATATCATAGGAATGAAATTCTGTCTTTTGGATGCACCGTTTCGAAAGTTACCAACTTAAAATAGTTTCCTTTTGCTTCTGCTTCATATATATTGTCTTTAATATGTTTGACATTATAGTAGCTGATAGTGCTACGGACGTTAAACCTGTCATTAATATCAATAATTCGTAAACAAAATATGTAGTAATTTTTTTCACAATCTATCAATTGCACATTGAGACTCTCAATGCGTTAGAAAAGTTAATAAAAAAATAAAAAAAATGGCATAAGTATGTCGTATGTAACACTTACTCTTAATCAAATTTATGTGAAATACTAGTAGCAAATGAAATACCATCCAAAGAAAACCAAGCCAAAGAAGGTTTAACTCTCCGTCAAATACTTGAGCATTTCCCTATACTGCATTAAGACATACATCTTTTAGATTTATATAAAAAAAATGTATAAATAAATCAGAAATAAATTCAAATTGCCACAACATCATGTGCTACAAGATTCCCCATGAAGAAAAAAAATGACCAACGGTAATTTGAATAATGAGAACTTGGCCATGCCAAAACCCTTTTCAATTCTTGGCTATAATTTGGTCTATTATTATTTTTCACCCATTGTGTCCATGAAGAGCTAATCCATGGATATCTTGCAGAAATATGTGCCAAAGTCCTCCTAAGGGCCAACATGTTTGATGATATGCTACATTGAAGCAGAGATACGTGGGGAGCAACCAAAAAGTAGTAAAGCAATAAGGGGTCATAAATAAGGGATGCTTATGTATGGTCTTGAAAACATCTGTATACAACAAATAAACCCAATAATTAATAATTAATATAAATTAAAACAATAAATAAAAATTAATATATGAATAATCTTACGCATGAAATGCTCGTGGATCCCTTAAAACCTCAATAAGCAATCTAAAATCATTACTTTGATTTATTTCGTGCCCATAGCAATTGTTCAAAATGTCGTGTAACACACGTGCAATATTATTATGGATAAACTTAAGATCTAATCCCATATTGTTATCACATAATCTTGTAATTTCCCTCTACCGCTCACCACTGCTACATTATCCATAACAAATCCATTTTCTAGCTTTTTTTATTATACCAAGTATTGAATAGCTTCAAACATGTCACCGGATAAAAAATATTAACTAAATAAAAATATGAAAAATAATAAAAAACATTAAAAAGTAAAGAAATTATGTATTATAAAAATACCGTAGAATCGATATCAATTCTTGGTTAAGTCTATGTCCGATAACAAGTCGGTGTTGTCGTATCCAATCTTGTAGGCCGATGTGGCGTTAAAAAAATATTATATGTTTTCCAGATTTTACAAAACTATGATTGTCTGCTAACACATATTGCTTATCGAAAGTTCCCGTAATATCAAGGAACAAAATTCTCTGTTATTTGGATGCATCATTTCCAAAGTCACCAACCTAAAATAGTTTCTGTTTGCTTCCACTCCGTATATATTGTCTTTAATATGTTTGACATTATAGTAGCTGATTGTGCTACGGACGTTAAACCTGTCATTAATAACAATAATTCGTAAAAAAATATATACTAATTTTTTTTATAATTTATCCACTACACATTGAGACTCTCAATGTGTTAGAAAAGTTAATAAAATAGTAAAAAAAATGGCATAAGTATGTTGTATATAACACTTACTCTTAATCAAATTTTTGTGAAATGCTAGTTGCAAATAGGATACCATCCCAAGAAAACCAAGCCAGAGAAGGTTTAACTCTTCATCTAAAACTTGAGCATTTCCCTACATTACATTAACACATACATTTTTTAGATTTATAAAAAAAAATGTATAAATAAAACATAAATAAATTAAAGTTGCCATGACATCATGACCTACAAGATTCCCCATGAAGAAAAAAAATGACCAAGGGTAATTTGAAGAATGAGAACTTAGCCATGCCAAAACCTTTTCAATTCCTGGCTATAATTTGGTGTATTATTATTTTTCATCCATTGGGTCCATGAAGAGCTAATACATGGATATCATGCGGAAGTATGTGCCAAAGTCCTCCTAAAGGCTAACACGTTTGATGATCTGCTATATTGAAGTAGAGATACGTGGGCGAGCAAACAAAAAGTAGTACGACAAAAAGGGGTCATAAATAAGGGATGCTTAGGTATCCTCATGAAAACATCACTATACAACAAATAAAACCAACAATTAATAATTAATATAAATTAAAACAATAAAAATAAATTAATATATGAATAATCTTACTCATGAAATGCTCATGGATCCCCTAAAACATCAATAAGCAATCTGAAATCATTAGTTTGATTTATTTCAAGCCCATAGCAGTTGTTCAAAAAGTCGTGTAACACACGTGCAATATTATTATGGATAAACTGAAGATCAAGTCCAATAGTGTCATCACATAATCTTGTAATTTCCCTCTACCGTTTACCACTACTACATTATCCATACTAAATCCATCTTCCGGCTTCTTTGACGATACCAAGTATTGAATAGCTTTAAACATGTCACCGGATAGGAAATATTAACTAAATAAAAATATATAAAAATATAAAAAGTAAATAAAATATGTATTACAAATGATATCAATTCTTGGTTAAGTCTATGTCCGATTACAAGTTGGTGTTGTCGTATCCAATCTTGTAGGCTGATGTGGAGTTAAAAAAATATAATACCTTGTCCAGATTTTACAAAACTATGATTACCAGCTAACACATACTACTTATCCAAAGTTCCCGCAATATCATATGATCGAAATTCTTTGTTATTTGGACACACCGTTTTCAAAGTCACCAACCTAAAATAGTTTCCTTTCGTTTCTGCATCATATCTATTGTCTTTAATATGTTTGACATTATAGTAGCTGATAGTGCTACAAACGTTAAACCTTTCATTAATATCAACAATTCGTAAAATCATATATAGTAATTTTTTTCACAATCTATCCACTGCACATTGAGACTCTAAATGTGTTAGAAAAGTTAATAAAAAAAAATTAAAAAAATGGCCTAAGTATGTTGTATGTAACACTTACTCTTAATCAAATTTATGTGAAATGCTAGTGGCACATAGAATACCATCCCAAGAAAACCAAGCCAAATAAGTTTTAACTCTTCGTCTAAAACTTGAGCATTTCCCTACATTACATTAACACATACATCTTTTAGATTTATCAAAAAAAAAAAAAGTATAAATAAAACATAAATAAATTAATGTTGCCACGACATCATGAGCTATAAGATTCCCCATAAAGAAAAAAAATGACCATGGGTAATTTGAATAATGAGAACATGGCCATGCCAAAACCCATTTCAATTCTTGGCTTTAATTTAGTCTATTATTATTATTAATTTCCATGAAGAGCTAAAACATGGATATCCTCCGGAAATATGTGCCAAAGTCCTCCTAAAGGCCCATACGTTTGATGATCTACTATATTGAAGCAGAGAGACGTGGGCGAGCAAACGAAAAGTAGTTCGACAAGAAGGGGTCATAAATAAGGGATGCTTATGTATGGTAGTAAAAACATCACTATACAACAAATAAAGCCAACAATTAATGATTAATATAAATTAAAACAATAAATAAAAATGAATATATGAATAATCTTACTCACGAAATGCTCGTGGATCCCCTAAAACGTCAATAAGCAATCTGAAATCATTAGTTTGATTTATTTCGAGCCCATAGCAGTTGTTCAAAATGTCGTGTAACACACGTGCAATATTATTATGAATAAACTTAAGATCTAGTCTGATATTGTCATCACATAATCTTGTAATTTCCCTCTTCCGTTCACCATTGCTACATTATCCATACCAAATCCATCTTCCAACTTCTTTGATGATACTAAGTATTGAATTGCTTCAAACATGTCACCGGATAGGAAATATTAATGAAATAAAAATATATTAAATAAAATAAATTAAAAAGTAAATAAAATATGTATTAGAAAAATACTATAGAATTGTTATCAATTCTTGGTTAAGTCTGTGTCCGATTACAAGTTGGTGTTGTCGTATCCAATCTTGTAGGCTGATATGGAGTTAAAAAAATATTATACGTTGTCCAAAGTTTACAAAACTATGATTGCCAGCTAACACATACTGCTTATCCAAAGTTCCCACAATATCAAGGAACGAAATTCTCTGTTATTTGGATGCACCGTTTTCAAAGTCACCAACCTAAAATAGTTTCCTTTTGCTTATGCACCATATATATTGTCTTTAATATGTTTGACATTATAGTAGCTAATAGTGTTACGGACGTTAAACCTGTCATTAATAACAATAATTCGTAAAAAAAATAAAAAAAATGGCATAAGTATGTTGTATGTAACCCCATCTCTTAATCAAATTTATGTGAAATGCTAGTGGCATATAAAATACCATCCCAAGAAAACCAAGCCAAAGAAGGTTTAACTCCTCTTCTCAAACTTGAACATTTCCCTACATTAACACATACATCTTTTAAATTTATTAAAAAAAAATGTATAACTAAAACAGAAATAAATTAAAGTTGCCACAACATCATGAGCTAGAAGATTATGCATAAAGAAAAAAAATGACAAAGGGTAATTTGAATAATGAGAGCTTGGCCATGCCAAAACCCTTTTCAATTCTTGGCTATAATTTTGTCTATTATTCTTTTTCATCCATTGGGTCCATGAAGAGCTAATACATGTGCCAAAGTCCTCCTAAAGGCCCATGCGTTTGATGAGCTGCTATATTGAAGTAGGGATACGTGGGTGAGCAAACGAAAAGTAGTACAGTAAAAAGGGGTCATAAATAAGGGATACTTATGTATGGTCGTGAAAACATCACTGTAAACCAAATAAAACCAACAATTAAGAATTATTATAAATTAAAACAAAAAATAAAAATTAATATATGAATAATCTTATGAAATGCTCGTGGATCCCTTGAAACATCAATAAGCAATCTGAAATCATTAGTTTGATTAATTTCGAGCCTATAGGAGCGGTTCAAAATGTCGTGCAATACTATTTTAGATAAACTGAAGATCAAGTACAATAGTGTCATCACATAATCTTGTAATTTCCCTCTACCATTCACCACTGCTATATTATCAATACAAAATCCATCTTCCAGCTTCTTCTGTGATACCAAGTATTGAATAGCTTCAAACATGTCACCGAATAGGAAATATTAATTAAATAAAAATATATTAAAAAAGTAAAAAATAAAAAGTAAATAAAATATGTATTACAAAAATACTATAGATATAATATCAATTCTTGGTTAAGTTTATGTCCGATTACAAGTTGGTGTTGTCGTATCCAATCTTGTAAGCTGATGTGTAGTTAAAAAAATAGTATACGTTGTCCAAATTTTACAAAACTATGATTACCAGCTAACACATACTGCTTATCCAAAGTTCCCACAATATCATAGGATCGAAATTCTTTGTTATTTGGATGCACCGTTTTCAACGTCACCAACCTCAAATAGTTTCCTTTCATTTATGCGTCATATATATTGTCTTTCATATGTTTGGCATTATAGTAGCTGATAGTGCTACGGACGTTAAACCTTTCATTAATATGAATAATTCAATATATATATATATATAGTAATTTTTCACAATCTATCCACCGCACATTGAGACTCTCAATGTGTTAGAAAAGTTAATAAAAAAAAAAGGCATAAGTATGTTGTTTTTAACACTTACTCTTAATCAAATTTATGTGAAATGCTAGTAGCATATCAAATACCATCCCAAGAAAATCTAGCCATAGAAGGTTTAACTCTTCATCTAAAACATGAGCATTTCCCTACACTACGTTAACACATACATCTTTTAGAATTACAAAAAAAAAAAAAAATGCATAAATAAATAAAAAAAAATAAAGTAAAATTGTCATGACATCATGAGCTCCAAGATTCCCCATGAAGAAAAAAAATGACCAAGGGTAATTTGAATAATGAGAACTTGGCCTTGCCAAAACCCCTTTCCATTTTTGGCTATAATTTCGTCTATTATTATTTTTCACCCATTGGGTCCACGTAGAGCTAATACGTGGATATCCTGCAGAAATATGTGCCAAAGTTCTCCTCAATACCAACACGTTTAATGATATGCTATATCGAAGTAGAGATACGTGGGCGAGCAAAAGAAAAGTAATACGACAAGAAGGGGTCATAAGTAAGGAATGTTTATGTATGGTCGTGAAAACATTAGTGTACAACAAATAAAACCAACAATTAATAATTAATATAAATTAAAACGATAAATAAAAATTAATAAATGAAGAATCTTACTCATGAAATGCCCGTGGATCCATTAAAACATCAATAAACAATCTGAAATCATTAGTTTGATTCATTTCGAGCCCATAGCAGTCGTTCAAAAAGTCGTGCAAGACATATGCAATATTATTATGGATAAACTGAAGATCTAGTCTCATATTGTCATCACATGACCTTGTTATTTTCCTTCTACCATTCACCACTGCTACATTATCCATACCACATCCATTTTCCAGCTTCTTTGATGATACATAGTATTGAATAGCTTCAAACATGTCACCGGATAGGAAATATTAACTAAATAAAAATATATAAAATAAAAAAACATTAAAATGTAAATAAAATATGTATTATAAAAATACCATAGAATCAATATCAATTATTGGTTAAGTCTGTGTCTGATTATAAGTTGGTGTTGTCGTATCCAATATTGTAGGTTGATGTGGAGTTAAAAAAATCTTGTACGTTGTCCAGAGTTTACAAAACTATGATTGCCAGCTAATACATTTTGCTTATCCAAAGTTCCCACAGTATCATAGGAATGAAATTCTTTGTTATTTAAATGCACCGTTTTCAAAGTCACAAGCCTAAAATAGTTTCCTTTTGCTTCTGCTTCATATATATTGTCTTTAATATGTTTGAAATTATAGTAGATGATAATGCTACGTACGTTAAACCTGTCATTAATATCAATAATTCGTAAAAAAAACAGATAGTAATTTTTTGTCACAATCTATCCACTGCACATTGAGACTCTCAATGTGTTAAAAAATATAATAAAAAAATGGCATAAGTGTGTCGTATGTAACACTTACTATTAATCAAATTTATGTGAAATGCTACTATTATATAGAATATCATCCCAAGAAAACCAAGCCAGAGAAGGTTTAACTCTTCGTCTAAACCTTGAGCATTTCCCTACATTACATTAACACATACATCTTTTATATGGATAAAAAAATGTATAAATAAAACAGAAATAAATGAAATTTGTCATGACATCATGAGCTACAAGATTCCCCATGATGAAAAAAAATGACCATGGGTAATTTGAATAATGAGAACTTGGCCATGCTAAAACCCATTTCAATTTTTCGCTTTAATTTAGTCTATTATTATTTTTCATCCATTGGGTCCATGAAGAGCTAATACATGGATATCCTGCAGAAATATGTGCCAAAGTCCTCCTAAAGGCCCACATGCTTGATGATCTGCTATATTGAAGTAGAGATACGTGGGCGATCGAACGAAAAACCGTACGACAAGAAGGGGTGATAAATAAGGGATACTTATGTATGGCCATGAAAACATCACTGTACAACAAATAAAACCAATAACTAATAATTAATATAAATTAAAACAATATTATAATGAAAACTCATGAAATGGTCGTGGATCCCTTCAAACATCAATAAGCAATCTGAAATCATTAGTTTGATTTATTTCCAGCCCATAACAATCGTTCAAAAAGTCGTGCAAGACACGTGCAATATTAATATGGATAAACTGAAGATCTACTCCCATATTGTCATCACATGACCTTGTGATTTTCCCTCTACCGTTCACCACTGCTACATTATCCATACCAAATCAATTTTCTAGCTTCTTTGATGATACCAAGTATTGAATAGCTTCAAACATGTCACCAGATATGAAATATTAACTAAATAAAAATATATAGAATAAAAAAAACATTAAAAAGTAAATAAAATATTTATTTCAAAAATACCGTAGAATTGATATCAATTCTAGCTTAAGTCTATGTCTGATTACAAGTTGGTGTTGTTGTATCCAATCTTGTAGGCAAATGTTGAGTTAAAAAAATATTATACGTTGTCCAGATTTACAAAACTGTGATTCCTAGCTAACACATACTGCCTATCCAAAGTTCCCGCAATATCGTAGGAATGAAATTCACGATTATTTGGATGCACCGTTTTCAAAGTCACCAACCTAAAATAGTTTCCTTTTTCTTCTACGTCATATATATTGTCTTTGATATGTTTGACATTATAGTACCTGATAGTGCTACAGACGTTAAACCTTTCATTAATATCAATTATTCGTAAAAAACTATATAGTAATTTTTTTAACAATCTATCCACTGCACATTGAGACTCTCAGTGTGTTAGAAAAGTTAATAAAAAAAATGGCATAAGTATGTTGTATGTAACACTTAGTCTTAATCAAATTTATGTGAAATGCTAGTAGCATATAGAATATCATCCCAAGAAAACCAAGCCAAAGAAGGTTTAACTCCTTGTCTAAAAGTTCAACATTTCCCTCCATTGCATTAGCACATACATCTTTTAGATTTATAAAAACAAAATAATGTATAAATAAAATAGAAATAAATTAAACTTGCTACGACATCATGAGCTACAAGATTTCCCATCAAAAAAAATAAAATGACAAAGGTTAATTTGAATAATGAGAACTTGGCCATGCTAAAACCTTTTTTAATTCTTGGCTATAATTTGGTATATTATTTTTTTTCACCCATTGGGTCCATGAAGAGCTAATACATGGATATCTTGCAGAAATATGTGCCAAAGTCCTCCTAAAGGTCAACATGTTTGATGATATGCTATATTGAAGCAGAGATACGTGGGCGAGCAAACGAAGAAGGTGTCACAAATAAAGAATACTTATGTATAGTCAGGAAAACATAACTATAATATATGTATATTAAAACAATAAATAAAAATTGATATATGAATAATCTTACTCATGCAATGCTCATCGATCCCTTAAAACATCAATAAGCAAACTAAAATCTTTAGTTTGATTCAAAATGTCGTGCAAGACATGTGCAATATTATTATGGATAAACTGAAGATCTAGTCCCATATTGTCATCACATGACCTTGTGATTTTCCCTCTACCATTCACCACTGCTACATTATCCATACCAAATCCATCTTCCAGCTTCTTTGATGATACCAAGTATTGAATAGATTGAAACATGTCACAAGGTAGGAAATGTTAACTAAATAAAAATATATAAAATAAAAAAAAATATTGAAAAAGTAAACAAAATATTTATTACAAAAATACCGTAAAATTGATATCAATTCTTGCTTATGTCTATGTCCGATTACTAGTTTGTGTTCTCGTATCCAATCTTGTAGGCCGATGTGGAGTTAATAAATAATTATACGTTGTCCAAATTTTACAAAACTATGATAGCCAGTTAACACATACTGCTTATCCAAAGTTGCCGCAATATCATAGGAACAAAATTCTCTGTCGTTTGGATGCACTGTTTCTAAGTCACCAACCTAAAATAGTTTCATTTTCCTTCTGCTTCATATATATTGTCTTTAATATGTCTGGCATTATAGTAGCTGATAGTGCTATATACGTTGAACCTATCATTAATATCAATCATTCGTAAAAAAATATATACTAATTTTGTCACAATCTATCCACTGCACATTGAGACTCTTAAGGTGTTAGTATGTTGAGTGCAACACTTTCTATTAATCAAATGTATGTGAAATGCTAGTACCATATGGAATACCATCCCAAAAAAACAAAGCAAAAAAAGGTTTAACTCTTCGTCTAAAACTTGAGCATTTCCCTACATTACACAAACACATATAACTTTTAGATTTATAAAAAAAAATAATGTAAAAAGAAAATGGAAATAAATTAAACTTGCCACAACATCATCAACTACAAGATTTCCCATGAAAACAAAAAATGACCAAGGAAAGTTTGAATAATGAGAACTTGGCCATGCCAAAACCCTTTTCAATTCTTAGCTATAATTTGGTCTATTATTATTTTTAACCAATTGGGTCCATGAAAAACTAATACATCGATATCCTGTAGAAATATTTGCCAAAGTCCTCATAAAGGCCAACACGTTTGATGATCTGCTATATTGAAATAGAGATACGTGGGTGAGCACACGAAAAGTAGTATGGCAAGAAGGGGTTATAAATAAGGGATGCTTACCTATGGTCGTGAAAAAATCATTGTACCGCGAACAAAACCAATAATTAATAAATAATATAAATTTTAAAAATAAATAAAAAATTAATATGTGAATAATCTTACTCATGAAATGCTCGTGGATCCCTTAAAACATCAATAAGCAATCAGAAATCATTAGTTTGATTTATTTTGAGCCAATAGCAGTTGTTCAAAAAGTCGTGTAACACACGTGCAATACTATAATGGATAAACTGAAGATCTAGTCCCATATTGTCATCACATGACCTTGTGATTTTCCCTCTACCGTTCACCACTACAACATTATCCATATCAAATCCATCTTCCAGCTTCTTTGATGATACCAATAATTGAATAACTTCAAACATGTCATTGGATAGGAAATATTAACTAAACAAAAATATATAAAATAAAAAAACTTGAAAAAGTGAATAAATTATTTATTACAAAAATACCGTAGGATTTATATCAATTCTTAATTAAGTCTATGTCCGATTACAAGTTTGTGTTGTCGTATCCAATCTTGTATGCTGATGCAGAGTTAAAAACCAATTTTACGTTGTCCATATTTTACAAAACTATGATGGTCATCTAACACATACTGCTTATCCAAAGTTCCTGCAATATCATAGGAACAAAATTCTTTGTCGTTTGGATGAACTGTTTTCAAAGTCACCAACCTAAAATAGTTTCCTTTTGCTTCTGCTTCATATATATTGTCTTTAATTGTCTGACATTAGAGTAGCTGATAGTGCTACAGACGTTAAACTTGTCATTAGTATCAATCATTCGTAAAAAAATATATATTTATTTTTTTCACAATCCATCCACTGCACATTGAGACTCTCAAGGTGTTAGAAAAGTTAACAAAAAAAATGGCATAAGTATGTTGAATGCAACACTTTCTATTAATTAATATTATGTGAAATGATAGTATCGTATGGAATACCATCCCAAAAAAACCAAGTAAAAGAAGGTTTAACTCTTCGTCTAAAACTTAATCATTTCCCTACATTACACGAACACATATTACTTTTAGATTTATAAAACATAAATAAATTAAACTTGCTAGGGTGTCATCAACTACAAGATTTCCCCTGAAAACAAAAATGGACCAAGGGTAATTTGAATAATGAGAACTTGGCCATGCCAAAACCTTCAATTTTTGGCTATAATATAGTATATTAATATTTTTAGCCCATTGGGTCCATGAAAAACTAATACATGGATATCCTTCAGAAATATATGTCAATGTCTTCCTAAAGGCGAACACGTTTGATGATCTGCTATATTAAGTAGAGATACGTGGGCGAGGAAACGAAAAAGTAGTAAGACAAAAAGGGGTCATAAATAAGGGATGCTTATGTATGGTCGTGAAAACATCATTGTACAACAAATAAAGCCAACAATTAATAATTAATATAAATTAAAACAATAAATAAAAATTAATATATGCATAATCTTGCTCATGGATCCCTTAAAACATCAATAAGCAATCTGAAATCATTAATTTCACTTATTTCGAGCCCATAGCAGCAGTTCAAAATATCGTGTAACACACGTGCAATATTATGATTGATAAACTGAAAATGTGGTCTCTTATTGTCATCATATAATCTTGTCATTTTCCCTTTACCATTCACCACTACTACATTATCCATACCAAAACATCTTCCAGCTTCTTTGATGATACCAAGTACTGAATAGCTTCAAACATGTCACCAGATAGGAAATATTAACTAAATAAAAATATATAAAATAAAAAAATGTTAAAAAGTAAATAAAATATTTATTACAGAAATACAGTAGAATTGATATCAATTATTGCGTAAGTTTATGTCCTATTACAAGTTGCTTTTCTCGTATCCAATCTTGTAGGCTGATGTGGAGTTAAAAAGCAATTATACACTGTCAAGATTTTACAAAACTATGGTAGCCAGCTAACACATACTTGTTATCCAAAGTTCCTGCACTATCATACGAACAAAATTCTATGTTATTTGGATGCACTATTTTCAAAGTCACCAACCTAAAATAGTTTCCTTTTCTTTCTACTTCATATATATTGTCTTTAACATGTTTCACATTATAGTAGCTGATAGTGCTATGAATGTTAAACTTATCATTAAAATCAATAATTTGTAAAAATTATATACTAATTTTTTTCACAATCTATCCACTACACATTGAGACTCTCAATGTGTTAGAAAAGTTAATAAAAAATAAAAATTAAAAATTAAAAACAAGATATTAAGTAGAATTGATAGCAATTCTTGGTTAATTCTATGTTCGATTACAAGTTGGTATTGTCGTATCCAATCTTGTAGGTTGATGTGGAGTTAAAAACAATTATACGCTGTCTAGATTTTAAAAAACAATGATAGTTCCCACAATATCATAGGAACAAAATTCTCTTTTATTTGGATGCACTGTTTTCAAAGTCACCAACCTAAAATAGTTTCCTTTTGCTTCTGCTTCATATATATTATCTTTAATATGTTTGACATTGTATTAGTTGATAGTGCTAGAAACGTTAAACCTGTCATTAATATCAATAATTCGTAAAAAAAAAATAGATAGTAATTTTTTTCACAATCTATTCACTGCACATTGAGACTCTCAATGTGTTAGAAAAGTTAGTAAAACAATAAAAAAAATGGCATAAGTATGTTGTATGTAACACTTTTTCTAAATCAAATTTTGTGAAATGCTAGTGGCATATAGAATACCATCCCAAGAAAACCAAGCCAAAGAAAGTTTCACTCTTCATCTAAAACTTGAGCATTTCCCTACATTACATTAACACATACATCTTTTAGATTTATAAAAAAAAATGTATAAATAAAACAAAAATAAATTAAAATTGCCACGACATCATGAGCTATAAGGTTCTCCATGAAGAAAAAAAATGACCAAGGGTAATTTGAGTAATAAGAACTTTGCCATGCCAAAACCCTTTTTGATTCTTGGCTATAATTTTGTCTATTATTATTTTTCTTCCATTGGGTCCATGAGGAGCTAATACATGGATATCCTAAAGAAATGTGTGCCAAAGTCCTACTAAAGGTCAACACGTTTGATGATATGCTATATTGAAGTAGAGATACGTGGGCGAGCAAACGAAAAGTAGTACGACAAGTAGGGGTCATAAATAAGGGGTGCTTATGTATGGTCGTGAAACAACAAATAAAACAAACAATTAACAATTAATACAAATTAAAACAACAAATAAAAATTAATATATGAATAATCTTACTCATGGAATACTCGTGGATCCCTTAAAACATAAATAAGCAATCTGAAATCATTAGTTTGGTTTATTTCGAGCCCATAGCAGTTGTTCAAAATATCGTGTAACACGTGCAATATTATTATGGATAAACTGAAGATCTAGTTCCATATTGTCATCACATAATCATGTAATTTTCTCTCTACCGTTGACCACTGCTACATTATCCATACCAAATTCATCGTCCAACTTTTTTGATGATACAAAGTATTGAATAGCTTCAAACATGTCACCGAATAGGAAATAGTAACTAAATAAAAATATATATAAAAAAAAAACATTAAAAAGTAAATAAAATTTTTATTACAAAAATATTGTAGAATTGATATCAATTCTTGCTTAAGTTTATGTCCGATTACAAGTTGGTGTTGTCGTATCCAATGTTGTAGGTTGATGTGGAGTTAAAAAAAAATTTTTACGTTGTCCACATTCTACAAAACTATGATATCCAGCTAATACACACTGCTTATCCAAAGTTCCCACAATATCACAGGGACAAAATTCTCTTTTATTTGGATGCATCGTTTTCAAAGTCACCAACCTAAAATAGTTTCCTTTTGCTTCTGCTTCATATATATTGTCTTTAATATGTTTGGCATTATAGTGGTTGATAGCGCTACTGACGTTCAACTTGTCATTCATATGAATAATTTGTAAACAAAATATATACTAATTTTTTTCACAATCTATCCACTGCACATTGAGATTCTCAATGTGTTAGAAAAGTTGATAAAAAAATAAAAAAGTTGCATAAGTATGTTGTATGTAACACTTAGTCTTAATCAAATTTATGTGAAATGCTAGTAGCGTATTGAAAACCATCCCAAGAAAGCCAAGCCAAATAAGGTTTAACTCTTCATCTAAAACTTGAGCATTTCCATATACTACATTAACACATATATCTTTTAGATTTATAAAAAAAAAAAAATGTATAAATAAATAAAAAATAAATTAAAATTGCCACAACATCATGAGCTACAACATTCCCCATGAAGAAAAAAAAAGGACCAACGGTAATTTGAATAATGAGAAGTTGGCCATGCCAAAACCCTTTTCAATTCTTGGCTATAATTTGGTCTATTATTATTTTTCACCCATTAGGTCCATGAAGAGCTAATACATGGATATCCTGCAGAAATATGTGCCAAAGTCCCCTAAAGGCCAACACGTTTGATGATATGCTATATTGAAGCGGAGATACGTGGGCGAGCAAACGAAAAGTAGTACGGCAACAAGGGGTCATAAATAAGGGATTTTTATGTATGGTAGAGAAAACATCAGTGTACAACAAATAAACCGAATAATTAATATGAATGAAAACTATAAATAAAAATTAATATATGAATAATCTTACTCATGAAATTCTAGTGGATCCCTTAAAACATAAATAAAAAATGTTGTGTAATACATGTGCAATATTATTATGGATAAACTTAAGATCTAATCTCATACTGTCATCACATAATCTTGTAATTTCCCCTCTACCGTTCACCATTAGTACATTATCCATACCAAATGCATCTTCCAGCTTCTTTGCTGATACCAAGTATTGAATAACTTCAAACATGTCATTGGATAAAAAATATTAACTAAATAAAAATATGAAAAATAAAAAAACATTAAAAGTAAGTAAAATATGTATTGCAAAAATACCGTAGAATGGATATCAATTCTTGGTTAAGTCTATGTCCGATTACAAGTCGTTGTTGTCATATCCAATCTTGTAGGCTGATGTTTAGTTAAAAAAATATTATACGTTGTCCAAATTTTACAAAACTAAGATTGCCAACTAACACATACTATTTATAAAAAGTTCCCGCAATATCAAGGAACAAAATTCTTTGTTATTTGGATGCAACATTTTCAAAGTCACCAACCTATAATAGTTTCCTTTTGCTTCTGCTTCATATATATTGTCTTTAATATGTTTGATATTTGTAGTAGTTGATAATGCTACGGACGTTAAACCTGTCATTAATAACAATAATTCATCAAAATGTCATTTGATTTATTTAGAGCCCACACATTTGATGATCTGTAATATTGAAGCAGAGATACGTCGGCGAGCAAACGAAAAATAGTACGATAAGAAGGGGTCATAAATAAGGGATGCTTATGTATGGTTGTGAAAACATCACTATACAACAAATAAAACCAACAATTAATAATTAATATAAATTAAAACAATAAATAAAAATTAATATATGAACAATCTTACACATGAAATGCTTGTAGATCCCTTAAAACATCAATAAGCAATCTGAAATCATTAGTTTTATTTCTTTCAACCCCATAGTAGTTGTTCAAAATGTCGTGTAACACACGTGCAATATTATTATGGATAAACTTAAGATCTAGTCCCATATGGTCATCACATAATCTTGTAATTTCCCGCTACCGTTCACCACTGCTACATTATCCATACTGAATCCATCTTCCAGCTTCTTTGATGATACCAAGTATTCAATAGCTACAAACATGTCACCGGGTAGCAAATGTTAAGCAAATAAAAATATATAAAATAAAAAAACATTAAAAAGTAAATAAAATATTAATTACAAAAATACCGTAGAATTGATATCAATTCTTGCTTAAGTCTATGTCCGATGACAAGTTAGTGTTGTGGTATCCAATCCTGTAGGTTGATGTGGAGTTAAAAAAAAATTATACGTTGTCCAAATTTTACAAAACTATGATAGCCAGCTAACACATACTACTTATCCAAAGTTCCCACAATATCATAGCGATGAAATTCTCTGTTATTTGGATGCACCATTTTCAAAGTCACCCACCAAAATTAGTTTCCTTTTGCTTCTACTTCATATATATTGTCTTGAATATGTTTGACATTATAGTAGGTGATAGTGCTACGGACGTTAAACCTATCATTAATATCAATAATTTGTAAACAAAATAAATACTAATTTTTTTTTTACAATCTATCCACTGCACATTGAGATGCTCACTATGTTAGAAAAGTAGTACGACAAGAAGGCGTCATAAATAAGGGATGCTTATGTATGGTCATGAAAACATCATTGTACAAAAAATAAAACCATCAATTAATAATTAATATAAATTAAAACAATAAATAAAAAATAATATATTATTAATCTTACTCATCAAATGCTCATGGATCCCTTAAAATATCAATAAGCAATCTGAAATCATTAGTTTGATTCATTTCGAGCCCCTAGCATTCGTTCAAAAAGTCGTGCAAGACATGTGCAATATTATTATGGATAAACTGAAGATCTAGTCTCATATTGTCATCACATGACCTTGTGATTTTCCCTCTGTCGTTTACCATTGCTACATTATCCATACCAAATCAATTTTCTAGCTTCTTTGACGATACCAAGTATTGAATTGCTTCAAACATCTCACTGGATAGGAAATCTTAACTAAATAAAAACATATAAAACAAAAAAACATTAAAAAGTAAATAAAATATTTATTACAAAAATACCAAAGAGTTGATATTAATTCTAGCTTAAGTCTATGTCCGATTACAAGTTTGTATTGTCGTATCCAATCTTGTAGGCTGATACAGTGTTAAAAAATAGTTATACGTTGTCCACATTTTACAAAACTATGATAGCCAGCTAACACATACTTCTTATCCAAAGTTCCCGCAATATCATAGGAACGAAATTCTCTGTCGTTTGGATGCACTGTTTTCAAAGTCACCAACCTAAAGTAGTTTCCTTTTGCTTCTGCTTCATATATATTGTCTTTAATATGTCTGATATTATAGTAATTGATAGTGCTACAAACGTTAAACTTGTCATTAATATCAATCATTTGGAAAAAAAATATATACTAATTTTTTTCACAATCTATCCACTACACGTTGAGACTCTCAAGGTGTTAGAAAAGTTAATTAAAAAAATGGCATAAGTATGGTGAATGCATCACTTTTTATTAATCAAACTTATGTGAAATGATAGTACCATATGGAATACCATCCCAAAAAAAACAAGCAAAAGAAGGTTTAACTCTTCATGTAAAACTTGAGCATTTCCCTACATTACATAAACACATATATCTTTTAGATTTATAAAAAAATAATAATGTATTAATAAAATAGAAATAAATTAAACTTGCCACAACATCATCAACTACAAGATTTCCCATGAAAACAAAAAATGATCATGTGTAATTTGAATAATGAGAACAAGGCCATGCTAAAACCCTTTTCAATTATTGGCTATAATATGGTATATTACTATGTTTAACCCATTGCGTCCATGAAAAACTAATACATGGATATCTTGCATAAATATTTGCCAAAGTCCTCCTAAAAGCCAACACGTTTGATGATATGCTATATTGAAGTAGAGATACGTGGGCGAGGAAATGAAAAGTAGTAGGACAAGAAGGGCTCATAAATAAGGGATTCTTATGTATGGTCGTGAAAACATCATTCTACAACAAGTAAAACAAACAATTAATAATTAATATAAATTAAAACAATAAATAAAAATTAATATATGAATAATCTTACTCATGACATGATCGTGGATCCCTTAAAACATCAATAAGCGATCTGAAATCATTAGTTTGATTCATTTTGAGCCCATAGAAGTCGTGCAAGACACTTGCAATATTATTATGGATAAATTGAAGATCTAGTCCCATATTGTCATCACATGACCTTGGGATTTTCCCTCTACCGTTGACTAGTGCTACATTATCCATACCAAATCCATCTCCCAGCTTCTGTGATGATAACAAGTATTTAATAGCTTCTAACATGTCAACGGATAGGAAATTTTATCTAAATTAAAATATATAAAATAAAAAAACATTAAAAAGTAAATAAAATATTTATTATTAAAATACCGTAGAAATGATATCAAATCTAGCTTAAGTCTATGTATGATTACAAGTTTGTGTTGTCGTATCCAATCTTGTAGGCTGCTATGGAGTTAAAAAACAATTATACATTGTCCAAATTTTACTAAACTATGATAGCCAGCTAACACATACTGCTTAATTCCCGCAATATCATAGGAATGAAATTCTTTGTCGTTATGATGCACTGTTTTCAAAGTCACCATTCTAAAATAGTTTCCTTTTCCTTCTACTTCATATATATTGTCTTTAATATTTATGACATTATAGTAGCTGATAGTGCTATAGACGTTAAACTTGTCATTAATATCAATCATTCGTAAAAAAATATATACTATTTTTTTTCACAATCTATCCACTGCACATTGAGACTCTCAAGGTGTTAGAAAAGTTAATAAAAAAAATGGCATAAGTATGTTGAATGCAACACTTTCTATTAATCAAACTTATGTGAAATGATAGTACCATATCGAATACCATCCCAAAAAAACCAAGCAAAAGAAGGTTTAACTCTTCATCTAAAACTTGAGAATTTCTCTACATTACATAAGCACATATATGTTTTAGATTGATAAAAATAATAATAATGTATTAATAAAACAGAAATAAATTAAACTTGCCACGACATCATCAGCTACAAGATTTCCCATAAAAACAAAAAATGACCAAGTGTAATTTGAATAATGAGAACTTGACCATGCTAAAACCCTTTTCAATTCCTGGCTATAATATGGTATATTATTATTTTTTACCCATTGCGTCCATGAAAAACTAATACATGGATATCGTGCAGAAATATTTGCCAAAGTCCTCCTAAAAGCCAACACGTTTGATGATCTGCTATATTGAACTAGAGATATGTGGGCGAGCAAACGACAAGTACTATGACAAGAAGGGGTCATAAATAAGAAATGCTTATGTATGGTCGTGAAAACATCATTGCACAACAAATAAAACCATCAATTAATAATTAATATAAGTTAATACAATAAATAAAAATTAATATATTAATAATCTTACCCATGAAATGCTCGTGGATCCCTTAAAACATCAATAAGCAATCTGAAATCATTAGTTTGATTCATTTCGAGCCCATAACAGTTGTTCAAAAAGTCGTTCAACACACGTGCAATATTATTATGGATAAACTGAAGATCTAGTCCCATATTATCATCACATAATCTTGTAATTTTCCCTCTACCGTTCACTACTGCCACATTATCCATACAAAATGCATCTTCTAGCTTCTTTGATGAAACAAAGTATTGAATAGCTTCAAACATGTTACTGGATAGGAAACATTAACTAAATAAAAATATATAAAATACAAAAAATTTAAAAGTAAATAAAATATTTATTACAAAAATACATTAGAATTGATATCAATTATTGGTTAAGTCTATGTCCGATTACAAGTTGGTGTTGTCGTATCCAATGCTATAGGCTGATGTGGAGTTAAAAAATTTTTTACATTGTCCAGATTTTACAAAACTATGATAGCCAACTAACACATACTGCTTATCCAAAGTTCCCGCAATATGATAGGGACAAAATTCTCTGTTATTTATATGCACCATTTCCAAAGCCACCAACCTAAAATAGTTTCCTTTTGCTTCTGCTTCATATATATTGTCTATAATATGTTTGACATTATAGTAGTTGATAGTGCTACGAACGTTAAACCTATCCTTAATATCAATAATTCGTAAACAAAATATATAGTAATTTTTTTCACAATCTATCCACTGCACATTGAGACTCTCAATGTGTTAGAAAATTTAATAAAAAAAATAAAAAATGGCATAAGTATGTCATATATAACACTTACTCTTAATCAAATTTACGTGAAATGCTAGTAGCATATCACATACCATCCCAAGAAAACCAAGCCAAAGAAGGTGTAACTCTTCGTATAAAACTTGAGCATTTCCCTACACTACATTAACACATACATCTTTTAGATTTATAAAAAAAGATGCAGAAATAATTTTAAATTGCCACAACATCATGTGCTACAAGATTCCTTATGAAGAAAAAAAATGACCAACAGTAATTTGAATAATGAGAACTTGGCCATGTCGAAACCCTTTTCAATTCTTGGCTATAATTTGGTCTATTATTATTTTTCACCCATTGTGTCCATGAAGAGCCAATACATGGATATCTTGCAGAAATATGTGCCAAAGTCCTCCTAAAGGCCAACACGTTTGATGATATGCTATATTGAAGCAGAGATATGTGGCCGAGCAAACGACAAGTAGTACGACAATAAGGGGTCATAAATAAGGGATGCTTGTGTGTGGTCATGAAAACATCTGTGTACAACAAATAAACCCAATAATTAATAATTAATATAAATTAAAATAGTAAATAAAAATTAATATATGAATAATCTTACTCATCAAATACTCGTGGATCCCTTAAAACCTCAATAAGCAATCTGAAATCATTAGTTTGGTTTATTTCGAGCCCATAGCAGTTGTTCAAAATATTGTGTAACACGTGCAATATTATTATGGATAAACTGAAGATCTAGTCCCATTTTGTTATCACATAATCATGTAATTTTCTCTCTACCGTTCACCACTGCTACATTATCCATACCAAATTCATCTTCCAGCTTCTTTGATGATACAAAGTATTGAATAGCTTCAAACATGTCACCGAATAGGAAATAGTAACTAAATAAAAATATATAAAAAAAACATTAAAAAGT
This sequence comes from Vitis vinifera, assembly GCF_030704535.1. Lineage (NCBI taxonomy): Eukaryota > Viridiplantae > Streptophyta > Magnoliopsida > Vitales > Vitaceae > Vitis > Vitis vinifera. Next base: position 5,389,614 of record NC_081819.1, read on the forward strand.
AAATAAAATTTTTATTACAAAAATATTGTAGAATTGATATCAATTCTTGCTTAAGTCTATGTCCGATTACAAGTTGGTGTTGTCGTATCCAATGTTGTAGGCTGATGTGGAGTTAAAAAACAATTTTACGTTGTCCAGATTTTACAACACTATGATAGCCAGCTAACACATATTGCTTATCCAAAGTTCCCGCAATATCATAGGGACGAAATTCTCTATTATTTGGATGCATCGTTTTCAAAGTCACAAACCTAAAATAGTTTCCTTTTGCTTCTACTTCATGTATATTGTCTTTAATATGTTTGACATTATAGTAGCCGATAGTGCTACAAACGTTAAACCTGGAATACTGTTTCCAAAGTATGTTAAATGCAACACCTTCTATTAATCAAATTTATGTGAAATGATTGTACCATATGGAATACCATCCCAAAAAAAACGAGCAAAAGAAGGTTTAACTCTTCATGTAAAACTTGAGCATTTCCCTACATTACATAAACACATATATCTTTTAGATTTATAAAAAAATAATAATGTATTAATAAAATAGAAATAAATTAAACTTGCCACAGCATCATCAACTACAAGATTTCCCATGAAAACAAAAAATGACCATGTGTAATTTGAATAATGATAACATGGCCATGCTAAAACCCTTTTCAATTCTTCGCTATAATATGATATATTATTATTATTAACCCATTGCGTCCATGAAAAACTAATACATGGATATCCTGCAGAAATATTTGCCAAAGTCCTCCTAAAGTCCAACACGTTTGATGATATCCTATATTGAAGTAGAGATTCATGGGCGAGCAAACGAAAAGTAGTACGACAAGTAGGGGTCATAAATAAGGGATGATTATGTATGGTCTTGGTAACATCATTGTATAACAAATAAAACCATCAATTAATAATTAATTTAAATTAAAACAATAAATAAAAATTAATATATGAATAATCTTACTCATGAAATGCTCGTGGATCCCTTAAAACATCAATAAAAAATCTGAAATCATTAGTTTGATTCATTTTAAGCCCATAACAGTCGTTCAAAAAGTCGTCCAAGACACGTGCAATATTATTATGTATAAACTGAATATCTAGTCCCATATTATCATCACATGATCTTGTAATTTTCCCTCTACCGTTCACCACTGCTACATTATCCATACCAAATGCATCTTCCAATGTATTGAATAGCTTCAAACATGTTACTGGATAGGAAACATTAACTAAATAAAAATATATAAAAGAAAAAAAGGTTAAAAAGTCAATAAAATATTTATTACAAAAATATCGTAGAATTGATATCAATTCTTGGTTAAGTCTATGTCCGATTACAAGTTGGTGTTGTCGTATCCAATGTTGTAGGTTGATGTGGAGTTAAAAAACAATTTTATGTTGTCCAAATTTTACAAAACTATGATAGCCAGCTAACACATACTGCTTAACCAAAGTTGTTGTAATATCATAGGAACAAAATTCTTTGTCGTTTGGATGCACCGTCTCCAAAGTTACCAACCTAAAATAGTTTCCTTTTGCTTCTACTCCATATATATTGTCTTTAATATGTTTGACATTATAGTAGCTGATAGTGCTATGGACTTTAAACCTGTCATTAATAACAATAATTCGTCAAAATGTCATTTGATTTATTTCGAGCCCACACATTTGATGATCTGCTATATTGAAAGAGAGATACGTGGGCGAGCAAACGAAAAGTAATACGACAAGAAGGGGTCATAGATAAGGGATGCTTAAGTATGGTCATGAAACCATCACTATACAACAAATAGAACCAACAATTAATAAATAATATAAATGAAAACAATAAATAAAAATTAATATATGAACAATCTTGCACATGAAATGCTTGTAGATCCCTTAAAACATCAATAAGCAATCTGAAATCATTAGTTTTATTTATTTCGAACCCACAGTAGATGTTAAAAATGTCGTGTAACACACGTGCAATGTTATTATGGATAAACTTAAGATCTAGTCCCATATTGTCATCACATAATCTTGTAATTTCCCGATACCGTTCACCACTACTACATTATCCATACTGAATCCATCTTCCAGCTTCTTCGATGTATTGAATTACTTCAAACATGTCACCGAATAGGAAATGTTAACAAATAAAAATATATTAAATAAAATAAATTAAAAAGTAAATAAAATATGTATTACAAAAATACCGAAGAATTGATATCAATTATTGGTTAAGTCTATGTCCGATTAAAAGTTAGTGTTGTCGTATCCAATCGTGTAGGCTGATGTGGAGTTAAAAAAAATTATACGTTTTCTAGATTTTACAAAACTATGATAGCCAGCTAACACATACTGCTTATCCAAAGTTCCTAGAATATCATAGGGACGAAATTCTCTATTATTTGGATGATCGTTTTCAAAGTCACCAACCTAAAATAGTTTCCTTTTACTTCTGCCTCATACATATTGTCTTTATTATGTTTGACATTCTAGTAGCTGACAGTGCTACGGACGTTAAACCTATTATTAATATCAATAATTTGTAAACAAAATATATAGTAATGTTTTTTACAATCTATCCATTGCACATTGAGACTCTCACTGTGTTACAAAAGTTAATAAAAAAAAATGGCATAAGTATGTTGTATGTAACACTTACTTTTAATCAAATTTATGTGAAATGCTAGTAGCATATCGAATACCATCCCAAGAAAACCAAGCCAAAGAAGGTTTAACTGTTCATCTAAAACTTGAGCATTTCCCTATACTACATTAATACATACATCTTTTAGATTTATATAAAAAAAAATTATAAAGTATAAATAAATCAGAAATAAATTAAAATTGACAATACATCATGAGCAACAAGATTCCCCATGAAGAAAAAAAATGACCAACGGTAATTTGAATAATGAGAACTTGGTCATGCCAAAACCCTTGTCAATTCTTGGCTATAATTTGGTCTATTATAATTTTTTCACCCATTGTGTCCATGAAGAGCTAATACAAGGATATCTTGCAAAAATATGTGCCAAAGTCCTCCTAAAGGCCAATACGTTTGATGATATGCTATATATGTTGAAGAAGAGATATATGGGCCAGCAAACGAAAAGTAGTACTGCAATAAGGGGTCATAACTAAGGGGTGGTTATGTATGGTCATGAAAACATCTATGTACAACAAATAAACCCAATAATTAATAATTAATATAACTTAAAACAATAAATAAAAATTAATATATGAATAATCTTACTCATGAAATGCTCGTGGATCCCTTAAAACCTCAATAAGCAATCTGAAATCATTAGTTTGGTTTATTTCGTGCCCATATCAGTTGTTCAAAATGTCGTGTAACACAAGTGCAATATTATTATGGATAAACTTAAGATCTAGTCCCATATTGTCATCACATAATCTTATAATTTCCCTCTATCATTCACCACTACTACATTATCCAAACCAAATCCATCTTCCAGCTTCTTTGATGATATCAAGTATTGAATTGCTTCAAACATGTCATCGAATACGAAATATTAACCAAATAAAAATATATAAAATAAATAAAATATGTATTATAAAAATACCGAAGAATTGATATCAATTCTTGGTTAAGTCTATGTCCGATTACAAGTTAGTGTTGTCGTATCCAATCTTGTAGGCTGATGTGCAGTTAAAAAAAAATTTATATGTTTTCCAGATTTTGCAAAACTATGATAGCCAGCTAACACATACTGCTTATCCAAAGTTCCCACAATATCCTAGGGACAAAATTCTTTATTATTTCGATGCACCGTTTTCAAAGTCACCCACCTAAAATAGTTTCCTTTTGCTTCTGCCTCATATATAGTGTCTTTATTATGTTTGACATTATAGTAGCTGGTAGTGGTACGGACGTTAAACCTGTCATTAATATCAATAATTCGTAAACAAAATATATAGTAATTTTTTTTACAATCTATCCACTCCACATTGAGACTCTCACTGTGTTACAAAAGATAATTCAAAAAGAAAAAAAATGGCATAAGTATGTTGTATGTAACACTTAATTTGAATCAAATTTATGTGAAATGCTAGTAGCATATCGAATACCATCCCAGGAAAACCAAGCCAAAGATGGTTTAACTCTTCGTCTAAAACTTGAGCATTTCCCTATACTACATGAACACATATATCTTTTAGATTTATATAAAAAAAATGATAAAGTATAAATAAATCAGAAATAACATAAAATTGACAATACATCATGAGCTACAAGATTCCCCATGAAGAAAAAAAACGACCAACGACAATTTGAATAATGAGAACTTGGCCATGCCAAAACCCTTTTCAATTCTTGGCTATAATTTGGTCTATTATAATTTTTTCACCCATTGTGTCCATGAAAAGCTAATACAAGGATATCCTCCAGAAATATGTGCCAAAGTCCTCCTAAAGGCCAATACGTTTGATGATATGCTATGTTGAAGAAGAGATATATGGGTCAGCAAACGAAAAGTAGTACTGCAATAAGGGGTCATAACTAAGGGATGCTTATGTCTGGTCATGAAAACATCTATGTACAACAAATAAACCCAATAATTAATAATTAATATAACTTATAACAATAAATAAAAATTAATATATGAATAATCTTACTCATGAAATGCTCGTGGATCCCTTAAAACCTCAATAAGCAATCTGAAATCATTAGTTTGATTTATTTCGTGCCCATATCAGTTGTTCAAAATGTCGTGTAACACAAGTGCAATATTATTATGGATAAACTTAAGATCTAGTCCCATATTGTCATCACATAATCTTATAATTTCCCTCTATCATTCACCACTACTACATTATCCATACCAAATCCATCTTCCAGCTTCTTTGATGATACCAAGTATTGAATTGCTTCAAACATGTCACCAAATAGGAAATATTAACCAAATAAAAATATATAAAATAAAATAAAATATGTATTATAAAAATACCGAAGAATTGATATCAATTCTTGGTTAAGTCTATGTCTGATTACAAGTTAGTGTTGTCGTATCCAATCTTGTAGGCTGATGTGCAGTTAAAAAAAAAATTATATGTTTTCCAAATTTTGCAAAACTATGATGGCCAGCTAAAAAATACTACTTATCCAAAGTTCCCACAATATCATAGGGACAAAATTCACTATTATTTGGATGCACCGTTTTCAAAGTCACCAACCTAAAATAGTTTCCTTTTGCTTCTGCCTCATATGTAGTGTCTTTATTATGTTTGACATTATAGTAGCTGGTAATGGTATGGACGTTAAACCTGTCATTAATATCAATAATTCGTAAACAAAATATGTAGTAATTTTTTTTAGAATCTATCCACTACACATTGAGACTCTCACTGTGTTACAAAAGTTAATAAAAAAAAAATGGCATAAGTATGTTGTATGTAACACTTACTTTGAATCAAATTTATGTGAAATGCTAGTAGCATATCAAATACCATCCCAGGAAAACCAAGCCAAAGAAGGTTTAACTGTTCATCTAAAACTTGAGCATTTCCCTATACTACATTAACACATACATCTTTTAGATTTCTATGAAAAAAATAGTTAAGTATAAATAAATCAAAAATAAATTAAAATTGACAATACATCATGAGTTAAGAGATTTCCCATGAAGAAAAAAAATGACCAACGACAATTTGAATAATAAGAACTTGGCCATGCCAAAACCCCTTTTAATTCTTAGCTATAATTTGGTCCAATATAATTTTTTCACCCATTGTGTCCATGAAGAGCTAATAGAAGGATATCCTGCAGAAACATGTGCCAAAGGCCTCCTAAAGGCCAACACGTTTAATGATATTCTATGTTGAAGTAGAGATACGCGGGCGAGCAAACGAAAAGTAGTACGACAATAAGGGGTCATAAATAAGGGATGCTTATGTGTGGTCGTGAAAACATCAATGTACAACAAATAAACCCAATAGTTAATAATTAATATAAATTGAAAAATATATATATATGAACAATCTTACTCAAAAAATGCTTGTGGATCCCTTAAAGCCTCAATAATGTCGTGCCCATATCAGCTGTTCAAAATGTCGTGTAACACAAGTGCAATATTATTATGGATAAACTTAAGATCTAGTCTCATATTGTCATCACATAATCTTGTAATTTCCCTATATCGTTCACCACTACTACATTATCCATACCAAATCCATCTTCCAGCTTCTTTGATGATACCAAGTATTGAATTGTTTCAAACATGTCACCGAATAGGAAATATTAACCAAATAAAAATATATAAAATAAAAAAATTCAAAAGTAAATAAAATATGTATTATAAAAATGCAGAAGAATTGATATCAATTCTTGGTTGAGTCTATGTCCGATTACAAGTTAGTGTTGTCGTATCCAATCTTGTAGGCTGATGTGGAGTTAAAAAAAAATTATACGTTTTCTAGATTTTACAAAACTATGATCGCCAGTTAACACATACTGCTTATCCAAAGTTCCCACAATATCGTAGGGACGAAATTCTCTCTTATTTGGATGCACCGTTTTCAAAGTCACCAACCTAAAATAGTTTCCTTTTGCTTCTGGCTCATATATATTGTCTTTATTATGTATGACATTACAGCAGCTGGTAGTGGTACGGACGTTAAACCTGTTATTAATATCAATAATTCGTACACAAAATATATAGTAATTTTTTTTTAATCTATCCACTACACATTGAGACTCACTGTGTTAGAAAAGTTAATAAAAAAAAAATGGCATAAGTATGTTGTATGTAACACTTACTTTGAATCAAATTTATGTGAAATGCTAGTAGCATATCGAATACCATCCTAAGAACACCAAGCGAAAGAAGGTTTAACTCTTCGTCTAAAACTTGAGCATTTTCCTATACTACATTAACACATACGTCTTTTAGATTTATAAAAAAAATGTATAAATAAATCAAAAAGAAAACAAAATTCCCAGGACATCATGAGCTACAAGATTCCCCATGAAGAAAAAAAATGACCAATAGTAATTTGAATAATGAGAACTTGGCCATGCCCCATTTTCAATTCTTGGCTATAATTTGGTCTATTATTATTTTTCACCCATTGGGTCCATGAAGAGCTAATATATGGATATCCTGCATAAATATGTGCCAAAGTCCTCTTAAAGGCCAGCACGTTTGATGATATGTTATATGGAAGTAGAGATACGTAAGCGAGCAAACGAAAAGTAGTACGGTAAGAAGGGGTGATAAATAAGGGATGCTTATGTATGGTCGTGAAAACATCAGTGCACAACAAATAAAACGAATAATTAATAATTAATATAAATTAAAACAATAAATTAAAATTAATATTTGAATAATCTTATTCATGAAATGCTCATGGATCCCTTAAAGCATCAATAAGCAATCTGAAATCATTAGTTTGATTCATTTCGAGCCCATAGCGGTTGTTCAAAATGTCGTGTAACACACGTGTAATATTATTATGGATAAACTAAAGATCCAGTCCCATATTGTCATCACATAATCTTGTAATTTTCCCTTTACCATTCACCACTACCACATTATCCACACCAAATTCATCGTCCAGGTTCTTTGATGACACAAAGTATTAAATAGCTTCAAACATGTTACCGGATAAGAAATATTAAATGAATAAAAATATATAAAATAAAAAAACGTTAAAAAGTAAATAAAATATTTATTACAAAAATACCTTAGAATTTATATGAATTCTTGCTTAAGTCTATGTCCGATGACAAGTTGGTGTTGTCGTATCCAATATTGTAGGCTAATGTGGAGTTAAAAATCAATTATACGTTGTCCATATTTTACAAAACTATGATAGCCAGCTAACACATACTGCTTATCCAAAGTTCCTGCAATATAATAGGGACTAAAGTCTCTGTTATTTGGATGCAACGTTTTCAAAGTCACCAACCTAAAATAGTTTCCTTTTGTTTCTACTTCATATATATTGTCTTTAATATGTTTCACATTATAGTAGTTGATAGTGCTACGGACGTTAAACCTATCATTAATATCAATAATTCGTAAAAAAAAATATAAAGTAATTTTTTTCACAATTTATCCATTGCGCATTGACACTCTCAATATGCTAGAAAAGTTAATAAAAAAATAAAAAATGACCTAAGTATGTTGTATGTAACACTTACTCTTAATCAAATTTATGTGAAATTCTAGTGGCATATCGAATACATCCAAAAAAAACCTAGCCAAAGAAGGTTTGACTCTTCATATAAACTTGCGCATTTCCATAGACTATATTCACACATATGTCTTTTAGATTTATAAAAAAAATAATGCATAAATAAATCAGAAAGAAAGTAAAATTGTCACGACATCATGAGCTACAAGATTCCCCATGAAGAAAAAAATGACCAAGGGTAATTTGAATAATGAGAACTTGGCTATGCCAAAACCCTTTTCAATTCTTGGCTATAATTTGGTCTATTATTATTTTTCATTCATTGGGTCCATGAAGAGCTAATACATGGATATCCTGCAGAAATATGTGCCAAAGTCCTCTAAAGACCCACATGTTTGATGATCTTCTATATTGCAGCAGAGATACGAAACGAAACGTAGTATGACAAGAAGGGGTCATAAATAAGGGTTGCTTATGTATGGTCGTGAAAACATCACTGTACTACAAATAAAACCAACAATTAATAATTAGTTTAAATTAAAACAATAAATAAAAATTAATATATGAATAATTTTACTCATGAAATGCTCGTGGATCCCTTAAAACATCAATAAGTAATCTGAAATGATTAGTTTGATTTATTTCGAGCCCATAGCAGTTGTTCAAAATGTTGTGTAACACACGTTCAATATTATTATGGATAAACTTAGGATCTAGTCCTATATTGTCATCACATAATCTAGTAATTTCCCTTTACCGTTCACCACTGCTACATTATCCATACCAAATCCATCTGCCAAGTTCTTTGATGATACTAAGTATTGAATAACTTCAAACATGTCACTGGATAGGAAATATTAACTAGATGAAAATATATAAAATAAAAGAAAATTTAAAAGTGAATAAAATATGTATTACAAAAATACCGTAAAATTGATAACAATTCTTGGTTAAGTCTATGTCTGATTACAAGTTGCCATTGTCGTATCCTATCTTGTAGCCTGATGTGGAGTTAAAATAATATTATACGTTGTCCAGATTTTACAAAACTATGATTACCAGCTAACACATACTGCTTATCCAATGTTCCCGCAATATCATAGGAACGAAATTCTCTTTTATTTGGATGCACCGTTTTCAAAGTCACCAACCTAAGATAGTTTCCTTTTGCTTATACTTCATACATACTGTCTTTACTATGTTTGATATTATAGTAGCTGATAGTGTTATGGACGTTAAACCTGCCATTAATATCAAAAATTCGTAATAGGATATAGTAATTTTTTTCACAATCTATCGACTGCACATTGAGACTCTCAATGTGTTAGAAAAGTTAATTAAAAAAAATTAAAATATGGCATAAGTATGTTGTATGTAACACTTACTCTTAATCAAATTTATGTGAAATACTAGTAGCATATCAAATACCATGTCAAGAAAACCTAGCCAAAGAAGGTTTAACTCTTCTTCTAAAACTTTCGAATTTTCCTACACTACATTAACACATACATCTTTTAGATTTATATAAAAAAAAACTAATGCATAAATAAATTAGAAAGAAAGTAAAATTGTCACGACATCATGAGCTACAAGATTCCCCATGAAGAAAAAAATGACCATGGGTAATTTGAATAATGAGTACTTGGTCATGCCAAAACCCTTTTCAATTCTTGGCTATAATTTGGTCTATTATTATTTTTAACCCATTGGGTCCATGAAGAGCTAATGCATGGATATCATGTGCCAAAGTCCTCCTAAAGGCCAACACGTTTGATGATCTGCTATATCAAAGAAGAGATATGTGGGCGAGCAAAGAAAAAGTAGTACAGTAAGAAGGGGTCATAAATAAGGGATGCTTATGTATAGTCGTGAAAACATCTCTGTGCAACAAGTAAAACCAACAATTAATAATTAATATAAATTAAAACAATAAATAAAAATTAATATATGAACAATCTTACTCATGAAATGCTCGTGGATCCCTTAAAACATCAATAAATGATTTGAAATCATTAGTTTGATTTATTTCGAGCCCATAGCAATTGTTCAAAATGTCGTGTAATACACGTGCAATATTATTATGGATAAACTGAAGATCTAGTCCCATATTTTCATCACATAATCTTGTAATTTCCCTCTACTGTTCACCACTGCTACATTATCCATACCAAATCCATCTTTCAGGTTCTTTGATTATACCAAGTATTGAATAGCTTCAAACAAGTCATTGGATAGTAAATATTAACTACATAAAAATATATAAAAGAAAAAAACAATAAAAAGTAAATAAAATATGTATTACAAAAATACTGTAGATTGATATCAATTCTTGGTTAAGTCTATATCCGATTAGAAGTCAGTGTTGTCGTATCCAATCTAGTACGCATATGTGGAATTAAAAAAATATTCTACGTTGTCTAGATTTTACAAAACTACGATTGCCAACTAACACATATTGCTTATCCAAAGTTCCCAAAATATCATAGGAACCAAATTCTTTGTTATTTGGATATACCGTTTTCAAAGTCGCCAACCTAAAATAGTTTCCTTTTGTTTCTGCTTCATATATATTGTCTTTAATATGTTTGACATTATAGTAGCTGATAGTGCTACGGAGGTTAAACCTGTCATTAATGTCAATAATTCGTAAAAAACTATATAGTAATTTTTTTCAAAATCTATCCACTACACATTGAGGCTCTCAATGTGTTAGAAAAGTTAATAAAAAAAAACAAAAAAATGGCATAAGTATGTTGTATGTAACACTTACTGTTCATCAAATTTATGTGAAATGCTAGTAGCATATACAATACCATTCCAAGAAAACCTAACTAAAGAAGGTTTAACTCTTCGTCTAAAACTTGAGCATTTCCATGCAATACATTAACACATACATCTTTTAGATTTAGAAAAAAAAAATAATGTATAAATAAAATAGAAATAAATTAAATTTTCCATGACATCATGAGCTACAAGATTCCACATGAAGAAAAAAAATGACCAAAAGTAATTTGAATAATGAGAACTTGGCCATGCCGAAACCCTTTTCCCTTCTTGGCTATAATTTGGTCTATTATTATTTTCCATCCATTGGGTCCATGAAGAGCTAATACATGGATATCCTGCTGAAATATATGTCAAAGTCCTCCTAAAGGCCTACACGTTTGATGATCTGCTATATCGAAGCAGAGATACGTGGGCGAGCAAACGAAAAGTAGTACGATAAGAAAGGGTCATAAATAAGGGATGCTTATGCATGGTCGTGAAAACATCACTGTACACCAAATAAAACCAACAATTAATAATTAATATAAATTAAAACAATAAATAAAAATCAATATATGAATAATCTTACTCAAAATGCTCGTGGATCCCTGCAAACATCGATAAGCAATCTGAAATCATTAGTTTGATTTATTTTGAGCCCATAGCAGTTGTTCAAAATGTCGTGTAAAATACGTGCAATATTATTATGGATAAACTTAAGATCTAGTCCCATATTGTCATCCCATAATCTTGTAAGTTCTATCTACCGTTCACCACTGCTACATTATCCATACCAAATCCATGTTCCAACTTCTTTGTTGATACCAAATATTGAATAGCTTCAAACATGTCATCGGATAGGAAATATTAACTAGATAAAAATATATAAAATAAAAAAAAATTAAAAAGTAAATAAAATATGTATTACAAAAATACCGTAGAATTGATATCAATTCTTGGTTAAGTCTATGTCCGATTACAAGTTGGTGTTGTTGTATCCAATGTTGTAGGCTGATGTGGAGTTAAAAAAATATTATACGTTGTCCAAATTTTACAAAACTATGATTGCCAGCTAACACATACTGCTTATCCAAAGTTCCCACAATATCATAGGAACGAAATACTCTGTTATTTGGATGCAACGTTTTTAAAGTCAACAACCTAAAATAATTTCCTTTTGCTTCCGCTTTATATATATTGTCTTTAATATGTTTGACATTATAATAGCTGATAGTACTACGAATGTTAAACCTGTCATTAATATCAATAATTTGTAAAAAAATATATAGTAAATTTTTTCACAATCTATCCACTACACATTGAGACTCTCAATGTGTTAGAAAAGTTAATAAAAAAAATGGCATAAGTATGTTGTATGTAACACTTACTCTTAATCAAATTTATGTGAAATGCTAGTAGCATATTGAATACCATCCAAAGAAAACCTAGCCAAAGAAGGTTTAACTCTTTGTCTAAAACTTTAGCATTTTGCTTAACTACATTAACACATACATTTTTTAGATTTATATAAAAAAAAAACAATGCATAAATAAATCATAAATAAAGTAAAATTGCCATGACATCATGAGTTGCAAGACTCCCCATGAAGAAAAAGAATGACCAAGTGTAATTTGAATAATGAGAACTTGGCAATGCCAAAACCCTTTTTCATTTTTGGGTATAATTTGGCCTATTATTATTTTACACCCATTGGGTCCATGAAGAGCTAATACATGTATATCCTGCCGAAATATGTGCCAAAGTCCTCCTAAAGGCCAACACATTTGATGATATGCTAAATTGATACAGAAATACGTGGGCGAGCAAACGAAAAGTAGGTTGACAAGAAGGGGTCATAAATAAGGGATGCTTATGTATGGTCGGGAAAACATCACTGTAAACCAAATAAAACCAACAACTAATAATTAATATAAATTAAAACAATAAATAAAAAACAATATATGAATAATCTTACTCATGAAATGCTCTCGGATCCCTTAAAACATCAATAAGCAATATAAAATCATTAGTTTGATTCATTTCGAGCCCATAGCAATTGTCCAAAAAGTCGTGAAAGACACGTGCAATATTATTATGCATAAACTAAAGATCTAGTCCCATATTTTCATCACATGACCTTGAGATTTTCCTTCTACCATTCACCACTGCTACATTATCCATACCAACTCCATCTTCCAGCTTCTTTGATGATACCAAGTATTGAATAGCTTTAAACATGTCACCGGATAGAAAATATTAACTAAATAAAAATATATAAAATAAAAAACATTAAAAAGTAAATCAAATATGTCTTATAAAAATACCGTAGAATCGATATCAATTCTTGGTTAAGTCTATGTCTAATTATAAGTGGTTGTCGTATCCAATCTTGTAGGCTGATGTGGAGTTAAAAAAATATTATAAGTTGTCTAGATTTTACAAAACTATGATTGCCAGCTAACACATACTTCTTATCCAATGTTCCCACAATATCATAGGAACAAATTTCTCTGTTATTTAGATGCACTGTTTTCAAAGTCACAAACCTAAAATAGTTTCCTTTTGCTTCTATTTAATATATATTGTCTTTAATATGTTTGACATTATAGTAGCTGATAATGCTACGGACGTCAAACCTGTCATTAATATCAATAATTCATAAAAAAATATATAGTATTTTTTTTTTCTATCCACTGCACATTGAGACTCTGAATGTGTTAGAAAAGTTAATAAAAAAATGGCTTAAGTATGTTGTATGTAACAGTTACTCTTAATCAAATTTTGGTGAAAAGCTAGTAGCATATTGAATACCATCTAGAGAAAACCTAGTCAAAGAAGGTTTAACTATTCGTCTAAAACTTTAGCATTTCCCTACATGACATTAACACATACATCTTTTAGATTTATAAAAAAAAATAGTGTATAAATAAAACATAAATAAATTTAACTTGCCACGACATCATGAGCTACAAGATTCCCCATGAAGAAAAAAAATGACCAACAGTAATTTGAATAATGAGAACTTGGCCATGCCAAAACCCTTTTCAATTCTTGGCTTTAATTTGGTCTATTATTATTTTTCATCTATTGGGTCCATGAAGAGCTAATACATTGGTATCCCTAAAAAATTTGTGCCAAAGTCCTCCTAAACGTCAACACGTTTGATGATTTGCTATATTGAAGCAGAGATACATGGACGACCAAATGAAAAGTAGTACGACAAGAAGGGGTGATAAATAAGGGATGCTTATGTATGGTCGTGAAAACATCACTCTACAACAAATAAAACCAACAATTAATAATTAATATAAATTAAAAAAGTAAATAAAAAATTAATATATGAATAATCTTACTCATGAAATGCTCGTGGATCCCTTAAAACATCAATAAGCAATCTGAAATCATTAGTTTGATTCATTTTGAGCCCATAGCAGTCGTTTAAAAATTCATGCAAGACACGTGCAATATCACATGACCTTTTGATTTTCCCTCTACCATTCACCACTGCTACATTATCCATACCAAATCCATCTTCTAGCTTCTTTGATGATACCAAGTATTGAATAGCTTCAAACATTTCACCGGATAGGAAATATTAACTAAATAAAAATATATAAAATAAAAAAGCATTAAAAAGTAAATAAAATATTTATTCTAAAAATGCCATAGAATTGATATCAATTCTAGCTTTAAGTCTATGTCTGATTACAAGTTTGTGTTATCATATCCAATATTGCAGGCTGATGTGGAGTTAAAAAACAATTATACGTTGTCCAAATTTTACAAAACTATGATATCTAACCAACACATACTCCTTATCCAAAGATCCCGCAATATCAAAGGAATGAAATTCTCTGTTATTTAGATGCATTGTTTTCAAAGTCACCAACCTAAAATAGTTTCCTTTTGCTTCAGCTTCATATATATTGTCTTTAATATGTTTGACATTATAGTAGCTGATAGTCCTATGGACGTTAAACCTGTCATTAATATCAATAATTCGTAAAAAATTATATAGTAATTTTTTTCGCAATCTATGCACTGCACATTGAGACTCTCAATGTGTTAGAAAAGTTAATAAAAAAAATGGCATAAGTATGTTGAATGCAACACTTTCTATTAATTAAATTTATGTGAAATGATAGTACCATATGGAATACCATCCCAAAAAAACAAAGCAAAAGAAGGTTTAACTCTTCGTCTAAAACTTGAGCAGTTTCCAACATTACATAAACACGTATATCTTTTAGATTTATAAAAAAAAATGTATGAATAAAATAAAAATAAATTAAACTTCCCTTGGCATCATGAGCTACAATATTTCCTATGAAAAAAAAAATGACCAAGGGTAATTTGAATAATGAGAACTTGGCCATGCCAAAACCCTTTTCAATTCTTGGCTATAATTTGGTCTATTATTATTTTTAACCCAGTTGGTCCATGAAAAACTAATACATGGATATCCTACATAAATATTTGCCAAAGTCCTCCTAAATGCCAACATGTTTGATGATCTGCTATATTGAAGTAGAGATACGTGGGCGAGCAAATGAAAAGTAGTACTACAAGAAGGGGTCATAAATAAGGGATGCTTATCTATGGTCATGAAAACATCATTGTACAACAAATAAAACCAACGATTAATAATTAATATAAATTAAAACAATAAATAAAAATTAATATATGAATAATCTTACTCATGAAATACTCTTGGATCCCTTAAAACATCAATAAGCAATCTAAAATCATTAGTTTGATTTATTTCAATCCCATAGCAAGTGTTCAAAATGTCATGCAACACACGTGCAATGTTATGATTGATAAACTGAAGATCTAGACCCATATAGTCATCACATAATCTTGTAATTTTCCCTTTACCGTTCACCACTGTTACATTATCCATACCAAATTCATATTCTAGCTTATTTGATGATACCAAGTATTGAATAGCTTCAAACATGTCAGCAGATAGGAAATATTAACTAAATAAAAATATATAAAATAAAAAAACATTAAAAAGTAAATAAAATATTTATAACAAAAATACCGTAGAATTGATATCAATTATAGCTTAAGTCTATGTCTGATTTACAAGTTTGTGTTGTCGTATCCAAACATATAGGCTAATATGGAGTTAAAAAATAATTATATGTTGTATAGATTTTACAAAACTATGATAACCAGCTAACACATACTCCTTATCCAAAGATCCCGCAATATCATAGGAACGAAATTCTCTGTTGTTTAGATGCATTGTTTTCAAAGTCACCAACCTAAAATAGTTTCTTTTTGCTTCAACTTCATATATATTGTCTTTAATATGTTTGACATTATAGTAGCTTATAGTCCTATGGATGTTAAACCTGCCATTAATATCAATAATTCGTAAAAAAAAATATATAGTAATTTTTTTCGCAATCTATCCACTGCACATTGAGACTCTCAATGTGTTAGAAAAGTTAATAAAAAATGGCATAAGTATGTTGTCTATAACACTTACTGTTAATCAAATTTATGTGAAATGCTAGTAGCTTATAGAATACCATCCGAAGAAAACCGAGCCAAAGAAGGTTTAACTCTTCGTCTAAAACTTGAGCATTTTCCTACATTACATTAACACATACATCTTTTAGATTTATATAAATAAAAAATGGATAAATAAAACAGAAATGAATTAAACTTGCCACGACTTCATGAGCTACAAGATTCCCCATGAAGAAAAAAAAATGAACAAGGGTAATTTGAATAATGAGAACTTGGTCATGCCAAAACCCTTTTCAATTCTTGGCTATAATTTGGTCTATTGTTATTTTTCACCCATTGGGTCCATCAAGAGCTAATAGATGGATATCATGCAGAAATATGTGCCAAATTCTTTCTAAAGGACAACATGTTTGATGATCTGCAATATTGAAGCAGAGATACATGGGCGAGCAAACGAAAAGTAGTATGACAATAAGGGGTCATTATAGTAGCTTTAATATGTTTGACATTATAGTAGCTGATAGTGCTACAAACGTTAAACTTGTCATTAATATCAATAATTCGTGAAAAAATATGTTGTAATTTTTTTCACAATCTATCCACTCCACATTGAGACTCTCAATGTGTTAGAAAAGTTAATAAAAAAAATTTAAAAATGGCATAAGTATGTTGTATGTAACACTTAATGTTAATAAAATTTATGTGAAATGCTAATAACTTATATAATACCATCCAAAGAAAACAAGGCCAAAGAAGGTTAAACTCTTCATTTAAAACTTGAGCATTTCCCTACATTACATTAATGCATACATCTTTTAGATTTCTAAAAAAAAACATAATGTATAAATAAAACAGAAATAAATTAAACTTGCCACGACATCATGAGCTACAAGATTCCACATGAACAAAAAAAATGACCAAGGGTAATTTGAATAATGAGAACTTGGCCATTCCAAAACCCTTTTTCATTCTTGGCTATAATTTGGCCTATTATTATTTTCCACCCATTGGGTCTATGAAGAGAAAATACACGGATATCCTGCAGAAATATGTGCCAAAGTCCTCCTAAATCAACACGTTTGATGATCTGCAATATTGAAGCAGAGATACGTGGGTGAGCAAACGAAAAATAGTACGACAAGAAGGGGTCATAAATAAGGGATGCTTATGTATGGTCGTGAAAACATCATTGTACAACAAATAAAACCAACAATTAATGATTAATATAAATTAAAAAATTAAATAAAAATTAATATATGAATAATCTTACTCATGAAATGTTTGTAGATCCCTTAAAACATCAATATGCAATATGAAATTATTAGTTTGATTTATTTCGAGCCAATAACAATTGTTCAAAATGCCTTGTAACACACGTGCAATATTATTTTGGATAAACCAAAGATCTAGTCCCTTATTGTCATCACATAATCATGTAATTTTCCCTCTACCGTTCACCTCAGCTACATTATCCATACCAAATCCATCTTCCAGCTTCTTTGATGAAACCAACTATTAAATAGCTTCAAACATGTCACCGGATAGTTAATATTAACTAAATAAAAATATATAAAATTAAAAAAATTAAAAAGTAAATAAAATATGTATTTCAAAAATACCGTAGAATTGATATCAATTCTTGGTTAAATCTATGTCAAATTACAAGTTGGTGTTATCCTATCCAGATTTTACAAAACTATGATTGCCAGCTAACACATACTGCTTATCTAAAGTTCCAGCAATATCATAGGAATGAAATTCCCAGTTATTTGGATACATCATTTTCAAAGTCACCAACCTAAAATAGTTTCATTTTGCTTCTACTTCATATATATTGTCTTTAATATGTTTGACATTATAGCAGCTGATAGTGCTACGAACGTTAAACTTGTCATTAATATATATAATTCGTAAAAAAATATATAGTAATTTTTTTCCCAATCTATCCACTGCCATGACATCATGAGCTACAAGATTCCCCATGAAGAAAAAAAATGACCATGGGTAATTTGAATAATGAGAACTTGGCCATGCCAAAACCCTTTTCAATTCTTGGCTATAATTTGGTCTATTATTATTTTTCACCCATTGGGTCCATGAAAAACTAATACATGGATATCCTGCAAAAATATGTGCCAAAGTCCACCTAAAGGCCAATACGTTTCTTGGTATGCTATATTGAAGAAGAGATACGTGGGCGAGCAAACGAAAAGTACTACTACAAGAAGGGGTCATAAATAAGGGATGCTTATGTATGGTCGTGAAAACATCAGTGTACAACAAAAAAAACCAACAATTAATAATTAATATAAATTGAAGCAATAAATAAAAATTAACATATGAATAATCTTACTCATGAAATGCTCGTGGATCCCTTAAAACATCAATAAGCAATTTGAAATCATTAGTTTGATTCATTTCAAGCCTATAGGAGCAATATTATTTTGGATAAACTGAAGATCTAGTCTCATTTTATCATCACAAGATCTTGAGATTTTCCCTGTACTGTTCACCACTTCTACATTATCCATACAGAATCCATCTTCTAGTTTCTTTGATGATACTGATTACTACCAAAAAGTGCTATTTTGTAGACCTAATAATAATGGTTTTAAGCACCTTTGAGTAGTAATCATATTCATTTAACCCAATTAATTCATTAAGGTCCTTAGTAATTGGTTTTAACCATTTTGTGGCAAGTTTACATGTTTTTATCAGCTTATGAACCAATTCAAGCATGCCAATTGATGGAGGAGCTATTTGGGCGAGTTAAGCAAGGATTTTGGATGATTACAGGCTTGAATTTCAAGTGGAAACACGAGCACAAGCAATGGAGAAGAGGAAAACAGAGTGAAGAAAACAGCTGCAGTCTTCTTTTGCACTTTTGAAGCACTTTCCGAAGTCCATTTTCTACATGCTATATACCATTTCAAAGCTTAGGAAGTCAAGAATCCAACTCTTCAAACCGTGTATGATTTGGAGCTAAAATGAGGAAGGTATGGCCTTCGGAAGACAACTGCATCATGCCAAATGACCAATTTGGCAAGGTGAATTTTACCTTGCGAAAATTTCTCAAGGAGATTTTCCTCATGGTGCGAAATTTGGCCATTTCACACCATGAAGAAATACCTTGCGAAAATTTCGCAAGGAGGATTTAGGCACCTTGCGAAATTCCTTTGAATCCTCTGTTTCTCCACGCACGCACCACCGACTTCCCAAATATTTTTAGCTTGATATTTTCTCGTGTAAATTCCTTTTGTAACCTTGTATTCAGCCGACATAAAGCTTTATCTTGTAATTTTGCTATATATAGAGGGGCACAACACCTCCAAAACAGAGGGGATATATTGGGGGATCGATCCTTTGTACATTAACTTAGAAATATATAAAGCTCTGTTTTTCTCTCTTCTCCTGTTCTTCCCCATTTCTATTTTCTTAGTAGCCAAACAGCCTCTGAGGACTTTTCCTCAGAGGATGATTGGCTAAAACTTTTAGTTTCTCAAAGTATGGATGTTATGTGATGGCTTGGATGCAATCCCATGGAAATTTCTCGCACCTGGAAGGTAAGGTAGTCGTTTTTCATTAATGGTTCATTAATGCAAAGTTTGGTTTTTATTTCCTTTAGACAACTTCCAACGGCCAATACTTGATAAGCTTTTGGATTTCTATCCATTAGTTATCTCCTACGAGCTATTGGAAGGTGAGGTTTTCAATTCCAAGTTTTGCATTAATCCGTTAGAACCAATTTCAATGGCCATTGAAAGGTGAGTTTATCACCTGGAATGACTTTGAGTTGCCAATATTTGGTAAGCTTTTGACTTTAGACCATTAGTTATCTCTTACGAGCCATTCAAAGGAAGTCTAAGGTGAATAAGCATTGATGAAATTCACTACCATCTATTTTGCCATTTTAAAGGATTAAAACTTGATTTGCTAAATCCATACTGGTTCGGGAAGCAAGCATCACCATAGTTGCAACCCCAACGCGAGGAGCCTATCCTGAGATTTCCAATTTTCATAAGAGCCAGAGCGTAGCTATCCTATCTTTGAGAAACTTGTTTTTACACCCTTTCATTTTAGTCTTTAATGCTAGCTTAAATTAGTTTAAATCTTTATAAAACATTTACATCTTCTTTTAAAGCTAACATCCATAAGAAAATCACCTATTTTCCTAATTTGAATATCATTAGTGTTTGCGAAAACCCTTCCCAGTGAACGATCCTAGAACCACTATGCTATAGTAGCTTGGCTACTTTAGTAATAGTATTTAAGGTATAAATTTTGTTGATACGCCTTTAAAGTTAAGCTACCATGAGTCACATCAAATGGCACCGTTGCCGGGGAAGGTGCCACAAGCACATTGAAGCAACCATTAAGGGTAACTTGTGATCTTCATCACAAGTTTGGTGAGTTTTCTTATAATTTTTTTTTTTTAGTTTAGTTTTTATTTAGTTAAATTTTTTATTCTCTTTTCTTTTATTTTTGTTTTAATTTCAATTTGTGCATTCCTTGTTGGATTCGAGACCAAGAGGGAACCCTGGTACAAGTTGAAGAAAAGAGCCTTAGTTGAATATCATTTTTTTTTAGAAATGGAAATTCCACATGAAGATCAAAGCTCTCATTATGATCATGAGAAGGCAAGTTCAACAAAGACAATGGGGTAGTAAGGATGCTTTGAATGAAGACATGAGCATGAAGGCAAAGCTAGTATCTATGGCTAGAAGGATAGAAGAGTTTGAATTGAGAAATGTGCGTACTGAAGCACAACCACAAGCCATGCCAACTTCATTTGAGTATATAAACCATCCCAACCTTACAAGCCAACCTCAACATCAACCGAAGGACAAATTCGCATACCTATCCATGAAGGATCGGATTGAATTTGGGAAAAGGCAAGTTCAACAAAGCCAATGGGGTAGTAAGTATGTTTTGAATGGAGATGATTCATATGAGCATACGGTAAGGGAGTGCCCTACCATTCCAACAGTGAGAGACATGTGCGGTTACCAAAGCTCCTACACCTCAAGTTGGAATAACCATCCCAACCTTACAACCCAACCTCAACCTCAACCATCAATGAGTAAATCTTCATTGGAGCAAGCCATTTTGAAGATAAGCAAAGTCATGGAGGACTTTGTAGGTGAGCAACAAAAGATCAACTCTCATCTTAATAAAAAGATTGATAATTTGGAGAGTTCAATAAATGTAAGAATGGAGGGGGTTTATAATGATCTATCACTAAGGATAGAAAAAGTTCAAGACTCCATTGAAAAGCTCACCAATCTCGACATAGCAAGGGGGAAAAGGAAGCTTCCTCCTCAACCCCACCATAACCTTCAAGGAACCAATGCAAAAAGATCAAGGAAAGTGTTGAAGATCGACACTTTGGTGGGGGATTGCTATGACAACTCTATGGACCAACCTTCCATGAAAAATCATAAGGTTCAAGATGATAAAGGGTTACCTGAACCCTTTAAAGCATCCACTTCTCCAGGGAAGAGAAGAGAAACGAATTCCCTTGGACCAAATGGGAAGAATGCCAATTTTGTTTGGGATCCAGGGGGAATTCAGCATGAAGTGGGTGTGTGAGTGAGGATGAGCTAAATAGTTCATCTTCTTTTTGGGGTACATGTTATCAGCTTCATTTAAATTCTATGCTTTCTTTAAATTTATGCATGTTTTAGTTTGAATTCTTAGCTTTAATTTAGTTTTAATATGTTTTTAAGATGAGTTTTGAAGTGTTCATGCAGGTACGATGCTTGCAAAAATCGAAATGGAGGTGAAATAGAGGAAACAGGGGAGCCAAAATGCATAAGCATAGCTCTCAGTGGAATTTCGCACCATGAACACACTCAGTGCGAATTTTTCGCACAGTGACAGTGCATGGTGCGAAAAGGAATTTCTATACATTTTAGAAAGCCAAGCCTCCCGGGATGCTATCTTCGCACCTCAATTACCAGTGCGAAAACTTTCGCACCTTGTTTATCTTGGTGTTCAACCTCCTCAACTCCAAGTCCACATCACATGAGGTACCACTTCCTTCCTCCTTATTTTCGATTCAAACATTGAGGACAATGTTCATCTCGGTTGGGGGGAGAGATGAGGAAGTAAGTATTAGTTTAAATTTTTATCATACTTAGTTAAATTAGCTACTTTTTTAAATTTTTAAAATTTTTGCTTTAAACTCCATGGATATTAAGGATTAACTCTCAAAATTAAATGAGAGAAGTCGAGTTTCAACTTGATTACATGAGTCTTAGAGTTTGTATTATGCTCTTCTAAAAGTTGATGAATGGTTGAAACTCCCATTGCATGCAAACTTATCTCTTCCACCTTAAGCTATTCGTACACACATACATTAGATTCCGGTTATAAGATGTGAAACTATCTCACCCTTTAAGCTTGAGAAATCATAATTTGACACCTTTCACCTCTCTTTAATAGTGTTGGGACACCTCATAAAGACCAATGAGTCTTTGAAAAAATAGAAAAAAGAAAACGAAAAAGAAAAAGAAAAAAAAAATATAGAATAAACTTCTTTACTTGCCTTGAAACCTGAGCATGGTCCGAAGGGGTGGCCAAAGCCTTTAAAGCCTGGTGCCCTAAGCCTTTATTGGTTGGGAGTCACCAATCCTCTACTTGTTACATGGGTGAATTGGTTAAGTTTAGTAAGTGAAAATAATTGTGAATAAGAGGTGCGCTCCTAGCCTATCAAGAGATGGTTAATTTTGCTAAAGCTTAAAGAAAGACTTAGGTTGGGGGGAGATGATAGTTATCCATACTATACTCGGAAGCTAATCACATTAACACTTAGCTTTTAGTGGAAGAATTTGATTTGGATCTTTTGAGAGTGGAAATTCTTTTGATGCTTAAACTTGCATAATATCCATTCTTTGTACTCTATGATCAAGTGAATGCTTTGACAACTCTTATTATAGGTTGAGTTTCACATCTTTATTGATCCATGGATGTCCATCATGCCACTCATATCATTTTTTGGAGTGATTTGCATGATCCCTTTTATGTATATTATTATAGTTTACTTAGTTTTTATCTCCTCCATTGCTAAGGGACTAGCAATGAGTCTGTTGAGGGGTGTGATTACTACCAAAAAGTGCTATTTTGTAGACCTAATAATAATGGTTTTAAGCACCTTTGAGTAGTAATCATATTCATTTAACCCAATTAATTCATTAAGGTCCTTAGTAATTGGTTTTAACCATTTTGTGGCAAGTTTACATGTTTTTATCAACTTATGAACCAATTCAAGCATGCCAATTGATGGAGGAGCTATTTGGGCGAGTTAAGCAAGGATTTTGGATGATTACAGGCTTGAATTTCAAGTGGAAACACGAGCACAAGCAATGGAGAAGAGGAAAACAGAGTGAAGAAAACAGCTGCAGTCTTCTTTCGCACTTTTGAAGCACTTTCCGAAGTCCATTTTCTACATGCTATATACCATTTCAAAGCTCAGGAAGTCAAGAATCTAACTCTTCAAACTGTGTATGATTTGGAGCTAAAATGAGGAAGATATGGCCTTCGAAAGACAACTGCATCATGCCAAATGACCAATTTCGCAAGGTGAATTTTACCTTGCGAAAATTTCTCAAGGAGATTTTCCTCATGGTGCGAAATTTGGCCATTTCGCACCATGAAGAAATACCTTGCGAAAATTTTGCAAGGAGGATTTAGGGACCTTGTGAAATTCCTTTGAATCCTCTGTTTCTCCACGCACGCACCACCGACTTCCCAAATATTTTTAGCTTGATATTTTCTCGTGTAAATTCCTTTTGTAACCTTGTATTCAGCCGACATAAAGCTTTATCTTGTAATTTTGCTATATATAGAGAGGCACAACACCTCCAAAAAAGAGGGGATATATTGGGGGATCGATCCTCTGTACATTAACTTAGAAATATATAAAGCTCTGTTTTTCTCTCTTCTCTTGTTCTTCCCCATTTCTATTTTCTTAGTAGCCAAACAGCCTCTGAGGACTTTTCCTCAGAGGATGATTGGCTAAAACTTTTAGTTTCTCAAAGTATGGATGTTATGTGATGGCTTGGATGCAATCCCATGGAAATTTCTCGCACCTGGAAGGTAAGGTAGTCGTTTTTCATTAATGGTTCATTAATGCAAAGTTTGGTTTTTATTTCCTTTAGACAACTTCCAACGACCAATACTTGATAAGCTTTTGGATTTCTATCCATTAGTTATCTCCTACGAGCTATTGGAAGGTGAGGTTTTCAATTCCAAGTTTTGCATTAATCCGTTAGAACCAGTTTCAATGGCCATTGAAATGTGACTTTATCACCTGGAATGACTTTGAGTTGCCAATATTTGGTAAGCTTTTGGCTTTAGACCATTAGTTATCTCTTACGAGCCATTCAAAGGAAGTCTAAGGTGAATAACCATTGATGAAATTCACTACCATCTGTTTTTCCATTTTAAAGGATTAAAACTTGATTTGTTAAATCCATACCGGTTCGGGAAGCAAGCATCACCATAGTTGCAACCCCAACCTCGAGGAGCCTATCCTGAGATTTCCAATTTTCATAAGAGCCAGAGCGTAGCTATCCTATCTTTGAGAAACTTGTTTTTACACCCTTTCATTTTAGTCTTTAATGTTAGCTTAAATTAGTTTAAATCTTTCTAAAACATTTACATCTTCTTTTAAAGCTAACATCCATAAGAAAATCACCTATTTTCCTAATTTGAATATCATTAGTGTTTGCGAAAACCCTTCCCAGTGAACGATCCTAGAACCACTATGCTATAGTAGCTTGGCTACTTTAGTAATAATATTTAAGGTATAAATTTTGTTGATACGCCTTTAAAGCTAAGCTACCATGAGTCGCATCAAATACCAAGTATTGAATAGCTTCAAACATGTCACCGGATAGTAAATATTAACTAAATAAAAATATATAAAATAAAAAAACATTAAAATGTAAATAAAATATGTATTACAAAAAAACCATAGAATTAACATCAATTCTTGGTTAAGTCTATGTCCGATAACAAGTTGTTGTTGTTGGATCCAATCTTGTAGGCTGATGTGGTGTTCAAAAACAATTATACGCTGTCCAAATTCTACGTAACTATGATAGCCATCCAAAACATACTGCTTATCCAAAGATCCCGCAATATCATAGGAATGAAATTCTCTGTTATTTAGATGCATTGTTTTCAAAATCACCAACCTAAAGTAGTTTCCTTTTCCTTCAGCTTCATATATATTGTCTTTAATATGTATGACATTATAATATTTGATAGTGCTACGAACATTAAACCTTTCATTAATATCAATCATTCATAAAAAAAATATAGTAATTATTTTCACAATCTATCCACTGACCATTGAGACTCTCAAAGTGTAAGAAAAGTTAATAAAGAAATAATCAAATTGGCATAAGTATGTTGTGTGCAACACTTACTATTAATCAAATTTATGTGAAATGCCAGTAGGATATAGAATACCATTCCAAAGAAGGTTTAACTTTTCGTCTAATACTTGAGCATTTCCCTACATTACATAAAACAAAATGGTGTATAAATAAAATAGAAATAAATTAAACTTGCCATGGGAATCATTAGATACAAGATTTCTCATGACCACAAAAAAAGGACCAAGGGTAATTTTAATCATGAGAACTTAGCCATGCCAAATACCTATTCAATTCTTGGCTATTATTTGGTCTATTATTATTTTTAACCCATTGGGTCCATGAAGAGCTAATACATGGATATCCTATAGAAATATGTGCCAAAGTCCTCCTAAAGGTCAACACGTTTGATGATATGCTATATTGAAACAGAGATACGTGGGCGAGCAAACAAAAAGCAGTACGACTAGAAGGGGTCGTAAATAAGGGATATTTATGTATGGTCATGAAAATATAACTATACAACAAATGAAACAATCAATTAAAAATTAATATAAATTAAAACAATAAATAAAAATTAATATATGAATAATCTTACTTATGAAATACTCGTGGGTCCCTTCAAACATCAATAAGCAATTTGAAATAATTAGTTTGATTCATTTCGAGCCCATAGCAGTTGTTCAAAATGTCGTGTACCACACGTGAAATATTATTATGGATAAACTAAAGATCCAGTCCAATATTGTCATCACATAATCTTGTGATTTTCCCTTTACCGTTCACTACTACTACATTATCCATACCAAATCCATCTTCCAGCTTCTTTGATGATACCAAGAATTGAATATCTTCAAACATGTCACCGGTTAGGAAATATTAACTAAATAAAAACATATAAAATAAAAAAACTTTAAAAAGTAAATAAAATATTAATTACAAAAATTACATAGAATTGTATCAATTCTTGCTTAAATCTATGTCTGATGACAAGTTTGTGTTGTCGTATCCAATCTTGTAGGCTGATGTAGAGTTAAAAAACAATTATACGTTGTCCAAATTTTACAAATCTATGATAGCCAACTAACACATACTGCTTATCCAAAGTTCCTGCAATATCATAGGAACGAAATTCTCTGTCGTTTAGATGCATTGTTTTCAAAGTCATCAACCTAAAATAGTTTCCTTTTGCTTCTGCTTCATATATATTGTCTTTAATATGTCTGGCATTATAGCAGCTGATAGTGCTACATACGTTGAACTTATTATTAATATCAATCATTCGTAAAAAAATATATACAATTTTTTTTCACAATCTATCCACTGCACATTGAGACTCTCAAGGTGTTAGAAAAGTTACTAAAAAAATGGCATAGGTATGTTGAATACAACACTTTCTATTAATCCAATTTATAAAAATGATAGTACCATATGGAATACCATCCCAAAAAAACCAAGCAAAAGAAGGTTTAACTCTTCGTCTCAAACTTGATCACTTCCTTACATTACATAAACACATATATCTTTTAGATTCATGTAAAAAAAAGAATGTATAAATAAAACAAAAATAAATTAAACTTGCCACAACATCATGAGCTATAAGATTTCCTAAGAAGAAAAAAATGACCAAGGGTAATTTGAATAATGAGAACTTGGCCATGCCAAAACCCTTTTCAAATCTTGGCTTTAATTTGGTCGATTATTATTTTTCATCTATTGGGTCCATGAAGAGCTAATACATTAATATCTTGCAGAAATTTCAGCCAAAGTCCTCCTAAATATCAACACGTTTGATGATCTGCTATATTTAAGCAGAGATAGGTGGGCAAGCAAATGAAAAGTAGTACGATAAGAAGGGGTCATAAATAAGGGATGCTTATGTATGGCCATGAAAACATTATTGTACAAAAAATGAAGCCAACAATTAATAATAAATATAAATTAACACAATAAACAAAAATTAATATATGAATAATCTTACTCATGAAATGCTCGTGGATCCCTTCAAACATCAATAAGCAATCTGAAATCATTAGCTTGATTCATTTTGAACCCATAGCAGTCGTTCAAAATGTCGTGCAAGACACATGCAATATTATTATGGGTACATTGAAGATCTAGTCCCATATTGTCATCACATGACCTTGTCATTTTCCCTCTACCGTTCACCACTGCTATATTATCCTTACCAAATCCATCTTCTAGCTTCTTTGATGATACCAAGTATTCAATAGCTTCAACTCACCGAGTAGGAAATGTTAACTAAATAAAAAAACTTCAAAAAGTAAAAAAAATATTAATTACAAAAATTCCGTAGAATTGATATCAATTTTTGCTTAAGTTTATGTCCGATTACAAGTTTGTGTTGTCGTATCCAATCTTGTAGGCGGGTGTGGAGTTAAAAAACAATTATACGTTGTCCAAATTTTACAAAACAATGATAGCCAACTAACACATACTGCTTATCCAAAGTTCCTGCAATATCATAGGAACGAAACTCTCTATTATTTAGATGCATTGTTTTCCAAGTCACCAACCGAAAATAGTTTCATTTTGCTTCTGCTTCATATATATTGTCTTTAATATGTCTGGCATTATAGTAGCAGATAGTGCTACAGACGTTGAACTTGTTATTAATATCAATCATTCGTAAAAAAATATATACAAATTTTTTTCACAATCTATCCACTGCACATTAAGACTCTCAATGTGTTACAAAAGTTAATAAAAAAAATGGTATAAGTATGTTGAGTGCAAGACTTTCTATTAATCCAATTTATAAAACTAATAGTACCATAAGGAATACCATCCCAAAAAAACCAACCAAAAGAAGGTTTAACTCTTCGTGTAAAACTTGAGCATTTCCTTTCATTACATAAACACATATATCTTCTAGATTTATAAAAAAAAATATGTATAAATAGAACAAAAATAAATTAAACTTGCCATGACATCATGAGCTACAAGATTCCCCATGAAGAAAAAAAATAACCAAGGGTAATTTGAATAATCAGAACTTGGCCATGCCAAAACCCTTTTCAAATCTTGGCTTTAATGTGGTCAATTACTATTTTTCATGTATTGGGTCCATGAAGAGCTAATACATTGATATATTGCAGAAATTAGAGCCAAAGTCCTCCTAAACGCCGACACGTTTGATGATATGCTATATTGAAGCAGAGATACATGGGCGAGCAAACGAAAAGTAGTACGATAAGAATGGTTCATAAATAAGGGATGCTTATGTATTGGCATGAAAACATCATTGTACAACAAATAAAACCAACAATTAATAATTAATATAAATTAAAACAACAAATAAAAATTAATATATGAATAATCTTACTCATGAAATGCTCGTGGATCCCTTCAAACATTAATAAGCAATCTGAAATCATTAGCTTGATTCATTTCGAACCCATAGCAGTCGTTCAAAAAGTCGTGCAAGACACATGCAATATTATTATGGGTAAACTGAAGATCTAGTCCCATAGTGTCATTGATTCGTTCCCAATTGGTGTCTCAGCTGATTCATGTCCTCTCAATGGTCCCTGACAATGGTGCCATTTGATTCGTGTCCAACTGGTGTCCCTTGATTTTGGTCCTTAGCAAGTAATCAACAAAATTTATAACCTATTACACCATGTACTAGGATAGCCTTAGCTAGCACAGCATAGTGGCTCTAGGGTCGTTCACTGGGATGAGTTTTCACTTCACAATTGATATTAATTCAAAGATGAATTGGTGCCTTTTCATTTCAAGGTTAGCTTTAAAAGAAAATATAAAGATGTTTGAGTGAAAAAGGTTTGGTTTTAAACTAGCTAAAAATAGTAACTGATTTTACTTACAAAGAAAAGTGTTTCTTGGAGTTTAGATTACTAGGCTCAGATTCCTTATACAAAAAGGGAGTTTTAGTCACTTGTTTCTTTTCCTCACATTAGAGAATTAACATATAGTTAATTCTCTAACCGGTGTGGTATAGATGCTTCCCTTTAATGGGTTAAAACACTAAATCCCTCTCACTGATGCATCTTGCAATGGCTTGTGCCTCTCACCTAGCATTTGCCATCAAAGATGATCCTTAACCTTGGATTACCCGTCAAAAGCTAGCAAGAGATAACTAATGGATGTCTCCTTAGAGTCCAAAAGCTTACCAAGTGTTGGCTATTCTAGAAAATCCTACCTTCAAACCACCTCCCAAAGGCTTGCAAGAGATAAACTAGTGCATCTCAATGGACAGAGATCACTTGCCTTACCAAGTGTTGGCCTAGGTGATTTAAAGGCGTTTTAAGTTAACTAAAATGATAAAAACCATTAACGGGTCACACTTTCTCTTCATTAAAAACTAAAACAACAAAACTTCCACTTTATGCATGAGGGAACTTACCCGACTTTCTTCACTCCAAGAGACGAAGAGCCTAGCCTTTCATCCTCTGAGGAAAAATCCTCAAAGTTTGATTGGCTATAAAGAAAACTAATGAGAAAACAAAAATATATAGGAAAAACAGAGCAAGTGCTCTGTAAAATATATTTCTTACTATTACAAAAGGTTGTCTTTGAGAACAAGCTCCCGAGAGATTCGATTCATTATGTAAAGAAAATTACAAAACTATATATAAGGGGTTATTCACCCTTTGTTCTTACTTAAAGACTAGGGAATCCTATGATAGGTGGGTTACAAGGAGAGTTTGGGGATTTAGACATCAAATATGTAAAGCAAAAAATCTCAAAATGTCGGTTGCAAATATCGGGAAGCTTCAGGAGAAATTCCATAGCTATGCGTGCAACTGTTCAAAATGGCTGCGAAATTTTCATAGCAAAAGGACAACATTTTCGCAATGGCTGTAACTCCTTCATTTCAACTCTAAATCGCACACCGTTTGAAGCATTGGATTGTTGACTTCCTGAGCTTAGAAACAACATATAGAATGCATAAATTGGAATCCAAGAAGTGCTCCAAAATTTGCTTACATGACTGTCATAAAGAATGCTTCATGGCAGATTTCTCTTTGCTTCCCCTCCTTGCATTCCGGATTTGCTTATGGCAAAGGACTTCAAAGCTTCGGTTATTCATGTTTTTGAGCCTTCCATTGCTTTGCCATGGATTCCAAAGAACTCTCCTCAATCTTGGATTGCTTTGGTGATCAAAAAGCTATCAAAACACCAAAACTTAACACAATTTGATTAGAATTGATTGCAAGGGTCCTTAACATGCCAATTAAGTTAAAAGGTAATAACTACTACTCAAAAGTGTTTAAAAGAGTTAATTACAAGCTATGAAATAGCACTTTTTGAGTAGTAATCAGTCATCACATGACCTTGTCATTTTCCCTCTACCGTTCACCACTGCTACGTTATCCATACCAAATCCATCTTCCAGCTTCTTTGATGATACCAAGTATTCAATAGCTTCAAACATGTCACCGGGTAGCAAATGTTAACTAAATAAAAATATATAAAATAAAAAAACTTTAAAAAGTAAATAAAATATTAATTACAAAAATACTGTAGAATTGATATCAATTATTGCTTTAGTCCATGTCCGATGACAAGTTAGTGTTGTGGTATCCAATCTTGTAGGTTGATGTGGAGTTAAAAAACAATTATACGTTGTCCAAATTTTACAAAACTATGATAGCCAACTAACACATACTGTTTATCCAAAGTTCATGCCATATCATACGAATGAAATTCTCTATCGTTTAGATGCATTGTTTTCGAAGTCACCAACCTAAAATAGTTTCCTTTTGCTTATGCTTCATATATATTGTCTTTAATATGTCTGGTATTATAGTAGCTAATAGTGCTACAGACGTTGAACCTATTATTAATATCAATCATTCATAAAAAAATATATACAAATTTTTTTCACAATCTATCCACTGCACATTGAGACTCTCAAGGTGTTAGAAAAGTTAATAAAAAAATGGCATAAGTATGTTGAATACAACACTTTCTATTAATCTAGTTTATAAAAATGATAGTACCATATGGAATACCATCCCAAAAAAACCAAGCAAAAGAAGGCTTAACTCTTCGTCTAAAACTTGAGCAATCTGAAATCATTAGTTTGATTCATTTCGAGCCCACAGTAGTCGTTCAAAAAGTCGTGCAAGACACTTGCAATATTATTATTGATAAAATGAAGATCTAGTTCCATATTGTCATCACATGACCTTGGGATTTTCCCTCTACCGTTGACCAGTGCTACATTATCCATACCAAATCCATCTCCCAGCTTCTCTAATGATAGCAAGTATTTAATAGCTTCAAACATGTCAATGGATAGGAAATTTTAACTAAATTAAAATATATAAAATAAAAAAACATTTAAAAGTAAATAAAATATTTATTACAAAAATACCATAGAAATTATTTCAAATCTAGCTTAAGTCTATGTCCGATTACAAGTTTGTGTTGACGTATCCAATCTTGTAGGCTGATATGGAGTTAAAAAACAACTATACATTGTCCAGATTTTACTAAACTATGATAGCCAGCTAACACATACTGCTTATCCAAAGTTCCCGCAATATCATAGGAACGAAATTCTCTACCGTTATGATGCACTATTTTCAAAGTCACCATTCTATAATAGTTTCCTTTTCCTTTTGCTTCATATATATTGTCTTTAATATGTCTGAAATTATAGTAGCTGATAGTGCTACAGACGTTAAACTTGTCATTAATATCAATCATTCGTAAAAAAATAAATACTATTTTTTTTCACAATCTATCCACTGCACATTGACTCTCAAGGTGTTAGAAAAGTTAATTAAAATTATGGCATAAGTATGCTGAATGCAACACTTTCTATTAATCAAATTTATGTGAAATGATAGTACAATATGGAATACCATCGCAAAAAAACCAAGCAAAAGAAGGTTTAACTTTTCATCTAAAACATGAGCATTTCCATACATTACATAAACAGATATATCTTTTAGATTTATAAAAAAAAAATGTACAAATAAAAAATAAATAAATTAAACTTGCTACGACATCATCAGCTACAAGATTTCCCATGAAAACAAAAAATGACCAACCGTAATTTGAAGAATGAGAACTTGGCCATGCCAAAACCCTTTTTAGTTCTTGGCTATAATACATGGATATCCTATAAAAATATTTGCCAAAGTCCTCCTGAAAGCTGACATGCTTGATAATCTGCTACATTGAAGTAGAGATGCGTGGGCGAGCAAACGAAAAGTAGTACGACAAGAAGGGGTCATAAATAAGGGATGCTTATGTATGGTCGTGAAAACATCATTGTACAAAAAATAAAACCATCAATTAATAATTAATATAAATTAAAACAATAAATAAAAAATAATATATGATTAATCTTACTCATCAAATGCTCGTGGATCCCTTAAAATATCAATAAGCAATCTGAAATCATTAGTTTGATTCATTTCGAGCCCATAGCATTCGTTCAAAAAGTCGTGCAAGACACATGCAATATTATTTTGGATAAACTGAAGATCTAGTCCCATATTGTCATCACATGACCTTTTGATTTTCCCTCTGTCGTTTACCACTGCTATATTATCCATAGCTAATCCATCTTCTAGCTTCTCTAATGATACCAAGTATTGAATAGTTTCAAACATCTCACCGGATAGGAAATCTTAACTAAATAAAAATATATAAAACAAGAAAACATTAAAAAGTAAATAAAATATTTATTGCAAAAATACCGTAGAATTGATATCAATCCTAGGTTAAGCCTATGTCCGATTACAAGTTTGTGTTGTCGTATCCAATCTTGTAGGCTGATGCCGGCTAACACATACTACTTATCCAAAATTCCTGCAATATCATAGGAACGAAATTCTCTGTCGTTTGGAAGCACTGTTTTCAAAGTCACCAACCTAAAATAGTTTCCTTTTGCTTATGCGTCATATATATTGTCTTTAATATGTTAGATATTATAGTAGCTGATAGTGCTACAAACATTAAACTTGTGATTAATATCAATCATTCGTTAAAAAATATATACTAATTTTTTTCACAATCTATCCACTACACATTGAGACTCTCAAGGTGTAAGAAAAGTTAATAAAAAAAATGGCATAAGCATGGTGAATGCAACACTTTCTATTAATCAAACTTATGTGAAATGATAGTACCATATGGAATACCATCCCAAAAAAAACAAGCAAAAGAAGGTTTAACTCTTCATCTAAAATTTGAGCATTTCCCTACATTACATAAACAAATATATCTTTTAGATTTATAAAAATAATAATAATGTATTAATAAAACATAAATAAATTAAACTTGCCACAGCATCATCAGCTACAAGATTTCCCATGAAAACAAAATAAGAAATATTCACCAAATAAAAATATAGAAAATTAAAAAAAAGTAAAAATTAAATAAATATGTATTACTAAAATATCGAAGAATTGATATCAATTCTTGGTTAGTCTACGTCCGATTACTAGTTGGTGTTGTCGTATCCAATCTTGTAGGCTGATGTGGAGTTAAAAAAATATTATACGATGTCCAAATTTTAAAAAACTATGATTGCTAGCTAACGCATACTGCTTATCCAAAGTTCCTGCAATATCATAGGAACGAAATTCTCTCTTATTTGGATGCACCGTTTTCAAAGTCACCAACCTAAAATAGTTTCCTTTTGCTTCTACATCATATATATTGTCTTAAATATGTTTGACATTATAGTAGCCGATTGTGCTACAAACGTTAAACCTTTTATTAATATCAATAATTCGTAAAAAAATGTATACTAATTTTTTTCACAATCTATTCATTGCACATTGAGATTCTTAATGTGTTAGAAAAGTTAATAAAATAAATGGCATAAGTATATTGTATCTAACACTTGCTCTTAATCAAATTTTTGTGAAATGCTAGTAGCATATCGAATAGCATCCCAAGAAAACCTAGCCAAAGAAGGTTGAACTCTTTGTCTAAAACTTGAGCATTTCCCTACACTACATTAACATATACATCTTTTAGATTTATAAAAAATAAATCTTGTATAAATAAAACAAAAATAAATTCAAGTTGCCACAACATCATGAATTACAAGATTCCCCATGAAGAAAAAAAATGACTAAGGGTAATTTCAATAATGAGAACTTGGCCATGCCAAAACCCTTTCCAATTCTTGGCTATAACTTGGTCTATTATTATTTTTCACACATTGGGTCCAAGAAGAGCTAATACATGGATATCCTGTAGAAATATGTGCCGAAGTCCTTTTAAAGGCCAACACGTTTGATGATATGCTATATCGAAGCAAAGATACGTGGGCGAGCCAACAAAAAGTGGTACGACAAGAAGGGGTCATAAATGAGGAATGCTTATGTATGGTCGTGAAAACCTCACTCTACAACAAATAAAACCAACAATTAATAATTAATATAAATTAAAACAATAAATAAAAATTAATATTTGAATAATCTTACTTATGAAATGCTCGTGTATCGCTTAAAACATCAATAAGCAATCTGAAATCATTAGTTTCATTTATTTCGAGCCCATAGCAGTCCTTCAAAGTGTCGTGCAACACACGTGCAATATTATTATAGATAAACTTAAGGTCAAGTCCCATATTGTCATCACATAATGTAAAGTGTGATTAAAGGGTCAAAGCTTAACCCTAATTGATATTGATCCCCATAAATATATAGTACATCAAGCAAACCTAATTAAGGGAAAACCGTGAGTTTAGGAAACAATCCTAAACAAAGCCGTGAGTTTAGGAAACAATCCTAAACAATAGCAACTACTTTCCTAGAATATATCATAATATCTCAACACCCTCCCTCAAGTTGGAGCATGAGGTTCAAAAATGCCCAACTTGGCAAGAAGATAATCAAATTGTTTCTTTCCAAGAGCCTTTGTAAAAATATCCGCCAATTGTGTAATAGTAGGAACATATGACGGAGCAATCAAACCATCTGTTGTCGCATCCCGAACAAAGTGACAATCAACCTCAATGTGTTTGGTGCGTTCATGAAATACTGGTTTTTTGGCCATATGAAGGGCTGACTGACTATCACAAAAGAGCTTGATTGCCTTTGGGTGGTGCACACCCAAGCTCAGAAGCAACCCCTTCAACCATTTGAGCTCACAAGTAACTGCTGCCATAGCTCGGTATTCCGCTTCTGCAGACGAGCGGGAAACTGTGTGTTGCTTCTTTGTCTTATAAGAAATAGGAGATTGCCCAAGAAACACAAGCCATCCGGACAAAGAGCGTCTAGTGACTGGACATGCTGCCCAATCAGAATCACACCAACCCTGCAGGGACAGATCACTATCTGCACGTAACAAAATACCCTGACCCGGAGTACCTTTCAAATAACGAACGACTCTCAAAGCCACCTCC
Organism: Vitis vinifera; assembly: GCF_030704535.1. Classification (NCBI taxonomy): domain Eukaryota; kingdom Viridiplantae; phylum Streptophyta; class Magnoliopsida; order Vitales; family Vitaceae; genus Vitis; species Vitis vinifera. Next base: position 5,425,761 of record NC_081819.1, read on the forward strand.
CAATGCTCAATTCTAGGCTCCTGCATAAATTGAGATAATATATGAACCGAGTAGGCCAAATCTGGACGGGTCACTGCCAGATAAATGAGTCGACCTACTAATCTGCGATAGGACTCAGGGTTCGACAAGAGCTCCCCATTTGCGAGTCCTAATCTGTGATTTTGCTCGATCGAGAAGCCACACGGCTTGGCTCCCAGTAATCCGGCCTCCGATACAATGTCAAGTGTGTACTTGCGTTGACACAAAAACAAACCAGCCGAACTCCTGGCCACCTCGATTCCGAGGAAATAATTCAAAACACCAAGATCTTTCATCTTAAAACAATCACTGAGATAGGCTTTAAAGGTCTTAAGTGCAGCGGAATCATTCCCAGAGATAATAAGATTGTCGACATACACTAGCACATTTATTTGAACATTGCCCTTAGTGTAATTAAAAAGAGAATAATCGGAGTAGGACTGTAAGAAACCATATCCTTTAAGAGCCGTGACCAACTTTGCAAACCAACATCTCGGAGCCTATTTCAACCCATAAAGTGATTTCCGTAACCTGTAAACCAAGTTCGGATCGGAACGCTCAAATCCTGGGGGTAGCTTCATGTACACTTCCTCCTCAAGATCTCCATGCAAAAAGGCATTGTGAACATCCATCTGATGAAGTTCCCAATTTTTCGAAGCCGCAATAGCCAAGAAAGCACGCACCGTAGTCATTTTGTCAACTAGAGAAAATGTCTCATGATAATCAATACCGGCTTCTTGATGATTCCCCAAAACTACTAATCTGGATTTGAGCCTTTCAATATCACCGTTTGAGAAGTACTTGGTTCTATAAACCCACTGACTTCCCAAAGCACGCTTACCCTTTGGAAGAGGTTCAAGAGTCCACGTACCATTTTCCTCCAAAGCCAGAATCTCCTCATGCATTGACTTTTGCCAACCGACATCTTTAATAGCCTCTTTAAATGACTTAGGATCATTGCTCGAAATAATAGCTGCAAGAAACTTTCGATAATGTACAGAAAAATTGTCACAATTTATATAATGTGCTATGGGATAAGGAGTACCTGAGGGATGCTGTGGAGACGGAGTGGCGGGAGATGGACTTTCAGCAACCACCGTATGAGTAACAATATCTCGTCATAGAACCGAAGGAAATTTATCCCTCATTCCCTTTCCCATAGGAGCAGACTGCCCATTGCTTGTATTGTCAAGCCCAAGTGAATCAAGCCCAACAGTGGGAACAACTTCCGGCTCAGGTGAAAGATCTTGGTGGGCTTGGGGTTCAGGTTGGATGAGGTTGGGATTTTGTGTTTGGGCTTGTGGGTTAGGCAAATCAACATCATCATCGACAAAATCAGCAAAATCACTATCAATTTCAACATTTACCGTAGGCACAATGTTGTCCGGAATAATATTCACAACACCCGGGTTACCAAACGGAAAAACATCCTAAAAAAACTTGACATCACGAGAAACAAATAATTCCTTGGTGTCCAAATCAAACAACTTCCACCCCTTCTTTCCAAACGGGTAACCCAAAAACACACATTTTCTACTTCTACTTGCAAATTTGTCACCTTTGGATTTTTTATCATGAGCAAAACTAAGACAACCAAAGGTGTGAAGCCGCATATGAAGGAGGGGTGCCAAATAGGATTTCAAATGGTGTTTTATTGTGTAACAAAGGAGAGGGAGTGCAGTTTATTAAATGAGCAGCGACAAGAACACTTTCGCCCCAAAAATAAATAGGCAAATTTGCTTGAAAGCGTAATGCCCTCCCCACATTTAGAATATGCTTGTGTTTTCTCTCAACCCTCCCATTTTGTTGCGGAGTTCCCACACAAGAAGTTTGGAATAAAATGCCAGTTGCAGAAAAATAGTCAAGTAGCCATTTAAATTCCGTACCATTATCACTTTGAACAACTTTCACTGTTTGAGAAAATTGTCGATCTACCATTGCAATAAAAGACATAAACATCCGAAAAACTTCTGTTTTATCGACCAACAAATAAATCCACACAGCTCTTGATAAATCATCAACAATAGTTAAAAAATAACGAGCTCCACAAGAAGAGACATGTTTATAAGAGCCCCACAAATCACAATGTATTTTCTCAAAAATTCTAGTTGCCTTATTGTCACTTAAAGAAAATTTGTCTCTAGGATGCTTAGCACGAAAACATATTTCACAAGCTTTGTTTAAACTACCCTTAAGATTGCTAACTGGAGGAAGTAACTTCACTACTTTCTCTGAAGGATGTCCCATCCTTTTGTGCCACAACTCCAAAGTGGAGGCTGCATTGTGGACAGAAACATGTTCTACCGAATCACCTTCAGCTCCACCGAAGTAGTAAAGTCCATCTCGCCTAACTCCCGTTCCAATCAGCTCCCTGGTGTGGTCCTGTATAGCACACATATAAGAGTTAAATTGGACAATACAATGTAAGTCATCAGTCAATTGTGAAACCGAAAGTAAATTGCAATTGAGTTTCGGCACATAAAGAACGTTTTTAAGAGTGATGTTATTCGACAAACGAACGGAACCGGATTGGGTCGCAACAATAGATTCACCATTAGGAAGGCCAACCGGACACTCAAACAGCGCTATAGTATCAAATAACCAAGATAAATCACCGGTCACGTGATGAGTTGCCCCGGTGTCAATGATCCATGACTTCGTGTCAAACTTACCATTCAACCTGTCATACGGAACTTGAGCATTACCAATTAAGCCCGCAAGAGCTTTCCATTGTTCGGGTGTGAAGAGTTGATCGGTAGAACTTTTAGTAGAGGATGCTCCAATTGTGCTACTTGCTGTGTTAGCACGAGCTGAACCACGCCCACGACCAGCCTGCTGACGACTACGTCCAGCACCCCCATCAGCCTTGTTTTGATCCAACCACCCCTCAGGATAACCCACTATTTCATAACAATTATTTTTGTCATGGCCATGTTTGTGACAGTGAGGACAAGCAACGAAGGACCAGCAAGTTGAAGTCTCATGCCCCGTCTTCTTGCGGTGGCTACACACAGGCCTCTCCGTTTTTCCTCGTCCTCTTCCAGCACCTGTACGGACAGCAAAGCCAAGGACCTCTGCTGGCTTGTCTTCTGTGACTGCCTTGGCGAGCCGCACACGCTCATCTTGTATCACCAGTTGGTACGCTCGATCAAGCGAAGGCAAGGGATCTTGAGAAAGGATATTGGTTCGTAATTGAGCGTACAGATCAGTGTTGAGTCCCATCAAGAAGTCATGTAATTTTCCTTGTTCACGTCTTGCTTGGTGCAATGATGCGGCAGTACAAGACGAACAACAAGTGCAAGAAATTAGCGGTTCATTCTTAAATAATTCCTCCCATAATACATTCAATTTGCCATAGTAAGTTGTAACAGACATAGATTTCGGTTGCTCACACTTAGCAATTGAAGTCTTTAACTGTTGAATTCTTGGGCCATTAACCATAGCATATCGTTGCTTAAGATGCTCTCATAAGCGTTTTGCATCACGAAATTTAGATAGAGTACTCTTTACCTCGGGATCGATTGTGTTTGTAATCCAAGAACCCAACATTGCATTCACGGTGTTCCAATCAGATTGGGTATATGGAGGTTGTGGTCCGGTGATAGTGCCTTCCAAAAATTCAAACTTGCGGCGTGCCTCCAATGCCAACTGAATATCAGAAGCCCAATCATCGTAATTGTCGCCGTGTAAGCGAGTGGGAGTGATGAAGTCGCCTGGTCGGTCTCCTGTGCCGAGAAAAAAAGGTGAATTCATCTCCCTTTTAGGTGGCGGCAATGGTGGTTGTTCATCGTCGCCGGCCATTGTTTTATTGTGTGTGCATGTCAGCGCTCTGATACCATGTAAAGTGTGATTAAAGGGTCAAAGCTTAACCCTAATTGATATTCATCCCCATAAATATATAGTACATCAAGCAAACCTAATTAAGAGAAAACCGTGAGTTTAGGAAACAATCCTAAACAATAGCAACTACTTTCCTAGAATATATCATAATATCTCAACACATAATCTTGTAATTTCCCTCTACCGTTAACCACTGCTACATTATTATACCAAATCTATCTTCCAGCTTCTTTGATGATATCAAGTATTGAATTTCTTCAAGCATGTTACCGAATAGGAAATAATAACCAAATAAAAATATAGAAAATAAAAAAAATTTAAAAGTAAATAAAATATGTATTACAAAAATACCGAAGAATTGATATCAATTCTTGGTTAAGTCTATGTCCGATTACAAGTTGGTGTTGTCGTATCTAATCTTGTAGGCTGATGTGGTGTTAAAAAAATATTATACGTTGTCCAGATTTCACAAAACTATGATTGCCAGCTAACACATACTGCTTATCCAAAGTTCCTGCAATACCATGGGAACGAAATTCTCTGTTATTTGGATGCACCATTTTCAAAGTCACCAACCTAAAATAGTTTGCTTTTGCTTCTGCTTCATATATATTATGTTTAATAAGTTTGACATTATAGTAGCCGATAGTGGTATGAACGTTAAACCTTTCATTAATATCAATAATTCGTAAAAAAAAAATGTATAGTAATTTTTTTCAATGTGTTAGAAAAGTTAATAAAAAAAATAGAAAAATGGCATATGTATGTTGTATGTAACTCTTACTCTAAATCAAATTTATGTGAAATGCTAGTAGCATATAGAATACCATCCCAATAAAACAAAGCCAAAGAAGGTTTAACTCTTCGTCTAAAACTTCAGCATTTCCCTACATTACATTAACACATACGTCTTTTAGATTTATAAAAAAAATATAATGTATAAATAAAACAAAAATAAATTAAAGTTGCCACGACATCATGAGCTACAAGATTCCGCATGAAGAAAAAAAATGACCAAGGGTAATTTGAATAATGAGAACTTAGCCATGCCAAAACCCTTTCCAATTCTTGGCTATAATTTGGTCTATTTTTATTTTTCACCCATTGGGTCCACGAAGAGCTAATACATGGATATCATGTAGAAATGTGCTAAAGTCCTCTTAAAGGCCAACACGTTTGATGATATTCTATATCGAAGCAGAGATACGTGGGCATGCAAACGAAAAGTAGTACGACAAGAAGGGGTCAGAAACAAGGAATGCTTATATATGGTCGTGAAAACATCACTGTACAATAAATAAAACCAATAATTAATCATTAACATAAATTAAAACAATAAATAAAAATTAATATTTAAATAATCTTACTCATGAAATGCTAGTGTATCGCTTAAAACATCAATAAGCACTTCGAAATCATTAGTTTGATTCATTTCTAGCCCATAACAGTTGCTCAAAAAGTCGTGCACGACACGTGTAATATTATTATGGATAAACTGAAGATCTAGTCCCATATTGTCATGACATGACTTTGTGATTTTCCTTCTATCATTCACCACTGCTACATTATCCATACCAAATCCATCTTCCAGCTTCTTTAATGATACCAAGTATTGAATAGCTTCAAACATGTCACTAGATAGGAAATATTAAAAAAATAAAAATAGATAAAATAAAAAAATTAAAAAGTAAAAAAATATGTATTATAAAAATACCATAGAATCAATATCAATTCTTGGTTAAGTCTGTTTCTAATTACAAGTTGGTGTTGTCCTATCCAATCTTGTTGGCTGATGTGGAGTTAAAAAAATATTATACGTTGTCTAGATTTTACAAAACTATGACAGCCAACTAACACATACTGCTTATCCAAAGTTCCCGCAATATCATAGGGACGAAATTCTCTGTTATTTGGATGCACCGTTTTCAAAGTCACCAACCTAAAATAGTTTCCTTTTTCTTTTGCCTCATATATATTGCCTTTAATACGTTTAACATTATAGTAGCCGATAGTGCTACGGACGTTAAACCTTTCATTAATATCAATAATTCGTAAAAAAATATGTAGTAATTTTTTTCACAATCTATCCACTGCACATCGAGAGTCTCCATGTGTTCGAAAAGTTAATAAAAAAAATTGGCATAAGTATGTGTTATGTAACACTTACTCTAAATCAAAATTATGTGAAATGCTAGTAGCATATAGAATACCATCCCAAGAAAACAAAGCCAAAGAAGGTTTAACTCTTCGTCTAAAACTTCCGCATTTCCCTACATTACATTAACACATCTGTCTTTTAGATTTATAAAAAAAAAATGTATAAATAAAAAAAATATAAATTAAAGTTGCAACGTAATCCTGAGCTACGAGATTCCCCATCAAGAAAAAAAAAAAGGACCAAGTGTAATTTCAAAAATGAGAACTTGGTCATGCCAAAACCCTTTCCAATTCTTAGCAATAATTTGGCCTATTATTATTTTCCACCTATTGGGTCCATGAATAGCTAATACATGGATATCCTGCAGAAATATGTGCCAAAGTCCTCTTAAAGGCCAACACGTTTGATGATATTCAATATCGAAGCAGAGATACGTGGGCGAGCAAACGAAAAGTAGTACGGCAAGAAGGGGTATAAGCAATTTGAAATCATTAGTTTGATTCATGTCGAGCCCATAGCGGTCGTTCAAAAAGTCGTGCAAGACACGTGCAATATTATTATGGACAATCTGAAGATCTAGTCCCATATTGTCATCACATGACCTTGTGATTTTCCTTCTACCTTTCACCACTACTACATTATCCATACCAAATCCATCTTCCAACTTCTTTGATGATACCGAGTATTGAATAGCTTCAAATATGTCACAGGATAGGAAATATTAACCAAATCAAAATATATAAAATAAAATAAATTAAAAAGTAAATAAATATGTATTATAAAAATACCATAGAATCAGTATCAATTCTTGATTAAGTTTGTGTTTAATTACAAGTTGGTGTTGTCCTATCCAATCTTGTTGGCTGATGTGGAGTTAAAAAAATATTATACGTTGTCCAGATTTTACAAAACTATGATAGCCAACTAACACATATTGTTTATCCAAAGTTCCCGCAGTATCATAGGGACGAAATTCTATGTTATTTGGATGCACCATTTTCAAAGTCACCAACCTAAAATAGTTTCCTTTTGCTTCTGCTTCATATATATTGTTTTTAATATGTTTGACATTATAGTAGCCGATAGTGCTACAGACGTTAAACCTTTCATTAATATCAATAATTCGTAAAAATATATGTAGTTATTTTTTTCACAATCTATCCACTACACATTGAGACTCTCAATGTGTTAGAAAAGTTAATTAAAAAATTAAAAAATGGCATAAGTATGTTGTATGTAACACTTACTCTAAATCAAATTTATGTGAAATTCTAGTAGCATATAGAATACCATCCCAAGAAAACAAAGCCAAAGAAGGTTTAACTCTTTGTCTAAAACTTCGGCATTTCCCTACATTACATTAACACATACGTCTTTTAGAATTATAAAAAAATAATGTATAAATAAAGCAAAAATAAATTAAAGTTGCCACGACATCATGAGCTACAAGATTCCCCATGAAGAAAAAAAATGACCATGGGTAATTTGAATAATGAGAACTTGGCCATGCCAAAACCCTTTCCAATTCTTGGCTATAATTTGGTCTATTATTATTTTTCACCCATTGGGTCCATGATTACTACTCAAAAAGTGTTATTTCATAGCTTGTAATTAACTCTTTTAAACACTTTTCAGTAGTAGTTATTGCCTTTTAACCTAATTAACATATTAAGGACCTTTGCAAGCACTTCTAATCAATTTGTGTTAAGTTTTGGTGTTTTGATAGCTTTTTGATCACCAAAACAATATGAGATTGAGGAGAGTTATTTGGAATCCATGGCAAAGCAATGGAAAGCTCAGAAACATGAAGAACCAAACCTTTGAAGTCCTTTGCCATAAGCAAATCTGGAATGCAAGGAGGGGAAGTAAAGAGAAATCTGCCATGAAGCATTTTTTATGACAGTCATGTCAGCCACTTTTGGAGCACTTCCTGAAGTCCAATTTATGCATGCTATATGTCGTTTCAAAGCTTAGGAAGTCAGCAATCCAATGCTTCAAACGGTGAGCAATTAAAATCTGAAATGAAGGAGTTACAGCTGTTGGAAGCCGAACACCGCAAGCTGAAAGCCAACTTCGCAGCGCTGCGAAATCAGCCTTTTGCTGCGAAGTGATTTCGCAGCCCTTTTTGTGCATCTGCGAGACCTCGTTTTCACCTGCGAAATGGTCGTTAATGCTTCCCGATATTTGCGACCGACACTTTGAGATATTTTTCTTCATATGTTTGTTGTCTAAATCCCCAAACTCTCCTTGTAAGCCACCAATTATAGGATTCCTTAACTATTAAGTTAGGAAAAAGGGTAAATATCCATGTAATAATTATTATTGTAATTTTCATATAAATAGCTCTCGGGAGCCTGTTCTCGAGAGGAAGACGACGGACCTTTTGTAAAAGTTTGAAAGAAAGTAAAATACAGAGCTTTGCTCTGCCTTACCTTCTCAATTTGATTGTATTTTTCATTTACTAGTTATGCACTCTCTGAGGAAGAATTAGTAGCTTTGTGGTTTCAACCATGAATGAAGAGAAAGTGTGATCCTTTAGTGTTTTCTATATTTTTAGTTAACTTAAAACGCCTTGGAGTCACCTAGGCCAACACTTGGTAAGGCAAGTGATCTCTGTCCATGGAGATGCACTAGTTTACCCGTTGCGAGCCTCTAGGAGGTGACTTGAAGGTAGGATTTTCTAGAATTGCCAACACTTGGTAAGCTTTTGGACTCCAAGGAGACATCCATTAGTTACCTCTTGCGAGCTTGAGAAGGGAAGTCCAAGGTTAAAGATCACCTTGAATGGTAAATGCTAAGTGAGAGGCACGAACCATTGCAAGTTGCATCAGTGAGAGGGAATTAGAGCTGAAATCCAATTAAGGGATGCATCTGTACAACACCGGTTAGAGAATTGACTATATGTTAATTTCTAATGTGAGGAAATGAACCAACTGACCAGAGCTATGTTTTCGCATGAGGAACCTCCCCTGTGAACCTAAATCTCCAAGGAATGTTTTTCTTCATAAGTAATTTCCATTACTTGCTGTGCCGTTAGTTTAAATCTAAAACTTTTTCAACCAAAGTTTGTGATTTATTTCTTAAGCTAACCTTGAAATGAAATAGCACCAATTCATTTTGAATTGGTATCATTTGTAATTTGAAAACCCTTCCCAGTGAACGATCCTAGAGCCACTATGCTATAGTAACTTTTTCTTTGCTACCTTAGTATATGGTGTAATAGGTTATAAATTTTGTTGATTACTCCCTCAATCAAGGAGCACCAGCTGGACACGAATTAGCTGAGACACCAATTAGGCACGAATCAGTCCACGAATAGTTAATACATGGATATCCTCCAGAAATATGTGCCAAAGTCCTCCTAAAGGTGATTCGACTCATGGTAGCTTAGCTTTAAAGGCGTATCAACAAAATTTATACCTTAAATACTATTACTAAAGTAGTCAAGCTACTATAGCATAGTGGTTCTAGGATCGTTCACTGGGAAGGGTTTTCGCAAACACTAGTGATATTCAAATTAGGAAAATAGGTGATTTTCTTATGGATGTTAGCTTTAAAAGAAGATGTAAATGTTTTAGAAAGATTTAAACTAATCTAAGCTAACATTAAAGACTAAAATGAAAGGGTGTAAAAACAAGTTTCTCAAAGATAGGATAGCTATGCTCTGGCTCTTATGCAAATTGGAAATCTCAGGATAGGCTCCTCGTGTTGGGGTTGCAACTATGGTGATGCTTGCTTCCCGAACCGGTATGGATTTAGCAAATCAAGTTTTAATCCTTTAAAATGGCAAAACAGATGGTAGTGAATTTCATCAATGGTTATTCACCTTAGACTTCCTTTGAATGGCTCGTAAGAGATAACTAATGGTCTAAAGCCAAAAGCTTACCAAATATTGGCAACTCAAAGTCATTCCAAGTGATAAACTCACCTTTCAATGGCCATTGAAATTGGTTCTAACGAATTAATACAAAACTTGGAATTGAAAACCTCACCTTCCAATAGCTCGTAGGAGATAACTAATGGATAGAAATCCAAAAGCTTATCAAGTATTGGCCGTTGGAAGTTGTCCTAAGGAAATAAAAACCAAACTTTGCATTAATGAACCTTTAATGAAAAACGTCTACCTTACCTTCCGGGTGCGAGAAATTTCCATGGGATTGCATCCAAGCCATCATATAACATCCATACTTTGAGAAACTAAAAGTTTTAGCCAATCATCCTCTAAGGAAAAGCCCTCAGAGGCTGTTTGGCTACTAAGAAAATAGAAATGGGGAAGAACAGGAGAAACGAGAGAGCTCTGTAAAAATTCTAAGTGTAAAACGTAATATATCTTCTATATATTCCAAGAGGTGATTTCCACCCATTATATAGTCTTTACAAAAGCAAAAGCTTGTGATTGGTTAGTTACAAGGATAAGAAAGGAAATTACATCACAAAATACAAAGGAAAATATCTAAAGTGGAATCGGCAAAAACAGAGGAAAATTCGCAACACGCATGGGTTATGCGAATTTTGAAGGTGTTATGCGAAATTTTCGCATAACCTGGAGCAGTTGCCTTCCGAAGGCCATATCTTCCTCATTTCAACTCCAAATCATTCACGGTTTGAAGCGTTGGATTCTTGACTTCCAGAGATTTGAAATGGTATATAGTATGTAAAAAATGGACTTCGGAAAATGCTCCAAAAGTTCGAAAGAAGACTGCAGCTGCTGTCCTCTTTGCTTCTCTTCACTTTGCTTGCTTTTCCTCTTTTCCATTGTTCTTTCCTTGCATACTTTGAACGACTTTGGCAAAGGGCTATGAAGCTCCAAAGCTTGGTTCTTCATTAATTTGAGCTTCCAAAAGCTTTGCCATAACTTGTCCAAGTAGCTCCTCCATCATTTGGCATGCTTGAATTGATTCATAAGCTGATAAAAACATGCAAACTTGCCACAAAATGGTTAAAACCAATTACTAAGGACCTTAATGAATTAATTGGGTTAAATGAATATGATTACTACTCAAAGGTGCTTAAAACCATTATAATTAGGTCTACAAAATAGCACTTTTTGGTAATAATCAAAAGGCCAACACGTTTGATGATAATCTATATCGAAGCAGAGAAAGGTGGGCGAGCAAACGAAAAGTAGTACAACAAAAAGGGGTCATAAATAAGGAATGCTTATGTGTGGTGGTGAAAACATCACTGTACAACAAATAAAACCAAAAATTAATTATTAATATAAATTAAAACAATAAATAAAAATTAATATATGAAGAATCTTACTCATGAAATGCTGGTGGATCCCTTAAAACATCAATAAGCAATCTGAAATCATTAGTTTGATTCATGTCGAGCCCATAGCGGTCGTTGAAAAAGTTATGCAAGACATGTGCAATATTATTATGGATAAACTGAAGATCTAGTCCCATATTGTCATCACATGACCTTGTGATTTTCCCTTCACCGTTCACCACTTTTACACTATGCATACCAAATCCATCTTCCAGCTTCTTTGATGGTACCAAGTATTGAATAGCTTCAAACATGTCACCATATAGGAAATATCAACTAAATAAAAATTTATAAAATAAAAAAACATTAAAAGTAAATAAAATATTTATTATAAAAAATACCGTAGAATCGATATCAATTCCTGTTTAAGTCCATGTTCGATTACAAGTTGATGTTGTTGGATCCAATCTTGTAGGCTAATGTGGTGTTGAAAATCAATTATACGCTGTCCAGATTCTACATAACTATGATAGCCATCCAAAACACACTGTTTATCCAAAGTTTGTGCAATATCATAGGAACAAAATTCTCTATCATTTGGATGCATTGTTTTCAAAGTCGCCAACCTAAAGTAGTTTCCTTTTCCTTCTACTTCATATATATTGTCTTTAATATGTATGACATTATAGTATTTGATAGTTCTACGAACGTTAAACCTGTCATTAATATCAATCAATCGTAAAAAAATATAGTAATTTTTTCACAATTTATCCACTGACCACTGAGACTCTCAAAGTGTTAGAAAAGTTAATAAAAAAATAAAAAAATTGGCATAAGTATGTTGTGTGCAACACTTACTATTAGTCAAATTTATGTGAAATGCTAGTAGGATATAGAATATCATTCCAAGAAAACCTGGCCAAAGAAGGTTTAACTCTTCCTCTAACACTTGACCATTTCCCTACATTACAAAAACACATATATCTTTTAGATTTATAAAATAAAATTGTTTATATATAAAATAGAAATAAATTAAACCTGCCACGACATCATGAGATACAAGATTTCTCATGATGACAAAAAATTACCAGGGGTAATTTGAATAATGAGAACTTAGCCATGCTAAAACCCTATTCAATTCTCGGCTATAATTTGGTTTATTATTATTTTTAACCCATTGGGTCCATGAAGAGCTAATACATGGATATATTGCAGAAATATGTGCCAAAGTCCTCCTAAAGGTCAACATGTTTGATGATATGCTATATTGAAGTAGAGATACGTGGGCGAGTAAACGAAAAGTAGTACGATAAGAAGGGCTCATAAATAAGGGATACTAATGTATAGTTGTGAAAGCATAACTATAATTAATATAAATTAAAACAATAAATAAAAATTAATATAAATTAAAACAATAAATAAAAATTAATATATGAATAATCTTACTCATGAAATTTTGATCGATCCCTTAAAACATCAATAAGCAATCTGAAATCTTTAGTTTGATTCAAAAAGTCGTGCAAGACTCGTGCAATATTATTATGGATAAACTGAAGATCTAGTCCCATATTCTCATCACATGACCTTGTGATTTTCTCTCTACCATTCACCATTGCTACATTACCCATACCAAATCCATCTTCCAACTTCTTTGATGATACCAAGTATTGAATAGCTTCATACATGTCACCGGTTAGGAAATATTAACTAAATAAAAATATATAAAATAAAAAAACATTAAAAATTAACTAAAATATTAATTACAAAAATACTGTAGAATTGATATAAATTCTTTCTTAAGTCTATGTCTGATTAAAAGTTTGTGTTGTCGTATCCAATCTTACAGATTGATGTGGAGTTAAAAAACAATTAAAGGTTGTCCAAATTTTATAAACTATGATACCAAGCCTACACATACTGCTTATCCAAAGTTCCCATAATATCATAAGAACGAAACTCTCTATCGTTTAGATGCACTATTTTCAAAGTCACCAACCCAAAATAGTTTCCTTTTGCTTCTGCTTCATATATATTGTCTTTAATAAGTTTGACATTATAGTAGCTGATAGTGCTACAAACGCTAAACCTATCATTAATATCAATCATTCGTAAAAAAATATATACTAATTTTTGTCACAATCTATCCATTGCACATTGAGACTCTCAAGGTGTTAGAAAAGTTAATAAAAAAATGGCATAAGTATGTTGAATGCGACACTTTCTATTGATCAAATTTATGTGAAATGATAGTACCATATGGAATACCATCCAAAAAAAAAACAAGCAAAAGAAGGTTTAACTCTTCGTCTAAAAGTTGACCATTTCCCTACATTACATAAAGACATATATCTTTTAGATTTATAAATAAAAAAATGTATAAATAAAACAAAAATAAATTAAACTTGCCACGACATCATCAGCTACAAGATTTCCTATGAAAACAAAAAATGACCAAGGGTAATTTGAATAATGAGAACTTGGCCATGCCAATACCTTTTCAAATTCTTGGCTATAATATGGTCTATTGTTATTTTTAACCTATTGGGTCAATGAAAAACTAATACATGGATATCCTACATTAATATTTGTCAAAGTCCTCCTAAAGGCTAACATGTTTGATGATCTGCTATATTGAAGTAGAGATACGTGGGCGAGCAAACGAAAAGTAGTATGACAAGAAGGGGTCATAAATAAGGGATGCTTATGTATGGTCGTGAAAACATCATTGTACAACAAATAAAACCAATAAGTAATAATCAATATAAATAAAAATAATAAATAAAAATTTATATATGAATAATCTTACTCACGAAATGCTCATGGATCCCTTAAAACATCAATAAGCAATCTGAAATCATTAGTTTGATTCATTTCGAGCCCATAGCAGTCGTTCAAAAAGTTGTGGAAGACACGTGCAATATTATTATGGATAAACATAAGATCTAGTCTCATATTGTCATCACTTGACCTTGTTATTTTCCCTCCACCATTCACCACTGCTACATTATCCATACAAAATCCATCTTCTAGCTTCTTTGATCATACCAAGTATTGAATAGTTTCAAACATGTCATCCGATAGGAAATATTAACTAAATAAAAATATATAAAATAAAAAAAAACATTAAAAGTAAATAAAATGTTTATTACCAAAATACCGTAGAATTGATATCAATTCTTGATTAAGGTTTATGTTCGATTACAAGTTGGTGTTGTTGGATCCAATCATGTAGGTTAATGCGGTGCTCAAAAACAATTATAAGATGTCCAGATTCTACATAACTATGATAGCCATTGAAAACGTACTGCTTATCCAAAGTTTCTGCAATATCATAGGAACAAAATTCTCTATCATTTGGATGCACTATTTTCAAAGTCACCAACCTAAAGTAGTTTCCTTTTCCATCTACTTCATATTTATTGTCTTTAATATGCACGACATTATAGTATTTTGTAGTGCTACACACGTTAAACCTGTCATTACTACCAATCATTCATAAAAAAAATATAGTATTTTTTTCACAATCTATCCACAACACATTGAGACTCTCAAAGTGTTACAAAAGTTAATAAAAAAATTTGGCATAAGTATGATGTATGCAACACTTACTATTAATCAAATTTATGTTAAATGCAAGTAGCATATGGAATATCATCCCAAGAAAACCAGGCCAAAGGGGTCATAAATAAGGGATGTTGTGGACCCCGCATTTCGGCTCAATGCGTTTCCCATTCGATGGTTGAAAAAAATTGATTTTATTTATTATTTGAAAAATGACTTGGAGTTGCCACTTATTTTTGTTTTATTCTTAAAGGGTAAACAAAATAAGAAAGAAAAACCCTAAGTGTGACTCCTTGTTTTGGAATAGGTGGTCTGTGAAAAACCGGATCGGGTTTGGGGGTCAGGTTACTTATCGGGAAGGTGCGGTAAAGACCGTAAAGACCATAGCACCCCTCTAAGTCCCTAGAGACGGGTCTCTACTAATAAAATGAAGCAATCGTGGCATCTAATAAAGAAATCAATGAATACCCGAATTGATCATGCACATATGGGAATCAATACATGTATATAGAGTGACCAGAGTGAGAATGGGTGCGTACCTGACCAACGAGCCACCATGCGCTATCAAGAGCGAAGGTTAGTGCATAATAACAATCACGAGATATGTCACAGAACATAATAAAATCCATCATTCATGGCAATTAAATCAATTGATCGATCAATCACATATGTGGGACCCCCACCAAAGCCCGTTTATTTTTGCATGAATCAATCCCGTAAATTCCATCACTTGGAATTATAGAATTTAAATTCATGTTTATTTTAAAACATTTTAAAATCATGAAAAATTTGAAAGTGGTTCGCCGAAAAGAAAATGGCTACCAAATTTTATTGAAAATGAGACTCTTGGGTGATCCTAAAAATTCTAAGGATGAAAGATGAGAAAATTCGGATTGTTAGAAAATCAAATTTGAGAAGATATTTACAAAAAATGGGATTTGAGAAATCATTTTCAAAATCAAAGGTGATGAAACGGTTAGTGGCATGTGACCCAAAGGTGACCATGCATGCCATGCAAGAGTGGGTCCCAGGGTGGAATGAGTAGGCCATGGAATGTTTATGATGAGATATCGGGTTCTAGGTACTGTGGGGCAACCGTGCACGGAGAATCACATCACGTGGGACTCAGGGTGGAAAAATCAAGATGATTACATTACGACATGGATGATTGCATGGTAATATGGATAACTACAGCTGCCATGAAGGGCCTATCAAGTACAGCTTTTCTGTGGTTCCAATCTCCTACTCAGGCTAGAAGGAGCATCTTTACTTGTAGTCGGAAGTATGACAGAAGTAACATGGCCAACATGTGGAAGCTTGGAGTTGCTCCCCTTTCTCGACTTAGCAAACTCTCTCATCTGATGTGAAATTACCATTGAATTCACAGTCTTCTCAAATACTTCACAGGACTACCATCTTCTGTCACTTCATCAGGGACATTCATTTTCATGTCTTTGACTTTGGTTTGGAGACCCTGCAACTTCACTAGAAGATGGACTTGAAGACGCTGATTCCGAGTCATCACCCTTTGGCATTTCGTTCTAGCGTTTGAAGCATCATCGCGGGTCACGTTTCATTCAATTAGTGCAAGGGTGGACCTTCAGAAATATTCCGTATATAAACACGTCCGTCAATGCTTGCACTAGCAAGAAGATGAACGTCCTGTGAAGAGAACAGTGTGTTCGATATAGAAGGAATACGCGGCTGTGAGTGGCCAGAGCTGCATGCACATAGGATAGCATTTGTGCTGAGGAGGTTGAAGCTGCAAGCTTTGCTACCATAGCAGCAGCTGCAGATTTCCGTGGATCTTCTTCAAAGCAGGAAGAAGACTTACCAGTGAAAGATTCCTCCCTTATGTACATTACCAGAACTAATTGTTCCTTGTCTCGACCAGTGGCTGGAGTTTCTGGAGTGAAAGTGGAAAGTGCCTCAGCATGAGCATTAACATCCGTCTGCTCTGCTGTCATATGCCCTCTGTTGCAGTTCAGCAATTGTTGCCGAATGCTGCTTATATGTTCTGATTGTGACTTGGCAACGTTTCCAACCCCGCTTCAATGACAGCCAGTTAATACCTCTTCATCATTCGAGTGAATGAGCAGTTCAAATGCTGGATGAGCAGGCTTTGTCTGAATCAACAGGAGGCTGTGGCTTGCCCCTAGTGCAGGAAAGAGGTTTAATGGACACAGGTGACATTGTAGAAAGAGAGAGCGGGCATGAAGAAGGGTATAGAGGTGGAAATGGATTTAATGGTATGGTGATAGATTTATATATTCTGAAAAGGGTTAGAAGTGAGGGTGATTCGTTGAGGATGGGCATGAAAGAATTATGTGATAAGATGTCGGGATCACATGATGCTCCAGTATCCTCGTCATCTTCTAGGGTTGGAAGATACAAATATAGCTTCAAAAAAAGGTATGCGAGAAGCTTTTTTGAGGCAATCAGAAACATCCTTGACCAGAATCTTCATTGTGCTGAATTGAGGAGATGAGAGCAGGGATCTAATCTTCTCAGAGCATCTGAGTATGAGACTTGACACATCTAGCCAACTCCATGAATCACTCACGGTTATCTTCTCAGCAAACCAACCGTACTTCATTTCAGGAATGTCTATTGGACTGCTACATACTGCAACAATATTATCCCCATCCAATATAAGAACATTCCATGAAAATCTTGAACCATACAGCCCAGGGAAGTAGTTATCCTCAGCACACATCGCAACAGGAACCATAGAACAAGGATGAAGCATCCACGGATGATTTCGAGGTGTCATTGACAAGGCTGAAGTTGTTGAATTACTTGAACTCTGACCCATTCTTTTATTCAGTATCATCTTAACTTTGAGAGCGCGCATCTTTGTAGGACTTCACAGCTGGGTTTGGATCCACTCTCATGACCCATTCAATTAAGAACAGAGGAAAACGTGAAATGATCATTTACAAAAACAGAGTATAAAGATAGAAAATCAATGAGTGAAGCCCTATTTCATTTTTCTATCCATGGGCTTGCAAGAGGGTTGACTGTTGAGAGACTACGGGTTCATATACAAACAGGGGGATTAAATTCTGAAATATCTCACAATGAAGCTAAAAAAAAATTCAAGTTACTCTTCAGCAAAGCTAAAAAGAAGAGAAAGATAAAACAATGACAACAAACCCACAATCATACCAGAGATTAGTGAAAACTAAACATTCAATCTGATGCTCATACCCAAGACAAACAATAATCCAAAAACAAGATGGAGAAGAGTATGAAAAGGGTTCATACCTGAACTCCTTAAGTGAAAAACAATCCAACTCCTTCTTTTGCAGTAATGAAAAATACCCTCAAGAAGATGAACCTCCTCTATTTTTTACTTTCTGGAAAATATCTTCCTCCCCTCCTTCTGATGAAAAACAACTCTCTAATGGCAGCCTCTCAAAACTCCTCCTCCCTTGCTAATTCAAACTTCCTACCCTGATCCAAAAATCCCCCAGGTCGTGAAAAACTCACTCTCAGAAATATGGAAAACCCCCTCCCTCTGGAAACTCCCTGCCCAAGCTCCCTCTAAGACATATCTCCTCCAGCAATCCTTGAAAAAAAATCCCTAACCGCCTACTCCCAAACCAGCCTCACCTCCACTACCCTACAGCTGCCAACCTCCACCACCCTGCAGCTGGCAAAAAAAAAGGTATCCTCCAACAGCCAGACCCCCTTTCCTCACTCCTCAGCTGACTTTTTTCTTTCCCCTCAAATAACAGCCAAAATGATTGTTTTCTGATTCCCCTTGACACGTGTCGACCCTAGATTGGCCTTCAAAAGCACTACTCTGATTCCATGATGGCCAATCAGGGATTGACACGTGGATGCTTAGGAGCGCAACACTTGGCCAAACAATGCTGCATCAGAACAAACCCCACATGGGGGTCTACAGATACTTATGCATGGTTATGAAAACATCACTGTACAACAAATGAAACCAACAATTAATAATTAATATAAATTAAAAAAATAAATAAAAATTAATATATGAATAATCTTACCCATGAAATGCTCATGGATCCCTTAAAAAATCATTAAGCAATCTGAAATCATTAGTTTAATTCATTTCGAGCTCATAGTAGTTGTTCAAATAGCCGTGCAAAATACGTGCAATATTATTATGGAAAAACTGAAGATCGAGTCCCATATTGTCATCACATAATCTTGTGATTTTCCCTCTACCGTTCACCACTACTACATTATCCATACAAAATCGATCTTCTAACTTCTTTGATCATACCAAGTATTGAATAGTTTCAAACATGTCACCCGATAGGAAATATTAACTAAATAAAAATATATAAAATATAAAAAAAAACATTAAAAGTAAGTAAAATGTTTATTACCAAAATACTGTAAAATTGATATCAATTCTTGATTAAGGTTTATGTTCGATTACAAGTTGGTGTTGTTGGATCCAATCATGTAGGCTAATGTGGTGCTCAAATACAATTATAAGATGTCCAAATTCTACATAACTATGATAGCCATCGAAAACGTACTGCTTATCCAAAGTTTCTGCAATATCATAGGAACAAAATTCTATATCATTTGGATGCACTGTTTTAAAACTCACCAACCTAAAGTAGTTTCCTTTTCCATCTACTTCATATATATTGTCTTTAATATGTACGACATCATAGTATTTGATAGCACTACAGACGTTAAACCTGTCATTACTACCAATCATTCATAAAAAAAAATATAGTATTTTTTTCAAAATCTATCCACAACACATTGAGACTCTCAAAGTGTTAGAAAAGTTAATAAAAAAAAATTGGTATAAGGATGATGTATGCAACACTTACTATTAATCAAATTTATGTGAAATGCTAATAGCATATGGAATATCATCCCAAGAAAACCGGGCCAAAGGGGTCATAAATAAGGGATGTTTATGTATGGTCATGAAAACATCACTGTACAACAAATGAAACCAACAATTAATAAAACCGGGCCAAAGGGGTCATAAATAAGGGATGTTTATGTATGGTCATGAAAACATCACTGTACAACAAATGAAACCAACAATTAATAATTAATATAAATTAAAAAAATAAATAAAAATTAATATATGAATAATCTTACTCATGAAATGCTCATGGATCCCTTAAAAAATCATTAAGCAATCTGAAATCATTAGTTTGATTCATTTCGAGCTCATAGTAGTTGTTCAAATAGTCGTGCAAGATACGTGCAATATTATTATGGATAAACTAAAGATCGAGTCCCATATTGTCATCACATAATCCTATGATTTTCCCTCTACCGTTCACCACTGCTACATTATCCATACAAAATCCATCTTCTAACTTCTTTGATCATACCATGTATTGAATAGTTTCAAACATGTCACCCGATAAGAAATATTAACTAAATACAAATCTATAAAATAAAAAAACATTAAAAGTAAATAAAATGTTTATTACAAAAATGTTGTAGAATTGATATCAATTCTTGATTAAGTTTATGTTCGATTACAAGTTGGAGTTGTTGGATCCAATCATGTGGTGCTCAAACACAATTATACGTTGTCCAAATTCTACATAACTATGATAGCCAACGAAAACGTACTGCTTATCCAAAGTTTCTGCAATATCATAGGAACAAAATTCTATATCATTTGGATGCACTGTTTTCAAACTCACCAACCTGAAGTAGTTTCCTTTTCCATCTACTTCATATATACTGTCTTTAATATGTACGACATTATAGTATTTGGTAGCACTACAGACGTTAAACCTGTTATTAATATCAATCATTCGTAAAAAAATATATACAAATTTTTTTCACAATCTATCCACTGCACATTGAGACTCTTAATGTGTTACAAAAGTTAATAAAAAAATGGTATAAGTATGTTGAGTGCAATACTTTCTATTAATCCAATATATAAAACTAATAGTACCATAAGGAATACCATCCCAAAAAAACCAACCAAAAGAAGGTTTAACTCTTCGTCTAAAACTTGAGCATTTCCTTCCATTACATAAACACATATATCTTCTAGATTTATAAAAAAAATATGTATAAATAGAACAGAAATAAATTAAACTTGCCACGACATCATGAGCTACAAGATTCCCCATGAAGAAAAAAAATAACCAAGGGTAATTTGAATAATCAGAACTTGGCCATGCCAAAACCCTTTTCAAATCTTAGCTTTAATTTGGTCAATTACTATTTTTCATGTATTGGGTCCATGAAGAGCTAATACATTGTTATATTGCAGAAATTAGAGCCAAAGTCCTCCTAAACGCCGACACATTTGATGATATGCTATATTGAAGCAGAGATACGTGGGCGAGCAAACGAAAAGTAGTATGATAATAATGGTTCATAAATAAGGGATGCTTATGCATTGTCATGAAAACATCATTGTACAACAAATAAAACCAACAATTAATAATTAATATAAATTAAAACAACAAATAAAAATTAATATATGAATAATCTTACTCATGAAATGCTCGTGGATCCCTTCAAACATTAATAAGCAATCTGAAATCATTAGCTTGATTCATTTCGAACCCATAGCAGTCATACAAAAAGTCGTGCAAGACACATGCAATATTATTATGGATAAACTGAAGATCTAGTCCCATAGTGTCATTGATTCGTTCCCAATTGGTGTCTCAGCTGATTCATGTCCTCTCAATGGTCCCTGACAATGGTGCCATTTGATTCGTGTCCAACTGGTGTCCCTTGATTTTGGTCCTCAGGGAGTAATCAACAAAATTTATAACCTATTACACCATGTACTAGGATAGCCTTAGCTAGCACAGCATAGTGGCTCTAGGGTCGTTCACTGGGATGAGTTTTCACTTCACAATTGATATTAATTCAAAGATGAATTGGTGCCTTTTCATTTCAAGGTTAGCTTTAAAAGAAAATATAAAGATGTTTGAGTGAAAAAGGTTTGGTTTTAAACTAACTAAAAATTGTAACTGATTTTACTTACAAAGAAAAGTGTTTCTTGGAGTTTAGGTTACAAGGCTCAGATTCCTTATACAAAAAGGGAGTTTCAGTCACTTGTTTCTTTTCCTCGCATTAGAGAATTAACATATAGTTAATTCTCTAACCGGTGTGGTATAGATGCTTGCCTTTAATGGGTTAAAACACTAAATCCCTCTCACTGATGCATCTTGCAATGGCTTGTGCCTCTCACCTAGCATTTGCCATCCAAGATGATCCTTAACCTTGGATTACTCGTCAAAAGCTCACAAGAGATAACTAATGGATGTCTCCTTAGAGTCCAAAAGCTTACCAAGTGTTGGCTATTCTAGAAAATCCTACCTTCAAACCACCTCCCAAAGGCTCGCAAGAGATAAACTAGTGCATTTCAATGGACGGAGATCACTTGCCTTACCAAGTGTTGGCCCAGGTGATTTAAAGGCGTTTTAAGTTAACTAAAAAGATAAAAACCATTAACGGGTCACACTTTCTCTTCATTAAAAACTAAAACAACAAAACTTCCAATTTATGCATGAGGGAACTTACCCGGCTTTCTTCACTCCAAGAGACGAAGAGCCTAGCCTCTCATCCTTTGAGGAAAAATCCTCAAAGTTTGATTGGCTAGAAAGAAAATTAATGATAAAAACAAAAATATATAGGAAACACAGAGCAAGTGCTCTGTAAAATATATTTCTTACTATTACAAAAGGTTGTCTCTGAGAACAAGCTCCCGAGAGATTCGATTCATTATGTAAAGAAAATTACAAAACTATATATAAGGGGTTATTCGCCCTTTGTTCTTACTTAAAGACTAAGGAATCCTATGATAGGTGGGTTACAAGGAGAGTTTGGGGATTTAGACATCAAATATCTAAAGCTTTAAACATGTCACCGAGTAGCAAATGTTAACTAAATAAAAATATATAAAATAAAAAAACTTTAAAAAGTAAATAAAATATTAATTACAAAAGTACCGTAGAATTGATATCAATTCTTGCTTAAGTCTATGTCCGATGACAAGTTAGTGTTGTGGTATCCAATCTTGTAGGTTGATGTGGAGTTAAAAAACAATTATACGTTGTCTAAATTTTACAAAACTATGATAGCCAACTAACACATACTGCTTATCCAAAGTTCATGCTATATCATAGGAACGAAATTCTCTATTATTTATATGCATTGTTTTTGAAGTCACCAACCTAAAATAGTTTCCTTTTGCTTATGCTTCATATATATTGTCTTTAATATGTCTGGCATTATAGTAGCTAATAGTGCTACAGACGTTGAACCTGTTATTAATATCAATCATTCGTAAAAAAATATATACAAATTTTTTTCACAATCTATCCACTACACATTGAGACTCTGAAGGTGTTAGAAAAGTTAATAAAAAAATGGCATGAGTATGTTGAATACAACACTTTCTATTAATCCAATTTATAAAAATGATAGTACCATATGGAATACCATCCCAAAAAAACCAAGCAAAAGAAGGTTTAACTCTTCGTCTAAAACTTGAGCAATCTGAAATCATTAGTTTGATTCATTTCGAGCCCACAACAGTCGTTAAAAAAGTCGTGCAAGACACTTGCAATATTATTATTGATAAAATGAAGATCTAGTTCTATATTGTCATCACATGACCTTAGGATTTTCCCTCTACCGTTGACCAGTGCTACATTATCCATACCAAATCCATCTCCCAGCTTCTCTAATGATAACAAGTATTTAATAGCTTCAAACATGTCAATGGATAGGAAATTTTAACTAAATTAAAATATATCAAATAAAAAAACATTTAAAAGTAAATAAAATATTTATTACAAAAATACCGTAGAAATGATTTCAAATCTAGCTTAAGTCTATGTCTGATTACAAGTTTGTGTTGACGTATCCAATCTTGTAGGCTGATATGGAGTTAAAAAACAATTATACATTGTCTAGATTTTACTAAACTATGATAGCCAGCTAACACATACTGCTTATCCAAAGTTCCCGCAATATCATAGGAACGAAATTCTCTGTCGTTATGATGCACTGTTTTCAGAGTCACAATTCTATAATAGTTTCCTTTTCCTTCTGCTTCATATATATTGTCTTTAATATGTCTGAAATTATAGTAGTTGATAGTGCTATAGACGTTAAACTTGTCATTAATATCAATCATTCGTAAAAAAATAAATACTATTTTTTTTCATAATCTATCCACTGCACATTGACTCTCAAGGTGTTAGAAAAGTTAATTAAAATTATGGCATAAGTATGCTAAATGCAACACTTTCTATTAATCAAATTTATGTGAAATGATAGTACGATATGGAATACCATCGCAAAAAAACCAAGCAAAAGAAGGTTTAACTCTTCATCTAAAACATGAGCATTTCCCTACATTACATAAATAGATATATCTTTTAGATTTATAAAAAAAAAGTAATGTATAAATAAAAAAAAAAATAAATTAAACTTGCTATGACATCATCAGCTACAAGATTTCCACTTAAAACAAAAGATGACCAACCGTAATTTGAATAATGAGAACTTGGTCATGCCAAAACCCTTTCCAGTTCTTGGCTATAATACATGGATATCCTATAGAAATTTTTGCCAAAGTCCTCCTAAAAGCTGACATGCTTGATAATCTGCTACATTGAAGTAGAGATGCGTGGGCGAGCAAACGAAAAGTAGTACGACAAGAAGGGGTCATAAATAAGGGATGCTTATGTATGGTCGTGAAAACATCATTGTACAACAAATAAAACCATCAATTAATAATTAATATAAATTAAAACAATAAATAAAAAATAATATATGATTAATCTTACTCATCAAATGCTCGTGGATCCATTAAAATATCAATAAGCAATCTGAAATCATTAGTTTGATTCATTTCGAGCCCATAGCATTCGTTCAAAAAGTCGTGCAAGACACATGCAATATTATTATGGATAAACTGAAGATCTAGTCCCATATTGTCATCACATGACCTTGTGATTTTCCCTCTGTCATTTACCACTGCTATATTATCCATAGCTAATCCATCTTCTAGCTTCTCTAATGATACCAAGTATTGAATAGTTTCAAACATCTCACCGGATAGGAAATCTTATCTAAATAAAAATATATAAAACAAAAAAACATTAAAAAGTAAATAAAATATTTATTGCAAAAATACCGTAGAATTGATATCAATCCTAGGTTAAGCCCATGTCCGATTACAAGTTTGTGTTGTCGTATCCAATCTTGTAGGCTGATGCCAGCTAACACATACTGCTTATCCAAAGTTCCTGCAATATCATAGGAACGAAATTCTCTGTCGTTTGGATGCACTGTTTTCAAAGTCACCAACCTAAAATAGTTTCCTTTTGCTTCTGCTTCATATATATTGTCTTTAATATGTCAGATATTATAGTAGTTGATCGTGCTACAAACATTAAACTTGTCATTAATATCAATCATTCGTTAAAAAATATATACTAATTTTTTTCACAATCTATCCACTACACATTGAGACTCTCAAGGTGTAAGAAAAGTTAATAAAAAAAATGGCATAACCATGGTGAATGCAACACTTTCTATTAATCAAACTTATGTGAAATGATAGTACCATATGGAATACCATCCCAAAAAAAACAAGCAAAAGAAGGTTTAACTCTTCATCTAAAATTTGAGCATTTCCCTATATTACATAAACAAATATATCTTTTAGATTTATAAAAAAATAATAATGTATTAATAAAACATAAATAAATTAAACTTGCCACAACATCATCAGCTACAAGATTTCCTATGAAAACAAAAAATGACCATGTGTAATTTGAATAATGAGAACATGGCCATGCTAAAACCCTTTTCAATTCTTGGCTATAAAATGGTATATTATTATTTTTAACCCATTGTGTCCATGAAAAACTAATACATGGATATCCTGCAGAAATATTTTCCAAAGTCCTCCTAAAAGCCAACACGTTCGATGATATGCTATATTGAAGTAGAGATACGTGGGCGAGGAAACGAAAAGTAGTAGGACAAGAAGGGGTCATAAATAAGGGATGCTTATGTATGGTCGTGAAAACATCATTGTACAACAAATAAAACCATCAATTAATAATTAATATAAATTAAAATAATAAATAAAAAATAATATATGATTAATCTTACTCATCAAATGCTCGTGGATCCCTTAAAATATCAATAAGCAATCTGAAATCATTAGTTTGATTCATTTCGAGCCCATAACATTCATTCAAAAAGTCGTGCAAGACACTTGCAATATTATTATGGATAAAATGAAGATCTAGTCCCATATTGTCATCACATGACCTTGGGATTTTCCCTCTACCGTTGACCAGTGCTACATTATCCATACCAAATCCATCTCCCAGCTTCTCTGATGATAGCAAGTATTTAATAGCTTCAAACATGTCAACGGATAGGAAATCTTAACTAAATAAAAATATATAAAACAAAAAAACATTAAAAAGTAAATAAAATATTTATTGCAAAAATACCGTAGAATTGATATCAATCCTAGGTTAAGCCTATGTCCGATTACAAGTTTGTGTTGTCGTATCCAATCTTGTAGGCTGTTGCCAGCTAACACATACAACTTATCCAAAGTTCCTGCAATATCATAGGAACGAAATTCTCTGTGGTTTGGATGCACTGTTTTCAAAGTCACCAACCTAAAATAGTTTCCTTTTGCTTCTACTTCATATATATTGTCTTTAATATGTTAGATATTATAGTAGCTGATCGTGCTACAAACATTAAACTTGTCATTAATATCAATCATTCGTTAAAAAATATATACTAATTTTTTTCACAATCTATCCACTACACATTGAGACTCTCAAGGTGTAAGAAAAGTTAATAAAAAAAATGGCATAAGCATGGTGAATGCAACACTTTCTATTAATCAAACTTATGTGAAATGATAGTACCATATGGAATACCATCCCAAAAAAAACAAGCAAAAGAAGGTTTAACTCTTCATCTAAAATTTGAGCAGTTCCCTACATTACATAAACAAATATATCTTTTAGATTTATAAAAAAATAATAATGTATTAATAAAACATAAATAAATTAAACTTGCCACAGCATCATCAGCTACAAGATTTCCTATGAAAACAAAAAATGACCATGTGTAATTTGAATAATGAGAACATGGCCATGCTAAAACCCTTTTCAATTCTTGGCTATAATATGGTATATTATTATTTTTAACCCATTGTGTCCATGAAAAACTAATACATGGATATCCTGCAGAAATATTTTCCAAAGTCCTCCTAAAAGCCAACACGTTCGATGATATGCTACATTGAAGTAGAGATACGTGGGCGAGGAAACGAAAAGTAGTAGGACAAGAAGGGGTCATAAATAAGGGATGCTTATGTATGGTCATGAAAACATCATTGTACAACAAATAAAACAATCAATTAATAATTAATATAAATTAAAATAATAAATAAAAAATAATATATGATTAATCTTACTCATCAAATGCTCGTGGATCCCTTAAAATATCAATAAGCAATCTGAAATCATTAGTTTGATTCATTTCGAGCCCATAACATTCATTCAAAAAGTCGTGCAAGACACTTGCAATATTATTATGGATAAAATGAAGATCTAGTCCCATATTGTCATCACATGACCTTGGGATTTTCCCTCTACCGTTGACTAGTGCTACATTATCCATACCAAATCCATCTCCCAGCTTCTCTGATGATAGCAAGTATTTAATAGCTTCAAACATGTCAACGGATAGGAAATCTTAACTAAATAAAAATATATAAAACAAAAAAACATTAAAAAGTAAATAAAATATTTATTGCAAAAATACCGTAGAATTGATATCAATCCTAGGTTAAGCCTATGTCCGATTACAAGTTTGTGTTGTCGTATCCAATCTTGTAGGCTGATGTCAGCTAACACATACTGCTTATCCAAAGTTCCTGCAATATCATAGGAACGAAATTCTCTGTCGTTTGGATGCACTGTTTTCAAAGTCACCAACCTAAAATAGTTTCCTTTTGCTTCTGCTTCATATATATTGTCTTTAATATGTTAGATATTATAGTAGCTGATCGTGCTACAAACATTAAACTTGTCATTAATATCAATCATTCGTTAAAAAATATATACTAATTTTTTTCACAATCTATCCACTACACATTGAGACTCTCAAGGTGTAAGAAAAGTTAATAAAAAAAATGGCATAAGCATGGTGAATGCAACACTTTCTATTAATCAAACTTATGTGAAATGATAGTACCATATGGAATACCATCCCAAAACAAACAAGCAAAAGAAGGTTTAACTCTTCATCTAAAATTTGAGCAGTTCCCTACATTACATAAACAAATATATCTTTTAGATTTATAAAAAAATAATAATGTATTAATAAAACATAAATAAATTAAACTTGCCACAGCATCATCAGCTACAAGATTTCCTATGAAAACAAAAAATGACCATGTGTAATTTGAATAATGAGAACATGGCCATGCTAAAACCCTTTTCAATTCTTGGCTACAATATGGTATATTATTATTTTTAACCCATTGTGTCCATGAAAAACTAATACATGGATATCCTGCAGAAATATTTTCCAAAGTCCTCCTAAAAGCCAACACGTTCGATGATATGCTACATTGAAGTAGAGATACGTGGGCGAGGAAACGAAAAGTAGTAGGACAAGAAGGGGTCATAAATAAGGGATGCTTATGTGTGGTCGTGAAAACATCATTGTACAACAAATAAAACAAACAATTAATAATTAATATAAATTAAAACAATAAATAAAAATTAATATATGAATAATCTTACTCATGAAATGCTCGTGGATCCCTTAAAACATCAATAAGCAATTTGAAATCATTAGTTTGATTCATTTCGAGCCCATAACATTCATTCAAAAAGTCGTGCAAGACACTTGCAATATTATTATGGATAAAATGAAGATCTAGTTCCATATTGTCATCACATGACCTTGGGATTTTCCCTCTACCGTTGACCAGTGCTACATTATCCATACCAAATCCATCTCCCAGCTTCTCTGATGATAGCAAGTATTTAATAGCTTCAAACATGTCAACGGATAGGAAATCTTAACTAAATAAAAATATATAAAACAAAAAAACATTAAAAAGTAAATAAAATATTTATTGCAAAAATACCGTAGAATTGATATCAATCCTAGGTTAAGCCTATGTCCGATTACAAGTTTGTGTTGTCGTATCCAATCTTGTAGGCTGATGCCAGCTAACACATACAACTTATCCAAAGTTCCTGCAATATCATAGGAACGAAATTCTCTGTGGTTTGGATGCACTGTTTTCAAAGTCACCAACCTAAAATAGTTTCCTTTTGCTTCTGCTTCATATATATTGTCTTTAATATGTTAGATATTATAGTAGCTGATCGTGCTACAAACATTAAACTTGTCATTAATATCAATCATTCGTTAAAAAATATATACTAATTTTTTTCACAATCTATCCACTACACATTGAGACTCTCAAGGTGTAAGAAAAGTTAATAAAAAAAATGGCATAAGCATGGTGAATGCAACACTTTCTATTAATCAAACTTATGTGAAATGATAGTACCATATGGAATACCATCCCAAAAAAAACAAGCAAAAGAAGGTTTAACTCTTCATCTAAAATTTGAGCAGTTCCCTACATTACATAAACAAATATATCTTTTAGATTTATAAAAAAATAATAATGTATTAATAAAACATAAATAAATTAAACTTGCCACAGCATCATCAGCTACAAGATTTCCTATGAAAACAAAAAATGAACATGTGTAATTTGAATAATGAGAACATGGCCATGCTAAAACCCTTTTCAATTCTTGGCTATAATATGGTATATTATTATTTTTAACCCATTGTGTCCATGAAAAACTAATACATGGATATCCTGCAGAAATATTTTCCAAAGTCCTCCTAAAAGCCAACACGTT
Organism: Vitis vinifera; assembly: GCF_030704535.1. NCBI lineage: Eukaryota > Viridiplantae > Streptophyta > Magnoliopsida > Vitales > Vitaceae > Vitis > Vitis vinifera. Next base: position 5,455,503 of record NC_081819.1, read on the forward strand.
CGATGATATGCTACATTGAAGTAGAGATACGTGGGCGAGGAAACGAAAAGTAGTAGGACAAGAAGAGGTCATAAATAAGGGATGCTTATGTATGGTCGTGAAAACATCATTGTACAAAAAATAAAACCATCAGTTAATAATTAATATAAATTAAAATAATAAATAAAAAATAATATATGATTAATCTTACTCATCAAATGCTCGTGGATCCCTTAAAATATCAATAAGCAATCTGAAATCATTAGTTTGATTCATTTCGAGCCCATAACATTCATTCAAAAAGTCGTGCAAGACACTTGCAATATTATTATGGATAAAATGAAGATCTAGTCCCATATTGTCATCACATGACCTTGGGATTTTCCCTCTACCGTTGACTAGTGCTACATTATCCATACCAAATCCATCTCCCAGCTTCTCTGATGATAGCAAGTATTTAATAGCTTCAAACATGTCAACGGATAGGAAATCTTAACTAAATAAAAATATATAAAACAAAAAAACATTAAAAAGTAAATAAAATATTTATTGCAAAAATACCGTAGAATTGATATCAATCCTAGGTTAAGCCTATGTCCGATTACAAGTTTGTGTTGTCGTATCCAATCTTGTAGGCTGATGTCAACTAACACATACTGCTTATCCAAAGTTCCTACAATATCATAGGAACGAAATTCTCTGTCGTTTGGATGCACTGTTTTCAAAGTCACCAACCTAAAATAGTTTCCTTTTGCTTCTGCTTCATATATATTGTCTTTAATATGTTAGATATTATAGTAGCTGATCGTGCTACAAACATTAAACTTGTCATTAATATCAATCATTCGTTAAAAAATATATACTAATTTTTTTCACAATCTATCCACTACACATTGAGACTCTCAAGGTGTAAGAAAAGTTAATAAAAAAAATGGCATAAGCATGGTGAATGCAACACTTTCTATTAATCAAACTTATGTGAAATGATAGTACCATATGGAATACCATCCCAAAACAAACAAGCAAAAGAAGGTTTAACTCTTCATCTAAAATTTGAGCAGTTCCCTACATTACGTAAACAAATATATCTTTTAGATTTATAAAAAAATAATAATGTATTAATAAAACATAAATAAATTAAACTTGCCACAGCATCATCAGCTACAAGATTTCCTATGAAAACAAAAAATGACCATGTGTAATTTGAATAATGAGAACATGGCCATGCTAAAACCCTTTTCAATTCTTGGCTATAATATGGTATATTATTATTTTTAACCCATTGTGTCCATGAAAAACTAATACATGGATATCCTGCAGAAATATTTTCCAAAGTCCTCCTAAAAGCCAACACGTTCGATGATATGCTACATTGAAGTAGAGATACGTGGGCGAGGAAACGAAAAGTAGTAGGACAAGAAGGGGTCATAAATAAGGGATGCTTATGTATGGTCGTGAAAACATCATTGTACAACAAATAAAACAAACAATTAATAATTAATATAAATTAAAACAATAAATAAAAATTAATATATGAATAATCTTACTCATGAAATGCTCGTGGATCCCTTAAAACATCAATAAGCAATTTGAAATCATTAGTTTGATTCATTTCGAGCCCATAACATTCATTCAAAAAGTCGTGCAAGACACTTGCAATATTATTATGGATAAAATGAAGATCTAGTTCCATATTGTCATCACATGACCTTGGGATTTTCCCTCTACCGTTGACCAGTGCTACATTATCCATACCAAATCCATCTCCCAGCTTCTCTGATGATAGCAAGTATTTAATAGCTTCAAACATGTCAACGGATAGGAAATTTTAACTAAATTAAATTATATAAAAAAAATAAAATTAAAAGTAAATAAAATATTTATTACTAAAATACCGTAGAAATGATATCAAATCTAGGTTAAGTCTATGTACGATTACAAGTTTGTGTTGTCGTATCCAATCTTGTAGGTTGATATGGAGTTAAAAAACAATTATACATTGTCCAGATTTTACTAAACTATGATAGCCAGCTAACACATACTGCTTAATTCCCGCAATATCATAGGAACAAAATTTTCTGTCGTTATGATGCACTGGTTTCAAAGTCACCATTCTAAAATAGTTTCCTTTTCCTTCTGCTTCATATATATTGTCTTTAATATGTCTGACATTATAGTAGCTGATAGTGCTATAGACGTTAAACTTGTCATTAATATCAATCAGTCGTAAAAAAATAAATACTATTTTTTTTCACAATCTATCCACTGCACATTGACACTCTCAAGTTGTAAGAAAAGTTAATAAAAAAAATGGCATAAGTATGTTGAATGCAACACTTTCTATTAATCAAGCTTATGTGAAATGATAGTACCATATGGAATACCATCCCAAAAAGACCAAACAAAAGAAGGTTTAACTCTTCATCTAAAACTTGAGAATTTCTCTACATTACATAAACACGTATATCTTTTAGATTTATAAAAATAATAAAAATGTATTAATAAAGTAGGAATAAATTAAACTTGCCATGACATCATCAGCTACAAGATTTCCCATGAAAACAAAAAATGACCAAGGGTAATTTGAATAATCAGAACTTGGCCATGCTAAAACCCTTTTCAATTCTTTGCTATAATATGGTATATTATTATTTTTGACCCATTGCGTCCATGAAAAACTAATAAATGGATATCGTGCAGAAATATTTGCTAAAGTCCTCCTAAAAGCCAACACGTTTGATGATCTGCTATATTAAAGTAGAGATATGTGGGCTAGCAAGCGACAAGTAGTATGACAAGAAGGGGTCATAAATAAGAGATGCTTATGTATGGTCATGAAAACATCATTGCACAAAAAATAAAACCATCAATTAATAATTAATATAAGTTAAAACAATAAATAAAAATTAATATATTAATAATCTTACGCATGAAATGCTAGTGGATCCCTTAAAACATCAATAAGCAATCTGAAATCATTAGTTTGATTCATTTCAAGCCCATAACAGTTGTTCAAAAAGTCGTTCAAGACACGTGCATTATTATTATGGATAAACGGAAGATCTAGTCCCATATTATCATCACATAATCTTGTAATTTTCCCTCTACCGTTCACTACTGCTACATTATCCATACAAAATGCATCTTCTAGCTTCTTTGATGAAACAAAGTATTGAATAGCTTCAAACATGTTACTGGATAGGAAACATTAACTAAATAAAAGTATATAAAATACAAAAAATTTAAAATTAAATAAAATATTTATTACAAAAATACCATTTAATTGATATCAATTATTGGTTAAGTCTATGTCCGATTACAAGTTGGTGTTGTCGTATCCAATGTTGTGGGCTGATGTGAAGTTGAAAAACAATTTTGCATTGTCCATATTTTAGAAAACTATGATAGCCAACTAACACATACTGCTTATCCAAAGTTCCCGCAATATCATAGGGACAAAATTCTCTGTTATTTATACGCACCATTTCCAAAGCCACCAACCTAAAATAGTTTCCTTTTGCTTTTGCTTCATATATATTGTCTATAATATATTTGACAATATAGTAGCTGATAGTGCTACGAACGTTAAACCTATCATTAATATCAATAATTCGTAAACAAAATATATAGTAATTTTTTTCACAATCTATCCACTGCACATTGAGACTCTCAATGTGTTAGAAAAGTTAATAAAAAAAATAAAAAATGGCATAAGTATGTCATATATAACACTTACTCTTAATCAAATTTATGTGAAATGCTAGTAGCATATCAAATACCATCCCAAGAAAACCAAGCCAAAGAAGGTTTAACTCTTCGTCTAAAACTTGAGCATTTTCCTACACTACATTAACACATACATCTTTTAGATTTATAAAAAAAATGTAGAAATAAATCATAAATAAATTTAAATTGCCACAACATCATGTGGTACAGGATTCCTTATGAAGAAAAAAAATGACCAATAGTAATTTGAATAATGAGAACTTGGCCATGCCGAAACCCTTTTCAATTCTTGGCTATAATTTGGTCTATTCTTATTTTTCACCCATTGTGTCCATGAAGAGCCAATACATGGATATCTTGCAGAAATATGTGCCAAAGTCCTCCTGAAGGCCAACACGTTTGATGATATGCTATATTGAAGTAGAGATATGTGGGCGAGCAAACGATGAGTAGTACGACAATAAGGGGTCATAAATAAGGGATGCTTGTGTATGGTCATGAAAACATCTGTGTACAACAAATAAACCCAATAATTAATAATTAATATAAATTAAAACAATAAATAAAAATTAATACATGAATAATCTTACTCATGAAATGCTCGTGGATCCCTTAAAACCTTAATAAGCAATCTGAAATCATTAGTTTGGTTTATTTCGAGCCCATAGCAGTTGTTCAAAATATTGTGTAACACGTGCAATATTATTATGGATAAATTGAAGATCTAGTCCCATATTGTCATCACATAATCATGTAATTTTCTCTCTACCATTAACCACTGCTACATTATCCATACCAAATTCATCTTCCAGCTTCTTTGATGATACAAAGTATTGAATAGCTTCAAATATGTCACCGAGTAGGAAATATTAACTAAATAAAAATATATAAAATAAAATAAAAACATTAAAAAGTAAATAAAATTTTTATTACAAAAATACCGTAGAATTGACATCAATTCTTGCTTAAGTCTATGTTCAATTACAAGTTGGTGTTGTCGTATCCAATGTTGTAGGCTGATGTGGAGTTAAAATACAATTTTACTTTGTCAATATTTTACAAAACTATGATAGCCAGCTAACACATATTGCTTATCCAAAGTTCCCGCAATATCAGAGGGACAAAATTCTCTATTATTTGGATGCACCGTTTTCAAAGTCACCAACCTAAAATAGTTTCCTTTTGCTTTTGCTTCATATATATTGTCTTTAATATGTTTGACATTATAGTAGTCGATAGTGCTACGAACGTTAAATCTGGAATACAGTTTTCAAAGTATGTTGAATGCAACACTTCTATTAATCAAATTTATGTGAAATGATTGTACAATATGGAATACCATCCCAAAAAAACCAAGCAAACGAAGGTTTATCTCTTCGTCTAAAACTTGAGCATTTCCCTACATTACATAAACATATATATTCTATTAGATTTATATAAAAAAATGTATAAATAAAACAGAAATAAATTAAACTTGCCACGACATCAAGGGCTACAAGATTTCGCATGAAAACAAAAAATGACCAAGGGTAATTTGAATATTGAGAACTTGGTCGTGCCAAAACCTTTTTCAATTCTTGGCTATAATATGGTCATTTATTATTTTTACCCCATTGGATCCATGAAAAACTAATGCATGGATATCCTGTAGAAATATTTGCCAATGTCCTCCTAATGGCTAACATGTTTGATGATCTACTATATTGAAGTAGAGATATGTGGGTGAACAAAAGAAAAGTAGTACCACAAGAAGGGGTCATAAATAAGGGATGTTTATGTATGGTCGTGAAAACATCATTGTACAACAAATAAAACCAACAATTAATAATTCATATAAATTAAAACAATAAATAAAAATAAATATATGAATAATCTTACTTAAGAAATGCTCCTTGATCCATTAAAACATCAATAAGCAATCTGAAATCATTAGTTTGATTTATTTCGAGCCCATAGCAGTTGTTCAAAATGTTGTGTGACACATGTTCAATATTATTATGGATAAACTTAAGATTTAATCCCATATTGTCATCACATAATTTGGTAATTTCCCTCTACCATTTGCCACTGCTACATTATCCATACCAAATCCATCTTCTAGGTTCTTTGATGATACCATGTATTGAATAGCTTTAAACATGTCATCGGATAGGAAATATTAACTATATAAAAATACATAAAATTAAAAAAATTAAAAAGTAAATAAAATATGTATTAGAAAAATACCGTAGAATTGATATCAATTCTTGGTTAAGTCTATGTCTGATTACAAGTTGGCGTTGTCGTGTCCTATCTTGTAGGCTGATGTGGATTTAAAAAAAAATATTATATGTTGTCCGGATTTTACAAAACTATGATTACCAGCTAACACATACTGCTTATCCAAAGTTCCTGCAATATCATAGGAACAAAATTCTCTTTTATTTGGATGCACCGTTTTCAAAGTCATCAACCTAAGATAGTTTCCTTTTGGTTCTGCTTCATATATATTGTCTTTAATATGTTTGATATTATAGTAGCTGATAGTGTGACGGACGTTAAACCTGCCATTCATATCAATAATTCGTAATAGAATATATAGTAATTTTTTTCACAATCTATCCATTGCACATTGAGACTCTCAATGTGTTAGAAAAGTTAATTAAAAAAATTAAAATATGGCATAAGGATGTTGTATGTAACACTTACTCTTAATCAAATTTATGTGAAATACTAGTAGCATATTGAATACCATCTCAAGAAAACCTAGCCAAAGACGGTTTAACTCTTCGTCTAAAACTTCGGCATTTCACTACATTACATTAACACATACATCTATTAGATTTATAAAAAAAGTAATGCATAAATAAAACAGAAATAAATTAAACTTGCCATGATATCATGAGCTACAAGATTCCCCATGAAGAAAAAAAATGACCAAGGGTAATTTGAATAATGAGAACTTGGCCATGACAAAACCCTTTTAAATTCTTGGCTTTAATTTGGTTTATTATTATTTTTCATCCACTGGGGCATGAAGAGCTAATACATGGATATCCTGCAAAAATATGTGCCAAAGTCCTCCTAAAGGCCCACACGTTTGATAACCTCCTATATTGAAGTAGAGATACGTGGGCGAGTAAATGAAAAGTAGTACAGTAAGAAGGGGTGATAAATAAGGGATGCTTATATATGGTCGTGAAAACATCACTATACAACAAATAAAATCAATAATTAATACTTATTATAAATTAGTATATGAATAATCTTACTCATGAAATGCTTATGGATCCCTTAAAACATCAATAAGCAATCTAAAATCATTAGTTTGATTTATTTCAAGCCTATAGGAGTTGTTCAAAATGTCGTGTAACACATGTACAATATTACTAGGGATAAACTCAAGATCTAGTTCCATATTGTCATCACATAATATTGTAATTTCCCTCTACCATTCACCACTGCTACATTATCCAGACCAAATCCATCTTCCAGGTTCTTTGATGATACCAAGTATTGAATAGCCTCAAACATGTCACCGGATAGGAAATATTAACTAAATAAAAATTTATAAAACAAAAAAAAAAAAAAAAGGTAAATAAAATATGTATTAGAAAAATACCATAGATCGATATCAATTCTTAGTTAAGTCTATGTCCGATTACAAGTCGGTGTTGTCGTATCCAATCTTGTACGCATATGTGGAGTTAAAAAAATATTATACGTTGTCTAGATTTTACAAAACTATGATTGCCAACTAACACATACTGCTTATCAAAAGTTCCCGCAATATCATATGAACGAAAAAATATTATACGTTGTCTAGATTTTACAAAACTATTATTGTCAGCTAACACATATTGCTTATCCAAAGTTCCCGGAATATCATAGGAACAAAATTCTTTGTTATTTGGATACACCATTTTCAAAGTCGCCAACCTAAAATAGTTTCCTTTTGTTTTTGCTTCATATATATTCCTTTTGTTTTTGTTTCATATATATTGTCTTTAATATGTTTGACATTATAGTAGGTGATAGTGCTACAGACGTTAAACCTGTCATTAATGTCAATAATTCGTAAAAAAAATATATAGTAATTTTTTTCACAATCTATCCACTACACATTAAGACTCTCAATGTGTTAGAAAAGTTAATAAAAAAAATGGCATAAGTATGTTGTATGTAATACTTACTGTTAATCAAATTTATGTGAAATGCTAATAGCATATAGAATACCATTACAAGAAAACCTGGCCAAAGAAGGTTTAACTCTTCGTCTAATACTTCAACATTTCCTTACAATACATTAACACATATATCTTTTAGATTTAGAAAAAAAAAATGTATAAATAACAGAGAAATAAATTAAATTTGCCATGACATCATCAACTACAAGATTCCCCATGAAGAAAAAAAATGACCAAGGGTAATTTGAATAATGTGAACTTGGCCATGCCAAAACCCTTTTCTATTCTTGGCTATAATTTGGTCTATTATTATTTTCCATCCATTGGGTCCATGAAGAGCTAATACATGGATATCCTGTACAAATATGTGCCAAAGTCCTCCTAAAGGCCAACACGTTTGATGATATGCTATATCGAAGCAGAGATATATGGGAGAGCCAACGAAAAGTAGTACGACAAGAAGGGATCATAAATAAGGAATGCTTATGTATGGTCGTGAAAACATCACTGTACAATAAATAAAACCAATAATTAATAATTAATATAAATTAAAATAATAAATAAAAATTAATATTTGAATAATCTTACTCATGAAATGCTCGTGGATCCCTTAAAACATCAATAAGCAATCTAAAATCATTAGTTTGATTTATTTTGAGCCCATAGGAGTTGTTCAAAGTGTCGTGTAACACACGTGCAATATTATTGTGGATAAACTTAAGATCAAGTCCCATATTGTCATCACATAATCTTGTAATTTCCCTCTACCGTTCACCATTTCTACATTATCCATACCAAATCCATCTTCAAGCTTCTTTGATGATACCAAGTATTGAATTGCTTCAAACATGTCACCAAATAAGAAATATTAACGAAATAAAAATATAGAAAATTAAAAAAAGTAAAAATTAAATAAATATGTATTACTAAAATATCGAAGAATTGATATCAATTCTTGGTTAAGTCTACGTCCGATTACTAGTTGGTGTTGTCGTATCCAATCTTGTAGGCTGATGTGGAGTTAAAAAAATATTATACGATGTCCAAATTTTAAAAAACTATGATTGCTAGCTAACACATACTGCTTATCCAAAGTTCCTGCAATATCATAGGAACGAAATTCTCTCTTATTTGGATGCACCGTTTTCAAAGTCACCAACCTAAAATAGTTTCCTTTTGCTTCTGCATCATATATATTGTCTTTAATATGTTTGACATTATAGTAGCCGACTGTGCTACAAACGTTAAACCTTTTATTAATATCAATAATTCGTAAAAAAATGTATACTAATTTTTTTCACAATCTATCCATTGCACATTGAGACTCTCAATGTGTTAGAAAAGTTAATAAAATAAATGGCATAAGTATATTGTATCTAACACTTACTCTTAATCAAATTTATGTGAAATGCTAGTAGCATATCGAATAGCATCCCAAGAAAACCTACCCAAAGAAGGTTGAACTCTTTGTCTAAAACTTGAGCATTTCCATACACTACATTAACATATACATCTTTTAGATTTATAAAAAATAAATCTTGTATAAATAAAACAAAAATAAATTCAAGTTGCCACAACATCATGAGTTACAAGATTCCCCATGAACAAAAAAAATGACTAAGGGTAATTTCAATAATGAGAACTTGGCCATGCCAAAACCCTTTCCAATTATTGGCTATAACTTGGTCTATTATTATTTTTCACACATTGGGTCCAGGAAGAGCTAATACATGGATATCCTGTAGAAATATGTGCCGAAGTCCTTTTAAAGGCCAATACGTTTGATGATATGCTATATCGAAGCAAAGATACGTGGGAGAGCCAACAAAAAGTGGTACGGCAAGAAAGGGTCATAAATGAGGAATGCTTATGTATGGTCGTGAAAACATCACTCTACAACAAATAAAACCAACAATTAATAATTAATATAAATTAAAATAATAAATAAAAATTAATATTTGAATAATCTTACTCATGAAATGCTCGTGTATCGCTTAAAACATCAATAAGCAATCTGAAATCATTAGTTTCATTTATTTTGATCCCATAGCAGTCCTTCAAAGTGTCGTGCAACACACGTGCAATATTATTATAGATAAACTTAAGGTCAAGTCCCATATTGTCATCACATAATCTTGTAATTTCCCTCTACCGTTAACCACTGCTACTTTATTCATACCAAATCCATCTTCCAGCTTCTTTGATGATATCAAGTATTGAATTTCTTCAAGCATGTTACCGAATAAGAAATAATAACCAAATAAAAATATAGGAAATAAAAAAAAATTAAAAAGTAAATAAAATATGTATTACAAAAATACCGAAGAATTGATATCAATTCTTGGTTAAGTCTATGTCCGATTACAAGTTGGTGTTGTCGTATCCAATCTTGTAGGCTGATGTGGTGGTAAAAAAATATTATACGTTGTCTAGATTTCACAAAACTATGATTGTCAGCTAACACATACTGCTTATCCAAAGTTCCTGCAATACCATGGGAACGAAATTCTCTATTATTTGGATGCACTATTTTCAAAGTCACCAACCTAAAATAGTTTGCTTTTGCTTCTGCTTCATATATATTATGTTTAATAAGTTTGACATTATAGTAGTCGATAGTGGTATGAACGTTAAACCTTTCATTAATATCAATAATTCGTAAAAAAAAAATGTATAGTAATTTTTTTTCACAATCTATCCATTGCACATTGAGAGGCTCTCAATGTGTTAGAAAAGTTAATAAAAAAATAGAAAAATGGCATAAGTATGTTGTATGTAACTCTTACTCTAAATCAAATTTATGTGAAATGCTAGTAGCATATAGAATACCATCCCAATAAAACAAAGCCAAAGAAGGTTTAACTCTTCGTCTAAAACTTCAGCATTTCCCTACATTACACTAACACATACGTCTTTTAGATTTATAAAAAAAAATAATGTATAAATAAAACAAATATAAATTAAAGTTGCCACGACATCGTGAGCTACAAGATTCCGCATGAAGAAAAAAAATGACCAAGGGTAATTTGAATAATGAGAACTTAGCCATGCCAAAACCCTTTCCAATTCTTGGCTATAATTTGGTCTATTTTTATTTTTCACCCATTGGGTCCACGAAGAGCTAATACATGGATATCCTGTAGAAATGTGCTAAAGTCCTATTAAAGGCCAACACGTTTGATGATATTCTATATCGAAGCAGAGATACGTGGGCGTGCAAACGAAAAGTAGTACGACAAGAAGGGGTCAGAAACAAGGAATGCTTATGTATGGTCATGAAAACATCACTGTACAATAAATAAAACCAATAATTAATCATTAACATAAATTAAAACAATAAATAAAAATTAATATTTGAATAATCTTACTCATGAAATGCTAGTGTATCGCTTAAAACATCAATAAGCAATCTAAAATCATTAGTTTGATTCATTTCTAGCCCATAACAGTTGCTCAAAAATTCGTGCACGACACGTGTAATATTATTATGGATAAACTGAAGATCTAGTCCCATATTGTCATGACATGACTTTGTGATTTTCCTTCTACCATTCACCACTGCTACATTATCCATACCAAATCCATCTTCCAGCTTCTTTAATGATACCAAGTACTGAATAGCTTCAAACATGTCACTAGATAGGAAATATTAAAAAAAATAAAAATAGATAAAATAAAAAAAATTAAAAAGTAAAAAAATATGTATTATAAAAATACCATAGAATCAATATCAATTCTTGGTTAAGTTTGTGTCTAATTACAAGTTGGTGTTGTCCTATCCAATCTTGTTGGCTGATGTGGAGTTAAAAAAATATTATACATTGTCTAGATTTTACAAAACTATGATAGCCAACTAACACATACTGCTTATCCAAAGTTCCCGCAATATCATAGGGACGAAATTCTCTGTTATTTAGATGCACCATTTTCAAAGTCACCAACCTAAAATAGTTTCCTTTTTCTTTTGCCTCATATATATTGCCTTTAATACATTTGACATTATAGTAGCCGATAGTGCTACGGACGTTAAACCTTTCATTAATATCAATAATTCGTAAAAAAATATGTAGTAATTTTTTTTCACAAATTATCCACTGCACATCGAGAGTCTCCATGTGTTCTAAAAGTTAATAAAAAAAAATGGCATAAGTATGTGTGATGTAACACTTACTCTAAATCAAATTTATGTGAAATGCTAGTAGCATATAGAATACCATCCCAAGAAAACAAAGCCAAAGAAGGTTTAAGTCTTTGTCTAAAACTTCGGCATTTCCCTACATTACATTAACACATATGTCTTTTAGATTTAAAAAAAAAATGTATAAATAAAACAAATATAAATTAAAGTTGCAACGTAATCCTGAGCTACAAGATTCCCCATCAAGAAAAAAAAAATGACCAAGTGTAATTTCAATAATGAGAACTTGGTCATGCCAAAACCTTTTCCAATTCTTGGCAATAATTTGGCCTATTATTATTTTCCACCTATTAGGTCCATGAATAGCTAATACATGGATATCCAGCAGAAATATGTGCCAAAGTCCTCTTAAAGGCCAACACGTTTGATGATATTCAATATCGAAGCAGAGATACGTGGGTGAGCAAACGAAAAGTAGTACGACAAGAAGGGGTCATAAATAAGGGATGCTTATGTATGGTGGTGAAAACATCACTGTACAACAAATAAAACCAACAATTAATTATTAATATAAATTAAAACAATAAATAAAAATTAATATATGAAGAATCTTACTCATGAAATGCTAGTGGATCCCTTAAAACATCAATAAGCAATCTGAAATCATTAGTTTGATTCATGTCGAGCCCATAGCGGTCGTTCAAAAAGTTGTGCAAGACACGTGCAATATTATTATGGACAATCTGAAGATCTAGTCCCATATTGTCATCACATGGCCTTGTGGTTTTCCATCTACCTTTCACCACTATTACATTATCCATACCAAATCCATCTTCCAGCTTCTTTGATGATACCGAGTATTGAATAGCTTCAAATATGTCACCGGATAGGAAATATTGACCACATCAAAATATATAAAATAAAATAAATTAAAAAGTAAATAAATATGTATTATAAAAATACCATAGAATCAGTATCAATTCTTTATTAAGTCTGTGTTTAATTACAAGTTGGTGTTGTCCTATCCAATCTTGTTGGCTGATGTGGAGTTAAAAAAATATTATACGTTGTCCAGATTTTACAAAACTATGATAGCCAACTAACACATATTGTTTATCCAAAGTTCCCGCAGTATCATAGGGACGAAATTCTCTGTTATTTGGATGCACCATTTTCAAAGTCACCAACCTAAAATAGTTTCCTTTTACTTCTGCTTCATGTATATTGTTTTTAATATGTTTGACATTATAGTAGCCGATAGTGCTACAGACATTAAACCTTTCATTAATATCAATAATTCGTAAAAATATATGTAGTAATTTTTTTCACAATCTATCCACTACACATTGAGACTCTCAATGTGTTAGAAAAGTTGATTAAAAAATTAAAAAATGGCATAAGTATGTTGTATGTAACACTTACTCTAAATAAAATTTATGTGAAATGCTAGTAGCATATAGAATACCATCCCAAGAAAACAAAGCCAAAGAAGGTTTAACTCTTCGTTTAAAACTTCGGCATTTCCCTACATTACATTAACACATACGTCTTTTAGAATTAAAAAAAAATTAATGTATAAATAAAACAAAAATAAATTAAAGTTGCCACGACATCATGAGCTACAAGATTCCCCATGAAGAAAAAAAATGACCAAGGGTAATTTGAATAATGAGAACTTGGCAATGCTAAAACCCTTTCCAATTCTTAGCTATAATTTGGTCTATTATTATTTTTCACCCATTGGGTCCATGATTACTACTCAAAAAGTGTTATTTCATATCTTTTAATTAACTATTTTAAACACTTGTGAGTAGTAGTTATTGCCTTTTAACCCAATTAACATATTAAGGACCTTTGCAAGGACTTCTAATCCATTTGTGTTAAGTTTTGGTGTTTTGATAGCTTTTTGATCATCAAAGCAATATGAGATTGAGGAGAGTTATTTGGAATCCATGGAAAAGCAATGGAAAGCTCAGAAACATGAAGAACCAAAGCTTTGAAGTCCTTTGCCATAAGCAAATCTGGAATGCAAGGAGGGGAAGTAAAGAGAAATCTGCCATGAAGCATTTTTTATGACAGTCATGTCAGCCACTTTTGGAGTACTTCCTGAAGTCCAATTTATGCATGCTATATGTCGTTTCAAAGCTTAGGAAGTCAGCAATCCAATGCTTTGAATGGTGTGCAATTCGAAGCTCAAATGAAGGAGTTACAACCATTGGAAGCTGAACACCGCAAGCTAAAAGCCAACTTCGCAGCGCTGCGAAATCAGCCTTTTGCTGCGAAGTGATTTCGCAGCCCTTTTTGTGCCTCTGTGAAATCTCGCAGACCTCATTTTCACCTGGGAAATGGTCGTTAGTGCTTCCTGATATTTGCAACCGACACTTTGAGATATTTTTCTTCATATTTTTGTTGTCCAAATCCCCAAACTCTCCTTGTAAGCCACCAATTATAGGATTCCTTAACTATTAAGTTAGGAAAAAGGGTAAATATCCATGTAATAATTATTATTGTAATTTTCATATAAATAGCTCTCGGGAGCCTGTTCTCGAGAGGAGGACGATGAACCTTTTGTAAAAGTTTGAAAAAAAGTAAAATACAGAGCTTGGCTCTGCCTTACCTTCTCAATTTGATTGTATTTTTCATTTACTAGTTATGCACTCTCTGAGGAAGTTTCCCCATAGAATGAGTAACTAAACCTTTAGTTCCTTGGAGCTAAGGTTTCCGGGAAAGGTTCCAAGTGCAAGAATTAGTAGCTTTGTGGTTTCAGCCATGAATGAAGAGAAAGTGTGATCCTTTAGTGTTTTCTATATTTTTAGTTAACTTAAAACGCCTTGGAGTCACCTAGGCCAACACTTGGTAAGGCAAGTGATCTTTGTCCATGGAGATGCACTAGTTTACCCCTTGCGAGCCTCTGGGAGGTGACTTGAAGGTAGGATTTTCTAGAATTGCCAACACTTGGTAAGCTTTTGGACTCCAAGGAGACATCCATTAGTTATCTTTTGCGAGCTTGAGAAGGGAAGTCCAAGGTTAAAGATCACCTTGAATGGTAAATGCTAAGTGAGAGGCACGAACCATTGCAAGTTGCATCAGTGAGAGGGAATTAGAGCTGAAATCCAATTAAGGGATGCATCTGTACAACACCGGTTAGAGAATTGACTATATGTTAATTCTCTAATGTGAGGAAATGAACCAACTGACCGGAGCTATGTTTTTACATGAAGAACCTCCCCTGTGAACCTAAATCTCCAAGGAATGTTTTTCTTCATAAGTAATTTCCATTACTTGTTGCGCCGTTAGTTTAAATCTTAAACTTTTTCAACCAAAGTTTGTGTTTTATTTCTTAAGCTAACCTTGAAATGAAACAGCACCAATTCATTTTGAATTGGTATCATTTGTAATTTGAAAACCCTTCCTAGTGAACGATCCTAGAGCCACTATGCTATAGTAACTTTTTCTTTGCTACCCTAGTATATGGTGTAATAGGTTATAAATTTTGTTGACTACTCCCTCAATAAAGGAGCACCAGCTGGACACGAATCAGTTGAGACACCAATTAGGCACGAATCAGTCCACGAATAGCTAATACATGGATATCCTCTAGAAATATGTGCCAAAGTCCTCCTAAAGGCTAACACGTTTGATGATATTCTATATCGAAGCAGAGAAAGGTGGGCGAGCAAACGAAAAGTAGTACAACAAAAAGGGGTCATAAATAAGGAATGCTTATGTATGGTGGTGAAAACATCACTGTACAACAAATAAAACCAACAATTAATTATTAATATAAATTAAAACAATAAATAAAAATTAATATATGAAGAATCTTACTCATGAAATGCTGGTGGATCCCTTAAAACATCAATAAGCAATCTGAAATCATTAGTTTGATTCATGTCGAGCCCATAGCGGTCGTTGAAAAAGTTGTGCAAGACACGTGCAATATTATTATGGATAAACTGAAGATCTAGTCCCATATTGTCATCACATGACCTTGTGATTTTCCCTTCACCGTTCACCACTGTTACATTATGCATACCAAATCCATCTTCCAGCTTCTTTGATGGTACCAAGTATTGAATAGCTTCAAACATGTCACCAGACAGGAAATATTAACTAAATAAAAATATATAAAATAAAAAAACATTAAAAAGTAAATAAAATATTTATTATAAAAATACCGTAGAATTGATATCAATTCTTGGTTAAGTCTATGTCCGATTACAAGTTGGTGTTGTTGTATCCAATGTTGTAGGCTGATGTAGAGTTAAAAAAATATTATACGTTGTCCAAATTTTACAAAACTATGATTGCCAGCTAACACATACTGCTTATCCAAAGTTCCCACAATATCATAGGAACGAAATACTCTGTTATTTGGATGCAACGTTTTTAAAGTCAACAACCTAAAATAATTTCCTTTTGCTTCCGCTTTATATATATTGTCTTTAATATGTTTGACATTATAATAGCTGATAGTACTACGAATGTTAAACCTGTCATTAATATCAATAATTTGTAAAAAAATATATAGTAAATTTTTTCACAATCTATCCACTACACATTGAGACTCTCAATGTGTTAGAAAAGTTAATAAAAAAAATGGTATAAGTATGTTGTATGTAACACTTACTCTTAATCAAATTTATGTGAAATGCTAGTAGCATATTGAATACCATCCAAAGAAAACCTAGCCAAAGACGGTTTAACTCTTTGTCTAAAACTTTAGCATTTTGCTTAACTACATTAACACATACATTTTTTAGATTTATATAAAAAAAAAAACAATGCATAAATAAATCATAAATAAAGTAAAATTGCCATGACATCATGAGTTGCAAGACTCCCCATGAAGAAAAAGAATGACCAAGTGTAATTTGAATAATGAGAACTTGGCAATGCCAAAACCCTTTTTCATTTTTGGGTATAATTTGGCCTATTATTATTTTACACCCATTGGGTCCATGAAGAGCTAATACATGTTTATCCTGCCGAAATATGTGCCAAAGTCCTCCTAAAGGCCAACACATTTGATGATATGCTAAATTGACACAGAGATACGTGGGCGAGCAAACAAAAAGTAGGTTGACAAGAAGGGGTCATAAATAAGGGATGCTTATGTATGGTCGGGAAAACATCACTGTAAACCAAATAAAACCAACAACTAATAATTAATATAAATTAAAACAATAAATAAAAAACAATATATGAATAATCTTCCTCATGAAATGCTCTCGGATCCCTTAAAACATCAATAAGCAATATGAAATCATTAGTTTGATTCATTTCGAGCCCATAGCAATTGTCCAAAAAGTCGTGAAAGACACGTGCAATATTATTATGCATAAACTAAAGATCTAGTCCCATATTTTCATCACATGACCTTGAGATTTTCCTTCTACCATTCACCACTGCTACATTATCCATACCAACTCCATCTTCCAGCTTCTTTGATGATACCAAGTATTGAATAGCTTTAAACATGTCACCGGATAGAAAATATTAACTAAATAAAAATATATAAAATAAAAAACATTAAAAAGTAAATCAAATATGTCTTATAAAAATACCGTAGAATCGATATCAATTCTTGGTTAAGTCTATGTCTAATTATAAGTGGTTGTCGTATCCAATCTTGTAGGCTGATGTGGAGTTAAAAAAATATTATAAGTTGTCTAGATTTTACAAAACTATGATTGCCAGCTAACACATACTTCTTATCCAATGTTCCCACAATATCATAGGAACAAAATTCTCTGTTATTTAGATGCACTGTTTTCAAAGTCACAAACCTAAAATAGTTTCCTTTTGCTTCTATTTAATATATATTGTCTTTAATATGTTTGACATTATAGTAGCTGATAATGCTACGGATGTCAAACCTGTCATTAATATCAATAATTCATAAAAAAATATATAGTATTTTTTTTTTCTATCCACTGCACATTGAGACTCTGAATGTGTTAGAAAAGTTAATAAAAAAATGGCTTAAGTATGTTGTATGTAACAGTTACTCTTAATCAAATTTTGGTGAAAAGCTAGTAGCATATTGAATACCATATAGAGAAAACCTAGTCAAAGAAGGTTTAACTATTCGTCTAAAACTTTAGCATTTCCCTACATGACATTAACACATACATCTTTTAGATTTATAAAAAAAAATAGTGTATAAATAAAACATAAATAAATTTAACTTGCCACGACATCATGAGCTACAAGATTCCCCATGAAGAAAAAAAATGACCAACAGTAATTTGAATAATGAGAACTTGGCCATGCCAAAACCCTTTTCAATTCTTGGCTTTAATTTGGTCTATTATTATTTTTCATCTATTGGGTCCATGAAAAGCTAATACATTGGTATCCCTAAAAAATTTGTGCCAAAGTCCTCCTAAACGTCAACACGTTTGATGATTTGCTATATTGAAGCAGAGATACATGGACGACCAAATGAAAAGTAGTACGACAAGAAGGGGTGATAAATAAGGGATGCTTATGTATGGTCGTGAAAACATCACTCTACAACAAATAAAACCAACAATTAATAATTAATTTAAATTAAAAAAATAAATAAAAAATTAATATATGAATAATCTTACTCATGAAATGCTCGTGGATCCCTTAAAACATCAATAAGCAATCTGAAATCATTAGTTTGATTCATTTTGAGCCCATAGCAGTCGTTTAAAAATTCATGCAAGACACGTGCAATATCACATGACCTTTTGATTTTCCCTCTACCATTCACCACTGCTACATTATCCATACCAAATCCATCTTCTAGCTTCTTTGATGATACCAAGTATTGAATAGCTTCAAACATTTCACCGGATAGGAAATATTAACTAAATAAAAATATATAAAATAAAAAAGCATTAAAAAGTAAATAAAATATTTATTCTAAAAATGCCATAGAATTGATATCAATTCTAGCTTTAGTCTATGTCTGATTACAAGTTTGTGTTATCGTATCCAATCTTGCAGGCTGATGTGGAGTTAAAAAACAATTATATGTTGTCCAAATTTTACAAAACTATGATATCTAACCAACGCATACTCCTTATCCAAAGATCCCGCAATATCAAAGGAACGAAATTCTCTGTTATTTAGATGCATTGTTTTCAAAGTCACCAACCTAAAATAGTTTCCTTTTGCTTCAGCTTCATATATATTGTCTTTAATATGTTTGACATTATAGTAGCTGATAGTCCTATGGACGTTAAACCTGTCATTAATATCAATAATTCGTAAAAAATTATATAGTAATTTTTTTCGTAATCTATGCACTGCACATTGAGACTCTCAATGTGTTAGAAAAGTTAATAAAAAAAATGGCATAACTATGTTGAATGCAACACTTTCTATTAATTAAATTTATGTGAAATGATAGTACCATATGGAATACCATCCCAAAAAAACAAAGAAAAAGAAGGTTTAACTCTTCGTCTAAAACTTGAGCAGTTTCCAACATTACATAAACACGTATATCTTTTAGATTTATAAAAAAAAATGTATAAATAAAATAAAAATAAATTAAACTTCCCATGGCATCATGAGCTACAAGATTTCCTATGAAAAAAAAAATGACCAAGGGTAATTTGAATAATGAGAACTTGGCCATGCCAAAACCCTTTTCAATTCTTGGCTATAATTTGGTCTATTATTATTTTTAACCCAGTTGGTCCATGAAAAACTAATACATGGATATCCTACAGAAATATTTGCCAAAGTC
Source organism: Vitis vinifera (assembly GCF_030704535.1). Lineage (NCBI taxonomy): Eukaryota > Viridiplantae > Streptophyta > Magnoliopsida > Vitales > Vitaceae > Vitis > Vitis vinifera. The sequence goes on from NC_081819.1 coordinate 5,475,241, forward strand.
CTCCTAAATGCCAACATGTTTGATGATCTGCTATATTGAAGTAGAGATACGTGGGCGAGCAAATGAAAAGTAGTACTACAAGAAGGGGTCATAAATAAGGGATGCTTATCTATGGTCATGAAAACATCATTGTACAACAAATAAAACCAACGATTAATAATTAATATAAATTAAAACAATAAATAAAAATTAATATATGAATAATCTTACTCATGAAATACTCTTGGATCCCTTAAAACATCAATAAGCAATCTGAAATCATTAGTTTGATTTATTTCAATCCCATAGCAAGTGTTGAAAATGTCATGCAACACACGTGCAATGTTATGATTGATAAACTGAAGATCTAGACCCATATAGTCATCACATAATCTTGTAATTTTCCCTTTACCGTTCACCACTGTTACATTATCCATACCAAATTCATATTCTAGCTTATTTGATGATACCAAGTATTGAATAGCTTCAAACATGTCAGCAGATAGGAAATATTAACTAAATAAAAATATATAAAATAAAAAAACATTAAAAAGTAAATAAAATATTTATAACAAAAATACCGTAGAATTGATATCAATTATAGCTTAAGTCTATGTCTGATTTACAAGTTTGTGTTGTCGTATCCAAACATATAGGATAATATGGAGTTAAAAAATAATTATATGTTGTATAGATTTTACAAAACTATGATAACCAGCTAACACATACTCCTTATCCAAAGATCCCGCAATATCATAGGAACGAAATTCTCTGTTGTTTAAATGCATTGTTTTCAAAGTCACCAACCTAAAATAGTTTCTTTTTGCTTCAACTTCATATATATTGTCTTTAATATGTTTGACATTATAGTAGCTTATAGTCCTATGGATGTTAAACCTGCCATTAATATCAATAATTCGTAAAAAAAATATATAGTAATTTTTTTCGTAATCTATCCACTGCACATTGAGACTCTCAATGTGTTAGAAAAGTTAATAAAAAATGGCATAAGTATGTTGTCTATAACACTTACTGTTAATCAAATTTATGTGAAATGCTAGTAGCTTATAGAATACCATCCGAAGAAAACCGAGCCAAAGAAGGTTTAACTCTTCGTCTAAAACTTGAGCATTTCCCTACATTACATTAACACATACATCTTTTAGATTTATATAAATAAAAAATGGATAAATAAAACAGAAATGAATTAAACTTGCCACGACTTCATGAGCTACAAGATTCCCCATGAAGAAAAAAAAATGAACAAGGGTAATTTGAATAATGAGAACTTGGTCATGCCAAAACCCTTTTCAATTCTTGGCTATAATTTGGTCTATTGTTATTTTTCACCCATTGGGTCCATCAAGAGCTAATAGATGGATATCATGCAGAAATATGTGCCAAATTCTTTCTAAAGGACAACATGTTTGATGATCTGCAATATTGAAGCAGAGATACATGGGCGAGCAAACGAAAAGTAGTACGACAATAAGGGGTCATTATAGTAGCTTTAATATGTTTGACATTATAGTAGCTGATAGTGCTACAAACGTTAAACTTGTCATTAATATCAATAATTCGTGAAAAAATATGTTGTAATTTTTTTCACAATCTATCCACTCCACATTGAGACTCTCAATGTGTTAGAAAAGTTAATAAAAAAAATTAAAAAATGGCATAAGTATGTTGTATGTAACACTTAATGTTAATAAAATTTATGTGAAATGCTAATAACTTATATAATACCATCCAAAGAAAACGAGGCCAAAGAAGGTTAAACTCTTCATTTAAAACTTGAGCATTTCCCTACATTACATTAACGCATACATCTTTTAGATTTCTAAAAAAAAACATAATGTATAAATAAAACAGAAATAAATTAAACTTGCCACGACATCATGAGCTACAAGATTCCACATGAACAAAAAAAATGACCAAGGGTAATTTGAATAATGAGAACTTGGCCATTCCAAAACCCTTTTTCATTCTTGGCTATAATTTGGCCTATTATTATTTTCCACCCATTGGGTCTATGAAGAGAAAATACATGGATATCCTGCAGAAATATGTGCCAAAGTCCTCCTAAATCAACACGTTTGATGATCTGCAATATTGAAGCAGAGATACGTGGGTGAGCAAACGAAAAATAGTACGACAAGAAGGGGTCATAAATAAGGGATGCTTATGTATGGTCGTGAAAACATCATTGTACAACAAATAAAACCAACAATTAATGATTAATATAAATTAAAAAATTAAATAAAAATTAATATATGAATAATCTTACTCATGAAATGCTTGTGGATCCCTTAAAACATCAATATGCAATATGAAATTATTAGTTTGATTTATTTCGAGCCAATAACAATTGTTCAAAATGCCTTGTAACACACGTGCAATATTATTTTGGATAAACCAAAGATCTAGTCCCTTATTGTCATCACATAATCATGTAATTTTCCCTCTACCGTTCACCTCAGCTACATTATCCATACCAAATCCATCTTCCAGCTTCTTTGATGAAACCAACTATTAAATAGCTTCAAACATGTCACCGGATAGTTAATATTAACTAAATAAAAATATATAAAATTAAAAAAATTAAAAAGTAAATAAAATATGTATTTGAAAAATACCGTAGAATTGATATCAATTCTTGGTTAAATCTATGTCAAATTACAAGTTGGTGTTATCCTATCTAGATTTTACAAAACTATGATTGCCAGCTAACACATACTGCTTATCTAAAGTTCCAGCAATATCATAGGAATGAAATTCCCAGTTATTTGGATACATCGTTTTCAAAGTCACCAACCTAAAATAGTTTCATTTTGCTTCTACTTCATATATATTGTCTTTAATATGTTTGACATTATAGCAGCTGATAGTGCTACGAACGTTAAACTTGTCATTAATATATATAATTCGTAAAAAAATATATAGTAATTTTTTTCCCAATCTATCCACTGCCATGACATCATGAGCTACAAGATTCCCCATGAAGAAAAAAAATGACCATGGGTAATTTGAATAATGAGAACTTGGCCATGCCAAAACCCTTTTCAATTCTTGGCTATAATTTGGTCTATTATTATTTTTCACCCATTGGGTCCATGAAAAACTAATACATGGATATCCTGCAAAAATATGTGCCAAAGTCCACCTAAAGGCCAATACGTTTCTTGGTATGCTATATTGAAGAAGAGATACGTGGGCGAGCAAACGAAAAGTACTACTACAAGAAGGGGTCATAAATAAGGGATGCTTATGTATGGTCGTGAAAACATCAGTGTAGAACAAAAAAAACCAACAATTAATAATTAATATAAATTGAAGCAATAAATAAAAATTAACATATGAATAATCTTACTCATGAAATGCTCGTAGATCCCTTAAAACATCAATAAGCAATCTGAAATCATTAGTTTGATTCATTTCAAGCCTATAGGAGCAATATTATTTTGGATAAACTGAAGATCTAGTCTCATTTTATCATCACAAGATCTTGAGATTTTCCCTGTACTGTTCACCACTTCTACATTATCCATACAAAATCCATCTTCTAGTTTCTTTGATGATACTGATTACTACCAAAAAGTGCTATTTTGTAGACCTAATAATAATGGTTTTAAGCACCTTTGAGTAGTAATCATATTCATTTAACCCAATTAATTCATTAAGGTCCTTAGTAATTGGTTTTAACCATTTTGTGGCAAGTTTACATGTTTTTATCAGCTTATGAACCAATTCAAGCATGCCAATTGATGGAGGAGCTATTTGGGCGAGTTAAGCAAGGATTTTGGATGATTACAGGCTTGAATTTCAAGTGGAAACACGAGCACAAGCAATGGAGAAGAGGAAAACAGAGTGAAGAAAACAGCTGCAGTCTTCTTTTGCACTTTTGAAGCACTTTCCGAAGTCCATTTTCTACATGCTATATACCATTTCAAAGATCAGGAAGTCAAGAATCCAACTCTTCAAACCGTGTATGATTTGGAGCTAAAATGAGGAAGATATGGCCTTCGGAAGACAACTGCATCATGCCAAATGACCAATTTGGCAAGGTGAATTTTACCTTGCGAAAATTTCTCAAGGAGATTTTCCTCATGGTGCGAAATTTGGCCATTTCGCACCATGAAGAAATACCTTGCGAAAATTTCGCAAGGAGGATTTAGGCACCTTGCGAAATTCCTTTGAATCCTCTGTTTCTCCACGCACGCACCATCGACTTCCCAAATATTTTTAGCTTGATATTTTCTCGTGTAAATTCCTTTTGTAACCTTGTATTCAGCCGACATAAAGCTTTATCTTGTAATTTTGCTATATATAGAGAGGCACAACACCTCCAAAAAAGAGGGGATATATTGGGGGATCGATCCTCTGTACATTAACTTAGAAATATATAAAGCTCTGTTTTTCTCTCTTCTCTTGTTCTTCCCCATTTCTATTTTCTTAGTAGCCAAACAGCCTCTGAGGACTTTTCCTCAGAGGATGATTGGCTAAAACTTTTAGTTTCTCAAAGTATGGATGTTATGTGATGGCTTGGATGCAATCCCATGGAAATTTATCGCACCTGGAAGGTAAGGTAGTCGTTTTTCATTAATGGTTCATTAATGCAAAGTTTGGTTTTTATTTCCTTTAGACAACTTCCAACGGCCAATACTTGATAAGCTTTTGGATTTCTATCCATTAGTTATCTCCTACGAGCTATTGGAAGGTGAGGTTTTCAATTCCAAGTTTTGCATTAATCCGTTAGAACCAGTTTCAATGGCCATTGAAATGTGACTTTATCACCTGGAATGACTTTGAGTTACCAATATTTGGTAAGCTTTTGGCTTTAGACCATTAGTTATCTCTTACGAGCCATTCAAAGGAAGTCTAAGGTGAATAACCATTGATGAAATTCACTACCGTCTGTTTTTCCATTTTAAAGGATTAAAACTTGGTTTGCTAAATCCATACCGGTTCGGGAAGCAAGCATCACCATAGTTGCAACCCCAACCTCGAGGAGCCTATCCTGAGATTTCCAATTTTCATAAGAGCCAGAGCGTAGCTATCCTATCTTTGAGAAACTTGTTTTTACACCCTTTCATTTTAGTCTTTAATGTTAGCTTAAATTAGTTTAAATCTTTCTAAAACATTTACATCTTCTTTTAAAGCTAACATCCATAAGAAAATCACCTATTTTCCTAATTTGAATATCATTAGTGTTTGCGAAAACCCTTCCCAATGAACGATCCTAGAACCACTATGCTATAGTAGCTTGGCTACTTTAGTAATAGTATTTAAGGTATAAATTTTGTTGATACGCCTTTAAAGCTAAGCTACCATGAGTCGCATCAAATACCAAGTATTGAATAGCTTCAAACATGTCACCGGATAGTAAATATTAACTAAATAAAAATATATAAAATAAAAAAACATTAAAAAGTAAATAAAATATGTATTACAAAAAAACCATAGAATTAACATCAATTCTTGGTTAAGTCTATGTCTGATAACAAGTTGTTGTTGTTGGATCCAATCTTGTAGGCTGATGTGGTGTTCAAAAACAATTATACGCTGTCCAAATTCTACGTAACTATGATAGCCATCCAAAACATACTGCTTATCCAAAGATCCCGCAATATCATAGGAATGAAATTCTCTGTTATTTAGATGCATTGTTTTCAAAATCACCAACCTAAAGTAGTTTCCTTTTCCTTCAGCTTCATATATATTGTCTTTAATATGTATGACATTATAATATTTGATAGTGCTACGAACATTAAACCTTTCATTAATATCAGTCATTCATAAAAAAAATATAGTAATTATTTTCATAATCTATCCACTGACCATTGAGACTCTCAAAGTGTAAGAAAAGTTAATAAAGAAATAATCAAATTGGCATAAGTATGTTGTGTGCAACACTTACTATTAATCAAATTTATGTGAAATGCCAGTAGGATATAGAATACCATTCCAAAGAAGGTTTAACTTTTCGTCTAATACTTGAGCATTTCCCTACATTACATAAAACAAAATGGTGTATAAATAAAATAGAAATAAATTAAACTTGCCATGGGAATCATTAGATACAAGATTTCTCATGACCACAAAAAAGGACCAAGGGTAATTTTAATCATGAGAACTTAGCCATGCCAAATACCTATTCAATTCTTGGCTATTATTTGGTCTATTATTATTTTTAACCCATTGGGTCCATGAAGAGCTAATACATGGATATCCTATAGAAATATGTGCCAAAGTCCTCCTAAAGGTCAACACGTTTGATGATATGCTATATTGAAACAGAGATACGTGGGCGAGCAAACAAAAAACAGTACGACTAGAAGGGGTCGTAAATAAGGGATAGTTATGTATGGTCATGAAAATATAACTATACAACAAATGAAACAATCAATTAAAAATTAATATAAATTAAAACAATAAATAAAAATTAATATATGAATAATCTTACTTATGAAATACTCGTGGGTCCCTTCAAACATCAATAAGCAATTTGAAATAATTAGTTTGATTCATTTCGAGCCCATAGCAGTTGTTCAAAATGTCGTGTACCACACGTGAAATATTATTATGGATAAACTAAAGATCCAGTCCAATATTGTCATCACATAATCTTGTGATTTTCCCTTTACCGTTCACTACTACTACATTATCCATACCAAATCCATCTTCCAGCTTCTTTGATGATACCAAGAATTGAATATCTTCAAACATGTCACCGGTTAGGAAATATTAACTAAATAAAAACATATAAAATAAAAAAACTTTAAAAAGTAAATAAAATATTAATTACAAAAATTACATAGAATTGTATCAATTCTTGCTTAAATCCATGTCTGATGACAAGTTTGTGTTGTCGTATCCAATCTTGTAGGCTGATGTGGAGTTAAAAAACAATTATACGTTGTCCAAATTTTACAAATCTATGATAGCCAACTAACACATACTGCTTATCCAAAGTTCCTACAATATCATAGGAACAAAATTCTCTGTCGTTTAGATGCATTGTTTTCAAAGTCATCAACCTAAAATAGTTTCCTTTTGCTTCTGCTTCATATATATTGTCTTTAATATGTCTGGCATTATAGTAGTTGATAGTGCTACATACGTTGAACCTGTTATTAATATCAATCATTCGTAAAAAAATATATACAATTTTTTTTCACAATCTATCCACTGCACATTGAGACTCTCAAGGTGTTAGAAAAGTTACCAAAAAAATGGCATAGGTATGTTGAATACAACACTTTCTATTAATCCAATTTATAAAAATGATAGTACCATATGGAATACCATCCCAAAAAACCAAGCAAAAGAAGGTTTAACTCTTCGTCTAAAACTTGATCACTTCCTTACATTAAACACATATATCTTTTAGATTCATGTAAAAAAAAAGAATGTATAAATAAAACAAAAATAAATTAAACTTGCCACAACATCATGAGCTACAAGATTTCCCAAGAAGAAAAAAATGACCAAGGGTAATTTGAATAATGAGAACTTGGCCATGCCAAAACCCTTTTCAAATCTTGGCTTTAATTTGGTCGATTATTATTTTTCATCTATTGGGTCCATGAAGAGCTAATACATTGATATCTTGCAGAAATTTCAGCCAAAGTCCTCCTAAATGTCGACACGTTTGATGATCTGCTATATTTATGCAGAGATAGGTGGGCAAGCAAATGAAAAGTAGTACGATAAGAAGGGGTCATAAATAAGGGATGCTTATGTATGGCCATGAAAACATTATTGTACAAAAAATGAAGCCAACAATTAATAATAAATATAAATTAACACAATAAACAAAAATTAATATATGAATAATCTTACTCATGAAATGCTCGTGGATCCCTTCAAACATCAATAAGCAATCTGAAATCATTAGCTTGATTCATTTCGAACCCATAGAAGTCATTCAAAAAGTCGTGCAAGACACATGCAATATTATTATGGGTACACTGAAGATCTAGTCCCATATTGTCATCACATGACCTTGTCATTTTCCCTCTACCGTTCACCACTGCTATATTATCCTTACCAAATCCATCTTCCAGCTTCTTTGATGATACCAAGTATTTAATAGCTTCAAACATGTCACCGAGTAGGAAATGTTAACTAAATAAAAAAACTTCAAAAAGTAAAAAAAATATTAATTACAAAAATTCCGTAGAATTGATATCAATTTTTGCTTAAGTTTATGTCCGATTACAAGTTTGTGTTGTCGTATCCAATCTTGTAGGCGGGTGTGGAGTTAAAAAACAATTATACGTTGTCCAAATTTTACAAAACAATGATAGCCAACTAACACATACTGCTTATCCAAAGTTCCTGCAATATCATAGGAACGAAACTCTCTATTATTTAGATGCATTGTTTTCCAAGTCACCAACCGAAAATAGTTTCATTTTGCTTCTGCTTCATATATATTGTCTTTAATATGTCTGGCATTATAGTAGCAGATAGTGCTACAGACGTTGAACTTGTTATTAATATCAATCATTCGTAAAAAAATATATACAAATTTTTTTCACAATCTATCCACTGCACATTAAGACTCTCAATGTGTTACAAAAGTTAATAAAAAAAATGGTATAAGTATGTTGAGTGCGAGACTTTCTATTAATCCAATTTATAAAACTAATAGTACCATAAGGAATACCATCCCAAAAAAACCAACCAAAAGAAGGTTTAACTCTTCGTCTAAAACTTGAGCATTTCCTTTCATTACATAAACACATATATCTTCTAGATTTATAAAAAAAAAAAATGTATAAATAGAACAAAAATAAATTAAACTTGCCATGACATCATGAGCTACAAGATTCCCCATGAAGAAAAAAAATAACCAAGGGTAATTTGAATAATCAGAACTTGGCCATGCCAAAACCCTTTTCAAATCTTGGCTTTAATGTGGTCAATTACTATTTTTGATGTATTGGGTCCATGAAGAGCTAATACATTGATATATTGCAGAAATTAGAGCCAAAGTCCTCCTAAACGCCAACACGTTTGATGATATGCTATATTGAAGCAGAGATACGTGGGCGAGCAAACGAAAAGTAGTACGATAAGAATGGTTCATAAATAAGGGATGCTTATGTATTGGCATGAAAACATCATTGTACAACAAATAAAACCAACAATTAATAATTAATATAAATTAAAACAACAAATAAAAATTAATATATGAATAATCTTACTCATGAAATGCTCGTGGATCCCTTCAAACATTAATAAGCAATCTGAAATCATTAGCTTGATTCATTTCGAACCCATAGCAGTCGTTCAAAAAGTCGTGCAAGACACATGCAATATTATTATGGATAAACTGAAGATCTAGTCCCATAGTGTCATTGATTCGTTCCCAATTGGTGTCTCAGCTGATTCATGTCCTCTCAATGGTCCCTGACAATGGTGCCATTTGATTCGTGTCCAACTGGTGTCCCTTGATTTTGGTCCTTAGGGAGTAATCAACAAAATTTATAACCTATTACACCATGTACTAGGATAACCTTAGCTAGCACAGCATAGTGGCTCTAGGGTCGTTCACTGGGATGAGTTTTCACTTCACAATTGATATTAATTCAAAGATGAATTGGTGCCTTTTCATTTCAAGGTTAGCTTTAAAATAAAATATAAAGATGTTTGAGTGAAAAAGGTTTGGTTTTAAACTAGCTAAAAATAGTAACTGATTTTACTTACAAAGAAAAGTGTTTCTTGGAGTTTAGATTACTAGGCTCAGATTCCTTATACAAAAAGGGAGTTTCAGTCACTTGTTTCTTTTCCTCGCATTAGAGAATTAACATATAGTTAATTCTCTAACCGGTGTGGTATAGATGCTTCCCTTTAATGGGTTAAAACACTAAATCCCTCTCACTGATGCATCTTGCAATGGCTTGTGCCTCTCACCTAGCATTTGCCATCAAAGATGATCCTTAACCTTGGATTACCCGTCAAAAGCTCGCAAGAGATAACTAATGGATGTCTCCTTAGAGTCCAAAAGCTTACCAAGTGTTGGCTATTCTAGAAAATCCTACCTTCAAACCACCTCCCAAAGGCTTGCAAGAGATAAACTAGTGCATCTCAATGGACAGAGATCACTTGCCTTACCAAGTGTTGGCCTAGGTGATTTAAAGGCGTTTTAAGTTAACTAAAATGATAAAAACCATTAACGGGTCACACTTTCTCCTCATTAAAAACTAAAACAACAAAACTTCCACTTTATGCATGAGGGAACTTACCCGACTTTCTTCACTCCAAGAGACGAAGAGCCTAGCCTTTCATCCTCTGAGGAAAAATCCTCAAAGTTTGATTGGCTATAAAGAAAACTAATGAGAAAACAAAAATATATAGGAAAAACAGAGCAAGTGCTCTGTAAAATATATTTCTTACTATTACAAAAGGTTGTCTTTGAGAACAAGCTCCCGAGAGATTCGATTCATTATGTAAAGAAAATTACAAAACTATATATAAGGGGTTATTCATCTTTGTTCTTACTTAAAGACTAGGGAATCCTATGATAGGTGGGTTACAAGGAGAGTTTGGGGATTTAGACATCAAATATGTAAAGCAAAAAATCTCAAAATGTCGGTTGCAAATATCGGGAAGCTTCAGGAGAAATTCCATAGCCGTGCGTGCAACTGTTCAAAATGGCTGCGAAATTTTCGTAGCAAAAGGACAACATTTTCGCAATGGCTGTAACTCCTTCATTTCAACTCTAAATCGCACACCGTTTGAAGCATTGGATTGTTGACTTCCTGAGCTTAGAAACAACATATAGAATGCATAAATTGGAATCCAAGAAGTGCTCCAAAATTTGCTTTCATGACTGTCATAAAGAATGCTTCATGGCAGATTTCTCTTTGCTTCCCCTCCTTGCATTCTGGATTTGCTTATGGCAAAGGACTTCAAAGCTTCGGTTATTCATGTTTCTAAGCCTTCCATTGCTTTGCCATGGATTCCAAAGAACTCTCCTCAATCTTGGATTGCTTTGGTGATCAAAAAGCTATAAAAACACCAAAACTTAACACAATTTGATTAGAATTGATTGCAAGGGTCCTTAACATGCCAATTAAGTTAAAAGGTAATAACTACTACTCAAAAGTGTTTAAAAGAGTTAATTACAAGCTATGAAATAGCACTTTTTGAGTAGTAATCAGTCATCACATGACCTTGTCATTTTCCCTCTACCGTTCACCACTGCTACGTTATCCATACCAAATCCATCTTCCAGCTTCTTTGATGATACCAAGTATTCAATAGCTTCAAACATGTCACCGGGTAGCAAATGTTAACTAAATAAAAATATATAAAATAAAAAAACTTTAAAAAGTAAATAAAATATTAATTACAAAAATACCGTAGAATTGATATCAATTATTGCTTTAGTCCATGTCCGATGACAAGTTAGTGTTGTGGTATCCAATCTTGTAGGTTGATGTGGAGTTAAAAAACAATTATACGTTGTCCAAATTTTACAAAACTATGATAGCCAACTAACACATACTGTTTATCCAAAGTTCATGCCATATCATACGAATGAAATTCTCTATCGTTTAGATGCATTGTTTTCGAAGTCACCAACCTAAAATAGTTTCCTTTTGCTTATGCTTCATATATATTGTCTTTAATATGTCTGGTATTATAGTAGCTAATAGTGCTACAGACGTTGAACCTATTATTAATATCAATCATTCGTAAAAAAATATATACAAATTTTTTTCACAATCTATCCACTGCACATTGAGACTCTCAAGGTGTTCGAAAAGTTAATAAAAAAATGGCATAAGTATGTTGAATACAACACTTTCTATTAATCCAATTTATAAAAATGATAGTACCATATGGAATACCATCCCAAAAAAACCAAGCAAAAGAAGGCTTAACTCTTCGTCTAAAACTTGAGCAATCTAAAATCATTAGTTTGATTCATTTCGAGCCCACAGTAGTCGTTCAAAAAGTCGTGCAAGACACTTGCAATATTATTATTGATAAAATGAAGATCTAGTTCCATATTGTCATCACATGACCTTGGGATTTTCCCTCTACCGTTGACCAGTGCTACATTATCCATACCAAATCCATCTCCCAGCTTCTCTAATGATAGCAAGTATTTAATAGCTTCAAACATGTCAATGGATAGGAAATTTTAACTAAATTAAAATATATAAAATAAAAAAACATTTAAAAGTAAATAAAATATTTATTACAAAAATACCATAGAAATTATTTCAAATCTAGCTTAAGTCTATGTCCGATTACAAGTTTGTGTTGACGTATCCAATCTTGTAGGCTGATATGGAGTTAAAAAACAACTATACATTGTCCAGATTTTACTAAACTATGATAGCCAGCTAACACATACTGCTTATCCAAAGTTCCCGCAATATCATAGGAACGAAATTTTCTACCGTTATGATGCACTATTTTCAAAGTCACCATTCTATAATAGTTTCCTTTTCCTTCTGCTTCATATATATTGTCTTTAATATGTCTGAAATTATAGTAGCTGATAGTGCTACAGACGTTAAACTTGTCATTAATATCAATCATTCGTAAAAAAATAAATACTATTTTTTTTCACAATCTATCCACTGCACATTGACTCTCAAGGTGTTAGAAAAGTTAATTAAAATTATGGCATAAGTATGCTGAATGCAACACTTTCTATTAATCAAATTTGTGTGAAATGATAGTACGATAGGGAATACCATCGCAAAAAAACCAAGCAAAAGAAGGTTTAACTCTTCATCTAAAACATGAGCATTTCCCTACATTACATAAACAGATATATCTTTTAGATTTATAAAAAAAAAATGTACAAATAAAAAATAAATAAATTAAACTTGCTACGACATCATCAGCTACAAGATTTCCCATGAAAACAAAAAATGACCAACCGTAATTTGAAGAATGAGAACTTGGCCATGCCAAAACCCTTTTCAGTTCTTGGCTATAATACATGGATATCCTATAAAAATATTTGCCAAAGTCCTCCTGAAAGCTGACATGCTTGATAATCTGCTACATTGAAGTAGAGATGCGTGGGCGAGCAAACGAAAAGTAGTACGACAAGAAGGGGTCATAAATAAGGATGCTTATGTATGGTCGTGAAAACATCATTGTACAAAAAATAAAACCATCAATTAATAATTAATATAAATTAAAACAATAAATAAAAAATAATATATGATTAATCTTACTCATCAAATGCTCGTGGATCCCTTAAAATATCAATAAGCAATCTGAAATCATTAGTTTGATTCATTTCGAGCCCATAGCATTCGTTCAAAAAGTCGTGCAAGACACATGCAATATTATTTTGGATAAACTGAAGATCTAGTCCCATATTGTCATCACATGACCTTTTGATTTTCCCTCTGTCGTTTACCACTGCTATATTATCCATAGCTAATCCATCTTCTAGCTTCTCTAATGATACCAAGTATTGAATAGTTTCAAACATCTCACCGGATAGGAAATATTAACTAAATAAAAATATATAAAACAAGAAAACATTAAAAAGTAAATAAAATATTTATTGCAAAAATACCGTAGAATTGATATCAATCCTAGGTTAAGCCTATGTCCGATTACAAGTTTGTGTTGTCGTATCCAATCTTGTAGGCTGATGCCAGCTAACACATACTACTTATCCAAAATTCCTGCAATATCATAGCAACGAAATTCTCTGTCGTTTGGATGCACTGTTTTCAAAGTCACCAACCTAAAATAGTTTCCTTTTGCTTATGCTTCATATATATTGTCTTTAATATGTTAGATATTATAGTAGCTGATAGTGCTACAAACATTAAACTTGTCATTAATATCAATCATTCGTTAAAAAATATATACTAATTTTTTTCACAATCTATCCACTACACATTGAGACTCTCAAGGTGTAAGAAAAGTTAATAAAAAAAATGGCATAAGCATGGTGAATGCAACACTTTCTATTAATCAAACTTATGTGAAATGATAGTACCATATGGAATACCATCCCAAAAAAAACAAGCAAAAGAAGGTTTAACTCTTCATCTAAAATTTGAGCATTTCCCTACATTACATAAACAAATATATCTTTTAGATTTATAAAAATAATAATAATGTATTAATAAAACATAAATAAATTAAACTTGCCACAGCATCATCAGCTACAAGATTTCCCATGAAAACAAAATAAGAAATATTCACCAAATAAAAATATAGAAAATTAAAAAAAGTAAAAATTAAATAAATATGTATTACTAAAATATCGAAGAATTGATATCAATTCTTGGTTAAGTCTACGTCCGATTACTAGTTGGTGTTGTCGTATCCAATCTTGTAGGCTGATGTGGAGTTAAAAAAATATTATACGATGTCCAAATTTTAAAAAACTATGATTGCTAGCTAATGCATACTGCTTATCCAAAGTTCCTGCAATATCATAGGAACGAAATTCTCTCTTATTTGGATGCACCGTTTTCAAAGTCACCAACCTAAAATAGTTTCCTTTTGCTTCTACATCATATATATTGTCTTAAATATGTTTGACATTATAGTAGCCGATTGTGCTACAAACGTTAAACCTTTTATTAATATCAATAATTCGTAAAAAAATGTATACTAATTTTTTTCACAATCTATTCATTGCACATTGAGATTCTTAATGTGTTAGAAAAGTTAATAAAATAAATGGCATAAGTATATTGTATCTAACACTTGCTCTTAATCAAATTTTTGTGAAATGCTAGTAGCATACCGAATAGCATCCCAAGAAAACCTAGCCAAAGAAGGTTGAACTCTTTGTCTAAAACTTGAGCATTTCCCTACACTACATTAACATATACATCTTTTAGATTTATAAAAAATAAATCTTGTATAAATAAAACAAAAATAAATTCAAGTTGCCACAACATCATGAGTTACAAGATTCCCCATGAACAAAAAAAATGACTAAGGGTAATTTCAATAATGAGAACTTGGCCATGCCAAAACCCTTTCCAATTCTTGGCTATAACTTGGTCTATTATTATTTTTCACACATTGGGTCCAAGAAGAGCTAATACATGGATATCCTGTAGAAATATGTGCCGAAGTCCTTTTAAAGGCCAACACGTTTGATGATATGCTATATCGAAGCAAAGATACGTGGGCGAGCCAACAAAAAGTGGTACGACAAGAAGGGGTCATAAATGAGGAATGCTTATGTATGGTCGTGAAAACCTCACTCTACAACAAATAAAACCAACAATTAATAATTAATATAAATTAAAACAATAAATAAAAATTAATATTTGAATAATCTTACTTATGAAATGCTCGTGTATCGCTTAAAACATCAATAAGCAATCTGAAATCATTAGTTTCATTTATTTCGAGCCCATAGCAGTCCTTCAAAGTGTCGTGCAACACACGTGCAATATTATTATAGATAAACTTAAGGTCAAGTCCCATATTGTCATCACATAATGTAAAGTGTGATTAAAGGGTCAAAGCTTAACCCTAATTGATATTGATCCCCATAAATATATAGTACATCAAGCAAACCTAATTAAGGGAAAACCGTGAGTTTAGGAAACAATCCTAAACAAAGCCGTGAGTTTAGGAAACAATCCTAAACAATAGCAACTACTTGCCTAGAATATATCATAATATCTCAACACCCTCCCTCAAGTTGGAGCATGAGGTTCAAAAATGCCCAACTTGGCAAGAAGATAATCAAATTGTTTCTTTCCAAGAGCCTTTGTAAAAATATCCGCCAATTGTGTAATAGTAGGAACATATGACGGAGCAATCAAACCATCTGTTGTCGCATCCCGAACAAAGTGACAATCAACCTCAATGTGTTTGGTGCGTTCATGAAATACTGGATTTTTGGCCATATGAAGGGCTGATTGACTATCACAAAAGAGCTTGATTGCCTTTGGGTGGTGCACACCCAAGCTCAGAAGCAACCCCTTCAACCATTTGAGCTCACAAGTAACTGCTGCCATAGCTCGGTATTCCGCTTCTGCAGACGAGCGGGAAACTGTGTGTTGCTTCTTTGTCTTATAAGAAATAGGAGATTGCCCAAGAAACACAAGCCATCCGGACAAAGAGTGTCTAGTGACTGGACATGCTGCCCAATCAGAATCACACCAACCCTGCAGGGACAGATCACTATCTGCATGTAACAAAATACCCTGACCCGGAGTACCTTTCAAATAACGAACGACTCTCAAAGCCGCCTCCCAATGCTCAATTCTAGGCTCCTGCATAAATTGAGATAATATATGAACCGAGTAGGCCAAATCTGGACGGGTCACTGCCAGATAAATGAGTCGACCTACTAATCTGCGATAGGACTCAGGGTTCGACAAGAGCTCCCCATTTGCAAGTCCTAATCTGTGATTTTGCTCGATCGAGAAGCCACACGGCTTGGCTCCCAGTAATCCGGCCTCCGATACAATGTCAAGTGTGTACTTGCATTGACACAAGAACAAACCAGCCGAACTCCTGGCCACCTCGATTCTGAGGAAATACTTCAAAACACCAAGATCTTTCATCTTAAAACAATCACTGAGATAGGCTTTAAAGGTCTTAAGTGCAGCGGAATCATTCCCAGAGATAATAAGATTGTCGACATACACTAGCACATTTATTTGAACATTGCCCTTAGTGTAATTAAAAAGAGAATAATCGGAGTAGGACTGTAAGAAACCATATCCTTTAAGAGCCGTGACCAACTTGGCAAACCAACATCTCGGAGCCTATTTCAACCCATAAAGTGATTTCCGTAACCTGCAAACCAAGTTCGGATCGGAACGCTCAAATCCTGGGGGTAGCTTCATATACACTTCCTCCTCAAGATCTCCATGCAAAAAGGCATTGTGAACATCCATATGATGAAGTTCCTAATTTTTCGAAGCCGCAATAGCCAAGCAAGCACGCACCGTAGTCATTTTGTCAACTAGAGAAAATGTCTCATGATAATCAATACCGGCTTCTTGATGATTCCCCAAAGCTACTAATCTGGATTTGAGCCTTTCAATATCACCGTTTGAGAAGTACTTGGTTCTATAAACCCACTGACTTCCCAAAGCACGCTTACCCTTTGGAAGAGGTTCAAGAGTCCACGTACCATTTTCCTCCAAAGCCAGAATCTCCTCATGCATTGACTTTTACCAACCGACATCTTTAATAGCCTCTTTAAATGACTTAGGATCATTGCTCGAAATAATAGCTGCAAGAAACTTTCGATAATGTACAGAAAAATTGTCACAATTTATATAATGTGCTATGGGATAAGGAGTACCTGAGGGATGCTGTGGAGACGGAGTGGCGGGAGATGGACTTTCAGCAACCACCGTATGAGTAACAATATCTCGTCATAGAACCGAAGGAAATTTATCCCTCATTCCCTTTCCCATAGGAGCAGACTGCCCATTGCTTGTATTGTCAAGCCCAAGTGAATCAAGCCCAACAGTGGGAACAACTTCCGGCTCAGGTGAAAGATCTTGGTGGGCTTGGGGTTCAGGTTGGATGAGGTTGGGATTTTGTGTTTGGGCTTGTGGGTTAGGCAAATCAACATCATCATCGACAAAATTAGCAAAATCACTATCAATTTCAACATTTACCGTAGGCACAATGTTGTCCAGAATAATATTCACAACACCCGGGTTACCAAACGGAAAAACATCCTAAAAAAACTTGACATCACGAGAAACAAATAATTCCTTGGTGTCCAAATCAAACAACTTCCACCCCTTCTTTCCAAACGGGTAACCCAAAAACACACATTTTCTACTTCTACTTGCAAATTTGTCACCTTTGGATTTTTTATCATGAGCAAAACTAAGACAACCAAAGGTGTGAATTGCCGCATATGAAGGAGGGGTGCCAAATAGGATTTCAAATGGTGTTTTATTGTGTAACAAAGGAGAGGGAGTGCGGTTTATTAAATGAGCAGCGGCAAGAACACTTTCGCCCCAAAAATAAATAGGCAAATTTGCTTGAAAGCGTAATGCCCTCTCCACATTTAAAATATGCTTGTGTTTTCTCTCAACCCTCCCATTTTGTTGCGGAGTTCCCACACAAGAAGTTTGGAATAAAATGCCAGTTGTAGAAAAATAGTCAAGTAGCCATTTAAATTCCGTACCATTATCACTTTGAACAACTTTCACTGTTTGAGAAAATTGTCGATCTACCATTGCAATAAAAGACATAAACATCCGAAAAACTTCTGTTTTATCGACCAACAAATAAATCCACACAGCTCTTGAGAAATCATCAACAATAGTTAAAAAATAACGAGCTCCACAAGAAGAGACATGTTTATAAGAGCCCCACAAATCACAATGTATTTTCTCAAAAATTCTAGTTGCCTTATTGTCACTTAAAGAAAATTTGTCTCTAGGATGCTTAGCACGAAAACATATTTCACAAGCTTTGTTTAAACTACCCTTAAGATTGCTAACTGGAGGAAGTAACTTCACTACTTTCTCTGAAGGATGTCCCATCCTTTTGTGCCACAACTCCAAAGTGGAGGCTGCATTGTGGACAGAAACATGTTCTACCGAATCACCTTCAGCTCCACCGAAGTAGTAAAGTCCATCTCGCCTAACTCCCGTTCCAATCAGCTCCCTGGTGTGGTCCTGTATAGCACACATATAAGAGTTAAATTGGACAATACAATGTAAGTCATCAGTCAATTGTGAAACCGAAAGTAAATTGCAATTGAGTTTCGGCACATAAAGAACGTTTTTAAGAGTGATGTTATTCGACAAACGAACGGAACCGGATTGGGTCGCAACAATAGATTCACCATTAGGAAGGCCAACCGGACACTCAAACAACGCTATAGTATCAAATAACCAAAATAAATCACCAGTCACGTGATGAGTTGCCCCGGTGTCAATGATCCATAACTTCGTGTCAAACTTACCATTCAACCTGTCATCCGGAACTTGAGCATTACCAATTAAGCCCGTAAGAGCTTTCCATTGTTCGAGTGTGAAGAGTTGATCGGTAGAACTTTTAGTAGAGGATGCTCCAATTGTGCTACTTGCTGTGTTAGAACGAGCTGAACCACGCCCACGACCAGCCTGCTGACGACTACGTCCAGCACCCCCATCAGCCTTGTTTTGATCCAACCACCCCTCAGGATAACCCACTATTTCATAACAATTATTTTTGTCATGGCCATGTTTGTGACAGTGAGGACAAGCAACGAGGGACCAGCAAGTTGAAGTCTCATGCCCCGTCTTCTTGCAGTGGCTACACACAGGCCTCTCCGTTTTTCCTCGTCCTCTTCCAGCACCTGTACGGACAACAAAGCCAAGGACCTCTGCTGGCTTGTCTTCTGTGACTGCCTTGGCGAGCCGCACACGCTCATCTTGTATCACCAGTTGGTACGCTCGATCAAGCGAAGGCAAGGGATCTTGAGAAAGGATATTGGTTCGTAATTGAGCGTACAGATCAGTGTTGAGTCCCATCAAGAAGTCATGTAATTTTCCTTGTTCACGTCTTGCTTGGTGCAATGATGCGGCAGTACAAGACGAACAACAAGTGCAAGAAATTAGCGGTTCATTCTTAAATAATTCCTCCCATAATACATTCAATTTGCCATAGTAAGTTGTAACAGACATAGATTTCGGTTGCTCACACTTAGCAATTGAAGTCTTTAACTGTTGAATTCTTGGGCCATTAACCATAGCATATCGTTGCTTAAGATGCTCCCATAAGCGTTTTGCATCACGAAATTTAGATAGGGTACTCTTTACCTCGGGATCGATTGTGTTTGTAATCCAAGAACCCAACATTGCATTCACGGTGTTCCAATCAGATTGGGTATATGGAGGTTGTGGTCCGGTGATAGTGCCTTCCAAAAATTCAAACTTGCGGCGTGCCTCCAATGCCAACTGAATATCGGAAGCCCAATCATTGTAATTGTCGCCGTGTAAGCGAGTGGGAGTGATGAAGTCGCCTGGTCGGTCTCCTGTGCCGAGAAAAAAAGGTGAATTCATCTCCCTTTTAGGTGGCGGCAATGGTGGTTGTTCATCGTCGTCGGCCATTGTTTTATTGTGTGTGCATGTCAGCGCTCTGATTCCATGTAAAGTGTGATTAAAGGGTCAAAGCTTAACCCTAATTGATATTCATCCCCATAAATATATAGTACATCAAGCAAACCTAATTAAGAGAAAACCGTGAGTTTAGGAAACAATCCTAAACAATAGCAACTACTTTCCTAGAATATATCATAATATCTCAACACATAATCTTGTAATTTCCCTCTACCGTTAACCACTGCTACATTATTCATACCAAATCTATCTTCCAACTTCTTTGATGATATCAAGTATTGAATTTCTTCAAGCATGTTACCGAATAGGAAATAATAACCAAATAAAAATATAGAAAATAAAAAAAATTTTAAAGTAAATAAAATATGTATTACAAAAATACCGAAGAATTGATATCAATTCTTGGTTAAGTCTATGTCCGATTACAAGTTGGTGTTGTCGTATCTAATCTTGTAGGCTGATGTGGTGTTAAAAAAATATTATACGTTGTCCAGATTTCACAAAACTATGATTGCCAGCTAACACATACTGCTTATCTAAAGTTTCTGCAATACCATGGGAACGAAATTCTCTGTTATTTGGATGCACCATTTTCAAAGTCACCAACCTAAAATAGTTTGCTTTTGCTTCTGCTTCATATATATTATGTTTAATAAGTTTGACATTATAGTAGCCGATAGTGGTATGAACGTTAAACCTTTTATTAATATCAATAATTCGTAAAAAAAAAATGTATAGTAATTTTTTTCAATGTGTTAGAAAAGTTAATAAAAAAAATAGAAAAATGGCATATGTATGTTGTATGTAACTCTTACTCTAAATCAAATTTATGTGAAATGCTAGTAGCATATAGAATACCATCCCAATAAAACAAAGCCAAAGAAGGTTTAACTCTTCGTCTAAAACTTCAGCATTTCCCTACATTACATTAACACATACGTCTTTTAGATTTATAAAAAAAATAATGTATAAATAAAACAAAAATAAATTAAAGTTGCCACGACATCATGAGCTACAAGATTCCGCATGAAGAAAAAAAATGACCAAGGGTAATTTGAATAATGAGAACTTAGCCATGCCAAAACCCTTTCCAATTCTTGGCTATAATTTGGTCTATTTTTATTTTTCACCCATTGGGTCCACGAAGAGCTAATACATGGATATCCTGTAGAAATGTGCTAAAGTCCTCTTAAAGGCCAACACGTTTGATGATATTCTATATCGAAGCAGAGATACGTGGGCATGCAAACGAAAAGTAGTACGACAAGAAGGGGTCAGAAACAAGGAATGCTTATATATGGTCGTGAAAACATCACTGTACAATAAATAAAACCAATAATTAATCATTAACATAAATTAAAACAATAAATAAAAATTAATATTTAAATAATCTTACTCATGAAATGCTAGTGTATCGCTTAAAACATCAATAAGCACTTTGAAATCATTAGTTTGATTCATTTCTAGCCCATAACAGTTGCTCAAAAAGTTGTGCACGACACGTGTAATATTATTATGGATAAACTGAAGATCTAGTCCCATATTGTCATGACATGACTTTGTGATTTTCCTTCTACCATTCACCACTGCTACATTATCCATACCAAATCCATATTCCAGCTTCTTTAATGATACCAAGTATTGAATAGCTTCAAACATGTCACTAGATAGGAAATATTAAAAAAATAAAAATAGATAAAATAAAAAAATTTAAAAGTAAAAAAATATGTATTATAAAAATACCATAGAATCAATATCAATTCTTGCTTAAGTCTGTTTCTAATTACAAGTTGGTGTTGTCCTATCCAATCTTGTTGGCTCATGTGGAGTTAAAAAAATATTATACGTTGTCTAGATTTTACAAAACTATGACAACCAACTAACACATACTGCTTATCCAAAGTTCCCGCAATATCATAGGGACGAAATTCTCTGTTATTTGGATGCACCGTTTTCAAAGTCACCAACCTAAAATAGTTTCCTTTTTCTTTTGCCTAATATATATTGCCTTTAATACGTTTAACATTATAGTAGCTGATAGTGCTACGGACGTTAAACCTTTCATTAATATCAATAATTCGTAAAAAAATATGTAGTAATTTTTTTCACAATCTATCCACTGCACATCAAGAGTCTCCATGTGTTCGAAAAGTTAATAAAAAAAATTGGCATAAGTATGTGTTATGTAACACTTACTCTAAATCAAAATTATGTGAAATGCTAGTAGCATATAGAATACCATCCCAAGAAAACAAAGCCAAAGAAGGTTTAACTCTTCGTCTAAAACTTCCGCATTTCCCTACATTACATTAACACATATGTCTTTTAGATTTATAAAAAAAATGTATAAATCAAACAAATATAAATTAAAGTTGCAACGTAATCCTGAGCTACAAGATTCCCCATCAAGAAAAAAAAAATGACCAAGTGTAATTTCAAAAATGAGAACTTGGTCATGCCAAAACCCTTTCCAATTCTTAGCAATAATTTGGCCTATTATTATTTTCCACCTATTAGGTCCACGAATAGCTAATACATGGATATCCTGCAGAAATATGTGTCAAAGTCCTCTTAAAGGCCAACACGTTTGATGATATTCAATATCGAAGCAGAGATACGTGGGCGAGCAAACGAAAAGTAGTACAGCAAGAAGGGGTCATAAATAAGGGATGCTTATGTATGGTGGTGAAAACATCACTGTACAACAAATAAAACCAATAATTAATTATTAATATAAATTAAAACAATAAATAAAAATTAATATATGAAGAATCCTACTCATGAAATGCTAGTGGATCCCTTAAAACATCAATAAGCAGTTTGAAATCATTAGTTTGATTCATGTCGAGCCCATAGTGGTCGTTCAAAAAGTCGTGCAAGACACGTGCAATATTATTATGGACAATCTGAAGATCTAGTCCCATATTGTCATCACATGACCTTGTGATTTTCCTTCTACCTTTCACTACTACTACAATATCCATACCAAATCCATCTTCCAACTTCTTTGATGATACCGAGTATTGAATAGCTTCAAATATGTCACAGGATAGGAAATATTAACCAAATCAAAATATATAAAATAAAATAAATTAAAAAGTAAATAAATATGTATTATAAAAATACCATAGAATCAGTATCAATTCTTGATTAAGTTTGTGTTTAATTACAAGTTGGTGTTGTCCTATCCAATCTTGTTGGCTGATGTGGAGTTAAAAAAATATTATACGTTGTCCAGATTTTACAAAACTATGATAGCTAACTAACACATATTGTTTATCCAAAGTTCCCGCAGTATCATAGGGACGAAATTCTATGTTATTTGGATGCACCATTTTCAAAGTCACCAACCTAAAATAGTTTCCTTTTGCTTCTGCTTCATATATATTGTTTTTAATATGTTTGACATTATAGTAGCCGATAGTGCTACAGACGTTAAACCTTCCATTAATATCAATAATTCGTAAAAATATATGTAGTAATTTTTTTCACAATCTATCCACTACACATTGAGACTCTCAGTGTGTTAGAAAAGTTAATTAAAAAATTAAAAAATGGCATAAGTATGTTGTATGTAACACTTACTCTAAATCAAATTTATGTGAAATTCTAGTAGCATATAGAATACCATCCCAAGAAAACAAAGCCAAAGAAGGTTTAACTCTTTGTCTAAAACTTCGGCATTTCCCTACAATACATTAACACATACGTCTTTTAGAATTATAAAAAAAATAATGTATAAATAAAGCAAAAATAAATTAAAGTTGCCACGACATCATGAGCTACAAGATTCCCCATGAAGAAAAAAAATGACCAAGGGTAATTTGAATAATGAGAACTTGGCCATGCCAAAACCCTTTCCAATTCTTGGCTATAATTTGGTCTATTATTATTTTTCACCCATTGGGTCCATGATTACTACTCAAAAAGTGTTATTTCATAGCTTGTAATTAACTCTTTTAAACACTTTTGAGTAGTAGTTATTGCCTTTTAACCTAATTAACATATTAAGGACCTTTGCAAGCACTTCTAATCAATTTGTGTTAAGTTTTGGTGTTTTGATAGCTTTTTGATCACCAAAACAATATGAGATTGAGGAGAGTTATTTGGAATCCATAGCAAAGCAATGGAAAGCTCAGAAACATGAAGAACCAAAGCTTTGAAGTCCTTTGCCATAAGCAAATCTGGAATGCAAGGAGGGGAAGTAAAGAGAAATCTGCCATGAAGCATTTTTTATGACAGTCATGTCAGCCACTTTTGGAGCACTTCCTGAAGTCCAATTTATGCATGCTATATGTCGTTTCAAAGCTTAGGAATTCAGCAATCCAATGCTTCAAACGGTGAGCAATTAAAATCTGAAATGAAGGAGTTACAGCTGTTGGAAGCCGAACACCGCAAGCTGAAAGCCAACTTCGCAGCGCTGCGAAATCAGCCTTTTGCTGCAAAGTGATTTCGCAGCCCTTTTTGTGCATCTGCGAGACCTCGTTTTCACCTGCGAAATGGTCGTTAGTGCTTCCCGATATTTGCGACCGACACTTTGAGATATTTTTCTTCATATTTTTGTTGTCTAAATCCCCAAACTCTCCTTGTAAGCCACCAATTATAGGATTCCTTAACTATTAAGTTAGGAAAAAGGGTAAATATCCATGTAATAATTATTATTGTAATTTTCATATAAATAGCTCTCGGGAGCCTGTTCTCGAGAGGAAGACGACGGACCTTTTGTAAAAGTTTGAAAGAAAGTAAAATACAGAGCTTTGCTCTGCCTTACCTTCTCAATTTGATTGTATTTTTCATTTACTAGTTATGCACTCTCTGAGGAAGAATTAGTAGCTTTGTGGTTTCAACCATGAATGAAGAGAAAGTGTGATCCTTTAGTGTTTTCTATATTTTTAGTTAAGTTAAAACGCCTTGGAGTCACCTAGGCCAACACTTGGTAAGGCAAGTGATCTCTGTCCATGGAGATGCACTAGTTTACCCCTTGCGAGCCTCTGGGAGGTGACTTGAAGGTAGGATTTTCTAGAATTGCCAACACTTGGTAAGCTTTTGGACTCCAAGGAGACATCCATTAGTTACCTCTTGCGAGCTTGAGAAGGGAAGTCCAAGGTTAAAGATCACCTTGAATGGTAAATGCTAAGTGAGAGGCACGAACCATTGCAAGTTGCATCAGTGAGAGGGAATTAGAGCTGAAATCCAATTAAGGGATGCATCTGTACAACACCGGTTAGAGAATTGACTATATGTTAATTTCTAATGTGAGGAAATGAACCAACTGACCAGAGCTATGTTTTTACATGAGGAACCTCCCCTGTGAACCTAAATCTCAAAGGAATGTTTTTCTTCATAAGTAATTTCCATTACTTGCTGTGCCGTTAGTTTAAATCTAAAACTTTTTCAACCAAAGTTTGTGATTTATTTCTCAAGCTAACCTTGAAATGAAACATCACCAATTCATTTTGAATTGGTATCATTTGTAATTTGAAAACCCTTCCCAGTGAACGATCATAGAGCCACTATGCTATAGTAACTTTTTCTTTGCTACCCTAGTATATGTTGTAATAGGTTATAAATTTTGTTGATTACTCCCTCAATCAAGGAGCACCAGCTGGACACGAATTAGCTGAGACACCAATTAGGCACGAATCAGTCCACGAATAGTTAATACATGGATATCCTCCAGAAATATGTGCCAAAGTCCTCCTAAAGGTGATTCGACTCATGGTAGCTTAGCTTTAAAGGCGTATCAACAAAATTTATACCTTAAATACTATTACTAAAGTAGCCAAGCTACTATAGCATAGTGGTTCTAGGATCGTTCACTGGGAAGGGTTTTCGCAAACACTAGTGATATTCAAATTAGGAAAATAGGTGATTTTCTTATGGATGTTAGCTTTAAAAGAAGATGTAAATGTTTTAGAAAGATTTAAACTAATTTAAGCTAACATTAAAGACTAAAATGAAAGGGTGTAAAAACAAGTTTCTCAAAGATAGGATAGCTATGCTCTGGCTCTTATGCAAATTGGAAATCTCAGGATAGGCTCCTCGCGTTGGGGTTGCAACTATGGTGATGCTTGCTTCCCGAACCGGTATGGATTTAGCAAATCAAGTTTTAATCCTTTAAAATGGCAAAACAGATGGTAGTGAATTTCATCAATGGTTATTCACCTTAGACTTCCTTTGAATGGCTCGTAAGAGATAACTAATGGTCTAAAGCCAAAAGCTTACCAAATATTGGCAACTCAAAGTCATTCCAAGTGATAAACTCACCTTTCAATGGCCATTGAAATTGGTTCTAACGGATTAATACAAAACTTGGAATTGAAAACCTCACCTTCCAATAGCTCGTAGGAGATAACTAATGGATAGAAATCCAAAAGCTTATCAAGTATTGGCCGTTGGAAGTTGTCCTAAGGAAATAAAAACCAAACTTTGCATTAATGAACCTTTAATGAAAAACGTCTACCTTACCTTCCGGGTGCGAGAAATTTCCATGGGATTGCATCCAAGCCATCACATAACATCCATACTTTGAGAAACTAAAAGTTTTAGCCAATCATCCTCTAAGGAAAAGCCCTCAGAGGCTGTTTGGCTACTAAGAAAATAGAAATGGGGAAGAACAGGAGAAACGAGAGAGCTCTGTAAAAATTCTAAGTGTAAAACGTAATATATCTTCTATATATTCCAAGAGGTGATTTCCACCCATTATATAGTCTTTACAAAAGCAAAAGCCTGTGATTGGTTAGTTACAAGGATAAGAAAGGAAATTACATCACAAAATACAAAGGAAAATATCTAAAGTGGAGTCGGCAAAAACAGAGGAAAATTCGCAACACGCATGGGTTATGCGAATTTTGAAGGTGTTATGCGAAATTTTCGCATAACCTGGAGCAGTTGCCTTCCGAAGGCCATATCTTCCTCATTTCAACTCCAAATCATTCACGGTTTGAAGCGTTGGATTCTTGACTTCCAGAGATTTGAAATGGTATATAGTATGTAAAAAATGGACTTCGAAAAGTGCTCCAAAAGTTTGAAATAAGACTGCAGTTGCTGTCCTCTTTGCTTCTCTTCACTTTGCTTGCTTTTCCTCTTTTCCATTGTTCTTTCCTTGCATACTTTGAACGACTTTGGCAAAGGGCTATGGAGCTCCAAAGCTTGGTTCTTCATTAATTTGAGCTTCCAAAAGCTTTGCCATAACTTGTCCAAGTAGCTCCTCCATCATTTGGCATGCTTGAATTGATTCATAAGCTGATAAAAACATGTAAACTTGCCACAAAATGGTTAAAATCAATTACTAAGGACCTTAATGAATTAATTGGGTTAAATGAATATGATTACTACTCAAATGTGCTTAAAACCATTATAATTAGGTCTACAAAATAGCACTTTTTGGTAGTAATCAAAAGGCCAACACGTTTGATGATAATCTATATCGAAGCAGAGAAAGGTGGGCGAGCAAACGAAAAGTAGTACAACAAAAAGGGGTCATAAATAAGGAATGCTTATGTGTGGTGGTGAAAACATCACTGTACAACAAATAAAACCAAAAATTAATTATTAATATAAATTAAAACAATAAATAAAAATTAATATATGAAGAATCTTACTCATGAAATGCTGGTGGATCCCTTAAAACATCAATAAGCAATCTGAAATCATTAGTTTGATTCATTTCAAGCCCATAGCATTCGTTCAAAAAGTCGTGCAAGACACATGCAATATTATTATGGATAAACTGAAGATCTAGTCCCATATTGTCATCACATGACCTTGTGATTTTCCCTCTGTCGTTTACCACTGCTATATTATCCATAGCTAATCCATCTTCTAGCTTCTCTAATGATACCAAGTATTGAATAGTTTCAAACATCTCACCGGATAGGAAATATTAACTAAATAAAAATATATAAAACAAGAAAACATTAAAAAGTAAATAAAATATTTATTATAAAAAATACCGTAGAATCGATATCAATTCCTGTTTAAGTCCATGTTCGATTACAAGTTGATGTTGTTGGATCCAATCTTGTAGGCTAATGTGGTGTTGAAAATCAATTATATGCTGTCCAGATTCTACATAACTATGATAGCCATCCAAAACACACTGTTTATCCAAAGTTTGTGCAATATCATAGGAACAAAATTCTCTATCATTTGGATGCAATGTTTTCAAAGTCGCCAACCTAAAGTAGTTTCCTTTTCCTTCTACTTCATATATATTGTCTTTAATATGTATGACATTATAGTATTTGATAGTTCTACGAACGTTAAACCTGTCATTAATATCAATCAATCGTAAAAAAATATAGTAATTTTTTCACAATTTATCCACTGACCACTGAGACTCTCAAAGAGTTAGAAAAGTTAATAAAAAAAAAAAAAAAATTGGCACAAGTATGTTGTGTGCAACACTTACTATTAGTCAAATTTATGTGAAATGCTAGTAGGATATAGAATATCATTCCAAGAAAACCTGGCCAAAGAAGGTTTAACTCTTCCTCTAACACTTGACCATTTCCCTACATTACAAAAACACATATATCTTTTAGATTTATAAAATAAAATTGTTTATATATAAAATAGAAATAAATTAAACTTGCCACGACATCATGAGATACAAGATTTCTCATGATGACAAAAAATTACCAGGGGTAATTTGAATAATGAGAACTTAGCCATGCTAAAACCCTATTCAATTCTCGGCTATAATTTGGTTTATTATTATTTTTAACCCATTGGGTCCATGAAGAGCTAATACATGGATATATTGCAGAAATATGTGCCAAAGTCCTCCTAAAGGTCAACATGTTTGATGATATGCTATATTGAAGTAGAGATATGTGGGCGAGTAAACGAAAAGTAGTACGATAAGAAGGGCTCATAAATAAGGGATACTAATGTATAGTTGTGAAAGCATAACTATAATTAATATAAATTAAAACAATAAATAAAAATTAATATAAATTAAAACAATAAATAAAAATTAATATATGAATAATCTTACTCATGAAATTTTGATCGATCCCTTAAAACATCAATAAGCAATCTGAAATCTTTAGTTTGATTCAAAAAGTCGTGCAAGACTCGTGCAATATTATTATGGATAAACTGAAGATCTAGTCCCATATTCTCATCACATGACCTTGTGATTTTCTCTCTACCATTCACCATTGCTACATTACCCATACCAAATCCATCTTCCAGCTTCTTTGATGATACCAAGTATTGAATAGCTTCAAACATGTCACCGGTTAGGAAATATTAACTAAATAAAAATATATAAAATAAAAAAACATTAAAAATTAACTAAAATATTAATTACAAAAATACTGTAGAATTGATATAAATTCTTTCTTAAGTCTATGTCTGATTAAAAGTTTGTGTTGTCGTATCCAATCTTACAGATTGATGTGGAGTTAAAAAACAATTAAAGGTTGTCCAAATTTTATAAACTATGATACCAAGCCAACACATACTGCTTATCCAAAGTTCCCATAATATCATAAGAACGAAACTCTCTATCGTTTAGATGCACTATTTTCAAAGTCACCAACCCAAAATAGTTTCCTTTTGCTTCTGCTTCATATATATTGTCTTTAATAAGTTTGACATTATAGTAGCTGATAGTGCTACAAACGCTAAACCTATCATTAATATCAATCATTCGTAAAAAAATATATACTAATTTTTGTCACAATCTATCCATTGCACATTGAGACTCTCAAGGTGTTAGAAAAGTTAATAAAAAAATGGCATAAGTATGTTGAATGCGGCACTTTCTATTGATCAAATTTATGTGAAATGATAGTACCATATGGAATACCATCCAAAAAAAAAACAAGCAAAAGAAGGTTTAACTCTTCGTCTAAAAGTTGACCATTTCCCTACATTACATAAAGACATATATCTTTTAGATTTATAAATAAAAAAATGTATAAATAAAACAAAAATAAATTAAACTTTCCACGACATCATCAGCTACAAGATTTCCTATGAAAACAAAAAATGACCAAGGGTAATTTGAATAATGAGAACTTGGCCATGCCAATACCTTTTCAAATTCTTGGCTATAATATGGTCTATTGTTATTTTTAACCTATTGGGTCAATGAAAAACTAATACATGGATATCCTACATAAATATTTGTCAAAGTCCTCCTAAAGGCTAACATGTTTGATGATCTGCTATATTGAAGTAGAGATACGTGGGCGAGCAAACGAAAAGTAGTATGACAAGAAGGGGTCATAAATAAGGGATGCTTATGTATGGTCGTGAAAACATCATTGTACAACAAATAAAACCAATAAGTAATAATCAATATAAATAAAAATAATAAATAAAAATTTATATATGAATAATGTTACTCACGAAATGCTCATGGATCCCTTAAAACATCAATAAGCAATCTGAAATCATTAGTTTGATTCATTTCGAGCCCATAGCAGTCGTTCAAAAAGTTGTGGAAGACACGTGCAATATTATTATGGATAAACATAAGATCTAGTCTAATATTGTCATCACTTGACCTTGTTATTTTCCCTCTACCATTCACCACTGCTACATTATCCATACAAAATCCATCTTCTAGCTTCTTTGATCATACCAAGTATTGAATAGTTTCAAACATGTCATCCGATAGGAAATATTAACTAAATAAAAATATATAAAATAAAAAAACATTAAAAGTAAATAAAATGTTTATTACCAAAATACCATAGAATTGATATCAATTCTTGATTAAGGTTTATGTTCGATTACAAGTTGGTGTTGTTGGATCCAATCATGTAGGCTAATGCGGTGCTCAAAAACAATTATAAGATGTCTAGATTCTACATAACTATGATAGCCATCGAAAACGTACTGCTTATCCAAAGTTTCTGCAATATCATAGGAACAAAATTCTCTATCATTTGGATGCACTATTTTCAAAGTCACCAACCTAAAGTAGTTTCCTTTTCCATCTACTTCATATTTATTGTCTTTAATATGCACGACATTATAGTATTTTGTAGTGCTACACACGTTAAACCTGTCATTACTACCAATCATTCATAAAAAAAATATAGTATTTTTTTCACAATCTATCCACAACACATTGAGACTCTCAAAGTGTTAGAAAAGTTAATAAAAAAATTTGGCATAAGTATGATGTATGCAACACTTACTATTAATCAAATTTATGTTAAATGCAAGTAGCATATGGAATATCATCCCAAGAAAACCAGGCCAAAGGGGTCATAAATAAGGGATGTTGTGGACCCCGCATTTCGGCTCAATGCATTTCCCATTCGATGGCGAGCTCGATTTTTCTTTGAAAAAAATTGATTTTATTTATTATTTGAAAAATGACTTGGAGTTGCCACTTATTTTTGTTTTATTCTTAAAGGGTAAACAAAATAAGAAATAAAAACCCTAAGTGTGACTCCTTGTTTTGGAAAAGGTGGTTTGTGAAAAACCGGATCGGGTTTGGGGGTCAGGTTACTTATCGGGAAGGTGCGGTAAAGACCGTAAAGACTGTAGCACCCCTCTAAGTCCCTAGAGACGGGTCTCTACTAATAAAATGAAGCAATCGTGGCATCTAATAAAGAAATCAATGAATACCCGAATTGATCATGCACATATGGGAATCAATACATGTATATAGAGTGACTAGAGTGAGAATGGGTGCGTACCTGACCAACGAGCCACCATGCGCTATCAAGAGCGAAGGTTAGTGCATAATAACAATCATGAGATATGTCACAGAACATAATAAAATCCATCATTCATGGCAATTAAATCAATCGATCGATCAATCACATATATGGGACCCCCACCAAAGCCCGTTTATTTTTGCATGAATCAATCCCGTAAATTCCATCACTTGGAATTATAGAATTTAAATTCATGTTTATTTTAAAACATTTTAAAATCATGAAAAATTCGAAAGTGGTTCGCCGAAAAGAAAATGGCTGCCAAATTTTATTGAAAATGAGACTCTTGGGTGATCCTAAAAATTCTAAGGATGAAAGATGAGAAAATTCGGATTGTTAGAAAATCAAATTTGAGAAGATATTTACAAAAAATGGGATTTGAGAAATCATTTTCAAAATCAAAGGTGATGAAACGGTTAGTGGCATGTGGCCCAAAGGTGACCATGCATGCCATGCAAGAGTGGGTCCCAGGGTGGAATGAGTAGGCCATGGAATGTTTATGATGAGATATCGGGTTCTAGGTACTGTGGGGCAACCGTGCACGGAGAATCACATCACGTGGGACTCAGGGTGGAAAAATCAAGATGATTACATTACGACATGGATGATTGCATGGTAATATGGATAACTGCAGCTGCCATGAAGGGCCTATCAAGTACAGCTTTTCTGTGGTGCCAATCTCCTACTCAGGCTAGAAGGAGCATCTTTACTTGTAGTCGGAAGTATGACAGAAGTAACATGGCCAACATGTGGAAGCTTGGAGTTGCTCCCCTTTCTTGACTTAGCAAACTCTCTCATCTGATGTGAAATTACCATTGAATTCACAGTCTTCTCAAATACTTCACAGGACTACCATCTTCTGTCACTTCATCAGGGACATTCATTTTCATGTCTTTGACTTTGGTTTGGAGACCCTGCAACTTCACTAGAAGATGGACTTGAAGACGCTGATTCCGAGTCATCACCCTTTGGCATTTCGTTCTAGCGTTTGAAGCATCATCGCGGGTCACGTTTCATTCAATTAGTGCAAGGGTGAACCTTCAGAAATATTCCGTATATAAACACGTCCGTCAATGCTTGCACTAGCAAGAAGATGAACGTCCTGTGAAGAGAACAGTGTGTTTGATATAGAAGGAATACGCGGCTGTGAGTGGCCAGAGCTGCATGCACATAGGATAGCATTTGTGCTGAGGAGGTTGAAGCTGCAAGCTTTGCTGCCATAGCAGCAGCTGCAGATTTCCGTGGATCTTCTTCAAAGCAGGAAGAAGACTTACCAGTGAAAGATTCCTCCCATTATGTACATTATCGGAACTAATTGTTCCTTGTCTCGACCAGTGGCTGGAGTTTCTGGAGTGAAAGTGGAAAGTGCCTCAGCATGAGCATTAACATCCGTCTGCTCTGCTGTCATATGCCCTTTGTTGCAGTTCAGCAATTGTTGCCGAATGCTGCTTATATGTGCTGATTGTGACTTGGCAACGTTTCCAACCCCGCTTCAATGACAGCCAGTTAATACCTCTTCATCATTCGAGTGAATGAGCAGTTCAAATGCTGGATGAGCAGGCTTTGTCTGAATCAACAGGAGGCTGTGGCTTGCCCCTAGTGCAGGAAAGAGGTTTAATGGACACAGGTGACATTGTAGAAAGAGAGAGCGGGCATGAAGAAGGGTATAGAGGTGGAAATGGATTTAATGGTATGGTGATAGATTTATATATTCTGAAATGGGTTAGAAGTGAGGGTGATTCGTTGAGGATGGGCATGAAAGAATTATGTGATAAGATGTCGGGATCACATGATGCTCCAGTATCCTCATCATCTTCTAGGGTTGGAAGATACAAATATAGCTTCAAAAAAAGGTATGCGAGAAGCTTTTTTGAGGCAATCAGAAACATCCTTGACCAGAATCTTCATTGTGCTGAATTGAGGAGATGAGAGCAGGGATCTAATCTTCTCAGAGCATCTGAGTATGAGACTTGACACATCTAGCCAACTCCATGAATCACTCACGGTTATCTTCTCAGCAAACCAACCGTACTTCATTTCAGGAATGTCTATTGGACTGCTACATACTGCAACAATATTATCCCCATCCAATATAAGAACATTCCATGAAAATCTTGAACCATACAGCCCAGGGAAGTAGTTATCCTCAGCACACATCGCAACAGGAACCACAGAACAAGGATGAAGCATCCACGGATGATTTCGAGGTGTCATTGACAAGGCTGAAGTTGTTGAATTACTTGAACTCTGACCCATTCTTTTATTCAGTATCATCTTAACTTTGAGAGCGCGCATCTTTGTAGGACTTCACAGCTGGGTTTGGATCCACTCTCATGACCCATTCAATTAAGAACAGAGGAAAACGTGAAATGATCATTTACAAAAACAGAGTATAAAGATAGAAAATCAATGAGTGAAGCCCTATTTCATTTTTCTATCCATGGGCTTGCAAGATAAAAAAATTCAAGTTACTCTTCAGCAAAGCTAAAAAGAAGAGAAAGATAAAACAATGACAACAAACCCACAATCATACCAGAGATTAGTGAAAACTAAACATTCAATCTGATGCTCATACCCAAGACAAACAATAATCCAAAAACAAGATGGAGAAGAGTATGAAAAGGGTTCATACCTGAACTCCTTAAGTGAAAAACAGTCCAACTCCTTCTTTTGCAGTAATGAAAAATACCCTCAAGAAGATGAACCTCCTCTATTTTTTACTTTCTAGAAAATATCTTCCTCCCCTCCTTTTGATGAAAAACAACTCTCTAATGGTAGCCTCTCAAAACTCCTCCTCCCTTGCTAATTCAAACTTCCTTCTCTGATCCAAAAATCCCCCAGGTCGTGAAAAACTCACTCTCAGAAATATGGAAAACCCCCTCCCTCTGGAAACTCCCTGCCCAAGCTCCCTCTAAGACATATCTCCTCCAGCAATCCTTGAAAAAAAATCCCTAACCGCCTACTCCCAAACCAGCCTCACCTCCACTACCCTACAGCTGCCAGCCTCCACCACCCTGCAGCTGGCAGAAAAAAAGGTATCCTCCAACAGCCAGACCCCCTCTCCTCACTCCTCAGCTGACTTTTTTCTTTCCCCTCAAATAACAGCCAAAATGATTGTTTTCTGATTCCCCTTGACACGTGTCGACCCTAGATTGGCCTTCAAAAGCACTACTCTGATTCCATGATGGCCAATCAGGGATTGACACGTGGATGCTTAAGAGCGCGACACTTGGCCAAACAATGCTGCATCAGAACAAACCCCACATGGGGGTCTACAGATACTTATGTATGGTTATGAAAACATCACTGTACAACAAATGAAACCAACAATTAATAATTAATATAAATTAAAAAATAAATAAAAATTAATATATGAATAATCTTACTCATGAAATGCTCATGGATCCCTTAAAAAATCATTAAGCAATCTGAAATCATTAGTTTAATTCACTTCGAGCTCATAGTAGTTGTTCAAATAGCCGTGCAAAATACGTGCAATATTATTATGGAAAAATTGAAGATCGAGTCCCATATTGTCATCACATAATCTTGTGATTTTCCCTCTACCGTTCACCACTACTACATTATCCATACAAAATCGATCTTCTAACTTCTTTGATCATACCAAGTATTGAATAGTTTCAAACATGTCACCCGATAGGAAATATTAACTAAATAAAAATATATAAAATATAAAAAAAAACATTAAAAGTAAGTAAAATGTTTATTACCAAAATACTGTAAAATTGATATCAATTCTTGATTAAGGTTTATGTTCGATTACAAGTTGGTGTTGTTGGATCCGATCATGTAGGCTAATGTGGTGCTCAAATACAATTATAAGATGTCCAGATTCTACATAACTATGATAGCCATCGAAAACGTACTGCTTATCCAAAGTTTCTGCAATATCATAGGAATAAAATTCTATATCATTTGGATGCACTGTTTTCAAACTCACCAACCTAAAGTAGTTTCCTTTTCCATCTACTTCATATATATTGTCTTTAACATGTACGACATCATAGTATTTGATAGCACTACAGACGTTAAACCTGTCATTACTACCAATCATTCATAAAAAAAAATATAGTATTTTTTTCAAAATCTATCCACAACACATTGAGACTCTCAAAGTGTTAGAAAAGTTAATAAAAAAAAATTGGTATAAGGATGATGTATGCAACACTTACTATTAATCAAATTTATGTGAAATGCTAATAGCATATGGAATATCATCCCAAGAAAACCGGGCCAAAGGGGTCATAAATAAGGGATGTTTATGTATGGTCATGAAAACATCACTGTACAACAAATGAAACCAACAATTAATAATTAATATAAATTTAAAAAATAAATAAAAATTAATATATGAATAATCTTACTCATGAAATGCTCATGGATCCCTTAAAAAATCATTAAGCAATCTGAAATCATTAGTTTGATTCATTTCGAGCTCATAGTAGTTGTTCAAATAGTCGTGCAAGATACGTGCAATATTATTATGGATAAACTGAAGATCGAGTCCCATATTGTCATCACATAATCCTGTGATTTTCCCTCTACCGTTCACCACTGCTACATTATCCATACAAAATCCATCTTCTAACTTCTTTGATCATACCAAGTATTGAATAGTTTCAAACATGTCACCCGATAAGAAATATTAACTAAATACAAATCTATAAAATAAAAAAACATTAAAAGTAAATAAAATGTTTATTAAAAAAATGTTGTAGAATTGATATCAATTCTTGATTAAGTTTATGTTCGATTACAAGTTGGAGTTGTTGGATCCAATCATGTAGGCTAATGTGGTGCTCAAACAAAATTATACGTTGTCCAAATTCTACATAACTATGATAGCCAACGAAAACGTACTGCTTATCCAAAGTTTCTGCAATATCATAGGAACAAAATTCTATATCATTTGGATGCACTGTTTTCAAACTCACCAACCTGAAGTAGTTTCCTTTTCCATCTACTTCATATATATTGTCTTTAATATGTACGACATTATAGTATTTGGTAGCACTACAGACGTTAAACCTGTTATTAATATCAATCATTCGTAAAAAAATATATACAAATTTTTTTCACAATCTATCCACTGCACATTGAGACTCTTAATGTGTTACAAAAGTTAATAAAAAAATGGTATAAGTATGTTGAGTGCAAGACTTTCTATTAATTTAATATATAAAACTAATAGTACCATAAGGAATACCATCCCAAAAAAACCAACCAAAAGAAGGTTTAACTCTTCGTCTAAAACTTGAGCATTTCCTTCCATTACATAAACACATATATCTTCTAGATTTATAAAAAAAAATATGTATAAATAGAACAGAAATAAATTAAACTTGCCACGACATCATGAGCTACAAGATTCCCCATGAAGAAAAAAAATAACCAAGGGTAATTTGAATAATCAGAACTTGGCCATGCCAAAACCCTTTTCAAATCTTAGCTTTAATTTGGTCAATTACTATTTTTCATGTATTGGGTCCATGAAGAGCTAATACATTGTTATATTGCAGAAATTAGAGCCAAAGTCCTCCTAAACGCCGACACATTTGATGATATGCTATATTGAAGCAGAGATACGTGGGCGAGCAAACGAAAAGTAGTATGATAATAATGGTTCATAAATAAGGGATGCTTATGCATTGTCATGAAAACATCATTGTACAACAAATAAAACCAACAATTAATAATTAATATAAATTAAAACAACAAATAAAAATTAATATATGAATAATCTTACTCATGAAATGCTCGTGGATCCCTTCAAACATTAATAAGCAATCTGAAATCATTAGCTTGATTCATTTCGAACCCATAGCAGTCATTCAAAAAGTCGTGCAAGACACATGCAATATTATTATGGATAAACTGAAGATCTAGTCCCATAGTGTCATTGATTCGTTCCCAATTGGTGTCTCAGCTGATTCATGTCCTCTCAATGGTCCCTAACAATGGTGCCATTTGATTCGTGTCCAACTGGTGTCCCTTGATTTTGGATCTCAGGGAATAATCAACAAAATTTATAACCTATTACACCATGTACTAGGATAGCCTTAGCTAGCACAGCATAGTGGCTCTAGGGTCGTTCACTGGGATGAGTTTTCACTTCACAATTGATATTAATTCAAAGATGAATTGGTGCCTTTTCATTTCAAGGTTAGCTTTAAAAGAAAATATAAAGATGTTTGAGTGAAAAAGGTTTGGTTTTAAACTAACTAAAAATTGTAACTGATTTTACTTGCAAAGAAAAGTGTTTCTTGGAGTTTAGATTACAAGGCTCAGATTCCTTATACAAAAAGGGAGTTTCAGTCACTTGTTTCTTTTCCTCGCATTAGAGAATTAACATATAGTTAATTCTCTAACCGGTGTGGTATAGATGGTTGCCTTTAATGGGTTAAAACACTAAATCCCTCTCACTGATGCATCTTGCAATGGCTTGTGCCTCTCACCTAGCATTTGCCATCCAAGATGATCCTTAACCTTGGATTACTCGTCAAAAGCTCGCAAGAGATAACTAATGGATGTCTCCTTAGAGTCCAAAAGCTTACCAAGTGTTGGCTATTCTAGAAAATCCTACCTTCAAACCACCTCCCAAAGGCTCGCAAGAGATAAACTAGTGCATTTCAATGGACGGAGATCACTTGCCTTACCAAGTGTTGGCCCAGGTGATTTAAAGGCGTTTTAAGTTAACTAAAAAGATAAAAACCATTAACGGGTCACACTTTCTCTTCATTAAAAACTAAAACAACAAAACTTCCAATTTATGCATGAGGGAACTTACCCGGCTTTCTTCACTCCAAGAGACGAAGAGCCTAGCCTCTCATCCTTTGAGGAAAAATCCTCAAAGTTTGATTGGCTAGAAAGAAAACTAATGATAAAAACAAAAATATATAGGAAAAACAGAGCAAGTGCTCTGTAAAATATATTTCTTACTATTACAAAAGGTTGTCTCTGAGAACAAGCTCCCGAGAGATTCGATTCATTATGTAAAGAAAATTACAAAACTATATATAAGGGGTTATTCACCCTTTGTTCTTACTTAAAGACTAAGGAATCCTATGATAGGTGGGTTACAAGGAGAGTTTGGGGATTTAGACATCAAATATCTAAAGCTTTAAACATGTCACCGAGTAGCAAATGTTAACTAAATAAAAATATATAAAATAAAAAAACTTTAAAAAGTAAATAAAATATTAATTACAAAAGTATCGTAGAATTGATATCAATTCTTGCTTAAGTCTATGTCCGATGACAAGTTAGTGTTGTGGTATCCAATCTTGTAGGTTGATGTGGAGTTAAAAAAAAATTATACGTTGTCTAAATTTTACAAAACTATGATAGCCAACTAACACATACTGCTTATCCAAAGTTCATGCTATATCATAGGAACGAAATTCTCTATTATTTATATGCATTGTTTTTTAAGTCACCAACCTAAAATAGTTTCCTTTTGCTTATGCTTCATATATATTGTCTTTAATATGTCTGGCATTATAGTAGCTAATAGTGTTACAGACGTTGAACCTGTTATTAATATCAATCATTCGTAAAAAAATATATACAAATTTTTTTCACAATCTATCCACTGCACATTGAGACTCTGAAGGTGTTAGAAAAGTTCATAAAAAAATGGCATGAGTATGTTGAATACAACACTTTCTATTAATCCAATTTATAAAAATGATAGTACCATATGGAATACCATCCCAAAAAAACCAAGCAAAAGAAGGTTTAACTCTTCATCTAAAACTTGAGCAATCTGAAATCATTAGTTTGATTCATTTCGAGCCCACAATAGTCGTTAAAAAAGTCGTGCAAGACACTTGCAATATTATTATTGATAAAATGAAGATCTAGTTCCATATTGTCATCACATGACCTTGGGATTTTCCCTCTACCGTTGACCAGTGCTACATTATCCATACCAAATCCATCTCCCAGCTTCTCTAATGATAGCAAGTATTTAATAGCTTCAAACATGTCAATGGATAGGAAATTTTAACTAAATTAAAATATATCAAATAAAAAAACATTTAAAAGTAAATAAAATATTTATTACAAAAATACCGTAGAAATGATTTCAAATCTAGCTTAAGTCTATGTCCGATTACAAGTTTGTGTTGACGTATCCAATCTTGTAGGCTGATATGGAGTTAAAAAACAATTATACATTGTCTATATTTTACTAAACTATGATAGCCAGCTAACACATACTGCTTATCCAAAGTTCCCGCAATATCATAGGAACGAAATTCTCTGTCGTTATGATGCACTGTTTTCAGAGTCACCATTCTATAATAGTTTCCTTTTCCTTCTGCTTCATATATATTGTCTTTAATATGTCTGAAATTATAGTAGTTGATAGTGCTACAGACGTTAAACTTGTCATTAATATCAATCATTCGTAAAAAAATAAATACTATTTTTTTTCACAATCTATCCACTGCACATTGACTCTCAAGGTGTTAGAAAAGTTAATTAAAATTATGGCATAAGTATGCTAAATGCAACACTTTCTATTAATCAAATTTATGTGAAATGATAGTACAATATGGAATACCATCGCAAAAAAACCAAGCAAAAGAAGGTTTAACTCTTCATCTAAAACATGAGCATTTCCCTACATTACATAAATAGATATATCTTTTAGATTTATAAAAAAAAATGTATAAATAAAAAAGAAATAAATTAAACTTGCTATGACATCATCAGCTACAAGATTTCCACTTAAAACAAAAGATGACCAACCGTAATTTGAATAATGAGAACTTGGCCATGCCAAAACCCTTTTCAGTTCTTGGCTATAATACATGGATATCCTATAGAAATATTTGCCAAAGTCCTCCTAAAAGCTGACATGCTTGATAATCTGCTACATTGAAGTAGAGATGCGTGGGCGAGCAAACGAAAAGTAGTACGACAAGAAGGGGTCATAAATAAGGGATGCTTATGTATGGTCGTGAAAACATCATTGTACAAACAATAAAACCATCAATTAATAATTAATATAAATTAAAACAATAAATAAAAAATAATACATGATTAATCTTACTCATTAAATGCTCGTGGATCCATTAAAATATCAATAAGCAATCTGAAATCATTAGTTTGATTCATTTCGAGCCCATAGCATTCGTTCAAAAAGTCGTGCAAGACACATGCAATATTATTATGGATAAACTGAAGATCTAGTCCCATATTGTCATCACATGACCTTGTGATTTTCCCTCTGTCATTTACCACTGCTATATTATCCATAGCTAATCCATCTTCTAGCTTCTCTAATGATACCAAGTATTGAATAGTTTCAAACATCTCATCGGATAGGAAATCTTAACTAAATAAAAATATATAAAACAAAAAAACATTAAAAAGTAAATAAAATATTTATTGCAAAAATACCATAGAATTGATATCAATCCTAGGTTAAGCCTATGGCCGATTACAAGTTTGTGTTGTCGTATCCAATCTTGTAGGCTGATGCCAGCTAACATATACTGCTTATCCAAAGTTCCTGCAATATCATAGGAACGAAATTCTCTGTCGTTTGGATGCACTGTTTTCAAAGTCACCAACCTAAAATAGTTTCCTTTTGCTTCTGCTTCATATATATTGTCTTTAATATGTCAGATATTATAGTAGTTGATCGTGCTACAAACATTAAACTTGTCATTAATATCAATCATTCGTTAAAAAATATATACTAATTTTTTTCACAATCTATCCACTACACATTGAGACTCTCAAGGTGTAAGAAAAGTTAATAAAAAAATGGCATAAGCATGGTGAATGCGACACTTTCTATTAATCAAACTTATGTGAAATGATAGTACCATATGGAATACCATCCCAAAAAAAACAAGCAAAAGAAGGTTTAACTCTTCATCTAAAATTTGAGCATTTCCCTATATTACATAAACAAATATATCTTTTAGATTTATAAAAAAATAATAATGTATTAATAAAACATAAATAAATTAAACTTGCCACAACATCATCAGCTACAAGATTTCCTATGAAAACAAAAAATGACCATGTGTAATTTGAATAATGAGAACATGGCCATGCTAAAACCCTTTTCAATTCTTGGCTATAATATGGTATATTATTATTTTTAACCCATTGTGTCCATGAAAAACTAATACATGGATATCCTGCAGAAATATTTTCCAAAGTCCTCCTAAAAGCCAACACGTTCGATGATATGCTACATTGAAGTAGAGATACGTGGGCAAGGAAACGAAAAGTAGTAGGACAAGAAGGGGTCATAAATAAGGGATGCTTATGTATGGTCGTGAAAACATCATTATACAACAAATAAAACCATCAATTAATAATTAATATAAATTAAAATAATAAATAAAAAATAATATATGATTAATCTTACTCATCAAATGCTCGTGGATCCCTTAAAATATCAATAAGCAATCTGAAATCATTAGTTTGATTCATTTCGAGCCCATAACATTCATTCAAAAAGTCGTGCAAGACACTTGCAATATTATTATGGATAAAATGAAGATCTCGTCCCATATTGTCATCACATGACCTTGGGATTTTCCCTCTACCGTTGACCAGTGCTACATTATCCATACCAAATCCATCTCCCAGCTTCTCTGATGATAGCAAGTATTTAATAGCTTCAAACATGTCAACGGATAGGAAATCTTAACTAAATAAAAATATATAAAACAAAAAAACATTAAAAAGTAAATAAAATATTTATTGCAAAAATACCGTAGAATTGATATCAATCCTAGGTTAAGCCTATGTCCGATTACAAGTTTGTGTTGTCGTATCCAATCTTGTAGGCTGATGTCAGCTAACACATACTGCTTATCCAAAGTTCCTGCAATATCATAGGAACGAAATTCTCTGTCGTTTGGATGCACTGTTTTCAAAGTCACCAACCTAAAATAGTTTCCTTTTGCTTCTGCTTCATATATATTGTCTTTAATATGTTAGATATTATAGTAGCTGATCGTGCTACAAACATTAAACTTGTCATTAATATCAATCATTCGTTAAAAAATATATACTAATTTTTTTCACAATCTATCCACTACACATTGAGACTCTCAAGGTGTAAGAAAAGTTAATAAAAAAAATGGCATAAGCATGGTGAATGCAACATTTTCTATTAATCAAACTTATGTGAAATGATAGTACCATATGGAATACCATCCCAAAAAAAACAAGCAAAAGAAGGTTTAACTCTTCATCTAAAATTTGAGCATTTCCCTACATTACATAAACAAATATATCTTTTAGATTTATAAAAAAATAATAATGTATTAATAAAACATAAATAAATTAAACTTGCCACAACATCATCAGCTACAAGATTTCCTATGAAAACAAAAAATGACCATGTGTAATTTGAATAATGAGAACATGGCCATGCTAAAACCCTTTTCAATTCTTGGCTATAATATGGTATATTATTATTTTTAACCCATTGTGTCCATGAAAAACTAATACATGGATATCCTGCAGAAATATTTTCCAAAGTCCTCCTAAAAGCCAACACGTTCGATGATATGCTACATTGAAGTAGAGATACGTGGGCGAGGAAACGAAAAGTAGTAGGACAAGAAGGGGTCATAAATAAGGGATGCTTATGTATGGTCGTGAAAACATCATTGTACAACAAATAAAACAAACAATTAATAATTAATATAAATTAAAACAATAAATAAAAATTAATATATGAATAATCTTACTCATGAAATGCTCGTGGATCCCTTAAAACATCAATAAGCAATCTGAAATCATTAGTTTGATTCATTTCGAGCCCATAACATTCATTCAAAAAGTCGTGCAAGACACTTGCAATATTATTATGGATAAAATGAAGATCTAGTCCCATATTGTCATCACATGACCTTGGGATTTTCCCTCTACCGTTGACCAGTGCTACATTATCCATACCAAATCCATCTCCCAGCTTCTCTGATGATAGCAAGTATTTAATAGCTTCAAACATGTCAACGGATAGGAAATTTTAACTAAATTAAAATATATAAAAAAAATAAAATTAAAAGTAAATAAAATATTTATTACTAAAATACCGTAGAAATGATATCAAATCTAGGTTAAGTCTATGTACGATTACAAGTTTGTGTTGTCGTATCCAATCTTGTAGGTTGATATGGAGTTAAAAAACAATTATACATTGTCCAGATTTTACTAAACTATGATAGCCAGCTAACACATACTGCTTAATTCCCACAATATCATAGGAACAAAATTTTGTGTCGTTATGATGCACTGTTTTCAAAGTCACCATTCTAAAATAGTTTCCTTTTCCTTCTGCTTCATATATATTGTCTTTAATATGTCTGACATTATAGTAGCTAATAGTGCTATAGACGTTAAACTTGTCAATAATATCAATCAGTCGTAAAAAAATAAATACTATTTTTTTTCACAATCTATCCACTGCACATTGACACTCTCAAGTTGTAAGAAAAGTTAATAAAAAAAATGGCATAAGTATGTTGAATGCAACACTTTCTATTAATCAAACTTATGTGAAATGATAGTACCATATGGAATACCATCCCAAAAAGACCAAGCAAAAGAAGGTTTAACTCTTCATCTAAAACTTGAGAATTTCTCTACATTACATAAACACGTATATCTTTTAGATTTATAAAAATAATAAAAATGTATTAATAAAACAGGAATAAATTAAACTTGCCATGACATCATCAGCTACAAGATTTCCCATGAATACAAAAAATGACCAAGGGTAATTTGAATAATCAGAACTTGGCCATGCTAAAACCCTTTTCAATTCTTTGCTATAATATGGTATATTATTATTTTTGACCCATTGCGTCCATGAAAAACTAATACATGGATATCGTGCAGAAATA
This sequence comes from Vitis vinifera, assembly GCF_030704535.1. Lineage (NCBI taxonomy): Eukaryota > Viridiplantae > Streptophyta > Magnoliopsida > Vitales > Vitaceae > Vitis > Vitis vinifera. The sequence goes on from NC_081819.1 coordinate 5,519,875, forward strand.
TTTGCTAAAGTCCTCCTAAAAGCCAACACGTTTGATGATCTGCTATATTGAAGTAGAGATATGTGGGCTAGCAAGCGACAAGTAGTATGACAAGAAGGGGTCATATATAAGAGATGCTTATGTATGGTCATGAAAACATCATTGCACAACAAATAAAACCATCAATTAATAATTAATATAAGTTAAAACAATAAATAAAAATTAATATATTAATAATCTTACGCATGAAATGCTAGTGGATCCCTTAAAACATCAATAAGCAATCTGAAATCATTAGTTAGTTTGATTCATTTCAAGCCCATAATAGTTGTTCAAAAAGTCGTTCAAGACACGTGCATTATTATTATGGATAAACGGAAGATCTAGTCCCATATTATCATCACATAATCTTGTAATTTTCCCTCTACCGTTCACTACTGCTACATTATCCATACAAAATGCATCTTCTAGCTTTTTTGATGAAACAAAGTATTGAATAGCTTCAAACATGTTATTGGATAGGAAACATTAACTAAATAAAAATATATAAAATACAAAAAATTTAAAAGTAAATAAAATATTTATTACAAAAATACCATATAATTGATATCAATTATTGGTTAAGTCTATGTCCGATTACAAGTTGGTGTTGTCGTATCCAATGTTGTGGGCTGATGTGGAGTTGAAAAACAATTTTACATTGTCCATATTTTAGAAAACTATGATAGCCAACTAACACATACTGCTTATCCAAAGTTCCCGCAATATCATAGGGACAAAATTCTCTGTTATTTATACGCACCATTTCCAAAGCCACCAACCTAAAATAGTTTCCTTTTGCTTTTGCTTCATATATATTGTCTATAATATATTTGACAATATAGTAGCTGATAGTGCTACGAACGTTAAACCTATCATTAATATCAATAATTCATAAACAAAATATATAGTAATTTTTTTTCACAATCTATCCACTGCACATTGAGACTCTCAATGTGTTAGAAAAGTTAATAAAAAAAAAATAAAAAATGGCATAAGTATGTCATATATAACACTTACTCTTAATCAAATTTATGTGAAATGCTAGTAGCATATCAAATACCATCCCAAGAAAACCAAGCCAAAGAAGGTTTAACTCTTCGTCTAAAACTTGAGCATTTTCCTACACTACATTAACACATACATCTTTTAGATTTATAAAAAAAAATGTAGAAATAAATCATAAATAAATTTAAATTGCCACAACATCATGTGGTACAAGATTCCTTATGAAGAAAAAAAATGACCAATAGTAATTTGAATAATGAGAACTTGGCCATGCCGAAACCCTTTTCAATTCTTGGCTATAATTTGGTCTATTCTTATTTTTCACCCATTGTGTCCATGAAGAGCCAATACATGGATATCTTGCAGAAATATGTGCCAAAGTCCTCCTAAAGGCCAACACGTTTGATGATATGCTATATTGAAGTAGAGATATGTGGGCGAGCAAACGAGGAGTAGTACGACAATAAGGGGTCATAAATAAGGGATGCTTGTGTATGGTCATGAAAACATCTGTGTACAACAAATAAACCCAATAATTAATAATTAATATAAATTAAAACAATAAATAAAAATTAATACATGAATAATCTTACTCATGAAATGCTCGTGGATCCCTTAAAACCTTAATAAGCAATCTGAAATCATTAGTTTGGTTTATTTCGAGCCCATAGCAGTTGTTCAAAATATTGTGTAACAAGTGCAATATTATTATGGATAAATTGAAGATCTAGTCCCATATTGTCATCACATAATCATGTAATTTTCTCTCTACCGTTAACCACTGCTACATTATCCATACCAAATTCATCTTCCAGCTTCTTTGATGATACAAAGTATTGAATAGCTTCAAATATGTCACCGAGTAGGAAATATTAACTAAATAAAAATATATAAAATAAAATGAAAACATTAAAAAGTAAATAAAATTTTTATTACAAAAATACCGTAGAATTGACATCAATTCTTGCTTAAGTCTATGTTCAATTACAAGTTGGTGTTGTCGTATCCAATGTTGTAGGCTGATGTGGAGTTAAAATACAATTTTACTTTGTCAAGATTTTACAAAACTATGATAGCCAGCTAACACATATTGCTTATCCAAAGTTCCCGCAATATCAGAGGGACAAAATTCTCTATTATTTGGATGCACCGTTTTCAAAGTCACCAACCTAAAATAGTTTCCTTTTGCTTCTGCTTCATATATATTGTCTTTAATATGTTTGACATTATAGTAGTCGATAGTGCTACGAACGTTAAATCTGGAATACAGTTTTCAAAGTATGTTGAATGCAACACTTCTATTAATCAAATTTATGTGAAATGATTGTACAATATGGAATACCATCCCAAAAAAACCAAGCAAACGAAGGTTTATCTCTTCGTCTAAAACTTGAGCATTTCCCTACATTACATAAACATATATATTCTATTAGATTTATATAAAAAAATGTATAAATAAAACAGAAATAAATTAAACTTGCCACGACATCAAGGGCTACAAGATTTCGCATGAAAACAAAAAATGACCAAGGGTAATTTGAATATTGAGAACTTGGTCGTGCCAAAACCTTTTTCAATTCTTGGCTATAATATGGTCATTTATTATTTTTACCCCATTGGATCCATGAAAAACTAATACATGGATATCCTGTAGAAATATTTGCCAATGTCCTCCTAATGGCTAACACGTTTGACGATCTACTATATTGAAGTAGAGATACGTGGGTGAACAAAAGAAAAGTAGTACCACAAGAAGGGGTCATAAATAAGGGATGTTTATGTATGGTCGTGAAAACATCATTGTACAACAAATAAAACCAACAATTAATAATTCATATAAATTAAAACAATAAATAAAAATAAATATATGAATAATCTTACTTAAGAAATGCTCCTTGATCCATTAAAACATCAATAAGCAATCTGAAATCATTAGTTTGATTTATTTCGAGCCCATAGCAATTGTTCAAAATGTTGTGTAACACATGTTCAATATTATTATGGATAAACTTAAGATTTAATCCCATATTGTCATCACATAATTTGGTAATTTCCCTCTACCATTTGCCACTGCTACATTATCCATACCAAATCCATCTTCTAGGTTCTTTGATGATACCATGTATTGAATAGCTTTAAACATGTCATCGGATAGGAAATATTAACTATATAAAAATACATAAAATTAAAAAAATTAAAAAGTAAATAAAATATGTATTAGAAAAATACCGTAGAATTGATATCAATTCTTGGTTAAGTCTATGTCTGATTACAAGTTGGCGTTGTCGTGTCCTATCTTGTAGGCTGATGTGGAGTTAAAAAAAATATTATATGTTGTCCGGATTTTACAAAACTATGATTACCAGCTAACACATACTGCTTATCCAAAGTTCCTGCAATATCATAGGAACAAAATTCTCTTTTATTTGGATGCACCGTTTTCAAAGTCATCAACCTAAGATAGTTTCCTTTTGGTTCTGCTTCATATATATTGTCTTTAATATGTTTGATATTATAGTAGCTGATAGTGTGACGGACGTTAAAACTGCCATTCATATCAATAATTCGTAATAGAATATATAGTAATTTTTTTCACAATCTATCCATTGCACATTGAGACTCTCAATGTGTTAGAAAAGTTAATTAAAAAAATTAAAATATGGCATAAGTATGTTATATGTAACACTTACTCTTAATCAAATTTATGTGAAATACTAGTAGCATATTGAATACCATCTCAAGAAAACCTAGCCAAAGACGGTTTAACTCTTCGTCTAAAACTTCGGCATTTCACTACATTACATTAACACATACATCTATTAGATTTATAAAAAAAGTAATGCATAAATAAAACAGAAATAAATTAAACTTGCCATGATATCATGAGCTACAAGATTCCCCATGAAGAAAAAAAATGACCAAGGGTAATTTGAATAATGAGAACTTGGCCATGACAAAACCCTTTTAAATTCTTGGCTTTAATTTGGTTTATTATCATTTTTCATCCACTGGGTCCATGAAGAGCTAATACATGGATATCCTGCAAAAATATGTGCCAAAGTCCTCCTAAAGGCCCACACGTTTGATAACCTCCTATATTGAAGTAGAGATACGTGGGCGAGTAAATGAAAAGTAGTACAGTAAGAAGGGGTGATAAATAAGGGATGCTTATATATGGTCGTGAAAACATCACTATACAACAAATAAAATCAATAATTAATACTTATTATAAATTAGTATATGAATAATCTTACTCATGAAATGCTTATGGATCCCTTAAAACATCAATAAGCAATCTAAAATCATTAGCTTGATTTATTTCAAGCCTATAGGAGTTGTTCAAAATGTCGTGTAACACATGTACAATATTATTAGGGATAACCTCAAGATCTAGTTCCATATTGTCATCACATAATATTGTAATTTCCCTCTACCATTCACCACTGCTACATTATCCAGACCAAATCCATCTTCCAGGTTCTTTGATGATACCAAGTATTGAATAGCTTCAAACATGTCACCGGGTGGGAAATATTAACTAAATAAAAATTTATAAAACAAAAAAAAGTAAATAAAATATGTATTAGAAAAATACCATAGATCGATATCAATTCTTAGTTAAGTCTATGTCCGATTACAAGTCGGTGTTGTCGTATCCAATCTTGTACGCATATGTGGAGTTAAAAAAATATTATACGTTGTCCAGATTTTACAAAACTATGATTGCCAACTAACACATACTGCTTATCAAAAGTTCCCGCAATATCATATGAACGAAAAAATATTATACGTTGTCTAGATTTTACAAAACTATGATTGCCAGCTAACACATATTGCTTATCCAAAGTTCCCGGAATATCATAGGAACAAAATTCTTTGTTATTTGGATACACCATTTTCAAAGTCGCCAACCTAAAATAGTTTCCTTTTGTTTTTGCTTCATATATATTCCTTTTGTTTTTGTTTCATATATATTGTCTTTAATATGTTTGACATTATAGTAGGTGATAGTGCTACAGACGTTAAACCTGTAATTAATGTCAATAATTCGTAAAAAAAATATATAGTAATTTTTTTCACAATCTATCCACTACACATTGAGACTCTCAATGTGTTAGAAAAGTTAATAAAAAAATGGCATAAGTATGTTGTATGTAATACTTACTGTTAATCAAATTTATGTGAAATGCTAATAGCATATAGAATACCATTACAAGAAAACCTGGCCAAAGAAGGTTTAACTCTTCGTCTAATACTTCAACATTTCCTTACAATACATTAACACATATATCTTTTAGATTTAGAAAAAAAAAATGTATAAATAACAGAGAAATAAATTAAATTTGCCATGACATCATCAGCTACAAGATTCCCCATGAAGAAAAAAAATGACCAAGGGTAATTTGAATAATGTGAACTTGGCCATGCCAAAACCCTTTTCTATTCTTGGCTATAATTTGGTCTATTATTATTTTCCATCCATTGGGTCCATGAAGAGCTAATACATGGATATCCTGTACAAATATGTGCCAAAGTCCTCCTAAAGGCCAACACGTTTGATGATATGCTATATCGAAGCAGAGATATATGGGAGAGCCAACGAAAAGTAGTACGACAAGAAGGGATCATAAATAAGGAATGCTTATGTATGGTCGTGAAAACATCACTGTACAATAAATAAAACCAATAATTAATAATTAATATAAATTAAAATAATAAATAAAAATTAATATTTGAATAATCTTACTCATGAAATGCTCGTGGATCCCTTAAAACATCAATAAGCAATCTAAAATCATTAGTTTGATTTATTTTGAGCCCATAGGAGTTGTTCAAAGTGTCGTGTAACACACGTGCAATATTATTATGGATAAACTTAAGATCAAATCCCATATTGTCATCACATAATCTTGTAATTTCCCTCTACTGTTCACCATTTCTACATTATCCATACCAAATCCATCTTCAAGCTTCTTTGATGATACCAAGTATTGAATTGCTTCAAACATGTCACCAAATAAGAAATATTAACCAAATAAAAATATAGAAAATTAGAAAAAGTAAAAATTAAATAAATATGTATTACTAAAATATCGAAGAATTGATATCAATTCTTGGTTAAGTCTACGTCCGATTACTAGTTGGTGTTGTCGTATCCAATCTTGTAGGTTGATGTGGAGTTAAAAAAATATTATACGATGTCCAAATTTTAGAAAACTATGATTGCTAGCTAACACATACTGCTTATCCAAAGTTCCTGCAATATCATAGGAACGAAATTCTCTCTTATTTGGATGCACCGTTTTCAAAGTCACCAACCTAAAATAGTTTCCTTTTGCTTCTGCATCATATATATTGTCTTTAATATGTTTGACATTATAGTAGCCGACTGTGCTACAAACGTTAAACCTTTTATTAATATCAATAATTCGTAAAAAAATGTATACTAATTTTTTTCACAATCTATCCATTGCACATTGAGACTCTCAATGTGTTAGAAAAGTTAATAAAATAAATGGCATAAGTATATTGTATCTAACACTTACTCTTAATCAAATTTATGTGAAATGCTAGTAGCATATCGAATAGCATCCCAAGAAAACCTACCCAAAGAAGGTTGAACTCTTTGTCTAAAACTTGAGCATTTCCATACACTACATTAACATATACATCTTTTAGATTTATAAAAAATAAATCTTGTATAAATAAAACAAAAATAAATTCAAGTTGCCACAACATCATGAGTTACAAGATTCCCCATGAACAAAAAAAATGACTAAGGGTAATTTCAATAATGAGAACTTGGCCATGCCAAAACCCTTTCCAATTATTGGCTATAACTTGGTCTATTATTATTTTTCACACATTGGGTCCAAGAAGAGCTAATACATGGATATCCTGTAGAAATATGTGTCGAAGTCCTTTTAAAGGCCAATACGTTTGATGATATGCTATATCGAAGCAAAGATACGTGGGAGAGCTAACAAAAAGTGGTACGGCAAGAAAGGGTCATAAATGAGGAATGCTTATGTATGGTCGTGAAAACATCACTCTACAACAAATAAAACCAACAATTAATAATTAATATAAATTAAAACAACAAATAAAAATTAATATTTGAATAATCTTACTCATGAAATGCTTGTGTATCGCTTAAAACATCAATAAGCAATCTGAAATCATTAGTTTCATTTATTTCGATCCCATAGCAGTCCTTCAAAGTGTCGTGCAACACACGTGCAATATTATTATAGATAAACTTAAGGTCAAGTCCCATATTGTCATGACATAATCTTGTAATTTCCCTGTACCGTTAACCATTGCTACTTTATTCATACCAAATCCATCTTCCAGCTTCTTTGATGATATCAAGTATTGAATTTCTTCAAGCATGTTACCGAATGGGAAATAATAACCAAATAAAAATATAGGAAATAAAAAAAAATTAAAAAGTAAATAAAATATGTATTACAAAAATACCGAAGAATTGATATCAATTCTTGGTTAAGTCTATGTCCGATTACAAGTTGGTGTTGTCGTATCCAATCTTGTAGGCTGATGTGGTGGTAAAAAAATATTATACGTTGTCTAGATTTCACAAAAATATGATTGTCAGCTAACACATACTGCTTATCCAAAGTTCCTGCAATACCATGGGAACGAAATTCTCTGTTATTTGGATGCACTATTTTCAAAGTCACCAACCTAAAATAGTTTGCTTTTGCTTCTGCTTCATATATATTATGTTTAATAAGTTTGACATTATAGTAGTCGATAGTGGTATGAACGTTAAACCTTTCATTAATATCAATAATTCGTAAAAAAAAAATGTATAGTAATTTTTTTTCACAATCTATCCATTGCACATTGAGAGGCTCTCAATGTGTTAGAAAAGTTAATAAAAAAATAGAAAAATGGCATAAGTATGTTGTATGTAACTCTTACTCTAAATCAAATTTATGTGAAATGATAGTAGCATATAGAATACCATCCCAATAAAACAAAGCCAAAGAAGGTTTAACTCTTCGTCTAAAACTTCAGCATTTCCCTACATTACACTAACACATACATCTTTTAGATTTATAAAAAAAATAATGTATAAATAAAACAAATATAAATTAAAGTTGCCACGACATCATGAGCTACAAGATTCCGCATGAAGAAAAAAAATGACCAAGGGTAATTTGAATAATGAGAACTTAGCCATGCCAAAACCCTTTCCAATTCTTGGCTATAATTTGGTCTATTTTTATTTTTCACCCATTGGGTCCACGAAGAGCTAATACATGGATATCCTGTAGAAATGTGCTAAAGTCCTATTAAAGGCCAACACGTTTGATGATATTCTATATCGAAGCAGAGATACGTGGGCGTGCAAACGAAAAGTAGTACGACAAGAAGGGGTCAGAAACAAGGAATGCTTATGTATGGTCGTGAAAACATCACTATACAATAAATAAAACCAATAATTAATCATTAACATAAATTAAAACAATAAATAAAAATTAATATTTGAATAATCTTACTCATGAAATGCTAGTGTATCGCTTAAAACATCAATAAGCAATCTAAAATCATTAGTTTGATTCATTTCTAGCCCATAACAGTTGCTCAAAAATTCATGCACGACACGTGTAATATTATTATGGATAAACTGAAGATCTAGTCCCATATTGTCATGACATGACTTTGTGATTTTCCTTCTACCATTCACCACTGCTACATTATCCATACCAAATCCATCTTCCAGCTTCTTTAATGATACCAAGTATTGAATAGCTTCAAACATGTCACTAGATAGGAAATATTAAAAAAAATAAAAATAGATATAATAAAAAAAATTAAAAAGTAAAAAAATATGTATTATAAAAATACCATAGAATCAATATCAATTCTTGGTTAAGTCTGTGTCTAATTACAAGTTGGTTTTGTCCTATCCAATCTTGTTGGCTGATGTGGAGTTAAAAAAATATTATACATTGTCTAGATTTTACAAAACTATGACAGCCAACTAACACATACTGCTTATCCAAAGTTCCCGCAATATCATAGGGACGAAATTCTCTGTTATTTAGATGCACCATTTTCAAAGTCACCAACCTAAAATAGTTTCCTTTTTCTTTTGCCTCATATATATTGCCTTTAATACATTTGACATTATAGTAGCCGATAGTGCTACGGACGTTAAACCTTTCATTAATATCAATAATTCGTAAAAAAATATGTAGTAATTTTTTTTCACAAATTATCCACTGCACATCGAGAGTCTCCATGTGTTCTAAAAGTTAATAAAAAAATGGCATAAGTATGTGTGATGTAACACTTACTCTAAATCAAATTTATGTGAAATGCTAGTAGCATATAGAATACCATCCCAAGAAAACAAAGCCAAAGAAGGTTTAAGTCTTTGTCTAAAACTTCGGCATTTCCCTACATTACATTAACACATATGTCTTTTAGATTTATAAAAAAAATGTATAAATAAAACAAATATAAATTAAAGTTGCAACGTAATCCTGAGCTACAAGATTCCCCATCAAGAAAAAAAAAATGACCAAGTGTAATTTCAATAATGAGAACTTGGTCATGCCAAAACCCTTTCCAATTCTTGGCAATAATTTGGCCTATTATTATTTTCCACCTATTAGGTCCATGAATAGCTAATACATGGATATCCAGCAGAAATATGTGCCAAAGTCCTCTTAAAGGCCAACACGTTTGATGATATTCAATATCGAAGCAGAGATACGTGGGTGAGCAAACGAAAAGTAGTACGGCAAGAAGGGGTCATAAATAAGGGATGCTTATGTATGGTGGTGAAAACATCACTGTACAACAAATAAAACCAACAATTAATTATTAATATAAATTAAAACAATAAATAAAAATTAATATATGAAGAATCTTACTCATGAAATGCTAGTGGATCCCTTAAAACATCAATAAGCAATCTGAAATCATTAGTTTGATTCATGTCGAGCCCATAGCGGTCGTTCAAAAAGTTGTGCAAGACACGTGCAATATTATTATGGACAATCTGAAGATCTAGTCCCATATTGTCATCACATGGCCTTGTGGTTTTCCCTCTACCTTTCACCACTATTACATTATCCATACCAAATCCATCTTCCAGCTTCTTTGATGATACCGAGTATTGAATAGCTTCAAATATGTCATCGGATAGGAAATATTAACCACATCAAAATATATAAAATAAAATAAATTAAAAAGTAAATAAATATGTATTATAAAAATACCATAGAATCAGTATCAATTCTTTATTAAGTCTGTGTTTAATTACAAGTTGGTGTTGTCCTATCCAATCTTGTTGGCTGATGTGGAGTTAAAAAAATATTATACGTTGTCCAGATTTTACAAAACTATGATAGCCAACTAACACATATTGTTTATCCAAAGTTCCCGCAGTATCATAGGGACGAAATTCTCTGTTATTTGGATGCACCATTTTCAAAGTCACCAACCTAAAATAGTTTCCTTTTACTTCTGCTTCATATATATTGTTTTTAATATGTTTGACATTATAGTAGCCGATAGTGCTACAGACATTAAACCTTTCATTAATATCAATAATTCGTAAAAATATATGTAGTAATTTTTTTCACAATCTATACACTACACATTGAGACTCTCAATGTGTTAGAAAAGTTGATTAAAAAATTAAAAAATGGCATAAGTATGTTGTATGTAACACTTACTCTAAATAAAATTTATGTGAAATGCTAGTAGCATATAGAATACCATCCCAAGAAAACAAAGCCAAAGAAGGTTTAACTCTTCGTCTAAAACTTCGGCATTTCCCTACATTACATTAACACATACGTCTTTTAGAATTAAAAAAAAAATTAATGTATAAATAAAACAAAAATAAATTAAAGTTGCCACGACATCATGAGCTACAAGATTCCCCATGAAGAAAAAAAATGACCAAGGGTAATTTGAATAATGAGAACTTGGCAATGCTAAAACCCTTTCCAATTCTTAGCTATAATTTGGTCTATTATTATTTTTCACCCATTGGGTCCATGATTACTACTCAAAAAGTGTTATTTCATATCTTTTAATTAACTCTTTTAAACACTTGTGAGTAGTAGTTATTGCCTTTTAACCCAATTAACATATTAAGGACCTTTGCAAGGACTTCTAATCCATTTGTGTTAAGTTTTGGTGTTTTGATAGCTTTTTGATCACCAAAGCAATATGAGATTGAGGAGAGTTATTTGGAATCCATGGAAAAGCAATGGAAAGCTCAGAAACATGAAGAACCAAAGCTTTGAAGTCCTTTGCCATAAGCAAATCTGGAATGCAAGGAGGGGAAGTAAAGAGAAATCTGCCATGAAGCATTTTTTATGACAGTCATGTCAGCCACTTTTGGAGTACTTCCTGAAGTCCAATTTATGCATGCTATATGTCGTTTCAAAGCTTAGGAAATCAGCAATCCAATGCTTTGAATGGTGTGCAATTCGAAGCTCAAATGAAGGAGTTACAACCATTGGAAGCTGAACACTGCAAGCTAAAAGCCAACTTCGCAGCGCTGCGAAATCAGCCTTTTGCTGCGAAGTGATTTCGCAACCCTTTTTGTGCCTCTGCGAAATCTCGCAGACCTCGTTTTCACTTGGGAAATGGTCATTAGTGCTTCCTGATATTTGCAACTGACACTTTGAGATATTTTTCTTCAGATTTTTGTTGTCTAAATCCCCAAACTCTCCTTGTAAGCCACCAATTATAGGATTCCTTAACTATTAAGTTAGGAAAAAGGGTAAATATCCATGTAATAATTATTATTGTAATTTTCATATAAATAGCTCTCGGGAGCCTGTTCTCGAGAGGAGGACGACGGACCTTTTGTAAAAGTTTGAAAAAAAGTAAAATACAGAGCTTGGCTCTGCCTTACATTCTCAATTTGATTGTATTTTTCATTTACTAGTTATGCACTCTCTGAGGAAGTTTCCCCATAGAATGAGTAACTAAACCTTTAGTTCCTTGGAGCTAAGGTTTCCGGGAAAGGTTCCAAGTGCAAGAATTAGTAGCTTTGTGGTTTCAGCCATGAATGAAGAGAAAGTGTGATCCTTTAGTGTTTTCTATATTTTTAGTTAACTTAAAACGCCTTGGAGTCACCTAGGCCAACACTTGGTAAGGCAAGTGATCTCTGTCCATGGAGATGCACTAGTTTACCCCTTGCGAGCCTCTGGGAGGTGACTTGAAGGTAGGATTTTCTAGAATTGCCAACACTTGGTAACATCATGAGATACAAGATTTCTCATGATGACAAAAAATTACTAGGGGTAATTTGAATAATGAGAACTTAGCCATGCTAAAACCCTATTCAATTCTCGGCTATAATTTGGTTTATTATTATTTTTAACCCATTGGGTCCATGAAGAGCTAATACATGGATATATTGCAGAAATATGTGCCAAAGTCCTCCTAAAGGTCAACATGTTTGATGATATGCTATATTGAAGCAGAGATACGTGGGCGAGTAAACGAAAAGCAGTACGATAAGAAGGGGTCATAAATAAGGAATACTTATGTATAGCTGTGAAAGCATAACTATAATTAATATAAATTAAAACAATAAATAAAAATTAATATATGAATAATCTTACTCATGAAATTCCGATCGATCCCTTAAAACATCAATAAGCAATCTGAAATATTTAGTTTGATTCAAAAAGTCGTGCAAGACTCGTGCAATATTATTATGGATAAACTAAAGATCTAGTCCCATATTCTCATCACATAACCTTGTGATTTTCTCTCTACCGTTCACCATTGCTACATTACCCATACCAAATCCATCTTCCAGCTTCTTTAATGATACCAAGTATTGAATAGCTTCAAACATGTCACCGGTTAGGAAATATTAACTAAATAAAAATATATAAAATAAAAAAACATTAAAAATTAAATAAAATATTAATTACAAAAATACTATAGAATTGATATAAATTCTTTCTTAAGTCTATGTCTGATTAAAAGTTTGTGTTGTCGTATCCAATCTTATAGATTGATGTGGAGTTAAAAAACAATTATAGGTTGTCCAAATTTTATAAACTATGATAGCAAGCCAACACATACTGCTTATCCAAAGTTCCCACAATATCACAAGAATGAAACTCTCTATCGTTTAGATGCACTATTTTCAAAGTCACCAACCCAAAATAGTTTCCTTTTGCTTATGCTTCATATATATTGTCTTTAATGAGTTTGACATTATAGTAGCTGATAGTGCTACAAACGCTAAACCTATCATGAATATCAATCATTCGTAAAAAAATATATACTAATTTTTGTCACAATCTATCCATTGTACATTGAGACTCTCAAGGTGTTAGAAAAGTTAATAAAAAAATGGCATAAGTATGTTGAATGCGACACTTTCTATTGATCAAATTTATGTGAAATGATAGTACCATATGGAATACCATCCCAAAAAAAACAAGCAAAAGAAGGTGTAACTCTTCGTCTAAAACTTGACCATTTCCCTACATTAAATAAAGACATATATCTTTTAGATTTATAAATAAAAAAATGTATAAATAAAACAAAAATAAATTAAACTTGCCACGACATCATCAACTACAAGATTTCCTATGAAAACAAAAAATGACCAAGGGTAGTTTGAATAATGAGAACTTGGCTATGCCAAAACCTTTTCAAATTCTTGGCTATAATATGGGCTATTGTTATTTTTAACCTATTGGGTCAATGAAAAACTAATACATGGCTATCCTACATAAATACTTGTTAAAGTCCTCCTAAAGGCTAACATGTTTGATGATCTGCTATATTGAAGTAGAGATACGTGGGCGAGCAAACGAAAAGTAGTACGACAAGAAGGGTTCATAAATAAGGGATGCTTATGTATGGTTGTGAAAACATCATTGTACAACAAATAAAACCAATAAGTAATAATCAATCTTACTCACAATTGAATAATCTTACTCACGAAATGCTCGTGGATCCCTTAAAACATCAATAAGCAATCTGAAATCATTAGTTTGATTCATTTCGAGCCCATAGCAGTCGTTCAAAAAGTCATGCAAGACACGTGCAATATTATTATGGATAAACATAAGATCTAGTCTCATATTGCCATCACTTGACCTTGTTATTTTCCCTCTACCATTCACCACTGCTACATTATCCATACAAAATCCATCTTCTAGCTTCTTTGATCATACCAAGTATTGAATAGTTTCAAACATGTCATCCGATAGGAAATATTAACTAAATAAAAATATATAAAATAAAAAAAACATTCAAAGTAAATAAATAGTTTATTACCAAAATACCGTAGAATTGATATCAATTCTTGATTAAGGTTTATGTTTGATTACAAGTTGGTGTTGTTGGATCCAATCATGTAGGCTAATGTGGTGCTAAAAAACAATTATAAGATGTCCAGATTATACATAACTATGATAGCCATCGAAAACGTACTGCTTATCCAAAGTTTCTACAATATCATAGGAACAAAATTCTCTATCATTTGGATGCACTATTTTCAAAGTCACCAACCTAAAGTAGTTTCCTTTTCCATCTACTTCATATTTATTGTCTTTAATATGTACGACATTATAGCATTTTGTAGTGCTAGACACGTTAAACCTGTCATTACTACCAATCATTCATAAAAAAAATATAGTATTTTTTTCACAATCTATCCACAACACATTGAGACTCTCAAAGTGTTAGAAAAGTTAATAAAAAAAATTGGCATAAGTATGATGTATGCAACACTTACTATTAATCAAATTTATGTGAAATGCAAGTAGCATATGGAATACCATCCCAAGAAAACTAGGTCAAAGGGGTCATAAATAAGGGATGCTTATGTATGGTCATGAAAACATCACTGTACAACAAATGAAACCAACAATTAATAATTAATATAAATTAAAACAATAAATAAAAATTAATATATGAATAATCTTACTCGTGAAATGCTCATGGATCCCTTAAAACATCATTAAGCAATCTGAAATCATTAGTTTGATTCATTTGGAGCCCGTAGTAGTTGTTCAAATAGTCGTGCAAGATATGTGCGATATTATTATGGATAAACTGAAGATCTAGTCCCATATTGTCATCACATAATCTTGTGATTTTCCCTCTACCCTTCACCACTACTACATTATTTATACAAAATCGATCTTCTAACTTCTTTGATCATATCAAGTATTGAATAGTTTCAAACATGTCACCCGATAGGAAATATTAACTAAATAAAAATATATAAAATAAAATAAAACATTAAAAGTAAGTAAAATGTTTATTACCAAAATACCGTAAAATTGATATCAATTCTTGATTAAGGTTTATGTTCGATTACAAGTTGGTGTTGTTGGATCCAATCATGTAGGCTAATGTGGTGCTCAAAAACAATTATAAGATGTCCAGATTCTACATAACTATGATAGCCATCGAAAACGTACTGCTTATCCAAAGTTTCTGCAATATCATAGGAACAAAATTCTATATCATTTGGATGCACTGTTTTCAAACTCACCAACCTAAAGTAGTTTCCTTTTCCATCTACTTCATATATATTGTCTTTTATATGTACGACATTATACTATTTGTTAGCGCTACAGACGTTAAACCTGTCATTACTACCAATCATTCGTAAAAAAAATATAGTATTTTTTTCAAAATCTATCCACAACACATTGAGACTCTCAAAGTGTTAGAAAAGTTAATAAAAAAAAATGGCATAAGGATGATGTATGCAACACTTACTATTAATCAAATTTATGTGAAATGCTAGTAGCATATGGAATATCATCCCAAGAAAACCAGGCCAAAGGGGTCATAAATAAGGGATGTTGTGGACCCCGCATTTCGGCTCAATGCGTTTCCCATTCGATGGTGAGCTCGATTTTTATTTGAAAAGAATTGATTTTATTTATTATTTGAAAAATGACTTGGAGTCGCCACTTATTTTTGTTTTATTCTTAAAGGGTAAACAAAATAAGAAAGAAAAACCCTAAGTGTGACTCCTTGTTTTGGAAAAGGTGGTTTGTGAAAAACCGGATCGGGTTTGGGGGTCAGGTTACTTATCGAGAAGGTGCGGTAAAGACCGTAGCACCCCTCTAAGTCCCTAGAGACGGGTCTCTACTAATAAAATGAAGCAATCGTGGCATCTAATAAAGAAATCAATGAATACCCGAATTGATCATGCACATATGGGAATCAATACATGTATATAGAGTGACCAGAGTGAGAATGGGTGCGTACCTGACCAACGAGCCACCATGCGCTATCAAGAGAGGAGGTTAGTGCATAATAACAATCACGAGATATGTCACAGAACATAATAAAATCCATCATTCATGGAAATTAAATCAATCAATCGATCAATCACATATGTGGGGCCCCCACCAAAGCCCGTTTATTTTTGCATGAATCAATCCCATAAATTTCATCACTTGGAATTACAGAATTTAAATTCATGTTTATTTTTAAACATTTTAAAATCATGAAAAATTCGAAAGTGGTTCGCCGAAAAGAAAATGGCTGCCAAATTTTATTGAAAATGAGACTCTTGGGTGATCCTAAAAATTCTAAGGATGAAAGATGAGAAAATTGGGATTGTTAGAAAATCAAATTTGAGAAGATATTTACAAAAAATGGGATTTGAGAAATCATTTTCAAAATCAAAGGTGACGAAACGGTTAGTGGCATGTGGCCCAAAGGTGACCATGCATGCCATGCAAGAGTGGGTCCCAGCGTGGAATGAGTAGGCCATGGAAAGTTTATGATGAGATGTCCAAATTCTACATAACTACGATAGTCATCGAAAACATACTGCTTATCCAAAGTTTCTGCAATATCATAGGATATAATTCTATATCATTTGGATGCACTGTTTTCAAAGACACTAACCCAAAGTAGTTTCCTTTTCCATCTACTTCATATATATTGTCTTTTATATGTACGTCATTATACTATTTGGTAGTGCTACAGACGTTAAACCTGTCATTACTACCAATCATTCATAAAAAAAAATATAGTATTTTTTTCAAAATCTATCCACAACACATTGAGACTCTCAAAGTGTTAGAAAAGTTAATAAAAAAAATTGGCATAAGGATGATGTATGCAACACATACTTTTAATCAAATTTATGTGAAATGCTAGTAGCATATGGAATATCATCCCAATAAAACTAGGCCAAAGGTGTCATAAATAAGGGATACTTATGTATGGTCATGAAAACATCACTGTACAACAAATGAAACCAACAATTAATAATTAATATAAATTAAAACAATAAATAAAAATTAATATATGAATAATATTACTCATGAAATACTCATGGATCCCTTCAAAAAAAATCAAGCAATCTGAAATCATTAGTTTGATTCATTTTGAGCTCATAGTAGTTGTTCAAATAGTCGTGCAAAATAAATGCAATATTATTATGGATAAACTGAAGATCCAGTCTCATATTGTCATCACATAATCTTGTGATTTTCCCTCTACCGTTCACCACTACTACATTATCCATACAAAATCGGTCTTCTAACTTCTTTGCTCGTACGAAGCATTGAATAGTTTCAAACATGTCACCCGATAGGAAATATCAACTAAATAAAAATATATAAAATAAAATAAAAAATATTAAAAGTAAGTAAAATGTTTATTACCAAAATACCGTAAAATTGATATCAATTCTTGATTAAGGTTTATGTTCGATTACAAGTTGGTGTTGTTGGATCCAATCATGTAGGCTAATGTGGTGCTCAAAAACAATTATACGATATCCAAATTCTACATAACTACGATAGTCATCGAAAACGTACTGCTTATCCAAAGTTTCTGCAATATCATAGGAACAAAATTCTATATCATTTGGATGCACTGTTTTCAAAGACACTAACCTAAAGTAGTTTCCTTTTCCATCTACTTCATATATATTGTCTTTTATATGTACGACATTATACAATTTGGTAGTGCTACAGACGTTAAACCTGTCATTACTACCAATCATTCGTAAAAAAATATAGTATTTTTTTCACAATCTATCCACAACACATTGAGACTCTCAAAGTGTTACAAAAGTTAATAAAAAAAATTGTTATAAGGATGATGTATGCAACACTTACTATTAATCAAATTTATGTGAAATGCTAATAGCATATGGAATATCATCCCAAGAAAACCAGGCCAAAGGGGTCATAAATAAGGGATGCTTATGTATGGTTATGAAAACATCACTGTACAACAAATGAAACCAACAATTAATAATTAATATAAATTAAAACAATAAATAAAAATTAATATATGAATAATCTTACTCATGAAATGCTCATGGATCCCTTAAAAAATCATTAAGCAATCTGAAATCATTAGTTTGATTCATTTTGAGCTCATAGTAGTTGTTCAAATAGTCGTGCAAGATACGTGCAATATTATTATGGATAAACTGAAGATCGAGTTTCATATTGTCACCACATAATCCTGTGATTTTCCCTCTACCGTTCAGCACTGCTACATTATCCATACAAAATCCATCTTCTAACTTCTTTGATCATACCAAGTATTAAATAGTTTCAAACATGTCACCCGATAAGAAATATTAACTAAATACAAAACTATAAAATAAAAAAACATTAAAAGTAAGTAAAATGATTATTACCAAAATACTATAAAATTGATATCAATTCTTGATTAAGGTTTATGTTCGATTACAAGTTGGTGTTGTTGGATCCAATCATGTAGGCTAATGTGGTGCTAAAAAACAATTATAAGATGTCCAAATTCTACATAACTATGATAGTCATCGAAAACGTACTGCTTATCCAAAGTTTCTGCAATATCATAGGGAATAATTCTATATCATTTGGATGCACTGTTTTCAAAGACACCAACCTAAAGTAGTTTCCCTTTCCATCTACTTTATATATATTGTCTTTTATATGTACGACATTATACTATTTGGTAGTGCTACAGACGTTAAACCTGTCATTACTACCAATCATTCATAAAAAAAAATATAGTATTTTTTTCACAATCTATCCACAACACATTGAGACTCTCAAAGTGTTAGAAAAGTTAATAAAAAAAAATTGGCATAAGGATGATGTATGCAACACTTACTATTAATCAAATTTATGTGAAATGCTAGTAGCATATGGAATATCATCCCAAGAAAACTAGGCCAAAGGGGTCATAAATAAGGGATACTTATGTATGGTCATGAAAGCATCACTGTTCAACAAATGAAACCACCAATCAATAATTAATATAAATTAAAACAATAAATAAAAATTAATATATGAATAATCTTACTCATGAAATGCTCATGGATCCCTTAAAAAATAATCAAGCAATCTGAAATCATTAGTTTGATTCATTTTGAGCTCATAGTAGTTGTTCAAATAGTCGTGCAAAATAAATGCAATATTATTATGGATAAACTGAAGATCCAGTCTCATATTGTCATCACATAATCTTGTGATTTTCCCTCTACCGTTCACCACTACTACATTATCCTTACAAAATCGATCTTCTAACTTCTTTGCTCGTACGAAGCATTGAATAGTTTCAAACATGTCACCCGATAGGAAATATCAACTAAATAAAAATATATAAAATAAAAAAAATATTAAAAGTAAGTAAAATGTTTATTACCAAAATACCGTAAAATTGATATCAATTCTTGATTAAGGTTTATGTTCGCTTACAAGTTGGTGTTATTGGATCCAATCATGTAGGCTAATGTGGTGCTCAAAAACAATTATAAGATGTCCAAATTCTACATAACTACGATAGTCATCGAAAATGTGCTGCTTATCCAAAGTTTCTGCAATATCATAGGAACAAAATTCTATATCATTTGGATGCACTGTTTTCGAAGACACCAACCTAAAGTAGTTTCCTTTTCCATCTACTTCATATATATTGTCTTTTATTTGTACGACATTATACTATTTGGTAGTGCTATAGACGTTAAACCTGTCATTACTACCAATCATTCGTAAAAAAATATAGTATTTTTTTCACAATCTATCCACAACACATTGAGACTCTGAAAGTTTTAGATAAGTTAATAAAAAAAATTGTTATAAGGATGATGTATGCAACACTTACTATTAATCAAATTTATGTGAAATGCTAATAGCATATGGAATATCATCCCAAGAAAACCAGGCCAAAGGGGTCATAAATAAGGGATGCTTATGTATGGTTATGAAAACATCACTGTACAACAAATGAAACCAACAATTAATAATTAATATAAATTAAAACAATAAATAAAAATTAATATATGAATAATCTTACTCATGAAAAGCTCATGGATCCCTTAAAAAATCATTAAGCAATCTGAAATCATTAGTTTGATTGATTTTGAGCTCATAGTAGTTGTTCAAATAGTCGTGCAAGATACGTGTAATATTATTATGGATAAACTGAAGATGGAGTCCCATATTGTCATCACATAATCCTGTGATTTTCCCTCTACCGTTCACCACTACTACATTATCCATACAAAATCCATCTTCTAACTTCTTTGATCATACCAAGTATTGAATAGTTTCAAACATGTAACCCGATAAGAAATAATAACTATATACAAAACTATAAAATAAAAAAACATTAAAAGTAAATAAAATGTTTATTACAAAAATGTTGTAGAATTCATATCAATTATTGATTAAGTTTATGTTCGATTACAAGTTGGAGTTGTTGGATCCAATCATGTAGGCTAATGTGGTGCTCAAACACAATTATACGGTGTCCAAATTCTACATAACTAGCAGAGCCAACGAAAACGTACTGCTTATCAAAAGTTTATGCAATATCATAGGAACAAAATTCTATATCATTTGGATGCACTGGTTTCAAACTCACCAACCTAAAGTAGTTTCCTTTTCCATCTACTTCATATATATTCTCTTTTATATGTACGACATTATACTATTTGGTAGTGCTACAGACGTTAAACCTGTCATTACTACCAATCACTCCTAAAAAAAATATAGCATTTTTTTCACAATCTATCCACAACACATTGAGACTCTCAAAGTGTTAGAAAAGTTAATAAAAAAAAATTGGCATAAGGATGATGTATGCAACACTTGCTATTAATCAAATTTATGTGAAATGCTAGTAGCATATGGAATATCATCCCAAGAAAACTAGGCCAAAAGGGTTGTAAATAAGGGATACTTATGTATGGTCAGGAAAACATCACTGTACAACAAATGAAAGCAACAATTAATAATTAATATAAATTAAAACAATAAATAAAAATTAATATATGAATAATCTTACTCATGAAATGCTCATGGATCCCTTTAAAAATAATCAAGCAATCTGAAATCATTAGTTTGATTCATTTCGAGCTCATAGTAGTTGTTCAAATAGTCGTGCAAAATAAATGCAATATTATTATGGATAAACTGAAGATCTAGTCTCATATTGTCAACACATAATCTTGTGATTTTCCCTCTACCGTTCACCACTACTACATTATCCATACAAAATCGGTCTTCTAACTTCTTTGCTCGTACGAAGCATTGAATAGTTTCAAACATGTCACCCGATAGGAAATATCAGCTAAATAAAAATATATACAATAAAAAAAAAATATTAAAAGTAAGTAAAATGTTTATTACCAAAATACCGTAAAATTGATATCAATTCTTGATTAAAGTTTATGTTCGATTACAAGTTGGTGTTGTTGGATCCAATCATGTAGGTTAATGTGGTGCTAAAAAACAATTATAAGATGTCCAAATTCTACATAACTACGATAGTCATCGAAAACGTACTGCTTATCCAAAGTTTCTGCAATATCATAGGAACAAAATTCTATATCGGATGCACTGTTTTCGAAGACACCAACCTAAAGTAGTTTCCTTTTCCATCTACTTCATATATATTGTCTTTTATATGTACGACATTATACTATTTGGTAGTGCTACAGACGTTAAACCTGTCATTACTACCAATCATTCGTAAAAAAATATAGTATTTTTTTCACAATCTATCCACAACACATTGAGACTCTCAAAGTGTTACAAAAGTTAATAAAAAAAATTGGCATAAGGATTATGTATGCAACACTTACTATTAATCAAATTTATGTGAAATGCTAATAGCATATGGAATATCATCCCAAGAAAACCAGGCCAAAGGGTCATAAATAAGGGATGCTTATGTATGGTTATGAAAACATCACTGTACAACAAATGAAACCAACAATTAATAATTAATATAAATTAAAACAATAAATAAAAATTAATATATGAATAATCTTACTCATGAAATGCTCCTGGATCCCTTAAAAAATCATTAAGCAATCTGAAATCATTAGTTTGATTCATTTTGAGCTCATAGTAGTTGTTCAAATAGTCGTGCATGATACGTGCAATATTATTATGGATAAACTGAAGATGGAGTCCCATATTGTCATCTCATAATCCTGTGATTTTCCCTCTATCGTTCACCACTGCTACATTATCCATACAAAATCCATCTTCTAACTTCTTTGATCATACCAAGTATTGAATAGTTTCAAACATGTAACCCGATAAGAAATATTAACTAAATACAAAACTATAAAATAAAAAAACATTAAAAGTAAATAAAATGTTTATTACAAAAATGTTGTAGAATTGATATCAATTCTTGATTAAGTTTATGTTCGATTACAAGTTGGAGTTGTTGGATCCAATCATGTAGGCTAATGTGGTGCTCAAACACAATTATCCGCTGTCCAAATTCTACATAACTAGGATAGCCAACGAAAACGTACTGCTTATCAAAAGTTTCTGCAATATCATAGGAACAAAATTATATATCATTTGGATGCACTGTTTTCAAACTCACCAACCTAAAGTAGTTTCCTTTTCCATCTACTTCATATATATTGTCTTTAATATGTACGAAATTATAGTATTTGGTAGCACTACAGATGTTAAACCTGTCATTACTACTAATCATTCGTAAAAAAAATATAGTATTTTTTTCACAATCTATCCACAACTCATTGAGACTCTCAAAGTGTTAGAAAAGTTAATAAAAAAAATTGGCATAAGTATGATGTATGCAACACTTACTATTAATCAAATTTATGTGAAATGCTAATAGCATATGGAATATCATCCCAAGCAAACTAGGCCAAAGGGGTCATAAATAAGGGATGCTTATGTATGGTCATGAAAACATCACTGTACAACAAATGAAACCAACAATTAATAATTAATATAAATTAAAACAATAAATAAAAATTAATATATGAATAATCTTACTCATGAAATGCTCATGGATCCCTTAAAAAATCATTAAGCAATCTGAAATCATTAGTTTGATTCATTTTGAGCTCATAGTAGTTGTTCAAATAGTCGTGCAAGATACGTGCAATATTATTATGGATAAACTGAAGATTGAGTTTCATATTGTCACCACATAATCCTGTGATTTTCCCTCTACCGTTCAGCACTACTACATTATCCATACAAAATCCATCTTCTAACTTCTTTGATCATACCAAGTATTAAATAGTTTCAAACATGTCACCCGATAAGAAATATTAACTAAATACAAAACTATAAAATAAAAAAACATTAAAAGTAAGTAAAATGATTATTACCAAAATACTATAAAATTGATATCAATTCTTGATTAAGGTTTATGTTCGATTACAAGTTGGTGTTGTTGGATCCAATCATGTAGGCTAATGTGGTGCTAAAAAACAATTATAAGATGTCCAAATTCTACATAACTACGATAGTCATCGAAAACGTACTGCTTATCCAAAGTTTCTGCAATATCATAGGGAATAATTCTATATCATTTGGATGCACTGTTTTCAAAGACACCAACCTAAAGTAGTTTCCCTTTCCATCTACTTTATATATATTGTCTTTTATATGTACGACATTATACTATTTGGTAGTGCTACAGACGTTAAACCTGTCATTACTACCAATCATTCATAAAAAAAATATAGTATTTTTTTCACAATCTATCCACAACACATTGAGACTCTCAAAGTGTTAGAAAAGTTAATAAAAAAAAATTGGCATAAGGATGATGTATGCAACACTTACTATTAATCAAATTTATGTGAAATGCTAGTAGCATATGGAATATCATCCCAAGAAAACTAGGCCAAAGGGGTCATAAATAAGGGATACTTATGTATGGTCATGAAAGCATCACTGTTCAACAAATGAAACCACCAATCAATAATTAATATAAATTAAAACAATAAATAAAAATTAATATATGAATAATCTTACTCATGAAATGCTCATGGATCCCTTAAAAAATAATCAAGCAATCTGAAATCATTAGTTTGATTCATTTTGAGCTCATAGTAGTTGTTCAAATAGTCGTGCAAAATAAATGCAATATTATTATGGATAAACTGAAGATCCAGTCTCATATTGTCATCACATAATCTTGTGATTTTCCCTCTATCGATCACCACTACTACATTATCCATACAAAATCGGTCTTCTAACTTCTTTGCTCGTACGAAGTATTGAATAGTTTCAAACATGTCACCCGATAGGAAATATCAACTAAATAAAAATATATAAAATAAAAAAAAACATTAAAAGTAAGTAAAATGTTTATTACCAAAATACCGTAAAATTGATATCAATTCTTGATTAAGGTTTATGTTCGATTACAAGTTGGTGTTGTTGGATCCAATCATGTAGGCTAATGTGGTGCTAAAAAACAATTATAAGATGTCCAAATTCTACATAACTACGATAGTCATCGAAAACGTACTTCTTATCCAAAGTTTCTGCAATATCATAGGAACAAAATTCTATATCATTTGGATGCACTGTTTTCAAAGACACTAACCTAAAGTAGTTTCCTTTTCCATCTACTTCATATATATTGTCTTTTATATGTACGACCTTATACTATTTGGTAGTGCTACAGACGTTAAACCTGTCATTACTACCAATCATTCGTAAAAAAAATATAGTATTTTTTTCACAATCTATCCACAACACATTGAGACTCTCAAAGTGTTAAAAAAGTTAATAAAAAAAAATTGGCATAAGGATGATGTATGCAACACTTACTATTAATCAAATTTATGTGAAATGCTAGTAGCATATGGAATATCATCCCAAGAAAACTAGGCCAAAGGGGTCATAAATAAGGGATACTTATGTATGGTCATGAAAACATCACTGTACAACAAATGAAACCAACAATTAATAATTAATATAAATTAAAACAATAAATAAAAATTAATATATGAATAATCTTACTCATGAAATGCTCATGGATCTCTTAAAAAATAATCAAGCAATCTGAAATCATTAGTTTGATTCATTTCGAGGTCATAGTAGTTGTTCAAATAGTCGTGCAAAATACATGGAATATTATTGTGGATAAACTAAAGAGCGAGTCTCATATTGTCATCACATAATCTTGTTATTTTCCCTCTACCGTTCACCACTACTACATTATCCATACAAAATCGATCTTCTAACTTCTTTGCTCGTACGAAATATTGAATAGTTTCAAACATGTCACCCGATAGGAAATATCAACTAAATAAAATTATATAAAATAAAAAAAAACATTAAAAGTAAGTAAAATGTTTATTACCAAAATACCGTAAAATTGATATCAATTCTTGATTAAGGTTTATGTTCGATTACAAGTTTGAGTTGTTGGATCCAATCATGTAGGCTAATGTGGTGCTCAAAAACAATTATAAGATGTCCAAATTCTACAAAACTACGATAGTCATCGAAAACGTACTTCTTATCCAAAGTTTCTGCAATATCATAGGAACAAAATTCTATATCATTTGGATGCACTGTTTTCGAAGACACCAACCTAAAGTAGTTTCCTTTTCCATCTACTTCATATATATTGTCATTTATATGTACGACATTATACTATTTGGTAGTGCTATAGACGTTAAACCTGTCATTACTACCAATCATTCGTAAAAAAAAATATAGTATTTTTTTCACAATATATCCAGAACACATTGAGACTCTCAAAGTGTTAGAAAAGTTAATAAAATAAATTGGCATACGGATGATGTATGCAACACTTACTATTAATCAAATTTATGTGAAATGCTAGTAGCATATGGGATATCATCCCATGAAAACAAGGCCAAAGGGGTCATAAATAAGGGATGCTTATGTATGGTCATGAAAACATCACTATACAACAAATGAAACCAACAATTAATGATTAATATAAATTAAAAAATTAAATAAAAATTAATATATGAATAATCTTACTCATGAAATGCTTGTGGATCCCTTAAAACATCAATGTGTTAGAAAAGGTAATAAAAAAATTAAAAAATGGCATAAGTATGTTGTATGTAACACTTAATGTTAATAAAATTTATGTAAAATGCTAATAACTTATATAATATTATCCAAAGAAAACCAGACCAAAGAAGGTTAAACTCTTCATCTAAAACTTGAGCATTTCCCTACATTACATTAATGCATACATCTTTTAGATTTCTAAAAAAAAACATAATGTATAAATAAAACAGAAATAAATGAAACTTGCCAAAACATCATGGGCTACAACATTCCACATGAACAAAAAAAATGACCAAGGGTAATTTGAATAATGAGAACTTGGCCATTCCAAAATCCTTTTCCATTCTTGGCTATAATTTGGCCTATTATTATTTTTCACCCATTGGGTCTATGAAGAGAAAATACATGGATATCCTGCAGAAATATGTGCCAAAGTCCTTCTAAATCAACACGTTTGATGATCTGCAATATTGAAGCAAAGATACGTGGGAGAGCAAACGAAAAGTAGTACGACAAGGGGTCATTATAGTAGCTTTAATATGTTTGACATTATAGTAGTTGATAGTGCTACAAACATTAAACTTGTCATTAATATCAATAATTCGTGAAAAAATATGTTGTAATTTTTTTCAGAATCTATCCACTCCACATTGAGACTCTCAATGTGTTAGAAAAGTTCATAAAAAAAAAAATTAAAAAATGGCATAAGTATGTTGTATGTAACACTTAATGTTAATAAAATTTATGTGAAATGCTAATAACTTATATAATACCATCCAAAGAAAACCAGGCCAAAGAAGGTTAAACTCTTCATCTAAAACTTGAGCATTTCCCTACATTACATTAACACATACATCTTTTAGATTTCAAAAAAAAAACATAATGTATAAATAAAACAGAAATAAATTAAACTTGCCACGACATCATGAGCTACAAGATTCCACATGAACAAAAAAAATGACCAAGGGTAATTTGAATAATGAGAACTTGGCCATTCCAAAACCCTTTTCATTCTTGGCTATAATTTGGCCTATTATTATTTTTCACCCATTGGGTCTATGAAGAGAAAATACATGGATATCCTTTAGAAATATGTGCCAAAGTCCTTCTAAATCAACACGTTTGATGATCTGCAATATTGAAGCAAAGATACGTGGGAGAGCAAACGAAAAGTAGTACGACAAGGGGTCATTATAGTAGCTTTAATATGTTTGACATTATAGTAGTTGATAGTGCTACAAACATTAAACTTGTCATTAATATCAATAATTCGTGAAAAAATATGTTGTAATTTTTTTCAGAATCTATCCACTCCACATTGAGACTCTCAATGTGTTAGAAAAGTTCATAAAAAAAAAAATTAAAAAATGGCATAAGTATGTTGTATGTAACACTTAATGTTAATAAAATTTATGTGAAATGCTAATAACTTATATAATACCATCCAAAGAAAACCAGGCCAAAGAAGGTTAAACTCTTCATCTAAAACTTGAGCATTTCCCTACATTACATTAACACATACATCTTTTAGATTTCAAAAAAAAAACATAATGTATAAATAAAACAGAAATAAATTAAACTTGCCACGACATCATGAGCTACAAGATTCCACATGAACAAAAAAAATGACCAAGGGTAATTTGAATAATGAGAACTTGGCCATTCCAAAACCCTTTTCATTCTTGGCTATAATTTGGCCTATTATTATTTTTCACCCATTGGGTCTATGAAGAGAAAATACATGGATATCCTTTAGAAATATGTGCCAAAGTCCTTCTAAATCAACACGTTTGATGATCTGCAATATTGAAGCAAAGATACGTGGGAGAGCAAACGAAAAGTAGTACGACAAGGGGTCATTATAGTAGCTTTAATATGTTTGACATTATAGTAGTTGATAGTGCTACAAACATTAAACTTGTCATTAATATCAATAATTCGTGAAAAAATATGTTGTAATTTTTTTCAGAATCTATCCACTCCACATTGAGACTCTCAATGTGTTAGAAAAGTTCATAAAAAAAAAAAAATTAAAAAATGGCATAAGTATGTTGTATGTAACACTTAATGTTAATAAAATTTATGTGAAATGCTAATAACTTATATAATACCATCCAAAGAAAACCAGGCCAAAGAAGGTTAAACTCTTCATCTAAAACTTGAGCATTTCCCTACATTACATTAACACATACATCTTTTAGATTTCTAAAAAAAAACATAATGTATAAATAAAACAGAAATAAATTAAACTTGCCACGACATCATGAGCTACAAGATTCCACATGAACAAAAAAAATGACCAAGGGTAATTTGAATAATGAGAACTTGGCCATTCCAAAACCCTTTTTCATTCTTGGCTATAATTTGGCCTATTATTATTTTTCACCCATTGGGTCTATGAAGAGAAAATACATGGATATCCTACATAAATATTTGTTAGAGTCCTCCTAAAGGCTAACATGTTTGATGATCTACTATATTGAAGTAGAGATACGCGGGCGAGCAAACGAAAAGTAGTATGACAAGAAGGGGTCATAAATAAGGGATGCTTATGTATGGTCGTGAAAACTTCATTGTACAACAAATAAAACCAATAAGTAATAATCAATATAAATAAAAATAATAAATAAAAATTAACATATGAATAATCTTACTCATGAAATGCTTGTGGATCCCTTAAAACATCAATATGCAATATGAAATTATTAGTTTGATTTATTTCGAGCCAATAGAAATTGTTCAAAATGTCGTGTAACACACGTGCAATATTATTTTGGATAAACCAAAGATCTAGTCCCTTATTGTCATCACATAATCATGTAATTTTCCCTCTACCGTTCACCTCAGCTACATTATCCATACCAAATCCATCTTCCAACTTATTTGCTAAAACCAACTATTGAATAGCTTCAAACATGTCACCGAATAGTTAATATTAACTAAATAAAAATATATAAAATAAAAAAAATTAAAAAGTAAATAAAATATGTATTTGAAAAATACCGTAGAATTGATATCAATTCTTGGTTAAATCTATGTCAAATTACAAGTTGGTGTTATCCTATCCAGATTTTACAAAACTATGATTGCCAGCTAACACATACTGCTTATCTAAAGTTCCAGCAATATCATAGGAATGAAATTCCCAGTTATTTGGATACATCGTTTTCGAAGTCACCAACCTAAAATAGTTTCCTTTTCCTTCTACTTCATATATATTGTCTTTATTATGTTTGACATTATAGCAGCTGATAGTGCTACGAACGTTAAACTTGTCATTAATATATATAATTCGTAAAAAAATATATAGTAATTTTTTTCCCAATCTATCCACTGCAGATTGAGACTCTCAATGTGTTGGAAAAGTTAATAAAAAAATAAAAAAATGGCATAAGTATGTTGTATGTAACACATACTTTTAATCAAATTTATGTGAAATGCTATAAGCATATCGAATACCATCCCAAGAAAACCTAGCCAAAGAAGGTTTAACTCTTCCTCTAATACTTGAGCATTTCCCCACACTACATTAACACATACATCTTTTAGATTTATAAAAAAAAATAATGCATAAATAAATCCGAAATAAAGTAAAATTGCCATGACATCATGAGCTACAAGATTCCCCATGAAGAAAAAAAATGACCATGGGTAATTTGAATAATGAGAACTTAGCCATGCCAAAACCCTTTTCAATTCTTGGCTATAATTTGGTCTATTATTATTTTTCACCCATTGGGTCCATGAAAAACTAATACATGGATATCCTGTAGAAATATGTGCCAAAGTCCACCTAAAGGCCAATACGTTTCTTGGTATGCTATATTGAAGAAGAGATACGTGGGCGAGCAAACGAAAAGTACTACTACAAGAAGGGGTCATAAATAAGGGATGCTTATGTATGGTCGTGAAAACATCAGTGTACAACAAAAAAAACCAACAATTAATAATTAATATAAATTGAAGCAATAAATAAAAATTAACATATGAATAATCTTACTCATGAAATGCTCGTGGATCCCTTAAAACATCAATAAGCAATCTGAAATCATTAGTTTGATTCATTTCAAGCCTATAGGAGCAATATTATTTTGGATAAACTGAAGATCTAGTCTCATATTATCATCACATGATCTTGAGATTTTCCCTGTACTATTCACCACTTCTACATTATCCATACAAAATCCATCTTCTAGTTTCTTTTATGATACCAAGTATTGAATAGCTTCAAACATGTCACCGGATAGTAAATATTAACTAAATAAAAATATATAAAATAAAAAAACATTAAAAAGTAAATAAAATATGTATTACAAAAAAACCATAGAATTAATATCAATTCTTGGTTAAGTCTATGTCCGATAACAAGTTGTTGTTGTTGGATCCAATCTTGTAGGCTGATGTGGTGTTCAAAAACAATTATACGCTGTCCAAATTCTACGTAACTATGATAGCCATCCAAAACATACTGCTTATCCAAAGATCCCGCAATATCATAGGAATGAAATTCTCGGTTATTTAGATGCATTATTTTCAAAGTCACCAACCTAAAGTAGTTTCCTTTTCCTTCGGTTTCATATATATTGTCTTTAATATGTATGACATTATAATATTTGATAGTGCTACGAACATTAAACCTTTCATTAATATCAGTCATTCGTAAAAAAATTATAGTAATTATTTTCACAATCTATCCACTCACCATTGAGACTCTCAAAGTGTAAGAAAAGTTAATAAAGAAATAATCAAATTGGAATAAGTATGTTGTGTTCAACACTTACTATTAATCAAATTTATGTGAAATGCTAGTAGGATATAGAATACCATTCCAAGAAAACCAGGCCAAAGAAGGTTTAACATTTCGTGTAATACTTGAGCATTTCCCTACATTACATAAAACAAAATGGTGCATAAATAAAATAGAAATAAATTAAACTTGCCATGGGAATCATTAGATACAAGATTTCTCATGACCACAAAAAAAGACCAAGGATAATTTTAATCATGAGAACTTAGCCATTCCAAATACGTATTCAATTCTTGGCTATTATTTGGTCTATTATTATTATTAACCCATTGGGTCCATGAAGAGCTAATACATGGATATCCTATAGAAATATGTGCCAAAGTCCTCCTAAAGGTCAACACGTTTGATGATATGCTATATTGAAGCAGAGATACGTGGGCGAGCAAACAAAAAGCAGTACGACCAGAAGGGGTCGTAAATAAGGGATAGTTATGTATGGTCGTGAAAATATAACTATACAACAAATGAAACAATCAATTAAAAATTAATATAAATTAAAACAATAAATAAAAATTAATATATGAATAATCTTACTTATGAAATACTCGTGGGTCCCTTAAAACATCAATAAGCAATTTGAAATAATTAGTTTGATTCATTTCGAGCCCATAACAGTTGTTCAAAATGTCGTGTACCACACGTGAAATATTATTATGGATAAACTAAAGATCCAGTCCAATATTGTCATCACATAATCTTGTAATTTTCCCTTTACCATTCACTACTACTACATTATCCATACCAAATTCATCTTCCAACTTCTTTGATGATACCAAGAATTGAATAGCTTCAAACATGTCACCGGTTAGGAAATATTAACTAAATAAAAACATATAAAATAAAAAAACTTTAAAAAGTGAATAAAATATTAATTACAAAAATTGCGTAGAATTATATCAATTCTTGCTTAAATCTATGTCCGATGACAAGTTTGTGTTGTCGTATCCAATCTTGTAGGCTGATGTGGAGTTAAAAAACAATTATACGTTGTCCAAATTTTACAAATCTATGATAGCCAACTAACACATACTGCTTATCCAAAGTTCCTGCAATATCATAGGAACGAAATTCTCTGTCGTTTAGATGCATTGTTTTCAAAGTCATCAACCTAAAATAGTTTCCTTTTGCTTCTGCTTCATATATATTGTCTTTAATATGTTTGGCATTATAGTAGCTGATAGTGCTACATATGTTGAACCTATTATTAATATCAATCATTCGTAAAAAAAATATATACAAATTTTTTTCACAATCTATCCACTGCACATTGAGACTCTCAAGCTGTTAAAAAAGTTAGTAAAAAAATGGCATAGGTATGTTGAATACAACACTTTCTATTAATCCAATTTATAAAAATGATAGTACCATATGGAATACCATCCCAAAAAAACCAAGCAAAAGAAGGTTTAACTCTTCGTCTAAAACTTGAGCACTTCCTTACATTACATAAACACATATATCTTTTAGATTTATGTAAAAAAAAGAATGTATAAATAAAACAAAAATAAATTAAACTTGCCACAACATCATGAGCTACAAGATTTCCCAAGAAGAAAAAAATGACCAAGGGTAATTTGAATAATGAGAACTTGGCCATGCCAAAACCCTTTTCAAATCTTGGTTTTAATTTGGTCGATTATTATTTTTCATCTATTGGGTCCATGAAGAGCTAATACATTGATATCTTGTAGAAATTTGGGCCAAAGTCCTCCTAAATGCCGACACGTTTGATGATCTGCTATATTTAAGCAGAGATACGTGGGCAAGCAAATGAAAAGTAGTACGATAAGAAGGGGTCATAAATAAGGGATGCTTATGTATGGCCATGAAAACATTATTGTACAAAAAATGAAACCAATAATTAATAATAAATATAAATTAACATAATAAACAAAAATTAATATATGAATAATCTTACTCATGAAATGCTCGTGGATCCCTTCAAACATCAATAAGCAATCTGAAATCATTAGCTTGATTCATTTCAAACCCATAACAGTCGTTCAAAAAGTTGTGCAAGACACATGCAATATTATTATGGGTACACTGAAGATCTAGTCCCATATTGTCATCACATGACCTTGTCATTTTCCCTCTACCGTTCACCACTGCTATATTATCCATACCAAATCCATCTTCTAGCTTCTTTGATGATACCAAGTATTCAATAGCTTCAAACATGTCATCGAGTAGGAAATGTTAACTAAATAAAAATATACAAAATAAAAAAACTTCAAAAAGTAAAAAAAATATTAATTACAAAAATTCCGTAGAATTGATATCAATTCTTGCTTAAGTTTATGTCCGATTACAAGTTTGTGTTGTCGTATCCAATCTTGTAGGCGGGTGTGGAGTTAAAAAACAATTATACGTTGTCCAAATTTTACAAAACAATGATAGCCAACTAACACATACTGCTTATCCAAAGTTCCTGCAATATCATAGGAACGAAACTCTCTATCATTTATATGCATTGTTTTCCAAGTCACCAACCGAAAATAGTTTCCTTTTGCTTCTGCTTCATATATATTGTCTTTAATATGTCTGGCATTATAGCAGCTGATAGTGCTACAGACGTTAAACCTGTTATTAATATCAATCATTCGTAAAAAAATATATACAAATTTTTTTCACAATCTATCCACTGCACATTGAGACTCTTAATGTGTTACAAAAGTTAATTAAAAAAATGGTATAAGTATGTTGAGTGCAAGACTTTCTATTAATCTAATTTATAAAACTAATAGTACCATAAGGAATACCATCCCAAAAAAACCAACCAAAAGAAGGTTTAACTCTTCGTCTAAAACTTGAGCATTTCCTTCCATTACATAAACACATATATCTTCTAGATTTATAAAAAAAAATATGTATAAATAGAACAGAAATAAATTAAACTTGCCACGACATCATGAGCTACAAGATTCCCCATGAAGAAAAAAAATAACCAAGGGTAATTTGGATAATCAGAACTTGGCCATGCCAAAACCCTTTTCAAATCTTGGCTTTAATTTGGTCAATTACTATTTTCCATGTATTGGGTCCATGAAGAGCTAATACATTGTTATATTGCAGAAATTAGAGCCAAAGTCCTCCTAAACGCCGACACGTTTGATGATATGCTATATTGAATGAGAGATATGTGGGCGAGCAAACGAAAAGTAGTATGATAAGAATGGTTCATAAATAAGGGATGCTTATGTATTGTCATGAAAACATCATTGTACAACAAATAAAACCAACAATTAATAATTAATATAAATTAAAACAACAAATAAAAATTAATATATGAATAATCTTACTCATGAAATGCTCGTGGATCCCTTAAAACATTAATAAGCAATCTAAAATCATTAGCTTGATTCATTTCGAACCCATAGCAGTCGTTCAAAAAGTCGTGCAAGACACATGCAATATTATTATGGATAAACTGAAGATCTAGTCCCATAGTGTCATTGATTCGTTCCCAATTGGTGTCTCAGCTGATTCATGTCCTCTCAATGGTCCCTGACAATGGTGCCATTTGATTCGTGTCCAGTTGGTGTCCCTTGATTTTGGTCCTCAGGGAGTAATCAACAAAATTTATAACCAATTACACCATGTACTAGAATAGCCTTAGCTAGCACAACATAGTGGCTCTAGGGTCATTCACTGGGATGAGTTTTCACTTCACAATTGATATTAATTCAAAGATGAATTGGTGCCTTTTCATTTCAAGGTTAGCTTTAAAAGAAAATATAAAGATGTTTGAGTGAAAAAGGTTTGGTTTTAAACTAACTAAAAATAGTAACTGATTTTACTTACAAAGAAAAGTGTTTCTTGGAGTTTAGATTACTAGGCTCAGATTCCTTGTACAAAAAGGGAGTTTCAGTCACTTGTTTCTTTTCCTCGCATTAGAGAATTAACATATAGTTAATTCTCTAACCGGTGTGGTATAGATGCTTGCCTTTAATGGGTTAAATCACTAAATCCCTCTCACTGATGCATCTTGCAATGGCTTGTGCCTCTCACCTAGCATTTCCCATCCAAGATAATCCTTAACCTTGGATTACCCGTCAAAAGCTCGCAAGAGATAACTAATGGATGTCTCCTTAGAGTTCAAAAGCTTACCAAGTGTTGGCTATTCTAGAAAATCCTACCTTCAAACCACCTCCCAAAGGCTCGCAAGAGATAAACTAGTGCATTTCAATGGACGGAGATCACTTGCCTTACCAAGTGTTGGCCCAGGTGATTTAAAGGCGTTTTAAGTTAACTAAAAAGATAAAAACCATTAACGGGTCACACTTTCTCTTCATTAAAAACTAAAACAACAAAACTTCCAATTTATGCATGAGGAAACTTACCCGGCTTTCTTCACTCCAAGAGACAAAGAGCTTAGCCTCTCATCCTCTGAGGAAAAATCCCCAAAGTTTGATTGGCTAGAAAGAAAACTAATGAGAAAACAAAAATATATAAGAAAAACAGAGCAAGTGCTCTGTAAAATATATTTCTTACTATTACAAAAGGTTGTCTCTGAGAACAAGCTCCCGAGAGATTCGATTCATTATGTAAAGAAAATTACAAAACTATATATAAGGGGTTATTCACCCTTTGTTCTTACTTAAAGACTAAGGAATCCTATGATAGGTGGGTTACAAGGAGAGTTTGGGGATTTAGACATCAAATATCTAAAGCAAAAAATCTCAAAATGTCGGTCGCAAATATTGGGAAGCTTCAGGAGAAATTCCTTAGCCATGCATGCAACTGTTCAAAATGGCTGCGAAATTTTCACAGCAAAAGGACAACATTTTCGCAGCTCAAGGCTGATTTCGCAGCCGTGCAAAAATTCCTTCAACTTGGAGTGATCTGCTTGCAATGGCTGTAACTCCTTCATTTCAACTCCGAATCACACACCGTTTGAAGCATTGGATTTTTTACTTCCTGATCTTCGAAACGACATATAGAATGCATAAATTGGACTCCAGAAAGTGCTCCAAAAGTTGCTTACATGACTGTCATCAAGAATGCTTCTTGGTAGATTTCTCTTTGCTTCCCCTCCTTGCATTCCGGATTTGCTTATGGCAAAGAACTTCAAAGCTTCGGTTATTCATGTTTCTGAGCCTTCCATTGCTTTGCCATGGATTCCAAAGAACTCTCCTCAATCTTGGATTGCTTTGGTGATAAAAAAGCTATCAAAACACCAAAACTTAACACAATTTGATTAGAATTGATTGCAAGGGTCCTTAACATGCCAATTGAGTTAAAAGGTAATAACTACTACTCAAAAGTGTTTAAAAGAGTTAATTACAAGCTATGAAATAGCACTTTTTGAGTAGTAATCAGTCATCACATGACCTTGTCATTTTCCCTCTACCGTTCACCACTGCTACGTTATCCATACCAAATCCATCTTCCAGCTTCTTTGATGATGCCAAGTATTCAATAGCTTCAAACATGTCACCGAGTAGCAAATGTTAACTAAATAAAAATATATAAAATAAAAAAACTTTAAAAAGTAAATAAAATATTATTTACAAAAGTACCGTAGAATTGATATCAATTCTTGCTTAAGTCTATGTCCGATGACAAGTTAGTGTTGTGGTATCCAATCTTGTAGGTTGATGTGGAGTTAAAAAAAAATTATACGTTGTCCAAATTTTACAAAACTATGATAGCCAACTAACACATACTGCTTATCCAAAGTTCATGCTATATCATAGGAATGAAATTCTCTATCATTTAGATGCATTGTTTTCGAAGTCACCAACCTAAAAGAGTTTCCTTTTTCTTATGCTTCATATATATTGTCTTTAATATGTCTGGAATTATAGTAGCTAATAGTGCTACAGACGTTGAACCTGTTATTAATATCAATCATTCGTAAAAAAATATATACAAATTTTTTTCACAATCTATCCACTGCACATTGAGACTCTTAAGGTGTTAGAAAAGTTAATAAAAAAATGGCATAAGTATGTTGAATACAACAATTTCTATTAATCCAATTTATAAAAATGATAGTACCATATGGAATACCATCCCAAAAAAACAAAGCAAAAGAAGGTTTAACTCTTCGTCTAAAACTTGAGCAATCTGAAATCATTAGTTTGATTCATTTCGAGCCTACAGCAGTCGTTCAAAAAGTCGTGCAAGACACTTGCAATATTATTATTGATAAAATGAAGATCTAGTTCCATATTGTCATCACATGACCTTGGGATTTTCCCTCTACCGTTGACCAGTGCTACATTATCCATACCAAATCCATCTCCCAGCTTCTCTAATGATAGCAAGTATTTAATAGCTTCAAACATGTCAATGGATAGGAAATTTTAACTAAATTAAAATATATAAAATAAAAAAACATTTAAAAGTAAATAAAATATTTATTACAAAAATACCGTAGAAATGATTTCAAATCTAGCTTAAGTCTATGTCCGATTACAAGTTTGTGTTGACGTATCCAATCTTGTAGGCTGATATGGAGTTAAAAAACAATTATACATTGTCCAGATTTTACTAAACTATGATAGCCAGCTAACACATACTGCTTATCCAAAGTTCCGGCAATATCATAGGAACGAAATTCTCTGTCGTTATGATGCACTGTTTTCAAAGTCACCATTCTATAATAGTTTCCTTTTCCTTCTGCTTCATATATATTGTCTTTAATATGTCTGAAATTATAGTAGCTGATAGTGCTACAGACGTTAAACTTGTCATTAATATCAATCATTCGTAAAAAAATAAATACTATTTTGATTCACAATCTATCCACTGCACATTGACTCTCAAGGTGTTAGAAAAGTTAATTAAAATTATGGCATAAGTATGCTGAACGCAACACTTTCTATTAATCAAATTTATGTGAAATGATAGTACGATATGGAATACCATCGCAAAAAAACCAAGCAAAAGAAGGTTTAACTCTTCATCTAAAACATGAGCATTTCCCTACATTACATAAATAGATATATCTTTTAGATTTATAAAAAAAAATGTATAAATAAAAAAGAAATAAATTAAACTTGCTACGACGTCATCAGCTACAAAAAATGACCAACCGTAATTTGAATAATGAGAACTTGGCCATGCCAAAACCCTTTTCAGTTCTTGGCTATAATACATGGATATCCTATAGAAATATTTGCCAAAGTCCTCCTAAAAGCTGACATGCTTGATAATCTGCTACATTAAAGTAGAGATGCGTGGGCGAGCAAACGAAAAGTAGTACGACAAGAAGGGGTCATAAATAAGGGATGCTTATGTATGGTCGTGAAAACATCATTGTACAAAAAATAAAACCATCAATTAATAATTAATATAAATTAAAACAATAAATAAAAAATAATATATGATTAATCTTACTCATCAAATGCTCGTGGATCCCTTAAAATATCAATAAGCAATCTGAAATCATTAGTTTGATTCATTTCAAGCCCATAGCATTCGTTCAAAAAGTCGTGCAAGACACATGCAATATTATTATGGATAAACTGAAGATCTAGTCCCATATTGTCATCACATGACCTTGTGATTTTCCCTCTGTCGTTTACCACTGCTATATTATCCATAGCTAATCCATCTTCTAGCTTCTCTAATGATACCAAGTATTGAATAGTTTCAAACATCTCACCGGATAGGAAATCTTAACTAAATAAAATATATAAAACAAAAAAACATTAAAAAGTAAATAAAATATTTATTGCAAATATATCGTAGAATTGATATCAATCCTAGGTTAAGCCTATGTCCGATTACAAGTTTGTGTTGTCGTATCCAATCTTGTAGGCTGATGCCAGCTAACACATACTGCTTATCCAAAGTTCCTGCAATATCATAGGAACGAAATTCTCTGTCGTTTGTATACACTGTTTTCAAAGTCACCAACCTAAAATAGTTTCCTTTTGCTTCTGCTTCATATATATTGTCTTTAATATGTCAGATATTATAGTAGTTGATAGTGCTAGAAACATTAAACTTATCATTAATATCAATCATTCGTTAAAAAATATATACTAATTTTTTTCACAATCTATCCACTACACATTGAGACTCTCAAGGTGTAAGAAAAGTTAATAAAAAAAATGGCATAAGCATGGTGAATGCAACACTTTCTATTAATCAAACTTATGTGAAATGATAGTACCATATGGAATACCATCCCAAAAAAAACAAGCAAAAGAAGGTTTAACTCTTCATTTAAAATTTGAGCATTTCCCTACATTACATAAACAAATATATCTTTTAGATTTATAAAAAAAATAATAATGTATTAATAAAACATAAATAAATTAAACTTGCCACAGCATCATCAGCTACAAGATTTCCCATGAAAACAAAAAATGACCATGTGTAATTTGAATAATGAGAACATGGCCATGCTAAAACCCTTTTCAATTCTTGGCTATAATATGGTATATTATTATTTTTAACCCATTGTCTCCATGAAAAACTAATACATGGATATCCTACAGAAATATTTTCCAAAGTCCTCATAAAAGCCAACACGTTCGATGATATGCTACATTGAAGTAGAGATACGTGGGCGAGGAAACGAAAAGTAGTAGGACAAGAAGGGGTCATAAATAAGGGATGCTTATGTATGGTCATGAAAACATCATTATACAACAAATAAAACAAACAATTAATAATTAATATAAATTAAAAAAATAAATAAAAATTACTATATGAATAATCTTACTCATGAAATGCTCGTGGATCCCTTAAAACATCAATAAGCAATCTGAAATCATTAGTTTGATTCATTTCGAGCCCATAGCAGTCATTCAAAAAGTCGTGCAAGACACTTGCAATATTATTATGGATAAAATGAAGATCTAGTCCCATATTGTCATCACATGACCTTGGGATTTTCCTTCTACCGTTGACCAGTGCTACATTATCCATACCAAATCCATCTCCCAGCTTCTCTGATGATAGCAAGTATTTAATAGCTTCAAACATGTCAACGGATAGGAAATTTTAACTAAATTAAAATATATAAAGTAAAAAAATTTAAAAAGTAAATAAAATATTTATTACTAAAATACCGTAGAAATGATATCAAATGT
The DNA here is from genome assembly GCF_030704535.1 of Vitis vinifera. Taxonomy (NCBI): domain Eukaryota; kingdom Viridiplantae; phylum Streptophyta; class Magnoliopsida; order Vitales; family Vitaceae; genus Vitis; species Vitis vinifera. The sequence continues at coordinate 5,560,068 of NC_081819.1, forward strand.
AGGTTAAGTCTATGTACGATTACAAGTTTGTGTTGTCGTATCCAATCTTGTAGGTTGATATGGAGTTAAAAAACAATTATACATTGTCCAGATTTTACTAAACTATGATAGCCAGCTAACACATACTGCTTAATTCCCGCAATATCATAGGAACAAAATTTTCTGTCGTTATGATGCACTGTTTTCAAAATCATCATTCTAAAATAGTTTCCTTTTCCTTCTGCTTCATATATATTGTCTTTAATATGTCTGACATTATAGTAGCTGATAGTGCTATAGACGTTAAACTTGTCATTAATATCAATCATTCGTAAAAAAATAAATACTATTTTTTTCACAATCTATCCACTGCACATTGAGACTCTCAAGTTGTAAGAAAAGTTAATATAAAAGATGGCATAAGTATGTTGAATGCAACACTTTCTATTAATCGAACTTATGTGAAATGATAGTACCATATGGAATACCATCCCAAAAAAACCAAGCAAAAAAAGGTTTAACTCTTCATCTAAAACTTGAGAATTTCTCAACATTACATAAACACATATATCTTTTAGATTTATAAAAATAATAACAATGTATTAATAAAACATAAATAAATTAAACTTGCCACGACATCATCAGCTACAAGATTTCCCATGAAAACAAAAAATGACCAAGGGTAATTTAAATAATCAGAACTTGGCCATGCTAAAACCCTTTCCAATTCTTGGCTATAATATGGTATATTATTATTTTTGACCCATTGCGTCCATGAAAAACTAATACATGGATATCGTGCAGAAATATTTGCCAAAGTCCTCCTAAAAGCCAACACGTTTGATGATCTGCTATATTGAAGTAGAGATATGTGGGCGAGCAAACGACAAGTAGTATGACAAGAAGGGATCATAAATAAGAGATGCTTATGTATGGTCATGAAAACATCACTGTACAACAAATGAAACCAACAATTAATAATTAATATAAATTAAAACAATAAATAAAAATTAATATATGAATAATATTACTCATGAAATGCTCATGGATCCCTTAAAAAATAATCAAGCAATCTGAAATCATTAGTTTGATTCATTTTGAGCTCATAGTAGTTGTTCAAATTGTCGTGCAAAATAAATGCAATATTATTATGGATAAACTGAAGATCCAGTCTCATATTGTCATCACATAATCTTGTGATTGTCCCTCTACCGTTCACCACTACTACATTATCCATACAAAATCGGTCTTCTAACTTCTTTGCTCGTACGAAGCATTGAATAGTTTCGAACTTGTCACCCGATAGGAAATATCAACTAAATAAAAATATATAAAATAAAAAAAAACATTAAAAGTAAGTAAAATGTTTATTACCAAAATACCGTAAAATTGATATCAATTCTTGATTAAGGTTTATGTTCGATTACAAGTTGGTGTTGTTGGATCCAATCATGTAGGCTAATGTGGTGCTCAAAAACAATTATAAGATGTCCAAATTCTACATAACTACGATAGTCATCAAAAACGTACTGCTTATCCAAAGTTTCTGCAATATCATAGGAACAAAATTTTATATCATTTGGATGCACTGTTCTCACACTCACCAACCTAAAGTAGTTTCCTTTTCCATCTACTTCATATATATTGTCTTTTATATGTACGACATTATACTATTTGTTAGTGCTACAGACGTTAAACCTGTCATTACTACCAATCATTCGTAAAAAAAATATAGTATTTTTTTAACAATCTATCCACAACACATTGAGACTCTCAAAGTGTTAGAAAAGTTAATAAAAAAAATTGGCATAAGGATGATGTATGCAACACTTACTATTAATCAAATTTATGTGAAATGCTAGTAGCATATGGAATATCATCCCAAGAAAACTAGGCCAAAGGGGTCATAAATAAGGGATACTTATGTATGGTCATGAAAACATCACTGTACAACAAATGAAACCAACAATTAATAATTAATATAAATTAAAACAATAAATAAAAATTAATATATGAATAATATTACTCATGAAATGCTCATGGATCCCTTAAAAAATAATCAAGCAATCTGAAATCATTAGTTTGATTCATTTCGAGCTCATAGTAGTTGTTCAAATAGTCGTGCAAAATAAATGCAATATTATTATGGATAAACAGAAGATCCAGTCTCATATTGTCATCACAGAATCTTGTGATTGTCCCTCTACCGTTCACCACTACTACATTATCCATACAAAATCGGTCTTCTAACTTCTTTGCTCGTACGAAGCATTGAATAGTTTCAAACTTGTAACCCGATAGGAAATATCAACTAAATAAAAATATATAAAATAAAAAAAAACATTAAAAGTAAGTAAAATGTTTATTACCAAAATACCGTAAAATTGATATCAATTCTTGATTAAGGTTTATGTTCGATTACAAGTTGGTGTTGTTGGATCCAATCATGTAGGCTAATGTGGTGCTAAAAAACAATTATAAGATGTCCAAATTCTACATAACTACGATAGTCATCGAAAACGTACTGGTTATCCAAAGTTTCTGCAATATCATAGGAACAAAATTCTATATCATTTGGATGCACTGTTTTCAAACTCACCAACCTAAAGTAGTTTCCTTTTTCATCTACTTCATATATATTGTCCTTTATATGTACGACATTATACTATTTGTTAGTGCTACAGACGTTAAACCTGTCATTACTACCAATCATTCGTAAAAAAAATATAGTATTTTTTTAACAATCTATCCACAACACATTGAGACTCTCAAAGTGTTAGAAAAGTTAATAAAAAAATTGGCATAAGGATGATGTATGCAACACTTACTATTAATCAAATTTATGTGAAATGCTAGTAGCATATGGAATATCATCCCAAGAAAACTAGGCCAAAGGGGTCATAAATAAGGGATACTCATGTATGGTCATGAAAACATCAGTGTACAACAAATGAAACCAACAATTAATAATTAATAGAAATTAAAACAATAAATATAAATTAATATATGAACAATCTTACTCATGAAATGCTCATGGATCCCATAAAAAATAATCAAGCAATCTGAAATCATTAGTTTGATTCATTTGAAGCTCATAGTAGTTGTTCAAATAGTCGTGCAAAATAAACGTAATATTATTATGGATAAACTGAAGATCCAGTCTCATATTCCCATCACATAATCTTGTGATTTTCCTTCTACCGTTCACCACTACTACATTATCCATACAAAATCGATCTTCTAACTTCTTTGCTCGTACGAAGTATTGAATAGTTTCAAACATGTCACCCGATAGGAAATATCAACTAAATAAAAATACATAAAATAAAAAAAAACATTAAAAGTAAGTAAAATGTTTATTACCAAAATACAGTAAAATTGATATCAATTCTTGATTAAGGTTTATGTTCGATTACAAGTTGGTGTTGTTGGATCTAATCATGTAGGCTAATGTGGTGCTAAAAAACAATTATAAGATGCCCAAATTCTACATAACTAGAATAGTCATCGAAAACGTATTGCTTATCCAAAGTTTCTGCAATATCATAGGAACAAAATTCTATATCATTTGGATGCACTGTTTTCAAAGACACCAACCTAAAGTAGTTTCCTTTTCCATCTACTTCATATATATTGTCTTTTATATGTACGACATTATACTATTTGGTAGTGCTACAGACGTTAAACCTGTCATTACTACCAATCATTCGTAAAAAAAATATAGTATTTTTTTCACAATCTATCCACAACACATTGAGACCCTCAAAGTGTTAGAAAAGTTAATAAAAAAAATTGGTATAAGGATGATGTATGCAACACTTACTATTAATCAAATTTATGTGAAATGCTAGTAGCATATTGAATATCATCCCAAGAAAACTAGGCCAAAGGGGTCACAAGTAAGGGATACTTATGTATGGTCATGAAAACATCACTGTACAACAAATGAAACCAACATTTTATAATTAATATAAATTAAAACAATAAATATAAATTAATATATGAACAATCTTACTCATGAAATGCTCATGGATCCCTTAAAAAATAATCAAGCAATCTGAAATCATTAGTTTGATTCATTCCGAGCTCATAGTAGTTGTTCAAATAGTCGTGCAAAATAAACGTAATATTATTATGGATAAACTGAAGATCCAGTCTCATATTCCCATCACATAATCTTGTGATTTTCCCTCTACCGTTCACCACTACTACATTATCCATACAAAATCGATCTTCTAACTTCTTTGCTCGTACGAAGTATTGAATAGTTTCAAACATGTCACCCGATAGGAAATATCAACTAAATAAAAATACATAAAATAAAAAAAAAACATTAAAAGTAAGTAAAATGTTTATTACCAAAATACCGTAAAATTGATATCAATTCTTGATTAAGGTTTATGTTCGATTACAAGTTGGTGTTGTTGGATCCAATCATGTAGGCTAATGTGGTGCTAAAAAACAATTATAAGATGTCCAAATTCTACATAACTACGATAGTCATCGAAAACGTACTGCTTATCCAAAGTTTCTGCAATATCATAGGAACAAAATTCTATATCATTTGGATGCACTGTTTTCAATGTCACCAACCTAAAGTAGTTTCCTTTTCCATCTACTTCATATATATTGTCCTTTATATGTACGACATTATACTATTTGTTAGTGCTACAGACGTTAAACCTGTCATTACTACCAATCATTCCTAAAAAAAAATATAGTATTTTTTTAACAATCTATCCACAACACATTGAGACTCTTAAAGTGTTAGAAAAGTTAATAAAAAAATTGGCATAAGGATGATGTATGCAACACTTACTATTAATCAAATTTATGTGAAATGCTAGTAGCATATTGAATATCATCCCAAGAAAACTAGGCCAAAGGGGTCACAAGTAAGGGATACTTATGTATGGTCATGAAAACATCACTGTACAACAAATGAAACCAACATTTTATAATTAATATAAATTAAAACAATAAATATAAATTAATATATGAACAATCTTACTCATGAAATGCTCATGGATCCCTTAAAAAATAATCAAGCAATCTGAAATCATTAGTTTGATTCATTCCGAGCTCATAGTAGTCGTTCAAATAGTCATGCAAAATAAACGTAATATTATTATGGATAAACTGAAGATCCAGTCTCATATTCCCATCACATAATCTTGTGATTTTCCCTCTACCGTTCACCACTACTACATTATCCATACAAAATCGGTCTTCTAACTTCTTTGCTCGTACGAAGCATTGAATAGTTTCAAACTTGTAACCTGATAGGAAATATCAACTAAATAAAAATATATAAAATAAAAAAAAACATTAAAAGTAAGTAAAATGTTTATTACCAAAATACCGTAAAATTGATATCAATTCTTGATTAAGGTTTATGTTCGATTACAAGTTGGTGTTGTTGGATCCAATCATGTAGGCTAATGTGGTGCTAAAAAACAATTATAAGATGTCCAAATTCTACATAACTACGATAGTCATCGAAAACGTACTGCTTATCCAAAGTTTCTGCAATATCATAGGAACAAAATTCTATATCATTTGGATGCACTGTTTTCAAACTCACCAACCTAAAGTAGTTTCCTTTTCCATCTACTTCATATATATTGTCCTTTATATGTACGACATTATACTATTTGTTAGTGCTACAGACGTTAAACCTGTCATTACTACCAATCATTCGTAAAAAAAATATAGTATTTTTTTAACAATCTATCCACAACACATTGAGACTCTCAAAGTGTTAGAAAAGTTAATAAAAAAATTGGCATAAGGATGATGTATGCAACACTTACTATTAATCAAGTTTATGTGAAATGCTAGTAGCATATGGAATATCATCCCAAGAAAACTAGGCCAAAGGGGTCATAAATAAGGGATACTCATGTATGGTCATGAAAACATCAGTGTACAACAAATGAAACCAACAATTAATAATTAATAGAAATTAAAACAATAAATAAAAATTAATATATGAATAATCTTACTCATGAAATGCTCATGGATCCCATAAAAAATAATCAAGCAATCTGAAATCATTAGTTTGATTCATTTGAAGCTCATAGTAGTTGTTCAAATAGTCGTGCAAAATAAACGTAATATTATTATGTATAAACTGAAGATCCAGTCTCATATTCCCATCACATAATCTTGTGATTTTCCTTCTACCGTTCACCACTACTACATTATCCATACAAAATCGATCTTCTAACTTCTTTGCTCGTACGAAGTATTGAATAGTTTCAAACATGTCACCCGATAGGAAATATCAACTAAATAAAAATACATAAAATAAAAAAAAAACATTAAAAGTAAGTAAAATGTTTATTACCAAAATACCGTAAAATTGATATCAATTCTTGATTAAGGTTTATGTTCGATTACAAGTTGGTGTTGTTGGATCTAATCATGTAGGCTAATGTGGTGCTAAAAAACAATTATAAGATGCCCAAATTCTACATAACTAGAATAGTCATCGAAAACGTATTGCTTATCCAAAGTTTCTGCAATATCATAGGAACAAAATTCTATATCATTTGGATGCACTGTTTTCAAAGACACCAACCTAAAGTAGTTTCCTTTTCCACCTACTTCATATATATTGTCTTTTATATGTACGACATTATACTATTTGGTAGTGCTACAGACGTTAAACCTGTCATTACTACCAATCATTCGTAAAAAAAATATAGTATTTTTTTCACAATCTATCCACAACACATTGAGACTCTCAAAGAGTTAGAAAAGTTAATAAAAAAAATTGGCATAAGGATGATGTATGCAACACTTACTATTAATCAAATTTATGTGAAATGCTAGTAGCATATTGAATATCATCCCAAGAAAACTAGGCCAAAGGGGTCACAAGTAAGGGATACTTATGTATGGTCATGAAAACATCACTGTACAACAAATGAAACCAACATTTTATAATTAATATAAATTAAAACAATAAATATAAATCTCATAGTAGTTGTTCAAATAGTCATGCAAAATAAATGCAATATTATTATGGATAAACTGAAGATCGAGTCTCATATTGCCATCACATAATCTTGTGATTTTCCCTCTACCCTTCACCACTGCTACATTATCCATACAAAATCGATCTTCTAACTTCTTTCCTCGTACCAAGTATTGAATACTGTCAAACATGTCACCTGATAGGAAATATCAACTAAATAAAAATATATAAAATAAAAAAAAACATTAAAAGTAAGTAAAATGTTTATTACCAAAATACTATAAAATTGATATCAATTCTTGATTAAGGTTTATGTTCGATTACAAGTTGGTGTTGTTGGATCCAATCATGTAGGCTAATGTGGTGCTCAAAAACAATTATAAGATGTCCAAATTCTACATAACTACGATAGTTATCGAAAACGTACTGCTTATCCAAAGTTTTTGCAATATCATAGGAACAAAATTCTATATCATTTGGATGCACTGTTTTCAAACTCACCAACCTAAAGTAGTTTCCTTTTCCACCTACTTCATATATATTGTCTTTTATATGTACGATATTATACTATTTGTTAGTGCTACAGACGTTAAACCTGTCATTACTACCAATCATTCGTAAAAAAAATATAGTATTTTTTTCACAATCTATCCACAACACATTGAGACTCTCAAAGTGTTAGAAAAGTTAATAAAAAAATTGGCATAAGGATGATGTATGCAACACTTACTATTAATCAAATTTATGTGAAATGCTAGTAGCATATGGAATATCATCCCAAGAAAACTAGGCCAAAGGGGTCATAAATAAGGGATACTCATGTATGGTCATGAAAACATCAGTGTACAACAAATGAAACCAACAATTAATAATTAATATAAATTAAAACAATAAATAAAAATTAATATATGAATAATCTTACTCATGAAATGCTCATGGATCCCTTAAAAAATAATCAAGCAATCTGAAATCAATAGTTTGATTCATTTCGAGCTCATAGTAGTTGTTCAAATAGTCGTGCAAAATAAACGTAATATTATTATGGATAAACTGAAGATCCAGTCTCATATTCCCATCACATAATCTGATGATTTTCCCTCTACCGTTCACCACTACTACATTATCCATACAAAATCGATCTTCTAACTTCTTTGCTCGTACGAAGTATTGAATAGTTTCAAACATGTCACCCGATAGGAAATATCAACTAAATAAAAATACATAAAATAAAAAAAAGACATTAAAAGTAAGTAAAATGTTTATTACCAAAATACCGTAAAATTGATATCAATTCTTGATTAAGGTTTATGTTCGATTACAACTTGGTGTTGTTGGATCTAATCATGTAGGCTAATGTGCTGCTCAAAACCAATTATAAGATGCCCAAATTCTACATAACTAGAATAGTCATCGAAAACGTATTGCTTATCCAAAGTTTCTGCAATATCATAGGAACAAAATTCTATATCATTTGGATGCACTGTTTTCAAAGACACCAACCTAAAGTAGTTTCCTTTTCCACCTACTTCATATATATTGTCTTTTATATGTACGACATTATACTATTTGGTAGTGGTACAGACGTTAAACCTGTCATTACTACCAATCATTCGTAAAAAAAATATAGTATTTTTTTCACAATCTATCCACAACACATTGAGACTCTCAAAGTGTTAGAAAAGTTAATAAAAAAAATTGGCATAAGGATGATGTATGCAACACTTACTATTAATCAAATATATGTGAAATGCTAGTAGCATATTGAATATCATCCCAAGAAAACTAGGCCAAAGGGGTCACAAGTAAGGGATACTTATGTATGGTCATGAAAACATCACTGTACAACAAATGAAACCAACATTTTATAACTAATATAAATTAAAACAATAAATATAAATTAATATATGAACAATCTTACTCATGAAATGCTCATGGATCCCTTAAAAAATAATCAAGCAATCTGAAATCATTAGTTTGATTCATTCCGAGCTCATAGTAGTTGTTCAAATAGTCGTGCAAAATAAACGTAATATTATTATGGATAAACTGAAGATCCAGTCTCATATTCCCATCACATAATCTTGTGATTTTCCCTCTACCGTTCACCACTACTACATTATCCATACAAAATCGATCTTCTAACTTCTTTGCTCGTACGAAGTATTGAATAGTTTCAAACATGTCACCCGATAGGAAATATCAACTAAATAAAAATACATAAAATAAAAAAAAAAACATTAAAAGTAAGTAAAATGTTTATTACCAAAATACCGTAAAATTGATATCAATTTTTGATTAAGGTTTATGTTCGATTACAAGTTGGTGTTGTTGGATCCAATCATGTAGGCTAATGTGGTGCTCAAAAACAATTATAAGATGTCCAAATTCTACATAACTACGATAGTCATCGAAAACGTACAGCTTATCCAAAGTTTCTGCAATATCATAGGAACAAAATTCTATATCATTTGGATGCACTGTTTTCAAAGACACCAACCTAAAGTAGTTTCCTTTTCCACCTACTTCATATATATTGTCTTTTATATGTACGACATTATACTATTTGGTAGTGCTACAGACGTTAAACCTGTCATTACTACCAATCATTCGTAAAAAAAATATAGTATTTTTTTCACAATCTATCCACAACACATTGAGACTCTCAAAGTGTTAGAAAAGTTAATAAAAAAAATTGGCATAAGGATGATGTATGCAACACTTACTATTAATCAAATTTATGTGAAATGCTAGTAGCATATGGAATATCATCCCAAGAAAACTAGGCCAAAGGGGTCGTAAATAAGGGATAGTTATGTATGGTCATGAAAACATCACTGTACAACAAATGAAACCAACATTTTATAATTAATATAAATTAAAACAATAAATATAAATTAATATAAGAACAATCTTACTCATGAAATGCTCATGGATCCCTTAAAAAATAATCAAGCAATCTGAAATCATTAGTTTGATTCATTTCGAGCTCATAGTAGTTGTGCAAATAGTGGTGCAAAATAAATGCAATATTATTATGGATAAACTGAAGATCGAGTCTCATATTGCCATCACATAATCTTGTGATTTTCCCTCTACCGTTCACCACCGCTACATTATCCAAACAAAATCGGTCTTCTAACTTCTTTGCTCGTACCAAGTATTGAATAGTTTCAAACATGTCACCTGATAGGAAATATGAACTAAATAAAAATATATAAAATAAAAAAAAAACATTAAAAGTAAGTAAAATGTTTATTACCAAAATACTATAAAATTGATATCAATTCTTGATTAAGGTTTATGTTCGATTACAAGTTGGTGTTGTTGGATCCAATCATGTAGGCTAATGTGGTGCTCAAAAACAATTATAAGATGTCCAAATTCTACATAACTACGATAGTCATCGAAAACGTACTGCTTATCCAAAGTTTCTGCAATATCATAGGAACAAAATTCTATATCATTTGGATGCACTGTTTTCAAACTCACCAACCTAAAGTAGTTTTCTTTTCCATTTACTTCATATATATTGTCGTTTATATGTACGACATTATACTATTTGTTAGTGCTACAGACGTTAAACCTGTCATTACTACCAATCATTCGTAAAAAAAATATAGTATTTTTTTCACAATCTATCCACAACACATTGAGACTCTCAAAGTGTTAGAAAAGTTAATAAAAAAAATTCGCATAAGGATGATGTATGCAACACTTACTATTAATCAAATTTATGTGAAATGCTAGTAGCATATTGAATATCATCCCAAGAAAACTAGGCCAAAGGGGTCACAAGTAAGGGATACTTATGTATGGTCATGAAAACATCACTGTACAACAAATGAAACCAACATTTTATAATTAATATAAATTAAAACAATAAATATAAATTAATATATGAACAATCTTACTCATGAAATGCTCATGGATCCCTTAAAAAATAATCAAGCAATCTGAAATCATTAGTTTGATTCATTCCGAGCTCATAGTAGTTGTTCAAATAGTCGTGCAAAATAAATGCAATATTATTATGGATAAACTGAAGATCGAGTCTCATATTGCCATCACATAATCTTGTGATTTTCCCTCTACCGTTCACCACTGCTACATTATCCATACAAAATCGATCTTCTAACTTCTTTGCTCGTACCAAGTATTGAATACTTTCAAACATGTCACCGGATAGGAAATATCAACTAAATAAAAATATATAAAATACAAAAAAACATTAAAAGTAAGTAAAATGTTTATTACCAAAATACTATAAAATTGATATCAATTTTTGATTAAGGTTTATGTTCGATTACAAGTTGGTGTTGTTGGATCCAATCATGTAGGCTAATGTGGTGCTCAAAAACAATTATAAGATGTCCAAATTGTACATAACTACGATAGTTATCGAAAACGTACTGCTTATCCAAAGTTTTTGCAATATCATAGGAACAAAATTCTATATCATTTGGATGCACTGTTTTCAAACTCACCAACCTAAAGTAGTTTCCTTTTCCACCTACTTCATATATATTGTCTTTTATATGTACGACATTATACCATTTGTTAGTGCTACAGACGTTAAACCTTTCATTACTACCAATCATTCATAAAAAAAATATAGTATTTTTTTCACAATCTATCCACAACACATTGAGACTCTCAAAGTGTTAGAAAAGTTAATAAAAAAATTGGCATAAGGATGATGTATGCAACACTTACTATTAATCAAATTTATGTGAAATGCTAGTAGCATATGGAATATCATCCCAAGAAAACTAGGCCAAAGGGGTCATAAATAAGGGATACTCATGTATGGTCATGAAAACATCAGTGTACAACAAATGAAACCAACAATTAATAATTAATATAAATTAAAACAATAAATAAAAATTAATATATGAATAATCTTACTCATGAAATGCTCATGGATCCCATAAAAAATAATCAAGCAATCTGAAATCAATAGTTTGATTCATTTCGAGCTCATAGTAGTTGTTCAAATAGTCGTGCAAAATAAACGTAATATTATTATGGATCAACTGAAGATCCAGTCTCATATTCCCATCACATAATCTGGTGATTTTCCCTCTACCGTTCACCACTACTACATTATCCATACAAAATCGATCTTCTAACTTCTTTGCTCGTACGAAGTATTGAATAGTTTCAAACATGTCACCCGATTGGAAATATCAACTAAATAAAAATACATAAAATAAAAAAAAGACATTAAAAGTAAGTAAAATGTTTATTACCAAAATACCGTAAAATTGATATCAATTATTGATTAAGGTTTATGTTCGATTACAAGTTGGTGTTGTTGGATCTAATCATGTAGGCTAATGTGCTGCTCAAAACCAATTATAAGATGCCCAAATTCTACATAACTAGAATAGTCATCGAAAACGTATTGCTTATCCAAAGTTTCTGCAATATCATAGGAACAAAATTCTATATCATTTGGATGCACTCTTTTCAAAGACACCAACCTAAAGTAGTTTCGTTTTCCACCTACTTCATATATATTGTCTTTTATATGTACGACATTATACTATTTGGTAGTGCTACAGACGTTAAACCTGTCATTACTACCAATCATTCGTAAAAAAAATATAGTATTTTTTTCACAATCTATCCACAACACATTGAGACTCTCAAAGTGTTAGAAAAGTTAATAAAAAAAATTGGCATAAGGATGATGTATGCAACACTTACTATTAATCAAATTTATGTGAAATGCTAGTAGCATATGGAATATCATCCCAAGAAAACTAGGCCAAAGGGGTCGTAAATAAGGGATACTTATGTATGGTCATGAAAACATCACTGTACAACAAATGAAACCAACATTTTATAATTAATATAAATTAAAACAATAAATATAAATTAATATAAGAACAATCTTACTCATGAAATGCTCATGGATCCCTTAAAAAATAATCAAGCAATCTGAAATCATTAGTTTGATTCATTCCGAGCTCATAGTAGTTGTTCAAATAGTCGTGCAAAATAAATGCAATATTATTATGGATAAACTGAAGATCGAGTCTCATATTGCCATCACATAATCTTGTGATTTTCCCTCTACCGTTCACCACTGCAACATTATCCATACAAAATCGATCTTCTAACTTCTTTGCTCGTACCAAGTATTGAATACGTTCAAACATGTCACCGGATAGGAAATATCAACTAAATAAAAATATATAAAATAAAAAAAAACATTAAAAGTAAGTAAAATGTTTATTACCAAAATACTATAAAATTGATATCAATTTTTGATTAAGGTTTATGTTCGATTACAAGTTGGTGTTGTTGGATCCAATCATGTAGGCTAATGTGGTGCTCAAAAACAATTATAAGATGTCCAAATTCTATATAACTACGATAGTCATCGAAAACGTACTGCTTATCCAAAGTTTCTGCAATATCATAGGAACAAAATTCTATATCATTTGGATGCACTGTTTTCAAACTCACCAACCTAAAGTAGTTTCCTTTTCCATCTACTTCATATATATTGTCTTTTATATGTACGACATTATACTATTTGTTAGTGCTACAGACGTTAAACCTGTCATTACTACCAATCATTCGTAAAAAAAATATAGTATTTTTTTCACAATCTATCCACAACACATTGAGACTTTCAAAGTGTTAGAAAAGTTAATTAAAAAAATTGGCATAAGGATGATGTATGCAACACTTACTATTAATCAAATTTATGTGAAATGCTAGTAGCATATGGAATATCATCCCAAGAAAACTAGGCCAAAGGGGTCATAAATAAGGGATACTCATGTATGGTCATGAAAACATCAGTGTACAACAAATGAAACCAACAATTAATAATTAATATAAATTAAAACAATAAATAAAAATTAATATATGAAAATCTTACTCATGAAATGCTCATGGATCCCATAAAAAATAATCAAGCAATCTGAAATCATTAGTTTGATTCATTTCGAGCTCATAGTAGTTGTTCAAATAGTCGTGCAAAATAAACGTAATATTATTATGGATAAACTGAAGATCCAGTCTCATATTCCCATCACATAATCTTGTGATTTTCCCTCTACCGTTCACCACTACTACATTATCCATACAAAATCGATCTTCTAACTTCTTTGCTCGTACCAAGTATTGAATACTTTCAAACATGTCACCGGATAGGAAATATCAACTAAATAAAAATATATAAAATAAAAAAAAACATTAAAAGTAAGTAAAATGTTTATTACCAAAATACCGTAAAATTGATATCAATTCTTGATTAAGGTTTATGTTCGATTACAAGTTGGTGTTGTTGGATCTAATCATGTAGGCTAATGTGGTGCTCAAAAACAATTATAAGATGCCCAAATTCTACATAACTAGAATAGTCATCGAAAATGTATTGCTTATCCAAAGTTTCTACAATATGATAGGAAGAAAATTCTATATCATTTGGATGCACTGTTTTCAAAGACACCAACCTAAAGTAGTTTCCTTTTCCACCTACTTCATATATATTGTCTTTTATATGTACGACATTATACTATTTGGTAGTGCTACAGACGTTAAACCTGTCATTACTACCAATCATTCGTAAAAAAAATATAGTATTTTTTTCACAATCTATCCACAACACATTGAGACTCTCAAAGTGTTAGAAAAGTTAATAAAAAAAATTGGCATAAGGATGATGTATGCAACACTTACTATTAATCAAATTTATGTGAAATGCTAGTAGCATATTGAATATCATCCCAAGAAAACTAGGCCAAAGGGGTCACAAGTAAGGGATACTTATGTATGGTCATGAAAACATCACTGTACAACAAATGAAACCAACATTTTATAATTAATATAAATTAAAACAATAAATATAAATTAATATATGAACAATCTTGCTCATGAAATGCTCATGGATCCCTTAAAAAATAATCAAGCAATCTGAAATCATTAGTTTGATTCATTCCGAGCTCATAGTAGTTGTTCAAATAGTCTTGCAAAATAAACGTAATATTATTATGGATAAACTGAAGATCCAGTCTCATATTCCCATCACATAATCTTGTGATTTTCCCTCTACCGTTCACCACTACTACATTATCCATACAAAATCGATCTTCTAACTTCTTTGCTCGTACGAAGTATTGAATAGTTTCAAACATGTCACCCGATAGGAAATATCAACTAAATAAAAATACATAAAATAAAAAAAAAACATTAAAAGTAAGTAAAATGTTTATTACCAAAATACCGTAAAATTGATATCAATTCTTGATTAAGGTTTATGTTCGATTACAAGTTGGTGTTGTTGGATCTAATCATGTAGGCTAATGTGGTGCTCAAAAACAATTATAAGATGCCCAAATTCTACATAACTAGAATAGTCATCGAAAACGTATTGCTTATCCAAAGTTTCTGCAATATCATAGGAACAAAATTCTATATCATTTGGATGCACTGTTTTCAAAGACACCAACCTAAAGTAGTTTCCTTTTCCACCTACTTCATATATATTGTCTTTTATATGTACGACATTATACTATTTGGTAGTGCTACAGACCTTAAACCTGTCATTACTACCAATCATTCGTAAAAAAAATATAGTATTTTTTTCACAGTCTATCCACAACACATTGAGACTCTCAAAGTGTTAGAAGAGTTAATAAAAAAAATTGGCATAAGGATGATGTATGCAACACTTACTATTAATCAAATTTATGTGAAATGCTAGTAGCATATTGAATATCATCCCAAGAAAACTAGGCCAAAGGGGTCACAAGTAAGGGATACTTATGTATGGTCATGAAAACATCACTGTACAACAAATGAAACCAACATTTTATAATTAATATAAATTAAAACAATAAATATAAATTAATATATGAACAATCTTACTCATGAAATGCTCATGGATCCCTTAAAAAATAATCAAGCAATCTGAACTCATTAGTTTGATTCTTTCCGAGCTCATAGTAGTTGTTCAAATAGTCGTGCAAAATAAATGCAATATTATTATGGATAAACTGAAGATCGAGTCTCATATTGCCATCACATAATCTTGTGATTTTCCCTCTACCCTTCACCATTGCTACATTATCCATACAAAATCGATCTTCTAACTTCTTTGCTCGTACCAAGTATTGAATACTTTCAAACATGTCACCTGATAGGAAATATCAACTAAATAAAAATATATAAAATAAAAAAAAACATTAAAAGTAAGTAAAATGTTTATTACCAAAATACTATAAAATTGATATCAATTCTTGATTAAGGCTTATGTTCGATTACAAGTTGGTGTTGTTGGATCCAATCATGTAGGCTAATGTGGTGCTCAAAAACAATTATAAGATGTCCAAATTCTACATAACTACGATAGTCATCGAAAACGTACTGCTTATCCAAAGTTTCTGCAATATCATAGGATATAATTCTATATCATTTGGATGCACTGTTTTCAAAGACACTAACCTAAAGTAGTTTCCTATTCCATCTACTTCATATATATTGTCTTTTATATGTACGACATTATACTATTCGATAGTGCTACAGACGTTAAACCTGTCATTACTACCAATCATTCGTAAAAAAAATATAGTATTTTTTTCACAATCTATCCACAACACATTGAGACTCTCAAAGTGTTAGAAAAGTTAATAAAAAAATTGGCATAAGGATGATGTATGCAACACTTACTATTAATCAAATTTATGTGAAATGCTAGTAGCATATGGAATATCATCCCAAGAAAACTAGGCCAAAGGGGTCGTAAATAAGGGATACTCATGTATTGTCATGAAAACATCAGTGTACAACAAATGAAACCAACAATTAATAATTAATATAAATTAAAACAATAAATAAAAATTAATATATGAATAATCTTACTCATGAAATGCTCATGGATCCCATAAAAAATAATCAAGCAATCTGAAATCATTAGTTTGATTCATTTCGAGCTCATAGTAGTTGTTCAAATAGACGTGCAAAATAAACATAATATTATTATGGATAAACTGAAGATCGAGTCTCATATTGCCATCACATAGTCTTGTGATTTTCCCTCTACCGTTCACCACTACTACATTATCCATACAAAATCGATCTTCTAACTTCTTTGCTCGTACCAAGTATTGAATACTTTCAAACATGTCATCTGATAGGAAATATCAACTAAATAAAAATATAAAAAAAAACATTAAAAGTAAGTAAAATGTTTATTACCAAAATACTATAAAATTGATATCAATTCTTGATTAAGGTTTATGTTCGATTACAAGTTGGTGTTGTTGGATCCAATCATGTAGGCTAATGTGGTGCTCAAAAACAATTATAAGATGTCCAAATTCTACATAACTACGATAGTCATCGAAAACGTACTGCTTATCCAAAGTTTCTGCAATATCATAGGAGCAAAATTCTATATCATTTGGATGCACTGTTTTCAAACTCACCAACCTAAAGTAGTTTCCTTTTCCATCTACTTCATATATATTGTCTTTTATATGTACGACATTATACTATTTGTTAGTGCTACAGACGTTAAACCTGTCATTACTACCAATCATTCCTAAAAAAAATATAGTATTTTTTTCACCATCTATCCACAACACATTGAGACTCTCAAAGTGTTAGAAAAGTTAATAAAAAAAATTGGCATAAGGATGATGTATGCAACACTTACTATTAATCAAATTTATGTGAAATGCTAGTAGCATATGGAATATCATCCCAAGAAAACTAGGCCAAAGGGGTCATAAATAAGGGATACTCATGTATGGTCATGAAAACATCAGTGTACAACAAATGAAACCAACAATTAATAATTAATATAAATTAAAACAATAAATAAAAATTAATATATGAATAATCTTACTCATGAAATGCTCATGGATCCCATAAAAAATAATCAAGCAATCTGAAATCATTAGTTTGATTCATTTCGAGCTCATAGTAGTTGTTCAAATAGACGTGCAAAATAAACGTAATATTATTATGGATAAACTGAAGATCGAGTCTCATATTGCCATCACATAGTCTTGTGATTTTCCCTCTACCGTTCACCACTACTACATTATCCATACAAAATCGATCTTCTAACTTCTTTGCTCGTACCAAGTATTGAATACTTTCAAACATGTCATCTGATAGGAAATATCAACTAAATAAAAATATAAAAAAAAACATTAAAAGTAAGTAAAATGTTTATTACCAAAATACCGTAAAATTGATATCAATTCTTCATTAAGGTTTATGTTCGATTACAAGTTGGTGTTGTTGGATCCAATCATGTAGGCTAATGTGGTGCTCAAAAACAATTATAAGATGTCCAAATTCTACATAACTACGATAGTCATCGAAAACGTACTGCTTATCCAAAGTTTCTGCAATATCATAGGAACAAAATTCTATATCATTTGGATGCACTGTTTTCAAACTCACCAACCTAAAGTAGTTTCCTTTTCCATCTACTTCATATATATTGTCCTTTATATGTACGACATTATACTATTTGTTAGTGCTACAGACGTTAAACCTGTCATTACTACCAATCATTCGTAAAAAAAATATAGTATTTTTTTAACAATCTATCCACAACACATTGAGACTCTCAAAGTGTTAGAAAAGTTAATAAAAAAATTGGCATAAGGATGATGTATGCAACACTTACTATTAATCAAGTTTATGTGAAATGCTAGTAGCATATGGAATATCATCCCAAGAAAACTAGGCCAAAGGGGTCATAAATAAGGGATACTCATGTATGGTCATGAAAACATCAGTGTACAACAAATGAAACCAACAATTAATAATTAATAGAAATTAAAACAATAAATAAAAATTAATATATGAATAATCTTACTCATGAAATGCTCATGGATCCCATAAAAAATAATCAAGCAATCTGAAATCATTAGTTTGATTCATTTGAAGCTCATAGTAGTTGTTCAAATAGTCGTGCAAAATAAACGTAATATTATTATGTATAAACTGAAGATCCAGTCTCATATTCCCATCACATAATCTTGTGATTTTCCTTCTACCGTTCACCACTACTACATTATCCATACAAAATCGATCTTCTAACTTCTTTGCTCGTACGAAGTATTGAATAGTTTCAAACATGTCACCCGATAGGAAATATCAACTAAATAAAAATACATAAAATAAAAAAAAAACATTAAAAGTAAGTAAAATGTTTATTACCAAAATACCGTAAAATTGATATCAATTCTTGATTAAGGTTTATGTTCGATTACAAGTTGGTGTTGTTGGATCTAATCATGTAGGCTAATGTGGTGCTAAAAAACAATTATAAGATGCCCAAATTCTACATAACTAGAATAGTCATCGAAAACGTATTGCTTATCCAAAGTTTCTGCAATATCATAGGAACAAAATTCTATATCATTTGGATGCACTGTTTTCAAAGACACCAACCTAAAGTAGTTTCCTTTTCCACCTACTTCATATATATTGTCTTTTATATGTACGACATTATACTATTTGGTAGTGCTACAGACGTTAAACCTGTCATTACTACCAATCATTCGTAAAAAAAATATAGTATTTTTTTCACAATCTATCCACAACACATTGAGACTCTCAAAGAGTTAGAAAAGTTAATAAAAAAAATTGGCATAAGGATGATGTATGCAACACTTACTATTAATCAAATTTATGTGAAATGCTAGTAGCATATTGAATATCATCCCAAGAAAACTAGGCCAAAGGGGTCACAAGTAAGGGATACTTATGTATGGTCATGAAAACATCACTGTACAACAAATGAAACCAACATTTTATAATTAATATAAATTAAAACAATAAATATAAATCTCATAGTAGTTGTTCAAATAGTCATGCAAAATAAATGCAATATTATTATGGATAAACTGAAGATCGAGTCTCATATTGCCATCACATAATCTTGTGATTTTCCCTCTACCCTTCACCACTGCTACATTATCCATACAAAATCGATCTTCTAACTTCTTTCCTCGTACCAAGTATTGAATACTTTCAAACATGTCACCTGATAGGAAATATCAACTAAATAAAAATATATAAAATAAAAAAAAACATTAAAAGTAAGTAAAATGTTTATTACCAAAATACTATAAAATTGATATCAATTCTTGATTAAGGTTTATGTTCGATTACAAGTTGGTGTTGTTGGATCCAATCATGTAGGCTAATGTGGTGCTCAAAAACAATTATAAGATGTCCAAATTCTACATAACTACGATAGTTATCGAAAACGTACTGCTTATCCAAAGTTTTTGCAATATCATAGGAACAAAATTCTATATCATTTGGATGCACTGTTTTCAAACTCACCAACCTAAAGTAGTTTCCTTTTCCACCTACTTCATATATATTGTCTTTTATATGTACGATATTATACTATTTGTTAGTGCTACAGACGTTAAACCTGTCATTACTACCAATCATTCGTAAAAAAAATATAGTATTTTTTTCACAATCTATCCACAACACATTGAGACTCTCAAAGTGTTAGAAAAGTTAATAAAAAAATTGGCATAAGGATGATGTATGCAACACTTACTATTAATCAAATTTATGTGAAATGCTAGTAGCATATGGAATATCATCCCAAGAAAACTAGGCCAAAGGGGTCATAAATAAGGGATACTCATGTATGGTCATGAAAACATCAGTGTACAACAAATGAAACCAACAATTAATAATTAATATAAATTAAAACAATAAATAAAAATTAATATATGAATAATCTTACTCATGAAATGCTCATGGATCCCTTAAAAAATAATCAAGCAATCTGAAATCAATAGTTTGATTCATTTCGAGCTCATAGTAGTTGTTCAAATAGTCGTGCAAAATAAACGTAATATTATTATGGATAAACTGAAGATCCAGTCTCATATTCCCATCACATAATCTGATGATTTTCCCTCTACCGTTCACCACTACTACATTATCCATACAAAATCGATCTTCTAACTTCTTTGCTCGTACGAAGTATTGAATAGTTTCAAACATGTCACCCGATAGGAAATATCAACTAAATAAAAATACATAAAATAAAAAAAAGACATTAAAAGTAAGTAAAATGTTTATTACCAAAATACCGTAAAATTGATATCAATTCTTGATTAAGGTTTATGTTCGATTACAACTTGGTGTTGTTGGATCTAATCATGTAGGCTAATGTGCTGCTCAAAACCAATTATAAGATGCCCAAATTCTACATAACTAGAATAGTCATCGAAAACGTATTGCTTATCCAAAGTTTCTGCAATATCATAGGAACAAAATTCTATATCATTTGGATGCACTGTTTTCAAAGACACCAACCTAAAGTAGTTTCCTTTTCCACCTACTTCATATATATTGTCTTTTATATGTACGACATTATACTATTTGGTAGTGGTACAGACGTTAAACCTGTCATTACTACCAATCATTCGTAAAAAAAATATAGTATTTTTTTCACAATCTATCCACAACACATTGAGACTCTCAAAGTGTTAGAAAAGTTAATAAAAAAAATTGGCATAAGGATGATGTATGCAACACTTACTATTAATCAAATATATGTGAAATGCTAGTAGCATATTGAATATCATCCCAAGAAAACTAGGCCAAAGGGGTCACAAGTAAGGGATACTTATGTATGGTCATGAAAACATCACTGTACAACAAATGAAACCAACATTTTATAACTAATATAAATTAAAACAATAAATATAAATTAATATATGAACAATCTTACTCATGAAATGCTCATGGATCCCTTAAAAAATAATCAAGCAATCTGAAATCATTAGTTTGATTCATTCCGAGCTCATAGTAGTTGTTCAAATAGTCGTGCAAAATAAACGTAATATTATTATGGATAAACTGAAGATCCAGTCTCATATTCCCATCACATAATCTTGTGATTTTCCCTCTACCGTTCACCACTACTACATTATCCATACAAAATCGATCTTCTAACTTCTTTGCTCGTACGAAGTATTGAATAGTTTCAAACATGTCACCCGATAGGAAATATCAACTAAATAAAAATACATAAAATAAAAAAAAAAACATTAAAAGTAAGTAAAATGTTTATTACCAAAATACCGTAAAATTGATATCAATTTTTGATTAAGGTTTATGTTCGATTACAAGTTGGTGTTGTTGGATCCAATCATGTAGGCTAATGTGGTGCTCAAAAACAATTATAAGATGTCCAAATTCTACATAACTACGATAGTCATCGAAAACGTACAGCTTATCCAAAGTTTCTGCAATATCATAGGAACAAAATTCTATATCATTTGGATGCACTGTTTTCAAAGACACCAACCTAAAGTAGTTTCCTTTTCCACCTACTTCATATATATTGTCTTTTATATGTACGACATTATACTATTTGGTAGTGCTACAGACGTTAAACCTGTCATTACTACCAATCATTCGTAAAAAAAATATAGTATTTTTTTCACAATCTATCCACAACACATTGAGACTCTCAAAGTGTTAGAAAAGTTAATAAAAAAAATTGGCATAAGGATGATGTATGCAACACTTACTATTAATCAAATTTATGTGAAATGCTAGTAGCATATGGAATATCATCCCAAGAAAACTAGGCCAAAGGGGTCGTAAATAAGGGATAGTTATGTATGGTCATGAAAACATCACTGTACAACAAATGAAACCAACATTTTATAATTAATATAAATTAAAACAATAAATATAAATTAATATAAGAACAATCTTACTCATGAAATGCTCATGGATCCCTTAAAAAATAATCAAGCAATCTGAAATCATTAGTTTGATTCATTTCGAGCTCATAGTAGTTGTGCAAATAGTGGTGCAAAATAAATGCAATATTATTATGGATAAACTGAAGATCGAGTCTCATATTGCCATCACATAATCTTGTGATTTTCCCTCTACCGTTCACCACCGCTACATTATCCAAACAAAATCGGTCTTCTAACTTCTTTGCTCGTACCAAGTATTGAATAGTTTCAAACATGTCACCTGATAGGAAATATGAACTAAATAAAAATATATAAAATAAAAAAAAAACATTAAAAGTAAGTAAAATGTTTATTACCAAAATACTATAAAATTGATATCAATTCTTGATTAAGGTTTATGTTCGATTACAAGTTGGTGTTGTTGGATCCAATCATGTAGGCTAATGTGGTGCTCAAAAACAATTATAAGATGTCCAAATTCTACATAACTACGATAGTCATCGAAAACGTACTGCTTATCCAAAGTTTCTGCAATATCATAGGAACAAAATTCTATATCATTTGGATGCACTGTTTTCAAACTCACCAACCTAAAGTAGTTTTCTTTTCCATTTACTTCATATATATTGTCGTTTATATGTACGACATTATACTATTTGTTAGTGCTACAGACGTTAAACCTGTCATTACTACCAATCATTCGTAAAAAAAATATAGTATTTTTTTCACAATCTATCCACAACACATTGAGACTCTCAAAGTGTTAGAAAAGTTAATAAAAAAAATTCGCATAAGGATGATGTATGCAACACTTACTATTAATCAAATTTATGTGAAATGCTAGTAGCATATTGAATATCATCCCAAGAAAACTAGGCCAAAGGGGTCACAAGTAAGGGATACTTATGTATGGTCATGAAAACATCACTGTACAACAAATGAAACCAACATTTTATAATTAATATAAATTAAAACAATAAATATAAATTAATATATGAACAATCTTACTCATGAAATGCTCATGGATCCCTTAAAAAATAATCAAGCAATCTGAAATCATTAGTTTGATTCATTCCGAGCTCATAGTAGTTGTTCAAATAGTCGTGCAAAATAAATGCAATATTATTATGGATAAACTGAAGATCGAGTCTCATATTGCCATCACATAATCTTGTGATTTTCCCTCTACCGTTCACCACTGCTACATTATCCATACAAAATCGATCTTCTAACTTCTTTGCTCGTACCAAGTATTGAATACTTTCAAACATGTCACCGGATAGGAAATATCAACTAAATAAAAATATATAAAATACAAAAAAACATTAAAAGTAAGTAAAATGTTTATTACCAAAATACTATAAAATTGATATCAATTTTTGATTAAGGTTTATGTTCGATTACAAGTTGGTGTTGTTGGATCCAATCATGTAGGCTAATGTGGTGCTCAAAAACAATTATAAGATGTCCAAATTGTACATAACTACGATAGTTATCGAAAACGTACTGCTTATCCAAAGTTTTTGCAATATCATAGGAACAAAATTCTATATCATTTGGATGCACTGTTTTCAAACTCACCAACCTAAAGTAGTTTCCTTTTCCACCTACTTCATATATATTGTCTTTTATATGTACGACATTATACCATTTGTTAGTGCTACAGACGTTAAACCTTTCATTACTACCAATCATTCATAAAAAAAATATAGTATTTTTTTCACAATCTATCCACAACACATTGAGACTCTCAAAGTGTTAGAAAAGTTAATAAAAAAATTGGCATAAGGATGATGTATGCAACACTTACTATTAATCAAATTTATGTGAAATGCTAGTAGCATATGGAATATCATCCCAAGAAAACTAGGCCAAAGGGGTCATAAATAAGGGATACTCATGTATGGTCATGAAAACATCAGTGTACAACAAATGAAACCAACAATTAATAATTAATATAAATTAAAACAATAAATAAAAATTAATATATGAATAATCTTACTCATGAAATGCTCATGGATCCCATAAAAAATAATCAAGCAATCTGAAATCAATAGTTTGATTCATTTCGAGCTCATAGTAGTTGTTCAAATAGTCGTGCAAAATAAACGTAATATTATTATGGATCAACTGAAGATCCAGTCTCATATTCCCATCACATAATCTGGTGATTTTCCCTCTACCGTTCACCACTACTACATTATCCATACAAAATCGATCTTCTAACTTCTTTGCTCGTACGAAGTATTGAATAGTTTCAAACATGTCACCCGATTGGAAATATCAACTAAATAAAAATACATAAAATAAAAAAAAGACATTAAAAGTAAGTAAAATGTTTATTACCAAAATACCGTAAAATTGATATCAATTATTGATTAAGGTTTATGTTCGATTACAAGTTGGTGTTGTTGGATCTAATCATGTAGGCTAATGTGCTGCTCAAAACCAATTATAAGATGCCCAAATTCTACATAACTAGAATAGTCATCGAAAACGTATTGCTTATCCAAAGTTTCTGCAATATCATAGGAACAAAATTCTATATCATTTGGATGCACTCTTTTCAAAGACACCAACCTAAAGTAGTTTCGTTTTCCACCTACTTCATATATATTGTCTTTTATATGTACGACATTATACTATTTGGTAGTGCTACAGACGTTAAACCTGTCATTACTACCAATCATTCGTAAAAAAAATATAGTATTTTTTTCACAATCTATCCACAACACATTGAGACTCTCAAAGTGTTAGAAAAGTTAATAAAAAAAATTGGCATAAGGATGATGTATGCAACACTTACTATTAATCAAATTTATGTGAAATGCTAGTAGCATATGGAATATCATCCCAAGAAAACTAGGCCAAAGGGGTCGTAAATAAGGGATACTTATGTATGGTCATGAAAACATCACTGTACAACAAATGAAACCAACATTTTATAATTAATATAAATTAAAACAATAAATATAAATTAATATAAGAACAATCTTACTCATGAAATGCTCATGGATCCCTTAAAAAATAATCAAGCAATCTGAAATCATTAGTTTGATTCATTCCGAGCTCATAGTAGTTGTTCAAATAGTCGTGCAAAATAAATGCAATATTATTATGGATAAACTGAAGATCGAGTCTCATATTGCCATCACATAATCTTGTGATTTTCCCTCTACCGTTCACCACTGCAACATTATCCATACAAAATCGATCTTCTAACTTCTTTGCTCGTACCAAGTATTGAATACGTTCAAACATGTCACCGGATAGGAAATATCAACTAAATAAAAATATATAAAATAAAAAAAAACATTAAAAGTAAGTAAAATGTTTATTACCAAAATACTATAAAATTGATATCAATTTTTGATTAAGGTTTATGTTCGATTACAAGTTGGTGTTGTTGGATCCAATCATGTAGGCTAATGTGGTGCTCAAAAACAATTATAAGATGTCCAAATTCTATATAACTACGATAGTCATCGAAAACGTACTGCTTATCCAAAGTTTCTGCAATATCATAGGAACAAAATTCTATATCATTTGGATGCACTGTTTTCAAACTCACCAACCTAAAGTAGTTTCCTTTTCCATCTACTTCATATATATTGTCTTTTATATGTACGACATTATACTATTTGTTAGTGCTACAGACGTTAAACCTGTCATTACTACCAATCATTCGTAAAAAAAATATAGTATTTTTTTCACAATCTATCCACAACACATTGAGACTTTCAAAGTGTTAGAAAAGTTAATTAAAAAAATTGGCATAAGGATGATGTATGCAACACTTACTATTAATCAAATTTATGTGAAATGCTAGTAGCATATGGAATATCATCCCAAGAAAACTAGGCCAAAGGGGTCATAAATAAGGGATACTCATGTATGGTCATGAAAACATCAGTGTACAACAAATGAAACCAACAATTAATAATTAATATAAATTAAAACAATAAATAAAAATTAATATATGAAAATCTTACTCATGAAATGCTCATGGATCCCATAAAAAATAATCAAGCAATCTGAAATCATTAGTTTGATTCATTTCGAGCTCATAGTAGTTGTTCAAATAGTCGTGCAAAATAAACGTAATATTATTATGGATAAACTGAAGATCCAGTCTCATATTCCCATCACATAATCTTGTGATTTTCCCTCTACCGTTCACCACTACTACATTATCCATACAAAATCGATCTTCTAACTTCTTTGCTCGTACCAAGTATTGAATACTTTCAAACATGTCACCGGATAGGAAATATCAACTAAATAAAAATATATAAAATAAAAAAAAACATTAAAAGTAAGTAAAATGTTTATTACCAAAATACCGTAAAATTGATATCAATTCTTGATTAAGGTTTATGTTCGATTACAAGTTGGTGTTGTTGGATCTAATCATGTAGGCTAATGTGGTGCTCAAAAACAATTATAAGATGCCCAAATTCTACATAACTAGAATAGTCATCGAAAATGTATTGCTTATCCAAAGTTTCTACAATATGATAGGAAGAAAATTCTATATCATTTGGATGCACTGTTTTCAAAGACACCAACCTAAAGTAGTTTCCTTTTCCACCTACTTCATATATATTGTCTTTTATATGTACGACATTATACTATTTGGTAGTGCTACAGACGTTAAACCTGTCATTACTACCAATCATTCGTAAAAAAAATATAGTATTTTTTTCACAATCTATCCACAACACATTGAGACTCTCAAAGTGTTAGAAAAGTTAATAAAAAAAATTGGCATAAGGATGATGTATGCAACACTTACTATTAATCAAATTTATGTGAAATGCTAGTAGCATATTGAATATCATCCCAAGAAAACTAGGCCAAAGGGGTCACAAGTAAGGGATACTTATGTATGGTCATGAAAACATCACTGTACAACAAATGAAACCAACATTTTATAATTAATATAAATTAAAACAATAAATATAAATTAATATATGAACAATCTTGCTCATGAAATGCTCATGGATCCCTTAAAAAATAATCAAGCAATCTGAAATCATTAGTTTGATTCATTCCGAGCTCATAGTAGTTGTTCAAATAGTCTTGCAAAATAAACGTAATATTATTATGGATAAACTGAAGATCCAGTCTCATATTCCCATCACATAATCTTGTGATTTTCCCTCTACCGTTCACCACTACTACATTATCCATACAAAATCGATCTTCTAACTTCTTTGCTCGTACGAAGTATTGAATAGTTTCAAACATGTCACCCGATAGGAAATATCAACTAAATAAAAATACATAAAATAAAAAAAAAACATTAAAAGTAAGTAAAATGTTTATTACCAAAATACCGTAAAATTGATATCAATTCTTGATTAAGGTTTATGTTCGATTACAAGTTGGTGTTGTTGGATCTAATCATGTAGGCTAATGTGGTGCTCAAAAACAATTATAAGATGCCCAAATTCTACATAACTAGAATAGTCATCGAAAACGTATTGCTTATCCAAAGTTTCTGCAATATCATAGGAACAAAATTCTATATCATTTGGATGCACTGTTTTCAAAGACACCAACCTAAAGTAGTTTCCTTTTCCACCTACTTCATATATATTGTCTTTTATATGTACGACATTATACTATTTGGTAGTGCTACAGACCTTAAACCTGTCATTACTACCAATCATTCGTAAAAAAAATATAGTATTTTTTTCACAATCTATCCACAACACATTGAGACTCTCAAAGAGTTAGAAAAGTTAATAAAAAAAATTGGCATAAGGATGATGTATGCAACACTTACTATTAATCAAATTTATGTGAAATGCTAGTAGCATATTGAATATCATCCCAAGAAAACTAGGCCAAAGGGGTCACAAGTAAGGGATACTTATGTATGGTCATGAAAACATCACTGTACAACAAATGAAACCAACATTTTATAATTAATATAAATTAAAACAATAAATATAAATTAATATATGAACAATCTTGCTCATGAAATGCTCATGGATCCCTTAAAAAATAATCAAGCAATCTGAAATCATTAGTTTGATTCATTCCGAGCTCATAGTAGTTGTTCAAATAGTCTTGCAAAATAAACGTAATATTATTATGGATAAACTGAAGATCCAGTCTCATATTCCCATCACATAATCTTGTGATTTTCCCTCTACCGTTCACCACTACTACATTATCCATACAAAATCGATCTTCTAACTTCTTTGCTCGTACGAAGTATTGAATAGTTTCAAACATGTCACCCGATAGGAAATATCAACTAAATAAAAATACATAAAATAAAAAAAAAACATTAAAAGTAAGTAAAATGTTTATTACCAAAATACCGTAAAATTGATATCAATTCTTGATTAAGGTTTATGTTCGATTACAAGTTGGTGTTGTTGGATCTAATCATGTAGGCTAATGTGGTGCTCAAAAACAATTATAAGATGCCCAAATTCTACATAACTAGAATAGTCATCGAAAACGTATTGCTTATCCAAAGTTTCTGCAATATCATAGGAACAAAATTCTATATCATTTGGATGCACTGTTTTCAAAGACACCAACCTAAAGTAGTTTCCTTTTCCACCTACTTCATATATATTGTCTTTTATATGTACGACATTATACTATTTGGTAGTGCTACAGACCTTAAACCTGTCATTACTACCAATCATTCGTAAAAAAAATATAGTATTTTTTTCACAGTCTATCCACAACACATTGAGACTCTCAAAGTGTTAGAAGAGTTAATAAAAAAAATTGGCATAAGGATGATGTATGCAACACTTACTATTAATCAAATTTATGTGAAATGCTAGTAGCATATTGAATATCATCCCAAGAAAACTAGGCCAAAGGGGTCACAAGTAAGGGATACTTATGTATGGTCATGAAAACATCACTGTACAACAAATGAAACCAACATTTTATAATTAATATAAATTAAAACAATAAATATAAATTAATATATGAACAATCTTACTCATGAAATGCTCATGGATCCCTTAAAAAATAATCAAGCAATCTGAACTCATTAGTTTGATTCTTTCCGAGCTCATAGTAGTTGTTCAAATAGTCGTGCAAAATAAATGCAATATTATTATGGATAAACTGAAGATCGAGTCTCATATTGCCATCACATAATCTTGTGATTTTCCCTCTACCCTTCACCATTGCTACATTATCCATACAAAATCGATCTTCTAACTTCTTTGCTCGTACCAAGTATTGAATACTTTCAAACATGTCACCTGATAGGAAATATCAACTAAATAAAAATATATAAAATAAAAAAAAACATTAAAAGTAAGTAAAATGTTTATTACCAAAATACTATAAAATTGATATCAATTCTTGATTAAGGCTTATGTTCGATTACAAGTTGGTGTTGTTGGATCCAATCATGTAGGCTAATGTGGTGCTCAAAAACAATTATAAGATGTCCAAATTCTACATAACTACGATAGTCATCGAAAACGTACTGCTTATCCAAAGTTTCTGCAATATCATAGGATATAATTCTATATCATTTGGATGCACTGTTTTCAAAGACACTAACCTAAAGTAGTTTCCTATTCCATCTACTTCATATATATTGTCTTTTATATGTACGACATTATACTATTCGATAGTGCTACAGACGTTAAACCTGTCATTACTACCAATCATTCGTAAAAAAAATATAGTATTTTTTTCACAATCTATCCACAACACATTGAGACTCTCAAAGTGTTAGAAAAGTTAATAAAAAAATTGGCATAAGGATGATGTATGCAACACTTACTATTAATCAAATTTATGTGAAATGCTAGTAGCATATGGAATATCATCCCAAGAAAACTAGGCCAACGGGGTCGTAAATAAGGGATACTCATGTATTGTCATGAAAACATCAGTGTACAACAAATGAAACCAACAATTAATAATTAATATAAATTAAAACAATAAATAAAAATTAATATATGAATAATCTTACTCATGAAATGCTCATGGATCCCATAAAAAATAATCAAGCAATCTGAAATCATTAGTTTGATTCATTTCGAGCTCATAGTAGTTGTTCAAATAGACGTGCAAAATAAACATAATATTATTATGGATAAACTGAAGATCGAGTCTCATATTGCCATCACATAGTCTTGTGATTTTCCCTCTACCGTTCACCACTACTACATTATCCATACAAAATCGATCTTCTAACTTCTTTGCTCGTACCAAGTATTGAATACTTTCAAACATGTCATCTGATAGGAAATATCAACTAAATAAAAATATAAAAAAAAACATTAAAAGTAAGTAAAATGTTTATTACCAAAATACTATAAAATTGATATCAATTCTTGATTAAGGTTTATGTTCGATTACAAGTTGGTGTTGTTGGATCCAATCATGTAGGCTAATGTGGTGCTCAAAAACAATTATAAGATGTCCAAATTCTACATAACTACGATAGTCATCGAAAACGTACTGCTTATCCAAAGTTTCTGCAATATCATAGGAGCAAAATTCTATATCATTTGGATGCACTGTTTTCAAACTCACCAACCTAAAGTAGTTTCCTTTTCCATCTACTTCATATATATTGTCTTTTATATGTACGACATTATACTATTTGTTAGTGCTACAGACGTTAAACCTGTCATTACTACCAATCATTCCTAAAAAAAATATAGTATTTTTTTCACCATCTATCCACAACACATTGAGACTCTCAAAGTGTTAGAAAAGTTAATAAAAAAAATTGGCATAAGGATGATGTATGCAACACTTACTATTAATCAAATTTATGTGAAATGCTAGTAGCATATGGAATATCATCCCAAGAAAACTAGGCCAAAGGGGTCATAAATAAGGGATACTCATGTATGGTCATGAAAACATCAGTGTACAACAAATGAAACCAACAATTAATAATTAATATAAATTAAAACAATAAATAAAAATTAATATATGAATAATCTTACTCATGAAATGCTCATGGATCCCATAAAAAATAATCAAGCAATCTGAAATCATTAGTTTGATTCATTTCGAGCTCATAGTAGTTGTTCAAATAGACGTGCAAAATAAACGTAATATTATTATGGATAAACTGAAGATCGAGTCTCATATTGCCATCACATAGTCTTGTGATTTTCCCTCTACCGTTCACCACTACTACATTATCCATACAAAATCGATCTTCTAACTTCTTTGCTCGTACCAAGTATTGAATACTTTCAAACATGTCATCTGATAGGAAATATCAACTAAATAAAAATATAAAAAAAAACATTAAAAGTAAGTAAAATGTTTATTACCAAAATACTATAAAATTGATATCAATTCTTCATTAAGGTTTATGTTCGATTACAAGTTGGTGTTGTTGGATCCAATCATGTAGGCTAATGTGGTGCTCAAAAACAATTATAAGATGTCCAAATTCTACATAACTACGATAGTCATCGAAAATGTACTGCTTATCCAAAGTTTCTGCAATATCATAGGAGCAAAATTCTATATCATTTGGATGCACTGTTTTCAAACTCACCAACCTAAAGTAGTTTCCTTTTCCATCTACTTCATATATATTGTCTTTTATATGTACGACATTATACTATTTGTTAGTGCTACAGACGTTAAACCTGTCATTACTACCAATCATTCCTAAAAAAAATATAGTATTTTTTTCACAATCTATCCACAACACATTGAGACTCTCAAAGTGTTAGAAAAGTTAATAAAAAAAAATTGGCATAAGGATGATGTATGCAACACTTACTATTAATCAAATTTATGTGAAATGCTAGTAGCATATGGAATATCATCCCAAGAAAACTAGGCCAAAGGGGTCATAAATAAGGGATACTCATGTATGGTCATGAAAACATCAGTGTACAACAAATGAAACCATTAATTAATAATTAATATAAATTAAAACAATAAATAAAAATTAATATATGAATAATCTTACTCATGAAATGCTCATGGATCCCTTAAAAAATAATCAAGCAATCTGAACTCATTAGTTTGATTCTTTCCGAGCTCATAGTAGTTGTTCAAATAGTCGTGCAAAATAAATGCAATATTATTATGGATAAACTGAAGATCGAGTCTCATATTGCCATCACATAATCTTGTGATTTTCCCTCTACCCTTCACCATTGCTACATTATCCATACAAAATCGATCTTCTAACTTCTTTGCTCGTACCAAGTATTGAATACTTTCAAACATGTCACCTGATAGGAAATATCAACTAAATAAAAATATATAAAATAAAAAAAAACATTAAAAGTAAGTAAAATGTTTATTACCAAAATACTATAAAATTGATATCAATTCTTGATTAAGGCTTATGTTCGATTACAAGTTGGTGTTGTTGGATCCAATCATGTAGGCTAATGTGGTGCTCAAAAACAATTATAAGATGTCCAAATTCTACATAACTACGATAGTCATCGAAAACGTACTGCTTATCCAAAGTTTCTGCAATATCATAGGATATAATTCTATATCATTTGGATGCACTGTTTTCAAAGACACTAACCTAAAGTAGTTTCCTATTCCATCTACTTCATATATATTGTCTTTTATATGTACGACATTATACTATTCGATAGTGCTACAGACGTTAAACCTGTCATTACTACCAATCATTCGTAAAAAAAATATAGTATTTTTTTCACAATCTATCCACAACACATTGAGACTCTCAAAGTGCTAGAAAAGTTAATAAAAAAAATTGGCATAAGGATGATGTATGCAACACTTACTATTAATCAAATTTATGTGAAATGCTAGTAGCATATTGAATATCATCCCAAGAAAACTAGGCCAAAGGGGTCACAAGTAAGGGATACTTATGTATGGTCATGAAAACATCACTGTACAACAAATGAAACCAACATTTTATAATTAATATAAATTAAAACAATAAATATAAATTAATATATGAACAATCTTACTCATGAAATGCTCATGGATCCCTTAAAAAATAATCAAGCAATCTGAAATCATTAGTTTGATTCATTCCGAGCTCATAGTAGTTGTTCAAATAGTCGTGCAAAATAAATGCAATATTATTATGGATAAACTGAAGATCGAGTCTCATATTGCCATCACATAATCTTGTGATTTTCCCTCTACCGTTCACCACTGCTACATTATCCATACAAAATCGATCTTCTAACTTCTTTACTCGTACCAAGTATTGAATACTTTCAAACATGTCACCGGATAGGAAATATCAACTAAATAAAAATATATAAAATAAAAAAAAACATTAAAAGTAAGTAAAATGTTTATTACCAAAATACTATAAAATTGATATCAATTTTTGATTAAGGTTTATGTTCGATTACAAGTTGGTGTTGTTGGATCCAATCATGTAGGCTAATGTGGTGCTCAAAAACAATTATAAGATGTCCAAATTCTATATAACTACGATAGTCATCGAAAACGTACTGCTTATCCAAAGTTTCTGCAATATCATAGGAACAAAATTCTATATCATTTGGATGCACTGTTTTCAAACTCACCAACCTAAAGTAGTTTCCTTTTCCATCTACTTCATATATATTGTCTTTTATATGTACGACATTATACTATTTGTTAGTGCTACAGACGTTAAACCTGTCATTACTACCAATCATTCGTAAAAAAAATATAGTATTTTTTTCACAATCTATCCACAACACATTGAGACACTCAAAGTGTTAGAAAAGTTAATTAAAAAAATTGGCATAAGGATGATGCATGCAACACTTATTATTAATCAAATTTATGTGAAATGCTAGTAGCATATGGAATATCATCCCAAGAAAACTAGGCCAAAGGGGTCATAAATAAGGGATACTCATGTATGGTCATGAAAACATCAGTGTACAACAAATGAAACCAACAATTAATAATTAATATAAATTAAAACAATAAATAAAAATTAATATATGAATAATCTTACTCATGAAATGCTCATGGATCCCATAAAAAATAATCAAGCAATCTGAAATCATTAGTTTGATTCATTTCGAGCTCATAGTAGTTGTTCAAATAGTCGTGCAAAATAAACGTAATATTATTATGGACAAACTGAAGATCCAGTCTCATATTCCCATCACATAATCTTGTGATTTTCCCTCTACCGTTCACCACTGCAACATTATCCATACAAAATCGGTCTGCTAACTTCTTTGCTCGTACCAAGTATTGAATAGTTTCAAACATGTCGCCCGATAGGAAATATCAACTAAATAAAAGTACATAAAATAAAAAAAAGACATTAAAAGTAAGTAAAATGTTTATTACCAAAATACCGTAAAATTGATATCAATTCTTGATTAAGGTTTATGTTCGATTACAAGTTGGTGTTGTTGGATCTAATCATGTAGGCTAATGTGGTGCTCAAAAACAATTATAAGATGCCCAAATTCTACATAACTAGAATAGTCATCGAAAACGTATTGCTTATCCAAAGTTTCTACAATATCATAGGAACAAAATTCTATATCATTTGGATGCACTGTTTTCAAAGACACCAACCTAAAGTGGTTTCCTTTTCCACCTACTTCATATATATTGTCTTTTATATGTACGACATTATACTATTTGGTAGTGCTACAGACGTTAAACCTGTCATTACTACCAATCATTCGTAAAAAAAATATAGTATTTTTTTCACAATCTATCCACAACACATTGAGACTCTCAAAGTGTTAGAAAAGTTAATAAAAAAAATTGGCATAAGGATGATGTATGCAACACTTACTATTAATCAAATTTATGTGAAATGCTAGTAGCATATTGAATATCATCCCAAGAAAACTAGGCCAAAGGGGTCACAAGTAAGGGATACTTATGTATGGTCATGAAAACATCACTGTACAACAAATGAAACCAACATTTTATAATTAATATAAATTAAAACAATAAATATAAATTAATATATGAACAATCTTACTCATGAAATGCTCATGGATCCCTTAAAAAATAATCGAGCAATCTGAAATCATTAGTTTGATTCATTTCGAGCTCATAGTAGTTGTTCAAATAGTTGTGCAAAATAAATGCAATAATGTTATGGATAAACTGAAGATCCAGTCTCATATTGTCATCACATAATCTTGTGATTTTCCCTCTACCGTTCAGCACTACTACATTATCCATACAAAATCGGTCTTCTAACTTCTTTGCTCGTACCAAGTATTGAATAGTTTCAAACATGTCGCCCGATAGGAAATATCAACTAAATAAAAATATATAAAATAAAAAAAAACATTAAAAGTAAGTAAAATGTTTATTACCAAAATACCGTAAAATTGATATCAATTCTTGATTAAGGTTTATGTTCGATTACAAGTTGGTGTTGTTGGATCCAATCATGTAGGCTAATGTGGTGCTCAAAAACAATTATAAGATGTCCAAATTCTACATAACTACGATAGTCATCGAAAACGTACTGCTTATCCAAAGTTTCTGCAATATCATAGGAGAAAAATTCTATATCATTTGGATGCACTGTTTTCAAACTCACCAACCTAAAGTAGTTTCCTTTTCCATCTACTTCATATATATTGTATTTTATATGTACGACATTATACTATTTGTTAGTGCTACAGACGTTAAACCTGTCATTACTACCAATCATTCCTAAAAAAAATATAGTATTTTTTTCACAATCTATCCACAACACATTGAGACTCTCAAAGTGTTAGAAAAGTTAATAAAAAAAATTGGCATAAGGATGATGTATGCAACACTTACTATTAATCAAATTTATGTGAAATGCTAGTAGCATATGGAATATCATCCCAAGAAAACTAGGCCAAAGGGGTCGTAAATAAGGGATACTCATGTATTGTCATGAAAACATCAGTGTACAACAAATGAAACCAACAATTAATAATTAATATAAATTAAAACAATAAATAAAAATTAATATATGAATAATCTTACTCATGAAATGCTCATGGATCCCATAAAAAATAATCAAGCAATCTGAAATCATTAGTTTGATTCATTTCGAGCTCATAGTAGTTGTTCAAATAGACGTGCAAAATAAACATAATATTATTATGGATAAACTGAAGATCGAGTCTCATATTGCCATCACATAGTCTTGTGATTTTCCCTCTACCGTTCACCACTACTACATTATCCATACAAAATCGATCTTCTAACTTCTTTGCTCGTACCAAGTATTGAATACTTTCAAACATGTCATCTGATAGGAAATATCAACTAAATAAAAATATAAAAAAAAACATTAAAAGTAAGTAAAATGTTTATTACCAAAATACTATAAAATTGATATCAATTCTTGATTAAGGTTTATGTTCGATTACAAGTTGGTGTTGTTGGATCCAATCATGTAGGCTAATGTGGTGCTCAAAAACAATTATAAGATGTCCAAATTCTACATAACTACGATAGTCATCGAAAACGTACTGCTTATCCAAAGTTTCTGCAATATCATAGGAGCAAAATTCTATCATTTGGATGCACTGTTTTAAAACTCACCAACCTAAAGTAGTTTCCTTTTCCATCTACTTCATATATATTGTCTTTTATATGTACGACATTATACTATTTGTTAGTGCTACAGACGTTAAACCTGTCATTACTACCAATCATTCCTAAAAAAAATATAGTATTTTTTTCACCATCTATCCACAACACATTGAGACTCTCAAAGTGTTAGAAAAGTTAATAAAAAAAATTGGCATAAGGATGATGTATGCAACACTTACTATTAATCAAATTTATGTGAAATGCTAGTAGCATATGGAATATCATCCCAAGAAAACTAGGCCAAAGGGGTCATAAATAAGGGATACTCATGTATGGTCATGAAAACATCAGTGTACAACAAATGAAACCAACAATTAATAATTAATATAAATTAAAACAATAAATAAAAAATAATATATGAATAATCTTACTCATGAAATGCTCATGGATCCCATAAAAAATAATCAAGCAATCTGAAATCATTAGTTTGATTCATTTCGAGCTCATAGTAGTTGTTCAAATAGACGTGCAAAATAAACGTAATATTATTATGGATAAACTGAAGATCGAGTCTCATATTGCCATCACATAGTCTTGTGATTTTCCCTCTACCGTTCACCACTACTACATTATCCATACAAAATCGATCTTCTAACTTCTTTGCTCGTACCAAGTATTGAATACTTTCAAACATGTCATCTGATAGGAAATATCAACTAAATAAAAATATAAAAAAAAACATTAAAAGTAAGTAAAATGTTTATTACCAAAATACTATAAAATTGATATCAATTCTTCATTAAGGTTTATGTTCGATTACAAGTTGGTGTTGTTGGATCCAATCATGTAGGCTAATGTGGTGCTCAAAAACAATTATAAGATGTCCAAATTCTACATAACTACGATAGTCATCGAAAACGTACTGCTTATCCAAAGTTTCTGCAATATCATAGGAGCAAAATTCTATATCATTTGGATGCACTGTTTTCAAACTCACCAACCTAAAGTAGTTTCCTTTTCCATCTACTTCATATATATTGTCTTTTATATGTACGACATTATACTATTTGTTAGTGCTACAGACGTTAAACCTGTCATTACTACCAATCATTCCTAAAAAAAATATAGTATTTTTTTCACAATCTATCCACAACACATTGAGACTCTCAAAGTGTTAGAAAAGTTAATAAAAAAAAATTGGCATAAGGATGATGTATGCAACACTTACTATTAATCAAATTTATGTGAAATGCTAGTAGCATATGGAATATCATCCCAAGAAAACTAGGCCAAAGGGGTCATAAATAAGGGATACTCATGTATGGTCATGAAAACATCAGTGTACAACAAATGAAACCATTAATTAATAATTAATATAAATTAAAACAATAAATAAAAATTAATATATGAATAATCTTACTCATGAAATGCTCATCGATCCCATAAAAAATAATCAAGCAATCTGAAATCATTAGTTTGATTCATTTCGAGCTCATAGTAGTTGTTCAAATAGTCGTGCAAAATAAACGTAATATTATTATGGATAAACTGAAGATCCAGTCTCATATTCCCATCACATAATCTTGTGATTTTCCCTCTACCGTTCACCACTGCTACATTATCCATACAAAATCGGTCTTCTAACTTCTTTGCTCGTACCAAGTATTGAATAGTTTCAAACATGTCGCCCGATAGGAAATATCAACTAAATAAAAATACATAAAATAAAAAAAAGACATTAAAAGTAAGTAAAATGTTTATTACCAAAATACCGTAAAATTGATATCAATTCTTGATTAAGGTTTATGTTCGATTACAAGTTGGTGTTGTTGGATCTAATCATGTAGGCTAATGTGGTGCTCAAAAACAATTATAAGATGCCCAAATTCTACATAACTAGAATAGTCATCGAAAACGTATTGCTTATGCAAAGTTTCTACAATATCATAGGAACAAAATTCTATATCATTTGAATGCACTGTTTTCAAAGACACCAACCTAAAGTAGTTTCCTTTTCCACCTACTTCATATATATTGTCTTTTATATGTACGACATTATACTATTTGGTAGTGCTATAGACGTTAAACCTGTCATTACTACCAATCATTCGTAAAAAAAATATAGTATTTTTTTCACAATCTATCCACAACACATTGAGACTCTTAAAGTGTTAGAAAAGTTAATAAAAAAAATTGGCATAAGGATGATGTATGCAACATTTACTATTAATCAAATTTATGTGAAATGCTAGTAGCATATTGAATATCATCCCAAGAAAACTAGGCCAAAGGGGTCACAAGTAAGGGATACTTATGTATGGTCATGAAAACATCACTGTACAACAAATGAAACCAACATTTTATAATTAATATGAATTAAAACAATAAATATAAATTAATATATGAACAATCTTACTCATGAAATGCTCATGGATCCCTTAAAAAGTAATCAAGCAATCTGAAATCATTAGTTTGATTCTTTCCGAGCTCATAGTAGTTGTTCAAATAGTCATGCAAAATAAATGCAATATTATTATGGATAAACTGAATATCGAGTCTCATATTGCCATCACATAATCTTGTGATTTTCCCTCTACCCTTCACCACTGCTACATTATCCATACAAAATCGATCTTCTAACTTCTTTGCTCGTACCAAGTATTGAATACTTTCAAACATGTCACCTGATAGGAAATATCAACTAAATAAAAATATATAAAATAAAAAAAAACATTAAAAGTAAGTAAAATGTTTATTACCAAAATACTATAAAATTGATATCAATTCTTGATTAAGGTTTATGTTCGATTACAAGTTGGTGTTGTTGGATCCAATCATGTAGGCTAATGTGGTGCTCAAAAACAATTATAAGATGTCCAAATTCTACATAACTACGATAGTCATCGAAAACGTACTGCTTATCCAAAGTTTCTGCAATATCATAGGAACAAAATTCTATATCATTTGGATGCACTGTTTTCAAACTCACCAACCTAAAGTAGTTTCCTTTTCCATCTACTTCATAAATATTGTCTTTTATATGTACGACATTATACTATTTGGTAGTGCTACAGACGTTAAACCTGTCATTACTACCAATCATTCGTAAAAAAATTATAGTATTTTTTTCACAATCTATCCACAACACATTGAGACTCTCAAAGTGTTGGAAAAGTTAATAAAAAAAATTGGCATAAGGATGATGTATGCAACACTTACTATTAATCAAATTTATGTGAAATGCTAGTAGCATATTGAATATCATCCCAAGAAAACTAGGCCAAAGGGGTCACAAGTAAGGGATACTTATGTATGGTCATGAAAACATCACTGTACAGCAAATGAAACCAACAATTAATAATTAATATAAATTAAAACAATATATAAAAATTAATATATGAATAATCTTACTCATGAAATGCTCATGGATCCCATAAAAAATAATCAAGCAATCTGAAATCATTAGTTTGATTCATTTTGAGCTCATAGTAGTTGTTCAAATAGTCGTGCAAGATACGTGCAATATTATTATGGATAAACTGAAGATGGAGTCCCATATTGTCATCACATAATCCTGTGATTTTCCCTCTACCGTTCACCGCTGCTACATTATCCATA
The DNA here is from genome assembly GCF_030704535.1 of Vitis vinifera. Lineage (NCBI taxonomy): Eukaryota > Viridiplantae > Streptophyta > Magnoliopsida > Vitales > Vitaceae > Vitis > Vitis vinifera. The sequence goes on from NC_081819.1 coordinate 5,600,865, forward strand.
CAAAATCCATCTTCTAACTTCTTTGATCATACCAAGTATTGAATAGTTTCAAACATGTAACCCGATAAGAAATATTAACTAAATACAAAACTATAAAATAAAAAAACATTAAAAGTAAATAAAATGTTTATTACAAAAATGTTGTAGAATTGATATCAATTCTTGATTAAGTTTATGTTCGATTACAAGTTGGAGTTGTTGGATCCAATCATGTAGGCTAATGTGGTGCTCAAACACAATTATACGTTGTCCAAATTCTACATAACTAGGATAGCCAACGAAAACGTACTGCTTATCAAAAGTTTCTACAATATCATAGGAACAAAATTCTATATCATTTGGATGCACTGGTTTCAAACTCACCAACCTAAAGTAGTTTCCTTTTCCATCTACTTCATATATATTGTCCTTTATATGTACGACATTATACTATTTGGTAGTGCTACAAACGTTAAACCTGTCATTACTACAAATCACTCCTAAAAAAAATATAGCATTTTTTTCACAATCTATCCACAACACATTGAGACTCTCAAAGTGTTAGAAAAGTTAATAAAAAAAAATTGGCATAAGGATGATGTATGCAACACTTACTATTAATCAAATTTATGTGAAATGCTAGTAGCATATGGAATATCATCCCAAGAAAACTAGGCCAAAGGGGTTGTAAATAAGGGATACTTATGTATGGTCAGGAAAACATCACTGTACAACAAATGAAACCAACAATTAATTATTAATATAAATTAAAACAATAAATAAAAATTAATATATGAATAATCTTACTCATGAAATGCTCATGGATCCCTTTAAAAATAATCAAGCAATCTGAAATCATTAGTTTGATTCATTTCGAGCTCATAGTAGTTGTTCAAATAGTCGTACAAAATAAATGCAATATTATTATGTATAAACTGAAGATCCAGTCTCATATTGTCATCACATAATCTTGTGATTTTCCCTCTACCGTTCACCACTACTACATTATCCATACAAAATCGGTCTTCGAACTTCTTTGCTCGTACGAAGCATTGAATAGTTTCAAACATGTCACCCGATAGGAAATATTAACTAAATAAAAATATATAAAATAAAAAAAAATATTAAAAGTAAGTAAAATGTTTATTACCAAAATACCGTAAAATTGATATCAATTCTTGATTAAGGTTTATGTTCGATTACAAGTTGGTGTTATTGGATCCAATCATGTAGGCTAATGTGGTGCTCAGAAACAATTATAAGATGTCCAATTTCTACATAACTACGACAGTCATCGAAAACGTGCTGCTTATCCAAAGTTTCAGCAATATCATAGGAACAAAATTCTATATCATTTGGATGCACTGTTTTCGAAGACACCAACCTAAAGTAGTTTCCTTTTCCATCTACTTCATATATATTGTCTTTTATTTGTACGACATTATACTATTTGGTAATGCTACAGACGTTAAACCTGTCATTACTACCGATCATTCGTAAAAAAATATAGTATTTTTTTCACAATCTATCCACAACACATTGAGACTCTCAATGTGTTAGAAAAGTTAATAAAAAAAATTGTTATAAGGATGATGTATGCAACACTAACTATTAATTAAATTTATGTGAAATGCTAATAGCATATGGAATATCATCCCAAGAAAACCAGGCCAAAGGGGTCATAAATAAGGGATGCTTATGTATGGTTATGAAAACATCACTGTACAACAAATGAAACCAACAATTAATAATTAATATAAATTAAAACAATAAATAAAAATTAATATATGAATAATCTTACTCATGAAATGCTCATGGATCCCTTAAAAAATCATTAAGCAATCTGAAATCATTAGTTTGATTCATTTTGAGCTCATAGTAGTTGTTCAAATAGTCGTGCAAGATACGTGCAATATTATTATGGATAAACTGAAGATGGAGTCCCATATTGTCATCACATAATCCTGTGATTTTCCCTTTACCGTTCACCACTGCTACATTATCCATACAAAATCCATCTTCTAACTTCTTTGATCATACCAAGTATTGAATAGTTTCAAACATGTAACCCGATAAGAAATATTAACTAAATACAAAACTATAAAATAAAAAAATATTAAAAGTAAATAAAATGTTTATTACAAAAATGTTGTAGAATTGATATCAATTCTTGATTAAGCTTATTTTCGATTACAAGTTGGAGTTGTTGGATCCAATCATGTAGGCTAATGTGGTGCTCAAACACAATTATACGCTGTCCAATTTCTATATAACTAGGATAGCCAACGAAAACGTACTGCTTATCAAAAGTTTATGCAATATCATAGGAACAAAATTATATATCATTTGGATGCACTGTTTTCAAACTCACCAACCTAAAGTAGTTTCCTTTTCCATCTACTTCATATATATTGTCTTTAATATGTACGAAATTATAGTATTTGGTGGCACTACAGATGTTAAACCTGTCATTACTACCAATCATTCGTAAAAAAAATATAGTATTTTTTTCACAATCTATCAACAACTCATTGAGACTCTCAAAGTGTTAGAAAAGTTAATAAAAAAAATTGGCATAAGTATGATGTATGCAACACTTACTATTAATCAAATTTTTGTGAAATGCTAATAGCATATGGAATATCATCCCAAGCAAACCAGGCCAAAGGGGTCATAATTAAGGGATGCTTATGTATGGTCATGAAAACATCACTGTACAACAAATGAAACCAACAATTAATAATTAATATAAATTAGAACAATAAATAAAAATTAATATATGAATAATCTTACTCATGAAATGCTCATGGATCCCTTAAAAAATCAATAAGCAATCTGAAATCATTAGTTTGATTCATTTTGAGCTTATAGTAGTTGTTCAAATAGTCGTGCAAGATACGTGCAATATTATTATGGATAAACTGAAGATCGAGTTTCATATTGTCACCACATAATCCTGTGATTTTCCCTCTACCGTTCAGCACTGCTACATTATCCATACAAAATCCATCTTCTAACTTCTTTGATCATACCAAGTATTAAATAGTTTCAAACATGTCACCCGATAAGAAATATTAACTAAATACAAAACTATAAAATAAAAAAACATTAAAAGTAAGTAAAATGATTATTACCAAAATACTATAAAATTGATATCAATTCTTGATTAAGGTTTATGTTCGATTACAAGTTGGTGTTGTTGGATCCAATCATGTAGGCTAATGTGGTGCTCAAAAACAAATATAAGATGTCCAAATTCTACATAACTACAATAGTCATCGAAAACGTACTGCTTATCCAAAGTTTCTGCAATATCATAGGGAATAATTCTATATCATTTGGATGCACTGTTTTCAATGACACCAACCTAAAGTAGTTTCCTTTTCCATCTACTTTATATATATTGTCTTTTATATGTACGACATTATACTATTTGGTAGTGCTACAGACGTTAAACCTGTCATTACTACCAATCATTCATAAAAAAAATATAGTATTTTTTTCACAATCTATCCACAACACACTGAGACTCTCAAAGTGTTAGAAAAGTTAATAAAAAAAAATTGGCATAAGGATGATGTATGCAACACTTACTATTAATCAAATTTATGTGAAATGCTAGTAGCATATGGAATATCATCCCAAGAAAACTAGGCCAAAGGGGTCATAAATAAGGGATACTTATGTATGGTCATGAAAACATCACTGTTCAACAAATGAAACCACCAATTAATAATTAATATAAATTAAAACAATAAATAAAAATTAATATATGAATAATCTTACTCATGAAATGCTCATGGATCCCTTAAAAAATAATCAAGCAATCTGAAATCATTAGTTTGATTCATTTTGAGCTCATAGTAGTTGTTCAAATAGTCGTGCAACATAAATGCAATATTATTATGGATAAACTGAAGATCCAGTCTCATATTGTCATCACATAATCTTGTGATTTTCCCTCTATCGTTCACCACTACTACATTATCCATACAAAATCGGTCTTCTAACTTCTTTGGTCGTACGAAGTATTGAATAGTTTCAAACATGTCACCCGATAGGAAATATCAACTAAATAAAAATATATAAAATAAATAAAAACATTAAAAGTAAGTAAAATGTTGATTACCAAAATACCGTAAAATTGATATCAATTCTTGATTAAGGTTTATGTTCGATTACAAGTTGGTGTTGTTGGATCCAATCATGTAGGCTAATGTGGTGCTAAAAAACAATTATAAGATGTCCAAATTCTACATAACTGCGATAGTCATCGAAAACGTACTGCTTATCCAAAGTTTCTGCAATATCATAGGAACAAAATTCTATATCATTTGGATGCACTGTTTTCGAAGACACTAACCTAAAGTAGTTTCCTTTTCCATATACTTCATATATATTGTCTTTTATATGTACGACCTTATACTATTTGGTAGTGCTACAGACGTTAAACCTGTCATTACTACCAATCATTCGTAAAAAAAATATAGTATTTTTTTCACAATCTATCCACAACACATTGAGACTCTCAAAGTGTTAGAAAAGTTAATAAAAAAAAAATTGGCATAAGGATGATGTATGCAACACTTACTATTAATCAAATTTATGTGAAATGCTAGTAGCATATGGAATATCATCCCAAGAAAACTAGGCCAAAGGGGTCATAAATAAGGGATACTTATGTATGGTCATGAAAACATCACTGTACAACAAATGAAACCAACAATTAATAATTAATATAAATTAAAACAATAAATAAAAATTAATATATGAATAATCTTACTCATGAAATGCTCATGGATCTCTTAAAAAATAATCAAGCAATCTGAAATCATTAGTTTGATTCATTTCGAGCTCATAGTAGTTGTTCAAATAGTCGTGCAAAATACATGCAATATTATTGTGGATAAACTGAAGAGCGAGTCTCATATTGTCATCACATAATCTTGTTATTTTCCCTCTACCGTTCACCACTACTACATTATCCATACAAAATCGATCTTCTAACTTCTTTGCTCGTACGAAGTATTGAATAGTTTCAAACATGTCACTCGATAGGAAATATCAACTAAATAAAAATATATAAAATAAAAAAAAACATTAAAAGTAAGTAAAATGTTGATTACCAAAATACCGTAAAATTGATATCAATTCTTGATTAAGGTTTATGTTCGATTACAAGTTGGTGTTGTTGGATCCAATCATGTAGGCTAATGTGGTGCTAAAAAACAATTATAAGATGTCCAAATTCTACATAACTGCGATAGTCATCGAAAACGTACTGCTTATCCAAAGTTTCTGCAATATCATAGGAACAAAATTCTATATCATTTGGATGCACTGTTTTCGAAGACACTAACCTAAAGTAGTTTCCTTTTCCATATACTTCATATATATTGTCTTTTATATGTACGACCTTATACTATTTGGTAGTGCTACAGACGTTAAACCTGTCATTACTACCAATCATTCGTAAAAAAAATATAGTATTTTTTTCACAATCTATCCACAACACATTGAGACTCTCAAAGTGTTAGAAAAGTTAATAAAAAAAAAATTGGCATAAGGATGATGTATGCAACACTTACTATTAATCAAATTTATGTGAAATGCTAGTAGCATATGGAATATCATCCCAAGAAAACTAGGCCAAAGGGGTCATAAATAAGGGATACTTATGTATGGTCATGAAAACATCACTGTACAACAAATGAAACCAACAATTAATAATTAATATAAATTAAAACAATAAATAAAAATTAATATATGAATAATCTTACTCATGAAATGCTCATGGATCTCTTAAAAAATAATCAAGCAATCTGAAATCATTAGTTTGATTCATTTCGAGCTCATAGTAGTTGTTCAAATAGTCGTGCAAAATACATGCAATATTATTGTGGATAAACTGAAGAGCGAGTCTCATATTGTCATCACATAATCTTGTTATTTTCCCTCTACCGTTCACCACTACTACATTATCCATACAAAATCGATCTTCTAACTTCTTTGCTCGTACGAAGTATTGAATAGTTTCAAACATGTCACTCGATAGGAAATATCAACTAAATAAAAATATATAAAATAAAAAAAAACATTAAAAGTAAGTAAAATGTTGATTACCAAAATACCGTAAAATTGATATCAATTCTTGATTAAGGTTTATGTTCGATTACAAGTTGGTGTTGTTGGATCCAATCATGTAGGCTAATGTGGTGCTAAAAAACAATTATAAGATGTCCAAATTCTACATAATTGCGATAGTCATCGAAAACGTACTGTTTATCCAAAGTTTCTGCAATATCATAGGAACAAAATTCTATATCATTTGGATGCACTGTTTTCGAAGACACTAACCTAAAGTAGTTTCCTTTTCCATATACTTCATATATATTGTCTTTTATATGTACGACCTTATACTATTTGGTAGTGCTACAGACGTTAAACCTGTCATTACTACCAATCATTCGTAAAAAAAATATAGTATTTTTTTCACAATCTATCCACAACACATTGAGACTCTCAAAGTGTTAGAAAAGTTAATAAAAAAAAAATTGGCATAAGGATGATGTATGCAACACTTACTATTAATCAAATTTATGTGAAATGCTAGTAGCATATGGAATATCATCCCAAGAAAACTAGGCCAAAGGGGTCATAAATAAGGGATACTTATGTATGGTCATGAAAACATCACTGTACAACAAATGAAACCAACAATTAATAATTAATATAAATTAAAACAATAAATAAAAATTAATATATGAATAATCTTACTCATGAAATGCTCATGGATCTCTTAAAAAATAATCAAGCAATCTGAAATCATTAGTTTGATTCATTTCGAGCTCATAGTAGTTGTTCAAATAGTCGTGCAAAATACATGCAATATTATTGTGGATAAACTGAAGAGCGAGTCTCATATTGTCATCTCATAATCTTGTTATTTTCCCTCTACCGTTCACCACTACTACATTATCCATACAAAATCGATCTTCTAACTTCTTTGCTCGTACGAAGTATTGAATAGTTTCAAACATGTCACTCGATAGGAAATATCAACTAAATAAAAATATATAAAATAAAAAAAAACATTAAAAGTAAGTAAAATGTTGATTACCAAAATACCGTAAAATTGATATCAATTCTTGATTAAGGTTTATGTTCGATTACAAGTTGGTGTTGTTGGATCCAATCATGTAGGCTAATGTGGTGCTAAAAAACAATTATAAGATGTCCAAATTCTACATAACTGCGATAGTCATCGAAAACGTACTGCTTATCCAAAGTTTCTGCAATATCATAGGAACAAAATTCTATATCATTTGGATGCACTGTTTTCGAAGACACTAACCTAAAGTAGTTTCCTTTTCCATATACTTCATATATATTGTCTTTTATATGTACGACCTTATACTATTTGGTAGTGCTACAGACGTTAAACCTGTCATTACTACCAATCATTCGTAAAAAAAATATAGTATTTTTTTCACAATCTATCCACAACACATTGAGACTCTCAAAGTGTTAGAAAAGTTAATAAAAAAAAAATTGGCATAAGGATGATGTATGCAACACTTACTATTAATCAAATTTATGTGAAATGCTAGTAGCATATGGAATATCATCCCAAGAAAACTAGGCCAAAGGGGTCATAAATAAGGGATACTTATGTATGGTCATGAAAACATCACTGTACAACAAATGAAACCAACAATTAATAATTAATATAAATTAAAACAATAAATAAAAATTAATATATGAATAATCTTACTCATGAAATGCTCATGGATCTCTTAAAAAATAATCAAGCAATCTGAAATCATTAGTTTGATTCATTTCGAGCTCATAGTAGTTGTTCAAATAGTCGTGCAAAATACATGCAATATTATTGTGGATAAACTGAAGAGCGAGTCTCATATTGTCATCACATAATCTTGTTATTTTCCCTCTACCGTTCACCACTACTACATTATCCATACAAAATCGATCTTCTAACTTCTTTGCTCGTACGAAGTATTGAATAGTTTCAAACATGTCACCCGATAGGAAATATCAACTAAATAAAAATATATAAAATAAATAAAAACATTAAAAGTAAGTAAAATGTTGATTACCAAAATACCGTAAAATTGATATCAATTCTTGATTAAGGTTTATGTTCGATTACAAGTTGGTGTTGTTGGATCCAATCATGTAGGCTAATGTGGTGCTAAAAAACAATTATAAGATGTCCAAATTCTACATAACTGCGATAGTCATCGAAAACGTACTGCTTATCCAAAGTTTCTGCAATATCATAGGAACAAAATTCTATATCATTTGGATGCACTGTTTTCGAAGACACTAACCTAAAGTAGTTTCCTTTTCCATATACTTCATATATATTGTCTTTTATATGTACGACCTTATACTATTTGGTAGTGCTACAGACGTTAAACCTGTCATTACTACCAATCATTCGTAAAAAAAATATAGTATTTTTTTCACAATCTATCCACAACACATTGAGACTCTCAAAGTGTTAGAAAAGTTAATAAAAAAAAAATTGGCATAAGGATGATGTATGCAACACTTACTATTAATCAAATTTATGTGAAATGCTAGTAGCATATGGAATATCATCCCAAGAAAACTAGGCCAAAGGGGTCATAAATAAGGGATACTTATGTATGGTCATGAAAACATCACTGTACAACAAATGAAACCAACAATTAATAATTAATATAAATTAAAACAATAAATAAAAATTAATATATGAATAATCTTACTCATGAAATGCTCATGGATCTCTTAAAAAATAATCAAGCAATCTGAAATCATTAGTTTGATTCATTTCGAGCTCATAGTAGTTGTTCAAATAGTCGTGCAAAATACATGCAATATTATTGTGGATAAACTGAAGAGCGAGTCTCATATTGTCATCACATAATCTTGTTATTTTCCCTCTACCGTTCACCACTACTACATTATCCATACAAAATCGATCTTCTAACTTCTTTGCTCGTACGAAGTATTGAATAGTTTCAAACATGTCACTCGATAGGAAATATCAACTAAAAAAAATATATAAAATAAAAAAAAACATTAAAAGTAAGTAAAATGTTGATTACCAAAATACCGTAAAATTGATATCAATTCTTGATTAAGGTTTATGTTCGATTACAAGTTGGTGTTGTTGGATCCAATCATGTAGGCTAATGTGGTGCTAAAAAACAATTATAAGATGTCCAAATTCTACATAACTGCGATAGTCATCGAAAACGTACTGCTTATCCAAAGTTTCTGCAATATCATAGGAACAAAATTCTATATCATTTGGATGCACTGTTTTCGAAGACACTAACCTAAAGTAGTTTCCTTTTCCATATACTTCATATATATTGTCTTTTATATGTACGACCTTATACTATTTGGTAGTGCTACAGACGTTAAACCTGTCATTACTACCAATCATTCGTAAAAAAAATATAGTATTTTTTTCACAATCTATCCACAACACATTGAGACTCTCAAAGTGTTAGAAAAGTTAATAAAAAAAAAATTGGCATAAGGATGATGTATGCAACACTTACTATTAATCAAATTTATGTGAAATGCTAGTAGCATATGGAATATCATCCCAAGAAAACTAGGCCAAAGGGGTCATAAATAAGGGATACTTATGTATGGTCATGAAAACATCACTGTACAACAAATGAAACCAACAATTAATAATTAATATAAATTAAAACAATAAATAAAAATTAATATATGAATAATCTTACTCATGAAATGCTCATGGATCTCTTAAAAAATAATCAAGCAATCTGAAATCATTAGTTTGATTCATTTCGAGCTCATAGTAGTTGTTCAAATAGTCGTGCAAAATACATGCAATATTATTGTGGATAAACTGAAGAGCGAGTCTCATATTGTCATCACATAATCTTGTTATTTTCCCTCTACCGTTCACCACTACTACATTATCCATACAAAATCGATCTTCTAACTTCTTTGCTCGTACGAAGTATTGAATAGTTTCAAACATGTCACTCGATAGGAAATATCAACTAAATAAAAATATATAAAATAAAAAAAAACATTAAAAGTAAGTAAAATGTTTATTACCAAAATACCGTAAAATTGATATCAATTCTTGATTAAGGTTTATGTTCGATTACAAGTTTGAGTTGTTGGATCCAATCATGTAGGCTAATGTGGTGCTCAAAAACAATTATAAGATGTCCAAATTCTACATAACTACGATAGTCATCGAAAACGTACTTCTTATCCAAAGTTTCTGCAATATCATAGGAACAAAATTGTATATCATTTGGATGCACTGTATTCGAAGACACCAACCTAAAGTAGTTTCCTTTTCCATCTACTTCATATATATTGTCATTTATATGTACGACATTATACTATTTGGTAGTGCTATAGACGTTAAACCTGTCATTACTACCAATCATTCGTAAAAAAAAATATAGTATTTTTTTCACAATATATCCAGAACACATTGAGACTCTCAAAGTGTTAGAAAAGTTAATAAAATAAATTGGCATACGGATGATGTATGCAACACTTACTATTAATCAAATTTATGTGAAATGCTAGTAGCATATGGGATATCATCCCAAGAAAACAAGGCCAAAGGGGTCATAAATAAGGGATGCTTATGTATGGTCATGAAAACATCACTATACAACAAATGAAACCAACAATTAATGATTAATATAAATTAAAAAATTAAATAAAAATTAATATATGAATAATCTTACTCATGAAATGCTTGTGGATCCCTTAAAACATCAATGTGTTAGAAAAGTTAATAAAAAAATTTAAAAATGGCATAAGTATGTTGTATGTAACTCTTAATGTTAATAAAATTTATGTGAAATGCTAATAACTTATATAATATTATTCAAAGAAAACCAGACCAAAGAAGTTTAAACTCTTCATCTAAAACTTGAGCATTTCCCTACATTACATTAATGCATACATCTTTGAGATTTCTAAAAAAAAACATAATGTATAAATAAAACAGAAATAAATTAAACTTGCCACAACATCATGAGCTACAACATTCCACATGAACAAAAAAAAATGACCAAGGGTAATTTGAATAATGAGAACTTGGCCATTCCAAAATCCTTTTCCATTCTTGGCTATAATTTGGCCTATTATTATTTTTCACCCATTGGGTCTATGAAGAGAAAATACATGGATATCCTGCAGAAATATGTGCCAAAGTCCTTCTAAATCAACACGTTTGATGATCTGCAATATTGAAGCAAAGATACGTGGGAGAGCAAACGAAAAGTAGTACGACAAGGGGTCATTATAGTAGCTTTAATATGTTTGACATTATAGTAGTTGATAGTGCTACAAACATTAAACTTGTCATTAATATCAATAATTCGTGAAAAAATATGTTGTAATTTTTTTCAGAATCTATCCACTCCACATTGAGACTCTCAATGTGTTAGAAAAGTTCATAAAAAAAAAATTTAAAAATGGCATAAGTATGTTGTATGTAACACTTAATGTTAATAAAATTTATGTGAAATGCTAATAACTTATATAATACCATCCAAAGAAAACCAGGCCAAAGAAGGTTAAACTCTTCATCTAAAACTTGAGCATTTCCCTACATTACATTAACACATACATTTTTTAGATTTCTAAAAAAAAAACATAATGTATAAAGATACGTGGGCGAGCAAACGAAAAGTACTACTACAAGAAGGGGTCATAAATAAGGGATGCTTATGTATGGTCGTGAAAACATAATGTATAAATAAAAAAAACCAACAATTAATAATTAATATAAATTGAAGCAATAAATAAAAATTAACATATGAATAATCTTACTCATGAAATGCTCGTGGATCCCTTAAAACATCAATAAGCAATCTGAAATCATTAGTTTGATTCATTTCAAGCCTATAGGAGCAATATTATTTTGGATAAACTGAAGATCTAGTCTCATATTATCATCACATGATCTTGAGATTTTCCCTGTACTATTCACCACTTCTACATTATCCATACAAAATCCATCTTCTAGTTTCTTTTATGATACCAAGTATTGAATAGCTTCAAACATGTCACCGGATAGTAAATATTAACTAAATAAAAATATATAAAATAAAAAAACATTAAAAAGTAAATAAAATATGTATTACAAAAAAACCATAGAATTAATATCAATTCTTGGTTAAGTCTATGTCCGATAACAAGTTGTTGTTGTTGGATCCAATCTTGTAGGCTGATGTGGTGTTAAAAAACAATTATACGCTGTCCAAATTCTACGTAACTATGATAGCCATCCAAAACATACTGCTTATCCAAAGATCCCGCAATATCATAGGAATGAAATTCTCTGTTATTTAGATGCATTATTTTCAAAGTCACCAACCTAAAGTAGTTTCCTTTTCCTTCGGTTTCATATATATTGTCTTTAATATGTATGACATTATAATATTTGATAGTGCTACGAACATTAAACCTTTCATTAATATCAGTCATTCGTAAAAAAATTATAGTAATTATTTTCACAATCTATCCACTCACCATTGAGACTCTCAAAGTGTAAGAAAAGTTAATAAAGAAATAATCAAATTGGAATAAGTATGTTGTGTTCAACACTTACTATTAATCAAATTTATGTGAAATGCTAGTAGGATATAGAATACCATTCTAAGAAAACCAGGCCAAAGAAGGTTTAACATTTCGTGTAATACTTGAGCATTTCCCTACATTACATAAAACAAAATGGTGCATAAATAAAATAGAAATAAATTAAACTTGCCATGGGAATCATTAGATACAAGATTTCTCATGACCACAAAAAAAGACCAAGGATAATTTTAATCATGAGAACTTAGCCATTCCAAATACGTATTCAATTCTTGGCTATTATTTGGTCTATTATTATTATTAACCCATTGGGTCCATGAAGAGCTAATACATGGATATCCTATAGAAATATGTGCCAAAGTCCTCCTAAAGGTCAACACGTTTGATGATATGCTATATTGAAGCAGAGATACGTGGGCGAGCAAACAAAAAGCAGTACGACCAGAAGGGGTCGTAAATAAGGGATAGTTATGTATGGTCGTGAAAATATAACTGTACAACAAATGAAACAATCAATTAAAAATTAATATAAATTAAAACAATAAATAAAAATTAATATATGAATAATCTTACTTATGAAATACTCGTGGGTCCCTTAAAACATCAATAAGCAATTTGAAATAATTAGTTTGATTCATTTCGAGCCCATAACAGTTGTTCAAAATGTCGTGTACCACACGTGAAATATTATTATGGATAAACTAAAGATCCAGTCCAATATTGTCATCACATAATCTTGTAATTTTCCCTTTACCATTCACTACTACTACATTATCCATACCAAATTCATCTTCCAACTTCTTTGATGATACCAAGAATTGAATAGCTTCAAACATGTCACCGGTTAGGAAATATTAACTAAATAAAAACATATAAAATAAAAAAACTTTAAAAAGTGAATAAAATATTAATTACAAAAATTGCGTAGAATTATATCAATTCTTGCTTAAATCTATGTCCGATGACAAGTTTGTGTTGTCGTATCCAATCTTGTAGGCTGATGTGGAGTTAAAAAACAATTATACGTTGTCCAAATTTTACAAATCTATGATAGCCAACTAACACATACTGCTTATCCAAAGTTCCTGCAATATCATAGGAACGAAATTCTCTGTCGTTTAGATGCATTGTTTTCAAAGTCATCAACCTAAAATAGTTTCCTTTTGCTTCTGCTTCATATATATTGTCTTTAATATGTTTGGCATTATAGTAGCTGATAATGCTACATATGTTGAACCTATTATTAATATCAATCATTCGTAAAAAAAATATATACAAATTTTTTTCACAATCTATCCACTGCACATTGAGACTCTCAAGGTGTTAAAAAAGTTAGTAAAAAAATGGCATAGGTATGTTGAATACAACACTTTCTATTAATCCAATTTATAAAAATGATAGTACCATATGGAATACCATCCCAAAAAAACCAAGCAAAAGAAGGTTTAACTCTTCGTCTAAAACTTGAGCACTTCCTTACATTACATAAACACATATATCTTTTAGATTTATGTAAAAAAAAGAATGTATGAATAAAACAAAAATAAATTAAACTTGCCACAACATCATGAGCTACAAGATTTCCCAAGAAGAAAAAAATGACCAAGGGTAATTTGAATAATGAGAACTTGGCCATGCCAAAACCCTTTTCAAATCTTGGCTTTAATTTGGTCGATTATTATTTTTCATCTATTGGGTCCATGAAGAGCTAATACATTGATATCTTGTAGAAATTTGGGCCAAAGTCCTCCTAAATGCCGACACGTTTGATGATCTGCTATATTTAAGCAGAGATACGTGGGCAAGCAAATGAAAAGTAGTACGATAAGAAGGGGTCATAAATAAGGGATGCTTATGTATGGCCATGAAAACATTATTGTACAAAAAATGAAACCAACAATTAATAATAAATATAAATTAACATAATAAACAAAAATTAATATATGAATAATCTTACTCATGAAATGCTCGTGGATCCCTTCAAACATCAATAAGCAATCTGAAATCATTAGCTTGATTCATTTCGAACCCATAACAGTCGTTCAAAAAGTTGTGCAAGACACATGCAATATTATTATGGGTACACTGAAGATCTAGTCCCATATTGTCATCACATGACCTTGTCATTTTCCCTCTACCGTTCACCACTACTATATTATCCATACCAAATCCATCTTCCAGCTTCTTTGATGATGCCAAGTATTCAATAGCTTCAAACATGTCATCGAGTAGGAAATGTTAACTAAATAAAAATATACAAAATAAAAAAACTTCAAAAAGTAAAAAAAAATATTAATTACAAAAATTCCGTAGAATTGATATCAATTCTTGCTTAAGTTTATGTCCGATTACAAGTTTGTGTTGTCGTATCCAATCTTGTAGGCGGGTGTGGAGTTAAAAAACAATTATACGTTGTCCAAATTTTACAAAACAATGATAGCCAACTAACACATACTGCTTATCCAAAGTTCCTGCAATATCATAGGAACGAAACTCTCTATCATTTATATGCATTGTTTTCCAAGTCACCAACCGAAAATAGTTTCCTTTTGCTTCTGCTTCATATATATTGTCTTTAATATGTCTGGCATTATAGCAGCTGATAGTGCTACAGACGTTGAACCTGTTATTAATATCAATCATTCGTAAAAAAATATATACAAATTTTTTTCACAATCTATCCACTGCACATTGAGACTCTTAATGTGTTACAAAAGTTAATTAAAAAAATGGTATAAGTATGTTGAGTGCAAGACTTTCTATTAATCTAATTTATAAAACTAATAGTACCATAAGGAATACCATCCCAAAAAAACCAACCAAAAGAAGGTTTAACTCTTCGTCTAAAACTTGAGCATTTCCTTCCATTACATAAACACATATATCTTCTAGATTTATAAAAAAAAATATGTATAAATAGAACAGAAATAAATTAAACTTGCCACGACATCATGAGCTACAAGATTCCCCATGAAGAAAAAAAATAACCAAGGGTAATTTGGATAATCAGAACTTGGCCATGCCAAAACCCTTTTCAAATCTTGGCTTTAATTTGGTCAATTACTATTTTCCATGTATTGGGTCCATGAAGAGCTAATACATTGTTATATTGCAGAAATTAGAGCCAAAGTCCTCCTAAACGCCGACACGTTTGATGATATGCTATATTGAATGAGAGATACGTGGGCGAGCAAACGAAAAGTAGTATGATAAGAATGGTTCATAAATAAGGGATGCTTATGTATTGTCATGAAAACATCATTGTACAACAAATAAAACCAACAATTAATAATTAATATAAATTAAAACAACAAATAAAAATTAATATATGAATAATCTTACTCATGAAATGCTCGTGGATCCCTTCAAACATTAATAAGCAATCTGAAATCATTAGCTTGATTCATTTCGAACCCATAGCAGTCGTGCAAGACACATGCAATATTATTATGGATAAACTGAAGATCTAGTCCCATAGTGTCATTGATTCGTTCCCAATTGGTGTCTCAGCTGATTCATGTCCTCTCAATGGTCCCTGACAATGGTGCCATTTGATTCGTGTCCAGCTGGTGTCCCTTGATTTTGGTCCTCAGGGAGTAATCAACAAAATTTATAACCAATTACACCATGTACTAGAATAGCCTTAGCTAGCACAGCATAGTGGCTCTAGGGTCGTTCACTGGGATGAGTTTTCACTTCACAATTGATATTAATTCAAAGATGAATTGGTGCCTTTTCATTTCAAGGTTAGCTTTAAAAGAAAATATAAAGATGTTTGAGTGAAAAAGGTTTGGTTTTAAACTAACTAAAAATAGTAACTGATTTTACTTACAAAGAAAAGTGTTTCTTGGAGTTTAGATTACTAGGCTCAGATTCCTTGTACAAAAAGGGAGTTTCAGTCACTTGTTTCTTTTCCTCGCATTAGAGAATTAACATATAGTTAATTCTCTAACCGGTGTGGTATAGATGCTTGCCTTTAATGGGTTAAAACACTAAATCCCTCTCACTGATGCATCTTGCAATGGCTTGTGCCTCTCACCTAGCATTTCCCATCCAAGATAATCCTTAACCTTGGATTACCCGTCAAAAGCTCGCAAGAGATAACTAATGGATGTCTCCTTAGAGTTCAAAAGCTTACCAAGTGTTGGCTATTCTAGAAAATCCTACCTTCAAACCACCTCCCAAAGGCTTGCAAGAGATAAACTAGTGCATTTCAATGGACGGAGATCACTTGCCTTACCAAGTGTTGGCCCAGGTGATTTAAAGGCGTTTTAAGTTAACTAAAAAGATAAAAACCATTAACGGGTCACACTTTCTCTTCATTAAAAACTAGAACAACAAAACTTCCAATTTATGCATGAGGAAACTTACCCGGCTTTCTTCACTCCAAGAGACAAAGAGCCTAGCCTCTCATCCTCTGAGGAAAAATCCCCAAAGTTTGATTGGCTAGAAAGAAAACTAATGAGAAAACAAAAATATATAAGAAAAACAGAGCAAGTGCTCTGTAAAATATATTTCTTACTATTACAAAAGGTTGTCTCTGAGAACAAGCTCCCGAGAGATTCGATTCATTATGTAAAGAAAATTACAAAACTATATATAAGGGGTTATTCACCCTTTGTTCTTACTTAAAGACTAAGGAATCCTATGATAGGTGGGTTACAAGGAGAGTTTGGGGATTTAGACATCAAATATCTAAAGCAAAAAATCTCAAAATGTCGGTCGCAAATATTGGGAAGCTTCAAGAGAAATTCCTTAGCCATGCATGCAACTGTTCAAAATGGCTGCGAAATTTTCACAGCAAAGGGACAACATTTTCGCAGCTCAAGGCTGATTTCGCAGCCGTGCAAAAATTCCTTCAACTTGGAGTGATCTGCTTGCAATGGCTGTAACTCCTTCATTTCAACTCCGAATCACACACCGTTTGAAGCATTGGATTTTTGACTTCCTGATCTTCGAAACGACATATAGAATTCATAAATTGGACTCCAAAAAGTGCTCCAAAAGTTGCTTACATGACTGTCATCAAGAATGCTTCTTGGCAGATTTCTCTTTGCTTCCCCTCCTTGCATTCCGGATTTGCTTATGGAAAAGGACTTCAAAGCTTCGGTTATTCATGTTTCTGAGCCTTCCATTGCTTTGCCATGGATTCCAAAGAACTCTCCTCAATCTTGGATTGCTTTGGTGATAAAAAAGCTATCAAAACACCAAAACTTAACACAATTTGATTAGAATTGATTGCAAGGGTCCTTAACATGCCAATTGAGTTAAAAGGTAATAACTACTACTCAAAAGTGTTTAAAAGAGTTAATTACAAGCTATGAAATAGCACTTTTTGAGTAGTAATCAGTCATCACATGACCTTGTCATTTTCCCTCTACCGTTCACCACTGCTACGTTATCCATACCAAATCCATCTTCCAGCTTCTTTGATGATGCCAAGTATTCAATAGCTTCAAACATGTCACCGAGTAGCAAATGTTAACTAAATAAAAATATATAAAATAAAAAAATTTTAAAAAGTAAATAAAATATTATTTACAAAAGTACCGTAGAATTGATATCAATTCTTGCTTAAGTCTATGTCCGATGACAAGTTAGTGTTGTGGTATCCAATCTTGTAGGTTGATGTGGAGTTAAAAAAAAATTATACGTTGTCCAAATTTTACAAAACTATGATAGCCAACTAACACATACTGCTTATCCAAAGTTCATGCTATATCATAGGAACGAAATTCTCTATCATTTAGATGCATTGTTTTCGAAGTCACCAACCTAAAAGAGTTTCCTTTTTCTTATGCTTCATATATATTGTCTTTAATATGTCTGGAATTATAGTAGCTAATAGTGCTACAGACGTTGAACCTGTTATTAATATCAATCATTCGTAAAAAAATATATACAAATTTTTTTCACAATCTATCCACTGCACATTGAGACTCTTAAGGTGTTAGAAAAGTTAATAAAAAAATGGCATAAGTATGTTGAATACAACAATTTCTATTAATCCAATTTATAAAAATGATAGTACCATATGGAATACCATCCCAAAAAAACAAAGCAAAAGAAGGTTTAACTCTTCGTCTAAAACTTGAGCAATCTGAAATCATTAGTTTGATTCATTTCGAGCCCACAGCAGTCGTTCAAAAAGTCGTGCAAGACACTTGCAATATTATTATTGATAAAATGAAGATCTAGTTCCATATTGTCATCACATGACCTTGGGATTTTCCCTCTACCGTTAACCAGTGCTACATTATCCATACCAAATCAATCTCCCAGCTTCTCTAATGATAGCAAGTATTTAATAGCTTCAAACATGTCAATGGATAGGAAATTTTAACTAAATTAAAATATATAAAATAAAAAAACATTTAAAAGTAAATAAAATATTTATTACAAAAATACCGTAGAAATGATTTCAAATCTAGCTTAAGTCTATGTCCGATTACAAGTTTGTGTTGACGTATCCAATCTTGTAGGCTGATATGGAGTTAAAAAACAATTATACATTGTCCAGATTTTACTAAACTATGATAGCCAGCTAACACATACTGCTTATCCAAAGTTCCGGCAATATCATAGGAACGAAATTCTCTGTCGTTATGATGCACTGTTTTCAAAGTCACCATTCTATAATAGTTTCCTTTTCCTTCTGCTTCATATATATTGTCTTTAATATGTCTGAAATTATAGTAGCTGATAGTGCTACAGACGTTAAACTTGTCATTAATATCAATCATTCGTAAAAAAATAAATACTATTTTGATTCACAATCTATCCACTGCACATTGACTCTCAAGGTGTTAGAAAAGTTAATTAAAATTATGGCATAAGTATGCTGAATGCAACACTTTCTATCAATCAAATTTATGTGAAATGATAGTACGATATGGAATACCATCGCAAAAAAACCAAGCAAAAGAAGGTTTAACTCTTCATCTAAAACATGAGCATTTCCCTACATTACATAAATAGATATATCTTTTAGATTTATAAAAAAAAATGTATAAATAAAAAAGAAATAAATTAAACTTGCTACGACGTCATCAGCTACAAAAAATGACCAACCGTAATTTGAATAATGAGAACTTGGCCATGCCAAAACCCTTTTCAGTTCTTGGCTATAATACATGGATATCCTATAGAAATATTTGCCAAAGTCCTCCTAAAAGCTGACATGCTTGATAATCTGCTACATTGAAGTAGAGATGCGTGGGCGAGCAAACGAAAAGTAGTACGACAAGAAGGGGTCATAAATAAGGGATGCTTATGTATGGTCGTGAAAACATCATTGTACAAAAAATAAAACCATCAATTAATAATTAATATAAATTAAAACAATAAATAAAAAATAATATATGATTAATCTTACTCATCAAATGCTCGTGGATCCCTTAAAATATCAATAAGCAATCTGAAATCATTAGTTTGATTCATTTCAAGCCCATAGCATTCGTTCAAAAAGTCGTGCAAGACACATGCAATATTATTATGGATAAACTGAAGATCTAGTCCAATATTGTCATCACATGACCTTGTGATTTTTCCTCTGTCGTTTACCACTGCTATATTATCCATAGCTAATCCATCTTCTAGCTTCTCTAATGATACCAAGTATTGAATAGTTTCAAACATCTCACCGGATAGGAAATCTTAACTAAATAAAATATATAAAACAAAAAAACATTAAAAAGTAAATAAAATATTTATTGCAAATATATCGTAGAATTGATATCAATCCTAGGTTAAGCCTATGTCCGATTACAAGTTTGTGTTGTCGTATCCAATCTTGTAGGCTGATGCCAGCTAACACATACTGCTTATCCAAAGTTCCTGCAATATCATAGGAATGAAATTCTCTGTCATTTGGATACACTGTTTTCAAAGTCACCAACCTAAAATAGTTTCCTTTTGCTTCTTCTTCATATATATTGTCTTTAATATGTTAGATATTATAGTAGCTGATAGTGCTAGAAACATTAAACTTATCATTAATATCAATCATTCGTTAAAAAATATATACTAATTTTTTTCACAATCTATCCACTACACATTGAGACTCTCAAGGTGTAAGAAAATTTAATAAAAAAAATGGCATAAGCATGGTGAATGCAACACTTTCTATTAATCAAACTTATGTGAAATGATAGTACCATATGGAATACCATCCCAAAAAAAACAAGCAAAAGAAGGTTTAACTCTTCATTTAAAATTTGAGCATTTCCCTACATTACATAAACAAATATATCTTTTAGATTTATAAAAAAAATAATAATGTATTAATAAAACATAAATAAATTAAACTTGCCACAGCATCATCAGCTACAAGATTTCCCATGAAAACAAAAAATGACCATGTGTAATTTGAATAATGAGAACATGGCCATGCTAAAACCCTTTTCAATTCTTGGCTATAATATGGTATATTATTATTTTTAACCCATTGTCTCCATGAAAAACTAATACATGGATATCCTACAGAAATATTTTCCAAAGTCCTCATAAAAGCCAACACGTTCGATGATATGCTACATTGAAGTAGAGATACGTGGGCGAGGAAACGAAAAGTAGTAGGACAAGAAGGGGTCATAAATAAGGGATGCTTATGTATGGTCATGAAAACATCATTGTACAACAAATAAAACAAGCAATTAATAATTAATATAAATTAAAAAAATAAATAAAAATTAATATATGAATAATCTTACTCATGAAATGCTCGTGGATCCCTTAAAACATCAATAAGCAATCTGAAATCATTAGTTTCATTCATTTCGAGCCCATAGCAGTCATTCAAAAAGTCGTGCAAGACACTTGCAATATTATTATGGATAAAATGAAGATCTAGTCCCATATTGTCATCACATGACCTTGGGATTTTCCTTCTACCATTGACCAGTGCTACATTATCCATACCAAATCCATCTCCCAGCTTCTCTGATGATAGCAAGTATTTAATAGCTTCAAACATGTCAACGGATAGGAAATTTTAACTAAATTAAAATATATAAAGTAAAAAAATTTAAAAAGTAAACAAAATATTTATTACTAAAATACCGTAGAAATGATATCAAATCTAGGTTAAGTCTATGTACGATTACAAGTTTGTGTTGTCGTATCCAATCTTGTAGGTTGATATGGAGTTAAAAAACAATTATACATTGTCCAGATTTTACTAAACTATGATAGCCAGCTAACACATACTGCTTAATTCCCGCAATATCATAGGAACGAAATTTTCTGTCGTTATGATGCACTGTTTTCAAAATCATCATTCTAAAATAGCTTCCTTTTCCTTCTGCTTCATATATATTGTCTTTAATATGTCTGACATTATAGTAGCTGATAGTGCTATAGAAGTTAAACTTGTCATTAATATCAATCATTCGTAAAAAAATAAATACTATTTTTTTTCACAATCTATCCACTGCACATTGAGACTCTCAAGTTGTAAGAAAAGTTAATAAAAAAAATGGCATAAGTATGTTGAATGCAACACTTTCTATTAATCGAACTTATGTGAAATGATAGTACCATATGGAATACCATCCCAAAAAAACCAAGCAAAAAAAGGTTTAACTCTTCATCTAAAACTTGAGAATTTCTCTACATTCCATAAACACATATATCTTTTAGATTTATAAAAATAATAACAATGTATTAATAAAACATAAATAAATTAAACTTGCCACGACATCATCAGCTACAAGATTTCCCATGAAAACAAAAAATGACCAAGGGTAATTTGAATAATCAGAACTTGGCCATGCTAAAACTCTTTCCAATTCTTGGCTATAATAAGGTATATTATTATTTTTGACCCATTGCGTCCATGAAAAACTAATACATGGATATCGTGCAGAAATATTTGCCAAAGTCCTCCTAAAAGCCAACACGTTTGATGATCTGCTATATTGAAGTAGAGATATGTGGGCGAGCAAACGACAAGTAGTATGACAAGAAGGGATCATAAATAAGAGATGCTTATGTATGGTCGTGAAAACATCATTGCACAACAAATAAAACCATCAATTAATAATTAATATAAGTTAAAACAATAAATAAAAATTAATATATTAATAATCTTATGCATGAAATGCTCGTGGATCCCTTAAAACATCAATAAGCAATCTGAAATCATTAGTTTGATTCATTTCAAGCCCATAACAGTTGTTCAAAAAGTCGTTCAAGACACGTGCATTATTATTATGGATAAACTGAAGATCTAGTCCCATAATATCATCACATAATCTTGTAATTTTCCCTCTACCGTTCACTACTGCTACATTATCCATACAAAATGCATCTTCTAGCTTCTTTGATGAAACAAAGTATTGAATAGCTTCAAACACGTTACTGGATAGGAAACATTAACTAAATAAAAATATATAAAATACAAAAAATTTAAAAGTAAATAAAATATTTATTACAAAAATACCATATAATTGATATAAATTCTTGGTTAAGTCTATGTCCGATTACAAGTTGGTGTTGTCGTATCCAATGTTGTAGGTTGATGTGGAGTTGAAAAACAATTTTACATTGTCCATATTTTACAAAACTATGATAGCCAACTAACACATACTGCTTATCCAAAGTTCCCGCAATATCATAGGGACAAAATTCTCTGTTATTTATATGCACCATTTCCAAAGCCACCAACCTAAAATAGTTTCCTTTTGCTTCTGTTTCATATATATTGTCTATAATATGTTTGACATTATAGTAGCTGATAGTGCTACGAACGTTAAACCTATCATTAACATCAATAATTCGTAAACAAAATATATAGTAATTTTTTTCACAATCTATCCACTGCACATTGAGACTCTCAATGTGTTAGAAAAGTTAATAAAAAAAATAAAAAATGGCATAAGTATGTCATATATAACACTTACTCTTAATCAAATTTATGTGAAATGCTAGTAGCATATCAAATACCATCCCAAGAAAACCAAGCCAAAGAAGGTTTAACTCTTCGTCTAAAACTTGAGCATTTTCCTACACTACATTAACACATACATCTTTTAGATTTATAAAAAAAATGTAGAAATAAATCATAAATAAATTTAAATTGCCACAACATCATGTGCTACAAGATTCCTTTTCAATTCTTGGCTATAATTTGGTCTATTATTATTTTTCACCCATTGTGTCCATGAAGAGCCAATACATGGATATCTTGCAGAAATATGTGCCAAAGTCCTCCTAAAGGCCAACACGTTTGATGATATGCTATATTGAAGTAGAGATATGTGGGCGAGCAAACGACAAGTAGTACGACAATAAGGGGTCATAAATAAGGGATGCTTGTGTATGGTCATGAAAACATCTGTGTACAACAAATAAACCCAATAATTAATAATTAATATAAATTAAAACAATAAATAAAAATTAATACATGAATAATCTTACTCATGAAATGCTCCTGGATCCCTTAAAACCTTAATAAGCAATCTGAAATCATTAGTTTGGTTTATTTCGAGCCCATAGCAGTTGTTCAAAATATTGTGTAACACGTGCAATATTATTATGGATAAACTGAAGATCTAGTCCCATATTGTCATCACATAATCATGTAATTTTCTCTCTACCGTTAACCACTACTACATTATCCATACCAAATTCATCTTTCAGCTTCTTTGATGATACAAAGTATTGAATAGCTTCAAATATGTCACCGAGTACGAAATATTAACTAAATAAAAATATATAAAATAAAATGAAAACATTAAAAAGTAAATAAAATTTTTATTACAAAAATACCGTAGAATTTACATCAATTCTTACTTAATTCTATGTCCGATTACAAGTTGGTGTTGTCGTATCCAATGTTGTAGGTTGATGTGGAGTTAAAAAACAATTTTACTTTGTCAAGATTTTACAAAACCATGATAGCCAGCTAACACATATTGCTTATCCAAAGTTCCCGCAATATCAGAGGGACGAAATTCTCTATTATTTGGATGCATCGTTTTCAAACTCACCAACCTAAAATAGTTTCCTTTTGCTTCTACTTCATATATATTGTCTTTAATATGTTTGACATTATAGTAGTCGATAGTGCTACGAACGTTAAACCTGGAATACAGTTTTCAAAGTATGTTGAATGCAACACTTCTATTAATCAAATTTATGTGAAATGATTGTACAATATGGAATACCATCCCAAAAAAACCAAGCAAACGAAGGTTTATCTCTTCGTCTAAAACATGAGCATTTCCCTACATTACATAAACATATATATTCTATTAGATTTATATAAAAAAAATGTATAAATAAAACAGAAATAAATTAAACTTGCCACGACATCAAGGGCTACAAGATTTCGCATGAAAACAAAAAATGACCAAGGGTAATTTGAATATTGAGAACTTGGTCGTGCCAAAACCTTTTTAAATTCTTGGCAATAATATGGTCATTTATTATTTTTACCCCATTGGATCCATGAAAAACTAATGCATGGATATCCTGTAGAAATATTTGCCAAAGTCCTCCTAATGGCTAACACGTTTGACGATCTACTATATTGAAGTAGAGATACGTGGGTGAACAAAAGAAAAGTAGTACCACAAGAAGGGGTCATAAATAAGGGATGTTTATGTATGGTCGTGAAAACATCATTGTACAACAAATAAAACCAACAATTAATAATTCATATAAATTAAAAAAATAAATAAAAATAAATATATGAATAATCTTACTTAAGAAATGCTCCTTGATCCATTAAAACATTCTTAAGCAATCTAAAATCATTAGTTTGATTCATTTCGAGCCTATAGCAATCGTTCAAAAAGTCGTGCAAGACATATGCAATATTATTATGGATAAACTGAAGATCTAGTCCCATATTGTCATCACATGACCTTGTGATTTTCTCTCTACCGTTTACCACTTCTACATTGTCCATACCAAATGCATCTTCCAGCTTCTTTGATGACATAAAGTATTGAATAGCTTCAAACATGTTACTGGATAGGAAACATTAACTGAATAAAAATATATAACATAATATAACGTTAAAAAGTAAATAAAATATTTATTGTAAAAATGTCGTAGAATTGATATCAATTCTTGCTTAAGTCTATGTCCGATTACAAGTTGGTGTTGTCATATCCAATGTTGTAGGCTAATGTGGAGTTAAAAAAAAATTATACGTTGTCCAGATTTTACAAAACTATGATAGCCAGCTAACACATACGGGTTATCTAAAGTTCCTGCAATATCATAGGAATGAAATTCTATGTTGTTATGATGCACTGTTTTCAAAGTCACCATTCTAAAATAGTTCCTTTCCTTTTGCTTCATATATATTGTCTTTAATATGCCTGATATTATAGTAGCTGATAGTGCTATAGACGTTAAACTTGTCATTAGTATCAATCATTCGTAAACAAAATATATCCTATTTTTTTTCACAATCTATCCACTACACATTGAGATTCTCAATGTGTTAGGAAAGTTAATAAAAAAATAAAAAAGTTGCATAAGTATGTTGTATGTAACACTTAGTCTTAATCAAATTTATGTGAAATGCTAGTAGCATATCGAATACCATCCCAAGAAAGCCAAGCCAAATAAGGTTTAACTCTTCGTCTACAACTTGAGCATTTCCCTATACTACATTGACAGACATATCATTTAGATTTATAAAAAAAAAATGTATAAATAAATCAAAAATAAATTAAAATTGCCACAACATCATGAGCTACAAGATTCTCCATTGAGAAAAAAAATGACCAACGGTAATTTGAATAATGAGAACTTGGCCATGCCAAAACCCTTTTCAATTATTGGCTATAATTGGGTCAATTATTATTTTTCACCCATTGGGTCCATGAAGAGCTAATACATGGATATCCTACAGAAATATGTGCCAAAGTCCTCCTAAAGGCTAGCACCTTTGATGATATGCTATATTGAAGCGGGGATATGTGGGCGAGCAAACAAAAAGTAGTACGGCAACAAGGGGTCATAAATAAGGGATGTTTATGTATGGTCGAGAAAACATCAGCGTAGAACAAATAAACCCAATAATTAATATGAATGAAAACTATAAATAAAAATTAATATATGAATAATCTTACTCATGAAATGCTCGTGGATCCCTTAAAACATCAATAAAAAATGTCGTGTAATACACGTTCAATATTATTATGGATAAACTTAAGATCTAATCCCATGTTGTCATCACATAATCATGTAATTTTCCCTCTACCGTTCACCATTGGTACATTATCCATACCAAATCCATCTTCTAGCTTCTTTGTTGATACCAAGTATTGAATAACTTCAAACATGTCACCAGATAAAAAATATTAACTAAATAAAAATATGAAAAATAAAAAAACATTAAAAAGTAAGTAAAATATGTATTACAAAAATACCGTAGAATTGATATCAATTCTTGGTTAAGTCTATGTCCGATTACAAGTCGATGTTGTTGTATCCAATCTTGTAGGCTGATGTTGAGTTAAAAAAATATTATACGTTGTCCAAATTTTACAAAACTAAGATTGCCAGCTAACATATACTACTTATCCAAAGTTCCCGCAATATCATAGCGACGAAATTCTCTATTATTTGGATGCACCATTTTCAAAGTCACCCACCTAAATTAGTTTCATTTTGCATCTGCTTCATATATATTGTCTTTAATATGTTTGACATTATAGTAGCTGATAGTGCTACGGACGTTAAACCTGTCATTAATATCAATAATTTGTAAACAAAATATATAGTAATTTTTTTCACAATCTATCCACTGCACATTGAGACTCTCAATGTGTTAGAAAAGTTAATAAAAAAAATGGCATAAGTATGTTGTATGTAACACTTACTTTTAATCAAATTTATGTGAAATGCTAGTACCATATCGAATACCATCCCAAGAAAACCAAGCCAAATAAGGTTTAACTCTTCGTCTAAAACTTGAGCATTTCCCTATACTACATTAACACATACATCTTTTAGATTTATATAAAAATAATAATAAAGTATAAATAAATTAAAATTGCCAATACATCATGAGCTACAAGATTCGCCATGAAGAAAAAAAATGAACAACAATAATTTGAATAATGAGAACTTGGCCATGCCAAAACCCTATTCAATTCTTGGCTATAATTTGGTATATTATAATTTTTTCACCCATTGTGTCCAAGAAGAGATAATACAAGGATATCCTGCAGAAATATGTGCTAAAGTCCTCCTAAAGGCCAACACGTTTGATGATATGCTATATTAAAGCAGAGATACGTGGGCGAGCAAACGAAAAGTAGTACGACAATAAGGGGTCATAAATAAGGGATGCTTATGTATGGTCGTGAAAACATCTGTGTACAACAAATAAACCTAATAATTAATAATTAATATAAATTAAAACAATAAATAAAAATTAATATATGAATAATCTTACTCATGAAATGCTCGTGGATTCCTTAAAACATCAATAAGCAATCTGAAATCATTAGTTTGATTTATTTCGTGCCCATAGCAATTGTTCAAAATATCGTGCAACACAAGTGCAATATTATTATGGATAACCTTAAGATCTAGTCCCATATTGTCATCACATAATCTTGTAATTTCCCTCTATCGTTCACCACTGGTACAATATCCATGCCAAATCCATCTTCCAGCTTCTTTGATGATACCAAGTATTGAATTGCTTCAAACATGTCACCGAATAGGAATTATTAACCAAATAAAAATATATAAAATAAAAAAATTCAAAAGTAAATAAAATATGTATAAAATACCGAAGAATTGATATCAATTCTTGGTTAAGTCTATGTCCAATTACAAGTAAGTGTTGTTGTATCCAATCTTGTAGGCTAATGTGGAGTTAAAACAAAGTTATACATTGTCCAAATTTTGCAAAACTATGATAGCCAGCTAACACATACTGCTTATCCAAAGTTCCCACAATATCATAGGGACAAAATTCTCTCTTATTTGGATGCACTGTTTTCAAAGTCACCAACCTAAAATAGTTTCCTTTTGCTTTTGCCTCATATATATTGTCTTTATTATGTTTGACATTATAGTATCATATAGTGCTACGGACGTTAAACCTGTCATTAATATCAATAATTCGTAAACAAAAGATATAGTAATTTTTTTCACAATCTATCAACTGCACATCGAGACTCTCAATGTGTTAGAAAAGTTAATAAAAAAAAGTAAAAAAATGGCATAAGTATGTTGAATATAACACTTACTCTTAATCAAATTTATGTGAAATGCTAGTAGCATATCGAATACCATCCTAAGAAAACCAAGCCAAAGAAGGTTTAACTTTATGTCTTAAACTTAAGCATTTCCATATACTACATTAACACACACATCTTATAGATTTATTAAAAAAATGTATAAATAAATTAAAAAGAAAGTAAAATTGCCACGACATCATGAGCTATAAGATTCCCCGTGAAGAAAAAAAATGACCAACGGTAATTCGAATAATGAGAACTTGTCCATGCCAAAACCCTTTTCAATTCTTGGCTATAATTTAGTCTATTATTATTTTTTACCCATTGGGTCCATGACGAGCTAATACATGGATATCCTACAGAAATATGTGCCAGAGTCCTCTTAAAGGCCAACACGTTTGATGATATGCTATATGGAAACAGAGATATGTGGGCAAGCAAACGAAAAGTAGTACGGTAAGAAGGGGTGATAAATAAGGGATGCTTATGTATGGTCGTGAAAACATCAGTGTACAACAAATAAAACCCACAATTAATAATTAATATAAATTAAAACAAGAAATAAAAATGAATATATGAACAATCTTACTCATGAAATGCTCGTGGATCCCTTAAAACATAAATAAGCAATCTGAAATCATTAGTTTGATTTATTTCGAGGCCATAGCAGTTGTTCAAAATGTCGTGTAACACACGTACAATATTATTATGGATAAACTTAAGATCTAGTCCCATATTGTCATCACATAATCTTGTAATTTCCTTCTACCGTTCACCACTGCTACATTATCCATACCAAATCCATTTTCCTGCTTTTTTGATGACACAAAGTATTGAATAGCTTCAAACATGTTACCGGATAGGAAATATTAACTAAATGAAAATATATATAATAAAAAAATGTTAAAAAGTAATTAAAATATTTATTACAAAAATACCGTAGAATTGATATGAATCGAATACCATCCCAAGAACACCAAGCCAAAGAAGGTTTAACTCTTTGTCTAAAACTTGAGCATTTCCCTATACTACATTAACACATACATCTTTTAGATTTATGAAAAAAAAAAGAATAATGCATAAATAAAACATAAATAAATTAAACTTGTCACGATCTCATGAGCTACAACCCTTTTCAATTCTTGGCTATAATTTGGTCTATTATTCTTTTTCATTCATTGGGTCCATGAAGAGCTAATACATGGATATTCTACAGAAACATGTGCCAAAGTCCTCCTAAAGGCCCACACGTTTGATGATCTCCTATATTGCAGCAAAGATACTAGGGCGATGAAACGAAAAGTAGTACGACAAGAAGGGGTGATAAATAAGCAATCTGAAATCATTAGTTTGGTTTATTTCGAGCCCATAGCAGTTGTTCAAAATATTGTGTAACACGTGCAATATTATTATGGATAAATTGAAGATCTAGTCCCATATTGTCATCACATAATCATGTAATTTTCTCCTACCGTTAACCACTGCTACATTATCCATACCAAATCCATCTTCCAGCTTCTTTGATGATACAAAGTATTGAATAGCTTCAAATATGTCACCGAGTAGGAAATATTAACTAAATAAAAATATATAAAATAAAATGAAAACATTAAAAAGTAAATAAAATTTTTATTGCAAAAATACCGTAGAATTGACATCAATTCTTGCTTAAGTCTATGTTCAATTACAAGTTGGTGTTGTCGTATCCAATGTTGTAGGCTGATGTGGAGTTTAAATACAATTTTACTTTGTCAAGATTTTACAAAACTATGATAGCCAGCTAACACATATTGCTTATCCAAAGTTCCCGCAATATCAGAGGGACAAAATTCTCTATTATTTGGATGCACCGTTTTCAAAGTCACCAACCTAAAATAGTTTCCTTTTGCTTATGCTTCATATATATTGTCTTTAATATGTTTGACATTATAGTAGTCGATAGTGTTACGAACGTTAAATCTGGAATACAATTTTCAAAGTATGTTGAATGCAACACTTCTATTAATCAAATTTATGTGAAATGATTGTACAATATGGAATACCATCCCAAAAAAACCAAGCAAACGAAGGTTTATCTCTTCGTCTAAAACTTGAGCATTTCCCTACATTACATAAACATATATATTCTATTAGATTTATATAAAAAAATGTATAAATAAAACAGAAATAAATTAAACTTGCCACGACATCAAGGGCTACAAGATTTCGCATGAAAACAAAAAATGACCAAGGGTAATTTGAATATTGAGAACTTGGTCGTGCCAAAACCTTTTTCAATTCTTGGCTATAATATGGTCATTTATTATTTTTACCCCATTGGATCCATGAAAAACTAATGCATGGATATCCTGTAGAAATATTTGCCAATGTCCTCCTAATGGCTAACACGTTTGACGATCTACTATATTGAAGTAGAGATACGTGGGTGAACAAAAGAAAAGTAGTACCACAAGAAGGGGTCATAAATAAGGGATGTTTATGTATGGTCGTGAAAACATCATTGTACAACAAATAAAACCAACAATTAATAATTCATATAAATTAAAACAATAAATAAAAATAAATATATGAATAATCTTACTTAAGAAATGCTCCTTGATCCATTAAAACATCAATAAGCAATCTGAAATCATTAGTTTGATTTATTTCGAGCCCATAGCAGTTGTTCAAAATGTTGTGTAACACATGTTCAATATTATTATGGATAAACTTAAGATTTAATCCCATATTGTCATCACATAATTTGGTAATTTCCCTCTACCATTTGCCACTGCTACATTATCCATACCAAATCCATCTTCTAGGTTCTTTGATGATACCATGTATTGAATAGCTTTAAACATGTCATCGGATAGGAAATATTAACTATATATAAAAATACATAAAATTAAAAAAAATAAAAAGTAAATAAAATATGTATTAGAAAAATACCGTAGAATTGATATCAATTCTTGGTTAAGTCTATGTCTGATTACAAGTTGGCGTTGTCGTGTCCTATCTTGTAGGCTGATGTGGAGTTAAAAAAAATATTATATGTTGTCCGGATTTTACAAAACTATGATTACCAGCTAACACATACTGCTTATCCAAAGTTCCTGCAATATCATAGGAACAAAATTCTCTTTTATTTGGATGCACCGTTTTCAAAGTCATAAACCTAAGATAGTTTCCTTTTGGTTCTGCTTCATATATATTGTCTTTAATATGTTTGATGTTATAGTAGCTGATAGTGTGACGGACGTTAAACCTGCCATTCATATCAATAATTCGTAATAGAATATATAGTAATTTTTTTCACAATCTATCCATTACACATTGAGACTCTCAATGTGTTAGAAAAGTTAATTAAAAAAAATTAAAATATGGCATAAGTATGTTATATGTAACACTTACTCTTAATCAAATTTATGTGAAATACTAGTAGCATATTGAATACCATCTCAAGAAAGCCTAGCCAAAGACGGTTTAACTCTTCGTCTAAAACTTCGGCATTTCACTACATTACATTAACACATACATCTATTAGATTTATAAAAAAAGTAATGCATAAATAAAACAGAAATAAATTAAACTTGCCATGATATCATGAGCTACAAGATTCCCCATGAAGAAAAAAAATGACCAAGGGTAATTTGAATAATGAGAACTTGGCCATGACAAAACCCTTTTAAATTCTTGGCTTTAATTTGGTTTATTATTATTTTTCATCCACTGGGTCCATGAAGAGCTAATACATGGATATCCTGCAAAAATATGTGCCAAAGTCCTCCTAAAGGCCCACACGTTTGATAACCTCCTATATTGAAGTAGAGATACGTGGGCGAGTAAATGAAAAGTAGTACAGTAAGAAGGGGTGATAAATAAGGGATGCTTATATATGGTCGTGAAAACATCACTATACAACAAATAAAATCAATAATTAATACTTATTATAAATTAGTATATGAATAATCTTACTCATGAAATGCTTATAGATCCCTTAAAACATCAATAAGCAATCTAAAATCATTAGCTTGATTTATTTCAAGCCTATAGGAGTTGTTCAAAATGTCGTGTAACACATGTACAATATTATTAGGGATAACCTCAAGATCTAGTTCCATATTGTCATCACATAATATTGTAATTTCCCTCTACCATTCACCACTGCTACATTATCCAGACCAAATCCATCTTCCAGGTTCTTTGATGATACCAAGTATTGAATAGCTTCAAACATGTCACCGGGTGGGAAATATTAACTAAATAAAAATTTATAAAACAAAAAAAAGTAAATAAAATATGTATTAGAAAAATACCATAGATCGATATCAATTCTTAGTTAAGTCTATGTCCGATTACAAGTCGGTGTTGTCGTATCCAATCTTGTACGCATATGTGGAGTTAAAAAAATATTATACGTTGTCCAGATTTTACAAAACTATGATTGCCAACTAACACATACTGCTTATCAAAAGTTCCCGCAATATCATATAAACGAAAAAATATTATACGTTGTCTAGATTTTACAAAACTATGATTGCCAGCTAACACATATTGCTTATCCAAAGTTCCCGGAATATCATAGGAACAAAATTCTTTGTTATTTGGATACACCATTTTCAAAGTCGCCAACCTAAAATAGTTTCCTTTTGTTTTTGCTTCATATATATTCCTTTTGTTTTTGTTTCATATATATTGTCTTTAATATGTTTGACATTATAGTAGGTGATAGTGCTATAGACGTTAAACCTGTCATTAATGTCAATAATTCGTAAAAAAAATATATAGTAATTTTTTTCACAATCTATCCACTACACATTGAGACTCTCAATGTGTTAGAAAAGTTAATAAAAAAATGGCATAAGTATGTTGTATGTAATACTTACTGTTAATCAAATTTATGTGAAATGCTAATAGCATATAGAATACCATTACAAGAAAACCTGGCCAAAGAAGGTTTAACTCTTCGTCTAATACTTCAACATTTCCTTACAATACATTAACACATATATCTTTTAGATTTAGAAAAAAAAAATGTATAAATAACAGAGAAATAAATTAAATTTGCCATGACATCATCAGCTACAAGATTCCCCATGAAGAAAAAAAATGACCAAGGGTAATTTGAATAATGTGAACTTGGCCATGCCAAAACCCTTTTCTATTCTTGGCTATAATTTGGTCTATTATTATTTTCCATCCATTGGGTCCATGAAGAGCTAATACATGGATATCCTGTACAAATATGTGCCAAAGTCCTCCTAAAGGCCAACACGTTTGATGATATGCTATATCGAAGCAGAGATATATGGGAGAGCCAACGAAAAGTAGTACGACAAGAAGGGATCATAAATAAGGAATGCTTATGTATGGTTGTGAAAACATCACTGTACAATAAATAAAACCAATAATTAATAATTAATATAAATTAAAATAATAAATAAAAATTAATATTTGAATAATCTTACTCATGAAATGCTCGTGGATCCCTTAAAACATCAATAAGCAATCTAAAATCATTAGTTTGATTTATTTTGAGCCCATAGGAGTTGTTCAAAGTGTCGTGTAACACACGTGCAATATTATTATGGATAAACTTAAGATCAAGTCCCATATTGTCATCACATAATCTTGTAATTTCCCTCTACCGTTCACCATTTCTACATTATCCATACCAAATCCATCTTCAAGCTTCTTTGATGATACCAAGTATTGAATTGCTTCAAACATGTCACCAAATAAGAAATATTAACCAAATAAAAATATAGAAAATTAAAAAAAGTAAAAATTAAATAAATATGTATTACTAAAATATCAAAGAATTGATATCAATTCTTGGTTAAGTCTACGTCCGGTTACTAGTTGGTGTTGTCGTATCCAATCTTGTAGGCTGATGTGGAGTTAAAAAAAATATTATACGATGTCCAAATTTTAGAAAACTATGATTGCTAGCTAACACATACTGCTTATCCAAAGTTCCTGCAATATCATAGGAACGAAATTCTCTCTTATTTGGATGCACCGTTTTCAAAGTCACCAACCTAAAATAGTTTCCTTTTGCTTCTGCATCATATATATTGTCTTTAATATGTTTGACATTATAGTAGCCGACTGTGCTACAAACGTTAAACCTTTTATTAATATCAATAATTCGTAAAAAAATGTATACTAATTTTTTTCACAATCTATCCATTGCACATTGAGACTCTCAATGTGTTAGAAAAGTTAATAAAATAAATGGCATAAGTATATTGTATCTAACACTTACTCTTAATCAAATTTATGTGAAATGCTAGTAGCATATCGAATAGCATCCCAAGAAAACCTACCCAAAGAAGGTTGAACTCTTTGTCTAAAACTTGAGCATTTCCATACACTACATTAACATATACATCTTTTAGATTTATAAAAAATAAATCTTGTATAAATAAAACAAAAATAAATTCAAGTTGCCACAACATCATGAGTTACAAGATTCCCCATGAACAAAAAAAATGACTAAGGGTAATTTCAATAATGAGAACTTGGCCATGCCAAAACCCTTTCCAATTATTGGCTATAACTTGGTCTATTATTATTTTTCACACATTGGGTCCAAGAAGAGCTAATACATGGATATCCTGTAGAAATATGTGCCGAAGTCCTTTTAAAGGCCAATACGTTTGATGATATGCTATATCGAAGCAAAGATACGTGGGAGAGCCAACAAAAAGTGGTACGGCAAGAAAGGGTCATAAATGAGGAATGCTTATGTATGGTCGTGAAAACATCACTCTACAACAAATAAAACCAACAATTAATAATTAATATAAATTAAAACAATAAATAAAAATTAATATTTGAATAATCTTACTCATGAAATGCTCGTGTATCGCTTAAAACATCAATAAGCAATCTGAAATCATTAGTTTCATTTATTTCGATCCCATAGCAGTCCTTCAAAGTGTCGTGCAACACACGTGCAATATTATTATAGATAAACTTAAGGTCAAGTCCCATATTGTCATGACATAATCTTGTAATTTCCCTCTACCGTTAACCACTGCTACTTTATTCATACCAAATCCATCTTCCAGCTTCTTTGATGATATCAAGTATTGAATTTCTTCAAGCATGTTACCGAATAGGAAATAATAACCAAATAAAAATATAGGAAATAAAAAAAAAATTAAAAAGTAAATAAAATATGTATTACAAAAATACCGAAGAATTGATATCAATTCTTGGTTAAGTCTATGTCCGATTACAAGTTGGTGTTGTCGTATCCAATCTTGTAGGCTGATGTGGTGGTAAAAAAATATTATACGTTGTCTAGATTTCACAAAAATATGATTGTCAGCTAACACATACTGCTTATCCAAAGTTCCTGCAATACCATGGGAACGAAATTCTATGTTATTTGGATGCACTATTTTCAAAGTCACCAACCTAAAATAGTTTGCTTTTGCTTCTGCTTCATATATATTATGTTTAATAAGTTTGACATTATAGTAGTCGATAGTGGTATGAACGTTAAACCTTTCATTAATATCAATAATTCGTAAAAAAAAAAAATGTATAGTAATTTTTTTTCACAATCTATCCATTGCACATTGAGAGGCTCTCAATGTGTTAGAAAAGTTAATAAAAAAATAGAAAAATGGCATAAGTATGTTGTATGTAACTCTTACTCTAAATCAAATTTATGTGAAATGCTAGTAGCATATAGAATACCATCCCAATAAAACAAAGCCAAAGAAGGTTTAACTCTTCGTCTAAAACTTCAGCATTTCCCTACATTACACTAACACATACATCTTTTAGATTTATAAAAAAAATAATGTATAAATAAAACAAATATAAATTAAAGTTGCCACGACATCATGAGCTACAAGATTCCGCATGAAGAAAAAAAATGACCAAGGGTAATTTGAATAATGAGAACTTAGCCATGCCAAAACCCTTTCCAATTCTTGGCTATAATTTGGTCTATTTTTATTTTTCACCCATTGGGTCCACGAAGAGCTAATACATGGATATCCTGTAGAAATGTGCTAAAGTCCTATTAAAGGCCAACACGTTTGATGATATTCTATATCGAAGCAGAGATACGTGGGCGTGCAAACGAAAAGTAGTACGACAAGAAGGGGTCAGAAACAAGGAATGCTTATGTATGGTCGTGAAAACATCACTGTACAATAAATAAAACCAATAATTAATCATTAACATAAATTAAAACAATAAATAAAAATTAATATTTGAATAATCTTACTCATGAAATGCTAGTGTATCGCTTAAAACATCAATAAGCAATCTAAAATCATTAGTTTGATTCATTTCTAGCCCATAACAGTTGCTCAAAAATTCGTGCACGACACGTGTAATATTATTATGGATAAACTGAAGATCTAGTCCCATATTGTCATGACATGACTTTGTGATTTTCCTTCTACCATTCACCACTGCTACATTATCCATACCAAATCCATCTTCCAGCTTCTTTAATGATACCAAGTATTGAATAGCTTCAAACATGTCACTAGATAGGAAATATTAAAAAAAAATAAAAATAGATATAATAAAAAAAATTAAAAAGTAAAAAAATATGTATTATAAAAATACCATAGAATCAATATCAATTTTTGGTTAAGTCTGTGTCTAATTACAAGTTGGTTTTGTCCTATCCAATCTTGTTGGCTGATGTGGAGTTAAAAAAATATTATACATTGTCTAGATTTTACAAAACTATGACAGCCAACTAACACATACTGCTTATCCAAAGTTCCCGCAATATCATAG
Source organism: Vitis vinifera (assembly GCF_030704535.1). Lineage (NCBI taxonomy): Eukaryota > Viridiplantae > Streptophyta > Magnoliopsida > Vitales > Vitaceae > Vitis > Vitis vinifera. Next base: position 5,638,445 of record NC_081819.1, read on the forward strand.
GGACGAAATTCTCTGTTATTTAGATGCACCATTTTCAAAGTCACCAACCTAAAATAGTTTCCTTTTTCTTTTGCCTCATATATATTGCCTTTAATACATTTGACATTATAGTAGCCGATAGTGCTACGGACGTTAAACCTTTCATTAATATCAATAATTCGTAAAAAAATATGTAGTAATTTTTTTTCACAAATTATCCACTGCACATCGAGAGTCTCCATGTGTTCTAAAAGTTAATAAAAAAAATGGCATAAGTATGTGTGATGTAACACTTACTCTAAATCAAATTTATGTGAAATGCTAGTAGCATATAGAATACCATCCCAAGAAAACAAAGCCAAAGAAGGTTTAAGTCTTTGTCTAAAACTTCGGCATTTCCCTACATTACATTAACACATATGTCTTTTAGATTTATAAAAAAAATGTATAAATAAAACAAATATAAATTAAAGTTGCAACGTAATCCTGAGCTACAAGATTCCCCATCAAGAAAAAAAAAATGACCAAGTGTAATTTCAATAATGAGAACTTGATCATGCCAAAACCCTTTCCAATTATTGGCAATAATTTGGCCTATTATTATTTTCCACCTATTAGGTCCATGAATAGCTAATACATGGATATCCAGCAGAAATATGTGCCAAAGTCCTCTTAAAGGCCAACACGTTTGATGATATTCAATATCGAAGCAGAGATACGTGGGTGAGCAAACGAAAAGTAGTACGGCAAGAAGGGGTCATAAATAAGGGATGCTTATGTATGGTGGTGAAAACATCACTATACAACAAATAAAACCAACAATTAATTATTAATATAAATTAAAACAATAAATAAAAATTAATATATGAAGAATCTTACTCATGAAATGCTAGTGGATCCCTTAAAACATCAATAAGCAATCTGAAATCATTAGTTTGATTCATGTCGAGCCCATAGCGGTCGTTCAAAAAGTTGTGCAAGACACGTGCAATATTATTATGGACAATCTGAAGATCTAGTCCCATATTGTCATCACATGGCCTTGTGGTTTTCCCTCTACCTTTCACCACTATTACATTATCCATACCAAATCCATCTTCCAGCTTCTTTGATGATACCGAGTATTGAATAGCTTCAAATATGTCATCGGATAGGAAATATTAACCACATCAAAATATATAAAATAAAATAAATTAAAAAGTAAATAAATATGTATTATAAAAATACCATAGAATCAGTATCAATTCTTTATTAAGTCTGTGTTTAATTACAAGTTGGTGTTGTCCTATCCAATCTTGTTGGCTGATATGGAGTTAAAAAAATATTATACGTTGTCCAGATTTTACAAAACTATGATAGCCATCTAACACATATTGTTTATCCAAAGTTCCCGCAGTATCATAGGGACGAAATTCTCTGTTATTTGGATGCACCATTTTCAAAGTCACCAACCTAAAATAGTTTCCTTTTACTTCTGCTTCATATATATTGTTTTTAATATGTTTGACATTATAGTAGCCGATAGTGCTACAGACATTAAACCTTTCATTAATATCAATAATTCGTAAAAATATATGTAGTAATTTTTTTCACAATCTATACACTACACATTGAGACTCTCAATGTGTTAGAAAAGTTGATTAAAAAATTAAAAAATGGCATAAGTATGTTGTATGTAACACTTACTCTAAATAAAATTTATGTGAAATGCTAGTAGCATATAGAATACCATCCCAAGAAAACAAAGCCAAAGAAGGTTTAACTCTTCGTCTAAAACTTCGGCATTTCCCTACATTACATTAACACATACGCCTTTTAGAATTAAAAAAAAATTAATGTATAAATAAAACAAAAATAAATTAAAGTTGCCACGACATCATGAGCTACAAGATTCCCCATGAAGAAAAAAAATGACCAAGGGTAATTTGAATAATGAGAACTTGGCAATGCTAAAACCCTTTCCAATTCTTAGCTATAATTTGGTCTATTATTATTTTTCACCCATTGGGTCCATGATTACTACTCAAAAAGTGTTATTTCAGATCTTTTAATTAACTCTTTTAAACACTTGTGAGTAGTAGTTATTGCCTTTTAACCCAATTAACATATTAAGGACCTTTGCAAGGACTTCTAATCCATTTGTGTTAAGTTTTGGTGTTTTGATAGCTTTTTGATCACCAAAGCAATATGAGATTGAGGAGAGTTATTTGGAATCCATGGAAAAGCAATGGAAAGCTCAGAAACATGAAGAACCAAAGCTTTGAAGTCCTTTGCCATAAGCAAATCTGGAATGCAAGGAGGGGAAGTAAAGAGAAATCTGCCATGAAGCATTTTTTATGACAGTCATGTCAGCCACTTTTGGAGTACTTCCTGAAGTCCAATTTATGCATGCTATATGTCGTTTCAAAGCTTAGGAAATCAGCAATCCAATGCTTTGAATGGTGTGCAATTCGAAGCTCAAATGAAGGAGTTACAACCATTGGAAGCTGAACACCGCAAGCTAAAAGCCAACTTCGCAGTGCTGCGAAATCAGCCTTTTGCTGCGAAGTGATTTCGCAGCCTTTTTTGTGCCTCTGCGAAATCTCGCAGACCTCGTTTTCACCTGGGAAATGGTCATTAGTGCTTCCTGATATTTGCAACCGACACTTTGAGATATTTTTCTTCAGATTTTTGTTGTCTAAATCCCCAAACTCCCCTTGTAAGCCACCAATTATAGGATTCCTTAACTATTAAGTTAGGAAAAAGGGTAAATATCCATGTAATAATTATTATTGTAATTTTCATATAAATAGCTCTCGGGAGCCTGTTCTCGAGAGGAGGACGACGGACCTTTTGTAAAAGTTTGAAAAAAAGTAAAATACAGAGCTTGGCTCTGCCTTACATTCTCAATTTGATTGTATTTTTCATTTACTAGTTATGCACTCTCTGAGGAAGTTTCCCCATAGAATGAGTAACTAAACCTTTAGTTCCTTGGAGCTAAGGTTTCCGGGAAAGGTTCCAAGTGCAAGAATTAGTAGCTTTGTGGTTTCAGCCATGAATGAAGAGAAAGTGTGATCCTTTAGTGTTTTCTATATTTTTAGTTAACTTAAAACGCCTTGGAGTCACCTAGGCCAACACTTGGTAAGGCAAGTGATCTCTGTCCATGGAGATGCACTAGTTTACCCCTTGCGAGCCTCTGGGAGGTGACTTGAAGGTAGGATTTTCTAGAATTGCCAACACTTGGTAACATCATGAGATACAAGATTTCTCATGATGACAAAAAATTACTAGGGGTCATTTGAATAATGAGAACTTAGCCATGCTAAAACCCTATTCAATTCTCGGCTATAATTTGGTTTATTATTATTTTTAACCCATTGGGTCCATGAAGAGCTAATACATGGATATATTGCAGAAATATGTGCCAAAGTCCTCCTACAGGTCAACATGTTTGATGATATGCTATATTGAAGCAGAGATACGTGGGCGAGTAAACGAAAAGCAGTACGATAAGAAGGGGTCATAAATAAGGGATACTTATGTATAGCTGTGAAAGCATAACTATAATTAATATAAATTAAAACAATAAATAAAAATTAATATATGAATAATCTTACTCATGAAATTCCGATCGATCCCTTAAAACATCAATAAGCAATCTGAAATATTTAGTTTGATTCAAAAAGTCGTGCAAGACTCGTGCAATATTATTATGGATAAACTGAAGATCTAGTCCCATATTCTCATCACATGACCTTGTGATTTTCTCTCTACCGTTCACCATTGCTACATTACCCATACCAAATCCATCTTCCAGCTTCTTTAATGATACCAAGTATTGAATAGCTTCAAACATGTCACCGGTTAGGAAATATTAACTAAATAAAAATATATAAAATAAAAAAACATTAAAAATTAAATAAAATATTAATTACAAAAATATTGTAGAATTGATATAAATTCTTTCTTAAGTCTATGTCTGATTAAAAGTTTGTGTTGTCGTATCCAATCTTATAGATTGACGTGGAGTTAAAAAACAATTATAGGTTGTCCAAATTTTATAAACTATGATAGCAAACCAACACATACTGCTTATCCAAAGTTCCCACAATATCACAAGAACGAAACTCTCTATCGTTTAGATGCACTATTTTCAAAGTCACCAACCCAAAATAGTTTCCTTTTGCTTATGCTTCATATATATTGTCTTTAATGAGTTTGACATTATAGTAGCTGATAGTGCTACAAACGCTAAACCTATCATGAATATCAATCATTCGTAAAAAAATATATACTAATTTTTGTCACAATCTATCCATTGTACATTGAGACTCTCAAGGTGTTAGAAAAGTTAATAAAAAAATGGCATAAGTATGTTGAATGCGACACTTTCTATTGATCAAATTTATGTGAAATGATAGTACCATATGGAATACCATCCCAAAAAAAAACAAGCAAAAGAAGGTGTAACTCTTCGTCTAAAACTTGACCATTTCCCTACATTAAATAAAGACATATATCTTTTAGATTTATAAATAAAAAAATGTATAAATAAAACAAAAATAAATTAAACTTGCCACGACATCATCAGCTACAAGATTTCCTATGAAAACAAAAAATGACCAAGGGTAGTTTGAATAATGAGAACTTGGCTATGCCAAAACCTTTTCAAATTCTTGGCTATAATATGGGCTATTGTTATTTTTAACCTATTGGGTCAATGAAAAACTAATACATGGCTATCCTACATAAATACTTGTTAAAGTCCTCCTAAAGGCTAACATGTTTGATGATCTGCTATATTGAAGTAGAGATACGTGGGCGAGCAAACGAAAAGTAGTACGACAAGAAGGGGTCATAAATAAGGGATGCTTATGTATGGTTGTGAAAACATCATTGTACAACAAATAAAACCAATAAGTAATAATCAATCTTACTCACAATTGAATAATCTTACTCACGAAATGCTCGTGGATCCCTTAAAACATCAATAAGCAATCTGAAATCATTAGTTTGATTCATTTCGAGCCCATAGCAGTCGTTCAAAAAGTCATGCAAGACACGTGCAATATTATTATGGATAAACATAAGATCTAGTCTCATATTGCCATCACTTGACCTTGTTATTTTCCCTCTACCATTCACCACTGCTACATTATCCATACAAAATCCATCTTCTAGCTTCTTTGATCATACCAAGTATTGAATAGTTTCAAACATGTCATCCGATAGGAAATATTAACTAAATAAAAATATATAAAATAAAAAAAACATTCAAAGTAAATAAATAGTTTATTACCAAAATACCGTAGAATTGATATCAATTCTTGATTAAGGTTTATGTTTGATTACAAGTTGGTGTTGTTGGATCCAATCATGTAGGCTAATGTGGTGCTCAAAAACAATTATAAGATGTCCAGATTCTACATAACTATGATAGCCATCGAAAACGTACTGCTTATCCAAAGTTTCTGCAATATCATAGGAACAAAATTCTATATCATTTGGATGCACTGTTTTCAAACTCACCAACCTAAAGTAGTTTCCTTTTCCATCTACTTCATATATATTGTCTTTTATATGTACGACATTATACTATTTGTTAGCGCTACAGACGTTAAACCTGTCATTACTACCAATCATTCGTAAAAAAAATATAGTATTTTTTTCAAAATCTATCCACAACACATTGAGACTCTCAAAGTGTTAGAAAAGTTAATAAAAAAAATGGCATAAGGATGATGTATGCAACACTTACTATTAATCAAATTTATGTGAAATGCTAGTAGCATATGGAATATCATCCCAAGAAAACCAGGCCAAAGGGGTCATAAATAAGGGATGTTGTGGACCCCGCATTTCGGCTCAATGCGTTTCCCATTCGATGGTGAGCTCGATTTTTATTTGAAAAGAATTGATTTTATTTATTATTTGAAAAATGACTTGGAGTCGCCACCTATTTTTGTTTTATTCTTAAAGGGTAAACAAAATAAGAAAGAAAAACCCTAAATGTGACTCCTTGTTTTGGAAAAGGTGGTTTGTGAAAAACCGGATCGGGTTTGGGGGTCAGGTTACTTATCGGGAAGGTGCGGTAAAGACCGTAGCACCCCTCTAAGTCCCTAGAGACGGGTCTCTACTAATAAAATGAAGCAATCGTGGCATCTAATAAAGAAATCAATGAATACCCGAATTGATCATGCACATATGGGAATCAATACATGTATATAGAGTGACCAGAGTGAGAATGGGTGCGTACCTGACCAATGAGCCACCATGCGCTATCAAGAGAGGAGGTTAGTGCATAATAACAATCACGAGATATGTCACAGAACATAATAAAATCCATCATTCATGGAAATTAAATCAATCAATCGATCAATCACATATGTGGGGCCCACACCAAAGCCCGTTTATTTTTGCATGAATCAATCCCATAAATTTCATCACTTGGAATTACAGAATTTAAATTCATGTTTATTTTTAAACATTTTAAAATCATGAAAAATTCGAAAGTGGTTCGCCGAAAAGAAAATGGCTGCGAAATTTTATTGAAAATGAGACTCTTGGGTGATCCTAAAAATTCTAAGAATGAAAGATGAGAAAATTGGGATTGTTAGAAAATCAAATTTGAGAAGATATTTACAAAAAATGGGATTTGAGAAATCATTTTCAAAATCAAAGGTGACGAAACGGTTAGTGGCATGTAGCCCAAAGGTGACCATGCATGCCATGCAAGAGTGGGTCCCAGGGTGGAATGAGTAGGCCATGGAAAGTTTATGATGAGATGTCGGGTTCTGGGTACTGTGGGGCAACCGTGCACGGAGAATCACAGCCCGTGGGACTCAGGGTGGAAAAATCAGGATGATTACATTACGACATGGATGATTGCATGGTAATATGGATAACTGCAGCTGCCATGAAGGGCTCAGCTATCAAGTACAACTTTTCTGTGGTGCCAATCTCCTACTCAGGCTCGAAGGAGCATCTTTACTTGTAGTCGGAAGTATGACAGAAGTAACATGGCCAACATGTGGAAGCTTGGAGTTGCTCCCCTTTCTCGACTTAGCAAACTCTCTCATCTGATGTGAAATTACCATTGAATTCACAGTCCTCTCAAATACTTCACAGGACTACCATCTTCTGTCACTTCATCAGGGACATTCATTTTCATGTCTTTCACTTTGGTTTGGAGACCCTACAACTTCACTAGAAGATGGACTTGAAAACGCTGATTCCGAGTTGTCACCCTGTGGACCCCGCATTTCGATTGCTCGAATGCGTTTCCCACCCGATGGCGAAACTCGATTTATTATTTTATTTGAAAATTTGATTTTTATTGATTAAGAAAATGACTTGGAGTCGCCACTTATTTTTGTTTTATTTTTAAAGGGTAAACAAAATAAGAAAGAAAAACCCTAAGTGTGACTCCTTGTTTTGGAAAAGGTTGGTCTACGAAAAAAAACCGGATCGGGTTCGGGGGTCAGGTTACTTATCGGGAAGGTACGGTAAAGACCGTAGCACCACTCAAGTCCCTAAAGTCGGGTCTCTACTAATAAGATGAAGCTGACATGGCAATGGATGAATAAACCAATGAATACTCAAAGCAAAACATGCACATACGAGAGTTAGAAAATGCATATAGACTAATCAGAGTGAGAATGAGTGTGTACCTGTGCAGCGAGCCACTATGCGCTATCAAGAGAGAGGGTTAGTGCACAAACATAACTCACATGTCACAAAAACGAGTACAGAATCATCAAAGGCACACATGACACTTCACTCAAAATTCATTTTTATTTTAAAGCAAATTTATTTGATGTAGGGCCCCCACCAAAGCCCGTTTATTTTGCACGAATCAATTCCATAAATCTCATCACTTGAGAATTACGAAATTTAATTCTTACTTATTTTAAAAACATTTTGAAAATAAAGAAAGTGCAAAAGTGGCTTGCCAAAAAGAAAATGGCAACCAAATTTTATTGAAAATGGGATGTTGGTATCTAAAAACCCTAAGGATGGAAAATTTGATGCCTTGAAATCATTCAAAAACCAAAAGTTGGAAAATCACTTCAAAACGGGGTTGGAAATTATTATTTTGAAATCAAAGGGAAAGAGCTTGAGGGGGTGGTACATGGCTCAATAAGTGGCCATGCTAGCGGTGGCCATGCATACCTGCCTCAGAGGTTTGATTGGGTGCTTGGATAGTCACCTGTTATGAGGACCCTGCTCACCCTTCACTGCCTGCAGCTATCCAGGAGCCATTAGGGGACGCCAATTCTCCATGTGATGATGAATTAGCATTCAACACTGCTTGCTCAGCTGGAATAGGACGAGTGACATTAGCATCTTCAAGGCTGCCCTCAATGCAAAATGAAACACCAAGCCCATCCACTCTCAAATCAGTCACATGATAAGCACCACTGGCAACTGTACCCCACTTCATAGCATATTCCTAATTCTCTGTTACCAATACACCATACTTCAAATTTTATCTCATCATCAACCATCAGTAGAATGACATCATCATCTTCAGTTAGCATGTGCTCAAACTATCCCTGTGCTGAGGATTTAAGATCATTCATATGTGGAGGAGGTATGCAACAGTGTCTGGGTACATATACGACAGTCAACACGCATCAAATGGAAGATGTCAATGACTTCGTTAGGTCTTTTCGCTTTCCCCAGAAATATTGACTCTTTGATTGAGCTCGAGCCTCCACCTAGTGCGCTGAAGGCATAAGGTAAGCTGACGAACCTCTAAGAGGAATGGCAGGAGCATGTCATCACAAAGGGTTTTGATATGGCGTGCATGGCTACCATAGCAAGGTTCACAGCGACTCTCGCTCCTGCTGCCGCTTCGAGTCGCTGAGCACTTCTGGAAAGATTCTGGATAAGATGAGATACCCAGAGTGCATCCGCAACATGGAGAAGTACATCACTTTCCTGTGAGATCTTTTGAAGCTCAATGACACGATCTTCCTCAGAAGCAGACAGCCTCAGAAGCTGCCTCTGAGACTCTTCAAACTTTAATGACATGGTTGATAGCTGCTTCTTGGATTCCTCAGCATCGGTGTGTTAGGCACATGGCTAGAAGGCGACATTTGCTCAGACACTAATAGGTGATGTAGGCTATTGATGGAGCCATGGTTGCAGGTGTTTCATCATCTCTGTCTAGCCTGTCCACTCCATAGCCACCAAAAATACGAACATAAGATTGCAACTCTCTAAGATCAGTAACTGATTCGGCGAAGTATCCACCCACAGGCCTCGTACTCTTGAAGCATTGGTGGACTGGTGCAAAAAGGATTCCAGCACCTGATATATCCTTTTCAATGTTCTCAATGTACCAGTAGCAAACCACTTCAGTTGCTGATCCAGTACTTAGATCAGCTGGTTTCTCAAACAAATGCAGAGAAGAAACTGGCCCTGAAAAGGCCTCCGAGAGAAAACTCCTCTGATTCCCTGGGTTAGGTCCATGCTAATGATCAAACCTTCTATCCGTGTTCAGGGAACCCACTACAGTGTGCTTTAGAAGGTTCCCTTCCCGAATCACCATATAATAACTGAGGCAGAGCTCATAATAACCTGTAGGTTGGCAACCCGGTTTTCACATCAAGACTCACATGGTCACAGATCGCCTTTGCAATCTCATACTCGACATGGGTCGTTGCAATTGTAATTCCTCTCTTCTTCTCTTTAGGAGCCTTGTCAATTTCATCGAGGGCAACTACCTTTGCTTTTCCTTCCTCTGCCAGCACCCTTGTAATAGCAGCAGTCAACGTAGTCTTCCCATGAAGACTCACAAGCTGTTCTACATTGAAGGGTGGAGTTCCATAGTCATCATTACCCATGCTGCCAACAATGGAGAGCACGTCCAGGTGTAGTCATGCGAACTGTGCTCTTGTAACCCTCTTCTGCCCATACAGTTTTCTAGGGTCCCACTTCCCCAAAAGTAGAACTGATGAAAAATAGGGTCTTAGAAATACTAAGCATAAAAAAATTCTCATTATCAAGGGCATGAGAAGCAGTCTTCGCTAGCCTTTCTTGAACTTCTCTCACTTCTAGCATCAGATTTGATTGGATACTAGAGGACTGTCAAAATGGACCCCGTTCCGAAGACCCAGAGATATGAGAATCAGGTGGCTTGCCTTCAAAGCTGTTGAGATGGCTGTACCGATCTGTTCGTGGGCATCTTGCAAGTTGTTCACTGCATGGAAATATATACATCTGCACCCTGGCACTCTCTAGAACTGTTTAACATCCTCAGTGTTTCAGCCATGCATTCTTTTGAACATGGGTGAGTGGGATAGTGTGAGGAAGTGGTATGGGCATGGAAACACTAAACTCTCTTGTTATTGCACGAGGTATGATAAATGGTGCATAGCGGTGGATATGTTGGGGTTGTGATGACGGGCATGGCAATGGTGATGATGGCTTAAAAGACGAGTAATGGGTTTAATGAGTAGTGAGAAGTGAAGACTTAGAGAGATAAATGGGCATGAAATGTGGCTGTGTATGTATGAAGGTTGGTGAATGGGCATGGGTGGCTGACACATGTATATGAAGGATGATAAGAGAGGAGGTGGATTGTGGATGATGGGTATGGTGGAGTGTAAGGTGACTAGTGAGGTGCGCCCATAATAGGGTGCGAAGAGTGAGGATTCAGTTAAAGGGACTTGAGATGATGGATGATAGGATGGAAATGGATGAGGTGGGGCATGGTTTGATGGATATGCATGGAGATGGGAATAGTGATAGAAACAAGAGAGAGGAAAAGTGGCATGTAGAGTATTCCTATAGAGAATCTGCCACATTCGGGTGAGTGCAGATATTTGATTGGAGGTGGGTACTGATGACTGCCATTACGCACCTTTTCTCATTGATTCCATGCATTGAACCCTTCCATCCACGTACCAGCAGTGCCTTTTGTTCGAAAACTATATAAAATGGCTTCATATCATTTAGAACATAATGAACTTTTCCCAGAGCCTTCTCTTTAGCAAACCACCTGATGTGGATGATCCCCAAAACTTCATGGCAACTCTCTTAGACAGGCTCAAGAATTCCCTCGCTCTCACACTCGACCATTTCTATCCGCATGCAGGCCACCTTGTAACAAAGAAGGAGGATAGTTCCCCCTCTTACATGGTATTTGTAGGTTATAACAACAGTCCCGGAGCGCAATTCATCCACGCGGCTGCAGACATGACAATATCTGGCATCCTTTCATCGATTTATATACCCCAAGTTCTCCAATCATTCTTTGATCATGATAGGGTAATTAACCACGATGGTCACACCTTGTCTTTGCTATCAATTCAAGTCACAGGGCTAGTGGATGGCATCTTCATTGGATGTTCCACAAATCACAGCATGGTTGATGGAACCTCTTTCTAGCATTTCTTCAACGCATGGTCTGAGGTATTCACTGCACAGGAGAAGAATAGTTCCATATCATTGTCACACCCACCCACCCTCAAGTGTTGGTTTCCTAATGGCTATGGTCCAATCATCCACTGTCCTTTCATTCACCATGATGAGTTCATCAACAGATTTGAAGCACCGGTACTCAGAGAGAAAATTTTCCACTTCTCATCAGAATCAATAGCAAAGCTCAAAGCAAAGGCAAATGCATAGCGCAACATCAACAAAATCTCCTCCTTCCAGGCATTGTCCACACCGGTCTGGAGGTTTGTAACACGAGCACGTTGTTTCCCACATGAGCAGAAGACTAGTTGTAGGCCAGCCACCGATAACAAAACAAGATTGGGCCTGCCCAGTTGCAAGCGAGCGTGTTCTCTTTCCTACTGTGACCTATCACCATGAATAGCAATAGCTGGAAACCCATTTATGCATAGCCAATGTTCCAAAGCATCAGCTTCACCATGATCTCTTGTGCATAACCATAATGGGTATTAAAGAAACCATAGTTGCTCAATCTGGTTTGAATCCTCCCAAAGACCCAGTACCGATTTCCTTTAGAAACACCCTATCCAAACAGCCAACCCAAACAAGATATCCAACACTCCAAAAGAAATACCAGAACAGAGGAAAAAGTGAAGAAAAACAGAGTGTGTGCAAGAAAAGATAGTACCATCAAACCCAGCTTTACTTTATGAAACCCAGAGAGCTTAAAACAAATCTGGTGGGTTAGTTGAATGGTTTCAACACATATAACAAACAAGATCGACGCTATGTGACTCACACAGGAATAAGCAGAGATCAAGTGAGCAAGGATGAAAGCATGCTTAAGATCTTAAACAGTCAAAATAAGCATTTCAAATATCAGGAAATAAGTAAAATATGGCTATGAAAGTGAAGAACCTGAAGTCGTAGACAACCAAAAAAATGGGCTGACACCTTTTCTCTCTGTGGCTGAAATCCCTCCTCCTCGTTTGCTTCCCTTCAGCTCCCTCACCTCCGTAGCAGCCTAAGCTCAAGGAAATACTCTCCAGAAAAACCACCGGAATCCCACTCTCAAGCTTCACCCCCAAAAATCTCTCTAACGGCTAGCCTCTCTCTCCTTGCTCTCTTTCCTCAAAACTCTCTGCTACTGCTCACCATGCTCTCTCTGTTCTCTCCCTCTCAGCTCTCTCTGTTCTGCTCTCTCAGCTCTCTCTGTTCTGCTCTCTCAGCTCTCTCTGTTCTCTCCCTCTCAGCTCTCTCTGTTCTGCTCTCTCAGCTCTCTCTGTTCTCTCCCTCTCAGCTCTCTCTGTTCTGCTCTCTCAAAAGCACCATCCATCTGAAAAGCACCTTCTTCCTGCAGATACGCCCCTCTCTCCTGCAGCTGGCCTGCTACCCAATAACGGCCTGCAGATCCCCAGCATATCCTCCTACTCGTGTTGCTTTCCCATTCGTCCATCAACTCCACTAAGCTGATTCCATAGCAACCAACTAGGAGGCAGCACTTGGCTTTGTAGGAGCCCTCCAGCTGGCAAGTGAGCTGCACAAAATGAGAGAAAAAAATGTGCCCCTAATGGGGGTCTACAAATATGCCCCTCTTCGGTAGAGTTCACGAGTGTAAGGAATATGAACACTGAAGTGAAAAGAAAGTGTGAATAGTGAATGTAATGAAGTGAACTCTACCGAAGAACCAAGGAGACCCCCATAGGGACACTAGTGAGATAAAAACTCACTCAAACTAGCAGCCGAACACAAAGGCTCTAATCCTAAAAGAAAAAGATGTCTCAAAATGCCTCTGAAGCCACACTAAGGATCCAAGCTCCCTCTAAAATGTCTCCAAAAGTGACCCGAAGATCGATGTCAAAGGTGAGTAACGGTCGAATCAACCTGGAGTACGAACAAGAATGCGTCTAAAGGAGACTGCCCTATGTGGACTACAAGATGAATAGGCGATAAGCACAGGGTAACGAGGTGAGGAGAGTAAGAATAAGTGCAAATCCATGAAGGTGAGACATGCAATGCCAGAGAATATGAACGCTAGGAGCTGTGACTCTGCATGACAAGACTGACTCTAAACGCTAAACTAGAAAATAAGAAAATAAAGCTCTGCAAGCCAAACCAAAAAAACTAACTCTAAATGCTAAACTGAGAAAATAATAGCTTTGGAAGCCAAACCAAAAAAACTAACACTAAACACTAAACTAGAAAATAAGAAAATAAAGCTCTGGAAGCCAACCAAAAAGCTAACTCTAAACACTAAACTAGAAAATAAGAAAATAAAGCTCTGGAAGCCAACCAAAAAGCTAACTCTAAACGCTAAAATCGAAGGCCCATAGGTGAAGACCTACGGTGGTGATACAATAAAAAATGCCCATAGATGTCAATCTATGGTGGTGAAAATCTCGAAAGCCCAAGGATGAAAATCCATGGTGGTGATAACTGAAAGCCCATAGATGAAAATCCATGGTGGTGATAACTGAAAGCCCATAGATGAAAATCTATGGTGGTGAAAACTGATCAAAGCCCAAGGATGAAAATCCCTGGTGGTGAATCTGAAATGCCCATAGATGAAAATCTATGGTGGTGATAACTGAAACAAAGGCTCATGGATGAAAATCCATGATGGTGAATCTTAAATGCCCATAGATGTCTGATCTATGGTGGTGAAAATAACTAAAAAGCCCATAGATGAAAATCTATGGTGGTGAAAATCTCAAAGGCCCAAGGATGAAAATCCATGGTGGTGAAAATCTGAAACAAATGCTCATAGATGAAAATCTATGATGGTGATAATAACTGAAAAGCCCATAGATGAAAATCTATGGTGGTGAAAATCTGAATGAAGGGGGATGCCCTAGACAAACTAATGGTAGGGGGATGTCCTAAACAAGATGACAATAGGGGATGCCCTAGACAAGATGACAGTAGGGGCATGCCCTAGGTGATAACTCGTAAAGATCGACAAATGCGTCTGACAATCATGAAATCAGCACGAGACATGGCAAACCCAAAGAGAGGGAAATGCCCCAAGTCAAGCTCTAAAGGGGTATGCCCTAGTATGACGACTCACAAAGATCAAGAAATAGATCGAGCAGTGAGAAAGTACACAAAAGACCTGATGAACTGAAGGATGAGGGTATGCCCCAGTGTGATGACCCATAAAGATCAAGAAATAGACTGAGTAGTGAGAGAATCTGCAAAAGATCCGATGAACTCAAGGATGGGGGTATGCCCCAATGTGACGACCCATAAAAATCAAGAAATAGACTGAGTAGTGAGAGAATCTGCAAAATATCCGATGAACTCAAGGATAGGGGTATGCCCCAGTGTAGGATAGTAACTAACATAAGACACAGAATCTCACCATACAAGACACTCTGGGATATGCTCAATGATGATGCAATGCAAAAGATATACATAGCCTCAATGAACAAACGCTAAAACAAGTCCAAACATCACTGAAACTATGCTGACAAAGCAAAACTAAAATAATGTATCACACAAACGCTGACCAAAACTCTAGGTCTGAAATGTAAGCAAATCAAAACACGACATGTCAACTATCAATATGAGTACATCATCACAAGTGCATCAACAATCTAATAGGTCCTACCATCATGAGAGATGTTGAACCTAATGTCCAAAGGCATGTGAAAACTCAACCAGAAAGCTCAAGACTAGCCCATATCTTCCCCTGATCAAGAGAAAGGGATAAAGTCATGTAAGACGATGAAATATGTGGGCTCAAAAGATGTAAGGCTCTGATAAGATGGGTGCAGGTATAACAATGTCCAATGTAGGATGTATAGGTGTGTAACAAAGGAAAGTGGGTACCCAAATCAAACTAGGTATGCTGAGGAGACTGAGCCCAGGGTATCAATGACTCTATGATCCATCGAAAACAACAATCATAAACAGGAGGTGGAATATCAATGTCAAAATCAGCAAGGTAGGTATGCCCCAGTGTGAATGCATCATCTCGAAATGGATAAGCTCTCAGTGCAGAATGATCTCTGGAAAGTAAGTGTCTGGTATAAACTGTCATCTCACAAAATCATCATCGATGAGTGGGCTATGCCCCAGTGTAAACATCTTCAAATCAAACATCCATGAGAAGAATACAACCAATCATACATCATCTGATCAAAATGAACATCTGCTCATCAAAACCATCGTGGTGACGTGAAGAGAATATCTGATCTCCTCTAAAGAAAGAGCATGTCTCGATGTGAACTGGTGTCTCTGAGATCAACCTCCGATGAAAGGGTTATGCCCCAGTATAGGGCAAACCCTGAAATGACTAAACTCTGTTGCATGCTCTCATAAGTGCTCGTGTCCTGATCCAATCATCTCAAAAAAAATATGTCAACAATGATGAGAGGGCTATGCTCCTGTGATCACATCAAAGAAATCAACTAATCATATCCCGTACTCCAATGTGAAATGAATCTAATCGCCTCCAAGGAACAGCTATGCCTAAGAACATCATCGACCGAAAAGGGGTATGCCCCTGTGTAAAGTACACCAGATGAAATGCGCCAATCATGTCTCATGCTCTAATGTGAAAAAGGACATCTAATATCCTCCAAGGAATGGACATGGCTCAAAAATCCGTCATCGACTGAGAAGAGTATGCCTCAACATCATGGTCATCCGATAATAAAACTCTCTGAGATGGCTATGCCCCAGTGTAGGGTCATACCATAACCCCTGGTCCATCACAAACAGAATGCTCCCGAATCAATCCCAAGTATCGCTCACATAAGAGCTATCAAACATAATGTGTGATGTCATGGCCTCAGGGTGGTCTTAAGACACGGGACGTAACGTAGGCTAGGGTGATAGGGTGATAGAAACAAAGGGAAACTAGGCCCAAATACCCAATGATCAAAACCCATGCCCTCATGTATAAAATGCAACATATATAGAAAATACCGTGAGCCATGGACCTGAAGATGCCTACTGTGAACATGGTAACAATGATGATGCAATGAAAAAAAACCGAACTGATGACGAGATGTATAATGATGGTGCGAAGAGGGTATCGAACCCGAAAACGAGGTCACTGTAAGAACGGAATAAGGGGTGGAATGAAAATGATGAAATAGAAGTGAAACGAGGATGATGATGAAGCATAGAATACGAGAACAAGTGATGATCTGCTCAAATCAAATATGAAAGGAGGTCACGTCAATAACGAACACAATGATGGAATGGACAATGACCCAGAGCTCCTAAGAGAAGGCCACTCATCTCACTCTCAAAACATACAACAAAATGAATACGAAGAATGAAATGTCCCAACAAAGCGACCCCTCGAACACTAATATACACATACTCAATGATAGAGAATAATACACACATGTGCCTCTTTTATTTTTCTTTTCTTTTTTGTTCTTTTCATTTTTTATTTTATTTTATTTTATTTTATTTTTTATTTTTTTTACATATATACAAATATACATGCTCTAAAGCAAACCAAGAAAGACCCAAAGACGGGATAAAAAAATGAATAAACAGCCCTCAAATATCAATATATCACAAACTCTCTTTAATGATGTGACCCTCTCAAGCCAAAGATCCCTGGATCAACGTCCGTAGGATAGATAGTGGAAAATGACATGACTACCCTCCATGTAATGAACTGAGGATGATCACCACTCGGGGTGGGAGAAGATGAAGCAGAACAAACGATAGATATAATAAAGAAGAGGATGAAGAACCAACGAGATATGACGAAATGCAATGATAGGAAAAGATAATGAGAAAGATGCGCCCCTAGGTCCAAGGCTCATGAAACTCCTAAACAATGCATGCATACACTGAAGGGCCCCTATCCCGGTGTAGAAGGTGAGCAAGGCTATAAGAAATAAAAGGTTATGATGCCCATGCGAGGCTCAAAGGGCTAGCAATGGTCTAGATGTCAATAAAGGTAATAAGGTGTGAGCTAACCGAAATGAAGGCCACCCATCCTGCGACCACGGTCTCAAACATCGTGCTATCAAGCCCTCAAATGATCAATACTAAAGATCGAGGTCCATCTGACATAACCCAAACAATCCTCTAGAATCATGCATCAAACCGTACTCCGAATGCTCCATAATAATCTCAAAGATGATCCTCTCAAAGCAAAGTGAACGGTGATCTCATCAGGCACGACTGCCCATCACGAGCCAACTCTCATCATACAAGATCAATCGCTATACTCATGACAAAATAAGTGACAGTCCCGTCAAGCAATCGACCAATCCTCATATCATAAATCATCCAAAGATCATGAGCTAATCCTCGCCATGCGAGATCAAACCCTGGGCTCAAACTCCTCACACTCTACCTAGTCGAATCAGAAAGGGGATGTGAAAAGGTAGAAAAGCCGAGGATGGAAAGGTCATATAATGGTCTCAAGGGTGATGCTGTGTAAAGCTCATAATGGATGGATGTAGGTCAAAGCAAAGTCAAGGTGTGAAAAGTGAACAAGGTACTGCTCTGATCATAAGAAGATATGGATCACAATCTCGAACCCCCTAAGTCAAATCTCTGATCCTAGGCTAATAGGCTCAATATCCTCCATGATAGGTCAAGCCTCAAGACCACAATATGCAAGTGAAGAGATGCCCCAAGTCAAAAGTACAACACATCATATCACAAAACACAAACACATGTCCATAAAGGAAAATGCATCCAATGGGATAATCCGATGAGTACATCATGTAAAAGAAGGACAACAAAGACAATACTCAAGAATCGAGTTATAGTCTCTAAATGTCAAAAGTAAAACAAGACCAAACAAACAAAAACAAAAACAGTGACTGGTCCTGCCATCACATCTCTGGCCACAGAATGAACAAAATCTGAGTGCCACTATACCAAGGTAAGCCAATCATGAGTCAATCGCCCAAATCAATAAGATCAGGGACTGCTGGTGAATGAGCGTCTGCATGCAAGGCCTGAGCTGAGATAGGAATAGAAAACATATCAGACTGAGGATGCCCAAATGTCCCAGAATCAACAATGTCCTGTATGGCATGTCATAGAGCAGTGCAACGATCAGTGTGATGTCCTACTGACTGATGGTACATACAATATAAATCAAGTCGAAACTGTGGTGGCACAGGATCTGGAAGTGCCCTAGGAGCCAGAGGAGCCAGAAATCCCATGGCCTGGAACGTCTCGAAAACTCTGCTCAGGGGTGCGCCCAAATCTGAAAAGTGTCTCCGACATCGTCGATGAGGGGGAAATCGCTCCTGAGGAACTGTGATAACTGAAGGGCCCTGAAACTGGGGCGGAGGTCGTGCCAACGTAGCCAATGAAATGGATGAGGAATGCTGCCGGAGTACTAAATGCGGGCGAGGTCGTGGATGCGAGGCACCCAAAGTAACAGGTGTCGGTGAAGTCGAGTGTGGCAATGAAGGCATCGCTACTCCTGGAGCCCCTCTCGATGACGATGGATGCCCTGACAAAATGAGCTCAATCCTCTCAACCCTCCGCGTCAAATCCACCATCATCTTGTAAAGAGTAGTAAGAGTAATGGGTGCGATCTCGTCCGACATGGTGAGCCTCAACTGACGAAGTCTAATCTCAAGGTACTCTGAAAATATCATAACCATCATGCCATCAATCTCTGCTCGCGGACCAGTCATAACACTAAAACTGTCCAAGACTCTAAAACAAACACATGCAAGAGAAAAAAACAAAGCAACACAAGATGCTACACAAGATAACAACACATAAAATGCATGATACGATACAATGATAACAATAAAAAGAAGATAGAAACACATGCCCAAGAAAACAACAATATCACTAAGTGAAATGAGAGTACATCATGCAAAATAATAGGACAACAAAGGTCCACTCTCGAAACACAGGGTACAACTCAAATCACTAACTACAAAACAAGACTCAAATATAAAATAAAAGAGAACAAAGACTCAAACGACCAACTAACAATGTAGTCCCAAAATACACCAACAAGATCTGCAATATCAAGGTGTCTGGTGAATATCAGTGCCCTGGGTGTCTCAAACATGATGGTATAAGCCCGAAGGAGAAGGAACTGCATGTGTGGACTAGGCTGGAAAGGAATCCACAGTCATATCTGGACCAAGATCAGTGTCTGTAGTCGATATGGGAAAGCTAACTACACCACTGTCAATAAGATCCTGTATGGTGTGACGTAGAGAAGCACAATAATCAGTACGGTGGCCTGCCATCTGGTGAAATGCACAAAACTCATGAGCACGAAAATGCGGAGGCAAGGTACTCGGGAGTGGCCTAGGGGCCAATGGTACTAAAACACCAGTAGATCTGAGTCACTCAAAAGCTCTATCCAAAGGCATCCCCAAATCAGAATAAGTCCTCTAACGTCACCGATGGGGACGAGACTGCTCATGTCGTGGGATACTAGTCTGTGGACGCTGAAACTGAAATGAAGGTCGCACCATGACAGCATGAGGATGCGTAGAAGGGTACAACTGAACTGGATGAGGATGACGATGTTGTAAAGGTGGGAAATCACTCTTGGGTATCTGCAATGATCTCGCATAGGAATGATAACCAGGTCGTCGATGCTGAAAGTCCGCAGAACATACGTCTCCATAGCTCTCAGATGATCCACCAACTCCCTCCCTCTCAGTATCTGAAGAAGGAATAATATCTGACCATAATCCTCTAGATATGCCATCGTCTACATCAATCAAAGCCTGAACCAATGATCTGAAATCCCGGAATGGGACTCCTGTCAGATGCCAAGCAAACCTAGGATGCAAACTCCTCAAAAACATGCTCATCTGATCTCTCTCGGTAGGTCGCTCAATCATCTCTACAGCCTTCTCCCTCCAGCGAGAGATAAAAGAAGAAACCGACTCATCTGATCCCTGTCTAAGAAGCTTAAGCTCTCTACGTGTAATGCTCGTATCACCACTGAATGAATACTGTCTCAAAAACTCCTGTGCTAAGTCCTCCCAAGTTCTCCGACGAGATGACTCTAATGAAACGTACCATCTCTGTGTCGCGCCGCTCAATGACAATGGGAACAAAGTGAGCAACTGTGCCTCATCTTAGACCAAGGGCCCTCATAACCGTGCTATAAAGTCTAAGATGAATACGAGGACATCCAACACCCGTATATCTCTCTATATCCGACATCCTGAAACCGACTGGCAAAGTGGCCACTGACACATCATCAAGGTCATCCCACAGAATCATCTCATCAGGATCTCTCATCTGTCCAATCCTCCGCTCGAGTCTGTCCATACGAGAACGAGGATCCTCAACAATGGTAACTGGTGTGACAATAGGTGGAACGACAGCAACCCGATCATGTGAAATAGTATGCAAAGTCTGTGTAGCTGGCATCTGAACGGGTATAACAGGTGGCATCACTATATCAGATGGTGTGTCTTCGAGCACTACATGCCTACTCGGCTGACTATCCATCCTCTAACTCAAACTGGCCAATGCCTCCTGAATCAAAACCACAGAAGCGATAAGCTAACCAATCGGAGCTGACTATGAATCCGTCTATAGCAACTCAGAGATATGAATCGACCTCTATCCCACTCAACCAGGGCACTGAACCAAGATTGGGACTACAAATAACCCCTACAAAAGAATCTAAACACAACGACTCAGACACGACTCATGCAACGACACATGATGCAACGAACAATGACCAATGCATGATACAATACAACCCAATACATGACAGGGTGCAATACACAATCATATGGTGACAATCAAAATTTGGATAGAAGATAGAATCTCTAGAGTCACATGAGTGTCCAGTGTGAGACAACTACAAATATGACTAAAGAATTTCTATCGATGATCCAAAAAATGATCGATGTGTGAAGAAAATGAATGGGGTGTGAAAAACAACACTAACACGAGATCGATACCCAATCTAGACCAAAATATCCTTGATTCAACCTCCAACTCGAGCTCCATAAGAAAAAAGTGATAAGGTGATCAAGGCAAATCTCTCGAAAAAGGTGTGAATATGAAAATGAGTCTTTCACCTTTCTGTAATGAAAATATGAGCATCGAGTTGAAAATCGAACCAAGGATCAAACAAATGATGAGGTACTGAGCCCGTGATAGGTGTACAATGTAAAAAGATGATCAATGAACATATCCCAAGGTATCAAGTGAGTGACAACAAAGTGAAGGGGTGTGCCGAGCCAAGAAATGAGAACGAAATCCCTAGGGAGAAAACATGCTAAACTCGTTGAGTGAAAAGCATAAACTAAGGCGACAAGACGAAAAGTGATCCAACCGATACTCAAACTCATACTGATCTCCGAGCACTCTCAACTGGAGACTAAAAAGAGGGAATACTGGATCCGAATTGTAACCACAGAGGCTCTGAAAGCCCTCAGATGCACCCACGTGTAGGGAGGGAGTCCTAATCAAAGGATCTACGGTTCAAACTACAAGGTCATGGTGGCTCTAAATGGATATGGGTGGATTTTAAAGATCCCTAGCAGAAGCGATCATACCCTCCGGTGGTACGCAACCCTCTGCACGCCTCCGAAGAGACGGGGCGCTTCCATGCAAGGTGGTCATCACCTCCACACATGCACTACCTCGCATCCCAGGGGGCTTCCTATGGTGAAATCTCTCAAACTCTCAACGCTCAATGGTCGACTAGAGTGCACAGTGAATGGTGTGGGTGCATCCGAAAACCCTAAGAAGCTAAAACGGAAAAATGAAACACACTGGTCGCACGAATATCCATGAAACCTAGCTCCGGGCTATACAGGTCTTCAATGATCAGACTCCTCCCGACATCAGTGTGCCGGTCACCTCCAGGATGCTCCCGTACATCGATATAGCCCGTCGCTAGACCCTACTCCTAACCTCTAGCTCGGTCAGAGAGCAAACACACAGAAGGTCTCACACTTGCAATAGTGAGAACCGAGATGAAAGGAATGACCGAAACCAAGAGAGTTGGTGGTAAGGGGATATATATGCGACCCACATAGACAAGCGACATGCAATCAAGCAGAAGAAGGGCAGTCATGCATCATACAGTCAAGCAGAGTACATGATATATCACTCATGTCCACACAAAAAGCTACAACTATCACGATGAATAGCGATATGAACATCATGCTCAAAAGACGATCAAGATAATATGCAAGCCAGAGAAACAACACAACAAGCTGAGTGATGTACAATGGTGAGTGTATGCATGTGAAGTGATCAGAATAATCATGGCAAAATCAGGATCAATGCGCTAAGCAATACGAAATGATCAATCAATATAATCAGCATGTCAAAATCTCAAATGAATATATCAATGAAGCACAGAGAAAATAGCTATCTCGGAATCCTCTATCAATACGAATCAATCATCATAATCAGCATGTCAAATATCTCAAACAAATATATCAATGAAGCACAAAGAAAATCACTGTGTCAGAATCTCCAATCAAGATAATCGACCAATACAATCAATCATGTCAAATGTCCCAAGTGAAAACTCGGGAACCCTCAATGTGCAATCAAGAAGTGAGTATCCACTAATCGACTCATCAAAAGCCACATTTGCTTCATCCTAAGTTCAAGCTTGACCCTCTAATGATCCCCAGTGGAGTCGCCATTTTGTGGACCCCGCATTTCGATTGCTCGAATGCGTTTCCCACCCGATGGCGAAACTCAATTTATTATTTTATTTGAAAAATTGATTTTTATTGATTAAGAAAATGACTTGGAGTCGCCACTTATTTTTGTTTTATTTTTAAAGGGTAAACAAAATAAGAAAGAAAAACCCTAAGTGTGACTCCTTGTTTTGGAAAAGGTTGGTCTACGAAAAAAAACCGGATCGGGTTCGGGGGTCAGGTTACTTATCGGGAAGGTACGGTAAAGACCGTAGCACCCCTCAAGTCCCTAAAGTCGGGTCTCTACTAATAAGATGAAGCTGACATGGCAATGGATGAATAAACCAATGAATACTCAAAGCAAAACATGCACATACGAGAGTCAGAAAATGCATATAGACTAATCAGAGTGAGAATGAGTGTGTACCTGTGCAGCGAGCCACTATGCGCTATCAAGAGAGAGGGTTAGTGCACAAACATAACTCACATGTCACAAAAACGAGTACAGAATCATCAAAGGCACGCATGACACTTCACTCAAAATTCATTTTTATTTTAAAGCAAATTTATTTGATGTAGGGCCCCCACCAAAGCCCGTTTATTTTGCACGAATCAATTCCATAAATCTCATCACTTGAGAATTACGAAATTTAATTCTTACTTATTTTAAAAACATTTTGAAAATAAAGAAAGTGCAAAAGTGGCTTGCCAAAAAGAAAATGGCAACCAAATTTTATTGAAAATGGGATGTTGGTATCTAAAAACCCTAAGGATGGAAAATTTGATGCCTTGAAATCATTCAAAAACCAAAAGTTGGAAAATCACTTCAAAACGGGGTTGGAAATTATTATTTTGAAATCAAAGGGAAAGAGCTTGAGGGGGTGGTACATGGCTCAATAAGTGGCCATGCTAGCGGTGGCCATGCATACCTGCCTCAGAGGTTTGATTGGGTGCTTGGATAGTCACCTGTTATGAGGACCCTGCTCACCCTTCACTGCCTGCAGCTATCCAGGAGCCATTAGGGGACGCCAATTCTCCATGTGATGATGAATTAGCATTCAACACTGCTTGCTCAGCTGGAATAGGACGAGTGACATTAGCATCTTCAAGGCTGCCCTCAATGCAAAATGAAACACCAAGCCCATCCACTCTCAAATCAGTCACATGATAAGCACCACTGGCAACTGTACCCCACTTCATAGCATATTCCTAATTCTTTGTTACCAATACACCATACTTCAAATTTTATCTCATCATCAGCCATCAGTAGAAGGACATCATCATCTTCAGTTAGCATGTGCTCAAACTATCCCTGTGCTGAGGATTTAAGATCATTCATATGTGGAGGAGGTATGCAACAGTGTCTGGGTACATATACGACAGTCAACACGCATCAAATGGAAGATGTCAATGACTTCGTTAGGTCTTTTCGCTTTCCCCAGAAATATTGACTCTTTGATTGAGCTCGAGCCTCCACCTAGTGCGCTGAAGGCATAAGGTAAGCTGACGAACCTATAAGAGGAGTGGCAGGAGCATGTCGTCACAAAGGGTTTTGATATGGCGTGCATGGCTACCATAGCAAGGTTCACAGCGACTCTCGCTCCTGCTGCCGCTTCGAGTCGCTGAGCACTTCTGGAAAGATTCTGGATAAGATGAGATACCCAGAGTGCATCCACAACATGGAGAAGTACATCACTTTCCTGTGAGATCTTTTGAAGCTCAATGACACGATCTTCCTCAGAAGCAGACAGCCTCAGAAGCTGCCTCTGAGACTCTTCAAACTTTAATGACATGGTTGATAGCTGCTTCTTGGATTCCTCAGCATCGGTGTGTTAGGCACATGGCTAGAAGGCGACATTTGCTCAGACACTAATAGGTGATGTAGGCTATTGATGGAGCCATGGTTGCAGGTGTTTCATCATCTCTGTCTAGCCTGTCCACTCCATAGCCACCAAAAATACGAACATAAGATTGCAACTCTCTAAGATCAGTAACTGATTCGGCGAAGTATCCACCCACAGGCCTCGTACTCTTGAAGCATTAGTGGACTGGTGCAAAAAGGATTCCAGCACCTGATATATCCTTTTCAATGTTCTCAATGTACCAGTAGCAAACCACTTCAGTTGCTGATCCAGTACTTAGATCAGCTGGTTTCTCAAACAAATGCAGAGAAGAAACTGGCCCTGAAAAGGCCTCCGAGAGAAAACTCCTCTGATTCCCTGGGTTAGGTCCATGCTAATGATCAAACCTTCTATCCGTGTTCAGGGAACCCACTACAGTGTGCTTTAGAAGGTTCCCTTCCCGAATCACCATATAATAACTGAGGCAGAGCTCATAATAACCTGTAGGTTGGCAACCCGGTTTTCACATCAAGACTCACATGGTCACAGATCGCCTTTGCAATCTCATACTCGACATGGGTCGTTGCAATTGTAATTCCTCTCTTCTTCTCTTTAGGAGCCTTGTCAATTTCATCGAGGGCAACTACCTTTGCTTTTCCTTCCTCTGCCAGCACCCTTGTAATAGCAGCAGTCAACGTAGTCTTCCCATGAAGACTCACAAGCTGTTCTACATTGAAGGGTGGAGTTCCATAGTCATCATTACCCATGCTGCCAACAATGGAGAGCACGTCCAGGTGTAGTCATGCGAACTGTGCTCTTGTAACCCTCTTCTGCCCATACAGTTTTCTAGGGTCCCACTTCCCCAAAAGTAGAACTGATGAAAAATAGGGTCTTAGAAATACTAAGCATAAAAAAATTCTCATTATCAAGGGCATGAGAAGCAGTCTTCGCTAGCCTTTCTTGAACTTCTCTCACTTCTAGCATCAGATTTGATTGGATACTAGAGGACTGTCAAAATGGACCCCGTTCCGAAGACCCAGAGATATGAGAATCAGGTGGCTTGCCTTCAAAGCTGTTGAGATGGCTGTACCGATCTGTTCGTGGGCATCTTGCAAGTTGTTCACTGCATGGAAATATATACATCTGCACCCTGGCACTCTCTGGAACTGTTTAACATCCTCAGTGTTTCAGCCATGCATTCTTTTGAACATGGGTGAGTGGGATAGTGTGAGGAAGTGGTATGGGCATGGAAACACTAAACTCTCTTGTTATTGCACGAGGTATGATAAATGGTGCATAGCGGTGGATATGTTGGGGTTGTGATGACGGGCATGGCAATGGTGATGATGGCTTAAAAGACGAGTAATGGGTTTAATGAGTAGTGAGAAGTGAAGACTTAGAGAGATAAATGGGCATGAAATGTGGCTGTGTATGTATGAAGGTTGGTGAATGGGCATGGGTGGCTGACACATGTATATGAAGGATGATAAGAGAGGAGGTGGATTGTGGATGATGGGTATGGTGGAGTGTAAGGTGACTAGTGAGGTGCGCCCATAATAGGGTGCGAAGAGTGAGGATTCAGTTAAAGGGACTTGAGATGATGGATGATAGGATGGAAATGGATGAGGTGGGGCATGGTTTGATGGATATGCATGGAGATGGGAATAGTGATAGAAACAAGAGAGAGGAAAAGTGGCATGTAGAGTATTCCTATAGAGAATCTGCCACATTCGGGTGAGTGCAGATATTTGATTGGAGGTGGGTACTGATGACTGCCATTACGCACCTTTTCTCATTGATTCCATGCATTGAACCCTTCCATCCACGTACCAGCAGTGCCTTTTGTTCGAAAACTATATAAAATGGCTTCATATCATTTAGAACAGAATGAACTTTTCCCAGAGCCTTCTCTTTAGCAAACCACCTGATGTGGATGATCCCCAAAACTTCATGGCAACTCTCTTAGACAGGCTCAAGAATTCCCTCGCTCTCACACTCGACCATTTCTATCCGCATGCAGGCCACCTTGTAACAAAGAAGGAGGATAGTTCCCCCTCTTACATGGTATTTGTAGGTTATAACAACAGTCCCGGAGCGCAATTCATCCACGCGGCTACAGACATGACAATATCTGGCATCCTTTCATCGATTTATATACCCCAAGTTCTCCAATCATTCTTTGATCATGATAGGGTAATTAACCACGATGGTCACACCTTGTCTTTGCTATCAATTCAAGTCACAGGGCTAGTGGATGGCATCTTCATTGGATGTTCCACAAATCACAGCATGGTTGATGGAACCTCTTTCTAGCATTTCTTCAACGCATGGTCTGAGGTATTCACTGCACAGGAGAAGAATAGTTCCATATCATTGTCACACCCACCCACCCTCAAGTGTTGGTTTCCTAATGGCTATGGTCCAATCATCCACTGTCCTTTCATTCACCATGATGAGTTCATCAACAGATTTGAAGCACCGGTACTCAGAGAGAAAATTTTCCACTTCTCATCAGAATCAATAGCAAAGCTCAAAGCAAAGGCAAATGCATAGCGCAACATCAACAAAATCTCCTCCTTCCAGGCATTGTCCACACCGGTCTGGAGGTTTGTAACACGAGCACGTTGTTTCCCACATGAGCAGAAGACTAGTTGTAGGCCAGCCACCGATAACAAAACAAGATTGGGCCTGCCCAGTTGCAAGCGAGCGTGTTCTCTTTCCTACTGTGACCTATCACCATGAATAGCAATAGCTGGAAACCCATTTATGCATAGCCAATGTTCCAAAGCATCAGCTTCACCATGATCTCTTGTGCATAACCATAATGGGTATTAAAGAAACCATAGTTGCTCAATCTGGTTTGAATCCTCCCAAAGACCCAGTACCGATTTCCTTTAGAAACACCCTATCCAAACAGCCAACCCAAACAAGATATCCAACACTCCAAAAGAAATACCAGAACAGAGGAAAAAGTGAAGAAAAACAGAGTGTGTGCAAGAAAAGATAGTACCATCAAACCCAGCTTTACTTTATGAAACCCAGAGAGCTTAAAACAAATCTGGTGGGTTAGTTGAATGGTTTCAACACATATAACAAACAAGATCGACGCTATGTGACTCACACAGGAATAAGCAGAGATCAAGTGAGCAAGGATGAAAGCATGCTTAAGATCTTAAACAGTCAAAATAAGCATTTCAAATATCAGGAAATAAGTAAAATATGGCTATGAAAGTGAAGAACCTGAAGTCGTAGACAACCAAAAAAATGGGCTGACACCTTTTCTCTCTGTGGCTGAAATCCCTCCTCCTCGTTTGCTTCCCTTCAGCTCCCTCACCTCCGTAGCAGCCTAAGCTCAAGGAAATACTCTCCAGAAAAACCACCGGAATCCCACTCTCAAGCTTCACCCCCAAAAATCTCTCTAACGGCTAGCCTCTCTCTCCTTGCTCTCTTTCCTCAAAACTCTCTGCTACTGCTCACCATGCTCTCTCTGTTCTCTCCCTCTCAGCTCTCTCTGTTCTGCTCTCTCAGCTCTCTCTGTTCTGCTCTCTCAGCTCTCTCTGTTCTCTCCCTCTCAGCTCTCTCTGTTCTGCTCTCTCAGCTCTCTCTGTTCTCTCCCTCTCAGCTCTCTCTGTTCTGCTCTCTCAAAAGCACCATCCATCTGAAAAGCACCTTCTTCCTGCAGATACGCCCCTCTCTCCTGCAGCTGGCCTGCTACCCAATAACGGCCTGCAGATCCCCAGCATATCCTCCTACTCGTGTTGCTTTCCCATTCGTCCATCAACTCCACTAAGCTGATTCCATAGCAACCAACTAGGAGGCAGCACTTGGCTTTGTAGGAGCCCTCCAACTGGCAAGTGAGCTGCACAAAATGAGAGAAAAAAATGTGCCCCTAATGGGGGTCTACACACCCTTTGGCATTTCGTTTTAGCGTTTGAAGCGTCATCATGGGTCACGTTTCATTCAATTAGTGCAAGGGTGGACCTTCAGAAATACTCCGTATATAAACACGTCCATCAATGCTTGCACTAGCAAGAAGATGAACGTCCTGTGAAGAGAACAGTGTGTTCGATATAGAAGGAATACGCGGCTGTGAGTGGCCAAAGCTGCATGCACATAGGATAACATTTGTGCCGAGGAGGTTGAAGCTGCAAGCTTTGCTGCCATAGCAGCAGCTGCAGATTTCCGTGGATCTTCTTCAAAACAGGAAGAAGACTTACCAATGAAAGATTCCTCCCTTATGTACATTACCAGAACTAATTGTTCCTTGTCTCGACCAGTGGCTGGAGTGAAAGTGGAAGGTGCCTCAGCATGAGCATTAACATTCGTCTGCTCTGCTGTCATATGCCCTCTGTTGTAGTTCAGAAATTGTTGTCGAATGCTGCTTATATGTGCTGATTGTGACTTGGCAATGTTTCCAACCCCGCTTCAATGACAGCCAGTTAATACCTCTTCATCATTCTAGTGAATGAGCAGTTCAAATGCTGGATGAGCAGGCTTTGTCTGAATCAACAGGAGGCTGTGGCTTGCCCCTAGTGCAGGAAAGAGGTTTAATGGACACACGTGACATTGTAGAAAGAGAGAGCGGGCATGAAGAAGGGTATAGAGGTGGAAATGGATTTAATGGTATGGTGACAGATTTATATATTTTGAAAAGGGTTAGAAGTGAGGGTGATTCGTTGATGATGGGCATGAAAGAATTATGTGATAAGATGTCGGGATCACATGATGCTCCAGTATCCTCATCATCTTCTAGGGTTGGAAGATACAAATATAGCTTCAAAAAAAGGTATGCGAGAAGCTTTTGTGAGGCAATAAGAAACATCCTTGACCGGAATCTTCATTGTGCTGAATTGAGGAGATGAGAGCAGGGATCTAATCTTCTCAGAGCATCTGAGTATGAGACTTGAAACATCTAGTCAACTCCATGAATCACTCACGGTTATCTTCTCAGCAAACCAACCATACTTCATTTCAGGAATGTCTATTGGACTGCTACATACTGCAACAATATTATCCCTATCCAATACAAGAACATTCCATGAAAATCTTGAACCATACAACCCAGGGAAGTAGATATCCTCAGCACGCATCGCAACAGGAACCATAGAACAAGGATGAAGCATCCACGGATGATTTCGACGTGTCATTGACAAGGCTGAAGTTGCTGAATTACTTGAACTCTGACCCATTCTTTTATTCAGTATCATCTTAACTTTGAGAGCGCGCATCTTTGTAGGACTTCACAGCTGGGTTTGGATCCACTCTCATGACCCATTCAATTAAGAACAGAGGAAAACGTGAAATGATCATTTACAAAAACAGAGTATAAAGATAGAAAATCAATGAGTGAAGCCCTATTTCATTTTTCTATCCATGGGCTTGCAAGAGGGTTGACTGTTGAGAGACTACGGGTTCATATAAAAACAGGGGGATTAAATTCTGAAATATCTCACAATGAAGCTAAAAACAAATTCAAGTTACTCTTCAGCAAAGCTAAAAAGAAGAGAAAGATAAAACAATGACAACAAACCCACAATCATACCAGAGATTAGTGAAAACTAAACATTCAATCTGATGCTCATACCCAAGACAAACAATAATCCAGAAACAAGATGGAGAAGAGTATGAAAAGGGTTCATACCTGAACTCCTTAAGTGAAAAACAGTCCTACTCCTTCTCTTGCAGTCATAAAAAATACCCTCAAGAAGATGAACCTCCTCTATTTTTTACTTTCTGGAAAATATCTTCCTCCCCTCCTTCTGATGAAAAACAACTCTCCAATGGCAGCCTCACAAAACTCCTCCTCCCTTGCTAATTCAAATTTCCTTCCCCGATCCCAAATATCCCCAGGTCGTCAAAAACTCACTATCAAAAATATGGAAAACCTCCTCCCTCTAGAAACTTCCTGCCCAAGCTCCCTCTAAGACATATCTCCTCCAGCAATCCTTGAAAAAAAATCCCTAACTGCCTGCTCCCAAACCAGCCTCACCTCCACTACCCTACAACTGCCAGCCTCCACCATCCTCCAGCTGGCAGAAAAAAAGGTATCCTCCAACAGCCAGACCCCCTCTCCTCACTCCTCAGCTGCCTTTTTTCTTTCCCCTCAAATAACAGCCAAAATGATTGTTTTCTGATTCCCCTTTACACGTGTCGACCCTAGATTGGCCTTCAAAAGCACTACTCTGATTCCATGATGGCCAATCAGGGATTGACACGTGGATGCTTAGGAGAGCGACACTTGGCCAAACAATGCTGCAGCAAAACAAGCCCCACATGGGGCTCCACAGATGCTTATGTATGGTTATGAAAACATCACTGTAAAAAAAATGAAACCAACAATGAATAATTAATATAAATTAAAACAATAAATAAAAATTAATATATGAATAATCTTACTCATGAAATGCTCATCGATCCCTTAAAAAATCATTAAGCAATCTGAAATCATTAGTTTAATTCATTTCGAGCTCATAGTAGTTGTTCAAATAGCCATGCAAAATACGTGCAATATTATTATGGAAAAACTGAAGATCGAGCCCCATATTGTCATCACATAATCTTGTGATTTTCCCTCTACCCTTCACCACTACTACATTATCCATACAAAATCGATCTTCTAACTTCTTTGATCATACCAAGTATTGAATAGTTTCAAACATGTCACCCGATAGGAAATATTAACTAAATAAAAATATATAAAATAAAAAAAAACATTAAAAGTAAGTAAAATGTTTATTACCAAAATACTGTAAAATTGATATCAATTCTTGATTAAGGTTTAAGTTGGTGTTGTTAGATCCAATCATGTAGGCTAATGTGGTGCTCAAAAACAATTATAAGATGTCCAAATTCTACATAACTATGATAGCCATCGAAAACGTACTGCTTATCCAAAGTTTCTGCAATATCATAGGAACAAAATTCTATATCATTTGGATGAACTGTTTTCAAACTCACCAACCTAAAGTAGTTTCCTTTTCCATCTACTTCAAATATATTGTCTTTAATATGTATGACATTATACTATTTGGTCGTGCTACAGACGTTAAACCTATCATTACTACCAATCATTCTTAAAAAAATATAGTATTTTTTTCACAATCTATCCACAACACATTGAGACTCTCAAAGTGTTAGAAAAGTTAATAAAAAAAATTGGCATAAGTATGATGTATGCAACACTTACTATTAATCAAATTTATGTGAAATGCTAGTAGCATATGGAATAGCATCCCAAGAAAACTAGGCCAAAGGGGTCATAAATAAGGGATACTTATGTATGGTCATGAAAACATCACTGTACAACAAATGAAACCAACAATTAATAATTAATATAAATTAAAACAATAAATAAAAATTAATATATGAATAATATTACTCATGAAATGCTCATGGATCCCTTAAAAAATAATCAAGCAATCTGAAATCATTAGTTTGATTCATTTCGAGCTCATAGTAGTTGTTCAAATAGTCGTGCAAAATAAACGTAATAATATTATGGATAAACAGAAGATCCAGTCTCATATTCCCATCACATAATCTTGTGATTTTCCCTCTACCGTTCACCACTACTACATTATCCATACAAAATCGATCTTCTAACTTCTTTGCTCGTACGAAGTATTGAATAGTTTCAAACATGTCACCCGATAGGAAATATCAACTAAATAAAAATACATAAAATAAAAAAAACATTAAAAGTAAGTAAAATGTTTATTACCAAAATACCGTAAAATTGATATCAATTATTGATTAAGGTTTATGTTCGATTACAAGTTGGAGTTGTTGGATCCAATCATGTAGGCTAATGTGGTGCTCAAAAACAATTATAAGATGTCCAAATTCTACATAACTACGATAGTCATCGAAAACGTATTGCTTATCCAAAGTTTCTGCAATATCATAGGAACAAAATTCTATATCATTTGGATGCACTGTTTTCAAAGACACCAACCTAAAGTAGTTTCCTTTTCCACCAACTTCATATATATTGTCTTTTATATGTACGACATTATACTATTTGGTAGTGCTACAGACGTTAAACCTGTCATTACTACCAATCATTCGTAAAAAAAATATAGTATTTTTTTTCACAATTTATCCACAACACATTGAGACTCTCAAAGTGTTAGAAAAGTTAATAAAAAAAAATTGGCATAAGGATGATGTATGCAACACTTACTATTAATCAAATTTATGTGAAATGCTAGTAGCATATTGAATATCATCCCAAGAAAACTAGGCCAAAGGGGTCACAAGTAAGGGATACTTATGTATGGTCATGAAAACATAACTGTACAACAAATGAAACCAACATTTTATAATTAATATAAATTAAAACAATAAATATAAATTAATATATGAACAATCTTACTCATGAAATGCTCATGGATCCCTTAAAAAATAATCAAGCAATCTGAAATCATTAGTTTGATCCATTCCGAGCTCATACTAGTTGTTCAAATAGTCGTGCAAAATAAATGCAATATTATTATGGATAAACTGAAGATCGAGTCTCATATTGCCATCACATAATCTTGTGATTTCCCTCTACCGTTCACCACTGCTACATTATCCATACAAAATCGATCTTCTAACTCGTACCAAGTACTGAATACTTTCAAACATGTCACCTGATAGGAAATATCAACTAAATAAAAATATATAAAATAAAAAAAAACATTAAAAGTAAGTAAAATGTTTATTACCAAAATACTATAAAATTGATATCAAATCTTGATTAAGGTTTCTGTTCGATTACAAGTTGGTGTTGTTGGATCCAATCATGTAGGCTAATGTGGTGCTCAAAAACAATTATAAGATGCCCAAATTCTACATAACTACGATAGTCATCGAAAACGTATTGCTTATCCAAAGTTTCTGCAATATCATAGGATATAATTCTATATCATTTGGATGCACTGTTTTCAAAGACACCAACCTAAAGTAGTTTCCTATTGCATCTACTTCACATATATTGTCTTTTATATGTACGACATTATACTATTTGGTTGTGCTACAGACGTTAAACCTGTCATTACTACCAATCATTCATAAAAAAAAATATAGTATTTTTTTCACAATCTATCCACAACACATTGAGACTCTCAAAGTGTTAGAAAATTTAATAAAAAAAATTGGCATAAGGATGATGTATGCAACACATACTATTAATCAAATTTATGTGAAATGCTAGTAGCATATGGAATATCATCCCAATAAAACTAGGCCAAAGGTGTCATAAATAAGGGATACTTATGTATGGTCATGAAAACATAACTGTACAACAAATGAAACCAACAATTAATAATTAATATAAATTAAAACAATAAATAAAAATTAATATATGAATAATATTACTCATGAAATACTCATGGATCCCTTAAAAAATAATCAAGCAATCTGAAATCATTAGTTTTATTCATTTCGAGCTCATAGTAGTTGTTCAAATAGTCGTGCAAAATAAATGTCATATTATTATGGATAAACTGAAGATCCAGTCTCATATTGTCATCACATAATCATGTGATTTTCCCTCTACCGTTCACCACTACTACATTATCCATACAAAATCGGTCTTCTAACTTCTTTGCTCGTACGAAGCATTGAATAGTTTCAAACATGTCACCCGATAGGAAATATCAACTAAATAAAAATATATAAAATAACAAAAAATATTAAAAGTAAGTAAAATGTTTATTACCAAAATACCGTAAAATTGATATCAATTCTTGATTAAGGTTTATGTTCGATTACAAGTTGGTGTTGTTGGATCCAATCATGTAGGCTAATGTGGTGCTCAAAAACAATTATAAGATGTCCAAATTCTACATAACTACGATAGTCATCGAAAACGTACTGCTTATCCAAAGTTTCTGCAATATCATAGGAACAAAATTCTATATCATTTGGATGCACTGTTTTCGAAGACACCAACCTAAAGTAGTTTCGTTTTCCATCTAATTCATATATATTGTCTTTTATATGTACGACATTATACTATTTGGTAGTGCTACAGACGTTAAACCTGTCATTACTACCAATCATTCGTAAAAAAATATAGTATTTTTTTCACAATCTATCCACAACACATTGAGACTCTCAAAGTGTTAGAAAAGTTAATAAAAAAAATTGTTATAAGGATGATGTATGCAACACTTACTATTAATCAAGTTTATGTGAAATGCTAATAGCATATGGAATATCATCCCAAGAAAACCAGGCCAAAGGGGTCATAAATAAGGGATGCTTATGTATGGTTATGAAAACATCACTGTACAACAAATGAAACCAACATTTAATAATTAATATAAATTAAAACAATAAATAAAAATTAATATATGAATAATCTTACTCATGAAATGCTCATGGATCCCTTAAAAAATCATTAAGCAATCTGAAATCATTAGTTTGATTCATTTTGAGCTCATAGTAGTTGTTCAAATAGTCGTGCAAGATACGTGCAATATTATTATGGATAAACTGAAGATGGAGTCCCATATTGTCATCACATAATCCTGTGATTTTCCCTCTACCGTTCACCACTGCTACATTATCCATACAAAATCCATCTTCTAACTTCTTTGATCATACCAAGTATTGAATAGTTTCAAACATGTAACCCGATAAGAAATATTAACTAAATACAAAACTATAAAATAACAAAACATTAAAAGTAAATAAAATGTTTATTACAAAAATGTTGTAGAATTGATATCAATTCTTGATTAAGTTTATGTTCGATTACAAGTTGGAGTTGTTGGATCCAATCATGTAGGCTAATGTGGTGCTCAAACACAATTATACGCTGTTCAAATTCTACATAACTAGGATAGCCAACGAAAACGTACTGCTTATCAAAAGTTTCTGCAATATCATAGGAACAAAATTCTATATCATTTGGATGCACTGGTTTCAAACTCACCAACCTAAAGTAGTTTCGTTTTCCATCTACTTCATATATATTGTCTTTTATATGTACGACATTATACTATTTGGTAGTGCTACAAACGTTAAACCTGTCATTACTACCAATCACTCCTAAAAAAAATATAGCATTTTTTTCACAATCTATCCACAACACATTGAGACTCTCAAAGTGTTAGAAAAGTTAATAAAAAAAAATTGGCATAAGGATGATGTATGCAACACTTACTATTAATCAAATTTATGTGAAATGCTAGTAGCATATGGAATATCATCCCAAGAAAACTAGGCCAAAGGGGTCGTAAATAAGGGATACTTATGTATGGTCAGGAAAACATCACTGTACACCAAATGAAACCAATAATTAATAATTAATATATATGAAAACAATAAATAAAAATTAATATATGAATAATCTTACTCATGAAATGCTCATGGATCCCTTAAAAAATAATCAAGCAATCTGAAATCATTAGTTTAATTCATTTCGAGCTCATAGTAGTTGTTCAAATAGTTGTGCAAAATAAAAGCAATAATATTATGGATAAACTGAAGATCCAGTCTCATATTGTCATCACATAATCTTGTGATTTTCCCTCTACCGTTCACCACTACTACATTATCCATACAAAATCGGTCTTCTAACTTCTTTGCTCGTACGAAGTATTGAATAGTTTCAAACATGTCACCCGATAGGAAATATCAACTAAATAAAAATATATAAAATAAAAAAAAACATTAAAAGTAAGTAAAATGTTTATTACCAAAATACCGTAAAATTGATATCAATTCTTGATTAAGGTTTATGTTCGATTACAAGTTGGTGTTGTTGGATCCAATCATGTAGGCTAATGTGGTGCTCAAAAACAATTATAAGATGTCCAAATTCTACATAACTACGATAGTCATCGAAAACGTACTGCTTATCCAAAGTTTCTGCAATATCATAGGAACAAAATTCTATATCATTTGGATGCACTGTTTTCAAACTCACCAACCTAAAGTAGTTTCCTTTTCCATCTACTTCATATATATTGTCTTTTATATGTACGACATTATACTATTTGTTAGTGCTACAGACGTTAAACCTGTCATTACTACCAATCATTCGTAAAAAAAATATAGTATTTTTTTCACAATCTATCCACAACACATTGAGACTCTCAAAGTGTTAGAAAAGTTAATTAAAAAAATTGGCATAAGGATGATGTATGCAACACTTACTATTAATCAAATTTATGTGAAATGCTAGTAGCATATGGAATATCATCCCAAGAAAACTAGGCCAAAGGGGTCATGAATAAGGGGTACTCATGTATGGTCATGAAAACATCAGTGTACAACAAATGAAACCAATAATTAATAATTAATATAAATTAAAACAATAAATAAAAATTAATATATGAATAATCTTACTCATGAAATGATCATGGATCCCATAAAAAATAATCAAGCAATCTGAAATCATTAGTTGATTCATTTCGAGCTCATAGTAGTTGTTCAAATAGTCGTGCAAAATAAACGTAATATTATTATGGATAAACTGAAGATCCAGTCTCATATTCCCATCACATAATCTTGTGATTTTGACTTTACCGTTCACCACTACTACATTATCCATTAAAAATCGATCTTCTAACTTCTTTGCTCGTACGAAGTATTGAATAGTTTCAAACATGTCACCCGATAGGAAATATCAACTAAATAAAAATACATAAAATAAAATAAAAAACATTAAAAGTAAGTAAAATGTTTATTACCAAAATACCGTAAAATTGATATCAATTCTTGATGAAGGTTTATGTTCGATTACAAGTTGGTGTTGTTGGATCTAATCATGTAGGCTAATGTGGTGCTCAAAAACAATTATAAGATGCCCAAATTCTACATAACTAGAATAGTCATCGAAAACGTATTGCTTATCCAAAGTTTCTGCAATATCATTGGAACAAAATTCTATATCATTTGGATGCACTGTTTTCAAAGACACCAACCTAAAGTAGTTTCCTTTTCCACCTACTTCATATATATTGTCTTTTATATGTACGAAATTATACTATTTGGTAGTGCTACAAACGTTAAACCTGTCATTACTACCAATCATTCGTAAAAAAAATATAGTATTTTTTTCACAATCTATCCACAACACATTGAGACTCTCAGAGTGTTAGAAAAGTTAATAAAAAAAATTGGCATAAGGATGATGTATGCAACACTTACTATTAATCAAATTTATGTGAAATGCTAGTAGCCTATTGAATATCATCCCAAGAAAACTAGGCCAAATGGGTCACAAGTAACGGATACTTATGTATGGTCATGAAAACATCACTTTACAACAAATGAAACCAACATTTTATAATTAATATAAATTAAAACAATAAATATAAATTAATATATGAACAATCTTACTCATGAAATGCTCATGGATCCCTTAAAAAATAATCCAGCAATCTGAAATCATTAGTTTGATTCATTTCGAGCTCATAGTAGTTGTTCAAATAGTCGTGCAAAATAAATGCAATATTATTATGGATAAACTGAAGATCGAGTCTCATATTGCCATCACATAATCTTGTGATTTTCCCTCTACCGTTCACCACTGCGACATTATCCATACAAAATCGATCTTCTAACTTCTTTGCTCGTACCAAGTATTGAATACTTTCAAACATGTCACCTGATAGGAAATATCAACTAAATAAAAATATATAAAATAAAAAAAAACATTAAAAGTAAGTAAAATGTTTATTACCAAAATACTATAAAATTGATATCAATTCTTGATTAAGGTTTATGTTCGATTACAAGTTGGTGTTGTTGGATCCAATCATCTAGGCTAATGTGGTGCTCAAAAACAATTATAAGATGTCCAAATTCTACATAACTATGATAGTCATCGAAAACGTACTGCTTATCCAAAGTTTCTGCAATATCATAGGATATAATTCTATATCATGGATGCACTGTTTTCAAAGACACTAACCTAAAGTAGTTTCATATTCCATCTACTTAATATATATTGTCTTTTATATGTACGACATTATACTATTTGGTAGTGCTACAGACGTTAAACCTGTCATTACTACCAATCATTCATAAAAAAAATATAGTGTTTTTTTCACAATCTATCCACAACACATTGAGACTCTCAAAGTGTTAGAAAAGTTAATAAAAAAAAATTTGCATAAGGATGATGTATGCAACACATACTATTAATCAAATTTATGTGAAATGCTAGTAGCATATGGAATATCATCCCAATAAAACTAGGCCAAAGGTGTCATAAATAAGGGATACTTATGTATGGTCATGAAAACATCACTGTACAACAAATGAAACCAACAATTAATAATTAATATAAATTAAAACAATAAATAAAAATTAATATATGAATAATATTACTCATGAAATACTCATGGATCCCTTAAAAAATAATCAAGCAATCTGAAATCATTAGTTTTATTCATTTCGAGCTCATAGTAGTTGTTCAAATAGTCGTGCAAAGTAAATGCCATATTATTATGGATAAACTGAAGATCCAGTCTCATATTGTCATCACATAATCTTGTGATTTTCCCTCTACCGTTCACCACTACTACATTATCCATACAAAATCGAACTTCTAACTTCTTTGCTCGTACGAAGTATTGAATAGTTTCAAACATGTCACCCGATAGGAAATATCAACTAAATAAAAATATATAAAATAACAAAAAATATTAAAAGTAAGTAAAATGTTTATTACCAAAATACCGTAAAATTGATATCAATTCTTGATTAAGGTTTATGTTCGATTACAAGTTGGTGTTGTTGGATCCAATCATGTAGGCTAATGTGGTGCTCAAAAACAATTATAAGATGTCCAAATTCTACATAACTACGATAGTCATCGAAAACGTACTGCTTATCCAAAGTTTCTGCAATATCATAGCAACAAAATTCTATATCATTTGGATGCACTGGTTTCAAACTCACCAACCTAAAGTAGTTTCCTTTTCCATCTACTTCATATATATTGTCTTTTATATGTACGACATTATACTATTTGGTAGTGCTACAGACGTTAAACCTGTCATTACTACCAATCACTCCTAAAAAAAATATAGCATTTTTTTCATAATCTATCCACAACACATTGAGACTCTCAAAGTGTTAGAAAAGTTAATAAAAAAAAAATTGGCATAAGGATGATGTATGCAACACTTACTATTAATAAAATTTATGTGAAATGCTAGTAGCATATGGAATATCATCCCAAGAAAACTAGGCCAAAGGGGTCGTAAATAAGGGATACTTATGTATGGTCAGGAAAACATCACTGTACAACAAATGAAACCAACAATTAATAATTAATATAAATGAAAACAATAAATAAAAATTAATATATGAATAATCTTACTCATGAAATGCTCATGGATCCTTTAAAAAATAATCAAGCAATCTGAAATCATTAGTTTGATTCATTTCGAGCTCATAGTAGTTGTTCAAATAGTTGTGCAAAATAAATGCAATAATATTATGGATAAACTGAAGATCCAGTCTCATATTGTCATCACATAATCTTGTGATTTTCCCTCTACCGTTCACCACTACTACATTATCCATACAAAATCGGTCTTCTAACTTCTTTGCTCGTACGAAGTATTGAATAGTTTCTAACATGTCACCCGATAGGAAATATCAACTAAATAAAAATATATAAAATAAAAAAAAAACATTAAAAGTAAGTAAAATGCTTATTACCAAAATACCGTAAAATTGATATCAATTCTTGATTAAGGTTTATGTTCGATTACAAGGTGGTGTTGTTGGATCCAATCATGTAGGCTAATGTGGTGCTCAAAAACAATTATAAGATGTCCAAATTCTACATAACTACGATAGTCATCGAAAACGTACTGCTTATCCAAAGTTTCTGCAATATCATAGGAACAAAATTCTATATCATTTGGATGCACTGTTTTCAAACTCACCAACCTAAAGTAGTTTCCTTTTCCATCTACTTCACATATATTGTCTTTTATATGTACGACATTATACTATTTGTTAGTGCTATAGACGTTAAACCTGTCATTACTACCAATCATTCGTAAAAAAAATATAGTATTTTTTTCACAATCTATCCACAACACATTGAGACTCTCAAAGTGTTAGAAAAGTTAATAAAAAAAATTGGCATAAGGATGATGTATGCAACACTTACTATTAATCAAATTTATGTGAAATGCTAGTAGCATATGGAATATCATCCCAAGAAAACTAGGCCAAAGGGGTCATAAATAAGGGATACTCATGTATGGTCATGAAAACATCAGTGTACAACAAATGAAACCAACAATTAATAATTAATATAAATTAAAACAATAAATAAAAATTAATGTATGAATAATCTTACGCATGAAATGCTCATGGATCCCATAAAAAATAATCAAGCAATCTGAAATCATTAGTTTGATTCATTTCGAGCTCATAGTAGTTGTTCAAATAGACATGCAAAATAAACGTAATATTATTATGGATAAACTGAAGATCCAGTCTCATATTCCCATCACATAATCTTGTGATTTTCCCTCTACCGTTCACCACTACTACATTATCCATACAAAATCGATCTTCTAACTTCTTTGCTCGTACCAAGTATTGAATAGTTTCAAACATGTCACCCGATAGGAAATATCAACTAAATAAAAATACATAAAATAAAAAAAAAACATTAAAAGTAAGTAAAATGTTTATTACCAAAATACCGTAAAATTGATATCAATTCTTGATTAAGGTTTATGTTCGATTACAAGTTGGTGTTGTTGGATCTAATCATGTAGGCTAATGTGGTGCTCAAAAACAATTATAAGATGCCCAAATTCTACATAACTAGAATAGTCATCGAAAACGTATTGCTTATCCAAAGTTTCTGCAATATCATAGGAACAAAATTCTATATCATTTGGATGCACTGTTTTCAAAGACACCAACCTAAAGTAGTTTCCTTTTCCACCTACTTCATATATATTGTCTTTTATATGTACGACATTATACTATTTGGTAGTGCTACAGACGTTAAACCTGTCATTACTACCAATCATTCGTAAAAAAAATATAGTATTTTTTTCACAATTTATCCACAACACATTGAGACTCTCAAAGTGTTAGAAAAGTTAATAAAAAAAAAATTGGCATAAGGATGATGTATGCAACACTTACTATTAATCAAATTTATGTGAAATGCTAGTAGCATATTGAATATCATCCCAAGAAAACTAGGCCAAAGGGGTCACAAGTAAGGGATACTTATGTATGGTCATGAAAACATCACTGTACAACAAATGAAACCAACATTTTATAATTAATATAAATTAAAACAATAAATATAAATTAATATATGAACAATCATACTCATGAAATGCTCATGGATCCCTTAAAAAATAATCAAGCAATCTGAAATCATTAGTTTGATTCATTTCGAGCTCATAGTAGTTGTTCAAATAGTCGTGCAAAATAAATGCTATATTATTATGGATAAACTGAAGATCGAGTCTCATATTGCCATCACATAATCTTGTGATTTTCCCTCTACCGTTCACCACTGCTACATTATCCATACAAAATCGATCTTCTAACTTCTTTGCTCGTACCAAGTATTGAATACTTTCAAACATGTCACCTGATAGGAAATATCAACTAAATAAAAATATAAAAAAAACATTAAAAGTAAGTAAAATGTTTATTACCAAAATACTATAAAATTGATATCAATTCTTGATTAAGGTTTATGTTCGATTACAAGTTGGTGTTGTTGGATCCAATCATCTAGGCTAATGTG
This sequence comes from Vitis vinifera, assembly GCF_030704535.1. Taxonomy (NCBI): domain Eukaryota; kingdom Viridiplantae; phylum Streptophyta; class Magnoliopsida; order Vitales; family Vitaceae; genus Vitis; species Vitis vinifera. The sequence goes on from NC_081819.1 coordinate 5,680,999, forward strand.
GTGCTCAAAAACAATTATAAGATGTCCAAATTCTACATAACTACGATAGTCATCGAAAACGTACTGCTTATCCAAAGTTTCTGCAATATCATAGGATATAATTCTATATCATTTGGATGCACTGTTTTCAAAGACACTAACCTAAAGTAGTTTCCTTTTCCATCTACTTCATATATATTGTCTTTTATATGTACGACATTATACTATTTGGTAGTGCTACAGACGTTAAACCTGTCATTACTACCAATCATTCGTAAAAAAAATATAGTATTTTTTTCACAATTTATCCACAACACATTGAGACTCTCAAAGTGTTAGAAAAGTTAATAAAAAAAAATTGGCATAAGGATGATGTATGCAACACTTACTATTAATCAAATTTATGTGAAATGCTAGTAGCATATTGAATATCATCCCAAGAAAACTAGGCCAAAGGGGTCACAAGTAAGGGATACTTATGTATGGTCATGAAAACATCACTGTACAACAAATGAAACCAACATTTTATAATTAATATAAATTAAAACAATAAATATAAATTAATATATGAACAATCATACTCATGAAATGCTCATGGATCCCTTAAAAAATAATCAAGCAATCTGAAATCATTAGTTTGATTCATTTCGAGCTCATAGTAGTTGTTCAAATAGTCGTGCAAAATAAATGCTATATTATTATGGATAAACTGAAGATCGAGTCTCATATTGCCATCACATAATCTTGTGATTTTCCCTCTACCGTTCACCACTGCTACATTATCCATACAAAATCGATCTTCTAACTTCTTTGCTCGCACCAAGTATTGAATACTTTCAAACATGTCACCTGATAGGAAATATCAACTAAATAAAAATATAAAAAAAAACATTAAAAGTAAGTAAAATGTTTATTACCAAAATACTATAAAATTGATATCAATTCTTGATTAAGGTTTATGTTCGATTACAAGTTGGTGTTGTTGGATCCAATCATCTAGGCTAATGTGGTGCTCAAAAACAATTATAAGATGTCCAAATTCTACATAACTACGATAGTCATCGAAAACGTACTGCTTATCCAAAGTTTCTGCAATATCATAGGATATAATTCTATATCATTTGGATGCACTGTTTTCAAAGACACTAACCTAAAGTAGTTTCCTTTTCCATCTACTTCATATATATTGTCTTTTATATGTTCGACATTATACTATTTGGTAGTGCTACAGACGTTAAACCTGTCATTACCACCAATCATTCATAAAAAAAAATATAGTATTTTTTTCAAAATCTATCCACAACACATTGAGACTCTCAAAGTGTTAGAAAAGTTAATAAAAAAAATTTGGCATAAGGATGATGTATGCAACACATACTTTTAATCAAATTTATGTGAAATGCTAGTAGCATATGGAATATCATCCCAATAAAACAAGGCCAAAGGTGTCATAAATAAGGGATACTTATGTATGGTCATGAAAACATCACTGTACAACAAATGAAACCAACAATTAATAATTAATATAAATTAAAACAATAAATAAAAATTAATATATGAATAATATTATTCATGAAATACTCATGGATCCCTTCAAAAATAATCAAGCAATCTGAAATCATTAGTTTGATTCATTTTGAGCTCATAGTAGTTGTTCAAATAGTCGTGCAAAATAAATGCAATATTATTATGGATAAACTGAAGATCCAGTCTCATATTGTCATCACATAATCTTGTGATTTTCCCTCTACCGTTCACCACTACTACATTATCCATACAAAATCGGTCTTCTAACTTCTTTGCTCGTACGAAGCATTGAATAGTTTCAAACATGTCACCCGATAGGAAATATCAACTAAATAAAAATATATAAAATAAAAAAAAATATTAAAAGTAAGTAAAATGTTTATTACCAAAATACCGTAAAATTGATATCAATTCTTGATTAAGGTTTATGTTCGATTACAAGTTGGTGTTGTTGGATCCAATCATGTAGGCTAATGTGGTGCTCAAAAACAATTATAAGATGTCCAAATTCTACATAACTACGATAGTCATCGAAAACGTACTGCTTATCCAAAGTTTCTACAATATCATAGGAACAAAATTCTATATCATTTGGATGCACTGTTTTCGAAGACACCAACCTAAAGTAGCTTCGTTTTCCATCTACTTCATATATATTGTCTTTTATATGTACGACATTATACAATTTGGTAGTGCTACAGACGTTAAACCTGTCATTACTACCAATCATTCGTAAAAAAATATAGTATTTTTTTCAGAATCTATCCACAGCACATTGAGACTCTGAAAGTGTTACAAAAGTTAATAAAAAAAATTGTTATAAGGATGATGTATGCAACACTTACTATTAATCAAATTTATGTGAAATGCTAATAGCATATGGAATATCATCCCAAGAAAACCAGGCCAAAGGGGTCATAAATAAGGGATGCTTATGTATGGTTATGAAAACATCACTGTACAACAAATGAAACCAACAATTAATAATTAATATAAATTAAAACAATAAATAAAAATTAATATATGAATAATCTTACTTATGAAATGCTCATGGATCCCTTAAAAAATCATTAAGCAATCTGAAATCATTAGTTTGATTCATTTTGAGCTCATAGTAGTTGTTCAAATTGTCGTGCAAGATACGTGTAATATTATTATGGATAAAGTGAAGATGGAGTCCCATATTGTCATCACATAATCCTGTGATTTTCCCTCTACCGTTCACCACTACTACATTATCCATACAAAATCCATCTTCTAACTTCTTTGATCATACCAAGTATTGAATAGTTTCAAACATGTAACCCGATAAGAAATATTAACTAAATACAAAACTATAAAATAAAAAAACATTAAAAGTAAATAAAATGTTTATTACAAAAATGTTGTAGAATTGATATCAATTCTTGATTAAGTTTATGTTCGATTACAAGTTGGAGTTGTTGGATCCAATCATGTAGGCTAATGTGGTGCTCAAACACAATTATACGTTGTCCAAATTCTACATAACTAGGATAGCCAACGAAAGCGTACTGCTTATCAAAAGTTTCTGCAATATCATAGGAACAAAATTCTACATCATTTGGATGCACTGGTTTCAAACTCACCAACCTAAAGTAGTTTCCTTTTCCATCTACTTCATATATATTGTCCTTTATATGTACGACATTATACTATTTGGTACTGCTACAGACGTTAAACCTGTCACTACTACCAATCACTCCTAAAAAAAATATAGCATTTTTTTCACAATCTATGCACAACACATTGAGACTCTCAAAGTGTTAGAAAAGTTAATAAAAAAAAATGGCATAAGGATGATGTATGCAACACTTACTATTAATCAAATTTATGTGAAATGCTAGTTGCATATGGAATATCATCCCAAGAAAACTAGGCCAAATGGGTCGTAAATAAGGGATACTTGTGTATGGTTAGGAAAACATCACTGTACAACAAATGAAACCAACAATTAATAATTAATATAAATTAAAACAATAAATAAAAATTAATATATGAATAATCTTACTCATGAAATGCTCATGGATCCCTTAAAAAATAATCAAGCAATCTGAAATCATTAGTTTGATTCATTTCGAGCTCATAGTAGTTGTTCAAATAGTCGTGCAAAATAAATGCAATATTATTATGGATAAACTGAAGATCCAGTCTCATATTGTCATCACATAATCTTGTGATTTTCCCTCTACCGTTCACCACTACTACATTATCCATACAAAATCGATCTTCTAACTTCTTTGCTCGTACGAAGCATTGAATAGTTTCAAACATGTCACCCGATAGGAAATATCAACTAAATAAAAATATATAAAATAAAAAAAAATATTAAAAGTAAGTAAAATGTTTATTACCAAAATACCGTAAAATTGATATCAATTCTTGATTAAGGTTTATGTTCGATTACAAGTTGGTGTTATTGGATCCAATCATGTAGGCTAATGTGGTGCTCAAAAACAATTATAAGATATCCAAATTCTACATAACTACGATAGTCATCGAAAACGTGTTGCTTATCCAAAGTTTCTGCAATATCATAGGAACAAAATTCTATATCATTTGGATGCACTGTTTTCGAAGACACCAACCTAAAGTAGTTTCCTTTTCCATCTACTTCATATATATTGTCTTTTATTTGTACGACATTATACTATTTGGTAGTGCTATAGACGTTAAACCTGTCATTACTACCAATCATTCGTAAAAAAATATAGTATTTTTTTCACAATCTATCCACAACACATTGAGACTCTGAAAGTGTTAGAAAAGTTAATAAAAAAAATTGTTATAAGGATGATGTATGCAACACTTACTATTAATCAAATTTATGTGAAATGCTAATAGCATATGGAATATCATCCCAAGAAAACCAGGCCAAAGGGGTCATAAATAAGGGATGCTTATGTATGGTTATGAAAACATCACTGTACAACAAATGAAACCAACAATTAATAATTAATATAAATTAAAACAATAAATAAAAATTAATATATGAATAATCTTACTCATGAAATGCTCATGGATCCCTTAAAAAATCATTAAGCAATCTGAAATCATTAGTTTGATTCATTTTGAGCTCATAGTAGTTGTTCAAATAGTCGTGCAAGATACGTGTAATATTATTATGGATAAACTGAAGATGGAGTCCCATATTGTCATCACATAATCCTGTGATTTTCCCTCTACCGTTCACCACTACTACATTATCCATACAAAATCCATCTTCTAACTTCTTTGATCATACCAAGTATTGAATAGTTTCAAACATGTAACCCAATAAGAAATATTAACTAAATACAAAACTATAAAATAAAAAAACATTAAAAGTAAATAAAATGTTTATTACAAAATGTTGTAGAATTGATATCAATTCTTGATTAAGTTTATGTTCGATTACAAGTTGGAGTTGTTGGATCCAATCATGTAGGCTAATGTGGTGCTCAAACACAATTATACGGTGTCCAAATTCTACATAACTAGGAGAGCCAACGAAAACGTACTGCTTATCAAAAGTTTCTGCAATATCATAGGAACAAAATTCTATATCATTTGGATGCACTGGTTTCAAACTCACCAACCTAAAGTAGTTTCCTTTTCCATCTACTTCATATATATTGTCTTTTATATGTACGACATTATACTATTTGGTAGTGCTACAGACGTTAAACCTGTCATTACTACCAATCACTCCTAAAAAAAATATAGCATTTTTTTCACAATCTATCCACAACATATTGAGACTCTCAAAGTGTTAGAAAAGTTAATAAAAAAAAAATTGGCATAAGGATGATGTATGCAACACTTGCTATTAATCAAATTTATGTGAAATGCTAGTAGCATATGGAATATCATCTCAAGAAAACTAGGCCAAAGGGGTTGTAAATAAGGGATACTTATGTATGGTCAGGAAAACATCATTGTACAACAAATGAAACCAACAATTAATAATTAATATAAATTAAAACAATAAATAAAAATTAATATATGAATAATCTTACTCATGAAATGCTCATGGATCCCTTTAAAAATAATCAAGCAATCTGAAATCATTAGTTTGATTCATTTCGAGCTCATAGTAGTTGTTCAAATAGTCGTGCAAAAAAAATGAAATATTATTATGGATAAACTGAAGATCCAGTCTCATATTGTCATCACATAATCTTGTGATTTTCCCTCTACCGTTCACCACTACTACATTATCCATACAAAATCGGTCTTCTAACTTCTTTGCTCGTACGAAGCATTGAATAGTTTCAAACATGTCACCCGATAGGAAATATCAGCTAAATAAAAATATATACAATAAAAAAAAATATTAAAAGTAAGTAAAATGTTTATTACCAAAATACCGTAAGATTGATATCAATTCTTGATTAAAGTTTATGTTCGATTACAAGTTGGTGTTTTTGGATCCAATCATGTAGGTTAATGTGGTGCTAAAAAACAATTATAAGATGTCCAAATTCTACATAACTACGATAGTCATCGAAAACGTACTGCTTATCCAAAGTTTCTGCAATATCATAGGAACAAAATTCTATATCATTTGGATGCACTGTTTTCGAAGACACCAACCTAAAGTAGTTTCCTTTTCCATCTACTTCATATATATTGTCTTTTATATGTACGACATTATACTATTTGGTAGTGCTACAGACGTTAAACCTGTCATTACTACCAATCATTCGTAAAAAAATATAGTATTTTTTTCACAATCTATCCACAACACATTGAGACTCTCAAAGTGTTAGAAAAGTTAATAAAAAAAATTGGCATAAGGATTATGTATGCAACACTTACTATTAATCAAATTTATGTGAAATGCTAATAGCATATGGAATATCATCCCAAGAAAACCAGGCCAAAGGGGTCATAAATAAGGGATGCTTATGTATGGTTATGAAAACATCACTGTACAACAAATGAAACCAACAATTAATAATTAATATAAATTAAAACAATAAATAAAAATTAATATATGAATAATCTTACTCGTGAAATGCTCATGGATCCCTTAAAAAATCATTAAGCAATCTGAAATCATTAGTTTGATTCATTTTGAGCTCATAGTAGTTGTTCAAATAGTCATGCATGATACGTGCAATATTATTTTGGCTAAACTGAAGATGGAGTCCCATATTGTCATCACATAATCCTGTGATTTTCCCTCTACCGTTCACCACTGCTACATTATCCATACAAAATCCATCTTCTAACTTCTTTGATCATACCAAGTATTGAATAGTTTCAAACATGTAACCCGATAAGAAATATTAACTAAATACAAAACTATAAAATAAAAAAACATTAAAAGTAAATAAAATGTTTATTACAAAAATGTTGTAGAATTGATATCAATTCTTGATTAAGTTTATGTTCGATTACAAGTTGGAGTTGTTGGATCCAATCATGTAGGCTAATGTGGTGCTCAAACACAATTATCCGCTGTCCAAATTCTACATAACTAGGATAGCCAACGAAAACGTACTGCTTATCAAAAGTTTCTGCAATATCATAGGAACAAAATTATATATCATTTGGATGCACTGTTTTCAAACTCACCAACCTAAAGTAGTTTCCTTTTCCATCTACTTCATATATATTGTCTTTAATATGTACGAAATTATAGTATTTGGTAGCACTACAGATGTTAAACCTGTCATTACTACCAATCATTCGTAAAAAAAATATAGTATTTTTTTCACAATCTATCCACAACTCATTGAGACTCTCAAAGTGTTAGAAAAGTTAATAAAAAAAAAATTGGCATAAGGATGATGTATGCAACACTTACTATTAATCAAATTTATGTGAAATGCTAGTTGCATATGGAATATCATCCCAAGAAAACTAGGCCAAATGGGTCGTAAATAAGGGATACTTGTGTATGGTTTGGAAAACATCACTGTACAACAAATGAAACCAACAATTAATAATTAATATAAATTAAAACAATAAATAAAAATTAATATATGAATAATCTTACTCATGAAATGCTCATGGATCCCTTAAAAAATCATTAAGCAATCTGAAATCATTAGTTTGATTCATTTTGAGCTCATAGTAGTTGTTCAAATAGTCGTGCAAGATACATGCAATATTATTATGGATAAACTGAAGATCGAGTTTCATATTGTCACCACATAATCCTGTGATTTTCCCTCTACCGTTCAGCACTGCTACATTATCCATACAAAATCCATCTTCTAACTTCTTTGATCATACCAAGTATTAAATAGTTTCAAACATGTCACCCGATAAGAAATATTAACTAAATACAAAACTATAAAATAAAAAAACATTAAAAGTAAGTAAAATGATTATTACCAAAATACTATAAAATTGATATCAATTCTTGATTAAGGTTTATGTTCGATTACAAGTTGGTGTTGTTGGATCCAATCATCTAGGCTAATGTGGTGCTCAAAAGTAATTATAAGATGTCCAAATTCTACATAACTACGATAGTCATCGAAAACGTACTGCTTATCCGAAGTTTCTGCAATATCATAGGAGCAAAATTCTATATCATTTGGATGGACTGTTTTCAAATACACCAACCTAAAGTAGTTTCCCTTTCCATCTACTTTATATATAATGTCTTTTATATGTACGACATTACACTATTTGGTAGTGCTACAGACGTTAAACCTGTCATTACTACCAATCATTCATAAAAAAAATATAGTATTTTTTTCACAATCTATCCACAACACATTGAGACTCTCAAAGTGTTAGAAAAGTTAATAAAAAAAAAATTGGCATAAGGATGATGTATGCAACACTTACTATTAATCAAATTTATGTGAAATGCTAGTAGCATATGGAATATCATCCCAAGAAAACTAGGCCAAAGGGGTCATAAATAAGGGATACTTATGTCTGGTCATGAAAGCATCACTGTTCAACAAATGAAACCACCAATTAATAATTAATATAAATTAAAACAATAAATAAAAATTAATATATGAATAATCTTACTCATGAAATGCTCATCGATCCCTTAAAAAATAATCAAGCAATCTGAAATCATTAGTTTGATTCATTTTGAGCTCATAGTAGTTGTTCAAATAGTCGTGCAAAATAAATGCAATATTATTATGGATAAACTGAAGATCCAGTCTCATATTGTCATCACATAATCTTGTGATTTTCCCTCTATCATTCACCACTACTACATTATCCATACAAAATCGGTCTTCTAACTTCTTTGCTCGTACGAAGTATTGAATAGTTTCAAACATGTCACCCTATAGGAAATATCAACTAAATAAGAATATATAAAATAAAAAAAAACATTAAAAGTAAGTAAAATGTTTATTACCAAAATACCGTAAAATTGATATCAATTCTTGATCAAGGTTTATGTTCGATTACAAGTTGGTGTTGTTGGATCCAATCATGTAGGCTAATGTGGTGCTAAAAAAAAATTATAAGATGTCCAAATTCTACATAACTACGATAGTCATCGAAAACGTACTGCTTATCCAAAGTTTCTGCAATATCATAGGAACAAAATTCTATATCATTTGGATGCACTGTTTTCAAAGACACTAACCTAAAGTAGTTTCGTTTTCCATCTACCTCATATATATTGTCTTTTATATGTACGACCTTATACTATTTGGTAGTGCTACAGACGTTAAACCTGTCATTACTACCAATCATTCGTAAAAAAAATATAGTATTTTTTTCACAATCTATCCACAACACATTGAGACTCTCAAAGTGTTAAAAAAGTTAATAAAAAAAAATTGGCATAAGGATGCTGTATGCAACACTTACTATTAATCAAATTTATGTGAAATGCTAGTAGCATATGGAATATCATCCCAAGAAAACTAGGCCAAAGGGGTCATAAATAAGGGATACTTATGTATGGTCATGAAAGCATCACTGTTCAACAAATGAAACCACCAATTAATAATTAATATAAATTAAAACAATAAATAAAAATTAATATATGAATAATCTTACTCATGAAATGCTCATCGATCCCTTAAAAAATAATCAAGCAATCTGAAATCATTAGTTTGATTCATTTTGAGCTCATAGTAGTTGTTCAAATAGTCGTGCAAAATAAATGCAATATTATTATGGATAAACTGAAGATCCAGTCTCATATTGTCATCACATAATCTTGTGATTTTCCCTCTATCGTTCACCACTACTACATTATCCATACAAAATCGGTCTTCTAACTTCTTTGCTCGTACGAAGTATTGAATAGTTTCAAACATGTCACCCAATAGGAAATATCAACTAAATAAGAATATATAAAATAAAAAAAAAAACATTAAAAGTAAGTAAAATGTTTATTACCAAAATACCGTAAAATTGATATCAATTCTTGATTAAGGTTTATGTTCGATTACAAGTTGGTGTTGTTGGATCCAATCATGTAGGCTAATGTGGTGCTAAAAAAAAATTATAAGATGTCCAAATTCTACATAACTACGATAGTCATCGAAAACGTACTGCTTATCCAAAGTTTCTGCAATATCATAGGAACAAAATTCTATATCATTTGGATGCACTGTTTTCAAAGACACTAACCTAAAGTAGTTTCCTTTTCCATCTACTTCATATATATTGTCTTTTATATGTACGACCTTATACTATTTGGTAGTGCTACAGACGTTAAACCTGTCATTACTACCAATCATTCGTAAAAAAATATAGTATTTTTTTCACAATCTATCCACAACACATTGAGACTCTCAAAGTGTTAAAAAAGTTAATAAAAAAAAATTGGCATAAGGATGATGTATGCAACACTTACTATTAATCAAATTTATGTGAAATGCTAGTAGCATATGGAATATCATCCCAAGAAAACTAGGCCAAAGGGGTCATAAATAAGGGATACTTATGTATGGTCATGAAAACATCACTGTACAACAAATGAAACCAACAATTAATAATTAATATAAATTAAAACAATAAATAAAAATTAATATATGAATAATCTTACTCATGAAATGCTCATGGATCTCTTAAAAAATAATCAAGCAATCTGAAATCATTAGTTTGATTCATTTCGAGCTCATAGTAGTTGTTCAAATAGTCGTGCAAAATACATGGAATATTATTGTGGATAAACTGAAGAGCGAGTCTCATATTGTCATCACATAATCTTGTTATTTTCCCTCTACCGTTCACCACTACTACATTATCCTTACAAAATCGATCTTCTAACTTCTTTGCTCGTACGAAGTATTGAATAGTTTCAAACATGTCACCCGATAGGAAATATCAACTAAATAAAATTATATAAAATAAAAAAAAAACATTAAAAGTAAGTAAAATGTTTATTACCAAAATACCGTAAAATTGATATCAATTCTTGATTAAGGTTTATGTTCGATTACAAGTTTGAGTTGTTGGATCCAATCATGTAGGCTAATTTGGTGCTCAAAAACAATTATAAGATGTCCAAATTCTACATAACTACGATAGTCATCGAAAACGTACTTCTTATCCAAAGTTTCTGCAATATCATAGGAACAAAATTGTATATCATTTGGATGCATTGTTTTCGAAGACACCAACCTAAAGTAGTTTCCTTTTCCATCTACTTCATATATATTGTCATTTATATGTACGACATTATACTATTTGGTAGTGCTATAGACGTTAAACCTGTCATTACTACCAATCATTCGTAAAAAAAAATATAGTATTTTTTTCACAATATATCCATAACACATTGAGACTCTCAAAGTGTTAGAAAAGTGAATAAAATAAATTGGGATACAGATGATGTATGCAACACTTACTATTAATCAAATTTATGTGAAATGCTAGTAGCATATGGGATATCATCCCAAGAAAACAAGGCCAAAGGGGTCATAAATAAGGGATGCTTATGTATGGTCATGAAAACATCACTATACAACAAATGAAACCAACAATTAATGATTAATATAAATTAAAAAATTAAATAAAAATTAATATATGAATAATCGTACTCATGAAATGCTTGTGGATCCCTTAAAACATCAATGTGTTAGAAAAGTTAATAAAAAAATTAAAAAATGGCATAAGTATGTTGTATGTAACACTTAATGTTAATAAAATTCATGTGAAATGCTAATAACTTATATAATATTATCCAAAGAAAACCAGACCAAAGAAGGTTAAACTCTTCATCTAAAACTGGAGCATTTCCCTACATTACATTAATGCATACATCTTTTAGATTTCTAAAAAAAAACATAATGTATAAATAAAACAGAAATAAATTAAACTTGCCACAACATCATGAGCTACAACATTCCACATGAACAAAAAAAATGACCAAGGGTAATTTGAATAATGAGAACTTGGCCATTCCAAAATCCTTTTCCATTCTTGCCTATAATTTGGCTTATTATTATTTTTCACCCATTGGGTCTATGAAGAGAAAATACATGGATATCCTGCAGAAATATGTGCCAAAGTCCTTCTAAATCAACACGTTTGATGATCTACAATATTGAAGCAAAGATACGTGGGAGAGCAAACGAAAAGTAGTACGACAAGGGGTCATTATAGTAGCTTTAATATGTTTGACATTATAGTAGTTGATAGTGCTACAAACATTAAACTTGTCATTAATATCAATAATTCGTGAAAAAAATATGTTGTAATTTTTTTCAGAATCTATCCACTCCACATTGAGACTCTCAATGTGTTAGAAAAGTTCATAAAAAAAAAAATTAAAAAATGGCATAAGTATGTTGTATGTAACACTTAATGTTAATAAAATTTATGTGAAATGCTAATAACTTATATAATACCATCCAAAGAAAACCAGGCCAAAGAAGGTTAAACTCTTCATCTAAAACTTGAGCATTTCCCTACATTACATTAACACATACATCTTTTAGATTTCTAAAAAAAAACATAATGTATAAATAAAACAGAAATAAATTAAACTTGCCACGACATCATGAGCTACAAGATTCCACATGAACAAAAAAAATGACCAAGGGTAATTTGAATAATGAGAACTTGGCCATTCCAAAACCCTTTTTCATTCTTGGCTATAATTTGGCCTATTATTATTTTTCACCCATTGGGTCTATGAAGAAAAAATACATGGATATCCTACATAAATATTTGTTAAAGTCCTCCTAAAGGCTAACATGTTTGATGATCTACTATATTGAAGTAGAGATACGCGGGCGAGCAAACGAAAAGTAGTACGACAAGAAGGGGTCATAAATAAGGGATGCTTATGTATGGTTGTGAAAACTTCATTGTACAACAAATAAAACCAATAAGTAATAATCAATATAAATAAAAATAATAAATAAAAATTAATATATGAATAATCTTACTCATGAAATGCTTGTGGATCCCTTAAAACATCAATATGCAATATGTAATTATTAGTTTGATTTATTTCGAGCCAATAGAAATTGTTCAAAATGTCGTGTAACACACGTGCAATATTATTTTGGATAAACCAAAGATCTAGTCCCTTATTGTCATCACATAATCATGTAATTTTCCCTCTACCGTTCACCTCAGCTACATTATCCATACCAAATCCATCTTCCAACTTATTTGCTAAAACCAACTATTGAATAGCTTCAAACATGTCACCGAATAGTTAATATTAACTAAATAAAAATATATAAAATAAAAAAAATTAAAAAGTAAATAAAATATGTATTTGAAAAATACCGTAGAATTGATATCAATTCTTGGTTAAATCTATGTCAAATTACAAGTTGGTGTTATCCTATCCAGATTTTACAAAACTATGATTGCCAGCTAACACATACTGCTTATCTAAAGTTCCAGCAATATCATAGGAATGAAATTCCCAGTTATTTGGATACATCGTTTTCGAAGTCACCAACCTAAAATAGTTTCCTTTTCCTTCTACTTCATATATATTGTCTTTATTATGTTTGACATTATAGCAGTTGATAGTTCTACGAACGTTAAACTTGTCATTAATATATATAATTCGTAAAAAAATATATAGTAATTTTTTTCCCAATCTATCCACTGCAGATTGAGACTCTCAATGTGTTGGAAAAGTTAATAAAAAAATAAAAAAATGGCATAAGGATGTTGTATGTAACACATACTTTTAATCAAATTTATGTGAAATGCTATAAGCATATCGAATACCATCCCAAGAAAACCTAGCCAAAGAAGGTTTAACTCTTCCTCTAATACTTGAGCATTTCCCCACACTACATTAACACATACATCTTTTAGATTTATAAAAAAAAATAATGCATAAATAAATCAGAAATAAAGTAAAATTGCCATGACATCATGAGCTACAAGATTCCCCATGAAGAAAAAAAATGACCATGGGTAATTTGAATAATGAGAACTTAGCCATGCCAAAACCCTTTTCAATTCTTGGCTATAATTTGGTCTATTATTATTTTTCACCCATTGGGTCCATGAAAAACTAATACATGGATATCCTGTAGAAATATGTGCCAAAGTCCACCTAAAGGCCAATACGTTTCTTGGTATGCTATATTGAAGAAGAGATACGTGGGCGAGCAAACGAAAAGTACTACTACAAGAAGGGGTCATAAATAAGGGATGCTTATGTATGGTCGTGAAAACATCAGTGTACAACAAAAAAAACCAACAATTAATAATTAATATAAATTGAAGCAATAAATAAAAATTAACATATGAATAATCTTACTCATGAAATGCTCGTGGATCCCTTAAAACATCAATAAGCAATCTAAAATCATTAGTTTGATTCATTTCAAGCCTATAGGAGCAATATTATGTTGGATAAACTGAAGATCTAGTCTCATTTTATCATCACAAGATCTTGAGATTTTCCCTGTACTATTCACCACTTCTACATTATCCATACAAAATCCATCTTCTAGTTTCTTTTATGATACCAAGTATTGAATAGCTTCAAACATGTCACCGGATAGTAAATATTAACTAAATAAAAATATATAAAATAAAAAAACATTAAAAAGTAAATAAAATATGTATTACAAAAAAACCATAGAATTAATATCAATTCTTGGTTAAGTCTATGTCCGATAACAAGTTGTTGTTGTTGGATCCAATCTTGTAGGCTGATGTGGTGTTCAAAAACAATTATACGCTGTCCAAATTCTACGTAACTATGATTGCCATCCAAAACATACTGCTTATCTAAAGATCCCGCAATATCATAGGAATGAAATTCTCTGTTATTTAGATGCATTATTTTCAAAGTCACCAACCTAAAGTAGTTTCCTTTTCCTTCGGTTTCATATATATTGTCTTTAATATGTATGACATTATAATATTTGATAGTGCTACGAACATTAAACCTTTCATTAATATCAGTCATTCGTAAAAAAATTATAGTAATTATTTTCACAATCTATCCACTCACCATTGAGACTCTCAAAGTGTAAGAAAAGTTAATAAAGAAATAATCAAATTGGAATAAGTATGTTGTGTTCAACACTTACTATTAATCAAATTTATGTGAAATGCTAGTAGGATATAGAATACCATTCCAAGAAAACCAGGCCAAAGAAGGTTTAACATTTCGTGTAATACTTGAGCATTTCCCTACATTACATAAAACAAAATGGTGCATAAATAAAATAGAAATAAATTAAACTTGCCATGGGAATCATTAGATACAAGATTTCTCATGACCACAAAAAAAGACCAAGGATAATTTTAATCATGAGAACTTAGCCATTCCAAATACGTATTCAATTCTTGGCTATTATTTGGTCTATTATTATTATTAACCCATTGGGTCCATGAAGAGCTAATACATGGATATCCTATAGAAATATGTGCCAAAGTCCTCCTAAAGGTCAACACGTTTGATGATATGCTATATTGAAGCAGAGATACGTGGGCGAGCAAACAAAAAGCAGTACGACCAGAAGGGGTCGTAAATAAGGGATAGTTATGTATGGTCGTGAAAATATAACTATACAACAAATGAAACAATCAATTAAAAATTAATATAAATTAAAACAATAAATAAAAATTAATATATGAATAATCTTACTTATGAAATACTCGTGGGTCCCTTAAAACATCAATAAGCAATTTGAAATAATTAGTTTGATTCATTTCGAGCCCATAACAGTTGTTCAAAATGTCGTGTACCACACGTGAAATATTATTATGGATAAACTAAAGATCCAGTCCAATATTGTCATCACATAATCTTGTAATTTTCCCTTTACCATTCACTACTACTACATTATCCATACCAAATTCATCTTCCAACTTCTTTAATGATACCAAGAATTGAATAGCTTCAAACATGTCACCGGTTAGGAAATATTAACTAAATAAAAACATATAAAATAAAAAAACTTTAAAAAGTGAATAAAATATTAATTACAAAAATTGCGTAGAATTATATCAATTCTTGCTTAAATCTATGTCCGATGACAAGTTTGTGTTGTCGTATCCAATCTTGTAGGCTGATGTGGAGTTAAAAAACAATTATACGTTGTCCAAATTTTACAAATCTATGATAGCCAACTAACACATACTGCTTATCCAAAGTTCCTGCAATATCATAGGAACGAAATTCTCTGTCGTTTAGATGCATTGTTTTCAAAGTCATCAACCTAAAATAGTTTCCTTTTGCTTCTGCTTCATATATATTGTCTTTAATATGTTTGGCATTATAGTAGCTGATAGTGCTACATATGTTGAACCTATTATTAATATCAATCATTCGTAAAAAAAATATATACAAATTTTTTTCACAATCTATCCACTGCACATTGAGACTCTCAAGGTGTTAAAAAAGTTAGTAAAAAAATGGCATAGGTATGTTGAATACAACACTTTCTATTAATCCAATTTATAAAAATGATAGTACCATATGGAATACCATCCCAAAAAAACCAAGCAAAAGAAGGTTTAACTCTTCGTCTAAAACTTGAGCACTTCCTTACATTACATAAACACATATATCTTTTAGATTTATGTAAAAAAAAGAATGTATAAATAAAACAAAAATAAATTAAACTTGCCATAACATCATGAGCTACAAGATTTCCCAAGAAGAAAAAAATGACCAAGGGTAATTTGAATAATGAGAACTTGGTCATGCCAAAACCCTTTTCAAATCTTGGCTTTAATTTGGTCGATTATTATTTTTCATCTATTGGGTCCATGAAGAGCTAATACATTGATATCTTGTAGAAATTTGGGCCAAAGTCCTCCTAAATGTCGACACGTTTAATGATCTGCTATATTTAAGCAGAGATACGTGGGCAAGCAAATGAAAAGTAGTACGATAAGAAGGGGTCATAAATAAGGGATGCTTATGTATGGCCATGAAAACATTATTGTACAAAAAATGAAACCAACAATTAATAATAAATATAAATTAACATAATAAACAAAAATTAATATATGAATAATCTTACTCATGAAATGCTCGTGGATCCCTTCAAACATCAATAAGCAATCTGAAATCATTAGCTTGATTCATTTCAAATCCATAACAGTCGTTCAAAAAGTTGTGCAAGACACATGCAATATTATTATGGGTACACTGAAGATCTAGTCCCATATTGTCATCACATGACCTTGTCATTTTCCCTCTACCGTTCACCACTGCTATATTATCCATACCAAATCCATCTTCCAGCTTCTTTGATGATACCAAGTATTCAATAGCTTCAAACATGTCATCGAGTAGGAAATGTTAACTAAATAAAAATATACAAAATAAAAAAACTTCAAAAAGTAAAAAAAATATTAATTACAAAAATTCCGTAGAATTGATATCAATTCTTGTTTAAGTTTATGTCCGATTACAAGTTTGTGTTGTCGTATCCAATCTTGTAGGCGGGTGTGGAGTTAAAAAACAATTATACGTTGTCCAAATTTTACAAAACAATGATAGCCAACTAACACATACTGCTTATCCAAAGTTCCTGCAATATCATAGGAACGAAACTCTCTATCATTTATATGCATTGTTTTCCAAGTCACCAACCGAAAATAGTTTCCTTTTGCTTCTGCTTCATATATATTGTCTTTAATATGTCTGGCATTATAGCAGCTGATAGTGCTACAGACGTTGAACATGTTATTAATATCAATCATTCGTAAAAAAATATATACAAATTTTTTTCACAATCTATCCACTGCACATTGAGACTCTTAATGTGTTACAAAAGTTAATTAAAAAAATGGTATAAGTATGTTGAGTGCAAGACTTTCTATTAATCTAATTTATAAAACTAATAGTACCATAAGGAATACCATCCCAAAAAAACCAACCAAAAGAAGGTTTAACTCTTCGTCTAAAACTTGAGCATTTCCTTCCATTACATAAACACATATATCTTCTAGATTTATAAAAAAAAATATGTATAAATAGAACAGAAATAAATTAAACTTGCCACGACATCATGAGCTACAAGATTCCTCATGAAGAAAAAAAATAACCAAGGGTAATTTGGATAATCAGAACTTGGCCATGCCAAAACCCTTTTCAAATCTTGGCTTTAATTTGGTCAATTACTATTTTCCATGTATTGGGTCCATGAAGAGCTAATACATTGTTATATTGCAGAAATTAGAGCCAAAGTCCTCCTAAACGCCGACACGTTTGATGATATGCTATATTGAATGAGAGATACGTGGGCGAGCAAACGAAAAGTAGTATGATAAGAATGGTTCATAAATAAGGGATGCTTATGTATTGTCATGAAACATCATTGTACAACAAATAAAACCAACAATTAATAATTAATATAAATTAAAACAACAAATAAAAATTAATATATGAATAATCTTACTCATGAAATGCTCGTGGATCCCTTCAAACATTAATAAGCAATCTGAAATCATTAGCTTGATTCATTTCGAACCCATAGCAGTCGTTCAAAAAGTCGTGCAAGACACATGCAATATTATTATGGATAAACTGAAGATCTAGTCCCATAGTGTCATTGATTCGTTCCCAATTGGTGTCTCAGCTGATTCATGTCCTCTCAATGGTCCCTGACAATGGTGCCATTTGATTCGTGTCCAGCTGGTGTCCCTTGATTTTGGTCCTCAGGGAGTAATCAACAAAAT
Source organism: Vitis vinifera (assembly GCF_030704535.1). Lineage (NCBI taxonomy): Eukaryota > Viridiplantae > Streptophyta > Magnoliopsida > Vitales > Vitaceae > Vitis > Vitis vinifera. Next base: position 5,699,581 of record NC_081819.1, read on the forward strand.
TTATAACCAATTACACCATGTACTAGAATAGCCTTAGCTAGCACAGCATAGTGGCTCTAGGGTCGTTCACTGGGATGAGTTTTCACTTCACAATTGATATTAATTCAAAGATGAATTGGTGCCTTTTCATTTCAAGGTTAGCTTTAAAAGAAAATATAAAGATGTTTGAGTGAAAAAGGTTTGGTTTTAAACTAACTAAAAATAGTAACTGATTTTACTTACAAAGAAAAGTGTTTCTTGGAGTTTAGATTACTAGGCTCAGATTCCTTGTACAAAAAGGGAGTTTCAGTCACTTGTTTCTTTTCCTCGCATTAGAGAATTAACATATAGTTAATTCTCTAACCGGTGTGGTATAGATGCTTGCCTTTAATGGGTTAAAACACTAAATCCCTCTCACTGATGCATCTTGCAATGGCTTGTGCCTCTCACCTAGCATTTCCCATCCAAGATAATCCTTAACCTTGGATTACCCGTCAAAAGCTCGCAAGAGATAACTAATGGATGTCTCCTTAGAGTTCAAAAGCTTACCAAGTGTTGGCTATTCTAGAAAATCCTACCTTCAAACCACCTCCCAAAGGCTCGCAAGAGATAAACTAGTGCATTTCAATGGACGGAGATCACTTGCCTTACCAAGTGTTGGCCCAGGTGATTTAAAGGCGTTTTAAGTTAACTAAAAAGATAAAAACCATTAACGGGTCACACTTTCTCTTCATTAAAAACTAAAACAACAAAACTTCCAATTTATGCATGAGGAAACTTACCCGGCTTTCTTCACTCCAAGAGACAAAGAGCCTAGCCTCTCATCCTCTGAGGAAAAATCCCCAAAGTTTGATTGGCTAGAAAGAAAACTAATGAGAAAACAAAAATATATAAGAAAAACAGAGCAAGTGCTCTGTAAAATATATTTCTTACTATTACAAAAGGTTGTCTCTGAGAACAAGCTCCCGAGAGATTCGATTCATTATGTAAAGAAAATTACAAAACTATATATAAGGGGTTATTCACCCTTTGTTCTTACTTAAAGACTAAGGAATCCTATGATAGGTGGGTTACAAGGAGAGTTTGGGGATTTAGACATCAAATATCTAAAGCAAAAAATCTCAAAATGTCGGTCGCAAATATTGGGAAGCTTCAGGAGAAATTCCTTAGCCATGCATGCAACTGGTCAAAATGGCTGCGAAATTTTCACAGCAAAAGGACAACATTTTCGCAGCTCAAGGCTGATTTCGCAGCCGTGCAAAAATTCCTTCAACTTGGAGTGATCTGCTTGCAATGGCTGTAACTCCTTCATTTCAACTCCGAATCACACACCGTTTGAAGCATTGGATTTTTGACTTCCTGATCTTCGAAACGACATATAGAATGCATAAATTGGACTCCAGAAAGTGCTCCAAAAGTTGCTTACATGACTGTCATCAAGAATGCTTCTTGGCAGATTTCTCTTTGCTTCCCCTCCTTGCATTCCGAATTTGCTTATGGCAAAGGACTTCAAAGCTTCAGTTATTCATGTTTCTGAGCCTTCCATTGCTTTGCCATGGATTCCAAAGAACTCTCCTCAATCTTGGATTGCTTTGGTGATAAAAAAGCTATCAAAACACCAAAACTTAACACAATTTGATTAGAATTGATTGCAAGGGTCCTTAACATGCCAATTGAGTTAAAAGGTAATAACTACTACTCAAAAGTGTTTAAAAGAGTTAATTACAAGCTATGAAATAGCACTTTTTGAGTAGTAATCAGTCATCACATGACCTTGTCATTTTCCCTCTACCGTTCACCACTGCTACGTTATCCATACCAAATCCATCTTCCAGCTTCTTTGATGATGCCAAGTATTCAATAGCTTCAAACATGTCACCGAGTAGCAAATGTTAACTAAATAAAAATATATAAAATAAAAAAACTTTAAAAAGTAAATAAAATATTATTTACAAAAGTACCGTAGAATTGATATCAATTCTTGCTTAAGTCTATGTCCGATGACAAGTTAGTGTTGTGGTATCCAATCTTGTAGGTTGATGTGGAGTTAAAAAAAAATTATACGTTGTCCAAATTTTACAAAACTATGATAGCCAACTAACACATACTGCTTATCCAAAGTTCATGCTATATCATAGGAACGAAATTCTCTATCATTTAGATGCATTGTTTTCGAAGTCACCAACCTAAAAGAGTTTCCTTTTTCTTATGCTTCATATATATTGTCTTTAATATGTCTGGAATTATAGTAGCTAATAGTGCTACAGACGTTGAACCTGTTATTAATATCAATCATTCGTAAAAAAATATATACAAATTTTTTTCACAATCTATCCACTGCACATTGAGACTCTTAAGGTGTTAGAAAAGTTAATAAAAAAATGGCATAAGTATGTTGAATACAACAATTTCTATTAATCCAATTTATAAAAATGATAGTACCATATGGAATACCATCCCAAAAAAACAAAGCAAAAGAAGGTTTAACTCTTCGTCTAAAACTTGAGCAATCTGAAATCATTAGTTTGATTCATTTCGAGCCCACAGCAGTCGTTCAAAAAGTCGTGCAAGACACTTGCAATATTATTATTGATAAAATGAAGATCTAGTTCCATATTGTCATCACATGACCTTGGGATTTTCCCTCTACCATTGACCAGTGCTACATTATCCATACCAAATCCATCTCCCAGCTTCTCTAATGATAGCAAGTATTTAATAGCTTCAAACATGTCAATGGATAGGAAATTTTAACTAAATTAAAATATATAAAATAAAAAAACATTTAAAAGTAAATAAAATATTTATTACAAAAATACCGTAGAAATGATTTCAAATCTAGCTTAAGTCTATGTCTGATTACAAGTTTGTGTTGACGTATCCAATCTTGTAGGCTGATATGGAGTTAAAAAACAATTATACATTGTCCAGATTTTACTAAACTATGATAGCCAGCTAACACATACTGCTTATCCAAAGTTCCGGCAATATCATAGGAACGAAATTCTCTGTCGTTATGATGCACTGTTTTCATAGTCACCATTCTATAATAGTTTCCTTTTCCTTCTGCTTCATATATATTGTCTTTAATATGTCTGAAATTATAGTAGCTGATAGTGCTACAGACGTTAAACTTGTCATTAATATCAATCATTCGTAAAAAAATAAATACTATTTTGATTCACAATCTATCCACTGCACATTGACTCTCAAGGTGTTAGAAAAGTTAATTAAAATTATGGCATAAGTATGCTGAATGCAACACTTTCTATTAATCAAATTTATGTGAAATGATAGTACGATATGGAATACCATCGCAAAAAAACCAAGCAAAAGAAGGTTTAACTCTTCATCTAAAACATGAGCATTTCCCTACATTACATAAATAGATATATCTTTTAGATTTATAAAAAAAAAAATGTATAAATAAAAAAGAAATAAATTAAACTTGCTACGACGTCATCAGCTACAAAAAATGACCAACCGTAATTTGAATAATGAGAACTTGGCCATGCCAAAACCCTTTTCAGTTCTTTGCTATAATACATGGATATCCTATAGAAATATTTGCCAAAGTCCTCCTAAAAGCTGACATGCTTGATAATCTGCTACATTGAAGTAGAGATGCGTGGGCGAGCAAACGAAAAGTAGTACGACAAGAAGGGGTCATAAATAAGGGATGCTTATGTATGGTCGTGAAAACATCATTGTACAAAAAATAAAACCATCAATTAATAATTAATATAAATTAAAACAATAAATAATAAATAATATATGATTAATCTTACTCATCAAATGCTCGTGGATCCCTTAAAATATCAATAAGCAATCTGAAATCATTAGTTTGATTCATTTCAAGCCCATAGCATTCGTTCAAAAAGTCGTGCAAGACACATGCAATATTATTATGGATAAACTGAAGATCTAGTCCCATATTGTCATTACATGACCTTGTGATTTTCCCTCTGTCGTTTACCACTGCTATATTATCCATAGCTAATCCATCTTCTAGCTTCTCTAATGATACCAAGTATTGAATAGTTTCAAACATCTCACCGGATAGGAAATCTTAACTAAATAAAATATATAAAACAAAAAAACATTAAAAAGTAAATAAAATATTTATTGCAAATATATCGTAGAATTGATATCAATCCTAGGTTAAGCCTATGTCCGATTACAAGTTTGTGTTGTCGTATCCAATCTTGTAGGCTGATGCCAGCTAACACATACTGCTTATCCAAAGTTCCTGCAATATCATAGGAACGAAATTCTCTGTCGTTTGGATACACTGTTTTCAAAGTCACCAACCTAAAATAGTTTCCTTTTGCTTCTGCTTCATATATATTGTCTTTAATATGTCAGATATTATAGTAGCTGATAGTGCTAGAAACATTAAACTTATCATTAATATCAATCATTCGTTAAAAAATATATACTAATTTTTTTCACAATCTATCCACTACACATTGAGACTCTCAAGGTGTAAGAAAAGTTAATAAAAAAAATGGCATAAGCATGGTGAATGCAACATTTTCTATTAATCAAACTTATGTGAAATGATAGTACCATATGGAATACCATCCCAAAAAAAACAAGCAAAAGAAGGTTTAACTCTTCATTTAAAATTTGAGCATTTCCCTACATTACATAAACAAATATATCTTTTAGATTTATAAAAAAAATAATAATGTATTAATAAAACATAAATAAATTAAACTTGCCACAGCATCATCAGCTACAAGATTTCCCATGAAAACAAAAAATGACCATGTGTAATTTGAATAATGAGAACATGGCCATGCTAAAACCCTTTTCAATTCTTGGCTATAATATGGTATATTATTATTTTTAACCCATTGTCTCCATGAAAAACTAATACATGGATATCCTACAGAAATATTTTCCAAAGTCCTCATAAAAGCCAACACGTTCGATGATATGCTACATTGAAGTAAAGATACGTGGGCGAGGAAACGAAAAGTAGTAGGACAAGAAGGGGTCATAAATAAGGGATGCTTATGTATGGTCATGAAAACATCATTGTACAACAAATAAAACAAACAATTAATAATTAATATAAATTAAAAAATAAAATAAAAATTAATATATGAATAATCTTACTCATGAAATGCTCGTGGATCCCTTAAAACATCAATAAGCAATCTGAAATCATTAGTTTCATTCATTTCGAGCCCATAGCAGTCATTCAAAAAGTCGTGCAAGACACTTGCAATATTATTATGGATAAAATGAAGATCTAGTCCCATATTGTCATCACATGACCTTAGGATTTTCCTTCTACCGTTGACCAGTGCTACATTATCCATACCAAATCCATCTCCCAGCTTCTCTGATGATAGCAAGTATTTAATAGCTTCAAACATGTCAACGGATAGGAAATTTTAACTAAATTAAAATATATAAAGTAAAAAAATTTAAAAAGTAAATAAAATATTTATTACTAAAATACCGTAGAAATTATATCAAATGTAGGTTAAGTCTATGTACGATTACAAGTTTGTGTTGTCGTATCCAATCTTGTAGGTTGATATGGAATTAAAAAACAATTATACATTGTCCAGATTTTACTAAACTATGATAGCCAGCTAACACATACTGCTTAATTCCCGCAATATCATAGGAACGAAATTTTCTGTCGTTATGATGCACTGTTTTCAAAATCATCATTCTAAAATAGTTTCCTTTTCCTTCTGCTTCATATATATTGTCTTTAATATGTCTGACATTATAGTAGCTGATAGTGCTATAGACGTTAAACTTGTCATTAATATCAATCATTCGTAAAAAAATAAATACTATTTTTTTCACAATCTATCCACTGCACATTGAGACTCTCAAGTTGTAAGAAAAGTTAATATAAAAAATGGCATAAGTATGTTGAATGCAACACTTTCTATTAATCGAACTTATGTGAAATGATAGTACCATATGGAATACCATCCCAAAAAAACCAAGCAAAAAAAGGTTTAACTCTTCATCTAAAACTTGAGAATTTCTCTACATTACATAAACACATATATCTTTTAGATTTATAAAAATAATAACAATGTATTAATAAAACATAAATAAATTAAACTTGCCACGACATCATCAGCTACAAGATTTCCCATGAAAACAAAAAATGACCAAGGGTAATTTAAATAATCAGAACTTGGCCATGCTAAAACCCTTTCCAATTCTTGGCTATAATATGGTATATTATTATTTTTGACCCATTGCGTCCATGAAAAACTAATACATGGATATCGTGCAGAAATATTTGCCAAAGTCCTCCTAAAAGCCAACACGTTTGATGATCTGCTATATTGAAGTTGAGATATGTGGGCGAGCAAACGACAAGTAGTATGACAAGAAGGGATCATAAATAAGAGATGCTTATGTATGGTCATGAAAACATCACTGTACAACAAATGAAACCAACAATTAATAATTAATATAAATTAAAACAATAAATAAAAATTAAGATATGAATAATATTACTCATGAAATGCTCATGGATCCCTTAAAAAATAATCAAGCAATCTGAAATCATTAGTTTGATTCATTTCGAGCTCATAGTAGTTGTTCAAATTGTCGTGCAAAATAAATGCAATATTATTATGGATAAACTGAAGATCCAGTCTGATATTGTCATCACATAATCTTGTGATTGTCCCTCTACCGTTCACCACTACTACATTATCCATACAAAATCGGTCTTCTAACTTCTTTGCTCGTACGAAGCATTGAATAGTTTCGAACTTGTCACCCGATAGGAAATATCAACTAAATAAAAATATATAAAATAAAAAAAAACAATAAAAGTAAGTAAAATGTTTATTACCAAAATACCTTAAAATTGATATCAATTCTTGATTAAGGTTTATGTTCGATTACAAGTTGGTGTTGTTGGATCCAATCATGTAGGCTAATGTGGTGCTAAAAAACAATTATAAGATGTCCAAATTCTACATAACTACGATAGTCATCGAAAACGTACTGCTTATCCAAAGTTTCTGCAATATCATAGGAACAAAATTCTATATCATTTGGATGCACTGTTCTCAAACTCACCAACCTAAAGTAGTTTCCTTTTCCATCTACTTCATATATATTGTCTTTTATATGTACGACATTATACTATTTGTTAGTGCTACAGACGTTAAACCTGTCATTACTACCAATCATTCGTAAAAAAAAATAGTATTTTTTTAACAATCTATCCACAACACATTGAGACTCTCAAAGTGTTAGAAAAGTTAATAAAAAAATTGGCATAAGGATGATGTATGCAACACTTACTATTAATCAAATTTATGTGAAATGCTAGTAGCATATGGAATATCATCCCAAGAAAACTAGGCCAAAGGGGTCATAAATAAGGGATACTTATGTATCGTCATGAAAACATCACTGTACAACAAATGAAACCAACAATTAATAATTAATATAAATTAAAACAATAAATAAAAATTAATATATGAATAATATTACTCATGAAATGCTCATGGATCCCTTAAAAAATAATCAAGCAATCTGAAATCATTAGTTTGATTCATTTCGAGCTCATAGTAGTTGTTCAAATTGTCGTGCAAAATAAATGCAATATTATTATGGATAAACTGAAGATCCAGTCTCATATTGTCATCACAGAATCTTGTGATTGTCCCTCTACCGTTCACCACTACTACATTATCCATACAAAATCGGTCTTCTAACTTCTTTGCTCGTACGAAGCATTGAATAGTTTCAAACTTGTCACCCGATAGGAAATATCAACCAAATAAAAATATATAAAATAAAAAAAAACATTAAAAGTAAGTAAAATGTTTATTACCAAAATACCGTAAAATTGATATCAATTCTTGATTAAGGTGTATGTTCGATTACAAGTTGGTGTTGTTGGATCCAATCATGTAGGCTAATGTGGTGCTAAAAAACAATTATAAGATGTCCAAATTCTACATAACTACGATAGTCATCGAAAACGTACTGCTTATCCAAAGTTTCTGCAATATCATAGGAACAAAATTCTATATCATTTGGATGCACTGTTTTCAAACTCACCAACCTAAAGTAGTTTCCTTTTCCATCTACTTCATATATATTGTCTTTTATATGTACGACATTATACTATTTGTTAGTGCTACAGACGTTAAACCTGTCATTACTACCAATCATTCGTAAAAAAAATATAGTATTTTTTTAACAATCTATCCACAACACATTGAGACTCTCAAAGTGTTAGAAAAGTTAATAAAAAAATTGACATAAGGATGATGTATGCAACACTTACTATTAATCAAATTTATGTGAAATGCTAGTAGCATATGGAATATCATCCCAAGAAAACTAGGCCAAAGGGGTCATAAATAAGGGATACTCATGTATGGTCATGAAAACATCAGTGTACAACAAATGAAACCAACAATTAATAATTAATATAAATTAAAACAATAAATAAAAATTAATATATGAATAATCTTACTCATGAAATGCTCATGGATCCCATAAAAAATAATCAAGCAATCTGAAATCATTAGTTTGATTCATTCCGAGCTCATAGTAGTTGTTCAAATAGTCGTGCAAAATAAATGTAATATTATTATGGATAAACTGAAGATCCAGTCTCATATTCCCATCACATAATCTTGTGATTTTCCCTCTACCGTTCACCACTACTACATTATCCATACAAAATCGATCTTCTAACTTCTTTGCTCGTACGAAGTATTGAATAGTTTCAAACATGTCACCCGATAGGAAATATCAAGTAAATAAAAATACATAAAATAAAAAAAAAATATTAAAAGTAAGTAAAATGTTTATTACCAAAATACCGTAAAATTGATATCAATTCTTGATTAAGGTTTATGTTCGATTACAAGTTGGTGTTGTTGGATCTAATCATGTAGGCTAATGTGGTGCTCAAAAACAATTATAAGATGCCCAAATTCTACATAACTAGAATAGTCATCGAAAACGTATTGCTTATCCAAAGTTTCTGCAATATCATAGGAACAAAATTCTATATCATTTGGATGCACTGTTTTCAAAGACACCAACCTAAAGTAGTTTCCTTTTCCACCTACTTCATATATATTGTCTTTTATATGTACGACATTATACTATTTGGTAGTGCTACAGACGTTAAACCTGTCATTACTACCAATCATTCGTAAAAAAAATATAGTATTTTTTTCACAATCTATCCACAACACATTGAGACTCTCAAAGTGTTAGAAAAGTTAATAAAAAAATTGGCATAAGGATGATGTATGCAACACTTACTATTAATCAAATTTATGTGAAATGCTAGTAGCATATGGAATATCATCCCAAGAAAACTAGGCCAAAGGGGTCATAAATAAGGGATACTCATGTATGGTCATGAAAACATCAGTGTACAACAAATGAAACCAACAATTAATAATTAATATAAATTAAAACAATAAATAAAAATTAATATATGAATAATCTTACTCATGAAATGCTCATGGATCCCATAAAAAATAATCAAGCAATCTGAAATCATTAGTTTGATTCATTCCGAGCTCATAGTAGTTGTTCAAATAGTCGTGCAAAATAAATGTAATATTATTATGGATAAACTGAAGATCCAGTCTCATATTCCCATCACATAATCTTGTGATTTTCCCTCTACCGTTCACCACTACTACATTATCCATACAAAATCGATCTTCTAACTTCTTTGCTCGTACGAAGTATTGAATAGTTTCAAACATGTCACCCGATAGGAAATATCAAGTAAATAAAAATACATAAAATAAAAAAAAATATTAAAAGTAAGTAAAATGTTTATTACCAAAATACCGTAAAATTGATATCAATTCTTGATTAAGGTTTATGTTCGATTACAAGTTGGTGTTGTTGGATCTAATCATGTAGGCTAATGTGGTGCTCAAAAACAATTATAAGATGCCCAAATTCTACATAACTAGAATAGTCATCGAAAACGTATTGCTTATCCAAAGTTTCTGCAATATCATAGGAACAAAATTCTATATCATTTGGATGCACTGTTTTCAAAGACACCAACCTAAAGTAGTTTCCTTTTCCACCTACTTCATATATATTGTCTTTTATATGTACGACATTATACTATTTGGTAGTGCTACAGACGTTAAACCTGTCATTACTACCAATCATTCGTAAAAAAAATATAGTATTTTTTTCACAATCTATCCACAACACATTGAGACTCTCAAAGTGTTAGAAAAGTTAATAAAAAAATTGGCATAAGGATGATGTATGCAACACTTACTATTAATCAAATTTATGTGAAATGCTAGTAGCATATGGAATATCATCCCAAGAAAACTAGCCCAAAGGGGTCATAAATAAGGGATACTCATGTATGGTCATGAAAACATCAGTGTACAACAAATGAAACCAACAATTAATAATTAATATAAATTAAAACAATAAATAAAAATTAATATATGAATAATCTTACTCATGAAATGCTCATGGATCCTACAAAAAATAATCAAGCAATCTGAAATCATTAGTTTGATTCATTTCGAGCTCATAGTAGTTGTTCAAATAGTCGTGCAAAATAAATGTAATATTATTATGGATAAACTGAAGATCCAGTCTCATATTCCCATCACATAATCTTGTGATTTTCCCTCTACCGTTCACCACTACTACATTATCCATACAAAATCGATCTTCTAACTTCTTTGCACGTACGAAGTATTGAATAGTTTCAAACATGTCACCCGATAGGAAATATCAACTAAATAAAAATACATAAAATAAAAAAAAACATTAAAAGTAAGTAAAATGTTTATTACCAAAGTACCGTAAAATTGATATCAATTCTTGATTAAGGTTTATGTTCGATTACAAGTTGGTGTTGTTGGATCTAATCATGTAGGCTAATGTGGTGCTCAAAAACAATTATAAGATGCCCAAATTCTACATAACTAGAATAGTCATCGAAAACGTATTGCTTATCCAAAGTTTCTGCAATATCATAGGAACAAAATTCTATATCATTTGGATGCACTGTTTTCAAAGACACCAACCTAAAGTAGTTTCCTTTTCCACCTACTTCATATATATTGTCTTTTATATGTACGACATTATACTATTTGGTAGTGCTACAGACGTTAAACCTGTCATTACTACCAATCATTCGTAAAAAAAATATAGTATTTTTTTCACAATCTATCCACAACACATTGAGACTCGCAAAGTGTCAGAAAAGTTAATAAAAAAATTGGCATAAGGATGATGTATGCAACACTTACTATTAATCAAATTTATGTGAAATGCTAGTAGCATATGGAATATCATCCCAAGAAAACTAGCCCAAAGGGGTCATAAATAAGGGATACTCATGTATGGTCATGAAAACATCAGTGTACAACAAATGAAACCAACAATTAATAATTAATATAAATTAAAACAATAAATAAAAATTAATATATGAATAATCTTACTCATGAAATGCTCATGGATCCTATAAAAAATAATCAAGCAATCTGAAATCATTAGTTTGATTCATTTCGAGCTCATAGTAGTTGTTCAAATAGTCGTGCAAAATAAATGTAATATTATTATGGATAAACTGAAGATCCAGTCTCATATTCCCATCACATAATCTTGTGATTTTCCCTCTACCGTTCACCACTACTACATTATCCATACAAAATCGATCTTCTAACTTCTTTGCACGTACGAAGTATTGAATAGTTTCAAACATGTCACCCGATAGGAAATATCAACTAAATAAAAATACATAAAATAAAAAAAAACATTAAAAGTAAGTAAAATGTTTATTACCAAAATACCGTAAAATTGATATCAATTCTTGATTAAGGTTTATGTTCGATTACAAGTTGGTGTTGTTGGATCTAATCATGTAGGCTAATGTGGTGCTCAAAAACAATTATAAGATGCCCAAATTCTACATAACTAGAATAGTCATCGAAAATGTATTGCTTATCCAAAGTTTCTGCAATATCATAGGAACAAAATTCTATATCATTTGGATGCACTGTTTTCAAAGACACCAACCTAAAGTAGTTTCCTTTTCCACCTACTTCATATATATTGTCTTTTATATGTACGACATTATACTATTTGGTAGTGCTACAGACGTTAAACCTGTCATTACTACCAATCATTCGTAAAAAAAATATAGTATTTTTTTCACAATCTATCCACAACACATTGAGACTCGCAAAGTGTCAGAAAAGTTAATAAAAAAATTGGCATAAGGATGATGTATGCAACACTTACTATTAATCAAATTTATGTGAAATGCTAGTAGCATATGGAATATCATCCCAAGAAAACTAGCCCAAAGGGGTCATAAATAAGGGATACTCATGTATGGTCATGAAAACATCAGTGTACAACAAATGAAACCAACAATTAATAATTAATATAAATTAAAACAATAAATAAAAATTAATATATGAATAATCTTACTCATGAAATGCTCATGGATCCTATAAAAAATAATCAAGCAATCTGAAATCATTAGTTTGATTCATTTCGAGCTCATAGTAGTTGTTCAAATAGTCGTGCAAAATAAATGTAATATTATTATGGATAAACTGAAGATCCAGTCTCATATTCCCATCACATAATCTTGTGATTTTCCCTCTACCGTTCACCACTACTACATTATCCATACAAAATCGATCTTCTAACTTCTTTGCACGTACGAAGTATTGAATAGTTTCAAACATGTCACCCGATAGGAAATATCAACTAAATAAAAATACATAAAATAAAAAAAAACATTAAAAGTAAGTAAAATGTTTATTACCAAAATACCGTAAAATTGATATCAATTCTTGATTAAGGTTTATGTTCGATTACAAGTTGGTGTTGTTGGATCTAATCATGTAGGCTAATGTGGTGCTCAAAAACAATTATAAGATGCCCAAATTCTACATAACTAGAATAGTCATCGAAAACGTATTGCTTATCCAAAGTTTCTGCAATATCATAGGAACAAAATTCTATATCATTTGGATGCACTGTTTTCAAAGACACCAACCTAAAGTAGTTTCCTTTTCCACCTACTTCATATATATTGTCTTTTATATGTACGACATTATACTATTTGGTAGTGCTACAGACGTTAAACCTGTCATTACTACCAATCATTCGTAAAAAAAATATAGTATTTTTTTCACAACCTATCCACAACACATTGAGACTCGCAAAGTGTCAGAAAAGTTAATAAAAAAATTGGCATAAGGATGATGTATGCAACACTTACTATTAATCAAATTTATGTGAAATGCTAGTAGCATATGGAATATCATCCCAAGAAAACTAGCCCAAAGGGGTCATAAATAAGGGATACTCATGTATGGTCATGAAAACATCAGTGTACAACAAATGAAACCAACAATTAATAATTAATATAAATTAAAACAATAAATATAAATTAATATATGAACAATCTTACTCATGAAATGCTCATGGATCCCTTAAAAAATAATCAAGCAATCTGAAATCATTAGTTTGATTCATTCCGAGGTCATAGTAGTTGTTCAAATAGTCGTGCAAAATAAACGTAATATTATTATGGATAAACTGAAGATCCAGTCTCATATTCCCATCACATAATCTTGTGATTTTCCCTCTACCGTTCACCACTACTACATTATCCATACAAAATCGATCTTCTAACTTCTTTGCTCGTACGAAGTATTGAATAGTTTCAAACATGTCACCCGATAGGAAATATCAACTAAATAAAAATACATAAAATAAAAAAAAACATTAAAAGTAAGTAAAATGTTTATTACCAAAATACCGTAAAATTGATATCAATTCTTGATTAAGGTTTATGTTCGATTACAAGTTGGTGTTGTTGGATCTAATCATGTAGGCTAATGTGGTGCTCAAAAACAATTATAAGATGCCCAAATTCTACATAACTAGAATAGTCATCGAAAACGTATTGCTTATCCAAAGTTTCTGCAATATCATAGGAACAAAATTCTATATCATTTGGATGCACTGTTTTCAAAGACACCAACCTAAAGTAGTTTCCTTTTCCACCTACTTCATATATATTGTCTTTTATATGTACGACATTATACTATTTGGTAGTGCTACAGACGTTAAACCTGTCATTACTACCAATCATTCGTAAAAAAAATATAGTATTTTTTTCACAACCTATCCACAACACATTGAGACTCGCAAAGTGTCAGAAAAGTTAATAAAAAAATTGGCATAAGGATGATGTATGCAACACTTACTATTAATCAAATTTATGTGAAATGCTAGTAGCATATGGAATATCATCCCAAGAAAACTAGCCCAAAGGGGTCATAAATAAGGGATACTCATGTATGGTCATGAAAACATCAGTGTACAACAAATGAAACCAACAATTAATAATTAATATAAATTAAAACAATAAATAAAAATTAATATATGAATAATCTTACTCATGAAATGCTCATGGATCCTATAAAAAATAATCAAGCAATCTGAAATCATTAGTTTGATTCATTTCGAGCTCATAGTAGTTGTTCAAATAGTCGTGCAAAATAAATGTAATATTATTATGGATAAACTGAAGATCCAGTCTCATATTCCCATCACATAATCTTGTGATTTTCCCTCTACCGTTCACCACTACTACATTATCCATACAAAATCGATCTTCTAACTTCTTTGCTCGTACGAAGTATTGAATAGTTTCAAACATGTCACCCGATAGGAAATATCAACTAAATAAAAATACATAAAATAAAAAAAAACATTAAAAGTAAGTAAAATGTTTATTACCAAAATACCGTAAAATTGATATCAATTCTTGATTAAGGTTTATGTTCGATTACAAGTTGGTGTTGTTGGATCTAATCATGTAGGCTAATGTGGTGCTCAAAAACAATTATAAGATGCCCAAATTCTACATAACTAGAATAGTCATCGAAAACGTATTGCTTATCCAAAGTTTCTGCAATATCATAGGAACAAAATTCTATATCATTTGGATGCACTGTTTTCAAAGACACCAACCTAAAGTTGTTTCCTTTTCCACCTACTTCATATATATTGTCTTTTATATGTACGACATTATACTATTTGGTAGTGCTACAGACGTTAAACCTGTCATTACTACCAATCATTCGTAAAAAAAATATAGTATTTTTTTCACAACCTATCCACAACACATTGAGACTCGCAAAGTGTCAGAAAAGTTAATAAAAAAATTGGCATAAGGATGATGTATGCAACACTTACTATTAATCAAATTTATGTGAAATGCTAGTAGCATATGGAATATCATCCCAAGAAAACTAGCCCAAAGGGGTCATAAATAAGGGATACTCATGTATGGTCATGAAAACATCAGTGTACAACAAATGAAACCAACAATTAATAATTAATATAAATTAAAACAATAAATAAAAATTAATATATGAATAATCTTACTCATGAAATGCTCATGGATCCTATAAAAAATAATCAAGCAATCTGAAATCATTAGTTTGATTCATTTCGAGCTCATAGTAGTTGTTCAAATAGTCGTGCAAAATAAATGTAATATTATTATGGATAAACTGAAGATCCAGTCTCATATTCCCATCACATAATCTTGTGATTTTCCCTCTACCGTTCACCACTACTACATTATCCATACAAAATCGATCTTCTAACTTCTTTGCACGTACGAAGTATTGAATAGTTTCAAACATGTCACCCGATAGGAAATATCAACTAAATAAAAATACATAAAATAAAAAAAAAAACATTAAAAGTAAGTAAAATGTTTATTACCAAAATACCGTAAAATTGATATCAATTCTTGATTAAGGTTTATGTTCGATTACAAGTTGGTGTTGTTGGATCTAATCATGTAGGCTAATGTGGTGCTCAAAAACAATTATAAGATGCCCAAATTCTACATAACTAGAATAGTCATCGAAAACGTATTGCTTATCCAAAGTTTCTGCAATATCATAGGAACAAAATTCTATATCATTTGGATGCACTGTTTTCAAAGACACCAACCTAAAGTAGTTTCCTTTTCCACCTACTTCATATATATTGTCTTTTATATGTACGACATTATACTATTTGGTAGTGCTACAGACGTTAAACCTGTCATTACTACCAATCATTCGTAAAAAAAATATAGTATTTTTTTCACAATCTATCCACAACACATTGAGACTCGCAAAGTGTCAGAAAAGTTAATAAAAAAATTGGCATAAGGATGATGTATGCAACACTTACTATTAATCAAATTTATGTGAAATGCTAGTAGCATATGGAATATCATCCCAAGAAAACTAGCCCAAAGGGGTCATAAATAAGGGATACTCATGTATGGTCATGAAAACATCAGTGTACAACAAATGAAACCAACAATTAATAATTAATATAAATTAAAACAATAAATAAAAATTAATATATGAATAATCTTACTCATGAAATGCTCATGGATCCCATAAAAAATAATCAAGCAATCTGAAATCATTAGTTTGATTCATTTCGAGCTCATAGTTGTTGTTCAAATAGTCGTGCAAAATAAATGTAATATTATTATGGATAAACTGAAGATCCAGTCTCATATTCCCATCACATAATCTTGTGATTTTCCCTCTACCGTTCACCACTACTACATTATCCATACAAAATCGATCTTCTAACTTCTTTGCTCGTACGAAGTATTGAATAGTTTCAAACATGTCACCCGATAGGAAATATCAACTAAATAAAAATACATAAAATAAAAAAAAACATTAAAAGTAAGTAAAATGTTTATTACCAAAATACCGTAAAATTGATATCAATTCTTGATTAAGGTTTATGTTCGATTACAAGTTGGTGTTGTTGGATCTAATCATGTAGGCTAATGTGGTGCTCAAAAACAATTATAAGATGCCCAAATTCTACATAACTAGAATAGTCATCGAAAACGTATTGCTTATCCAAAGTTTCTGCAATATCATAGGAACAAAATTCTATATCATTTGGATGCACTGTTTTCAAAGACACCAACCTAAAGTTGTTTCCTTTTCCACCTACTTCATATATATTGTCTTTTATATGTACGACATTATACTATTTGGTAGTGCTACAGACGTTAAACCTGTCATTACTACCAATCATTCGTAAAAAAAATATAGTATTTTTTTCACAACCTATCCACAACACATTGAGACTCGCAAAGTGTCAGAAAAGTTAATAAAAAAATTGGCATAAGGATGATGTATGCAACACTTACTATTAATCAAATTTATGTGAAATGCTAGTAGCATATGGAATATCATCCCAAGAAAACTAGCCCAAAGGGGTCATAAATAAGGGATACTCATGTATGGTCATGAAAACATCAGTGTACAACAAATGAAACCAACAATTAATAATTAATATAAATTAAAACAATAAATAAAAATTAATATATGAATAATCTTACTCATGAAATGCTCATGGATCCTATAAAAAATAATCAAGCAATCTGAAATCATTAGTTTGATTCATTTCGAGCTCATAGTAGTTGTTCAAATAGTCGTGCAAAATAAATGTAATATTATTATGGATAAACTGAAGATCCAGTCTCATATTCCCATCACATAATCTTGTGATTTTCCCTCTACCGTTCACCACTACTACATTATCCATACAAAATCGATCTTCTAACTTCTTTGCTCGTACGAAGTATTGAATAGTTTCAAACATGTCACCCGATAGGAAATATCAACTAAATAAAAATACATAAAATAAAAAAAAACATTAAAAGTAAGTAAAATGTTTATTACCAAAATACCGTAAAATTGATATCAATTCTTGATTAAGGTTTATGTTCGATTACAAGTTGGTGTTGTTGGATCTAATCATGTAGGCTAATGTGGTGCTCAAAAACAATTATAAGATGCCCAAATTCTACATAACTAGAATAGTCATCGAAAACGTATTGCTTATCCAAAGTTTCTGCAATATCATAGGAACAAAATTCTATATCATTTGGATGCACTGTTTTCAAAGACACCAACCTAAAGTTGTTTCCTTTTCCACCTACTTCATATATATTGTCTTTTATATGTACGACATTATACTATTTGGTAGTGCTACAGACGTTAAACCTGTCATTACTACCAATCATTCGTAAAAAAAATATAGTATTTTTTTCACAACCTATCCACAACACATTGAGACTCGCAAAGTGTCAGAAAAGTTAATAAAAAAATTGGCATAAGGATGATGTATGCAACACTTACTATTAATCAAATTTATGTGAAATGCTAGTAGCATATGGAATATCATCCCAAGAAAACTAGCCCAAAGGGGTCATAAATAAGGGATACTCATGTATGGTCATGAAAACATCAGTGTACAACAAATGAAACCAACAATTAATAATTAATATAAATTAAAACAATAAATAAAAATTAATATATGAATAATCTTACTCATGAAATGCTCATGGATCCTATAAAAAATAATCAAGCAATCTGAAATCATTAGTTTGATTCATTTCGAGCTCATAGTAGTTGTTCAAATAGTCGTGCAAAATAAATGTAATATTATTATGGATAAACTGAAGATCCAGTCTCATATTCCCATCACATAATCTTGTGATTTTCCCTCTACCGTTCACCACTACTACATTATCCATACAAAATCGATCTTCTAACTTCTTTGCACGTACGAAGTATTGAATAGTTTCAAACATGTCACCCGATAGGAAATATCAACTAAATAAAAATACATAAAATAAAAAAAAAAACATTAAAAGTAAGTAAAATGTTTATTACCAAAATACCGTAAAATTGATATCAATTCTTGATTAAGGTTTATGTTCGATTACAAGTTGGTGTTGTTGGATCTAATCATGTAGGCTAATGTGGTGCTCAAAAACAATTATAAGATGCCCAAATTCTACATAACTAGAATAGTCATCGAAAACGTATTGCTTATCCAAAGTTTCTGCAATATCATAGGAACAAAATTCTATATCATTTGGATGCACTGTTTTCAAAGACACCAACCTAAAGTAGTTTCCTTTTCCACCTACTTCATATATATTGTCTTTTATATGTACGACATTATACTATTTGGTAGTGCTACAGACGTTAAACCTGTCATTACTACCAATCATTCGTAAAAAAAAGATAGTATTTTTTTCACAATCTATCCACAACACATTGAGACTCGCAAAGTGTCAGAAAAGTTAATAAAAAAATTGGCATAAGGATGATGTATGCAACACTTACTATTAATCAAATTTATGTGAAATGCTAGTAGCATATTGAATATCATCCCAAGAAAACTAGGCCAAAGGGGTCACAAGTAAGGGATACTTATGTATGGTCATGAAAACACCACTGTACAACAAATGAAACCAACATTTTATAATTAATATAAATTAAAACAATAAATATAAATTAATATATGAACAATCTTACTCATGAAATGCTCATGGATCCCTTAAAAAAGAATCAAGCAATCTGAAATCATTAGTTTGATTCATTCTGAGGTCATAGTAGTTGTTCAAATAGTCGTGCAAAATAAACGTAATATTATTATGGATAAACTGAAGATCCAGTCTCATATTCCCATCACATAATCTTGTGATTTTCCCTCTACCGTTCACCACTACTACATTATCCATACAAAATCGATCTTCTAACTTCGTTGCTCGTACGAAGTATTGAATAGTTTCAAACATGTCACCCGATAGGAAATATCAACTAAATAAAAATACATAAAATAAAAAAAAACATGAAAAGTAAGTAAAATGTTTATTACCAAAATACCGTAAAATTGATATCAATTCTTGATTAAGGTTTATGTTCCATTACAAGTTGGTGTTGTTGGATCTAATCATGTAGGCTAATGTGGTGCTCAAAAACAATTATAAGATGCCCAAATTCTACATAACTAGAATAGTCATCGAAAACGTATTGCTTATCCAAAGTTTCTACAATATCATAGGAACAAAATTCTATATCATTTGGATGCACTGTTTTCAAAGACACCAACCTAAAGTAGTTTCCTTTTCCACCTACTTCATATATATTGTGTTTTATATGTATGACATTATACTATTTGGTAGTGCTACAGACGTTAAACCTGTCATTACTACCAATCATTCGTAAAAAAAATATAGTATTTTTTTCACAATCTATCCACAACACATTGAGACTCTCAAAGTGTTAGAAAAGTTAATAAAAAATATTGGCATAAGGATGATGTATGCAACACTTACTATTAATCAAATTTATGTGAAATGCTAGTAGCATATTGAATATCATCCCAAGAAAACTAGGCCAAAGGGGTCACAAGTAAGGGATACTTATGTATGGTCATGAAAACATCACTGTACAACAAATGAAACCAACATTTTATAATTAATATAAATTAAAACAATAAATATAAATTAATATATGAACAATCATACTCATGAAATGCTCATGGAACCCTTAAAAAATAATCAAGCAATCTGAAATCATTAGTTGGATTCATTCCGAGGTCATAGTAGTTGTTCAAATAGTCGTGCAAAATAAACGTAATATTATTATGGATAAACTGAAGATCCAGTCTCATATTCCCATCACATAATCTTGTGATTTTCCCTCTACCGTTCACCACTACTACATTATCCATACAAAATCGATCTTCTAACTTCTTTGCTCGTACGAAGTATTGAATAGTTTCAAACATGTCACCCGATAGGAAATATCAACTAAATAAAAATACATAAAATAAAAAAAAACATTAAAAGTAAGTAAAATGTTTATTACCAAAATACCGTAAAATTGATATCAATTCTTGATTAAGGTTTATGTTCGATTACAAGTTGGTGTTGTTGGATCTAATCATGTAGGCTAATGTGGTGCTCAAAAACAATTATAAGATGCCCAAATTCTACATAACTAGAATAGTCATCGAAAACGTATTGCTTATCCAAAGTTTCTGCAATATCATAGGAACAAAATTCTATATCATTTGGATGCACTGTTTTCAAAGACACCAACCTAAAGTAGTTTCCTTTTCCACCTATTTCATATATATTGTCTTTTATATGTACGACATTATACTATTTGGTAGTGCTACAGACGTTAAACCTGTCATTACTACCAATCATTCGTAAAAAAAATATAGTATTTTTTTCACAATCTATCCACAACACATTGAGACTCTCAAAGTGTTAGAAAAGTTAATAAAAAAATTGGCATAAGGATGATGTATGCAACACTTACTATTAATCAAATTTATGTGAAATGCTAGTAGCATATGGAATATCATCCCAAGAAAACTAGCCCAAAGGGGTCATAAATAAGGGATACTCATGTATGGTCATGAAAACATCAGTGTACAACAAATGAAACCAACAATTAATAATTAATATAAATTAAAACAATAAATAAAAATTAATATATGAATAATCTTACTCATGAAATGCTCATGGATCCTATAAAAAATAATCAAGCAATCTGAAATCATTAGTTTGATTCATTTCGAGCTCATAGTAGTTGTTCAAATAGTCGTGCAAAATAAATGTAATATTATTATGGATAAACTGAAGATCCAGTCTCATATTCCCATCACATAATCTTGTGATTTTCCCTCTACCGTTCACCACTACTACATTATCCATACAAAATCCATCTTCTAACTTCTTTGTACGTACGAAGTATTGAATAGTTTCAAACATGTCACCCGATAGGAAATATCAACTAAATAAAAATACATAAAATAAAAAAAAACATTAAAAGTAAGTAAAATGTTTATTACCAAAATACCGTAAAATTGATATCAATTCTTGATTAAGGTTTATGTTCGATTACAAGTTGGTGTTGTTGGATCTAATCATGTAGGCTAATGTGGTGCTCAAAAACAATTATAAGATGCCCAAATTCTACATAACTAGAATAGTCATCGAAAACGTATTGCTTATCCAAAGTTTCTGCAATATCATAGGAACAAAATTCTATATCATTTGGATGCACTGTTTTCAAAGACACCAACCTAAAGTAGTTTCCTTTTCCACCTACTTCATATATATTGTCTTTTATATGTATGACATTATACTATTTGGTAGTGCTACAGACGTTAAACCTGTCATTACTACCAATCATTCGTAAAAAAAATATAGTATTTTTTTCACAATCTATCCACAACACATTGAGACTCGCAAAGTGTCAGAAAAGTTAATAAAAAAATTGGCATAAGGATGATGTATGCAACACTTACTATTAATCAAATTTATGTGAAATGCTAGTAGCATATTGAATATCATCCCAAGAAAACTAGGCCAAAGGGGTCACAAGTAAGGGATACTTATGTATGGTCATGAAAACACCACTGTACAACAAATGAAACCAACATTTTATAATTAATATAAATTAAAACAATAAATATAAATTAATATATGAACAATCTTACTCATGAAATGCTCATGGATCCCTTAAAAAATAATCAAGCAATCTGAAATCATTAGTTTGATTCATTCTGAGGTCATAGTAGTTGTTCAAATAGTCGTGCAAAATAAACGTAATATTATTATGGATAAACTGAAGATCCAGTCTCATATTCCCATCACATAATCTTGTGATTTTCCCTCTACCGTTCACCACTACTACATTATCCATACAAAATCGATCTTCTAACTTCTTTGCTCGTACGAAGTATTGAATAGTTTCAAACATGTCACCCGATAGGAAATATCAACTAAATAAAAATACATAAAATAAAAAAAAACATGAAAAGTAAGTAAAATGTTTATTACCAAAATACCGTAAAATTGATATCAATTCTTGATTAAGGTTTATGTTCAATTACAAGTTGGTGTTGTTGGATCTAATCATGTAGGCTAATGTGGTGCTCAAAAACAATTATAAGATGCCCAAATTCTACATAACTAGAATAGTCATCGAAAACGTATTGCTTATCCAAAGTTTCTACAATATCATAGGAACAAAATTCTATATCATTTGGATGCACTTTTTTCAAAGACACCAACCTAAAGTAGTTTCCTTTTCCACCTACTTCATATATATTGTCTTTTATATGTACGACATTATACTATTTGGTAGTGCTACAGACGTTAAACCTGTCATTACTACTAATCATTCGTAAAAAAAATATAGTATTTTTTTCACAATCTATCCACAACACATTGAGACTCTCAAAGTGTTAGAAAAGTTAATAAAAAATATTGGCATAAGGATGATGTATGCAACACTTACTATTAATCAAATTTATGTGAAATGCTAGTAGCATATTGAATATCATCCCAAGAAAACTAGGCCAAAGGGGTCACAAGTAAGGGATACTTATGTATGGTCATGAAAACACCATTGTACAACAAATGAAACCAACATTTTATAATTAATATAAATTAAAACAATAAATATAAATTAATATATGAACAATCCTACTCATGAAATGCTCATGGATCCCTTAAAAAATAATCGAGCAATCTGAAATCATTAGTTTGATTCATTCTGAGGTCATAGTAGTTGTTCAAATAGTCGTGCAAAATAAACGTAATATTATTATGGATAAACTGAAGATCCAGTCTCATATTCCCATCACATAATCTTGTGATTTTCCCTCTACCGTTCACCACTACTACATTATCCATACAAAATCGATCTTCTAACTTCTTTGCTCGTACGAAGTATTGAATAGTTTCAAACATGTCACCCGATAGGAAATATCAACTAAATAAAAATACATAAAATAAAAAAAAACATGAAAAGTAAGTAAAATGTTTATTACCAAAATACCGTAAAATTGATATCAATTCTTGATTAAGGTTTATGTTCAATTACAAGTTGGTGTTGTTGGATCTAATCATGTAGGCTAATGTGGTGCTCAAAAACAATTATAAGATGCCCAAATTCTACATAACTAGAATAGTCATCGAAAACGTATTGCTTATCCAAAGTTTCTACAATATCATAGGAACAAAATTCTATATCATTTGGATGCACTTTTTTCAAAGACACCAACCTAAAGTAGTTTCCTTTTCCACCTACTTCATATATATTGTCTTTTATATGTACGACATTATACTATTTGGTAGTGCTACAGACGTTAAACCTGTCATTACTACTAATCATTCGTAAAAAAAATATAGTATTTTTTTCACAATCTATCCACAACACATTGAGACTCTCAAAGTGTTAGAAAAGTTAATAAAAAATATTGGCATAAGGATGATGTA
Source organism: Vitis vinifera (assembly GCF_030704535.1). Taxonomy (NCBI): domain Eukaryota; kingdom Viridiplantae; phylum Streptophyta; class Magnoliopsida; order Vitales; family Vitaceae; genus Vitis; species Vitis vinifera. Next base: position 5,723,759 of record NC_081819.1, read on the forward strand.
TGCAACACTTACTATTAATCAAATTTATGTGAAATGCTAGTAGCATATTGAATATCATCCCAAGAAAACTAGGCCAAAGGGGTCACAAGTAAGGGATACTTATGTATGGTCATGAAAACACCATTGTACAACAAATGAAACCAACATTTTATAATTAATATAAATTAAAACAATAAATATAAATTAATATATGAACAATCCTACTCATGAAATGCTCATGGATCCCTTAAAAAATAATCAAGCAATCTGAAATCATTAGTTGGATTCATTCCGAGGTCATAGTAGTTGTTCAAATAGTCGTGCAAAATAAACGTAATATTATTATGGATAAACTGAAGATCCAGTCTCATATTCCCATCACATAATCTTGTGATTTTCCCTCTACCGTTCACCACTACTACATTATCCATACAAAATCGATCTTCTAACTTCTTTGCTCGTACGAAGTATTGAATAGTTTCAAACATGTCACCCGATAGGAAATATCAACTAAATAAAAATACATAAAATAAAAAAAAACATTAAAAGTAAGTAAAATGTTTATTACCAAAATACCGTAAAATTGATATCAATTCTTGATTAAGGTTTATGTTCGATTACAAGTTGGTGTTGTTGGATCTAATCATGTAGGCTAATGTGGTGCTCAAAAACAATTATAAGATGCCCAAATTCTACATAACTAGAATAGTCATCGAAAACGTATTGCTTATCCAAAGTTTCTGCAATATCATAGGAACAAAATTCTATATCATTTGGATGCACTGTTTTCAAAGACACCAACCTAAAGTAGTTTCCTTTTCCACCTACTTCATATATATTGTCTTTTATATGTACGACATTATACTATTTGGTAGTGCTACAGACGTTAAACCTGTCATTACTACCAATCATTCGTAAAAAAAATATAGTATTTTTTTCACAATCTATCCACAACACATTGAGACTCGCAAAGTGTCAGAAAAGTTAATAAAAAAATTGGCATAAGGATGATGTATGCAACACTTACTATTAATCAAATTTATGTGAAATGCTAGTAGCATATGGAATATCATCCCAAGAAAACTAGCCCAAAGGGGTCATAAATAAGGGATACTCATGTATGGTCATGAAAACATCAGTGTTCAACAAATGAAACCAACAATTAATAATTAATATAAATTAAAACAATAAATAAAAATTAATATATGAATAATCTTACTCATGAAATGCTCATGGATCCCATAAAAAATAATCAAGCAATCTGAAATCATTAGTTTGATTCATTTCGAACTCATAGTAGTTGTTCAAATAGTCGTGCAAAATAAACGTAATATTATTATGGATAAACTGAAGATCCAGTCTCATATTCCCATCACATAATCTTGTGATTTTCCCTCTACCGCTCACCACTGCTACATTGTCCATACAAAATCGGTCTTCTAACTTCTTTGCTCATACCAAGTATTGAATAGTTTCAAACATGTCACCCGATAGGAAATATCAACTAAATAAAAATACATAAAATAAAAAAAAGACATTAAAAGTAAGTAAAATGTTTATTACCAAAATACCGTAAAATTGATATCAATTCTTGATTAAGGTTTATGTTCGATTACAAGTTGGTGTTGTTGCATCTAATCATGTAGGCTAATGTGGTGCTCAAAAACAATTATAAGATGCCCAAATTCTACATAACTAGAATAGTCATCGAAAACGTATTGCTTATCCAAAGTTTCTACAATATCATAGGAACAAAATTCTATATCATTTGCATGCGCTGTTTTCAAAGACACCAACCTAAAGTAGTTTCCTTTTCCACCTACTTCATATATATTGTCTTTTATATGTACGACATTATACTATTTGGTAGTGCTACAGACGTTAAACCTGTCATTACTACCAATCATTCGTAAAAAAAAATATAGTATTTTTTTCACAATCTATCCACAACACATTGAGACTCTCAAAGTGTTAGAAAAGTTAATAAAAAAAATTGGCATAAGGATGATGTATGCAACACTTACTATTAATCAAATTTATGTGAAATGCTAGTAGCATATTGAATATCATCCCAAGAAAACTAGGCCAAAGGGGTCACAAGTAAGGGATACTTATGTATGGTCATGAAAACATCACTGTACAACAAATGAAACCAACATTTTATAATTAATATAAATTAAAACAATAAATATAAATTAATATATGAACAATCTTACTCATGAAATGTTCATGGATCCCTTAAAAAATAATCAAGCAATCTGAAATCATTAGTTTGATTCATTCCGAGCTCATAGTAGTTGTTCAAATAGTCGTGCAAAATAAATGCAATATTATTATGGATAAACTGAAGATCGAGTCTCATATTGCCATCACATAATCTTGTGATTTTCCCGTTACCCTTCACCACTGCTACATTATCCATACAAAATCGATCTTCTAACTTCTTTGCTCGTACCAAGTATTGAATACTTTCAAACATGTCACCTGATAGGAAATATCAACTAAATAAAAATATATAAAATAAAAAAAAACATTAAAAGTAAGTAAAATGTTTATTACCAAAATACTATAAGATTGATATCAATTCTTGATTAAGGTTTATGTTCGATTACAAGTTGGTGTTGTTGGATCCAATCATGTAGGCTAATGTGGTGCTCAAAAACAATTATAAGATGTCCAAATTCTACATAACTATGATAGTCATCGAAAACGTACTGCTTATCCAAAGTTTCTGCAATATCATAGGAACAAAATTCTATATCATTTGGATGCACTGTTTTCAAACTCACCAACCTAAAGTAGTTTCCTTTTCCGTCTACTTCATATATATTGTCTTTTATATGTACGACATTATACTATTTGTTAGTGCTACAGACGTTAAACCTGTAATTACTACCAATCATTCGTAAAAAAAATATAGTATTTTTTTCACAATCTATCCACAACACATTGAGACTCTCAAAGTGTTAGAAAAGTTAATTAAAAAATTTGGCATAAGGATGATGTATGCAACACTTACTATTAATCAAATTTATGTGAAATGCTAGTAGCATATGGAATATCATCCCAAGAAAACTAGGCCAAAGGGGTCATAAATAAGGGATACTCATGTATGGTCATGAAAACATTAGTGTACAACAAATGAAACCAACAATTAATAATTAATATAAATTAAAACAATAAATAAAAATTAATATATGAATAATCTTACTCATGAAATGCTTATGGATCCCATAAAAAATAATCAAGCAATCTGAAATCATTAGTTTGATTCATTTCGAGCTCATAGTAGTTGTTCAAATAGTCGTGCAAAATAAACGTAATATTATTATGGATAAACTGAAGATCCAGTCTCATATTCCCATCAGATAATATTGTGATTTTCCCTCTACCGTTCACCACTACTACATTATCCATACAAAATCGATCTACTAACTTCTTTGCTCGTACGAAGTATTGAATAGTTTCAAACATGTCACCCGATAGGAAATATCAACTAAATAAAAATATATAAAATAACAAAAAATATTAAAAGTAAGTAAAATGTTTATTACCAAAATACCGTAAAATTGATATCAATTCTTGATTAAGGTTTATGTTCGATTACAAGTTGGTGTTGTTGGATCCAATCATGTAGGCTAATGTGGTGCTCAAAAACAATTATAAGATGTCCAAATTCTACATAACTACGATAGTCATCGAAAACGTACTGCTTATCCAAAGTTTCTGCAATATCATAGGAACAAAATTCTATATCATTTGGATGCACTGGTTTCAAACTCACCAACCTAAAGTAGTTTCCTTTTCCATCTACTTCATATATATTGTCTTTTATATGTACGACATTATACTATTTGGTAGTGCTACAGACGTTAAACCTGTCATTACTACCAATCACTCCTAAAAAAAAATATAGCATTTTTTTCATAATCTATCCACAACACATTGAGACTCTCAAAGTGTTAGAAAAGTTAATAAAAAAAAAAATAGGCATAAGGATGATGTATGCAACACTTACTATTAATCAAATTTATGTGAAATGCTAGTAGCATATGGAATATCATCCCAAGAAAACTAGGCCAAAGGGGTCGTAAATATGGGATACTTATGTATGGTCAGGAAAACATCACTGTACAACAAATGAAACCAACAATTAATAATTAATATAAATTAAAACAATAAATAAAAATTAATATATGAATAATCTTACTCATGAAATGCTCATGGATCCCTTAAAAAATAATCAAGCAATCTGAAATCATTAGTTTGATTCATTTCGAGCTCATAGTAGTTGTTCAAATAGTTGTGCAAAATAAATGCAATAATGTTATGGATAAACTGAAGATCCAGTCTCATATTGTCATCACATAATCTTGTGATTTTCCCTCTACCGTTCAGCACTACTACATTATCCATACAAAATCGGTCTTCTAACTTCTTTGCTCGTACGAAGTATTGAATAGTTTCAAACATGTCACCCGATAGGAAATATCAACTAAATAAAAATATATAAAATAAAAAAAACATTAAAAGTAAGTAAAATGTTTATGACCAAAATACCGTATAATTGATATCAATTCTTGATTAAGGTTTATGTTCGATAACAAGTTGGTGTTGTTGGATCCAATCATGTAGGCTAATGTGGTGCTTAAAAACAATTATAAGATGTCCAAATTCTACATAACTACGATAGTCATCGAAAACGTACTGCTTATCCAAAGTTTCTGCAATATCATAGGAGCAAAATTCTATATCATTTGGATGCACTGTTTTCAAACTCACCAACCTAAAGTAGTTTCCTTTTCGATCTACTACATATATATTGTCTTTTATATGTACGACATTATACTATTTGTTAGTGCTACAGACGTTAAACCTGTCATTACTACCAATCATTCCTAAAAAAAATATAGTATTTTTTTCACAATCTATCCACAACACATTGAGACTCTCAAAGTGTTAGAAAAGTTAATAAAAAAAATTGGCATAAGGATGATGTATGCAACACTTACTATTAATCAAATTTATGTGAAATGCTAGTAGCATATGGAATATCATCCCAAGAAAACTAGGCCAAAGGGGTCATAAATAAGGGATACTCATGTATGGTCATGAAAACATCAGTGTACAACAAATGAAACCAACAATTAATAATTAATTTAAATTAAAACAATAAATAAAAATTAATATATGAATAATCTTACTCATGAAATGCTCATGGATCCCATAAAAAATAATCAAGCAATCTGAAATCATTAGTTTGATTCATTTCGAGCTCATAGTAGTTGTTCAAATAGACGTGCAAAATAAACGTAATATTATTATGGATAAACTGAAGATCGAGTCTCATATTGCCATCACATAGTCTTGTGATTTTCCCTCTACCGTTCACCACTACTACATTATCCATACAAAATCGATCTTCTAACTTCTTTGCTCGTACCAAGTATTGAATACTTTCAAACATGTCATCTGATAGGAAATATCAACTAAATAAAAATATAAAAAAAAACATTAAAAGTAAGTAAAATGTTTATTACCAAAATACTATAAAATTGATATCAATTCTTGATTAAGGTTTATGTTCGATTACAAGTTGGTGTTGTTGGATCCAATCATCTAGGCTAATGTGGTGCTCAAAAGTAATTATAAGATGTCCAAATTCTACATAACTACGATAGTCATCGAAAACGTACTGCTTATCCAAAGTTTCTGCAATATCATAGGAGCAAAATTCTATATCATTTGGATGCACTGTTTTCAAACTCACCAACCTAAAGTAGTTTCCTTTTCCATCTACTTCATATATATTGTCTTTTATATGTACGACATTATACTATTTGTTAGTGCTACAGACGTTAAACCTGTCATTACTACCAATCATTCCTAAAAAAAAATATAGTATTTTTTTCACAATCTATCCACAACACATTGAGACTCTCAAAGTGTTAGAAAAGTTAATAAAAAAAATTGGCATAAGGATGATGTATGCAACACTTACTATTAATCGAATTTATGTGAAATGCTAGTAGCATATGGAATATCATCCCAAGAAAACTAGGCCAAAGGGGTCATAAATAAGGGATACTCATGTATGGTCATGAAAACATCAGTGTACAACAAATGAAACCAACAATTAATAATTAATATAAATTAAAACAATAAATAAAAATTAATATATGAATAATCTTACTCATGAAATGCTCATGGATCCCATAAAAAATAATCAAGCAATCTGAAATCATTAGTTTGATTCATTTCGAGCTCATAGTAGTTGTTCAAATAGACGTGCAAAATAAACGTAATATTATTATGGATAAACTGAAGATCGAGTCTCATATTGCCATCACATAGTCTTGTGATTTTCCCTCTACCGTTCACCACTACTACATTATCCATACAAAATCGATCTTCTAACTTCTTTGCTCGTACCAAGTATTGAATACTTTCAAACATGTCATCTGATAGGAAATATCAACTAAATAAAAATATAAAAAAAAACATTAAAAGTAAGTAAAATGTTTATTACCAAAATACTATAAAATTGATATCAATTCTTGATTAAGGTTTATGTTCGATTACAAGTTGGTGTTGTTGGATCCAATCATCTAGGCTAATGTGGTGCTCAAAAATAATTATAAGATGTCCAAATTCTACATAACTACGATAGTCATCGAAAACGTACTGCTTATCCAAAGTTTCTGCAATATCATAGGATATAATTCTATATCATTTGGAAGCACTATTTTCAAAGACACTAACCTAAAGTAGTTTCCTTTTCCATCTACTTCATATATATTGTCTTTTATATGTACGACATTATACTATTTGGTAGTGCTACAGACGTTAAACCTGTCATTACTACCAATCATTGATAAAAAAAAATATAGTATTTTTTTCAAAATCTATCCACAACACATTGAGACTCTCAAAGTGTTAGAAAAGTTAATAAAAAAAAATTGGCATAAGGATGATGTATGCAACACATACTTTTAATCAAATTTATGTGAAATGCTAGTAGCATATGGAATATCATCCCAATAAAACTAGGACAAAGGTGTCATAAATAAGGGATACTTATGTATGGTCATGAAAACATCACTGTACAACAAATGAAACCAACAATTAATAATTAATATAAATTAAAACAATAAATAAAAATTAATATATGAATAATATTACTCATGAAATACTCATGGATCCCTTCAAAAATAATCAAGCAATCTGAAATCATTAGTTTGATTCATTTTGAGCTCATAGTAGTTGTTCAAATAGTCGTGCAAGATACGTGCAATATTATTATGGATAAACTGAAGATGGAGTCCCATATTGTCATCACATAATCCTGTGATTTTCCCTCTACCGTTCACCACTGCTACATTATCCATACAAAATCCATCTTCTAACTTCTTTGATCATACCAAGTATTGAATAGTTTCAAACATGTAACCCGATAAGAAATATTAACTAAATACAAAACTATAAAATAAAAAAACATTAAAAGTAAATAAAATGTTTATTACAAAAATGTTGTAGAATTGATATCAATTCTTGATTAAGTTTATGTTCGATTACAAGTTGGAGTTGTTGGATCCAATCATGTAGGCTAATGTGGTGCTCAAACACAATTATACGTTGTCCAAATTCTGCATAACTAGGATAGCCAACGAAAACGTACTGCTTATCAAAAGTTTCTACAATATCATAGGAACAAAATTCTATATCATTTGGATGCACTGGTTTCAAACTCACCAACCTAAAGTAGTTTCCTTTTCCATCTACTTCATATATATTGTCCTTTATATGTACAACATTATACTATTTGGTAGTGCTACAGACGTTAAACCTGTCATTACTACCAATCACTCCAAAAAAAAATATAGCATTTTTTTCACAATCTATCCACAACACATTGAGACTCTCAAAGTGTTAGAAAAGTTAATAAAAAAAATTTGGCATAAGGATGATGTATGCAACACTTACTATTAATCAAATTTATGTGAAATGCTAGTAGCATATGGAATATCATCCCAAGAAAACTAGGCCAAAGGGGTTGTAAATAAGGGATACTTATGTATGGTCAGGAAAACAACACTGTACAACAAACGAAACCAACAATTAATAATTAATATAAATTAAAACAATAAATAAAAATTAATATATGAATAATCTTACTCATGAAATGCTCATGGATCCCTTTAAAAATAATCAAGCAATCTGAAATCATTAGTTTGATTCATTTCGAGCTCATAGTAGTTGTTCAAATAGTCGTGCAAAATAAATGCAATATTATTATGGATAAACTGAAGATCCAGTCTCATATTGTCATCACATAATCTAGTGATTTTCCCTCTACCGTTCACCACTACTACATTATCCATACAAAATCGGTCTTCTAACTTATTTGCTCGTACGAAGCATTGAATAGTTTCAAACATGTCACCCGATAGGAAATATCAACTAAATAAAAATATATAAAATAAAAAAAAATATTAAAAGTAAGTAAAATGTTTATTACCAAAATACCGTAAAATTGATATCAATTCTTGATTAAGGTTTATGTTCGATTACAAGTTGGTGTTATTGGATCCAATCATGTAGGCTAATGTGGTGCTCAAAAACAATTATAAGATGTCCAATTTCTACATAACTACGACAGTCATCGAAAACGTGCTGCTTATCCAAAGTTTCTACAATATCATAGGAACAAAATTCTATATCATTTGGATGCACTGTTTTCGAAGACATCAACCTAAAGTAGTTTCCTTTTCCATCTACTTCATATATATTGTCTTTTATTTGTACGACATTATACTATTTGGTAGTGCTACAGACGTTAAACCTGTCATTACTACCAATCATTCGTAAAAAAATATAGTATTTTTTTCACAATCTATCCACAACACATTGAGACTCTCAAAGTGTTAGAAAAGTTAATAAAAAAAAAATTGGCATAAGGATGATGTATGCAACACATACTTTTAATCAAATTTATCTGAAATGCTAGTAGCATATGGAATATCATCCCAATAAAACTAGGACAAAGGTGTCATAAATAAGGGATACTTATGTATGGTCATGAAAACATCACTGTACAACAAATGAAACCAACAATTAATAATTAATATAAATTAAAACAATAAATAAAAATTAATATATGAATAATCTTACTCATGAAATGCTCATGGATCCCTTAAAAAATCATTAAGCAATCTGAAATCATTAGTTTGATTCATTTTGAGCTCATAGTAGTTGTTCAAATAGTCGTGCAAGATACGTGCAATATTATTATGGATAAACTGAAGATGGAGTCCCATATTGTCATCACATAATCCTGTGATTTTCCCTCTACCGTTCACCGTTGCTACATTATCCGTACAAAATAAATCTTCTAACATCTTTGATCATACCAAGTATTGAATAGTTTCAAACATGTAACCCGATAAGAAATATTAACTAAATACAAAACTATAAAATAAAATAACATTAAAAGTAAATAAAATGTTTATTACAAAATGTTGTAGAATTGATATCAATTCTTGATTAAGTTTATGTTCGATTACAAGTTGGAGTTGTTGGATCCAATCATGTAGGCTAATGTGGTGCTCAAACACAATTATACGTTGTCCAAATTCTGCATAACTAGGATAGCCAACGAAAACGTACTGCTTATCAAAAGTTTCTACAATATCATAGGAACAAAATTCTATATCATTTGGATGCACTGGTTTCAAACTCACCAACCTAAAGTAGTTTCCTTTTCCATCTACTTCATATATATTGTCGTTTATATGTACAACATTATACTATTTGGTAGTGCTACAGACGTTAAACCTGTCATTACTACCAATCACTCCTAAAAAAAATATAGCATTTTTTTCACAATCTATCCACAACACATTGAGACTCTCAAAGTGTTAGAAAAGTTAATAAAAAAAAATTGGCATAAGGATGATGTATGCAACACTTACTATTAATCAAATTTATGTGAAATGCTAGTAGCATATGGAATATCATCCCAAGAAAACTAGGCCAAAGGGGTCGTAAATAAGGGATACTTGTGTATGGTCAGGAAAACATCACTGTACAACAAATGAAACCAACAATTAATAATTAATATAAATTAAAACAATAAATAAAAATTAATATATGAATAATCTTACTCATGAAATGCTCATGGATCCCTTAAAAAATAATCAAGCAATCTGAAATCATTAGTTTGATTCATTTCGAGCTCATAGTAGTTGTTCAAATAGTCGTGCAAAATAAATGCAATATTATTATGGATAAACTGAAGATCCAGTCTCATATTGTCATCACATAATCTTGTGATTTTCCCTCTACCGTTCACCACTACTACATTATCCATACAAAATCGGTCTTCTAACTTCTTTGCTCGTACGAAGCATTGAATAGTTTCAAACATGTCACCCGATAGGAAATATCAGCTAAATAAAAATATATAAAATAAAAAAAAATATTAAAAGTAAGTAAAATGTTTATTACCAAAATACCGTAAAATTGATATCAATTCTTGATTAAGGTTTATGTTCGATTACAAGTTGGTGTTGTTGGATCCAATCATGTAGGTTAATGTGGTGCTCAAAAACAATTATAAGATGTCCAAATTCTACATAACTACGATAGTCATCGAAAACGTACTGCTGATCCAAAGTTTCTGCAATATCATAGGAACAAAATTCTATATCATTTGGATGCACTGTTTTCGAAGACACCAACCTAAAGTAGTTTCCTTTTCCATCTACTTCATATATATTGTCTTTTATATGTACGACATTATACTATTTGGTAGTGCTACAGACGTTAAACCTGTCATTACTACCAATCATTCGTAAAAAAATATAGTATTTTTTTCACAATCTATCCACAACACATTGAGACTCTCAAAGTGTTAGAAAAGTTAATAAAAAAAATTGGCATAAGGATTATGTATGCAACACTTACTATTAATCAAATTTATGTGACATGCTAATAGCATATGGAATATCATCCCAAGAAAACCAGGCCAAAGGGTCATAAATAAGGGATGCTTATGTATGGTTATGAAAACATCACTGTACAACAAATGAAACCAACAATTAATAATTAATATAAATTAAAACAATAAATAAAAATTAATATATGAATAATCTTACTCATGAAATGCTCATGGATCCCTTAAAAAATCATTAAGCAATCTGAAATCATTAGTTTGATTCATTTTGAGCTCATAGTAGTTGTTCAAATAGTCGTGCAAGATACGTGCAATATTATTATGGATAAACTGAAGATGGAGTCTCATATTGTCATCACATAATCTTGTTATTTTCCCTCTACCGTTCACCACTGCTACATTATCCATACAAAATCCATCTTCTAACTTCTTTCATCATACCAAGTATTGAATAGTTTCAAACATGTAACCTGATAAGAAATATTAACTAAATACAAAACTATAAAATAAAAAAACATTAAAAGTAAATAAAATGTTTATTACAAAAATGTTGTAGAATTGATATCAATTCTTGATTAAGTTTATGTTCGATTACAAGTTGGAGTTGTTGGATCCAATCATGTAGGCTAATGTGGTGCTCAAACACAATTATACGCTGTCCAATTTCTATATAACTAGGATAGCCAACGAAAACGTACTGCTTATCAAAAGTTTATGCAATATCATAGGAACAAAATTATGTATCATTTGGATGCACTGTTTTCAAACTCACCAACCTAAAGTAGTTTCCTTTTCCATCTACTTCATATATATTGTCTTTAATATGTACGAAATTATAGTATTTGGTAGCACTACAGATGTTAAACCTGTCATTACTACCAGTCATTTGTAAAAAAAATATATTATTTTTTTCACAATCTATCAACAACTCATTGAGACTCTCAAAGTGTTCGAAAAGTTAATAAAAAAAATTGGCATAAGTATGATGTATGCAACACTTACTATTAATCAAATTTTTGTGAAATGCTAATAGCATATGGAATATCATCCCAAGCAAACCAGGCCAAAGGGGTCATAAATAAGGGATGCTTATGTATGGTCATGAAAACATCACTGTACAACAAATGAAACCAACAATTAATAATTAATATAAATTAAAACAATAAATAAAAATTAATATATGAATAATCTTACTCATGAAATGCTCATGGATCCCTTAAAAAATCATTAAGCAATCTGAAATCATTAGTTTGATTCATTTTGAGCTCATAGTAGTTGTTCGAATAGTCGTGCAAGATACGTGCAATATTATTATGGATAAACTGAAGATGGAGTCTCATATTGTCATCACATAATCTTGTTATTTTCCCTCTACCGTTCACCACTGCTACATTATCCATACAAAATCCATCTTCTAACTTCTTTCATCATACCAAGTATTGAATAGTTTCAAACATGTAACCTGATAAGAAATATTAACTAAATACAAAACTATAAAATAAAAAAACATTAAAAGTAAATAAAATGTTTATTACAAAAATGTTGTAGAATTGATATCAATTCTTGATTAAGTTTATGTTCGATTACAAGTTGGAGTTGTTGGATCCAATCATGTAGGCTAATGTGGTGCTCAAACACAATTATATGCTGTCCAATTTCTATATAACTAGGATAGCCAACGAAAACGTACTGCTTATCAAAAGTTTATGCAATATCATAGGAACAAAATTATGTATCATTTGGATGCACTGTTTTCAAACTCACCAACCTAAAGTAGTTTCCTTTTCCATCTACTTCATATATATTGTCTTTAATATGTACGAAATTATAGTATTTGGTAGCACTACAGATGTTAAACCTGTCATTACTACCAGTCATTCGTAAAAAAAATATATTATTTTTTTCACAATCTATCAACAACTCATTGAGACTCTCAAAGTGTTCGAAAAGTTAATAAAAAAAATTGGCATAAGTATGATGTATGCAACACTTACTATTAATCAAATTTTTGTGAAATGCTAATAGCATATGGAATATCATCCCAAGCAAACCAGGCCAAAGGGGTCATAAATAAGGGATGCTTATGTATGGTCATGAAAACATCACTGTACAACAAATGAAACCAACAATTAATAATTAATATAAATTAAAACAATAAATAAAAATTAATATATGAATAATCTTACTCATGAAATGCTCATGGATCCCTTAAAAAATCATTAAGCAATCTGAAATCATTAGTTTGATTCATTTTGAGCTTATAGTAGTTGTTCAAATAGTCGTGCAAGATACGTGCAATATTATTATGGATAAACTGAAGATCGAGTTTCATATTGTCACCGCATAATCCTGTGATTTTCCCTCTACCGTTCAGCACTGCTACATTATCCATACAAAATCCATCTTCTAACTTCTTTGATCATACCAAGTATTAAATAGTTTCAAACATGTCACCCGATAAGAAATATTAACTAAATACAAAACTATAAAATAAAAAAACATTAAAAGTAAATAAAATGATTATTACCAAAATACTATAAAATTGATATCAATTCTTGATTAAGGTTTATGTTCGATTACAAGTTGGTGTTGTTGGATCCAATCATGTAGGCTAATGTGGTGCTCAAAAACAATTATAAGATGTCCAAATTCTACATAACTACAATAGTCATCGAAAACGTACTGCTTATCCAAAGTTTCTGCAATATCATAGGGAATAATTCTATATCATTTGGATGCACTGTTTTCAAAGACACCAACCTAAAGTAGTTTCCTTTTCCATCTACTTTATATATATTGTCTTTTATATGTACGACATTATACTATTTGGTAGTGCTACAGACGTTAAACCTGTCATTACTACCAATCATTCATAAAAAAAATATAGTATTTTTTTCACAATCTATCCACAACACATTGAGACTCTCAAAGTGTTAGAAAAGTTAATAAAAAAAAAATTGGCATAAGGATGATGTATGCAACACTTACTATTAATCAAATTTATGTGAAATGCTAGTAGCATATGGAATATCATCCCAAGAAAACTAGGCCAAAGGGGTCATAAATAAGGGATACTTATGTATGGTCATGAAAACATCACTGTTCAACAAATGAAACCACCAATTAATAATTAATATAAATTAAAACAATAAATAAAAATTAATATATGAATAATCTTACTCATGAAATGCTCATGGATCCCTTAAAAAATAATCAAGCAATCTGAAATCATTAGTTTGATTCATTTTGAGCTCATAGTAGTTGTTCAAATAGTCGTGCAAAATAAATGCAATATTATTATGGATAAACTGAAGATCCAGTCTCATATTGTCATCACATAATCTTGTGATTTTCCCTCTATCGTTCACCACTACTACATTATCCATACAAAATCGGTCTTCTAACTTCTTTGGTCGTACGAAGTATTGAATAGTTTCAAACATGTCACCCGATAGGAAATATCAACTAAATAAAAATATATAAAATAAAAAAAAAATTAAAAGTAAGTAAAATGTTTATTACCAAAATACCGTAAAATTGATATCAATTCTTGATTAAGGTTTATGTTCGATTACAAGTTGGTGTTGTTGGATCCAATCATGTAGGCTAATGTGGTGCTAAAAAACAATTATAAGATGTCCAAATTCTACATAACTGCGATAGTCATCGAAAACGTACTGCTTATCCAAAGTTTCTGCAATATCATAGGAACAAAATTCTATATCATTCGGATGCACTGTTTTCGAAGACACTAACCTAAAGTAGTTTCCTTTTCCATATACTTCATATATATTGTCTTTTATATGTACGACCTTATACTATTTGGTAGTGCTACAGACGTTAAACCTGTCATTACTACCAATCATTCGTAAAAAAAATATAGTATTTTTTTCACAATCTATCCACAACACATTGAGACTCTCAAAGTGTTAGAAAAGTTAATAAAAAAAAAAATTGGCATAAGGATGATGTATGCAACACTTACTATTAATCAAATTTATGTGAAATGCTAGTAGCATATGGAATATCATCCCAAGAAAACTAGGCCAAAGGGGTCATAAATAAGGGATACTTATGTATGGTCATGAAAACATCACTGTACAACAAATGAAACCAACAATTAATAATTAATATAAATTAAAACAATAAATAAAAATTAATATATGAATAATCTTACTCATGAAATGCTCATGGATCTCTTAAAAAATAATCAAGCAATCTGAAATCATTAGTTTGATTCATTTCGAGCTCATAGTAGTTGTTCAAATAGTCGTGCAAAATACATGCAATATTATTGTGGATAAACTGAAGAGCGAGTCTCATATTGTCATCACATAATCTTGTTATTTTCCCTCTACCGTTCACCACTACTACATTATCCATACAAAATCGATCTTCTAACTTTTTTGCTCGTACGAAGTATTGAATAGTTTCAAACATGTCACTCGATAGGAAATATCAACTAAATAAAAATATATAAAATAAAAAAAAACATTAAAAGTAATTAAAATGTTTATTACCAAAATACCGTAAAATTGATATCAATTCTTGATTAAGGTTTATGTTCGATTACAAGTTTGAGTTGTTGGATCCAATCATGTAGGCTAATGTGGTGCTCAAAAACAATTATAAGATGTCCAAATTCTACATAACTACGATAGTCATCGAAAACGTACTTCTTATCCAAAGTTTCTGCAATATCATTGGAACAAAATTGTATATCATTTGGATGCACTGTTTTCAAAGACACCAACCTAAAGTAGTTTCCTTTTCCATCTACTTCATATATATTGTCATTTATATGTACGACATTATACTATTTGGTAGTGCTATAGACGTTAAACCTGTCATTACTACCAATCATTCGTAAAAAAAAAATATAGTATTTTTTTCACAATATATCCAGAACACATTGAGACTCTCAAAGTGTTAGAAAAGTTAATAAAATAAATTGGCATACGGATGATGTATGCAACACTTACTATTAATCAAATTTATGTGAAATGCTAGTAGCATATGGGATATCATCCCAAGAAAACAAGGCCAAAGGGGTCATAAATAAGGGATGCTTATGTATGGTCATGAAAACATCACTATACAACAAATGAAACCAACAATTAATGATTAATATAAATTAAAAAATTAAATAAAAATTAATATATGAATAATCTTACTCATGAAATGCTTGTGGATCCCTTAAAACATCAATGTGTTAGAAAAGTTAATAAAAAAATTTAAAAATGGCATAAGTATGTTGTATGTAACACTTAATGTTAATAAAATTTATGTGAAATGCTAATAACTTATATAATATTATCCAAAGAAAACCAGACCAAAGAAGTTTAAACTCTTCATCTAAAACTTGAGCATTTCCCTACATTACATTAATGCATACATCTTTTAGATTTCTAAAAAAAAACATAATGTATAAATAAAACAGAAATAAATTAAACTTGCCACAACATCATGAGCTACAAGATTCCACATGAACAAAAAAAATGACCAAGGGTAATTTGAATAATGAGAACTTGGCCATTCCAAAATCCTTTTCCATTCTTGGCTATAATTTGGCCTATTATTATTTTTCACCCATTGGGTCTATGAAGAGAAAATACATGGATATCCTGCAGAAATATGTGCCAAAGTCCTTCTAAATCAACACGTTTGATGATCTGCAATATTGAAGCAAAGATACGTGGGAAAGCAAACGAAAAGTAGTACGACAAGGGGTCATTATAGTAGCTTTAATATGTTTGACATTATAGTAGTTGATAGTGCTACAAACATTAAACTTGTCATTAATATCAATAATTCGTGAAAAAATATGTTGTAATTTTTTTCAGAATCTATCCACTCCACATTGAGACTCTCAATGTGTTAGAAAAGTTCATAAAAAAAAAAATTTTAAAATGGCATAAGTATGTTGTATGTAACACTTAATGTTAATAAAATTTATGTGAAATGCTAATAACTTATATAATACCATCCAAAGAAAACCAGGCCAAAGAAGGTTAAACTCTTCATCTAAAACTTGAGCATTTCCCTACATTACATTAACACATACATCTTTTAGATTTCTAAAAAAAAAACATAATGTATAAATAAAACAGAAATAAATTAAACTTGCCACGACATCATGAGCTACAAGATTCCACATGAACAAAAAAAATGACCAAGGGTAATTTGAATAATGAGAACTTGGCCATTCCAAAACCCTTTTTCATTCTTGGCTATAATTTGGCCTATTATTATTTTTCACCCATTAGGTCTATGAAGATAAAATACATGGATATCCTACATAAATATTTGTTAAAGTCCTCCTAAAGGCTAACATGTTTGATGATCTACTATATTGAAGTAGAGATACGTGGGCGAGCAAACGAAAAGTAGTACGACAAGAAGGGGTCATAAATAAGGGATGCTTATGTATGGTCGTGAAAACTTCATTGTACAACAAATAAAACCAATAAGTAATAATCAATATAAATAAAAATAATAAATAAAAATTAATATATGAATAATCTTACTCATGAAATGCTTGTGGATCCCTTAAAACATCAATATGCAATATGAAATTATTAGTTTGATTTATTTCGAGCCAATAGAAATTGTTCAAAATGTCGTGTAACACACGTGCAATATTATTTTGGATAAACCAAAGATCTAGTCCCTTATTGTCATCACATAATCATGTAATTTTCCCTCTACCATTCACCTCAGCTACATTATCCATACCAAATCCATCTTCCAGCTTATTTGCTAAAACCAACTATTGAATAGCTTCAAACATGTCACCGAATAGTTAATATTAACTAAATAAAAATATATAAAATAAAAAAAATTAAAAAGTAAATAAAATATGTATTTGAAAAATACCGTAGAATTGATATCAATTCTTGGTTAAATCTATGTCAAATTACAAGTTGGTGTTATCCTATCCAGATTTTACAAAACTATGATTGCCAGCTAACACATACTGCTTATCTAAAGTTCCAGCAATATCATAGGAATGAAATTCCCAGTTATTTGGATACATCGTTTTCGAAGTCACCAACCTAAAATAGTTTCCTTTTCCTTATACTTCATATATATTGTCTTTATTATGTTTGACATTATAGCAGCTGATAGTGCTACGAACGTTAAACTTGTCATTAATATATATAATTCGTAAAAAAAAATATAGTAATTTTTTTCCCAATCTATCCACTGCAGATTGAGACTCTCAATGTGTTGGAAAAGTTAATAAAAAAATAAAAAAATGGCATAAGTATGTTGTATGTAACACATACTTTTAATCAAATTTATGTGAAATGCTATAAGCATATTGAATACCATCCCAAGAAAACCTAGCCAAAGAAGGTTTAACTCTTCCTCTAATACTTGAGCATTTCCCCACACTACATTAACACATACATCTTTTAGATTTATAAAAAAAAAATAATGCATAAATAAATCAGAAATAAAGTAAAATTGCCATGACATCATGAGCTACAAGATTCCCCATGAAGAAAAAAAATGACCATGGGTAATTTGAATAATGAGAACTTGGCCATGCCAAAACCCTTTTCAATTCTTGGCTATAATTTGGTCTATTATTATTTTTCACCCATTGGGTCCATGAAAAACTAATACATGGATATCCTGTAGAAATATGTGCCAAAGTCCACCTAAAGGCCAATACGTTTCTTGGTATGCTATATTGAAGAAGAGATACGTGGGCGAGCAAACGAAAAGTACTACTACAAGAAGGGGTCATAAATAAGGGATGCTTATGTATGGTCGTGAAAACATCAGTGTACAACAAAAAAAACCAACAATTAATAATTAATATAAATTGAAGCAATAAATAAAAATTAACATATGAATAATCTTACTCATGAAATGCTCGTGGATCCCTTAAAACATCAATAAGCAATCTGAAATCATTAGTTTGATTCATTTCAAGCCTATAGGAGCAATATTATTTTGGATAAACTGAAGATCTAGTCTCATATTATCATCACATGATCTTGAGATTTTCCCTGTACTATTCACCACTTCTACATTATCCATACAAAATCCATCTTCTAGTTTCTTTTATGATACCAAGTATTGAATAGCTTCAAACATGTCACCAGATAGTAAATATTAACTAAATAAAAATATATAAAATAAAAAAACATTAAAAAGTAAATAAAATATGTATTACAAAAAAACCATAGAATTAATATCAATTCTTGGTTAAGTCTATGTCCGATAACAAGTTGTTGTTGTTGGATCCAATCTTGTAGGCTGATGTGGTGTTAAAAAACAATTATACGCTGTCCAAATTCTACGTAACTATGATAGCCATCCAAAACATACTGCTTATCCAAAGATCCCGCAATATCATAGGAATGAAATTCTCTGTTATTTAGATGCATTATTTTCAAAGTCACCAACCTAAAGTAGTTTCCTTTTCCTTCGGTTTCATATATATTGTCTTTAATATGTATGACATTATAATATTTGATAGTGCTACGAACATTAAACCTTTCATTAATATCAGTCATTCGTAAAAAAATTATAGTAATTATTTTCACAATCTATCCACTCACCATTGAGACTCTCAAAGTGTAAGAAAAGTTAATAAAGAAATAATCAAATTGGAATAAGTATGTTGTGTTCAACACTTACTATTAATCAAATTTATGTGAAATGCTAGTAGGATATAGAATACCATTCCAAGAAAACCAGGCCAAAGAAGGTTTAACATTTCGTGTAATACTTGAGCATTTCCCTACATTACATAAAACAAAATGGTGCATAAATAAAATAGAAATAAATTAAACTTGCCATGGGAATCATTAGATACAAGATTTCTCATGACCACAAAAAAAGACCAAGGATAATTTTAATCATGAGAACTTAGCCATTCCAAATACGTATTCAATTCTTGGCTATTATTTGGTCTATTATTATTATTAACCCATTGGGTCCATGAAGAGCTAATACATGGATATCCTATAGAAATATGTGCCAAAGTCCTCCTAAAGGTCAACACGTTTGATGATATGCTATATTGAAGCAGAGATACGTGGGCGAGCAAACAAAAAGCAGTACGACCAGAAGGGGTCGTAAATAAGGGATAGTTATGTATGGTCGTGAAAATATAACTATACAACAAATGAAACAATCAATTAAAAATTAATATAAATTAAAACAATAAATAAAAATTAATATATGAATAATCTTACTTATGAAATACTCGTGGGTCCCTTAAAACATCAATAAGCAATTTGAAATAATTAGTTTGATTCATTTCGAGCCCATAACAGTTGTTCAAAATGTCGTGTACCACACGTGAAATATTATTATGGATAAACTAAAGATCCAGTCCAATATTGTCATCACATAATCTTGTAATTTTCCCTTTACCATTCACTACTACTACATTATCCATACCAAATTCATCTTCCAACTTCTTTGATGATACCAAGAATTGAATAGCTTCAAACATGTCACCGGTTAGGAAATATTAACTAAATAAAAACATATAAAATAAAAAAACTTTAAAAAGTGAATAAAATATTAATTACAAAAATTGCGTAGAATTATATCAATTCTTGCTTAAATCTATGTCCGATGACAAGTTTGTGTTGTCGTATCCAATCTTGTAGGCTGATGTGGAGTTAAAAAACAATTATACGTTGTCCAAATTTTACAAATCTATGATAGCCAACTAACACATACTGCTTATCCAAAGTTCCTGCAATATCATAGGAACGAAATTCTCTGTCGTTTAGATGCATTGTTTTCAAAGTCATCAACCTAAAATAGTTTCCTTTTGCTTCTGCTTCATATATATTGTCTTTAATATGTTTGGCATTATATTAGCTGATAATGCTACATATGTTGAACCTATTATTAATATCAATCATTCGTAAAAAAAATATATACAAATTTTTTTCACAATCTATCCACTGCACATTGAGACTCTCAAGGTGTTAAAAAAGTTAGTAAAAAAATGGCATAGGTATGTTGAATACAGCACTTTCTATTAATCCAATTTATAAAAATGATAGTACCATATGGAATACCATCCCAAAAAAACCAAGCAAAAGAAGGTTTAACTCTTCGTCTAAAACTTGAGCACTTCCTTACATTACATAAACACATATATCTTTTAGATTTATGTAAAAAAAAGAATGTATAAATAAAACAAAAATAAATTAAACTTGCCACAACATCATGAGCTACAAGATTTCCCAAGAAGAAAAAAATGACCAAGGGTAATTTGAATAATGAGAACTTGGCCATGCTAAAACCCTTTTCAAATCTTGGCTTTAATTTGGTCGATTATTATTTTTCATCTATTGGGTCCATGAAGAGCTAATACATTGATATCTTGTAGAAATTTGGGCCAAAGTCCTCCTAAATGCCGACACGTTTGATGATCTGCTATATTTAAGCAGAGATACGTGGGCAAGCAAATGAAAAGTAGTACGATAAGAAGGGGTCATAAATAAGGGATGCTTATGTATGGCCATGAAAACATTATTGTACAAAAAATGAAACCAACAATTAATAATAAATATAAATTAACATAATAAACAAAAATTAATATATGAATAATCTTACTCATGAAATGCTCGTGGATCCCTTCAAACATCAATAAGCAATCTGAAATCATTAGCTTGATTCATTTCGAACCCATAACAGTCGTTCAAAAAGTTGTGCAAGACACATGCAATATTATTATGGGTACACTGAAGATCTAGTCCCATATTGTCATCACATGACCTTGTCATTTTCCCTCTACCGTTCACCACTGCTATATTATCCATACCAAATCCATCTTCCAGCTTCTTTGATGATACCAAGTATTCAATAGCTTCAAACATGTCATCGAGTAGGAAATGTTAACTAAATAAAAATATACAAAATAAAAAAACTTCAAAAAGTAAAAAAAATATTAATTACAAAAATTCCGTAGAATTGATATCAATTCTTGCTTAAGTTTATGTTCGATTACAAGTTTGTGTTGTCGTATCCAATCTTGTAGGCGGGTGTGGAGTTAAAAAACAATTATACGTTGTCCAAATTTTACAAAACAATGATAGCCAACTAACACATACTGCTTATCCAAAGTTCCTGCAATATCATAGGAACGAAACTCTCTATCATTTATATGCATTGTTTTCCAAGTCACCAACCGAAAATAGTTTCCTTTTGCTTCTGCTTCATATATATTGTCTTTAATATGTCTGGCATTATAGCAGCTGATAGTGCTACAGACGTTGAACCTGTTATTAATATCAATCATTCGTAAAAAAATATATACAAATTTTTTTCACAATCTATCCACTGCACATTGAGACTCTTAATGTGTTACAAAAGTTAATTAAAAAAATGGTATAAGTATGTTGAGTGCAAGACTTTCTATTAATCTAATTTATAAAACTAATAGTACCATAAGGAATACCATCCCAAAAAAACCAACCAAAAGAAGGTTTAACTCTTCGTCTAAAACTTGAGCATTTCCTTCCATTACATAAACACATATATCTTCTAGATTTATAAAAAAAAAATATGTATAAATAGAACAGAAATAAATTAAACTTGCCACGACATCATGAGCTACAAGATTCCCCATGAAGAAAAAAAATAACCAAGGGTAATTTGGATAATCAGAACTTGGCCATGCCAAAACCCTTTTCAAATCTTGGCTTTAATTTGGTCAATTACTATTTTCCATGTATTGGGTCCATGAAGAGCTAATACATTGTTATATTGCAGAAATTAGAGCCAAAGTCCTCCTAAACGCCGACACGTTTGATGATATGCTATATTGAATGAGAGATACGTGGGCGAGCAAACGAAAAGTAGTATGATAAGAATGGTTCATAAATAAGGGATGCTTATGTATTGTCATGAAAACATCATTGTACAACAAATAAAACCAACAATTAATAATTAATATAAATTAAAACAACAAATAAAAATTAATATATGAATAATCTTACTCATGAAATGCTCGTGGATCCCTTCAAACATTAATAAGCAATCTGAAATCATTAGCTTGATTCATTTCGAACCCATAGCAGTCGTTCAAAAAGTCGTGCAAGACACATGCAATATTATTATGGATAAACTGAAGATCTAGTCCCATAGTGTCATTGATTCGTTCCCAATTGGTGTCTCAGCTGATTCATGTCCTCTCAATGGTCCCTGACAATGGTGCCATTTGATTCGTGTCCAGCTGGTGTCCCTTGATTTTGGTCCTCAGGGAGTAATCAACAAAATTTATAACCAATTACACCATGTACTAGAATAGCCTTAGCTAGCACAGCATAGTGGCTCTAGGGTCGTTCACTGGGATGAGTTTTCACTTCACAATTGATATTAATTCAAAGATGAATTGGTGCCTTTTCATTTCAAGGTTAGCTTTAAAAGAAAATATAAAGATGTTTGAGTGAAAAAGGTTTGGTTTTAAACTAACTAAAAATAGTAACTGATTTTACTTACAAAGAAAAGTGTTTCTTGGAGTTTAGATTACTAGGCTCAGATTCCTTGTACAAAAAGGGAGTTTCAGTCACTTGTTTCTTTTCCTCGCATTAGAGAATTAACATATAGTTAATTCTCTAACCGGTGTGGTATAGATGCTTGCCTTTAATGGGTTAAAACACTAAATCCCTCTCACTGATGCATCTTGCAATGGCTTGTGCCTCTCACCTAGCATTTCCCATCCAAGATAATCCTTAACCTTGGATTACCCGTCAAAAGCTCGCAAGAGATAACTAATGGATGTCTCCTTAGAGTTCAAAAGCTTACCAAGTGTTGGCTATTCTAGAAAATCCTACCTTCAAACCACCTCCCAAAGGCTCGCAAGAGATAAACTAGTGCATTTCAATGGACGGAGATCACTTGCCTTACCAAGTGTTGGCCCAGGTGATTTAAAGGCGTTTTAAGTTAACTAAAAAGATAAAAACCATTAACGGGTCACACTTTCTCTTCATTAAAAACTAAAACAACAAAACTTCCAATTTATGCATGAGGAAACTTACCCGGCTTTCTTCACTCCAAGAGACAAAGAGCCTAGCCTCTCATCCTCTGAGGAAAAATCCCCAAAGTTTGATTGGCTAGAAAGAAAACTAATGAGAAAACAAAAATATATAAGAAAAACAGAGCAAGTGCTCTGTAAAATATATTTCTTACTATTACAAAAGGTTGTCTCTGAGAACAAGCTCCCGAGAGATTCGATTCATTATGTAAAGAAAATTACAAAACTATATATAAGGGGTTATTCACCCTTTGTTCTTACTTAAAGACTAATGAATCCTATGATAGGTGGGTTACAAGGAGAGTTTGGGGATTTAGACATCAAATATCTAAAGCAAAAAATCTCAAAATGTCGGTCGCAAATATTGGGAAGCTTCAGGAGAAATTCCTTAGCCATGCATGCAACTGTTTAAAATGGCTGCGAAATTTTCACAGCAAAAGGACAACATTTTCGCAGCTCAAGGCTGATTTCGCAGCCGTGCAAAAATTCCTTCAACTTGGAGTGATCTGCTTGCAATGGCTGTAACTCCTTCATTTCAACTCCGAATCACACACCGTTTGAAGCATTGGATTTTTCACTTCCTGATCTTCGAAACGACATATAGAATGCATAAATTGGACTCCAAAAAGTGCTCCAAAAGTTGCTTACATGACTGTCATCAAGAATGCTTCTTGGCAGATTTCTCTTTGCTTCCCCTCCTTGCATTCCGGATTTGCTTATGGAAAAGGACTTCAAAGCTTCGGTTATTCATGTTTCTGAGCCTTCCATTGCTTTGCCGTGGATTCCAAAGAACTCTCCTCAATCTTGGATTGCTTTGGTGATAAAAAAGCTATCAAAACACCAAAACTTAACACAATTTGATTAGAATTGATTGCAAGGGTCCTTAACATGCCAATTGAGTTAAAAGGTAATAACTACTACTCAAAAGTGTTTAAAAGAGTTAATTACAAGCTATGAAATAGCACTTTTTGAGTAGTAATCAGTCATCACATGACCTTGTCATTTTCCCTCTACCGTTCACCACTGCTACGTTATCCATACCAAATCCATCTTCCAGCTTCTTTGATAATGCCAAGTATTCAATAGCTTCAAACATGTCACCGAGTAGCAAATGTTAACTAAATAAAAATATATAAAATAAAAAAACTTTAAAAAGTAAATAAAATATTATTTACAAAAGTACCGTAGAATTGATATCAATTCTTGCTTAAGTCTATGTCCGATGACAAGTTAGTGTTGTGGTATCCAATCTTGTAGGTTGATGTGGAGTTAAAAAAAAATTATACATTGTCCAAATTTTACAAAACTATGATAGCCAACTAACACATACTGCTTATCCAAAGTTCATGCTATATCATAGGAACGAAATTCTCTATCATTTAGATGCATTGTTTTCGAAGTCACCAACCTAAAAGAGTTTCCTTTTTCTTATGCTTCATATATATTGTCTTTAATATGTCTGGAATTATAGTAGCTAATAGTGCTACAGACGTTGAACCTGTTATTAATATCAATCATTCGTAAAAAAATATATACAAATTTTTTTCACAATCTATCCACTGCACATTGAGACTCTTAAGGTGTTAGAAAAGTTAATAAAAAAATGGCATAAGTATGTTGAATACAACAATTTCTATTAATCCAATTTATAAAAATGATAGTACCATATGGAATACCATCCCAAAAAAACAAAGCAAAAGAAGGTTTAACTCTTCGTCTAAAACTTGAGCAATCTGAAATCATTAGTTTGATTCATTTCGAGCCCACAGCAGTCGTTCAAAAAGTCGTGCAAGACACTTGCAATATTATTATTGATAAAATGAAGATCTAGTTCCATATTGTCATCACATGACCTTGGGATTTTCCCTCTACCGTTGACCAGTGCTACATTATCCATACCAAATCCATCTCCCAGCTTCTCTAATGATAGCAAGTATTTAATAGCTTCAAACATGTCAATGGATAGGAAATTTTAACTAAATTAAAATATATAAAATAAAAAAACATTTAAAAGTAAATAAAATATTTATTACAAAAATACCGTAGAAATGATTTCAAATCTAGCTTAAGTCTATGTCCGATTACAAGTTTGTGTTGACGTATCCAATCTTGTAGGCTGATATGGAGTTAAAAAACATTTATACATTGTCCAGATTTTACTAAACTATGATAGCCAGCTAACACATACTGCTTATCCAAAGTTCCGGCAATATCATAGGAACGAAATTCTCTGTCGTTATGATGCACTGTTTTCAAAGTCACCATTCTATAATAGTTTCCTTTTCCTTCTGCTTCATATATATTGTCTTTAATATGTCTGAAATTATAGTAGCTGATAGTGCTACAGACGTTAAACTTGTCATTAATATCAATCATTCGTAAAAAAATAAATACTATTTTGATTCACAATCTATCCACTGCACATTGACTCTCAAGGTGTTAGAAAAGTTAATTAAAATTATGGCATAAGTATGCTGAATGCAACACTTTCTATTAATCAAATTTATGTGAAATGATAGTACGATATGGAATACCATCGCAAAAAAACCAAGCAAAAGAAGGTTTAACTCTTCATCTAAAACATGAGCATTTCCCTACATTACATAAATAGATATATCTTTTAGATTTATAAAAAAAAAAATGTATAAATAAAAAAGAAATAAATTAAACTTGCTACGACGTCATCAGCTACAAAAAATGACCAACCGTAATTTGAATAATGAGAACTTGGCCATGCCAAAACCCTTTTCAGTTCTTGGCTATAATACATGGATATCCTATAGAAATATTTGCCAAAGTCCTCCTAAAAGCTGACATGCTTGATAATCTGCTACATTGAAGTAGAGATGCGTGGGCGAGCAAACGAAAATTAGTACGACAAGAAGGGGTCATAAATAAGGGATGCTTATGTATGGTCGTGAAAACATCATTGTACAAAAAATAAAACCATCAATTAATAATTAATATAAATTAAAACAATAAATAAAAAATAATATATGATTAATCTTACTCATCAAATGCTCGTGGATCCCTTAAAATATCAATAAGCAATCTGAAATCATTAGTTTGATTCATTTCAAGCCCATAGCATTCGTTCAAAAAGTCGTGCAAGACACATGCAATATTATTATGGATAAACTGAAGATCTAGTCCCATATTGTCATCACATGACCTTGTGATTTTTCCTCTGTCGTTTACCACTGCTATATTATCCATAGCTAATCCATCTTCTAGCTTCTCTAATGATACCAAGTATTGAATAGTTTCAAACATCTCACCGGATAGGAAATCTTAACTAAATAAAATATATAAAACAAAAAAACATTAAAAAGTAAATAAAATATTTATTGCAAATATATCGTAGAATTGATATCAATCCTAGGTTAAGCCTATGTCCGATTACAAGTTTGTGTTGTCGTATCCAATCTTGTAGGCTGATGCCAGCTAACACATACTGCTTATCCAAAGTTCCTGCAATATCATAGGAATGAAATTCTCTGTCGTTTGGATACACTGTTTTCAAAGTCACCAACCTAAAATAGTTTCCTTTTGCTTCTGCTTCATATATATTGTCTTTAATATGTCAGATATTATAGTAGCTGATAGTGCTAGAAACATTAAACTTATCATTAATATCAATCATTCGTTAAAAAATATATACTAATTTTTTTCACAATCTATCCACTACACATTGAGACTCTCAAGGTGTAAGAAAAGTTAATAAAAAAAATGGCATAAGCATGGTGAATGCAACACTTTCTATTAATCAAACTTATGTGAAATGATAGTACCATATGGAATACCATCCCAAAAAAAACAAGCAAAAGAAGGTTTAACTCTTCATTTAAAATTTGAGCATTTCCCTGCATTACATAAACAAATATATCTTTTAGATTTATAAAAAAAATAATAATGTATTAATAAAACATAAATAAATTAAACTTGCCACAGCATCATCAGCTACAAGATTTCCCATGAAAACAAAAAATGACCATGTGTAATTTGAATAATGAGAACATGGCCATGCTAAAACCCTTTTCAATTCTTGGCTATAATATGGTATATTATTATTTTTAACCCATTGTCTCCATGAAAAACTAATACATGGATATCCTACAGAAATATTTTCCAAAGTCCTCATAAAAGCCAACACGTTCGATGATATGCTACATTGAAGTAGAGATACGTGGGCGAGGAAACGAAAAGTAGTAGGACAAGAAGGGGTCATAAATAAGGGATGCTTATGTATGGTCATGAAAACATCATTGTACAACAAATAAAACAAACAATTAATAATTAATATAAATTAAAAAAATAAATAAAAATTAATATATGAATAATCTTACTCATGAAATGCTCGTGGATCCCTTAAAACATCAATAAGCAATCTGAAATCATTAGTTTGATTCATTTCGAGCCCATAGCAGTCATTCAAAAAGTCGTGCAAGACAC
Organism: Vitis vinifera; assembly: GCF_030704535.1. Taxonomy (NCBI): domain Eukaryota; kingdom Viridiplantae; phylum Streptophyta; class Magnoliopsida; order Vitales; family Vitaceae; genus Vitis; species Vitis vinifera. Next base: position 5,752,165 of record NC_081819.1, read on the forward strand.
TTGCAATATTATTATGGATAAAATGAAGATCTAGTCCCATATTGTCATCACATGACCTTGGGATTTTCCTTCTACCATTGACCAATGCTACATTATCCATACCAAATCCATCTCCCAGCTTATCTGATGATAGCAAGTATTTAATAGCTTCAAACATGTCAACGGATAGGAAATTTTAACTAAATTAAAATATATAAAGTAAAAAAATTTAAAAAGTAAATAAAATATTTATTACTAAAATACCGTAGAAATGATATCAAATCTAGGTTAAGTCTATGTACGATTACAAGTTTGTGTTGTCGTATCCAATCTTGTAGGTTGATATGGAGTTAAAAAACAATTATACATTGTCCAGATTTTACTAAACTATGATAGCTAGCTAACACATACTGCTTAATTCCCGCAATATCATAGGAACGAAATTTTCTGTCGTTATGATGCACTGTTTTCAAAATCATCATTCTAAAATAGTTTCCTTTTCCTTCTGCTTCATATATATTGTCTTTAATATGTCTGACATTATAGTAGCTGATAGTGCTATAGACGTTAAACTTGTCATTAATATCAATCATTCGTAAAAAAATAAATACTATTTTTTTTCACAATCTATCCACTGCACATTGAGACTCTCAAGTTGTAAGAAAAGTTAATAAAAAAAATGGCATAAGTATGTTGAATGCAACACTTTCTATTAATCGAACTTATGTGAAATGATAGTACCATATGGAATACCATCCCAAAAAAACCAAGCAAAAAAAGGTTTAACTCTTCATCTAAAACTTGAGAATTTCTCTACATTACATAAACACATATATCTTTTAGATTTATAAAAATAATAACAATGTATTAATAAAACATAAATAAATTAAACTTGCCACGACATCATCAGCTACAAGATTTCCCATGAAAACAAAAAATGACCAAGGGTAATTTGAATAATCAGAACTTGGCCATGCTAAAACCCTTTCCAATTCTTGGCTATAATATGGTATATTATTATTTTTGACCCATTGCGTCCATGAAAAACTAATACATGGATATCGTGCAGAAATATTTGCCAAAGTCCTCCTAAAAGCCAACACGTTTGATGATCTGCTATATTGAAGTAGAGATATGTGGGCGAGCAAACGACAAGTAGTATGACAAGAACGGATCATAAATAAGAGATGCTTATGTATGGTCGTGAAAACATCATTGCACAACAAATAAAACCATCAATTAATAATTAATATAAGTTAAAACAATAAATAAAAATTAATATATTAATAATCTTACGCATGAAATGCTCGTGGATCCCTTAAAACATCAATAAGCAATCTGAAATCATTAGTTTGATTCATTTCAAGCCCATAACAGTTGTTCAAAAAGTCGTTCAAGACACGTGCATTATTATTATGGATAAACTGAAGATCTAGTCCCATAATATCATCACATAATCTTGTAATTTTCCCTCTACCGTTCACTACTGCTACATTATCCATACAAAATGAATCTTCTAGCTTCTTTGATGAAACAAAGTATTGAATAGCTTCAAACACGTTATTGGATAGGAAACATTAACTAAATAAAAATATATAAAATACAAAAAATTTAAAAGTAAATAAAATATTTATTACAAAAATACCATATAATTGATATAAATTCTTGGTTAAGTCTATGTCCGATTACAAGTTGGTGTTGTCGTATCCAATGTTGTAGGTTGATGTGGAGTTGAAAAACAATTTTACATTGGCCATATTTTACAAAACTATGATAGCCAACTAACACATACTGCTTATCCAAAGTTCCCGCAATATCATAGGGACAAAATTCTCTGTTATTTATATGCACCATTTCCAAAGCCACCAACCTAAAATAGTTTCCTTTTGCTTCTGCTTCATATATATTGTCTATAATATGTTTGACATTATAGTAGCTGATAGTGCTACGAACGTTAAACCTATCATTAATATCAATAATTCGTAAACAAAATATATAGTAATTTTTTTCACAATCTATCCACTGCACATTGAGACTCTCAATGTGTTAGAAAAGTTAATAAAAAAAATAAAAAATGGCATAAGTATGTCATATATAACACTTACTCTTAATCAAATTTATGTGAAATGCTAGTAGCATATCAAATACCATCCCAAGAAAACCAAGCCAAAGAAGGTTTAACTCTTCGTCTAAAACTTGAGCATTTTCCTACACTACATTAACACATACATCTTTTAGATTTATAAAAAAAAATGTAGAAATAAATTTAAATTGCCACAACATCATGTGCTACAAGATTCCTTTTCAATTCTTGGCTATAATTTGGTCTATTATTATTTTTCACCCATTGTGTCCATGAAGAGCCAATACATGGATATCTTGCAGAAATATGTGCCAAAGTCCTCCTAAAGGCCAACACATTTGATGATATGCTATATTGAAGTAGAGATATGTGGGCGAGCAAACGACAAGTAGTACGACAATAAGGGGTCATAAATAAGGGATGCTTGTGTATGGTCATGAAAACATCTGTGTACAACAAATAAACCCAATAATTAATAATTAATATAAATTAAAACAATAAATAAAAATTAATACATGAATAATCTTACTCATGAAATGCTCCTGGATCCCTTAAAACCTTAATAAGCAATCTGAAATCATTAGTTTGGTTTATTTTGAGCCCATAGCAGTTGTTCAAAATATTGTGTAACACGTGCAATATTATTATGGATAAACTGAAGATCTAGTCCCATATTGTCATCACATAATCATGTAATTTTCTCTCTACCGTTAACCACTACTACATTATCCATACCAAATTCATCTTTCAGCTTCTTTGATGATACAAAGTATTGAATAGCTTCAAATATGTCACCGAGTACGAAATATTAACTAAATAAAAATATATAAAATAAAATGAAAACATTAAAAAGTAAATAAAATTTTTATTACAAAAATACCGTAGAATTTACATCAATTCTTACTTAATTCTATGTCCGATTACAAGTTGGTGTTGTCGTATCCAATGTTGTAGGTTGTTGTGGAGTTAAAAAACAATTTTACTTTGTCAAGATTTTACAAAACCATGATAGCCGGCTAACACATATTGCTTATCCAAAGTTCCCGCAATATCAGAGGGACGAAATTCTCTATTATTTGGATGCATCGTTTTCAAACTCACCAACCTAAAATAGTTTCCTTTTGCTTCTGCTTCATATATATTGTCTTTAATATGTTTGACATTATAGTAGTCGATAGTGCTACGAACGTTAAACCTGGAATACAGTTTTCAAAGTATGTTGAATGCAACACTTCTATTAATCAAATTTATGTGAAATGATTGTACAATATGGAATACCATCCCAAAAAAACCAAGCAAACGAAGGTTTATCTCTTCGTCTAAAACATGAGCATTTCCCTACATTACATAAACATATATATTCTATTAGATTTATATAAAAAAAATGTATAAATAAAACAGAAATAAATTAAACTTGCCACGACATCAAGGGCTACAAGATTTCGCATGAAAACAAAAAATGACCAAGGGTAATTTGAATATTGAGAACTTGGTCGTGCCAAAACCTTTTTCAATTCTTGGCTATAATATGGTCATTTATTATTTTTACCCCATTGCATCCATGAAAAACTAATGCATGGATATCCTGTAGAAATATTTGCCAAAGTCCTCCTAATGGCTAACACGTTTGACGATCTACTATATTGAAGTAGAGATACGTGGGTGAACAAAAGAAAAGTAGTACCACAAGAAGGGGTCATAAATAAGGGATGTTTATGTTTGGTCGTGAAAACATCATTGTACAACAAATAAAACCAACAATTAATAATTCATATAAATTAAAAAAATAAATAAAAATAAATATATGAATAATCTTACTTAAGAAATGCTCCTTGATCCATTAAAACATTCTTAAGCAATCTAAAATCATTAGTTTGATTCATTTCGAGCCTATAGCAATCGTTCAAAAAGTCGTGCAAGACATATGCAATATTATTATGGATAAACTGAAGATCTAGTCCCATATTGTCATCACATGACCTTGTGATTTTCTCTCTACCGTTTACCACTTCTACATTGTCCATACCAAATGCATCTTCTAGCTTCTTTGATGACATAAAGTATTGAATAGCTTCAAACATGTTACTGGATAGGAAACATTAACTGAATAAAAATATATAACATAATATAACGTTAAAAAGTAGATAAAATATTTATTGTAAAAATGCCGTAGAATTGATATCAATTCTTGCTTAAGTCTATGTCCGATTACAAGTTGGTGTTGTCATATCCAATGTTGTAGGCTAATGTGGAGTTAAAAAAAAATTATACGTTGTCCAGATTTTACAAAACTATGATAGCCAGCTAACACATACGGGTTATCTAAAGTTCCTGCAATATCATAGGAATGAAATTTATGTTGTTATGATGCACTGTTTTCAAAGTCACCATTCTAAAATAGTTCCTTTCCTTTTGCTTCATATATATTGTCTTTAATATGCCTGATATTATAGTAGCTGATAGTGCTATAGACGTTAAACTTGTCATTAGTATCAATCATTCGTAAACAAAATATATCCTATTTTTTTTCACAATCTATCCACTACACATTGAGATTCTCAATGTGTTAGGAAAGTTAATAAAAAAATAAAAAAGTTGCATAAGTATGTTGTATGTAACACTTAGTCTTAATCAAATTTATGTGAAATGCTAGTAGCATATCGAATACCATCCCAAGAAAGCCAAGCCAAATAAGGTTTAACTCTTCGTCTACAACTTGAGCATTTCCCTATACTACATTGACAGACATATCATTTAGATTTATAAAAAAAAAATGTATAAATAAATCAAAAATAAATTAAAATTGCCACAACATCATGAGCTACAAGATTCTCCATTGAGAAAAAAAATGACCAACGGTAATTTGAATAATGAGAACTTGGCCATGCCAAAACCCTTTTCAATTCTTGGCTATAATTGGGTCAATTATTATTTTTCACCCATTGGGTCCATGAAGAGCTAATACATGGATATCCTACAGAAATATGTGCCAAAGTCCTCCTAAAGGCTAGCACCTTTGATGATATGCTATATTGAAGCGGGGATATGTGGGCGAGCAAACAAAAAGTAGTACGGCAACAAGGGGTCATAAATAAGGGATGTTTATGTATGGTCGAGAAAACATCAGCGTAGAACAAATAAACCCAATAATTAATATGAATGAAAACTATAAATAAAAATTAATATATGAATAATCTTACTCATGAAATGCTCGTGGATCCCTTAAAACATCAATAAAAAATGTCGTGTAATACACGTTCAATATTATTATGGATAAACTTAAGATCTAATCCCATGTTGTCATCACATAATCATGTAATTTTCCCTCTACCGTTCACCATTGGTACATTATCCATACCAAATCCATCTTCTAGCTTCTTTGTTGATACCAAGTATTGAATAACTTCAAACATGTCACCAGATAAAAAATAAAAAAACATTAAAAAGTAAGTAAAATATGTATTACAAAAATACCGTAGAATCGATATCAATTCTTGGTTAAGTCTATGTCCGATTACAAGTCGATGTTGTTGTATCCAATCTTGTAGGCTGATGTTGAGTTAAAAAAATATTATACGTTGTCCAAATTTTACAAAACTAAGATTGCCAGCTAACATATACTACTTATCCAAAGTTCCCGCAATATCATAGCGACGAAATTCTCTATTATTTGGATGCACCATTTTCAAAGTCACCCACCTAAATTAGTTTCATTTTGCATCTGCTTCATATATATTGTCTTTAATATGTTTGACATTATAGTAGTTGATAGTGCTACGGACGTTAAACCTGTCATTAATATCAATAATTTGTAAACAAAATATATAGTAATTTTTTTCACAATCTATCCACTGCACATTGAGACTCTCAATGTGTTAGAAAAGTTAATAAAAAAAATGGCATAAGTATGTTGTATGTAACACTTACTTTTAATCAAATTTATGTGAAATGCTAGTACCATATCGAATACCATCCCAAGAAAACCAAGCCAAATAAGGTTTAACTCTTCGTCTAAAACTTGAGCATTTCCCTATACTACATTAACACATACATCTTTTAGATTTATATAAAAATAATAATAAAGTATAAATAAATTAAAATTGCCAATACATCATGAGCTACAAGATTCGCCATGAAGAAAAAAAATGAACAACAATAATTTGAATAATGAGAACTTGGCCATGCCAAAACCCTATTCAATTCTTGGCTAGAATTTGGTATATTATAATTTTTTCACCCATTGTGTCCAAGAAGAGATAATACAAGGATATCCTGCAGAAATATGTGCTAAAGTCCTCCTAAAGGCCAACACGTTTGATGATATGCTATATTAAAGCAGAGATACGTGGGCGAGCAAACGAAAAGTAGTACGACAATAAGGGGTCATAAATAAGGGATGCTTATGTATGGTCGTGAAAACATCTGTGTACAACAAATAAACCTAATAATTAATAATTAATATAAATTAAAACAATAAATAAAAATTAATATATGAATAATCTTACTCATGAAATGCTCGTGGATTCCTTAAAACATCAATAAGCAATCTGAAATCATTAGTTTGATTTATTTCGTGCCCATAGCAATTGTTCAAAATATCGTGCAACACAAGTGCAATATTATTATGGATAACCTTAAGATCTAGTCCCATATTGTCATCACATAATCTTGTAATTTCCCTCTATCGTTCACCACTGGTACAATATCCATACCAAATCCATCTTCCAGCTTCTTTGATGATACCAAGTATTGAATTGCTTCAAACATGTCACCGAATAGGAATTATTAACCAAATAAAAATATATAAAATAAAAAAATTCAAAAGTAAATAAAATATGTATTATAAAAATACCGAAGAATTGATATCAATTCTTGGTTAAGTCTATGTCCAATTACAAGTAAGTGTTGTTGTATCCAATCTTGTAGGCTAATGTGGAGTTAAAACAAAGTTATACATTGTCCAAATTTTGCAAAACTATGATAGCCAGCTAACACATACTGCTTATCCAAAGTTCCCACAATATCATAGGGACAAAATTCTCTCTTATTTGGATGCACTGTTTTCAAAGTCACCAACCTAAAATAGTTTCCTTTTGCTTTTGCCTCATATATATTGTCTTTATTATGTTTGACATTATAGTATCATATAGTGCTACGGACGTTAAACCTGTCATTAATATCAATAATTCGTAAACAAAATATATAGTAATTTTTTTCACAATCTATCAACTGCACATCGAGACTCTCAATGTGTTAGAAAAGTTAATAAAAAAAAGTAAAAAAATGGCATAAGTATGTTGAATATAACACTTACTCTTAATCAAATTTATGTGAAATGCTAGTAGCATATCGAATACCATCCTAAGAAAACCAAGCCAAAGAAGGTTTAACTTTATGTCTTAAACTTAAGCATTTCCATATACTACATTAACACACACATCTTATAGATTTATTAAAAAAATGTATAAATAAATTAAAAAGAAAGTAAAATTGCCACGACATCATAAGCTATAAGATTCCCCGTGAAGAAAAAAAATGACCAACGGTAATTCGAATAATGAGAACTTGTCCATGCCAAAACCCTTTTCAATTCTTGGCTATAATTTAGTCTATTATTATTTTTTACCCATTGGGTCCATGACGAGCTAATACATGGATATCCTACAGAAATATGTGCCAGAGTCCTCTTAAAGGCCAACACGTTTGATGATATGTTATATGGAAACAGAGATATGTGGGCAAGCAAACGAAAAGTAGTACGGTAAGTAGGGGTGATAAATAAGGGATGCTTATGTATGGTCGTGAAAACATCAGTGTACAACAAATAAAACCCACAATTAATAATTAATATAAATCAAAACAAGAAATAAAAATGAATATATGAACAATCTTACTCATGAAATGCTCGTGGATCCCTTAAAACATAAATAAGCAATCTGAAATCATTAGTTTGATTTATTTCGAGGCCATAGCAGTTGTTCAAAATGTCGTGTAACACACGTGCAATATTATTATGGATAAACTTAAGATCTAGTCCCATATTGTCATCACATAATCTTGTAATTTCCTTCTACCGTTCACCACTGCTACATTATCCATACCAAATCCATTTTCCTGCTTTTTTGATGACACAAAGTATTGAATAGCTTCAAACATGTTACCGGATAGGAAATATTAACTAAATGAAAATATATATAATAAAAAAATGTTAAAAAGTAATTAAAATATTTATTACAAAAATACCGTAGAATTGATATGAATCGAATACCATCCCAAGAACACCAAGCCAAAGAAGGTTTAACTCTTTGTCTAAAACTTGAGCATTTCCCTATACTACATTAACACATACATCTTTTAGATTTATGAAAAAAAAAAAAAAATAATGCATAAATAAAACATAAATAAATTAAACTTGTCATGATCTCATGAGCTACAACCCTTTTCAATTCTTGGCTATAATTTGGTCTATTATTCTCTTTCATTCATTGGGTCCATGAAGAGCTAATACATGGATATTCTACAGAAATATGTGCCAAAGTCCTCCTAAAGGCCCACACGTTTAATGATCTCCTATATTGCAGCAAAGATACTAGGGCGATGAAACGAAAAGTAGTACGACAAGAAGGGGTGATAAATAAGGGATGCTTATGTATAGCCGTGAAAATATTATTGTACAACAAATAAAACCAACAATTAATAATTAATATACATTAAAACAATAAATAAAAATTAATAGATGAATAATCTTACTCATGAAATGCTCGTGGATCCCTTAAAACATCAATAAGCAATCTAAAATCGTTAGTTTGATTTATTTTAAGCCCATAGGAGTTGTTCAAAGTGTCGTGTAACACACGTGCAATATTATTATGGATAAACTTAAGATCAAGTCCCATATTGTCATCACATAATCTTGTAATTTCCCTCTACCGTTCACCATTTCTACATTATCCATACCAAATCCATCTTCCAGCTTCTTTGATGATACCAAGTATTGAATTGCTTCAAACATGTCACCAAATAAGAAATATTAACTAAATAAAAATATAGAAAATTAAAAAAAGTAAAAATTAAATAAATATGTATTACTAAAATATCGAAGAATTGATATCAATTCTTGGTTAAGTCTACGTCCGATTACTAGTTAGTGTTGTCGTATCCAATCTTGTAGGCTGATGTGGAGTTAAAAAAATATTATACGATGTCCAAATTTTAAAAAACTATGATTGCTAGCTAACACATACTGCTTATCCAAAGTTCCTGCAATATCATAGGAACGAAATTCTCTCTTATTTGGATGCACCGTTTTCAAAGTCACCAACCTAAAATAGTTTCCTTTTGCTTCTGCATCATATATATTATCTTTAATATGTTTGACATTATAGTAGTCGATTGTGCTACAAACGTTAAACCTTTTATTAATATCAATAATTCGTAAAAAAATGTATACTAATTTTTTTCACAATCTATCCATTGCACATTGAGACTCTCAATGTGTTAGAAAAGTTAATAAAATAAATGGCATAAGTATATTGTATCTAACACTTACTCTTAATCAAATTTATGTGAAATGCTAGTAGCATATCGAATAGCATCCCAAGAAAACCTAGCCAAAGAAGGTTGAACTCTTTGTCTAAAACTTGAGCATTTCCCTACACTACATTAACACATACATCTTTTAGATTTATAAAAAATAAATCTTGTATAAATAAAACAAAAATAAATTCAAGTTGCCACAACATCATGAGTTACAAGATTCCCCATGAAGAAAAAAAATGACTAAGGGTAATTTCAATAATGAGAACTTGGCCATGCCAAAACCCTTTCCAATTCTTGGCTATAACTTGGTCTATTATTATTTTTCACACATTTGGTCCAAGAAGAGCTAATACATGGATATCCTATAGAAATATGTGCCGAAGTCCTTTTAAAGGCCAACACGTTTGATGATATGCTATATCGAAGCAAAGATACGTGGGCGAGCCAACAAAAAGTGGTACGACAAGAAGGGGTCAAAAATGAGGAATGCTTATGTATGGTAGTGAAAGCATCACTCTACAACAAATAAAACCAATAATTAATAATTAATATAAATTAAAACAATAAATAAAAATTAATATTTGAATAATCTTACTCATGAAATGCTCGTGTATTGCTTAAAACATCAGTAAGCAATCTGAAATCATTAGTTTCATTTATTTCGAGCCCATAGCAGTCCTTCAAAGTGTCGTGAAACACACGTGCAATATTATTATAGATAAACTTAAGGTCAAGTCCCATATTGTCATCACATAATCTTGTAATTTCCCTCTACCGTTAACCACTGCTACATTATTCATACCAAATCCATCTTCCAGCTTCTTTGATGATATCAAGTATTGAATTTCTTCAAGCATGTTACCGAATAGGAAATAATAACCAAATAAAAATATAGAAAATAAAAAAAATTAAAAAGTAAAGAAAATATGTATTACAAAAATACCGAAGAATTGATATCAATTCTTGGTTAAGTCTATGTCTGATTACAAGTTGGTGTTGTCGTATCCAATCTTGTAGGCTGATGTGGTGTTAAAAAAATATTATACGTTGTCTAGATTTCACAAAACTATGATTGTCAGCTAACACATACTGCTTATCCAAAGTTCCTGTAATACCATGGGAACGAAATTCTCTGTTATTTGGATGCACCATTTTCAAAGTCACCAACCTAAAATAGTTTGCTTTTGCTTCTGCTTCATATATATTATGTTTAATAAGTTTGACATTATAGTAGCCGATAGTGGTATGAACGTTAAACCTTTCATTAATATCAATAATTCATAAAAAAAAAAATGTATAGTAATTTTTTTCACAATCTATCCATTGCACATTGAGAGGCTCTCAATGTGTTAGAAAAGTTAATAAAAAAAATAGAAAAATGGCATATGTATGTTGTATGTAACTCTTACTCTAAATCAAATTTATGTGAAATGCTAGTAGCATATAGAATACCATCCCAATAAAACAAAGCCAAAGAAGGTTTAACTCTTCGTCTAAAACTTCAGCATTTCCCTACATTACATTAACACATACGTCTTTTAGATTTATAAAAAAAAAATAATGTATAAATAAAACAAAAATAAATTAAAGTTGCCACGACATCATGAGCTACAAGATTCCGCATGAAGAAAAAAAATGACCAAGGGTAATTTGAATAATGAGAACTTAGCCATGCCAAAACCCTTTCCAATTCTTGGCTATAATTTGATGTATTTTTATTTTTCACCCATTGGGTCCACGAAGAGCTAATACATGGATATCCTGTAAAAATGTGCTAAATTCCTCTTAAAGGCCAACACGTTTGATGATATTCTATATCGAAGCAGAGATACGTGGGCGTGCAAACGAAAAGTAGTATGGCAAGAAGGGGTCAGGAACAAGGCATGCTTATGTATGGTCGTGAAAACATCACTGTACAATAAATAAAACCAATAATTAATCATTAACATAAATTAAAACAATAAATAAAAATTAATATTTGAATAATCTTACTCATGAAATGCTAGTGTATCGCTTAAAACATCAATAAGCAATCTGAAATCATTAGTTTGATTCATTTCTAGCCCATAACAGTTGCTCAAAAAGTCGTGCACGAGACGTGTAATATTATTATGGATAAAATGAAGATCTAGTCCCATATTGTCATGACATGACTTTGTGATTTTCCTTCTACCATTCACCACTGCTACATTATCCATACCAAATCCATCTTCCAGCTTCTTTAATGATACCAAGTATTGAATAGCTTCAAACATGTCACTAGATAGGAAATATTAAAAAAATAAAAATAGATAAAATAAAAAAAATTAAAAAGTAAAAAAAATATGTATTATAAAAATACCATAGAATCAATATCAATTCTTGGTTAAGTCTGTGTCTAATTACAAGTTGGTGTTGTCCTATCCAATCTTGTTGGCTGATGTGGAGTTAAAAAAATATTATGCGTTGTCTAGATTTTACAAAACTATGATAGCCAACTAACACATACTGCTTATCCAAAGTTCCCGCAATATCATAGGGACGAAATTCTCTGTTATTTGGATGCACCGTTTTCAAAGTCACCAACCTAAAATAGTTTCCTTTTTCTTTTGCCTCATATATATTGCCTTTAATACGTTTGACATTATAGTAGCCGATAGTGCTACCGACGTTAAACCTTTCATTAATATCAATAATTCGTAAAAAAATATGTAGTAATTTTTTTCACAATCTATCCACTGCACATCGAGAGTCTCCATGTGTTCGAAAAGTTAATAAAAAAAAATGGCATAAGTATGTGTTATGTAACACTTACTCTAAATCAAATTTATGTGAAATGCTAGTAGCATATAGAATACCATCCCAAGAAAACAAAGCCAAAGAAGGTTTAACTCTTCGTCTAAAACTTTGGCATTTCCCTACATTACATTAACACATATGTCTTTTAGATTTATAAAAAAATGTATAAATAAAACAAATATAAATTAAAGTTGCAACGTAATCCTGAGCTACAAGATTCCCCATCAAGAAGAAAAAAAATGACCAAGTGTAATTTCAATAATGAGAACTTGGTCATGCCAAAACCCTTTCCAATTCTTGGCAATAATTTGGCCTATTATTATTTTCCACCTATTGGGTCCACAAATAGCTAATACATGGATATCCTGCAGAAATATGTGTCAAAGTCCTCTTAAAGGCCAACACGTTTGATGATATTCAATATCGAAGCAGAGATACGTGGGTGAGCAAACGAAAAGTAGTACGGCAAGAAGGGGTCATAAATAAGGGATGCTTATGTATGGTGGTGAAAACATCACTGTACAACAAATAAAACCAACAATTAATTATTAATATAAATTAAAACAATAAATAAAAATTAATATATGAAGAATCTTACTCATGAAATGCTAGTGGATCCCTTAAAACATCAATAAGCAATCTGAAATCATTAGTTTGATTCATGTCGAGCCCATAGCGGTCGTTCAAAAAGTCGTGCAAGACACGTGCAATATTATTATGGACAACCTGAAGATCTAGTCCCATATTGTCATCACATGACCTTGTGATTTTCCCTCTACCTTTCACCACTACTACATTATCCATACAAAATCCATCTTCCAACTTCTTTGATGATACCGAGTATTGAATAGCTTCAAATATGTCACCGGATAAGAAATATTAACCAAATCAAAATATATAAAATAAAATAAATTAAAAAGTAAATAAATATGTATTATAAAAATACCATAGAATCAGTATCAATTCTTGATTAAGTCTATGTTTAATTACAAGTTGGTGTTGTCCTATCCAATCTTGTTGGCTGATGTGGAGTTAAAAAAATATTATACGTTGTCCAGATTTTACAAAACTATGATAGCCAACTAACACATATTGTTTATCCAAAGTTCCCGCAGTATCATAGGGACGAAATTCTCTGTTATTTGGATGCACCATTTTCAAAGTCACCAACCTAAAATAGTTTCCTTTTGCTTCTGCTTCATATATATTGTTTTTAATATGTTTGACATTATAGTAGCCGATAGTGCTACAGATGTTAAACCTTTCGTTAATATCAATAATTTGTAAAAATATATGTAGTAATTTTTTTCACAATCTATCCACTACACATTGAGACTCTCAATGTGTTAGAAAAGTTCATTAAAAAATTAAAAAATGGCATAAGTATGTTGTATGTAACACTTACTCTAAATCAAATTTATGTGAAATGCTAGTAGCATATAGAATACCATCCCAAGAAAACAAAGCCAAAGAAGGTTCAACTCTTCGTCTAAAACTTCGACATTTCCCTACATTACATTAACACATACGTCTTTTAGAATTATAAAAAAAAATAATGTATAAATAAAACAAAAATAAATTAAAGTGGCCACGACATTATGAGGTACAAGATTCCCCATGAAGAAAAAAAATGACCAAGGGTAATTTGAATAATGAGAACTTGGCCATGCCAAAACCCTTTCAAATTCTTGGCTATAATTTGGTCTATTATTATTTTTCACCCATTGGGTCCATGATTACTACTCAAAAAGTGTTATTTCATAGCTTGTAATTAACTCTTGTAAACACTTTTGAGTAGTAGTTATTGCCTTTTAACCCAATTAACATATTAAGGACCTTTGCAAGCACCTCTAATCAATTTGTGTTAAGTTTTGGTGTTTTGATAGCTTTTTTATCACCAAAGCAATATGAGATTGAGGAGAGTTATTTGGAATCCATGGCAAAGCAATGGAAAGCTCAGAAACATGATGATATGAGTGGCATGATGGACATCCATGGATCAATAAAGATGTGAAACTCAACCTATAATAAGAGTTGTCAAAGCATTCACTTGATCATAGAGTACAAAGAATGGATATTATGCAAGTTTAAGCATCAAAAGAATTTCCACTCTCAAAAGATCCAAATCAAATTCTTCCATTAAAAGCTAAGTGTTAATGTGATTAGCTTCCGAGTATAGTATGGATAACTATCATCTCCCCCCAACCTAAGTCTTTCTTTAAGCTTAGCAAAATTAACCATCTCTTTATAGGCTAGGAACGCACCTCTTATTCACAATTCTTTTCACTTACTAAACTTAACCAATTCACCCATGTAACAAGCAGAGGATCGGTGACTCCCAACCAATAAAGGCTTAGGGCACCAGGCTTTAAAGGCTTTCGCCACCCCTTCGGACCATGCTCAGGTTTCAAGGCAAGCAAAGAAGTTTATTCTATTTTTTTTTTTTTTCAAAGACTCATTGGTCTTTATGAGGTGTCCCAACACTATTAAAGAGAGGTTAAAGGTGTCAAATTATGATTTCTCAAGCTTAGAGGGTGAGATAGTTTCACATCTTATAATCGGAATCTAATGTATGTGTGTGCGAATAGCTTAAGGTGGAAGAGATAAGTTTGCATGCAATGGGAGTTTCAATAATTCATCAACTTTTAGAAGAGCATAATACAAACTCTAAGACTCATGTAATCAAGTTGAAACTCGACTTCTCTCATTTAATTTTGAGAGTTAATCCTTAATATCTATGGAGTTTAAAGCAAAAATTTTAAAATTTAAACAAAAAGTAGCTAATTTAACTAAGTATGATAAAAATTTAAACTAATACTTTCTTCCTCATCTCTCCCCCCAACCGAGATGAACATTGTCCTCAATGTTTGAATCGAAAATAAGGAGGAAGGAACTGGTACCTAATGTGATGTGGACTTAGAGTTGAGAAGGTTGAACCACCTATTTCAAAATTCAAAAATTGAATGAGAGAGGAATTTATACTAAATATTTACAAAAATGATGAGTGGGCCCTACTTTGAGCAGTTGAGGACAAGGCTCAAAGGGTCCATGCCATGATGGTATACTGATATAAGTTGCAATGACATTTGAATGTAGCTTGCAGGGGTGTTAAAATTGGAGATTTTTGGCTAAAACAAGGGAATCTTAAAAATTCGCACAAGGGAAGAGTGGTGCGAAAATTTCGCACAAGGGGGGGTGTTATGCGAAAATTTCGCACAAGCACTATTCACCCGCCCAAATGCAAAATTGGATTCTTTCAAATGGTGATAACTTCTTCGTTTCAAATCCAAATCGCACACCGTTTGAAGCACTGGACTCCTGACTTCCTAAGCTTCAAAAAGAGATATGGTATGCATAATTTGAGCTCCAGAAAGTGCTCCAAAAACGTGTCCAACAGTAGCAAAATGAGGTGCGGCTGCAACATTCCCTTTCAGCTTTGCACAGTCGTCTTCAAACGGCCATAACTTCTTCGTTTTAACTCCAAATCGAGCACCGTTTGAAGCTATGGACTCCTGACTTCCCAAGCTTTGAAATGAGATATAGTACACATGAAATGAACTTCGGGAAGTGATCGAAATGTTCCCAACAGTTGCCGAAATGGGGTGGTGCGAATTGCTCTGTTTTGGCTTTTCTCCCCTGCTTCCCCTTGTTTTCACCATAACTTCGATTTTTGCAAGCATCATACCTGCATGAACACTTCAAAACTCATCTTAAAAACATATTAAAACTAAATTAAAACTAAGAATTCAAACTAAAACATGCATAAATTTAAAGAAAGCATAGAATTTAAATGAAGCTGATAGCATGTACCCCAAAAAGAAGATGAACTATTTGGCTCATCCTCACTCACACACCCAATTCATGCTGAATTCCCCCTGGATCCCAAACAAAATTGGCATCCTTCCCATTTGGCCCAAGGGAATTCGTTTCTCTTCTCTTCCCTGGAGAAGTGGATGCTTTAAAGGGTTCAAGTAACCCTTTGTCATCTTGAACCTTATGATTTTCAATGGAAGGTTGGTCCATAGAGTTGTCATAGCAATTCCCCACCAAAGTGTCGATCTTCAACACTTTCCTTGATCTTTTTGCATTAGTTCCTTGAAGGTTATGGTGGGGTTGAGGAGGAAACTTCCTTTTCCCCCTTGCTATGTCGAGATTGGTGAGCTTCTCAATGGAGTCTTGAACTTTTTCTATCCTTAGTGATAGATCATTATAAACCCCCTCCATTCTTACATTCATTGAACTCTCCAAATTATCAATCTTTTCATTAAGATGAGAGTTGATCTTTTGTTGCTCACCTACAAAGTCCTCTATGACTTTGCTTATCTTCAAAATGGCTTGCTCCAATGAAGATGTACTCATTGATGGTTGAGGTTGAGGTTGGGTTGTAAGGTTGGGATGGTTTATATACTCAAATGAAGTTGGCATGGCTTGTGGTTGTGCTTCAGTATGCACATTCCTCAATTCAAACTCTTCTATCCTTCTAGCCATAGATGCTAGCTTTGCCTTCATGCTCATGTCTTCATTCAAAGCATACTTACTACCCCATTGGCTTTGTTACACTTGCCTTTTCCCTAATTCAATCCAATCCCTCATGGATAGGTATGCAAATTCGTCCTTCTCATAATCATAACGAGAGCTTTGATCTTCATGTGGAATTTCCATTTCTAAAAAAATTGATATTCAACTAAGGCTCTTTTCTTCAACTTGTGCCAGGGTTCCCTCTTGGTCTCGAATCCAACAAGGAATGCACAAATTGAAATTAAAACAAAAATAAAAGAAAAGAGAGAAAAAAATTTTAACTAAATAAAAACTAAACTAAAAAAATTATAAAAAAACTCACCAAACTTGTGATGAAGATCACAAGTTACCCTTAATGATTGCTTCACTGTGCTTGTGGCACCTTCCCCGGCAGCGACGCCATTTGATGCGACTCATGGTAGCTTAGCTTTAAAGGCGTATCAACAAAATTTATACCTTGAATACTATTACTAAAGTAGCCAAGCTACTATAGCATAGTGGTTCTAGGATCGTTCACTAGGAAGGGTTTTCGCAAACACTAGTGATATTCAAATTAGGAAAATAGGTGATTTTCTTATGGATGTTAGCTTTAAAAGAAGATGTAAATGTTTTAGAAAGATTTAAACTAATCTAAGCTAACCTTAAAGACTAAAATGAAAGGGTGTAAAAACAAGTTTCTCAAAGATAGGATAGCTATGCTCTGGCTCTTATGCAAATTGGAAATCTCAGGATAGGCTCCTCGCGTTGGGGTTGCAACTATGGTGATGCTTGCTTCCCGAACCGGTATGGATTTAGCAAATCAAGTTTTAATCCTTTAAAATGACAAAACAGATGGTAGTGAATTTCATCAATGGTTATTCACCTTAGACTTCCTTTGAATGGCTCGTAAGAGATAACTAATGGTCTAAAGCCAAAAGCTTACCAAATATTGGCAACTCAAAGTCATTCTAGGTGATAAACTCACCTTTCAATGGCCATTGAAATTGGTTCTAACGGATTAATCCAAAACTTGGAATTGAAAACCTCACCTTCCAATAGCTCGCAGGAGATAACTAATGGATAGGAATCCAAAAGCTTATCAAGTATTGGCCGTTGGAATTTGTCCAAAGGAAATAAAAACCAAACTTTGCATTAATGAACCATTAATGAAAAACGTCTACCTTACCTTCCGGGTGCGAGAAATTTCCATGGGATTGCATCCAAGCCATCACATAACATCCATACTTTGAGAAACTAAAAGTTTTAGCCAATCATCCTCTGAGGAAAAGCCCTCAGAGGCTGTTTGGCTTCCAAGAAAATAAAATAGTAAAGAGAAAAGAGAGACGAGAGAGCTCTATATATCACTCTCAGTGTAAAACGTAACCTATGTTCTGTATTCTTCAAGAGGTGATTTCCACCCCTTATAAAGTCTTTACAAAAGCAAAAGCTTGTGATTGGTTAGTTACAAGGATAAGAAAGGAAATTACATCATAAAATACAAAGGAAAATATCTAAAGTGGAGTCGGCAAAGGCAGAGGAAAATTCGCAACACGCATGGGTTATGCGAATTTTGAAGGTGTTATGCGAATTTCGCATAACACTTTGTGGAATGCGAAATTTTCGCATAACCTGGAGCAGTTGGCTTCCGAAGGCCATATCTTCCTCATTTCAACTCCAAATCATGCACGGTTTGAAGCGTTGGATTCTTGACTTCCAGAGCTTTGAAATGGTATATACGATGTAAAAAATGTACTTCGGAAAATGCTCCAAAAGTGCGAAAGAAGACTGCAGCTGCTGTCCTCTGTTTTCCTCTTCTCCATTGTTCTTTCCTTGCATACTTTGAACGACTTTGGCAAAGGGCTATGAAGCTCCAAAGCTTGGTTCTTCATGAATTTGAGCTTCCAAAAGCTTTGCCATAACTTTTCCAAGTAGCTCCTCCATCATTTGGCATGCTTGAATTGATTCATAAGCTGATAAAAACATGTAAACTTGCCACAAAATGGTTAAAACCAATTACTAAGGACCTTAATGAATTAATTGGGTTAAATGAATATGATTACTACTCAAAGGTGCTTAAAACCATTATAATTAGGTCTACAAAATAGCACTTTTTGGTAGTAATCACATGAAGAACCAAAGCTTTGAAGTCCTTTGCCATAAGCAAATCCGGAATGCAATGAGGGGAAGTAAAGAGAAATCTGCCATGAAGCATTTTTTATGACAGTCATGTCAGCCACTTTTGGAGCACTTCCTGAAGTCCAATTTATGCATGCTATATGTCGTTTCAAATCTTAGGAATTCAGCAATCCAATGCTTCAAACGGTGCATAATTCGAAGCTGAAATGAAGGAGTTACAGCCGTTGTAAGCCGAACACCGCAAGCTGAAAGCCAACTTCGCAGTGCTGCGAAATCAGCCTTTTGCTGTGAAGTGATTTCGCAGCCCTTTTTGTGCGTCTGGGAAATCTCGCAGACCTCGTTTTCACCTGCAAAATGGTCGTTAGTGCTTCCCAATATTTGCGACCGACACTTTGAGATATTTTTCTTCAGATTTTTGTTGTCTAAATCCCCAAACTCTCCTTGTAAGCCACCAATTATAGGATTCCTTAACTATTAAGTTAGGAAAAAGGTAAATATCCATGTAATAATTATTATTGTAATTTTCATATAAATAGCTCTCGGGAGCCTGTTCTCGAGAGGAGGACGATGGCCCTTTTGTAAAAGTTTGAAAGAAAGTAAAATACAGAGCTTTGCTCTGCCTTACCTTCTCAATTTGATTGTATTTTTCATTTACTAGTTATGCACTCTCTGAGGAAGTTTCCCCAGAGAATAAGTAACTAAACCTTTAGTTCCTTGGAGCTAAGGTTGTCGGGAAAGGTTCCAAGTGCAAGAATTAGTAGCTTTGTGGTTTCAGCCATGAATGAAGAGAAAGTGTGATCCTTTAGTGTTTTCTATATTTTTAGTTAACTTAAAACGCCTTGGAGTCACCTAGGCCAACACTTGGTAAGGCAAATGATCTCTGTCCATGGAGATGCACTAGTTTACCCCTTGCGAGCCTCTAGGAGGTGACTTAAAGGTAGGATTTTCTAGAATTGCCAACACTTGGTAAGCTTTTGGACTCCAAGGAGACATCCATTAGTTAATCTCTTACGAGCTTGAGAAGGGAAGTCCAAGGTTAAAGATCACCTTGAATGGTAAATGCTAAGTGAGAGGCACGAACCATTGCAAGTTGCATCAGTGAGAGGGAATTAGAGCTGAAATCCAATTTAGGGATGCATCTGTACAACACCGGTTAGAGAATTGACTATATATTAATTCTCTAATGTGAGGAAATGAACCAACTGACCGGAGCTATGTTTTTGCATGAGGAACCTCCCCTGTGAACCTAAATCTCCAAGGAATGTTTTTCTTCATAAGTAATTTCTATTACTTGCTGTGCCGTTAGTTTAAATCTAAAACTTTTTCAACCCAAGTTTGTGTTTTATTTCTTAAGCTAACCTTGAAATGAAACAACACCAATTCATTTTGAATTGGTATCATTTGTAATTTGAAAACCCTTCCCAGTGAACGATCCTAGAGCCACTATGCTATAGTAACTTTTTCTTTGCTGCCCTAGTATATGGTGTAATAGGTTATAAATTTTGTTGATTACTCCCTCAATCAAGGAGCACCAACTGGACACGAATCAGTTGAGACACCAATTGGGCACGAATCTATCCACGAATAGCTAATACATGGATATCCTCCAGAAATATGTGCCAAAGTCCTCCTAAAGGCCAACACGTTTGATGATATTCTATATCGAAGCAGAGAAAGGTGGGCGAGCAAACGAAAAGTAGTACAACAAAAAGGGGTCATAAATAAGGAATGCTTATGTATGATGGTGAAAACATCACTGTACAACAAATAAAACCAACAATTAATTATTAATATAAATTAAAACAATAAATAAAAATTAATATATGAAGAATCTTACTCATGAAATGCTGGTGGATCCCTTAAAACATCAATAAGCAATATGAAATCATTAGTTTGATTCATGTCGAACCCATAGCGGTCGTTGAAAAAGTTGTGCAAAACACGTGCAATATTATTATGGATAAATTGAAGATTTAGTCTCATATTGTCATCACATGACCTTGTGATTTTCCCTTCACCGTTCACCACTGCTACATTATGCATACCAAATCCATCTTCCAGCTTCTTTGATGGTACCAAGTTTTGAATAGCTTCAAACATGTCACCAGATATGAAATATTAACTAAATAAAAATCATTAAAAAGTAAATAAAATATTTATTATAAAAATACCGTAGAATCGATATCAATTCCTGTTTAAGTCCATGTTCGATTACAAGTTGATGTTGTTGGATCCAATCTTGTAGGCTAATGTGGTGTTGAAAATCAATTATACGCTGTCCAGATTCTATATAACTATGATAGCCATCCAAAACACACTGTTTATCCAAAGTTTGTGCAATATCATAGGAACAAAATTCTCTATCATTTGGATGCACTGTTTTCAAAGTCGCCAACCTAAAGTAGTTTCCTTTTCCTTCTACTTCATATATATTGCTTTTAATATGTATGACATTATAGTATTTGATAGTGCTACGAACGTTAAACCTATTATTAATATCAATCAATCGTAAAAAAATATAGTAATTTTTTCACAATTTATCCACTGACCACTGAGACTCTCAAAGTGTTAGAAAAGTTAATAAAGAAGTAAAAAAATTGGCATAAGTATGTTGTGTGCAACACTTACTATTAGTCAAATTTATGTGAAATGCTATTAGGATATAGAATACCATTCCAAGAAAACCTGGCCAAAGAAGGTTTAACTCTTCGTCTAACACTTGACCATTTCCCTACATTACAAAAACACATATATCTTTTAGATTTATAAAATAAAATTGTTTATATATAAAATAGAAATAAATTAAACTTGCCACGACATCATGAGATACAAGATTTCTCATGATGAAAAAAAATTACCAGGGGTAATTTGAATAATGAGAACTTAGCCATGCTAAAACCCTATTCAATTCTCGGCTATAATTTGGTTTATTATTATTTTTAACCCATTGGGTCCATGAGGAGCTAATACATGGATATATTGCATAAATATGTGCCAAAGTCCTCCTAAAGGTCAACATGTTTGATGATATGCTATATTGAAGCGGAGATAGGTGGGCGAGTAAACGAAAAGCAGTCGATAAGAAGGGGTCATAAATAAGGGATACTTATGTATAGCTGTGAAAGCATAACTATAATTAATATAAATTAAAACAATAAATAAAAATTAATATATGAATAATCTTACTCATGAAATTTTGATCGATCCCTTAAAACATCAATAAGCAATCTGAAATCTTTAATTTGATTCAAAAAGTCGTGCAAGACTCGTGCAATATTATTATGGATAAACTGAAGATCTAGTCCCATATTCTCATCACATGACCTTGTGATTTTCTCTCTACCGTTCACCATTGCTACATTACCCATACCAAATCCATCTTCCAGCTTCTTTGATGATACCAAGTATTGAATAGCTTCAAACATGTCACCGGTTAGGAAATATTAGCTAAATAAAAATATATAAAATAAAAAAACATTAAAAATTAAATAAAATATTAATTACAAAAATATTGTAGAATTGATATAAATTCTTTCTTAAGTCTATGTCTGATTAAAAGTTTCTGTTGTCGTATCCAATCTTATAGATTGATGTGGAGTTAAAAAACAATTATAGGTTGTCCAAATTTTATAAACTATGATAGCAAGCCAACACATACTGCTTATCCAAAGTTCCCACAATATCATAAGAACGAAACTCTCTGTCGTTTAGATGCACTATTTTCAAAGTCACCAACCCGAAATAGTTTCCTTTTGCTTCTGCTTCATATATATTGTCTTTAATAAGTTTGACATTATAGTAGCTGATAGTGCTACAAACGCTAAACCTATCATTAATATCAATCATTCGTAAAAAAATATATACTAATTTTTGTCACAATCTATCCATTGCACATTGAGACTCTCAAGGTGTTAGAAAAGTTAATAAAAAAATGGCATAAGTATGCTGAATGCGACACTTTCTATTGATCAAATTTATGTGAAATGATAGTACCATATGGAATACCATCCCAAAAAAAACAAGCAAAAGAAGGTTTAACTCTTCGTCTAAAACTTGACCATTTCCCTACATTACATAAAGACATATATCTTTTAGATTTATAAATAAAAAAATGTATAAATAAAACAAAAATAAATTAAACTTGCCACGACATCATCAGCGACAAGATTTCCTATGAAAACAAAAAATGACCAAGGGTAATTTGAATAATGAGAACTTGGCCATGCCAAAACCTTTTCAAATTCTTGGCTATAATATGGTCTATTGTTATTTTTAACCTATTGGGTCAATGAAAAACTAATACATGGATATCCTACATAAATATTTGTTAAAGTCCTCCTAAAGGCTAATATGTTTGATGATCTGCTATATTGAAGTAGAGATACCTAGGCGAGAAAACGAAAAGTAGTACGACAAGAAGGGGTCATAAATAAGGGATGCTTACGTATGGTCGTGAAAACATCATTGTTCAACAAATAAAACCAATAAGTAATAATCAATATAAATAAAAATAATAAATAAAAATTTATATATGAATAATCTTACTCACGAAATGCTCGTGGATCCCTTAAAACATCAATAAGCAATCTGATATCATTAGTTTGATTCATTTCGAGCCCATAGCAGTCGTTCAAAAAGTCGTGCAAGGCACGTGCAATATTATTATGGATAAACATAAGATCTAGTCTCATATTGTCATCACTTGACCTTATTATTTTCCCTCTACCATTCACCACTGCTACATTATCCATACAAAATCATTTTTCTAGCTTCTTTGATCATACCAAGTATTGAATAGTTTCAAACATGTCATCCGATAGGAAATATTAAATAAATAAAAATATATAAAATAAAAAACATTAAAAGTAAATAAAATGTTTATTACCAAAATATCGTAGAATTGATATCAATTCTTGATTAAGGTTTATGCTCGATTACAAGTTGGTGTTGTTGGATCCAATCATGTAGGCTAATGTGGTGCTCAAAAACAATTATAAGATGTCCAGATTCTACATAACTATGATAGCCATCGAAAACGTACTGCTTATCCAAAGTTTCTGCAATATCATAGGAACAAAATTCTCTATCATTTGGATGCACTATTTTCAAAGTCACCAACCTAAAGTAGTTTCCTTTTCCATCTACTTCATATATATTGTCTTTAATATGTACGACATTATAGTATTTTGTAGTGCTACACACGTTAAACCTGTCATTACTACCAATCATTCATAAAAAAAATATAGTATTTTTTTCACAATCTATCCACAACACATTGAGACTCTCAAAGTGTTAGAAAAGTTAATAAAAAAAATTGGCATAAGTATGATGTATGCAACACTTACTATTAATCAAATTTATGTTAAATGCAAGTAGCATAAGGAATATCATCCCAAGAAAACCAGGCCAAAGGGGTCATAAATAAGGGATGTTGTGGACCCCGCATTTCAGCTTAATGTGTTTCCCACTCAATGGCGAGCTCGATTTTTATTTGAAAAAAATTGATTTTATTTATTATTTGAAAAATGACTTGGAGTCACCACTTATTTTTGTTTTATTCTTAAAGGGTAAACAAAATAAGAAAGAAAAACCCTAAGTGTGACTCCTTGTTTTGGAAAAGGTGGTCTGTGAAAAACCGGATCGGGTTCGGGGGTCAGGTTACTTATCGGGAAGGTACAGTAAAGACTGTAGCACCCCTCTAAGTCCCTAGAGACGGGTCTCTACTAATAAAATGAAGCAATCGTGGCATCTAATAAAGAAATCAATGAATACCCGAATTGATCATGCACATATGGGAATCAATATATGTATATAGAGTGACCAGAGTGAGAATGGGTGTGTACCTGACCAACGAGCCACCATGCGCTATCAAGAGAGGAGGTTAGTGCATAATAACAATCACGAGATATGTCATAGAGCATAATAAAATCCATCATTCATGGCAATTAAATCAATCAATCGATTAATCACATATGTGGGGCCCCCACCAAAGCCCGTTTATTTTTGCATGAATCAATCCCGTAAATTCCATCACTTGGAATTACAGAATTTAAATTCATATTTATTTTAAAACATTTTAAAATCATGAAAAATTCGAAAGTGGTTTGCCGAAAAGAAAATGGCTGCCAAATTTTATTGAAAATGAGACTCTTGGGTGATCCTAAAAATTCTAAGGATGAAAGATGAGAAAATTGGGATTGTTAGAAAATCAAATTTGAGAAGATATTTACAAAAAATGGGATTTGAGAAATCATTTTCAAAATCAAAGGTGATGAAACGGTTAGTGGCATGTGGCCCAAAGGTGACCATGCATGCCATGCAAGAGTGGGTCCCAGGGTGGAATGAGTAGGCCATGGAAAGTTTATGATGAGATATCGGGTTCTGGGTACTGTGGGGCAACCGTGCACGGAGAATCACAACGCGTGGGACTCAGGGTGGAAAAATCAGGATGATTACATTACGACATGGATGATTGCATGGTAATATGGATAACTGCAGCTGCCATGAAGGGCTCAGCTATCAAGTACAGCTTTTCTGTGGTGCCAATCTCCTACTCACGCTGGAAGGAGCATCTTTACTTGTAGTTGGAAGTATGACAGAAGTAACATGGCCAACATGTGGAAGCTTGGAGTTGCTCCTTTTTCTCGACTTAGCAAACTCTCTCATCTGATGTGAAATTACCATTGAATTCACAGTCCTCTCAAATACTTCACAGGACTACCATCTTCTGTCACTTCATTAGGGACATTCATTTTCATGTCTTTGACTTTGGTTTGGAGACCCTGTAACTTCACTAGAAGATGGACTTGAAGACGCTGATTCCGAGTCGTCACCCTTTGGCATTTCGTTCTAGCGTTTGAAGCGTCATCGCGGGTGACGTTTCATTCAATTAGTGCAAGGGTGGACCTTCAGAAATACTCCGTATATAAACACGTCCGTCAATGCTTGCACTAGCAAGAAGATGAACGTCCTATGAAGAGAACAGTGTGTTCGATATAGAAGGAATACGCGGCTGTGAGTGGCCAGAGCTGCATGCACATAGGATAACATTTGTGCCGAGGAGGTTGAAGCTGCAAGCTTTGCTGCCATAGCAGCAGCTGCAGATTTCCGTGGATCTTCTTCAAAGCAGGAAGAAGACTTACCAGTGAAAGATTCCTCCCTTATGTACATTACCAGAACTAATTGTTCCTTGTCTCGACCAGTGGCTGGAGTGAAAGTGGAAGGTGCCTCAGCATGAGCATTAACATCCGTCTGCTCTGCTGTTATATGCCCTCTGTTGCAGTTCAGCAATTGTTGCCGAATGCTGCTTATATGTGCTGATTATGACTTGGCAATGTTTCCAACCCCGCTTCAATGACAGCCAGTTAATACCTCTTCATCATTCGAGTGAATGAGCAGTTCAAATGCTGGATGAGCAGGCTTTGTCTGAATCAACAGGAGGTTGTGGCTTGCCCCTAGTGCAGGAAAGAGGTTTAATGGACACAGGTGACATTGTAGAAAGAGAGAGCGGGCATGAAGAAGGGTATAGAGGTGGAAATGGATTTAATGGTATGGTGACAGATTTATATATTCTGAAAAGGGTTAGAAGTGAGGGTGATTCGTTGATGATGGGCATGAAAGAATTATGTGATAAGATGTCGGGATCACATGATGCTCCAGTATCCTCATCATCTTCTAGGGTTGGAAGATACAAATATAGCTTCAAAAAAAGGTATGCAAGAAGCTTTTGTGAGGCAATCAGAAACATCCTTGACCGGAATCTTCATTGTTCTGAATTGAGGAGATGAGAGCAGGGATCTAATCTTCTCAGAGCATCTGAGTATGAGACTTGAAACATCTAGCCAACTCCATGAATCACTCACGGTTATCTTCTCAGTAAACCAACCATACTTCATTTCAGGAATGTCTATTGGACTGCTACATACTGCAACAATATTATCCCCATCCAATATAAGAACATTCCATGAAAATCTTGAACCATACAGCCCAGGGAAGTAGTTACCCTCAGCACACATCGCAATAGGAACCACAGAACAAGGATGAAGCATCCACGGATGATTTCGAGGTGTCATTGACAAGGCTGAAGTTGCTGAATTACTTGAACTTTGACCCATTCTTTTATTCAGTATCATCTTAACTTTGAGAGCGCGCATCTTTGTAGGACTTCACAGCTGGGTTTGGATCCACTCTCATGACCCATTCAATTAAGAACAGAGGAAAACGTGAAATGATCATTTACAAAAACAAAGTATAAAGATAGAAAATCAATGAGTGAAGCCCTATTTCATTTTTCTATCCATGGGCTTGCAAGAGGGTTGACTGTTGAGAGACTACGGGTTCATATAAAAACAGGGGGATTAAATTCTGAAATATCTCACAATGAAGCTAAAAACAAATTCAAGTTACTCTTCAGCAAAGCTAAAAAGAAGAGAAAGATAAAACAATGACAACAAACCCACAATCATACCAGAGATTAGTGAAAACTAAACATTCAATCTGATGCTCGTACCCAAGACAAACAATAATCCAGAAACAAAATGGAGAAGAGTATGAAAAGGGTTCATACCTGAACTCCTTAAGTGAAAAACAGTCTAACTCCTTCTCTTGCAGTCATGAAAAATACCCTCAAGAAGATGAACCTCCTCTATTTTTTACTTTCTAGAAAATATCTTCCTCCCCTCCTTCTGATGAAAAACAACTCTCCAATGGCAGCCTCACAAAACTCCTCCTCCCTTGCTAATTCAAACTTCCTTCCCCGATCCCAAACATCCCCCAGGTCGTGAAAAACTCACTCTCAGAAATATGGAAAACCCCCTCCCTCTGGAAACTTCCTACCCAAGCTCCCTCTAAGACATATCTCCTCCAGCAATCCTTGACAAAAAATCCCTAACCGCCTACTCCCAGACCAGCCTCACCTCCACTACCCTGCAGCTGCCAGCCTCCACCACCTTGCAGCTGGCAGAAAAAAAGGTATTCTCCAATAGCCAGACCCCCTCTCCTCACTCCTCAGCTGCCTTTTTTCTTTCCCCTCAAATAACAGCCAAAATGATTGTTTTTTTATTCCCCTTGACACATGTCGACCCCATATTAGCCTTCAAAAGCACTACTCTGATTCCATGATGGCCAATCAGGGATTGACACGTAGATGCTTAGGAGTGCGACACTTGGCCAAACAATGTTGCAGCAAAACAAGCCCCACATGGGGGTCTACAGATGCTTATGTATGGTCATGAAAACATCACTATACAACAAATGAAACCAACAATTAATAATTAATATAAATTAAAACAATAAATAAAAATTAATATATGAATAATCTTACTCATGAAATGCTCATGGATCCCTTAAAAAAATCATTAAGCAATCTGAAATCATTAGTTTAATTCATTTCGAGCTCATAGTAGTTGTTGAAATAGCCATGCAAAATACGTGCAATATTATTATGGAAAAACTGAAGATCGAGTCCCATATTGTCATCACATAATCTTGTGATTTTCCCTCTACCCTTCACCACTACTACATTATCCATACAAAATCGATCTTCTAACTTCTTTGATCATACCAAGTATTGAATAGTTTCAAACATGTCACCCGATAGGAAATATTAACTAAATAAAAATATATAAAATAAAATAAAAAACATTAAAAGTAAGTAAAATGTTTATTACCAAAATACCGTAAAATTGATATCAATTCTTGATTAAGGTTTATGTTCGATTACAAGTTGGTCTTGTTGGATCCAATCATGTAGGCTAATGTGGTGCTCAAAAACAATTATAAGATGTCCAGATTCTACAAAACTATGATAGCCATCGAAAACGTACTGCTTATCCAAAGTTTCTGCAATATCATAGGAAAAAAATTCTATATCATTTGGATGCACTGTTTTCAAACTCACCAACCTAAAGTAGTTTCCTTTTCCATCTACTTCATATATATTGTCTTTAATATGTACGACATTATAGTATTTGGTAGCACTACAGACGTTAATCCTGTCATTACTACCAATCATTCGTAAAAAAAATATAGTATTTTTTTCACAATCTATCCACAACACATTGAGACTCTCAAAGTGTTAGAAAAGTTAATAAAAAAAAAAATTGGCATAAGGATGATGTATGCAACACTTACTATTCATCAAATTTATGTGAAATGCTAATAGCATATGGAATATCATCCCAAGAAAACCAAGCCAAAGGGGTCATAAATAAGGGATGCTTATGTATGGTCATGAAAACATCACTATACAACAAATGAAACCAACAAATAATAATTAATATACATTAAAACAATAAATAAAAATTAATATATGAATAATCTTACTCATGAACTGCTCATGGATCCCTTAAAAAATCATTAAGCAATCTGAAATCATTAGTTTAATTCATTTCGAGCTCATAGTAGTTGTTCAAATAGCCGTGCAAAATACGTGCAATATTATTATGGAAAAACTGAAGATCGAGTCCCATATTGTCATCACATAATCTTGTGATTTTCCCTCTACCCTTCACCACTACTACATTATCCATACAAAATTGAGCTTCTAACTTCTTTGATCATACCAAGTATTGAATAGTTTCAAACATGTCACCCGATAGGAAATATTAACTAAATAAAAATATATAAAATAAAATAAAAAACATTAAAAGTAAGTAAAATGTTTATTGCCAAAATACCGTAAAATTGATATCAATTCTTGATTAAGGTTTATGTTCGATTACAAGTTGGTCTTACTGGATCCAATCATGTAGGCTAATGTGGTGCTCAAAAACAATTATAAGATGTCCATATCCTACATAACTATGATAGCCATCGAAAACGTACTGCTTATCCAAAGTTTCTGCAATATCATAGGAAAAAAATTCTATATCATTTGGATGCACTATTTCAAACTCACCAACCTAAAGTAGTTTCCTTTTCCATCTACTTCATATATATTGTCTTTAATATGTACGACATTATAGTATTTGGTAGCACTACAGACGTTAAACCTGTCATTACTACCAATCATTCGTAAAAAAAATATACTATTTTTTTCACAATCTATCCACTACACATTGAGACTCTCAAAGTGTTAGAAAAGTTAATAAAAAAAAATTGGCATAAGGATGATGTATGCAACACTTACTATTAATCAAATTTATGTGAAATGCTAATAGCATATGGAATATCATCCAAAGAAAACGAAGCCAAAGGGGTCATAAATAAGGGATGCTTATGTATGGTCATGAAAACATCACTATACAACAAATGAAACCAACAAATAATAATTAATATAAATTAAAACAATAAATAAAAATTAATATATGAATAATCTTACTCATGAACTGCTCATGGATCCCTTAAAAAATCATTAAGCAATCTGAAATCATTAGTTTGATTCATTTCGAGCTCATAGTAGTTGTTCAAATAGTCGTGCAAGATACGTGCAATATTATTATGGATAAACTAAAGATCGAGTCCCATATTGTCATCACATAATCCTGTGATTTTCCCTCTACCGTTCACCACTGCTACATTCTCCATACAAAATCCATCTTCTAACTTCTTTGATCATACCAAGTATTGAATAGTTTCAAACATGTCACCCAATAAGAAATATTAACTAAATACAAATCTATAAAATAAAAAAACATTAAAAGTAAATAAAATGTTTATTACAAAAATGCTGTAGAATTGATATGAATTCTTGATTAAGTTTATGTTCGATTACAAGTTGGTGTTGTTGGATCCAATCATGTAGGCTAATGTCGTGCTCAAACCCAATTATAAGATGTCCAAATTCTACATTACTACGATAGTCATCGACAACGTACTGCTTATCCAAAGTTTCTGCCATATCATAGGAACAAAATCTTATATCATTTGGATGCACTGTTTTCAAAGACACCAACCTAAAGTAGTTTCCTTTTCCATCTACTTCATATATATTGTCTTTTATATGTATGACATTATACTATTTGGTAGTGCTACAGACGTTAAACCTGTCATTACTACCAATCATTCGTAAAAAAAAGATAGTATTTTTTTCACAATCTATCCACAACACATTGAGACTCTCAAATTGTTAGAAAAGTTAATAAAAAAAATTTGGCATAAGGACGACGTATGCAACAGTTACTATTAATCAAATTTATGTGAAATGCTAGTAGCATATGGAATATCATCTTAAGAAAACTAGGCCAAAGGGGTCATAAATAACGGATTCTTATGTATGGTCATGAAAACATCACTGTACAACAAATGAAACCAACAATTAATAATTAATATAAATTAAAACAATAAATAAAATTAATATATTAATAATCTTACTCATGAAATGCTCATGGATCCCTTAAAAAATCATCAAGCAATCTGAAATCGTTAGTTTGACTCATTTCGAGCTCATAGTAGTTGTTCAAATAGTCGTGCAAAATACGTGCAATATTATTATGGATAAACTGAAGATCGAGTCCCATATTGTCATCACATAATCTTGTGATTTTCCCTCTACCGTTCACCACTACTACATTATCCATACAAAATCGATCTTCTAACTTCTTTGCTCGTACCAAGTATTGAATAGTTTCAAACATGTCACCCGATAAGAAATATTAACTAAATACAAATCTATAAAATAAAAAAACATTAAAAGTAAATAAAATGTTTATTACAAAAATACTGTAGAATTGATATCAATTCTTGATTAAGTTTATGTTCGATTACAAGTTGGTGATGTTGGATCCAATCATGTAGGCTAATGTGGTGCTCAAAAACAATTATGCGGTGTCGAAATTCTACATAACTATGATAGCCAACGAAAACGTACTGCTTCTCCAATGTTTCTGCAATATCATAGGAACAAAATTCTATATCATTTGGATGCACTATTTTCAAAGACACCAACCTAAAGTAGTTTCCTTTTCCATCTACTTCATATATATTGTCTTTAATATGTACGACATTATAGTATTTGGTAGCACTACAGACGTGAAACCTGTTATTACTACCAATCATTCGTAAAAAAAAATATAGTATTTTTTTCACAATCTATCCATAACACATTGAGACTCTCAAAGTGTTAGAAAAGTTAATAAAAAAAATTGCCATAAGTATGATGTATGCAACAGTTACTATTAATCAAATTTATGTGAAATGCTAATAGCATATGGAATATCATCCCAGGAAAACCAGGACAAAGGGGTCATAAATAAGGGATGCTTATGTATGGTCATGAAAACATCACTGTACAACAAATGAAAGCAACAATTAATAATTAATATAAATTAAAACAATAAATAAAAATTAATATATGAATAATCTTACTCATGAAATGCTCATGGATCCCTTAAAACATCACTAAGCAATCTGAAATCATTAGTTTGATTCATTTCGAGCCCATAGTAGTTGTTCAAATAGTCGTGCAAGATATGTGCAATATTATTATGGATAAACTGAAGATCGAGTCCCATATTGTCATCACATAATCCTGTGATTTTCCCTCTACCGTTAACCACTGCTACATTATCCATACAAAATCCATCTTCTAACTTCTTTGATCATACCAAGTATTGAATACTTTCAAACATGTCACCCGATAAGAAATATTAGCTAAATACAAATCTATAAAATAAAAAAACTTTAAAAGTAAATAATATGTTTATTACTAAAATACTATAGAATTGATATCAATACTTCATTAAGTTTTTGTTCGATTACAAGTTGGTGTTGTTGGATCCAATCATGTAGGCTAATGTTGTGCTCCAAAACAATTATACGCTATCCAAATTCTATATAACTATGATAGCTAGCCAACAGATACTGCTTATCCAAAGTTTCTGCAATATCATAGGAAAAAAATTCTATATCATTTGGATGCACTGTTTTCAAACTCACCAACCTAAAGTAGTTTCCTTTTCCATCTACTTCAAATATATTGTCTTTAATATGTACGACATTATAGTATTTGGTTGCACTACAGACGTTAAACCTGTCATTACTACCAATCATTCGTAAAAAAAAATATAGTATTTTTTTCACAATCTATCCACAACACATTGAGACTCTCAAAGTGTTAGAGAAGTTAATAAAAAAAAATTGGCATAAGGATGATGTATGCAACACTTACTATTAATCAAATTTATGTGAAATGCTAATAGAATATGGAATATCATCCCAAGAAAACCAGGCCAAAGGGGTCATAAATAAGGGATGCTTATGTATGGTCATGAAAACATCACTGTACAACAAATGAAAGCAACAATTAATAATTAATATAAATTAAAACAATAAATAAAAATTAATATATGAATAATCTTACTCATGAAATGCTCATGGATCCCGTAAAACATCACTAAGCAATCTGAAATCATTAGTTTGATTCATTTCGAGCCCATAGTAGTTGTTCAAATAGTCGTGCAAGATATGTGCAACATTATTATGGATAAACTGAAGATCGAGTCCCATATTGTCATCACATAATCCCGTGATTTTCCCTCTACCGTTAACCACTGCTACATTATCCATACAAAATCCATCTTCTAACTTCTTTGATCATACCAAGTATTGAATACTTTCAAACATGTCACCCGATAAGAAATATTAGCTAAATACAAATCTATAAAATAAAAAAACATTAAAAGTAAATAATATGTTTATTACTAAAATACTGTAGAATTGATATCAATACTTCATTAAGTTTTTGTTCGATTACAAGTTGGTGTTGTTGGATCCAATCATGTAGGCTAATGTTGTGCTCCAAAACAATTATACGCTGTCCAAATTCTACATAACTATGATAGCTAGCCAACAGATACTGCTTATCCAAAGTTTCTGCAATATCATAGGAATAAAATTCTATATCATTTGGATGTACTGTTTTCAAACTCACCAACCTAAAGTAGTTTCCTTTTCCATCTACTTCAAATATATTGTCTTTAATATGTACGACATTATAGTATTTGGTTGCACTACAGACGTTAAACCTGTCATTACTACCAATCATTCGTAAAAAAAAATATAGTATTTTTTTCACAATCTATCCACAACACATTGAGACTCTCAAAGTGTTATAGAAGTTAATAAAAAAAAATTAGCATAAGGATGATGTATGCAACACTTACTATTAATCAAATTTATGTGAAATGCTAATAGAATATGGAATATCATCCCAAGAAAACCAGGCCAAAGGGGTCATAAATAAGGGATGCTTATGTATGGTCATGAAAACATCACTGTACAACAAATGAAAGCAACAATTAATAATTAATATAAATTAAAACAATAAATCAAAATTAATATATGAATAATCTTACTCATGAAATGCTCATGGATCCCTTAAAACATCATTAAGCAATCTGAAATCATTAGTTTGTTTCATTTCGAGCTCATAGTAGTTGTTCAAATAGTCGTGCAAGATACGTGCAATATTATTATGGATAAACTGAAGATCGAGTCCCATAATGTCATCACATAATCCTTTGATTTTCCCTCTACTGTTCACCACTGCTACATTATCCATACAAAATCCATCTTCTAACTTCTTTCATCATACCAAGTATTGAATAGTTTCAAACATGTCATCCGATAAGAAATATTAACTAAATACAAATCTATAAAATAAAAAAACATTAAAAGTAAATAAAATGTTTATTACAAAAATACTGTAGAATTGATATCAATTATTGATTAAGTTTATGTTTGATTACAAGTTGGTGTTGTTGGATCCAATCATGTAGGCTAATGTGGTGCTCAAAAACAATTATACGGTGTCGAAATTCTACATATTTATGATAGGCAACGAAAATGTACTGGTTATCCAATGTTTCTACAATATCATAGGAACAAAATTCTATATCATTTGGATGCACTGTTTTCAAAGACACCAACCTAAAGTAGTTTCCTTTTCCATCTACTTCATATATATTGTCTTTAATATTTACGACATTATACTATTTGGTAGTGCTATAGACATTAAACCTGTCATTACTACCAATCATTCGTAAAAAAAAATATAGTATTTTTTTCACAATATATCCACAACACATTGAGACTCTCAAAGTGTTAGAAAAGTTAATACAAAAATTGGCATAAGGATGATGTATGCAACACTTACTATTAATCAAATTTATGTGAAATGCTAGTAGCATATGGAATATCATCCCAAGAAAATATGGCCAAAGGGGTCATAAATAAGGGATGCTTATGTATGGTCATGAAAACATCACTATACAACAAATGAAACCAACAATTAATGATTAATATAAATTAAAAAATTAAATAAAAATTAATATATGAATAATCTTACTCATGAAATGCTTGTGGATCCCTTAAAACATCAATGTGTTAGAAAAGGTAATAAAAAAGATTAAAAAATGGCATAAGTATGTTGTATGTAACACTTAATGTTAATAAAATTTATGTGAAATGCTAATAACTTATAGAATACCATCCAAAGAAAACCAGGCCAAAGAAGGTTAAACTCTTCATCTAAAACTTGAGCATTTCCCTACATTACATTAACGCATACATCTTTTAGATTTCTAAAACATAATGTATAAATAAAACAGAAATAAATTAAACTTGGCACGACATCATGAGCTACAAGATTCCACTTAAAAAAAAAATGACCAAGGGTAATTTGAATAATGAGAACTTGGCCATTCCAAAACCCTTTTCCATTCTTGGCTGTAATTTGGCCTATTATTATTTTTCACCCATTGGGTCTATGAAGAGAAAATACATGGATATCCTGTAGAAATATGTGCCAAAGTCCTCCTAAATCAACACGTTTGATGATCTGCAATATTGAAGCAAAGATACGTGGGCGAGCAAATGAAAAGTAGTACGACAAGAAGGGGTCATTATAGTAGCTTTAATATGTTTGACATTATAGTAGTTGATAGTGCTACAAACATTAAACTTGTCATTAATATCAATAATTCATGAAAAAATATGTTGTAATTTTTTTCAGAATCTATCCACTCCACATTGAGACTCTCAATGTGTTAGAAAAGTTAATAAAAAAAATTAAAAAATGGCATAAGTATGCTGTATGTAACACTTAATGTTAATAAAATTTATGTGAAATGCTAATAACTTATATAATACCATCCAAAGAAAACCAGGCCAAAGAAGGTTAAACTCTTCATCTAAAACTTGAGCATTTCCCTACATTACATTAACGCATACATCTTGTAGATTTCTAAAAAAAAAACATAATGTATAAATAAAACAGAAATAAATTAAACTTGCCATGACATCATGAGCTACAAGATTCCACATGAAGAAAAAAAATGACCAAGGGTAATTTGAATAATGAGAACTTGGCCATTCCAAAACCCTTTTTCATTCTTGGCTATAATTTGGCCTATTATTATTTTTCACCCATTGGGTCTATGAAGAGAAAATACATGGATATCCTACATAAATATTTGTTAAAATCCTCCTAAAGGCTAACATGTTTGATGATCTACTATATTGAAGTAGAGATACGTGGGCGAGCAAACGAAAAGTAGTACGACAAGAAGGGGTCATAAATAAGGGATGCTTATGTATGGTCGTGAAAACATCATTGTACAACAAATAAAACCAATAAGTAATAATCAATATAAATAAAAATAATAAATAAAAATTAATATATGAATAATCTTACTCATGAAATGCTTGTGGATCCCTTAAAACATCAATATGCAATATGAAATTATTAGTTTGATTTATTTCGAGCCAATAGCAATTGTTCAAAATGTCGTGTAACACACGTGCAATATTATTTTGGATAAACCAAAGATCTAGTCCCTTATTGTCATCACATAATCATGTAATTTTCCCTCTACCGTTCACCTCAGCTACATTATCCGTACCAAATCCATCTTCCAGCTTCTTTGATGAAACCAACTATTGAATAACTTCAAACATGTCACCGAATAGTTAATATTAACTAAATAAAAATATATAAAATAAAAAAAATTAAAAAGTAAATAAAATATGTATTTGAAAAATACCGTAGAATTGATATCAATTATTGGTTAAATCTATGTCAAATTACAAGTTGGTGTTATCCTATCCAGATTTTACAAAACTATGATTGCCAGCTAACACATACTGCTTATCTAAAGTTCTAGCAATATCATAGGAATGAAATTCCCAGTTATTTGGATACATCGTTTTCAAAGTCACCAACCTAAAATAGTTTCCTTTTGCTTCTACTTCATATATATTGTCTTTAATATGTTTGACATTATAGCAGCTGATAGTGCTACGAATGTTAAACTTGTCATTAATATATATAATTCGTAAAAAAATATATAGTAATTTTTTTCCCAATCTATCCACTGCAGATTGAGACTCTCAATGTGTTGGAAAAGTTAATAAAAAAATAAAAAAATGGCATAAGTATGTTGTATGTAACACATACTTTTAATCAAATTTATGTGAAATGCTATAAGCATATCGAATACCATCCCAAGAAAACCTAGCCAAAGAAGGTTTAACTCTTCCTCTAATACTTGAGCATTTCCCTACACTACATTAACACATACATCTTTTAGATTTATATATAAAAAAAAATAATGCATAAATAAATCAGAAATAAAGTAAAATTGCCATGACATCATGAGCTACAAGATTCCCCATGAAGAAAAAAAATGACCATGGGTAATTTGAATAATGAGAACTTGGCCATGCCAAAACCCTTTTCAATTCTTGGCTATAATTTGGTCTATTACTATTTTTCACCCATTGGGTCCATGAAAAACTAATACATGGATATCCTGCAGAAATATGTGCCAAAGTCCACCTAAAGGCCAATACATTTCTTGGTATGCTATATTGAAGAAGAGATACGTGGGCTAGCAAACGAAAAGTACTACTACAAGAAGGGGTCATAAATAAGGGATGCTTATGTATGGTCGTGAAAACATCAGTGTACAAAAAAAAAAAAAACCAACAATTAATAATTAATATAAATTGAAGCAATAAATAAAAATTAACATATGAATAATCTTACTCAGGAAATGCTCGTGGATCCCTTAAAACATCAATAAGCAATCTGAAATCATTAGTTTGATTCATTTCAAGCCTATAGGAGCAATATTATTTTGGATAAACTGAAGATCTAGTTTCATATTATCATCACATGATCTTGAGATTTTCCCTGTACTGTTCACCACTTCTACATTATCCATACAAAATCCATCTTCTAGTTTCTTTTATGATACCAAGTATTGAATAGCTTCAAACATGTCACCGGATAGTAAATATTAACTAAATAAAAATATATAAAATAAAAAAACATTAAAAAGTAAATAAAATATGTATTACAAAAAAACCATAGAATTAATATCAATTCTTGGTTAAGTCTATGTCCGATAAGAAGTTGTTGTTGTTGGATCCAATCTTGTAGGCTGATGTGGTGTTCAAAAACAATTATACGCTGTCCAAATTCTACGTAACTATGATAGCCATCCAAAACATACTGCTTATCCAAAGATCCCGCAATATCATAGGAATGAAATTCTCTGTTATTTAGATGCATTGTTTTCAAAGTCACCAACCTAAAGTAGTTTCCTTTTCCTTCGGCTTCATATATATTGTCTTTAATATGTATAACATTATAATATTTGATAGTGCTACGAACATTAAACCTTTCATTAATATCAGTCAGTCGTAAAAAAAATATAGTAATTATTTTCACAATCTATCCACTGACCATTGAGACTCTCAAAGTGTAAGAAAAGTTAATAAAGAAATAATCAAATTGGCATAAGTATGTTGTGTTCAACACTTACTATTAATCAAATTTATGTGAAATGCCAGTAGGATATAGAATACCATTCCAAGAAAACCAGGCAAAAGAAGGTTTAACTTTTCGTCTAATACTTGAGCATTTCCTTACATTACATAAAACAAAATGGTGTATAAATAAAATAGAAATAAATTAAACTTGCCATGGGAACCATTAGATACAAGATTTCTCATGACCACAAAAAAAGACCAAGGGTAATTTTAATCATGAGAACTTAGCCACGCCAAATACCTATTCAATTCTTGGCTATTATTTGGTCTATTATTATTATTAACCCATTGGGTCCATGAAGAGCTAATACATGAATATCCTATAGAAATATGTGCCAAAGTCCTCCTAAAGGTCAACACGTTTGATGATATGCTATATTGAAGTAGAGATACGTGGGCGAGCAAACAAAAAGCAGTACGACCAGAAGGGGTCGTAAATAAGGGATAGTTATGTATGGTCGTGAAAATATAACTATACAACAAATGAAACAATCAATTAAAAATTAATATAAATTAAAACAATAAATAAAAATTAATATATGAATAATCTTACTTATGAAATACTTGTGGGTCCCTTAAAACATCAATAAGCAATTTGAAATAATTAGTTTGATTCATTTCGAGCCCATAGCAGTTGTTCATAATGTCGTGTACCACACGTGAAATATTATTATGGATAAACTAAAGATCCAGTCCAATATTGTCATCACATAATCTTGTAATTTTCCCTTTACCGTTCACTACTACTACATTATCCATACCAAATCCATCTTCCAACTTCTTTGATGATACCAAGAATTGAATAGCTTCAAACATGTCACCGGTTAGGAAATATTAACTAAATAAAAACATATAAAATAAAAAAACTTTAAAAAGTAAATAAAATATTAATTACAAAAATTGCGTAGAATTGTATCAATTCTTGCTTAAATCTATGTCCGATGACAAGTTTGTGTTGTCGTATCCAATCTTGTAGGCTGATGTGGAGTTAAAAAACAATTATACGTTGTCCAAGTTTTACAAATCTATGATAGCCAACTAACACACACTGCTTATCCAAAGTTCCTACAATATCATAGGAACGAAATTCTCTGTCGTTTAGATGCATTGTTTTCAAAGTCATCAACCTAAAATAGTTTCCTTTTGCTTCTACTTCATATATATTGTCTTTGATATGTCTGGAATTATAGTAGCTGATAGTGCTACATACGTTGAACCTATTATTAATATCAATCATTCGTAAAAAAATATATACAAATTTTTTTCACAATCTATCCACTACACATTGAGACTCTCAAGGTGTTAAAAAAGTTAATAAAAAAATGGCATAGGTATGTTGAATACAACACTTTCTATTAATCCAATTTATAAAAATGATAGTAGCATGTGGAATACCATCCCAAAAAAACCAAGCAAAAGAAGGTTTAACTCTTCATCTAAAACTTGAGCACTTCCTTACATTACATAAACACATATATCTTTTAGATTTATGTAAAAAAAAGAATGTATAAATAAAACAAAAATAAATTAAACTTGCCACAACATCATGAGCTACAAGATTTCCCAAGAAAAAAAAAATGACCAAGGGTAATTTGAATAATGAGAACTTGGCCATGCCAAAACCCTTTTCAAATCTTGGCTTTAATTTGGTCGATTATTATTTTTCATCTATTGGGTCCATGAAGAGCTAATACATTGATATCTTGCAGAAATTTGGGCCAAAGTCCTCCTAAATGCCGACACGTTTGATGATCTGCTATATTTAAGCAGAGATACGTGGGCAAGCAAATGAAAAGTAGTACGATAAGAAGGGGTCATAAATAAGGGATGCTTATGTATGGCCATGAAAACATTATTGTACAAAAAATGAAACCAACAATTAATAATAAATATAAATTAACACAATAAACAAAAATTAATATATGAATAATCTTACTCATGAAATGCTTGTGGATCCCTTCAAACATCAATAAGCAATCTGAAATCATTAGCTTGATTCATTTCGAACCCATAGCAGTCGTTCAAAAAGTCGTGCAAGACATATGCAATATTATTATGGGTACACTGAAGATCTAGTCCCATATTGTCATCACATGACCTTGTCATTTTCCCTCTACCGTTCACCACTGCTATATTATCCATACCAAATCCATCTTCCAGCTTCTTTGATGATACCAAGTATTCAATAGCTTCAAACATGTCATCGAGTAGGAAATGTTAACTAAATAAAAATATACAAAATAAAAAAACTTCAAAAAGTAAAAAAATATTAATTACAAAAATTCCGTAGAATTGATATCAATTCTTGCTTAAGTTTATGTCCGATTACAAGTTTGTGTTGTCGTATCCAATCTTGTAGGCGGGTGTGGAGTTAAAAAACAATTATACGTTGTCCAAATTTTACAAAACAATGATAGTCAACTAACACATACTGCTTATCCAAAGTTCCTGCAATATCATAGGAACGAAACTCTCTATTATTTAGATGCATTGTTTTCCAAGTCACCAACCGAAAATAGTTTCATTTTGCTTCTGCTTCATATATATTGTCTTTAATATGTCTGGCATTATAGTAGCTGATAGTGCTACAGACAGAACCTGTTATTAATATCAATCATTCGTAAAAAAATATATACAAATTTTTTTCACAATCTATCCACTGCACATTGAGACTCTCAATGTGTTACAAAAGTTAATAAAAAAAATGGTATAAGTATGTTGAGTGCAAGACTTTCTATTAATCCAATTTATAAAACTAATAGTACCGTAAGGAATACCATCCCAAAAAAACCAACCAAAAGAAGGTTTGACTCTTTGTCTAAAACTTGAGCATTTCCTTCCATTACATAAACACATATATCTTCTAGATTTATAAAAAAAAAAATATGTATAAATAGAACAAAAATAAATTAAACTTGCCACGACATCATGAGCTACAAGATTCCCCATGAAGAAAAAAAATAACCAAGGGTAATTTGAATAATCAGAACTTGGCCATGCCAAAACCCTTTTCAAATCTTGGCTTTAATTTGGTCAATTACTATTTTTCATGTATTGGGTCCATGAAGAGCTAATACATTGTTATATTGCAGCAATGTCCTCCTAAACGCCGACACGTTTGATGATATGCTATATTGAAGCAGAGATACGTGGGCGAGCAAACGAAAAGTAGTATGATAAGAATGGTTCATAAATAAGGGATGCTTATGTATTGTCATGAAAACATCATTGTACAACAAATAAAACCAACAATTAATAATTAATATAAATTAAAACAACAAATAAAAATTAATATATGAATAATCTTACTCATGAAATGCTCGTGGATTCCTTCAAACATTAATAAGCAATCTGAAATCATTAGCTTGATTCATTTCGAACCCATAGCAGTCGTTCAAAAAGTCGTGCAAGACACATGCAATATTATTATGGATAAACTGAAGATCTAGTCCCATAGTGTCATTGATTCGTTCCCAATTGGTGTCTCAGCTGATTCATGTCCTCTCAATGGTCCCTGACAATGGTGCCATTTGATTTGTGTCCAGCTGGTGTCCCTTGATTTTGGTCCTCAGGGAGTAATCAACAAAATTTATAACCTATTACACCATGTACTAGGATAGCCTTAGCTAGCACAGCATAGTGGCTCTAGGGTCATTCACTGGGATGAGTTTTCACTTCACAATTGATATTAATTCAAAGATGAATTGGTGTCTTTTCATTTCAAGGTTAGCTTTAAAAGAAAATATAAAGATGTTTGAGTGAAAAAGGTTTGGTTTTAAACTAACTAAAAATAGTAACTGATTTTACTTACAAAGAAAAGTGTTTCTTGGAGTTTAGATTACTAGGCTCAGATTCCTTGTACAAAAAGGGAGTTTCAGTCACTTGTTTATTTTCCTCGCATTAGAGAATTAACATATAGTTAATTCTCTAATCGATGTGGTATAGATGCTTGCCTTTAATGGGTTAAAACACTAAAACCCTCTCACTAATGCATCTTGCAATGGCTTGTGCCTCTCACCTAGCATTTGCCATCCAAGATGATCCTTAACCTTGGATTACCCGTCAAAAGCTCGCAAGAGATAACTAATGGATGTCTCCTTAGAG
Organism: Vitis vinifera; assembly: GCF_030704535.1. NCBI lineage: Eukaryota > Viridiplantae > Streptophyta > Magnoliopsida > Vitales > Vitaceae > Vitis > Vitis vinifera. The sequence goes on from NC_081819.1 coordinate 5,795,054, forward strand.
TCCAAAAGCTTACCAAGTGTTGGCTATTCTAGAAAATCCTACCTTCAAACCACCTCCCAAAGGCTCGCAAGAGATAAACTAGTGCATTTCAATGGACGGAGATCACTTGCCTTACCAAGTGTTGGCCCAGGTGATTTAAAGGCGTTTTAAGTTAACTAAAAAGATAAAAACCATTAACGGGTCACACTTTCTCTTCATTAAAAACTAAAACAACAAAACTTCTAATTTATGCATGAGGGAACTTACCTGGCTTTCTTCACTCCAAGAGACGAAGAGCCTAGCCTCTCATCCTCTGAGGAAAAATCCTCAAAGTTTGATTGGCTAGAAAGAAAACTAATGAGAAACAAAATTATATAGGAAAAACAGAGCAAGTGCTCTATAAAATATATTTCTTACTATTACAAAAGGTTGTCTCTGAGAACAAGCTCCCGAGAGATTCGATTCATTATGTAAAGAAAATTACAAAACTATATATAAGGGGTTATTCACCCTTTGTTCTTACTTAAAAGACTAAGGAATCCTATGATAGGTGGGTTACAAGGAGAGTTTGGGGATTTAGACATCAAATATCTAAAGCAAAAAATCTCAAAATGTCGGTCGCAAATATTGGGACGCTTGAAGAGAAATTCCACAGCCGTGCGTGCAACTGTTCAAAATGGCTGCGAAATTTTCGCAGCAAAAGGACAGCATTTTTGCAGCTCAAGGCTGATTTCGCAGCCGTGCAAAAATTTCCTTCAACTTGGAGTGATCTGCTTGCAATGGCTGTAACTCCTTAATTTCAACTCTGAATCACACACCGTTTGAAGCATTGGATTGTTGACTTCCTGAGCTTCAAAACACCATATAGAATGCATAAATTAGACTCCAGAAAGTGCTCCAAAAGTTGCTTACATGACTATCATCAAGAATGCTTCTTGGCAGATTTCTCTTTGCTTCCCCTCCTTGCATTCCGGATTTGCTTATGACAAAGGACTTCAAAGCTTCGGTTATTCATGTTTCTGAGCCTTCCATTGCTTTGCCATGGATTCCAAAGAACTCTCCTCAATCTAGGATTGCTTTGGTGATCAAAAAGCTACCAAAACACCAAAACTTAACACAATTTGATTAGAATTGATTGCAAGGGTCCTCAACATGCCAATTGAGTTAAAAGGTAATAACTACTACTCAAAAGTGTTTAAAAGAGTTAATTACAAGCTATGAAATAACACTTTTTGAGTAGTAATCAGTCATCACATGACCTTGTCATTTTCCCTCTACCGTTCACCACTGCTACGTTATCCATACCAAATCCATCTTCCAGTTTCTTTGATGATACCAAGTATTCAATAGCTTCAAACATGTCACCGAGTAGCAAATGTTAACTAAATAAAAATATATAAAATAAAAAAACTTTAAAAAGTAAATAAAATATTAATTACAAAAGTACCGTAGAATTGATATCAATTCTTGCTTAAGTCTATGTCCGATGACAAGTTAGTGTTGTGGTATCCAATCTTGTAGGTTGATGTGGAGTTAAAAAACAATTATACGTTGTCCAAATTTTACAAAACTATGATAGCCAACTAACACATACTGCTTATCCAAAGTTCATGCTATATCATAGGAACAAAATTCTATATCATTTAGATGCATTGTTTTCGAAGTCACCAACCTAAAATAGTTTCCTTTTGCTTATGCTTCATATATATTGTCTTTAATATGTTTGGCATTATAGTAGCTAATAGTGCTACAGACGTTGAACCTGTTATTAATATCAATCATTCGTAAAAAAATATATACAAATTTTTTTCACAATCTATCCACTGCACATTGAGACTCTTAAGGTGTTAGAAAAGTTAATAAAAAAATGGCATAAGTATGTTGAATACAACACTTTCTATTAATCCAATTTATAAAAATGATAGTACCATATGGAATACCATCCCAAAAAAACCAAGCAAATGAAGGTTTAACTCTTCGTCTAAAACTTGAGCAATTTGAAATCATTAGTTTGATTCATTTCGATCCCACAACAGTCGTTCAAAAAGTCGTGCAAGACACTTGCAATATTATTATTGATAAAATGAAGATCTAGTTCCATATTGTCATCACATGACCTTGGGATTTTCCCTCTACCGTTGACCAGTGCTACATTATCCATACCAAATCCATCTCCCAGCTTCTCTAATGATAGCAAGTATTTAATAGCTTCAAACATGTCAATGGATAGGAAATTTTAACTAAATTAAAATATATAAAAAAAACATTTAAAAGTAAATAAAATATTTATTACAAAAATACCGTAGAAATGATTTCAAATCTAGCTTAAGTCTATATCCGATTACAAGTTTGTGTTGACGTATCCAATATTGTAGGCTGATATGGAGTTAAAAAACAATTATACATTGTCCAGATTTTACTAAACTATGATAGCCAGCTAACACATACTGCTTATCCAAAGTTCCCGCAATATCATAGGAACGAAATTCTCTATTGTTATGATGCACTGTTTTCAAAGTCACCATTTTATAATAGTTTCCTTTTCCTTCTGCTTCATATATATTGTCTTTGATATGTCTGAAATTATAGTAGCTGATAGTGCTACAGACGTTAAACTTGTCATTAATATCAATCATTCGTAAAAAAATAAATACTATTTTGTTTCACAATCTATCCACTGCACATTGACTCTCAAGGTGTTAGAAAAGTTAATTAAAATTATGGCATAAGCATGCTGAATGCAACACTTTCTATTAATCAAATTTATGTGAAATGATAGTACGATAGGGAATACCATCACAAAAAAACCAAGCAAAAGAAGGTTTAACTATTCATCTAAAACATGAGCATTTCCCTACATTACATAAACAGATATATCTTTTAGATTTATAAAAAAAATAATATTGTATAAATAAAAAAGAAATAAATTAAACTTGCTACGACATCATCAGCTACAAGATTTCCCATGAAAACAAAAAATGACCAACCGTAATTTGAATAATGAGAACTTGGCCATGCCAAAACCCTTTTCAGTTCTTGGCTATAATACATGGATATCCTATAGAAATATTTGCCAAAGTCCTCCTAAAAGCTGACATGTTTGATAATCTGCTACATTGAAGTAGAGATGCGTGGGCGAGCAAACGAAAAGTAGTACAACAAGAAGGGGTCATAAATAAGGGATGCTTATGTATGGTCGTGAAAACATCATTGTACAAAAAATAAAACCATCAATTAATAATTAATATAAATTAAAACAATAAATAAAAAATAATATATGATTAATCTTACTCATCAAATGCTCGTGGATCCCTTAAAATATCAATAAGCAATCTGAAATCATTAGTTTGATTCATTTCGAGCCCATAGCATTCGTTCAAAAAGTCGTGCAAGACACATGCAATATTATTATGGATAAACTAAAGATCTAGTCCCATATTGTCATCACATGACCTTGTGATTTTCCCTCTGTCGTTTACCACTGCTATATTATCCATAGCTAATCCATCTTCTAGCTTCTCTAATGATACCAAGTATTGAATAGTTTCAAACATCTCACCGGATAGGAAATCTTAACTAAATAAAAATATATAAAACAAAAAAACATTAAAAGTAAATAAAATATTTATTGCAAAAATACCGTAGAATTGATATCAATCCTAGGTTAAGCCTATGTCCGATTACAAGTTTGTGTTGTCGTATCCAATCTTGTAGGCTGATGCCAGCTAACACATACTGCTTATCCAAAGTTCCTGCAATATCATAGGAACGAAATTCTCTGTCGTTTGGATGCACTGTTTTCAAAGTCACCAACCGAAAATAGTTTCCTTTTGCTTCTGCTTCATATATATTGTCTTTAATATGTCAGATATTATAGTAGCTGATAGTGCTACAAACATTAAACTTATCATTAATATCAATCATTCGTTAAAAAATATAAACTAATTTTTTTCACAATCTATCCACTACACATTGAGACTCTCAAGGTGTAAGAAAAGTTAATAAAAAAAATGGCATAAGCATGGTGAATGCAATACTTTCTATTAATCAAACTTATGTGAAATGATAGTACCATATGGAATACCATCCCAAAAAAAACAAGCAAAAGAAGGTTTAACTCTTCATTTAAAATTTGAGCATTTCCCTACATTACATAAACAAATATATCTTTTAGATTTATAAAAAAAAAAATAATGTATTAATAAAACATAAATAAATTAAACTTGCCACAACATCATCAGCTACAAGATTTCCCATGAAAACAAAAAATGACCATGTGTAATTTGAATAATGAGAACATGGCCATGCTAAAACCCTTTTCAATTATTGGCTATAATATGGTATATTATTATTTTTAACCCATTGTGTCCATGAAAAACTAATACATGGATATCCTACAGAAATATTTTCCAAAGTCCTCCTAAAAGCCAACACGTTCGATGATATGCTACATTGAAGTAGAGATACGTGGGCGAGGAAACGAAAAGTAGTAGGACAAGAAGGGGTCATAAATAAGGGATGCTTATGTATGGTCGTAAAAACATCATTGTACAACAAATAAAACAAACAATTAATAATTAATATAAATTAAAACAATAAATAAAAATTAATATATGAATAATCTTACTCATGAAATGCTCGTGGATCCCTTAAAACATCAATAAGCAATCTGAAATCATTAGTTTGATTCATTTCGAGCCCATAGCAGTCATTCAAAAAGTCGTGCAAGACACTTGCAATATTATTATGGATAAAATGAAGATCTAGTCCCATATTGTCATCACATGACCTTGGGATTTTCCCTCTACCGTTGACCATTGCTACATTATCCATACCAAATCCATCTCCCAGCTTCTCTGATGATAGCAAGTATTTAATAGCTTCAAACATGTCAACGGATAGGAAATTTTAACTAAATTAAAATATATAAAATAAAAAAATTAAAAAGTAAATAAAATATTTATTACTAAAATACCATAGAAATGATATCAAATCTAGGTTAAGTCTATGTACGATTACAAGTTTGTGTTGTCGTATCCAATCTTGTAGGTTGATATGGAGTTAAAAAACAATTATACATTGTCCAGATTTTACTAAACTATGATAGCCAGCTAACACATACTGCTTAATTCCCGCAATATCATAGGAACGAAATTTTCTGTCGTTATGATGCACTGTTTTCAAAGTCACCATTCTAAAATAGTTTCCTTTTCCTTTTGCTTCATATATATTGTCTTTAATATGTCTGACATTATAGTAGCTGATAGTACTATAGACGTTAAACTTGTCATTAATATCAATCATTCGTAAAAAAATAAATACTATTTTTTTCACAATCTATCCACTGCACATTGAGACTCTCAAGTTGTAAGAAAAGTTAATAAAAAAAATGGCATAAGTATGTTGAATGCAACACTTTCTATTAATAAAACTTATGTGAACTGATAGTACCATATGGAATACCATCCCAAAAAAACCAAGCAAAAGAAGGTTTAACTCTTCATCTAAAACTTGAGAATTTCTCTACATTACATAAACACATATATCTTTTAGATTTATAAAAATAATAACAATGTATTAATAAAACATAAATAAATTAAACTTGCCACGACATCATCAGCTACAAGATTTCCCATGAAAACAAAAAATGACCAAGGGTAATTTGAATAATCAGAACTTGGCCATGCTAAAACCCTTTTCAATTCTTGGCTATAATATGGTATATTATTATTTTTGACCCATTGCGTCCATGAAAAACTAATACATGGATATCGTGCAGAAATATTTGCCAAAGTCCACCTAAAAGCCAACACGTTTGATGATCTGCTGTATTGAAGTAGAGATATGTGGGCAAGCAAACGACAAGTAGTATGACAAGAAGGGGTCATAAATAAGAGATGCTTATGTATGGTCGTGAAAACATCATTGCACAACAAATAAAACCATCAATTAATAATTAATATAAGTTAAAACAATAAATAAAAATTAATATATTAATAATCTTACGCATGAAATGCTCGTGGATCCCTTAAAACATTAATAAGCAATTTGAAATCATTAGTTTGATTCATTTCAAGCCCATAAAAGTTGTTCAAAAAGTCGTTCAAGACACGTGCATTATTATTATGGATAAACTGAAGATCTAGTCCCATATTATCATCACATAATCTTGTAATTTTCCCTCTACCGTTCACTACTGCTACATTATCCATACAAAATGCATCTTCTAGCTTCTTTGATGAAACAAAGTATTGAATAGCTTCAAACATGTTACTGGATAGGAAACATTAACTAAATAAAAATATATAAAAGACAAAAAATTTAAAAGTAAGTAAAATATTTATTACAAAAATACCATATAATTGATATCAATTCTTGGTTAAGTCTATGTCCGATTACAAGTTGGTGTTGTCGTATCCAATGTTGTAGGCTGATGTGGAGTTGAAAAACAATTTTACATTGTCCATATTTTACAAAACTATGATAGCCAACTAACACATACTGCTTATCCAAAGTCCTACAATATCATAGGGACAAAATTCTCTGTTATTTATATGCACCATTTCCAAAGCCACCAACCTAAAATAGTTTGCTTTTGCTTCTGCTTCATATATATTGTCTATAATATGTTTGACATTATAGTAGCTGATAGTGCTACGAACCTTAAACCTATCATTAATATCAATAATTCGTAAACAAAATATATAGTAATTTTTTTCACAATCTATCCACTGCACATTGAGACTCTCAATGTGTTAGAAAAGTTAATAAAAAAAATAATAAAAAATGGCATAAGTATGTCATATATAACACTTACTCTTAATCAAATTTATGTGAAATGCTAGTAACATATCAAATGCCATCCCAAGAAAACCAAGCCAAAGAAGGTTTAACTCTTTGCCTAAAACTTGAGCATTTTCCTACACTACATTAACACATACATCTTTTAGATTTATAAAAAAAAATGTAGAAATAAATCATAAATAAATTTAAATTGCCACAACATCATGTGCTACATGATTCCTTATGATGAAAAAAACTGACCAACAGTAATTTGAATAATGAGAACTTGGCCATGCCGAAACCCTTTTCAATTCTTGGCTATAATTTGGTTTATTATTATTTTTCACCCATTGTGTCCATGAAGAGCCAATACATGGATATCTTGCAGAAATATGTGCCAAAGTCCTCCTAAAGGCCAACACGTTTGATGATATGCTATATTGAAGTAGAGATATGTGGGCGAGCAAACGACAAGCAGTATGACAATAAGGGGTCATAAATAAGGGATGCTTGTGTATGGTCATGAAAACATCTGTGTACAACAAATAAACCCAATAATTAATAACTAATATAAATTAAAACAATAAATAAAAATTAATACATGAATAATCTTACTCATGAAATGCTCGTGGATCCCTTAAAACTTTAATAAGCAATCTGAAATCATTAGTTTGGTTTATTTCAAGCCCATAGCAGTTGTTCAAAATATTGTGTAACACATGCAATATTATCATGGATAAACTGAAGATCTAGTCCCATATTGTCATCACATAATCATGTAATTTTCTCTCTATCGTTAACCACTGCTACATTATCCATACCAAATTCATCTTCCAGCTTCTTTGATGATACAAAGTATTGAATAGCTTCAAATATGTCATCGAGTAGGAAATATTAACTAAATAAAAATATATAAAATAAAATGAAAACATTAAAAAGTAAATAAAATTTTTATTACAAAAATACCGTAGAATTGACATCAATTCTTGCTTAAGTCTATGTCTGATTACAAGTTGGAGTTGTCGTATCCAATGTTGTAGGCTGATGTGGAGTTAAAAAACAATTTTACTTTGTCAATATTTTACAAAACTATGATAGCCAGCTAACACATATTGCTTATCCAAAGTTCCCGCAATATCAAAGGGACGAAATTCTCTATTATTTGGATGCACCGTTTTCAAAGTCACCAACCTAAAATAGTTTCCTTTTGCTTCTGCTTCATATATATTGTCTTTAATATGTTTGACATTATAGTAGTCGATAGTGCTACGAATGTTAAACCTGGAATACAGTTTTCAAAGTATGTTAAATGCAACACTTCTATTAATCAAATTTATGTGAAATGATTGTACAATATGGAATACCATCCCAAAAAAATCAAGCAAACGAAGGTTTATCTCTTCGTCTAAAACTTGAGCATTTCCCTACATTACATAAACATATATATTCTATTAGATTTATATAAAAAAATGTATAAATAAAACAGAAATAAATTAAAGTTGCCACGATATCAAGGGATACAAGATTTTGCATGAAAACAAAAAATGACCAAGGGTAATTTGAATATTGAGAACTTGGTCGTGCCAAAACCTTTTTCAATTCTTGGCTATAATATGGTCACTTATTATTTTTACCCCATTGGATTCATGAAAAACTAATGCATGGATATCCTGTAGAAATATTTGCCAAAGTCCTGCTAATGGCTAACACATTTGACGATCTACTATATTGAAGTAGAGATACGTGGGTGAACAAAAGAAAAGTAGTACCACAAGAAGGGGTCATAAATAAGGGATGTTTATGTATGGTCGTGAAAACATCATTGTACACCAAATAAAACCAACAATTAATAATTCATATAAATTAAAACAATAAATATAAATAAATATATGAATAATCTTACTTAAGAAATGCTCCTTGATCCATTAAAACATTCTTAAGCAATCTAAAATCATTAGTTTGATTCATTTCGAGCCTATAGCAATCGTTCAAAAAGTCGTACAAGACATATGCAATATTATTATGGATAAACTGAAGATCTAGTCCCATATTGTCATCACATGACCTTCTGATTTTCCCTCTACCGTTTTCCACTTCTACATTGTCCATACCAAATGCATCTTCCAGCTTCTTTGATGACATAAAGTATTGAATAGCTTCAAACATGTTACTGGATAGGAAACATTAACTGAATAAAAATATATAACATAATAAAACGTTAAAAAGTAAATAAAATATTTATTATAAAAATACCGTAGAATTGATATCAGTTCTTGCTTAAGTCTATGTCCGATTACAAGTTGGTGTTGTCGTATCCAATGTTGTAGGCTAATGTGGAGTTAAAAAAAAATTATACGTTGTCCAGATTTTACAAAACTATGATAGCCAGCTAACACATACGGGTTATCTAAAGTTCCCACAATATCATAGGAATGAAATTCTATGTCGTTATGAGGCACTGTTTTCAAAGTCATCGTTCTAAAATAGTTTCCTTTCCTTTTGCTTCATATATATTGTCTTTAATATGTCTGACATTATAGTAGCTGATAGTGCTATAAACATTAAACTTGTCATTAGTATTAATCATTCGTAAACAAAATATATACTATTTTTTTTCATAATCTATCCACTACACATTGAGATTCTCAATGTGTTAGAAAAGTTAATAAAAAAATAAAAAAGTTACATAAGTATGTTGTATGTAACACTTAGTCTTAATCAAATTTATGTGAAATGCTAGTAGCATACCGAATACCATCCTAAGAAAGCCAAGCCAAATAAGGTTTAACTCTTCATCTACAACTTGAGCATTTCCCTATACTACATTGACACACATATCATTTAGATTTATAAAAAAAAAATGTATAAATAAATCAAAAATAAATTAAAATTGCCACAACATCATGAGCTACAAGATTCCCCATTGAGAAAAAAAATGACCAACGGTAATTTGAATAATGAGAACTTGGCCATGCCAAAACCCTTTTCAATTCTTGGCTATAATTTGGTCAATTATTATTTTTCACCCATTGGGTCCATGAAGAGCTAATACATGGATATCCTACAGAAATATGTGCCAAAGTCCTCCTAAAGGCTAGCACCTTTGATGATATGCTATATTGAAGCGGAGATATGTGGGCGAGCAAACAAAAAGTAGTACGGCAACAAGGGGTCATAAATAAGGGATGTTTATGTATGGTCGAGAAAACATCAACGTAGAACAAATAAACCCAATAATTAATATGAATGAAAACTATAAATAAAAATTAATATATGAATAATCTTACTCATGAAATGCTCGTGGATCCCTTAAAACATCAATAAAAAATGTCGTGTAATACACGTGCAATATTATTATGGATAAACTTAAGATCTAATCCTATGTTGTCATCACATAATCATGTAATTTTCCCTCTACCGTTCACCATTGGTACATTATCCATACCAAATCCATCTTCTAGCTTCTTTGTTGATACCAAGTATTGAATAACTTCAAACATGTCACCAGATAAAAAATATTAACTAAATAAAAATATGAAAAATAAAAAAACATTAAAAAGTAAGTAAAATATGTATTACAAAAATACCGTAGAATCGATATCAATTCTTGGTTAAGTCTATGTCCGATTACAAGTCGAAGTTGTCGTATCCAATCTTGTAGGCTGATGTTGAGTTAAAAAAATATTATACGTTGTCCAAATTTTACAAAACTAAGATTGCCAGCTAACATATACTACTTATCCAAAGTTCCCGCAATATCATAGCGACGACATTCTCTATTATTTGGATGCACCATTTTCAAAGTCACCCACCTAGATTAGTTTCATTTTGCATCTGCTTCATATATATTGTCTTTAATATGTTTGACATTATAGTAGTTGATAGTGCTACGGACGTTAAACCTGTCATTAATATCAATAATTTGTAAACAAAATATATAGTAATTTTTTTCACAATCTATCCACTGCACATTGAGACTCTCAATGTGTTAGAAAAGTTAATAAAAAAAATGGCATAAGTATGTTGTATGAAACACTTACTTTTAATCAAATTTATGTGAAATGCTAGTACCATATCGAATACCATCCCAAGAAAACCAAGCCAAAGAAGGTTTAACTCTTCGTCTAAAACTTGAGCATTTCCCTATACTACATTAACACATACATCTTTTAGATTTATATAAAAATAATAATAAAGTATAAATAAATCAGAAATAAATTAAAATTGCCAATACATCATGAGCTACAAGATTCGCCATGAAGAAAAAAAATGACCAACAATAATTTGAATAATGAGAACTTGGCCATGCCAAAACCCTTTTCAATTCTTGGCTATAATTTGGTATATTATAATTTTTTCACCCATTGTGTCCAAGAAGAGATAATACAAGGATATCCTGCAGAAATATGTGCTAAAGTCCTCCTAAAGGCCAACACGTTTGATGATATGCTATATTAAAGCAGAGATACGTGGGCGAGCAAACCAAAAGTAGTACGGCAATAAGGGGTCATAAATAAGGGATGCTTATGTATGGTCGTGAAAACATCTATGTACAACAAATAAACCTAATAATTAATAATTAATATAAATTAAAACAATAAATAAAATTTAATATATGAATAATCTTACTCATGAAATGCTTGTGGATTCCTTAAAACATCAATAAGCAATCTGAAATCATTAGTTTGATTTATTTCGTGCCCATAGTAGTTGTTCAAAATGTCGTGCAACACAACTGCAATATTATTATGGATAACCTTAAGATCTAGTCCCATATTGTCATCACATAATCTTGTAATTTCCCTCTATCATTCACCACTAGTACAATATCCATACCAAATCCATCTTCCAGCTTCTTTGATGATACCAAGTATTGAATTGCTTCAAACATGTCACCGAATAGGAAGTATTAACCAAATAAAAATATATAAAATAAAAAAATTCAAAAGTAAATAAAATATGTATTATAAAAATACCGAATAATTGATATCAATTCTTGGTTAAGTCTATGTACAATTACAAGTAAGTGTTGTTGTATCCAAAGTTGTAGGCTGATGTGGAGTTAAAACAAAGTTATACGTTGTCCAAATTTTGCAAAACTATGATAGCCAGCTAACACATACTGCTTATCCAAAGTTCCCACAATATCATAGGGACAAAATTCTCTCCTATTTGGATGCACCGTTTTCAAAGTCACCAACCTAAAATAGTTTCCTTTTGCTTATGCCTCATATATATTGTCTTTATTATGTTCGACATTATAGTATCATATAGTGCTACGGAGGTTAAACCTGTCATTAATATCAATAATTCGTAAACCAAATATATAGTAATTTTTTTCACAATCTATCAACTGCACATCGAGACTCTCAATGTGTTAGAAAATTTAATAAAAAAATTAAAAAAATGGCATAAGTATGTTGAATAAAACACTTACTCTTAATCAAATTTATGTGAAATGCTAGTAGCATATCAAATACCATCCTAAGAAAACCAAGCCAAAGAAGGTTTAACTCTACGTCTTAAACTTAAGCATTTCCATATACTACATTAACACATACATCTTATAGATTTATTAAAAAAATGAATAAATAAATTAAAAAGAAAGTAAAATTGCCACGACATCATGAGCTATAAGATTCCCCATGAAGAAAAAAAATGACCAACGGTAATTCGAATAATGAGAACTTGTCCATGCCAAAACCCTTTTCAATTCTTGGCTATAATTTAGTCTATTATTATTTTTTACCCATTGGGTCCATGACGAGCTAATACATGGATATCCTATAGAAATATGTGTCAGAGTCCTCCTAAAGGCCAACACGTTTGATGATATGCTATATGGAAGTAGAGATATGTGGGCAAGCGAACGAAAAGTAGTACGGTAAGAAGGGGTGATAAATAAGGGATGCTTATGTATGGTCGTGAAAACATCAGTGTACAACAAATAAAACCCACAATTAATAATTAATATAAATTAAAACAAGAAATAAAAATGAATATATGAACAATCTTACTCATGAAATGCTTGTGGATCCCTTAAAACATAAATAAGCAATCTGAAATCATTAGTTTGATTTATTTCGAGGCCATAGCAGTTGTTCAAAATGTCGTGTAACACACGTGCAATATTATTATGGATAAACTTAAGATCTAGTCCCATATTGTCATCACATAATCTTGTAATTTCCTTCTACCGTTCACCACTGCTACATTATCCATACCAAATCCATTTTCCTGCTTTTTTTATGACACAAAGTATTGAATAGCTTCAAACATGTTACCGAATAGGAAATATTAAATAAATGAAAATATATATAATAAAAAAATGTTAAAAAGTAAATAAAATATTTATTACAAAAATACCGTAGAATTGATATGAATCGAATACCATCCCAAGAACACCAAGCCAAAGAAGGTTTAACTCTTCGTCTAAAACTTGAGCATTTCCCTATACTACATTAACACATACATCTTTTAGATTTATGAAAAAAAAAATAATAATAATGCATAAATAAATTAAACTTGTCACGACCTCATGAGCTACAAGATTCCCCATGAAGAAAAAAAATGACCAAGGGTAATTTGAATAATGAGAACTTGGTCATGCCAAAACCCTTTTCAATTCTTGGCTATAATTTGGTCTATTATTCTTTTTCATTCACTGGGTCCATGAAGAGCTAATACATGGATATTCTACAGAAATATGTGCCAAAGTCCTTTTAAAGGCCCAGACGTTTAATGATCTCCTATATTGCAGCAAAGATACTAGGGCGATGAAACGAAAAGTAATACAACAAGAAGGGGTGATAAATAAGGGATGCTTATGTATGGCCGTGAAAACATCATTGTACAACAAATAAAACCAACAATTAATAATTAATATACATTAAAACAATAAATAAAAATTAATATATGAATAATCTTACTTATGAAACGCTCGTGGATCCCTTAAAACATCAATAAGCAATCTGAAATCATTAGTTTGATTTATATTGAGCCCATAGCAGTTGTTCAAAATGTCGTGTAACACATGTTCAATATTATTATGGATAAACTTAAGATTTAATCCCATATTGTCATCACATAATTTGGTAATTTTCCTTTACCGTTTCCCACTGCTACATTATCCATACCAAATCCATCTTCCAGGTTCTTTGATGATACCATGTATTGAATAGCTTTAAACATGTCATCGGATAGGAAATATTAACTATAAAAAAATACATAAAATTAAAAAAATTAAAAAGTAAATAAAATATGTATTAGAAAAATACCGTAGAATTGATATCAATTCTTGGTTAAGTCTATGTCTGATTACAAGTTGGTGTTGTCGTGTCCTATCTTGTAGGTTGATGTGGAGTTAAAAAAAATATTATACGTTGTCCGGATTTTACAAAACTATGATTACCAGCTAACACATACTGCTTATCCAAAGTTCCTGCAATATCATAGGAACAAAATTCTCTTTTATTTGGATGCACCGTTTTCAAAGTCATCAACCTAAGATAGTTTCCTTTTGGTTCTGCTTCATATATATTGTCTTTAATATGTTTGTTATTATAGTAGCTGATAGTGTGACGGATGTTAAACCTGCCATTCATATCAATAATTCGTAATAGAATATATAGTAATTTTTTTCACAATCTATCCATTGCACATTGAGACTCTCAATGTGTTAGAAAAGTTAATTAAAAAAATTAAAATATGGCATAAGTATGTTGTATGTAACACTTAATCTTAATCAAATTTATGTGAAATACTAGTAGCATATTGAATACCATCTCAAAAAAACCTAGCCAAAGACGGTTTAACTCTTCGTCTAAAACTTCGGCATTTCACTACATTACATTAACACATACATCTATTAGATTTATAAAAAAAATAATGCATAAATAAAACAGAAATAAATTAAACTTGCCACGATATCATGAGCTACAAGATTCCCCATGAAGAAAAAAAATGACCAAGGGTAATTTGAATAATGAGAACTTGGCCATGACAAAACCCTTTTAAATTCTTGGCTTTAATTTGGTTTATTACTATTTTTCATCCACTAGGTCCATGAAGAGCTAATACATGGATATCCTGCAAAAATATGTGCCAAAGTCCTCCTAAAGGTCCACACGTTTGATAACCTCCTATATTGAAGTAGAGATACGTGGGCGAGTAAACGAAAAGTAGTACAGTAAGAAGGGGTGATAAATAAGGGATGCTTATATATGGTTGTGAAAACATCACTATACAACAAATAAAATCAATAATTAATACTTATTATAAATTAGTATATGAATAATCTTACTCATGAAATGCTTATGGATCCCTTAAAACATCAATAAGCAATCTAAAATCATTAGTTTGATTTATTTCGAGCCCATAAGAGTTGTTCAAAATGTCATGTAACACATGTACAATATTATTAGGGATAAACTTAAGATCTAGTTCCATATTGTCATCACATAATATTGTAATTTCCCTCTACCATTCACCACTGCTACATTATCCATACCAAATCCATCTTCCAGGTTCTTTGATGATACCAAGTATTGAATAGCTTCAAACATGTCACCGGATAGGAAATATTAACTAAATAAAAATTTATAAAAGAAAAAAACAAAAAAAAGTAAATAAAATATGTATTAGAAAAATACCATAGATCGATATCAATTCTTAGTTAAGTCTATGTCCGATTACAAGTCGGTGTTGTCGTATCCAATCTTGTACGCATATGTGGAGTTAAAAAAATATTATACGTTGTCTAGATTTTACAAAACTATGATTGCCAACTAACACATACTGCTTATCAAAAGTTCCCGCAATATCATAGGAACGAAAAAATATTATACATTGTCTAGATTTTACAAAACTATGATTGCCAGCTAACACATATTGCTTATCCAAAGTTCCCGGAATATCATAGGAACAAAATTCTTTGTTATTTGGATACACCATTTTCAAAGTCGCCAACCTAAAATAGTTTCCTTTTGTTTCTGCTTCATATATATTGTCTTTAATATATTTGACATTATAGTAGCTGATAGTGCTACAGACGTTACACCTATCATTAATGTCAATAATTCGTAAAAAAATATATAGTAATTTTTTTCACAATCTATCCACTGCACATTGAGACTCTCAATGTGTTAGAAAAGTTAATAAAAAAAATGGCACAAGTATGTTGTATGTAATACTTACTGTTAATCAAATTTATGTGAAATGCTAATAGCATATAGAATACCAT
This sequence comes from Vitis vinifera, assembly GCF_030704535.1. Lineage (NCBI taxonomy): Eukaryota > Viridiplantae > Streptophyta > Magnoliopsida > Vitales > Vitaceae > Vitis > Vitis vinifera. The sequence continues at coordinate 5,811,057 of NC_081819.1, forward strand.
TACAAGAAAACCTGGCCAAAGAAGGTTTAACACTTCGTCTAATACTTCAACATTTCCTTACAATACATTAACACATATATCTTTTAGATTTAGAAAAAAAAATGTATAAATAACAGAGAAATAAATTAAATTTGCCATGACATCATGAGCTACAAGATTCCTCATGAAGAAAAAAAATGACCAAGGGTAATTTGAATAATGTGAACTTGGCCATGCCAAAACCCTTTTCCATTCTTGGCTATAATTTGGTCTATTATTATTTTCCATCCATTGGGTCCGTGAAGAGCTAATACATGGATATCCTGTACAAATATGTGCCAAAGTCCTCCTAAAGGCCAACACGTTTGATGATATGCTCTATCGAAGCAGAGATATATGGGAGAGCCAACGAAAAGTAGTACGACAAGAAGGGATCATAAATAAGGAATGCTTATGTATGGTCGTGAAAACATCACTGTACAATAAATAAAACCAATAATTAATAATTAATATAAATTAAAACAATAAATAAAAATTAATATTTGAATAATCTTACTCATGAAATGCTCGTGGATCCCTTAAAACATCAATAAGCAATCTAAAATCATTAGTTTGATTTATTTTGAGCCCATAGGAGTTGTTCAAAGTGTTGTGTAACACACATGCAATATTATTATGGATAAACTAAAAGATCAAGTCCCATATTTTCATCACATAATCTTGTAATTTCCCTCTACCGTTCACCATTTCTACATTATCCATACCAAATCCATCTTCCAGCTTCTTTGATGATACCAAGTATTGAATTGCTTCAAACATGTCACCAAATAAGAAATATTAACCAAATAAAAATATAGAAAATTTAAAAAAAGTAAAAATTAAATAAATATATATTACTAAAATATCGAAGAATTGATATCAATTCTTGGTTAAGTCTACGTCCGATTACTAGTTGGTGTTGTCGTATCCAATCTTGTAGGCTGATGTGGAGTTAAAAAAATATTATACGATGTCCAAATTTTAAAAAATTATGATTGCTAGCTAACACATACTGCTTATCCAAAGTTCCTACAATATCATAGGAACGAAATTCTCTCTTATTTGGATGCACCGTTTTCAAAGTCACCAACCTAAAATAGTTTCCTTTTGCTTCTGCATCATATATATTGTCTTTAATATGTTTGACATTATAGTAGCCGATTGTGCTACAAACGTTAAACCTTTTATTAATATCAATAATTCGTAAAAAAATGTATACTAATTTTTTTCACAATCTATCCATTGCACATTGAGACTCTCAATGTGTTAGAAAAGTTAATAAAATAAATGGCATAAGTATATTGTATCTAACACTTACTCTTAATCAAATTTATGTGAAATGCTAGTAGCATATCGAATAGCATCCCATGAAAACCTAACCAAAGAAGGTTGAACTCTTTGTCTAAAACTTGAGCATTTCCCTACACTACATTAACATATACATCTTTTAGATTTATAAAAAATAAATCTTGTATAAATAAAACAAAAATAAATTCAAGTTGCCACAACATCATGAGTTACAAGATTCCCCATGAGGAAAAAAAATGACTAAGGGTAATTTCAATAATGAGAACTTGGCCATGCCAAAACCCTTTCCAATTCTTGGCTATAACTTGGTCTATTATTATTTTTCACACATTGGGTCCAAGAAGAGCTAATACATGGATATCCTGTAAAAATATGTGCCGAAGTCCTTTTAAAGGCCAACACGTTTGATGATATGCTATATCGAAGCAAAGATACGTGGGCGAGCTAACAAAAAGTGGTACGACAAGAAGGGGTCATAAATGAGGAATGCTTAAGTATGGTCGTGAAAACATCACTCTACAATAAATAAAACCAACAATTAATAATTAATATAAATTAAAACAATAAATAAAAATTAATATATGAATAATCTTACTCATGAAATGCTCGTGGATCCCTTAAAACATCAATAAGCAATCTGAATCATTAGTTTCATTTATTTCGAGCCCATAGCAGTCCTTCAAAGTGTCGTGCAACACACGTGCAATATTATTATAGATAAACTTAAGGTCAAGTCCCATATTGTCATCACATAATCTTGTAATTTCCTTCTACCGTTAACCACTGCTACATTATTCATACCAAATCCATCTTCCAGCTTCTTTGATGATATCAAGTATTGAATTTCTTCAAGCATGTTACCGATTAGGAAATAATAACCAAATAAAAATATCGAAAATAAAAAAAAAATTTAAAAGTAAAGAAAATATGTATTACAAAAATACCGAAGAATTGATATCAATTCTTGGTTAAGTCTATGTCCGATTACAAGTTGGTGTTGTCGTATCCAATCTTGTAGGCTGATGTGGTGTTAAAAAAATATTATACGTTGTCCAAATTTCACAAAACTATGATTGTCAACTAACACATACTGCTTATCCAAAGTTCCTCCAATACCATGGGAACGAAATTCTCTGTTATTTGGATGCACCATTTTCAAAGTCACCAACCTAAAATAGTTTGCTTTTGCTTCTGCTTCATATATATTATGTTTAATAAGTTTGACATTATAGTAGCCGATAGTGGTATGAACGTTAAACCTTTCATTAATATCAATAATTCGTAAAAAAAAAAATGTATAGTAATTTTTTTCACAATCTATCCATTGCACATTGAGAGGCTCTCAATGTGTTAGAAAAGTTAATAAAAAAATAGGAAAATGGCATATGTATGTTGTATGTAACTCTTACTCTAAATCAAATTTATGTGAAATGCTAGTAGCATATAGAATACCATCCCAATAAAACAAAGCCAAAGAAGGTTTAACTCTTCATCTAAAACTTCAGCATTTCCCTACATTACATTAACACATACGTCTTTTAGATTTATAAAAAAAAAATAATGTATAAATAAAACAAAAATAAATTAAAGTTGCCACGACATCATGAGCTACAAGATTCCGCATGAAGAAAAAAAATGACCAAGGGTAATTTGAATAATGAGAACTTAGGCATGCCAAAACCCTTTCCAATTCTTGGCTATAATTTGGTCTATTTTTATTTTTCACCCATTGGGTCCACGAAGAGCTAATACATGGATATCCTGTAGAAATGTGCTAAAGTCCTCTTAAAGGCCAACACGTTTGATGATATTCTATATCGAAGCAGAGATACGTGGGCGTGCAAACAAAAAGTAGTACGACAAGAAGGGGTCGGAAACAAGGAATGCTTATGTATGGTTGTGAAAACATCACTGTACAATAAATAAAACCAATAAGTAATAATCAATATAAATAAAAATAACAAATAAAAATTTATATATGAATAATCTTACTCACGAAATGCTCGTGGATCCCTTAAAACATCAATAAGCAATCTGAAATCATTAGTTTGATTCATTTCGAGCCCATAGCAGTCATTCAAAAAGTCGTGCAAGATACGTGCAATATTATTATGGATAAACATAAGATCTAGTCTCATATTGTCATCACTTGACCTTATTATTTTCCCTCTACCATTCACCACTGCTACATTATCCATACAAAATCCATCTTCTAGCTTCTTTGATCATACCAAGTATTGAATAGTTTCAAAATTTTCATATAATTTTCATTTACTAGTTATGCACTCTCTGAGGAAGTTTCCCCAGAGAATGAGTAATTAAACCTTTAGTTCCTTGGAGCTAAGGTTGCTGGGAAAGGTTCCAAGTGCAAGAATTAGTAGCTTTGTGGTTTTAGCCATGAATGAAGAGAAAGTGTGATCCTTTAGTGTTTTCTATATTTTAAGTTAACTTAAAACGCCTTGGAGTCACCTAGGCCAACACTTGGTAAGGCAAGTGATCTCTGTCCATGGAGATGCACTAGTTTACCCTTTGCGAGCCTCTGGGAGGTGACTTGAAGGTAGGATTTTTTAGAATTGCCAACACTTGGTAAGCTTTTGGACTCCAAGGAGACATCCATTAGTTATCTCTTACGAGCTTGAGAAGGGAAGTCCAAGGTTAAAGATCACCTTGAATGGTAAATGCTAAGTGAGAGGGAATTAGAGGTGAAATCCAATTAAGGGATGCATCTGTACAACACCGGTTAGAGAATTGACTATATGTTAATTCTCTAATGTGAGGAAATGAACCAACTGACCGGAGCTATGTTTTTTCATGAGGAACCTCCCCTGTGAACCTAAATCTCCAAGGAATGTTTTTCTTCATAAGTAATTTCCATTACTTGCTGTGCCGTTAGTTTAAATCTAAAACTTTTTCAACCAAAGTTTGTGTTTTATTTCTTAAGCTAACCTTGAAATGAAACAGCACCAATTCATTTTGAATTGGTATCATTTGTAATTTGAAAACCCTTCCCAGTGAACGATCCTAGAGCCACTATGTTATAGTAACTTTTTCTTTGCTACCATAGTATATGGTGTAATAGGTTATAAATTTTGTTGATTACTCCCTCAATCAAGGAGCACCAGCTGGACACGAATCAGCTGAGACACCAATTGGGCACGAATCAGTCCACGAATAGCTAATACATGGATATCCTCCAGAAATATGTGCCAAAGTCCTCCTAAAGGCCAACACGTTTGATGATATTCTATATCGAAGCAGAGAAAGGTGGGCAAGCAAACGAAAAGTAGTACAACAAAAAGGGGTCATAAATAAGGAATGCTTATGTATGGTGGTGAAAACATCACTGTACAACAAATAAAACCAACAATTAATTATTAATATAAATTTAAACAATAAATAAAATTTAATATATGAAGAATCTTACTCATGAAATGCTGGTGGATCCCTTAAAACATCAATAAGCAATATGAAATCATTAGTTTGATTCATGTCGAGCCTATAGCGGTCGTTGAAAAAGTTGTGCAAGACACGTGCAATATTATTATGGATAAACTGAAGATCTAGTCCCATATTGTCATCACATGACCTTGTGATTTTCCCTTCACCGTTCACCACTACTACATTATGCATACCAAATCCATCTTCCAGCTTCTTTGATGGTACCAAGTATTGAATAGCTTCAAACATGTCACCAGATAGGAAATATTAACTAAATAAAAATATATAAAATAAAAAAACATTAAAAAGTAAATAAAATATTTATTATAAAAATACCGTAGAATCGATATCAATTCCTGTTTAAGTCCATGTTCGATTACAATTTGATGTTGTTGGATCCAATCTTGTAGGCTAATGTGGTGTTGAAAATCAATTATACGTTGTCCAGATTCTACATAACTATGATAGCCATCCAAAACACACTATTTATCCAAAGTTTGTGCAATATCATAGGAACAAAATTCTCTATCATTTGGATGCACTGTTTTCAAAGTCGCCAACCTAAAGTAGTTTCCTTTTCCTTCTACTTCATATATATTGTCTTTACTATGTATGACATTATAGTATTTGATAGTGCTACGAACGTTAAACCTGTCATTAATATCAATCAATCGTAAAAAAATATAGTAATTTTTTCACAATTTATCCACTGACCACTGAGACTCTCAAAGTGTTAGAAAAGTTAATAAAGAAATAAAAAAATTGGCATAAGTATGTTGTGTGCAACACTTACTATTAGTCAAATTTATGTGAAATGCTAGTAGGATATAGAATACCATTCCAAGAAAACCTGGCCAGAGAAGGTTTAACTCTTCGTCTAACACTTGACCATTTCCCTACATTACAAAAACACATATATCTTTTAGATTTATAAAATAAAATTGTTTATATATAAAATAGAAATAAATTAAACTTGCCACGACATCATGAGATACAAGATTTCTCATGATGACAAAAAATTACCAAGGGTAATTTGAATAATGAGAACTTAGCCATACTAAAACCCTATTCAATTATCGGCTATAATTTGGTTTATTATTATTTTTAACCCATTGGGTCCATGAAGAGCTAATACATGGATATATTGCAGAAATATGTGCCAAAGTCCTCCTAAAGGTCAACATGTTTGATGATATGCTATATTGAAGCAGAGATACGTGGGCGAGTAAACGAAAAGCAGTACGATAAGAAGGGGTCATAAATAAGGGATACTTATGTATAGTTGTGAAAGCATAACTATAATTAATATAAATTAAAACAATAAATAAAAATTAATATATGAATAATCTTACTCATGAAATTCTGATCGATCCCTTAAAACATCAATAAGCAATCTGAAATCTTTAGTTTGATTCCAAAAGTCGTGCAAGACTCGTGCAATATTATTATGGATAAACTGAAGATCTAGTCCCATATTCTCATCACATGACCTTGTGATTTTCTCTCTACCGTTCACCATTGCTACATTACCCATACCAAATCCATCTTCCAGCTTCTTTGATGATACCAAGTATTGAATAGCTTCAAACATGTCACCGGTTAGGAAATATTAACTAAATAAAAATATATAAAATAAAAAAACATTAAAAATTAAATAAAATATTAATTGTAAAAATACTGTAGAATTGATATAAATTCTTCCTTAAGTCTATGTCTGATTAAAAGTTTGTGTTGTCGTATCCAATCTTATAGATTGATGTGGAGTTAAAAAACAATTATAGGTTGTCCAAATTTTATAAACTATGATAGCAAGCCAACACATACTGCTTATCCAAAGTTCCCACAATATCATAAGAATGAAACTCTCTGTCGTTTAGATGCACTATTTTCAAAGTCACCAACCCAAAATAGTTTCCTTTTGCTTCTGCTTCGTATATATTGTCTTTAATAAGTTTGACATTATAGTAGCTGATAGTGCTACAAACGCTAAACCTATCATTAATATCAATCATTCGTAAAAAAATATATACTAATTTTTGTCACAATCTATCCATTGCACATTGAGACTCTCAAGGTGTTAGAAAAGTTAATAAAAAAATGGCATAAGTATGTTGAATGCGACACTTTATATTGATCAAATTTATGTGAAATAATAGTACCATATGGAATACCATCCGAAAAAAAACAAGCAAAAGAAGGTTTAACTCTTCGTCTAAAACTTGACCATTTCCCTACATTAAATAAAGACATATATCTTTTAGATTTATAAATAAAAAAATGTATAAATAAAATAAAAATAAATTAAACTTGCCACGACATCATCAGCTACAAGATTTCCTATGAAAACAAAAAATGACCAAGGGTAATTTGAATAATGAGAACTTGGCCATGCCAAAACCTTTTCAAATTCTTGGCTATAATATGGTCTATTGTTATTTTTAACCTATTGGGTCAATGAAAAACTAATACATGGATATCCTACATAAATATTTGTTAAAGTCCTCCTAAAGGCTAACATGTTTGATGATCTACTATATTGAAGTAGAGATACATGGGCGAGCAAACGAAAAGTAGTACGACAAGAAGGGGTCATAAATAAGGAATGCTTATGTATGGTCGTGAAAACATCATTGTACAACAAATAAAACCAATAAGTAATAATCAATATAAATAAAAATAACAAATAAAAATTTATATATGAATAATCTTACTCACGAAATGCTCGTGGATCCCTTAAAACATCAATAAGCAATCTGAAATCATTAGTTTGATTCATTTCGAGCCCATAGCAGTCATTCAAAAAGTCGTGCAAGACACGTGCAATATTATTATGGATAAACATAAGATCTAGTCTCATATTGTCATCACTTGACCTTATTATTTTCCCTCTACCATTCACCACTGCTACATTATCCATACAAAATCCATCTTCTAGCTTCTTTGATCATACCAAGTATTGAATAGTTTCAAACATGTCACCCGATAGGAAATATTAACTAAATAAAAATATATAAAATAAAAAAAACATTAAAAGTAAAAAAAAATGTTTATTACCAAAATACCGTAGAATTGATATCAATTCTTGATTAAGGTTTATGTTCGATTAGAAGTTGGTGTTGTTGGATCCAATCATGTAGGCTAATGTGGTGCTCAAAAACAATTATAAGATGTCCAGATTCTACATAACTATGATAGCCATCTAAAACGTACTGCTTATCCAAAGTTTCTACAATATCATAGGAACAAAATTCTCTATCATTTGGATGCACTATTTTCAAAGTCACCAACCTAAAGTAGTTTCCTTTTCCATCTACTTCATATTCATTGTCTTTAATATGTACGACATTATAGTATTTTGTAGTGCTACACACGTTAAACCTGTCATTACTACCAATCATTCATAAAAAAAATATAGTATTTTTTTCACAATCTATCCACAACACATTGAGACTCTCAAAGTGTTAGAAAAGTTAATAAAAAAAATTGGCATAAGTATGATGTATGCAACACTTTCTATTAATCAAATTTATGTGAAATGCAAGTAGCATATGGAATACCATCCCAAGAAAACAAGGCCAAAGGGGTCATAAATAAGGGATGCTTGTGTATGGTCATGAAAACATCACTGTACAACAAATGAAACCAACAATTAATAATTAATATAAATTAAAACAATAAATAAAAATTAATATATGAATAATCTTACTCATGAAATGCTCATGGATCGTTTAAAACATCATTAAGCAATCTGAAATCATTAGTTTGATTCATTTCGAGCCCATAGCAGTCATTCAAAAAGTCGTGCAAGACACGTGCAATATTATTATGGATAAACATAAGATCTAGTCTCATATTGTCATCACTTGACCTTATTATTTTCCCTCTACCATTCACCACTGCTACATTATCCATACAAAATCCATCTTCTAGCTTCTTTGATCATACCAAGTATTGAATAGTTTCAAACATGTCACCCGATAGGAAATATTAACTAAATAAAAATATATAAAATAAAAAAAACATTAAAAGTAAAAAAAATGTTTATTACCAAAATACCGTAGAATTGATATCAATTCTTGATTAAGGTTTATGTTCGATTAGAAGTTGGTGTTGTTGGATCCAATCATGTAGGCTAATGTGGTGCTCAAAAACAATTATAAGATGTCCAGATTCTACATAACTATGATAGCCATCTAAAACGTACTGCTTATCCAAAGTTTCTACAATATCATAGGAACAAAATTCTCTATCATTTGGATGCACTATTTTCAAAGTCACCAACCTAAAGTAGTTTCCTTTTCCATCTACTTCATATTCATTGTCTTTAATATGTACGACATTATAGTATTTTGTAGTGCTACACACGTTAAACCTGTCATTACTACCAATCATTCATAAAAAAAATATAGTATTTTTTTCACAATCTATCCACAACACATTGAGACTCTCAAAGTGTTAGAAAAGTTAATAAAAAAAATTGGCATAAGGATGATGTATGCAACACTTTCTATTAATCAAATTTATGTGAAATGCAAGTAGCATATGGAATACCATCCCAAGAAAACAAGGCCAAAGGGGTCATAAATAAGGGATGCTTGTGTATGGTCATGAAAACATCACTGTACAACAAATGAAACCAACAATTAATAATTAATATAAATTAAAACAATAAATAAAAATTAATATATGAATAATCTTACTCATGAAATGCTCATGGATCGTTTAAAACATCATTAAGCAATCTGAAATCATTAGTTTGATTCATTTCGAGCCCATAGCAGTCATTCAAAAAGTCGTGCAAGACACGTGCAATATTATTATGGATAAACATAAGATCTAGTCTCATATTGTCATCACTTGACCTTATTATTTTCCCTCTACCATTCACCACTGCTACATTATCCATACAAAATCCATCTTCTAGCTTCTTTGATCATACCAAGTATTGAATAGTTTCAAACATGTCACCCGATAGGAAATATTAACTAAATAAAAATATATAAAATAAAAAAAACATTAAAAGTAAAAAAAATGTTTATTACCAAAATACCGTAGAATTGATATCAATTCTTGATTAAGGTTTATGTTCGATTAGAAGTTGGTGTTGTTGGATCCAATCATGTAGGCTAATGTGGTGCTCAAAAACAATTATAAGATGTCCAGATTCTACATAACTATGATAGCCATCTAAAACGTACTGCTTATCCAAAGTTTCTACAATATCATAGGAACAAAATTCTCTATCATTTGGATGCACTATTTTCAAAGTCACCAACCTAAAGTAGTTTCCTTTTCCATCTACTTCATATTCATTGTCTTTAATATGTACGACATTATAGTATTTTGTAGTGCTACACACGTTAAACCTGTCATTACTACCAATCATTCATAAAAAAAATATAGTATTTTTTTCACAATCTATCCACAACACATTGAGACTCTCAAAGTGTTAGAAAAGTTAATAAAAAAAATTGGCATAAGTATGATGTATGCAACACTTTCTATTAATCAAATTTATGTGAAATGCAAGTAGCATATGGAATACCATCCCAAGAAAACAAGGCCAAAGGGGTCATAAATAAGGGATGCTTGTGTATGGTCATGAAAACATCACTGTACAACAAATGAAACCAACAATTAATAATTAATATAAATTAAAACAATAAATAAAAATTAATATATGAATAATCTTACTCATGAAATGCTCATGGATCGTTTAAAACATCATTAAGCAATCTGAAATCATTAGTTTGATTCATTTCGAGCCCATAGCAGTCATTCAAAAAGTCGTGCAAGACACGTGCAATATTATTATGGATAAACATAAGATCTAGTCTCATATTGTCATCACTTGACCTTATTATTTTCCCTCTACCATTCACCACTACTACATTATCCATACAAAATCGATTTTCTAACTTCTTTGATCATACCAAGTATTGAATAGTTTCAAACATGTCACCCGATAGGAAATATTAACTAAATAAAAATATATAAAATTAAAAAAAACATTAAAAGTAAGTAAAATGTTTATTACCAAAATACCGTAAAATTGATATCAATTCTTGATTAAGGTTTATGTTCGATTACAAGTTGGTGTTGTTGGATCCAACCATGTAGGCTAATGTGGTGCTCAAAAACAATTATAAGATGTCCAGATTCTACATAACTATGATAGCCATCGAAAACGTACTGCTTATCCAAAGTTTCTGCAATATCATAGGAACAAAATTCTATATCATTTGGATGCACTGTTTTCAAACTCACCAACCTAAAGTAGTTTCCTTTTCCATCTACTTCAAATATATTGTCTTAAATATGTATGAAATTATAGTATTTGGTAGCGCTACAGACGTTAAACCTGTCATTACTACCAATCATTCGTAAAAAAAATATAGTATTTTTTTCACAATCTATCCACAACACATTGAGACTCTCAAAGTGTTAGAAAAGTTAATAAAAAAAATTGGCATAAGGATGATGTATGCAACACTTACTATTAATCAAATTTATGTGAAATGCTAGTAGCATATGGAATATCATCCCAAAAAAACCAGGCCAAAGGGGTCATAAATAAGGGATGTTGTGGACCCCGCATTTCGGCTCAATGCGTTTCCCACTCGATGGCGAGCTCGATTTTTATTTGAAACAAATTGATTTTATTTATTATTTGAAAAATGCCTTGGAGTCGCCACTTATTTTTGTTTTATTCTTAAAGGGTAAACAAAATATGAAAGAAAAACCCTAAGTGTGACTCCTTGTTTTGGAAAAGGTGGTCTGTGAAAAATCGGATCGGATTCGGGGGTCAGGTTACTTATCGGGAAGGTACAGTAAAGACCGTAGCACCCCTCTAAGTCCCTAGAGACGGGTCTCTAGTAATAAAATGAAGCAATCGTGGCATCTAATAAAGAAATCAATGAATACCCGAATTGATCATGCACATATGGGAATCAATACATGTATATAGAGTGACCAGAGTGAGAATGGGTGCGTACCTGACCAACGAGCCACCATGCGCTATCAAGAGAGGAGGTTAGTGCATAATAACAATCACAAGATATGTCACAGAGCATAATAAAATCCATCATTCATGGCAATTAAATCAATCAATCGATCAATCAGATATGTGGGGCCCCCACCAAAGCCCGTTTATTTTTGCATGAATCAATCCCGTAAATTCCATCACTTGGAATTACTGAATTTAAATTCATGTTTATTTTAAAACATTTTAAAATCATGAAAAATTTGATAGTGGTTCGCCGAAAAGAAAAATGGCTGCCAAATTTTATTGAAAATGAGACTCTTGGGTGATCCTAAAAATTATAAGGATGAAAGATGGGAAAATTGGGATTGTTAGAAAATCAAATTTAAGAAGATATTTACAAAAAATGGGATTTGAGAAATCATTTTCAAAATCAAAGGTGATGAAACGGTTAGTGGCATGTGGCCCAAAGGTGACCATGCATGCCATGCAAGAGTGGGTCCCAGGGTGGAATGAGTAGGCCATGGAAAGTTTATGATGAGATATCGAGTTCTCGGTACTGTGGGACAACCGTGCACGGAGAATCACAGCACGTGGGACTCAGGGTGGAAAAATCAGGATGATTACATTACGACATGGATGATTGCATGGTAATATGGATAACTACAACTGCCATGAAGGGCTCAGCTATCAAGTACAGCTTTTCTGTGGTGCCAATCTCCTACTCAGGCTGGAAGGAGCATCTTTACTTGTAGTCGGAAGTATGACAGAAGTAACATGTCCAACATGTGGAAGCTTGGAGTTGCTCCTCTTTCTCGACTTAGCAAACTCTCTCATCTGATGTGAAATTACCATTGAATTCACAGTCCTCTCAAATACTTCACAGGACTACCATCTTCTGTCACTTCATCATGGACATTCATTTTCATGTCTTTGACTTTGGTTTGGAGACCCTGCAACTTCACTAGAAGATGGACTTGAAGACGCTGATTCCGAGTCGTCACCCTTTGGCATTTCGTTCTAGCGTTTGAAGCGTCATCGCGGGTCACGTTTCATTCAATTAGTGCAAGGGTGGACCTTCAGAAATACTCCGTATATAAACACGTCCGTCAATGCTTGCACTAGCAAGAAGATAAACGTCATGTGAAGAGAACAGTGTGTTCGATATAGAAGGAATACGCGACTGTGAGTGGCCAGAGCTGCATGCACATAGGATAGCATTTATGCCGAGGAGGTTGAAGCTGCAAGCTTTGCTGCCATAGCAGCAGGTGCAGATTTCCGTGGATCTTCTTCAAAGCAGGAAGAAGACTTACCAGTGAAAGATTCCTCCCTTATGTACATTACCAGAACTAATTGTTCCTTGTCTCGACCAGTGGTTGGAGTTTCTGGAGTGAAAGTGGAAGGTGCCTCGGCATGAGCATTAACATCCGTCTGCTCTGCTGTCATATGCCCTCTGTTGCAGTTCAGTAATTGTTGCCGAATGCTGCTTATATGTGCTGATTGTGACTTGGCAATGTTTCCAACCTCGCTTCAATGACAGCCAGTTACTACCTCTTCATCATTCGAGTGAATGAGCAGTTCAAATGCTGGATGAGCAGGCTTTGTCTGAATCAACAGGAGGCTGTGGCCTGCCCCTAGTGCAGGAAAGAGGTTTAATGGACACAGGTTACATTGTAGAAGGAGAGAGCGGGCATGAAGAAGGGTATAGAGGTGGAAATGGATTTAATGGTATGGTGACAGATTTATATATTCTGAAAAGGGTTAGAAGTGAGGGTGATTCGTTGATGATGGGCATGAAAGAATTATGTGATAAGATGTCGGGATCACATGATGCTCCAGTATCCTCATCATCTTCTAGGGTTGGAAGATACAAATATAGCTTCAAAAAAAGGTATGCGAGAAGCTTTTGTGAGGTAATCAGAAACATCCTTGACCGGAATCTTCATTATGCTAAATTGGGGAGATGAGAGCAGGGATCTAATCTTCTCAGAGCATCTGAGTATGAGACTTGAAACATCTAGCTAACTCCATGAATCACTCACGGTTATCTTCTCAGAAAACCAACCATACTTCATTTCAGGAATGTCTATTGGACTGCTACATACTGCAACAATATTATCCCTATCCAATATAAGAACATTCCATGAAAATCTTGAACCATACAGCCTAGGGAAGTAGTTATCCTCAGCACACATCGCAACAGGAACCACATAACAAGGATGAAGCATCCACGGATGATTTCGAGGTGTCATTGACAAGGCCGAAGTTGCTGAATTACTTGAACTCTGACTCATTCTTTTATTCAGTATCATCTTAACTTTGAGAGCACGCATCTTTTTAGGACTTCACAGCTAGGTTTGGATCCGCTCTCATGACCCATTCAATTAAGAACAGAGGAAAACGTGAAATGATAATTTACAAAAACAAAGTATAAAGACAGAAAATCAATGAGTGAAGCCCTATTTCATTTTTCTATCCATGGGCTTGCAAGAGGGTTGACTGTTGAGAGACTACGGGTTCATATAAAAACAGGGGGATTAAATTATGAAATATCTCACAATGAAGTTAAAAACAAATTCAAGTTACTCTTCAGCAAAGCTAAAAAGAAGAGAAAGATAAAACAATGACAACAAACCCACAATCATACCAGAGATTAGTGAAAACTAAACATTCAATCTGATGCTCATACCCAAGACAAACAATAATCCAGAAACAAAATGGAGAAGAGTATGAAAAGGGTTCATACCTGAACTCCTTAAGTGAAAAATAGTCCAACTCCTTCTCTTGCAGTCATGAAAAATACCCTCAAGAAGATGAACCTCCTCTATTTTTTACTTTCTAGAAAATATCTTCCTCCCCTCCTTCTGATGAAAAACAACTCTCCAATGGCAGCCTCACAAGACTCATCCTCCCTTGCTAATTCAAACTTCCTTCCCCGATCCCAAACATCCCCCAGGTAGTGAAAAACTCACTCTCAGAAATATGGAAAACCCCCTCTCTTTGGAAACTTCCTGCCCAAGCTCCCTCTAAGACATATCTCCTCCAGCAATGCTTGAGAAAAAATCCCTAACCACCTACTCCCATACCAGCCTCACCTCCACTACCCTACAGCTGCCAGCCTCCACCACCCTGCAGCTGGCAGAAAAAAAGGTATCCTCTAACAGCCAGACCCCCTCTCCTCACTCCTCAGCTGCCTTTTTTCTTTCCCCTCAAATAACAGCCAAAATGATTGTTTTCTGGTTCCCCTTGACACTTGTCGACCCCAGATTGGCCTTCAAAAGCACTACTCTGATTCCATGATGGCCAATTAGGGATTGACACGTGGATGCTTAGGAGCGCGACACTTGGCCAAACAATGCTGCAGCAAAACAAGCCCCACATGGGGGTCTACAGATGCTTATGTATGGTCATGAAAACATCACTGTACAACAAATGAAACCAACAATTAATAATTAATATAAATTAAAACAATAAATAAAAATTAATATATGAATAATCTTACTCATGAAATGCTCATGGATCCCTTAAAAAAATCATTAAGCAAGTTTCATTCATTTCGAGCTCAAAGTAGTTGTTCAAATAGCCGTGCAAAATACGTGCAATATTATTATGGAAAAACTGAAGATCGAGTCCCATATTGTAATCACATAATCTTGTGATTTTCCCTCTACTGTTCACCACTACTACATTATCCATACAAAATCGATCTTCTAACTTCTTTGATCATACCAAGTATTGAATAGTTTCAAACATGTCACCCGATAGGAAATATTAACTAAATAAAAATATATAAAATAAAATAAAAAACATTAAAAGTAAGTAAAATGTTTATTACCAAAATACCATAAAATTGATATCAATTCTTGATTAAGGTTTATGTTCGATTACAAGTTGGTGTTGTTGGATCCAATCATGTAGGCTAATGTGGCGCTCAAAAACAATTATAAGATGTCCAGATTCTACATAACTATGATAGCCACCGAAAACGTACTGCTTATCCAAAGTTTCTACAATATCATAGGAATAAAATTCTATATCATTTGGATGCACTGTTTTCAAACTCACCAACCTAAAGTAGTTTCCTTTTCCATCTACTTCATATATATTGTCTTTAATATGTACGACATTATAGTATTTGGTAGCACTACAGATGTTAAACCAGTCATTACTACCAATCATTCGTAAAAAAAATATAGTATTTTTTCCACAATCTATCCACAACACATTGAGACTCTCAAAGTGTTAGAAAAGTTAATAAAAAAAAATTGGCATAAGGATGATGTATGCAACACTTGCTATTAATCAAAATTATGTGAAATGCTAATAGCATATGGAATATCATCCCAAGAAAACCAAGCCAAAGGGGTCATAAATAAGGGATGCTTATGTATGGTCATGAAAACATCACTGTACAACAAATGAAACCAACAATTAATAATTAATATAAATTAAAGCAATAAATAAAAATTAATATATGAATAATCTTACTCATGAAATGCTCATGGATCCATTAAAAAATCATCAAGCAATCTGAAATCATTAGTTTGATTCATTTCGAGCTCATAGTAGTTGTTCAAATAGTCGTGCAAAATACGTGCAATATTATTATGGATAAACTGAAGATCGAGTCTCATATTGTCATCACATAATCTTGTGATTTTCCCTCTACCGTTCACCACTACTACATTATCCATACAAAATCGATCTTCTAACTTCTTTGCTCGTACCAAGTATTGAATAGTTTCAAACATGTCACCCGATAAGAAATATTAACGAAATACAAATCTATAAAATAAAAAAACATTAAAAGTAAATAAAATGTTTATTACAAAAATACTGTAGAATTGATATCAATTCTTGATTAAGTTTATGTTCGATTACAAGTTGGTGATGTTGGATCCAATCATGCAGGCTAATGTGGTGCTCAAAAACAATTATACAGTGTTGAAATTCTACATAACTATGATAGCCAACGAAAACGTACTGCTTATCCAAAGTTTCTGCAATATCATAGGAACAAAATTCTATATCATTTGGATGCAGTATTTTCAAAGACACCAACCTAAAGTAGGTTCCTTTTCCATCTACTTCATATATATTGTCTTTAATATGTACGACATTATAGTATTTGGTAGCACTACAGACGTTAAACCCGTCATTACTACCAATCATTCGTAAAAAAAATATAGTATTTTTTTCACAATCTATCCATAACACATTGAGACTCTCAAAGTGTTAGAAAAGTTAATAAAAAAAATTGGCATAAGTATGATGTATGCAACACTTACTATTAATCAAATTTATGTGAAATGCTAATAGCATATGGAATATCATCCCAAGAAAACCAGGCCAAAGGGGTCATAAATAAGGGATGCTTATGTATGGTCATGAAAACATCACTGTACAACAAATGAAACCAACAATTAATAATTAATATAAATTAAAACAATAAATAAAAATTAATATATGAATAATCTTACTCATGAAATGCTCATGGATCCCTTAAAACATCACTAAGCAATCTGAAATCATTAGTTTGATTCATTTCGAGCCCATAGTAGTTGTTCAAATAGTCGTGCAAGATAGGTGCAATATTATTATGGATAAACTGAAGATCGAGTTCCATATTATCATCACATAATCCTGTGATTTTCCCTCTACCGTTAACCACTGCTACATTATCCATACAAAATCCATCTTCTAACTTCTTTGATCATACCAAGTATTGAATACTTTCAAACATGTCACCCGATAAGAAATATTAGCTAAATACAAATCTATAAAATAAAAAAACATTAAAAGTAAATAATATGTTTATTACTAAAATACTATAGAATTGATATCAATACTTGATTAAGTTTTTGTTTGATTACAAATGGGTGTTGTTGGATCCAATTATGTAGGCTAATGTGGTGCTCAAAAACAATTATACGCTGTCCAAATTCTACATAACTATGATAGCTAGCCAACAGATACTGCTTATCCAAAGTTTCTACAATATCATAGGAACAAAATTCTATATCATTTGGATGCACTGTTTTCACACTCACCAACCTAAAGTAGTTTCCTTTTCCATCTACTTCATATATATTGTCTTTAATTTGTACGACATTATAGTATTTGGTTGCACTACAGACGTTAAACCTGTTATTACTACCAATCATTCGTAAAAAAAATATAGTATTTTTTTCACAATCTATCCACAACACATTGAGACTCTCAAAGTGTTAGAAAAGTTAATAAAAAAAAAATTTGGCATAAGGATGATGTATGCAACACTTACTATTAATCAAATTTATGTGAAATGCTAATAGCATATGGAATATCATCCCAAGAAAACCAGGCCAAAGGGGTCATAAATAAGGGATGCTTATGTATGGCCATGAAAACATCACTGTACAACAAATGAAACCAACAATTAATAATTAATATAAATTAAAACAATAAATAAAAACTAATATATGAATAATCTTACTCATGAAATGCTCATGGATCCCTTGAAAAATCATTAAGCAATCTGAAATCATTAGTTTGTTTCATTTCAAGCTCATAGTAGTTGTTCAAATAGTCGTGCAAGATACATGCAATATTATTATGGATAAACTGAAGATCGAGTCCCATATTGTCATCACATAATCCTGTGATTTTCCCTCTACCGTTCACCACTGCTACATTATCCATACAAAATCCATCTTCTAACTTCTTTGATCATACCAAGTATTGAATAGTTTCAAACATGTCACCCGATAAGAAATATTAACTAAATACAAATCTTTAAAATAAAAAAACATTAAAAGTAAATAAAATGTTTATTACAAAAATGTTGTAGAATTGATATCAATTCTTGATTAAGTTTATGTTCGATTACAAGTTGGTGTTGTTGGATCCAATCATGTAGGCTAATGTGGTGCTCAAAAAAACAATTATACGCTGTCCAAATTCTACATATCTATGATAGCCAACGGAAACGTACTGCTTATCCAAAGTTTCTGCAATATCATAGGAAGAAAATTCTATATCATTTGGATGCACTGTTTTCGAAGACACCAACCTAAAGTAGTTTCCTTTTCCATCTACTTCATATATATTGTCTTTAATATGTATGACATTATAGTATTTGGTAGCACTACAAACGTTTAACCTGTCATTACTACCAATCATTCGTAAAAAAAAATATAGTATTTTTTTCACATTATATCCACAACACATTGAGACTCTCAAAGTGTTAGAAAAGTTAATAAAAAAATATTGGCATAAGTATGATGTATGCAACACTTACTATTAATCAAATTTATGTGAAATGCTAATAGCATATGGAATATCATCCCAAGAAAACCAGGCCAAAGGGGTCATAAATAAGGGATGCTTATGTATGGTCATGAAAACATCACTATACAACAAATGAAACCAACAATTAATAATTAATATAAATTAAAACAATAAATAAAAATTAATATATGAATAATCTTACTCATGAAATGCTCATGGATCCCTTAAAACATCACTAAGCAATCTGAAATCATTAGTTTGATTCATTTCGAGCCCATAGTAGTTGTTCAAATAGTCGTGCAAGATAGGTGCAATATTATTATGGATAAACTGAAGATCGAGTTCCATATTATCATCACATAATCCTGTGATTTTCCCTCTACCGTTAACCACTGCTACATTATCCATACAAAATCCATCTTCTAACTTCTTTGATCATACCAAGTATTGAATACTTTCAAACATGTCACCCGATAAGAAATATTAGCTAAATACAAATCTATAAAATAAAAAAACATTAAAAGTAAATAATATGTTTATTACTAAAATACTATAGAATTGATATCAATACTTGATTAAGTTTTTGTTTGATTACAAATGGGTGTTGTTGGATCCAATTATGTAGGCTAATGTGGTGCTCAAAAACAATTATACGCTGTCCAAATTCTACATAACTATGATAGCTAGCCAACAGATACTGCTTATCCAAAGTTTCTACAATATCATAGGAACAAAATTCTATATCATTTGGATGCACTGTTTTCACACTCACCAACCTAAAGTAGTTTCCTTTTCCATCTACTTCATATATATTGTCTTTAATTTGTACGACATTATAGTATTTGGTTGCACTACAGACGTTAAACCTGTTATTACTACCAATCATTCGTAAAAAAAATATAGTATTTTTTTCACAATCTATCCACAACACATTGAGACTCTCAAAGTGTTAGAAAAGTTAATAAAAAAAAAAATTTGGCATAAGGATGATGTATGCAACACTTACTATTAATCAAATTTATGTGAAATGCTAATAGCATATGGAATATCATCCCAAGAAAACCAGGCCAAAGGGGTCATAAATAAGGGATGCTTATGTATGGCCATGAAAACATCACTGTACAACAAATGAAACCAACAATTAATAATTAATATAAATTAAAACAATAAATAAAAACTAATATATGAATAATCTTACTCATGAAATGCTCATGGATCCCTTGAAAAATCATTAAGCAATCTGAAATCATTAGTTTGTTTCATTTCAAGCTCATAGTAGTTGTTCAAATAGTCGTGCAAGATACATGCAATATTATTATGGATAAACTGAAGATCGAGTCCCATATTGTCATCACATAATCCTGTGATTTTCCCTCTACCGTTCACCACTGCTACATTATCCATACAAAATCCATCTTCTAACTTCTTTGATCATACCAAGTATTGAATAGTTTCAAACATGTCACCCGATAAGAAATATTAACTAAATACAAATCTTTAAAATAAAAAAACATTAAAAGTAAATAAAATGTTTATTACAAAAATGTTGTAGAATTGATATCAATTCTTGATTAAGTTTATGTTCGATTACAAGTTGGTGTTGTTGGATCCAATCATGTAGGCTAATGTGGTGCTCAAAAAAACAATTATACGCTGTCCAAATTCTACATATCTATGATAGCCAACGGAAACGTACTGCTTATCCAAAGTTTCTGCAATATCATAGGAAGAAAATTCTATATCATTTGGATGCACTGTTTTCGAAGACACCAACCTAAAGTAGTTTCCTTTTCCATCTACTTCATATATATTGTCTTTAATATGTATGACATTATAGTATTTGGTAGCACTACAAACGTTTAACCTGTCATTACTACCAATCATTCGTAAAAAAAAATATAGTATTTTTTTCACATTATATCCACAACACATTGAGACTCTCAAAGTGTTAGAAAAGTTAATAAAAAAATATTGGCATAAGTATGATGTATGCAACACTTACTATTAATCAAATTTATGTGAAATGCTAATAGCATATGGAATATCATCCCAAGAAAACCAGGCCAAAGGGGTCATAAATAAGGGATGCTTATGTATGGTCATGAAAACATCACTATACAACAAATGAAACCAACAATTAATAATTAATATAAATTAAAACAATAAATAAAGATTAGTATATGAATAATCTTACTCATGAAATGCTCATGGATCCCTTAAAACATCACTAAGCAATTTGAAATCATTAGTTTGATTCAATTCGAGCCCATAGTAGTTGTTCAAATAGTCGTGCAAGATACGTGCAATATTATTATGAATAAACTGAAGATCGAGTCCCATATTGTCATCACATAATCCTTTGATTTTCCTTCTACCGTTCACGACTGCTACATTATCCATACAAAATCCATCTTCTAACTTCTTTGCTCGTACCAAGTATTGAATAGTTTCAAACATGTCACCCGATAAGAAATATTAACGAAATACAAATCTATAAAATAAAAAAACATTAAAAGTAAATAAAATGTTTATTACAAAAATACTGTAGAATTGATATCAATTCTTGATTAAGTTTATGTTCGATTACAAGTTGGTGATGTTGGATCCAATCATGCAGGCTAATGTGGTGCTCAAAAACAATTATACAGTGTTGAAATTCTACATAACTATGATAGCCAACGAAAACGTACTGCTTATCCAAAGTTTCTGCAATATCATAGGAACAAAATTCTATATCATTTGGATGCACTGTTTTCAAAGACACCAACCTAAAGTAGTTTCCTTTTCCTTCTACTTCATATATATTGTCTTTAATATTTACGACATTATACTATTTGGTAGTGCTATAGACATTAAACCTGTCATTACTACCAATCATTCGTAAAAAAAAATATAGTATTTTTTTCACAATATATCCACAACACATTGAGACTCTCAAAGTGTTAGAAAAGTTAATAAAAAAAATTGGCATAAGGATGATGTATGCAACACTTACTATTAATCAAATTTATGTGAAATGCTAGTAGCATATGGAATATCATCCTAAGAAAACAAGGCCAAAGGGGTCATAAATAAGGGATGCTTATGTATGGTAATGAAAACATCACTATACAACAAATGAAACCAACAATTAATGATTAATATAAATTAAAAAATTAAATAAAAATTAATATATGAATAATCTTACTCATGAAATGCTTGTGGATCCCTTAAAACATCAATGTGTTAGAAAAGTTAATAAAAAAAAATTAAAAAATGGCATAAGTATGTTGTATGTAATACTTAATGTTAATAAAATTTACGTGAAATGCTAATAACTTATATAATACCATCCAAAGAAAACCAGGCCAAAGAAGGTTAAACTCTTCATCTAAAACTTGAGCATTTCCCTACATTACATTAACGCATACATCTTTTAGATTTCTAAAACATAATGTATAAATAAAACAGAAATAAATTAAACTTGCCACGACATCATGAGCTACAAGATTCCACTAAAAAAAAAATGACCAAGGGTAATTTGAATAATGAGAACTTGGCCATTCCAAAACCCTTTTCCATTCTTGGCTATAATTTGGCCTATTATTATTTTTCACCCATTCGGTCTATGAAGAGAAAATACATGGATATCCAGTAGAAATATGTGCCAAAGTCCTCCTAAATCAACACGTTTGATGATCTGCAATATTGAAGCAAAGATACGTGGACGAGCAAACGAAAAGTAGTACGACAAGAAGGGGTCATTATAGTAGCTTTAATATGTTTGACATTATAGTAGTTGATAGTGCTACAAACATTAAACTTGTCAATAATTCGTGAAAAAATATGTTGTAATTTTCTTCAGAATCTATCCACTCCACATTGAGACTCTCAATGTGTTAGAAAAGTTAATAAAAAAAAAAAATGGCATAAGTATGTTGTATGTAACACTTCATGTTAATAAAATTTATGTGAAATGCTAATAACTTATATAATACCATCCAAAGAAAACCAGGCCAAAGGAGGTTAAACTCTTCATCTAAAACTTGAGCATTTCCCTACATTACATTAACGCATACATCTTTTAGATTTCTAAAAAAAAAACATAATGTATAAATAAAACAGAAATAAATTAAACTTGCCACGACATCATGAGCTACAAGATTCCACATGAAGAAAAAAAATGACCAAGGGTAATTTGAATAATGAGAACTTGGCCATTCCAAAACCCTTTTTCATTCTTGGCTATAATTTGGCCTATTATTATTTTTCACCCATTGGGTCTATGAAGAGAAAATACATGGATATCCTACATAAATATTTGTTAAAGTCCTCCTAAAGGCTAACATGTTTGATGATCTGCTATATTGAAGTAGAGATACGTGGGCGAGCAAACGAAAAGTAGTACGACAAGAAGGGGTCATAAATAAGGGATGCTTATGTATGGTCGTGAAAACATCATTGTACAACAAATAAAACCAATAAGTAATAATCAATATAAATAAAAATAATAAATAAAAATTAATATATGAATAATCTTACTCATGAAATGCTTGTGGATCCCTTAAAACATCAATATGCAATATGAAATTATTAGTTTGATTTATTTCGAGCCAATAGCAATTGTTCAAAATGTCATGTAACACACGTGCAATATTATTTTGGATAAACCAAAGATCTAGTCCCTTATTGTCATCACATAATCATGTAATTTTCCCTCTACCGTTCACCTCAGCTACGTTATCCATACCAAAT
Organism: Vitis vinifera; assembly: GCF_030704535.1. Taxonomy (NCBI): domain Eukaryota; kingdom Viridiplantae; phylum Streptophyta; class Magnoliopsida; order Vitales; family Vitaceae; genus Vitis; species Vitis vinifera. The sequence goes on from NC_081819.1 coordinate 5,834,806, forward strand.
CCATCTTCCAGCTTCTTTGATGAAACCAACTATTGAATAGCTTCAAACATGTCACCGAATAGTTAATATTAACTAAATAAAAATATATAAAATAAAAAAAAATAAAAAGTAAATAAAATATGTATTTGAAAAATACCGTAGAATTGATATCAATTCTTGGTTAAATCTATGTCAAATTACAAGTTGGTGTTATCCTGTCCAGATTTTACAAAACTATGATTGCCAGCTAACACATACTGCTTATCTAAAGTTCCAGCAATATCATAGGAATGAAATTCCCAGTTATTTGGATACATCGTTTTCAAAGTCAACAACCTAAAATAGTTTCCTTTTGCTTCTACTTCATATATATTGTCTTTAATATGTTTGACATTATAGCAGCTGATAGTGCTACGAACGTTAAACTTGTCATTAATATATATAATTCGTAAAAAAATATATAGTAATTTTTTTCCCAATCTATCCACTGCAGATTGAGACTCTCAATGTGTTGGAAAAGTTAATAAAAAAATTAAAAAATGGCATAAGTATGTTGTATGTAACACATACTTTTAATCAAATTTATGTGAAATGCTATAAGCATATCGAATACCATCCCAAGAAAACCTAGCCAAAGAAGGTTTAACTCTTCTTCTAATACTTGAGCATTTCCCTACACTACATTAACACATACATCTTTTAGATTTATAAAAAAAAAAAAAAAATAATGCATAAATAAATCAGAAATAAAGTAAAATTGCCATGACATCATGAGCTACAAGATTCCCCATGAAGAAAAAAAATGACCATGGGTAATTTGAATAATGAGAACTTGGCCATGCCAAAACCCTTTTCAATTCTTGGCTATAATTTGGTCTATTACTATTTTTCACCCATTAGGTCCATGAAAAACTAATACATGGATATCCTGCAAAAATATGTGCCAAAGTCCACCTAAAGGCCAATACGTTTCTTGGTATGCTATATTGAAGAAGAGATACGTGGGCTAGCAAACGAAAAGTACTACTACAAGAAGGGGTCATAAATAAGGGATGCTTATGTATGGTCGTGAAAACATCAGTGTACAACAAAAAAAACCAACAATTAATAATTAATATAAATTGAAGCAATAAATAAAAATTAACATATGAATAATCTTACTCATGAAATGCTCGTGGATCCCTTAAAACATCAATAAGCAATCTGAAATCATTATTTTGATTCATTTCAAGCCTATAGGAACAATATTATTTTGGATAAACTGAAGATCTAGTCTCATATTATCATCACATGATCTTGAGATTTTCCCTATACTGTTCACCACTTCTACATTATCCATACAAAATCCATCTTCTAGTTTCTTTGATGATACCAAGTATTGAATAGCTTCAAACATGTCACCGGATAGTAAATATTAACTAAATATGTCACCGGATAGTAAATATTAACTAAATAAAAATATATAAAATAAAAAAACATTAAAAAGTAAATAAAATATGTATTACAAAAAAACCATAGAATTAATATCAATTCTTGGTTAAGTCTATGTCTGATAACAAGTTGTTGTTGTTGGATCCAATCTTGTAGGCTGATGTGGTGTTCAAAAACAATTATACGCTTTCCAAATTCTACGTAACTATGATAGCCATCCAAAACATACTGCTTATCCAAAGATCCCGCAATATCATAGGAATGAAATTCTCTATTATTTAGATGCATTCTTTTCAAAGTCACCAACCTAAAGTAGTTTCCTTTTCCTTCGGCTTCATATATATTGTCTTTAATATGTATGACACTATAATATTTGATAGTGCTACGAACATTAAACCTTTCATTAATATCAGTCATTCGTAAAAAAAATATAGTAATTATTTTCACAATCTATCCACTAACCATTGAGACTCTCAAAGTGTAAAAAAAGTTAATAAAGAAATAATCAAATTGGCATAAGTATGTTGTGTTCAACACTTACTATTAATCAAATTTATGTGAAATGCTAGTAGGATATAGAATACCATTCCAAGAAAACCAGGCCAAAGAAGGTTTAACTTTTCATCTAATACTTGAGCATTTCCCTACATTACATAAAACAAAATGGTGTATAAATAAAATAGAAATAAATTAAACTTGCCATGGGAATCATTAGATACAAGATTTCTCATGTCCACAAAAAAAGACCAAGGGTAATTTTAATCATGAGAACTTAGCCATGCCAAATACCTATTCAATTCTTGGCTATTATTTGGTCTATTATTATTATTAACCCATTGGGTCCATGAAGAGCTAATACATGGATATCCTATAGAAATATGTGCCAAAGTCCTCCTAAAGGTCAACACGTTTGATGATATGCTATATTGAAGTAGAGATACGTGGGCCAGCAAACAAAAAGCAGTACGACCATAAGGGGTCGTAAATAAGGGATAGTTATGTATGGTCGTGAAAATATAACTATACAACAAATGAAACAATCAATTAAAAATTAATATAAATTAAAACAATAAATAAAAATTAATATATGAATAATCTTACTTATGAAATAATGGTGGGTCCCTTAAAACATCAATAAGCAATTTGAAATAAGTAGTTTGATTCATTTCGAGCCCATATCAGTTGTTCAAAATGTCGTGTACCACACGTGAAATATTATTATGGATAAACTAAAGATCCAGTCCAATATTGTCATCACATAATATTGTAATTTTCCCTTTACCGTTCACTACTACTACATTATCCATACCAAATCCATCTTCCAGCTTCTTTGATGATACCAAGAATTGAATAGCTTCAAACATGTCACCGGTTAGGAAATATTAACTAAATAAAAACATATAAAATAAAAAAACTTTAAAAAGTAAATAAAATATTAATTACAAAAATTGCGTAGAATTGTATCAATTCTTGCTTAAATCTATGTTCGATGACAAGTTTGTGTTGTCGTATCCAATCTTGTAGGCTGATGTGGAGTTAAAAAACAATTATACCTTGTCCAAATTTTACAAATCTATGATAGCCAACTAACACATACTGCTTATCCAAAGTTCCTGCAATATCATAGGAACGAAATTCTCTGTCGTTTAGATGCATTGTTTTCAAAGTCATCAACCTAAAATAGTTTCGTTTTGCTTCTGCTTCATATATATTGTCTTTAATATGTCTGGAATTATAGTAGCTGATAGTGCTACATACGTTGAACCTATTATTAATATCAATCATTGGTAAAAAAATATATACAAATTTTTTTCACAATCTATCCACTGCACATTGAGACTCTCAAGGTGTTAAAAAAGTTAGTAAAAAAATGGCATAGGTATGTTGAATACAACACTTTCTATTAATCCAATTTATAAAAATGATAGTACCATATGGAATACCATCCCAAAAAAACCAAGCAAAAGAAGGTTTAACTCTTCGTAAAAAACTTGAGCACTTCCTTACATTACATAAACACATATATCTTTTAGATTTATGTAAAAAAAAAGAATGTATAAATAAAAAAAAATAAATTAAACTTGCCACAACATCATGAGCTACAAGATTTCCCAAGAAGAAAAAAATGACCAAGGGTAATTTGAATAATGAGAACTTGGCCATGCCAAAACCCTTTTCAAATCTTGGCTTTAATTTGGTTGATTATTATTTTTCATCTATTGGGTCCATGAAGAGCTAAAACATTGATATCTTGTAGAAATTTGGGCCAAAGTCCTCCTAAATGCCGACACGTTTGATGATCTGCTATATTTAAGCAGAGATACGTGGGCAAGCAAATGAAAAGTAGTACGATAAGAAGGGGTCATAAATAAGGGATGCTTATGTATGGCCATGAAAACATTATTGTACAAAAAATGAAACCAACAATTAATAATAAATATAAATTAACACAATAAAAAAAAATAATATATGAATAATCTTACTCATGAAATGCTCGTGGATCCCTTCAAACATCAATAAGCAATCTAAAATCATTAGCTTGATTCATTTCGAACCCATAGCAGTCGTTCAAAAAGTCGTGCAAGACACATGCAATATTATTATGGGTACACTGAAGATCTAGTCCCATATTGTCATCACATGACCTTGTCATTTTCCCTCTATCGTTCACCACTGCTATATTATCCATACCAAATCCATCTTCCAGCTTCTTTGATGATACCAAGTATTCAATAGCTTCAAACATGTCACCGAGTAGGAAATGTTAACTAAATAAAAATATACAAAATAAAAAAACTTCAAAAAGTAAAAAAATATTAATTACAAAAATTCTGTAGAATTGATATCAATTATTGCTTAAGTTTATGTCCGATTACAAGTTTGTGTTGTCGTATCCAATCTTGTAGGCGGGTGTGGAGTTAAAAAACAATTATACGTTGTCCAAATTTTACAAAACAATGATAGCCAACTAACACATACTGCTTATCCAAAGTTCCTGCAATATCATAGGAACGAAACTCTCTATCATTTAGATGCATTGTTTTCCAAGTCAACAACCGAAAATAGTTTCCTTTTGCTTCTGCTTCATATATATTGTCTTTAATATGTCTGGCATTATAGTAGCTGATAGTGCTACTGTTAGGAATTGTCCCAAATTCCTAATTAGTAAATATTCCTTTTTGTAAAGAATATTGTATAGAATATTTCTAGGTTGATATATTATTGTAATATTAGACTTCCTTATAGAATAAGGAAGGTTGTTGGAAATATCTCTATAAATATTCTAGGTCATGAGGGGAAAAAGTTATGAGATGGAGATGGGCCTATAGAGACTATACGAGGTGGATAGAGATGTGAGGAAGAACGGGAGGTACCTGGTGGAGCGAGAGGGCTCGTAGTAAGGTATGGATACAAGGAGTGGGGAAACATGGGATGTTTCGGGAACCCAATAGTTGTATCTAGTTTTATCCTCTGTAATATTCTCTATTGTATAGTGGAATTATTCTCTCTCATCCGTGGACGTAGGCATGGTTGGCCGAACCACGTTAAAACCTCGTGTACCGTATGTGTGATTGTTTTATCTTTGTGTTCTTAAACTAACATTGTTGGCATCAAAGCTTTCGTTGGCACTACAATTGGTATCAGAGCTTGGGTTGAAGATTTCTGGAAGAGTAAAAAATCACAAAGCACACAAGATGAAAACAAAAGGAATTTTCACTGAAGGTGGAGTCAATTGCTCTTTCGTGGTGATATGATACAAAAAGGTTTGTGTCATGAAGAGATTGAAGATTAACTTCATGTAATTTGGTCCAAGGTGGAGATTGTTAGGAATTGTCCCAAATTCCTAATTAGTAAATATTCCTTTTTGTAAAGAATATTGTATAGAATATTTCTAGGTTGATATATTATTGTAATATTAGACTTCCTTATAGAATAAGGAAGGTTGTTGGAAATATCTCTATAAATATTCTAGGTCATGAGGGGAAAAAGTTATGAGATGGAGATGGGCCTATAGAGACTATACGAGGTGGATAGAGATGTGAGGAAGAACGGGAGGTACCTGGTGGAGCGAGAGGGCTCGTAGTAAGGTATGGATACAAGGAGTGGGGAAACATGGGATGTTTCGGGAACCCAATAGTTGTATCTAGTTTTATCCTCTGTAATATTCTCTATTGTATAGTGGAATTATTCTCTCTCATCCGTGGACGTAGGCATGGTTGGCCGAACCACGTTAAAACCTCGTGTACCGTATGTGTGATTGTTTTATCTTTGTGTTCTTAAACTAACATTGTTGGCATCAAAGCTTTCGTTGGCACTACAGCTACAGACGTTGAACCTGTTATTAATATCAATCATTTGTAAAAAAATATATACAAATTTTTTCACAATCTATCCACTGGACATTGAGACTCTCAATGTGTTACAAAAGTTAATAAAAAAAATGGTATAAGTATGTTGAGTGGAAGACTTTCTATTAATCCACTTTATAAAACTAATAGTACCATAAGGAATACTATCCCAAAAAAACCAACCAAAAGAAGGTTTAACTCTTCGTCTAAAACTTGAGTATTTCCTTCCATTACATAAACACATATATCTTCTGGATTTATAAAAAAAAAATATGTATAAATAGAACAAAAATAAATTAAACTTGCCACGACATCATGAGCTACAAGATTCCCCATGAAGAAAAAAAATAACCAATTGTAATTTGCATAATCAGAACTTGGCCATGCCAAAACCCTTTTCAAATCTTGGCTTTAATTTGGTCAATTACTATTTTTCATGTATTGGGTCCATGAAGAGCTAATACATTGTTATATTGCAGAAATTAGAGCCAAAGTCCTCCTAAACGCCGACACGTTTGATGATATGCTATATTGAAGCAGAGATACGTGGGCGAGCAAACGAAAAGTAGTATGATAAGAATGGTTCATAAATAAGGGATGCTTATGTATTGTCATGAAAACATCATTGTACAACAAATAAAACCAACAATTAATAATTAATATAAATTAAAACAACAAATAAAAATTAATATATGAATAATCTTACTCATGAAATGCTCGTGGATCCCTTCAAACATTAATAAGCAATCTGAAATCATTAGCTTGATTCATTTCGAACCCATAGCAGTCGTTCAAAAAGTCATGCAAGACACATGCAATATTATTATGGATAAACTGAAGATCTAGTCCCATAGTGTCATTGATTCGTTCCCAATTGGTGTCTCAGCTGATTCATGTCCTCTCAATGGTCCCTGACAATGGTGCCATTTGATTCGTGTCCAGCTGGTGTCCCTTGATTTTGGTCCTCAGGTAGTAATCAACAAAATTTATAACCTATTACACCATGTACTAGGATAGCCTTAGCTAGCACAGCATAGTGCCTCTAGGGTCGTTCACTGGGATGAGTTTTCACTTCACAATTGATATTAATTCAAAGATGAATTGGTGCCTTTTCATTTCAAGGTTAGCTTTAAAAGAAAATATAAAGATGTTTGAGTGAAAAAGGTTTGGTTTTAAACTAACTAAAAATTGTAACTGATTTTACTTACAAAGAAAAGTGTTTCTTGGAGTTTAGATTACAAGGCTCAGATTCCTTATACAAAAAGGGAGTTTTAGTCACTTGTTTCTTTTCCTCGCATTAGAGAATTAACATATAGTTAATTCTCTAACCGGTGTGGTATAGATGCTTGCCTTTAATGGGTTAAAACACTAAATCCCTCTCACTGATGCATCTTGCAATGGCTTGTGCCTCTCACCTAGCATTTGCCATCCAAGATGATCCTTAACCTTGGATTACTCGTCAAAAGCTCGCAAGAGATAACTAATGGATGTCTCCTTAGAGTCCAAAAGCTTACCAAGTGTTGGCTATTCTAGAAAATCCTACCTTCAAACCACCTCCCAAAGGCTCGCAAGAGATAAACTAGTGCATTTCAATGGACGGAGATCACTTGCCTTACCAAGTGTTGGCCCATGTGATTTAAAGGCGTTTTAAGTTAACTAAAAAGATAAAAACCATTAACAGGTCACACTTTCTCTTCATTAAAAACTAAAACAACAAAACTTCCAATAAGCAATCTGAAATCATTAGCTTGATTCATTTCGAACCCATAGCAGTCGTTCAAAAAGTCGTGCAAGACGCATGCAATATTATTATGGATAAACTGAAGATCTAGTCCTATAGTGTCATTGATTCGTTCCCAATTGGTGTCTCAGCTGATTCATGTCCTCTCAATGGTCCCTGACAATGGTGCCATTTGATTCGTGTCCAGCTGGTGTCCCTTGATTTTGGTCCTCAAGAATGCTTCTTGGCAGGTTTCTCTTTGCTTCCCCTCCTTGCATTTCGGATTTGCTTATGGCAAAGGACTTCAAAGCTTCGGTTATTCATGTTTCTGAGCCTTCCATTGCTTTGCCATGGATTCCAAAGAACTCTCCTCAATCTTGGATTGCTTTGGTGATAAAAAAGCTATCAAAACACCAAAACTTAACACAATTTGATTAGAATTGATTGCAAGGGTCCTTAACATGCCAATTGAGTTAAAAGGTAATAACTACTACTCAAAAGTATTTAAAAGAGTTAATTACAAGCTATGAAATAGCACTTTTTGAGTAGTAATCAGTCATCACATGACCTTGTCATTTTCCCTCTACTGTTCACCACTGCTACGTTGTCCATACCAAATCCATCTTCCAGCTTCTTTGATGATGCCAAGTATTCAATAGCTTCAAACATGTCACCGAGTAGCAAATGTTAACTAAATAAAAATATATAAAATAAAAAAACTTTAAAAAGTAAATAAAATATTATTTACAAAAGTATCGTAGAATTGATATCAATTCTTGCTTAAGTCTATGTTCGATGACAAGTTAGTGTTGGGGTATCCAATCTTGTAAGTTGATGTGGAGTTAAAAAAAAATTATACGTTGTCCAAATTTTATAAAACTATGATAGCCAACTAACACATACTGCTTATCCAAAGTTCATGCTATATCATAGGAACGAAATTCTCTATCATTTAGATGCATTGTTTTCGAAGTCACCAACCTAAAAGAGTTTCCTTTTTCTTATGCTTCCTATATATTGTCTTTAATATGTCTGGAATTATAGTAGCTAATAGTGCTACAGACGTTGAACCTGTTATTAATATCAATCATTCGTAAAAAAATATATACAAATTTTTTTCACAATCTATCCACTGCACATTGAGACTCTTAAGGTGTTAGAAAAGTTAATAAAAAAATGGCATAAGTATGTTGAATACAACAATTTCTATTAATCCAATTTATAAAAATGATAGTACCATATGGAATACCATCCGAAAAAAACAAAGCAAAAGAAGGTTTAACTCTTCGTCTAAAACTTGAGCAATCTGAAATCATTAGTTTGATTCATTTCGAGCCCACAGCAGTCGTTCAAAAAGTCATGCAAGACACTTGCAATATTATTATTGATAAAATGAAGATCTAGTTCCATATTGTCATCACATGACCTTGGGATTTTCCCTCTACCGTTGACCAGTGCTACATTATCCATACCAAATCCATCTCCCAGCTTCTCTAATGATAGCAAGTATTTAATAGCTTCAAACATGTCAATGGATAGGAAATTTTAACTAAATTAAAATATATAAAAAAAAACATTTAAAAGTAAATAAAATATTTATTACAAAAATACCATAGAAATGATTTCAAATCTAGCTTAAGTCTATGTCCGATTACAAGTTTGTGTTGACGTATCCAATCTTGTAGGCTGATATGGAGTTAAAAAACAATTATACATTGTCCAGATTTTACTAAACTATGATAGCCAGCTAACACATACTGCTTATCCAAAGTTCCCGCAATATCATAGGAACGAAATTCTCTGTCGTTATGATGCACTGTTTTCAAAGTCACCATTCTATAATAGTTTCCTTTTCCTTCTGCTTCATATATATTGTCTTTAATATATCTGAAATTATAGTAGCTGATAGTGCTACAGACGTTAAACTTGTCATTAATATCAATCATTCGTAAAAAAATAAATACTATTTTGTTTCACAATCTATCCACTGCACATTGACTCTCAAGGTGTTAGAAAAGTTAATTAAAATTATGGCATAAGTATGCTGAATGCAACACTTTCTATTAATCAAATTTATGTGAAATGATAGTACGATATGGAATACCATCGCAAAAAAACCAAGCAAAAGAAGGTTTAACTCTTCATCTAAAACATGAGCATTTCCCTACATTACATAAATAGATATATCTTTTAGATTTATAAAAAAAAAATAATGTATAAATAAAAAAGAAATAAATTAAACTTACTACGACGTCATCAGCTACAAAAAATGACCAACCGTAATTTGAATAATGAGAACTTGGCCATGCCAAAACCCTTTTCAGTTCTTGGCTATAATACATGGATATCCTATAGAAATATTTGCCAAAGTCCTCCTAAAAGCTGACATGCTTGATAATCTGCTACATTGAAGTAGGGATGCGTGGGCGAGCAAACGAAAAGTAGTACGACAAGAAGGGGTCATAAATAAGGAATGCTTATGTATGGTCGTGAAAACATCATTGTACAAAAAATAAAACCATCAATTAATAATTAATATAAATTAAAACAATAAATAAAAAATAATATATGATTAATCTTACTCATCAAATGCTCGTGGATCCCTTAAAATATCAATAAGCAATCTGAAATCATTAGTTTGATTCATTTCAAGCCCATAGCATTCGTTCAAAAAGTCGTGCAAGACACATGCAATATTATTATGGATAAACTGAAGATCTAGTCCCATATTGTCATCACATGACCTTGTGATTTTCCCTCTGTCCTTTACCACTGCTATATTATCCATAGCTAATCCATCTTCTAGCTTCTCTAATGATACCAAGTATTGAATAGTTTCAAACATCTCACCGGGTAGGAAATCTTAACTAAATAAAAATATATAAAACAAAAAAACATTAAAAAGTAAATAAAATATTTATTGCAAATATATCGTAGAATTGATATCAATCCTAGGTTAAGCCTATGTCCGATTACAAGTTTGTGTTGTCGTATCCAATCTTGTAGGCTGATGCCAGCTAACACATACTGCTTATCCAAAGTTCCTGCAATATCATAGGAACGAAATTCTCTGTCGTTTGGATACACTGTTTTCAAAGTCACCAACCTAAAATAGTTTCCTTTTGCTTCTGCTTCATATATATTGTCTTTAATATGTCAGATATTATAGTAGCTGATAGTGCTACAAACATTAAACTTATCATTAATATCAATCATTCGTTAAAAAATATATACTAATTTTTTTCACAATCTATCCACTACACATTGAGACTCTCAAGGTGTAAGAAAAGTTAATAAAAAAAATGGCATAAGCATGGTGAATGCAACACTTTCTATTAATCAAACTTATGTGAAATGATAGTACCATATGGAATACCATCCCAAAAAAAACAAGCAAAAGAAGGTTTAACTCTTCATTTAAAATTTGAGCATTTCCCTACATTACATAAACAAATATATCTTTTAGATTTATAAAAAAAAAAATAATGTATTAATAAAACATAAATAAATTAAACTTGCCACAGCATCATCAGCTACAAGATTTCCCATGAAAATAAAAAATGACCATGTGTAATTTGAATAATGAGAACATGGCCATGCTAAAACCCTTTTCAATTCTTGGCTATAATATGGTATATTATTATTTTTAACCCATTGTCTCCATGAAAAACTAATACATGGATATCCTGCAGAAATATTTTCCAAAGTCCTCCTAAAAGCCAACACGTTCGATGATATGCTACATTGAAGTAGAGATACGTGGGCGAGGAAACGAAAAGTAGGAGGACAAGAAGGGGTCATAAATAAGGGATGCTTATGTATGGTCATGAAAACATCATTGTACAACAAATAAAACAAACAATTAATAATTAATATAAATTAAAAAAATAAATAAAAATTAATATATGAATAATCTTACTCATGAAATGCTCGTGGATCCCTTAAAACATCAATAAGCAATCTGAAATCATTAGTTTGATTCATTTCGAGCCCATAGCAGTCATTCAAAAAGTCGTGCAAGACACTTGCAATATTATTATGGATAAAATGAAGATCTAGTCCCATATTGTCATCACATGACCTTGGGATTTTCCTTCTACCGTTGACCAGTGCTACATTATCCATACCAAATCCATCTCCCAGCTTCTCTGATGATAGCAAGTATTTAACAGCTTCAAACATGTCAACGGATAGGAAATTTTAACTAAATTAAAATATATAAAGTAAAAAAAATTAAAAAGTAAATAAAATATTTATTACTAAAATACTGTAGAAATGATATCAAATCTAGGTTAAGTCTATGTACGATTACAAGTTTGTGTTGTCGTATTCAATCTTGTAGGTTGATATGGAGTTAAAAAACAATTATACATTGTCAAGATTTTACTAAACTATGATAGCCAGCTAACACATACTGCTTAATTCCCGCAATATCATAGGAACGAAATTTTCTGTCGTTATGATGCACTGTTTTCAAAATCATCATTCTAAAATAGTTTCCTTTTCCTTCTGTTTCATATATATTGTCTTTAATATGTCTGACATTATAGTAGCTGATAGTGCTATAGACGTTAAACTTGTCATTAATATCAATCATTCGTAAAAAAATAAATACTATTTTTTTCACAATCTATCCACTGCACATTGAGACTCTCAAGTTGTAAGAAAAGTTAATAAAAAAAATGGCATAAGTATGTTGAATGCAACACTTTCTATTAATCAAACTTATATGAAATGACAGTACCATATGGAATACCATCCCAAAAAAACCAAGCAAAAAAAGGTTTAACTCTTCATCTAAAACTTGAGAATTTCTCTACATTACATAAACACATATATCTTTTAGATTTATAAAAATAATAACAATGTATTAATAAAACATAAATAAATTAAACTTGCCACGACATCATCAGCTACAAGATTTCCCATGAAAACAAAAAATGACCAAGGGTAATTTGAATAATCAGAACTTGGCCATGCTAAAACCCTTTTCAATTCTTGGCTATAATATGGTATATTATTATTTTTGACCCATTGCGTCCATGAAAAACTAATACATGGATATCGTGCAAAAATATTTGCCAAAGTCCTCCTAAAAGCCAACACGTTTGATGATCTGCTATATTGAAGTAGAGATATGTGGGCGAGCAAACGACAAGTAGTATGACAAGAAGGGGTCATAAATAAGAGATGCTTATGTATGGTCGTGAAAACATCATTGCACAACAAATAAAACCATCAATTAATAATTAATATAAGTTAAAACAATAAATAAAAATTAATATATGAATAATCTTACTCATGAAATGCTCGTGGATCCCTTAAAACATCAATAAGCAATCTGAAATCATTAGTTTGATTCATTTCAAGCCCATAACAGTTGTTCAAAAAGTCGTTCAAGACACGTGCATTATTATTATGGATAAACTGAAGATCTAGTCCCATAATATCATCACATAATCTTGTAATTTTCCCTCTACCGTTCACTACTGCTACATTATCCATACAAAATGCATCTTCTAGCTTCTTTGATGAAACAAAGTATTGAATAGCTTCAAACATGTTACTGGATAGGAAACATTAACTAAATAAAAATATATAAAATACAAAAAATTTAAAAGTAAATAAAATATTTATTACAAAAATACCATATAATTGATATAAATTCTTGGTTAAGTCTATGTCCGATTACAAGTTGGTGTTGTCGTATCCAATGTTGTAGGCTGATGTGGAGTTGAAAAACAATTTTACATTGTCCATATTTTACAAAACTATGATAGCCAACTAAGACATACTGCTTATCCAAAGTTCCCGCAATATCATAGGGACAAAATTCTCTGTTATTTATATGCATCATTTCCAAAGCCACCAACCTAAAATAGTTTCCTTTTGCTTCTGCTTCATATATATTGTCTATAATATGTTTGACATTATAGTAGCTGATAGTGCTACGAACGTTAAACCTATCATTAATATCAATAATTCGTAAACAAAATATATAGTAATTTTTTTCATAATCTATCCACTGCACATTGAGACTCTCAATGTGTTAGAAAAGTTAATAAAAAAAATAAAAAATGGCATAAGTATGTCATATATAACACTTACTCTTAATCAAATTTATGTGAAATGCTAGTAGCATATCAAATACCATCCCAATAAAACCAAGCCAAAGAAGGTTTAACTCTTCGTCTAAAACTTGAGCATTTTCCTACACTACATTAACACATACATCTTTTAGATTTATAAAAAAAAATGTAGAAATAAATCATAAATAAATTTAAATTGCCACAACATCATGTGCTACAAGATTCCTTTTCAATTCTTGGCTATAATTTGGTCTATTATTATTTTTCACCCATTGTGTCCATGAAGAGCCAATACATGGATATCTTGCAGAAATATGTGCCAAAGTCCTCCTAAAGGCCAACACGTTTGATGATATGCTATATTGAAGTAGAGATATGTGGGCGAGCAAACGACAAGTAGGACGACAATAAGGGGTCATAAATAAGGGATGCTTGTGTATGGTCATGAAAACATCTGTGTACAACAAATAAACCCAATAATTAATAATTAATATAAATTAAAACAATAAATAAAAATTAATACATGAATAATCTTACTCATGAAATGCTCCTGGATCCCTTAAAACCTTAATAAGCAATCTGAAATCATTAGTTTGGTTTATTTCGAGCCCATAGCAGTTGTTCAAAATATTGTGTAACACGTGCAATATTATTATGGATAAACTGAAGATCTAGTCCCATATTGTCATCACATAATCATGTAATTTTCTCTCTACCGTTAACCACTGCTACATTATCCATACCAAATTCATCTTTCAGCTTCTTTGATGATACAAAGTACTGAATAGCTTCAAATATGTCACCGAGTACGAAATATTAAGTAAATAAAAATATATAAAATAAAATGAAAAGATTAAAAAGTAAATAAAATTTTTATTACAAAAATACCGTAGAATATACATCAATTCTTGCTTAAGTCTATGTCTGATTACAAGTTGGTGTTGTCATATCCAATGTTGTAGGTTGATGTGGAGTTAAAAAACAATTTTACTTTGTCAAGATTTTACAAAACTATGATAGCCAGCTAACACATATTGCTTATCCAAAGTTCCCGCAATATCAGAGGGACGAAATTCTCTATTATTTGGATGCACCGTTTTCAAACTCACCAACCTAAAATAGTTTCCTTTTGCTTCTGCTTCATATATATTGTCTTTAATATGTTTGACATTACAGTAGTCGATAGTGCTACGAACGTTAAACCTGGAATACAGTTTTCAAAGTATGTTGAATGCAACACTTCTATTAATCAAATTTATGTGAAATGATTGTACAATATGGAATACCATCCCAAAAAAACCAAGCAAACGAAGGTTTATCTCTTCGTCTAAAACTTGAGCATTTCCCTACATTACATAAACATATATATTCCATTAGATTTATATAAAAAAAATGTATAAATAAAACAGAAATAAATTAAACTTGCCACGACATCAAGGGCTACAAGATTTCGCATGAAAACAAAAAATGACCAAGGGTAATTTGAATATTGAGAACTTGGTCGTGCCAAAACCTTTTTCAATTCTTGGCTATAATATGGTCATTTATTATTTTTACCCCATTGGATCCATGAAAAACTAATGCATGGATATCCTGTAGAAATATTTGCCAAAGTCCTCCTAATGGCTAACACGTTTGACGATCTACTATATTGAAGTAAAGATACGTGGGTGAACAAAAGAAAAGTAGTACCACAAGAAGGGGTCATAAATAAGGGATGTTTATGTATGGTCATGAAAACATCATTGTACAACAAATAAAACCAACAATTAATAATTCATATAAATTAAAACAATAAATAAAAATAAATATATGAATAATCTTACTTAAGAAATGCTCCTTGATCCATTAAAACATTCTTAAGCAATCTAAAATCATTAGTTTGATTCATTTCGAGCCTATAGCAATCGTTCAAAAAGTCGTGCAAGACATATGCAATATTATTATGGATAAACTGAAGATCTAGTCCCATATTGTCATCACATGACCTTGTGATTTTCCCTCTACCGTTTACCACTTCTACATTGTCCATACCAAATGCATCTTCCAGCTTCTTTGATGACATAATGTATTGAATAGCTTCAAACATGTTACTGGATAGGAAACATTAACTGAATAAAAATATATAACATAATATAACGTTAAAAAGTAAATAAAATATTTATTGTAAAAATGCCGTAGAATTGATATCAATTCTTGCTTAAGTCTATGTCCGATTACAAGTTGGTGTTGTCGTATCCAATGTTGTAGGCTAATGTGGAGTTAAAAAAAAATTATACGTTGTCCAGATTTTACAAAACTATGATAGCCAGCTAACACATACGGGTTATCTAAAGTTCCTGCAATATCATAGGAATGAAATTCTATGTCGTTATGATGCACTGTTTTCAAAGTCACCATTCTAAAATAGTTTCCTTTCCTTTTGCTTCATATATATTGTCTTTAATATGTCTGACATTATAGTAGCTGATAGTGCTATAGACGTTAAACTTGTCATTAGTATCAATCATTCGTAAACAAAATATATACTATTTTTTTTCACAATCTATCCACTACACATTGAGATTCTCAATGTGTTAGGAAAGTTAATAAAAAAATAAAAAAGTTGCATAAGTATGTTGTATGTAACACTTAGTCTTAATCAAATTTATGTGAAATGCTAGTAGCATATCGAATACCATCCCAAGAAAGCCAAGCCAAATAAGGTTTAACTCTTCGTCTACAACTTGAGCATTTCCCTATACTACATTGATAGACATATCATTTAGATTTATAAAAAAAATGTATAAATAAATCAAAAATAAATTAAAATTGCCACAACATCATGAGCTACAAGATTCTCCATTGAGAAAAAAAATGACCAACGGTAATTTGAATAATGAGAACTTGGTCATGCCAAAACCCTTTTCAATTCTTGGCTATAATTGGGTCAATTATTATTTTTCACCCATTGGGTCCATGAAGAGCTAATACATGGATATCCTACAAAAATATGTGACAAAGTCCTCCTAAAGGCTAGCACCTTTGATGATATGCTATATTGAAGCGGGGATATGTGGGCGAGCAAACAAAAAGTAGTACGGCAACAAGGGGTCATAAATAAGGGATGTTTATGTATGGTCGAGAAAACATCAGCGTAGAACAAATAAACCCAATAATTAATATGAATGAAAACTATAAATAAAAATTAATATATGAATAATCTTACTCATGAAATGCTCGTGGATCCCTTAAAACATCAATAAAAAATGTCGTGTAATACACGTTCAATATTATTATGGATAAACTTAAGATCTAATCCCATGTTGTCATCACATAATCATGTAATTTTCCCTCTACCGTTCACCATTGGTACATTATCCATACCAAATCCATCTTCTAGCTTCTTTGTTGATACCAAGTATTGAATAACTTCAAACATGTCACCAGATAAAAAATATTAACTAAATAAAAATATGAAAAATAAAAAAACATTAAAAAGTAAGTAAAATATGTATTACAAAAATACCGTAGAATCGATATCAATTCTTGGTTAAGTCTATGTCCGATTACAAGTCGACGTTGTCGTATCCAATCTTGTAGGCTGATGTTGAGTTATAAAAATATTATACGTTGTCCAAATTTTACAAAACTAAGATTGCCAGCTAACATATACTACTTATCCAAAGTTCCCGCAATATCATAGCGACGAAATTCTCTATTATTTGGATGCACCATTTTCAAAGTCACCCACCTAAATTAGTTTCATTTTGCATCTGCTTCATATATATTGTCTTTAATATGTTTGACATTATAGTAGCTGATAGTGCTACGGACGTTAAACCTGTCATTAATATCAATAATTTGTGAACAAAATATATAGTAATTTTTTTCACAATCTATCCACTGCACATTGAGACTCTCAATGTGTTAGAAAAGTTAATAAAAAAAATGGCATAAGTATGTTGTATGTAACACTTACTTTTAATCAAATTTATGTGAAATGCTAGTACCATATCGAATACCATCCCAAGAAAACCAAGCCAAAGAAGGTTTAACTCTTCGTCTAAAACTTGAGCATTTCCCTATACTACATTAACACATACATCTTTTAGATTTATATAAAAATAATAATAAAGTATAAATAAATCAGAAATAAATTAAAATTGCCAATACATCATGAGCTACAAGATTCACCATGAAGAAAAAAAATGAACAACAATAATTTGAATAATGAGAACTTGGCCATGCCAAAACCCTATTCAATTCTTGGCTATAATTTGGTATATTATAATTTTTTCACCCATTGTGTCCAAGAAGAGATAATACAAGGATATCTTGCAGAAATATGTGCTAAAGTCCTCCTAAAGGCCAACACGTTTGATGATATGCTATATTAAAGCAGAGATACGTGGGCGAGCAAACGAAAAGTAGTACGGCAATAAGGGGTCATAAATAAGAGATGCTTATGTATGGTCGTGAAAACATCTGTGTACAACAAATAAACCTAATAATTAATAATTAATATAAATTAAAACAATAAATAAAAATTAATATATGAATAATCTTACTCATGAAATGCTCGTGGATTCCTTAAAACATCAATAAGCAATCTGAAATCATTAGTTTGATTTATTTCGTGCCCATAGCAATTGTTCAAAATATCGTGCAACACAAGTGCAATATTATTATGGATAACCTTAAGATCTAGTCCCAATTGTCATCACATAATCTTGTAATTTCCCTCTATCGTTCACCACTGGTACAATATCAAATCCATCTTCCAGCTTCTTTGATGATACCAAGTATTGAATTGCTTCAAACATGTCACCGAATAGGAATTATTAACCAAATAAAAATATATAAAAGAAAAAAATTCAAAAGTAAATAAAATATGTATTATAAAAATACCGAAAAATTGATATCAATTCTTGGTTAAGTCTATGTCCAATTACAAGTAAGTGTTGTTGTATCCAATCTTGTAGGCTAATGTGGAGTTAAAACAAAGTTATACATTGTCCAAATTTTGCAAAACTATGATAGCCAGCTAACACATACTGCTTATCCAAAGTTCCCACAATATCGTAGGGACAAAATTCTCTCTTATTTGGATGCACTGTTTTCAAAGTCACCAACCTAAAATAGTTTCCTTTTGCTTTTGCCTCATATATATTGTCTTTATTATGTTTGACATTATAGTATCATATAGTGCTACGGACCTTAACCTGTCATTAATATCAATAATTCTTAAACAAAGTATATAGTAATTTTTTTCACAATCTATCACTGCACATCGAGACTCTCAATGTGTTAGAAAAGTTAATAAAAAAAGTAAAAAAATGGCATAAGTATGTTGAATATAACACTTACTCTTAATCAAATTTATGTGAAATGCTAGTAGCATATCGAATACCATCCTAAGAAAACCAAGCCAAAGAAGGTTTAGCTTTATGTCTTAAACTTAAGCATTTCCATATACTACATTAACACACACATCTTATAGATTTATTAAAACAATGTATAAATAAATTAAAAAGAAAGTAAAATTGCCACGACATCATGAGCTATAAGATTCCCCATGAAGAAAAAAAATGACCAACGGTAATTCGAATAATGAGAACTTGTCCATGCCAAAACCCTTTTCAATTCTTGGCTATAATTTAGTCTATTATTATTTTTTACCTATTGGGTCCATGACGAGCTAATACATGGATATCCTACAGAAATATGTGCCAGAGTCCTCCTAAAGGCCAACACGTTTGATGATATGCTATATGGAAGCAGAGATATGTGGGCAAGCAAACGAAAAGTAGTACGGTAAGAAGGGGTGATAAATAAGGGATGCTTATGTATGGTCGTGAAAACATCAGTGTACAACAAATAAAACCCACAATTAATAATTAATATAAATTAAAACAAGAAATAAAAATGAATATATGAACAATCTTACTCATGAAATGCTCGTGGATCCCTTAAAACATAAATAAGCAATCTGAAATCATTAGTTTGATTTATTTCGAGGCCATAGCAGTTGTTCAAAATGTCGTGTAACACACGTGCAATATTATTATGGATAAACTTAAGATCTAGTCCCATATTGTCATCACATAATCTTGTAATTTCCTTCTACCGTTCACCACTGCTACATTATCCATACCAAATCCATTTTCCTGCTTTTTTGATGACACAAAGTATTGAATAGCTTCAAACATGTTACCGGATAGGAAATATTAACTAAATGAAAATATATATAATAAAAAAATGTTAAAAAGTAAATAAAATATTTATTACAAAAATACCGTAGAATTGATATGAATCGAATACCATCCCAAGAACACCAAGCCAAAGAAGGTTTAACTCTTTGTCTAAAACTTGAGCATTTCCCTATACTACATTAACACATACATCTTTTAGATTTATGAAAAAAAAAAGAATAATGCATAAATAAAACATAAATAAATTAAACTTGTCACGATCTCATGAGCTACAACCCTTTTCAATTCTTGGCTATAATTTGGTCTATTATTCTTTTTCATTCATTGGGTCCATGAAGAGCTAATACATGGATATTCTACAGAAATATGTGCCAAAGTCCTCCTAAAGGCCCACACGTTTGATGATCTCCTATATTGCAGCAAAGATACTAGGGCGATGAAACGAAAAGTAGTACGACAAGAAGGGGTGATAAATAAGGGATGCTTATGTATAGCCGTGAAAACATCATTGTACAACAAATAAAACCAACAATTAATAATTAATATACATTAAAAAAATAAATAAAAATTAATAGATGAATAATCTTACTTATGAAATGCTTGTGGATCCCTTAAAACATCAATAAGCAATCTAAAATCATTAGTTTGATTTATTTTAAGCCCATAGGAGTTGTTCAAAGTGTCGTGTAACACACGTGCAATATTATTATGGATAAACTTAAGATCAAGTCCCATATTGTCATTACATAATCTTGTAATTTCCCTCTACCGTTCACCATTTCTACATTATCCATACCAAATCCATCTTCCAGCTTCTTTGATGATACCAAGTATTGAATTGCTTCAAACATGTCACCAAATAAGAAATATTAACTAAATAAAAATATAGAAAATTAAAAAAAGTAAAAATTAAATAAATATGTATTACTAAAATATCGAAGAATTGATATCAATTCTTGGTTAAGTCTACGTCCGATTACTAGTTAGTGTTGTCGTATCCAATCTTGTAGGCTGATGTGGAGTTAAAAAAATATTATACGATGTCCAAATTTTAAAAAACTATGATTGCTAGCTAACACATACTGCTTATCCAAAGTTCCTGCAATATCATAGGAACGAAATTCTCTCTTATTTGGATGCACCGTTTTCAAAGTCACCAACCTAAAATAGTTTCCTTTTGCTTCTTCATCACATATATTATCTTTAATATGTTTGACATTATAGTAGCCGATTGTGCTACAAACGTTAAACCTTTTATTAATATCAATAATTCGTAAAAAAATGTATAGTAATTTTTTTCACAATCTATCCATTGCACATTGAGACTCTCAATGTGTTAGAAAAATTAATAAAATAAATGGCATAAGTATATTGTATCTAACACTTACTCTTAATCAAATTTATGTCAAATGCTAGTAGCATATCGAATAGCATCCCAAGAAAACCTAGCCAAAGAAGGTTGAACTCTTTGTCTAAAACTTGAGCATTTCCCTACACTACATTAACATATACATCTTTTAGATTTATAAAAAATAAATCTTGTATAAAAAAAAATAAAATAAATTCAACTTGCCACAACATCATGAGTTACAAGATTCCCCATGAAGAAAAAAAATGACTAAGGGTAATTTCAATAATGAGAACTTGGCCATGCCAAAACCCTTTCCAATTCTTGGCTATAACTTGGTCTATTATTATTTTTCACACATTTGGTCCAAGAAGAGCTAATACATGGATATCCTGTAGAAATATGTGCCGAAGTCCTTTTAAAGGCCAACACGTTTGATGATATGCTATATCGAAGCAAAGATACGTGGGCGAGCTAACAAAAAGTGGTACGGCAAGAAGGGGTCATAAATGAGGAATGCTTATTTATGGTAGTGAAAACATCACTCTACAACAAATAAAACCAACAATTAATAATTAATATAAATTAAAACAATAAATAAAAATTAATATTTGAATAATCTTACTCATGAAATGCTCGTGTATTGCTTAAAACATCAATAAGCAATCTGAAATCATTAGTTTCATTTATTTCAAGCCCATAGCAGTCCTTCAAAGTGTCGTGCAACACACGTGCAATATTATTATAGATAAACTTAAGGTCAAGTCCCATATTGTCATCACATAATCTTGTAATTTCCCTCTACCGTTAACCATTGCTACATTATTCATACCAAATCCATCTTCCAGCTTCTTTGATGATATCAAGTATTGAATTTCTTCAAGCATGTTACCAAATAGGAAATAATAACCAAATAAAAATATAGAAAATAAAAAAATTTAAAAAGTAAAGAAAATATGTATTACAAAAATACCGAAGAATTGATATCAATTCTTGGTTAAGTCTATGTTCGATTACAAGTTGGTGTTGTCGTATCCAATCTTGTAGGCTGATGTGGTGTTAAAAAAATATTATACGTTGTCTAGATTTCACAAAACTATGATTGTCAGCTAACACATACTGCTTATCCAAAGTTCCTGCAATACCATGGGAACGGAATTCTCTGTTATTTGGATGCACCATTTTCAAAGTCACCAACCTAAAATAGTTTGCTTTTGCTTCTGCTTCATATATATTATGTTTAATAAGTTTCACATTATAGTAGCTGATAGTGGTATGAACGTTAAACCTTTCATTAATATCAATAATTCATAAAAAAAAAATGTATAGTAATTTTTTTCACAATCTATCCATTGCACATTGAGAGGCTCTCAATGTGTTAGAAAAGTTAATAAAAAAAATAGAAAAATGGCATATGTATGTTGTATGTAACTCTTACTCTAAATCAAATTTATGTGACATGCTAGTAGCATATAGAATACCATCCCAATAAAACAAAGCCAAAGAAGGTTTAACTCTTCGTCTAAAACTTCAGCATTTCCCTACATTACATTAACACATACGTCTTTTAGATTTATAAAAAAAAATAATGTATAAATAAAACAAAAATAAATTAAAGTTGCCACGACATCATGAGCTACAAGATTCCGCATGAAGAAAAAAAATGACCAAGGGTAATTTGAATAATGAGAACTTAGCCATGCCAAAACCCTTTCCAATTCTTGGCTATAATTTGGTGTATTTTTATTTTTCACCCATTGGGTCCACGAAGAGCTAATACATGGATATCCTATAGAAATGTGCTAAATTCCTCTTAAAGGCCAACACGTTTGATGATATTCTATATCGAAGCAGAGATACGTGGGCGTGCAAACGAAAAGTAGTACGGCAAGAAGGGGTCAGGAACAAGGAATGCTTATGTATGGTCGTGAAAACATCACTGTACAATAAATAAAACCAATAATTAATCATTAACATAAATTAAAACAATAAATAAAAATTAATATTTGAATAATCTTACTACTCATGAAATGCTAGTGTGTCGCTTAAAACATCAATAAGCAATCTGAAATCATTAGTTTGATTCATTTCTAGCCCATAACAGTTGCTCAAAAAGTCGTGCACGAGACGTGTAATATTATTATGGATAAACTGAAGATCTAGTCCCATATTGTCATGACATGACTTTGTGATTTTCCTTCTACCATTCACCACTGCTACATTATCCATACCAAATCCATCTTCCAGCTTCTTTAATGATACCAAGTATTGAATAGCTTCAAACATGTCACTAGATAGGAAATATTAAAAAAATAAAAATAGATAAAATAAAAAAAAATTAAAAAGTAAAAAAAATATGTATTATAAAAATACCATAGAATCAATATCAATTCTTGGTTAAGTCTGTGTCTAATTACAAGTTGGTGTTGTCCTATCCAATCTTGTTGGCTGATGTGGAGTTAAAAAAATATTATACGTTGTCTAGATTTTACAAAACTATGATAGCCAACTAACACATACTGCTTATCCAAAGTTCCCGCAATTTCATAGGGACGAAATTCTCTGTTATTTGGATGCACCGTTTTCAAAGTCACCAACCTCAAATAGTTTCCTTTTTCTTTTGCCTCATATATATTGCCTTTAATACGTTTGACATTATAGTAGCCGATAGTGCTACCGACGTTAAACCTTTCATTAATATCAATAATTCGTAAAAAAATATGTAGTAATTCTTTTCACAATCTATCCACTACACATCGAGAGTCTCCATGTGTTCGAAAAGTTAATAAAAAAAATGGCATAAGTATGTGTTATGTAACACTTACTCTAAATCAAATTTATATGAAATGCTAGTAGCATATAGAATACCATCCCAAGAAAACAAAGCCAAAGAAGGTTTAACTCTTCGTCTAAAACTTCGGCATTTCCCTACATTACATTAACACATATGTCTTTTAGATTTATAAAAAAAATGTATAAATAAAACAAATATAAATTAAAGTTGCAACGTAATCCTGAGCTACAAGATTCCCCATCAAGAAAAAAAAATGACCAAGTGTAATTTCAATAATGAGAACTTGGTCATGCCAAAACCCTTTCCAATTCTTGGCAATAATTTGGCCTATTATTATTTTCCACCTATTGGGTCCAAAAATAGCTAATACATGGATATCCTGCAGAAATATGTGCCAAAGTCCTCTTAAAGGCCAACACGTTTGATGATATTCAATATCGAAGCAGAGATACGTGGGTGAGCAAACGAAAAGTAGTACGGCAAGAAGGGGTCATAAATAAGGGATGCTTATGTATGGTGGTGAAAACATCATTGTACAACAAATAAAACCAACAATTAATTATTAATATAAATTAAAACAATAAATAAAAATTAATATATGAAGAATCTTACTCATGAAATGATAGTGGATCCCTTAAAACATCAATAAGCAATCTGAAATCATTAGTTTGATTCATGTCGAGCCCATAGCGGTCGTTCAAAAAGTCGTGCAAGATGCGTGCAATATTATTATGGACAACCTGAAGATCTAGTCGCATATTGTCATCACATGACCTTGTGATTTTCCCTCTACCTTTCACCACTACTACATTATCCATACCAAATCCATCTTCCAACTTCTTTGATGATACCGAGTATTGAATAGCTTCAAATATGTCACCGGATAAGAAATATTAACCAAATCAAAACATATAAAATAAAATAAATTAAAAAGTAAATAAATATGTATTATAAAAATACCATAGAATCAGTATCAATTCTTGATTAAGTCTATGTTTAATTACAAGTTGGTGTTGTCCTATCCAATCTTGTTGGCTGATGTGGAGTTAAAAAAATATTATACGTTGTCTAGATTTTACAAAACTATGATAGCCAACTAACACATATTGTTTATCCAAAGTTCCCGCAGTATCATAGGGACGAAATTCTCTGTTATTTGGATGCACCATTTTCAAAGTCACCAACCTAAAATAGTTTCCTTTTGCTTCTGCTTCATATATATTGTTTTTAATATGTTTGACATTATAGTAGCCGTTAGTGCTACAGACGTTAAACCTTTCATTAATATCAACAATTCGTAAAAATATATGTAGTAATTTTTTTCACAATCTATCCACTACACATTGAGACTCTCAATGTGTTAGAAAAGTTAATTAAAAAATTAAAAAATGGCATAAGTATGTTGTATGTAACACTTACTCTAAATCAAATTTATGTGAAATGCTAGTAGCATATAGAATACCATCCCAAGAAAACAAAGCCAAAGAAGGTTTAACTCTTCGTCTAAAACTTCGACATTTCCCTTTATTACATTAACACATACGTCTTTTAGAATTATAAAAAAAAAAAATAATGTATAAATAAAACAAAAATAAATTAAAGTGGCCACGACATTATGAGGTACAAGATTCCCCATGAAGAAAAAAAATGACCAAGGGTAATTTGAATAATGAGAACTTGGCCATGCCAAAACCCTTTCAAATTCTTGGCTATAATTTGGTCTATTATTATTTTTCACCCATTGGGTCCATGATTACTACTCAAAAAGTGTTATTTCATAGCTTGTAACTAACTCTTTTAAACACTTTTGAGTAGTAGTTATTGCCTTTTAACCCAATTAACATATTAAGGACCTTTGCAAGCACTTCTAATCAATTTGTGTTAAGTTTTGGTGTTTTGATAGCTTTTTGATCACCAAAGCAATATGAGATTGAGGAGAGTTATTTGGAATCCATGTCAAAGCAATGGAAAGCTTAGAAACATGATGATATGAGTGGCATGATGGACATCCATGGATCAATAAAGATGTGAAACTCAACCTATAATAAGAGTTGTCAAAGCATTCACTTGATCATAGAGTACAAAGAATGGATATTATGCAAGTTTAAGCATCAAAAGAATTTCCACTCTCAAAAGATCCAAATCAAATTCTTCCATTAAAAGCTAAGTGTTAATGTGATTAGCTTCCGAGTATAGTATGGATAACTATCATCTCCCCCCAACCTAAGTCTTTCTTTAAGCTTAGCAAAATTAACCATCTCTTTATAGGCTAGGAACGCACCTCTTATTCACAATTCTTTTCACTTACTAAACTTAACCAATTCACCCATGTAACAAGCAGAGGATCGGTGACTCCCAACCAATAAAGGCTTAGGGCACCAGGCTTTAAAGGCTTTCGCCACCCCTTCGGACCATGCTCAGGTTTCAAGGCAAGCAAAGAAGTTTATTCTATTTTTTTTTTTTTTCAAAGACTCATTGGTCTTTATGAGGTGTCCCAACACTATTAAAGAGAGGTTAAAGGTGTCAAATTATGATTTCTCAAGCTTAGAGGGTGAGATAGTTTCACATCTTATAACCGGAATCTAATGTATGTGTGTGCGAATAGCTTAAGGTGGAAGAGATAAGTTTGCATGCAATGGGAGTTTCAATAATTCATCAACTTTTAGAAGAGCATAATACAAACTCTAAGACTCATGTAATCAAGTTGAAACTCGACTTCTCTCATTTAATTTTGAGAGTTAATCCTTAATATCCATGGAGTTTAAAGCAAAAATTTTAAAATTTAAACAAAAAATAGCTAATTTAACTAAGTATGATAAAAATTTAAACTAATACTTACTTCCTCATCTCTCCCCCCAACCGAGATGAACATTGTCCTCAATGTTTGAATCGAAAATAAGGAGGAAGGAAGTGGTACCTCATGTGATGTGGACTTAGAGTTGAGAAGGTTGAACCACCTATTTCAAAATTCAAAAATTGAATGAGAGAGGAATTTATACTAAATATTTACAAAAATGATGAGTGGGCCCTACTTTGAGCAGTTGAGGACAAGGCTCAAAGGGTCCATGCCATGATGGTATACTGATATAAGTTGCAATGACATTTGAATGTAGCTTGCAGGGGTGTTAAAATTGGAGATTTTTGGCTAAAACAGGGGAAGCTTAAAAATTCGCACAAGGGAAGAGTGGTGCGAAAATTTCGCACAAGGGGGGGTGTTATGCGAAAATTTCGCACAAGCACTATTCACCCGCCCAAATGCAAATTGGATTCTTTCAAATGGTGATAACTTCTTCGTTTCAAATCCAAATCGCACACCGTTTGAAGCACTGGACTCCTCACTTCCTAAGCTTCAAAAAGAGATATGGTATGCATAATTTGAGCTCCAGAAAGTGCTCCAAAAACGTGTCCAACAGTAGCAAAATGAGGTGCGGCTGCAACATTCCCTTTCAGCTTTGCACAGTCGTCTTCAAACGGCCATAACTTCTTCGTTTTAACTCCAAATCGAGCACCGTTTGAAGCTATGGACTCCTGACTTCCCAAGATTTGAAACGAGATATAGTACGCATGAAATGAACTTCGGGAAGTGATCAAAATGTTCCCAACAGTTGCCGAAATGGGGTGGTGCGAATTGCTCTGTTTTGGCTTTTCTCCCATGTTTCCCCTTGTTTTCACCATAACTTCGATTTTTGCAAGCATCATACCTGCATGAACACTTCAAAACTCATCTTAAAAACATATTAAAACTAAATTAAAACTAAGAATTCAAACTAAAACATGCATAAATTTAAAGAAAGCATAGAATTTAAATGAAGCTGATAGCATGTACCCCAAAAAGAAGATGAACTATTTAGCTCATCCTTGTAGGGACCCCTCCCTCTGGGAAACACGTGGCACACATATCATGGTGACGCGTGGCACGCACCATCATCCGGACCACCACCATCCGGATTCCCCTAAAGATATGCATGAGGCAGTTCTCCTATCCGGACCGCCTCAAGGAAAGGCAAAAGACGTTTCAGCTTCTCCTATCCAAGGAAGAGCAAACGACGCTGGCAGAGCATGGAAATCCGGACAACCTTCATAATGCATCCGCTCCACAATACATCTGGATAATCAGCATATGTCATCCGGATATAATCGTCCGAATGATCAATTAAAGTAAAGCGAGTCTTACACGCCATCACTACAAACAGTCATGGCCCACATCCCATCACCTGCAGAGTGAGAAGACAAGATAAAGTGACAGCAAGTCACTTCCGACGATCTCTGACAGCCGCATCACCTACCATGGTTTCTGACAGCCGTTCGTAGGGTAATGATGCTCCTACTGACACCTATTATCATCATAACAACATAAAATATCTCCTCACCATTAATGAGAGGAACAGTGCCCCTGAAGCTGTATATATAAAGCCTTCAGACAAAGAAGAAGGCAATCCCCCTGGTAACCTCCTGATACCTAGTAAAAGGCCAACTGGTTTATATCTCTCTTACTATGGCTAACAAGACCATCGGAGGGTGCGTCCGGACACCCTGTCCGGATGCCTTCTTGCAGGTATAACGACTAGATCAAGAACCTTCATGGGTTGAAATCACATGTCCATCCATCTGGCAACTACGTGGATCATCAAAGACGCGAGGTATCAACATTGGCGCCGTCTGTGGGAATATTCTTTACTTTGATTCAGTCACTAAAAAAGATGGTCACACCTTCCCAAAGTCGTTCATCTGGTAGGGGAGAGGATGATAATTTTGAATGGCGCCTAGCCATCGAAAGGAGACAGTTGGCAAGCGAAAGACAGCTAAAGGCTCTCCTCCAGGAGACAGAAAGATTGAGAGAAGAAAACGTTGTGTTACGCATCCAGGCTTCAATATTAGGGCCTCCTCGACGTCAACGTTCGAGGGGCCAAGTAGCAAACTCAAGGCCTCAACAAGAACCGGAGTCAATATATCCTGGGACGACAGGAGTTATCCCAGGAGCATGCAACGTAAGACCTCATGAGCCACGCACGCCTATGCCTCGAGCTCCCCGTGAGGAAAGCTCAGACTCTACTCACTTTTCAGCGAAAAGACAACGTGATAAAAAATCCCAATTGTCAAATTCAATGCGCGCGAGACTAGGCCCGCAAGAGCCTGGAAGAACAAAGCCGCCAATGGCCACAACTTGGGCACCACGCCCTGACCCCATGGTGCAAAACGTTCACCTGCATCGTGACCCCGTAGTCACCCCCATGATGCGGAACGTTCATTCGCACCCAGCGGAACAACCAACTGGGAGAAACATCCCAAACGGGCCACCCATTGGCTCCATCAGCAAAAGGCTGGATGACATGCTCTCCACGCCTTTCTGCTCTCATATCATTAATTACGAACCCCCAAGGGGATTTCTCGTACCAAAATTTTCCACATACGATGGAACCAACGATCCCTTCGATCACATCATGCATTATCGACAGCTCATGACGCTCGATATTAGCAACGATGCGCTGCTGTGCAAAGTATTTCCCGCCAGCCTACAAGGACAGGCCCTCTCATGGTTTCATCGCCTACCTCCCAACTCTGTTGGCAATTTCAGGGACCTGTCCGAAGCTTTCGTGGGACAATACCTATGCTCCGCACGACACAAGCAAAATATCAGCACCCTGCAGAACATAAAAATGCAAGATAACGAATCCTTGAGGGAATTCGTAAAGCGATTTGGCCAAGCCGTACTTCAAGTAGAGGCTTGCAGTATGGATGCTGTCCTACAGATCTTCAAACCAAGCATCTGTCTAGGCACTCCATTTTTCGAATCACTGGCTAAAAAGCCTCCTACAACGATGGATGACTTATTCAGACGAGCCAACAAATATTCAATGCTCGAAGATGATGTACGTGCAGCCACCCAACAGGTTTTGGTTGTCGGACGGCCGTCTAGAGGTAATTTGGAGAGAAATACTAAACCTCCGGATCGGCCAAAACAGTTTGACCAAAGGCAGGAAGGGCCAAGTCGCCCGGAAATGCCGCCTCTCACACCTCTTTCCATATCATATGAGAAGCTTCTCCCAATGATCCAGGACTTGTCCGACTTCAAGTGGCCTAGACCCATTGGAACGGACCCATCCACAAGGGATCGTAGCAGGAGATGTGCCTTCCACAAAGATCATGGCCATACGACAGAGACATGTAGATCTTTCCAATATCTGGTTGAAAGGCTCATAAAAGCAGGGCATTTGAAGCAATACCTCCGATCAGGTAATGGACGAAGGGACGCACCCCAACATCACAACCCCAAGAACCTTAGGGCCCCAGCTACCCCCAAGGCCGTCATAAACTATATTACCGGAGGTCCATCTGACGAGGAGTACGACTCTAGGCGAAAGAGGCAAAAATTGTTGCGAGCTGCATCAATACGCGAACGCATCAATTCCATCCGGCCTGGGCTAACTGGGGGGGGCCTTGCCCCATAGATGGAACGATCATTTTTCCACCAGTAGATCCCACCCGGACATTGCAGCCGCATCGCGACGCCCTCATCTTGTCCCTGGAAATTGGGGACTTCGATGTGCGGCGTATCTTGGTTGACCCAGGCAGTTCGGCCGATCTTGTGCAAGCATCGGTCATGAGCCACATGAGACACACTCTCACAGGCATCGAAAACCCTGGACGAATCCTATCCGGATTCAACGGATCTTCAACTACATCCTTGGGAGACATCGTACTGCCGGTCCAAGCAGGCCCAGTCACTCTCAACGTACAGTTTTCAGTAGTGCAGGAGTTATCACCCTTCAATGTCATTTTGGGGCGCACGTGGCTCCACTACATGAAAGCTATCCCCTCTACATATCATCAAATGGTAAGTTTTCTCACCAACGATGGCCAAATCAACTTATATGGCAGCCAATTAGCCGCTCGCCAATGCTATCAAATAGCACATGAAGCAGGGGCTAACCAGGAGGATGCACCTCCCCCTGAACCCAGCATTGCACACGACCAATAGCAATTATTGGGTCCGGCGGACAAAGATCCCCCGGCAGGAGATCCCTTACAAACAATCCAAATTTCGGAGGAAAGCGATCACCTCACGAACGTCAGTTCCCTCATGACATAAGAAGAAACTCAGGGCATGCAAAATATTCTCAGACAGAACCATGACATCTTCGCATGGACACATTTTGACATGAAGAGAATTCATCCCTCCATTGCATCTCACATGCTTAACGTCTTTTCAACTGCCAGACCCGTCCGGCAGAGGATTAGGCGCTTTCACCCGGAGAGACAAAAAGTCATCCGGAATGAGATTGACAAATTGCTCGAAGCCGGATTCATCAGAGAAGTTTCTTATCCGGATTGGTTTGCAAACGTAGTAGTGGTACCCAAAAAGAAGGAAAATGGCGAGTTTGTGTAGATTACACCAATCTCAACAATGCGTGTCCAAAAGACAGCTTTCCCTTGCCACGAATAGATCAGATTGTGGATTCCACTTCCGGGCAAGGGATGCTCTCTTTCTTGGATGCCTTCTCCGGATATCATCAAATCCCCATGTCCCCGGATGACGAAGAAAAAACAGCATTCATAACGCCACACGGCCTCTATTGCTACAAAGTCATGCCATTCGGACTCAAAAATGCTGGCGCCACTTATCAAAGATTGATGACTAAAATCTTCAAACCTCTGATAGGCCACTCGGTCGAGGTATACATTGATGATATCGTGGTTAAAAGCAAAACTCGAGAGCAGCATATCCTTCACTTACAAGAAGTTTTTCATCTCTTACGAAAGTATGGCATGAAGCTAAATCCTTCTAAATGCGCCTTTGGCGTAAGTGCCAGCAAATTTCTAGGATTTATGGTCAGCCAAAGGGGCATAGAAGTCAGCCCGGATCAAGTTAAGGCAGTCATGGAAACACCTCCTCCCAGGAACAAGAAGGAGTTACAACGCCTCACAGGCAAGCTCGTTGCGTTAGGACGTTTCATAGCCCGCTTTACTGATGAGTTGCGACCCTTCTTCTTGGCAATACGAAAAGCTGGAGCGCACGGGTGGACGGACAGTTGCCAAAGCACTTTGGAAAGGATTAAACATTGTCTTATGCAACCACCCATCTTGAGCAGCCCCATCCCAAAGGAGAAATTGTACATGTATCTGGCGGTATCAGAATGGGCAATCAGTGCCGTTTTATTCCGCTGCCCCTCGCCCAAGGAGCAGAAGCCTATCTACTATGTCAGTAGGGCATTGGCAGACGTAGAAACCAGATATTAAAAAATGGAGCTAACAGCCTTAGCCCTTCGAAGCGCTGCTCAAAAGCTCCGGCCCTATTTCCAAGCCCACCCGGTGATCGTATTAACCGATCAACCCCTTCGCAATATTCTGCACAAGCCAGATTTAACCGGGAGAATGCTACAATGGGCCATCGAATTAAGCGAGTTTGGAATTGAATTCCAACCAAGGTTGTCCATGAAAGGCCAGGTAATGGCTGACTTCGTGCTAGAATATTCCCGAAGACCCAGCCAACACCACGAATCAAGTAAACAAGAATGGTGGATTCTGCGAGTTGACGGAGCCTCACGGTCATCCGGCTCTGGAATTGGGCTCTTACTACAATCCCCAACAGGGGAACATTTGGAGCAAGCCATCCGGCTGGGATTCTCTGCCTCTAACAATGAAGCGGAATATGAGGCTATCTTGTCCGGATTGGACCTCGCCCTTGCTCTATCCGTCTCCAAACTCCGGATCTTCAGCGACTCACAACTCGTGGTAAAACATGTCTAGGAGGAGTATGAGGCTAAGGACGCACGCATGGTGCGATACTTAGCTAAAGTAAGAAACACCTTGCAGCAATTCACCGAATGGACAATCGAAAAAATCAAGCGAACTGACAATAGGCGCGCTGACGCTTTGGCCGGCATAACTGCCTCCCTCCCTATCAAAGAAGCCATTCTACTGCCCATACATGTGCAAACCAACCCCTCTGTCTTAGAAATTTCAACCTGCAATACCATTGAGGCACCCCAAGTGGACGGCCAAGAATGGATGTACAACATCACAGAATATATCCGTACAGGAACTCTACCCGGAGATCCCAAACAGGCACACAAAGTCCGAGTGCAAGCTGCCCGTTTTACCTTAATTAGGGGGCACTTGTACAAACGATCCTTCACAGGACCATACCTTCGGTGCGTAGGGCATTCAGAGGCTCAATATGTGTTGGTTGAGTTACATGAGGGAATATGCGGAAATCATTCGGGAGGACGATCTCTGGCACATAGGGCTCATTCGCAAGGATACTATTGGCCAACAATGAAGAAAGACGCGGTAGCATATGTCAAAAGATGTGATAAATGTCAAAGATATGCTCCCGTTCCACATATGCCATCAACAACGTTAAAATCAATCTCAGGCCCATGGCCCTTCGCACAATGGGGCATGGACATAGTGGGACCTCTCCCAACTACACCCGCCCAAAAGAAATTTTTGCTTGTTGCCACAGATTATTTCAGTAAGTGGGTAGAAGCTGAAGCATATGCTAACATCAAGGACAATGATGTCACCAAGTTTGTATGGAAAAATAT
This sequence comes from Vitis vinifera, assembly GCF_030704535.1. Lineage (NCBI taxonomy): Eukaryota > Viridiplantae > Streptophyta > Magnoliopsida > Vitales > Vitaceae > Vitis > Vitis vinifera. The sequence continues at coordinate 5,868,258 of NC_081819.1, forward strand.
TATCTGCCGTTTTGGAATTCCCCAAACCATCATAGCCGACAATGGTCCACAATTTGATAGCATTGCATTCAGGAATTTCTGTTCGGAGCTGAACATCCGGAACTCATACTCCACACCAAGATATCCTCAAAGCAATGGGCAAGCAGAAGCCACAAACAAAACCCTAATCAATGCCCTAAAGAAAAGGCTTGAGCAAGCTAAAGGGAAGTGGGTGGAGGAGCTACCCGGTGTCCTATGGGCCTATCGAACCACACCCGGACGGCCAACAGGAAATACTCCTTTCGCTCTCGCATATGGAATGGATGCAGTCATTCATACCGAAATAGGTCTCCCTACTATCCGGACTAACGCACCAAAACAGAGTGATGCAAACATGGAATTAGGAAGAAATTTGGATTGGACGGATGAAGTGAGGGAAAGCGCGGCCATCCGGATGGCTAATTATCAACAAAGGGCATCAGCGCATTACAATCGCAAAGTAAAGCCAAGAAGCTTCAAAAATGGTACGCTAGTCCTTAGAAAAGTTTTTGAAAATACTACTGAAGTGGGCGCAGGAAAATTCCAAGCCAACTGGGAAGAACCCTATATAGTGTCTAAGGCAAGTCACAATGAAGCCTATCATTTACAAAAGTTGGACGAAACTCCATTACTTAGACCATGGAATGTGTCTAATTTAAAGCAGTATTATCAATAAAAAAGCAAAGACAAGTTCAAATAAGAAAAGAAGTATTTTTATTGATATAACTAAAAGTGTGTACAAGGAAGGCTCCGGACCACAAAAAAATACAAAAGGAACATTACAGAAGAAATTGCAAAAAGAGAAGCTATCAGGGAGCAGGCTTGTCATGAAGTTTCTTTTCTTCACCCGGAGGAATTGAAGGCACATCCCGCTTGATACCGTTCTTTTTCATGCAGCACCGATACCCAAAGATGAATGTATCATCCACTTGTTTTTGATATTCTACTTCAAGTTCCTCCCTCTCTGCAGCAAACTCCCGTTCTAGCTCTTCTTTTTGTGCAACCAAGTGCAGCTTTAAATCTTCCCTCTGTTTCTTTTCAATAGAGACTTCTGTCCGGAGTTGCCTCACCTCCCCCCTCAGCTGGGCTATCTCATCTGCTGCCTCATGCAGGCGGTCGGCCGCTGATTCCTCCCAACTCTTTGCCTCAGCCAAATCCACCTGGAGAGCTTCATTTTCTTTTCGAATGGTGGATAAGCTAGCTTCAGCCTCTTCCAGTTTCAGGCGCAGCTAGTTTTCGCTTTCTTTATGCCGAGAGGCGAAGATCCTCATATAATCAGTGGTCCGCAGCAGATCAGAAAAGAAATCGTGTTGTTGGGCTATGCCGCGGAGACCACTCACCAGCTGACACACAAACAAGCAATGCAAAGTTATAAATCATACCACAACAACACAACAAAATGACAAAACAATCAAAAAGCACGAAAAACAGTTTACTATTTCCACATTTTCGAACATCTGGGCTGAGGGCATGATATCAGGCGAGCCGAGTGGAATTTCTTTCAGCTTATCTTCCAACTCCGCATAACTAAAAGAGTTATCGGAGGAGCAAGATGCGTCATTAACAGGTCCGCCCCCGGATGAAGCAGCAGAAGGTGATTTTCGTTCCGGATGAGGGGCCTCAACATTTACGGCCGGATGGGCCTCCCCGGATGCAACCTTAGCCGGGACCACCACCGGGACGGCTGGAGTCTCAGTTACCATCTCCACTTCGCCCCCCTCCGGATGAGCGTTGTGGGCAGATGAGCAACTAACTTCAATCTCTTGCTGCCTCTCTTGAAGCCGCCCGAGGAGTCCGGACTTCAGATTGCGCACCGACCGAGGCTTCTTTGAGGATGGCCCCATCACCGGAACAAGAGCCAGCCGGTCCAGATCGTTAGAGGGCTGACTCTGGCTTTCCGCTCCCACTTCCTCCATGGGGGTCGCACAAACGGCCTCAGCTGCATCGGCATCCGGATTACGGGAGTCCGGATGGTTGACAGACGCAGCTTCCTCAGCCAAATTCGCTAGACGCGCAACCGCTGCCAAGGAGGTGCTTGAGTGGTTCAGCCCCGCAAGGTGTTCGGATCCGCTTGAGATGGAATGAGGGGCAGCATTCACTGGCTCCTCTATCATTACCTCCGCCTCGTGAATAATGGGCGGAGGAGCAAATTCCATGGGAGGAGTGGGCTCCTTCACGTCCTTCCCATTCTTCTTCACCAGCTTCCTCCTTTTCGCTGGAGTTTTCTTTGGAGGAGAGTCTGCGTCGCGTTTCTGTCCGGGAGCCTTCCGAAGGGTCCCTTCGTTCTTCTTCTTCTCCCGATCCTCCAGGAGAACTCGGCGTTTTTCAGCGTCAGCCTCTTTTGACGCCTCGTAAATCGGGAGATCCTTCACAATATAATGCTCCCCAGGTGCTACCTCATTTGGCATCTTCCTGGGGAGAATGTTGGTGACGTACTCTTGGGGCTCCCGGACGACCGCCGTCAGGTTTCGCGCAGTCAGCAGTGTCGTACACTGCCTCTCCTTGGCGTCTATCTCAAAAAGTTTGCTCAGACAGCTAAAAGACGCCTTTTCCACCCAATCCACGAGGTGGCCCCTTTTTTCCAAACCTGCATTAACAGCAATAAAAGTTGAGAATACCATCCGGAGAGATCAGCAAGAAAACAACAAGGCAAAAATCCGAACAAAAGTCGCAAAGCAAAACTTACCCGGAATCGCTAAGGAATAGTTTGGAGAGAAGGGCCTCGTCGGATGCCTCGACCCTGCCCACGCACCCCGGACCATCACCCGTCCCTTTGCCCCTTCCTTCGTCGAGTCGGGCAGTTCCGTCACCAATTGAAGGGAAGGCAGGTGCGCGGACAGACTGAAGATGTTAGTTTTCGCCTTCTTCAGTGAATAGACGAAGAACACTTCCAGCATTGTAAGGTCAAGGTTGTACAGCATGTTGATGATGCTGCATCCCATCAGCACCCGGATAATATTGGGATGAATGAAGACGGGTGGAATCTGGGTGAAGTGGAGAAATTCTATGAACAACGCTGGCAGGGGGAACCGAAGCCCCGCATTGAATTGTTCCTTGGAGAAGACGATAGCACCTTGTTCAGCTTTCTCAGTAGGCACCACGTCCTCCCCACAAAGAAAATCAACAATTATGCCATTTGGAATGCAGAATCGATCTCGAAACTCCTTCACACTTAATTTGTCTGTGGACTTCTCATGAGCGTCGCCAACTCGCGTAGATGAAGCAGCTTTCCTCTTTGAAGACATTTTTAGGCCAAAATTGAACCAAAACCTACATACGAGAAATGCAACAGTCAAATAGGACCCAAACAAATCAGAAACCAAGACCAAAGAACCAACAAACGCAACAAAAGGAGCAGCAACAGCAAAAGTACACGTACCAAACGAAGCTTTGAAGAAGAAAGGTTGCTGTCTCGATACAAAATCACCAGCAGCAAACAAATGTCGCGATACAAAATCACCGGGACAAAAGAGCTTTCGAGTCTCTTTTCTCAAAAAAGCAAAGGACGCAACGAAAGCGAGAAGAAGAAAGGCTCTCAAGAAAATGCAGTAGAAAAAATTAAAAAGAAGGTATAGTGCGCTATTTATAGGGGGACCAGCCCTCGGAAAGCCAAACGTCCAAACAGCGATATCATTGAAACAACATGCTGCCTGGGAATTCCCAGAGTCGGCGGCTCATCTTAAATGCCTTTTATGGCTTCCGCACCCCCACTCGCCACTTGGCCCAGTCAGACGAAGAGACCTCTTCAAATTTCAAAAAGCCAGTTATTTTTTTAACCCGCCCATTTTTTGGGCAACATAGGCAAGTTAAAAAGGGGGGCAATGTAGGGACCCCTCCCTCTGGGAAACACGTGGCACACATATCATGGTGACGCGTGGCACGCACCATCATCCAGACCACCACCATCCGGATTCCCCTAAAGATATGCATGAGGTCGTTCTCCTATCTTGACCGCCTCAAGGAAAGGCAAAAGACGTTTCAGCTTCTCCTATCCAAGGAAGAGCAAACGACGCTGGCAGAGCATGGAAATCCGGACAACCTTCATAATACATCCGCTCCACAATACATCCGGATAATCAGCATATGTCATCCGGATATAATCGTCCGGATGATCAATTAAAGTAAAGCGAGTCTTACACGCCATCACTACAAACAGTCATGGCCCACATCCCATCACCTGCAGAGTGAGAAGACAAGATGAAGTGACAGCAAGTCACTTCCCACGATCTCTGACAGCCGCATCACCTACCATGGTTTCTGACAGCCGTTCGTAGGGTAATGATGCTCCTACTGACGCTTATTATCATCATAACAACATAAAATATCTCCTCACCATTAATGAGAGGAATAGTGCCCCTGAAGCTGTATATATAAAGCCTTCAGACAAAGAAGAAGGCAATCCCCCTGGTAACCTCCTGATACCTAGTAAAAGGCCAACTGGTTTATATCTCTCTTACTATGGCTAACAAGACCATCGGAGGGTGCGTCTGGACACCCTGTCCGAATGCCTTCTTGCAGGTATAACGGCTGGATCAAGAACCTTCATGGGTTGAAATCACGTGTCCATCCATCTGGAAACTACGTGGATCATCAAAGACGCGAGGTATCAACAATCCTCACTCACACACCCACTTCATGCTGAATTCTCCCTGGATCCCAAACAAAATTGGCATCCTTCCCATTTGGCCCAAGGGAATTCGTTTCTCTTCTCTTCCCTGGAGAAGTGGATGCTTTAAAGGGTTCAAGTAACCCTTTGTCATCTTGAACCTTATGATTTTCAATGGAAGGTTGGTTCATAGAGTTGTCATAGCAATTCCTCACCAAAGTGTCGATCTTCAACACTTTCCTTGATCTTTTTGCATTGGTTCCTTGAAGGTTATGGTGGGGTTGAGGAGGAAGCTTCCTTTTCCCCCTTGCTATGTCGAGATTGGTGAGCTTCTCAATGGAGTCTTGAACTTTTTCTATCCTTAGTGATAGATCATTATAAACCCCCTCCATTCTTACATTCATTGAACTCTCCAAATTATCAATCTTTTCATTAAGATGAGAGTTGATCTTTTGTTGCTCACCTACAAAGTCCTCCATGACTTTGCTTATCTTCAAAATGGCTTGCTCCAATGAAGATGTACTCATTGATGGTTGAGGTTGAGGTTGGGTTGTAAGGTTGGGATGGTTTATATACTCAAATGAAGTTGGCATGGCTTGTGGTTGTGCTTCAGTATGCACATTCCTCAATTCAAACTCTTCTATCCTTCTAGCCATAGATGCTAGCTTTGCCTTCATGCTCATGTCTTCATTCAAAGCATACTTACTACCCCATTGGCTTTGTTGCACTTGCCTTTTCCCTAATTCAATCCAATCCCTCATGGATAGGTATGCAAATTCGTCCTTCTCATGATCATAACGAGAGCTTTGATCTTCATGTGGAATTTCCATTTCTAAAAAAATTGATATTCAACTAAGGCTCTTTTCTTCAACTTGTACCAAGGTTCCCTCTTGGTCTCGAATCCAACAAGGAATGCACAAATTGAAATTAAAACAAAAATAAAAGAAAAGAGAGAAAAAAAATTTAACTAAATAAAAACTAAACTAAAAAAATTATAAGAAAACTCACCAAACTTGTGATGAAGATCACAAGTTACCCTTAATGATTGCTTCACTGTGCTTGTGGCACCTTCCCCGGCAGCGGCGCCATTTGATGCGACTCATGGTAGCTTAGCTTTAAAGGCGTATCAACAAAATTTATACCTTAAATACTATTACTAAAGTAGCCAAGCTACTATAGCATAGTGGTTCTAGGATCGTTCACTGGGAAGGGTTTTCGCAAACACTAGTGATATTCAAATTAGGAAAATAGGTGATTTTCTTATGGATGTTAGCTTTAAAAGAAGATGTAAATGTTTTAGAAAGATTTAAACTAATCTAAGCTAACCTTAAAGACTAAAATGAAAGGGTGTAAAAACAAGTTTCTTAAAGATAGGATAGCTATGCTCTGGCTCTTATGCAAATTGGAAATCTCAGGATAGGCTCCTCGCGTTGGGGTTGCAACTATGGTGATGCTTGCTTCCCGAACCGGTATGGATTTAGCAAATCAAGTTTTAATCCTTTAAAATGACAAAACAGATGGTAGTGAATTTCATCAATGGTTATTCACCTTAGACTTCCTTTGAATGGCTCGTAAGAGATAACTAATGGTCTAAAGCCAAAAGCTTACCAAATATTGGCAACTCAAAGTCATTTTAGGTGATAAACTCACCTTTCAATGGCCATTGAAATTGGTTCTAACGGATTAATCCAAAACTTGGAATTGAAAACCTCACCTTCCAATAGCTCGTAGGAGATAACTAATGGATAGGAATCCAAAAGCTTATCAAGTATTGGCCGTTGGAAGTTGTCTAAAGGAAATAAAAACCAAACTTTGCATTAATGAACCATTAATGAAAAACGTCTACCTTACCTTCCGGGTGCGAGAAATTTCCATGGGATTGCATCCAAGCCATCACATAACATCCATACTTTGAGAAACTAAAAGTTTTAGCCAATCATCCTCTGAGGAAAAGCCCTTAGAGGCTGTTTGGCTTCCAAGAAAATAAAATAGTAAAGAGAAAAGAGAGACGAGAGAGCTCTGTAAATCACTCTCAGTGTAAAACCTAACCTATGTTCTGTATTCTTCAAGAGGTGATTTCCACCCCTTATAAAGTCTTTACAAAAGCAAAAGCTTGTGATTGGTTAGTTACAAGGATAAGAAAGGAAATTACATCACAAAATACAAAGGAAAATATCTAAAGTGGAGTCGGCAAAGGCAGAGGAAAATTCGCAACACGCATGGGTTATGCGAATTTTGAAGGTGTTATGCGAATTTCGCATAACACTTTGTGGAATGCGAAATTTTCGCATAACCTGGAGCAGTTGGCTTCCGAAGGCCATATCTTCCTCATTTCAACTCCAAATCATGCACGGTTTGAAGCGTTGGATTCTTGACTTCTAGAGCTTTGAAATGGTATATAGTATGTAAAAAATGGACTTCGTAAAATGCTCCAAAAGTGCGAAAGAAGACTGCAGCTGCTGTCCTCTGTTTTCCTCTTCTCCATTGTTCTTTCCTTGCATACTTTGAACGACTTTGGCAAAGGGCTATGAAGCTCCAAAGCTTGGTTCTTCATGAATTTGAGCTTCCAAAAGCTTTGCCATAACTTGTCCAAGTAGCTCCTCCATCATTTGGCATGCTTGAATTGATTCATAAGCTCATAAAAACATGTAAACTTGCCACAAAATGGTTAAAACCAATTACTAAGGACCTTAATGAATTAATTGGGTTAAATGAATATGATTAATACTCAAAGGTGATTAAAACCATTATAATTAGGTCTACAAAATAGCACTTTTTGGTAGTAATCACATGAAGAACCAAAGCTTTGAAGTCCTTTGCCATAAGCAAATCTGGAATGCAATGAGGGGAAGTAAAGAGAAATCTGCCATGAAGCATTTTTTATGACAGTCATGTCAGCCACTTTTGGAGCACTTCCTGAAGTCCAATTTATGCATGCTATATGTCGTTTCAAATCTTAGGAACTCAGCAATCCAATGCTTCAAACGGTACATAATTCGAAGCTGAAATGAAGGAGTTATAGCCGTTGTAAGCCGAACACCGCAAGCTGAAAGCCAACTTCGCAGCGCTGCGAAATCAACCTTTTGCTGTGAAGTGATTTCGCAGCCCTTTTTGTGCGTCTGGGAAATCTCGCAGACCTCATTTTCACCTGCGAAATGGTCGTTAGTGCTTCCCAATATTTGCGATCGACACTTTGAGATATTTTTCTTCAGATTTTTGTTGTCTAAATCCCCAAACTCTCCTTGTAAGCCACCAATTATAGGATTCCTTAACTATTAAGTTAGGAAAAAGGGTAAATATCCATGTAATAATTATTATTGTAATTTTCATATAAATAGCTCTCGGGAGCCTATTCTCGAGAGGAGGACGATGGACCTTTTGTAAAAGTTTGAAAGAAAGTAAAATACAGAGCTTTGCTCTGCCTTACCTTCTCAATTTGATTGTATTTTTCATTTACTAGTTATGCACTCTCTGAGGAAGTTTCCCCAGAGAATGAGTAACTAAACCTTTAGTTCCTTGGAGCTAAGGTTGCCGGGAAAGGTTCCAAGTGCAAGAATTAGTAGCTTTGTGGTTTCAGCCATGAATGAAGAGAAAGTGTGATCCTTTAGTGTTTTCTATATTTTTAGTTAACTTAAAACGCCTTGGAGTCACCTAGGCCAACACTTGGTAAGGCAAGTGATCTCTGTCCATGGAGATGCACTAGTTTACCCCTTGCGAGCCTCTGGGAGGTGACTTGAAGGTAGGATTTTCTAGAATTGCCAACACTTGGTAAGCTTTTGGACTCTAAGGAGACATCCATTAGTTATCTCTTACGAGCTTGAGAAGGGAAGTCCAAGGTTAAAGATCACCTTGAATGGTAAATGCTAAGTGAGAGGCACGAACCATTGCAAGTTGCATCAGTGAGAGGGAATTAGAGCTGAAATCCAATTAAGGGATGCATCTGTACAACACCGGTTAGAGAATTGACTATATATTAATTCTCTAATGCGAGGAAATGAACCAACTGACCGGAGCTATGTTTTTGCATGAGGAACTTCCCCTGTGAACCTAAATCTCCAAGGAATGTTTTTCTTCATAAGTAATTTCCATTACTTGCTGTGCCGTTAGTTTAAATCTAAAACTTTTTCAACCCAAGTTTGTGTTTTATTTCTTAAGCTAACCTTGAAATGAAACAACACCAATTCATTTTGAATTGGTATCATTTGTAATTTGAAAACCCTTCCCAGTGAACGATCCTAGAGCCACTATGCTATAGTAACTTTTTCTTTGCTACCCTAGTATATGGTGTAATAGGTTATAAATTTTGTTGATTACTCCCTCAATCAAGGAGCACCAGCTGGACACGAATCAGCTGAGACACCAATTGAGCACGAATCAGTCCACGAATAGCTAATACATGGATATCTTCCAAAAATATGTGCCAAAGTCCTCCTAAAGGCCAACACGTTTGATGATATTCTATATCGAAGCAGAGAAAGGTGGGCGAGCAAACGAAAAGTAGTACAACAAAAAGGGGTCATAAATAAGGAGTGCTTATGTATGATGGTGAAAACATCATTGTACAACAAATAAAACAAACAATTAATTATTAATATAAATTAAAACAATAAATAAAAATTAATATATGAAGAATCTTACTCATGAAATGCTGGTGGATCCCTTAAAACATCAATTAGCAATATGAAATCATTAGTTTGATTCATGTCGAGCCCATAGCGGTCGTTGAAAAAGTTGTGCAAAACACGTGCAATATTATTATGGATAAACTGAAGATCTAGTCTCATATCGTCATCACATGACCTTGTGATTTTCCCTTCACTGTTCACCACTGCTACATTATGCATACCAAATCCATCTTCCAGCTTCTTTGATGGTACCAAGTTTTGAATAGCTTCAAACATGTCACCAGATAGGAAATATTAACTAAATAAAAATATATAAAATAAAAAACATTAAAAAGTAAAAAAAATATTTATTATAAAAATACCGTAGAATCGATATCAATTCCTGTTTAAGTCCATGTTCGATCACAAGTTGATGTTGTTGGATCCAATCTTGTAGGCTAATGTGGTGTTGAAAATCAATTATATGCTGTCCAGATTCTACATAACTATGATAGCCATCCAAAACACACTGTTTATCCAAAGTTTGTGCAATATCATAGGAACAAAATTCTTTATCATTTGGATGCACTGTTTTCAAAGTCGCCAACCAAAAGTAGTTTCCTTTTCCTTCTACTTCATATATATTGCCTTTATTATGTATGACATTATAGTATTTGATAGTGCTACGAACGTTAAACCTGTCATTAATATCAATCAATCGTAAAAAAATATAGTAATTTTTTCACAATTTATCCACTGACCACTGAGACTCTCAAAGTGTTAGAAAAGTTAATAAAGAAATAAAAAAATTGGCATAAGTATGTTGTGTGCAACACTTACTATTAGTCAAATTTATGTGAAATGCTAGTAGGATATAGAATACCATTCCAAGAAAACCTGGCCAAATTAACTCTTCGTCTAACACTTGACCATTTCCCTACATTACAAAAACACATATATCTTTTAGATTTATAAAATAAAATTGTTTATATATAAAATAGAAATAAATTAAACTTGCCACGACATCATGAGATACAAGATTTCTCATGATGACAAAAAATTACCAGGGGTAATTTGAATAATGAGAACTTAGCCATGATAAACCCTATTCAATTCTCGGCTATAATTTGGTTTATTATTATTTTTAACCCATTGGGTCCATGAAGAGCTAATACATGGATATATTGCATAAATATGTGCCAAAGTCCTCCTAAAGGTCAACATGTTTGCTGATATGCTATATTGAAGCGGAGATACGTGGGCGAGTAAACGAAAAGCAGTACGATAAGAAGGGGTCATAAATAAGGGATACTTATGTATAGCTGTGAAAGCATAACTATAATTAATATAAATTAAAACAATAAATAAAAATTAATATATGAATAATCTTACTCATGAAATTTTGATCGATCCCTTAAAACATCAATAAGCAATCTGAAATCTTTAGTTTGATTCAAAAAGTCATGGAAGACTCGTGCAATATTATTATGGATAAACTGAAGATCTAGTCCCATATTCTCATCACATGACCTTGTGATTTTCTCTCTACCGTTCACCATTGCTACATTACCCATACCAAATCCATCTTCCAGCTTCTTTGATGATACCAAGTATTGAATAGCTTCAAACATGTCACCGGTTAGGAAATATTAACTAAATAAAAATATATAAAATAAAAAAAAAATTTAAAATTAAATAAAATATTAATTACAAAAATACTGTAGAATTGATATAAATTCTTTCTTAAGTCTATGTCTCATTAAAAGTTTGTGTTGTCGTATCCAATCTTATAGATTGATGTGGAGTTAAAAAACAATTATAGGTTGTCCAAATTTTATAAACTATGATAGCAAGCCAATACATACTGCTTATCCAAAGTTCCCACAATATCATAAGAACGAAACTCTCTGTCGTTTAGATGCACTATTTTCAAAGTCACCAACTCGAAATAGTTTCCTTTTGCTTCTGCTTCATATATATTGTCTTTAATAAGTTTGACATTATAGTAGCTGATAGTGCTACAAACGCTAAACCTATCATTAATATCAATCATTCGTAAAAAAATATATACTAATTTTTGTCACAATCTATCCATTGCACATTGAGACTCTCAAGGTGTTAGAAAAGTTAATAAAAAAATGGCATAAGTATGCTGAATGCGACACTTTCTATTGATCAAATTTATGTGAAATGATAGTACCATATGGAATACCATCCCAAAAAAAACAAGCAAAAGAAGGTTTAACTCTTCGTCTAAAACTTGACCATTTCCCTACATTACATAAAGACATATATCTTTTAGATTTATAAATAAAAAAATGTATAAATAAAACAAAAATAAATTAAACTTGCCACGACATCATCAGCTACAAGATTTCCTATGAAAACAAAAAATGACCAAGGGTAATTTGAATAATGAGAACTTGGCCATGCCAAAACCTTTTCAAATTCTTGGCTATAATATGGTCTATTGTTATTTTTAACCTATTGGGTCAATGAAAAACTAATACATGGATATCCTACATAAATATTTGTTAAAGTCCTCCTAAAGGCTAACATGTTTGATGATCTGCTATATTGAAGTAGAGATACCTAGGCGAGCAAACAAAAAGTAGTACGACAAGAAGGGGTCATAAATAAGGAATGCTTATGTATGGTCATGAAAACATCATTGTTCAACAAATAAAACCAATAAGTAATAATCAATATAAATAAAAATAATAAATAAAAATTTATATATGAATAATCTTACTCACGAAATGCTCGTGGATCCCTTAAAACATCAATAAGCAATCTGAAATCATTAGTTTGATTCATTTCGAGCCCATAGCAATCGTTCAAAAAGTCGTGCAAGGCACGTGCAAAATTATTATGGATAAACATAAGATCTAGTCTCATATTGTCATCACTTGACCTTATTATTTTCCCTCTACCATTCACCACTACTACATTATCCATACAAAATCATTTTTCTAGCTTCTTTGATCATACCAAGTATTGAATAGTTTCAAACATGTCATCCGATAGGAAATATTAAATAAATAAAAATATATAAAATAAAAAACATTAAAAGTAAATAAAATGTTTATTACCAAAATATCGTAGAATTGATATCAATTCTTGATTAAGGTTTATGCTCGATTACAAGTTGGTGTTGTTGGATCCAATCATGTAGGCTAATGTGGTGCTCAAAAACAATTATAAGATGTCCAGATTCTACATAACTATGATAGCCATCGAAAACGTACTGCTTATCCAAAGTTTCTGCAATATCATAGGAACAAAATTCTCTATCATTTGGATGCACTATTTTCAAAGTCACCAACCTAAAGTAGTTTCCTTTTCCATCTACTTCATATTTATTGTCTTTAATATGTACGACATTATAGTATTTTGTAGTGCTACACACGTTAAACCTGTCATTACTACCAATCATTCATAAAAAAAATATAGTATTTTTTTCACAATCTATCCACAACACATTGAGACTCTCAAAGTGTTAGAAAAGTTAATAAAAAAAATTGGCATAAGTATGATGTATGCAACACTTACTATTAATCAAATTTATGTTAAATGCAAGTAGCATAAGGAATATCATCCCAAGAAAACCAGGCCAAAGGGGTCATAAATAAGGGATGTTGTGGACCCCGCATTTCGGCTTACTGCGTTTCCCACTCGATGGCGAGCTCCATTTTTATTTGAAAAAAATTGATTTTATTTATTATTTGAAAAATGACTTGGAGTAACCACTTATTTTTGTTTTATTCTTAAAGGGTAAACAAAATAAGAAAGAAAAACCCTAAGTGTGACTCCTTGTTTTGGAAAAGGTGGTCTGTGAAAAACCGGATCGGGTTCGAGGGTCAGGTTACTTATCAGGAAGGTACAGTAAAGACCGTAGCACCCCTCTAAGTCCCTAGAGATGGGTCTCTACTAATAAAATGAAGCAATCGTGGCATCTAATAAAGAAATCAATGAATACCCGAATTGATCATGCATATATGGGAATCAATATATGTATATAGAGTGACCGGAGTGAGAATGGGTGCGTACCTGACCAACGAGCCACCATGCGCTATCAAGAGAGGAGGTTAGTGCATAATAACAATCACGAGATATGTCACAGAGCATAATAAAATCCATCATTCATGGCAATTAAATCAATCAATCGATCAATCACATATGTGGGGCCCCCACCAAAGCCCGTTTATTTTTGCATGAATCAATCCCGTAAATTCCATCACTTGGAATTACAGAATTTAAATTCATATTTATTTTAAAACATTTTAAAATCATGAAAAATTCGAAAGTGGTTTGCTGAAAATAAAATGGCTGCCAAATTTTATTGAAAATGAGACTCTTGGGTGATCCTAAAAATTCTAAGGATGAAAGATGAGAAAATTGGGATTGTTAGAAAATCAAATTTGAGAAGATATTTACAAAAAATGGGATTTGAGAAATCATTTTCAAAATCAAAGATGATGAAACGGTTAGTGGCATGTGGCCCAAAGGTGACCATGCATGCCATGCAAGAGTGGGTCCCAGGGTGGAATGAGTAGGCCATGGAAAGTTTATGATGAGATATCGGGTTCTGGGTACTGTGGGGCAACCGTGCACGGAGAATCACAGCGCGTGGGACTCAGGGTGGAAAAATCAGGATGATTACATTACGACATGGATGATTGCATGGTAATATGGATAACTGCAGCTGCCATGAAGGGCTCAGCTATCAAGTACAACTTTTCTGTGGTGCCAATCTCCTACTCACGCTGGAAGGAGCATCTTTACTTGTAGTCGGAAGTATGACAGAAGTAACATGGCCAACATGTGGAAGCTTGGAGTTGCTCCTTTTTCTCGACTTAGCAAACTCTCTCATTTGATGTGAAATTACCATTGAATTCACAGTCCTCTCAAATACTTCACAGGACTACCATCTTCTGTCACTTCATTAGGGACATTCATTTTCATGTCTTTGACTTTGGTTTGGAGACCCTGTAACTTCACTAAAAGATGGACTTGAAGACGCTGATTCCGAGTCGTCACCCTTTGGCATTTTGTTCTAGCGTTTGAAGCGTCATCGCGGGTGACGTTTCATTCAATTAGTGCAAGGGTGGACCTTCAGAAATGCTCCTTATATAAACACGTCCGTCAATGCTTGCACTAGCAAGAAGATGAACGTCCTGTGAAGAGAACAGTGTGTTCGATATAGAAGGAATACGCGGCTATGAGTGGCCAGAGCTGCATGCACATAGGATAACATTTGTGCCGAGGAGGTTGAAGCTGCAAGCTTTGCTGCCATAGCAGCAGCTGCAGATTTTCGTGGATCTTCTTCAAAGCAGGAAGAAGACTTACCAGTGAAAGATTCCTCCCTTATGTACATTACCAGAACTAATTGTTCCTTGTCTCGACTAGTGGCTGGAGTGAAAGTGGAAGGTGCCTCAGCATGAGCATTAACATCCGTCTGCTCTGCTGTCATATGCCCTCTGTTGCAGTTCAGCAATTGTTGCCGAATGCTGCTTATATGTGCTGATTGTGACTTGGCAATGTTTCCAACCCCGCTTCAATGACAGCCAGTTAATACCTCTTCATCATTCGAGTGAATGAGCAGTTCAAATGCTGGATGAGCAGGCTTTGTCTGAATCAACAGGAGGCTGTGGCTTGCCCCTAGTGCAGGAAAGAGGTTTAATGGACACAGGTGACATTGTAGAAAGAGAGAGCGGGCATGAAGAAAGGTATAGAGGTGGAAATGGATTTAATGGTATGGTGACAGATTTATATATTCTGAAAAGGGTTAGAAGTGAGGGTGATTCGTTGATGATGGGCATGAAAGAATTATGTGATAAGATGTCGGGATCACATGATGCTCCAGTATCCTCATCATCTTCTAGGGTTGGAAGATACAAATATAGCTTCAAAAAAAGGTATGCGAGAAGCTTTTGTGAGGCAATCAAAAACATCCTTGACCGAAATCTTCATTGTTCTGAATTAAGGAGATGAGAGCAGGGATCTAATCTTCTCAGAGCATCTGAGTATGAGACTTGAAACATCTAGCCAACTCCATGAATCACTCACGGTTATCTTCTCAGCAAACCAACCATACTTCATTTCAGGAATGTCTATTGGACTGCTACATACTGCAACAATATTATCCCCATCCAATATAAGAACATTCCATGAAAATCTTGAACCATACAACCCAGGGAAGTAGTTACCCTCAGCACACATCGCAACAAGAACCACAGAACAAGGATGAAGCATCCACGGATGATTTCGAGGTGTCATTGACAAGGCTGAAGTTGCTGAATTACTTGAACTCTGACCCATTCTTTTATTCAGTATCATCTTAACTTTGAGAGCGCGCATCTTTGTAGGACTTCACAGCTGGGTTTGGATCCACTCTCATGACCCATTCAATTAAGAACAGAGGAAAACGTGAAATGATCATTTACAAAAACAGAGTATAAAGATAGAAAATCAATGAGTGAAGCCCTATTTCATTTTTCTATCCATGGGCTTGCAAGAGGGTTGACTGTTGAGAGACTACGGGTTCATATAAAAACAAGGGGATTAAATTCTGAAATATCTCACAATGAAGTTAAAAACAAATTCAAGTTACTCTTCAGCAAAGCTAAAAAGAAGAGAAAGATAAAACAATGACAACAAACCCACAATCATACCAGAGATTAGTGAAAACTAAACATTCAATCTGATGCTCATACCCAAGACAAACAATAATCCAGAAACAAAATGGAGAAGAGTATGAAAAGGGTTCATACCTGAACTCCTTAAGTGAAAAACGGTCCAACTCCTTCTCTTGCAGTCATGAAAAATACCCTCAAGAAGATGAACCTCCTCTATTTTTTACTTTCTAGAAAATATCTTCCTCCCCTCCTTCTGATGAAAACAACTCTCCAATGGCAGCCTCACAAAACTCCTCCTCCCTTGCTAATTCAAACTTCCTTCCCCGATCTCAAACATCCCCCAGGTCGTGAAAAACTCACTCTCAGAAATATGGAAAACCCCCTCCCTCTGGAAACTTCCTGCCCAAGCTCCCTCTAAGACATATCTCCTCCAGCAATCCTTGACAAAAAATCCCTAACCGCCTACTCCCAGACCAGCCTCACCTCCACTACCCTGCAGCTGCCAGCCTCCACCACCCTGCAGCTGGCAGAAAAAAAGGTATTCTCCAACAGCCAAACCCCCTCTCCTCATTCCTCAGCTGCCTTTTTTCTTTCCCCTCAAATAACAGCCAAAATGATTGTTTTTTGATTCCCCTTGACACATGTCGACCCCATATTAGCCTTCAAAAGCACTACTCTGATTCCATGACGGCCAATCAGGGATTGACACATGGATGCTTAGGAGCGCGACACTTGGCCAAACAATGCTGCAGCAAAACAAGCCCCACATGGGGGTCTACAGATGCTTATGTATGGTCATGAAAACATCACTGTACAACAAATGAAACCAACAATTAATAATTAATATAAATTAAAACAATAAATAAAAATTAATATATGAATAATCTTACTCATGAAATGCTCATGGATCCCTTAAAAAAATCATTAAGCAATCTGAAATCATTAGTTTAATTCATTTCGAGCTCATAGTAGTTGTTCAAATAGCCGTGCAAAATACGTGCAATATTATTATGGAAAAACTGAAGATCGAGTCCCATATTGTCATCACATAATCTTGTGATTTTCCCTCTACCCTTCACCACTACTACATTATCCATACAAAATCGATCTTCTAACTTCTTTGATCATACCAAGTATTGAATAGTTTCAAACATGTCACCCGATAGGAAATATTAACTAAATAAAAATATATAAAATAAAATAAAAAACATTAAAAGTAAGTAAAATGTTTATTACCAAAATACCGTAAAATTGATATCAATTCTTGATTAAGGTTTATGTTCTATTACAAGTTGGTCTTCTTGGATCCAATCATGTAGGCTAATGTGGTGCTTAAAAACAATTATAAGATGTCTAGATTCTACATAAGTATGATAACCATCGAAAACGTATTGCTTATCCAAAGTTTCTGCAATATCATAGGAAAAAAATTCTATATCATTTGGATGCACTGTTTTCAAACTCACCAACCTAAAGTAGTTTCCTTTTCCATCTACTTCATATATATTGTCTTTAATATGTACGACATTATAGTATTTGGTAGCACTACAGACGTTAAACCTGTCATTACTACCAATCATTCGTAAAAAAAATATAGTATTTTTTTCACAATCTATCCACAACACATTGAGACTCTCAAAGTGTTAGAAAAGTTAATAAAAAAAAATTGGCATAAGGATGATGTATGCAACACTTACTATTAATCAAATTTATGTGAAATGCTAATAGAATATGGAATATCATCCCAAGAAAACCAAGCCAAAGGGGTCATAAATAAGGGATGCTTATGTATGGTCATGAAAACATCACTGTACAACAAATGAAACCAACAAATAATAATTAATATAAATTAAAACAATAAATAAAAATTAATATATGAATAATCTTACTCATGAACTGCTCATGGATCCCTTAAAAAATCATTAAGCAATCTGAAATCATTAGTTTGATTCATTTCGAGCTCATAGTAGTTGTTCAAATAGTCGTGCAAGATACGTGCAATATTATTATGGATAAACTAAAGATCGAGTCCCATATTGTCAACACATAATCCTGTGATTTTCCCTCTACCGTTCACCACTGCTACATTCTCCATACAAAATCCATCTTCTAACTTCTTTGATCATACCAAGTATTGAATATTTTCAAACATGTCACCCAATAAGAAATATTAAATAAATACAAATCTATAAAATAAAAAAACATTAAAAGTAAATAAAATGTTTATTACAAAAATGTTGTAGAATTGATATCAATTCTTGATTAAGTTTATGTTCGATTACAAGTTGGTGTTGTTGGATCCAATCATGTAGGCTAATGTCGTGCTCAAACCCAATTATAAGATGTCCAAATTCTACATTACTACGATAGTCATCGAAAACGTACTGCTTATCCAAAGGTTCTGCAATATCATAGGAATAAAATTCTATATCATTTGGATGCACTGTTTTCAAAGACATAAACCTAAAGTAGTTTCCTTTTCCATCTACTTCATATATATTGTCTTTTATATGTATGACATTATACTATTTGGTAGTGCTACAGACGTTAAACCTGTCATTACTACCAATCATTCGTAAAAAAAAATATAGTATTTTTTTCAAAATCTATCCACAACACATTGAGACTCTCAAATTGTTAGAAGAGTTAATAAAAAAAATTGGAATAAGGACGACGTATGCAACAGTTACTATTAATCAAATTTATGTGAAATGCTAGTAGCATGTGGAATATCATCCCAAGAAAACAAGGCCAAAGGGGTCATAAATAAGGGATACTTATGCATGGTCATGAAAACATCACTGTACAACAAATGAAACCAACAATTAATAATTAATATAAATTAAAACAATAAATAAAATTAATATATTAATAATCTTACTCATTAAATTCTCATGGATCCCTTAAAAAATCATCAAGCAATCTGAAATCGTTAGTTTGATTCATTTCGAGCTCATAGTAGTTGTTCAAATAGTCGTGCAAAATACGTACAATATTATTATGGATAAACTGAAGATCGAGTCCCATATTGTCATCACATAATCTTGTGATTTTCCCTCTACCGTTCACCACTACTACATTATCCATACAAAATCGATCTTCTAACTTCTTTCCTCGTACCAAGTATTGAATAGTTTCAAACATGTCACCCGATAAGAAATATTAACTAAATACAAATCTATAAAATAAAAAGACATTAAAAGTAAATAAAATGTTTATTACAAAAATACTGTAGAATTGATATCAATTCTTGATTAAGTTTATGTTAGATTACAAGTTGGTGATGTTGGATCCAATCATGTAGGCTAATGTGGTGCTCAAAAACAATTATACGGTGTCGAAATTCTACATAACTATGATAGCCAACGAAAACGTACTGCTTCTCCAAAGTTTCTGCAATATCATAGGAACAAAATTCTATATCATTTGGATGCACTATTTTCAAAGACATCAACCTAAAGTAGTTTCCTTTTCCATCTACTTCATATATATTGTCTTTAATATGTACGACATTATACTATTTGGTAGCACTACAGACGTGAAACCTGTTATTACTACCAATCATTCGTAAAAAAAAATATAGTATTTTTTTCACAATCTATCCATAACACATTGAGACTCTCAAAGTGTTAGAAAAGTTAATAAAAAAAATTGGCATAAGTATGATGTATGCAACACTTACTATTACTCAAATTTATGTGAAATGCTAATAGCATATGGAATATCATCCCAAGAAAACCAGGACAAAGGGGTCATAAATAAGGGATGCTTATGTATGGTCATGAAAACATCACTGTACAACAAATGAAACAACCAATTAATAATTGATATAAATTAAAAAAATAAATAAAAATTAATATATGAATAATCTTACTCATGAAATGCTCATGGATCCCTTAAAACATCACTAAGCAATCTGAAATCATTAGTTTGATTCATTTCGACCCCATAGTAGTTGTTCAAATAGTCGTGCAAGATATGTGCAATATTATTATGGATAAACTGAAGATCGAGTCCCAGATTGTCATCACATAATCTTGTGATTTTCCCTCTACCGTTAACCACTGCTACATTATCCATACAAAATCCATCTTCTAACTTCTTTGATCATACCAAGTATTGAATTCTTTCAAACATGTCACCCGATAAGAAATATTAGCTAAATACAAATCTATAAAATAAAAAAACATTAAAAGTAAATAATATGTTTATTACAAAAATACTGTAGAATTGATATCAATACTTGATTAAGTTTTTGTTCAATTACAAGTTGGTGTTGTTGGATCCAATCATGTAGGCTAATGTTGTGCTCCAAAACAATTATACGCTATCCAAATTCTACATAACTATGATAGCTAGCCAATAGATACTGCTTATCCAAAGTTTCTGCAAAATCATAGGAACAAAATTCTATATCATTTGGATGCATTGTTTTCAAACTCACCAACCTAAAGTAGTTTCCTTTTCCATCTACTTCAAATATATTGTCTTTAATATGTACGACATTATAGTAGTTGGTTGCACTACAGACGTTAAACCTGTCATTACTACCAATCATTCGTAAAAAAAATATAGTATTTTTTTCACAATCTATCCACAACACATTGAGACTCTCAAAGTGTTAGAGAACTTAATAAAAAAAAAATTGGCATAAGGATGATGTATGCAACACTTACTATTAATCAAATTTATGTGAAATGCTAATAGAATATGGAATATCATCCCAAGAAAACCAGGCCAAAGGGGTCATAAATAAGGGATGCTTATGTATGGTCATGAAAACATCACTGTACAACAAATGAAACCAACCAATTAAAAATTGATATAAATTAAAAAAATAAATAAAAACTAATATATGAATAATCTTACTCATGAAATGCTCATGGATCCCTTAAAAAATCATTAAGCAATCTGAAATCATTAGTTTGATTCATTTCGAGCTCATAGTAGTTGTTCAAATAGTCGTGCAAAATACGTACAATATTATTTTGGATAAACTGAAGATCGAGTCCCATATTGTCATCACATAATCTTGTGATTTTCCCTCTACCCTTCACCACTACTACATTATCCATACAAAATCGATCTTCTAACATCTTTGATCATACCAAGTATTGAATAGTTTCAAACATGTCACCCGATAGGAAATATTAACTAAATAAAAATATATAAAATAAAATAAAAAACATTAAAAGTAAGTAAAATGTTTATTACCAAAATACCGTAAAATTGATATCAATTCTTGATTAAGGTTTATGTTCTATTACAAGTTGGTCTTCTTGGATCCAATCATGTAGGCTAATGTGGTGCTTAAAAACTATTATAAGATGTCTAGATTCTACATAAGTATGATAACCATCGAAAACGTATTGCTTATCCAAAGTTTCTGCAATATCATAGGAAAAAAATTCTATATCATTTGGATGCACTGTTTTCAAACTCACCAACCTAAAGTAGTTTCCTTTTCCATCTACTTCATATATATTGTCTTTAATATGTACGACATTATAGTATTTGGTAGCACTACAGACGTTAAACCTGTCATTACTACCAATCATTCGTAAAAAAAATATAGTATTTTTTTCACAATCTATCCACAACACATTGAGACTCTCAAAGTGTTAGAAAAGTTAATAAAAAAAAATTGGCATAAGGATGATGTATGCAACACTTACTATTAATCAAATTTATGTGAAATGCTAATAGAATATGGAATATCATCCCAAGAAAACCAAGCCAAAGGGGTCATAAATAAGGGATGCTTATGTATGGTCATGAAAACATCACTGTACAACAAATGAAACCAACAAATAATAATTAATATAAATTAAAACAATAAATAAAAATTAATA
This sequence comes from Vitis vinifera, assembly GCF_030704535.1. Lineage (NCBI taxonomy): Eukaryota > Viridiplantae > Streptophyta > Magnoliopsida > Vitales > Vitaceae > Vitis > Vitis vinifera. The sequence continues at coordinate 5,889,976 of NC_081819.1, forward strand.
TATGAATAATCTTACTCATGAACTGCTCATGGATCCCTTAAAAAATCATTAAGCAATCTGAAATCATTAGTTTGATTCATTTCGAGCTCATAGTAGTTGTTCAAATAGTCGTGCAAGATACGTGCAATATTATTATGGATAAACTAAAGATCGAGTCCCATATTGTCAACACATAATCCTGTGATTTTCCCTCTACCGTTCACCACTGCTACATTCTCCATACAAAATCCATCTTCTAACTTCTTTGATCATACCAAGTATTGAATATTTTCAAACATGTCACCCAATAAGAAATATTAAATAAATACAAATCTATAAAATAAAAAAACATTAAAAGTAAATAAAATGTTTATTACAAAAATGTTGTAGAATTGATATCAATTCTTGATTAAGTTTATGTTCGATTACAAGTTGGTGTTGTTGGATCCAATCATGTAGGCTAATGTCGTGCTCAAACCCAATTATAAGATGTCCAAATTCAACATTACTACGATAGTCATCGAAAACGTACTGCTTATCCAAAGGTTCTGCAATATCATAGGAACAAAATTCTATATCATTTGGATGCACTGTTTTCAAAGACATAAACCTAAAGTAGTTTCCTTTTCCATCTACTTCATATATATTGTCTTTTATATGTATGACATTATACTATTTGGTAGTGCTACAGACGTTAAACCTGTCATTACTACCAATCATTCGTAAAAAAAATATAGTATTTTTTTCACAATCTATCCACAACACATTGAGACTCTCAAATTGTTAGAAGAGTTAATAAAAAAAATTGGAATAAGGACGACGTATGCAACAGTTACTATTAATCAAATTTATGTGAAATGCTAGTAGCATGTGGAATATCATCCCAAGAAAACAAGGCCAAAGGGGTCATAAATAAGGGATACTTATGCATGGTCATGAAAACATCACTGTACAACAAATGAAACCAACAATTAATAATTAATATAAATTAAAACAATATTATCCATACAAAATCCATCTTCTAACTTCTTTGATCATACCAAGTATTGAATACTTTCAAACATGTCACCCGATAAGAAATATTAGCTAAATACAAATCTATAAAATAAAAAAACATTAAAAGTAAATAATATGTTTATTACAAAAATACTGTAGAATTGATATCAATACTTGATTAAGTTTTTGTTCAATTACAAGTTGGTGTTGTTGGATCCAATCATGTAGGCTAATGTTGTGCTCCAAAACAATTATACGCTATCCAAATTCTACATAACTATGATAGCTAGCCAATAGATACTGCTTATCCAAAGTTTCTGCAAAATCATAGGAACAAAATTCTATATCATTTGGATGCATTGTTTTCAAACTCACCAACCTAAAGTAGTTTCCTTTTCCATCTACTTCAAATATATTGTCTTTAATATGTACGACATTATAGTAGTTGGTTGCACTACAGACGTTAAACCTGTCATTACTACCAATCATTCATAAAAAAAATATAGTATTTTCTTCACAATCTATCCACAACACATTGAGACTCTCAAAGTGTTAGAGAACTTAATAAAAAAAAAATTGGCATAAGGATGATGTATGCAACACTTACTATTAATCAAATTTATGTGAAATGCTAATAGAATATGGAATATCATCCCAAGAAAACCAGGCCAAATGGGTCATAAATAAGGGATGCTTATGTATGGTCATGAAAACATCACTGTACAACAAATGAAACCAACCAATTAATAATTGATATAAATTAAAACAATAAATAAAAATTAATATATGAATAATCTTACTCATGAAATGCTCATGGATCCCTTAAAACATCACTAAGCAATCTGAAATCATTAGTTTGATTCATTTCGACCCCATAGTAGTTGTTCAAATAGTCGTGCAAGATATGTGCAATATTATTATGGATAAACTGAAGATCGAGTCCCATATTGTCATCACATAATCCTGTGATTTTCCCTCTACCGTTAACCACTGCTACATTATCCATACAAAATCCATCTTCTAACTTCTTTCATCATACCAAGTATTGAATAGTTTCAAACATGTCACCCGATAAGAAATATTAGCTAAATACAAATCTATAAAATAAAAAAACATTAAAAGTAAATAATATGTTTATTACTAAAATACTGTAGAATTGATATCAATACTTGATTAAGTTTTTGTTCAATTACAAGTTGGTGTTGTTGGATCCAATCATGTAGGCTAATGTGGTGCTCAAAAAAACAATTATACGCTGTCCAAATTCTACATAACTATGATAGCTAGCCAACAGATACTGCTTATCCAAAGTTTCTGCAATATCATAGGAACAAAATTCTATATCATTTGGATGCACTGTTTTCAAACTCACCAACCTAAAGTAGTTTCCTTTTCCATCTACTTCAAATATATTGTCTTTAATATGTACGACATTATAGTAGTTGGTTGCACTACAGACGTTAAACCTGTCATTACTACCAATCATTCGTAAAAAAAATATAGTATTTTTTTCACAATCTATCCACAACACATTGAGACTCTCAAAGTGTTAGAGAACTTAATAAAAAAAAAAATTGGCATAAGGATGATGTATGCAACACTTACTATTAATCAAATTTATGTGAAATGCTAATAGAATATGGAATATCATCCCAAGAAAACCAGGCCAAAGGGGTCATAAATAAGGGATGCTTATGTATGGTCATGAAAACATCACTGTACAACAAATGAAACCAACCAATTAATAATTGATATAAATTAAAAAAATAAATAAAACTAATATATGAATAATCTTACTCATGAAATGCTCATGGATCCCTTAAAAAATCATTAAGCAATCTGAAATCATTAGTTTGTTTCATTTCGAGCTCATAGTAGTTGTTCAAATAGTCGTGCAAGATACGTGCAATATTATTATGGATTAACTGAAGATCGAGTCCCATATTGTCATCACATAATCCTGTGATTTTCCCTCTACCGTTAACCACTGCTACTTTATCCATACAAAATCCAATCTTCTAACTTCTTTGATCATACAAAGTATTGAATACTTTCAAACATGTCACCCGATAAGAAATATTAACTAAATACAAATCTATAAAATAAAAAGACATTAAAAGTAAATAAAATGTTTATTACAAAAATACTGTAGAATTGATATCAATTCTTGATTAAGTTTATGTTAGATTACAAGTTGGTGATGTTGGATCCAATCATGGAGGCTAATATGGTGCTCAAAAAAACAATTATACGTTGTCCAAATTCTACATATCTATGATAGCCAACGAAAACGTACTGCTTATCCAAAGTTTTTGCAATATCATAGGAGCAAAATTCTATATCATTTGGATGCACTATTTTCAAAGACACCATCCTAAAGTAGTTTCCTTTTCCATCTACTTCATATATATTGTCTTTAATATGTACGACATTATAGTATTTGGTAGCACTACAGACGTTAAACCTGTCCTTACTACCAATCATTCGTAAAAAAAATATAGTATTTTTTTCACAATCTATCCATAACACATTGAGACTCTCAAAGTGTTAGAAAAGTTAATAAAAAAATTGGCATAAGTATGATGTATGCAACACTTACTATTAATCAAATTTATGTGAAATGCTAATAGCATATGGAATATCATCCCAAGAAAACCAGGACAAAGGGGTCATAAATAAGGGATGCTTATGTATGGTCATGAAAACATCACTGTACAACAAATGAAACCAACAATTAATAATTAATATAAATTAAAACAATAAATAAAAATTAATATATGAATAATCTTACTCATGAAATGCTCATGGATCCCTTAAAACATCACTAAGCAATCTGAAATCATTAGTTTGATTCATTTCGAGCCCATAGTAGTTGTTCAAATAGTCGTGCAAGATATGTGCAATATTATTATGGATAAACTGAAGATCGAGTCCCATATTGTCATCACATAATCCTATGATTTTCCCTCTACCGTTAACCACTGCTACATTATCCATACAAAATCCAATCTTCTAACTTCTTTGATCATACAAAGTATTGAATACTTTCAAACATGTCACCCGATAAGAAATATTAGCTAAATACAAATCTATAAAATAAAAAAACATTAAAAGTAAATAATATGTTTCTTACTAAAATACTGTAGAATTGATATCAATACTTGATTAAGTTTTTGTTCGATTACAAGTTGGTGTTGTTTGATCCAATCATGTAGGCTAATGTTGTGCTCCAAAACAATTATACGCTGTCCAAATTCTACATAACTATGATAGCTAGCCAACAGATACTGCTTATCCAAAGTTTCTGCAATATCATAGGAACAAAATTCTATATCATTTGGATGCACTGTTTTCAAACTCACCAACCTAAAGTAGTTTCCTTTTCCATCTACTTCAAATATATTGTCTTTAATATGTACGGCATTATAGTAGTTGGTTGCACTACAGACGTTAAACCTGTCATTACTACCAATCATTCGTAAAAAAAATATAGTATTTTTTTCACAATCTATCCACAACACATTGAGACTCTCAAAGTGTTAGAGAACTTAATAAAAAAAAATTGGCATAAGGATGATGTATGCAACACTTACTATTAATCAAATTTATGTGAAATGCTAATAGAATATGGAATATCATCCCAAGAAAACCAGACCAAAGGGGTCATAAATAAGGGATGCTTATGTATGGTCATGAAAACATCACTGTACAACAAATGAAACCAACAATTAATAATTAATATAAATTAAAACAATAAATAAAAATTAATATATGAATAATCTTACTCATGAAATGCTCATGGATCCCTTAAAACATCACTAAGCAATCTGAAATCATTAGTTTGATTCATTTCGAGCCCATAGTAGTTGTTCAAATAGTCGTGCAAGATACGTGCAATATTATTATGGATAAATTGAAGATCGAGTCCCATATTGTCATCACATAATCCTTTGATTTTCCCTCTACTGTTCACCACTGCTACATTATCCATACAAAATCCATTTTCTAACTTCTTTCATCATACCAAGTATTTAATAGTTTCAAACATGTCACCCGATAAGAAATATTAGCTAAATACAAATCTATAAAATAAAAAAAACATTAAAAGTAAATAAAATGTTTATTACAAAAATACTGTAGAATTGATATCAATTCTTGATTAAGTTTATGTTTGATTACAAGTTGGTGTTGTTGTATCCAATCATGTAGGCTAATGTGGTGCTCAAAAACAATTATACGGTGTCGAAATTCTACATATTTATGATAGCCAACGAAAATGTACTGCTTATCCAATGTTTCTACAATATCATAGGAACAAAATTCTATATCATTTGGATGCACTGTTTTCAAAGACACCAACCTAAAGTAGTTTCCTTTTCCATCTACTTCATATATATTGTCTTTAATATTTACGACATTATACTATTTGGTAGTGCTATAGACATTAAACCTGTCATTACTACCAATCATTCGTAAAAAAAAATATAGTATTTTTTTCACAATATATCCACAACAGATTGAGACTCTCAAAGTGTTAGAAAAGTTAATAAAAAAATTGGCATAAGGATGATGTATGCAACACTTACTATTAATCAAATTTATGTGAAATGCTAGTAGCATATGGAATATCATCCCAAGAAAACAAGGCCAAAGGGGTCATAAATAAGGGATGCTTATGTATGGTCATGAAAACATCACTATACAACAAATGAAACCAACAATTAATGATTAATATAAATTAAAATATTAAATAAAAATTAATATATGAATAATCTTACTCATGAAATGCTTGTGGATCCCTTAAAACATCAATGTGTTAGAAAAGTTAATAAAAAAAATTAAAAAATGGCATAAGTATGTTGTATGTAACACTTAATGTTAATAAAATTTATGTGAAATGCTAATAACTTATATAATACCATCCAAAGAAAACCAGGCCAAAGAAGGTTAAACTCTTCATCTAAAACTTGAGCATTTCCCTACATTACATTAACGCATACATCTTTTAGATTTCTAAAACATAATGTATAAATAAAACAGAAATAAATTAAACTTGCCACGACATCATGAGAACTTGGCCATGCCAAAACCCTTTTCAAATCTTGGCTTTAATTTGGTCGATTATTATTTTTCATCTATTGGGTCCATGAAGAGCTAATACATTGATATCTTGTAGAAATTTGGGCCAAAGTCCTCCTAAATGCCGACACGTTTGATGATCTGCTATATTTAAGCAGAGATACGTGGGCAAGCAAATGAAAAGTAGTACGATAAGAAGGGGTCATAAATAAGGGATGCTTATGTATGGCCATGAAAACATTATTGTACAAAAAATGAAACCAACAATTAATAATAAATATAAATTAACACAATAAACAAAAATTAATATATGAATAATCTTACTCATGAAATGCTTGTGGATCCCTTCAAACATCAATAAGCAATCTGAAATCATTAGCTTGATTCATTTCGAACCCATAGCAGTCGTTCAAAAAGTCGTGCAAGACACATGCAATATTATTATGGGTACACTGAAGATCTAGTCCCATATTGTCATCACATGACCTTGTCATTTTCCCTCTACCGTTCACCACTGCTATATTATCCATACCAAATCCATCTTCCAGCTTCTTTGATGATACCAAGTATTCAATAGCTTCAAACATGTCATCGAGTAGGAAATGTTAACTAAATAAAAATATACAAAATAAAAAAACTTCAAAAAGTAAAAAAATATTAATTACAAAAATTCCGTAGAATTGATATCAATTCTTGCTTAAGTTTATGTCCGATTACAAGTTTGTGTTGTCGTATCCAATCTTGTAGGCGGGTGTGGAGTTAAAAAACAATTATACGTTGTCCAAATTTTACAAAACAATGATAGTCAACTAACACATACTGCTTATCCAAAGTTCCTGCAATATCATAGGAACGAAACTCTCTATCATTTAGATGCATTGTTTTCCAAGTCACCAACCGAAAATAGTTTCCTTTTGCTTCTGCTTCATATATATTGTCTTTAATATGTCTGGCATTATAGTAGCTGATAGTGCTATAGACGTTGAACCTGTTATTAATATCAATCATTCGTAAAAAAATATATACAAATTTTTTTCACAATCTATCCACTACACATTGAGACTCTCAATGTGTTACAAAAGTTAATAAAAAAAATGGTATAAGTATGTTGAGTGCAAGACTTTCTATTAATCCAATTTATAAAACTAATAGTACCGTAAGGAATACCATCCCAAAAAAACCAACCAAAAGAAGGTTTAACTCTTTGTCTAAAACTTGAGCATTTCCTTCCATTACATAAACACATATATCTTATAGATTTATAAAAAAAAATATGTATAAATAGAACAAAAATAAATTAAACTTGCCACGACATCATGAGCTACAAGATTCCCCATGAAGAAAAAAAATAACCAAGGGTAATTTGAATAATCAGAACTTGGCCATGCCAAAACCCTTTTCAAATCTTGGCTTTAATTTGGTCAATTACTATTTTTCATGTATTGGGTCCATGAAGAGCTAATACATTGTTATATTGCAAAAATTAGAGCCAAAGTCCTCCTAAACGCCGACACGTTTGATGATATGCTATATTGAAGCAGAGATACGTGGGCGAGCAAACGAAAAGTAGTATGATAAGAATGGTTCATAAATAAGGGATGCTTATGTATTGTCATGAAAACATCATTGTACAACAAATAAAACCAACAATTAATAATTAATATAAATTAAAACAACAAATAAAAATTAATATATGAATAATCTTACTCATGAAATGCTCGTGGATTCCTTCAAACATTAATAAGCAATCTGAAATCATTAGCTTGATTCATTTCGAACCCATAACAGTCGTTCAAAAAGTCGTGCAAGACACATGCAATATTATTATGGATAAACTGAAGATCTAGTCCCATAGTGTCATTGATTCGTTCCCAATTGGTGTCTCAGCTGATTCATGTCCTCTCAATGGTCCCTGACAATGGTGCCATTTGATTCGTGTCCAGCTGGTGTCCCTTGATTTTGGTCCTCAGGGAGTAATCAACAAAATTTATAACCTATTACACCATGTACTAGGATAGCCTTAGCTAGCACAGCATAGTGGCTCTAGGGTCGTTCACTGGGATGAGTTTTCACTTCACAATTGATATTAATTCAAAGATGAATTGGTGTCTTTTCATTTCAAGGTTAGCTTTAAAAGAAAATATAAAGATGTTTGAGTGAAAAAGGTTTGGTTTTAAACTAACTAAAAATAGTAACTGATTTTACTTACAAAGAAAAGTGTTTATTGGAGTTCAGATTACTAGGCTCAGATTCCTTGTACAAAAAGGGAGTTTCAGTCACTTGTTTCTTTTCCTCGCATTAGAGAATTAACATATAGTTAATTCTCTAACCGGTGTGGTATAGATGCTTGCCTTTAATGGGTTAAAACACTAAATCCCTCTCACTGATGCATCTTGCAATGGCTTGTGCCTCTCACCTAGCATTTGCCATTCAAGATGATCTTTAACCTTGGATTACCCGTCAAAAGCTCGCAAGAGATAACTAATGGATGTCTCCTTAGAGTCCAAAAGCTTACCAAGTGTTGGCTATTCTAGAAAATCGTACCTTCAAACCACCTCCCAAAGGCCCGCAAGAGATAAACTAGTGCATTTCAATGGACGGAGATCACTTGCCTTACCAAGTGTTGGCCCAGGTGCTTTAAAGGCATTTTAAGTTAACTAAAAAGATAAAAACCATTAACGGGTCACACTTTCTCTTCATTAAAAACTAAAACAACAAAACTTCCAATTTATGCATGAGGGAACTTACCCGGCTTTCTTCACTCCAAGAGACGAAGAGCCTAGCCTCTCATCCTCTGAGGAAAAATCCTCAAAGTTTGATTGGCTAGAAAGAAAACTAATGAGAAACAAAAATATATAGGAAAAACAGAGCAAGTGCTCTATAAAATATATTTCTTACTATTACAAAAGGTTGTCTCTGAGAACAAGCTCCCGAGAGATTCGATTCATTATGTAAAGAAAATTACAAAACTATATATAAGGGGTTATTCACCCTTTGTTCTTACTTAAAAGACTAAGGAATCCTATGATAGGTGGGTTACAAGGAGAGTTTGGGGATTTAGACATCAAATATCTAAAGCAAAAAATCTCAAAATGTCGGTCGCAAATATTGCGAAGCTTGAAGAGAAATTCCACAGCCGTGCGTGCAACTATTCAAAATGGCTGCGAAATTTTCGTAGCAAAAGGACAACATTTTTGCAGCTCAAGGCTGATTTCGCAGCCGTGCAAAAATTTCCTTCAACTTGGAGTGATCTGCTTGCAATGGCTGTAACTCCTTAATTTCAACTCTGAATCGCACACCGTTTGAAGCATTGGATTGTTGACTTCTTGAGCTTCAAAACGCCATATAGAATGCATAAATTGGACTCTAGAAAGTGCTCCAAAAGTTGCTTACATGACTGTCATCAAGAATGCTTCTTGGCAGATTTCTCTTTGCTTCCCCTCCTTGCATTCCGGATTTGCTTATGGCAAAGGACTTCAAAGCTTCAGTTATTCATGTTTCTGAGCCTTCCATTGCTTTGCCATGGATTCCAAAGAACTCTCCTTAATCTTGGATTGCTTTGGTGATCAAAAAGCTATCAAAACACCAAAACTTAACACAATTTGATTAGAATTGATTGCAAGGGTCCTTAACATGCCAATTGAGTTAAAAGGTAATAACTACTACTCAAAAGTGTTTAAAAGAGTTAATTACAAGCTATGAAATAGTACTTTTTGAGTAGTAATCAGTCATCACATGACCTTGTCATTTTCCCTCTACCGTTCACCACTGCTACGTTATCCATACCAAATCCATCTTCCAGCTTCTTTGATGATACCAAGTATTCAATAGCTTCAAACATGTCACCGAGTAGCAAATGTTAACTAAATAAAAATATATAAAATAAAAAAACTTTAAAAAGTAAATAAAATATTAATTACAAAAGTACCGTAGAATTGATATCAATTCTTGCTTAAGTCTATGTCCGATGACAAGTTAGTGTTGTGGCATCCAATCTTGTAGGTTGATGTGGAGTTAAAAAACAATTATATGTTGTCCAAATTTTACAAAACTATGATAGCCAACTAACACATACTGCTTATCCAAAGTTCATGCTATATCATAGGAACGAAATTCTCTATCATTTAGATGCATTGTTTTCGAAGTCACCAACCTAAAATAGTTTCCTTTTTCTTATGCTTCATATATATTGTCTTTAATATGTTTGGCATTATAGTAGCTAATAGTGCTACAGACGTTGAACCTGTTATTAATATCAATCATTCGTAAAAAAATATATACAAATTTTTTTCACAATCTATCCACTGCACATTGAGACTCTTAAGGTGTTAGAAAAGTTAATAAAAAAATGGCATAAGTATGTTGAATACAACACTTTCTATTAATCCAATTTATAAAAATGATAGTACCATATGGAATACCATCCCAAAAAAACCAAGCAAATGAAGGTTTAACTCTTCGTCTAAAACTTGAGCAATCTGAAATCATTAGTTTGATTCATTTCGATCCCACAACAGTCGTTCAAAAAGTCGTGCAAGACACTTGCAATATTATTATTGATAAAATGAAGATCTAGTTCCATATTGTCATCACATGACCTTGGGATTTTCCCTCTACTGTTGACCAGTGCTACATTATCCATACCAAATCCATCTCCCGGCTTCTCTAATGATAGCAAGTATTTAATAGCTTCAAACATGTCAATGGATAGGAAATTTTAACTAAATTAAAATATATAAAAAAAAACATTTAAAAGTAAATAAAATATTTATTACAAAAATACCGTAGAAATGATTTCAAATCTAGCTTAAGTCTATATCCGATTACAAGTCTGTGTTGACGTATCCAATCTTGTAGGCTGATATGGAGTTAAAAAACAATTATACATTGTCCAGATTTTACTAAACTATGATAGCCAGCTAACACATACTGCTTATCCAAAGTTCCCGCAATATCATAGGAACGAAATTCTCTGTTGTTATGATGCACTATTTTCAAAGTCACCATTCTATAATAGTTTCCTTTTCCTTCTGCTTCATATATATTGTCTTTAATATGTCTGAAATTATAGTAGCTGATAGTGCTACAGATGTTAAACTTGTCATTAATATCAATCATTCGTAAAAAAATAAATACTATTTTGTTTCACAATCTATCCACTGCACATTGACTCTCAAGGTGTTAGAAAAGTTAATTAAAATTATGGCATAAGCATGCTGAATGCAACACTTTCTATTAATCAAATTTATGTGAAATGATAGTACGATAGGGAATACCATCGCAAAAAAACCAAGCAAAAGAAGGTTTAACTCTTCATCTAAAACATGAGCATTTCCCTACATTACATAAACAGATATATCTTTTAGATTTATAAAAAAAATAATAATAATGTATAAATAAAAAAGAAATAAATTAAACTTGCTACGACATCATCAGCTACAAGATTTCCCATGAAAACAAAAAATGACCAACCGTAATTTGAATAATGAGAACTTGGCCATGCCAAAACCCTTTTCAGTTCTTGGCTATAATACATGGATATCCTATAGAAATATTTTCCAAAGTCCTCCTAAAAGCTGACATGCTTGATAATCTGCTACATTGAAGTAGAGATGCGTGGGCGAGCAAACGAAAAGTAGTACGACAAGAAGGGGTCATAAATAAGGGATGCTTATGTATGGTCGTGAAAACATCATTGTACAAAAAATAAAACCATCAATTAATAATTAATATAAATTAAAACAATAAATAAAAAATAATATATGATTAATCTTACTCATCAAATGCTCGTGGATCCCTTAAAATATCAATAAGCAACCTGAAATCATTAGTTTGATTCATTTCGAGCCCATAGCATTCGTTCAAAAAGTCGTGCAAGACACATGCAATATTATTATGGATAAACTGAAGATCTAGTCCCATATTGTCATCACATGACCTTGTGATTTTCCCTCTGTCGTTTACCACTACTATATTATCCATAGCTAATCCATCTTCTAGCTTCTCTAATGATACCAAGTATTGAATAGTTTCAAACATCTCATCGGATAGGAAATCTTAACTAAATAAAAATATATAAAACAAAAAAACATTAAAAAGTAAATAAAATATTTATTGCAAAAATACCGTAGAATTGATATCAATCCTAGGTTAAGCCTATGTCCGATTACAAGTTTGTGTTGTCGTATCCAATCTTGTAGGCTGATGCCAGCTAACACATACTGCTTATCCAAAGTTCCTGCAATATCATAGGAACGAAATTCTCTGTCGTTTGGATGCACTGTTTTCAAAGTCACCAACCTAAAATAGTTTCCTTTTGCTTCTGCTTCATATATATTGTCTTTAATATGTCAGATATTATAGTAGCTGATAGTGCTACAAACATTAAACTTATCATTAATATCAATCATTCGTTAAAAAATATAAACTAATTTTTTTCACAATCTATCCACTACACATTGAGACTCTCAAGGTGTAAGAAAAGTTAATAAAAAAATGGCATAAACATGGTGAATGCAACACTTTCTATTAATCAAACTTATGTGAAATGATAGTACCATATGGAATACCATCCCAAAAAAAACAAGCAAAAGAAGGTTTAACTCTTCATTTAAAATTTGAGCATTTCCCTATATTACATAAACAAATATATCTTTTAGATTTATAAAAAAAATAATAATGTATTAATAAAACATAAATAAATTAAACTTGCCACAGCATCATCAGCTACAAGATTTCCCATGAAAACAAAAAATGACCATGTGTAATTTGAATAATGAGAACATGGCCATGCTAAAACCCTTTTCAATTCTTGGCTATAATATGGTATATTATTATTTTTAACCCATTGTGTCCATCAAAAACTTATACATGGATATCCTACAGAAATATTTTCGAAAGTCCTCCTAAAACCCAACACGTTCGATGATATGCTACATTGAAGTAGAGATACGTGGGCGAGGAAACGAAAAGTAGTAGGACAAGAAGGGGTCATAAATAAGGGATGCTTATGTATGGTCGTAAAAACATCATTGTACAACAAATAAAACAAACAATTAATAATTAATATAAATTAAAACAATAAATAAAAATTAATATATGAATAATCTTACTCATGAAATGCTCGTGGATCCCTTAAAACATCAATAAGCAACCTGAAATCATTAGTTTGATTCATTTTGAGCCCATAGCAGTCATTCAAAAAGTCGTGCAAGACACTTGCAATATTATTATGGATAAAATGAAGATCTAGTCCCATATTGTCATCACATGACCTTGGGATTTTCCCTCTACCATTGACCAGTGCTACATTATCCATACCAAATCCATCTCCCAGCTTCTCTAATGATAGCAAGTATTTAATAGCTTCAAACATGTCAACGGATAGGAAATTTTAACTAAATTAAAATATATAAAATAAAATAAATTAAAAAGTAAATAAAATATTTATTACTAAAATACCATAGAAATGATATCAAATCTAGGTTAAGTCTATGTACGATTACAAGTTTGTGTTGTCGTATCCAATCTTGTAGGTTGATATGGAGTTAAAAAACAATTATACATTGTCCAGATTTTACTAAACTATGATAGCCAGCTAACACATACTGCTTAATTCCCGCAATATCATAGGAACGAAATTTTCTGTCGTTATGATGCACTGTTTTCAAAGTCACCATTCTAAAATAGTTTCCTTTTCCTTTTGCTTCATATATATTGTCTTTAATATGTCTGACATTATAGTAGCTGATAGTACTATAGACTTTAAACTTGTCATTAATATCAATCATTCGTAAAAAAATAAATACTATTTTTTTTCACAATCTATCCACTGCACATTGAGACTCTCAAGTTGTAAGAAAATTTAATAAAAAAAATGGCATAAGTATGTTGAATGCAACACTTTCTATTAATCAAACTTATGTGAAATGATAGTACCATATGGAATACCATCCCAAAAAAACCAAGCAAAAGAAGGTTTAACTCTTCATCTAAAACTTGAGAATTTCTCTACATTACATAAACACATATATCTTTTAGATTTATAAAAATAATAACAATGTAGTAATAAAACATAAATAAATTAAACTTGCCACGACATCATCAGCTACAAGATTTCCCATGAAAACAAAAAATGACCAAGGGTAATTTGAATAATCAGAACTTGGCCATGCTAAAACCCTTTTCAATTCTTGGCTATAATATGGTATATTATTATTTTTGACCCATTGTGTCCATGAAAAACTAATACATGGATATCGTGCAGAAATATTTGCCAAAGTCCTCCTAAAAGCCAACATGTTTGATGATCTGCTGTATTGAAGTAGAGATATGTGGGCGAGCAAACGACAAGTAGTATGACAAGAAGGGGTCATAAATAAGAGATGCTTATGTATGGTCGTGAAAACATCATTGCACAACAAATAAAACCATCAATTAATAATTAATATAAGTTAAAACAATAAATAAAAATTAATATATTAATAATCTTACGCATGAAATGCTCGTGGATCCCTTAAAACATCAATAAGCAATCTGAAATCATTAGTTTGATTCATTTCAAGCCCATAACAGTTGTTCAAAAAGTCGTTCAAGACACGTGCATTATTATTATGGATAAACTGAAGATCTAGTCACATATTATCATCACATAATCTTGTAATTTTCCCTCTACCGTTCACTACTGCTACATTATCCATACAAAATGCATCTTCTAGCTTCTTTGATGAAACAAAGTATTGAATAGCTTCAAACATGTTACTGGATAGGAAACATTAACTAAATAAAAATATATAAAAGACAAAAAATTTAAAAGTAAATAAAATATTTATTACAAAAATACCATATAATTTATATCAATTTTTGGTTAAGTCTATGTCCGATTACAAGTTGGTGTTGTCGTATCCAATGTTGTAGGCTGATGTGGAGTTGAAAAACAATTTTGCATTGTCCATATTTTACAAAACTATGATAGCCAACTAACACATACTGCTTATCCAAAGTTCCCGCAATATCATAGGGACAAAATTCTCTGTTATTTATATGCACCATTTCCAAAGCCACCAACCTAAAATAGTTTCCTTTTGCTACTGCTTCATATATGTTGTCTATAATATGTTTGACATTATAGTAGCTGATAGTGCTACGAACGTTAAACCTATCATTAATATCAATAATTCGTAAACAAAATATATAGTAATTTTTTTCACAATCTATCCACTGCACATTGAGATTCTCAATGTGTTAGAAAAGTTAATAAAAAAAAAATAAAAAATAGCATAAGTATGTCATATATAACACTTACTCTTAATCAAATTTATGTGAAATGCTAGTAACATATCAAATGCCATCCCAAGAAAACCAAGCCAAAGAAGGTTTAACTCTTCGCCTAAAACTTGAGCATTTTCCTACACTACATTAACACATACATCTTTTAGATTTATAAAAAAAAATGTAGAAATAAATCATAAATAAATTTAAATTGCCACAACATCATGTGCTACAAGATTCCTTATGATGAAAAAAACTGACCAACAGTAATTTGAATAATGAGAACTTGGCCATGCCGAAACCCTTTTCAATTCTTGGCTATAATTTGGTTTATTATTATTTTTCACCCATTGTGTCCATGAAGAGCCAATACATGGATATCTTGCAGAAATATGTGCCAAAGTCCTCCTAAAGGCCAACACGTTTGATGATATGCTATATTGAAGTAGAAATATGTGGGCAAGCAAACGACAAGCAGTATGACAATAAGGGGTCATAAATAAGGGATGCTTGTGTATGGTCATGAAAACATCTGTGTACAACAAATAAACCTAATAATTAATAACTAATATAAATTAAAACAATAAATAAAAATTAATACATGAATAATCTTACTCATGAAATGCTCATGGATCCCTTAAAACTTTAATAAGCAATCTGAAATCATTAGTTTGGTTTATTTCGAGCCCATAGCAGTTGTTCAAAATATTGTGTAACACGTGCAATATTATCATGGATAAACTGAAGATCTAGTCCCATATTGTCATCACATAATCATGTAATTTTCTCTCTACCGTTAACCACTCCTACATTATCCATACCAAATTCATCTTCCAGCTTCTTTGATGATACAAAGTATTGAATAGCTTCAAATATGTCACCGAGTAGGAAATATTAACTAAATAAAAATATATAAAATAAAATGAAAACATTAAAAAGTAAATAAAATTTTTATTACAAAAATACCGTAGAATTGACATCAATTCTTGCTTAAGTCTATGTCTGATTACAAGTTGGTGTTGTCGTATCCAATGTTGTAGGCTGATGTGGAGTTAAAAAACAATTTTACTTTGTCAAGATTTTACAAAACTATGATAGCCAGCTAATACATATTGCTTATCCAAAGTTCCCGCAATATCAGAGGGACGAAATTCTCTATTATTTGGATGCACCGTTTTCAAAGTCACCAACCTAAAATAGTTTCCTTTTGCTTCTGCTTCATATATATTGTCTTTAATATGTTTGACATTATAGTAGTCGATAGTGCTACGAACGTTAAACCTGGAATACATTTTTCAAAGTATGTTAAATGCAACACTTCTATTAATCAAATTTATGTGAAATGATTGTACAATATGGAATACCATCCCAAAAAAATCAAGCAAACGAAGGTTTATCTCTTCGTCTAAAACTTGAGCATTTCCTTACATTACATAAACATATATATTCTATTAGATTTATATAAAAAAATGTATAAATAAAACAGAAATAAATTAAACTTGCCACGATATCAAGGGCTACAAGATTTCGCATGAAAACAAAAAATGACCAAGGGTAATTTGAATATTGAGAACTTGGTCGTGCCAAAACCTTTTTCAATTCTTGGCTATAATATGGTCATTTATTTTTTTTACCCCATTGGATCCATGAAAAACTAATGCATGGATATCCTGTAGAAATATTTGCCAAAGTCCTGCTAATGGCTAACACGTTTGACGATCTACTATATTGAAGTAGAGATACGTGGGTGAACAAAAGAAAAGTAGTACCACAAGAAGGGGTCATAAATAAGGGATGTTTATGTATGGTCGTGAAAACATCATTGTACAACAAATAAAACCAACATTTAATAATTCATATAAATTAAAACAATAAATAAAAATAAATATATGAATAATCTTACTTAAGAAATGCTCCTTGATCCATTAAAACATTCTTAAGCAATCTAAAATCATTAGTTTGATTCATTTCGAGCCTATAGCAATCGTTCAAAAAGTCGTGCAAGACATATGCAATATTATTATGGATAAACTAAAGATCTAGTCCCATATTGTCATCACATGACCTTCTGATTTTCCCTCTACCGTTTTCCACTTCTACATTGTCCATACCAAATGCATCTTCCAGCTTCTTTGATGACATAAAGTATTGATTAGCTTCAAACATGTTACTGGATAGGAAACATTAACTGAATAAAAATATATAACATAATAAAACGTTAAAAAGTAAATAAAATATTTATTATAAAAATACCGTAGAATTGATATCAGTTCTTGCTTAAGTCTATGTCCGATTACAAGTTGGTGTTGTCGTATCCAATGTTGTAGGCTAATGTGGAGTTAAAAAAAAATTATACGTTGTCCAAATTTTACAAAACTATGATAGCCAGCTAACACATACGGGTTATCTAAAGTTCCCGCAATATCATAGGAATGAAATTCTATGTCGTTATGAGGCACTGTTTTCAAAGTCACCGTTCTAAAATAGTTTCCTTTCCTTTTGCTTCATATATATTGTCTTTAATATGTCTGACATTATAGTAGCTGATAGTGCTATAGACATTAAACTTGTCATTAGTATCAATCATTCGTAAACAAAATATATACTATTTTTTTTCACAATCTATCCACTACACATTGAGATTCTCAATGTGTTAGAAAAGTTAATAAAAAAATAAAAAAGTTGCATAAGTATGTTGTATGTAACACTTAGTCTTAATCAAATTTATGTGAAATGCTAGTAGCATATCGAATACCATCCTAAGAAAGCCAAGCCAAATAAGGTTTAACTCTTCGTCTACAACTTGAGCATTTCCCTATACTACATTGACACACATATCATTTAGATTTATAAAAAAAAAGTATAAATAAATCAAAAATAAATTAAAATTGCCACAACATCATGAGCTACAAGATTCCCCATTGAGAAAAAAAATGACCAACGGTAATTTGAATAATGAGAACTTGGCCATGCCAAAACCCTTTTCAATTCTTGGCTATAATTTGGTCAATTATTATTTTTCACCCATTGGGTCCATGAAGAGCTAATACATGGATATCCTACAGAAATATGTGCCAAAGTCCTCCTAAAGGCTAGCACCTTGGATGATATGCTATATTGAAGCGGAGATATGTGGGCGAGCAAACAAAAAGTAGTACGGCAACAAGGGGTCATAAATAAGGGATGTTTATGTATGGTCGAGAAAACATCAGCGTAGAACAAATAAACCCAATAATTAATATGAATGAAAACTATAAATAAAAATTAATATATGAATAATCTTACTCATGAAATGCTCGTGGATCCCTTAAAACATCAATAAAAAATGTCGTGTAATACACGTGCAATATTATTATGGATAAACTTAAGATCTAATCCCATGTTGTCATCACATAATCATGTAATTTTCCCTCTACCGTTCACCATTGGTACATTATCCATACCAAATCCATCTTCTAGCTTCTTTGTTGATACCAAGTATTGAATAACTTCAAACATGTCACCAGATAAAAAATATTAACTAAATAAAAATATGAAAAATAAAAAAACATTAAAAAGTAAGTAAAATATGTATTACAAAAATACCGTAGAATCGATATCAATTCTTGGTTAAGTCTATGTCCGATTACAAGTCGATGTTGTCGTATCCAATCTTGTAGGCTGATGTTGAGTTAAAAAAATATTATACGTTGTCCAAATTTTACAAAACTAAGATTGCCAGCTAACATATACTACTTATCCAAAGTTCCCGCAATATCATAGCGACGAAATTCTCTATTATTTGGATGCACCATTTTCAAAGTCACCCACCTAGATTAGTTTCATTTTGCATCTGCTTCATATATATTGTCTTTAATATGTTTGACATTATAGTAGTTGATAGTGCTACGGACGTTAAACCTGTCATTAATATCAATAATTTGTAAACAAAATATATAGTAATTTTTTTCACAATCTATCCACTGCACATTGAGACTCTCAATGTGTTAGAAAAGTTAATAAAAAAAATGGCATAAGTATGTTGTATGTAACACTTACTTTTAATCAAATTTATGTGAAATGCTAGTACCATATCGAATACCATCCCAAGAAAACCAAGCCAAAGAAGGTTTAACTCTTCGTCTAAAACTTGAGCATTTCCCTATACTACATTAACACATACATCTTTTAGATTTATATAAAAATAATAATAAAGTATAAATAAATCAGAAATAAATTAAAATTGCCAATACATCATGAGCTTCAAGATTCGCCATGAAGAAAAAAAATGACCAACAATAATTTGAATAATGAGAACTTGGCCATGCCAAAACCCTTTTCAATTCTTGGATATAATTTGGTATATTATAATTTTTTCACCCATTGTGTCCAAGAAGAGATAATACAAGGATATCCTGCAGAAATATGTGCTAAAGTCCTCCTAAAGGCCAACACGTTTGATGATATGCTATATTAAAGCAGAGATACGTGGGCGAGCAAACGAAAAGTAGTACGGCAATAAGGGGTCATAAATAAGGGATGCTTATGTATGGTCGTGAAAACATCTGTGTACAACAAATAAACCTAATAATTAATAATTAATATAAATTAAAACAATAAATAAAAATTAATATATGAATAATCTTACTCATGAAATGCTTGTGGATTCCTTAAAACATCAATAAGCAATCTGAAATCATTAGTTTGATTTATTTCGTGCCCATAGCAGTTGTTCAAAATGTCGTGCAACACAACTGCAATATTATTATGGATAACCTTAAGATCTAGTCCCATATTGTCATCACATAATCTTGTAATTTCCCTCTATCATTCACCACTGGTACAATATCCATACCAAATCCATCTTCCAGCTTCTTTGATGATACCAAGTATTGAATTGCTTCAAACATGTCACCGAATAGGAAGTATTAACCAAATAAAAATATATAAAATAAAAAAATTCAAAAGTAAATAAAATATGTATTATAAAAATACTGAAGAATTGATATCAATTCTTGGTTAATTCTATGTACAATTACAAGTAAGTGTTGTTGTATCCAAACTTGTAGGCTGATGTGGAGTTAAAACAAAGTTATACGTTGTCCAAATTTTGCAAAACTATGATAGCCAGCTAACACATACTGCTTATCCAAAGTTCCCACAATATCATAGGGACAAAATTCTCTCCTATTTGGATGCACCGTTTTCAAAGTCACCAACCTAAAATAGTTTCCTTTTGCTTTTGCCTCATATATATTGTCTTTATTATGTTTGAAATTATAGTATCATATAGTGCTACGGACGTTAAACCTGTCATTAATATCAATAATTCGTAAACCAAATATATAGTAATTTTTTTCACAATCTATCAACTGCACATCGAGACTCTCAATGTGTTAGAAAAGTTAATAAAAAAAGTAAAAAAATGGCATAAGTATGTTGAATAAAACACTTACTCTTAATCAAATTTATGTGAAATGCTAGTAGCATATCAAATACCATCCTAAGAAAACCAAGCCAAAGAAGGTTTAACTCTACGTCTTAAACTTAAGCATTTCCATATACTACATTAACACATACATCTTATAGATTTATTAAAAAAATGAATAAATAAATTAAAAAGAAAGTAAAATTGCCACGACATCATGAGCTATAAGATTCCCCATGAAGAAAAAAAATGACCAACGGTAATTCGAATAATGAGAACTTGTCCATGCCAAAACCCTTTTCAATTCTTGGCTATAATTTAGTCTATTATTATTTTTTACCCATTGGGTCCATGACGAGCTAATACATGGACATCCTATAGAAATATGTGCCAGAGTCCTCCTAAAGGCCAACACGTTTGATGATATGCTATATGGAAGTAGAGATATGTGGGCAAGCAAACGAAAAGTAGTACGGTAAGAAGGGGTGATAAATAAGGGATGCTTATGTATGGTCGTGAAAACATCAGTGTACAACAAATAAAACCCACAATTAATAATTAATATAAATTAAAACAAGAAATAAAAATGAATATATGAACAATCTTACTCATGAAATGCTCGTGGATCCCTTAAAACATAAATAAGCAATCTGAAATCATTAGTTTGATTTATTTCGAGGCCATAGCAGTTGTTCAAAATGTCGTGTAACACACGTGCAATATTATTATGGATAAACTTAAGATCTAGTCCCATATTGTCATCACATAATCTTGTAATTTCCTTCTACCGTTCACCACTGCTACATTATCCATACCAAATCCATTTTCCTGCTTTTTTTATGACACAAAGTATTGAATAGCTTCAAACATGTTACCGAATAGGAAATATTAACTAAATGAAAATATATATAATAAAAAAATGTTAAAAAGTAAATAAAATATTTATTACAAAAATACCGTAGAATTGATATGAATCGAATACCATCCCAAGAACACCAAGCCAAAGAAGGTTTAACTCTTCGTCTAAAACTTGAGCATTTCCCTATACTACATTAACACATACATCTTTTAGATTTATGAAAAAAAAAAATAATAATAATGCATAAATAAAACATAAATAAATTAAACTTGTCACGACCTCATGAGCTACAAGATTCCCCATGAAGAAAAAAAAAGACCAAGGGTAATTTGAATAATGAGAACTTGGTCATGCCAAAACCCTTTTCAATTCTTGGCTATAATTTGGTCTATTATTCTTTTTCATTCATTGGGTCCATGAAGAGCTAATACATGGATATTCTACAGAAATATGTGCCAAAGTCCTTTTAAAGGCCCAGACGTTTAATGATCTCCTATATTGCAGCAAAGATACTAGGGCGATGAAACGAAAAGTAGTACAACAAGAAGGGGTGATAAATAAGGGATGCTTATGTATGGCCGTGAAAACATCATTGTACAACAAATAAAACCAACAATTAATAATTAATATACATTAAAACAATAAATAAAAATTAATATATGAATAATCTTACTTATGAAACACTCGTGGATCCCTTAAAACATCAATAAGTAATCTAAAATCATTAGTTTGATTTATTTCGAGCCCATAGCAGTTGTTCAAAATGTCGTGTAACACATGTTCAATATTATTATGGATAAACTTAAGATTTAATCCCATATTGTCATCACATAATTTGGTAATTTCCCTTTACCGTTTGCCACTGCTACATTATCCATACCAAATCCATCTTCCAGGTTCTTTGATGATACCATGTATTGAATAGCTTTAAACATGTCATCGGATAGGAAATATTAACTATATAAAAATACATAAAATTAAAAAAATTAAAAAGTAAATAAAATATGTATTAGAAAAATACCGTAGAATTGATATCAATTCTTGGTTAAGTCGATGTCTGATTACAAGTTGGCGTTGTCGTGTCCTATCTTGTAGGTTGATGTGGAGTTAAAAAAAATATTATACGTTGTCCGGATTTTACAAAACTATGATTACCAACTAACACATACTGCTTATCCAAAGTTCCTGCAATATCATAGGAACAAAATTCTCTTTTATTTGGATGCACCGTTTTCAAAGTCATCAACCTAATATAGTTTCCTTTTGGTTCTGCTTCATATATATTGTCTTTAATATGTTTGATATTATAGTAGCTGATAGTGTGACGGATGTTAAACCTGCCATTCATATCAATAATTCGTAATAGAATATATAGTAATTTTTTTCACAATCTATTCATTGCACATTGAGACTCTCAATGTGTTAGAAAAGTTAATTAAAAAAATTAAAATATGGCATAAGTATGTTGTATGTAACACTTAATCTTAATCAAATTTATGTGAAATACTAGTAGCATATTGAATACCATCTCAAGAAAACCTAGCCAAAGACGGTTTAACTCTTCGTCTAAAACTTCGGCATTTCACTACATTACATTAACACATACATCTATTAGATTTATAAAAAAAATAATGCATAAATAAAACAGAAATAAATTAAACTTGCCATGATATCATGAGCTACAAGATTCCCCATGAAGAAAAAAAATGACCAAGGGTAATTTGAATAATGAGAACTTGGCCATGACAAAACCCTTTTAAATTCTTGGCTTTAATTTGGTTTATTACTATTTTTCATCCACTAGGTCCATGAAGAGCTAATACATGGATATCCTGCAAAAATATGTGCCAAAGTCCTCTTAAAGGCCCACACGTTTGATAACCTCCTATATTGAAGTAGAGATACGTGGGCGAGTAAACGAAAAGTAGTACAGTAAGAAGGGGTGATAAATAAGGGATGCTTATATATGGTTGTGAAAACATCACTATACAACAAATAAAATCAATAATTAATACTTATTATAAATTAGTATATGAATAATCTTACTCATGAAATGCTTATGGATCCCTTAAAACATCAATAAGCAATCTAAAATCATTAGTTTGATTTATTTCGAGCCCATAGGAGTTGTTCAAAATGTCATGTAACACATGTACAATATTATTAGGGATAAACTTAAGATCTAGTTCCATATTGTCATCACATAATATTGTAATTTCCCTCTACCATTCACCACTGCTACATTATCCATACCAAATCCATCTTCCAGGTTCTTTGATGATACCAAGTATTGAATAGCTTCAAACATGTCACCGGATAGGAAATATTAACTAAATAAAAATTTATAAAAGAAAAAAACAAAAAAAAGTAAATAAAATATGTATTAGAAAAATACCATAGATCGATATCAATTCTTAGTTAAGTCTATGTCCGATTACAAGTCGGTGCTGTCGTATCCAATCTTGTACGCATATGTGGAGTTAAAAAAATATTATACGTTGTCTAGATTTTACAAAACTATGATTGCCAACTAACACATACTGCTTATCAAAAGTTCCCGCAATATCATAGGAACGAAAAAATATTATACATTGTCTAGATTTTACAAAACTATGATTGCCAGCTAACACATATTGCTTATCCAAAGTTCCCAGAATATCATAGGAACAAAATTCTTTGTTATTTGGATACACCATTTTCAAAGTCGCCAACCTAAAATAGTTTCCTTTTGTTTCTGCTTCATATATATTGTCTTTAATATGTTTGACATTATAGTAGCTGATAGTGCTACAGACGTTAAACCTGTCATTAATGTCAATAATTCGTAAAAAAATATATAGTAATTTTTTTCACAATCTATCCACTGCACATTGAGACTCTCAATGTGTTAGAAAAGTTAATAAAAAAAATGGCATAAGTATGTTGTATGTAATACTTACTATTAATCAAATTTATGTGAAATGCTAATAGCATATAGAATACCATTACAAGAAAACCTGGCCAAAGAAGGTTTAACACTTCGTCTAATACTTCAACATTTTCTTACAATACATTAACACATATATCTTTTAGATTTAGAAAAAAAAATGTATAAATAACAAAGAAATAAATTAAATTTGCCATGACATCATGAGCTACAAGATTCCCCATGAAGAAAAAAAATGACCAAGGGTAATTTGAATAATGTGAACTTGGCCATGCCAAAACCCTTTTCCATTCTTGGCTATAATTTGGTCTATTATTATTTTCCATCCATTGGGTCCATGAAGAGCTAATACATGGATATCCTGTACAAATATGTGCCAAAGTCCTCCTAAAGGCCAACACGTTTGATGATATGCTCTATCGAAGCAGAGATATATGGGAGAGCCAACGAAAAGTAGTACGACAAGAAGGGATCATAAATAAGGAATGCTTATGTATGGTCGTGAAAACATCACTGTACAATAAATAAAACCAATAATTAATAATTAATATAAATTAAAACAATAAATAAAAATTAATATTTGAATAATCTTACTCATGAAATGCTCGTGGATCCCTTAAAACATCAATAAGCAATCTAAAATCATTAGTTTGATTTATTTTGAGCCCATAGGAGTTGTTCAAAGTGTCGTGTAACACACATGCAATATTATTATGGATAAACTTAAGATCAAGTCCCATATTTTCATCACATAATCTTGTAATTTCCCTCTACCGTTCACCATTTCTACATTATCCATACCAAATCCATCTTCCAGCTTCTTTGATGATACCAAGTATTGAATTGCTTTAAACATGTCACCAAATAAGAAATATTAACCAAATAAAAATATAGAAAATTTAAAAAAGTAAAAATTAAATAAATATGTATTACTAAAATATCGAAGAATTGATATCAATTCTTGGTTAAGTCTACGTCCGATTACTAGTTGGTGTTGTCGTATCCAATCTTGTAGGCTGATGTGGAGTTAAAAAAATATTATACGATGTCCAAATTTTAAAAAATTATGATTGCTAGCTAACACATACTGCTTATCCAAAGTTCCTGCAATATCATAGGAACGAAATTCTCTCTTATTTGGATGCACCGTTTTCAAAGTCACCAACCTAAAATAGTTTCCTTTTGCTTCTGCATCATATATATTGTCTTTAATATGTTTGACATTATAGTAGCCGATTGTGCTACAAACGTTAAACCTTTTATTAATATCAATAATTCGTTAAAAAATGTATACTAATTTTTTCACAATCTATCCATTGCACATTGAGACTCTCAATGTGTTAGAAAAGTTAATAAAATAAATGGCATAAGTATATTGTATCTAACACTTACTCTTAATCAAATTTATGTGAAATGCTAGTAGCATATCGAATAGCATCCCATGAAAACCTAGCCAAAGAAGGCTGAACTCTTTGTCTAAAACCTGAGCATTTCCCTACACTACATTAACATATACATCTTTTAGATTTATAAAAAATAAATCTTGTATAAATAAAACAAAAATAAATTCAAGTTGCCACAACATCATGAGTTACAAGATTCCCCATGAAGAAAAAAAATGACTAAGGGTAATTTCAATAATGAGAACTTGGCCATGCCAAAACCCTTTTCAATTCTTGGCTATAACTTGGTCTATTATTATTTTTCACACATTGGGTCCAAGAAGAGCTAATACATGGATATCCTGTAAAAATATGTGCCGAAGTCCTTTTAAAGGGCAACACGTTTGATGATATGCTATATCGAAGCAAAGATACGTGGGCGAGCCAACAAAAAGTGGTACGGCAAGAAGGGGTCATAAATGAGGAATGCTTATGTATGGTCGTGAAAACATCACTCTACAACAAATAAAACCAACAATTAATAATTAATATAAATTAAAACAATAAATAAAAATTAATATATGAATAATCTTACTCATGAAATGCTCGTGGATCCCTTAAAACATCAATAAGCAATCTGAATCATTAGTTTCATTTATTTCGAGCCCATAGCAGTCCTTCAAAGTGTCGTGCAACACACGTGCAATATTATTATAGATAAACTTAAGGTCAAGTCCCATATTGTCATCACATAATCTTGTAATTTCCTTTTACCGTTAACCACTGCTACATTATTCATACCAAATCCATCTTCCAGCTTCTTTGATGATATCAAGTATTGAATTTCTTCAAGCATGTTACCGATTAGGAAATAATAACCAAATAAAAATATAGAAAATAAAAAAAATTAAAAAGTAAAGAAAATATGTATTACAAAAATACCGAAGAATTGATATAAATTCTTGTTTAAGTCTATGTCCGATTACAAGTTGGTGTTGTCGTATCCAATCTTGTAGGCTGATGTGGTGTTAAAAAAATATTATACGTTGTCCAAATTTCACAAAACTATGATTGTCAGCTAACACATACTGCTTATCCAAAGTTCCTACAATACCATGGGAACGAAATTCTCTGTTATTTGGATGCACCATTTTCAAAGTCACCAACCTAAAATAGTTTGCTTTTGCTTCTGCTTCATATATATTATGTTTAATAAGTTTGACATTATAGTAGCCGATAGTGGTATGAACGTTAAACCTTTCATTAATATCAATAATTCGTAAAAAAAAAAATGTATAGTAATTTTTTTCACAATCTATCCATTGCACATTGAGAGGCTCTCAATGTGTTAGAAAAGTTAATAAAAAAATAGGAAAATGGCATATGTATGTTGTATGTAACTCTTACTCTAAATCAAATTTATGTGAAATGCTAGTAGCATATAGAATACCATCCCAATAAAACAAAGCCAAAGAAGGTTTAACTCTTCATCTAAAACTTCAGCATTTCCCTACATTACATTAACACATACGTCTTTTAGATTTATAAAAAAAATAATGTATAAATAAAACAAAAATAAATTAAAGTTGCCACGACATCATGAGCTACAAGATTCCGCATGAAGAAAAAAAATGACCAAGGGTAATTTGAATAATGAGAACTTAGGCATGCCAAAACCCTTTCCAATTCTTGGCTATAATTTGGTCTATTTTTATTTTTCACCCATTGGGTCCACGAAGAGCTAATACATGGATATCCTGTAGAAATGTGCTAAAGTCCTCTTAAAGGCCAACACGTTTGATGATATTCTATATCGAAGCAGAGATACGTGGGCATGCAAACGAAAAGTAGTACGACAAGAAGGGGTCAGAAACAAGGAATGCTTATGTATGGTTGTGAAAACATCACTGTACAATAAATAAAACCAATAATTAATCATTAACATAAATTAAAACAATAAATAAAAATTAATATTTGAATAATCTTACTCATGAAATGCTAGTGTATCGGTTAAAACATCAATAAGCAATTTGAAATCATTAGTTTGATTCATTTCTAGCCCATAACAGTTGCTCAAAAAGTCGTGCATGACACGTGTAATATTATTATGGATAAACTGAAGATCTAGTCCCATATTGTCATGACATGACTTTGTGATTTTCCTTCTACCATTCACCACTGCTACATTATCCATACCAAATCCATCTTCCTGCTTCTTTAATGATACCAAGTATTGAATAGCTTCAAACATGTCACTAGATAGGAAATATTAAAAAAATAAAAATAGATAAAATAAAAAAAATTAAAAAGTAAAAAAATATGTATTATAAAAATACCATAGAATCAATATCAATTCTTGGTTAAGTCTGTGTCTAATTACAAGTTGGTGTTATCCTATCCAATCTTGTTGGCTGATGTGGAGTTAAAAAAATATTATACGTTGTCTAGATTTTACAAAACTATGACAGCCAACTAACACATACTGCTTATCCAAAGTTCCCGCAATATCATAGGGACGAAATTCTCTGTTATTTGGATGCACCGTTTTCAAAGTCACCAACCTAAAATAGTTTCCTTTTTCTTTTGCCTCATATATATTGCCTTTAATACGTTTGACATTATAGTAGCCGATAGTGCTACGGACGTTAAACCTTTCATTAATATCAATAATTCGTAAAAAAATATGTAGTAATTTTTTTCACAATCTATCCACTGCACATCGAGAGTCTCCATGTGTTCGAAAAGTTAATAAAAAAAATGGCATAAGTATGTGTTATGTAACACTTACTCTAAATCAAATTTATGTGAAATGCTAGTAGCATATAGAATACCATCCCAAGAAAACAAAGCCAAAGAAGGTTTAACTCTTTGTCTAAAACTTCGGTATTTCCCTACATTACATTAACACATACGTCTTTTAGAATTATAAAAAAAAATAATGTATAAATAAAACAAAAATAAATTAAAGTTGCCACGACATCATGAGCTACAAGATTCCCCATGAAGAAAAAAAATGACCAAGGGTAATTTGAATAATGAGAACTTGGCCATGCCAAAACCCTTTCCAATTCTTGGCTATAATTTGGTCTATTATTATTTTTCACCCATTGGGTCCATGATTACTACTCAAAAAGTGTTATTTCATAGCTTGTAATTAACTCTTTTAAACACTTTTGAGTAGTAGTTATTGCCTTTTAACCCAATTAACATATTAAGGACCTTTGCAAGCACTTCTAAGCAATTTGTGTTAAGTTTTGGTGTTTTGATAGCTTTTTGATCACCAAAGCAATATGAGATTGAGGAGAGTTATTTGGAATCCATGGCAAAGCAATGGAAAGCTCAGAAACATGAAGAACCAAAGCTTTGAAGTCCTTTGTCATAAGCAAATCCGGAATGCAATGAGGGGAAGTAAAGAGAAATCTGCCATGAAGCATTTTTTATGACAGTCATGTCAGCCACTTTTGGAGCACTTCCTGAAGTCCAATTTATGCATGCTATATGTCGTTTCAAATCTTAGGAAGTCAGCAATCCAATGCTTCAAACGGTGTGCAATTTGAAGCTGAAATGAAGGAGTTACAGCCATTGGAAGCCAAACACCGCAAGCTGAAAGCCAACTTCGCAACGCTGCGAAGTGATTTCGCAGCCCTTTTTGTGTGTCTGCGAAATCTCGTAGACCTCGTTTTCACCTGTGAAATGGTCGTTAGTGCTTCCCGATATTTGTGACCAACACTTTGAGATATTTTTCTTCAGATTTTTGTTGTCTAAATCCCCAAACTCTCCTTGTAAGCCACCAATTATAGGATTCCTTAACTATTAAGTTAGGAAAAAGGGTAAATATCCATGTAATAATTATTATTGTAATTTTCATATAAATAGCTCTTGGGAGCCTGTTCTCAAGAGGAGGACGACGGACCTTTTGTAAAAGTTTGAAAGAAAGTAAAATACAGAGCTTTGCTCTGCCTTACCTTCTCAATTTGATTGTATTTTTCATTTACTAGTTATGCACTCTCTGAGGAAGTTTCCCCAGAGAATGAGTAACTAAACCTTTAGTTCCTTGGAGCTAAGGTTGCCGGGAAAGGTTCCAAGTGCAAGAATTAGTAGCTTTGTGGTTTCAGCCATGAATTAAGAGAAAGTGTGATCCTTTAGTGTTTTCTATATTTTTAGTTAACTTAAAACGCCTTGGAGTCACCTAGGCCAACACTTGGTAAGGCAAGTGATCTCTGTCCATGGAGATGCACTAGTTTACCCCTTGCGAGCCTCTGGGAGGTGACTTGAAGGTAGGATTTTCTAGAATTGCCAACACTTGGTAAGCTTTTGGACTCCAAGGAGACATCCATTAGTTATCTCTTACGAGCTTGAGAAGGGAAGTCCAAGGTTAAAGATCACCTTGAATGGTAAATGCTAAGTGAGAGGCACGAACCATTGCAAGTTGCATCAGTGAGAGGGAATTAGAGCTGAAATCCAATTAAGGGATGCATCTGTACAACACCGGTTAGAGAATTGACTATGCTATAGTAACTTTTTCTTTGCTACCCTAGTATATGGTGTAATAGGTTATAAATTTTGTTGATTACTCCCTCAATCAAGGAGCACTAGTTGGACACGAATCAGCTGAGACACCAATTGGGCACGAATCAGTCCACGAATAGCTAATACATGGATATCCTCCAGAAATATGTGCCAAAGTCCTCATAAAGGCCAACACGTTTGATGATATTCTATATCGAAGCAGAGAAAGGTGGGCAAGCAAACGAAAAGTAGTACAACAAAAAGGGGTCATAAATAAGGAATGCTTATGTATGGTGGTGAAAACATCACTGTACAACAAATAAAACCAACAATTAATTATTAATATAAATTAAAACAATAAATAAAATTTAATATATGAAGAATCTTACTCATGAAATGCTGGTGGATCCCTTAAAACATCAATAAGCAATATGAAATCATTAGTTTCATTCATGTTGAGCCCATAGCGGTCGTTGAAAAAGTTGTGCAAGACACGTGCAATATTATTATGGATAAACTGAAGATCTAGTCCCATATTGTCATCACATGACCTTGTGATTTTCCCTTCACCGTTCACCACTGCTACATTATGCATACTAAATCCATCTTCCAGCTTCTTTTATGGTACCAAGTATTGAATAGCTTCAAACATGTCACCAGATAGGAAATATTAACTAAATAAAAATATATAAAATAAAAAAACATTAAAAAGTAAATAAAATATTTATTATAAAAATACCGTAGAATCGATATCAATTCCTGTTTAAGTCCATGTTCGATTACAATTTGATGTTGTTGGATCCAATCTTGTAGGCTAATGTGGTGTTGAAAATCAATTATACGTTGTCCAGATTCTACATAACTATGATAGCCATCCAAAACACACTATTTATCCAAAGTTTGTGCAATATCATAGGAACAAAATTCTCTATCATTTGGATGCACTGTTTTCAAAGTCGCCAACCTAAAGTAGTTTCCTTTTCCTTCTACTTCATATATATTGTCTTTACTATGTATGACATTATAGTATTTGATAGTGCTACGAACGTTAAACCTGTCATTAATATCAATCAATCGTAAAAAAATATAGTAATTTTTTCACAATTTATCCACTGACCACTGAGACTCTCAAAGTGTTAGAAAAGTTAATAAAGAAATAAAAAAATTGGCATAAGTATGTTGTGTGCAACACTTACTATTAGTCAAATTTATGTGAAATGCTAGTAGGATATAGAATACCATTCCAAGAAAACCTGGCCAGAGAAGGTTTAACTCTTCGTCTAACACTTGACCATTTCCCTACATTACAAAAACACATATATCTTTTAGATTTATAAAATAAAATTGTTTATATATAAAATAGAAATAAATTAAACTTGCCACGACATCATGAGATACAAGATTTCTCATGATGACAAAAAATTACCAAGGGTAATTTGAATAATGAGAACTTAGCCATACTAAAACCCTATTCAATTATCGGCTATAATTTGGTTTATTATTATTTTTAACCCATTGGGTCCATGAAGAGCTAATACATGGATATATTGCAGAAATATGTGCCAAAGTCCTCCTAAAGGTCAACATGTTTGATGATATGCTATATTGAAGCAGAGATACGTGGGCGAGTAAACGAAAAGCAGTACGATAAGAAGGGGTCATAAATAAGGGATACTTATGTATAGTTGTGAAAGCATAACTATAATTAATATAAATTAAAACAATAAATAAAAATTAATATATGAATAATCTTACTCATGAAATTCTGATCGATCCCTTAAAACATCAATAAGCAATCTGAAATCTTTAGTTTGATTCAAAAAGTCGTGCAAGACTCGTGCAATATTATTATGGATAAACTGAAGATCTAGTCCCATATTCTCATCACATGACCTTGTGATTTTCTCTCTACCGTTCACCATTGCTACATTACCCATACCAAATCCATCTTCCAGCTTCTTTGATGATACCAAGTATTGAATAGCTTCAAACATGTCACCGGTTAGGAAATATTAACTAAATAAAAATATATAAAATAAAAAAACATTAAAAATTAAATAAAATATTAATTACAAAAATACTGTAGAATTGATATAAATTCTTTCTTAAGTCTATGTCTGATTAAAAGTTTGTGTTGTCGTATCCAATCTTATAGATTGATGTGGAGTTAAAAAACAATTATAGGTTGTCCAAATTTTATAAACTATGATAGCAAACCACCACATACTGCTTATCCAAAGTTCCCACAATATCATAAGAATGAAACTCTCTGTCGTTTAGATGCACTATTTTCAAAGTCACCAACCCAAAATAGTTTCCTTTTGCTTCTGCTTCATATATATTGTCTTTAATAAGTTTGACATTATAGTAGCTGATAGTGCTACAAACGCTAAACCTATCATTAATATCAATCATTCGTAAAAAAATATATACTAATTTTTGTCACAATCTATCCATTGCACATTGAGACTCTCAAGGTGTTAGAAAAGTTAATAAAAAAATGGCATAAGTATATTGAATGCGACACTTTCTATTGATCAAATTTATGTGAAATGATAGTACCATATGGAATACCATCCCAAAAAAAACAAGCAAAAGAAGGTTTAACTCTTCGTCTAAAACTTGACCATTTCCCTACATTAAATAAAGACATATATCTTTTAGATTTATAAATAAAAAAATGTATAAATAAAATAAAAATAAATTAAACTTGCCACGACATCATCAGCTACAAGATTTCCTATGAAAACAAAAAATGACCAAGGGTAATTTGAATAATGAGAACTTGGCCATGCCAAAACCTTTTCAAATTCTTGGCTATAATATGGTCTATTGTTATTTTTAACCTATTGGGTCAATGAAAAACTAATACATGGATATCCTACATAAATATTTGTTAAAGTCCTCCTAAAGGCTAACATGTTTGATGATCTGCTATATTGAAGTAAAGATACATGAGCGAGCAAACGAAAAGTAGTACGACAAGAAGGGGTCATAAATAAGGGATGCTTATGTATGGTCGTGAAAACATCATTGTACAACAAATAAAACCAATAAGTAATAATCAATATAAATAAAAATAACAAATAAAAATTTATATATGAATAATCTTACTCACGAAATGCTCGTGGATCCCTTAAAACATCAATAAGCAATCTGAAATCATTAGTTTGATTCATTTCGAGCCCATAGCAGTCATTCAAAAAGTCGTGCAAGACACGTGCAATATTATTATGGATAAACATAAGATCTAGTCTCATATTGTCATCACTTGACCTTATTATTTTCCCTCTACCATTCACCACTGCTACATTATCCATACAAAATCCATCTTCTAGCTTCTTTGATCATACCAAGCATTGAATAGTTTCAAACATGTCACCCGATAGGAAATATTAACTAAATAAAAATATATAAAATAAAAAAACATTAAAAGTAAATAAAATGTTTATTACCAAAATACCGTAGAATTGATATCAATTCTTGATTAAGGTTTATGTTCGATTACAAGTTGGTGTTGTTGGATCCAATCATGTAGGCTAATGTGGTGCTCAAAAACAATTATAAGATGTCCAGATTCTACATAACTATGATAGCCATCTAAAACGTACTGCTTATCCAAAGTTTCTGCAATATCATAGGAACAAAATTCTCTATTATTTGGATGCACTATTTTCAAAGTCACCAACCTAAAGTAGTTTCCTTTTCCATCTACTTCATATTCATTGTCTTTAATATGTACGACATTATAGTATTTTGTAGTGCTACACACGTTAAACCTGTCATTACTACCAATCATTCATAAAAAAAAAATATAGTATTTTTTTCACAATCTATCCACAACACATTGAGACTCTCAAAGTGTTAGAAAAGTTAATAAAAAAAATTGGCATAAGTATGATGTATGCAACACTTTCTATTAATCAAATTTATGTGAAATGCAAGTAGCATATGGAATACCATCCCAAGAAAACCAGGCCAAAGGGGTCATAAATAAGGGATGCTTGTGTATGGTCATGAAAACATCACTGTACAACAAATGAAACCAACAATTAATAATTTATATAAATTAAAACAATAAATAAAAATTAATATATGAATAATCTTACTCATGAAATGCTCATGGATCCTTTAAAACATCATTAAGCAATCTGAAATCATTAGTTTGATTCATTTCGAGCCCATAGTAGTTGTTCAAATAGTCGTGCAAGATAGGTGCAATATTATTATGGATAAACTGAAGATCTAGTCCCATATTGTCATCACATAATCTTGTGATTTTCCCTCTACCGTTCACCACTACTACATTATCCATACAAAATCGATCTTCTAACTTCTTTGATCATACCAAGTATTGAATAGTTTCAAACATGTCACCCGATAGGAAATATTAACTAAATAAAAATATATAAAATTAAAAAAAAACATTAAAAGTAAGTAAAATGTTTATTACCAAAATACCGTAAAATTGATATCAATTCTTGATTAAGGTTTATGTTCGATTACAAGTTGGTGTTGTTGGATCCAACCATGTAGGCTAATGTGGTGCTCAAAAACAATTATAAGATGTCCAGATTCTACATAACTATGATAGCCATCGAAAATGTACTGCTTATCCAAAGTTTCTGCATTATCATAGGAACAAAATTCTATATCATTTGGATGCACTGTTTTCAAACTCACCAACCTAAAGTAGTTTCCTTTTCCATCTACTTCAAATATATTGTCTTAAATATGTATGAAATTATAGTATTTGGTAGCGCTACAGACGTTAAACCTGTCATTACTACCAATCATTCGTAAAAAAAATATAGTATTTTTTTCACAATCTATCCACAACACATTGAGACTCTCAAAGTGTTAGAAAAGTTAATAAAAAAAAATTGGCATAAGGATGATGTATGCAACACTTACTATTAATCAAATTTATGTGAAATGCTAGTAGCATATGGAATATCATCCCAAGAAAACCAGGCTAAAGGGGTCATAAATAAGGGATGTTGTGGACCCCGCATTTCGGCTCAATGCGTTTCCCACTCGATGGCGAGCTCGATTTTTATTTGAAACAAATTGATTTTATTTATTATTTGAAAAATGACTTAGAGTCGCCACTTATTTTTGTTTTATTCTTAAAGGGTAAACAAAATAAGAAAGAAAAACCCTAAGTGTGACTCCTTGTTTTGGAAAAGGTGGTCTGTGAAAAATCGGATCGGATTCGGGGGTCAGGTTACTTATCGGGAAGGTACAGTAAAGACCGTAGCACCCTTCTAAGTCCCTAGAGACAGGTCTCTAGTAATAAAATGAAGCAAACGTGGCATCTAATAAAGAAATCAATGAATACCCGAATTGATCATGCACATATGGGAATCAATACATGTATATAGAGTGACCAGAGTGAGAATGGGTGCGTACCTGACCAACGAGCCACCATGCGCTATCAAGAGAGGAGGTTAGTGCATAATAACAATCACGAGATATGTCACAGAGCATAATAAAATCCATCATTCATGGCAATTAAATCAATCAATCGATCAATCAGATATGTGGGGCCCCCACCAAAGCCCGTTTATTTTTGCATGAATCAATCCCGTAAATTCCATCACTTGGAATTACTGAATTTAAATTCATGTTTATTTTAAAACATTTTAAAGTCATGAAAAATTTGAAAGTGGTTCGTCGAAAAGAAAATGGCTGCCAAATTTTATTGAAAATGAGACTCTTGGGTGATCCTAAAAATTTTAAGGATGAAAGATGGGAAAATTGGGATTGTTAGAAAATCAAATTTAAGAAGATATTTACAAAAAATGGGATTTGAGAAATCATTTTCAAAATCAAAGGTGATGAAACGGTTAGTGGCATGTGGCCCAAAGGTGACCATGCATGCCATGCAAGAGTGGGTCCCAGGGTGGAATGAGTAGGCCATGGAAAGTTTATGATGAGATATCGAGTTCTCGGTACTGTGGGGCAACCGTGCACGGAGAATCACAGCGCGTGGGACTCAGGGTGGAAAAATCAGGATGATTACATTACGACATGGATGATTGCATGGTAATATGGATAACTACAACTGCCATGAAGGGCTCGGCTATCAAGTACAACTTTTCTGTGGTGCCAATCTCCTACTCAGGCTGGAAGGAGCATCTTTACTTGTAGTCGGAAGTATGACAGAAGTAACATGGCCAACATGTGGAAGCTTGGAGTTGCTCCTCTTTCTCGACTTAGCAAACTCTCTCATCTGATGTGAAATTACCATTGAATTCACAGTCCTCTCAAATACTTCACAGGACTACCATCTTCTGTCACTTCATCAGGGACATTCATTTTCATGTCTTTGACTTTGGTTTGGAGACCCTGCAACTTCACTAGAAGATGGACTTGAAGACGTTGATTCCGAGTCGTCACCCTTTGGCATTTCGTTCTAGCGTTTGAAGCGTCATCGCGGGTCACGTTTCATTTAATTAGTGCAAGGGTGGACCTTCATAAATACTCCGTATATAAACACGTCCATCAATGCTTGCACTAGCAAGAAGATGAACGTTATGTGAAGAGAACAGTGTGTTCGATATAGAAGGAATACGCGACTGTGAGTGGCCAGAGCTGCATGCACATAGGATAGCATTTATGCCGAGGAGGTTGAAGCTGCAAGCTTTGCTGCCATAGCAGCAGCTGCAGATTTCCGTGGATCTTCTTCAAAGCAGGAAGAAGATTTACCAGTGAAAGATTCCTCCCTTATGTATATTACCAGAACTAATTGTTCCTTGTCTCGACCAGTGGCTGGAGTTTCTGGAGTGAAAGTGGAAGGTGCCTCAGCATGAGCATTAACATCCGTCTGCTCTGCTGTCATATGCCCTCTGTTGCAGTTCAGTAATTGTTGCCGAATGCTGCTTATATGTGCTGATTGTGACTTGGCAATGTTTCCAACCTCGCTTCAATGACAGCCAGTTAATACCTCTTCATCATTCGAGTGAATGAGCAGTTCAAATGCTGGATGAGCAGGCTTTGTCTGAATCAACAGGAGGCTGTGGCTTGCCCCTAGTGCAGGAAAGAGGCTTAATGGACACAGGTTACATTGTAGAAAGAGAGAGCGGGCATGAAAAAGGGTATAGAGGTGGAAATGGATTTAATGGTATGGTGACAGATTTATATATTCTGAAAAGGGTTAGAAGTGAGGGTGATTCGTTGATGATGGGCATGAAAGAATTATGTGATAAGATGTCGGGATCACATGATGCTCCAGTATCCTCATCATCTTCTAGGGTTGGAAGATACAAATATAGCTTCAAAAAAAGGTATGCGAGAAGCTTTTGTGAGGCAATCAGAAACATCCTTGACCGGAATCTTCATTATTCTGAATTGAGGAGATGAGAGCAGGGATCTAATCTTCTCAGAGCATCTGAGTATGAGACTTGAAACATCTAGCCAACTCCATGAATCACTCACGGTTATCTTCTCAGAAAACCAACCATACTTCATTTCAGGAATGTCTATTGGACTGCTACATACTGCAACAATATTATCCCCATCCAATATAAGAACATTCCATGAAAATCTTGAACCATACAGCCTAGGGAAGTAGTTATCCTCAGCACACATCGCAACAAGAACCACAGAACAAGGATGAAGCATCCACGGATGATTTCGAGGTGTCATTGACAAGGCTAAAGTTGTTGAATTACTTGAACTCTGACCCATTCTTTTATTCAGTATCATATTAACTTTGAGAGCGCGCATCTTTGTAGGACTTCACAGCTAGGTTTGGATCCGCTCTCATGACCCATTCAATTAAGAATAGAGGAAAACGTGAAATGATCATTTACAAAAACAGAGTATAAAGATAGAAAATCAATGAGTGAAGCCCTATTTCATTTTTCTATCCATGGGCTTGCAAGAGGGTTGATTGTTGAGAGACTACGGGTTCATATAAAAACAGGGGGATTAAATTATGAAATATCTCACAATGAAGTTAAAAACAAATTCAAGTTACTCTTCAGCAAAGCTAAAAAGAAGAGAAAGATAAAACAGTGACAACAAACCCACAATCATACCAGAGATTAGTGAAAACTAAACATTCAATCTGATGCTCATACCCAAGACAAACAATAATCCAGAAACAAAATGGAGAAGAGTATGAAAAGGGTTCATACCTGAACTCCTTAAGTGAAAAACAGTCCAACTCCTTCTCTTGCAGTCATGAAAAATACCCTCAAGAAGATGAACCTCCTCTATTTTTTACTTTCTAGAAAATATCTTCCTCCCCTCCTTCTGATGAAAAACAACTCTCCAATGGCAGCCTCACAAAACTCCTCCTCCCTTGCTAATTCAAACTTCCTTCCCTGATCCCAAACATCCCCCAGGTCGTGAAAAACTCACTCTCAGAAATATGGAAAACCCCCTCTCTCTGGAAACTTCCTGCCCAAGCTCCCTCTAAGACATATCTCCTCCAGCAATGCTTGAGAAAATCCCTAACTGCCTACTCCCAGACCAGCCTCACCTCCACTACCCTACAGCTGCCAGCCTCCACCACCTTGCAACTGGCAGAAAAAAAGGTATCCTCCAACAGCCAGACCCCCTCTCCTCACTCCTCAGCTGTCTTTTTTCTTTCCCCTCAAATAACAGCCAAAATGATTGTTTTCTGATTCCCCTTGACACTTGTCGACCCCAGATTGGCCTTCAAAAGCACTACTCTGATTCCATGATGGCCAATTAGGGATTGACACGTGGATGCTTAGGAGCGCGACACTTGGCCAAACAATGCTGCAGCAAAACAAGCCCCACATGGGGGTCTACAGATGCTTATGTATGGTCATGAAAACATCACTGTACAACAAATGAAACCAACAATTAATAATTAATATAAATTAAAACAATAAATAAAAATTAATATATGAAAAATCTTACTCATGAAATGCTCATGGATCCCTTAAAAAAATCATTAAGCAAGTTTCATTCATTTTGAGCTCAAAGTAGTTGTTCAAATAGCCGTGCAAAATACGTGCAATATTATTATGGAAAAACTGAAGATCGAGTCCCATATTGTAATCACATAATCTTGTGATTTTCCCTCTACTGTTCACCACTACTACATTATCCATACAAAATCGATCTTCTAACTTCTTTGATCATACCAAGTATTGAATAGTTTCAAACATGTCACCCAATAGAAAATATTGACTAAATAAAAATATATAAAATAAAATAAAAAACATTAAAAGTAAGTAAAATGTTTATTACCAAAATACCGTAAAATTGATATCAATTCTTGATTAAGGTTTATGTTCGATTACAAGTTGGTGTTGTTGGATCCAATCATGTAGGCTAATGTGGTGCTCAAAAACAATTATAAGATGTCCAGATTCTACATAACTATGATAGCCACCGAAAACGTACTGCTTATCCAAAGTTTCTACAATATCATAGGAATAAAATTCTATATCATTTGGATGCACTGTTTTCAAACTCACCAACCTAAAGTAGTTTCCTTTTCCATCTACTTCATATATATTGTCTTTAATATGTACGACATTATAGTATTTGGTAGCACTACAGATGTTAAACCTGTCATTACTACCAATCATTCGTAAAAAAAATATAGTATTTTTTTCACAATCTATCCACAACACATTGAGACTCTCAAAGTGTTAGAAGAGTTAATAAAAAAAAATGGCATAAGGATGATGTATGCAACACTTACTATTAATCAAATTTATGTGAAATGCTAGTAGCATATGGAATATCATCCCAACAAAACTAGGCCAAAGGGGTCATAAATAAGGGATATTTATGTATGGTCATGAAAACATCACTATACAACAAATGAAACCAACAATTAATAATTAATATAAATTAAAACAATAAATAAAAATTAATATATGAATAATATTACTCATGAAATGTTCATGGATCCCTTAAAAAATCATCAAGCAATCTGAAATCATTAGTTTGATTCATTTCGAGCTCATAGTAGTTGTTCAAATAGTCGTGCAAAATACGTGCAATATTATTATGGATAAACTGAAGATCGAGTCTCATATTGTCATCACATAATCTTGTGATTTTCCCTCTACCGTTCACCACTACTACATTATCCATACAAAATCGATCTTCTAACTTCTTTGCTCGTACCATGTATTGAATAGTTTCAAACATGTCACCCGATAAGAAATATTAACGAAATACAAATCCATAAAATAAAAAAACATTAAAAGTAAATAAAATGTTAATTAGAAAAATGTTGTAGAATTGATATCAATTCTTGATTAAGTTTATGTTCGATTACAAGTTGGTGTTGTTGGATCCAATCATGTAGGTTAATGTGGTGCTCAAAAAAACAATTATATGTTGTCCAAATTCTACATATCTATGATAGCCAACGAAAACGTACTGCTTATCCAAAGTTTCTGCAATATCATAGGAAGAAAATTCTATATCATTTGGATGCACTGTTTTCGAAGACACCAACCTAAAGTAGTTTCCTTTTCCATCTACTTCATATATATTGTCTTTAATATGTATGACATTATAGTATTTGGTAGCACTACAGACGTTTAACCTGTCATTACTACCAATCATTCGTAAAAAAAATATATAGTATTTTTTTCACAATATATCCACAACACATTGAGACTCTCAAAGTGTTAGAAAAGTTAATAAAAAAAATTGGCATAAGTATGATGTATGCAACACTTACTATTAATCAAATTTATGTGAAATGCTAATAGCATATGGAATATCATCCCAAGAAAACCAGGCCAAAGGGGTCATAAATAAGGGATGCTTATGTATGGTCATGAAAACATCACTATACAACAAATGAAACCAACAATTAATAATTAATATAAATTAAAACAATAAATAAAGATTAGTATATGAATAATCTTACTCATGAAATGCTCATGGATCCCTTAAAACATCACTAAGCAATCTGAAATCATTAGTTTGATTCATTTCGAGCCCATAGTAGTTGTTCAAATAGTCGTGCAAGATACGTGCAATATTATTATGGATAAACTGAAGATCGAGTCCCATATTGTCATCACATAATCCTTTGATTTTCCCTCTACCGTTCACCACTGCTACATTATCCATACAAAATCCATCTTCTAACTTCTTTCATCATACCAAGTATTGAATAGTTTCAAACATGTCACCCGATAAGAAATATTAGCTTAATACAAATCTATAAAATAAAAAAACATTAAAAGTAAATAAAATGTTTATTACAAAAATACTGTAGAATTGATATCAATTCTTGATTAAGTTTATGTTCGATTACAAGTTGGTGTTGTTGGATCCAATCATGTAGGCTAATGTGGTGCTCAAAAACAATTATATGATGTCGAAATTCTACATAACTATGATAGCCAACGAAAACGTACTGGTTATCCAAAGTTTCTACAATATCATAGGAACAAAATTCTATATCATTTGGATGCACTGTTTTCAAAGACACCAATCTAAAGTAGTTTCCTTTTCCATCTACTTCATATATATTGTCTTTAATATTTACGACATTATACTATTTGGTAGTGCTATAGACATTAAACCTGTCATTACTACCAATCATTCGTAAAAAAAAATATAGTATTTTTTTCACAATATATCCACAACACATTGAGACTCTGAAAGTGTTAGAAAAGTTAATAAAAAAAATTGGCATAAGGATGATGTATGCAACACTTACTATTAATCAAATTTATGTGAAATGCTAGTAGCATATGGAATATCATCCCAAGAAAACAAGGCCAAAGGGGTCATAAATAAGGGATGCTTATGTATGGTCATGAAAACATCACTATACAACAAATGAAACCAACAATTAATGATTAATATAAATTAAAAAATTAAATAAAAATTAATATATGAATAATCTTACTCATGAAATGCTTGTGGATCCCTTAAAACATCAATGTGTTAGAAAAGCTAATAAAAAAAAATTAAAAAATGGCATAAGTATGTTGTATGTAATACTTAATGTTAATAAAATTTATGTGAAATGCTAATAACTTATATAATACCATCCAAAGAAAACCAGGCCAAAGAAGGTTAAACTCTTCATCTAAAACTTGAGCATTTCCCTACATTACATTAACGCATACATCTTTTAGATTTCTAAAACATAATGTTTAAATAAAACAGAAATAAATTAAACTTGCCACGACATCATGAGCTACAAGATTCCACATGAAAAAAAAATGACCAAGGGTAATTTGAATAATGAGAACTTGGCCATTCCAAAACCCTTTTCCATTCTTGGCTATAATTTGGCCTATTATTATTTTTCACCCATTGGGTCTATGAAGAGAAAATACATGGATATCCAGTAGAAATATGTGCCAAAGTCCTCCTAAATCAACACGTTTGATGATCTGCAATATTGAAGCAAAGATACGTGGGCGAGCAAACGAAAAGTAGTACGATAAGAAGGGGTCATTATAGTAGCTTTAATATGTTTGACATTATAGTAGTTGATAGTGCTACAAACATTAAACTTGTCATTAATATCAATAATTCGTGAAAAAATATGTTGTAATTTTTTTCAGAATCTATCCACTCCACATTGAGACTCTCAATGTGTTAGAAAAGTTAATAAAAATAAATAAAAAATGGCATAAGTATGTTGTATGTAACACTTAATGTTAATAAAATTTATGTGAAATGCTAATAACTTATATAATACCATCCAAAGAAAGCCAGGCCAAAGAAGGTTACATTACATTACATTAACGCATACATCTTTTAGATTTCTAAAACTTGAGCATTTCCCTACATTACATTAACGCATACATCTTTTAGATTTCTAAAAAAAAAACATAATGTATAAATAAAACAGAAATAAATTAAACTTGCCACGACATCATGAGCTACAAGATTCCACATGAAGAAAAAAAATGACCAAGGGTA
The DNA here is from genome assembly GCF_030704535.1 of Vitis vinifera. NCBI lineage: Eukaryota > Viridiplantae > Streptophyta > Magnoliopsida > Vitales > Vitaceae > Vitis > Vitis vinifera. The sequence continues at coordinate 5,933,283 of NC_081819.1, forward strand.
ATTTGAATAATGAGAACTTGGCCATTTCAAAACCCTTTTTCATTCTTGGCTATAATCTGGCCTATTATTATTTTTCACCCATTGGGTCTATGAAGAGAAAATACATGGATATCCTACATAAATATTTGTTAAAGTCCTCCTAAAGGCTAACATGTGTGATGATCTGCTATATTGAAGTAGAGATACGTGGGCGAGCAAACGAAAAGTAGTACGACAAGAAGGGGTCATAAATAAGGGATGCTTATGTATGGTCGTGAAAACATCATTGTACAACAAATAAAACCAATAAGTAATAATCAATATAAATAAAAATAATAAATAAAAATTAATATATGAATAATCTTACTCATGAAATGCTTGTGGATCCCTTAAAACATCAATATGCAATATGAAATTATTAGTTTGATTTATTTCGAGCCAATAGCAATTGTTCAAAATGTCATGTAACACACGTGCAATATTATTTTGGATAAACCAAAGATCTAGTCCCTTATTGTCATCACATAATCATGTAATTTTCCCTCTACCGTTCACCTCAGCTAGATTATCCATACCAAATCCATCTTCCAGCTTCTTTGATGAAACCAACTATTGAATAGCTTCAAACATGTCACCGAATAGTTAATACTAACTAAATAAAAATATATAAAATAAAAAAAAATTAAAAAGTAAATAAAATATGTATTTGAAAAATACCGTAGAATTGATATCAATTCTTGGTTAAATCTATGTCAAATTACAAGTTGGTGTTATCCTGTCCAGATTTTACAAAACTATGATTGCCAGCTAACACATACTGCTTATCTAAAGTTCCAGCAATATCATAGGAATGAAATTCCCAGTTATTTGGATACATCGTTTTCAAAGTCACCAACCTAAAATAGTTTCCTTTTGCTTCTACTTCATATATATTGTCTTTAATATGTTTGACATTATAGCAGCTGATAGTGCTACGAACGTTAAACTTGTCATTAATATATATAATTCGTAAAAAAATATATAGTAATTTTTTTCCCAATCTATCTACTGCAGATTGAGACTCTCAATGTGTTGGAAAAGTTAATAAAAAAAAATGGCATAAGTATGTTGTATGTAACACATACTTTTAATCAAATTTACGTGAAATGCTATAAGCATATCGAATACCATCCCAAGAAAACCTAGCCAAAGAAGGTTTAACTCTTCTTCTAATACTTGAGCATTTCCCTACACTACATTAACACATACATCTTTTAGATTTATAAAAAAAAAATAATGCATAAATAAATCAGAAATAAAGTAAAATTGCCATGACATCATGAGCTACAAATTCCCCATGAAGAAAAAAAATGACCATGGGTAATTTGAATAATGAGAACTTGGCCATGCCAAAACCCTTTTCAATTCTTGGCTATAATTTGGTCTATTACTATTTTTCACCCATTGGGTCCATGAAAAACTAATACATGGATATCCTGCAGAAATATGTGCCAAAGTCCACCTAAAGGCCAATACGTTTCTTGGTATGCTATATTGAAGAAGAGATACGTGGGCTAGCAAACAAAAAGTACTACTACAAGAAGGGGTCATAAATAAGGGATGCTTATGTATGGTCGTGAAAACATCAGTGTACAACAAAAAAAACCAACAATTAATAATTAATATAAATTGAAGCAATAAATAAAAATTAACATATGAATAATCTTACTCATGAAATGCTCGTGGATCCCTTAAAACATCAATAAGCAATCTGAAATCATTAGTTTGATTCATTTCAAGCCTATAGGAGCAATATTATTTTGGATAAACTGAAGATCTAGTCTCATATTATCATCACATGATCTTGAGATTTTCCCTGTACTGTTCACCACTTCTACATTATCCATACAAAATCCATCTTCTAGTTTCTTTGATGATACCAAGTATTGAATAGCTTCAAACATGTCACCGGATAGTAAATATTAACTAACTAAAAATATATAAAATAAAAAAACATTAAAAAGTAAATAAAATATGTATTACAAAAAAACCATAGAATTAATATCAATTCTTGGTTAAGTCTATGTCCGATAACAAGTTGTTGTTGTTGGATCCAATCTTGTAGGCTGATGTGGTGTTCAAAAAGAATTATACGCTGTCCAAATTCTACGTAACTATGATAGCCATCCAAAACATACTGCTTATCCAAAGATCCCGCAATATCATAGGAATGAAATTCTCTGTTATTTAGATGCATTCTTTTCAAAGTCACCAACCTAAAGTAGTTTCCTTTTCCTTCGGCTTCATATATATTGTCTTTAATATGTATGACATTATAATATTTGATAGTGCTACGAACATTAAACCTTTCATTAATATCAGTCATTCGTAGAAAAAATATAGTAATTATTTTCACAATCTATCCACTAACCATTGAGACTCTCAAAGTGTAAGAAAAGTTAATAAAGAAATAATCAAATTGGCATAAGTATGTTGTGTTCAACACTTACTATTAATCAAATTTATGTGAAATGCTAGTAGGATATAGAATACCATTCCAAGAAAACCAGGCCAAAGAAGGTTTAACTTTTCGTCTAATACTTGAGCATTTCCCTACATTACATAAAACAAAACGGTGTATAAATAAAATAGAAATAAATTAAACTTGCCATGGGAATCATTAGATACAAGATTTCTCATGACCACAAAAAAAGACCAAGGGTAATTTTAATCATGAGAACTTAGCCATGCCAAATACCTATTCAATTCTTGGCTATTATTTGGTCTATTATTATTATTAACCCATTGGGTCCATGAAGAGCTAATACATGCATATCCTATAGAAATATGTGCCAAAGTCCTCCTAAAGGTCAACACGTTTGATGATATGTTATATTGAAGTAGAGATACGTGGGCGAACAAACAAAAAGCAGTACGACCAGAAGGGGTCGTAAATAAGGGATAGTTATGTATGGTCGTGAAAATATAACTATACAACAAATGAAATAATCAATTAAAAATTAATATAAATTAAAACAATAAATAAAAATTAATATATGAATAATCTTACTTATGAAATACTGGTGGGTCCCTTAAAACATCAATAAGCAATTTGAAATAAGTAGTTTGATTCATTTCGAGCCCATAGCAGTTGTTCAAAATGTCGTGTACCACACGTGAAATATTATTATGGATAAACTAAAGATCCAGTCCAATATTGTCATCACATAATCTTGTAATTTTCCCTTTACCGTTCACTACTACTACATTATCCATACCAAATCCATCTTCCAGCTTCTTTGATGATACCAAGAATTGAATAGCTTCAAACATGTCACCGGTTAGGAAATATTAACTAAATAAAAACATATAAAATAAAAAAACTTTAAAAAGTAAATAAAATATTAATTACAAAAATTGCGTAGAATTGTATCAATTCTTGCTTAAATCTATGTTCGATGACAAGTTTGTGTTGTCGTATCCAATCTTGTAGGCTGATGTGGAGTTAAAAAACAATTATACGTTGTCCAAATTTTACAAATCTATGATAGCCAACTAACACATACTGCTTATCCAAAGTTCCTGCAATATCATAGGAACGAAATTCTCTGTCGTTTAGATGCATTGTTTTCAAAGTCATCAACCTAAAATAGTTTCCTTTTGCTTCTGCTTCATATATATTGTCTTTAATATGTCTGGAATTATAGTAGCTGATAGTGCTACATACGTTGAACCTATTATTAATATCAATCATTGGTAAAAAAATATATACAAATTTTTTTCACAATCTATCCACTGCACATTGAGACTCTCAAGGTGTTAAAAAAGTTAGTAAAAAAATGGCATAGGTATGTTGAATACAACACTTTCTATTAATCCAATTTATAAAAATGATAGTACCATATGGAATACCATCCCAAAAAAACCAAGCAAAATAAGGTTTAACTCTTCGTCAAAAACTTGAGCACTTCCTTACATTACATAAACACATATATCTTTTAGATTTATGTAAAAAAAAAGAATGTATAAATAAAACAAAAATAAATTAAACTTGCCACAACATCATGAGCTACAAGATTTCCCAAGAAGAAAAAAATGACCAAGGGTAATTTGAATAATGAGAACTTGGCCATGCTAAAACCCTTTTCAAATCTTGGCTTTAATTTGGTCGATTATTATTTTTCATCTATTGGGTCCATGAAGAGCTAATACATTGATATCTTGTAGAAATTTGGGCCAAAGTCCTCCTAAATGCCGACACGTTTGATGATATGCTATATTTAAGCAGAGATACGTGGGCAAGCAAATGAAAAGTAGTACGATAAGAAGGGGTCATAAATAAGGGATGCTTATGTATGGCCATGAAAACATTATTGTACAAAAAATGAAACCAACAATTAATAATAAATATAAATTAACACAATAAACAAAAATTAATATATGAATAATCTTACTCATGAAATGCTCGTGGATCCCTTCAAACATCAATAAGCAATCTAAAATCATTAGCTTGATTCATTTCGAACCCATAGCAGTCGTTCAAAAAGTCGTGCAAGACACATGCAATATTATTATGGGTACACTGAAGATCTAGTCCCATATTGTCATCACATGACCTTGTCATTTTCCCTCTACCGTTCACCAGTGCTATATTATCCATACCAAATCCATCTTCCAGCTTCTTTGATGATACCAAGTATTCAATAGCTTCAAACATGTCACCAAGTAGGAAATGTTAACTAAATAAAAATATACAAAATAAAAAAACTTCAAAAAGTAAAAAAATATTAATTACAAAAATTCCGTAGAATTGATATCAATTATTGCTTAAGTTTATGTCCGATTACAAGTTTGTGTTGTCGTATCCAATCTTGTAGGCGGGTGTGGAGTTAAAAAACAATTATACGTTGTCCAAATTTTACAAAACAATGATAGCCAACTAACACATACTGCTTATCCAAAGTTCTTGCAATATCATAGGAACGAAACTCTCTATCATTTAGATGCATTGTTTTCCAAGTCACCAACCGAAAATAGTTTCCTTTTGCTTCTACTTCATATATATTGTCTTTAATATGTCTGGCATTATAGTAGCTGATAGTGCTACAGACGTTGAACCTGTTATTAATATCAATCATTCGTAAAAAAATATATACAAATTTTTTTCACAATCTATCCACTGCACATTGAGACTCTCAATGTGTTACAAAAGTTAATAAAAAAAATGGTATAAGTATGTTGAGTGCAAGACTTTCTATTAATCCAATTTATAAAACTAATAGTACCATAAGGAATACCATCCCAAAAAAAACCAACCAAAAGAAGGTTTAACTCTTCGTCTAAAACTTGAGTATTTCCTTCCATTACATAAACACATATATCTTCTAGATTTATAAAAAAAAAATATGTATAAATAGAACAAAAATAAATTAAACTTGCCACGACATCATGAGCTACAAGATTCCCCATGAAGAAAAAAAATAACCAAGGGTAATTTGCATAATCAGAACTTGGCCATGCCAAAACCCTTTTCAAATCTTGGCTTTAATTTGGTCAATTACTATTTTTCATGTATTGGGTCCATGAAGAGCTAATACATTGTTATATTGCAGAAATTAGAGCCAAAGTCCTCCTAAACGCTGACACGTTTGATGATATGCTATATTGAAGCAGAGATACGTGGGCGAGCAAACGAAAAGTAGTATGATAAGAATGGTTCATAAATAAGGGATGCTTATGTATTGTCATGAAAACATCATTGTACAACAAATAAAACCAACAATTAATAATTAATATAAATTAAAACAACAAATAAAAATTAATATATGAATAATCTTACTCATGAAATGCTCGTGGATCCCTTCAAACATTAATAAGCAATCTGAAATCATTAGCTTGCTTCATTTCGAACCCATAGCAGTCGTTCAAAAAGTCGTGCAAGACACATGCAATATTATTATGGATAAACTGAAGATCTAGTCCCATAGTGTCATTGATTCGTTCCCAATTGGTGTCTCAGTTGATTCATGTCCTCTCAATGGTCCCTGACAATGGTTCCATTTGATTCGTGTCCAGCTGGTGTCCCTTGATTTTGGTCCTCAGGTAGTAATCAACAAAATTTATAACCTATTACACCATGTACTAGGATAGCCTTAGCTAGCACAGCATAGTGCCTCTAGGGTCGTTCACTGGGATGAGTTTTCACTTCACAATTGATATTAATTCAAAGATGAATTGGTGCCTTTTCATTTCAAGGTTAGCTTTAAAAGAAAATATAAAGATGTTTGAGTGAAAAAGGTTTGGTTTTAAACTAACTAAAAATTGTAACTGATTTTACTTACAAAGAAAAGTGTTTCTTGGAGTTTAGATTACAAGGCTCAAATTCCTTATACAAAAAGGGAGTTTCAGTCACTTGTTTCTTTTCCTCGCATTAGAGAATTAACATATAGTTAATTCTCTAACCGGTGTGGTATAGATGCTTGCCTTTAATGGGTTAAAACACTAAATCCCTCTCACTGATGCATCTTGCAATGGCTTGTGCCTCTCACCTAGCATTTGCCATCCAAGATGATCCTTAACCTTGGATTACTCGTCAAAAGCTCGCAAGAGATAACTAATGGATGCCTCCTTAGAGTCCAAAAGCTTACCAAGTGTTGGCTATTCTAGAAAATCCTACCTTCAAACCACCTCCCAAAGGCTCGCAAGAGATAAACTAGTGCATTTCAATGGACGGAGATCACTTGCCTTACCAAGTGTTGGCCCAGGTGATTTAAAGGCGTTTTAAGTTAACTAAAAAGATAAAAACCATTAATGGGTCACACTTTCTCTTCATTAAAAACTAAAACAACAAAACTTCCAATTTATGCATGAGGGAACTTACCCGACTTTCTTCACTCCAAGAGACGAAGAGCCTAGCCTCTCATCCTTTGAGGAAAAATCCTCAAAGTTTGATTGGCTAGAAAGAAAACTAATGATAAAAACAAAAATATATAGCAAAAACAGAGCAAGTGCTCTGTAAAATATATTTCTTACTATTACAAAAGGTTGTCTCTAAGAACAAGCTCCCGAGAGATTCGATTCATTATGTAAAGAAAATTACAAAACTATATATAAGGGGTTATTCACCCTTTGTTCTTACTTAAAGACTAAGGAATCCTATGATAGGTGGGTTACAAGGAGAGTTTGGGGATTTAGACATCAAATATCTAAGGCTTTAAACATGTCACCGAGTAGCAAATGTTAACTAAATAAAAATATATAAAATTAAAAAACTTTAAAAAGTAAATAAAATATTAATTACAAAAGTACCGTAGAATTGATATCAATTCTTGCTTAAGTCTACGTCCGATGACAAGTTAGTGTTGTGGTATCCAATCTTGTAGGTTGATGTGGAGTTAAAAAACAATTATACGTTGTCTAAATTTTACAAAACTATGATAGCCAACTAACACATACTGCTTATCCAAAGTTCATGCTATATCATAGGAACGAAATTCTCTATTATTTATATGCATTGTTTTTGAAGTCACCAACCTAAAATAGTTTCCTTTTGCTTATGCTTCATATATATTGTCTTTAATATGTCTGGCATTATAGTAGCTAATAGTGCTACAGACGTTGAACCTGTTATTAATATCAATCATTCGTAAAAAAATATATACAAATTTTTTTCACAATCTATCCACTGCACATTGAGACACTTAAGGTGTTAGAAAAGTTAATAAAAAAATGGCATAAGTATGTTGAATACAACACTTTCTATTAATCCAATTTATAAAAATGATAGTACCATATGGAATACCATCCCAAAAAAACCAAGCAAAAGAAGGTTTAACTCTTCGTCTAAAACTTGAGCAATCTGAAATCATTAGTTTGATTCATTTCGAGCCCACAACAGTTGTTAAAAAAGTCGTGCAAGACACTTGCAATATTATTATTGATAAAATGAAGATCTAGTTCCATATTGTCATCACATGACCTTGGGATTTTCCCTCTACCGTTTACCAGTGCTACATTATCCATACCAAATCCATCTCCCAGCTTCTCTAATGATAGCAAGTATTTAATAGCTTCAAACATGTCAATGGATAGGAAATTTTAACTAAATTAAAATATATCAAATAAAAAAACATTTAAAAGTAAATAAAATATTTATTACAAAAATACCGTAGAAATGATTTCAAATCTAGCTTAAGTCTATGTCCGATTACAAGTTTGTGTTGACGTATCCAATCTTGTAGGCTGATATGGAGTTAAAAAACAATTATACATTGTCCAGATTTTACTAAACTATGATAGCCAGCTAACACATACTGCTTATCCAAAGTTCCCGCAATATCATAGGAACGAAATTCTCTGTCGTTATGATGCACTGTTTTCAGAGTCACCATTCTATAATAGTTTCCTTTTCCTTCTGAAATTATAGTAGTTGATAGTGCTACAGACGTTAAACTTGTCATTAATATCAATCATTCGTAAAAAAATAAATATTATTTTTTTTCACAATCTATCCACTGCACGTTGACTCTCAAGGTGTTAGAAAAGTTAATTAAAATTATGGCATAAGTATGCTGAATGCAACACTTTCTATTAATCAAATTTATGTGAAATGATAATACGATATGGAATACCATCGCAAAAAAACCAAGCAAAAGAAGGTTTAACTCTTCATCTAAAACATGAGCATTTCCCAACATTACGTAAAGAGATATATCTTTTAGATTTATAAAAAAAATAATAATGTATAAATAAAAAATAAATAAATTAAACTTGCTACGACATCATCAGCTACAAGATTTCCCATGAAAACAAAAAATGACCAACCGTAATTTGAATAATGAGAACTTGGCCATGCCAAAACCCTTTTCAGTTCTTGGATATAATACATGGATATCCTATAGAAATATTTGCCAAAGTCCTCCTAAAAGCTGACATGCTTGATAATCTGCTACATTGAAGTAGAGATGCGTGGGCGAGCAAACGAAAAGTAGTACGACAAGAAGGGGTCATAAATAAGGGATGCTTATGTATGGTCGTGAAAACATCATTGTACAAAAAATAAAACCATCAATTAATAATTAATATAAATTAAAACAATAAATAAAAAATAATGTATGATTAATCTTACTCATCAAATGCTCGTGGATCCCTTAAAATATCAATAAGCAATCTGAAATCATTAGTTTGATTCATTTCGAGCCCATAGCATTCGTTCAAAAAGTCGTGCAAGACACATGCAATATTATTATGGATAAACTGAAGATCTAGTCCCATATTGTCATCACATGACCTTGTGATTTTCCCTCTGTCGTTTACCACTGCTATATTATCCATAGCTAATCCATCTTCTAGCTTCTCTAATGATACCAAGTATTGAATAGTTTCAAACATCTCACCGGATAGGAAATCTTAACTAAATAAAAATATATAAAACAAAAAAACATTAAAAAGTAAATAAAATATTTATTGCAAAAATACTGTAGAATTGATATCAATCCTAGGTTAAGCCTATGTCCGATTACAAGTTTGTGTTGTCGTATCCAATCTTGTAGGCTGATGCCAGTTAACACATACGGGTTATCCAAAGTTCCTGCAATATCATAGGAACGAAATTCTCTGTCGTTTGGATGCACTGTTTTCAAAGTCACCAACCTAAAATTGTTTCCTTTTGCTTCTGCTTCATATATATTGTCTTTAATATGTCAGATATTATAGTAGCTGATAGTGCTATAAACATTAAACTTGTCATTAATATCAATCATTCGTTAAAAAATATATACTAATTTTTTTCACAATCTATCCACTACACATTGAGACTCTCAAGGTGTAAGAAAAGTTAATAAAAAAAATGGCATAAGCATGGTGAATGCAACACTTTCTATTAATCAAACTTATGTGAAATGATAGTACCATATGGAATACCATCCCAAAAAAACAAGCAAAAGAAGGTTTAACTCTTCATTTAAAATTTGAACATTTCCCTACATTACATAAACAAATATATCTTTTAGATTTATAAAAAAAATAATAATGTACTAATAAAACATAAATAAATTAAACTTGCCACAGCATCATCAGCTACAAGATTTCCCATCAAAACAAAAAATGACCATGTGTAATTTGAATAATGAGAACATGGCTATGCTAAAACCCTTTTCAATTCTTGGCTATAATATGGTATATTATTATTTTTAACCCATTGTGTCCATGAAAAACTAATACATGGATATCCTACATAAATATTTTCCAAAGTCCTCCTAAAAGCCAACACGTTCGATGATATGCTACATTGAAGTAGAGATACGTGGGCAAGGAAACGAAAAGTAGTAGGACAAGAAGGGGTCATAAATAAGGGATGCTTATGTATGGTCGTAAAAACATCATTGTACAACAAACAATTAATAATTAATATAAATTAAAACAATAAATAAAAATTAATATATGAATAATCTTACTCATGAAATGCTCGTGGATCCCTTAAAACATCAATAAGCAATCTGAAATCATTAGTTTGATTCATTTCGAGCCCATAGCAGTCATTCAAAAAGTCGTGTAAGACACTTGCAATATTATTATGGATAAAATGAAGATCTAGTCCCATATTGTCATCACATGCCCTTGGGATTTTCCCTCTACCGTTGACCAGTGCTACATTATCCATACCAAATCCATCTCCCAGCTTCTCTGATGATAGCAAGTATTTAATAGCTTCAAACATGTCAACGGATAGGAAATATATAAAATATATAAAATAAAAAAATTAAAAAGTAAATAAAATATTTATTACTAAAATACCATAGAAATAATATCAAATCTAGGTTAAGTCTATGTACGATTACAAGTTTGTGTTGTCGTATCCAATCTTGTAGGTTGATATGGAGTTAAAAAACAATTATACATTGTCCAGATTTTACTAAACTATGATAGCCAGCTAACACATACTGCTTAATTCCCGCAATATCATAGGAACGAAATTTTCTGTCGTTATGATGCACTGTTTTCAAAGTCACCATTCTAAAATAGTTTCCTTTTCCTTCTGCTTCATATATATTGTCTTTAATATGTCTGACATTATAGTAGCTGATAGTGCTATAGACGTTAAACTTGTCATTAATATCAATCATTCGTAAAAAAATAAATACTATTTTTTTCACAATCTATCCACTGCACATTGAGACTCTCGAGTTGTAAGAAAAGTTAATAAAAAAATGACATAAGTATGTTGAATGCAACACTTTCTATTAATCAAACTTATGTGAAATGATAGTACCATATGGAATACCATCCCAAAAAAACCAAGCAAAAGAAGGTTTAACTCTTTATCTAAAACTTGAGAATTTCTCTACATTACATAAACACATATATCTTTTAGATTTATAAAAATAATAACAATGTATTAATAAAACAGAAATAACTTAAACTTGCCACGACATCATCAGCTACAAGATTTCCCATGAAAACAAAAAATGACCAAGGGTAATTTGAATAATCAGAACTTGGCCATGCTAAAACCCTTTTCAATTCTTGGCTATAATATGGTATATTATTATTTTTGACCCATTGCGTCCATGAAAAACTAATACATGGATATCGTACAGAAATATTTGCCCAAGTCGTCCTAAAAGCCAACACGTTTGATGATCTGCTATATTGAAGTAGAGATATGTGGGCGAGCAAACGACAAGTAGTATGACAATAAGGGGTCATAAATAAGAGATGCTTATGTATGGTCGTGAAAACATCATTGCACAACAAATAAAACCATCAATTAATAATTAATATAAGTTAAAACAATAAATAAAAATTAATATATTAATAATCTTACGCATGAAATGCTCGTGGATCCCTTAAAACATCAATAAGCAATCTGAAATCATTAGTTTGATTCATTTCAAGCCCATAACAGTTGTTCAAAAAGTCGTTCAAGACACGTGCATTATTATTATGGATAAACTGAAGATCTAGTCCCATATTATCATCACATAATCTTGTAATTTTCCCTCTACCGTTCACTATTGCTACATTATCCATACAAAATGCATCTTCTAGCTTCTTTGATGAAACAAAGTATTGAATAGCTTCAAATATGTTACTGGATAGGAAACATTAACTAAATAAAAATATATAAAAGACAAAAAATTTAAAAGTAAATAAAATATTTATTACAAAAATACCATATAATTGATATCAATTCTTGGTTAACTCTATGTCCGATTACAAGTTGGTGTTGTCGTATCCAATGTTGTAGGCTGATGTGGAGTTGAAAAACAATTTTACATTGTCCATATTTTACAAAACTATGATAGCCAACTAAGACATACTGCTTATCCAAAGTTCCCGCAATATCATAGGGACAAAATTCTCTGTTATTTATATGCACCATTTCCAAAGCCACCAACCTAAAATAGTTTCCTTTTGCTTCTGCTTCATATATATTGTCTATAATATGTTTGACATTATAGTAGCTGATGGTGTTATGAACGTTAAACCTATCATTAATATCAATAATTCGTAAACAAAATATATAGTAATTTTTTTCACAATCTATCCACTGCACATTGAGACTCTCAATGTGTTAGAAAAGTTAATAAAAAAAAATGCCATAAGTATGTCATATATAACACTTACTCTTAATCAAATTTATGTGAAATGCTAGTAGCATTTCAAATACCATCCCAAGAAAACCTAGCCAAAGAAGGTTTAACTCTTCGCCTAAAACTTGAGCATTTTCCTACACTACATTAACACATACATCTTTTAGATTTATAAAAAAAAATGTAGAAATAAATCAAAAATAAATTTAAATTGCCATAACATCATGTGCTACAAGATTCCTTATGATGAAAAAAAATGACCAACAGTAATTTGAATAATGAGAATTTGGCCATGCCGAAACCCTTTTCAATTCTTGGCTATAATTTGGTCTATTATTATTTTTCACCCATTGTGTCCATGAAGAGCCAATACATGGATATCCTGTACAAATATGTGCCAAAGTCCTCCTAAAGGCCAACACGTTTGATGATATGCTATATCGAAGCAGAGATATATGGGAGAGCCAACGAAAAGTAGTACGACAAGAAGGGATCATAAATAAGGAATGCTTATGTATGGTCGTGAAAACATCACTGTACAATAAATAAAACCAATAATTAATAATTAATATAAATTAAAACAATAAATAAAAATTAATATTTGAATAATCTTACTCATGAAATGCTCGTGGATCCCTTAAAACCTTAATAAGCAATCTGAAATCATTAGTTTGGTTTATTTCAAGCCCATAGCAGTTGTTCAAAATATTGTGTAACACGTGCAATATTATTATGGATAAACTGAAGATCTAGTCCCATATTGTCATCACATAATCATGTAATTTTCTCTCTACCGTTAACCACTGCTACATTATCCATACCAAATTCATCTTCCAGCTTCTTTGATGATACAAAGTATTAAATAACTTCAAATATGTCACCGAGTAGGAAATATTAACTAAATAAAAATATATAAAATAAAATGAAAACATTAAAAAGTAAATAAAATTTTTATTACAAAAATACCATAGAATTGACATTAATTCTTGCTTAAGTCTATGTCTGATTACAAGTTGGTATTGTCTTATCCAATGTCGTAGGCTGATGTGGAGTTAAAAAACAATTTTACTTTGTTAAGATTTTACAAAACTATGATAGCCAGCTAACACATATTGCTTATCCAAAGTTCCCGCAATATCATAGGGACGAAATTCTCTATTATTTGGATGCACCCTTTTCAAAGTCACCAACCTAAAATAGTTTCCATTTGCTTCTGCTTCATATATATTGTCTTTAATATGTTTGACATTATAGTAGTCGATAGTGCTACGAATGTTAAACCTGGAATACAATTTTCAAAGTATGTTGAATGCAACACTTCTATTAATCAAATTTATGTGAAATGATTGTACAATATGGAATACCATCCCAAAAAAACTAAGCAAACGAAGGTTTATCTCTTCGTCTAAAACTTGAGCATTTCCCTACATTACATAAACATATATATTCTATTAGATTTATATAAAAAAAATGTATAAATAAAACAGAAATAAATTAAACTTGCCATGACATCAAGGGCTACAAGATTTCGCATGAAAACAAAAAATGACCAAGGGTAATTTGAATATTGAGAACTTGGTCGTGCCAAAACCTTTTTCAATTCTTGGCTATAATATGGTCATTTATTATTTTTACCCCATTGGATCCATGAAAAACTAATGCATGGATATCCTGTAGAAATATTTGCCAAAGTCCTCCTAATGGCTAACACGTTTGACGATCTACTATATTGAAGTAGAGATACGTGGGTGAACAAAAGAAAAGTAGTACCACAAGAATGGGTCATAAATAAGGGATGTTTATGTATGGTCGTGAAAACATCATTGTACAACAAATAAAACCAACAATTAATAATTCATATAAATTAAACAATAAATAAAAATAAATATATGAATAATCTTACTTAAGAAATGCTCCTTGATCCATTAAAACATTCTTAAGCAATCTAAAATCATTAGTTTGATTCATTTCGAGCCTATAGCAATCGTTCAAAAAGTCGTGCAAGACATATGCAATATTATTATGGATAAACTGAAGATCTAGTCCCATATTGTCATCACATGATCTTGTGATTTTCCCTCTACCGTTTACCACTTCTACATTGTCCATACCAAATGCATCTTCCAGTTTCTTTGATGACATAAAGTATTGAATAGCTTCAAACATGTTACTGGATAGGAAACATTAACTGAATAAAAATATATAACATAATAAAACGTTAAAAAGTAAATAAAATATTTATTATAAAAATACCGTAGAATTCATATCAATTCTTGCTTAAGTCTATGTCCGATTACAAGTTGATGTTGTCGTATGCAATGTTGTAGGCTAATGTGGAGTTAAAAAAAATTATACGTTGTCCAGATTTTACAAAACTATGATAGCCAACTAACACATACGGGTTATCTAAAGTTCCCGCAATATCATAGGAATGAAATTCTATGTCGTTATGATGCACTGTTTTCAAAGTCACCATTCTAAAATAGTTTCCTTTCCTTTTGCTTCATATATATTGTCTTTAATATGTCTGACATTATAGTAGCTGATAGTGCTATAGACGTTAAACTTGTCATTAGTATCAATCATTCGTAAACAAAATATATACTATTTTTTTTCACAATCTATCCACTACACATTGAGATTCTCAATGTGTTAGAAAAGTTAATAAAAAAATAAAAAAGTTGCATAAGTATGTTGTATGTAACACTTAGTCTTAATCAAATTTATGTGAAATGCTAGTAGCATATCGAATACCATCCCAAGAAAGCCAAGCCAAATAAGGTTTAACTCTTCGTCTACAACTTGAGCATTTCCCTATACTACATTGACACACATATCATTTAGATTTATAAAAAAAAAATGTATAAATAAATCAAAAATAAATTAAAATTGCCACAACATCATGAGCTACAAGATTCCCCATTGAGAAAAAAAATGACCAACGGTAATTTGAATAATGAGAACTTGGCCATGCCAAAACCCTTTTCAATTCTTGGCTATAATTTGGTCAATTATTATTTTTCACCCATTGGGTCCATGAAGAGCTAATACATGGATATCCTATAGAAATATGTGCCAAAGTCCTCCTAAAGGCTAGCACCTTTGATGATATGCTATATTGAAACGGAGATATGTGGGCGAGCAAACAAAAAGTAGTACGGCAACAAGGGGTCATAAATAAGGGGTGTTTATGTATGGTCGAGAAAACATCAGCGTAGAACAAATAAACCCAATAATTAATATGAATGAAAACTATAAATAAAAATTAATATATGAATAATCTTACGCATGAAATGCTCGTGGATCCCTTAAAACATCAATAAAAAATGTCGTGTAATACACGTGCAATATTATTATGGATAAACTTAAGATCTAATCCCATGTTGTCATCACATAATCATGTAATTTTCCCTCTACCGTTCACCATTGGTACATTATCCATACCAAATCCATCTTCTAGCTTCTTTGTTGATCCCAAGTATTGAATAACTTCAAACATGTCACCAGATAAAAAATATTAACTAAATAAAAATATGAAAAATAAAAAAACATTAAAAAGTAAGTAAAATATGTATTACAAAAATACCGTAGAATCGATATCAATTCTTGGTTAAGTCTATGTCCGATTACAAGTCGATGTTGTCGTATCCAATCTTGTAGGCTGATGTTGAGTTAAAAAAATATTATACGTTGTCAAAATTTTACAAAACTAAGATTGCCAGCTAACATATACTACTTATCCAAAGTTCCCGCAATATCATAGCGACGAAATTCTCTATTATTTGGATGCACCATTTTCAAAGTCACCTACCTAAATTAGTTTCATTTTGCATCTGTTTCATATATATTGTCTTTAATATGTTTGACATTATAGTAGCTGATAGTGCTACGGACGTTAAACCTGTCATTAATATCAATAATTTGTAAACAAAATATATAGTAATTTTTTTCACAATCTATCCACTGCACATTGAGACTCTCAATGTGTTAGAAAAGTTAATAAAAAAAATGGCATAAGTATGTTGTATGTAACACTTACTTTTAATCAAATTTATGTGAAATGCTAGTACCATATCGAATACCATCCCAAGAAAACCAAGCCAAAGAAGGTTTAACTCTTCGTCTAAAACTTGAGCATTTCCCTATACTACATTAACACATACATCTTTTAGATTTATATAAAAATAATAATAAAGTATAAATAAATCAAAAATAAATTAAAATTGCCAATACATCATGAGCTACAAGATTCGCCATGAAGAAAAAAAATGACCAACAATAATTTGAATAATGAGAACTTGGCCATGCCAAAACCCTTTTCAATTCTTGGCTATAATTTGGTATATTATAATTTTTTCACCCATTGTGTCCAAGAAGAGATAATACAAGGATATCCTGCATAAATATGTGCTAAAGTCCTCCTAAAGGCCAACACGTTTGATGATATGCTATATTAAAGCAGAGATACGTGGGCGAGCAAACGAAAAGTAGTACGGCAATAAGGGGTCATAAATAAGGGATGCTTATGTATGGTCGTGAAAACATCTGTGTACAACAAATAAACCTGATAATTAATAATTAATATAAATTAAAACAATAAATAAAACTTAATATATGAATAATCTTACTCAGGAAATGCTTGTGGATTCCTTAAAACATCAATAAGCAATCTAAAATCATTAGTTTGATTTATTTCGTGCCCATAGCAGTTGTTCAAAATGTCGTGCAACACAACTGCAATATTATTATGGATAACCTTAAGATCTAGTCTCATATTGTCATCACATAATCTTGTAATTTCCCACTATCGTTCACCACTGGTACAATATCCGTACCAAATCCATCTTCCAGCTTCTTTGATGATACCAAGTATTGAATTGCTTCAAATATGTCACCGAATAGGAAGTATTAACCAAATAAAAATATATAAAATAAAAAAATTCAAAAGTAAATAAAATACGTATTATAAAAATACCGAATAATTGATATCAATTCTTGGTTAAGTCTATGTACAATTACAAGTAAGTGTTGTTGTATCCAATCTTGTAGGCTGATGTGGAGTTAAAACAAAGTTATACGTTGTCCAAATTTTGCAAAACTATGATAGCCAGCTAACACATACTGCTTATCCAAAGTTCCCACAATATCATAGGGACAAAATTCTCTCCTATTTGGATGCACCGTTTTCAAAGTCACCAACCTAAAATAGTTTCCTTTTGCTTTTGCCTCATATATATTGTCTTTATTATGTTTGACATTATAGTATCATATAGTGCTACGGACGTTAAACCTGTCATTAATATCAATAATTCGTAAACAAAATATATAGTGATTTTTTTCACAATCTATCAACAACACATCAAGACTCTCAATGTGTTAGAAAAGTTAATAAAAAAAGTAAAAAAATGGCATAAGTATGTTGAATAAAACACTTACTCTTAATCAAATTTATGTGAAATGCTAGTAGCATATCAAATACCATCCTAAGAAAACCAAGCCAAAGAAGGTTTAACTCTACGTCTTAAACTTAAGCATTTCCATATACTACATTAACACGTACATCTTATAGATTTATTAGAAAAATGTATAAATAAATTAAAAAGAAAGTAAAATTGCCACGACATCATGAGCTATAAGATTCCCCATGAAAAAAAAAAATGACCAACGGTAATTCGAATAATGAGAACTTGTCCATGCCAAAACCCTTTTCAATTCTTGGCTATAATTTAGTCTATTATTATTTTTTACCCATTGGGTCCATGACGAGCTAATACATGGATATCCTACAGAAATATGTGCCAGAGTCCTCCTAAAGGCCAACATGTTTGATGATATGCTATATGGAAGCAGAGATATGTGGGCAAGCAAACGAAAAGTAGTACGGTAAGAAGGGGTGATAAATAAGGGATGCTTATGTATGGTCGTGAAAACATCAGTGTACAACAAATAAAACCCACAATTAATAATTAATATAAATTAAAACAAGAAATAAAAATGAATATATGAACAATCTTACTCATGAAATGCTCGTGGATCCCTTAAAACATAAATAAGCAATCTGAAATCATTAGTTTGATTTATTTCGAGGCCATAGCAGTTGTTCAAAATGTCGTGTAACACACGTGCAATATTATTATGGATAAACTTAAGATCTAGTCCCATATTGTCATCACATAATCTTGTAATTTCCTTCTACCGTTCACCACTGCTACATTATCCATACCAAATCCATTTTCCTGCTTTTTTTATGACACAAAGTATTGAATAGCTTCAAACATGTTACCGGATAGGAAATATTAACTAAATGAAAATATATATAATAAAAAAATGTTAAAAAGTAAATAAAATATTTATTACAAAAATACTGTAGAATTGATATGAATCGAATACCATCCCAAGAACACCAAGCCAAAGAAGGTTTAACTCTTCGTCTAAAACTTGAGCATTTCCCTATACTACATTAACACATACATCTTTTAGATTTATGGAAAAAAAAAAGAATAATGCATAAATAAAACATAAATAAATTAAACTTGTCACGACCTCATGAGCTACAAGATTCCCCATGAAGAAAAAAAATGACCAAGGGTAATTTGAATAATGAGAACTTGGTCATGCCAAAACCCTTTTCAATTCTTGGCTATAATTTGGTCAATTATTCTTTTTCATTCATTGGGTCCATGAAGAGCTAATACATGGATATTCTACAGAAATATGTGCAAAAGTCCTCCTAAAGGCCTAGACGTTTGATGATCTCCTATATTGCAGCAAAGATACTAGGGCGATGAAATGAAAAGTAGTACGACAAGAAGGGGTGATAAATAAGGGATGCTTATGTATGGCCGTGAAAACATCATTGTACAACAAATAAAACCAACAATTAATAATTAATATACATTAAAACAATAAATAAAAATTAATATATGAATAATCTTACTTATGAAACGCTCGTGGATCCCTTAAAACATCAATAAGCAATCTGAAATCATTAGTTTGATTTATTTCGAGCCCATAGCAGTTGTTCAAAATGTCGTGTAACACATGTTCAATATTATTATGGATAAACTTAAGATTTAATCCCATATTGTCATCACATAATTTGGTAATTTTCCTTTACCGTTTGCCACTGCTACATTATCCATACCAAATCCATCTTCCAGGTTCTTTGATGATACCATGTATTGAATAGCTTTAAACATGTCATCAGATAGGAAATATTAACTATATAAAAATACATAAAATTAAAAAAATTAAAAAGTAAATAAAATATGTATTAACAAAATACCGTAGAATTGATATCAATTCTTGGTTAAGTCTATGTCTGATTACAAGTTGGCATTGTCGTGTCCTATCTTGTAGGCTGATGTGGAGTTAAAAAAAATATTATACGTTTTCCGGATTTTACAAAACTATGATTACCAGCTAACACATACTGCTTATCCAAAGTTCCTGCAATATCATAGGAACAAAATTCTCTTTTATTTGGATGCACCGTTTTCAAAGTCATCAACCTAAGATAGTTTCCTTTTGGTTCTGCTTCATATATATTGTCTTTAATATGTTTGATATTATAGTAGCTGATAGTGTGACGGATGTTAAACCTGCCATTCATATCAATAATTCGTAATAGAATATATAGTAATTTTTTTCACAATCTATCCATTGCACATTGAGACTCTCAATGTGTTAGAAAAGTTAATTAAAAAAATTAAAATATGGCATAAGTATGTTGTATGTAACACTTACTCTTAATCAAATTTATGTGAAATACTAGTAGCATATTGAATACCATCTCAAGAAAACCTAGCCAAAGACGGTTTAACTCTTCGTCTAAAACTTCGGCATTTCACTACATTACATTAACACATACATCTATTAGATTTATAAAAAAAATAATGCATAAATAAAACATAAATAAATTAAACTTGCCACAATATCATGAGCTACAAGATTCCCCATGAAGAAAAAAAAATGACCAAGGGTAATTTGAATAATGAGAACTTGGCCATGACAAAACCCTTTTAAATTCTTGGCTTTAATTTGGTTTATTATTATTTTTCATCCAATGGGTCCATGAAGAGCTAATACATGGATATCCTGCAAAAATATGTGCCAAAGTCCTCCTAAAGGCCCACACGTTTGATAACCTCCTATATTGAAGTAGAGATACGTGGGCGAGTAAACGAAAAGTAGTACAGTAAGAAGGGGCGATAAATAAGGGATGCTTATATATGGTCGTGAAAACATCACTATACAACAAATAAAATCAATAATTAATACTTATTATAAATTAGTATACGAATAATCTTACTCATGAAATGCTTATGGATCCCTTAAAACATCAATAAGCAATCTAAAATCATTAGTTTGATTTATTTCGAGCCCATAGGAGTTGTTCAAAATGTCGTGTAACACATGTACAATATTATTAGGGATAAACTTAAGATCTAGTTCCATATTGTCATCACATAATATTGTAATTTCCCTCTACCATTCACCACTGCTACATTATCCATACCAAATCCATCTTCCAGGTTCTTTGATGATACCAAGTATTGAATAGCTTCAAACATGTCACCGGATAGGAAATATTAACTAAATAAAAAATTTATAAAACAAAAAAACAAAAAAAGTAAATAAAATATGTATTAGAAAAATACCATAGATCGATATCAATTCTTAGTTAAGTCTATGTCCGATTACAAGTCGGTGTTGTCGTATCCAATCTTGTACGCATATGTGGAGTTAAAAAAATATTATACGTTGTCCAGATTTTACAAAACTATGATTGCCAACTAACACATATTGCTTATCCAAAGTTCTCGGAATATCATAGGAACAAAATTCTTTGTTATTTGGATACACCATTTTCAAAGTCGCCAACCTAAAATAGTTTCCTTTTGTTTCTGCTTCATATATATTGTCTTTAATATGTTTGACATTATAGTAGGTGATAGTGCTATAGACGTTAAACCTGTCATTAATGTCAATAATTCGTAAAAAAATATATAGTAATTTTTTTCACAATCTATCTACTGCACATTGAGACTCTTAATGTGTTAGAAAAGTTAATAAAAAAAAATGGCATAAGTATGTTGTATGTAATACTTACTGTTAATCAAATTTATGTGAAATGCTAATAGCATATAGAATACCATTACAAGAAAACCTGGCCAAAGAAGGTTTAACTCTTCGTCTAATACTTCAACATTTCCTTACAATACATTAACACATATATCTTTTAGATTTAGAAAAAAAAAAAGTATAAATAACAGAGAAATAAATTAAATTTGCCATGACATCATGAGCTACAAGATTCCCCATGAAGAAAAAAAATGACCAAGGGTAATTTGAATAATGTGAACTTGGCCATGCCAAAACCCTTTTCCATTCTTGGCTATAATTTGGTCTATTATTATTTTCCATCCATTGGGTCCATGAAGAGCTAATACATGGATATCCTGTACAAATATGTGACAAAGTCCTCCTAAAGGCCAACACGTTTGATGATATGCTATATCGAAACAGAGATATATGGGAGAGCCAACGAAAAGTAGTATGACAAGAAGGGATCATAAATAAGGAATGCTTATGTATGGTCGTGAAAACATCACTGTACAATAAATAAAACCAATAATTAATAATTAATATAAATTAAAACAATAAATAAAAATTAATATTTGAATAATCTTACTCATGAAATGCTCGTGGATCCCTTAAAACATCAATAAGCAATCTAAAATCATTAGTTTGATTTATTTTGAGCCCATAGGAGTTGTTCAAAGTGTCGTGTAACACACATGCAATATTATTATGGATAAACTTAAGATCAAGTCCCATATTGTCATCACATAATCTTGTAATTTCCCTCTACCGTTCACCATTTCTACATTATCCATACCAAATCCATCTTCCAGCTTCTTTGATGATACCAAGTATTAAATTGCTTCAAACATGTCACCAAATAAGAAATATTAACCAAATAAAAATATAGAAAATTAAAAAAAATAAAAATTAAATAAATATGTATTACTAAAATATCGAAGAATTGATATCAATTCTTGGTTAAGTCTACGTCCGATTACTAGTTGGTGTTGTCGTATCCAATCTTGTAGGCTGATGTGGAGTTAAAAAAATATTATACGATGTCCAAATTTTAAAAAATTATGATTGCTAGCTAACACATACTGCTTATCCAAAGTTCCCGCAATATCATAGGAACGAAATTCTCTGTCGTTATGATGCACTGTTTTCAAAGTCACCATTCTATAATAGTTTCCTTTTCCTTCTACTTCATATATATTGTCTTTGATATGTCTGAAATTATAGTAGCTGATAGTGCTACAGACGTTAAACTTGTCATTAATATCAATCATTCGTAAAAAAATAAATATTATTTCTTTCACAATCTATCCACTGCACATTGACTCTCAAGGTGTTAGAAAAGTTAATTAAAATTATGGCATCAGTATGGTGAATGCAACACTTTCTATTAATCAAATTTATGTGAAATGATAGTATGATATGGAATACCAAGCAAAAGAAGGTTTAACTCTTCATCTAAAACATGAGCATTTCCCAACATTACGTAAAGAGATATATCTTTTAGATTTATAAAAATAATAATAATGTATAAATAAAAAAGTAATAAATTAAACTTGCTACGACATCATCAGCTACAAGATTTCCCATGAAAACAAAAAATGACCAACCGTAATTTGAATAATGAGAACTTGGCCATGCCAAAACCCTTTTCAGTTCTTGGATATAATACATGGATATCCTATAGAAATATTTGCCAAAGTCCTCCTAAAAGCTGACATGCTTGATAATCTGCTACATTGAAGTAGAGATGCGTGGGCGAGCAAACGAAAAGTAGTACGACAAGAAGGGGTCATAAATAAGGGATGATTATGTATGGTCGTGAAAACATCATTGTACAAAAAATAAAACCATCAATTAATAATTAATATAAATTAAAACAATAAATAAAAAATAATGTATGATTAATCTTACTCATCAAATGCTCGTGGATCCCTTAAAATATCAATAAGCAATCTGAAATCATTAGTTTGATTCATTTCGAGCCCATAGCATTCGTTCAAAAAGTCGTGCAAGACACATGCAATATTATTATGGATAAACTGAAGATCTAGTCCCATATTGTCATCACATGACCTTGAGATTTTCCCTCTGTCGTTTACCACTGCTATATTATCCATAGCTAATCCATCTTCTAGCTTCTCTAATGATACCAAGTATTGAATAGTTTCAAACATCTCACCGGATAGGAAATCTTAACTAAATAAAAATATACAAAACAAAAAAACATTAAAAAGTAAATAAAATATTTATTGCAAAAATACCATAGAATTGATATGAATCCTAGGTTAAGCCTATGTCCGATTACAAGTTTGTGTTGTCGTATCCAATCTTGTAGGCTGATGCTAGCTAACACATACGGGTTATCCAAAGTTCCTGCAATATCATAGGAACGAAATTCTCTGTCGTTTGGATGCACTGTTTTCAAAGTCACCAACCTAAAATTGTTTCCTTTTGCTTCTGCTTCATATATTTGTCTTTAATATGTCATATATTATAGTAGCTGATAGTGCTATAAACATTAAACTTGTCATTAATATCAATCATTCGTTAAAAAATATATACTAATTTTTTTCACAATCTATCCACTACACATTGAGACTTTCAAGGTGTAAGAAAAGTTAATAAAAAAAATGGCATAAGCATGGTGAATGCAACACTTTCTATTAATCAAACTTATGTGAAATGATAGTACCATATGGAATACCATCCCAAAAAAACAAGCAAAAGAAGGTTTAACTCTTCATTTAAAATTTGAACATTTCCCTACATTACATAAACAAATATATCTTTTAGATTTATAAAAAAAATAATAATGTACTAATAAAACATAAATAAATTAAACTTGCCACAGCATCATCAGCTACAAGATTTCCCATCAAAACAAAAAATGACCATGTGTAATTTGAATAATGAGAACATGGCCATGCTAAAACCCTTTTCAATTCTTGGCTATAATATGGTATATTATTATTTTTAACCCATTGTGTCCATGAAAAACTAATACATGGATATCCTACATAAATATTTTCCAAAGTCCTCCTAAAAGCCAACACGTTCGATGATATGCTACATTGATGTAGAGATACGTGGGCGAGGAAACGAAAAGTAGTAGGACAAGAAGGGGTCATAAATAAGGGATGCTTATGTATGGTCGTAAAAACATCATTGTACAACAAATAAAACAAACAATTAATAATTAATATAAATTAAAACAATAAATAAAAATTAAAATATGAATAATCTTACTCATGAAATGCTCGTGGATCCCTTAAAACATCAATAAGCAATCTGAAATCATTAGTTTGATTCATTTTGAGCCCATAGCAGTCATTCAAAAAGTCGTGCAAGACACTTGCAATATTATTATGGATAAAATGAAGATCTAGTCCCATATTGTCATCACATGACCTTGGGATTTTCCCTCTACCGTTGACCAGTGCTACATTATCCATACCAAATCCATCTCCCAGCTTCTCTGATGATAGCAAGTATTTAATAGCTTCAAACATGTCAACGGATAGGAAATTTTAACTAAATTAAAATATATAAAATAAAAAAAATTAAAAAGTAAATAAAATATTTACTACTAAAATACCATAGAAATAATATCAAATCTAGGTTAAGTCTATGTACGATTACAAGTTTGTGTTGTCGTATCCAATCTTGTAGGTTGATATGGAGTTAAAAAACAATTATACATTGTCCAGATTTTACTAAACTATGATAGCCAGCTAACACATACTGCTTAATTCCCGCAATATCATAGGAACGAAATTTTCTGTCGTTATGATGCACTGTTTTCAAAGTCACCATTCTAAAATAGTTTCCTTTTCCTTCTGCTTCATATATATTGTCTTTAATATGTCTGACATTATAGTAGCTGATAGTGCTATAGACGTTAAACTTGTCATTAATATCAATCATTCGTAAAAAAATAAATACTATTTTTTTTCACAATCTATCCACTGCACATTGAGACTCTCCAGTTGTAAGAAAAGTTAATAAAAAAATGGCATAAGTATGTTGAATGCAACACTTTCTATTAATCAAACTTATGTGAAATGATAGTACCATATGGAATACCATCCCAAAAAAACCAAGCAAAAGAAGGTTTAACTCTTTATCTAAAACTTGAGAATTTCTCTACATTACATAAACACATATATCTTTTAGATTTATAAAAATAATAACAATGTATTAATAAAACAGAAATAAATTAAACTTGCCACGACATCATCAGCTACAAGATTTCCCATGAAAACAAAAAATGACCAAGGGTAATTTGAATAATCAGAACTTGGCCATGCTAAAACCCTTTTCAATTCTTGGCTATAATATGGTATATTATTATTTTTGACCCATTGCGTCCATGAAAAACTAATACATGGATATCGTACAGAAATATTTGCCCAAGTCGTCCTAAAAGCCAACACGTTTAATGATCTGCTATATTGAAGTAGAGATATGTGGGCGAGCAAACGACAAGTAGTATGACAATAAGGGGTCATAAATAAGAGATGCTTATGTATGGTCGTGAAAACATCATTGCACAACAAATAAAACCATCAATTAATAATTAATATAAGTTAAAACAATAAATAAAAATTAATATATTAATAATCTTACGCATGAAATGCTCGTGGATCCCTTAAAACATCAATAAGCAATCTGAAATCATTAGTTTGATTCATTTCAAGCCCATAACAGTTGTTCAAAAAGTCGTTCAAGACACGTGCATTATTATTATGGATAAACTGAAGATCTAGTCCCATATTATCATCACATAATCTTGTAATTTTCCCTCTACCGTTCACTACTGCTACATTATCCATACAAAATGCATCTTCTAGCTTCTTTGATAAAACAAAGTATTGAATAGCTTCAAACATGTTACTGGATAGGAAACATTAACTAAATAAAAATATATAAAAGACAAAAAATTTAAAAGTAAATAAAATATTTATTACAAAAATACCATATAATTGATATCAATTCTTGGTTAAGTCTATGTCCGATTACAAGTTGGTGTTGTCGTATCCAATGTTGTAGGCTGATGTGGAGTTGAAAAACAATTTTACATTGTCCATATTTTACAAAACTATGATAGCCAACTAAGACATACTGCTTATCCAAGGTTCCCGCAATATCATAGGGACAAAATTCTCTGTTATTTATATGCACCATTTCCAAAGCCACCAACCTAAAATAGTTTCCTTTTGCTTCTGCTTCATATATATTGTCTATAATATGTTTGACATTATAGTAGCTGATAGTGCTACGAACGTTAAACCTATCATTAATATCAATAATTCGTAAACAAAATATATAGTAATTTTTTTCACAATCTATCCACTGCACATTGAGACTCTCAATGTGTTAGAAAAGTTAATAAACAAAAATAAAAAATGCCAGAAGTATGTCATATATAACACTTACTCTTAATCAAATTTATGTGAAATGCTAGTAGCATATCAAATACCATCCCAAGAAAACCAAGCCAAAGAAGGTTTAACTCTTCGTCTAAAACTTGAGCATTTTCCTACACTACATTAACACATACATCTTTTAGATTTATAAAAAAAAATGTAGAAATAAATCATAAATAAATTTAAATTGCCACAACATCATGTGCTACAAGATTCCTTATGATGAAAAAAAATGACCAACAGTAATTTGAATAATGAGAATTTGGCCATGCGGAAACCCTTTTCAATTCTTGGCTATAATTTGGTCTATTATTATTTTTCACCCATTGTGTCCATGAAGAGCCAATACATGGATATCTTGCAGAAATATGTGTCAAAGTCCTCCTAAAGGCCAACACGTTTGATGATATGCTATATTGAAGTAGAGATATGTGGGCAAGCAAACGACAAGTAGTACGACAATAAGGGGTCATAAATAAGGGATGCTTGTGTATGGTCATGAAAACATCTGTGTACAACAAATAAACCCAATAATTAATAATTAATATAAATTAAAACAATAAATAAAAATTAATACATGAATAATCTTACTCATGAAATGCTCGTGGATCCCTTAAAACCTTAATAAGCAATCTGAAATCATTAGCTTGGTTTATTTCAAGCCCATAGCAGTTGTTCAAAATATTGTGTAACACGTGCAACATTATTATGGATAAACTGAAGATCTAGTCCCATATTGTCATCACATAATCATGTAATTTTCTCTCTACCGTTAACCACTGCTACATTATCCATACCAAATTCATCTTCCAGCTTCTTTGATGATACAAAGTATTGAATAGCTTCAAATATGTCACCGAGTAGGAAATATTAACTAAATAAAAATATATAAAATAAAATGAAAACATTAAAAAGTAAATAAAATTTTTATTACAAAAATACCGTAGTATTGACATTAATTATTGCTTAAGTCTATGTCTAATTACAAGTTGGTATTGTCTTATCCAATGTCGTAGGCTGATGTGGAGTTAAAAAACAATTTTACTTTGTCAAGATTTTACAAAACTATGATAGCCAGCTAACACATATTGCTTATCCAAAGTTCCCGCAATATCAGAGGGACGAAATTCTCTATTATTTGGATGCACCATTTTCAAAGTCACCAACCTAAAATAGTTTCCTTTTGCTTCTGCTTCATATATATTGTCTTTAATATGTTTGACATTATAGTAGTCGATAGTGCTACGAACGTTAAACCTGGAATACAGTTTTCAAAGTATGTTGAATGCAACACTTCTATTAATCAAATTTATGTGAAATGATTGTACAATATGGAATACCATCCCAAAAAAACTAAGCAAACGAAGGTTTATCTCTTCGTCTAAAACTTGAGCATTTCCCTACATTACATAAACATATATATTCTATTAGATTTATATAAAAAAATGTATAAATAAAACAGAAATAAATTAAACTTGCCACGACATCAAGGGCTACAAGATTTCGCATGAAAACAAAAAATGACCAAGGGTAATTTGAATATTGAGAACTTGGTCGTGCCAAAACCTTTTTCAATTCTTGGCTATAATATGGTCATTTATTATTTTTACCCCATTGGATCCATGAAAAACTAATGCATGGATATCCTGTAAAAATATTTGCCAAAGTCCTCCTAATGGCTAACACGTTTGACGATCTACTATATTGAAGTAGAGATACGTGGGTGAACAAAAGAAAAGTAGTACCACAAGAAGGGGTCATAAATAAGGGATGTTTATGTATGGTCGTGAAAACATCATTGTACAACAAATAAAACCAACAATTAATAATTCATATAAATTAAAACAATAAATAAAAATAAATATATGAATAATCTTACTTAAGAAATGCTCCTTGATCCATTAAAACATTCTTAAGCAATCTAAAATCATTAGTTTGATTCATTTCGAGCCTATAGCAATCGTTCAAAAAGTCGTGCAAGACATATGCAATATTATTATGGATAAACTGAAGATCTAGTCCCATTTTGTCATCACATGACCTTGTGATTTTCCCTCTACCGTTTACCACTTCTACATTGTCCATACCAAATGCATCTTCCAGTTTCTTTGATGACATAAAGTATTGAATAGCTTCAAACATGTTACTGGATAGGAAACATTAACTGAATAAAAATATATAACATAATAAAACGTTAAAAAGTAAATAAAAGATTTATTATAAAAATACCATAGAATTCATATCAATTCTTGCTTAAGTCTATGTCCGATTACAAGTTGATGTTGTCGTATGCAATGTTGTAGGCTAATGTGGAGTTAAAAAAAAATTATACGTTGTCCAGATTTTACAAAACTATGATAGCCAGCTAACACATACGGGTTATCTAAAGTTCCCGCAATATCATAGGAATGAAATTCTATGTCGTTATGATG
This sequence comes from Vitis vinifera, assembly GCF_030704535.1. Classification (NCBI taxonomy): domain Eukaryota; kingdom Viridiplantae; phylum Streptophyta; class Magnoliopsida; order Vitales; family Vitaceae; genus Vitis; species Vitis vinifera. The sequence continues at coordinate 5,962,797 of NC_081819.1, forward strand.
CACTGTTTTCAAAGTCACCATTCTAAAATAGTTTCCTTTCCTTTTGCTTCATATATATTGTCTTTAATATGTCTGACATTATAGTAGCTGATAGTGCTATAGACATTAAACTTGTCATTAGTATCATTCATTCGTAAACAAAATATATACTATTTTTTTTCACAATCTATCCACTACACATTGATATTCTCAATGTGTTAGAAAAGTTAATAAAAAAATAAAAAAGTTGCATAAGTATGTTGTATGTAACACTTAGTCTTAATCAAATTTATGTGAAATGCTAGTAGCATATCGAATACCATCCCAAGAAAGCCAAGCCAAATAAGGTTTAACTCTTCGTCTACAACTTGAGCATTTCCCTATACTACATTGACACACATATCATTTAGATTTATATAAAAAAAATGTATAAATAAATCAAAAATAAATTAAAAATTGCCACAACATCATGAGCTACAAGATTCCCCATTGAGAAAAAAAATGACCAACGGTAATTTGAATAATGAGAACTTGGCCATGCCAAAGCCCTTTTCAATTCTTGGCTATAATTTGGTCAATTATTATTTTTCACCCATTGGGTCCATGAAGAGCTAATACATGGATATCCTACAGAAATATGTGCCAAAGTCCTCCTAAAGGCTAGCACCTTTGATGATATACTATATTGAAGCGGAGATATGTGGCCGAGCAAACAAAAAGTAGTACGGCAACAAGGGGTCATAAATAAGGGATGTTTATGTATGGTCGAGAAAACATCAGCGTAGAACAAATAAACCCAATAATTAATATGAATGAAAACTATAAATAAAAATTAATATATGAATAATCTTACTCATGAAATGCTCGTGGATCCCTTAAAACATCAATAAAAAATGTCGTGTAATACACGTGCAATATTATTATGGATAAACTTAAGATCTAATCCCATGTTGTCATCACATAATCATGTAATTTTCCCTCTACCATTCACCATTGGTACATTATCCATACCAAATCCATCTTATAACTTCTTTGTTGATCCCAAGTATTGAATAACTTCAAACATGTCACCAGATAAAAAATATTAACTAAATAAAAATATGAAAAATAAAAAAACATTAAAAAGTAAGTAAAATATGTATTACAAAAATACCGTAGAATCGATATCAATTCTTGGTTAAGTTTATGTCCGATTACAAGTTGATGTTGTCGTATCCAATCTTGTAGGCTGATGTTGAGTTAAAAAAATATTATACGTTGTCAAAATTTTACAAAACTAAGATTGCCAGCTAACATATACTACTTATCCAAAGTTCCCGCAATATCATAGCGACGAAATTCTCTATTATTTGGATGCACCATTTACAAAGTCACCCACCTAAATTAGTTTCATTTTGCATCTGTTTCATATATATATTGTCCTTAATATGTTTGACATTATAGTAGCTGATAGTGCTACGGACGTTAAACCTGTCATTAATATCAATAATTTGTAAACAAAATATATAGTAATTTTTTTCACAATCTATCCACTGCACATTGAGACTCTCAATGTGTTAGAAAAGTTAATAAAAAAAATGGCATAAGTATGTTGTATGTAACACTTACTTTTAATCAAATTTATGTGAAATGCTAGTACCATATCGAATACCATCCCAAGAAAACCAAGCCAAAGAAGGTTTAACTCTTCGTCTAAAACTTGAGCATTTCCCTATATTACATTAACACATGCATCTTTTAGGTTTATATAAAAATAATAATAAAGTATAAATAAATCAAAAATAAATTAAAATTGCCAATACATCATGAGCTACAAGATTCGCCATGAAGAAAAAAAATGACCAACAATAATTTGAATAATGAGAACTTGGCCATGCCAAAACCCTTTTCAATTCTTGGCTATAATTTGGTATATTATAATTTTTTCACCCATTGTGTCCAAAAAGAGATAATACAAGGATATCCTGCAGAAATATGTGCTAAAGTCCTCCTAAAGGCCAACACGTTTGATGATATGCTATATTAAAGCAGAGATACGTGGGCGAGCAAACGAAAAGTAGTACGGCAATAAGGGGTCATAAATAAGGGATGCTTATGTATGGTCGTGAAAACATCTGTGTACAACAAATAAACCTGATAATTAATAATTAATATAAATTAAAACAATAAATAAAAATTAATATATGAATAATCTTACTCAGGAAATGCTTGTGGATTCCTTAAAACATCAATAAGCAATCTAAAATCATTAGTTTGATTTATTTCGTGCCCATAGCAGTTGTTCAAAATGTCGTGCAACACAACTGCAATATTATTATGGATAACCTTAAGATCTAGTCTCATATTGTCATCACATAATCTTATAATTTCCCTCTATCGTTCACCACTGGTACAATATCCATACCAAATCCATCTTCCAGCTTCTTTGATGATACCAAGTATTGAATTGCTTCAAACATGTCACCGAATAGGAAGTATTAACCAAATAAATATATATAAAATAAAAAAAATTCAAAAGTAAATAAAATACGTATTATAAAAATACCGAATAATTGATATCAATTCTTGGTTAAGTCTATGTACAATTACAAGTAAGTGTTGTTGTATCCAATCTTGTAGGCTGATGTGGAGTTAAAACAAAGTTATACGTTGTCTAAATTTTGCAAAACTATGATAGCCAGCTAACACATACTGCTTATCCAAAGTTCCCACAATATCATAGGGACAAAATTCTCTCCTATTTGGATGCACCGTTTTCAAAGTCACCAACCTAAAATAGTTTCCTTTTGCTTTTGCCTCATATATATTGTCTTTATTATGTTTGACATTATAGTATCATATAGTGCTACGGACGTTAAACCTGTCATTAATATCAATAATTCGTAAACAAAATATATAGTAATTTTTTTCACAATCTATCAACAGCACATCAAGACTCTCAATGTGTTAGAAAAGTTAATAAAAAAATTAAAAAAATGGCATAAGTATGTTGAATAAAACACTTACTCTTAATCAAATTTATGTGAAATGCTAGTAGCATATCAAATACCATCCTAAGAAAACCAAGCCAAAGAAGGTTTAACTCTACGTCTTAAACTTAAGTATTTCCATATACTACATTAACATGTACATCTTATAGATTTATTAAAAAAATGTATAAATAAATTAAAAAGAAAGTAAAATTGCCACGACATCATGAGCTATAAGATTCCCCATGAAGAAAAAAAATGACCAACGGTAATTCGAATAATGAGAACTTGTCCATGCCAAAACCCTTTTCAATTCTTGGCTATAATTTAGTCTATTATTATTTTTTACCCATTGGGTCCATGACGAGCTAATACATGGATATCCTACAGAAATATGTGCCAGAGTCCTCCTAAAGGCCAACACGTTTGATGATATGCTATATGGAAGCAGAGATATGTGGGCAAGCAAACGAAAAGTAGTACGGTAAGAAGGGGTGATAAATAAGGGATGCTTATGTATGGTCGTGAAAACATCAGTGTACAACAAATAAAACCCACAATTAATAATTAATATAAATTAAAACAAGAAATAAAAATGAATATATGAACAATCTTACTCATGAAATGCTCGTGGATCCCTTAAAACATAAATAAGCAATCTGAAATCATTAGTTTGATTTATTTCGAGGCCATAGCAGTTGTTCAAAATGTCGTGTAACACACGTGCAATATTATTATGGATAAACTTAAGATCTAGTCCCATATTGTCATCACATAATCTTGTAATTTCCTTCTACCGTTCACCATTGCTACATTATCCATACCAAATCCATTTTCCTGCTTTTTTTATGACACAAAGTATTGAATAGCTTCAAACATGTTACCGGATAGGAAATATTAACTAAATGAAAATATATATAATAAAAAAATGTTAAAAAGTAAATAAAATATTTATTACAAAAATACTGTAGAATTGATATGAATCGAATACCATCCCAAGAACACCAAGCCAAAGAAGGTTTAACTCTTCGTCTAAAACTTGAGCATTTCCCTATACTACATTAACACATACATCTTTTAGATTTATGGAAAAAAAAAAGAATAATGCATAAATAAAACATAAATTAATTAAACTTGTCACGACCTCATGAGCTACAAGATTCCCCATGAAGAAAAAAAATGACCAAGGGTAATTTGAATAATGAGAACTTGGTCATGCCAAAACCCTTTTCAATTCTTGGCTATAATTTGGTCAATTATTCTTTTTCATTCATTGGGTCCATGAAGAGCTAATACATGGATATTCTACAGAAATATGTGCAAAAGTCCTCCTAAAGGCCTAGACGTTTGATGATCTCCTATATTGCAGCAAAGATACTAGGGCGATGAAATGAAAAGTAGTACGACAAGAAGGGGTGATAAATAAGGGATGCTTATGTATGGCCGTGAAAACATCATTGTACAACAAATAAAACCAACAATTAATAATTAATATACATTAAAACAATAAATAAAAATTAATATATGAATAATCTTACTTATGAAACGCTCGTGGATCCCTTAAAACATCAATAAGTAATCTGAAATCATTAGTTTGATTTATTTCGAGCCCATAGCAGTTGTTCAAAATGTCGTGTAACACATGTTCAATATTATTATGGATAAACTTAAGATTTAATCCCATATTGTCATCACATAATTTGGTAATTTTCCTTTACCGTTTGCCACTGCTACATTATCCATACCAAATCCATCTTCCAGGTTCTTTGATGATACCATGTATTGAATAGCTTTAAACATGTCATCGGATAGGAAATATTAACTATATAAAAATACATAAACTTAAAAAAATTAAAAAGTAAATAAAATATGTATTAGAAAAATACCGTAGAATTGATATCAATTCTTGGTTAAGTCTATGTCTGATTACAAGTTGGCGTTGTCGTGTCCTATCTTGTAGGCTGATGTGGAGTTAAAAAAAATATTATACGTTTTCCGGATTTTACAAAACTATGATTACCAGCTAACACATACTGCTTATCCAAAGTTCCTGCAATATCATAGGAACAAAATTCTCTTTTATTTGGATGCACCGTTTTCAAAGTCATCAACCTAAGATAGTTTCCTTTTGGTTCTGCTTCATATATATTGTCTTTAATATGTTTGATATTATAGTAGCTGATAGTGTGACGGATGTTAAACCTGCCATTCATATCAATAATTCGTAATAGAATATATAGTAATTTTTTTCACAATCTATCCATTGCACATTGAGACTCTCAATGTGTTAGAAAAGTTAATTAAAAAAATTAAAATATGGCATAAGTATGTTGTATGTAACACTTACTCTTAATCAAATTTATGTGAAATACTAGTAGCATATTGAATACCATCTCAAGAAAACATAGCCAAAGACGGTTTAACTCTTCGTCTAAAACTTCGGCATTTCACTACATTACATTAACACATACATCTATTAGATTTATAAAAAAAATAATGCATAAATAAAACATAAATAAATTAAACTTGCCACAATATCATGAGCTACAAGATTCCCCATGAAGAAAAAAAATGACCAAGGGTAATTTGAATAATGAGAACTTGGCCATGACAAAACCCTTTTAAATTCTTGGCTTTAATTTGGTTTATTATTATTTTTCATCCAATGGGTCCATGAAGAGCTAATACATGGATATCCTGCAAAAATATGTGCCAAAGTCCTCCTAAAGGCCCACACGTTTGATAACCTCCTATATTGAAGTAGAGATACGTGGGCGAGTAAACGAAAAGTAGTACAGTAAGAAGGGGTGATAAATAAGGGATGCTTATATATGGTCGTGAAAACATCACTATACAACAAATAAAATCAATAATTAATACTTATTATAAATTAGTATACAAATAATCTTACTCATGAAATGCTTATGGATCCCTTAAAACATCAATAAGCAATCTAAAATCATTAGTTTGATTTATTTCGAGCCCATAGGAGTTGTTCAAAATGTCGTGTAACACATGTACAATATTATTAGGGATAAACTTAAGATCTAGTTCCATATTGTCATCACATAATGTTGTAATTTCCCTCTACCATTCACCACTGCTACATTATCCATACCAAATCCATCTTCCAGGTTCTTTGATGATACCAAGTATTGAATAGCTTCAAACATGTCACCGGATAGGAAATATTAACTAAATAAAAAATTTATAAAACAAAAAAACAAAAAAAGTAAATAAAATATGTATTAGAAAAATACCATAGATCGATATCAATTCTTAGTTAAGTCTATGTCTGATTACAAGTCGGTGTTGTCGTATCCAATCTTGTACGCATATGTGGAGTTAAAAAAATATTATACGTTGTCCAGATTTTACAAAACTATGATTGCCAACTAACACATACTGCTTATCAAAAGTTCCCGCAATATCATAGGAACGAAAAAATATTATACGTTGTCTAGATTTTACAAAACTATGATTGCCAGCTAACACATATTGCTTATCCAAAGTTCTCGGAATATCATAGGAACAAAATTCTTTGTTATTTGGATACACCATTTTCAAAGTCGCCAACCTAAAATAGTTTCCTTTTGTTTCTGCTTCATATATATTGTCTTTAATATGTTTGACATTATAGTAGGTGATAGTGCTACAGACGTTAAACCTGTCATTAATGTCAATAATTCGTAAAAAAAAATATAGTAATTTTTTTCACAGTCTATCTACTGCACATTGAGACTCTTAATGTGTTAGAAAAGTTAATAAAAAAAAATGGCATAAGTATGTTGTATGTAATACTTACTGTTAATCAAATTTATGTGAAATGCTAATAGCATATAGAATACCATTACAAGAAAACCTGGCCAAAGAAGGTTTAACTCTTCGTCTAATACTTCAACATTTCCTTACAATACATTAACACATATATCTTTTAGATTTAGAAAAAAAAGAGTATAAATAACAGAGAAATAAATTAAATTTGCCATGACATCATGAGCTACAAGATTCCCCATGAAGAAAAAAAATGACCAAGGGTAATTTGAATAATGTGAACTTGGCCATGCCAAAACCCTTTTCCATTCTTGGCTATAATTTGGTCTATTATTATTTTCCATCCATTGGGTCCATGAAGAGCTAATACATGGATATCCTGTACAAATATGTGCCAAAGTCCTCCTAAAGGCCAACACGTTTGATGATATGCTATATCGAAGCAGATATATATGGGAGAGCCAACGAAAAGTAGTACGACAAGAAGGGATCATAAATAAGGAATGCTTATGTATGGTCGTGAAAACATCACTGTACAATAAATAAAACCAATAATTAATAATTAATATAAATTAAAACAATAAATAAAAATTAATATTTGAATAATCTTACTCATGAAATGCTCGTGGATCCCTTAAAACATCAATAAGCAATCTAAAATCATTAGTTTGATTTATTTTGAGCCCATAGGAGTTGTTCAAAGTGTCGTGTAACACACATGCAATATTATTATGGATAAACTTAAGATCAAGTCCCATATTGTCATCACATAATCTTGTAATTTCCCTCTACCGTTCACCATTTCTACATTATCCATACCAAATCCATCTTCCAGCTTCTTTGATGATACCAAGTATTAAATTGCTTCAAACATGTCACCAAATAAGAAATATTAACCAAATAAAAATATAGAAAATTAAAAAAAGTAAAAATTAAATAAATATGTATTACTAAAATATCGAAGAATTGATATCAATTCTTGGTTAAGTCTACGTCCGATTACTAGTTGGTGTTGTCGTATCCAATCTTGTAGGCTGATGTAGAGTTAAAAAAATATTATACGATGTCCAAATTTTAAAAAATTATGATTGCTAGCTAACACATACTACTTATCCAAAGTTCCTGCAATATCATAGGAACAAAATTCTCTCTTATTTGGATGCACCGTTTTCAAAGTCACCAACCTAAAATAGTTTCCTTTTGCTTCTGCATCATATATATTGTCTTTAATATGTTTGACATTATAGTAGCCGATTGTGCTACAAACGTTAAACCTTTTATTAATATCAATAATTCGTAAAAAAATGTATACTAATTTTTTTCACAATCTATCCATTGCGCATTGAGACTCTCAATGTGTTAGAAAAGTTAATAAAATAAATGGCATAAGTATATTGTATCTAACACTTACTCTTAATCAAATTTATGTGAAATGCTAGTAGCATATCGAATAGCATCCCAAGAAAACCTAGCCAAAGAAGGTTGAACTCTTTGTCTAAAACTTGAGCATTTCCCTACACTACATTAACATATACATCTTTTAGATTTATAAAAAATAAATCTTGTATAAATAAAACAAAAATAAATTACAGTTGCCACAACATCATGAGTTACAAGATTCCCCATGAAGAAAAAAAATGACTAAGGGTAATTTCAATAATGAGAACTTGGCCATGCCAAAACCCTTTCCAATTCTTGGCTATAACTTGGTCTATTATTATTTTTCACACATTGGGTCCAAGAAGAGCTAATACATGGATATCCTGTAGAAATATGTGCCGAAGTCCCTTTAAAGGCCAACACGTTTGATGATATGCTATATCGAAGCAAAGATACGTGGGCGAGCCAACAAAAAGTGGTACGGCAAGAAGGGGTCATAAATGAGGAATGCTTATGTATGGTCGTGAAAACATCACTCTACAACAAATAAAACCAACAACTAATAATTAATATAAATTAAAACAATAAATAAAAATTAATATTTGAATAATCTTACTCATGAAATGCTCGTGTATCGCTTAAAACATCAATAAGCAATCTGAAATCATTAGTTTCATTTATTTCGAGCCCATAGCAGTCCTTCAAAGTGTCGTGCAACACACGTGCAATATTATTATAGATAAACTTAAGGTCAAGTCCCATATTGTCATCACATAATCTTGTAATTTCCCTCTACCGTTGACCATTGCTACATTATTCATACCAAATCCATCTTCCAACTTCTTTGATGATATCAAGTATTGAATTTCTTCAAGCATGTTACCGAATAGGAAATAATAACCAAATAAAAATATAGAAAATAAAAAAAAATTAAAAAGTAAAGGAAATATGTATTACAAAAATACCGAAGAATTGATATCAATTCTTGGTTAAGTCTATGTCCGATTACAAGTTGGTGTTGTCGTATCCAATCTTGTAGGCTGATGTGGTGTTAAAAAAATATTATACGTTGTCCAGATTTCACAAAACTATGATTGTCAGCTAACACATATTGCTTATCCAAAGTTCCTGCAATACCATGGGAACGAAATTCTCTGTTATTTGGATGCACCATTTTCAAAGTCACCAACCTAAAATAGTTTGCTTTTGCTTCTGCTTCATATATATTATGTTTAATAAGTTTGACATTATAGTAGCCGATAGTGGTATGAACGTTAAACCTTTCATTAATATCAATAATTCGTAAAAAAAAATGTATAGTACTTTTTTTCACAATCTATCCATTGCACATTGAGAGGCTCTCAATGTGTTAGAAAAGTTAATAAAAAAAATAGAAAAATGGCATATGTATGTTGTATGTAACTCTTACTCTAAATCAAATTTATGTGAAATGCTAGTATCATATAGAATACCATCCCAATAAAACAAAGCCAAAGAAGGTTTAACTCTTCGTCTAAAACTTCAGCATTTCCCTACATTACATTAAGACATACGTCTTTTAGATTTATAAAAAAAAATAATGTATAAATAAAAAAAAAATAAATTAAAGTTGCCACGACATCATGAGCTACAAGATTCCGCATGAAGAAAAAAAATGACCAAGGGTAATTTGAATAATGAGAACTTAGACATGCCAAAACCCTTTCCAATTCTTGACTATAATTTGGTCTATTTTTATTTTTCACCCATTGGGTCCACGAAGAGCTAATACATGGATATCCTGTAGAAATGTGCTAAAGTCATCTTAAAGGCCAACACGTTTGATGATATTCTATATCGAAGCAGAGATACGTGGGCGTGCAAACGAAAAGTAGTACGGCAAGAAGGGGTCAGAAACAAGGAATGCTTATGTATGGTCGTGAAAACATCACTGTACAATAAATAAAACCAATAATTAATCATTAACATAAATTAAAACAATAAATAAAAATTAATATTTGAATAATCTTACTCATGAAATGCTAGTGTATCGGTTAAAACATCAATAAGCAATTTGAAATCATTAGTTTGATTCATTTCTAGCCCATAACAGTTGCTCAAAAATTCGTGCACGACACGTGTAATATTATTATGGATAAACTGAAGATCTAGTCCCATATTGTCATGACATGACTTTGTGATTTTCCTTCTACCATTCACCACTGCTACATTATCCATACCAAATCCATCTTCCAGCTTCTTTAATGATACCAAGTATTGAATAGCTTCAAACATGTTACTAGATAGGAAATATTAAAAAAATAAAAATAGATAAAATAAAAAAAAATTAAAAAGTAAAAAAATATGTATTATAAAAATACCATAGAATCAATATCAATTCTTGGTTAAGTCTGTGTCTAATTACAAGTTGGTGTTGTCCTATCCAATCTTGTTGGTTGATGTGGAGTTAAAAAAATATTATACGTTGTCTAGATTTTACAAAACTATGACAGCCAACTAACACATACTGCTTATCCAAAGTTCCTGTAATATCATAGGGACGAAATTCTCTGTTATTTGGATGCACCGTTTTCATAGTCACCAACCTAAAATAGTTTCCTTTTTCTTTTGCCTCATATATATTGCCTTTAATACGTTTGACATTATAGTAGCCGATAGTGCTACGGACGTTAAACCTTTCATTAATATCAATAATTCGCAAAAAAATATGTAGTAATTTTTTTCACAATCTATCCACTGCACATCGAGAGTCTCCATGTGTTCGAAAAGTTAATAAAAAAAATGGCATAAGTATGTGTTATGTAACACTTACTCTAAATCAAATTTATGTGAAATGCTAGTAGCATATAGAATACCATCCCAAGAAAACAAAGCCAAAGAAGGTTTAACTCTTCGTCTAAAACTTTGACATTTCCCTACATTACATTAACACATATGTCTTTTAGATTTATAAAAAAAAATGTATAAATAAAACAAATATAAATTAAAGTGGCAACGTAATCCTGAGCTACAAGATTCCCCATCAAGAAAAAAAAAATGACCAAGTGTAATTTCAATAATGAGAACTTGGTCATGCCAAAACCCTTTCCAATTCTTGGCAATAATTTGGCCTATTATTATTTTCCACCTATTGGGTCCACGAATAGCTAATACATGGATATCCTACAGAAATATGTGCCAAAGTCCTCTTAAAGGCCAACACGTTTGATGATATTCAATATCGAAGCAGAGATACATGGGTGAGCAAACGAAAAGTAGTACGGCAAGAAGGGGTCATAAATAAGGGATGCTTATGTATGGTGGTGAAAACATCACTGTACAACAAATAAAACCAACAATTAATTATTAATATAAATTAAAACAATAAATAAAAATTAATATATGAAGAATCTTACTCATGAAATGCTAGTGGATCCCTTAAAACATCAATAAGCAATCTGAAATCATTAGTTTGATTCATGTCGAGCCCATAGCAGTCGTGCAAGACACATGCAATATTATTATGGACAATCTGAAGATCTAGTCCCATATTGTCATCACATGACCTTGTGATTTTCCCTCTACCTTTCATCACTACTACATTATCCATACCAAATCCATCTTCCAACTTCTTTGATGATACCGAGTATTGAATAGCTTCAAATATGTCACCGGATAGGAAATATTAACCAAATCAAAATATATAAAATAAAATAAATTAAAAAGTAAATAAATATGTATTATAAAAATACCATAGAATCAGTATCAATTCTTGATTAAGTCTGTGTTTAATTACAAGTTGGTGTTGTCCTATCCAATCTTGTTGGCTGATGTGGAGTTAAAAAAATATTATACATTGTCCATATTTTACAAAACTATGATAGCCAACTAACACATATTGTTTATCCAAAGTTCCCGCAGTATCATAGGGACGAAATTCTCTGTTATTTGGATGCACCATTTTCAAAGTCACCAACCTAAAATAGTTTCCTTTTGCTTCTGCTTCATATATATTGTTTTTAATATGTTTGACATTATAGTAGCCGATAGTGCTATAGACGTTAAACCTTTCATTAATATCAATAATTCGTAAAAATATATGTAGTAATTTTTTTCACAATCTATCCACTACACATTGAGACTCTCAATGTGTTAGAAAAGTTAATTAAAAAATTAAAAAATGGCATAAGTATGTTGTATGTAACACTTACTCTAAATCAAATTTATGTGAAATGCTAGTAGCATATAGAATACCATCCCAAGAAAACAAAGCCAAAGAAGGTTTAACTCTTCGTCTAAAACTTCGGCATTTCCCTACATTACATTAACACATACGTCTTTTAGAATTATAAAAAAAAAATGTATAAATAAAACAAAAATAAATTAAAGTTGCCACGACATCATGAGCTACAAGATTCTCCATGAAGAAAAAAAATGACCAAGGGTAATTTGAATAATGAGAACTTGGCCATGCCAAAACCCTTTCCAATTCTTGGCTATAATTTGGTCTATTATTATTTTTCACCCATTGGGTCCATGATTACTACTCAAAAAGTGTTATTTCATATCTTGTAATTAACTCTTTTAAACACTTTTGAGTAGTAGTTATTGCCTTTTAACCTAATTAACATATTAAGGACCTTTGCAAGCACTTCTAATCAATTTGTGTTAAGTTTTGGTGTTTTGATAGCTTTTTTATCACCAAAGCAATATGAGATTGAGGAGAGTTATTTGGAATCCATGGCAAAGCAATGGAAAGCTCAGAAACATGAAGAACCAAAGCTTTGAAGTCCTTTGCCATAAGCAAATCCAGAATGCAATGAGGGGAAGTAAAGAGAAATCTGTCATGAAGCATTTTTTATGATAGTCATGTCAGCCACTTTTGGAGCACTTCCTGAAGTCCAAGTTATGCATGCTATATGTCGTTTCAAATCTTAGGAAGTCAGCAATCCAATGCTTTAAATGGCGTGCAATTCGAAGCTGAAATGAAGGAGTTAAAGCCGTTGGAAGCCGAACACCGCAAGATGAAAGCCAACTTCGCAGCGCTGCGAAATCAGCCTTTTGCTGCGAAGTGATTTCGCAGCCCTTTTTGTGCGTCTGCGAAATCTCGCAGACCTCGTTTTCACCTGCGAAATGGTCGTTAGTGCTTCCCGATATTTGCGACCAACACTTTGAGATATTTTTCTTCAGATTTTTGTTGTCTAAATCCCCAAACTCTCCTTGTAAGCCACCAATTATAGGATTCCTTAACTATTAAGTTAGGAAAAAGGGTAAATATTCATGTAATAATTATTATTGTAATTTTCATATAAATAGCTCTCGGGAGCCTGTTCTCGAGAGGAGGACGACGAACCTTTTGTAAAAGTTTGAAAGAAAGTAAAATACAGAGCTTTGTTCTACCTTACCTTCTCAATTTGATTGTATTTTTCATTTACTAGTTATGCACTCTCTGAGGAAGTTTCCCCAGAGAATGAGTAACTAAATCTTTAGTTCCTTGGAGCTAAGGTTGCCGGGAAAGGTTCTAAGTGCAAGAATTAGTAGCTTTGTGGTTTCAGCCATGAATGAAGAGAAAGTGTGATCCTTTAGTGTTTTCTATATTTTTAGTTAACTTAAAATGCCTTTGAGTCACCTAGGCCAACACTTGGTAAGGCAAGTGATCTCTGTCCATGGAGATGCACTATTTTACCCCTTGCGAGCCTCTGGGAGGTGACTTGAAGGTAGGATTTTCTAGAATTGCCAACACTTGGTAAGCTTTTGGACTCCAAGGAGACATCCATTAGTTATCTCTTATGAGCTTGAGAAGGGAAGTCCAAGGTTAAAGATCACCTTGAATGGTAAATGCTAAGTGAGAGGCACGAACCATTGCAAGTTGCATCAGTGAGAGGGAATTAGAGCTGAAATCTAATTAAGGGATGCATTTGTACAACACCGGTTAGAGAATTGACTATATGTTAATTCTCTAATGTGAGGAAATGAACCAACTGACCGGAGCTATGTTTTTGCATGAGGAACCTCCCATGTGAACCTAAATCTCCAATGAATGTTTTTCTTCATAAGTAATTTCCATTACTTGCTGTGCCGTTAGTTTAAATCTAAAACTTTTTCAACCAAAGTTTGTGTTTTATTTCTTAAGCTAACCTTGAAATGAAACAGCACCAATTCATTTTGAATTGGTATCATTTGTAATTTGAAAACCCTTCCCAGTGAACGATCCTAGAGCCACTATGTTATAGTAACTTTTTCTTTGCTACCCTAGTATATGGTGTAATAGGTTATAAATTTTGTTGATTACTCCCTCAATCAAGGAGCACCAACTGGACACGAATCAGCTGAGACACCAATTGGGCACGAATCAGTCCACGAATAGCTAATACATGGATATCCTCTAGAAATATGTGCCAAAGTCCTCCTAAAGGCCAACACGTTTGATGATATTCTATATCGAAGCAAAGAAAGGTGGGCAAGCAAACGAAAAGTAGTACAACAAAAAGGGGTCATAAATAAGGAATGCTTATGTATGGTGGTGAAAACATCACTGTACAACAAATAAAACCAACAATTAATTATTAATATAAATTAAAACAATAAATAAAATTTAATATATGAAGAATCTTACTCATGAAAAGCTGGTGGATCCCTTAAAACATCAATAAGCAATATGAAATCATTAGTTTGATTCATGTCGAGCCCATAGCGGTCGTTGAAAAAGTTGTGCAAGACACGTGCAATATTATTATGGATAAACTGAAGATCTAATCCCATATTGTCATCACATGACCTTGTGATTTTCCCTTCACCGTTCACCATTGCTACATTATGCATACCAAATCCATCTTCCAGCTTCTTTTATGGTACCAAGTATTGAATAGCTTCAAACATGTCACCAGATAGGAAATATTAACTAAATAAAAATATATAAAATAAAAAAACATTAAAAAGTAAATAAAATATTTATTATAAAAATACCGTAGAATCGATATCAATTCCTGTTTAAGTCCATGTTCGATTACAATTTGATGTTGTTGGATCCAATCTTGTAGGCTAATGTGGTGTTGAAAATCAATTATACATTGTCCAGATTCTACATAACTATGATAGCCATCCAAAACAAACTATTTATCCAAAGTTTGTGCAATATCATAGGAACAAAATTCTCTATCATTTGGATGCACTGTTGATGCGACTCATGGTAGCTTAGCTTTAAAGGCGTATCAACAAAATTTATACCTTGAATACTATTACTAAAGTAGCCAAGCTACTATAGCATAGTGGTTCTAGGATTGTTCACTGGGAAGGGTTTTCGCAAACACTAGTGATATTCAAATTAGGAAAATAGGTGATTTTCTTATGGATGTTAGCTTTAAAAGAAGATGTAAATGTTTTAGAAAGATTTAAACTAATCTAAGCTAACATTAAAGACTAAAATGAAAGGGTGTAAAAACAAGTTTCTCAAAGATATGATAGCTATGCTCTGGCTCTTATGCAAATTGGAAATCTCAGGATAGGCTCCTCGCGTTGGGGTTGTAACTATGGTGATGCTTGCTTCCTGAACCGGTATGGATTTAGCAAATCAAGTTTTAATCCTTTAAAATGGCAAAACAGATGGTAGTGAATTTCATCAATGGTTATTCACCTTAGACTTCCTTTGAATGGCTTGTAAGAGATAACTAATGGTCTAAAGCCAAAAGCTTACCAAATATTGGCAACTCAAAGTCATTCCAAGTGATAAAATCACCTTTCAATGGCCATTGAAATTGGTTCTAACGGATTAATGCAAAACTTGGAATTGAAAACCTCACCTTCCAATAACTCGTAGGAGATAACTAATGGATAGAAATCCAAAAGCTTATCAAGTATTGGCCGTTGGAAGTTGTCCAAAGGAAATAAAAACCAAACTTTGCCTTAATGAACCTTTAATGAAAAACGACTACCTTACCTTCCGGGTGCGAGAAATTTCCATGGGATTGCATCCAAGTCATCACATAACATCCATACTTTGAGAAACTAAAAGTTTTAGCCAATCATCCTCTAAGGAAAAGCCCTCAGACGCTGTTTGGCTACTAAGAAAATAGAAATGGGAAAGAACAGGAGAAACGAGAGAGCTCTGTAAAATATTCTAAGTGTTAAACGTAATATCTATTCTATATTTTCCAAGAGGTGATTTCCACCCCTTATATAGTCTTTACAAAAGCAAAAGCTTGTGATTGGTTAGTTACAAGGATAAGAAAGGAAATTACATCACAAAATACAAAGGAAAATATCTAAAGTGGAGACGGAAAAAGCAGAGGAAAATTCGCAACACGCATGGGTTATGCGAATTTTGAAGGTGTTATGCGAAATTTTCGCATAACCTGGAGCAGTTGGCTTCCGAAGGCCATATCTTCCTCATTTCAGCTCCAAATCGTACACGGTTTGAAGCGTTGGATTCTTGACTTCCAGAGCTTTGAAATGGTATATAGAATGTAAAAACTGGACTTCGGGAAGTGTGAAAGAAGACTGCATCTGCTGTCCTCTTTGCTTCTCTTCACTTTGCTTGCTTTTCCTCTTTGCTTCTCTTTGCTTCTCTCCTTTACTTGGCTTGTCTTAATGATTCAAAAGGCTGTCAAAACACTAAAACTAGCCACAAATATGATTAGAAGTCATTGCTAGGTCCTTAACATGCCAATTGGAATAAAGATGGAGAATTACTACACAAAAGTGCTTAAAAGATATTGAATTAAAGGTGCAAAATAACACTCTTTGGGTAGTAATCAACTGTTTTCAAAGTCGCCAACCTAAAGTAGTTTCCTTTTCCTTCTACTTCATATATATTGTCTTTACTATGTATGACATTATAGTATTTGATAGTGCTACGAACGTTAAACCTGTCATTAATATCAATCAATCGTAAAAAACTATAGTAATTTTTTCACAATTTATCCATTGACCACTGAGACTCTCAAAGTGTTAGAAAAGTTAATAAAGAAATAAAAAAATTTGCATAAGTATGTTGTGTGCAACACTTACTATTAGTCAAATTTATGTGAAATGCTAGTAGGATATAGAATACCATTCCAAGAAAACCTGGCCAAAGAAGGTTTAACTCTTCGTCTAACACTTGACCATTTCCCTACATTACAAAAACACATATATCTTTTAGATTTATAAAATAAAATTGTTTATATATAAAATAGAAATAAATTAAACTTGCCACGACATCATGAGATACAAGATTTCCCATGATGACAAAAAATTACCAGGGGTAATTTGAATAATGAGAACTTAGCCATGCTAAAATCTTATTCAATTCTCGGCTATAATTTGGTTTATTATTATTTTTAACCCATTGGGTCCATGAAGAGCTAATACATGGATATATTGCAGAAATATGTGCCAAAGTCCTCCTAAAGGTCAACATTTTTTATGATATGCTATATTGAAGTAGAGATACGTGGGCGAGTAAACGAAAAGCAGTACGATAAGAAGGGGTCATAAATAAGGGATACTTATGTATAGCTGTGAAAGCATAACTATAATTAATATAAACTAAAACAATAAATAAAAATTAATATATGAATAATCTTACTCATGAAATTCTGATCGATCCCTTAAAACATCAATAAGCAATCTGAAATCTTTAGTTTGATTCAAAAATTCGTGCAAGACTCGTGCAATATTATTATGGATAAACTGAAGATCTAGTCCCATATTCTCATCACATGGCCTTGTGATTTTCTCTCTGCCGTTCACCATTGCTACATTACCCACACCAAATCCATCTTCCAACTTCTTTGATGATACCAAGTATTGAATAGCTTCAAACATGTCACCGGTTAGGAAATATTAACTAAATAAAAATATATAAAATAAAAAAACATTAAAAATTAAATAAAATATTAATTACAAAAATACTGTAGAATTGATATAAATTCTTTCTTAAGTCTATGTCTGATTAAAAGTTTGTGTTGTTGTATCCAATCTTATAGATTGATGTGGAGTTAAAAAACAATTATAGGTTGTCCAAATTTTATAAACTATGATAGCAAGCCAACACATACTGCTTATCCAAAGTTCCCACAATATCATAAGAATGAAACTCTCTGTCGTTTAGATGCACTATTTTCAAAGTCACCAACCCAAAATAGTTTCCTTTTGCTTCTGCTTCATATATATTGTCTTTAATAAGTTTGACATTATAGTAGCTGATATTGCTACAAACGCTAAACCTATCATTAATATAATCATTCGTAAAAAAATATATACTAATTTTTGTCACAATCTATCCATTGCACATTGAGACTCTCAAGGTGTTAGAAAAGTTAATAAAAAAATGGCATAAGTATGTTGAATGCGACACTTTCTATTGATCAAATTTATGTGAAATGATAGTACCATATGGAATACCATCCCAAAAAAAACAAGCAAAAGAAGGTTTAACTCTTCGTCTAAAACTTGACCATTTCCCTACATTACATAAAGACATATATCTTTTAGATTTATAAATAAAAAAATGTATAAATAAAACAAAAATAAATTAAACTTGCCACGACATCATCAGCTACAAGATTTCCTATGAAAACAAAAAATGACCAAGGGTAATTTGAATAATGAGAACTTGGCCATGCAAAAACCTTTTCAAATTCTTGGCTATAATATGGTCAATTGTTATTTTTAACCTATTGGGTCAATGAAAAACTAATACATGGATATCCTACATAAATATTTGTTAAAGTCCTCCTAAAGGCTAACATGTTTGATGATCTTCTATATTGAAGTAGAGATACATGGGCGAGCAAACAAAAAATAGTACGACAAGAAGGGGTCATAAATAAGGGATGCTTATGTATGGTCGTGAAAACATCATTGTACAACAAATAAAACCAATAAGTAATAATCAATATAAATAAAAATTTATATATGAATAATCTTACTCATGAAATGCTCGTGGATCCCTTAAAACATCAATAAGCAATCTGAAATCATTAGTTTGATTCATTTCGAGCCCATAGCAGTCGTTCAAAAAGTTGTGCAAGACACGTGCAATATTATTATGGATAAACATAAGATCTAGTCTCATATTGTCATCACTTGACCTTATTATTTTCCCTCTACCATTCACCACTGCTACATTATCCATACAAAATCCATCTTCTAGCTTCTTTGATCATACCAAGTATTGAATAGTTTCAAACATGTCACCCGATAGGAAATATTAACTAAATAAAAATATATAAAATAAAAAAAACATTAAAAGTAAATAAAATGTTTATTACCAAAATACCGTAGAATTGATATCAATTCTTGATTAACGTTTATGTTCGATTACAAGTTGGTGTTGTTGGATCCAATCATATAGGCTAATGTGGTGCTAAAAAACAATTATAAGATGTCCAGATTCTACATAACTATGATAGCCATCGAAAACGTACTGCTTATCCAAAGTTTCTACAATATCATAGGAACAAAATTCTATATCATTTGGATGCACTGTTTTCAAACTCACCAACCTAAAGTAGTTTCCTTTTCCATCTACTTCATATATATTGTCTTTAATATGTACGAAATTATAGTATTTGGTAGCGCTATAGACGTTAAACCTGTCATTACTACCAATCATTCGTAAAAAAAAAATATAGTATTTTTTTCACAATCTATCCACAACACATTGAGACTCTCAAAGTGTTAGAAAAGTTAATAAAAAAAAATTGGCATAAGGATGATGTATGCAACACTTACTATTAATCAAATTTATGTGAAATGCTAGTAGCATATGGAATATCATCCTAAGAAAACCAGGCCAAAGGGGTCATAAATAAGGGATGTTGTGGACCCCGCATTTCGGCTCAATGCGTTTCCCACTCGATGGCGAGCTCGATTTTTATTTGAAAAAAATTGATTTTATTTATTATTTGAAAAATAACTTGGAGTCGCCACTTATTTTTGTTTTATTCTTAAAGGGTAAACAAAATAAGAAAGAAAAACCCTAAGTGTGACTCCTTGTTTTGGAAAAGGTGGTCTATGAAAAATCGGATCGGGTTCGGGGGTCAGGTTACTTATCGGGAAGGTACAGTAAAGACCGTAGCAGCCGTCTAAGTCCCTAGAGACGGGTCTCTAGTAATAAAATGAAGCAATCGTGGCATCTAATAAAGAAATCAATGCATACCCGAATTGATCATGCACATATGGGAATCAATACATGTATATAGAGTGACCAGAGTGAGAATGGGTGCGTACCTGACCAACGAGCCACCATGCGCTATCAAGAGAGGAGGTTAGTGCATAATAACAATCACGAGATATGTCACAGAGCATAATAAAATCCATCATTCATGGCAATTAAATCAATCAATCGATCAATCACATATGTGGGGCTCCCACCAAAGCCCGTTTATTTTTGCATGAATCAATCCCGTAAATTCCATCACTTGAAATTACAGAATTTAAATTCATGTTTATTTTAAAACATTTTAAAATCATGAAAAATTTGAAAGTGATTCGCCGAAAAGAAAATGGCTGCCAAATTTTATTGAAAATGAGATTCTTGGGTGATCCTAAAAATTCTAAGGATGAAAGATGAGAAAATTGGGATTGTTAGAAAATCAAATTTGAGAAGATATTTACAAAAAATGGGATTTGAGAAATCATTTTCAAAATCAAAGGTGATGAAACGGTTAGTGGCATGTGGCCCAAAGGTGACCATGCATGCCATGCAAGAGTGGGTCCCAGGGTGGAATGAGTAGGCCATGGAAAGTTTATGATGAGATATCGGGTTCTGGGTACTGTGGGGCAACCATGCACGGAGAATCACAACGCGTGGGACTCATGGTGGAAAAATCAGGATGATTACATTACGACATGGATGATTGCATGGTAATATGGATAACTGCAGTTGCCATGAAGGGCTCAACTATCAAGTACAGCTTTTCTATGGTGCCAATCTCCTACTCAGGCTGGAAGGAGCATCTTACTTGTAGTCGGAAGTATGACAGAAGTAACATGGCCAACATGTGGAAGCTTGGAGTTGCTCCTCTTTCTCGACTTAGCAAACTCTCTCATCTGATGTGAAATTACCATTGAATTCACAGTCCTCTCAAATACTTCACAGGACTACCATCTTCTGTCACTTCATCAGGGACATTCATTTTCATGTCTTTGACTTTGGTTTGGAGACCCTGCAACTTCACTAGAAGATGGACTTGAAGACGCTGATTCCGAGTCGTCACCCTTTGGCATTTCATTCTAGCGTTTGAAGCGTCATCGCGGGTCACGTTTCATTCAATTAGTGCAAGGGTGGACCTTCAGAAATACTCCGTATATAAACACGTCCGTCAATGCTTTCACTAGCAAGAAGATGAACGTCCTGTGAAGAGAACAATGTGTTCGATATAGAAGGAATACGCGACTGTGAGTGGCCAGAGCTGCATGCACATAGGATAACATTTGTGCCGAGGAGGTTGAAGCTGCAAGCTTTGCTGCCATAGCAGTAGCTGCAGATTTCCGTGGATCTTCTTCAAAGCAGGAAGAAGACTTACCAGTTAAAGATTCCTCCCTTATGTACATTACCAGAACTAATTGTTCCTTGTCTCGACCACTGGCTGGAGTTTCTGGAGTGAAAGTGGAAGGTGCCTCAGCATGAGCATTAACATCCATCTACTCTGCTGTCATATGCCCTCTGTTGCAGTTCAGCAATTGTTGCCGAATGCTGCTTATATGTGCTGATTGTGACTTGGCAATGTTTCTAACCCCGCTTCAATGATAGCCAGTTAATACCTCTTCATCATTCGAGTGAATGAGCAGTTCAAATACTAGATGAGCAGGCTTTGTCTGAATCAACAGGAGGCTATGGCTTGCCCCTAGTGCAGGAAAGAGGTTTAATGGACACAAGTGACATTGTAGAAAGAGAGAGCGGGCATGAAGAAGGGTATAGAGGTGGAAATGGATTTAATGGTATGGTGACAGATTTATATATTCTGAAAAGGGTTAGAAGTGAGGGTGATTCGTTGATGATGGGCATGAAAGAATTATGTGATAAGATGTCGGGATCATATGATGCTCCAGTATCCTCATCATCTTCTAGGGTTGGAAGATACAAATATAGCTTCAAAAAAAGGTATGCGAGAAGCTTTTGTGAGGCAATCAGAAACATCCTTGACCGGAATCTTCATTGTGCTGAATTGAGGAGATGAGAGCAGGGATCTAATCTTCTCAGAGCATCTGAGTATGAGACTTGAAACATCTAGCCAACTCCATGAATCACTCACGGTTATCTTCTCAGCAAACCAACCATACTTCATTTCAGGAATGTCTATTGGACTGCTACATACTGCAACAATATTATCCCCATCCAATATAAGAACATTCCATGAAAATCTTGAACCATACAGCCCAGGGAAGTAGTTATCCTCAGCACACATCGCAACAGGAACCACAGAACAAGGATGAAGCATCCACGGATGATTTCGAGGTGTCATTGACAAGGCTGAAGTTATTGAATTACTTGAACTCTGACCCATTCTTTTATTCAGTATCATCTTAACTTTGAGAGCGCGCATCTTTATAGAATTTCACAGCTGGGTTTGGATCCACTCTCATGACCCATTCAATTAAGAACAGAGGAAAACGTGAAATGATCATTTACAAAAATAGAGTATAAAGACAGAAAATCAATGAGTGAAGGCCTATTTCATTTTTCTATCCATGGGCTTGCAAGAGGGTTGACTGTTGAGAGACTACGGGTTCATATAAAAACAGGGGGATTAAATTCTGAAATATCTCACAATGAAGTTAAAAACAAATTCAAGTTACTCTTCAGCAAAGCTAAAAAGAAGAGAAAGATAAAACAATGACAACAAACCCACAATCATACCAGAGATTAGTGAAAACTAAACATTCAATCTGATGCTCATACCCAAGACAAACAATAATCCAGAAACAAAATGGAGAAGAGTATGAAAAGGGTTCATACCTGAACTCCTTAAGTGAAAAACAGTCCAACTCCTTCTCTTGCAGTTATGAAAAATACCCTCAAGAAGATGAACCTCCTCTATTTTTTACTTTCTAGAAAATATCTTCCTCCTCTCCTTCTGATGAAAAACAACTCTCCAATGGCAGCCTCACAAAACTCCTCCTTCCTTGCTAATTCAAACTTCCTTCCCCGATCCCAAACATCCCCCAGGTCATGAAAAACTCACTCTCAGAAATATGGAAAACCCCCTCCCTCTGGAAACTTCTTGCCCAAGCTCCCTCTAAGACATATCTCCTCCAACAATCCTTGAAAAAAAATCCCTAACCGCCTACTCCCAGACCAGCCTCACCTCCACTACCCTGCAGCTGCCAGCCTCCACCACCCTGCAGCTGGCAAAAAAAAAGGTATCCTCCAACAGCCAGACCCCCTCTCCTCACTCCTCAGCTGCCTTTTTTCTTTCCCCTCAAATAACAGCCAAAATGATTGTTTTCTGATTCCCCTTGACAGGTGTCGACCCCAGATGGGCCTTCAAAAGCACTACTCTGATTCCATGATGGCCAATCAGGGATTGACACGTGGATGCTTAGGAGCGCGACACTTGGCCAAACAATGCTGCAGCAAAACAAGCCCCACATGGGGGTCTACAGATGCTTATGTATGGTCATGAAAACATCACTGTACAACAAATGAAACTAACAATTAATAATTAATATAAATTAAAACAATAAATAAAAATTAATATATGAATAATCTTACTCATGAAATGCTCATGGATCCCTTAAAAAAATCATTAAGCAATCTGAAATCATTAGTTTAATTCATTTCGAGCTCATAGTAGTTGTTCAAATAGCCGTGCAAAATACGTGCAATATTATTATGGCAAAACTGAAGATCGAGTCCCATATTGTCATCACATAATCTTGTGATTTTCCCTCTACCGTTCACCACTACTACATTATCCATACAAAATTGATCTTCTAACTTCTCTGATCATACCAAGTATTGAATAGTTTCAAACATGTCACCCGATAAGAAATATTAACTAAATACAAATCTAAAAAATAAAAAAACATTAAAAGTAAATAAAATGTTTATTACAAAAATACTGTAGAATTTATATCAATTCTTGATTAAGTTTATGTTCGATTACAAGTTGGTGATGTTGGATCCAATCATGTAGGCTAATGTGGTGCTCAAAAACAATTATACGGTGTCGAAATTCTACATAACTAAGATAGCGAACGAAAACGTATTGCTTATCCAAAGTTTCTGCAATATCATAGGAACAAAATTCTATATCATTTGGATGCACTATTTTCAAAGACACCAACCTAAAGTAGTTTCCTTTTCCATCTACTTCATATATATTGTCTTTAATATGTACGACATTATAGTATTTGGTAGCACTACAGACGTTAAACCTGTCATTACTACCAATCATTCGTAAAAAAAATATAATATTTTTTTCACAATCTATCCACAACACATTGAGACTCTCAAAGTGTTAGAAAAGTTAATAAAAAAAATTGGCATAAGTATGATGTATGCAACACTTACTATTAATCAAATTTATGTGAAATGCTAGTAGCATATGGAATACCATTCCAAGAAAACTAGGCCAAAGGGGTCATAAATAAGGGATGCTTATGTATGGTCATGAAAACATCACTATACAAGAAATGAAATCAACAATTAATAATTAATATAAATTAAAACAATAAATAAAAATTAATATATGAATAATCTTACTCATGAAATGCTCATGGATCCCATAAAACATCACTAAGCAATCTGAAATCATTAGTTTGATTCATTTGGAACCCATAGTAGTTGTTCAAATAGTCGTGCAAGATACGTGCAATATTATTATGCATAAACTGAAGATCGAGTCCCATATTGTCATCACATAATCCTGTGATTTTCCCTTTACCGTTCACCACTGCTACATTATCCATACAAAATCCATCTTCTAACTTCTTTGATCATACAAAGTATTGAATACTTTCAAACATGTCACCCGATAAGAAATATTAGCTAAATACAAATCTATAAAATAAAAAAACATTAAAAGTAAATAACATGTTTATTACAAAAATACTGTAGAATTGATATCAATTCTTGATTAAGTTTTTGTTCGATTACAAGTTGGTGTTGTTGGACCCAATCATGTAGGCTAATGTGGTGCTCAAAATCAATTATACGCTGTCAAAATTCTACATAACTATGATAGCTAGCCAACAGATACTGCTTATCCAAAGTTTCTGCTATATCATAGGAACAAAATTCTATATCATTTGGATGCACTGTTTCAAAGACACCAATTTAAAGTAGTTTTCTTTTCCATACACTTCATATATATTGTCTTTAATATGTACGACATTATACTATTTGGTAGTGCTACAGACGTTCAACCTGTCATTACTACCAATCATTCGAAAAAAAAAATATAGTATTTTTTTCACAATATATCCACAACACATTAAGACTCTCAAAGTGTTAGAAAAGTTAATAAAAAAAATTGGCATAACTATGATGTATGCAACTGTTACTATTAATCAAATTTATGTGAAATGCTAGTAGCATATGGAATACCATCCCAAGAAAACCAGGCCAAAGGGGTCATAAATAAGGGATGCTTATGTATGGTCATGAAAACATCACTATACAACAAATGAAACCAACAATTAATAATTAATATAAATTAAAAAAATAAATAAAAATTAATATATGAATAATCTTACTCATGAAATGCTCATGGATCCCTTAAAACATCACTAAGCAATCTGAAATCATTAGTTTGATTCATTTCGAGCCCATAGTAGTTGTTCAAATAGTCGTGCAAGATACGTGCAATATTATTATGGATAAACTGAAGATCGAGTCCCATATTGTCATCACATAATCCTGTGATTTTCCCTCTACCGTTCACCACTGCTACATTATCCATACAAAATCCATCTTCTAACTTCTTTTATCATACCAAGTATTGAATAGTTTCAAACATGTCACCCGATAAGAAATATTAGCTAAATACAAATCTATAAAATAAAAAAAAACATTAAAATTAAATAATATGGGTATTACAAAAATACTGTAGAATTGATATCAATTCTTGATTAAGTTTATGTTCGATTACAAGTTGGTGTTGTTGGATCCAATCATGTAGGCTAATGTGGTGCTCAAAAACAATTATACGTTTTCGAAATTCTACATAACTATGATAGCCAATGAAAACGTACTGCTTATGCAAAGTTTTTGCAATATCATAGGAACAAAATTCTATATCATTTGGATGCACTGTTTTCAAAGACACCAACCTAAAGTAGTTTCCTTTTCCATCTACTTCATATATATTGTCTTTAATATGTACGACGTTATAGTATTTGGTAGCGCAACAGACGTTAAACCTGTCATTACTACCAATCATTCGTAAAAAAAATATAGTATTTTTTTCACAATCTATCCACAACACATTGAGACTCTCAAAGTGTTAGAAAAGTTAATAAAAAAAATTGGCATAAGTATGATGTATGCAACACTTACTATTAATCAAATTTATGTGAAATGCTAGTAGCATATGGAATACCATTCCAAGAAAACTAGGCCAAAGGGGTCATAAATAAGGGATGCTTATGTATGGTCATGAAAACATCACTATACAAAAAATGAAACCAACAATTAATAATTAATATAAATTAAAACAATAAATAAAAATTAATATATGAATAATCTTACTCATGAAATGCTCATGGATCCCTTAAAACATCACTAAGCAATCTGAAATCATTAGTTTGATTCATTTCGAGCCCATAGTAGTTGTTCAAATAGTCGTGCAAGATACGTGCAATATTATTATGGATAAACTGAAGATTGAGTCCCATATTGTCATCACATAATTCTGTGATTTTCCCTCTACCGTTCACCACTGCTACATTATCCATACAAAATCCATCTTCTAACTTCTTTGATCATACCAAGTATTGAATACTTTCAAACATGTCACCCGATAAGAAATATTAGCTAAATACAAATCTATAAAATAAAAAAACATTAAAATTAAATAATATGTTTATTACAAAAATACTGTAGAATTGATATCAATTCCTGATTAAGTTTATGTTCAATTACAAGTTGGTGTTGTTGGATCCAATCATGTAGGCTATTGTAGTGTTCTAAAACAATTATACGTTTACCAGATTTTACATAACTATGATAGCTAGCCAACAGATACTGCTTATCCAAGGTTTCCGCAATAACATAGGAACAAAATGCTCTATCATTTGGATGCACTGTTTTCAAAGTCACCAACCTAAAGTAGTTTCCTTTTGCTTCTGCTTCATATATATGGTCTTTAATATGTCTAACATTATAGTAGTTGATAGTGCTATGGACATTAAACCTGTAACTAATATCAATCATTCGTAAGAAAATATATATACTAATTTTTTTTTGACAATCTATCCACTACACATTAAGACTCTCAAAATTTTAGAAAGTTAATAAAAAAATTTAAAAAAATGGCATAAGTATGTTGAATGCAACACTTACTATTAATAAAATTTATGGGAAATGCTAGTAGCATGTGTGTGGACCCCGCATTTCCACTCATCTATCTCTATGTGTTTCCCACTCGATGGCGAGCTCGATTTTTTTATTTTGAAAAATTGATTTTTATTGATTAAAAAATGACTTAGAGTCGCCACTTATTTTTGTTTTATTTTTAAAAGGGTAAACAAAATAAGAAAGAAAAACCCTAAGTGTGACTCCTTATTTGGAAAAGGTGATCTACGAAAAACCGGATCGGGTTTGGGGGTCAGGTTACTTATCGGGAAGGTACGGTAAAGACCGTAGCACCCCTCTAAGTCCCTAATGTCGGGTCTCTACTAATAAAATGAAGCTGACATGGCAACCAATGAGAAAATCAATGAATACTCAAATCAATCATGCACATATGAGAATTAGAAACAAGCATAAGGAGTGACCATGATGCGAGAAAATACATACCTGGGTGGCGAACCAATATGCGCTATCAAGAGGAGGGTTAGTGCACAATTAAAAAATAATTTCGAGCATGTCATAGAGCAAAATAAATCAGATATGAATAGCAATCAAATCAACCAATCAATCGATCATAGAATCCCATATGTCGGGCCCCCACCAAAGCCCGTTTTATTTTACATGAATTAATTCCATAAATTCCATTATTCGGAATTACGGAATTTCATCCTTGCTTGTTTTAAAATATTTTTATAAACTCATAGGATTTTATGAAAATTGCTTGCCAGGAGAGAATGGTAGCGAGTTTTATTGAAAAGTGAATTTTTTAAACCCTAAAAAAAACTAAGGATGAAAAAGAAAAAAATTAGGAACTTGGAATTATTTAAAAACCAAAATTTAACAAATTAATTACAAAGTGGAATTTAGTAAAATTATTTCCAAAAAATCAAAAGGATAAAAGAATAGAATGTGATACGCGGCAAATGAGTGGTTGGTGAACCATGCAGCTGAATGAATACATGCATGGGCCCGAGGATGCTGCTGGAGATATGCTATTGGCTCGCCATTTCTGGACAACATTTCCTTGATAAAGAGTTGTAGCCAATCTTCATATGGGTCATTGCATTTAGTTCACCCAGTTCTGGCGGTATGCTCCCACTGAGAAGGTTTCATGTCCGATGAATAAACTCAAAACTCTTGAAAGAACCATATTCTGGTGGGATCGGTCCTTTGAAATAACTCCTAGATAAATTGAGAACTTTTAGATATCCAAGCTGAGAGATTTCAGTGGGTAATGGACCTGGAAAACTGTTACTGAAGGCGTCAATCATAACAAGGCGCTCAAACCTGGAAACTCCACCAAGAAAGTGACCTAAAGAACTGTTTCTAAACGTTGAAGTGTATGATTGCATCTGCAATGAACTCCCCTCTTGTTACCTCGGCAATTTATTCTCGGACTGGCAGTGCATTTCGAATGGTAAGGGCATGACGCACAATGCTCTCGGCTGGACGGAGTGCATTTGCTTCTGCCAGCGTTTTCTGAAGCTCGTCTTCAAACTCGGGTCAATCCCATATTAAGTAATGATAGAGATTTTGTGGGGAAGAATGCGCCATGCACGTGAAGTTTGTCTCTCAGGGGGATTTTTAGAAGATGGAAGTGAATAGGGGCATGGAGAATAGAAGTGGAGATGGCTATGAAAGATAGGAAATGGATCTGAATGCAACGGTTGAAATTGACGTGGGGACTAGGTATGAAATAATGGGTATATGCAGGCATATAGATTCTTGAAAGGATGGGAAACAGGGATGGTTTAATGATGATAGGAATAGAAAATAGGAAATGAATGAGGAGCCAACATTAATCTTGTGAATATGAGAGTTCAATCTTCAAATTGGATGTAGAGGATTCATCACTTAACGTTTATTTTTATTTTCCTTTTTTTAAAACCAGAAATCAGTGATCCCACGTGGTCTGCCAGGCGCTGAACTTTTGCTGAAGGTGATAGAAGCCAATGTCGGGAATCTTCTCTAACCGGACCCCATCAATACTCAATAGCCCGATTCCGATAAGCCTTGAGTTCCGAGGACTGGGCATGCTTTAAACAGATTGAAAATTTCCCGACTCTGTGATTATGAGAATTGCCCTGTAAACTCTTCATTTGTTCTTTTTTTTTCTCAGGAAATCCCCTTCATGAAACCGTCTTCTGGTCCCGAGCTTTGGAAACTGTGCCCATATGAAAACCCGAGGCTCATGCTGGACCAAAACCCTTCTCCTTGAGGGTATGAATGGCCATCGAGAACAGAGTATAAACAGCAAGGGAGCAAACACAAAAACAGAGTATCAACTGAACCAAAGAAAACACAAACCCGAGCTCCATTTCATATTGGAGCCAGTGGGCTTATGCATGGATGGGAAAAACCATGGGAAACTAAGATCTCAAAGATATGACTCAAATATTCAAATGAGAGTTATAAAGGAATCAGATTATACTAAAACAATTTTTCAATGAAGAGCAAAGCGCGGATACATTATCACAAAGTAACAGCAACCCAAATGACATCAATGGAAATCCAAAATGTGGTCTAGCAAACGTACCTGAGGATGCTCATTTTCTTCCCTTTATTTTCTTTTAATTTCTCTCTGGTTTTCCTCTCGAACTCACCCACAAAACCAGTATGCTCCCATCCTTGGCACCAAAACTCCTCTCTGTCACAGCCTAAGCTCCAAGGAATCACCTCCAGAAAAATCTCCCTCTCTCTCTAAAGCTCTCTGCTCCCGAAAAACCCTCTCTCCTTCTTCCTCTCTTCCCCCTCAAGCTCTCCACTCCTCTACACACTCTAACGGCCTGCTCAGAGACCTCCTGCAGCTGCCAGACGACCCCCTGCAGCCAAAAACGCTCCCCCCTCCTGCAGCTGCTCTGCCACCTTCCCATAACAGAAAACCTTTTTCCCTTCTAGAAGATTCTTTCCCTTTACAGGTGTCTTCCCCTGATTAGTGCATCAATTCCACTATAGTGATCCCATATTGACTAATCCGGGAGTGACACGTGGCCAGAATGAGCTGCATGAAATAGCACCCAAATAGGGGTCTACAAATATGCCCCTCTTCGGTAGAGTTCACGACGAGTGTAAACAATATAAACACTAGAGTGAAAAGTAAGTGTGAATAGTGAGTGCAATGAAGTGAACTCTACCGAAGAACTAAGGAGACCCCCATAGGGACACTAGTGAGATAAAAACTTACCCAGACTAGCAGACGAACACAAAGGCTCTAATCCTAAGAGAAAAGATGTCACAAAATGCCTCTGAAGCCACACTAAGGATCCAAGCTCCCTCTAAGACGTCTCCAAAAGTGACTCGAAGATCAATGTCAAAGATGAGTAACGGTCGAACCACCCTGGAGTACAAGAAAGAATGTGCCCGAAGGAGACTGCCCTATGTGAACTATACGAGAATGCTAAGTGTAGGGTGCCCAACAACATGATCGAAATATGCGTCACGGATCTCAAAAGACTGTGTCATGTGTAGTGGAAGGGGAAATCTAGAAGAGCAATGATGAATAGGGGATAAACATCAAGTAACCAGGTGAGGAGGATGACTCTAAACGCCCAAAATGGAAATGTGACCCTGAATGTCATACTGAAGCAAAGACCTGGACGCCGAACTGACCTGATAGGAAGAATGAATGACTGATCTATATGGGTGCGGTCCTGACTCAAACTAAACACAAACTGATAGGGGAGATGGCCGATCGATATGGGTGCGGCCCAGACTCAAACTGAACTGATAAGAGGATGGCCGATTGATATAGGTGCGGCCCTAGAAACTAAACTGACATGATAATGATCGATCGTATAGGTGCGTCCCAGAAACTGAACTGTCATGACAAAGAGATGGTCGATCGTATAGGTGCGGCCCCGACTCAAACTGACACGATAATGACCAATCGTATAGGTGCGGTCCCAAAAACTGAACTGACATGACAAAGATGGCCGATCATATAGGTGCGGCCCCGACTCAAACTGACACAATAATGACCGATCGTATAGGTGCGGTCCTAGAAACTGAACTGACATGACAGGAAAATGGCCGATCGATATAGGTGCGGCCCTGACTCAAACTGACACGATAATGACCGATCGTATAGGTGCGGTCCCAGAAACTGAAATGACATGACAAGAAGATGGCCGATCGATATAGGTGCGGCCCTGACTCAAACTGACACGATAATGACCGATCGTATAGGTGCGGTCCCAGAAACTGAACTGACATGACAGGAAGATGGCCGATCGATATAGGTGCGGCCCCGACTCAAACTGACACGATAATGACCGATCGTATAGATGCGGTCCCAGAAACTGAACTGACATGACAGGAAAATGGCCGATCGTATAGGTGCGGCCCCGACTCAAATTGACACGATAATGACCGATCGTATAGGTGCGGTCCCAGAAACTGAACTGTCATGACAAAGAGATGGCCGATCGTATAGGTGCGGCCCCGACTCAAACTGACATGATAATGACCGATCGTATAGGTGCGGTCCCAGAAACTGAACTGTCATGACAAAGAGATGGTCGATCGTATAGGTGCGGCCCCGACTCAAACTGACACGATAATGACCGATCGTATAGGTGCGGTCCCAGAAACTGAACTGACATGACAAAGAGATGGCCGATCGTGTAGGTGCGGCCCCGACTCAAACTGACACGATAATGACCGATCGTATAGGTGCGGTCCCAGAAACTGAACTAACATGACAAAGAGATGACCGATCGTATAGGTGCGGTCCCAACTCAAGCTGACACGATAATGACCGATGAATGACCTGATCAAGTGACCCAAAACCAAAGGATGACCCAGATAATGATGCAAGTAAACTCGGGAGGGGATATGCCCCAGTATGACAACTCATAAGGATTGACAACTAGGTCGAAAGATAATGAAGCCTGTGAAAGGTCCGATGATATCGGAGAAGAAGGGTATGCCCCAATATGCAACTCTCGGGGTCGACAACTAGATCAAAAGTGAATGAAACCTGTCGAAGGTCCCATGCTCTCGGAGATGGGGTATGCCCCAGTATGTAATGATGAACAGACAGAGAAGCAAAATGCCTCAAAACTACTGTACTATGAGATATGCTCATCCATCATGTAATGAAAATGTCCAACCTCAAATAAGTAATGCCAAACAGGACTATGTATCGTGATACCATGCTGACTAAACAGAAATGACTGATGAATAAAAACAATGCTGACCAATGTCCGAAATGCGAAAAACAAGCAAATCAACACTCAACATGCCAACTGTCAAAATGAAAGCATCAACACTAATAAGTCAGCAATCTGTCAGGCCTTGCCATCATGGAAGATGTTGAACCTAAAGTCCAAAAGATATATGAAAGCACAACCAAGGTGATCGAGGACTGATCTACATCTCCTCATAATCGAGAAAGGGGTGAGGTTATGTGCCATGGTAAGATGTGAAGGATAAAAGAAGGTGATGGTCAGGCTCCGGTATGATAGAAGGTATGAAAGTATCCATGGTGAAACGTCTGAGTATGAAATGAAAGGTAGGGAGATATCCGAGATCATCCAAGTATGCCGAGAAGACTAAACCCGAGGTGTCAATAACTCCATAACCCATCGTAAGCAGCAATCACAAACAGGAAGTCAAGCCTCAATGTCAAAACCTCCAACAAGGTGGCTATGCCCCAGTATGCAATGAGGACAACATGAAATAATCCAATGATCTCCCTATCACTCGTCAGGTGCTCCAATGTCAAGAACCAATCTGATCTCCCTCCAAAAGATGGACATGCCCCAATGTAAAGGATCCAAATAGGGTGGCTATGCTTCAATGAAAAATGCTCCCCATCCCGGCTATGCCCCAATGTAAAGTAATGTATCCGAGTCAACAAATCAATCAATCTCTACTCCTGGTGCTAAAAATGGAAACATCCCAAAATAATCCATATGAATCAGAATCCTCAAGCTATATGAATGCGACTGAGGTGGCTATGCCCCAGTATAAACCACTCGAAGTGACTATGCTCCAATGAACAATCAAAGTCCATCACCAATGAGAGGGCTACGCCTCAAATAAATCGTCATCTCAAAAATCAACCATCAATGATAGAATGTGTCCCAATGCAGAGTATCGAGTAGAGCAACTGTATCTCCAATAAAAACGCCCTCTGAAATGGCTATGCCCCAGTGTAGGGTCATCCCACAAAGAAACTGTCATCGATGAGCGGGGTATGCCCCAATGTAGATAATGTCGCCTCTGAAAATCCATCACTGATAAGAGAGGTATGGCCCAATGTAAATCACCATCTCAACTCCCCATCCATCAAGCTCTGAGAAATGATCTCCAACCAAGCTCGAGTATTGCCCGCGTAGGAGCTGCCAAACACGATGTAAAGTAATGGCCTCAGGGTGGTCTTCAGACACGGGACGTAACGTAGGCTAAGGTAATAGGGGGAAAGAAATGAAAGGAAACTAGGCTCAAAAATCCCAATGATACAATCCCCATACCCCTCGTGCATGATATGCAATGCGCAGAAAATGTCATGAGTCCCGGACCTAGGGGTCCCCACACGAAAAGTGATGATAAGTGAATGGTCGCATCGAATAAGCAAGAATAAAGTGTAGATGCTGAACCCATGTCAAACATCAGACAGAATGAGAAAAGAATGAGATAAGATGAAGTGGAGTGAAACGGAGGGATAAAATAAAGATGAAAGAAGGCGAAGAGATAGAAAAGTGAGTGATGGTCACCCTGCATCAAAGCATGGAAAGTAGTCTCATCCGAAATAGACGGAATGATGGATAAAGCAAGGATCCAGAGATACTGAAGAAAGGTCGCTCGCATCTCTCACAAAAAACGAATGGGCGAATCATACTCTCACTCAAAATATACATCAAGATGAACCTCAAGAAATAGCTCCCATACGAGCTCTCTCTAACACATAAACTCAATGAAATAAACCGGCACGTCCATACACATGCCCAATGGAAAAATAATAAAATGAACAATGCGCTATCTTTTTTTCTTTTTTTTTTTGGTTTTTTTTTTTGGTTTTTTTTTTGGTTTTTTTTTTTTTTTTTTTTTTGCGCATACTCTGATCAATAATGAATGAACTCCCATGAAAATACATACCCAAATGATCAAACCCTCTCCACATACGAATGTAACATGAATCCTCACCAACAAGACAACCTCTCAAAATAACATCTCTGAACCACTGCCCATGGGGTGAATGATAGGAAAGAATGTGACAACCCTCCATGCAGTGACATGTGAGAAACCACCACTCAAGGTGGAACAAAGATAATGTCGAGTAAGTAATGATGTGAGAAAAGACAAAGAACGAATATCGCAAGTGATGATATGTGATATCGGAAAATAGTGATGAAATGATGACCAAGTGGAAGATATCACAATGAAGAGTGAGGAATGAGACCCGAATATATGTGCCAGGTCTAGAACTCATGACGTATCCAAACATAGCATGCAAGCACTACAGGGTCCCCAACCCGGTGTAATAGGTAAATGAGGTGATGAAAGAAAAGGCTATGATGCTCGTGCGAGGCTCAAAGGGCTAGCAATGGATAACTCTATATGTGAGGGTGATAAAGTAAATAGGCTCCTGAAATGATGGCCACCCATCCTTTGACCAAAACCTCGCTCGTGCTTTCAAGATCTCACATGGCTAATACTAAAGACTGGCATCCGTCCAACAAAATCATGTCAACTCCTCCGAAATCATGTGAAAGCCCCCACTGATGCTCTGTGATAATCATCAATGTCCTCGGATAATCACCTCACTCTATCATCATAATCCACTCACCATCGTCTCATAAAAAAAAACATCATCTCTAATCATCCTGACTCTCTGAAGTCATGTGCAATGGCTCAACAACATCGTCAAGCAATCAAGCCACTCTCTCATCATGATCCATCTATCTTCGTGTAGAGCTCACCTCAGGTCAAACCATCTCAGACACTACCAGGTCAGATCAAGGAAATGATGGAAAGAATAGGCAATGGTACTATAATATACGAAGGCGAATAAGAATGGTAAAGGTCATATAACGGTACCAAGAGGTGGTGTCATGTCAAGCTCAAAATGGGTAGGTCATCAAGTCCATAGAGTCAGGGTATGGATATGGATATGGATATGATACTGCTCTGAACGGAAGGTGAAATGGGTCACAGTCTCGAACTCCCTAAGTCGATCTCCTAATCGTAGGTCAATAGACTCAATATCCTCCATGATAGGTCAGGCCAAAGTGATTGTGATGTAAGTGAAAGATGTATCATATCGAAAGCATAACACGCATCAACACAAGATGTGTAAAACACACTCACGAGAAAAATGCCACAATACTCAGATAAAATATCATATCACTAAATGAACCAACGAGTACATCATGTGTGAAATGGTAAAGGACTACAAACAACTGGACTCTCAACATGAAACTAAAAACAATGACCCTAAACCGAAAACAAGACTCAACAAAACAAAAACAACTCTGATGAACTGAAAACTGGACTCAACAAAATGGAAATGAGTCTGATGATGACCATAATCAAAATGAGAAATGCTCTGAACTGAACTGCTACCAAGTGATGTACCCATGCCGACTGACCCAAGTCCTCATCCTGGAAGGTCCCATAACACCATACGCCATCAGTACCCTCAATATCCAAATCAATCTACTGAAGACCAGGAGAAGGAGGAACTGCATGTGTAGAATGTGTAGGCAGGGGATTGGTGGTCACACTTGGCCTGACCAAGTCAACCATCCCTGAATCGATCAAATCCTGTATCGCATGATGGAGTGCTGAACAATGCTCAGTATCGTGCCCCAGAATCTGATGATACAAGCAGTGCTCATGTAAACGGAAATGAAGAGGAACATGATGGGGCAAAGGCCTCGGTGCCAAAGGAACAATCACTCCGGCATCTCTGAGCTTCTCAAAAGCTCTAGTCAAAGTCATACCCAACGGAGTGAACTGTCTCGCGGGCCTCTGTGCATATGGCCTGGGTGGTGGGTGAGTAGCGGCTCTCAGATGCGAAGGTCGTGGCTGCATGCTAGTCTGAGCAATGTAAGGCCCCTGAGCATAATCCGGCTGATACTGATACTGTGGAAGAGAGAAAGGAGCTCTGACTGTAGGAGGTCTATAAGCTGAGTGATGTGCGGGCCTCCGATGCTGATAACTAATAGCGCCAACCTCTCCAGATCTACTAAATGGCCCAATCAGCTTCTTCCCCTTACTGTCAGGGGAAAGAGTAGTATCTGTCCATAATCCTCGAGCAATGGCCTCCTCAACACTGAAAGTTGCCTGAACCAAACTTCTGAGATCCTGAAATGGGATGCCCACAAGACGTCTCGCGAACCTCGGCTGTAGGTTTCGAAGAACCATATCAATCTGATCCTGCTCCTTAGGCCGGTCTACCATACCAGCCACCTTTGCCCTCCAACGAGTGACAAATGAAGAAATAGACTCCTCTGGCCTCTGTCTAGTGGCCTCCAACTCTCGTCTGGATACATCAATATCGGCACTGAAAGCGAACTGAGTCAGGAACTCACGAGCCACATCCTCCCAGGTGCGAAGTCTCGACGACTCAACTGAAGCAAACCACCTCTGAGCTGCCCCACTAAGTGACATAGGAAAGAGGGCCACCAACTGCGCATCATCTATCCCATGTGCTCTCATGACCGTGCTGTATAGCCTCAAGTGGATCTTGGGACAACCAATCCCACTATAACGCTCAATGTCTGGCATGCGAAACTTGGCGGGCAAGCTAGCCGCCGGTATGCCATCCCTGTCATCCCAAGTCAAACCTCCGTCCTGCAATCTGATCTGTCTCATCATGGACTCAAGCCTCTCAACCTTGGCCTCCTACTCGGCCAATCGAGTATCCTCAATAGTAGGAACCATGGGAGGCGGCACTATGACAGTAGGTGGTGGAATGGTCTCATAATGATCTGTCAGATGGAATGGAGTACCGAGTGAAACCCTAGGTGGAATAGCCTGTGCTGTCTGAGATGCATGAGGAACTGTCTCATCAATGACCATGCCAACCGGCTGGGGATCCTGGCGAGAACTCTCTATCTGATCCAAGTGTCTACTGACTCCGGCCATGAACTCCTGGATGGAAGCAAGTGTGGAAGCTAGCTCGTCTGACATCTCAACTGAACTGTCTGAACTCGAATATGAATCTGCTCTGATCAATCGACCTCCTACTCTCCTCCAAGAATGTGACTCCAGACTCAACTGACTCCTAAACTGACTCCCTACAATGCCAACAAAATGGATGAAGGACACAAGATGAAACTCTACAAGGTGACAATACAATCATGCAAGCACATGGTCCTGAGGTGGCAATCTGAAATCTGGATGTATGACGAAAACTTTAGAGTCATAAAGATATCCACTGCGAGATGGCTACAAATGTGACCAGAGAATCTCCATCAATAATCCGAGATAAAGAGAGGTGTGAAAGACACGCTATCACGAGATCAGTACTCCATCTATAAACATATATCCTTGAATCAACCTTCAACTCGAGCTCCATAAGAGAAAAATAATAAGGTGATCAAGGCGAATCTCTCGAAGACAGTGTGGATGTGAAAAATGGGCCTTTCACCTTTCCGTAATGAAAATATGAGCATCGAGTCGAAAATTTAACCAAGGATCAAACAAATGATGAGGTACTGAGCCCGTGATAAGCATACAGTGTAAAAAGATGATCAATGAACATATCCCAAAGCATCATGTGAGTGATAACAAAGTGAAGGGGTGTGTCGAGCCAAGAAATGAGAACGAAAACCCTAGGGAGAAAACATGCTAACTCATCGAGTGAAAAACATAATACAAGGTGACATGACAATGGTGGTCCAACCGATACTCAAACTCATACCAATCTCCGAGCACTCTCAACTGGAGACTAAAAAGAGGGAACACTGGATCCGAACTGTAACTAAAGAGGCTCTGAAGGCCTTCAGATGCACCCACGTGTAGGGTGGAAGTCCTACTCGAAGGATCTACGGCTCAACCTACGAGGTCAGGCGGCTCTAAATGGATATGGGTGGACTTTAAAAAAATCCCTAGCAGAAGCGATCATACCCTCCAGCGGTACGCAACCCTCTGCACACCTTAGAAAAGACGGGGCGCTTCCATGCAAGGTGGACATCACATCCACACATGCACTACCTTGACATCCCAGGGGGTTTCCTATGGTGAATCCTCTCAAACTCTCAACGCTCAATAGTCAACTAGAGTGCACAGTGATCGGTGTGGGTGCATCCGAAACCCTTAGAAGCTAAAGCAGAAGATGAAACACACTGGTCGCATAAATATCCATGAAACCTAGCTCAGGGCTATACAGGTCTTCAATGATTGGACTCCAATCGACAACAATACGCCGCTCTCCTCCAGAATGCTCCCAAACATCGGTATAGCCCCTCGCCAGACCCTACTCTTAACCTCTATCTCGGTCAGAGTACAAGCACACACAAGGGCTCACACTTGCAAAAGTGAGAACCGTAATGAAGGAAGTGACCGAGACTAGAGGGTGGGAGACAAGGGGATAGATATGCGACCCACATAAACAAGCGGCACACAGTCATGCAAAAGGAGGGCAGTCATGCGACACACAATCAGGCAAAGCTCAGATATATCATCATGTACACACAAGATAAGCGAGAATACGACGATCAAGACGAATGGCGATACAAACATCATGCTCAAAGACGATCAAAATAGTATACAAGTCAAAGAATCAACATGTCAAGCTGAGTGATATACAGTGGTGAGTGTATGCATGTGAAGTGATCAGAACAATCATGACAAAATCAGGGTCAACGTGCTAAGCAAAGCAATAAGATCAATCATCAATGATCCAACATGTCAATGTCTCAAACGAATATATCAATGAAACACAGAAAAAATCATGGCATCAGAATCCTTAATCAATACAAATCAATCAACACGATCAACGTGTCAAAGTCTCAAGTGGATATAAAATCCGAGCATGCATCAAATATCCTCAATGTGCAATCAAGAAATGGGCATCCACTGATCGTCCAATCGAATGCCACGTTTGCTTCATTCTAAGTTCAAGCTTGACCCTCTAAAAATCCCCAGTGGAGTCGCCATTTTGTGGACCCCGCATTTCCACTCATCTATCTCTATGCGTTTCCCACTCGATGGCGAGCTCGATTTTTTTATTTTGAAAAATTGATTTTTATTGATTAAAAAATGACTTGGAGTCGCCACTTATTTTTGTTTTATTTTTAAAAGGGTAAACAAAATAAGAAAGAAAAACCCTAAGTGTGACTCCTTATTTGGAAAAGGTGATCTACGAAAAACCGGATCGGGTTCGAGGGTCAGGTTACTTATCGGGAAGGTACGGTAAAGACCGTAGCACCCCTCTAAGTCCCTAAAGTCGGGTCTCTACTAATAAAATGAAGCTGACATGGCAACCAATGAGAAAATCAATGAATACTCAAATCAATCATGCACATATGAGAATTAGAAACAAGCATAAGGAGTGACCATGATGCGAGAAAATACATACCTGGGTGGCGAACCAATATGCGCTATCAAGAGGAGGGTTAGTGCACAATTAAAAAATAATTTCGAGCATGTCATAGAGCAGAATAAATCAGATATGAATAGCAATCAAATCAACCAATCAATCGATCATAGAATCCCATATGTCGGGCCTCCACTAAAGCCCGTTTTATTTTACATGAATTAATTCCATAAATTCCATTATTCGGAATTACGGAATTTCATCCTTGCTTATTTTAAAATATTTTTATAAACTCATAGGATTTTATGAAAATTGCTTGCCAGGAGAGAATGGTAGCGAGTTTTATTGAAAAGTGAATTTTTTAAACCCTAAAAAAAAACTAAGGATGAAAAAGAAAATAATTAGGAACTTGGAATTATTTAAAAACCAAAATTTAACAAATTAATTACAAAGTGGAATTTAGTAAAATTATTTCCAAAAAATCAAAAGGATAAAAGAATAGAATGTGATACGCGGCAAATGAGTGGTTGGTGAACCATGCAGCTGAATGAATACATGCATGGGCCCGAGGATGCTGCTGGAGATATGCTATTGGCTCGCCATTTCTGGATAACATTTCCTTGATAAAGAGTTGTAGCCAATCTT
Source organism: Vitis vinifera (assembly GCF_030704535.1). NCBI lineage: Eukaryota > Viridiplantae > Streptophyta > Magnoliopsida > Vitales > Vitaceae > Vitis > Vitis vinifera. The sequence continues at coordinate 6,003,514 of NC_081819.1, forward strand.
CATATGGGTCATTGCATTTAGTTCACCCAGTTCTGGCGGTATGCTCCCACTGAGAAGGTTTCATGTCCGATGAATAAACTCAAAACTCTTGAAAGAACCATATTCTGGTGGGATCGGTCCTTTGAAATAACTCCCAGATAAATTGAGAACTTTTAGATATCCAAGCTGAGAGATTTCAGTGGGTAATGGACCTGGAAAACTGTTACTGAAGGCGTCAATCATAACAAGGCGCTCAAACCTGGAAACTCCACCAAGAAAGTGACCTAAAGAACTGTTTCTACACGTTGAAGTGTATGATTGCGTCTGCAATGAACTCCCCTCTTGTTACCTCGGCAATTTATTCTCGGACTGGCAGTGCATTTCGAATGGTAAGGGCATGACGCATAGTGCTCTCGGCTGGACGGAGTGCATTTGCTTCTGCCAGCGTTTTCTGAAGCTCGTCTTCAAACTCGGGTCAATCCCATATTAAGTAATGATAGAGATTTTGTGGGGAAGAATGCGCCATGCACGTGAAGTTTGTCTCTCAGGGGGATTTTTAGAAGATGGAAGTGAATAGGGGCATGGAGAATAGAAGTGGAGATGGCTATGAAAGATAGGAAATGGGTCTGAATGCAACGGGTGAAATTGACGTGGAGACTAGGTATGAAATAATGGGTATATGCAGGCATATAGATTCTTGAAAGGATGGGAAACAGGGATGGTTTATTGATGATAGGAATAGAAAATAGGAAATGAATGAGGAGCCAACATTAATCTTGTGAATATGAGAGCTTCAATCTTCAAACTGGATGTAGAGGATTCATCACTTAGCGTTTATTTTTATTTTCCTTTTTTTAAAACCAGAAATCAGTGATCCCACGTGGTCTGCCAGGCGCTGAACTTTTGCTGAAGGTGATAGAAGCCAATGTCGGGAATCTTCTCTAACCGGACCCCATCAATACTCAATAGCCCGATTCCGATAAGCCTTGAGTTCCGAGGACTGGGCACGCTTTAAACAGATTGAAAATTCCCCGACTCTGTGATTATGAGGATTGCCCTGTAAACTCTTCATTTGTTCTTTTTTTTCTCAGGAAATCCCCCTTCATGAAACCGTCTTCTGGTCCCGAGCTTTGGAAACTGTGCCCATATGAAAACCCGAGGCTCATGCTGGACCAAAACCCTTCTCCTTGAGGGTATGAATGGCCATCGAGAACAGAGTATAAACAGCAAGGGAGCAAACACAAAAACAGAGTATCAACTGAACCAAAGAAAACACTAACCCGAGCTCCATTTCATATTGGAGCCAGTGGGCTTATGCATGGATGGGAAAAACCAGGGGAAACTAAGATCTCAAAGATATGACTCAAATATTCAAATGAGAGTTATAAAGGAATCAGATTATACTAAAACAATTTTTCAATGAAGAGCAAAGCGCGGATACATTATCACAAAGTAACAGCAACCTAAATGACATCAATGGAAATCCAAAATGTGGTCTAGCAAACGTACCTGAGGATGCTCATTTTCTTCCCTTTATTTTCTTTTAATTTCTCTCTGGTTTTCCTCTCGAACTCACCCACAAAACCAGTATGCTCCCATCCTTGGCACCAAAACTCCTCTCCGTCACAGCCTAAGCTCCAAGGAATCACCTCCAGAAAAATCTCCCCCTCTCTCTAAAGCTCTCTGCTCCCGAAAAACCCTCTCTCCTTCTTCCTCTCTTCCCCCTCAAGCTCTCCGCTCCTCTACACACTCTAACGGCCTGCTCAGAGACCTCCTGCAGCTGCCAGACGACCCCCTGCAGCCAAAAACGCTCCCCCCTCCTGCAGCTGCTCTGCCACCTTCCCATAACAGAAAACCTTTTTCCCTTCTAGAAGATTCTTTCCCTTTACAGGTGTCTTCCCCTGATTAGTCCATCAATTCCACTATAGTGATCCCATATTGACTAATCCGGGAGTGACACGTGGCCAGAATGAGCTGCATGAAATAGCACCCAAATAGGGGTCTACAATATGGAATATCATCCTAAGAAAACCAAGCCACAGTAGTCATAAATAAGGAATATTTATGTATGGTCGTTAAAACATCACTGTACAACAAATGAAACCAAAAATTACTAATTAGTATAAATTAAAACAATAAATAAAACTTATATATGAATAATCTTACTCATGAAATGCTCGTGGATCCCTTAAAACATCAATAAGCAATTTGAAATCATTAGTTTGATTCATTTTGAGCCCATAGTAGTTGTTCAAAATGTCGTGCAAGACACATGCAATATTATTATGGATAAATGATTACTACTCAAAAAGGGTTATTTGATAGCTTGTAATTAACTCTTTTAAATACTTTTGAGTAGTAGTTGTTACCTTTTAACCCAATTAACATACTAAGGACCTTTGCAATCACTTCTAATCACTTTGTGTAAGTTTTGGTGTTTTTGTTAGTAATTTGATCACCAAAGCAATCCAAGTTTGAGGAGAGTTATTTGGAATCCATGGCAAAGCAATGGAAAGCTCAGAAACATAAAGAGCCAAAGCCTTGAAGCTTTAAATTCCTTTGCCATAAGCAATCCGGAATGCAAGGAGGGGAAGTAAAGAAAATATCTGCCATGAAGCATTCTTGATGACAGTCTTTTCAGCCACTTTTGGAGCACTTCCTGAAGTCCAATTCATACATACTATATGTCGTTTCGAAGATCAGGAAGTCAACAATCCAATGCTTTAAACGGTTCATGAATCGGAGTTGAAATGAAGAAGTTAGAGCAATTGGAAGCAGATCACTCCAAGTTGAAGGACAATTTCGCAGGGCTGCGCAATCAGCCTTTGGCTGCGAAATGATTTCGCAGCCACCCTGTTTGTCTGCGAAATTTCGCAGCCATTTTGTGCGCTTGCAAAATTCTCCTGAGTGCTTCCAGATATTTGCGACCGACTCTTTTTTATATTTTGCTTCAGATATTTGATGTTTAAATCCCAATTCTCTCCTTGTAATCCACCAATTATAGGATTCCTTAGTTGTTAAGCAAGAACACAAGGGTAAACAACCTGATATATATTGCTCTGTAATTTTCATTTTGTGGAACACTCGGGAGCTTGTTCTCAGGGAACCAACTTTTTGTATATTTTGAAAGGAAGTAAAATACAGAGCTTTGCTCTACCTTACCTTCTCACTTTGATTGTATTTTTCAGTCACTAGCCAAACAAGCTTTGAAGATGTTTCTTCAGAGGATGGGTGGCTAGTCTTTTTTGTTTCTTGGAGCTAAGGTAGCCGGGGAAAGGGCCGAATGCAAGAATTGGTAGTGTTGTTGTTTCAGCTGTTAATGAAGAGAAAGTGTAACCCGTTTATGATTTCTATGTTTTTAGTTAACTTAAAACACCTTCAATTCACCTGAGCCAACACTTGGTAAGGCAAGTGATCTCCGTCCATGGAGATGCACTAGTTTACCTCTTGCGAGCTTTTGGGAGGTGACCTGAAGGTAGGATTTTCTAGAATTGCCAACACTTGGTAAGCTTTTGGACTCTAAGGAGGCATCCATTAGTTATCTCTTGCGAGCTTGAGAAGGGAAGTCCAAGGTTAATGATCACCTTGAATGGCAAATGCTAGGTGAGAGGCACGAGCCATTGCAAGTTGCATCAGTGAGAGGGAATTAAAGCTAAAATCCATTTAAGGGATGCATCTGTACAACACCGATTAGAGAATTGACTATATGTTAATTCTCTAATGCGACGAAATGAACCAAGTGACCGAAGCTCTGTTTTTGCATGAGGAACCTCCCCTGTGAACCTAAACCTCCAAGGAACGTTTTTCTTTATAAAGTAATTCCCATTACTTTCGTTTTAGTTAGCTTGAAACCAAACCTTTTTCAACCAAAGTTTATGTTTTCTTTTGAAGTTAACCTTGAAATGAAAAGGCACCAATTCAACTTTGAATTGGTATCAGTTGTAAGTTGAAAACCCTTCCCAGTGAACGATCCTATAACTACTATGCTATACTAGCTTATGCTATCCTAGTGCATGGTGATATAGGTTATAAATATTGTTGATTAATCCCATCAGAGGACCAAAATCAAAGGCATCAGCTGGGAATACACGAATCAATAAACTAAAGATCTAGTCGGATATTGTCATCACTTGACCTTGTGATTTTCCCTCTACTGTTCACCATTGCTACATTATCCATACCAAATCCATCTTCCAGCTTCTTTGATGATACCAAGTATTGAATAGGTTCAAACATGTTACCGGATAGGAAATATTAACTAAATAAAAATATATAAAATAAAAAAACGTTAAAAAGTAAATAAAATATTTATTACAAAAATACCGTAGAATTGATATCAATTCTTGCTTAAGTCTATGTCAGATTACAAATTGGTGTTGTTGTATCCAATATTCTAGGGTGATGTGGAGTTGAAAAACAATTATACGTTGTCCAGATTTTACAAAACTATGATAGCCAGCTAACACATTATCCAAACTTCCCGCAATATCATAGGAACAAAATTTTCTATCGTTTAGATGCACTGTTTTCAAAGTCACCGACCTAAAATAGTTTTACTTTTACTTCTGCTTCATATATATTGTCCTTAATATGTCTGCCATTATAGTAGCTGATAGTGCTACACATGTTAAACCTGTCATTAATATCAATCATTCGTAAAAAAATATATACTAATTTTTTTCACAATCTATCCACTGCACATTGAAGCTCTCAAGGTGTTAGATAAGTTAATACAAAAAATGGCATAAGTATGTTGAATGCAACACTTTCTATTGATCAAATTTATGTGAAATGATAGTATCAGATGGAATACCATCTCAAAAAAATCAAGCAAAAGAAGGTTTAACTCTTTGTCTAAAACTTTAGCATTTCCCTACATTACATAGACACATATATCTTTTAGATTTTTATATATAAAAAATTATGTATAAATAAAAAAAAAATTAAACTTACCACGGCATCATGAGGTACAAGATTTCCCAATAAAATAAAAAATGACCAAGGGTAATTTAAATAATGAGAACTTGGCCATGCCAAAACCCATTTCAATTCTTGGCTATAATTTAGTCTATTATTATTTTTAACCCATTGGGTCCATGAAAAACTAATACATGGATATCCTACAGAAATATTTGCCAAAGTCCTTCTAAAGGCCAACACGTTTGATGATCTGCTATATTGAAGTAGAGATATGTGGGCGAGCAAACGAAAAGTAGTACGACAAGAAGGGGTCATAAATAAGGGATGCTTATGTATGGTTGTGAAAACATCATTGTACAACAAATAAACCAACAATTAATAATTAATATAATTAAAACAATAACTAAAAATTAATATATGAATAATCTTACTCATGAAAAGCTCGTGGATCCGTTAAAACATCAATAAGCAATTTGAAATCATTAGTTTGATTCATTTTGAGCCCATAGCAGTCATTCAAAAAGTCGTGCAAGACACGTGCAATATTATTATGGATAAACTGAAGATCTAGTCCCATATTTTCATCACTTGACCTTGTGATTTTCCCTCTACTATTCACTACTACTACATTATCCATACCAAATCCATTTTCCAGCTTCTTTGATGATACCAAGTATTGAATAGCTTCAAACATGTCACCGGTTAAGAAATATTAACTAAATAAAAACATATAAAATAAAAAAACATTAAAAAGTAAATAAAATATTTATTACAAAAATACCGTAGAATGGATAGCAATTCTTGCTTAAGTCTATGTCTGATTACAAGTTTGTGTTGTCGTATCCAATCTTGTAGGCTGATATGGAGTTAAAAAAAAATTATACGTTGTCCAAATGTTACAAAATTATGATAGCCAACTAACAAATATTGCTTATCAAAAGTTCCCGCAATATCATAGGAACAAAATTCTCTGTCGTTTAGATGTGTTGTTTTCAAAGTCACCAACCTAAAATATTTTCCTTTTGCTTTTGCTTCAAATATATTGTCTTTAACATGTCTAACATTATAGTAGTTGGTAGTGCTACAGACATTAAACTTGTCATTAATATCAATCATTCGTAAAAAAATATATACTAATATTTATCACAATCTATCCACTGCACATTAAGACTCTTAAGGTGTTAGAAAAGTTAATAAAAAAAATGGCATAAGTATGTTGAATGCAACACTTTATATCAATCAAATTTATGTGAAATGATAGTACCATATAAAATACCATCCTAAAAAAACAAAGAAGAAGAAGGTTTAACTCCTCGTCTAAAACATTAGCATTTCCCTACATTACATAAACACATATATCTTTTATATTTATATAAAAATAATAATGTATAAATAAAACATAAAAATATTAAACTTGCCACGGCATCATGAGCTGCAAGATTTCCCATGAAAACAAAAAATGACCAATGGTAATTTGAATAATGAGAACTTGGCCATGCCAAAACCCTTTTCAATTCTTGGCTATAATTTGGTCTATTATTATTTTTAACCCATTGGGTCCATGAAAAACGAATACATGGATATCTTGCAGAAATATTTGCCAAAGTCCTGCTAAAGGCCAAAACATTTGATGATCTACTTTATTGAAGTAGAGATACGTGGGCGAGAAAACGAAAAGTAGTACGACAAGAAGGGGTCACAAATAAGGGATGCTTATATATGGTCATGAAAACATCATTGTACAACAAATAAACCAACAATTAATAATTAATATAAATTAAAACAATAAATAAAAATTAATATATAAATAAATTTAGTCATGAAATGCTCATGGATCCCTTAAAACATCAGTAAGCAATCTGAAATCATTAGTTTGATTCATTTCGAGCCCATAGCAGTTGTTCAAAATATCGTGTAACACACGTGCGATATTATTATGGAAAAACTTAAGATCTAGTCCCATATTGTCATCACATAATTTTGTAATTTTCCCTCTACCGTTCACCACTGCTACATTATCCTTACCAAATCCATCTTCCAGCTTCTTTGATGACACAAAGTATTGAATAGCTTGAAGCATGTTACCGGATAGGAAATATTAGCTAAATAAAAATATATAAAATAAAAAAATGTTAAAAAGTATATAAAATATTTATTACAAAAATACCGTAGAATTGATATCAATTCTTGCTTAAGTCTATGTCCGATTACAAGTTGGTGTTGTCGTATCCAATATTCTAGGCTGATGTGGAGTTGAAAAACAATTATACGTTATCCAGATTTTACAAAACAATGATAGCCAGCTAACACATTATCCAAAGTTCCTGCAATATCATACGAATGAAATTCTATGTCGTTTACATGCACTATTTTCAAAGTCACCAACCTAAAATAGTTTTCGTTTGCTTCTGCTTCATATATATTGTCTTTAATAAGTCTGGCATTATAGTAGTTGATAGTGCTACAGACATTAAACCTATCATTAATATCAATCATTCGTAAAAAAATATATACTAATTTTTCTCACTATCTATCCAATGCACATTGAGACTCTCAAGGTGTTAAACGAATCAGAAATAAATTAAAATTGTCATGATATCATGAGCTACAAGATTCCCCATGAAGAAAAAAAATGACCAAGGATAATTTGAATAATGAGAACTTGGTCATGCCAAAACCCTTTTCAATTCTTGGCTATAATTTGGTCTATTATTATTTTTCACCCATTGGGTCCATAAAGAGCTAATACATGGATGTCCTGCAGAAATATGTGCCAAAGTTCTCCTGAAGGCCAACACGTTTGATGATATGCTATATTGAAGTAGAGATACGTGGGCGAACAAACAAAAAGTAGTACGACAAGAAGGGGTGGTCAATAAGGATGCTTATCTATGGTCCTGAAAACATTACTATCCAACAAATAAAACCAATAATTAATAATTAATATAAATTAAAGCAATAAATAACAATTAGTGTATGAATAATCTTACTCATGAAATGCCCGAGGATCCCTTAAAACATCAATAAGCAATCTGAAATCATTAGTTCGATTGCATTTAGTTGATAAAGAGTTGATAAAGAGTTGCATTTAGTTCATATGGGTCATTGCATTTAGTTCACCCAGTTCTGGCGGTATGCTCCCACTGAGAAGGTTTCATGTCCGATGAATAAACTCAAAACTCTTGAAAGAACCATATTCTGGTGGGATCGGTCCTTTGAAATAACTCCTAGATAAATTGAGAACTTTTAGATATCCAAGCTGAGAGATTTCAGTGGGTAATGGACCTGGAAAACTGTTACTGAAGGCGTCAATCATAACAAGGCGCTCAAACCTGGAAACTCCACCAAGAAAGTGACCTAAAGAACTGTTTCTAAACGTTGAAGTGTATGATTGCATCTGCAATGAACTCCCCTCTTGTTACCTCGGCAATTTATTCTCGGACTGGCAGTGCATTTCGAATGGTAAGGGCATGACGCACAATGCTCTCGGCTGGACGGAGTGCATTTGCTTCTGCCAGCGTTTTCTGAAGCTCGTCTTCAAACTCGGGTCAATCCCATATTAAGTAATGATAGAGATTTTGTGGGGAAGAATGCGCCATGCACGTGAAGTTTGTCTCTCAGGGGGATTTTTAGAAGATGGAAGTGAATAGGGGCATGGAGAATAGAAGTGGAGATGGCTATGAAAGATAGGAAATGGATCTGAATGCAACGGTTGAAATTGACGTGGGGACTAGGTATGAAATAATGGGTATATGCAGGCATATAGATTCTTGAAAGGATGGGAAACAGGGATGGTTTAATGATGATAGGAATAGAAAATAGGAAATGAATGAGGAGCCAACATTAATCTTGTGAATATGAGAGTTCAATCTTCAAATTGGATGTAGAGGATTCATCACTTAACGTTTATTTTTATTTTCCTTTTTTTAAAACCAGAAATCAGTGATCCCACGTGGTCTGCCAGGCGCTAAACTTTTGCTGAAGGTGATAGAAGCCAATGTCGGGAATCTTCTCTAACCGGACCCCATCAATACTCAATAGCCCGATTCCGATAAGCCTTGAGTTCCGAGGACTGGGCATGCTTTAAACAGATTGAAAATTTCCCGACTCTGTGATTATGAGAATTGCCCTGTAAACTCTTCATTTGTTCTTTTTTTTTCTCAGGAAATCCCCTTCATGAAACCGTCTTCTGGTCCCGAGCTTTGGAAACTGTGCCCATATGAAAACCCGAGGCTCATGCTGGACCAAAACCCTTCTCCTTGAGGGTATGAATGGCCATCGAGAACAGAGTATAAACAGCAAGGGAGCAAACACAAAAACAGAGTATCAACTGAACCAAAGAAAACACAAACCCGAGCTCCATTTCATATTGGAGCCAGTGGGCTTATGCATGGATGGGAAAAACCAGGGGAAACTAAGATCTCAAAGATATGACTCAAATATTCAAATGAGAGTTATAAAGGAATCAGATTATACTAAAACAATTTTTCAATGAAGAGCAAAGCGCGGATACATTATCACAAAGTAACAGCAACCCAAATGACATCAATGGAAATCCAAAATGTGGTCTAGCAAACGTACCTGAGGATGCTCATTTTCTTCCCTTTATTTTCTTTTAATTTCTCTCTGGTTTTCCTCTCGAACTCACCCACAAAACCAGTATGCTCCCATCCTTGGCACCAAAACTCCTCTCCGTCACAGCCTAAGCTCCAAGGAATCACCTCCAGAAAAATCTCCCTCTCTCTCTAAAGCTCTCTGCTCCCGAAAAACCCTCTCTCCTTCTTCCTCTCTTCCCCCTCAAGCTCTCCACTCCTCTACACACTCTAACGGCCTGCTCAGAGACCTCCTGCAGCTGCCAGACGACCCCCTGCAGCCAAAAACGCTCCCCCCTCCTGCAGCTGCTCTGCCACCTTCCCATAACAGAAAACCTTTTTCCCTTCTAGAAGATTCTTTCCCTTTACAGGTGTCTTCCCCTGATTAGTGCATCAATTCCACTATAGTGATCCCATATTGACTAATCCGGGAGTGACACGTGGCCAGAATGAGCTGCATGAAATAGCACCCAAATAGGGGTCTACAAATATGCCCCTCTTCGGTAGAGTTCACGACGAGTGTAAACAATATAAACACTAGAGTGAAAAGTAAGTGTGAATAGTGAGTGCAATGAAGTGAACTCTACCGAAGAACTAAGGAGACCCCCATAGGGACACTAGTGAGATAAAAACTTACCCAGACTAGCAGACGAACACAAAGGCTCTAATCCTAAGAGAAAAGATGTCACAAAATGCCTCTGAAGCCACACTAAGGATCCAAGCTCCCTCTAAGACGTCTCCAAAAGTGACTCGAAGATCAATGTCAAAGATGAGTAACGGTCGAACCACCCTGGAGTACAAGAAAGAATGTGCCCGAAGGAGACTGCCCTATGTGAACTATACGAGAATGCTAAGTGTAGGGTGCCCAACAACATGATCGAAATATGCGTCACGGATCTCAAAAGACTGTGTCATGTGTAGTGGAAGGGGAAATCTAGAAGAGCAATGATGAATAGGGGATAAACATCAAGTAACCAGGTGAGGAGGATGACTCTAAACGCCCAAAATGGAAATGTGACCCTGAATGTCATACTGAAGCAAAGACCTGGACGCCGAACTGACCTGATAGGAAGAATGAATGACTGATCTATATGGGTGCGGTCCTGACTCAAACTAAACACAAACTGATAGGGGAGATGGCCGATCGATATGGGTGCGGCCCAGACTCAAACTGAACTGATAAGAGGATGGCCGATTGATATAGGTGCGGCCCTAGAAACTAAACTGACATGATAATGATCGATCGTATAGGTGCGTCCCAGAAACTGAACTGTCATGACAAAGAGATGGTCGATCGTATAGGTGCGGCCCCGACTCAAACTGACACGATAATGACCAATCGTATAGGTGCGGTCCCAAAAACTGAACTGACATGACAAAGATGGCCGATCATATAGGTGCGGCCCCGACTCAAACTGACACAATAATGACCGATCGTATAGGTGCGGTCCTAGAAACTGAACTGACATGACAGGAAAATGGCCGATCGATATAGGTGCGGCCCTGACTCAAACTGACACGATAATGACCGATCGTATAGGTGCGGTCCCAGAAACTGAAATGACATGACAAGAAGATGGCCGATCGATATAGGTGCGGCCCTGACTCAAACTGACACGATAATGACCGATCGTATAGGTGCGGTCCCAGAAACTGAACTGACATGACAGGAAGATGGCCGATCGATATAGGTGCGGCCCCGACTCAAACTGACACGATAATGACCGATCGTATAGATGCGGTCCCAGAAACTGAACTGACATGACAGGAAAATGGCCGATCGTATAGGTGCGGCCCCGACTCAAATTGACACGATAATGACCGATCGTATAGGTGCGGTCCCAGAAACTGAACTGTCATGACAAAGAGATGGCCGATCGTATAGGTGCGGCCCCGACTCAAACTGACATGATAATGACCGATCGTATAGGTGCGGTCCCAGAAACTGAACTGTCATGACAAAGAGATGGTCGATCGTATAGGTGCGGCCCCGACTCAAACTGACACGATAATGACCGATCGTATAGGTGCGGTCCCAGAAACTGAACTGACATGACAAAGAGATGGCCGATCGTGTAGGTGCGGCCCCGACTCAAACTGACACGATAATGACCGATCGTATAGGTGCGGTCCCAGAAACTGAACTAACATGACAAAGAGATGACCGATCGTATAGGTGCGGTCCCAACTCAAGCTGACACGATAATGACCGATGAATGACCTGATCAAGTGACCCAAAACCAAAGGATGACCCAGATAATGATGCAAGTAAACTCGGGAGGGGATATGCCCCAGTATGACAACTCATAAGGATTGACAACTAGGTCGAAAGATAATGAAGCCTGTGAAAGGTCCGATGATATCGGAGAAGAAGGGTATGCCCCAATATGCAACTCTCGGGGTCGACAACTAGATCAAAAGTGAATGAAACCTGTCGAAGGTCCCATGCTCTCGGAGATGGGGTATGCCCCAGTATCTAATGATGAACAGACAGAGAAGCAAAATGCCTCAAAACTACTGTACTATGAGATATGCTCATCCATCATGTAATGAAAATGTCCAACCTCAAATAAGTAATGCCAAACAGGACTATGTATCGTGATACCATGCTGACTAAACAGAAATGACTGATGAATAAAAACAATGCTGACCAATGTCCGAAATGCGAAAAACAAGCAAATCAACACTCAACATGCCAACTGTCAAAATGAAAGCATCAACACTAATAAGTCAGCAATCTGTCAGGCCTTGCCATCATGGAAGATGTTGAACCTAAAGTCCAAAAGATATATGAAAGCACAACCAAGGTGATCGAGGACTGATCTACATCTCCTCATAATCGAGAAAGGGGTGAGGTTATGTGCCATGGTAAGATGTGAAGGATAAAAGAAGGTGATGGTCAGGCTCCGGTATGATAGAAGGTATGAAAGTATCCATGGTGAAACGTCTGAGTATGAAATGAAAGGTAGGGAGATATCCGAGATCATCCAAGTATGCCGAGAAGACTAAACCCGAGGTGTCAATAACTCCATAACCCATCGTAAGCAGCAATCACAAACAGGAAGTCAAGCCTCAATGTCAAAACCTCCAACAAGGTGGCTATGCCCCAGTATGCAATGAGGACAACATGAAATAATCCAATGATCTCCCTATCACTCGTCAGGTGCTCCAATGTCAAGAACCAATCTGATCTCCCTCCAAAAGATGGACATGCCCCAATGTAAAGGATCCAAATAGGGTGGCTATGCTTCAATGAAAAATGCTCCCCATCCCGGCTATGCCCCAATGTAAAGTAATGTATCCGAGTCAACAAATCAATCAATCTCTACTCCTGGTGCTAAAAATGGAAACATCCCAAAATAATCCATATGAATCAGAATCCTCAAGCTATATGAATGCGACTGAGGTGGCTATGCCCCAGTATAAACCACTCGAAGTGACTATGCTCCAATGAACAATCAAAGTCCATCACCAATGAGAGGGCTACGCCTCAAATAAATCGTCATCTCAAAAATCAACCATCAATGATAGAATGTGTCCCAATGCAGAGTATCGAGTAGAGCAACTGTATCTCCAATAAAAACGCCCTCTGAAATGGCTATGCCCCAGTGTAGGGTCATCCCACAAAGAAACTGTCATCGATGAGCGGGGTATGCCCCAATGTAGATAATGTCGCCTCTGAAAATCCATCACTGATAAGAGAGGTATGGCCCAATGTAAATCACCATCTCAACTCCCCATCCATCAAGCTCTGAGAAATGATCTCCAACCAAGCTCGAGTATTGCCCGCGTAGGAGCTGCCAAACACGATGTAAAGTAATGGCCTCAGGGTGGTCTTCAGACACGGGACGTAACGTAGGCTAAGGTAATAGGGGGAAAGAAATGAAAGGAAACTAGGCTCAAAAATCCCAATGATACAATCCCCATACCCCTCGTGCATGATATGCAATGCGCAGAAAATGTCATGAGTCCCGGACCTAGGGGTCCCCACACGAAAAGTGATGATAAGTGAATGGTCGCATCGAATAAGCAAGAATAAAGTGTAGATGCTGAACCCATGTCAAACATCAGACAGAATGAGAAAAGAATGAGATAAGATGAAGTGGAGTGAAACGGAGGGATAAAATAAAGATGAAAGAAGGCGAAGAGATAGAAAAGTGAGTGATGGTCACCCTGCATCAAAGCATGGAAAGTAGTCTCATCCGAAATAGACGGAATGATGGATAAAGCAAGGATCCAGAGATACTGAAGAAAGGTCGCTCGCATCTCTCACAAAAAACGAATGGGCGAATCATACTCTCACTCAAAATATACATCAAGATGAACCTCAAGAAATAGCTCCCATACGAGCTCTCTCTAACACATAAACTCAATGAAATAAACCGGCACGTCCATACACATGCCCAATGGAAAAATAATAAAATGAACAATGCGCTATCTTTTTTTCTTTTTTTTTTTGGTTTTTTTTTTTGGTTTTTTTTTTGGTTTTTTTTTTTTTTTTTTTTTTGCGCATACTCTGATCAATAATGAATGAACTCCCATGAAAATACATACCCAAATGATCAAACCCTCTCCACATACGAATGTAACATGAATCCTCACCAACAAGACAACCTCTCAAAATAACATCTCTGAACCACTGCCCATGGGGTGAATGATAGGAAAGAATGTGACAACCCTCCATGCAGTGACATGTGAGAAACCACCACTCAAGGTGGAACAAAGATAATGTCGAGTAAGTAATGATGTGAGAAAAGACAAAGAACGAATATCGCAAGTGATGATATGTGATATCGGAAAATAGTGATGAAATGATGACCAAGTGGAAGATATCACAATGAAGAGTGAGGAATGAGACCCGAATATATGTGCCAGGTCTAGAACTCATGACGTATCCAAACATAGCATGCAAGCACTACAGGGTCCCCAACCCGGTGTAATAGGTAAATGAGGTGATGAAAGAAAAGGCTATGATGCTCGTGCGAGGCTCAAAGGGCTAGCAATGGATAACTCTATATGTGAGGGTGATAAAGTAAATAGGCTCCTGAAATGATGGCCACCCATCCTTTGACCAAAACCTCGCTCGTGCTTTCAAGATCTCACATGGCTAATACTAAAGACTGGCATCCGTCCAACAAAATCATGTCAACTCCTCCGAAATCATGTGAAAGCCCCCACTGATGCTCTGTGATAATCATCAATGTCCTCGAATAATCACCTCACTCTATCATCATAATCCACTCACCATCGTCTCATAAAAAAAAACATCATCTCTAATCATCCTGACTCTCTGAAGTCATGTGCAATGGCTCAACAACATCGTCAAGCAATCAAGCCACTCTCTCATCATGATCCATCTATCTTCGTGTAGAGCTCACCTCAGGTCAAACCATCTCAGACACTACCAGGTCAGATCAAGGAAATGATGGAAAGAATAGGCAATGGTACTATAATATACGAAGGCGAATAAGAATGGTAAAGGTCATATAACGGTACCAAGAGGTGGTGTCATGTCAAGCTCAAAATGGGTAGGTCATCAAGTCCATAGAGTCAGGGTATGGATATGGATATGGATATGATACTGCTCTGAACGGAAGGTGAAATGGGTCACAGTCTCGAACTCCCTAAGTCGATCTCCTAATCGTAGGTCAATAGACTCAATATCCTCCATGATAGGTCAGGCCAAAGTGATTGTGATGTAAGTGAAAGATGTATCATATCGAAAGCATAACACGCATCAACACAAGATGTGTAAAACACACTCACGAGAAAAATACCACAATACTCAGATAAAATATCATATCACTAAATGAACCAACGAGTACATCATGTGTGAAATGGTAAAGGACTACAAACAACTGGACTCTCAACATGAAACTAAAAACAATGACCCTAAACCGAAAACAAGACTCAACAAAACAAAAACAACTCTGATGAACTGAAAACTGGACTCAACAAAATGGAAATGAGTCTGATGATGACCATAATCAAAATGAGAAATGCTCTGAACTGAACTGCTACCAAGTGATGTACCCATGCCGACTGACCCAAGTCCTCATCCTGGAAGGTCCCATAACACCATACGCCATCAGTACCCTCAATATCCAAATCAATCTACTGAAGACCAGGAGAAGGAGGAACTGCATGTGTAGAATGTGTAGGCAGGGGATTGGTGGTCACACTTGGCCTGACCAAGTCAACCATCCCTGAATCGATCAAATCCTGTATCGCATGATGGAGTGCTGAACAATGCTCAGTATCGTGCCCCAGAATCTGATGATACAAGCAGTGCTCATGTAAACGAAAATGAAGAGGAACATGATGGGGCAAAGGCCTCGGTGCCAAAGGAACAATCACTCCGGCATCTCTGAGCTTCTCAAAAGCTCTAGTCAAAGTCATACCCAACGGAGTGAACTGTCTCGCGGGCCTCTGTGCATATGGCCTGGGTGGTGGGTGAGTAGCGGCTCTCAGATGCGAAGGTCGTGGCTGCATGCTAGTCTGAGCAATGTAAGGCCCCTGAGCATAATCCGGCTGATACTGATACTGTGGAAGAGAGAAAGGAGCTCTGACTGTAGGAGGTCTATAAGCTGAGTGATGTGCGGGCCTCCGATGCTGATAACTAATAGCGCCAACCTCTCCAGATCTACTAAATGGCCCAATCAGCTTCTTCCCCTTACTGTCAGGGGAAAGAGTAGTATCTGTCCATAATCCTCGAGCAATGGCCTCCTCAACACTGAAAGTTGCCTGAACCAAACTTCTGAGATCCTGAAATGGGATGCCCACAAGACGTCTCGCGAACCTCGGCTGTAGGTTTCGAAGAACCATATCAATCTGATCCTGCTCCTTAGGCCGGTCTACCATACCAGCCACCTTTGCCCTCCAACGAGTGACAAATGAAGAAATAGACTCCTCTGGCCTCTGTCTAGTGGCCTCCAACTCTCGTCTGGATACATCAATATCGGCACTGAAAGCGAACTGAGTCAGGAACTCACGAGCCACGTCCTCCCAGGTGCGAAGTCTCGACGACTCAACTGAAGCAAACCACCTCTGAGCTGCCCCACTAAGTGACATAGGAAAGAGGGCCACCAACTGCGCATCATCTATCCCATGTGCTCTCATGACCGTGCTGTATAGCCTCAAGTGGATCTTGGGACAACCAATCCCACTATAACGCTCAATGTCTGGCATGCGAAACTTGGCGGGCAAGCTAGCCGCCGGTATGCCATCCCTGTCATCCCAAGTCAAACCTCCGTCCTGCAATCTGATCTGTCTCATCATGGACTCAAGCCTCTCAACCTTGGCCTCCTACTCGGCCAATCGAGTATCCTCAATAGTAGGAACCATGGGAGGCGGCACTATGACAGTAGGTGGTGGAATGGTCTCATAATGATCTGTCAGATGGAATGGAGTACCGAGTGAAACCCTAGGTGGAATAGCCTGTGCTGTCTGAGATGCATGAGGAACTGTCTCATCAATGACCATGCCAACCGGCTGGGGATCCTGGCGAGAACTCTCTATCAGATCCAAGTGTCTACTGACTCCGGCCATGAACTCCTGGATGGAAGCAAGTGTGGAAGCTAGCTCGTCTGACATCTCAACTGAACTGTCTGAACTCGAATATGAATCTGCTCTGATCAATCGACCTCCTACTCTCCTCCAAGAATGTGACTCCAGACTCAACTGACTCCTAAACTGACTCCCTACAATGCCAACAAAATGGATGAAGGACACAAGATGAAACTCTACAAGGTGACAATACAATCATGCAAGCACATGGTCCTGAGGTGGCAATCTGAAATCTGGATGTATGACGAAAACTTTAGAGTCATAAAGATATCCACTGCGAGATGGCTACAAATGTGACCAGAGAATCTCCATCAATAATCCGAGATAAAGAGAGGTGTGAAAGACACGCTATCACGAGATCAGTACTCCATCTATAAACATATATCCTTGAATCAACCTTCAACTCGAGCTCCATAAGAGAAAAATAATAAGGTGATCAAGGCGAATCTCTCGAAGACAGTGTGGATGTGAAAAATGGGCCTTTCACCTTTCCGTAATGAAAATATGAGCATCGAGTCGAAAATTTAACCAAGGATCAAACAAATGATGAGGTACTGAGCCCGTGATAAGCATACAGTGTAAAAAGATGATCAATGAACATATCCCAAAGCATCATGTGAGTGATAACAAAGTGAAGGGGTGTGTCGAGCCAAGAAATGAGAACGAAAACCCTAGGGAGAAAACATGCTAACTCATCGAGTGAAAAACATAATACAAGGTGACATGACAATGGTGGTCCAACCGATACTCAAACTCATACCAATCTCCGAGCACTCTCAACTGGAGACTAAAAAGAGGGAACACTGGATCCGAACTGTAACTAAAGAGGCTCTGAAGGCCTTCAGATGCACCCACGTGTAGGGTGGAAGTCCTACTCGAAGGATCTACGGCTCAACCTACGAGGTCAGGCGGCTCTAAATGGATATGGGTGGACTTTAAAAAAATCCCTAGCAGAAGCGATCATACCCTCCAGCGGTACGCAACCCTCTGCACACCTTAGAAAAGACGGGGCGCTTCCATGCAAGGTGGACATCACATCCACACATGCACTACCTTGACATCCCAGGGGGTTTCCTATGGTGAATCCTCTCAAACTCTCAACGCTCAATAGTCAACTAGAGTGCACAGTGATCGGTGTGGGTGCATCCGAAACCCTTAGAAGCTAAAGCAGAAGATGAAACACACTGGTCGCATAAATATCCATGAAACCTAGCTCAGGGCTATACAGGTCTTCAATGATTGGACTCCAATCGACAACAATACGCCGCTCTCCTCCAGAATGCTCCCAAACATCGGTATAGCCCCTCGCCAGACCCTACTCTTAACCTCTATCTCGGTCAGAGTACAAGCACACACAAGGGCTCACACTTGCAAAAGTGAGAACCGTAATGAAGGAAGTGACCGAGACTAGAGGGTGGGAGACAAGGGGATAGATATGCGACCCACATAAACAAGCGGCACACAGTCATGCAAAAGGAGGGCAGTCATGCGACACACAATCAGGCAAAGCTCAGATATATCATCATGTACACACAAGATAAGCGAGAATACGACGATCAAGACGAATGGCGATACAAACATCATGCTCAAAGACGATCAAAATAGTATACAAGTCAAAGAATCAACATGTCAAGCTGAGTGATATACAGTGGTGAGTGTATGCATGTGAAGTGATCAGAACAATCATGACAAAATCAGGGTCAACGTGCTAAGCAAAGCAATAAGATCAATCATCAATGATCCAACATGTCAATGTCTCAAACGAATATATCAATGAAACACAGAAAAAATCATGGCATCAGAATCCTTAATCAATACAAATCAATCAACACGATCAACGTGTCAAAGTCTCAAGTGGATATAAAATCCGAGCATGCATCAAATATCCTCAATGTGCAATCAAGAAATGGGCATCCACTGATCGTCCAATCGAATGCCACGTTTGCTTCATTCTAAGTTCAAGCTTGACCCTCTAAAAATCCCCAGTGGAGTCGCCATTTTGTGGACCCCGCATTTCCACTCATCTATCTCTATGCGTTTCCCACTCGATGGCGAGCTCGATTTTTTTATTTTGAAAAATTGATTTTTATTGATTAAAAAATGACTTGGAGTCGCCACTTATTTTTGTTTTATTTTTAAAAGGGTAAACAAAATAAGAAAGAAAAACCCTAAGTGTGACTCCTTATTTGGAAAAGGTGATCTACGAAAAACCGGATCGGGTTCGAGGGTCAGGTTACTTATCGGGAAGGTACGGTAAAGACCGTAGCACCCCTCTAAGTCCCTAAAGTCGGGTCTCTACTAATAAAATGAAGCTGACATGGCAACCAATGAGAAAATCAATGAATACTCAAATCAATCATGCACATATGAGAATTAGAAACAAGCATAAGGAGTGACCATGATGCGAGAAAATACATACCTGGGTGGCGAACCAATATGCGCTATCAAGAGGAGGGTTAGTGCACAATTAAAAAATAATTTCGAGCATGTCATAGAGCAGAATAAATCAGATATGAATAGCAATCAAATCAACCAATCAATCGATCATAGAATCCCATATGTCGGGCCTCCACTAAAGCCCGTTTTATTTTACATGAATTAATTCCATAAATTCCATTATTCGGAATTACGGAATTTCATCCTTGCTTATTTTAAAATATTTTTATAAACTCATAGGATTTTATGAAAATTGCTTGCCAGGAGAGAATGGTAGCGAGTTTTATTGAAAAGTGAATTTTTTAAACCCTAAAAAAAAACTAAGGATGAAAAAGAAAATAATTAGGAACTTGGAATTATTTAAAAACCAAAATTTAACAAATTAATTACAAAGTGGAATTTAGTAAAATTATTTCCAAAAAATCAAAAGGATAAAAGAATAGAATGTGATACGCGGCAAATGAGTGGTTGGTG
The DNA here is from genome assembly GCF_030704535.1 of Vitis vinifera. Lineage (NCBI taxonomy): Eukaryota > Viridiplantae > Streptophyta > Magnoliopsida > Vitales > Vitaceae > Vitis > Vitis vinifera. The sequence goes on from NC_081819.1 coordinate 6,023,481, forward strand.
AACCATGCAGCTGAATGAATACATGCATGGGCCCGAGGATGCTGCTGGAGATATGCTATTGGCTCGCCATTTCTGGATAACATTTCCTTGATAAAGAGTTGTAGCCAATCTTCATATGGGTCATTGCATTTAGTTCACCCAGTTCTGGCGGTATGCTCCCACTGAGAAGGTTTCATGTCCGATGAATAAACTCAAAACTCTTGAAAGAACCATATTCTGGTGGGATCGGTCCTTTGAAATAACTCCCAGATAAATTGAGAACTTTTAGATATCCAAGCTGAGAGATTTCAGTGGGTAATGGACCTGGAAAACTGTTACTGAAGGCGTCAATCATAACAAGGCGCTCAAACCTGGAAACTCCACCAAGAAAGTGACCTAAAGAACTGTTTCTACACGTTGAAGTGTATGATTGCGTCTGCAATGAACTCCCCTCTTGTTACCTCGGCAATTTATTCTCGGACTGGCAGTGCATTTCGAATGGTAAGGGCATGACGCATAGTGCTCTCGGCTGGACGGAGTGCATTTGCTTCTGCCAGCGTTTTCTGAAGCTCGTCTTCAAACTCGGGTCAATCCCATATTAAGTAATGATAGAGATTTTGTGGGGAAGAATGCGCCATGCACGTGAAGTTTGTCTCTCAGGGGGATTTTTAGAAGATGGAAGTGAATAGGGGCATGGAGAATAGAAGTGGAGATGGCTATGAAAGATAGGAAATGGGTCTGAATGCAACGGGTGAAATTGACGTGGAGACTAGGTATGAAATAATGGGTATATGCAGGCATATAGATTCTTGAAAGGATGGGAAACAGGGATGGTTTATTGATGATAGGAATAGAAAATAGGAAATGAATGAGGAGCCAACATTAATCTTGTGAATATGAGAGCTTCAATCTTCAAACTGGATGTAGAGGATTCATCACTTAGCGTTTATTTTTATTTTCCTTTTTTTAAAACCAGAAATCAGTGATCCCACGTGGTCTGCCAGGCGCTGAACTTTTGCTGAAGGTGATAGAAGCCAATGTCGGGAATCTTCTCTAACCGGACCCCATCAATACTCAATAGCCCGATTCCGATAAGCCTTGAGTTCCGAGGACTGGGCACGCTTTAAACAGATTGAAAATTCCCCGACTCTGTGATTATGAGGATTGCCCTGTAAACTCTTCATTTGTTCTTTTTTTTCTCAGGAAATCCCCCTTCATGAAACCGTCTTCTGGTCTCGAGCTTTGGAAACTGTGCCCATATGAAAACCCGAGGCTCATGCTGGACCAAAACCCTTCTCCTTGAGGGTATGAATGGCCATCGAGAACAGAGTATAAACAGCAAGGGAGCAAACACAAAAACAGAGTATCAACTGAACCAAAGAAAACACTAACCCGAGCTCCATTTCATATTGGAGCCAGTGGGCTTATGCATGGATGGGAAAAACCAGGGGAAACTAAGATCTCAAAGATATGACTCAAATATTCAAATGAGAGTTATAAAGGAATCAGATTATACTAAAACAATTTTTCAATGAAGAGCAAAGCGCGGATACATTATCACAAAGTAACAGCAACCTAAATGACATCAATGGAAATCCAAAATGTGGTCTAGCAAACGTACCTGAGGATGCTCATTTTCTTCCCTTTATTTTCTTTTAATTTCTCTCTGGTTTTCCTCTCGAACTCACCCACAAAACCAGTATGCTCCCATCCTTGGCACCAAAACTCCTCTCCGTCACAGCCTAAGCTCCAAGGAATCACCTCCAGAAAAATCTCCCCCTCTCTCTAAAGCTCTCTGCTCCCGAAAAACCCTCTCTCCTTCTTCCTCTCTTCCCCCTCAAGCTCTCCGCTCCTCTACACACTCTAACGGCCTGCTCAGAGACCTCCTGCAGCTGCCAGACGACCCCCTGCAGCCAAAAACGCTCCCCCCTCCTGCAGCTGCTCTGCCACCTTCCCATAACAGAAAACCTTTTTCCCTTCTAGAAGATTCTTTCCCTTTACAGGTGTCTTCCCCTGATTAGTCCATCAATTCCACTATAGTGATCCCATATTGACTAATCCGGGAGTGACACGTGGCCAGAATGAGCTGCATGAAATAGCACCCAAATAGGGGTCTACAATATGGAATATCATCCTAAGAAAACCAAGCCACAGTAGTCATAAATAAGGAATATTTATGTATGGTCGTTAAAACATCACTGTACAACAAATGAAACCAAAAATTACTAATTAGTATAAATTAAAACAATAAATAAAACTTATATATGAATAATCTTACTCATGAAATGCTCGTGGATCCCTTAAAACATCAATAAGCAATTTGAAATCATTAGTTTGATTCATTTTGAGCCCATAGTAGTTGTTCAAAATGTCGTGCAAGACACATGCAATATTATTATGGATAAATGATTACTACTCAAAAAGGGTTATTTGATAGCTTGTAATTAACTCTTTTAAATACTTTTGAGTAGTAGTTGTTACCTTTTAACCCAATTAACATACTAAGGACCTTTGCAATCACTTCTAATCACTTTGTGTAAGTTTTGGTGTTTTTGTTAGTAATTTGATCACCAAAGCAATCCAAGTTTGAGGAGAGTTATTTGGAATCCATGGCAAAGCAATGGAAAGCTCAGAAACATAAAGAGCCAAAGCCTTGAAGCTTTAAATTCCTTTGCCATAAGCAATCCGGAATGCAAGGAGGGGAAGTAAAGAAAATATCTGCCATGAAGCATTCTTGATGACAGTCTTTTCAGCCACTTTTGGAGCACTTCCTGAAGTCCAATTCATACATACTATATGTCGTTTCGAAGATCAGGAAGTCAACAATCCAATGCTTTAAACGGTTCATGAATCGGAGTTGAAATGAAGAAGTTAGAGCAATTGGAAGCAGATCACTCCAAGTTGAAGGACAATTTCGCAGGGCTGCGCAATCAGCCTTTGGCTGCGAAATGATTTCGCAGCCACCCTGTTTGTCTGCGAAATTTCGCAGCCATTTTGTGCGCTTGCAAAATTCTCCTGAGTGCTTCCAGATATTTGCGACCGACTCTTTTTTATATTTTGCTTCAGATATTTGATGTTTAAATCCCAATTCTCTCCTTGTAATCCACCAATTATAGGATTCCTTAGTTGTTAAGCAAGAACACAAGGGTAAACAACCTGATATATATTGCTCTGTAATTTTCATTTTGTGGAACACTCGGGAGCTTGTTCTCAGGGAACCAACTTTTTGTATATTTTGAAAGGAAGTAAAATACAGAGCTTTGCTCTACCTTACCTTCTCACTTTGATTGTATTTTTCAGTCACTAGCCAAACAAGCTTTGAAGATGTTTCTTCAGAGGATGGGTGGCTAGTCTTTTTTGTTTCTTGGAGCTAAGGTAGCCGGGGAAAGGGCCGAATGCAAGAATTGGTAGTGTTGTTGTTTCAGCTGTTAATGAAGAGAAAGTGTAACCCGTTTATGATTTCTATGTTTTTAGTTAACTTAAAACACCTTCAATTCACCTGAGCCAACACTTGGTAAGGCAAGTGATCTCCGTCCATGGAGATGCACTAGTTTACCTCTTGCGAGCTTTTGGGAGGTGACCTGAAGGTAGGATTTTCTAGAATTGCCAACACTTGGTAAGCTTTTGGACTCTAAGGAGGCATCCATTAGTTATCTCTTGCGAGCTTGAGAAGGGAAGTCCAAGGTTAATGATCACCTTGAATGGCAAATGCTAGGTGAGAGGCACGAGCCATTGCAAGTTGCATCAGTGAGAGGGAATTAAAGCTAAAATCCATTTAAGGGATGCATCTGTACAACACCGATTAGAGAATTGACTATATGTTAATTCTCTAATGCGACGAAATGAACCAAGTGACCGAAGCTCTGTTTTTGCATGAGGAACCTCCCCTGTGAACCTAAACCTCCAAGGAACGTTTTTCTTTATAAAGTAATTCCCATTACTTTCGTTTTAGTTAGCTTGAAACCAAACCTTTTTCAACCAAAGTTTATGTTTTCTTTTGAAGTTAACCTTGAAATGAAAAGGCACCAATTCAACTTTGAATTGGTATCAGTTGTAAGTTGAAAACCCTTCCCAGTGAACGATCCTATAACTACTATGCTATACTAGCTTATGCTATCCTAGTGCATGGTGATATAGGTTATAAATATTGTTGATTAATCCCATCAGAGGACCAAAATCAAAGGCATCAGCTGGGAATACACGAATCAATAAACTAAAGATCTAGTCGGATATTGTCATCACTTGACCTTGTGATTTTCCCTCTACTGTTCACCATTGCTACATTATCCATACCAAATCCATCTTCCAGCTTCTTTGATGATACCAAGTATTGAATAGGTTCAAACATGTTACCGGATAGGAAATATTAACTAAATAAAAATATATAAAATAAAAAAACGTTAAAAAGTAAATAAAATATTTATTACAAAAATACTGTAGAATTGATATCAATTCTTGCTTAAGTCTATGTCAGATTACAAATTGGTGTTGTTGTATCCAATATTCTAGGGTGATGTGGAGTTGAAAAACAATTATACGTTGTCCAGATTTTACAAAACTATGATAGCCAGCTAACACATTATCCAAACTTCCCGCAATATCATAGGAACAAAATTTTCTATCGTTTAGATGCACTGTTTTCAAAGTCACCGACCTAAAATAGTTTTACTTTTACTTCTGCTTCATATATATTGTCCTTAATATGTCTGCCATTATAGTAGCTGATAGTGCTACACATGTTAAACCTGTCATTAATATCAATCATTCGTAAAAAAATATATACTAATTTTTTTCACAATCTATCCACTGCACATTGAAGCTCTCAAGGTGTTAGATAAGTTAATACAAAAAATGGCATAAGTATGTTGAATGCAACACTTTCTATTGATCAAATTTATGTGAAATGATAGTATCAGATGGAATACCATCTCAAAAAAATCAAGCAAAAGAAGGTTTAACTCTTTGTCTAAAACTTTAGCATTTCCCTACATTACATAGACACATATATCTTTTAGATTTTTATATATAAAAAATTATGTATAAATAAAAAAAAAATTAAACTTACCACGGCATCATGAGGTACAAGATTTCCCAATAAAATAAAAAATGACCAAGGGTAATTTAAATAATGAGAACTTGGCCATGCCAAAACCCATTTCAATTCTTGGCTATAATTTAGTCTATTATTATTTTTAACCCATTGGGTCCATGAAAAACTAATACATGGATATCCTACAGAAATATTTGTCAAAGTCCTTCTAAAGGCCAACACGTTTGATGATCTGCTATATTGAAGTAGAGATATGTGGGCGAGCAAACGAAAAGTAGTACGACAAGAAGGGGTCATAAATAAGGGATGCTTATGTATGGTTGTGAAAACATCATTGTACAACAAATAAACCAACAATTAATAATTAATATAATTAAAACAATAACTAAAAATTAATATATGAATAATCTTACTCATGAAAAGCTCGTGGATCCGTTAAAACATCAATAAGCAATTTGAAATCATTAGTTTGATTCATTTTGAGCCCATAGCAGTCATTCAAAAAGTCGTGCAAGACACGTGCAATATTATTATGGATAAACTGAAGATCTAGTCCCATATTTTCATCACTTGACCTTGTGATTTTCCCTCTACTATTCACTACTACTACATTATCCATACCAAATCCATTTTCCAGCTTCTTTGATGATACCAAGTATTGAATAGCTTCAAACATGTCACCGGTTAAGAAATATTAACTAAATAAAAACATATAAAATAAAAAAACATTAAAAAGTAAATAAAATATTTATTACAAAAATACCGTAGAATGGATAGCAATTCTTGCTTAAGTCTATGTCTGATTACAAGTTTGTGTTGTCGTATCCAATCTTGTAGGCTGATATGGAGTTAAAAAAAAATTATACGTTGTCCAAATGTTACAAAATTATGATAGCCAACTAACAAATATTGCTTATCAAAAGTTCCCGCAATATCATAGGAACAAAATTCTCTGTCGTTTAGATGTGTTGTTTTCAAAGTCACCAACCTAAAATATTTTCCTTTTGCTTTTGCTTCAAATATATTGTCTTTAACATGTCTAACATTATAGTAGTTGGTAGTGCTACAGACATTAAACTTGTCATTAATATCAATCATTCGTAAAAAAATATATACTAATATTTATCACAATCTATCCACTGCACATTAAGACTCTTAAGGTGTTAGAAAAGTTAATAAAAAAAATGGCATAAGTATGTTGAATGCAACACTTTATATCAATCAAATTTATGTGAAATGATAGTACCATATAAAATACCATCCTAAAAAAACAAAGAAGAAGAAGGTTTAACTCCTCGTCTAAAACATTAGCATTTCCCTACATTACATAAACACATATATCTTTTATATTTATATAAAAATAATAATGTATAAATAAAACATAAAAATATTAAACTTGCCACGGCATCATGAGCTGCAAGATTTCCCATGAAAACAAAAAATGACCAATGGTAATTTGAATAATGAGAACTTGGCCATGCCAAAACCCTTTTCAATTCTTGGCTATAATTTGGTCTATTATTATTTTTAACCCATTGGGTCCATGAAAAACGAATACATGGATATCTTGCAGAAATATTTGCCAAAGTCCTGCTAAAGGCCAAAACATTTGATGATCTACTTTATTGAAGTAGAGATACGTGGGCGAGAAAACGAAAAGTAGTACGACAAGAAGGGGTCACAAATAAGGGATGCTTATATATGGTCATGAAAACATCATTGTACAACAAATAAACCAACAATTAATAATTAATATAAATTAAAACAATAAATAAAAATTAATATATAAATAAATTTAGTCATGAAATGCTCATGGATCCCTTAAAACATCAGTAAGCAATCTGAAATCATTAGTTTGATTCATTTCGAGCCCATAGCAGTTGTTCAAAATATCGTGTAACACACGTGCGATATTATTATGGAAAAACTTAAGATCTAGTCCCATATTGTCATCACATAATTTTGTAATTTTCCCTCTACCGTTCACCACTGCTACATTATCCTTACCAAATCCATCTTCCAGCTTCTTTGATGACACAAAGTATTGAATAGCTTGAAGCATGTTACCGGATAGGAAATATTAGCTAAATAAAAATATATAAAATAAAAAAATGTTAAAAAGTATATAAAATATTTATTACAAAAATACCGTAGAATTGATATCAATTCTTGCTTAAGTCTATGTCCGATTACAAGTTGGTGTTGTCGTATCCAATATTCTAGGCTGATGTGGAGTTGAAAAACAATTATACGTTATCCAGATTTTACAAAACAATGATAGCCAGCTAACACATTATCCAAAGTTCCTGCAATATCATACGAATGAAATTCTATGTCGTTTACATGCACTATTTTCAAAGTCACCAACCTAAAATAGTTTTCGTTTGCTTCTGCTTCATATATATTGTCTTTAATAAGTCTGGCATTATAGTAGTTGATAGTGCTACAGACATTAAACCTATCATTAATATCAATCATTCGTAAAAAAATATATACTAATTTTTCTCACTATCTATCCAATGCACATTGAGACTCTCAAGGTGTTAAACGAATCAGAAATAAATTAAAATTGTCATGATATCATGAGCTACAAGATTCCCCATGAAGAAAAAAAATGACCAAGGATAATTTGAATAATGAGAACTTGGTCATGCCAAAACCCTTTTCAATTCTTGGCTATAATTTGGTCTATTATTATTTTTCACCCATTGGGTCCATAAAGAGCTAATACATGGATGTCCTGCAGAAATATGTGCCAAAGTTCTCCTGAAGGCCAACACGTTTGATGATATGCTATATTGAAGTAGAGATACGTGGGCGAACAAACAAAAAGTAGTACGACAAGAAGGGGTGGTCAATAAGGATGCTTATCTATGGTCCTGAAAACATTACTATCCAACAAATAAAACCAATAATTAATAATTAATATAAATTAAAGCAATAAATAACAATTAGTGTATGAATAATCTTACTCATGAAATGCCCGAGGATCCCTTAAAACATCAATAAGCAATCTGAAATCATTAGTTCGATTCATTTCGAGCCCAAAGAAGTTGTTCAAAATGTCGTGTAACACACGTGCAATATTCTTATGGATAAACTTAAGATCTAGTCCCATATTGTCATCACATAATCTTGTAACTTTCCCTCTACCGTTCACCACTGCTACATTGCCCTTACCAAATCCATTTTCAAGCTTCTTTGATGACACAAAGTATTGAATAGCTTCAAACATGTTACCAGATAGGAAATATTAACTAAATAAAAATATATAAAATAAAAAAACGTTAAAAATTAAATAAAATATTTATTACAAAAATACCGTAGAATTGATATCAATTCTTGCTTAAGTCTATGTTCGATTACAAGTTGGTGTTGTCATTTCCAATATTCTAGGCTGATGTGGAGTTAAAAAACCATTATACGTTGTCCAGATTTTACAAAACTATGATAGCCAGCTAACACATACTGCTTATCAAAGGTTCCCGCAATAGCATAAGGACGAAATTCTTTGATATTTGGATGCACCGATTTCAAAGTCACCAACCTAAAAAAGTTTCCTTTTGCTTCTGCATCATATATATTGCCTTCAATATGTTTCATATTATAGTAGCTGATAGTGCTACGGACGTTAAACTTGTCATTAATATGAATAATTCGTAAAAAAAACTATATCGTAACTTTTTTCATAATCTATACACTGCACATTGAGACTCTCGATATGTTAGAAAAATTAATAAAAAAAATGGTATAATTGTGTTGTATGTAACACTTACTCTTAATCAAATTTATGTGAAATGCTAGTAGCATATAGAATACCATCCCAAGAAAACCAAGCCAAAGAAGGTTTAACTCTTTGTCTAAAAGTTCAACATTTCCCTCCATTACATTAACACATACATGTTTTAGATTTATAAAAACAAAATAATGTATAAATAAAATAGAAATAAATTAAAAATGGCATAAGTATGTTGTATGTAACACTTACTTTTAATCAAATTTATGTGAAATGCTACTAGCATATCGAATACCATCCCAAGAAAACCAAGACAAAGAAGGTTTAACTCTTCATCTAAAACTTGAGTCTTTTCGTATACTACATTAACTCATACATCTTTTACATTTATAAAAAAAATAATGTATAAATAAATCCGAAAAAAATTAAAATTCCCATGAAATCATGAGCTACAAGATTCCCCATGAAGGAAAAAAAAGGACCAACGATAATTTGAATAATTAGAACTTGGCCATGCCAAAACCCTTTTCAATTCTTGGCTATAATTTGGTCTATTATTATTTTTCACCCATTGGGTCCATAAAGAGCTAATGCATGGATATCTTGCAGAAATATGTGCAAAAGTCCTCCTAAAAGCCAAGACGTTTGATGATATGCTATATTGAAGTAGAGATACGTGGGTGAGCAAACAAAAAGTATTACAGCAAGAAGGGGTGATAAATAATGGATGCTTATCTATGGTCCTGAAAACATCAGTATCCAACAAATACAACCAACAATTAATAATTAATATAAATTAAAACAATAAATAACAATTAATATATGAATAATCTTACTCATGAAATGCCCGAGGATCCCTTAAAACATCAATAAGCAATCTGAAATCATTAGTTCGATTCATTTTGAGCCCATAGCAGTTGTTCAAAATGTCGTGTAACACATGTGCAATATTCTTATGGATAAACTTAAGATCTAGTCCCATATTGTCATCACATAATCTTGTAACTTTCCCTCTACCGTTCACCGCTGCTACATTGCCCTTACCAAATCCATCTTCAAGCTTCTTTGATGACACAGAGTATTGAATAGCTTCAAACATGTTACCAGATAGGAAATATTAACTAAATAAAAATATATAAAATAAAAAAACGTTAAAAATTAAATAAATTATTTATTACAAAAATACCGTAGAATTGATATCAATTCTTGCTTAAGTCTATGTTCGATTACAAGTTGGTGTTGTCATATCCAATATTCTAGGCTGATGTGGAGTTAAAAAACCATTATACGTTGTCCAGATTTTACAAAACTATGATAGCCAGCTAACACATACTGCTTATCAAAGGTTCCCGCAATAGCATAAGGACGGAATTCTCTGATATTTGGATGCACCGATTTCAAAGTCACCAACCTAAAAAAGTTTCCTTTTGCTTCTGCATCATATATATTGCCTTCAATATGTTTCATATTATAGTAGCTAATAGTGCTACGGACGTTAAACTTGTCATTAATATGAATAATTCGTAAAAAAAACTATATCGTAACTTTTTTCATAATCTATACACTGCACATTGAGACTCTCGATATGTTAGAAAAATTAATAAAAAAAATGGTATAATTGTGTTGTATGTAACACTTACTCTTAATCAAATTTATGTGAAATGCTAGTAGCATATAGAATACCATCCCAAGAAAACCAAGCCAAAGAAGGTTTAACTCTTTGTCTAAAAGTTCAACATTTCCCTCCATTACATTAACACATACATGTTTTAGATTTATAAAAACAAAATAATGTATAAATAAAATAGAAATAAATTAAAAATGGCATAAGTATGTTGTATGTAACACTTACTTTTAATCAAATTTATGTGAAATGCTACTAGCATATCGAATACCATCCCAAGAAAACCAAGACAAAGAAGGTTTAACTCTTCATCTAAAACTTGAGTCTTTTCGTATACTACATTAACTCATACATCTTTTACATTTATAAAAAAAATAATGTATAAATAAATCCGAAAAAAATTAAAATTCCCATGAAATCATGAGCTACAAGATTCCCCATGAAGGAAAAAAAAGGACCAACGATAATTTGAATAATTAGAACTTGGCCATGCCAAAACCCTTTTCAATTCTTGGCTATAATTTGGTCTATTATTATTTTTCACCCATTGGGTCCATAAAGAGCTAATGCATGGATATCTTGCAGAAATATGTGCAAAAGTCCTCCTAAAAGCCAAGACGTTTGATGATATGCTATATTGAAGTAGAGATACGTGGGTGAGCAAACAAAAAGTATTACAGCAAGAAGGGGTGATAAATAATGGATGCTTATCTATGGTCCTGAAAACATCAGTATCCAACAAATACAACCAACAATTAATAATTAATATAAATTAAAACAATAAATAACAATTAATATATGAATAATCTTACTCATGAAATGCCCGAGGATCCCTTAAAACATCAATAAGCAATCTGAAATCATTAGTTCGATTCATTTTGAGCCCATAGCAGTTGTTCAAAATGTCGTGTAACACATGTGCAATATTCTTATGGATAAACTTAAGATCTAGTCCCATATTGTCATCACATAATCTTGTAACTTTCCCTCTACCGTTCACCGCTGCTACATTGCCCTTACCAAATCCATCTTCAAGCTTCTTTGATGACACAGAGTATTGAATAGCTTCAAACATGTTACCAGATAGGAAATATTAACTAAATAAAAATATATAAAATAAAAAAACGTTAAAAATTAAATAAATTATTTATTACAAAAATACCGTAGAATTGATATCAATTCTTGCTTAAGTCTATGTTCGATTACAAGTTGGTGTTGTCATATCCAATATTCTAGGCTGATGTGGAGTTAAAAAACCATTATACGTTGTCCAGATTTTACAAAACTATGATAGCCAGCTAACACATACTGCTTATCAAAGGTTCCCGCAATAGCATAAGGACGGAATTCTCTGATATTTGGATGCACCGATTTCAAAGTCACCAACCTAAAAAAGTTTCCTTTTGCTTTTGCATCATATATATTGCCTTCAATATGTTTCATATTATAGTAGCTGATAGTGCTACGGACGTTAAACTTGTCATTAATATGAATAATTCGAAAAAAAAAATATATAGTAACTTTTTTCATAATCTATACACTGCACATTGAGACTCTCGATATGTTAGAAAAATTAATAAAAAAATGGTATAATTGTGTTGTATGTAACACTTACTCTTAATCAAATTTATGTGAAATGCTAGTAGCATATAGAATACCATCCCAAGAAAACCAAGCCAAAGAAGGTTTAACTCTTTGTCTAAAAGTTCAACATTTCCCTCCATTACATTAACACATACATGTTTTAGATTTATAAAAACAAAATAATGTATAAATAAAATAGAAACAAATTAAAAATGGCATAAGTATGTTGTATGTAACACTTACTTTTAATCAAATTTATGTGAAATGCTACTAGCATATCGAATACCATCCCAAGAAAACCAAGACAAAGAAGGTTTAACTCTTCATCTAAAACTTGAGTCTTTTCGTATACTACATTAAATCATACATCTTTTACATTTATAAAAAAAATAATGTATAAATAAATCCAAAAAAAAATAAATTCCCATGAAATCATGAGCTACAAGATTCCCCATGAAGGAAAAAAATGACCAACGGTAATTTGAATAATGAGAACTTGGCCATGCCAAAACCCTTTTCAATTCTTGGCTATAATTTGGTCTATTATTATTTTTCACCCATTGGGTCCATAAAGAGCTAATGCATGGATATCTTGTAGAAATATGTGCAAAAGTCCTCCTAAAAGCCAAGACGTTTGATGATATGCTATATTGAAGCAGATATACGTGGGCGAGCAAACAAAAAGTAGTACGGCAAGAAGGGGTGATAAATAATGGATGCTTATCTATGGTCCTGAAAACATCAGTATCCAACAAATACAACCAACAATTAATAATTAATATAAATTAAAACACTAAATAACAATTAATATATGAATAATCTTACTCATGAAATGCTTGAGGATCCCTTAAAACATCAATAAGCAATCTGAAATCATTAGTTTGATTCATTTCGAGCCCATAGCAGTTGTTCAAAATGTCGTGTAACACACGTGCAATATTCTTATGGATAAACTTAAGATCTAGTCCCATATTGTCATCACATAATCTTGTAATTTTCGCTCTACCGTTCACCCCTGCTACATTGCGCTTACCAAATCCATCTTCCAGCTTCTTTGATAACACAAAGTATTGAATAGCTTCAAACAAGTTACCGGATAGGAAATATTAATTAAATAAAAATATATAAAATAAAAAAACGTTAAAAAGTAAATAAAATATTTATTATAAAAATACCATAAAATTGATATCAATTCTTGCTTAAGTATATGTTCGATTACAAGTTGGTGTTGTCATATCCAATATTCTAGGCTGATGTGGAGTTAAAAAACCATTATACGTTGTCCAGATTTTACAAAACTATGATAGCCAGCTAACACATACTGCTTATCCAAAGTTCCCGCAATATCATAGGGACGAAATTCTCTATTATTTGGATGCACTGTTTTCAAAGTCACCAACCTAAAATAGTTTCCTTTTGCTTCTGCTTCATATATATTGCCTTTAATATGTTTCATATTGTAGTAGCTGTTAGTGCTACGGAAGTTAAACCTATCATTAATATCAATAATTCGTAAAAAAAATATATAGTAATTTTTGTCACAATCTATCCACTCCACATTGAGACTCTCAATATGTTAGAAAAATTAATAAAAAAATGGCATAAGTATGTTGTATGTAACACTTACTCTCAATGAAATTTATGTGAAATGCTAGTAGCGTATCGAATACCATCCCAAGAAAACCAAGCCAAAGAAGGTTTAACTCTTCGTCGAAAACTTCAGTCTTTTCCTATACTACATTAACTCATACATCTTTTAGATTTATATATATATATATATATATATATATATAATATTGTATAAATAAATCAGAAAAAAATCAAAATTGCCATGACATCATGAGCTACAAGATTCCCCATGAAGAAAAAAAATGACCAACGGCAATTTGAATAGTGAGAACTTGGCCATTCCAAAACCCTTTTCAATTCTTGGCTATAATTTGGTCTATTATTATTTTTCACCCATTGGGTCCATAAAGAGCTAATACATGGATATCCTGCAGAATTATGTGCCAAAGTGCTCCTCAAGGCCAACACGTTTGATGATATGCTATATTAAAGTAGAGATATGTGGGCGAGCAAACAAAGAGTAGTACGACAAGAAGTGGTGATAAATAAGGGATGCTTATGTATGGTTGTGAAAACATCAGTGTACAACAAATGAAACCAACAATTAATAATTAATATAAATTAAAACAATAGATAACAATTAATATATGAATAATCTTACTCATGAAATGCCCGAGGATCCCTTAAAACATCAATAAGCAATCTTAAATCATTAGTTTGATTCATTTCGAGCCCATAGCAGTTGTTCAAAATGTCGTGTAACACACGTGCAATATTATTATGGATAAACTTAAGATCTAGTCTAATATTGTCATCACATAATCTTGTAATTTTCCCTCTACCGTTCACCATTGCTACATTATCCATACCAAATTCATCATCTAGCTACTTTGATGACACAAAGTATTGAATAGCTTCAAACATGTTACTAGATAGGAAATGTTAACTAAATCAAAATATATAAAATAAAAAATGTTAAAAAGTAAATAAAATATTTGTTACAAAAATACCGTAGAATTGATATCAATTCTTGCTTAAGTCTATGTCCGATTACAAGTTGCTGTTGTCGTATCCAATATTCTAGGCTGATGTGGAGTTAGAAAACCATTATACGTTGTCTAGATTTTACAAAACTATGATAGCCAACTAACAAATACTGCTTATCCAAAGTTTCCACAATATCATAGGTACGAAATTGTCTGTTATTTGGATGCACCGTTTTCAAAGTCACCCACCAAAAATAGTTTTCGTTTGCTTCTGGTTCATATATATTGTAGTAGCTGATAATACTATGGACGTTAAACCTATCATTAAATCAATAATTCGTAAAGAACATATATAGTAATTTTTTTCACAATCTATCCTCTGCACATTGAGACTCTCAATATGTTAGAAAAATTAATAAAAAAAAATGGCATAAGTATATTGTATGTAACACTTACTCTCAATCAAGTTTAAGTGAAATTTTAGTACCTTATGGAATACCATCCTAAAAAAACCAAGTAGAAGAAGGTTTAACTCTTCGTCTAAAACTTGAGCATTTCCCTATACTACATTAACACATACATCTTTTAGATTTATAAAAAAAAAAATAATGTATAAATAAATCATAAATAAATTAAAATTGCCACGACACCATGAGCTACAAGATTCCCCATGAAGAAAAAAAATGACCAACGGTAATTTGAATAATGAGAACTTGGCCATGCCAAAACCCTTTTCAATTCGTGGCTATAATTTGGTCTATTATTATTTTTCACCCATTGGGTCCATGAAGAGCTAATATATGGATATCCTACAGAAATATGCGCCAAAGTCCTCCTAAAGGCCAACACGTTTGATGATATGCGATATTGAAGCAGGGATACGTGGCCGAGCAAACAAAAATTAGTAAGGCAAGAAAGGGTGATAAATAAGGGATGCTTATGTATGGTCTTGAAAACATCCCTGTCCAACAAATAAAACCAATAATTAATAACTAATATAAATTAAAACAATAAATAACAGTTAATATATGAATAATCTTACTCAAGAAATGACCGTGGATCCCTTAAAACATCAATAGGCAATCTGAAATCATTAGTTTGATTCAATTCGAGCCCATAGCAGTCGTTCGAAAAGTCGTGCAAGACACATGCAATATTATTATGGATAAACTTAAGATCTAGTCCCATATTGTCATCACATGAACTTGTGGTTTTCCCTCTACCATTTACCACTGCTATATTATCCATACCAAATCCATCTTCCATCTTCTTTGATGATACCAAGTATTGAATAGCTTCAAATATGTCACTGGATAGGAAATCTTAACTAAATAAAAATATATAAAATAAAAAAACATTAAAAAGTAAATAAAATATTTGTTACAAAAATACCGTAGAATTGATATCAATTCTAGCTTAAGTTTATGTCTTATTACAAGTCTGTGTTGTCGTATCCAATCTTGTAGGCTGATGTCGAGTTAAAAAACAATTATACGTTGTCCAGATTTTACAAAACTGTGGTAGCCAGCTAACACATACTACTTATCAATAGTTCCCGCAATATCATAGGAACAAAATTCTTCGTCGTTTGGATGCATTGTTTTCAAAGTCACCAACCTAAAATAGTTTCCTTTTGCTTCTGCTTCATATATATTGTCTTTAATATGTTTGACATTATAGTAGCTGATAGTAATACGGACATTAAACCAGTCATTAATATCAATAATTCGTAAAAAAAATATATAGTAATTTTTTTCACAATCTATCCACTGCACATTGAGACTCTCAACATGTGAGAAAAGTTAATAAAAAAAAAATGGCATAAATAGCACGACAAGAAGGGGTCATAACTAAGGGATGCTTATGTATGGTCCTGAAAACATCACTATCTAAGAAATGCTTGTGGATCCCTTAAAACATCAATAAGCAATCTTAGTTTGATTTATTTTGAGTCCATACGAAATCCATCTTCCAGCTTCTTTGATGATACCAAGTATTGAATAGCTTCAAACCTGTCATCGGATAGGAAATATTAACTAAATAAAAATATATAAAATAAAAAAACATTGAAAATTAAATAAAATATGTATTCCAAAAATACAGTAGAATCGATATCAATTCTTGGTTAAGTCTATGTCCGATTACAAGTCAGTGTTGTCGTATTCAATCTTGTAGGATCGTGTGGAGTTAAAAAAATATTATACGTTGTCTATATTTTACAAAACTATGATTGCCAGCTAACACATACTGCTTATCCAAAGTTCCCGCAATATGATAGGAACGAAATTCTCTGTTATTTGGATGCATCGTTTTCAAAGTCACCAACCAAAAATAGTTTCCTTTTGCTTCTACTTCAGATATATTGTCTTTAATATGTTTGACATTATAGTAGCTGATAGTGCTACGGACATTAAACTTGTCATTAATATCAATAATTCCTAAAAAAAATACATAGTAATTTTTTTCATAATCTATCCACTGCACATTCAGACTCTCAATGTGTTAGAAAAGTTAATAATATATATATATATATATATATATAGCATAAGTGTGTTGTATATAACACTTACTGTTAATCAAATTTATGTGAAATGCTAGTAACATATAGAATACCATCCCAAGAAAACCAAGCCAAAGAATGTTTAATTCTTCGTCTAAAACTTGAGCATTTCCCTTCATTACATTAACACATACATCTTTTAGATTTATAAAAAAAAGAATAATGTATAAATCAAACAGAAATAAATTAAACTTGCCACGGTTTCATGAGCTACAAGGTTTCCCATAAAAACAAAACATGGCCAAGGGTAAGTTGAATAATGAGAACTTGGTCATGCCAAAACCCTTTTCAATTCTTGGCTATAATTTGGTCTATTATTATTTTTCACCCATTGGGTCCATGAAGAGCTAATACATGGATATCCTACATAAATATGTACCAAATTCCTCCTAAAGGCCAACACATTTGATGATATGCTATATTGAAGCAGAGATACGTGGGCCAGCAAACAAAAAGTAGTACGACAAGAAGAGGTGATAAATAAGGGATGCTTATGTATGGTCGTGAAAACATCATTGTACAACAAATAAAACCAACAATTAATAATTAATATAAATTAAAACAATAAATAACAATTAATATATGTATAATCTTACACATTAAATGCTTGTGGATCTCTTAAAACATCAATAAGCAATCCGAAATCATTAGTTTGATTTATTTCAAGCCCATAGCAGTTGTCCAAAATGTCGTGCAACACACGTGCAACACACGTGCAACGTTATTATGGATAAACTTAAGATCTAAAAAAAACCAAGGAAAAGAAGGTTTAGCTCTTCATCTAAAACTTGAGCATTTCTATACATTACATTAACACATATATCTTTTAGATTTATAAAAAAAAAAATAATGTATAAATAAAACATAAATAAATTAAACTTGCCGCGGCATCATCAGCTAAAAGATTTCCCATGAAAACAAAAAATGACAAACGGTAATTTCAATAATGAGAACTTGGGCATGCCAAAACCATTTTCAATTCTTGGCTATAATATGGTATATTATTATTTTTAACATGGATATCCTGCAGATATATTTGCTAAAGTTCTTTTAAATGCGAACACGTTTATTGATCTGCTATATTGAAGTAGAGATACATGGGCAAGCAAACGAAAAGCAGTACGACAAGAATGGGTCATAAATAAGGGATGCTTATGTATGGTTGTGAAAACATCAGTGTACAACAAATAAAACCAATAATTAATAATTAATATAAATTAAAACAATAAATAAAAATTAATATATGAATAATCTTACTCATGAAATGCACGTGGATCCCTTAAAACATCATTACATAATCTGAAATCATTAGTTTGATTCAATTCGAGCCCATAGCAGTCATTCAAAATGTCGTGCAAGACACGTGCAATATTATTTTGGATAAACTGAAGATCTAGTCCCATATTGTCATCACATGAACTTGTGATTTTCCCTCTACCGTTTACCACTGCTACATTATCCATACCAAATCCATCTTCTAACTTCTTTGATGATACCAAGTATTGAATAACTTCAAACATGTCACCGGATTGGAAATCTTAACTAAATAAAAACATATAAAATAAAAAAAACATTAAAAAGTAAATAAAATATTTATTACAAAAATACCGTAGAATTGATATCAATTCTAGCTTAAGTCTATGTCCGATTACAAGTTTGTGTTGTCGTATCCAATCTTGTAGGCTGATGTGGAGTTAAAAAACAATTATACGTTGTGCAGATTTTACAAAACCATGACAGCCAGCTAACACATACACCTTATCCAAAGCTCCCGCAATACCATAGGCACAAAATTCTCTATTATTTGGATGCACCGTTTTCAAAGTCACCAACCTAAAATAGTTTTCTTTTGCTTCTGCATCATATATATTGTGTTTAATAAGTTTGACATTATAGTAGCTGATAGTGGTACGAACGTTAAACCTTTAATTAATATCAATAATTCGTAAAAAAATGTATAGTGATTTTTTTCACAATCTATCCACTGCACATTGAGAGTCTCAATGTGTTCGAAAAGTTAATAAAAAAATAAAAAAAATGGCATAAGTATGTTGTATGTAACACTTACTCTAAACCAAATTTATGTGAAATGCTAGTAGCATATAGAATACCATCCCAAGAAAACAAAGCCAAAGAAGGTTTAACTCTTCATCTAAAACTCCAGAATTTCTCTACATTACATTAACACATACGTCTTTTAGATTTATAAAAAAAAATGTATAAATAAATCCAAAATAAATTAAAGTTGCAACGTAATCCTGAGCTACAAGATTCCCCATGAAGAAAATAAAAACGACCAAGTGTAATTTCAATAATGAGAACTTGGCCATGCCAAAACCCTTTCCAATTCTTGGCTATAATTTGGTCTATTATTATTTTTCACCTATTGGGTCCACGAATAGCTAATACATGGGTATCCTGCAGAAATATGTGCCAAAGTCCTCTTAAAGGCCAACACGTTTGATGATATTCTATATCGAAGCAGAGATACGTGGGCGAGCAAACGAAAAGTAGTACGGAAAGAAGGGGTCATAAATAAGGGATGCTTATGTATGGTGGTGAAAACATCATTGTACAACAAATAAAACTAACAATTAATTATTAATATAAATTAAAACAATAAATAAAAATTAATATATGAATAATCTTACTCATGAAATTCTCATCGATCCCTTAAAACATCAATAAGCAATCTGAAAGCTTTAGTTTGATTCAAAAAGTCGTGCAAGACACGTGCAATATTATTATGGATAAACTGAAGATCTAGTCCCATATTGTCATCACATGACCTTGTGATTTTCTCTCTACCATTCACCATTGTTACATTATCCATACCAAATCCATCTTCCAGCTTCTTTGATGATACCAAGTATTGAATAGCTTCAAACATGTCACCGGTTAGGAAATATTAACTAAATAAAAATATATAAAATAAAAAAACATTAAAAATTAAATAAAATATTAATTGCAAAAATACCGTAGAATTGATGTAAATTCTTACTTAAGTCTCTGTCTAATTAAAAGTTTGTGTTGTCGTATCCAATCTTATAGACTGATGTGGAGTTAAAAAACAATTATAGGTTGTCCAAATTTTACAAACTATGATAGCAAGCTCACACATACTGCTTATCCAAAGTTCCCGCAACATCATAAGAACGAAACTCTCTGTCATTTAGATGCACTATTTTCAAAGTCACCAACCCAAAATAGTTTCCTTTTGCTTCTGCTTCATATATATTGTCTTTAATAAGTCTGAAATTATAGTAGATGATAGTGCTATAGACATTAAACCTATCATTAATATCAATCATTTGTAAAAAAAATATATACTAATTTTTGTCACAATCTATCCACTGCACATTGAGACACTCAAGGTGTTAGAAAAGTTAATAAAAAAGCCATAAGTATATTGAATGTGACACTTTCTATTGATCAAATTTATGTGAAATGATAGTACCATATGGAATACCATCCCAAAAAAACCAAGCAAAAGAAGGTTTAACTCTTCATCTAAAACTTGAGCATTTCCCTACATTACATAAAGACATATATCTTTTAGATTTATAAAAAAAAAAGGTATAAATAAAACAAAAATAATTAAACTTGCCACGACATCATCAGCTACAAGATTTCCCATGAAAACAAAAAATGACCAAGGGTAATTTGAATAATGAGAACTTGGCCATGCCAAAACCTTTTTCAATTCTTGGCTATAATATGGTCTATTGTTATTTTTAACCCATTGGGTCAATGAAAAACTAATACATGGATATCCTACAGAAATATTTGTTAAAGTCCTCGTAAAGGTCAACAAGTTTGATGATCTGCTATATTGAAGTAGAGATACGTGGGCGAGCGAACGAAAAGTAGTACGATAAGAAGGGGTCATAAATAAGGGATGCTTATGTATGGTCATGAAAACATCATTGTACAACAAATAAAACCAATAAGTAATAATTAATATAAATAAAAATAATAAATAAAAATTAATATATGAATAATCTTACTCATGAAATGCTTGTGGATCCCTTAAAACATCAATAAGCAATCTGAAATCATTAGTTTGACTCATTTCGAGCCCATAGCAGTCGTTTAAAAAGTTATGCAAGACACGTGCAATATTATTATGGATAAACATAAGATCTAGTCCCATATTGTCATCACTTGACCTTGTTATTTTCCCTCTACCATTTACCACTGCTACATTGTCCATACCAAATCCATCTTCCAGCTTCTTTGATGACACCAAGTATTGAATAGCTTCAAATATGTCACCAGATAGGAAATATTAACTAAATAAAATATATAAAATAAAAAAACATTAAAAAGTAAATAAAATACTTATTACAAAAATATCGTAGAATTGATATCAATTCTAGCTTAAGTCTATGTCCGATTACAAGTTTGTGTTATCGTATCCAATCTTGTAGGCTGATGTGGAGTTAAAAAAGAATTATACGTTGTCCAGATTTTACATAACTATGATAGCCAGCTAACACATACTGCTTATCCAAAGTTCCCGCAGTATCATAGGAATGAAATTCTCTGTCGTTTGGATGCACCATTTTCAAAGTCACGAACCTAAAATAGTTTCATTTTGCTTCTGCTTCATATATATTGTCTTTAATATGTCTTACCTTGTAGTAGCTGATAGTGCTACGAACGTTAAACTTGTCATTAATATCAATCATTTGTAAAAAAAAATATATACTAATTTTTTTCACAATCTATCCATCGCACATTAAGACTCTCAAGTTGTTAGAAAAGTTAATAAAAAAATGGCATAAGTATGTTGAATGCAATACTTTCTATTAATCAAATTTATGTGAAATGATAGTACGATATGGAATACCATCCCAAAAATTATGGGTCCTCCAAAGGTTTGAGTGGAGATTGACTTAGGTAC
Organism: Vitis vinifera; assembly: GCF_030704535.1. NCBI lineage: Eukaryota > Viridiplantae > Streptophyta > Magnoliopsida > Vitales > Vitaceae > Vitis > Vitis vinifera. The sequence goes on from NC_081819.1 coordinate 6,045,475, forward strand.
TCTCACAAGATCTTAGGATTGCTCATGCACTATGTTATAAGCACACACACTTTGGTCTTGCATTTGTGTGGGTGATGAAATTTGAAAAACAATGCCTAGTCATAATCAACATGCAAAAACTTGTTTTCCAACTTTGCCTTCATCTCAACCCTTATATTGATCCATGGACCTCCCATTCTTTCATGAGAGCAAACTTGAAATAGGCAAAACAACAAGGTATAGGGAATGATGTGCATCTGAAGCCACTCAACCAACACAGCAAACTCACTCAACATTGCTAATTGCAGAATTAATCAACAAGATTAAGCCAAATGCTTGATTGGAATCGATAAATCACTATACTCTAAGATTAAAGTTGAAAACTAGCAAATAAATTTTCTGTTTGTTTTCAAACATATATTATTTTTTTTCATTTATTCTCATTAAAATTTATAAAATATTATGAGAAGCATTGACTTCAAAATTTTCCCACATATTTGGCTAACATTTTAACAAAATACAACTTAGTCTATAAAATCAACTAATCTATTTCCTAAAATAAAGAAATTTATTACAAGATATACCAAATAGGGTACAACTTTCATATTTTTATATATGTACTTGACTAACCATTTCATCTTGGTTTCCATTTGGCAATGACATGGCTGCCATTTTGGCAATACATATATTATACCAAATATTTTAGAATGCAGGTTGTTTCAAAATAAACTTCTAACTTTAACTTATGTTATAGGTGCTTCAAGTAAGCTATAAGCAAGAAAAACTGCAATTGTCACTCAACCAAAAGCAATATAAAACATATGTACTAAAATAATTACTTTGGAAAAAATATCAATCACATAACTTAAAGTCGAAGAAATCACACTCAGAAATGGACACCTTTTCATAGAGGTCACAAGATCACCATATGAACTGAACTATTATCTGGATCAAGGGCTCCATTTGCCCAACTGACAAGTACGAATAAACATACGATAACCCATCACTCCATTGAGTCACTAATCACATAAAAAAACAAGCGAAAACATCGATAAGCACTAGAATAACATCCCACTCATTCCACAAAATCATTATTACCTCAAAAGACTAGAACAATCAATTTAATTAAGTGATCACAAGTCAAAGAGCAATAAGATAACACTTCCAAACATGAACTAGGCTCTTCATAATACCATCCATGTTAGTCCAGAAAATTTACTGAGGAAGATCTTATAGCTCCTACATAGCAAGATATACATATAAGAATGGAAGGAAGTTGCCAAGTAAGAGACCCTTGGCAAAGACTAGATTTAGCATACAGTCCAATCATATGTAAAGACATGGAATTTTCAGAGTATTAAGGAAAACATAAATCTGCCTTAAAGATTAATGAGAGAAACTTTGATGTAATGATATGTTCTACACTTACGTAAAAGGTACATGTTTAGAAATAACTCTAAGTTAAACCCAATCAACTTTAAGATACAAAGGTATGGATGATAGATGGTAACAATATGAAGAATTACAATAGTAATTTTGACATATCGACAAACTTCATCTTTAATAGTACTGGGACTGTAATGGCAAATCAATCCATGTCATCAAATAAAGCCAAAAGAGCAGTTTCCAGTCAATCGATTTAAAATAGCAAACTTGGTAAAGAGATAATTAAAGAGTGAATAATAGTTAGAATCTTACAAAACAAGAAAAAAGTTTTTTTTTTTTTTTTTTTTTTTTGCAAATAAAAAGAAAATGACTTTTACTATTAAGCTAAAATCATGCAAGAGTAGCCAAATATTCCACAAAAGGAAATAGTTAGAATCTTTGAACTGGAAGTAAAAGGGCTTCATATTTGGTCACACTTAACAAAGAACTTTTGAATTATGAAGGAAAAAAATGCATCTTGACTCTTAAGGACAACAACCTCACAATCATATAGGAGTTGCATAAGAAAACATGTGCCTATAAAAAAAAATTAATGGTGTGAGGTATATAAGCCCATGTCATCCATGGATCAATGATTCGACTCATGGTAGCTTAGCTTTAAAGGCGTATCAACAAAATTTATACCTTAAATACTATTACTAAAGTAGCCAAGCTACTATAGCATAGTGGTTCTAGGATCGTTCACTGGGAAGGGTTTTCGCAAACACAAGTGATATTCAAATTAGGAAAATAGGTGATTTTCTTATGGATGTTAGCTTTAAAAGAAGATGTAAATGTTTTAGAAAGATTTAAACTAATCTAAGCTAACATTAAAGACTAAAATGAAAGGGTGTAAAAACAAGTTTCTCAAAGATAGGATAGCTATGCTCTGGCTCTTATGCAAATTGGAAATCTTAGGATAGGCTCCTCGCGTTGGGGTTGCAACTATGGTGATGCTTGCTTCCCGAATCGGTATGGATTTAGCAAATCAAGTTTTAATCCTTTAAAATGGCAAAACAGATGGTAGTGAATTTCATCAATGGTTATTCACCTTAGACTTCCTTTGAATGGCTCGTAAGAGATAACTAATGGTCTAAAGCCAAAAGCTTACCAAATATTGGCAACTCAAAGTCATTCCAGGTGATAAACTCACCTTTCAATGGCCATTGAAATTGGTTCTAACGGATTAATGCAAAACTTGGAATTGAAAACCTCACCTTCCAATAGCTCGTAGAAGATAACTAATGGATAGAAATCCAAAAGCTTATCAAGTATTAGCCGTTGGAAGTTGTCCAAAGGAAATAAAAACCAAACTTTCCATTAATGAACCATTAATGAAAAATGATTACCTTACCTTCCAGGTGCGAGAAATTTCCATGGGATTGCATCCAAGTCATCACATAACATCCATATTTTGATAAACTAAAAGTTTTAGCCAATCATCCTCTGAGGAAAAGCCCTCAGAGGCTGTTTGGCTACTAAGAAAATAGAAATGGGGAAGAATAGGAGAAGAGAGCAAAACAGAGCAAGGCTCTGTATAGTCTATATATTTAAATATCTATATATTGATCGATATCTATTACAATGGATGCAAGGGAATGTATATAGAGAAGTTTTTCCAACCGTCCTAGCTAAGAAATATTATGGTTGGTGGATTACAAGGAGAAGAATGGAAATTTATACAAAAATATCTGAAGAAAAGATCTAAAAGAGTCGGTGCACAAATATCCCAGTTTCGCACGTTGCATGGTGATTTGCGAAAATTTCGCAAGTTGATTTCACAACTTAGAATCCACTTTCGCACGTTGAGATCCAAGTTTGCAAGTTGCAAAATCACTTTCGCATGTTGGACTTCACCGCAAATGCACAGCTGCCATCCTCTTTAAATTTCGCACGTTGGAGTTCCAATTTCGCAAGGTGCGAAATTGTCCCTCAGCTTGATGCAGTTGTCTTACGAAGGCTATATCTTCCTCATTTCAGCTCTAAATCATACACGGTTTGAAGCGTTGGATTCTTGACTTCCTAAGCTTTGAAATGGTATATAGAATGTAGAAAATGGACTTCGGAAAGTGCTTCAAAAGTGTGAAAGAAGACTGCAGATGCTGTCATCTGTTTTCTTCACTTTGTTTTCCTCTTCTCCATTGTTCTTTCCTTGCATACTTTGAACGACTTTGGCAAAGGGCTATGGAGCTCCAAATCTTGGTTCTTCATGAATTTGAGCTTCCAAAATCTTTGCCATAACTTGTCCAAGTAGCTCCTCCATCATTTGGCATGCTTGAATTGATTCATAAGCTGATAAAAACATGTAAACTTGCCACAAAATGGTTAAAATCAATTACTAAGGACCTTAATGAATTAATTGGGTTAAATGAATATGATTACTACTCAAAGGTGCTTAAAACCATTATGATTAGGTCTACAAAATAGCACTTTTTGGTAGTAATCAATCAAGTTCATCAATAACTTATGACAATTTCAAACTACTACTCTCTTTAGTAATAAGATTCCTTCTCCTCATTTTCCTATGCCCATTAAGTTCCATGTCCTAGCAACCAGAAAAGGATAAGCTTCTCATTATAATCATGAATGATAATTAGAATCATTCGAGAAAATGATGAATAAAAAATATAACCACATGTGTTCCTGAGGGGGGAGTTTATCCTTGATTGCTCAACAACAAAATCAATAGAAGCAAGTAGAAAATAAACCAAATTGCAAAGTTCATAGGACTTGAACAACAGCAGATCAGGACCTAGAAAGCTGTGCACCAACAGGCCACATCCTTTTCTAGGAAGATGAGAATAAGCACAAAACCTTAAAGAGAACAATTGTCCTTATTCATTTGAAATGAATGAAGAGAAGATGATAAAGATACCTATTGTGCTATATGAATGGCAGGATCCAAAATAACAAGGAATTACTTCAAAAAACTTCTACAATATAATCTAACTCTCTTGAAACCCTCCATCCAAAACTTCTAGTACAAGATATTAGCATAAACAAAAAGCTAAGCAAAAGGAAATCCGATAAAATTCTCCTAGTGTGTGGCTTTCATTCCCATGAAGATGAAAGTTCAATCCAACATGGAATTATTGAAAATCATGAAGTACATAGAATGCAAAGTGTTCAGGAAATAGAGGAAAAATGACCACGTATAACTAACTGCACACGTGGAACAAATGAAGTTCCAAAACCATTCTTATTTCCAAAATATGATTAAATAACTCGTTGAGATGAAATTATAAGATACCACCATCTTTAGACACCTACGATAAGAAGTTGAATTTAAGAAATGTGTGGATTTAGGAATAAAATTGCTACCATAAGCTTCTATGTAATGACTTCACATAATGCAGTGTTCTATGATAAATTATAATATAAATCTAGTAAGTGTAAAGTTTTGGGATTTACAACAAAATAATACACAAGTAACACCATTAAATAAGAAGATAATTGGAATATGCATCCCAATATTTTAATGTTTTTTTTATAAAGTATTAATTCAAAAAGTTGAATTTTACTTACATACGCATAACAGAATTAAAAGAAAAAAATTGGCATAAGTATATTGAATGCAACACTTACTATTAATCAAATTCATGTCAAATGCTAGTAGCATATGGAATACCATCCCAAGAAAACCAGGCCAAAGAAGGTTCAATTCTTCGTCTAAAACTTGAGCATTTCCCAACATTACATTAACACATATATCTTATAGATTTATAAAACTAAATAATATATAAATAAAATAGAAATTAATTAAACTAAACATGGCATCATGAGCTACAAGATTTCCCATGAAGACAAAACATAACCAAGGGTAATTTGAATAATGAGAACTTGGCATAAGTATGTTGAATGCAACACTTTCTATTAATAAAATTTATGTGAAATGATAGTACCATATGGAATACCATCCCAAAAAAACAAAGCAAAAGAAGGTTTAACTCCTCGTCTAAAACTTGAGCATTTCCCTACATTACATAAACACATATATCTTTTAGATATATATAAAAAAATAATGTAGAAATAAAACAGAAATAAATTAAACTTGCCACGACATCATGATCTAGAAGATTTCCCATGAAAACAAAAAATGTACAAGGGAAGTTTGAATAATGAGAACTTGGCCATGCCAAAACCCTTTTCATTTATTGGCTATAATTTGGTCTATTATTATTTTTAACCAATTGGATCCATAAAAAACTAAGACATGGATATCCTGTAGAAATATTTGCCAAAGTCCTCCTAAAGGCCAACATGTTTGATGATCTGCTATATTGAAATAGAGAAACGTGGGTGAGCGAAAAACAATACAACAAGAAGGGGTCATAAATAAGGGATGCTTATGTATGGTCATGAAAACATCATTTTACAACAAATAAAACCAACAATTAATAATTAATATAAATTGAAATAATAAATAAAAATTAATATATGACTAATCTTACTCATGAAATGCTCGTGGATCCCTTAAAACATCAATAAGAAATCTGAAATCATTAGTTTGATTCAATTCGAGCCCATACCAGTCATACAAAAAGTCGTGCAAGACATGTGCAATATTATTATGGATAAACTGAAGATCTAGTCCCATATGGTCACCACATGAACTTGTGATTTTCCCTGTACCGTTTACCACTATTACATTATACATACCAAATCCATCTTCCAGCTTCTTTGATGAGACAAAGTATTTAATAGCTTCAAACATGTTACCAGATAGGAAATATTAACTAAATAAAAATATATAAAATAAAAAAATGTTAAAAAGTAAATAAAATATTTATTACAAAAATACCGTAGAATTGATATCAATTCTTGCTTAAGCCTATGTTCGATTACAAGTTGGTGTTGTCGTATCCAATATTGTAGGCTAATGTGGAGTTAAAAAACAATTATACGTTGTCCAAATTTTACAAAACTATGATGGTCAACTAACACATACTGCTTATCCAAAGTTCCCGTAATATCATAGGGACGAAATTCTTTGTTATTTGGATGCACCGTTTTCAAAGTCACCAACCTAAAATAGTTTCCTTTTGTTCTGCTTCGTATATGTTTCATATTATAGTAGCTGATAGTGCTACAAACGTTAAACCTGTCATTAATATCAATAATTCATAAAAAAATATAGTTATTTTTTTCACAATCTATCCACTACACATTGAGACTCTCAATATGTTAGAAAAGTTAATAAATAAAAAATAAAAAAAAATGGCATAAGTATATTGTATGTAACACTTACTCTCAATCAAATTTAAGTGAAATTTTAGTACCTTATGGAATACCATCCTAAAAAAACCAAGTAGAAGAAGGTTTAACTCTTCGTCTAAAACTTGAGCATTTCCCTATACTACATTAACACATACATCTTTTAGATTTATAAAAAAAAAAAAAAAATGTATAAATAAATCATAAATAAATTAAAATTGCCACGACACCATGAGCTACAAGATTCCCCATGAAGAAAAAAAATGACCAACGGTAATTTGAATAATGAGAACTTGGCCATGCCAAAACCCTTTTCAATTCTTGGCTATAATTTGGTCTATTATTATTTTTCACCCATTGGGTCCATGAAGAGCTAATACATGGATATCCTGTAGAAATATATGCCAAAGTCCTCCTAAAGGCCAACCGGTTTGATCATATGCTATATCGAAGCAAAGATACGTGGGCGAGCAAACGAAAACTAGTATGACAAGAATGGGTCATAAATAAGGGATGCTTAGGTATGGTCGTGAAAACATCACTGTGCAAAAACTAAAACCAACAATTAATATTTAATATAAATTAAAAAAATAAATAAAAATTAATATATGAACAATCTTACTCATGAAATGCTCGTGGAACCCATAAAACATCAATAAGCAATCTGAATCATTAGTTTGATTTATTTCGAGCCCATAGAAGTTGTTCAAAATGTCATGTAACACACGTGCAATATTATTATGGATAAACTTAAGATCTAGTCCCATATTGTCATCACATGATCATGTAATTTTCCCTCTACCGTTCACCACTTCTACATTATCCATACCAAATTCATCCTTCAACTTCTTTGATGATACAAAGTATTGAATAGCTTCAAACATGTCACCAGATAAGAAATATTAACTAAATAAAAATATAAAAAAAAACTTTAAAAAGTAAATAAAATATTTATTACAAAAATACCGTAGAATTGATATTAATTCTTACTTAAGTCTATGTCCGCTTACAAGTTGGTGTTGTCGTATCCAATGTTGTAGGCTGAGGTGGAGTTAAAAAATAATTATACGTTGTCCATATTTTACAAAACTATGATAGCCAACTAACACATATTGCTTATCCAAAGTTCCCGCAATATCATAGGGACGAAATTTTCTGTTATTTGGACGCACCATATTCAAAGTCATCGAACTAAAATAGTTTCCTTTTGCTTCAACTTCATATATATTATCTTTAATATGTTTGACATTATGGTAGCTGATAGTCCTACGGGCATTAAACCTCTCAATAATATCAATAATTCGTAAAAAAATATATAGTAATTTTTTTCACAATCTATCCACTGCACATTGAGACTCTCAATGTGTTTGAAAAGTTAATAAAAAAAATTTTAAAATGGCATAAGTGTGTGTATGTAACACTTATTGTTAATCAAATTTATGTGAAATGCTAGTAGCATATAGAATACCACCCCAAGATAACCAAGCCAAAGAAGGTTTAACTCTTCGTCTAAAACTTGAGCATTTCCCTACATTACATTAACACATACATCTTTTAGATTTATAAAAAAAAATGAATAATGTATAAATAAAATAGAAATAAAGTAAACTTGTCACGGCTTCATGAGCTACAAGATTCCCTATGAAGAAAAAAAATGACCAAAGGTAATTTGAATAATGAGAACTTGGTCATGCCAAAACTCTTTTCAATTCTTGGCTATAATTTGGTCTATTATTATTTTTCATCCATTGGGTCCATGAAGAGCTAATACATGGATATCCTATGGAAATATGTGCCAAAGTCCTCCTAAAGGTCCACACGTTTGATGATCTGCTATATTGAAGCAAAGATACGTGGGCGAGCAAATCGAAAGTAGTATGACAATAAGGGGTCATAAATAAGGGATGCTTATGTATGGTCGTGAAAACATCACTGTACACTAAATAAAACAAATAATTAATAAAAATTAATATATGAATAATCTTACTCATGAAATGCTCATGGATACCTTAACATCAATAAGCAATCTGAAATCATTAGTTTGATTTATTTCGAGCCCATAACAGTTGTTCAAAATGTCGTGTAACACACGTGCAATATTATTATGGATAAACTTAAGATCTAGTCCCATATTGTCATCACATGATCTTGTAATTTCCCTCTACCGTTCACCACTGCTACATTATCCATACCAAATCCATATTCCAGCTTCTAGGATGATACCAAGTATTGAATAGCTTCAAACATGTCACTAGATAGGAAAAATTAACTAAATAAAAATATAAAAAAATTAAAAAGTAAATAAAATATGTATCACAAAAATACCGTAGAATTGATATCAATTCTTGGTTAAGTTTATGTCCGATTACAAGTTGGTGTTGTCGTATCCAATCTTGCAGGCTGTTGTGGAGTTAAAAAAATATTATACGTTGTCCAGATTTTAGAAAACTATGATTGCCAGCTAACACATACTGCTTATCCAAAGTTCTCACAATATCATAGGAATGAAATTCTCTATTATTTGGATGCACTGTTTTCAAAGTCACCAACCTAAAATAGTTTCCTTTTGCTTCTGCTACATATATATTGTTTTTAATATGTTTAATATTATAGTAGTTGATAGTGCTACGGACGTTAAACCTATCATTAATATCAATAATTCATAAAAAAATATATATAGTAATTTTTTTCACAATCTATCCACTACACATTGAGACTCTCAATGTGTTTGAGAAGTTAATAAAAAAATAAAAAAACAGCATAGGTATGTCTTATGTAACAGTTACTGTTAATCAAATTTATGTGAAATGCTACTAGCCTATAGAATACCATCCCAAGAAAACCAAGCCAAAGAAGGTTTAACTCTTCGTCTAAAACGTGAGCATTCCCCTACATTACATTAACACATACATCTTTTAGATTTATAAAAAAAATGAATAATTTATAAATAAAACAGAAATAAATTAAACTTGTCATGACCTCATGAGCTACAAGATTCCTCGTGACGAAAAAAAATGACCAAGGGTAATTTGAATAATGAGAACTTGGTCATGCCAAAACTCTTTTCAATTCCTGACTATAATTTGGTCTATTATTATTTTTCATCCATTGGATCCATGAAGACCTAATACATGGATATCCTACAGAAATATGTGCCAAAGTCCTCCTAAAGGCCCACATGTTTGATGATCTGCTATATTGAAGTAGAGATACGTGGGCGAGCAAACGAAAAGTAGTATGACAATAAGGGGTCATAAATAAGGGATGCTTATTTATGGTCATGAAAACATCACTGTACAACAAATAAAACAAACAATTAATAATTAATATAAATTAAAACAATAAATAAAAATTAATATGTGAATAATCTTACTCATGAAATGCTCTTAGATCCCTTAAAACATCAATTAGTAATCTGAAATCATTAGTTTGATTTATTTCGAGTCCATAGTAGTTGTTCAAAATGTTGTGTAAGACACATGCAACATTATCATAAACTGAAGGTCTAGTCTCATATTGTCATCACATAATCATGTAATTTTCCTTCTACCGTTCACTTTGTACATTATCCATACCAAATTCATCTTCCAGCTTCTTTGATGATACAATGTATTGAATAGTTTCAAACATGTCAACAGATAGGAAATATTAACTAAATAAAAAAATATTAAACCAAAAAACGTTAAAAAGTAAATAAAATATTTATTACAAAAATACCGTAGAATTGATATTAATTCTTGCTTAAGTCTATGTCGGCTTACAAGTTGGTGTTGTCGTATCCACTGTTGTGGGCTGAGCTGGAGTTAAAAAAATATTATACGTTGTCCAGATTTGAAAAAACTATGATAGCCAGCTGACACATATTGCTTATCCAAAGTTCCCACAATATCATAGGGACAAAATTCTCTATTATTTGGATGCATCGTTTTCAAAGTCACCAAACTAAAATAGTTTCCTTTTGCTTTAGCTTCATATATATTGTCTTTAATATGTTTGGCATTATAGTACCTAATAGTGCTACGGACATTAAACCTCTCCGTAATATCGATAATTCGTAAAAAAATATGTAGTAATTTTTTTCACAATTTATCCACTACACATTTAGACTCTCAATGTATTAGAAAAGTTAATAAAAAAAATAGCATAAGTATGTTGTATGTAACACTTACTCTTAATCAAATTTATGTGAAATGCTAGTAGCATATCGAATACCATCCCAAGAAAATGAAGCCAAAGAAGGTTTAACTCTTCGTCTAAAACTTGAGCATTTCCCTATACTACATTAACACATACATATTTTAGATTTATAAAAAAAAAAAAATTATTGTATAAATAAATCATAAATAAATTAAAATTGTCATGACATCATGAGCTACAAGATTCCTCATGAAGAAAAAAAAATGAACAATGGTAATTTGAATAATGAGAACTTAGACATGCCAAAACCCTTTTCAATTTCTTGGCTATAATTTGGTCTATTATTATTTTTCACCCATTGGGTCCATGAAGAGCTAATACATGGATATTCTGCAAAAATATGTGTCAAAGTCCTCCTAAAGGCTAACACGTTTGATGGTATGCTATATTGAAGCATATATACATGGGCGAGCAAACGAAAAGTAGTACGGCAAGAAGGGGTCACAAATAAGGGATGTTTATGTATGGTCGTAAAAACATCAGTGTATAACAAATAAAACCAATAATTAATAATTAATATAAATTAAAAAATTAAGTAAAAATTAATATATGAATAATCATACTCATGAAATGCTCGTGGATCCCATAAAACATCAATAAGAAATTTGAAATCATTAGTTTGATACATTTCGAGCCCATAACAGTTGTTCAAAAAGTCGTGCAAGACACATGCAACATTATTATGGATAAACTGAAGATCTAGTCCCATATTGTCATCACATGACCTTGTGATTTTCCCTCTACTGTTCACCACTGCTACATTATCCATACCAAATCCATCTTCCAACTTCTTTTATGATAGCAAGTATTGAATAGTTTCAAACATGTAACCGAATACGAAATATTAACTAAATAAAAATATATAAAAACAGAAAAACATTAAAAAGTAAATAAAATATTTATTACAAAAATACCATAGAATTGATATTAATTCTTGCTTAAGTCTATGTCCGATTAAAAGTTGGTGTTGTCGTATCCAATGTTGTAAGCTGATGTGGAGTTAAAAAACAATTACACGTTGTCTTGATTTTACAAAACTATGATAGCCAGCTAACACATACTCCTTATCCAAAGTTCCTGTAATATCATAGGGACGCAATTCTGTGTTATTTGGATGCACCCTTTTCAAAGTCACCAACCTAAAATAATTTCCTTTTGCTTCTGCTTCATAGATATTGTCTTTAATATGTTTGACATTATAGTACCTGATTGTGCTATAGACGTTAAACCTGTCATTAATATCAATAATTCATAAAAAAAAAATATATAGTAATTTTTTTCACAATCTATCCACTCACTTTGTGACTCTCAATGTGTTAGAAAAGTTAGTAAAAAAAAAAAAATGGCATAAGTATGTTGTATGTAACACTTACTGTTAATCAAATTTATGTGAAAGGCTAGTAGTATATCGAATACCATCCCAAGAAAACCTAGCCAAAGAAGGTTTAACTCTTTGTCTAAAACTTGAGCATTTCACTACACTACATTAACACATACATCTTTTAGATTTAAACAAAAATAATGCATAAATAAATAAGAAATAAAGTAAAATTGCCACGATATCATGAGCTACAAGATTCCCCATGAAGAAAAAAAATGACCACGGGTAATTTGAATAATGAGAACTTGGCCATGCCAAATCCCTTTTCAATTCTTAGCAATAATTTGGTCTATTATTATTTTTCACCCATTGGGTCCATGAAGAGCTAATACATGGATATCTTGCAGAAATATGTGTCAAAGTCCTCCTAAAAGCCAACACGTTTGATGATATGCTAAATTGAAGCAAAGATACGTGGGCGAGCAAACGAAAAGTAGTACGACAAGAAGGGGTTATAAATAAGGGATGCTTATGTATGGTCGTGAAAAAATCAGTGTACAACAAATAAAACCAACAATTAATAATTAATATAAATTAAAAATTAATTAAAAATTAATATATGAATAATCTTACTCATGAAATGCTCGTGGATCCCTTAAAACATCAAAAAACAATTTGTAATCATTAGTTTGATTTTTTTCGAGCCCATAGCAGTCATTCAAAAAGTCATGCAAGACACGTGCAATATTATTATGGATAAACTGAAGATCTAGTCTCATATTGTCATCACATGACCTTGTGATTTTCCCTCTACCATTCACCACTACTACATTCTCCATACCAAATCCATCTTCCAACTTCTTTGATGATACCAAGTATTGAACAACTTCAAACATGTCATCGAAGATGAAATCTTAACTAAAAAAAATATATAAAAAATAAAAAAATATTGAAAAGTAAATAAAATATTTATTACTAAAATACCGTAGAATTATAGGCTGATATGGAGTTAAAAAACAATTATATGTTGTCCAGATTTTAAAAAACTATGATAGCCAGCTAACACATACTGCTTATCCAAAGTTCCCGCAATATCATAGGAACGAAATTCTCTGTCGTTTGGATGCACTGCTTTCAAAGTCACCAACCTAAAATAGTTTCCTTTTGCTTCTGCTTCATATATATCATCTTTAATATGTTTGACATTATAGTAGCTGATACTGCTACGGACGTTAAACTTGTCATTAATATCAATAATTCGTGAAAAAATATGTAGTAATTTTTTTCACAATCTATCCACTACACAGTGAGACTCTCAATGTGTTAGAAAAGTTAATAAAAAAAAATGGCCTAAGTATGTTGTATGTAACACTTACTGTTAATCAAATTTATGTGAAATGCTAATAGCATATATAATACCATCCCAAGAAAACCAGGGCAAAAAAGGTTTAACTCTTCGTCTAAAACTTGAGCATTTCCCTACATTACATTAACATTTACATCTTTTAGATTTCTAAAAAAAAAATAATGGATAAATAAAATAGAAATAAATTAAACTTGCCACGACATCATGAGCTACAAGATTCCCCATGAAGAAAAAACATGACCAAGCGTAATTTGAATAATGAGAACTTGGCCATTCCAAAACCCTTTGCCATTCTTTGCTATAATTTGGTGTATTATTATTTTTCACCCATTAGGTCCATCAAGAGAAAATACATAGATATCCTGTAGAAATATGTGCCAAAGTCCTCCTAAACCAACATGTTTGATGATCAGCTATATTGAAGCAGAGATACATGGGCAAGCAAACAAAAAGTAGTATGGCAACAAGGGCTGATAAATAAGGGATGCTTATGTATGGTCGTGAAAAATCACTGGAAACCAAATAAAACCAACAATTAATAATTAATATAAATTAAAACAATAAATAAAAATTAATATGTGAATAATCTTACTCATGAAATACTCATGGATCCCGTTAAACATCAATAAGCAATCTGAAATCATTAGTTTGATTTATTTCGAGCCCATAGTTGTTGTTCAAAATGTCGTGTAACATAGGTGCAATATTATTACGGATAAACTGAAGATCTAGTGCCATATTGTCATAACATAAGGTTGTAATTTTCCCTCTACCGTTCACCACTGCTACATTATGCATACCAAATCCATCTTCCAGCTTCCTTGATGCTACCAAGTATTGAATAGCTTCAAACATGTCACTGGATTGGAAATATTAACAAATAAAAATATATAAAATAAAAAAACATTAAAATGTAAATAAAATATGAATTAAAAAAATACCGTAGAATTGATATCAATTCTTGGTTAAGTCTATGTCCAATTACAAGTTTGTGTTGTCCTATCCAATCTTGTAGGTTGATGTAAAGTTAAAAGAATATTATACGTTGTCCAGATTTTACAAAACTATGATTGCTAGCTAACACATACTGCTTATCCAAAGTTCCGGCAATATCATAGGAACGAAATTCTCTATTATTTGGATGCACCGTTTCAAAGTCACCAACATAAAATAGTTTCCTTTTGCTTATGCTTCATATATATTATCTTTAATATGTTTAACATTATAGTTGCTCATAATTCTACGAACGTTAAACCTGCCATTAATATCAATAATTCGTAAAAAAAATATCTAGTAAATTTTTTCACAATCTATGCATTGCACATTGAGACTCTCAATGTGTTAGAAAATTTAATAAAAAAAATGCCATAAGTATGTTTTATGTAACACTTACTCTTAATCAAATTTATGTGAAATGCTAGTACATTAACACATACATCTTGAGCATTTCCCTACACTACATTAACACATACATCTTTTAGATTTATAAAAAAAATAATGTAAAAATAAAACAGAAATTAATTAAAATTGCCACGATATCATGAGCTACAAGATTCTCCATTAAGAAAAAAAAATGACCAAGGGTATTTTGAATAATGAGAACATGGCCATGCCAAAACCCATTTCAATTCTTGGCTATAATTTTGTCTATTATTATTTTTCATCCATTGGGTTCATGAAGAGTTAATACAAGGATATCCTGCAGAAATATGTGCCAAAGTCCTCCTAAAGGACAACACGTTTGATGATATGCTATGTTGAAGCAGAGATACGTGGGCGAGCAAACGAAAAGTAGTATGGCAAGAAGGGGTGATAAATAAGGATGCTTATGTATGGTCGTGAAAACATCATTGTAAACCAAATAAAACCAACAATGAATAATTAATATAAATTAAAGCAAGAAATAAAAAATAATATATGAATAATCTTACTCATGAAATGCTCGTGGATCTGTTAAAACATCAATATGCAATCTAAAATCATTAGTTTGATTTATTTCAACCCTATAGCAGTTGTTAAAAATGTCGTGTAACGCACGTGCAATATTATTTTGGATAAACTGACGATCTAATCCCTTATTGTCATCACATAATCTTGTAATTTTCCCACTACCGTTCACCACTGCTACATTATCCATAACAAATCCATCTTCCATCTTCTTTGATGATACCAAGTATTGAATAGCTTCAAACATGTCACCGAATAGTAAATATTAACTAAATAAAAATATATAAAATAAAAAAACATTCAAAAGTAAATAAAATATGTATTACAAAAATACGGTAGAATTGATATCAATTCTTGGTTAAATCTATGTTTGATTACAAGTTGGTGTTGTCGTATCCAATCTTGTAGGTTGATGTGGAGTTAAAAAAATATTATACGTTGTAAAAATTTTACAAAACTATGATTGCCAACAAACACATATTGCTTATCCAAAGTTCCCGTAATATCATAGGAACGAAATTCCGAGTTATTTGGATGCACCGTTTTCAAAGTCACCAACCTAAAATAGTTTCCTTTTGCTACTACTTCATATATATTGTCTTTAATATGTTTGACATTATAGTAGCTGATAGTGCTACGAACGTTAAACCCATCATTCATATCAATAATTCGTAAAAAAACATATAGTAAATTTTTTCATAATCTATCCACTGCAGATTGAGACTCTCAAGGTGTTAGAAAAGTTAATAAAAAAAATGGAATAAGTATGTTGTATGTAACACTTACTCATAATCAAATTTATGTGAAATGCTAGTAGCAAATAGAATACCATTCCAAGAAAACCAAGCCAAAGAAGGTTTAATTGTTCGTCTAATACTTGAGCATTTCCCTACATTACATAAACACATATATCTTTTAGATTTATAAAATAAAATAGTGTATAAATAAAATAAAAATAAATTAAACTTATCACTTCATAATTAGATACAAGATTACGCATGATAACAAAAAATGACCAAGGGCAATTTGAATAATGAGAACCTGGCCATGCCAAAACCCTTTTCAATTCTTGGTTATAATTTGGTCTATTATTATTTTTCATCCATTAGGTCCACGAAAAGCTAATACATGTATATCCTACAGAAATATGTCCCAATGTCCTCTTAAAGGCCAACACCTTTGACGATATGCTATATCGAAGCAGAGATACATGGACGAGCAAACAAAAAGTAGTACGACAAGAAGGGGTCTTAAATAAGGAATGCTTATGTATGGTCGTGAAAACATCACTGTACAACAAATAAAACCAACAATTAAAAATTAATATAAATAATAAAAAAAATTAACATATGAAGAATCTTACTCATCAATTGCTCGTGGATCCCTTAAAACATCAATAAGCAGCCTAAAATCATTAGTTTGATTCATTTTAAGCCCATAGCAGTCGTTCAAAAAGTCGTGCAAGACACGTGCAATATTATTATGGATAAACTGAAGATCTAGTCCCATATTGTCATCACATGACCTTCTAATTTTCCCTCTACCGTTCACCACTGCTACATTATCCATACCAAATCCATCTTCCAGCTTCTTTGATGATACCAAGTATTGAATAGCTTCAAACATGTCACTGGATAGAAAATATTAACTAAATAAAAATATATAAAATAAAAAAACTTTAAAAAGTAAATAAAATATCTATTATAAAAATACCGTAGAATCGATATCAATTCCAGGTGAAGTCTATGTCTGATTACGAGTTGGTATTGTTGGATCCAATCTTGTACGCTGATGCGATGTTAAAAAAAAATTAGACGATGTCCAAATTTTACATAACTATGATAGCCATCCAAAGCATACTGCTTATCCAAAGTTTTCGCAATATCATTGGAACAAAATTCTTTATCATTTGGATGCACTGTCTTGAAAGTCACCAAGTTAAACTAGTTTCCTTTTCCTTCTACTTCATATATATTGTCTTTAATATGTATGAAATAATAGTATTTGATAGTGCTACGAATGTTAAACCTTACATTAATATCAATCATTCATTAAAAAATAGAGTAATTTTTCACAATCTATCCACTTACCATTGAGCTCTCAAAGTGTAAGAAAAGTTAATAAAGAAATACACAAATTGGCATAAGTATGTTGTGTGCAACACTTACTATTAATCAAATTTATGTGAAATGCTAGTAGCATATAGAATACCATTCTAAGAAAACTACGCCAAAGAAAGTTTAACTCTTCGTCTAATACTTGAGTATTTCCCTACATTACATAAACACATATATCATTTAGATTTATAAAATAAAATAGTGTATAAATAAAATAGAAATAAATTAAACTTGCCACATCATCATTAGACATAAGATTTCATATGATGAAAAAAAATGACAAAGGGTAATTTGAATAATAAGAACTTGGCCATGCCAAAACCCTATTCAATTCTTGGCTATAATTTGGTCTATTATTATTTTTAACCCATTGGGTCCACGAAGAGCTAAGACAAGGATATCTTGCAAAAATATGTGCCAAAGTCCTCCTAAAGGTCAAGACCTTTGATGATATGCTATATCGAAGCAGAGATACGTGGGCGAGCAAACAACAGGTAGTACGACAAGAAGGGGTCATAAATAAAGAATGCTTATGTATGGTCGTGAAAACATCCCTGTACAACAAATAAAACCAACAATTAATAATTAATATAAATTAAAACAATAAATAAAAAATTAACATATGAAGAATCTTACTCATCAATTGCTCGTGGATCCCTTAAAACATCAATAAGCAATCTAAAATCATTAGTTTGATTCATTTCGAGCCCATAGCAGTTGTTCAAAAAGTCATGCAAGACACGTGAAATATTAATATTGATAAACTAAAGATCTAGTCCCATATTGTCATCACATGACCTGATTTTCCCTCTACCGTTTACCACTACTACATTATCCATACGAAATCCATCTTCCAGCTTCTTTGATAATACAAAGTATTGAATAGCTTCAAACATGTCACTGGATAGAAAATATTAACTAAATAAAAATATATAAAATAAAAAAACATTAAAAATTAAATAAAATATTTATTATAAAATACCATAGAATCGATATCAATTCCTAGTTAAGTCTATGTCCGATTACGAGTTAGTATTGTTGGATCCAATCTTGTACACTGATGCGGTGTTCAAAAACAATTATACGGTGTCTTGATTCTACATAAGTATGATAGCCATCCAAAACATACTACCTATCCAAAGTTTTCGCAATATCATTGGAACAAAATTCTATATCATTTGGATGCATTGTTTTCAAAGTCACCAAGTTAAACTAGTTTCCTTTTCCTTCTACTTCATATATATTGTCTTTAATATGTATGACATTATAGTATTTGATAGTGCTACTAACGTTAAATCTTACATTAATATGAATCATTCGTAAAAAAAATAGAGTAATTTTTTAGAATCTATTCACTTACCATTGAGACTCTCAAAGTGTTAGAAAAGTTAATAAAGAAATAAAAAAATTGGCATAAATATGTTGTGTGCAACACTTACTATTAGTCAAATTTATGTGAAATGCTAGTAGCATATAGAATACCTTTCCAAGAAAACCTGGCCAAAGAAGGTTTAACTCTTCGTCTAATACTTGAGCATTTCCCTACATTACATAAACACATATATCTTTTAGATTTATAAAATAAAATAATGTATAAATAAAATAGAAATAAATTAAACTTGCCACTTCATCATTAGATACACGATTTCGTATGATGAAAAAAAATGACAAAGGGTAATTTGAATAATGAGAACTTGGCCATGCCAAAACCCTATTCAATTCTTGGCTATAATTTGGTCTACTATTATTTTTAACCCATTGGGTCCACGAAGAGCTAATACATGGATATCTTGCAGAAATATGTGCCAAAGTCCTCCTAAAGGTCAACACCTTTGATGACATGCTATATCAAAGTAGAGATACGTGGGCGAGCACACGAAAAGTAGTACGACAAGAAGGGGTCATAAATAAAGAATGCTTATGTATAGTCGTGAAAACATCACTATAAAACATATAAAACCAACAATTAATAATTAATATAAATTAAAACAATAAATAAAAATTAACATATGAAGAATCTTACTCATTAATTGCTCGTGGATCCCTTAAAACATCAATAAGCAATCTAAAATCATTAGTTTGATTCATTTCGAGCCCATAGCAGTCGTTCAAAAAGTCGTGCAAGACACGTGCAATATTATTATGGATAAACTAAAGATCTAGTCCCATATTGTCATCACATGACCTTGTGATTTTCCCTCTACTGTATACCACTACTACATTATCCATACGAAATCCATCTTCCAGCTTCTTTGATGATACCAAGTATTGAATAGCTTCAAACATGTCACTCGATAGGAAATATTAACTAAATAAAAATATATAAAAAAACAATAAAAAGTAAATAAAATATGTATTATAAAAATACCGTAGAATTGATATCAATTCCTAGTTAAGTCTATGTCCGATTACGAGTTGGTATTGTTGGATCTAATCTTGTACGCTGATACGGTGTTCAAAAAAAATTATACGCTGTCCAGATTCTACATAACTATGATAGCCATTGAAAACATACTGCTTATCCAAATTTTTCGCAATATCATTGGAACAAAATTCTCTATCATTTGGATGCACTGTTTTCAAAGTCACTAAGTTAAACTAGTTTCCTTTTCCTTCTGCTTCATATATATTGTCTTTAATATGGATGACATTATAGTATTTGATAGTGCTACGAATGTTAAACCTTACATTAATATCAATCATTCGTAAAAAAAATAGAGTAATTTTTTAGAATCTATCCACTTACCATTGAGACTCTCAAAGTGTTAGAAAAGTTAATAAAGAAATAAAAAAATTGGCATAAATATGTTGTGTGCAACACTTACTATTACTCAAATTTATGTGAAATGCTAGTAGCATATAGAATACCATTCCAAGAAAACCTAGCCAAAGAAGGTTTAACTCTTCATCAAATACTTGAGCATTTCCCTACATTACATAAACACATATATCTTTTAGATTTATAAAATAAAATAGTGTATAAATAAAATAGAAATAAATTAAACTTGTCATTTCATCATTAGATACAAGATTTGTCATGATGACAAAAGATGACAAAGGGTAATTTTAATAATGAGAACTTGGCCATGCTAAAACCCTATTCAATTCTTGGCTATAATTTGGTCTATTATTATTTTTAACCCATTGGGTCCATGAAGAGCTAATACATGGATATCTTGCAGAAATATGTGTCATAGTCCTCCTAAGGGTCAACATGTTTGATGATATGCTATATTGAAACAGAGATACATGGGCGAGCAAACGACAAGAAGGGGTCATAAATAAGGGATACTTATGTATAGTCATGAAAACATAACTATGATTAATATAAATTAAAACAATAAATAAAAATTAATATGTGAATAATCTAACTCATGAAATGCTCATCGATCCCTTAAAACATCAATAAGCAATCTGAAATCTTTAGTTTGATTCAAAAAGTCGTGCAAGACACGTGCAATATTATTATGGATAATCTAAAGATCTAGTCCAATATTGTCATCACATGACCTTGTGATTTTCCCTCTACCGTTTACCATTGCTACATTACCCATATGAAATCCATCTTCTAGGTTTTTTTATGATACCAAGTATTTAATAGCTTCAAACATCTCACCGGTTACGAAATATTAACTAAATAAAAATATATAAATTAACAACACATTAAAAATTAAATAAAATATTAATTACAAAAATACTATAGAATTGATATCAATTCTTGCTTAAGTCTATGTCCGATTACAAGTTTGTGTTGTCGTATCCAATCTTGTGGGCTGGTGTGGAGTGAAAAAATAATTATTCGTTGTCCAAATTTTACAAAACTACGATAGCCAGCTAACACATACTGCTTATCCAAAGTTCCCGCAATATCATAGGAACGAAATTCTTTGTCGTTTAGATGCACTGTTTTCAGAGTCACCAGCCTAAAATAGTTTCCTTTTGCTTCTGCTTCATATATATTGTTTTTAATAAGTCTGACATTATAGTAGTTGATAGTGCTACAGACATTAAAATCAATCATTTCGTAAAAAAATATATACTAATTTTTTTCACAATCTATCCACTTCACATTGAGACTCTCAAGGTGTTAGAAAAGTTAATAAAAAAAATGTTATAAGTATGTTGAATGGAACACTTTCTATCAATCAAATTTATGTGAAATGATAGTACCATATGGAATACCATCCCAAAAAAACCAAGCAAAAGAAGGTTTAACTCTTCGTGTATAACTTGAGCATTTTCCTACATTACACAAACACATATATCTTTTAGATTTGTAAAAAAAAAATGTATAAATAAATAAATAAAAAATTTGCCACGGCATCAACAACTACAAGATTTCCCATGAAACAAAAAAATGACCAAGGAAAATCTAAATAATGAGAATTTTGCCATGCCAAAACCCTTTTCAATTCTTGGCTATAATTTGGTCTATTATTATTTTTAACCCATTGGGTCCATGAAAAACTAATACATTGATATCCTGCAAAAAATATTTGTCAAACTCCTCCTAAAGGCCAACACGTTTGATGATCTGCTATATTGAAGTAGAGATACATGGGCAAGCAAACGAAAAGTAGTACGATAAGAAGGGGTTATAAATAAGGGATGCTTATGTATGGTCGTGAAAACATCATTGTACAACAAATAAAACCAACAATTAATAATTATAATAAATTAAAACAATAAATTAAAATTAATATATGAATAATCTTACTCATGAAATGCTCGAGGATCCCTTAAAACATCAACAAGCAATCTAAAATCATTAGTTTGATTCATTTCGAGCCCATAGCAGTCGTTCAAAAAGTCGTGGAAGACACGTGCAATATTATTATGGATAAACTAAAGATCTAGTCCCATATTGTCATCACATGACCTTGTGATTTTCCCTCCACTGTTCACCACTACTACATTATCCATACCAAATCCATCTTATAGCTTCTTTGATGATACCAAGTATTGAATAACTTAAAACATGTCACCGGATAGGAAATATTAACTAAATAAAAATATATAAAATAAAATAAAAAACTTTAAAAAGTAAATAAAATATTTATTACAAAAATACCGTAGAATTGATATCAATTCTTGCTTAAGTCTATGTGCAATTAAAAGTTTATGTTGTCGTATCCAATCTTGTAGGCTGATGTGGAGTTAAAAAACAATTATTCGTTATCCAAATTTTACAAAACTATGATAGCCATCTAAGACATACTTCTTATCCAAAGTTCCCGCAATATCATAGGACTGAAATTCTCTATCATTTGGATGCACTGTTTTCAAAGTCACCAACCTAAAATAGTTTCCTTTTGCTTCTGCTTCATATATATTGTCTTTAATATGTCAAGCATTATAGTAACTGATAGTGCTACAGGCGTTAAATCTGTCATTAATATCAATCATTCGTACAAAAACATATACTAATTTTTGTCGCAATCTATCCATTGCACATGGAGACTCTCAAGGTGTTAGAAAAGTTAATAAAAAAAATGGCATAAGTATGTTGAATGCAACACTTTCTATTAATCAAATTTATGTGAAATGATAGTACCTTATGGAATACCATTCTAAAAAAACCAAGCAAAAGAAGGTTTAACCATTCATCTAAAACTTGAGCATTTCCTTGTATTACATAATCACATATATCGTTTAGATTTATAAAAAAAAATGTATAAATAAAGCGGAAATAAATTAAACTTGCCACGACATCATGAGCTACAAGATTCCCCATGAAAACAAAAAATGACCAAGGGTAATTTGAATTCTAAGAACTTGGCCATGCCAAAACCCTTTTCAATTCATTGCTAAAATTTGGTCTATTACTATTTTTAACCCACTGGGTCCGTGAAAAAGGAATACATGGATATCCTGCAGAAATATTTGCCAAAGTCCTCTTAAAGACTAACACATTTGATGATCTGCTATATTGAAGTACAGATACATGGGCGAGGAAACGAAACGTAGTGCGATAAGAAGGGGTCATAAATAAGGGATGCTTATGTGTGGTTGTGAAAACATCATTGTACAACAAATAAAACCAACAATTAATAATGAATATAAATTGTTGGTTAAGTCCATGTCCGATTACAAGTTGGTGTTGTTGGATCCAATCATGTAGGCTAATATAGTATCCAAGACAAATGAAAGTGGAGCCTATCATCTACAAAAGCTAGATGGAACCCCATTGCTCCGACCATGGAATATATCTAATCTGAAGCAGTATCACCAATGAAAGAAATAGAAGTGCAATCTAGAAAAAAGTATGCTTTATTGAATACTTGTAAAAATTATATACAAAAGGTTCTCCGGACTACAAAATACAGAGAGAAGATAGCAGTAAAAAATTACAAAAAGAAAAGCTCTCATTGGGAGGGCTTGCCACGCAGCTTCTCCTCCTCACCAGGGGGAATCAAAGGGACATCCCGCTTGATACCATGTTTCTTCATACAGCAACGGTAGCCGAAGAAAAACATTTCGTCTACTTGCTTCTAGTAATCCGCTTCAAGTTCCTCCCTTTCCACAGCAAACTCAACCTCCATCTCTTCTTTTTGCGCTGATAAACGCAACTGCAAATCCTCTCTCTACTTTTTCTCAATAGATACCTCTGTCAGGAGTTGCCTCACCTCCCCCCTCAGTTGGGTCATCTCGTTCTCCGCCTCATGTAGGCGGGCGTCCGTAGATTCCTCCTGACTCTTTGCCTCAGCAAGCTCTATCTGGAGAGCCTCGTTGTCCTCTCGAGCAGCGGATAAACTGGCTTCGACCTGCTCCAGTCTCAAGCGCAGCTTCTCTTCATTATTTTTGCGTTGAGACACGAAGGCTTTCGTATAATCAGCGGTCCGTAGCAGGTCAGAAAAGAGATCGTGTTATTAAGCCATGCCGCGAATACCGCTCACCAGTTGCAGAAAAACACACAAACAAGAAGAGCAAAGTTACAAACCATGCGACAAACACATCAGTATGGCGAGAAAAATCAAGAAGTAAACTATACCATTTCCACCGCTTCGAACATTTTTGCTGAAGGCATAGCAACATCTGAGCCAGATGGAATCCGTTTCAGTCTCTCTTCCAACTCCGCATAGCTGAAAGGGCTAGCGGAGATGCAAGTTGTGTCATCAATAGGACTCCCCCCTGACGAAGCATTAAAGAGTGACTCCTCCTCCGGGTCTGGGGCCCCATCATTCTTGGCCGATTGGGTCTCTCCAGGTGAACCCCCATCCGGGACCAGCACCGGGGGGGGGGGGGGGGGGGCTGGGTTCTCTTCTGCCATCTCCATCTCACTACCCTCCGAGTGATCCTCCTAGACGGATGAGCAGCTAACTTCGATGGTTTCCAGAAAGCGATCTGGAAGCCGCCCGATGAGTCCAGACTTTAAGTTGCGGGGCAAACAACACCTCCTTGTAGCTGGCCCCTTCACCGGTACAAGCGCAAGGGGGCTTGGCCCGTAAGGAGGCAAACCCTGACTTTCTGCCCCCATGTCTTCCATTGGGGGTGCCGTAGGAGGCATTGCTGCAGCACAAGAGGCCCCGACTGCATCCGCATCCGGATGGGGAGAGCCAGGCTGATTTATTGAAGTCGCTTCTTCAGCTAGAAGAGCCAGACGTCCAGTTACTAACATTGAAGGCCCTGAATGGTTTAGACCCGCGAGACATTCGGAGCCGCTTGAAACGGAGGGCAAGACGGCGATGTCTGGCTCTCTTATTGTTATTTCCTTTACATAAGTTGAAGGGGGTATTACAACCTCCTTTGGGGGAGTTGGAAGTTTTATTTCTTTTCCCTTATTTGAAATAAGTTTCTTCTTCTTCTTTTTCATTGGGGCGCCAGCAGGTGGAGAGGACGCGGCACGTTTACCACCCGGAGCCTTCCGCAAAAGTCCTTCTTGCCTTTTCACCTCCCGATTGTTGAGACGGGCTTTGCGTGACCGGGCATCTACCTTCCGCATAGCCGTGTAGAATGGAAGGTCTTTAAGAACAAAATGCTCCCCAGCCACCACCTCGGGAGTATGTTCAGCACGTACGGCTGCCTTAGCCGGTCGATCGATTCCTCAACCTGTTGACCGGTTGGCCTTAGCCTCAACCGGTTGAGCCTTTTGGCCCCGAAAACCTATCCTTTTTTATTTCTTTATTTTCCAATACTTAGGCAAGGTCTTTAGGTGAGTTAATATGCCACTTTTGAATCAATTTGCCTAAGGTATATTTGATAAAAATTGGGTTTTAAAGAAATCAAGTTTTAAAGAATAAACCGAGTTTTCTAAGATGCATGAAAAGGTATGAACATCCTAAGTGCACTCATGCTATCATTTTACATTCATTTCCTATGATCTCAAGTCTTCTAAGCGTCTTAATCTTGTATCCATTTGGTCCTTTGATGAATTTTCGAGTTTATGCCTGAGATTCTTAAACATTAAACCAATTAGTTATTTAACCATGGTTTGTTATCATCAAAACCCGATTAGAAGAACCCTTGGGCTAACAAATTGGAATTACGATACCAAAAGATGAAGAATTAAGATATCAATATGTGGTCGTTGGATTGTGCCCTAGAAGGGTGGCCATGCATAGCCATGCAGAAGTGGGGGCCCAGGGTGCAAGGTGGCTACTAAGAGATTGTGAGGGCTGTGACAGGCTAGGGAGGCTGCTTGGTAACTGTGTGGGCTATGACAGGCTAGGAAGGCTACTAATGTATTCCATATTATCCATACCTAAATCAACAAAGCGATGCCAAGCAAACAAGAGGAATGAGAAAAGAAAAGTATTTAATTCAAAATAGGCTTCATGAAAAACTTACCTGGAGTTGCTCCCTATCTACGTTATGCTCATTCCCCTCTCACTGCCCGTTTATCTTCTCTTCTCCTCAGCTCACTCTCCTCGAGTCTGGCCATGCTAGTGTGGATGAGAGTGGTGGTTGCATTCATCGATCGTGGGGATGTTTCTTGCTTTTAAACGAATGCCCAAAAGAGAAGAAGTTGTTGTGGTGGCTAGGAAACCTCCAAAAAAATTCAAAGACTGGAAAAGGAAATGATAGATTTGACCGGAACCCCACCTGCAATTTCCATGCTGTTTTAAAATGGTCGTGGGTATCGGTGATGGGTTGTGTATGGGTGTAGTGGTGAGGCTGGTATGGGTGAGGTAGTGAGGGTGTGAGTACTGGATGGCCGTGGAAGTGATCAGGATGTGGATAGCATCAAAACTGTGATAATTTGGATAGGTGCGGAGGTTGCTATAGAGGTGATGAAGTCGAGGGTCGTGGGTGCATACGTGTTGGGTGTTGAGATAGAGCCGCCTGCCGGTGTGGACTGGGTTCCGGCGCTGTGTTTGGGAGCTTGGTGGTTCTCCAGGTTGGAAGCAAAAAATCGTGATATGGGTGGGTGGTGAGGCTGTCAATGCATGGAGTTGTGGTTGCCCGTGGTTTCTTGGGTTTCCTATGTGAGATATAAATAAAAAATGGCCCTCTCCCCCTTAAAGCTCAGCGCCAAATCCCATTTCAAAAGAAATAATGTAAGTGTAAAACCAAAAAACTATCCTCTCAAAAAACAGGGGTCTACAAATATGGCCCTCTTCGGTAGAGTTCACGAGTGTAAGGAATGTGAACACTGGAGTGAAAAGAAAGTGGGAAAAGTGATTGAAATGAAGTGAACTCTATCGAAGAACAAAGAAAGACCCCTAAAAGTATACCAATAGAACACAAACCTGCTTAAACCAAACAAAAGGGCTCTAATCCTAGAAAGAAAACATCTCTCAAGGCACCTCTAAAGTTACATCAAGGACCTAGACTTCCTCTAAGATGTCTCCAAAAGTGACTCAATAGTTAATGTCAAAGATGAGTAATGGTCAAACCACATTCGAGTACAGGTAAGAATGCGTCCAAAGAGGATTGCCCTATGTGAGCTACATGAGAACACTAAGTGTAGGGTGCTCAACAACGTGATCGAAATATGTGTCATGAACTCAATGGACCATGTCATGTGTAGGGGAAAGGGGAAGTCCAAAGGAACATGATGAATAAGCGATAAGTACAAGGTAACAAGGTGAGGAAAGACCAAGGACGAACACAAAACCATGAAGGTAGATGCGCAATGCCAGTGAATAGGAATGTCAGGAGTCATGACTCTGAATGACAAGGGTGAGGAGGAATGACTCTAAACACCAAAATGAGGAAAGATGATGACTCTAAATGCCTGAATGAGTATGCACGATAGCTTTGAGCGCCAAAACTAAAGGAAGATGGTAGCACCGAATGCTAAGTGGAACGATGGCTCTAAATGCCAAAATGAAGACATGTCTCTAAATGCCAAACTCAATTGGCACATTAAGGACCCTTACAAGTGTTACTAATCAGTTTTTAGCAAGTTTTGGTGTTTTTGTTAGCTTTTTTATCATTAAAACAAGCCAAGAATGAGGAAAAAATTGGTATAGTCCATGGCAAAGCAAGATTGAAGCTAAATTACACGAAGAATCCAAGTTTTGGGAAAACTTCAAAGCCTTTGCCAAATCAATCAAGTAAGCAAGGAAGAGAATCAGAGAAGGAATCTGACATTCAACAATTTCGCAACCCCTTGCGAAATATTCGTAAGATTGCGAATTGCCCAATAAGGAATTTCGCAAGCCTTGTGAAATTAAGAATGAACTTCGCAACCCCTTGCAAAATTTTCGCAAGCTAGAAGGAATTTCGCAAGCCTTGCTAAACTGATGAATTTTGCAACCCCTTGCGAAATTTTTGCAACCTTGCGAAATTTTCCTGTAATCTTCAGATATTTTTGCACCAACTCAGTTAGATTTTAATCTCAAGATATTTTGTGTAATCACCTATTCTCTCCTTGTAATCAGTTAAAGATCTTTTTAGATATCTTTTAGTTAGATTTCGGACTCCATCCATTGAGATCCATTAGTTATCTCTTGCGAGCCTCTGGAAGGTGGTATAAAGGTAGGATTACCCAGAATAGCCAACACTTGGTAAGCTTTCGGACTCCCTAGAGACATCCATTAGTTATCTCGTGCAAGCTTTTGAAGGGTAATCCAAGGTTAAGGATCACCTTGAATGGCCAATACTAGGTGAGAGGTATGAACCATTGCAAGATGATTCAGTGAGAGGAATTTAGTGTTTGAAACCATTAAAGGGAAGCAAGTGTAACACATCGGTTCGGGAAATAACTATAAGTTAAATCCCTAATACGAGGAAAAGATCTGGAATCTCCCTTTTTGTATAAGGAACCTGAACCTAGTGACTAGAAACTCCAAGAAACCTTTTCTTTGTAATTAATCTAAGTTACTATTTTTGGTTAGCTTAAAACCAACCCTTTTCAACCAACTTTATGTTTTCTTTTAAAGCTAACTCATAAAAGAAAAACCACCATTTTAGTGTTGTAACTAATATTACGTGTGAAATGAAAACCCATCCTTGTGGACGATCCTAGAACCACTATGCTATGCTAGCTATGCTAGCTATACTACCTTAGTATATGGTGAATTAGGTTTATAAATTTTGTTGATAACTCCCGCCTGAGGACTGAATCAAAATAGGTACACCAATTGGGGATGAATCAAATGGCGTTGTTGTTGGGAATGGTGCCACTTCATAGTAATATAATCTTTTTAGAACACTTGTGATTTTCATCACAAGTTTGGTGATTTTTCTTTTCTTTTACTAACTCTTATTTGTTTCTTTTTATTTGTTTCTGTTGTTAGTTTATCTTTTAACCAGATTTAGTTAACCTTAATTTTTTTCTTTTTTCTAGTATTGTTTTTCTTTTGTTTTCTTTATTTTTGTTTCAGTTATTGCTAGTTGTGAATGCCATATTGGATACAAGACAGTGAGGGAAGGCTTGCGAAAACAAAAAATCCTCACGAAACAGAGTTGGAATTGTGAGTGAAAGTCATGGAAGCTACACCTGAAGATCAGCATAGTCAACATGCTCCAGAGGAGAATATCAATGCATACCGATCCATAAGGGATCGCATGCATCCACCTCGTATGAGTGCATCGTCATGTATAGTGCCACCTACAGAGCAACTAGTGATCCGACCACATATTGTGCCACTTCTACCTACTTTTCATGGGATGGAAAGTGAGAATCCTTACACGCATATCAAGGAATTTGAGGAGGTTTGTAATACATTCCAAGAAGGAGGAGTTCAATCAACTTGATGAGGCTCAAGCTATTTCCTTTCACTTTAAAGGACAAGGCCAAGGTCTGGCTTAATTCTTTAAGGCCAAGGAGTATCCAAACTTGGACTGATTTGCAAGCTAAATTTCTCAAGAAATTTTTCCCGACTCATAGGACCAACGGCTTGAAAAGGCAAATTTCAAACTTCTCAGCTAAAGAGAATGATAAATTTTATGAGTGTTGGGAGAGATACATGGAAGCTATCAATGCTTATCCTCACCATGGCTTTGATACGTGGCTATTGGTGAGCTATTTTTACGATGGTATGTCTTCCTCAATGAAGTAACTCTTAGAAACGATGTGCGCAGGAGACTTCATGAGTAAGAATTCGGAGGAAGCCATGGATTTCTTAAGTTATGTAACTGAAGTTTCAAGAGGATGGGATGAACCGAATGCCAAAGAAGTGGGAAGAATGAAATATCAACCTAATGCTTCTAATGCTAAGGCTGGGATGTATACTTTGAATGAAGACACTGATATGAGATCAAAATTCGCAGCTATGGCAAGAAGATTGGAGGAGCTAGAAGTGAAGAAGATATAAGAAGTGCAGGCCATTGCAAAAACACCAGTGCAAGTTATGTCGTGTTCCATTTGTCAATATTTTGAGCACTTGGTGGCGGAGTGTCCTACGATTCCAGCTGTGAGAGAAATGTTTGGGGATCAAGCGAATGTTATTGGACAATTTAAGCCCAATACCAACACTTCATATGGCAACGCCTACAATTAAAATTGGAGGAACCATCCGAATTTCTCTTGGAAGCCAAGGACACCTCAGTACACGCAACCTGGCCAAGCACCTCGGCAAGCCTCAAATCTTGAACAAGCCATTGTGAATCTTAGCAAGGCCATGGGAGATTTTGTTGGAGACTAGAAATCCATCAATGCTCAGCTCAATCAAAGAATTGACAGTTTAGAAAAAAGGATGGATGGAATGCAAAATGATCTATCTCAAAAGATAGATAATCTTCAATACTCAATCTCAAGGCTTACCAATCTCAACATAGTGCAAGAGAAAGGAAAATTTCCTTCACAACCTCATCAGAATCCCAAGGGTATCCATGAAGTGGAGGCTCAGGAGGGAGAATCTTCACATGTGAGGGAAGTTAAAGCAGTGATCACTCTAAGGAGTGGTAAAGAGGTTGATCTGCCTACATCCAAGCTAGAACATGAACTAGAGAGTGAAGCAGAGAAAGAGAAGAGGGAGAAAATCAAAGGAAAAAGGAAAGGGAGCAGTACAAAAAATGAGGACCTTGAAGCTGCTATGAATGAAGAACCGGAGATGACCATCAACTAGGAAGATCTAATGAAGAAACACACGCCTCCACCTTTCCCCCAAGCTTTGCATGGCAAAAAGGGAATCAACAACGCATCAGAAATTCTTGAAGTGTTGAGGCAAGTGAAAGTTAACATCCCTTTGCTAACATGATCAAACAAGTTCAAACTTATGCAAAATTCCTGAAGGACTTATGCACTATAAAAAGAGGGTTGAATGTGAGTAAAAAGTCCTTCTTAACTGAGCAAGTAAGTTCCATTATACAATGCAAGTCTCCAATGAAATACAAAGATCCAGGTTGTCCTACCATCTCAGTGATGATTGGAGAGACGTGTGTGGAGAAAGCTTTGTTGGACTTGGGGGCAAGTGTGAATTTGATACTTTACTCTATCTACAAGCAATTGGGACTTGGAGAGTTGAAGCCAACATCAATCACTCTATCTCGAGCATATAGATCTATGAAAATTCCAAGAGGCGTGATTGAAGATGTCCTAGTTCAAGTTGACAAATTCTACTACCTAGTGGATTCTGTTGTTCTTGATACGAACCTGGTTGCCAAAGGAACTAACTATATTCCTATCATACTTGGAAGACCATTCCTAGCTACATAAAATGCTACCATTAATTGTAGGAATGGAGTCATGCAACTTACATTTGGAAACATGACATTAGAGCTCAACATCTTTTATATGTTCCAGAAACAATTCCATCTGGAAGAAGAAGAAGGACCGGAAGAGGTGTGCATGATAGACAACCTAGTGGAAGAGCATTGTGATAAGAAAATGCTAGGAGATTTGAACGAGAGTCTTGGGGATCTTGATGAAGGGTTACCGAAACCGTCAGATTTGCTTGCTACTCTGCCCCCTTTGAAGATGAGGGAAGAAATTCTCCCTTTATTCAATGGGGAGGAGACATAAAAATTTGTTAAGGAGGAGCCCCCAAAGCTTATTCTGAAGCCATTACCCACAGAGTTGAAGTATGTATACCTGGAAGAGAACAAGCAGAGCCCTGTTGTTATTTCTTCATCTCTTACCACTACTCAAGAGGATTGTCTACTTGAAATCCTCAGGAGATGCAAGAAGGCGATAGGGTGGAAAATTTCTGATCTGAAAAGGATCAACCCTTTAGTTTGTACTCATCATATATACATGGAGAAGAAGCTAAGCCAGTTCATCAACCACAGAGAAGGTTGAACCCTCACATGCAAGAGGTGGTGTGAGCTTAAGTGCTTAAGCTACTTCAGGATGGTATTATCTACCCTATATTAGATAGCCCATGGGTGAGTTCTACGCAAGTCGTGCCAAAGAAATCAAGGATCATAGTGGTGCAAAATGATAAAGGAGAAGAAGTTTCTACATGCCTCACTTCAGGTTGGAAGGTGTGTATTGATTACAGAAAGTTGAATCCTGTAACAAGGAAGGACCACTTCCCGTTGCCATTTATTGATCAAGTGCTTGAGAAGGTCTCAAGCCATCCATTCTACTATTTCTTGGATGGCTACTTCGGGTATTTTCAAATAGAAATTGTTGTTGAAGGCCAGGAGAAGACCACTTTCACATGTCCATTCAGAACCTACACATACAGAAGAATGCCTTTCGGCTTATGCAATGTACCAGCAACATTCCAAATATGCATGTTAAGCATCTTCAGTGATATGGTGGAGCGTATTATGGAAGTCTTTAGGGATGATATCACTGTATATGGAAGTGTGTTTCACGAATGCTTAGTCAACTTGGAAGTTGTGCTGAACTGATGCATTGAGAAAGACTTCGTGCTTAATTGGGATAAATGCCATTTCATGATACCCCAAGGGATTGTCCTTGGGCATATTATCTCAAAGAAAGGCATAGAAGTGGACAAAGCAAAGGTTAAACTTATTGTCAAGTTGCCATCACCAACAACTGTCAAAGGAGTAAGGCAATTCCTTGGCCATGCTGGGTTCTATAGGAGGTTTATTAAAGATTTCTCTAAACTTGCAAGACCTTTTTGTGAACTATTGGTAAAGGATGCTAAATTTGTATGGGATGATTGATGTCAACAGAGTTTTGAAGAACTGAAACTATTGCTGACAACCACTCCAATAGTGAGAGCTCCCAACTGACAATTGCCCTTTGAAGTGATGTGCGATGCCAGTGACTTTGCTATAGGAGCTATTCTTGGGCAAACAGAAGATGGAAAGCCCTATGTGATCTACTATGTGAGCAAAACGTTGAATGAAGCGCAAAGAAACTACACAACCACAGAGAAAGAATTGTTAGCTGTAGTTTTTTCCTTAGACAAATTCCGCGCTTACTTAGTGGGGTCTTTCATTGTGGTTTTCACTGACCACTCGGCCTTGAAATATCTGCTAACTAAACAAGATGCAAAAGCGAGGCTGAGTAGATGGATTCTCTTGCTTCAAGAGTTCAATCTTCAAATCAAAGACAAGAAGGGAGTGGAGAAGGTGGTAGCTGACCATCTATCAAGGCTATCCATCGCACATAATTCCCATAGTTTGCCAATTAATGATGATTTTCCAAATGAGTCACTCATGTTGATAAAAGCCGCTCCTTGGTATGCTCATATTGCTAACTATTTAGTTACTGGAAAACTCCCAAGTGAGTGGAAAACACAAGATAAGAAGCACTTCTTTGTAAAAATTCATGCCTACTCTTGGGAAGAACCATTTCTATTCAAATATTGTGCGGATCAAATAATATGAAAGTGCGTCCCTAAGCAAGAGCAACAAGGGATCCTCAATCATTGCCATGAAAGCGCATATGGAGGCCACTTTGCTTCTCAAAAGACAACTATGAAGGTGTTGCAATCGGGTTTTTGTTGGCCATCACTTTTCAAAGATGCCTTCACCATGTGCAGGGGCTGTGACAAATGCCAGAGGCTTGGGAAATTAACACATAAGAACATGGTGCCTTTGAACCCCATTTTAATAGTTGATCTTTTTTATGCCTGGGGCATTGACTTCATGGGACCTTTTCTTATGTCCTTTGGCTATTCCTACATTTTAGTGGGAGTGGATTATGTTTCTAAATGGCTTGAAGCAATCCCGTGCAAACGCAATGATCACAGAGTTGTTCTCAAATTTCTCAAAGAAAACATCTTCTCTAGATTTGGAGTACCCAAGGCCATAATCAGGGATGGGGGTACTCATTTTTGTAACAAGCCGTTCGAAACTCTCTTAGCCAAGTACGGGGTGAAGCATAAGGTAGCTACACCTTACCACCCCCAGACTTCTGGGCAAGTTGAGTTAGCAAATCGGGAGATCAAAAACATACTGATGAAGGTGGTGAATACGAGCAGAAGAGATTGGTCTGTTAAGCTTCATGATTCACTATGGGCTTACAGAACAGCTTACAAGACCATTCTTGGAATGTCTCCTTATCGCCTAGTCTATGGCAAAGCATGTCATCTCCCCGTTGAAGTGCAATACAAAGCTTGGTGGGCAATCAAGATGCTCAACATGGACTTGAACAGAGCCGACATGAAGAGATTTCTAGGCCTTATTGAGATGGAGGAACTGAGAAATGATGCCTACAATAATTCAAACATTGCAAAACAAAGATTGAAAATGTGGCATGATCAGTTAGTCTCCCGCAAAGAATTTTAGAAGGGACAAAGAATCTTGTTGTATGACTCTAAGCTCCACATCTTCCCAGGAAAGTTGAAGTCAAGATGGATAGGTCCGTTTACTATCCAACAAGTGTGTTCAAATGGAGTAGTAGAGTTACTCAATTCCAACAACACCGGGAGTTTCAAAGTCAACCATTCATGGAGCCATTTTCTCGAGACAAGGAGGAAATCAACCTCCTTGAGCCAAATCAAGCTTAAAAAGACAAATGGTTAGATGGACTTAGTCTGTCGAAAGACACTAAGTCCATATTTTTTGTTTTAATGTTAATTTCAAGTTTTATTGATTTAGTATATGTTTTAAATTGAAATTTCTTGCTTTTATTTTATTTTGTTATGACTTAATTTAATTTTTGATAATCAATTGCAGGTGAATTCCAAAACAGATGGAAAAACTTTTCAAATTTTTTCTGAATGAGGAAAAACAGAGCAATTCATAGGGCATGCAAGAATTTCGCAACCCCAAATTCACCTTGCGAAAATTTCGCAAACCAAAAATCACCTTGTGAAAATTTCGCAAGGGCTGTGAAAAATTCGCAAACCAACTTTGCCTTGCGAAAACCTTGCGAAATTTAAAAGAGGTTGTGAACTCAGTTCACAACTCAAAAACCCATTTCGCAACCTTACAAATTCCAACGACCTCTATGTGAAATACCAACGGTCGAAGGGAAATCAAAAAGTCACTTAAACAAGCCTATTTAAAGACCTCTAAAGCCTCTATTCATTTTGCAAGCCCAATCTGCTCCTTGCGAAACCCTGCACCACCTTGCGAATCGGCTTTCTCTCTAGTGGACGTCCTGTGGACGTCCTGTGGCCACCCATTTGAAGAAGTGACCTCCACTTCTCAACCCATTTCGGCCATGATGCGCATTAGAGGAGGCCATACAG
Source organism: Vitis vinifera (assembly GCF_030704535.1). Taxonomy (NCBI): domain Eukaryota; kingdom Viridiplantae; phylum Streptophyta; class Magnoliopsida; order Vitales; family Vitaceae; genus Vitis; species Vitis vinifera. The sequence continues at coordinate 6,080,989 of NC_081819.1, forward strand.
ACCCTTCAGTATCTCGCGAGGCCAGGCCAAGAGCCTCCTCTCCTCAGGATTCATCTAAGGCCCCTCAGGTCCCACCCCGATCGTCCCGTCTTCTGAGGGTGGGGTGCCTTCTAGCCCTCCTCAGCGCCGATACACGAGATGGAGACCACTGACTTCTCCACCCCCTGAGCCATCAGTACACCACATTCCACCTAAGAGAGCCAAGACCTTAGGCCCTAGAGAGACGTCTAGGCATGCACAGCTAAAGCCTCAGGACCCAACGGATTCTCAACGTCCTTCTAGCATTGCTTCGGAAGCCATCATCAAGAGGCCTATGGTCACCGCGCCGCCCCTTGAGGGCAATTTAGATTGTAGAGTCAGGTCATTTTATTCCTAGCTTTATTTCGACATTGAAGCCATGAGACAGCAACCGGAGCTTCGGGATTCATTTGGACTACTCTAGAGGTACCATCTCAAGAGCTTTATGACTCATAGGGAGTTTTTTTTACCCCAGAGTAGCGATGGACTTCTATCAGTCCATGACTACTCAGGCCGCCCAGAGTCCTACAGCCATTCATTTCAGCATTGACGGGCACTAGGGTATCCTAGAGGCTAGGCACATTGCTGAGGCTCTCCATATTCCATATGAGCTAGAGGATCCAACACATTTTCGGGAGTGGTCCTCTATATCTCAGCGGGACATGGTCCGCATCCTATCCAGGGGGACTTCTGGAGATTCATTCCTTCTACCTAAGGAGCTTCCATCTAGGATGCTTCTAGTAGATGTGTTGCTGCGGTCCAACATTTTTCCTCTTCAGTATCTAGTGTAGAGGCGATGAGCCATCTTGGACGCGTTATTCAGGATATCTGAGGGCTTCTATTTCTAGCCACATCACTTGATTATGGTCGTTCTCCTCCACTTTGAGGAGAAAGTTCACAGGAAGCAACTACATAGAGCCGACACTATTCCAATGTTATTTCTGAGGCTGCTCTGTCATATATTGGAGCACATAAGCTATCCTACTAAGCCCCACCTTGAGCACTGCCACCATTGTCGAGAGCATTTCACTCTCGAAAAATGGACACAGTTGGCGGGTTATTCAGCACCTATAGCAACACCACCCAGGTCAGCATCTCCAATGCCACCACAGGCTGAGCAATAGGATGAGCTTCCCAGTGAGTCTATACCATCTGCCCCTACTACACCACCTATGCTCGAGGCCACCTCTACTGATCCTCTTACTACACCTCTTGTTCCACCAACTGTACCTTCTACATCGGAGGCATCCATCACCATATCTTCCACAGAGTTTCATGCCATGGTACATTTGTTTCAAACACTGACCATTACGCACAATGCTCTATTCCGACAGATGATAGACATACGTGCTCAACAGGACCAGGATACTGTTATCCTTCATCAGATTCAGCAGCATTTGGGACTCTTGCCACCACCTCAAACTGACATTCCAGGACCATCAGAGCCCATAGCTCTAGCTGAGGAGACCATCAGAGTCGATGTCCCGTCCCAGACCACTCACGAGGCAGCCACAGAGCCATCATCTCCACTAGAGAGCCCCACTACTTGATCATTTCTTTATTTTATTTTGTATTTACTTGGACCATCAGAGTCGATGTCCCGCCCCAGACCACTCACGAGGCAGCCACAGAGCCATCATCTCCACCAGAGAGCCCCGCTACTTGATCATTTCTTTATTTTATTTTGTATTTAATTTTTTTGATATTTTATATTCTGGATTGGATGTATTACATGATCATATTTCGCATTGTACTTTCTCAGAGTAATATATACATATCATTTTTGTTTATACTTGGCAATTTTTTCCATTTCCTTTACTCATTGCTCTTTTGTTTTTTGAATCATGTGGTTTCTCCTATACGACTCAGACTCAATGTCACTCAAGAGGTACCACTTCTTCCCTTTATTTACAATTGTTGTTGCCACATTAAGGGCAAGGTTGATCTTGGTTTAAGGGAGAGTTAAGGAATGAAGTTTTGTTAATAATGCTAAGTTATTTTGTTAATTTAGTACTTTTTACTTAATTTTAAAATTTTTGCTTAATTTTAAAAGTTTTTTTTGTACTTTATTCTCCATGGTTATTAAGAAAAAAATTCTCAAAATGAAATGGGAGAAATTAAATTCTTACATTTTTACTTGAATATTAGAGTTCGTATTATGCTTATTAAATTTGATGAATTATTGAAACTCCTATTGATTTCAACCTTATTTCTTCCACTTTAAATCTTACCACAAACTGTGCACATTAGGTTCCGATTATAAGATGAAAAACTTTCTCACCCCCTGAACTTAGGAAAATTTAGACTTGGTACCTTTGACCTCGTTTTAATTGTGTTGGGACACCTTATAAAAGGTCAATGAGCCTTTGAAAAAAAAATAAGGAAAAAGAACAAAGTGTTACGCTTGCTTTGAAACCCGAGCAAGGTCCGAGGGGTATATGGTGAAAATCTTTAAAACCCGGTGCCCTAAGCCTTGATTGGTTGGGAGCCACTGACCTCAATGCTCGTTAAAAGGGTGAATAGGTGGAGTTTAACATATTATAGGTGCTTGGGTAGTAAATTCCAATCTCAAAAATCCGGGGTAAAATCCGAGGAGTTAGAGGTCGAAAGATCCTTAAAGCTTGATGCCCTAAACCTTGATTGGTTGGGAGTCATCAATGGATCCCCGTTACATGGACACTTTAGAAAACAATACCTTTAGCATTGCACGCCTACAATGAAAAAAAAATTTTGAAATAAAAGATGTGCATTCTTAACGTATTGGAGGTTGGTCGGTCTACTTAAGTTTGAGTAAGAACTAGGTTGGGGGGAGAGATTTGTTTAGGGTACTATATTCAGAAACTAATAATCTTAACACATAGATTTTTGTGGAAAAGTAATGATTGAGCTCAGGAGAGTGGAAATCCTTTTCATACTTAAATTTGCATAATGGCTACTCTTTATGAATTATGATCAGGTAAGATATTTGATATACTCTTGTTGAAGGTTGGGTTTTGCTTCTTTAATGTCCCATGAGAGAGTATGCTCTACAATCATGCCACTTATGATTTTTTTTTTTTTTGAGTTATCAGCATGATTTTGTAAATTATTTTACTATCTATTTTTCTTTTTTTTTTTCCCTCCTTCATTGCTAAGGGACTAGCAATATGTCGGTTGGGGGGAGTAATTACTACTCAAAAAGTGCTCTTTTATAGCTTCTTATAAACTCTTTTAAACACTTTTGAGTAGTATTTATTACCTTTTAACTCAATTGGCACATTAAGGACCCTTGCAAGTGTTACTAATCAGTTTTTGGCAAGTTTTAGTGTTTTTGATAGCTTTTTTATCATTAAAACAAGCCAAGAATAAGGGAGAACTTGGTATAGTCCATGGCAAAGCAAGATTTAAGCTAAATTATAAAAAGAATCCAAGTTTTGGGAAAGCTTCGAAGCCTTTGCCAAATCAATCAAGTATGCAAGGAAGAGAATCAGAAAAGGAATCTAACATTTAACAATTTCGCAACCCCTTGTGAAACTGAGAATGAATTTCGCAACCCCTTGCGAAATTTTCGCAACCTTGCGAAATCTTCCTGTAATCTTTAGATATTTTTGCACCGACTCGGTTAGATTTTTATCTTAAGATATTTTGTGTAATTATCTATTCTCTCCTTCTAATCATTTAAAGGTATTTTTATATATTTAGGATATCTAATTGAGGGCTTAAAAATATCTCTCTATATATGTATTAAGATATCTCTTTTTGTAATATCTCGGAATCTCGAAAGAAATTCTTGGGGATCACTTGTACATTTTTAGTAAGAAATATACAGAGCTTTGCTCTACCTTACCTACTCATTCTCAATTTATTTTCTTTCCAATCAAACAACCTCTAAGGTTGTTTTCTCATAGGATGAGTGGCTAGACTCTTTTTTTTTCTTGGACTGAAGGAAGCTAGGTAAAGGATCTGGATACAAAGGTGGGAGTTTTCCTTGTTTCAATTTTAAATGAAGAGAAGGTGTGACCCGTTAATGGTTTTTATCTTTTTAGTTAACTTAAAATCCCTTAAAATCACCCGGGCTAACACTTGGTTAGCTTTTCGGACTCCATCCATTAAGATCCATTAGTTATCTCTTGCGAGCCTCTGGGAGGTGGTTTAAAGGTAGGTTTACCTAGAATTACCAACAATTGGTAAGCTTTCGGACTCCCTGGAGACATCCATTAGTTATCTCTTACGAGCTTTTGAAGGGTAACCCAAGGTTAAGGATCACCTTGAATAGCCAATACTAGGTGAGAGGTATGAACCATTGCAAGATGATTCAGTGAGAGGAATTTAGTGTTTGAAACCATTAAAGGGAAGCAACTGTAACACACCGATTCGGGAAATAACTATAGGTTAAATCCCCAATGCGAGGAAAAGATCCAAAATCTCCCTTTTTGTATAAGGAACCTGAACCTAGTGACCTGAAACTCCAAGAAACCTTTTCTTTATAATTAATCTAAGTTACTTATTTTGGTTAGCTTAAAACCAACCCTTTTCAACCAACTTTATGTTTTCTTTTAAAGCTAACTCATAAAAGAAAAACCACCATTTTAGTGTTATAACTAATATTACGTGTGAAATGAAAACTCATCCCTGTGGAGGATCCTAGAACCACTATGCTATGCTAGCTATGCTACCCTAGTATATGGTGAATTAGGTTTATAAATTTTGTTGATAACTCCCGTTTGAGGACTGAATCAAAATAGCTACACCAATTGGGAACGAATCAACAACTCTAAATGCTAGGAATGTGGCTCTGAACGCCAAAAAGCATGTAACGAATGCCCGATCATGATAGGATGATAGCTCTGAACGCCAAACTATGAAAGGGACAGTGACTTTGAACGCTAAATAGTGCGAGGATAGCAACTCTGAACGCCAAACTAGAGATACGGCCTTGAATGCCAAATCGAAGAAAATAAAGGCTTTGAATGCCGAACTAAAAACACGGCTTTAAATGTCAAACTGAAACAAACAACGGCGCTAAACACCAAAATGAAGATGTGACTCTAAATGCCGAACTAAGAAAAAAAAAATATGGTGGATCCGAATGCCCAACTGAAGAAAGACATGATGACTCTGAATGTCGAACTCAAAACATGGCTCTGAACGCCGAACTAAAAAAAAAACTAATAACACTGAATAATAAAAACAAAGCTCTGAATGCCCAAACTGAACTGACAGCTTTGAATGCTAGGAGCGTAGCTCTGAACGCTAGGAACGTAGCTTTGAACGCTGAAAAGGTGGCAATGAATGCTCGATCGTGATAAGATGATGGCTCTAAACATCAAACTAGAGATGCGACTCTAAACGCCTAATTGAGAATGACAACTTTAAACGTTGTAACTGAGAAGATATGGCGGCTCTGAATGCCAAACTGTAAAGAGATGGTGGCCTTGAACGCCTAAACTGAGAAGAGATAGTGGCTCTAAACGAGAAACTGTGAACATGATGATGGCTTTGAACGCCAGAACAGAGGAGCGATGATGACTCTAAACACCAAAACTGAGAAGCGATGATGGCTCTGAATGCCAAAACTGAGAATGATGATGGCTCTACACGCCGAAACTAAGGAGCGATGATGACTCTAAACGCCGAAACTAAGAAGCAATGATGGCTCTGAATGTCGAAACTGAGAATGATGATGGCTCTGAACGCCGAAACTGAGAGTGATGATGGCTCTAAACGCCGAAACTGAGAAGAGATGATGGCTCTGAACGTCGAAACTAAGAAGAGGCGGTGGCTCAGAATGCCCAAACTAAGAAGTGATGATGGCTTTGAATGCCTAAACTGAGAAGATGGTGGCTCTAAATGCCGAAACTAAGAAGAGATGGTGGCTCTGAATGCCGAAATTGAGAAGGGATAGTGGCTTTGAATGTCGGAACTGGGAAGCGATGATGGTTTTAAACTCCAGAATTGAGAACGATGATGGCTCTAAACGCCGAAACTAAGAAAGATGATGACTCTGAATGCCAAAACTAAAAATGCAAGGAGATGGTGATTGAGAGATATGCTCCAATATAGCGTGCTGCTACAACTCTCAATCCACAAAAATGGTCTGAAAGAGACTCCATGAGTCTCAAAGGATGCTCTGCTAGTGAGTTGGAATGGTCAAATCAACTGTAAACATAGTCTCACAACCCATCTGACTAAAACATGTGGCCTTATGAAGCGTCATAACAATCCGAATGCCTTTAACTCGAGATGCTATGCTGGAGGAGTCCATCGTCATCTCAAATGAATGATTCTCTAGAGAGTCTCAAGAGAATAGTTCGCCAAGGTAACTGCCACAATCTCAATCTACTGAAGAGTCATGGATAATAGGACGGTATAACCCCTGAGGTCGTGCTCTGCTAAAGGCTCATCTCGAAAAAAAAATCATCGGAATTGTGGCTAATAATGCAAATAAACATCCCTCGACCGAGTAATGAGGACTATAACAAGTCTCTGAGAAAACAATCATCTCCACAGCTAAAATGGGGGAATATGCCCCAGTATAGCAACTAGGTTCCACTCTGTCCTGATGAAGGATAACTCAATTGGAATGTTTAGGAGATTTGACCTGTACTCCACTGAAATGATGATGCGGGAGTCTATGCATCTGAGATAACTCCACCCAAGAGTCATGACAATATCAGAAAATACAAGCTCAACCGAATGCCTCAAGAAAGGCTCCATCGGAGAATCAAGGCAAAATGAAGTCAAATCATCAGCTCGGTGGGTATCTCGTAACTGAGGATGACCATGCAAATCCATGAAGATCTACAAATCTCAACCAAATCCATAACTAGATTGGATCCGTAAATCAAAGAAGCGTCTCCCAAAAGAAGAAGCATGATGATATCTAAATGCCGAAAAGTGTGAGCGTGACTGAATGGCCCAAGAAAGACTCCATTGGGGGATCATGATAAGATAACAATTGGCTATCAACTCGACATGCATCTCGTGAGTGATGAGGGTCATGTGACTTCATGAAGAGGGGCACTATACACCCAAAATAGGATATTGCAATCTATGACTCTAAGTCAAACCACTGAAAGGGAACTAAAATCAAGATGATGAACTCACTAAAAATGAGGACACAACTATCTCTAGAAATGGGGTATGCCCTAGATGAAACTCAAAAGAAAGAGATGCCACAAATGAAACTAAAATGAGAGGATGCCATAAATGAAATTAATGGTAGGGGGATGTCCTAAACAAACTGAATGAAGAGGGATGCCCTAAACAAACTGAAGAAAGGGGGGTACCCTAAACAAACTAATGGAAAAAGGTTGCCCTAAACAAATTGAAGGAAGTGGGATGCTCGAAATAAAATGACGAAAGGGGGATGCCCTAAACAAACTGAAGAAAGGAGGATGCCTTAAACAAACTGACAATAGGAGGATGCCCTAAACAAATTGACAATAGGGGGGTGCTCTAAATAATTTGAAAGTAGGGTGATGCCCTAAATAAACTAAAAGCAGAGGGATGCCCTAAATAAACTGACGATAGGGGGATGCCCTAAATAAACTGGTCGTATGGTCATGCCTTAAATAAACTGAAAATAGGGGAATGCCCTAAATAAACTGATGGTAAGGGGATGCCCTAAACAAACTGACGATAGGAGGATGCCTTATATAAACTGACGGTAGGGGGATGCCCTAAATAACTGAAGAAAAAGGGAAGCCCTAAATAAACTAAAGGAAAAGGAAATGCCCTAAACAAAATGACAGTAAGGGGATGCCCTAAACAAACTAATAATAGGGAGATGCCCTAAACAAGCTAAAGAAAGGGGGATGCCCAAAACAAAATGACAGTAGAGGGATGCCTTAAACAAGCTGAAGGAAGGGGGATGCCCTAAACAAAATGACAGTACGGGGATGCCCTAAATAAACAAACAGTAGGGGGATGCCTGATTCGTGCCAGCTGGTGTACCTTGATTCCGGTCCTCAAACGAGAGTAATCAACAAAACTTATAACCTATTACACCATGTACTAGGATAGCCTCAGCTAGCATAGCATAGTGGCTCTAGGATCATTCACTGGGAAGGGTTTTCAACTTACAACTGATAATAATTCAAAGTTAAATTGATGTTTTTTCATTTCAAGGTTAGCTTTAAAAGAAAAAATAATCTTTGGTTGGAAAAGGATTGGTTTTAAGCTATCCAAAACTAAAATAAGGTAATGGGAATTACTTATAAAGAAAAGCGTTTCTTGGAGTTTTAGGATCACTAGGGTCGGGCTTCTCATGCAAAAATAGAGTTCCGGTCACTTAAATCTTTTCCTCGCATTAGAGAATTAACATATAGTTAATTCTCTAACCGGTGTTGTACAGATGCTTCCCTTTTATGGATTCAAACACTAAATCCCTTTCACTGATTCATCTTGCAATGGCTCGTGCCTCTCACCTAGCATTTACCATTCAATAGCTCGCAAGAGATAACTAATGGATGTTTCCTTAGAGTCCAAAAGCTTACCAAGTGTTGGAAATTCTAGAAAATCCTACCTTCAAATCACCTCTCAAAGGCTCACAAGAGATAAACTAGTACATCTCAATGGACGGAGATCACTTGCCTTACCAAGTGTTGGCCCATGTGATTTAAAGGCATTTTAAGTTAACTAAAAACATAGAAACCAATAACGGGTCACACTTTCTCTTTATTAATAGCTGAAATAACAAAACTACTAATTCTTGCACTCGGCACCTTACCCAACTACCTTAGCTCTAAGAGACAAAAGGCCTAGCCACTCATTCTCTGAGGAAACATCCTCAGAGCTTGTTTGGCTAGTAAGAAAAATACAATCAAAGTGAGTAGGTAAGGCAGAGCAAAGCTTTGTATATTACTTCCTTCAAACTATACAAAAAGTTGTCTCTGAGAACAAGCTCCCGAAAGATGTCTGTGTAATGAAAATTACAAACAGTATATATGAGGTTATTCACCCTTTGTTCTTACTTATTAACTAAGGAATCCTATGATTGGTGGATTACAAGGAGAAAATGGGGATTTAAACAACAAATATCTGAAAAAAAAATCTAAAAGTGTTGGTCACAAATATCTAGAAGCACTTAGGAGGATTTCACAGGCATGCAAGATGGCTGCGAAATTTTGCAAGCTGAAAGTCTCCATTTCGCAGCCAAAGGCTGATTTCGCAGCTACGAAATTGGCCTTCAACTTGGTGTGATTGGCTTCCAATGGCTATAACTTCTTCATTTCAACTCCGATTCACGTACCTTTTAAAGCATTGGATTTCTGACTTCTCGAGCTTTGGAACGACATATAGTATGCATGAAATGGACTCCAGGAAGTGCTCCAAAAGTGTCCAACAATTGCTATCCTCTTGAATTCTTCATGTTAGATTTCTCTCTTTGCTTTCCCTCCTTGCATTCATGATTTGTTTATAGAAAAGGACTTATAAAGCTTCAAAGCTTAGGTTCTTCATGTAAATGAGCTTCCAATTGCTTTACCATGGATTCCATAGAACTCTCCTCAATCTTGGATTGCTTTGGTGATCAAAATACTATAAAAAACACCAAAACTTAACACAATTTTATTAGAAATGATTGCAAAGGTACTTAATATGCTAATTGAGTTAAAAAGTAATAACTACTACTCAAAAGTGTTTAAAAGAGTTAATTAAAAGCTACAAAATAACACTTTTTGAGTAGTAATCAATGCCCTAAACAAGTTGAAGGAAAGGGGATGCCCTAAACAAGCTCAAGGAAATGGGAGAAGTATGCAATCTGCAAATGAAAACACCTAAAGCAAAAGCAAGAAACAAGGAATGTGGTCTACAACCAGAAACACCCAAAATAATTCTGAATAAGTGACTAAGATAATGAACTAAATGAAAAGGGGGGATGCCCCAGTAAAAGACTCGGAAGTATCAGCAAATGGGTCGAACGACCATGAAATCAATAGGAGATATGATAAACACAGAAAAGGGGTATGCCCTAGTATGACGACTCACAAGAATCAAGAAGTAAAATGAGTAGTGAGAAAAGCTGGAAAAGATCTCATGAACTCAAGGATGGGGGTATGCCCCAATGTAAAATAGTAACCAACATAAGACACAGAATGTCACTGTACAAGACACTCTAGGATATGCTCAACGATGATGCAATGAAAAAGTCTAATATCAATTAATAAATGCTTAAACAAGACTATACATCACAGAAACTATGCTAACAAAGCAAAACTAAAATAACGGACCAGAAAAATGTTGACCAAGACTCCAAGTCTGAAATATAAGCTAAACAAGACACAACATATCAACTATCAAATCACAAATATATCAACAACCTAATAGGCCCTTCCATCATGGAAAATGTTGAACCTAATGTCCAAAGGCATGTGAAAACTCAACTAGAAATCTCAAGACTAATCTATATCCTCCTCTGATCAAAAGAATTGGATAAAGCCATGTAGAATGATGAAATATGTGGGCTCAAAAGATGTGAGGCTCTGACAAGATGGATGCAGGTATAATGGTGCTAAATGTAGGATGTATGAGTTTGTAACAAAGGAAAATGGGTATCCAAGTCGAACCAAGTATGTTGAGAAGACTGAACCAAAGGTGTCAATGACTCTATGATCCATTAAAAGCAACAATCATAAACAGGAAGTGGAGTCTCAATGTCAAAATCAGCGAGGTGGCTACGCCCCAGTATGAATGCATCATCTCAAAATGGGTAAGCCCTCAATGCAAGATAATATCCAAAAAGTATGTGTCTGGCATAAACCGTCATCTCACAAAATCCATCACCGGTGAGTGGGCTATGCCCGAGTGTAAGCATCTCCAAAGCAAACATCGATGAGCAAAGTACAACCAACCATACATCATCTAATCAAAATGAATCTCCACTCCTCAAACTCATCGTGGTGATATGAAGAGAGTATCTGACCTCATCTAAAGAAAGAGCATGTCCCAATGTGAAAAAGATCAATCAAAGTGATATGCCTCAACAAAAATGTGCTCTGACATGATCATGCCCAGATGTAAGTTGATATCTCTAAGATCAATCGCCAATGAAAGGATTATGCCCCAGTATAAGACAATCTCTAAAATGACTAAACTCTGTTGCATGCTCTCACAAGTATCTGTGTCCTGATCCAATCATCTCAAACATCTACCAACAATGATGAGAAGGCTATGCTCCTATAAACACGTCCAATCAAAGCACCCAGTCATATCTCATACTCCAATGTGAAAAGAATGTAATCACCTCCAAGGAATAGCTATGCCTCAAAAACCATCATCGACTGAGAAATATGCCCCTATGCAAAGTACACCAGATGAAATATACCAATCATGTCTCATGCTCCAATGTGAAAAATGACGTCTGATCTTCTCTGAAGGGTGGCCATGCCTTAAAAATCCATCATCGACTGAGAGAAGTATGCCCTGGCATAATGGCCATCTAAAAAATCAACCCTCGACCAAGAAATGTGTGCCCTAATGCGATGTATCAAACAGAATGGCTGCATACCCAATAAAAAAAAACCCTCTAAGGTGGCTATGCCCCAATGTAGGGTCATACCATAACTCCTAGGCTATCATAATCAAAATGCTCTCCAACCAATCCCAAGTATCGCCCACATGAGAGCTGTCAAAACACAATGCATGATATTGTGGCTTTAGGGTGGTCTTAAGACCCGGGATGTAACATAGGCTAAGGTAATAAGGTGAAAGAAATGAAAGGAAACAAGGCTCAAATACCCAATGATAAACCCCATACCCTCGTGTATAAAATGCAATATGTGCAGAGAGTCTCACAAACCATGAATCTGAGGATGTCCAATATGAATATATCAGTGATGAAGAAAGAATCCAAAATGAATATATCAATGATGAAAGAGAAGAAAGGAATAATATTGAATTACTGATGGGATGTATAAGAATGATGTGTGAAAAATATCAAACACGGAATATAAACCGATATGTACAAAGAACAATGTAGCCAAGGGGAATGAAATACCATGAGAAGAACAAATAAATCGAAGGAAAATGAATGAGCACTAATCCACTCAAATCATGTCATGGAGAACGGTCAAATTACCAATGTATGTAATGATGGGGAGGACAATGATACGGAGTCCCTAGGAAAAGGCCATTCATTTCTCACGCATAAGATACATAACGAAATAGACACAAGGAGGTGAAAGCCTCCTGAAAGTTCACATACGAACTTTCATAAACAACTGACTCAAAAGAATAGCTATCAATGATCAATATCTACACTCAATGAAGAATGGCACTATATACATACATAAATACATGCGCTTATTACCCTTTTTTTTCATTCATTTTTTTTCGTTTTTTTGTTTTTTTGTTTTTTTTTTTTTTTTGGCGCATACTCTGAATATCAATAAACGAACTCCTCTGAAAATACAAAATGAAATGGATATACTCTCAAACAATGATTTATATGAACTCTCTCTGACAAAATGTCCTTCTCAACTAAGGATCTCTGAACCAATGTTCATGAGATAGGAGTGGAAAAGGACATGACCGTCTTCCATGCATTGAAATGTTAAAGATTATCACTCATGGCATAGAAAGAAATGTGATGATGAAGACGAAGAATGAAACAAAGATATAAACAATGAAGTAAGATGAAGAATGATGTTAGGATGACAACAAAATAGTGAAGAAGATGAGCCAATAAGTCCATGTCTCATGAGACTCCTAAATAAAGCATATATACACCAAAGGGCCCTTATCCCGGTGTAAAAGGTGAGCAAGGCTGTGAGAAAGAAAAGGCTATAATGCTCATGCGAGGCTCAAAGGGCTAGCAATGGTCTAGATGTCAATGAAGGTAATAGGGTGCGAGCTAACCGAAATGAAGGCCACCCATCTTACAACCACAGTCTCAAACATTGTGCTCTCAAACCCTTAAATGATCGATACTAAAGATCAATGTCCTTCTGATATAACCACGTCAACCCTCTGGAATCGTGCGCTGAACCATACTACAAATGCTCCACAATAATCTTAAAGGTAATCCTCTCAAAGTAAAGTAAATGAAGATCTCATCACACACAGCTGCTCATCACAAGCCAACTCTCATCATACAATATCAATCTCTATACTCATGGCAGAATAAGTGACAGTCTATCAAGCAATCGACCAATCCTCATGTCGTAAGCCACCTAAAAATTGTAAGTCATCCCTCACCATGCAAGATCAACCCTGGGCTCAAACTCCTCACACTCTACCCAGTCATATCAAAGAAATGATATAAAAAGCTAGAACAACTAGGGATGGAAAGGTCATGTAATGGTGTGAAGGGTGATGCTGTGTAAAGCTCACAATGGATGGATGTAGGTCGAAGCAAAGTTAAGGTGTGGGAATGAGGTACTACTCTAATCATAAGAAGATAGGTCACAATCTCAAACTCCCTAGGTCAAATCTCTAGTCTCAGGCTAATAGGCTAAATATCCTCCATGATAGGTCAGGCCTCAAGACTATAATGTGCAAGTGAAGAGATGCCTCAAATCAAAAGTATAACACATCATATGATATATGGTCCTGTGATAGCAATCTAAAACTGGATAAATGACAGAAACTCTAAAGTCACAAAGGTGTCCACTATGAGATGACTAAAAATATGACTAAAGAATCTTTATCAACAATCCAAAAAAAGAATGAGGTGTAAAGAACAACACTATCACGAGATCGATACTCAATTTATAATAAAAAATCCCTAATTCACTTTCAACCCGAGCTCCATAAAGAAAAATGATAAGGTGATCAAGGCGGATCTCTCAAAAAGAATGTGAATGTGAAAACATGTCTTTCACCTTCCTATAATAAAAATATCAGGTTGAAAATAAAATTAGGCAAATCGACCAAGAAATGAAGTACCGAGCCTATGACAGGTGAAGAATGTAAAAATGTGACCATGATTAATGAGCATATCCCAAAATGTCGAGTAAAAAGTGACAACAAACTGAAAGAATGTGTCGACTCAAGAAAATAAGACCATCTAAAGCCCTAGGGAGAAAGTGTGCTAGACTCAACGAGCGACAAGAAGAAACCAAAACCATACAGTAAAGAGTGGTCCAACTGATACTCAAACTCGCACTGATATCTAAGCACTCTCGATTGGGGACTAAAAGAGGGAGTACTGGATCTAAACTGTAACTAAAGAGGTTCTAAAGGCCCTTAGATGCACCCACGTGTAGGGAAAAAAGTCCTAATCGAATGATCTAAGGCTCAACCTACAAGGTCAAGGTGGCTCTAAAAAGAAAATTGGTGGACTTTAAAGGATCCCTAGCAGAAGCGATCATACCCTCCGTTGGTATGCAACCCTCTGCATGCCTCCAAAGAGATGGGGTGCTTCCATGCAAGGTGGTCATCACCTCCACACATGCACTACCTCGACATCCTAGGGGGTTTCCTATAGTGAAAGCTCTCGCAACTCTCAACACTCAATGGTCGACTAAAGTGCATAATGAGTGGTGTGGGTGTATCCAAAAATCCTATCAAACTAAGCAAAGAGAAAACACACTTGTCAGAAAAATATCCTAAAATCTAGCTCTGGGCTATACAGATCTTCAAATATCAAACTCCAATCAACATCAATATGTCAACCTCCTCCAAAATGCTCCCAAACATTGATATAGCCCATCACTAGACCTTACTCCTAATCACTAGCTCGGTCGGAGAGCAAACAAAGTAGCAAGTCTCATATCTAATATGAGATCAAGGAAAACAAGGTCGACCAAGACTAGGGAGTTAGAGTTAAGGGGATAAATGTATGTCCCACACAGACAAGTAATACATGCAATCACACGGAAGGAAAGAAGTCATGTAACAGACAGTCATGCAAAGCATATATACATCACTCATATCTACACACAATCTAGGCAAGAATATGATAATCGAAATGAATATCTAGCAAGGATATCATGCTCCATGATAATCAAGATAATATACAACCAAGAAAATCAATCATGTCAAGATGAATGAGATAAGAAACAAGAAGAATGTACATGTCAAGGTGAGTAGAATAATCATGGCAAGAGCAGAATCGATCAATATCATCAACATGCCAAAGTCACAAATGGATATAACAATCAAGCATTGAAAATCGCCACATCAAAATCCTCAATGTGCTATGATCACTTAAGCATAGAAAAACACAAAGAGAAGGTATCCATCAGTCGACTAATCAAATGCCACATTTTCCTCATCTCAAGTTCAAGTTTGACCCTCAAACTCCCCAGTAGAGTCGACTTTTTGTGGACCCTGCATTTCGCTCGATGCGTTCCCACTCGATGGTGAAACTCGTTTTTTTATTTATTTTGTGAAAAAAATGATTTTTAGAAAAGTCGGAGTCGCCACTTATTTTTGTTTTATTTTTTTAAGGGAAAAAAAAAGAAAAAAGAAAACCCTAAGTGTGACTCATGAAGGAAAAGACAAGTCTGTGAAAAACCAAGTCTGGGTCCATGGGTCAGGTTACTTATTGGGAAGGTACGGTAAAGACCGTAGCACCCCTCTAAGCCCCAAAAACGGGTCTCTACTAAATAAGGTAAAGCAAGTGTAGGGATTGATAAGGAAATCAATGGATACCAACAAAATGATCGAATAATAAAACAAATCGAGCATGAGAATGAATAAATAAATGAAGTAAAAGTGGGAGCATACCTTAGCAGCAAGTAATAGTGCGCTATCATGGAAACAAGGTTAGTTCAAGTATAAAATTATCATATGCATATCAAAGATCAGGACAAAAATCAAGCAATATTCATCAAACATGGCAGTTAACAATCAGAAGAGAAAACTCATATGTAGGGCCCCTACCAAAGCTCAATTTATCTTGCATGAATATATTATTGAATTTGTGAGACTTATTCATGCAAGATAAATTGAGCTTTGGTAGGGGCCTTACATATGAGTTTTCTCTTCTGATTGTCAACTTCCATGTTTAATGAATATTGCTCGATTTTTGTCCTGATCTTTGATATGCATATGATAATTTTATACTTGAACTAACCTTGTTTCCATGATAGTGCACTATTACTTGCTGCTAAGGTACGCTCTCACTTTTACTTCATTTATTTATTCATTCTCATGCTCGATCTGTTTTATTATTCGATCATTTTGTTGGTATCCATTTATTTCCTTATCAATCGTCACGTTTGCTTCACCTTATTTAGTAGAGACCCGTTTTTAGGGGCTTAGAGGGGTGCTACGGTCATTACCATACCTTCCCAATAAGTAACCTGACCCTTGGACCCAGACTCAGTTTTTCACAGACTTGTATTTTCCTTCAGGAGTCACACTTAGGGTTTTCTTTCTTATTTTGTTTTCCCTTAAAAAAATAAAACAAAAATAAGTGGCGACTCCAAGACTTTTCTAAAAATCAATTTTTTTTCACAAAATAAATAAAAAAAAAAAACGAGTTTCGCCATCGAGTGGGAACGCATCAAGCGAAATGTTGGGTCCATAACATGTTAAAGTTATTTTTTTAAGTTTAATTGACACGGGTATGGTTAAAGACAAAAATATTGATAAGCAAGGATATGTCAATATTAATAATTTATTATTTATCTGATCAAATTAATTTTAATTTACAAAATATTATAACTTAATTATTATTATATTTTTATATTTTAGTATTTTTTTATAATAAATTTATAGTTTTAATATTTTAAAATAAAAACATTCAAAATTAAATAAAATTAAAACGATAAATATAAAAAAAAATTAAAAGTAAAGTGATAGTAATTTTTTAAAATATGATTAATGAGATAAATGATGATACATTTAATATTAAAATTATAATTTATTTAATTCAAATGCAATCAATAATATAAAATAAATGATGATGCATATATGAAATTTTAATATTTAACTATCATATAAATGATATTAAAAAATAGTTGTTAAGAAAATTATAATGATGGTTTTTATACCTTTATTAATTAATTAAATAAAATTTAAAATAAAATAATCAATTTTTTATTTAATAATGAACTTTAATATATTTATTATCATTATATATTAATAAGTGGGAATTTGGCCAAATGGAAACCAAGCTTGAACCCATACCTTTTGGTCTGGTTTGGTTTGAATCCCCTAGCAACCAACAAAAAAATTTGAACTATTGTTGACTGACCGAAAAAATCAATTATCAATGGCTGATTTCGTATCGACCACTGCGGATAAACAATCTTTGGTCACAATAACACTAGGAGGAACCTGAAACAACTCGTGGGACTAGACTGCTTAAAATGGAACTGTTAGTACCTAAGCGTACATGAATCACACCATAGAATAGCTTCTTTCTGGTTTGAACAAAGCCCTATGATGTCTTCACTGTCGATAAGCGATTTTTGGTCAAAATAACACTGGGATGAACCATGAACAACCCGTATGACCAAGCTGCATAAAATGGAACTATTAGTACCTAAGCGTACACTCATCACACCATAGAATAACTTCTTTGTGGTTTGAGCAAAGCATTATGATGTCTTCACTGGTGGCTGGTATAGTCCAAGGGATATGACTCTGCATTGGGGGCACTAGAAAGGGTAAGAGCCTTGTCGTGCCTGGACCCTATCGCACCACGAGGCGTTGTCAACGAGTCAGATTGTTTGGGAATGCAACCTCAATCGGGCGGTAAATTTCGTCCAAGGCAAAATACGAGTGAGAAACCGATAGCAAACAAGTACCACGAGGGAAATATGAAAAAGACTTTGAAAAAAGAGTCAAAGAGTGTTTGAAATTGTCGGGAGGGAAGCGGATAAGGGCCAGCGATGTGCCCCAGTCGGATGTGGAACAACAACGAGCTAGTCCATCGATCAACTCAGGGTGTGGACCGACGCGGTTCGGGGCAGCAACCCAAGCCCGGGCTATAGTCATGCCTGTGCAGACCTCGTCGCCTCGATCATGGAATGTAGTGTGCACCATCATGGTGTGCCTCCTGGCACCTAGGTGCTCAGGGCGTCGCCTCGCAGGCCCCCCATTCGGCCTGTCTTGAAACATGGACCAAGGAGTTTGACATGTGTATGAGTCAACGAGCCAATAAACCTATAAGGCACAAGAAAGCTGACCGGTAGGATCCCCCCTCGCGGAGTGCACCATCAACCAACCTCGATCTTATGAGAAAGGTTCAAGTGAGAGCATGCCTGTTGAGACCCGAAAAATGGTGAACTATGCCTGAGTAGGGTGAAGCCAGAGGAAACTCTGGTGGAGGCCCGCAACGATATTGACATGCAAATCTTTTGCCTGACTTGGGTATAGGGGTGAAAGACTAATCGAACCATCTAGTAGTTGGTTCCCTTCAAAGTTTTCCTTAGGATGGCCAGAGCCCACAAGCGAGTTCTATTGGGTAAAGCCAATGATTAGAGGCATTGAGGCTGTAACACCCTTGACCTATTCTCAAACTTTAAATAAGTAGGACGGAGTGACTGCTCCATTGAGCCGCGCCACGAAATCGAAAGCTCCAAGTGGGCCATTTTTGGTAAGCAAAACTAGCGATGTGGGATGAGTCGAAAGCTGGGTTACGGTGCCCAATTGCGCACTAACCTGAACCCACAAAAGGTGTTAGTCTATTAAGACAGGAGGATAGTGGTCATGGAAGTCGAAATCCGCTAAGGAGTCTATAACAACTCACTTGCCGAATAAAATAGCCCTGAAAATGGATGGCACTGAAGCACATGACCTATACTCTGCCGTTGAGGCAATGACCAAGCGTCAATGAGTAGGAAGGCGCAACGGTCACACAAAACTCGGGGTGCGAGCCTGGGCAGAGCAGTCGTCAGTGCGGATCTTAGTGGTAGTAGCAAATATTCAAATGAGAACTTTAAAGGCCGAAGAGGGGAAAAGTTCCATGTGAACGACACTTACACATGGGTTAGTCAATCCTAAGAGACGGGGAAAGCCCGTCTGACAACGCATGATGCACGAGCTTCGAAAGAGAATCAGGTTAACATTCCTAAAACGGGACATGATGGTTGACGACAACGTTAGGGAGTCTGGAGACGTCGTTGAGGGCCTCTAGAAGAGTTATTTTTTCTATTTAATAACCCGCTTAACCTGGAAACAGCACAATCAAAGGTAGGGTCCAGTGGTTGGAAGAGCATCGCATGTCGCGTGGTGTTCGATGCTTCCTCAATGGCCCCAAAAATCCTGAGGATCAAGTACAACCCACACCCGATCGTACTAATAACCGCATCAAGTCTCTAAGGTGAACAACCCTCTAGTCGATGGAACAACGTAGGCAAGGAAAGTCGAAAAAATGGATTCGTAACCTCGAGAAAAGGATTGGCTCTAAGGGCTAGGCACAGGAGTCCTAGTCCAGAACCCGTCAACTTTCGATGGACTGCTCGAGCTGCTCCCGTAGCGAGAGTGGGTCATTGCGTGCCGATCGAGGGACGGACTAGGAACAGCTCCCTCGGGGGCCTTTCTTGGGCGTCAAACAATCAACTCAAAACTGGTACAGACAAGGGGAATCCGACTATTTAACTAAAACAAAGCATTGTGATGGTCCCTACGGATGCTCACGCAGTGTGATTTTTGCCCAGTGCTCTAAATGTCAAAGTGAAGAAATTCAACCAAACGTGGGTAAACGGCGAGAGTAACTATGACTCTCTTAAGGTAGCCAAATTCCTCATCATCTAATTAGTGACGTGCATGAATGGATTAATACTCAAAAAGTGTTATTTTGTAGCTTATAATTAACTCTTTTAAACACTTTTGAGTAGTAGTTATTACCTTTTAACTCAATTGACATGTTAAGGACCCTTGCAATCATTTCTAATCAAATTGTGTTAAGTTTTGGTGTTTTTGATAGCTTTTTGATCACCAAAGCAATCTAAGATGAGGGAGAGCTTTATATAATCCATGGCAAAGCAAATGGAAGCTCATTTACATGAAGAATTCAAGCTTTGGAGCTTCATAGTTCATTGCCAAAGCCAATCAAGAATGCAAGGAGGAAAAAGAGAGAAATCTAACATGAAGAAATTCAAGAGGACAGCAACTATTGGACACATTTATACTACTTCATGGAGTCCATTTTATGCATACTATATTTTTCTAAGATTAGGAAGTCATGAGTCCAACGCTTCAAACGGTGTGGGAATCGGAGTTGAAACGAAGAAGTTATGGCCATTTGAAGACAACAACATCAAGCTATGCGAAAATTTCGCAGCTGCGAAATGAGCTGCGAAATGAAATCCACTTGCAAAATTTCGCAAGGTGTTTCACAGCTGTGAAACCACCTCCAAGCACACATGTGCCACTTCACAAGTTGAAACTCCATTTTCCCAGCTACGAACCACGTTGCGAAATCACCTTCAAGCTGCGAAACAAGTTGCAAATCATCTCCAAGTTGCGGAAACACCTCCAAGTTATGAAATCACAAATTCAACTTGTAAAATCAAAGTTCAAACTTGGAAAATGGACAATTCAAACGTGCGAATCAACTTACAAAATCCACCTGTGTAAACTCAAATATTTGCAACCAACTTAGTTAGATTTTTTCTCAAGATATTTTGTGTAAATTTCTATTTTCTCCTTGTAATCAGTCAAGGATATTATTGGGATATTTCTTAGAAAATATCTTCTCTATATATATCTTTGAACCAATGTAAATGAATGCATCATGTAATCGACGATAGTAAGAAATATATTTTACAGAGCACTTGCTCTGTTTTTCCTTCATATTTTTGTTTTCTCGTCATTTTTATTTCTAACAAATCAAACTCTGAGGATGTTTCCTCAAAGGATGAGTGGCGAGGCTTTTGTCTCTTGGAGTGAAGAAAGCCGGGTAAGTTTTCAAATGCAAAAATTGGAAGTTTTATTGTTTCAGCTTTTAATGAAGAGAAAGTGTGACCCGTTAATGGTTTCTATGTTTTTAGTTAACTTAAAACGCCTTTAAATCACCTAGGCCAACACTTGGTAAGGAAAGTGATCTCCGTCCATTGAGATGCACTAGTTTACCTCTTGCGAGCCTTTGGGAGGTGGTTTAAAGGTAGGATTTTCTAGAATAGCCAACACTTGGCAAGCTTTTGGACTCTAAGGAGACATCCATTAGTTATCTCTTGCGAGCTTTTGGGGGGTAATCCAAGGTTAAAGATCACCTTGAATGGAAAATACTAGGTGAGAGGTATGAACCATTGCAAGATGCATCAGTGAGAGGGATTTAGTGTTTGAACCCATTAAGGGGAAGCATCTGTACCACACCGGTTCGGGAAATAACCATATGTTAAATCCCCAATGCGAGGAAAAGATTCAAGTGACCGAAACTCCCTTTTTGTATAAGGAACATGAGCCTAGTGATCTGAAACTCCAAGAAACACTTTTCTTTGTAATTAAAATCAGTTACTATTTTTGTTAGCTTAAAACCAACCTTTTCAAACATCTTTATGTTTTCTTTTAAAGCTAACCTTGAAATGAAAAAACACCAATTCAGCTTTGAATTAATATCAATTGTGGAGTGAAAACCCATCCCAGTGAATGATCCTAGAGCCACTATGCTATGCTAGCTAAGGCTATCCTAGTACATGGTGTAATAGGTTATAAATTTTTTTGATTACTCCCGTCTAAGGACCGCAATCAAGGAACACCAGCTGGACACGAATCAAATGGCACCGTTGTTGGGAACCATTGAGAGGACATAAATCAGCTGATACACTAATTGGGAACAAATCACCATGTCTCAAAAACATGGCAAAGGCATGGAAACTAAACTTGGAAGCCCGACCCAAGAAACGTTACATGACACGGCTGGCATGGTGCCTCGGCCCCCGGTTGGCATGGTGCCTCGGCCCCCATTTGGCATCATGCCTCGGTCCCCGGGTCCCATGGTATCTCAGCCCTCGACTCGCATGGTGCCTCGACCCCTAGCTCCCATGGTGCTTCGGCCCCTAGCTCCCATGGTGCTTCGGCCCCTAGCTCCCATGGTTCCTCAGCCCCCGGCTCCCATGGTGCTTTGGCCCCCGGCTCCCATGGTTCTTCAGCCCTCAACTCCTATGGTGTCAAATCCTCGAGTCCCATGGTGCCTCGGTCCTCGAGTCCCATGGTGCCTCGACTCCTAGGTCCCATGGTGTCTCGGCCCCCGGCTCCCATAGTGCCTCAGCCCTCGACTCTTATGGTTCCTCGATCCCAGACTCCCATGGTGCCTCGACTCCTGACTCCCATGGTGCCTCGGCCCCAGACTCCCATGGTGCCTCATCCCCTAGCTCGCTTGGTGTCTTGGCCCTTGACTTCCATGGTGCCGACAATGTGCCCCGGTCGGATGTGGAACGACAACGAGCTAATCCATTGATTGACTAAGGGCGTGGACGACGCGATTCGGGGTGGTGGCCTAAGCCTAGGCTGTAGTCATGCCTGTGAAGACATCATCGCCTCAATAATGGAACGCAACGCGCATCGTCGCGACATGCCTCTGGGCACTTGTGCGCTCAAGACATCACCCCTAAGTCAAAATCTAAGTCAGAATCTAAGCTAGAAGCAACATGTACGCCTGTTGCCCGATTGTCGGCCCTTAGTATAGGCCACCTGACCCCGAGAGGCATGTGTCCTTAGTCAAGCTCACCTAGCGAATGAGTCACACGGGCCGCCTTGAAGTATCATTCCAACCAAGCAATGAGTATGGGTACAATCCTTTGTAGTCGACTTAAATATGCGAGGGGGTATTGTAAGTGGTTGAGTGGCCTTGTCGCCATAATTCACTAAGATTCAACCCTATGTTGCTTCGATTCGTCCCTCCCCCCCACCACGTACACTCTCTCTCTCCTTTTCCCGACCGCGGCCTTAAGGTTTGAACCCCCTCAAAATGCACTAGGTATGCTCCCCAACCCCTTCAATGAATCTGTTGGTCGGGATCTGGGCCCCATCGTCGCCATAGCCCCATGCCATGTCTCAAAAACATGGCAAAGGCATGGAAACTAAACTTGGAAGCATGACCCAAGACACGTTACATGACACGGCTAGCATGGTTCCTCGGTTCCCAGGTCCCAAGGTGCCTCGATCCCTAGGTCCCAAGGTGCCTCGGTCCCTAGGTCCCAAGGTGCCTCGGTCCCCAGGTCCCAAGGTGCCTCGGTCCCTAGGTCCCAAGGTGCCTCGGCCCTCGACTCGCATGGTGCCTCGGCCCTTGGCTCCTATGGTGCCTCGACCATTGGCTCCCGTGGTGCCTCGACCTTGGGCTCCCATGGTGCCTTGGCCCCTGGCTCCCACGATGCATCAGCCTTCGGATCCTCAGGTGCCTTGACCCTCCCTAGATCGCACGATGCCTCAGCCCCTAGCTCCCACAATGCCTCGGCCCCTGGCTCGCACGATGCCTCAACACCCCACTCCCATGGTGCCTCGGCCCCCAACTCACCTGGTCCCTTGGTCCTCGGCTCCCATGGTTCATCGGCCTTCGGTTCCCATGGTGCGTTGGCCCTTGGCTCACATCCATGGTAACATGAGTCTGGCCAAGACATGTGACACATGCCACGATCCCTTATGCATGGTGACATGGGCCAAGCCAAGACACGTGACGCATGCCACAACCCCTTGTGCATGGTGCCCACAAGCTGATCCAAGACACGTGATGCATGCCACAGCCCCTTGCATGGTGCCCACGAGCCAAGCCAAGACAAGAGAATCTTGCCACGACCCTTTGCATGGTGCCACGAGTTAAGCTAAGACACATGACGCGTGCCACCGCCCATGCCATAACACATGTTCTAGGCCCTTGGATAGGGCCATGAGCCGAGCTAAGACACGTGATGCATGCCACCGCCAGTGCCATGACGCATGACATGACCCCTTGCATGGTGCCATGAGTCGAGCCAAGACACGTGACACCTGCCATGACATAAGCCACGACATTTGCCATGGGCCTTTGCCTGGTGCTGCCACAGGCCGAGCCAAGACACATAACGCGTGCCATCGCCTGTGCCATGACATGTGCCACCTCCCATTCCATGACACTTGCCACGGGCCGTTGCATGGTGCCACTGGCCGAGCCAAGATAAGTGATGTGTGCCACCACCGATGCCATGATGCGTGCCACGACCCCTTCCATGGTGCCACGAGCCGAGCCAAGACGTGTGATGCATGCCACCGCCCATTCCATGATGCATGCCACGTCTCATGCCATGACGCATGCTAGGGCCCTTACATGGTGCCATGGTGTGGACACACATTTTTCACATACGCCCCCATTCAATCGGCGAGACTCGCTTTTATTTTTGAAAAATTTTAATTTTGAAAAAAAAAATTTGGAGTCACCACTTATTTTATTTTATTTTAAAGGGAAAATAAAACAAGAAATAAAACCCTAAGAAATGGCTCCATAGTTTTTGGAAAAGTGTGTCTTTGAAAAAATCCAAGTCTAGGTATGGGGATCAGGTTACTTGTTGGGAAAGTACCTCTAGGAGGTAGCACCTCTCTAAGCCCTACAAAGGTCTCTACTAACTAAGTTGAGGGAAAGATGGCAATTAATTGGTTAATTATAGATACCTAGGTAGGTTAGGTGATTCCAAAAATAGCATGGCTAACAAGAAAGTAAAATCATGATCACAAAAGAGAGTCAAAGTGTGTACCTAGACTGCTTCTCAAACGCTATCATAAAACATCAAAGCTAGCATAGAAATATAGTACACAACATGTATTTTGTCCAAGCAAATATAACATACATCTAAGCACCCAAGGATGGAATCAGACATAGATATGGCTTACAACAACATGCATGTTCATAAAATTCCGAAAAAGTAAGTGATAGAGAGCATACCTGGATAACATGCATAATTTATAAGATTCCTTCAAAAATGTTAGAATGGTTAGGAGAAGCATAAATTATATAACATATCTCTTATGTCTAATTTACAGTGCCAAAGCCAAAAATTGAGCTAAGATAAATCAAATGACTCTAAAAATAATAACAATTTCAAGTAAAGTATAAAACCATCAGCATGTAGTTAGAAAAGGAAGCATCATAAAACAATTTCAAAAAAATGGCTTAGAGTGGAATTCAATTACGAAGAATTTCTAGAAACAACTCCTACACATCTAGAACAGGATACCAAAATCCAAACACTCATTCAAATGTCAAATTGCAGCAAAGACACCCAAAAGTTCCAGAAGGTCCAGATTAGGTAAAAAAAATACTGGCATGCATAAACAAATTTTTTTGAAATAATAATACATCACATAAAATCGTACAAAAAATAAAATAAAATTTTCAAGGTGTCTATATCATAGGAAAAATGAATTCAGGGTCGAGCAGCACTGAAAAATATTTTTAAAATGCTCCAACTAATCAGATATCCAGATTCCATCATGCATAGTAGGTACGACTTTGAAAAATCATATCTCCCTCAAAAATTATATTTTTTAATATTTTATGTGTCTAAGATAAATTTTAAGAAGCCTAGAATTGAGGAAAAATATTGAATGAAATTTAAAAAGTCGTCTGTTATTTTATTTTTTCAAAAATATCTCGAATATCCAAAACTTGGTGAAAACAGATCCCCCCTAAAGACTCATTTATATCTTCTATTCTAGAATGGCATTCTAAATCAAACGAAACTTTAAATTCAATTTAGAGAAGTGAGGAAAGTCATAAAATTTTTTAAAATTTTTTAAAAATATTTTAACGTTGCTGAAATGAATTTTAAATCTAGAAGGTCAGTGGTTGAGTGAAAACTGGCAGCAAGGAAGAGTTTTGAAAAAATTTCTTATGTAGCCGTTCCATCAAGTCCCCATTCAATTTTCGTAAGTTTTACCTGTGTATCCCCATTAGTTTTGGGAGCAAAAGTCCAAACCTATGTGAATAAAAACCAAATTTTTGAATAAACCAACAAAGGGGAAATGCAACTTAAATGAAATTAGTTGCATAATTTTAATAGAAAGTGTGTTCTTTGCCTAAAGCTAGAATGAATGTTTTCTAAAACCTTTTTATTGGTGATTTAAATGCTTTTGAAAATGACCTTAAGGGAAGTAAAAAAAGGACCCAATGGTTTGTTAAATCCCATACAAAGACACTGTTAGCCCAAGGGTTCTCCTAATCGGGTTTTGATGATAACAAACTATGGTTAAGTGACTAATTGGTTTAATGATTTAGCATCTCAGGCATAAACTCGAAAATTCGTCGAATGACCAAATAGATACAAGATCGAGATGCTTGGAAGACTTGTGATCATAGGAAACTAATGTAAGATGAATGCATGAGTGTACTTAGGAGTTTCACAGTTTTCATGCAACTTAGAAAACTCGATTTATTCTTTAAAACTTCGATTTCATTAAAACCTGAGTTTTTAACTAATGTACTTTAGGAAAAATGTTTTATAATTGGCTTAATAATTCACCTAAAGACCTTACCTAAGTGTTAGAAAAGAAAGGAATTAAAAAATAGGTTTTCGGGGCCAAAAAGGCTCAACCAGTCGAGGCTATGGCCAAAAAGGCTCAACTGGTTGAGGAACCGGTCGACCGGTTGTGCTCGTCCAGTCGAGGACAGGTCGAGGGATGCCAAAAAATTTCTCTCTCTCCCAGTGGCTTCTCTTCCCGGTCAAGGTGATTCTCTTCCCGGTCGAGGTCCGGTCGAGGACTGGTTGAGGTTCGATCAAAGCAACGGTAACCTGTCAAGTATTAAATGCTCTAACAGCTAGTGAACCGGTCGACTCTTAACTCGATCGGACGAGGTTACCTTTTGCTATTTTTGAATCCCAAGCTTAGAAACCTATAAATTGAGAGCTCCACTTCATTTATTGATAAGATAACACTTGCATTCAATAGTCTACCTACCTGTTCTTGATCAAAAAGCTCTCATTTCCTTCATAGTGCATTAAATCATCACTTGCATATCCTTTAGTGCACTCTTGTGTGTCATCCTAGTTTTGTCTTGTATTTGAGCTATCCTTAAGCTAGATTGAGGGATTATATCTTGTAAAAATCTGAGTGTTAAAGCCTTTAAGAAGTTTGAATCTTGAAGAGATTGTGTAAGAGCCCATTAGAGTCGGAATCCAAGTGTAAGAAGATTGGAAGCTTGGTTGAAGCTTCAAGTTAATGGAACCCTTACTCGGTTAGGAGGTTGAGGAGTGTGGATGTAGGCAAGGAAGTTCCGAACCACTATAAACCCAAGTTTGAATTCTCTAACTCTATCTCTTTATTTTGCTTATATTGTGTTTGAATTTGTTATGATTGAAAAGATTTTAAAAACCCAATTCACCACCCCCCCCCCCCTTTTGGGTGTTTTTCTTAATTAAGCATAGCCTTTTTTTTCTCAATTAGTATCAGAGCTAGACCTCTTATTTTTTAAAGACTTAATCGTCTAAGAGGAAATGGCTATTCCATTAAGCTCATCCCAAGCTAAAAATTTTTCAAAACATAGAGCTTCATTCTTTACGGGAACCGATTATCCCTATTAGAAAACTAGAATGACTTGGTATTTGCAATCTACTGATTTAGATGTATTGGATATCATTGAAGATGGCCCAACTTTTCCCACTAAACTAGTTGATGGAGTTTTGGTTCCAAAACCTAAGCAAGAATGGAATGAGCTTAATAAAAGAAACTTTCAATTAAATGCTAAAGCCATTTTTACTTTGCAATGTGCTATGGATAGAAATGAATATAATAGAATATGTCAATGCAAATTGGCTAAAGAAATTTGGAGGTTGCTTGAAATAACTCATGAAAGAACTAATCAAGTGAAAGAGTCAAAAATTAATTTACTTGTTCATAACTATGAATTGTTTTCAATGAAAGAAAATGAGACTATTGTTGAGATGATTACTAGGTTCACCGACATTGTCAATGGTCTTGAAGCTTTGGAAAAAACCTACAAGGAATCCGAGAATGTGATGAAGATATTGAGGTCTCTCCCATCAAAGTGGCATACCAAGGTCACCGCAATTCAAGAAGCAAAAGATTTGACTAAGCTACCTATGGAAGAGCTCATAGGGTCATTAATGACATATGAGATCAATTTGACAAAGAAGCTACAAGAGGGTGAAGACAAAAAGAAGAAGAGTATAGCCCACGAAGATGTTGAAGAATAAAAACCAAGTGATGAAGATGATGATTTAGCCCTCATCACAAGAAAGCTCAACAAATACATGAGAGGTGAAAGGTTTAGAGGAAGGAAGTTCACCTCTAGAAGATATCCTTCTAAAAAGGAATCTTCATCCCATGGTGATAATAAGGAGAAATGGAAAGAGAAAAGAGATTTGATATGCTTCAAGTGCAAAAAATCGGGACACATTAAATATGATTGTCCTCTTTACAAGAGTGAAGCCAAGAGAAGAATGAAGAAGGAAATGATGGCCACTTGGAGTGAAAGTGAAGAATCCTCCGAAGAAGAAAATGAGAAGGAAGTGGCAAACATGTGCTTCATGGTAATAGATGATCTTGATGAGGTAAACTCTAACTTTAGTGCTGAAGATATGCATGATGTTTTTGAAGAATTATATGAGGATTTTGAAAAACTTAGTTTGAAAAATAATTCTCTTAAAAAGAAAATTCAAGAACTTGAAAAGGAACTTGAAGAAGTAAAAGAAAAATTTTCAATTGTTGAAATATCTAAAACTCATCTTGAAAAAGAAAATGAGATTTTGAGAAGTGAAAATGAGATTTTGAAAAAGAAAAATGAATGGTTGACCTCTTCTCTTTCAATTTTCTCTTGTGGAAAAAAATCTTTTGAAATGATCTTAGCTAGCCAAAAATGTGTCTTTGACAAACAAGGGCTAGGATTCAAATCTTCAAAAAATCAAAAGTATTTTAAAAACTACTTTGTAAAAGAATCCGGAAGTGCAAGTCCTTTTACCACTTGCAACTTTTGTGGAAGAGG
Organism: Vitis vinifera; assembly: GCF_030704535.1. Lineage (NCBI taxonomy): Eukaryota > Viridiplantae > Streptophyta > Magnoliopsida > Vitales > Vitaceae > Vitis > Vitis vinifera. The sequence goes on from NC_081819.1 coordinate 6,109,796, forward strand.
AGGGCACATTAGTAGTACATGTCCCTTAAGAAATGGTTCTCAAAAGAATTCAAATGCTAAAGCTAAAAAGGTTTGGGTTGAGAAATCCAAGGTCACTAACCCTCAAGGACCCAAAAAGATATGGGTACCTAAATCAACTTAAATTTTATTTTGTAGGGATGAAAGAAGGATAAGTGGTTCTTGGATAGTGGATGCTCAAGACACATGACCGGGGATGAATCCAAGTTTGCTTTCCTTACAAAGAGAAAGGGAGGATACGTTACCTTTGGAGACAATTCAAAACGAAGGATCATTGGTCAAGGCAACATTGGTAATGGCACATCCTCTCTTATTGAAAGTGTTTTATTAGTGGATGGTTTAAAACATAATCTTTTGAGCATAAGTCAACTTTGTGACAAAGGTTTTAAAGTGATTTTTGAAGCATCTCATTGCATCATCAAAGATATTCAAAATGATAAAACCATCTTCATGGGCCATAGATGTGATAATGTTTATGCAATAAATATCTCAAAATATGATGGCCATGATAGATGCTTTTCAAGCATGCATGATCAAAGTTGGTTGTGGCATAGGAAGTTGGGACATGCTAACATGGACCTTATTTCCCAACTCAACAAAGATGAACTTGTTAGAGGCTTTCCCAAAATAAATTTTCAAAAAGACAAAGTTTGTGAAACTTATCAAATGGGAAAGCAAATCAAAAACTCTTTTAAAAAAAAAAATTCATTTCAACAACTAGGCCTCTTGAATTGTTGCATATGGATTTATTTGGTCCCTCTAGGACACCAAGCCTTGGAGGAAAATATTATGCTTTTGTTATTGTGGATGACTTCTCTAGATACACTTGGGTCTTATTTTTAAGTCAAACGAATGAAGCCTTTTATGAGTTTTCAAAGTTTTGCAATAAGGTTCAAAATGAAAAAGGTTTTACAATTACCTGTGTAAGAAGTGATCATGGGAGAGAATTTGAAAATATTGATTTTGAAGACTATTGCAATGAGCATGGTATTAACCACAATTTTTCAGCTCCTAGAACTCCTCAACAAAATAGGGTAGTTGAAAGGAAAAATAGAACTCTTCAAGAAATGGCTAGAACCATGCTAAATGAAAACAATTTACCAAAATAATTTTGGGCCTAAGCAGTTAACACTTCTTGTTATGTTTTAAATAGAATTTTAATAAGGCCTATTCTTAAGAAAACTCCCTATGAGCTTTGGTAAAACAAGAAACTCAACATTAGTTATTTCAAAGTCTTTAGGTGCAAATGCTTTATATTAAACACCAAAAAGAATCTTGGAAAATTTGATGCAAAATCGGATGTTAGAATTTTTCTTGGTTACTCAACTTCAAGTAAAGCCTTTAGAGTTTTTAACAAAAGAACCATGGTTGTTGAGGAGTCCATCCATGTTATTTTTTATGAATCTAATAATTCTCTCTAAGAAAGAGAGAGCTTTGATGATGATTTAGGCTTGAAGACCTCCATGGGAAAATTACAAATTGAAGATAGAAGGCAACAAGAAGAAATTGTAGAGGATCCCAAGAAAGAAGAATCACCTTTGGCACTACCTCCTCCTCAACAAGTGCAAGGTGAATCAATCCAAGACCTCCCTAAAGATTGAAAGTTTGTCATCAACCACCCACAAGATCAAATTATAGGTAATTCATCTAGTGGGGTAAGAACTAGATCATCTCTTAGAAATATTTGTAATAATCTTGCTTTTATCTCTTAAATTGAACCTAAAAATATAAAAGATGCTCTAGTTGATGAAAATTGGATGATTGCTATGCAAGAAGAGTTAAACCAATTTGAGAGAAGTGAAGTATGGGAATTAGTGCCAATACCTCAAAATCAAAGTGTTATTGGAACTAGATGGGTCTTTAGAAATAAAATGGATGAAAATGACATAATTATAAGGAATAAAGCAAGATTGGTAGCCCAAGGTTTTCATCAAGAAGAAGGGATAGATTATGAAGAAACCTTTGCTCCCGTAGCTAGATTGGAAGCCATTAGGATGCTACTTGCCTTTGCATGTTTTAAAGACTTTGTTTTATATCAAATGGATGTGAAAAGTGCTTTCTTAAATGGCTTTATAAATGAAGAGATATATGTTGAACAACCACTTGATTTTCAAAGTTTTAACTTTTCTAATCATGTTTTTAAACTTAAAAAGGCCCTTTATGGTTTGAAACAAGCACCTTGAGCATGGTATGAAAGATTGAGTAAATTCCTTTTGAAAAAGGGTTTTAAAATGGGAAAAATTGACACAACTTTTTTCATAAAAACCAAAGAAAATGACATGCTCTTACTGCAAATATACGTTGATGATATCATTTTTGGAGCTACAAATGTCTCTCTTTGTGAAGAATTTTCTAAATGCATGCATAGTGAGTTCGAAATGAGCATGATGGGAGAACTTAACTTCTTCCTTGGACTTCAAATCAAGCAACTAAAGGAAGGAACCTTCATCAATCAAGCAAAGTATATAAGAGATCTCCTCAAAAGGTTTAATATGGAGGAAGCCAAAACAATGAAGACTCCAATGAGTTCATCCATCAAGCTTGACAAGGATGAGAAAGGTAAGTCCATCAAGTCAACTATGTATAGAGGCATGATAGGTTTTTTGCTATATTTGACCGTTAGTAGACCCGACATCATGTATAGTGTATGCTTGTGTGCTAGATTTCACTCTTGTCCTAAAGAATCTCATTTAAGTGTCGTAAAACGAATTCTTAGATATTTAAAAAGGACAATGCACATAGGCCTATGGTATCCTAAGGGTGATAACTTTGAATTAATTGGATTCTCGGATGTCGACTTTGTCGGTTGTAAAGTTGAAAGGAAAAGCACTAGTGGCACTTGTCATTTCCTAGGACACTCACTTGTTTCATGGCATAGTAAGAAGCAAAATTCATAGCTTTGTCTACGACGAAAGTCGAATACATAGCAGTCGGTTTATGTTGTGCACAAATCCTTTGGATGAAACAAACACTAAGTGATTTCAATTTGACTTTTGAGCATGTTCCTATTCAATGTGATAACACTAGTGCCATAAACATTTCAAAAGATCTGGTGCAACACTCTAGGACTAAGTATATAGAGATTAGACACCATTTTCTTAAAGACCATGCACAAAAGGGTGACATTACACTTGAATTTGTAAGTACAAAAGATCAACTTGTCGATATTTTTACAAAACCTCTAAGTGAAGAGCAAATTGTTGATATTAGAAGACAACTAGGGGTGATTTCTTTATGATCAAATGATTGCTTGATGAATTCTTGACTGAACATACCTTATGATTGCGTGAACTTCATATCATATGCATCATATAGAAATAATCTTAGGAAAAAGGTCAAATTTTGACCAAAAATCAAAATTCCCTTGGCATTGGACATAAAAAATTGGGGATTTCAATTGAAAAGGGCAGGGGGAGGATCACGAGACAAGAAAATGCAAAAAAAATTGGACTGTTGACCATTAACCGTTGACCATTGACCAAGCGGTCGACCGGTTGAGAAACCAGTCAACCGGTTCGTCGGGGCTGGGAATTTAAAAAGGCCTCCCGTGCTTCATTTTTCACTTGTTCTCCTCCATACCTTGAAGACTCTTCACATTCTTGCTTCCAGAGATCATTTTGGGTTGGATTTTGGACTGCTTGAAGGCTTTGGAGCTGATTGTTAGATGCTTTTAAGGCTAGGGTTTCAATCTGAAACCTAGGGTTTTTAGTTTTAGGTGCTTCTTCTCTCTGACCGCACGCCTCAAGCTTGGATTCGGCCTCATCTCCGTGTATTTAGGGCTTCAAGTTGGACTTCATCCTCTTGCGTTTGGTTTCAGCCTCATCTCCATACATTTTCTCCATTTTTCATTCTTTGGATGGCTCCTAGGCGAGAGACGGGCACCTCCAAGGCTCAGGGCAAGCGCCCTGCTGAGCCATCTCAGCCTGAGCAGACGGAGGCTCGCCAAAAGGCGAGGTATGACACGGTCCTCTTCAATTCCGTTGAAGATTATCAGCGATACAAACAAAAATTTGCTCAGAGGAAAGTTGTCCCAAGGAGAAGTATCAATTTCTCCTAACTTCAGCACTTCAGGTTTGAGGGACTCTTTAATCGGATGGGATGGCTGCCAGTTGTGACGATTTCTGAGCCGATCTTCCCGACTCTGGTGCGGGGATTTTATTCACGAGTGACCTATGGGCTTAGAGGATCGGTTATGTCTACGATTAGAGGAATTGACATCAAATTGAGCCCAGAGAGTATCTATCACATTCTCAACATTCCTTCAGTTGGCCTTTGGGTGTATAAGGCCAAGATGTGGCCCACTGTATCGGGATTCGAGCCTAAAGAGGCTATTCAGAGGTTGTGTGGACTCACAGATGCCTAGGGGATGGGCAAACCATCGGCACACAACCTAACCGTGCCCAGTCGAGTCCTTCATCACATGATCTGCTCCATCTTATTGCCACGAGGAGGACATTGAGACGAGGTATCCTACCTTGAGGCATTCATTGTGGACTCGATTCTGATTAGGAGATGGATTCACATAGGGTATCTGATGATGATGCATATGATATCCTGCATTGAGAGCACGACCCAAGTACTCCCCTATGGCCGTCTCCTTACTTGAGTTTTCAAGGATGTCGGGGTCGACTTGAGCAGAGAGACAGACTTTGAGGCCCCCACTAGCTATGACACTTACGATTAGCAGTCCTTGGGGCGAATGAAGTTCGAGAAGGCACCCGATGGCTCCTGGATTAGGAGATCTGAGCAACAAGCTAGGGATCAGGGACAGATGCATCCCAGAGCAGAGGAAGAGGCCAAGATCAGAGAGATGGAGGATGGGTTAGACCCTCAGAGGGATTTTGAGCAAAGAGGGCTCGAGCTTGACATTCTGCCTCCACCTCAGTTAGAGGGTATTCATGTTGAGGCCACTTTCTTAGAGCCTATGATGATTGAGCCGTCTTACACAGTAGGACCATCATCTCAGCCATCATTTACCGAGCTTCCTCACACAAAGCTACCATCTCAGGCACCTCACGTTCTTGATCATGCGCCTTGGATGGATGTCTCAGCTCAGATTAGCTCCCTTGGGACTCATATAGAGGAGCTTACTTTAGTCCATGATACTCATTTCTACTCTATGGTGGAGCACATAGATCAGTATCAAACTGGCTTCACTTCTTGATTTGAGCACTTCCAGCAAATATTTGAGTGCATAGAGGAGCGTATGGATCAGCAGCAGGCTACATTCGAGCATCTCCAGCAGAGTATTGATCACATTGAGAGTCGCCAAGCGAGTCAGCATGAGGAGATGATGGCTTACCTCTGCTCTATGTTTCCTCTTCCACCCCCTCGGCCTTGAGATTAGCTAGAGTTCCTTCTCGGTTTCTTTTTTATGTTGCCAAAGGGGAAGAAATATATAGGATCTAGGAGACCCCCATGCATATCATGGGCATCATTATCATAACTATCTTGTTTAGCATATGTTTTCATGTACATGTGAGGTTACCATATATATATGATATGATATTTTCATGATCCATTGTTTCCCATTCAAATTTTCGTGCTTTACATTGTTTCCTATTAAAAATTGTTTGATTGATCCATGATTGGTTTGAGGGGGAGATTTTTTTTCTCTACTAGATAACCAAGGTTTGTCATCATAAAAAAGGGGGAGATTGTTAGCCCAAGGGTTCTCCTAATCGGGTTTTGATGATAACAAACCATGGTTAAGTGACTAATTGGTTTAATGATTAAGAATCTCAAGCATAAACTCGAAAATTCATCAAATGACCAAATAGATACAAGATCGAGATGCTTGGAAGACTTGTGATCATAGGAAACTAATGTAAGATGAATGCATGAGTGCACTTAGGAGTTTCACACGTTTCATGCAACTTAGAAAACTCGGTTTATTCTTTAAAACTTTGATTTCATTAAAACCCGAGTTTTTAACTAATGTACCTTAGGCAAAATGTTTTATAATTGGCTTAATAATTCACCTTAAGACCTTGCCTAAGTGTTAGAAAAGAAAGGAATTACAAAAATAGGCTTTTGGGGCAAAAAAGGCTCAACCGGTTGAGGCTATGGCCAATCGGCTCAACCGGTTGACCAGTTGTGCTCGTCCAATCGAGGACCGGTCGAGGGATGCCAAAAACTTTCTCTCTCTCCCAGTGGCCTTCTCTTCCCAATCGAGGTGATTCTCTTCTCGGTCGAGGTCCAGTCGAGGCAACGGTAACCTGTCAAGCATTAAATGCTCTAACGGCTAGTGAACCGGTCGACCCCTAGCTCGACCGGACGAGGTTACCTTTTGCTGTTTTTGACTCCCGAGCTTAGAAACCTATAAATTGAGAGCTCCACTTCATTTATTAATAAGAGAACACTTGCATTCAATAGTCTACCCACTTGTTCTTGATCAAAAAGCTCTCATTTCCTTCATAATGCATTAAATCATCACTTGCATATCGTTTAGTGCACTCTTGTGTGTCATCCTAGCTTTGTCTTGTGTTTGAGCTATCTTTAAGCTAGGTTAAGGGATTATTTCTTGGAAAAATCTGAGTGTTAAAGCCTTCAAGAGGTTTGAACCTTGAAAAGATTGTGTAAGAGCCCATTAGAGCCAAAATTCAAGTGTAAGAAGATTGGAAGCTTGGTTGAAGCTTCAAGTTAGTGGAACCCTCACTCGGTTAGGAGGTTAAGGAGAGTAGACGTAGGCAAGGAAGTGTCGAACCACTATAAACTCGAGTTTGAATTCTCTAACTCTATCTCTTTATTTTGCTTATATTGTGTTTGAATTTGTTGTGATTGAATTTGTTTTTCTTAATTAAGCATAGCCTTTGTTTTCTCAAACACAAAATAGAGATTTTTTATTTCTAACTTGAGAGGGTTTTGAAAATAAGAGAAAAGCTAAATTGGTTCCTCTTTTTAGCTACCTTTCATTTGGGATCAAGGAGCCAAACTTATGATGGAAAAATTCATTTTTGAAAAAAGAAAATTTGACTCAACTCAAAATGTCAATTTAATAAAATAAAAAAACATTTTCTAAAGAAAGTTCAAACTCAAGAATTCTTTAAGGTGCCTACAAAATAAATATCAAAGATAAAAAGAACTAACAATTCAATCAAATATAATATCCCATATAACACTCAAATATAACATAATTCTAACTTACTGAAAATAAAATAAAGAATCCAAACAAAAATTAAACCAATATCAAGCTTTATACAACTGTCATGATGAACCAAAACCAAAAAAAAAACAAAGTTTCAAACTTCTCCAAATCTAAATCAAAGAATCAAACTAAAAAAAAAACAAAATAAATAAATAAATAAACATTTTTGAACTAATATGAAAATCAAAACTAAATCGAAACAAAGATCATAACTTTTTTTGTCTAAAACGATGAATTGAAGCTTAATTAACAAAATTCCAAATTTTCAATTTTTAAAAACCAAAACTCAAAACCTTTACTTACCTTCCCTACTTGAACCAAACAGTTGTGGTGTCCTTCGCCTTCCTTTACACTGCAGGTTGTGTGTGCAGCTGTGGAAGGATCTCTTGGTGCGTCAATTAAAGCTCCAATACATCCATGTGTGGTATTTGAAAGGTGGCAACGTGGCAGCCCACTTTGAAGAGAATTTGTGGCTGCTGGTCCCTAGAGAATCAATGATGCAGTCGCCCTCTCTTGCCCTCAATGTGCATGCTAGCGCTCAATGATGTGTGCCGGTCCTCTTGATGGTGGGGAATACGGCTGTGTGCTTCAATCCTTATCAACATGGCAGCCCGCGTGTCAATCCTCCAATCATACATACTGTATATATCTTTTCCGGGCTGTGCGGGGAACTCTTTTAATCCCAATATGCTACATAACCCTCACATCTCCAAGTGGCAGCTTGTGGGGAAGAATCCATGCATGGGCTGTTGAAAGATCAGAACATATGTCATGCTGCTCCAAATCCCATCCAGATCAACGTGTTTCTTCACCCCTTCAGAATGCTGGATATCACTAGAAAAAGCAACACTCCATTCCCTCTACTCTCTCCTCCACGTGCTAAAAATTTCTTTTAAAAAAACTTCCTCCTCCTCCTAACACCATTGAAATCCATGAATAAGTATCAAGGAAAAACAAATCAGCCATTAAGAATCCACTTACAGCACAACGTGATTGCCACTTATCTCACACATATGCCATGAATTTTTTTTCTCCATTAAGCACGACAAAGTGGCTGCTGCAATTCTTCTCAAATATGATTGTTATATCTCTTCAATCAAATGTAAATATCTCTACTTACATTCAACATGAAAGTGGCGTCAAAGCATGGTGGCATCTCTACGAATCCAAGCATTAGTGACATAAGAAAATTAAAAAAAAAATTCCAAAGTGATGGCTGCATCGTCAAAGTTCAAGCACACGATCATCCATGTTTTATAAACATTAAGTGGTTGTGATTCCTCCCTTGAATACCCAAAACCGTGAATCATCCTCTCTTAAAAAATTCCATTTTTTTTCCATGTAGCAGCCCGCTCTCTGTGATGGCTGCCTCTTCAAAGTTCAGGCACACGATCATCCATGTTTTCTAAGCATCAAGTGGTTGTCATTCCTCCCTTGAATACCCAAACTGTGAATCATCCTCTCTCAAAAAGTCCTCATTTTTTCCATGTAGCAGTTCGCTTTCTATGATGGTTGCATCTTCAAAGTTCAAGCACACGATCATCAATGTTTTCTAAGCATCAAGTGGCCTTCATTCCTCCCTATGTGGAACTGCTACCCTCTACTCCCATGTGCAGCTGTGCTTGAAGATTTCTTCTTGGCGGTGTCTCAAACTTGTGTGCCTCGGATCCCCTTTGAGAAATTATGGTGCTTCTATATTTTAAGTGGTAGATCTTCTCTAAAAAAAAATCTTGTTATTCCTTTTTTACTCCAATCTTCCTTCAATTATTTCCTCTAGAATGTGCCCTCCCCCCCCCCCCCCCCCTAACTCCTTTTGCAGGCACGATGGAGATATCAGAAAGGATCTTCTCTGCCATCCTCTCTCTCGTTGCCTTCTTAAAACCAAGTCTCTCATTTAATCCACTCCTCATCACGCCCATAATTTTTTTCTTTTTCATACATGGACACATCCTCCATTCCCATCCAGATACATGTTGGACCATATCCTCCAAAAATGTGCCAAAAAACCTTCCCAAGTGCTGACTTTTATTTTCTTCTAAGGAAAAATCTCACTTTTCTCTAAAGAACCCTTTCACTTTCTTCATTAAACGCACAACCTTATAATTCCTCCAAAACCAAATTGGTATTCTTCCTTTTTGTTATTTATTTTTTTAATTGTCTCCATATCTAAAGAAAAACCTCAAACTTGAATCTTCTTCTCCAAGCCGTGTCAGTCTTCAATTGTTTCCTTATCTCCTAGAGCCACCTTTCCTTAAACTCTCCCAAAACGTATCTTCTAAACTCAATATGGTATCCATTCCATCTCCAATGATCATGCATCCAAGGAAATCCCACATTCCAAATATTAATGCCATGCACACCTTCTATACATTTCCTACAAAATTTCAAATAAATAAGTAAGGACAAGTAATAAAATAATAATAATAATAATAATAGTACTAAAAAATAAAAATAAAATAAAATAAAAAACATTTACACAAAATTATTAAATTAAAATAGATAAGTAAGGACAAGCATTACGGAAAAGTGACAAAATAATAAGGAAATAAAATAAATGAAGAAATAGACAAGATAATAAATAAAATAAATAAAAATAAAATAATTAAAATTCAAGTCATGCAACTTTAAAATAAACAAACCATGCAAGTCATGCAAGCCATACAAAAAATGCAATCATGAAAACATGCAAAAAATTACCTAAAAAGTGACCTAAGTGGGCCTAAGTTAGCCTAAGTGGGCCAAATGCATCTAAATAGGCCTAGGGTGCCTAAATGGGCCTAGGGTGCTTAAGTGGGCCTAAGTCTAAGTGGGCCTAAGGTGTCTAAGTCTAAAATAGGGTTGCCAAGTGTCACAATAGAGTTAGATAAGTCCCTTAACCAAAGTCCTCACGGTGACTTAGAAAAGAGAGGCTACACAAGTAGTAATGGGCCACCAAAGAATTGTTGTAAAGTATTGAGCAAATACCTAATAGGACATGTGCTAGGAGGAGAAAATGGAGGGTCTACGCATGGACCAAGTCAAGACACGTGATGCATGCCACCACCCGTGCCATGACGCATGCCACGACCCCTTGCATGGTGCTACAAGGCGAGCCAAGATATGTGACGCATGTCACCGCTTGTTCCATGACATGTGCCACGGGCCCTTGTATAGTGCCATGGGTCGAGCCAAGTAGGTGATGCGTACCACTTCTTGTGCCATGACAAGTGCCATGGGCCCTTGCATGGTTCCACGGGCTGAGCCAAGACACATGAGGCGTGCCACCTCTCATGCCATGACGCGTGCCATGGGCCCTTGCATGGTGCCACAGGCCAAGCCAAGACATGTGACATGTGCCATTTCTCATGCCATGACACGTGCCACAGGCCCTTGCATGGTGCCCATGAACTGAGCCAAGACACGTGACACGTGCCAATGCTCATGCCTTGATGCGTGCCATGACCCCTTGCATGGTGCCCACAAGTAGAGCAAAGACACATGACATGTTCCACCGCTTGTGCCATGACGCGTGCCACAACCCCTTTCATGGAGCCCATGAACCGAGCCAAGATACGTGACATTTTCCACTGCCTCTACCATAACGTGTCCCACGGGCCCTTGCATGGTGCCCATGAGCTGAGCTAAGAAACGTGACGCGTGCCACCGCCCATGCCCTGACACGTGCCACGACCCCTTGCATGGTGCCCATGGGCCTAGCCAAGACACGTGACGCATGCCAGTGCTCATGCCATGATGCGTGCCACAACCCCTTGCATGGTGTCCACGGGCCAAGCGAAAACATATGACACATGTCACCGCCCATGCCATGACATGTGCCACGAGCCCTTGCATGGTGCCACGGGTTGAGCTAAGACAGGTGACGTGTCCCACTTTCCGTGCCATGGGCCCTTTCCACGGGCCAAGTCATGACACATGACTCGTGCCACCTCCCATGCCATGACGCTTGCCACGATCCCTTGCATGGTGTCATGATCGAGCCAAGACACATGACGTGTGCCACCTCTCGTGCCATGACACGTGTTGTGGGCCCTTACATGGTGCCCATGAACCGAGCCAAGACATGTGACATGTGCCAACGCCCATGCCATCACCTCTTGCATGGTGCCCACAAGCATAGCAAAGACACGTGACGCGTTCCACCGCTCGTGACGTTTGCCACTACCTATGCCATGACACTTGCCACAGGCCCTTGCATGGCACCCATGAGTAGAGCTAAGACACGTGACTCATGCCACCGCTCGTGCCCTGACACGTGCCATGACTCCTTGCATGGTGCCCGTGGGCCGAGCCAAAACACGTGACGCATGCCACCACTCCTGCTATGACACATGCCACAACCCCTTGCATGGTGCCCATGGGTGGAGCCAAGACACATGACGCATGTCACTGCCCGTGCCATGACACGTGCCATGAGCCCTTACATGGTGCCACGGGTTGAGCCAAGACAGGTGACATGTGCCACTTCCCGTGCCATGACACGTGCCACGGGTCCTTGCATGGTTCCACGAGCCTAGCCATGACACATGACTCGTGCCACCTCCCGTGCCATGACACGTGCCACGGGCCCTTGCATGGTGCAACAAGTCGAGCCAAGACACGTGACCCGTGCCACCTCTCGTGCCATGACACGTGCCACAGGCCCTTGCATGGTGCCCACAAACCGAGCCAAGACACGTGACATGTGCTAGCGCTCGTGCCATGACGCGTGCCATGACCCTTTGCATGGTGCCCACAAACCGAGCAAAGACATGTGACGTGTTCCATCGCTTGTGCCATGATACGTGCCACGGGCCCTTGCATGGTGCCCATGAGCCGAGCTAAGACACGTGACGCGTGCCACCACCTATGCCATGACGCGTGCCACAACCCCTTGCATGGTGCCCATGGGCCGAGCCAAGACACGTGACGCATACCACCACTCGTGCCATGACGCGTGCCACAACCTCTTGCATGGTGCCTACGAGCCGAGCCAAAAGACATCATGCATGCCACAGCCTGTGCCATGACATGTGCCACGACTCCTTGCATGGTGCCCACGAATCGAGCCAAGACATATGACGCTTGCCACCGCCTGTGCCATGACACGTACCACGGCCCCTTGCATGGTGCCCACGGGTCGAGCTAAGACACATGATGCTTGCCACCTCCTATGCCATGATGCGTGCCATGACCCCTTACATGGTGCCCTCGAGCCAAGTGAAGAAATGTAACGCGTGCCATTGCCCATGCCACGACACCTACAATGACCCACAACATGGTGCTAAAGGTTGTGCTAGGACACGTGACCCATGCCATGATGAATGCCATGACCCCCATGCCATGGTGCCACGACACATCTCGCATGCCATCGCCCATGCCACGACACCTGCAATGACTCATTCCATGGTGGTAGAGTTTGTGTTAAGACACGTGGCCTGTGCCATGGTGCGTGCCCTATTTGACTTTCGATCCTGATGCCTTGATAAGTTTCCGAATTATGGTCTATTACTAATCACGGAATGTTATTAATCCATGGATTCATGTTGCAAATGTTTTTTCCTATTTTTTTAATTTGTTTTTTTAAGTAAAATAAATTTAAAATAATTTTTTTTTGGACAATCCTTGGATTCGTGTTTAAGAATTTTTTTTCCTATCTCAAATGCAATTTTTACTTTTTTTCCCCCATTTTTCTAGGTAAAAAAACTAAAAATAAATATTTTTTTCATCAAGAGTGCTTCACCAATCCTTGAATTTGTCTTCCATAAAATTCTCCCTTGTGAAATACATTTTTTTAAATATTTACATTATTTTTTTACTATTTTTTTTTAGTAAAAATTTTGAAGAAAAAAATAATTTTTGAGAGATAAGTTGCATTAATTAATGGATTGTTATTCTAGATGTTTTTCCCATGTGAAATACAATTTTTAAAAATATTTTCACTATTTTTTACTATTTTTCTCTATTTTTTGGACAAAAAAATTAAAATAAATATTTTATGGGCCCAATTTTATTTTTTATTTTTTTTCCCATGGGTTCATATAATTATTATAAAGAGATTCTAAAAAAAAAATGGAATGAAAAACTCTTTTTTACTTAAAAAAAAAAACATTATGTCTCCTCAAGCATGGATGATGTCTTCTCAAGGCATTTCCAAAATGGTTGAAAATGCTTTTTAGGGGGGACGGGGGTGGTGCTGTTGTCCTCTATGGGCTGGCAGCACCACCCGCCCAAGCTCAAAATGCGGCTGCCCATGCCACCCTAGGCATGCACTAATTGGAGCCAAAACATGTGCTCTAATGGCATGTATTCGATATGATTTGTGCACCAAAGGATATTCAAATCACCAACTTAACCTAAATTGATGCTAAGGCCCTAGCCATGAGTTTAATTTGTACTTTGGAGACTTATCTCAGGTTCAAGGGAAGAAAAGGGTGTAAGTTGAATCACTTTAGATTTTGAAAGATCAAGAAATGACTAAATAAGGAAATAAGTGAATCAAGACTCATGGACCATAAGGAAAGGAAAGAAGAGGATATTATGAGTTTGGAAGATAAGAAATTACCATTATGGAGTAAGAAAGAAGGCAAGAATACATAGAAAATGAGGCATGAAGCAAGATTCAACTGTATGGAAATTTAGAACTCAAAAATCTGATGGTAATATATACTCTGATTTTGAGGACAAATTTGGAGCACTTTCTGGAGTCCATATTATACATAGCATATATCCTTTCGAAGCTCGGGAAGTCAAGAGTCCAACGCTTCAAATGGTGTACAAATTGGAGATGAAAGGAAGAAGTTATGGCCATTTGAAGACATCTGCACCAAGCTAAAGGGTCATTTCGAAATGATTTTGAAATCTAACTTATGAATTCGAAATCCACTTCTAAATGACATCAATTTTGAATTCACCCACTGCCACTTTGATGTTTTGCCTCCTTTACCTCAGTAATTACATCTAGGGCACCCCATCCACCCTAAGTGGACCCCACACGACTAGAAATCACAATTTTTTTTAATCATTTTTAGGAAATTATTTTGTAATAAGTGGCCAATGAGAGTGTGCCACATGTTAGGTAATTGATGATATTATATAAACTGTCTTAATTATAGGTTTTAGGGATCTTGGATTTTTTTCTAGAGAGTTTGACATTGAAGGTGGAAGAAGACAAGAACTTTGATTTGTTTTTTTTTTCTTCTTTATTAAATATATTGTTTTAGGTTCTTTTGATTCAATTTATGGATTTTTACCCTATTATGGATTGTGAATGTGACATCACCCCCATGAGAGGCTAAGATCCAACTTGGGGCTTGAAGCATGAAAACCTAAAGGCTAGGAAACCTATAGGGACAATAGGTAAATTATTATAACAATGAGATTAATTATTGGTTGGGTGACAATTTATCAATTTTTTTATCCTATCCTTGTGAGTTAGTTTAGGGAATGATACGGTAGGTTATTACCCGATACTAGTGATTCTTGTTAATTCTTGATCATTAGTTATCCTCGTCTTCCCTATCGTTATTTGCCCCAAAACAAAGCTATAAGGAGTAGAAGGGTTAAAAAGCCAAATCTTAAACTAGTAATCAATCTCACTCATTTGATGGTTTTAGGAATCTGTTTTAAAAAGGAAAAATTAGGTTTTAGATGCAATTTCGAGTTATAGAACTCAACTTGATCACGTGTGGCCAATGATCCCAAAACCCTAAGATCATATTACTTATAAGACCCTTGTTTTCTCTAATTTCTATACCCTAGGTTGGATTATGGAAAACCCTAAATTTGAATCAATTGAATTTAAAATCAATATTCATTTTGTTATTAATTTAATTTCTTTTACTTAGTTTCACATTATTCACATATTGATTTTCAATTTAGGATTTAAACAAAAGCAATTCATTTATTCTAGTATTGACAATTTTCATAAGCCAGTCCTTGAGGACGATACCCGGAGTACTACAAAAGCCATAGTGACTCTTTCTCTAGTTTTTCTTTACCAAAGTTGCTACATAAAAAGGCTAAGTATTTTGGTACAATAGAGAAGTTTGGTCATGCACCCGCATATGCCACCCTCAAGCCCACGACACGCTAATGTGAAGAGAGCATGCCCACAACGCCATTGGGAGCCCTCGCATGAAACAACAGTCACCCTGTGCCCCATACACGCTGCACCCTTGATGCGTCCCATGCCCATGCGGACATGCATCCCCCTCATGTAATGAGTGCCCTCCTCGCGTACTCAACCTCATCCCTATCCGTCTTGGCTCAAGACCTCAAGTGAGCATGTTACCTCAACAAAAGGTGTCAATGGCTAACATCGTGGCTCAGCATGGGGGACTCACCCATGCCTCCTTCCCGACATTGCCCATCAAAAGGCACACGGATATCCCTCCCCCCATGCAATGAGTGCCCTTCCCGTGCACTCAGCCTCGTCTCGGCTCGTTGAGAAGCCCTCAAGCCCTAGAGCGAGCATGTTGCCTCGAAAAAATGTGTCAATGGCCAACATCATAGCTCATCACGAGGGGTTCATCCATGCCTCTCGTCCGACGTTGCCCATCAAAAAGCACATGGATGCCCTTCCCCCCATGAAACAAGTGCCCTCCCCGTACACTCGACCACATCTCAACTCGTCCAAGAGCCCTCAAACCCTTAAATGAGCATATTGCCTTGGAAAAACGTGCCAATGGCCAACGTCGTAGCTCACCCCGGGGGCTCACACCCATGTCTCTCGCCCGACGTTGCCCATCAAAAGGCACACGAATGCGCCCCCCCCCCCCCCCCAATGCAACGAGTGCCTTCCCCATGCACTCGGCTCTGTCTCAACTCATCGAGGAGCCCTCAAACCCTAAAGCGAGCATGTTGCCTCTAAAAAACGTGTCAATGGCCAACGTCATGGCTCACCCCAGGGGCTCACTCATGCCTCCCACCAGATGTTTCCCATTGAAAGGCACATGGATGTCCCTCCCCCCATGCAACGAGTGCCCTTCCTGCGTGTTCAACCCCATCTTAGCTCGCCAACGAGCCCTCGAGTCCTCACGTGAGCATGTTGCCTCAGAAAAACATGTCAATGGGCAACGTCGCGCCTCACCCCAAGGGGGCTCACCCATGCCTCCCGTTCGACGTTGCCCATCGAAAGGCACACGAATGTCCCTCCCCCACATGCAATGAGTGCCCTCCCTACTCAATCGGCCTTGTCCCTCCTATCTCGACTCTACAAGAAGCCCTCGAGTGAGCTTGTTACCTAAAAAAAGAGTAGATGCATCATCGCCATGCCTATATCGGTCTTATGAAGGCTTCACTCATTGCTCCCGTGTGCTTGTTAGGAGTCACCTCTAGACGAGTCACGGTTCGACGTATGATGTCGTGTCGTAGTGAACCTGATGGAGAGCATGTGGTGTTTGGGTCGCGTGGGTTGGCAGGCTCCTTGCTTATGTAACGAATTGTTGCCATACTCTCCTCTTAATTCTAAGCCTCAAGCGCCGCAACAAGCCTTGGGCCTCAGGATACCGTGGTTCCTGTGTTGCCTTCATAACGGATGGAATTTTTCCTCGAATGTTGCCTATCTCTGCCGGACTCCCACTCATGCGGTGCGGGTGGACCTCGAAAGCGATCGCTGCATCCCATGGTCGCCCCACACATACACGCATGAGAGAGATCAAGCATGGCCCACGATGGTTGCTCGTGCTCTTGGATATGGAACCTTAAAACGAGTGTGGGGTCTTAGGATCCCGTACTTGCTCGAGCTAAGCTTTCATCGCTAAACGGGTACGACTGCAGTCACCGTCTTTACCCTCCCATCCCGCTCCACTTAGGAAGCGTCGGTCAGGCGCATACGGTGCCGACATTGCATTGGAATGCTACCTGGTTGATCTTGCCAGTAGTCATATGCTTGTCTCAAAGATTAAGCCATGCATGTGTAAGTATGAACTAATTCAGACTATGAAACTACAAATGGCTCATTAAATCAACTATAGTTTGTTTGATAGTATTTGCTACTCGGATAACCATAGTAATTCTAGAGCTGATACGTGCCATAAACCTCGACTTCTATAAGGGATATATTTATTACATAAAAGGCCAACATAGGATTTGCCCATTGCTCTTATGATTCATGATAACTCGATGGATCACACAACCATCGTGTTGGCGACACATCATTCAAATTTATGCCCTATCAACTTTCAATGGTAGGATAAGGGCCTACTATGGTATTGATGGGTGACAAAGAATCAGGGTTCAATTCCAAAAAAGGAACCTGAGAAATGACTACCACATCCAAGGAAGGTAGTAGGTGCGCAAATTACCCAATCCTGACAAGAGGAGGTAATGATAATAAATAATAATACCAGGCTCTTTGAGTCTGGTAATTGGAATGAGTACAATCTAAATCCCTTAACGAGGATCCATTGGAGGGCAAGTCTAGTGCCAACAACCATGGTAGTTATAGCTTTAATAGCGTATATTTAAGTTATTGTACTTAAAAAGCTCGTAGTTGGACCTTGGGATGGGTCAACCGGTCCTTATCAGTGTGCACCTATCGTCTCGTCCCTTCTACAAATGATGTGCTCCTGGCGTTAACTAGTCGGGTCGTGCCTTCAGTGTTGTTACCTTGAAGAAATTAGAGTACTCAAAGCAAGCCTACTGTCACAAGATGCTTCAAATAACCCTCCCCATGGGGGTTATATAGAGAGCAAGAAGCTTCTGGACACTCCTGGAGCCATTTACACTAAGCCATTAGCGAGAAGAGTGTGGAAGGTTTAGAGATGCCTAGAGATGTCCACACATCTCTATACTATGGTGGAAGGCATGAGAGGAGTCTAAGGCTTTCTAGATAATTCTAGGGATCTCTTGTATATTCTTGTACCTGGAGTGCAGGATGTTCTAGATTATTCTTGAGTTTGAAGGAACCCTCCAAGATTCCAAAAACTTCCTAAGGTGCCTATAAATAGGTGAGGCCCTCATTTGGCTAAGGCACCACCCAAATCACTTCCAAACCAAGCAAGTGAGTTCCAAAAGCACTTGTAAAGCTTCCTTTAAGCAATAAAGCTTCCATTCTTTAAGAGTTGCCTACTATGCCTTCTGTTAGCCCAAGGGTTCTCCTAATCGGGTTTTGATGATAACAAACCATGGTTAAGTGACTAATTAGTTTAAATGTTTAAGAATCTCAGTTATAAACTCGAAAATTCATCAAAGGACCAAATGGATACAAGATTGAGACGCTTGGAAGACTTGTGATCATAGGAAACTAATGTAAGATGAATGCATGAGTGCACTTAGGATTTTCATACATTTTATGCATCTTAGAAACCCGAGTTTTTAACTAATGTACCTTAGGCAAAATGTTTTATAATTGGCTCAATAATTTACCTAAAGACCTTGCCTAAGTGTTAGAAAAGAAAGGAATAAACAAAATAGGTTTTTGGGGCCAAAAAGGCTCAACCGATCGAGGCTATGCTCAACCAATTGAGGAACCGGTCGACTGGTTGAGGAACCGGTCAACCGGTTGTGGTCGTCCAGTAGAGGAAGGTCAAAAACCTTCTCTCTCTCCCAGTAGCCTTCTCTTCCTGAATGAGGTGTTTCTCTTACTAGTCGAGGTCTGGTCGAGGACCAGTCGAGGTCCAATTGAGGCAACGGTAACCTATCATGCATTAAATGCTCCAACGGCTAGTGAACCGGTCGACCCCTAGCTCGACCAGACGAGGTTACCTTTTGCTGTTTTTGACTCCCGAGCTTAGAAACCTATAAATTGAGAGCTCCACTTCATTTATTGAGAAGAGAACACTTGCATTCAATAGTCTACCTACCTGTTCTTGATCAAAAAGCTCTCATTTCCTTCATAGTGAATTAAATCACCACTTGCATGTCCTTTAGTGCACTCTTGTGTGTCATCCTAGCTTTGTCTTGTATTTGAGCCAACCTTAAGCTAGGTTGAGTGATTATATCTTGTAACAATCTGAGTGTTAAAGCCTCCAAGAGGGTTGAATCTTGAAGAGGTTGTGTAAGAGCCCATTGGATCTGGAATCCAAGTGTAAGAAGATTGGAAGCTTGGTTGAAGCTTCAAGTTAGTGGAACCCTCACTCGGTTAGGAGGTTGAGGAGAGTGGACGTAGGCAAGAAAGTGCTGAACCACTATAAACCCGAGTTTGAATTCTCTAAACTCTATCTCTTTACTTTGCTTATATTTTGTTTAAATTTGTTGTGATTGAAAAGATTTTAAAAACCCAATTCACCCCCCCCCCTCCCCCATTTTGGGTGTTTTTCTTAACTAAGCATAGCCTTTGTTTTATCACCTTCCAAAGCTTCCAAGTTGTGAGCATCTTAGCCTAACAAGCTAAGCATTGGGAGTAAGGCTGACTTAGCAAGATCAAGTGTCTTGACTTGTCTAAGTGCCGCACGAGTTTATGAAAAGACTAAGTCTGTGACACTACGCTCTAGATACAAGAGGATTTTGGGAATGGAGATACAAAGAGATAGGAGCAAGAGGATACTTAGGCTATCTCAAAAGTCATACATCTCAAAGGTACTAAGTAGATTTGAGATGAATAATGTAAAGACAATGAGTACTCCTTTAGGACAGCATTTTAGACTTTCCATAACACAAGCACCTGAGACTCATGAAGAGAAAAAGTTTATGGAAATGATACCGTATGCTAGCATGATGGGTAGTGTGATGTACACTATGGTGTGTTCTCGGCCTAATATTGCATATGCAGTTAGCATGATAAGTAGATACATGAGCTACCCAAGAAAGCCACATTAGCAAGCGATAAAGTGGCTTTTTCAATACTTAGATGGTATTAAAAGCTTGGGGCTGGTTTATAGGGGTAATAGTCAATTGGGAACTTAGTTAGAAGGGTTTGTAAATGTTGATTATGCTAGGAACATTGACACCAAAAAGTCTCTTACTGGGTATGTATTCATAGTGTTTGGAGGAGTAATGAGCTGGAAGGCCAACCTTCAGTTAGTGGTAGCTATCTCAACCACTGAAGTTGAATACATGGCAATGACAGAGGTTGTGAAGGAGGCAATTTGGCTTAAGGGTATTATAGAAGAATTGGGCATGTACAGAGGTAAAGTTATTGTATACTGTGATAACCAAAGTCCAATCCATTTAGCCAAGAATCAATTCTTCCACAAAAGGTCCAAACATATTGATGTAAGACTGCACACGACATGTTGACTAAGTCTCTAAATGTGACTAAGTTCAAACACTATTTGAATTTGGTCAACATGGGAGACTACTGAAGACTTCCCATTAGGGAAGGTATTGAGACCTAAAGGTAGTTTAGATACTTGTCAACTTAATAGGTTGTCAAGGTGGAGTTTTGTAGAGTTTGCCATCTATTAAGTTACAAGTGGCAAGGTTGCTGACTAAGCTCAACTAACAACAATAAAACTTGTTGACCTGGGTAAGAAATAACGGTTATTTAGGAGTATTGTTAGTTAATTAGAGGTTTTGTCTATTATATAAAGTTCATCCTCGGGAAAACTTAAAAATGGCATTCAACTATACAAAATAGGGAACAAGAAAATAAAAGTGCTCTGTAATCCATAACCATATGTCTGTTTCAGTTTTCTTGTAAAGAAAGAAACAAAGGTGAGGAAGGTTCTTGGGAAAAACTATAATCTCTTTGTTTTTTATTCTTGTGTAAACTCTAGTTGGTATAGTTTAATAAAGGCTTTAGGAACTCAGTGTAGATGTAGATTAAGTTGAACGAACCATGATAATTTTCTTGTGTTCTTGATCTTGGTTGATTGTGTGTAAGCTGTTTGATTTTATTCCTAAGAGAAGTTCTTTTTAAATTGGTCATCTCTTTTTGGTTTAGTTTCTACTCTAATAGTCTTATTTCAAGGCTAGTTATTCAATAGATGAAAATGTTGGGAAATTTCATCGAAAATCAGTAAAATTTTGGATATTGGGAAAAGTCAAAACAAGATTAGCCATTGATTATCTGTTGCAAAAAAAATCATGGAAAAATCAAGAATATCACCGAAATATCGGCGTTTGGCAAAAAAATCATTGAAAAATCAACAACAGGGAACGAGTTGCAACGGGGCCACAAAAAAGCGTTGATTAATCAATGATATTTTCAAAATGTGAACGATAAATCGACAATTAATCGATGTTTTTTTTAATACAAATCACCAAAAATCATTTGATTTTTTAAAAATGCCAATTTTTTAATATTTATTCTTGTTTTTTAAAAACCGTTATTTTTTTAATTTTTTTTCTAATTTATCTTTTATTTTAAATTTAAATTACCCTTCTACTATATATTATCCATTTACTTTTAATTATTTTTCATATTCATCTCATTATTCATATTTTAAAAAATTACTATCACTTCACTCTTAATTTTTTTATTTATATATTTATCATTTTAATATTATTTAATTTTAAAATTTTTTATTTTAAAATATTAAAAGTATAAATTTATTAAAAAATTTCTAAAATATAAAAAAATTAATGAACTTCTAATATTTTATAAATTAAAATTAATTTGATAAATATAAATTGTTAATATAAAATTATTTAAATAAATTAATGTTAATAGCAAAAAGTTGACACTACAAATTTATAATAAAATTTTAGAATTTAAATCTCAAATAAAATATTTTATATAAATCAATTTAATTTTTTATTTAAAATATAATAAAATATGATTAAAAATAAATGAAGATAAATATATTAAAGGAATTTAAGACAATGTTTTTCTATAAAAAAATTGATAAATATTATCCTTGACCATACCAATGTAAATTATACTCACAAAATAACTTTAATATGTGTATTCTTGCTTATTTTATCATTTTTATTTAAATTTTTTCCAATCATTTTTATGAAATTTCCACCCTACCAATATTTTTGTCAAAATATCTATTGATATTTTATCGATATTTATGATGTATACGTAAAATCCAAGTATTTATATATTCATGTTTACTGATATTTTCATCCTTGCTTGCAACTTACTTTGATTTGGACACTCATTTTGGTATTTTGGCTTTCTTGTACAATGAGTTGGTATGCATGTCCTATGTGATATTTAACATTTTCTTGGTTTCTTGGCATTTCATTTATGTTGTATATACATCATGTAATATTTTGAGGCTTTGTTCATGAAATTCTTCTACAAATTATGATTGTTTATAAGCTAACCCTTTTTAACCTTATAGAAGCATTTTATAAATAATACATGTTATCCAGGTACGTCCCTCACATCTTTGATCTCTTTAATTGTGTGAATCTTTTCATTCTTGATATTATTTTGTTGTGCTTTTATTAATGATTGTTTTCCT
Source organism: Vitis vinifera (assembly GCF_030704535.1). Taxonomy (NCBI): domain Eukaryota; kingdom Viridiplantae; phylum Streptophyta; class Magnoliopsida; order Vitales; family Vitaceae; genus Vitis; species Vitis vinifera. The sequence continues at coordinate 6,132,239 of NC_081819.1, forward strand.
TGAATGGGATAGAATGCATGTTGTATGTTGTATATATTATTGTTTAAGCTAACCTTGATGTTTTCATGAAAGCACTTTGGGTTGTAGCTAGCTCAGGTACACTCATGTTCCCTTTTCATGTGATTGATTTCTTTGACATGTTTGTTTTGATATGAATAGCATGTTGTTTGGATTTAGATAGAATGACCTTTGTTATCTCTAGTACCCTTGATTCATCGATTAATCACCATACTTACCTCAATCTAATTAGTAGAGATTTGTTTTCAGGGCTTAGAGGGGTGCTACCATTTCTGGTCCCTTCCCAATAGGTAGCTTAACCTTTGAACTTAGACATAGGTTTTTCAAAGGCACAATTTTTCAAAAATAAGGAGTCATTTTTAAGGGTTTTATTTCATATTTTATTTTCCCTTTTAAAAATAAATAAAAATAAGTGGCGACTCTAATTTTATAATAATTAGTTTTTCACTAAGAAAATAAGTCTCGATTGTTGGGATTGAGTCCTTAAAAGTAAGACATGATATAACAATGTTAGACTTAACTATCCCCTAGCCATCCCTTTGGTGTATTAACATTGATTTGAGCATTCAACCCATTTATCTTACATTATACATGACTTAGGTGCATTAGAAGTTGTATAGAAGATACAAGTCATGGGTTCCTTTGTAAGTTGATAAGTTATCCACAATTGGTTCTTGAATTTAGGCAATCCAATAGAAATTGTAGTGTACCACCTCTTAATTAGAGGGATGGTTTATCTAGGCCGTTGGGATGAGTTTCCCATGGTGAGTGCACTAGTGTATAAGATACACACTAGAAAGGACCTACGGTGAATCATGATGCATGGTTATCAAATTTCATCATTCACCAAGGTACTATATTACATGGACTCTCAACCTTGAGATGATATTGAGATTATGCTGAAATCAATAGGAGGCTATGACCTATGGGTGAGACCCTAAAGTGGTCATATATCCTTATGGATTGGGCCACTATTGATGGAGGTTGGTGGCAATAGGTATTTTCAATAAAGGCACCATGATATCTCATGGGATTGAGATAGTGTGCCCCCTTGGGTGATCCAAAGGACATGTGATCATGCAAACATTCCTTGCAAGGCATTCAAATGTAGGTTAATTTTATGTTATTTTCATTTTGCATTTCATAGTTTTTGGAGGTGATTTTATAAAATTTAACATAATAATTGTTTTTCAAATCTTAACACTAGGTTTTTAATATAAATACTCAGTTTATTAATCTTTCAACAACATTCTTTAAATACCTTCTTGCAAAGTAGAAGTTTGAGAATTCGATTCACTAAAGAATCAATACTATTTTTGAGGTAGTCCATTAAGGAGTATGAGGGAGTGTTATGTCGATGATCTAAAAGAATAGAGTAGGTGTTAACGATATAAAATCCTACTGAGTAGCAACATTTACTTAGGTAAACCTATGTATCTTCTTCTCATATTTAGTGAATTATTTATGGTCAATAGACCATCCATAGGTTTTTATACCTAAGGATTTTTAGGTAGTTTGTTAACATAAATCTTATATTCATTACCTAATTGATTTTTGTTGTGCATGGGATTGATCTATTTTTATTATTGAGGTATCTATGATAACAAATAAAAAATCAAGTTATAGATTATAACTTTAGAAATCTTTTACTTAAATTGCCTATTCGACTTCTCTAGAAAATTCTATATGTTAAGACAAGTTCTTTCAACTAAAAACAAATACTACATAAGTTTCACCCACTATTAGTTTTCTACATGAATTTTGGCAAATTTATTAGTGTGTAAATCCAATATAATGTAAAATAATATGAATCAACAAAAAATGAACCTCTCTAGGACAAAAAGATTTCCTACTTATGACTAACTATGAATTAAATTACCAAATCTCCAAATCATTAAATGACTTATCTAATTATAACTGTGAATTATACATACACAAATTAAAATAAATTTTCAGAAAAAAAATTGCAAGTTTTATAAACAATTGACTAGTATAATTTCCAATTTAATTATAAATAACATTGAAATGAATAATTCAATAAATTTTTACTACAATGAGACATTAGTTTATTGAGTTCAATAGAATAATATGTTTTTATTATTAGTTAAACTCTAAGTTAAAATTATTTTGAATTACCATTGAAATTAAATGTGTAAAATTCATACCTTTTTCCAACTCCTCTCATACCATGAATATTCTCCCCTTGTGAAGCTACATTAAAAAAACAATTCAGATGTAAACTTGGTAACTTTGTAGGGTCATTAAAAAATTGATAACCAAGGACAAAATACAAAAACACAAAGAAGATAACAACTTTGTCATTTAAGGAAAAAAGGAAAAAGGAAAAAAAAGGAAAATGGCAAGTTAACAATTGACGTAAAAAAAAAAAAAAAAAAGTGGTATGGATGTCATACATTACCAACTCATGCTTTAATATGTTAGGGTCTTTGGTTCATTTTCACTGCAATCTTAAATAAATTCATATTTCTATTACTACCCATGGTAAAAAATAATTTTGTAGGTTCATTTTTTAAAACATAAAAGGTCCCAGGAACAATTTAACTTTCATAACATAAGGGAAAATGTTCTAAGTTATGAATATAATTTAAGATGATCTTTTAGGAAAAGAAAATTCTAATGCCTTACCATCTAAGAAAATTGCACGTAGTATTTTACAACTTTATGATATATATATATATGTATGTATGTATGTATGTATGTATGTATGTATGTATGTATGTATGTATGTATGTATATTAAACAATTCAACTACTAAATATTTCAGTTTCAGTTACAAATGTAACGTTAAAATTTAAAGTGTGTTCAAATTCTTAAATTTGATTGTTACCCTCATCCTATAACCTAAATGCCTAAAGTTTTTACTTTATTCAATAATTTAAGTATTGTGCTCCTTATTTTAAAATGGGGAAAAAAAATCATTTAGGTGCAAGAGTGTTCTTGGGATTTAGTAAAATAATAAATTACTCATACATGATAGAATCTATGAAAGTAAAGTAATTTTAGTTTCTTAAGATACCTCAACCTTGAGGAACTTTATAGATCAAACAAAGAAGCTCAAAATCTAACAAATTAAAAGATGGATCCCTACTTGAAATTGAAAGTTCATTTAATGAAATGCTGTAAATACAAACTTCCACATAGAGTTAGTTTCTAGTGAAAATCTCCTTGAAAATTGTTCTATTAGTTTGTTGAATGATAATATTTTTGTTTCTCTAGAAAGTGAAAGGTCCTTTACACAATCTATTATTGAGATTTCTTTTCACCATCTACCTATTGATCATGAGGAAAACCCTATTTGTTAGGAAACCAACTTATAAACCATTAATGATAACTATACAAGCTCTAAGCAAGTTTATTATGTGAAAACACATTAGAGAGAGAGAGAGAGAGAGAGAGAGAGAGAGAGAGAGAGAGAGTCCATAATGGTACTCATTCTATTTTGAAGAAGTAAAATGGATTGCATAAAATAGAAGGTGTAGATGCTAAGCAAGTTTATTATGTGAATGAAAAAAAAAAGGTCCATAATGTTACTCATCCTATTTTGGAAAAATAAATGGATTGCATAAAATAGAAGGTGCAGATGAAGATCGATGATGATGCAAAAGAAATTACAATAGCATAGGTTGTGAATGTAACAAAGAGTGATTCATGGGGATATAACAGTGAGTTTCTCATCCAAAATTTAAAAGTAAAGAAATAGACTTTAATGTTTCCAATGATATTTGTCATTGACCTAGTGTAGTAATGTTGTCATGCTTGAATATATATACAAAGGAAATATTGGATATTGACACATAAAATATAGTTATAAGAAGATAATAATAATAAAAACAATGGCTCACCAATTAAAAATTTATGCATTTAGTGTAGAGCTAAAACTTGTTAAATTGTTTGGGATACAATGTTCACATATGAAATATATAATTTGTAAGCTATACAACTTATGTGTAATTTAAGACTAGATTGAAGACCACCATAAAGTTGTCTATTAGTTTTTTTTTTATTATTATTATTATGAAGAATACACAATATTAGAAGCATCTATCAACAAACTTGATAAAGATATTCATGGTAGACAAAAACTATTGATCTTAGAAAACATATATTTCAATTATTTTTGTGAACAATTATTATTATTATTATTATTATTATTATTATTATTATTATTATTATTATTATTATTATTATTATTATTATTATTATTATTATTATTATTATTATTATTATTATTATTATTATTATTATTATTATTATTATTATTATTATTATTATTATTATTATTATTATTATTATTATTATTATTATTATTATTATTATTATTATTATTATTATTATTATTATTATTATTATTATTATTATTATTATTATTATTATTATTATTATTATTATTATTATTATTATTATTATTATTATTATTATTATTATTATTATTATTATTATTATTATTATTATTATTATTATTATTATTATTATTATTATTATTATTATTATTATTATTATTATTATTATTATTATTATTATTATTATTATTATTATTATTATTATTATTATTATTATTATTATTATTATTATTATTATTATTATTATTATTATTATTATTATTATTATTATTATTATTATTATTATTATTATTATTATTATTATTATTATTATTATTATTATTATTATTATTATTATTATTATTATTATTATTATTATTATTATTATTATTATTATTATTATTATTATTATTATTAAGAACTAAGGTGATGTTTGGTGGAATTGAAATTCCAAAGTAAAACATGTTTTGGTATCATATGAAATTTTAGAGCTAAAATATACTAGAAATTTAAAATTTAATCATCTTTGTCTTTTAATCTAACAATTATGCTTTAGAAATCTTATTAAAACCTTATTGATGTGGCGGTAGATGAATAGATATGTTCTAGCTAGGAATAGAAGATCTCATAGAAAAATATAGTGAGATATCCACTATGTTTAAATTTTTTCTACAACCTACAATTTTTTGAACTTCAATTATGAAATACTACTAGTTATGCCTCATTCTAATGATTATTTTAATGTTTATAACCTCTAGTCAATTGGCTAACCTTTTATGTGTTTCTTTACCTCATATGCCCTTTGATATTGATCATGCATGTGTTATAACTCTCATCCCTCTTGTCCTTGTGGGTTTCTCATAAGCAATATCTTTTGCACATTGGATTTAGAAGCTTTCCAAATACAATTATTTCTTAGTTATTTTTATCTTGGTTCAATATCAATGTTCATTTCTCTTGAAATATGTTTTTGTCAAACTATGTATAGATTATATCTAATAGTGAAATCAGAAAAAATGTTTTGATTAAAATAAAATTACACTAGTGTAGGGTTGTGTGGGATAAAAAAAACAAGAGAAGAAGAGAACATATGGTGGCTACTAGGTTTCATTCCTCTAACCTAAGGCATAGAGACGCTTTTATAGTAACCAAGTTTGACAAAATTACAATCTTACCATTATTGAATAAATTACAATTTTATCACTAATGAAATATTTATAACCTATACCCTCATAATTCACCCTTATCTATTTATCACTTAATTTAACATAATACACAAATAATGGGTCAAATGGGGACATTGGGGATTGGTAAAATAAAATAAATTAAATTAAATTTTCTAAAACTTCATTATTAATCTTTATTCCGCTTTAGAAGATTAACAACACTAAATTCTTTTACCATCAATTGAAACAAATAATTAACACTTTTTTTAGGCCTATTATACCATTTTATTGTATTCCTTGTGAATTGGCATTCATAATTCTAATAGGATATTGATATCTACCTTTCAAACTAAGTCTCTATTCCTTAAGTCAAATCTACATTTTCTTATGATCGTTGAAAATGTTCATATCCCCAAAGATAAATATCAAACTCCAAATAAATGTAGCTACAACACTCATGGATTCAATATTACCAATCAACTTAGCATTACTCAATGAAATACAATCTTTGTAATTGAGGCATCATAGTGTTTGATTTTGAAGATATATATTACAACCTGTTAACTATTAATCACCTGTCTCTTTAGAATTTTACTCATACATAAACTCAAATCATTTTATAATTTAATCCTCATTACAACATCTTCTCGAGATGAAAATTGTACAAAAATATAGCAGCTTAAAGATATGGTAAATCTAATTTATAACTTTTAAGTAATCAATCTAATGAAGTCCTACTGAAATGTATAACACATACCCTAAAACAACAACTTTGGAATTTGAAAATAAAATTATTCTGTAGTTTTACTTACTATTGACAAATGATTTATGATAAAATCTTTTAAAAACAAAATTGAAATTCCATCCTACTCTATTATAATCAAAATCAAATAGATAGGAGAAGGTATATGCCTAGGTTGTCACACCCCAAGATTTGAAAATCATGGCTCAAACTTAATATTTAAAAACAGTCTATAATTAGCAAAATTGAAATGTGAACTATGAAAGATGTTGCAATGTTTATACTGATTAAATTAGGGTATATGTCTCATTTCAAGTCGAATTGGTGTAAAAGCCAATCTAAATTTGCTACTAGAGATAGTAAAACTCTAACAATGTTTAGTTTTGCCACTGGTGAGAATGTCTCCTGATAGTATATGTCATATGTTTGTGTATATCCCTTGGCTACAAGCCTTGCCTTGTATCGCTCAATGAACCTATCTGCCTTATGGTTAATGGAGAACACTGATTTACACCCTACTATTTTCTTTTCTTTCGGTAGTGGAACAAGATCCCATATCTTATTCTTTTGTAGTGCCTTCATTTCCTCTTAAATTGTTTAGGCCCATTTTGAAACTACTAAGGCTTCATGTACTCCACAAGGAACATGACAAGAGAACAACTTGTGCATAAAGGCTTTAAGAAGCTCAAATAGTCTCTAGGTGGTTACGTGATTAACAATCAGGTACTTTGATTCTTTCTCTTCAACATTTGGTGAGTATCAAACTAGAGGTTTACCTCTATTATGCTTGAAAGGTAAGTGATAACTAGTTGGAGTATCCAAAGCATGACTAGAAGATGATGAAAGGGAACTTACTTCAAGAATATTATTTGGAGAACAATTGTTAGGTACATGAGGGAGAGGGGTTTTTTTGCTAAAGGGTCCAGATTCACCTTCCTCCACATTGTTGCCACCATTTCCATTTCCATTTCCATTTCTTTTATCCATATTTTCTACACTATTCTCCTTATGTTCTTTTATTGCTACAACCTCATTTCCTCCCCTTATTATCTTGCTAGATCTAAGTTCTTGATCAATTTCCTTAACTTCCTTAAAACCATTCCACTACTATTCTTCATCCTATGTCTCCCCTTAAAGATCATAAGTGGATTCTAATGAAAAGTAAAAAAAATTCAACTTCCAAAAATGTGACATCTATCATGAGATAGGTAAATTTGTTAGTAGAATTGTAGCAATGGTAGCCCTTTTTATTTGTAGCATACCCCAAAAAAATGCAATGAAAGACACAATGATCGAGTTTTGTTCATTGATTTTTATGCAAATGAACAAACGTAATACATCCACATGTGTGGTGGAATAAATAGTATGGACAGTAAGGTAACAAGGTTAGATAAAGCCTATAATGGAGTTTGAAACTTCAATACCTTCTAGGGTAGTCAATTCAATAAATGTACAACAATAACAATAGCATCATCCTAATGTCGACCAGGTAGTTTTGCTCCAATTAACAAAGCATGTGCCATTTTTAAAATGTGTTTGTCCTTTTGCTCAACCATGTCATTTTGTTGTGGAGTGTGAGTATAAGAAGTTTCATGAAGACAGTCATTTAATTGAAATAGCTTGAAATTATTGGTTGAGATAATCGTCTCCATTATCTGATCAAAGAATTTGAACTTCAGCTAAGAATTGATTTTGAATCATGACATGAAATGCACAAAACACACCAAATACCTCATCACATTGTCAAATTTCAATTGCTTCTCTTTCAAGCCCATCTTGTTCTCTACCAAGGTTTTCCATTTTTTGAAAACATCATAAACTTTTGATTTCTTTTTTCAAAAAACAAAACCATACCTTCTTAGTAGAGTCATCGATGAAGGTGATGTAGTACAATGAGCTTCCAAGAGATGAAACCAGTGATGGCCTCCACACGTTTGTGTGAACCAGCTCTAACTTCTCTGCTTTAGGTGGATTGCCAATCTTTGAAACAGCTCTAACGCATGTTTCACAAACCTCATTTAGAGAATTAATAGAAGGCAACCCAAAAACCTTCTTAGTAGCAAGTAATTTTAGAGTTCCAAAATTTAAATATCCAATACATGAGTATAATAACTAAATTTTATCATCAATTATAAAGCTAAAGAAAGTGATCAATTATCCACAATTAATATTTAACGAAAATAAATGATTTTGTATCATATTTAGCTTTGCTACTAGTCCTTTCTAATTATTGTTGATGGTACAAACCCCCATATAGATCCACATATCAAACCCTTTTTTTTTAAGTTGCCTTATACTTAACAGATTTTGATGAAGACATGAAAACATGGATTAACATACAAAAAATTAGAGATAAAATTTTAAGATCCATTATTTAATTGAATGAAAATCTTACCTTTATCCTTAACTGGTACTATTATATCATTTCCAAATTTTACCTCTAAATCAAAAGTCTTATCTAACTTGAAAGCATCTCTTCCCTACCACACATATGACTACTATAGATTGAATCCAAAAACCATGTACTTTTGTTTTCATTCTTTCCAACACTATAAGCTAATAATAAGGTCTCTGAATTTTCACTTTTACCTTTTATAGCATTAACCTAAAAACTCCTTTCATTCGATCTCCAAGCCCTATGTTTTAACTTGCAATGACCATATTTTTTTCAATTATAATATCATATATGAGACTTATTATTATTTTTAGTTGAAATATTACCTCGTCCTCATTTTTAGCCTAATTTGGAATTTCCTTTTCTATTTTTCAATTCTAACCTTTCTTACTTGATTTAGAATTATTTTGAGACTCATTTTTTTTCTTCTAAGACTTACTTGGCTTTTTAGTGCTTCTTTCGCCTCAATCTAAGACCTTCATCCAAGTGTTGTTCATGAGCTTGCAAGGAACCTATCAATTCATTTGATGTCATGGTACTATGATCGTTCAATTCTTCAATTATTGTTACCTTATACTCAAATTACATGGTTAAGGTTTGAATAATTTTCCACATAACTTGGAGATGTGAAACATTTTCACCATTAGATTTCATTTGATTTTAATAATTTAGTCACTAAGGAATTTGATTTCAATTGTCATTTCTAATTTTATTGACTAAAAAAATTGCATTAGACGAGTATTGGGTAAAACCAAAGGTGGAGTTGTTCTAAGAGGGGAGTTTTCATGTATGCTTTGCATGATGATGATGATATGCCAAGGAACTTCAAGGAAGCTCTCCTTTACTTGTGAAATGTGAAAAGCTACAACCAACTCCATTTGGAAGTTGGTTGAACTTCCATTTTCAGCTTAAGATAATTAGGAGCAAGTGGCTTCTCAAGGTCAAATGCAAGATATATGGCTCAATAGAGAGGTATAATGCTTGACTCGTGGCCAAAGATTACATTCAAAGAGAGGATGTAGAGTATAAGGAAACCTTCTAATCAATAATGAGGTTTGCCTCAATTTGCCCAATTCCCTTCCCACCTTTTGAAGTAAAAGAAAGCTCCTCTATTGATAGGAAAATTTAGAGAGGATTTTACTTATTTGATATTTGAAATTCTTTTTAAAATTTAAAATTTAAAATTGGAATGCTTTAATTACAAACTTGCTCTTGATGTTGGCACATATGACATGGAGAATGTATTTTGATATGATTTGGGTCCACTAAAAATTTGAATATAGTCCTAAAGGTAGTACTATTTATATGAATAAGTTTTTTTTTTTTTTTGCTTTAATATACTAGAGAAAGAGAAAAAATTCAATAATGGAAATTAACATTTTTTTTTAAAAAAAAGGTTAAATCATTATCCTATTGTTAAAGATAAATTAGATTATTTGAGAAATTCATCATATCCAATACTTCATCTAAATAACCACAAAATATTCTTTGAATATATTTTAGGTGATATTTCCTCAAAAGTTGGGAGTCTTATAAATTCATTTTATTGATGGCATATATAAATTATCGATTACTTATTAATTGAAATCATATAAAACCCACTTTGGATCATATAAAAGTAGGTATGTGTTAAATTGAAGACATTTAGGTACAAAAAGTACAAATATTGGTAAATGTATGCTCTAGTAAAAAAATTACTTGCCCAACTTTTATTTTTCTTTTTTTTAATTAAAAACCACTTGATTTATTAAGATGATAAGAAGTTTTTAAAAAATTATAATTTACGGAAAAACTAAATCCTTATAATAAGATAACTAATCTTTAGGGTTTTTTCTTTTTTATCATTTTTTAAATTTCAGATAAATAAAAAAGTTTGATATATAGTTTATTAATATATTAAAAAATTAGAACTCATATGTATGAAATAAAATTAATTAATTTGTGAGATATAAAGCAACATATATGATACTCCACCTAATAAAAGTTTGACATGAAATGCAGTAGAGATGGACAATATCCACTTTAGTTTTTAGGTTACCATCAATAAGTATACCCAAAGTTTGTTTTAGGATTAGTCCAAAGGTCACATTACCTCTACAAATACAGCAAATCAAAATTTATACAAGTCACTTTTCTTCTTCTTAATCTAAATGTCACATAGTTTTGAATTTTTGGCATAAAGCCAATACCTAGAGATTTGCAAAAAGGTCAATCTTACAAGAAAAAAAAGTAAAACTTACTCATTATTGATGTGACATTGGATGGTGTTGGAATGGCTATTGGAGGCGACATCTATAAGAGTAGCAGAGAAAGCACGAAATCTTGCAAGCTAAGATTTCATTACAAGTTACATATAAATTAAGATAAGACCAGAAAAGAAAAAGTACTTGAACTCTATTATCAATTTTTTGAATTGTTCATGTGTTGAGAATCGATCATTTTGATATTATATTTTCTTATAATATAAAAAAAATATTAAAATTATCTCTATAAATATTTTCTGATGGGAAAATCTACACATACTTTGGAAAAGAATCTCCAAAGTATGATTTTGTACTGATTTTGTACCTGATTGATGATGAAGAAGACGCAGAAGAAATTGCCCAATGAGAAATTGCTGATTTCACATTCATCCATTTTTTCTCAGTCTTCACCATCTATCAGGTACAAATTCTTTAATCCTGTGTTTCTTTTTCTGGATATCCTTGATAGGTTAATTAGCTGTGATTGACAAGTATGATCCACAACTGTTTCTTTCTCAGTTTCTTGGTCAAGAATCTGAAACTCAATTTCACTTGGGAGTAGTTAATTTCTTTTTTCTAATCAGATTCCCTCTTCACAGGTTAATTAGTTGTTTTTAAAAACTATTTTGATAAATAATTAAAAATATGAGAACGCGCTGACAATTTCTGTGTTCTGTGTTGCACATAAAGTGTACACAGGTTTTTCTCACTTTCTTGGGAAAATCTAAGGTGATGGTGGTCTTTTTCACTTGGAACTAAGTTGTTAGGAGCTTTCACCTTGAAGCCTTCTTCATAAATATCTGGTATTTTCTCACCCGGAATCTCTTGTATCAAAGTTGCAATCTGGCAACCTCAAGATTATTCTTTTTTTTTCTTAATTTGTCTGAATGATACTGCAGGATCCGTCAAGAAGAGTAGCTGTTAATCTTTGATATTCCAAGTTCCAATGGCGCTTCCACCAGAAACTGCACGTATGCTTAGTGCTCTTGAAGCCTTTCTGGATGCCCCACCACTTTCTTGCTAACTCTCGCTGCATCCGTTGCCATAGTTACATTGCTTTTGACAACAATTTTATTCAGTTAGTGTTTCTTTTCTGTTATATACATGATTTGTGATTTTAATTAAGATTTGATGCTTAATTAATTAATTAATTAATTTCTTTGCTGTTCTTGTAGGATCTTTTTCCATTTTCCATGACTCAGCTCCTCTTTGATGGCGGCGTGTAAGGTTCCAATGCTATCAGAATTAAATGTTGTTGATTGTTTTAATTATAAGATTTCTGATGTTCCAAGTGTGCAGTATTGGTGTGATGCAAGATCGTCTATATGTTAGTGAACATCCTACAGGGAGTCATGTGGATGCGCTTTCTGTCTACTGTACTTCATGTGGAAACTGGCTTGGGTGGAGAATAGTAAGGATTTATATATTTCAAAAATTAATTCATTTTCTCTTTGATATCTATATGTTGATTTGGCAGCACGATTGCCCCCCCTGTAATCCATGAAGGCCAATTTGTACTTGTGGTATGTGGTGATGGTGCAGGCATAGAGGTTGTATATCCAATGTAAATTTTTCTATAGATTTCTATTCAGTTAAAAAATCATCAAATGTTGTGATGTCAATGATTGTGAATATAATCGCAATTATTACTACTAGTTGCTGAAATATATAGTGTGTACAGTTGCCTCCTTAATATTGGTGCCCTAGAAAGTGTGAGTAATGGTTGCAATTCATCAAATTTTGATAATTTAATTTTTACTAATTAAATGAATATAATAAGGTGCATGTTTTACTTAAATAAATATTTTATTATTATCTTTTTTCTTTTCAAGTTTCGGTTGTGATTTTAATAATTACATTGGATGATTGAAACAATTATATTTGGAAACACCCCTAAAAGTGGATATAAAGGCAGTTCTGACTTTTATAATTTTTCATTCTAATTTGCTCCATTCAATATTAGGCTTAAAAGACATTTTTTTAATATTTTTTTTATAAATAATATTGATTTGAAAATAACACATATCTGTACACACAAATTTGGTAAAATTTTGGTCCTACAAAATTAGCAAAACAAATAGAAAAACAATGCGAACAAAGTATTTATTGAAATTAAAAATATTGTAGATACAATCTCAAAAAATAATATTATTTCCAAAAGACTATTTTCTCTCTGATTCTTTTGCCTTGATGACATTTTGGAAGACGACAATGACGTTTTTTTGATTTCGAAGATCAATCGAGGGTCACAAGTAGCTTATTCCTGAATGACCTTGTTAAATGGCAAAGAACGCGTGTAGCAGTTCTTTTGCCATTTATAGAACTTTCAAGGAGATTTGATGAAACTCTTTCTTTTGTTGTGAAGCCCCTTTTCCCGTACAAAGTTACCTTTGGATTTTCTCCTTAGGATTTTCCTTTTTGGATTTTTCTGATTTCTAAATTTCCTTTCCCTCTTCTTTATAGAAGAGACCTCTATTTATAGGTGAAGATAGAGAATTTGAATTTCAAATTCTCGAATTTTAGTTGCTTAATTCAAGGGATTTAGTTCCTTGATTTTAGCAATTTTTCTTTTCCCCAAGGTTTTACCAACAAGATAATAATAATAATAATAATTTTCTTATTATTATTATTATCTTTTTTATAGTTGGAGATTAGGGAAACTTATCCATAAGAGGATTTTTTTTTTAATTTATTCATTTTGATGACCAAATTAGTGGTAATTTAATCCACTAATTTTTTTATGTCTACAAATGTCCCCACTTCAAGACACATCACGTACATGCATTGTTACGTGGATGAGGTGAGTCTTGAAGTAATTTGGTTTTTTTTTTTTTCTTCAAAGAAAATATATTTTTTCCCACTTTTTTTCAAACTCCACTTCGTTTTCCTTCTTGCTTTACACTTTCAATCCCTTCTAATTTGTCATCCCTATATACATTATATATATATATATATATATATATATATATATATATATATATAAAGGGGACAATAGTTGAGAAACTTGACTTGAACTTTTTTCAAAGAGCTCTTTTGATCTTTGGGTGTTCTTCAACCCAACTTGAATTCACTGCAAGAAATCTTCACCTCTTCACTTGTAAGTTTTTTTTTCGTATATATATATATATTTGGTGGGTGCATGCCGAAGTCAACAGGTACGAAGCCACAATGTAAGTGGTGTACAACCATTCACGTGATCTCCTCAAAAGTGAATGGAGATTTTTTTTTTAATATATATAACATGCATGAAAAAAGTCAAACCCTCCATAATGATTTCCGTGTATATATATATATATATATATATATATATATGTTGACACGTGTTCTCTTTTTTTTTTTTTTTTTTTGGCTAACATATTTTTTTTCAAGGAAGAAAAAGACTTACCTTTTTCGAACACGTGTCAACCTTCATCATTTGCAAAGACGAATTTGGTTTCAAGTAATTTTATTTAATTAATTATTTTTTTTAATTACCTTAATATTTGAGGGGAATTTTTTTAATAAAATTAAATATTCATAAAAAATGAATATTTAAAATTTGACCCTTATGTAATCAAGTCTTAACCCTGACGTGAAGCGATGTCATATTTTCGACACTTATGTGCTAAAGTCTTCAATCATGCAAATTGGCTTGACTTGAATGCATAGTGGTATTCAAGTTTTAATATTTAATTAAAACTTGGAATAATACTTGGTATCTATGCAAACAAGTTATAGCTCTGATGCTAAGCAGTGTTGTATTTTCGACACTTATGTGCTAAAGTTTTCACTCATGCAAATTCGTTTGACTTGAATGCATAGTGGTATTCAAGTTTTAATATTTAATTAAAACCTGGAATAATACTTGGTATCTATGCAAATAAGTTATAGTCCTGATGCTAAGCGATGTTGTATTTTCGGCATTTATGTGCTAAAGTCTTCACTCATGCAAATTGGCTTGACTTGAATGCATAGTGATATTCAAGTTTTAATATTTAATTAAAACCAAAATATTAATTGGTATCTATGCAAACAAGTTATAGCCTTGATGGTACGTGGTGTTGTATTTTCGGCACTTATGTGCAAAAGTCTTCACTCAATCAAATTAGCTTGACTTGAATGCATAGTGATATTCAAGTTTTAACATTTAATTAAAACCAGAATAATAATTGGTATCTATGCAAACAAGTTATGACCCTAATGCTACACGGTGTTGTACTTTCAGCACTTAATACTACTTGAGTGCTAAGGTCTTCACCCATGCGAATTGGCCTGACTTAAATGCATAGTGGCATCTAAAAACTTAGACCCATATTTTATTCATCTCTCTTTCTACCTTTTTTTTTTTTTTTTTTTTTTTTGTAGGATGGCGTTCTTCAAATGTTTCAAGGAGAAGATCGTAACCATTCTTGAGGATGATAGTGAAGATTTTGAGGAAGGGACTACCTTGTTAGTGCATAAGTCACTTACTGACCTTCAATCTTTGTAAGTGCCAATGACAAAGGACCCATTACACATTTCTTCTTAGTCCTGAGTTACATCTTGTAAGCTTACAAATATCAGCAATTCGAAACTTAATAAGGTGAAACTTGTTTCTGATGTTCTGCTGTTGAATTCTTCTCACCCAACTACTACTAAAGTTCATGATGAATTTGGATTGTTAGGTTCTCGTGTTCGTGACGGATAAGCCAAATGGGAAAGCTCATTCAAAGTACTTAGGAAAATTTTCTTTACCGAAGGATATTGGGAATGGGTTGAGGAGGTATTGGATAGGCATGGACCATTTCTTAAAGGATGTAAGCTTTATGAAGCTATTTTTACATCCTTATTCAGCTATGATTGTCATGCCTCTATGATTAGGGCCTTTTGCGAACGTTGGTGTCCTACCACTAACACCTTTCACTCTTCCATTGGAGAGGTTTCCATCTCTCTTTAGGACTTGTATCGTATTGCTAGACTACCCATCAGTTGATCTTTTTATGATAAGATGGCACTGAGCATGGAAGAGTTATCTAATGATGCAACAAAGTCCTCACTCCCACCAAGTTGTTGAAACTTATTCTTTGCATATCATCGAATTTGCTCTAAGACGAAAGGGAAGTCTTCAGTTAAGTTAGCCTCTTGGGTGTCATTTTGGTACAAAGGCTCTATGAAGTATGCAAAACCTCCAAAGAAAAGTGCAAGGAATAAGGCATAGAGGCCTAAGGAGACTCATAACCCTTCCGGAGAAATTGATCCAATTAAATCTCATACTCAATCGGAGATGGAAGTTTTTGACAACCTTGGCGTAGCTGAGACAGATGTTAAAGAGACTTACTTGGCCGCTTTCTTAGCATGTTAGTTATGTAAGTTTGTTCTTCCTTGGGGGGGGGGGGGGGGGTGTTAATTTGATTCATCCTAAAGTCTAAAAAGGTAGCTAGTAGAATGGCTCAAGGTGAGACATTTAGCCTTGTTGTTCCGGTGTTGGCAAGCATTTACAACGGCTTAAATGAAATCGCTTGTTCTTCGAAACCTGGTACTAATGCATCTATTTTCCCTATTCATTATTTATACGGATGGTTAGGTGAATATTTCGACACCCATTTCATTTCTCCTTCTTGGAACCATCCCCCACGATGACTTATTACATTGGCGAGTTTTCTGCTAAGTGTTTTGATGATTTACAAGGTCAAGCTTTGATAATGTCTTGCAAAGGCGTAATGTTGGACCACTTAGCATTACGCCACAAGGAGTGTGTGCACTGGACTGATAATGAATCTATTAGTGTTACCAAAGCTTCTTATCTCATAAGTCTTCACTCTAGCTATTTATCTTTGCGACAAGGTAACCATCAGGTGATCCAACTGTATTATCCTCAAGACCTTCCAAGGGGTTTGCTAAAGATTTTTCGCATTAGAACTTTAGAGGCGATGTATCAACATTGGGAGTCATGCACCAGGCTTGGTACCTACTCCAAAGTTACTATACCAGATTATCATAGTCTTGAAGAGTTTTCAGTCACCAAGGCTTATGCGGATTGGTGGATCAGAGTGTGTAATCCTAGTAAGGAAATTCTTACTACTACTTGTATAGAGCCCCCTCTTGATTCTTCTCGGCAAATACCCTCAAAATCTTTAAAGAGTAGAATGCGCAAGGATGACTCAAGTGTTTCTACTAAAGAGAATGTTAAAGACAATGTTGAGAATGATTTTGATGATTTACCTGATGATTCAAGAGCTTTGTCTAAGCGTTCAATGGGTGGACATCAAACTAATACCTCTACACACTCAGAGCATGAGGAAACTATTTTCAATGGTGGTAGTACTCATTGTCACAAGACTTTTAAGCAAAATAACAATGCACAGGGTCTTTATGTATCAGATGATGACTTTGAAATACAAGTGAATGTCATTTCAAACGTCGAAAGATTAGACCCAACCCTACGTACTATGATGAGACTAACTCTCATCCTCTTGATGCAGATGTCTTCTTTGCTAACGTCCCAACTTCTACTCAATCGATAGAACTTGATGGTGAAGAGGTACTTTTTTTTTAAGCATTGATACTAACAAAAATAAACATTTGCCTTAGGTGGCGGGTGACAACCAATTTGTCGATGAAGCGGATGAGTCCTCTCCTAAGGATCGGTTCAAAAATGTTGTTGCTACTAGGGAGTCAACACCTTTTACATTGACTATGTAATGAAATAATCACTCTATCATTCCATTACCTTTGCCTCATTCTCGTTTTGGTGATGAAGGTATTACTAACATGTTAAGTGATGTTTTGACTAAATCTCAAGGTCATAAGAACATAATTGGAGATACAACATATGATGAATTGACACTTTTAGCCGTTGTAGGTTTAATTGTTGAACAACAATCTCCATGCCCTACTATGGTTGCTCCTTCTACTTCCACTCACACATTCGACATCGAAAAAATCATCCTTAATGCCCAACGCCAAGCAGCACTTATGATAGGAGAAGGCATTAAGGAGATGATTATCAAAACTTCCAATGAGTGTCTCC
Organism: Vitis vinifera; assembly: GCF_030704535.1. NCBI lineage: Eukaryota > Viridiplantae > Streptophyta > Magnoliopsida > Vitales > Vitaceae > Vitis > Vitis vinifera. The sequence continues at coordinate 6,150,131 of NC_081819.1, forward strand.
CATTATTGAGAGAAAAAATTGATGAGCTTTTCAATGCTATCACAAAGATTGGAGTGGACCCTTCACCATTGAAGTCTCATATTGAGAAGTACATGGAACGTGTAGATCACCTCGATGTAGTGCAATGCACCCATTTTATGAAGGTATCTCTGGAAGTACAAAGTGAATGTCTAGCTATTGTTGCGTCTCAGATTGTGGATGCTCTAAACTCTGAAGGTGCACAGGCAAACCGTCGTCAATCATTAAAGGTTGACTTAGCTATTCTTGATGCTAAACAAGAAGCACTTAAGAAGGAATTGGAGCAACTAGATATACAAAAGGAGTGCCTTTAGAACTCAATCTTGGAGATCGATGAGATTATAACCAATAAACAGAGTCATGTTTCTCGCTTGAGGAAAGAACACGTCATTATCGCCTAAACCCCCGTGCTTACTTATTTCGATATCAAGACTTTAGAGACACTTCAAGAAGCCTTAAGGACTCAACGTGACGAGCTTGCATGCTTGGTGTGGATGTGATCATTGTACCTTTTTACTTAGTTTAGCTCGCATTTTTTTCCTTCATTCATTATTTTATTTTTATTAAGATGTAATAAAGTCTAATATTTGTTAGCCATATTTATTTATTAATAAAAATGAGACTTTTTTTTTTTTGTAGTGACTAAACTCAAGTGGTTTCCCTGAGTTACCCACGTACCCTTCAAAGAGAGGGGATCAAGTGTCAAACGTAGTTTCATTTTTTTTTTTAATTACGCCCTAAATTTTTCAAGACTAAAAGAAAGACTTAATCTTGCGAGCATATATCCTAACTTTTGCCTAAGTTTCATTTTCAGGTTTTCAACTTAGCGGACCTCTTTTTTTTTTCTTTCTTTTTTTTTCTTTTTTTTTTTTACGCTCTAACTTTTGCCAAGACTAAAAGAAAGATTTAATCTTGCGAGCATATGTCTTAACTTTTGCCTAGGTCACCTTTTCAGGTTTTCAACTTAGCGGACCTTTTTTTTTACACTCTAACTTTTGCCAAGACTAAAATAAAGATTTAATTTTGCGAGCATATGTCCTAACTTTTGCCTAAGTCGTCTTTTCAGGTTTTCAACTTCGTGGACCTTTTATTTTTATTTTTATTTTTTTGTGCGTCATACGCAATTTATATTCATGCGGGCCAAGAACATCACTTGTCTTAAAGGATGATAAATTCATGTTCTTGGAACAAAGTTTAATTGAGGGTCAAAGATGACTTATTCTCAACCAAACTTGTGAAGACATTTCTTAAGCATTTTGGAGAACAAAAGAAGTCCTTTGAATTCGTCTTGATTTTCTTCAGCCTTAAAAGTGGATGAATGATAATTTTGTATTGTGTCTGATATTCTTCCACGAGCTTGTTGAAGAATGTGTCAAGCTTGAACTTAATTTTAATCCAAGGGTGGTAAACATGTGTTCTTGGAGTAAAATTTAAATGAGGGTCAATGATGACTTGATCTCAAGTAAACTTATCAACAATTTTCTCAAGTGTTTTGAAAAACCCAACCTTGTCTTCTTTAGCTTTGAAGGTGGATGAATGACACTTTTGTTTGTGTTTGATATTCTTCCATGAGCTTGTTGAAGAATGTTTGGAGTTTGATTTTGAATTTTGAAGCTTCATTTTTAGATTTAGCTTTTAGGTTGTTGCATCGCCCTTTCGAGAACTTGTCATGCTGAAAGAAAAGAACACTTGTATGTAGAGAAGTTGGAGATTTTAGTTTGGAATATCTGAATTTGACTTCTTTAATACAAAGAGTTTGTTCCTCAGTTTAAGAAGTTTGCCAAAATGATTTTTTTTTTTTTTACTACAATTTAAGCTCTTGTAGGATAGGAGCAATATGCAGTTTAGGCTCATGCTTTAAGGAGCATCACTGGAATGCCGAGGTTTGAAAACAAATGTGGTAAAATTTGATGTCATGTCCTTTTCATCATCGTTGGTGTAGGTGATGTTTGCACAATATTTGGCACAATCGTGGCCTTTGTCCTCAAATCGTTTTGCCCTCTTTATTTTTGTGGCATGAAGTGATGAATTCTTAAGTACCTGGATTAGTGTAATTTGTGTTTCCTCAAGAAGTTGTAGCATTTCATGGATACTAAAGAGCGAGGGTAAGCATTGTAGGTTTGCTACTACCTCATCATCTTCCTTGGTTTTGATTGGCTCTACACTGAATGCGTTTTCTTCATCTTTACCTGACTCATCTTCTTCTGAAATCTCATGATAAGAGACCATATGAGTTTATGTCACCATCCCTCTATTGAAGAACTTCGGAGGTAAGTATTCTCCTAAGGTGATAGGAGTGATGAGATTTTGTACCAAGAGGTCATCAACCTGTACAATCGCTTGTTTTCTTTTAGGTTTCTTTTCTTCTTTCTTCTTCACATATCGATGAATATTTTGCTTACGTTGTTCCTTCCTAGGAAGATTTAGGTAGGGATGAGATTCTTGCTTCTTGTGAGGTCTTCTTCGTGTCACCAATGTCCAACATTCTTCGTTATACGACATTGATTCATTATCAAAATAGAAGTGACGAACAATGTCTTGACATGACACTTATGTTTGCTTTGGTTTCAGTGACTCGCATTGGATAGTATCAGCACATGCCCCCAGTGTCTTAGGTGGAACATGTAACAAAATAGGATTGAGGGACCTAAATGTTATTGTAGCATGATTTGACTCTACTACTTCATCCAGATCGAGATGAATTCTTCCTTGTTTTGCAAGTTTCATTATAAGATCTTTTAAGATGAAACATTTCTCCATTGGGTGATTGACAATTCGATGGTAATGAAAATTGTTCGGATCATTAATACAACCCATTTCTTCTAGACGCTTGCATTCAGATAGCTTAATAACCTTCTTCTGGAGCAGGTCTTCCAACATGCTAGGCACATCAAAGTCGAAAAAAGGATACATCTTCTTCTATAATTCCTTCAAGGTGAATCGACACCTCTCATTTTCCTGGATTGGTTTAGCCTCTTTTACTTCATTCTTTTTATATTGCGCTAAGACTTTGATAGGAGTCGTATTTACTATCATTGACTTATGGATGAGTTTTATTGAATTCTTATCATTTGCTCACCCATTGTGTCTTTCTCTTTACTAGTCAACGATAATGTCTTTTTTAGCACCATGATTGGCTATATTGAGCTCCATTTCATGTGCTCGAGTAGCTAATTATTCAAAGGTACAAGGTCATATCCCTTGGAGGATGTATAGGAGACCCCAATGCATTCCTTGTATGCACATCTCCATGGTTGATACCTCAGATAATCTATCTTTGCAGTCAAGACTTAAGGAACGCCAACGATTGATACAGTTTACAAGCGGCTCGTCTTTCCATTACTTAGTGTTAGTAAGCTCCATCATGCTTACAGTTCGTCTGGTGCTATAGAAATGGTTGAGGAATTCATGTTCCATTTTGTCCCAACTATCGATAAACTCAAGCGCAAGGTCTATGTACCAATCGAAAGCATTTCCTTAGAGAGAACGAACGAATTGTTTAACTAATAAGTCACCATTTGTACCTGCATTGTTACAAGTTTCAACAAAATGGGCAACATGTTGTTTTGGATTTTTCTTCCCTTCAAATGATTGAAATTTTAGAGGTTGATAACTCACAGGCATATGTAGGTTATCAATCCTCTTAGTGTAAGGTTTAGAGTACATGAGCGTACTTTGTGAGGGTCCACCGTACTGTGCTCTAATGGTGTTAGTTATCATGTCCTGAAGTTGTTGGACAAATAATGACGCCACTGAGGCAGATTTCGCCGTTTGTTTCTCAACTTGCATTGTCCTATACACATGTGGTGCATCATCAAGATGAGATGCAACATTCGGAAGGTGGTTGAGTCTTTGACTTGACTCACCCGTATTTTGTACTTGTGCCTCAACCTTGTTTATGAGGGAGGCTATCTGCATATCCTTCTCCTCAATTGTCTTGGTGAGTTTAGCGATGGCGTGAGCCATCTCTGCTAATTGTTCCTCTATGGATGTAGTGCCCGTTGCCATTACCGACATGGTCATCGAGAAGGGAGAAGTAAAAGAGTTTGAACGATTGGAGTAGTTTTCCTCCTTTGACATTCCAATTGGTGATCTGGGGTGTGAGTCAGTGCTAAAGTTGGTATCGGTAATAGAGCAAGGAGATTTATCCCTAAAGTCTTGTAGTGTTTAAGGTAGTTTTCCCTTGCTATGAGGACTATGGCTCTTTGCCCCCAAAGAGACCAAAGGGATGAGTGGTTGGTGCTTATCACGTGTTCTTACATGTTTTAGCAAACAAGTAGACTCACTTCTTTGTTTTGTTGAGAGTGAAGATGTTGATTTTGCTTTGCTACGAGTCATGGGGCCCATAGCGGTGTCATGTGTTGATTGTGCAATGACGATCTTGTCATTGCCCTTGTTAACATGCACAACTTGAGTTCTTTTAGGTGCTATCGACGTAGTAGAAATCAATCTTCTAACAAAAGAGATGAGAGGCAGAGATGTCCCACCGGGTGTGCCATAAATTTGTACGCACAAATTTGGTAAAATTTTGGTCCTGCAAAATTAGTAAAACAAATAGGAAAATAATGCGAACAAAGTTTTTATTGAAATTAAAAATATTGTGGGTACAATCTCAAAAAATAATATTATTTCTAAAAGAATATTTTCCCTTTGATTCTTTTGCCTTGATCATATTTTGGAAGACAACGATGACGTTTTCTTGATTTTGAAGATCAATCGAGGGCCACAAGTGGCTTATTCTCGAATGATCTTGTTGAATGGCAAAGAATGCATGTAAGGAGATTTTTTGTCGTTTATCGAACTTGTAAGGAGATTTGATGAAACTCTTTTTTTTTTTTCTTTTTTTTGTGAAGCCCCTTTTCCTATACAAAGTTATATTTGGATTTTCTCCTTAGGACTTTCCTTTTTAGATTTTTCTGATTTCTGAATTTCCTTTCCCTCTTCTTTATAGAAAAAACACCTTTATTTATAAGTGAAGATAGAGAATTTGAATTTCAAATTCCCGAATTTTAGTTATTTAATTCAAGGGATTTAGTTCCTTGATTTTAGCAAATTTTCTTTTCTCGAAGGTTTTACCAACAAGATAATAATAATAATAATAATAATAATAATTTTATTATTATTATTATTATTATCCTTTTTATAATTGGAAATTAGGAAAATTTATCCATGAGATGATTTTTTTTTTAATTTATTCATTTTGAAAATCAAATTAGTGGTAATTTAATCTACTAATTTTTTTATGTCTATAATATCATAATAAGACGAAGATTTTTGTTATTTGTAGGATGAAATATAAATATTTGGAACAAAATTGATACAACATGTTTCTCCTAATTCAAAATATATTTGAATTTTTAAATAAAAAATATTTTAAATTGATTTGAATAGTAAATTATCTTAGTAAATCATTAAAATTTTTTATTAAATATTAAATAATTATATATAAATATTAGAATATGGATGGAGATTTATTTATAACAAGAAACCGAACCAATAAAGTTGGTGTTTAAAATTCTAAAATCAAGTTGATATTTATAATTATTGAAAAATAAACTTTCCTCCATGCCCAGAGGCATTGAATGATAGATCATATCATACCTACCTGATTAGAGGAGATGATGACTCTGGTTTTGCCAATCCCACAATGACTCAATGACGAATGACACGATGGGATTGATTAGATGACCGCCGCTCCAAAACCCTAAACACACCAGATATTTTCTGCCCACAGGCCACTTCTTCCCCCAATTTGTTGCGTCACGAGAAATTGAACGAGTCCTACACTGTGGGGGACATCACGAGTACGAGGGGACAACGTGCCATTATTATTCACGGCTGTAATGTGGTATGGTTAATTGTACGAAAAAGCACACTTCCAGAATAAAAAAGACCAAAAAAAAGAAGAAGTTTTTTAACTTAACTACGAAGTAATCATTCAACCTAAGATAGAATCGGATATATTAAGATAGTGTTTGAAGCATTTTGTATGCCAGCCCTGCCCTAAAGTTTCCTTTAAAAAAAGTTTTATTTTCTATTTTTTGGTATAGTCTCATATTTTATTTTTTATTTTCTTTTTTAACATTTAGCTCTCATTTTTGAAATTTATATTTTATAATCTTTAAGTTCCTATTTAATGATTTTTTTATATTAAAATTTAGTATAATATCAAATTAGTATCAGAAGATTATTGTTTAAATTAATATAATTTCCAAGATTGACAAGCTACTATATATATATATATATATTATGAAAATATAAAGTTTTAGTTATATCCTTTAATATTATTATTTTTAATGGACTTAGTATTTTTTTTTTCTATTTGAATCCAAAAATTTATATGAGAAAATCGCATACCATGTATCAAAATATTTTTGTGGTAAAAATAATGATGAACTTTTCATATAAAAATTAGCATAAATACGTCATTAAAACTATTTAATTATCCTTCAAAATCTACCTAGTGTTACCATTTTAACATATATCACATAAATTTCATACTATATGACAGTAATGATAAAAAAATGACAATTAAAAGAAGATTCTTGAAAAAAATAAGAAATTTACAACTCTTAGGTGGCATTTGTTTGTTTTTTGTTTTACTTAGATATAAATAGAATTTAAAACTAAATAGTATTTAATAACGTTAAGTATTAGTTTGTTTGTTTTTGTAATATTTTATTTTAATAAATATTTAAAAGTAAAAAAAATCAATATATTATTTTTTAATTAAAAAAGGTAAAATATTTTGATTTTTTTATTTAGTAGAAAATTTATAATAAATTATAAAAAATAGAAAAACAAACAACTTAAAGTCTAAAAGCAAATTATTTTCCATAAAAACACTAAAAAAACAAACACCCTTTTAATTCACTCAATAATTTGCTTAATCGGATTAATATAAAAAATTTTAGGAAATAAAGCATCTAGAAAAAACAGATGTTGAATTCTTGAAAAAATAAAGTACAATAAAATTTTATTTTATAGTTCCTCCAAATTATTATATATAGAATTTAATATTTTATTGTACTAATGCTGTAAAGTTATAAAAAGTTGAGATTTAGGTATTACCAAAAAGGGTTGGATGCTTAAAACTATTTTATGTTGGTGGATAATTTCTGTATGATTTAAAAAAGGAAAGAAAAAGGTATGGGCATATAAGGGCAAATACTAGATTTAATGCTGTTGTCAAATATTACTTCACAACAAGGACCAAACATATGAGAGAGAGTAAAAGGAGGAGACCTTGTTTGGCTATAAAAGGGAATCTTCTCTTCTCCAACAGTGGTCACTTCTCTTTCTCTATCTTTCTTTTTCTATCTTCCGAACAATTGGTGGCTGGGAGTGTGGGGTTTGTGACCTGTCCACACAACTGGAAGCAACATAGAAAGGTAAAAATGGAATGGAAATCTAGATAGCCAATCCACTATGCTAGCTCCATCTGTGAAAATTGCAGTGCTGATCAGCACAATGTCTTTGGAATATTGCTAGGATTTTTCTTTTTCCTTCAGCTACCGCCTGGCTCCTTCAACCTTGGTTTCTCATCCAAGTCATATCTTTGGCATTCTTTTTCTCTCTTTAGGGTTGGTTTTAGATTCTTTGCTTAATTTGGAAATGCGCTTCTCTCTTTTCATGTATGGTCGTTTGTTTATTTTTTCTCTTATCTCACACCCACATTTTTTTCTCTTTCCAAACCCCCATTTCTCTCTCTCTCACTCTATTGAATTCTCTTTGAAGTACCAGTTTGATCTGTGAAGGGTCTGATTTTTTTCCTTATTTGTTCTCTTCCTCTCTCTCTCTCTCTCTCTCTCGCTACATATAAGGAGTAAAATGGTTCTTTGGTCTGATACGGATTTGTGTTGATTTTTTCTGTGAAGGGTTTGGTTGAAAATTTTCCAATGGCACGGCAGAAGATTCAGATCAAGAAGATTGACAACACAGCAGCAAGGCAAGTGACCTTCTCAAAGAGGAGAAGAGGGCTTTTTAAGAAAGCACAGGAGCTCTCAATACTGTGTGATGCCGAGATAGCGCTTATTGTCTTCTCAGCAGCAGGAAAGCTCTTTGAGTATTCAAGCTCAAGGTTAGTTTTCTCATCTCTCCCATTCCTTCTTTTTATACATAGATATATGAATCTCAGTGCATTTTGCAGGCAATCCTAGTACCCTTTCTTTATTTGTTCGCAATTTTTTTTTTTATCAAGCTCAAACCCTAGTTGGCCTATGCATTTGGAAAAGCATCATCAAATCTAATAAACAAATGGATACCCTCCCAAATGCACACTAATGTCTGAATTGTTTTGTCAGAGTGGAGAGTATTCTACTATTTTACACTGTGTTATGTTACGTATAAAAAATTAAGTTCAACATCATTCTCTATGATGTAGCTGCTTGTTATGGTGATTGTGCTATCCTGATTGTCTTCTGCTTAGCTTAATTTCCCCTCATGTTTTATATATCATTTTCTCAGCTGGTTTCCCAAGATCACCTGACAGAAAAGAGAAGAAAATGTAACCTCAGAAGCATTTTTTTCCCACTCCATTGGAGCAATCAAAGCTTTACAACCAAGAAATAATAATGTATAATTTTCTTTCCTAGATATACACATTGGAAAATAACTATGCATGGTACGTTTTCTGTGAAATATTATTTAGCTTAGGGCAGTGTTTGATCCATTGTTCTTGGGTTCATTTGAAGGCTCAAACTTTTTCAGATCTTTCAGTTTTCCTTACACAGTGGTTCTATTTCTTGCCTACTGTAAGCATGTGATAATATATGATTTGTGAATCACATGCATGTACTGTAGTACTATTAGATATGATACTCTAGTGAAGTATGAGCTATGAATTAATATTCCTTAATAATTAATCATAATCAATAATTGAGGTTTCTTCTTGCTTTTAATTAAATTAGGCATATATCTAATTATCCTAGACTGAAGATATGGTTTTTTTTTTTTCTAACTATCATCTTTGTGTTTTGTATATTGTCCTTCATTTTGACAAGGTGCTGGTTTTCTTCCTACTGACAATCATTAAGATGATTTTGTAAGGAATAAGAGGGATTAGGGAGACAGATGGAGCTTGAAAGAGCATCCTTTGTTGGGTAGATGTCACAGAATAATTAGTTGGCTAAGCTTAGGTTTGAATTGGTCCCATGATTAGCTTGGGTTTGACTTGACTTTAAGAAACCTATTATTTTTGTATGAACCTAATCCGAGTTTGAGCACTGTGAGAGGTAAAAGCTTGGGAAATCAATGCCATATTAGATACTGTAGGGCTTTGAAAAAGGAGTTTTACATCCAAGGTGATCTACCACATGGAGAAGAGATATATACATTTATGAACATTTACATACAGTTCTCTCAGCTTTTGATCTATGAACTTTTGTTTTTGTAAAGGTAGTCAGTCTCCTTACAAAACAGAAAGTACTACAAATGCTCAACAGTGAGATTACAACATATCATTGCATTAAATCTCATTACTTCATTGTACTACCTTGGATTGCTTTGAAACTAGGATGTATGAAAAATACTGAAAATAGCTTCAAAATTTGGCCACACATGCATGGAAAAATCATTCCAAAACAAAATCAGACAGTAAGTACTGCATATATCCAATTACATGCATTTTTGTTGTGTGTATATATAGATTGGAGTGTGCTAAAAGCCTAGGTGCCATTTGTGAAGTTTAATTTCTTGTCTTTTCTCATTTGGTTGATTTAGCAGAGAAGATCGGTGAAGGTAACAGGAAGTTTGAAGCTTTCCTGTTGTTTAGTTGATGAGTGAAGAGATTCAGAAAAGAAGTTCAACTCAAATTTGAAGGGAAAATTTTCCCTAGACAATTTAAGCACCATAGTTAATTAGCATAAGGTATATATGCAGAAATGCCTGCTTACACAAACAAAGAAAAATAAAGGAATAATCTCCTCTTTCTTTGTTTTTGTTCCTCTTTCATTTTCCTTTTCTTTCCCTTATTTAGTTATGAACCAAAATTTTCAAACAATGACAAATATTTTCATTTAGATTATAAGAAATTTATACAAAAGGACAACATAGAGTACTACCATTCTGTAAACTGTATTGAGAAACTATATAGACCATCAAAATCATGTGTGTACAGCCCTCTAACAACTGATGATTAACGAGCTTGCAAACAGTCTCTAATAAATAATCATAAAGTTCTTGAGAAAATAACTTGGTAATAGTTTTATGATTTTAATCATTAAGCTTCTAGCAATCACTTTGTATTGAAGCATACAGCTATTGCAGGAAACCTCAAATCCAGAAAATCATGCCAAGCTTGGCTGATTCTGTTACCTGACCAGTCACAAAGTCATTCTCAAAATCCATAAAATCATGCCAAACTTGGCTGCTTCTGTTATCTGATCAGTCATTAAGTCATTACAGCCTCTGACTTCCATTTCAATATTTATCCCAAAGGGCTTCATCACTTGTATGTCATTGTAGCCAAAACTATGCATACCCTACCTTCATTTTCTGTTCTTGTAGTTTACTCATCTTAATTTCTTCTCCTAAACCAATGCTTTGGATTCTAACCCCAAAATTTCTTCATTCTCCCTTGCCTTGAAAAATATTTCTCAGTCACATCTCCATCAAACTTGAATAGCATATCCACATAGTTTAGAGTGATGGCATCAAGAAAATCTTTTGAGAACATATCTAATGTACAGCCTCCTTTTCACCATTGCCAACTACATTGCCAACATATTTCATCGAATCAATCAACAAACGACTTGATAAAAATTAGTTTGTGAAGAGTTGCATGAACTTGATCTAGAGTACTTGGGAACTCAAATACCTTCAGCATCCCTATGGCAAAAGAGGTAATCAATTAGTCGTCCTTTCAGCTGTTATACCAACAATCCGTAGCCTCGAAACCCTCTCTTTATAATAAATTAGAAAATCTGATGAAAGGGGATGATGCTGGCCTTCAACTTTCAACTTTGCCGTTATTCGGTAACAATCATTCATGCTTGCTCTTCCAAATGTTGTTTTTGTTGGCAGCTCAAACCTACTAGATATATTCCAAAACATACATGTGATAACAGCTATTTTGCTGAAAGCTCTTCTACATGATCTTTTGTTAAGTATTGCCAATCCAAAACTCCTACACTAAGGCAACCGCTCTTTATCTTTTCTGACTTATTACACTTTTTAGAGCATTAAGAAGTAATTAGCATGCTGCGTGTCTTTGTTCTTATTACAAACTTCTTTGCTTACCCAGAAAACTTTGACCTGATAGCTGTTAACAACAAAAGAAGGGGTTCCTTTTCTGCATCTATTAAAATTTCAGTTGCCTTTTGAAACTCTTAAAATACCATATAGATGCAAAAAGGGACACTACTACTGTCACATGTGAATCAGTTGATGGAGTAGCCACTTGTCACAATTATCCAACATTTCATAGAGAAGTTATTTGAAAAAATGTCATAAAATTAGGCATGGCACCACAATTGTTGTCTTTCACCATCCGTATTCAAAAATTACATTGTAGATATTAACACTTAACAAGGCAGAAACTTGTAACAGCAAAAATATAGAAACTCCTATTAATAAAATATAGAAATCTTTTAGTACTCAACTACTTAAATATAGAAACTAAATCAACTACTCGAAATAAAATGTTTTCTTTGACTTTTAGAAAGTAAATCTAATTAAGATATTTAGAAGCTTCCTAAATCAAGTTTAACTTTCCAACATGCTCCCTTAAACTTGATTTATAATTCCAAGTAAGATCCTTAGTCTTCTAAAATTTTTAAACTTGAGAAGATTTGTAACATATCCACAATTTGATCTTAAAACTTTGAAAATTTTAATTGCACTTCATCTTTCACTAAAATAATATCTTGTATTGATGAGCTTGCTTCAATCATGGAAATTAGGATTTTTTTGTACATTGCAATAAATGATTTCTTGTTCACATAATCAATGCCTTGTTATTGCTCATGACTCTTAGCCACCAATTTTTCTTTGTATCTATCTACTTCTCCCTTTACATTCTTCTGTCTATTATATTCATCTAATTTGCCTTTTTCCCTTTTGGAAGAGGTATTATTTCTCATTGACATTCGTCTTTATTGTTTATATTTTCTCATCCATAGCCTCTTTTCATCTTTTATTTTGAATTATTTTTTCAAAACATATTGGTTCACAATTTGCAAAAAGACAAAAGAGGATTAGATTGTTTTGATTTTTTGTTACTTCAAATCTCTTGTAAACTTCCAAAATGCGTTTTCCTTTCGTTTGAGTTTTTCAATGAAGGCGCTATTGTTAGAACTTCAATGATAGAGGTGTTGATGAAGGAGGAGTGACAATCTCTTGCAAGCTTTCTCTAATTTATTCTTCTTCTTCATAGAGGGGAGGAATATCGTAGTTATCTTCTTGAGCACCCTAATTTTATGTTTCATTTTCATTAAACATGATATCTCAACTAATAATAATATTTCCATTGTTTGGATTGTATAACATGTAGTCTTTGGAGCTTTAGTCATAATCAATGAAAATGTTTTTTCACTCTTGTCATTTGATGTAAGTTGCTTTTGATCTAGAACATGAGCATATGCAATACCTTCAAACTCTCTCAAATGTGAAATACTCGACTTTCTTTCATTTCAAGCTTGTTATGATGTTTTATTCCTTACACTTCAATTAGGAAAATGATTTAATAAATAAACCACTTTAGTGTAAAATTCTTTAGTCATCTTCTTATTTTTCATTCAACTACATCACTTTGTTGTGGAGATTATGGAACCGTTAAAGGTTGACAAATCTCATGATTTTCACAATATTCTTCAAATTCTTTTAATGTCAATTTAACTCCTTTATCACATCTCAATGTCTTTATATTATAGTCACTTTCCTTTTCTACAAGTGTTTTAAATTCCTTAAAAGCATTAAATACTTAAGATTTTTCCTTGAAAAAATGTACTCATGTTTTTCTTCTAAAATCATTAATAAAAAGTAAAAAAATGTTTCTTCTTACCAAAAGTGTTTGGATGAATTGGGTCCATACATCTAATGAATGAGCTTTGAGGTCCTTTTCTCATCATTGCTTCCTTTGAAAAACCTTTTTAGGGACGTTTTCCAAGTAAGCATCCTTCACCTAATTGATTCAGGTGATATATTGAGGTCAATCCTTTCACTATATTTTCCTTGTTCAACAATTTTAAACCTCCAAAATTAGATTTTCAAATCTTAAGTATCAAATTCTAGAAGAATCATTGACATAGGATTTTAGATATTTTACATCATTTTGAATGTTTAATAAAAATATTTTATTTTTTTAAATCATAGACACATTCATAATTAAATTGGCATGTTGATTTCTTATCGAGAGACTTTGATTTTTCACATGAATATTATATTCATTTTTGAAAGAGTTGACCTAAACTTAGTATATTATTTTTCATGTTGGGCACATGGTAAACATTTGAGATAAATTGATGTTTTTTATGTTTCAAACGAATTAAGATTTTATCTTTACTGTTTACCAAAATTTTGGATGCATCTCCAAAATAAACATGGCAACTTTTTGATTCATTAAGTTCCGCAAACATATTTTTGAATCCACGCTTATGATTGTTTGCTCTGATGTCAAGATATCATGTGTTTTTCTCCTCACTTTCTCTTTTATATGCCAATAATACAATAGCTTCTTGTTGATTTTTCTTTTCAATATAGTTGATTTGCCTTTCCTTATTGTTAGTGGCACTTCTATATTCATAAGCATAATGACCTTATTTTTTATCATTATAACATTGAATTTCGGATTTATCATACTATTGCCTTTCATTTTATCTTGAGTATTCTCTCTCGAGGAATATGAGTTTTGGTTTGTTCCTTCATGTTTGATGAATTGAAACCATCTCTTCCTCTATTGCCTTGATCATGTCCACATCACGTCCACAATTATTTTGACTTCTTTTATTAATATTTTCTTCATGCTCTTTTATTGAATTCTTTTATTAAGAGTTGATATAAACTTAATATATTATTTTTCTTGTTAGGCACATGGTAAATATTTGAGATAAATTGATATCTTCTATTTTCAAATGAATTAAAATTTTATCTTTACCTTTTATTGAAATTTTGGATGCATCTCCAAAAGTTGGTCACTTTCTGATTCATTAAATTCCACAAATCTATTTTTGAATCCACACGTATGATTGTTTGCTTTAATGTCAAGATACTATGTGTTTTTCTTCTCATTTTCTCTTTAATATGCCAACAATACAGTAGGTTCTTCTTGATTTTTCTTTTCAACATGGTTGGCTTGCCCTTCCTTATTGTTAGTGGCACTTTTATATTTATAAGTATTATGAACATATTTTTTGTTATTACAGTTATAATATTAAATTTAGGACTTATAATATCTTCTCATCTCATTTGTCTTGAGTTGTGCCATCTTTCACTCCCTTTTAAGCGATATGAGTTTTGGTTTGTTCCTTTATTGTTTGATGAATTGAAACCATCTCTTCCTCAATTGCCTTGACCACATCCACAACTACGTCCATGATTATTTTGACTTCTTTTATTAAAATTTACTTCATTCTCTTTTATTATAAGTTTTTTTTGGAGAACCTGGTCTAATTTTTCTTGGTTCTTCTTTTTCAATCTCTCTTCATAGGCTTGTAATGATATTATAAGTTGATCAATGGTCATAGAATCTAAATCTTTAGATTCTTCAATGGCCATAATAATTTTTTTTTTTTTTTTGATAGATAAACGCACAGAAATATATTAATAAGGGGCATAAAAGGCGACCCAGAGTATACAGGGAGTATACAAGCATCACCTACAAAAAAAACCAGAAACAAAAAGGACAAACCCTTACCAACCCTCAACAAGAACCCACCCAGTCCACAAAATTAAACAAGGAAAAGGGGCCTTCAACTATGGAAGAATTAGCCCAAGATAAGAGATTACACATGAAGGAATTTTTCAATCTTTGAATTGATAGGACTTCATTTTCAAAAACTATCCTATTTCTTTCCTTCCAAACCGTCCAAAATAAGCAAAGAGGAGCTGCCCTCCAAACCTTACTACGCTTCTTATCCTTTAAGGGAGCAAGCCAACCTAAAAGAGTGTCTCTAACCGAAAAAGGGATAACCCAATTAACACCAAATAAGGAGAACAAGAGATCCCACAAGACCTTCGCCTTAGAACAGTGAATAAGGATGTGATTTATCTTCTCTTCTTCATCACAACACAAGGGGCACCTGTTAGCTAATTTCCAGCCCCTCCTCTTTAGTTGGTCTTGAGTTAGCACCTTCCCCCAAGAGGCTTCCCAAGCAAAAAAGCCCACCTTGGTAGGAACAAACGAACTCCAAATAATTCTCCAAGGAAACAGGACTGCACTGCTGTGGTCAAGAGAATTGAAACAGGATTTTACAGAGAAAATTCCCTCCTTCGTCTCCTTCCACACCATCCAATCCTCCAAATCAGCATTCAACCTCTTTCCTTGAATGATCAGAAGGAAACTCTCCACCTCCTCCACCTCCCAATCATTGAAAGGTCTAAGGAAGCGGGGATTCCACCCGCCCACTTCCCCCATTGAGTCCCAACAGTCCGCAACCTTCGCGTCTTTAGAAACCGCTAATTCAAACAAGGAGGGATAGGCCTCACAAAGAGGAGTGTTCCCGTACCAATTATCTTTCCAAAACCTCACCCTTTTACCATCCCCCACCGAAAAAGAAACATTGTTGAGCAACAACAACCCTTCCTTGCTGATTTCTTTCCAAAGCCCCACCCCATAGCCCTCCCTACCCCCGCAAGTGCACCAACCTCCACTACCAACCCCAAACTTCGTGCCAATTATAAGCTTCCAATAGGATTCCCTTTCGACCGCAAACCGCCAACTCCATTTGCACAAAAGGGCCCTATTGAGAATAGTGAGGTCTCTAATCCCCAACCCACCCTTCTTTTTATGAGAACAAACAATACCCCATTTTATTAGGTGTGGCTTCTTCTCCAACGCACCCCCTCCCCAAAGGAAATCCCTTTGAATTTTCTCAAGCCTTAATTTAACCACTCTTGGCATACGCATTAAGGACATGAGGTAGGTTGGCATGCTCGCCAAAGTGCTCCGAATAAGAGTGATTCTTCCACCCTTCGAAATGAATTGCCTCTTCCATAAGGCTAGCCTCTTGCGCATCCTCTCTTCCATTCCGTCCCAAACCATCACCGACTTATGCGAAGCACCCAAAGGGAGCCCCAAATAGGTAGAAGGAAGAGATCCCACTTTGCAGCCCAATTCAGCAGCTAGTAATTCAGCGTTCTCCACTCTACCCACCGGCAAAATTTCACTTTTGTTCAGATTAATGCGCAATCCAGAGATGGCTTCAAACCACAAGAGTAACCAACTTAAAAAGGCCAATTGCTCAATGGCCATAATAATATATATGATCAAACTTCAAATCTAAAGATTAAGGTATTTTTTCAATCACACGAATGTCGTTTAAACTTTCACTTTAATTTTCCTTTTAATAAATTTACAATAGTCAATACTTTAGAAAAAATAATTGGAGATTAATTATGATACTTTCATGTACAAACCTTTAAGTTCTCCTTTAGCAATTTGAGCACAAACTTTTCACACTTATCAACTATATTTTGTAACATCTCTCTTGCTTCTTTGGAGATGCTTATACTTAAAATCTTCTTAGAAGTAACTTTATCCATTGCTTCATAGATGATGGTGAGAGCTTTCTTGTCTCTCTTTCTTATATTTTTCAAAAAATTCATTTGATTTAGGGATAGAGTGGTTTCATTTGATGACTCTTTGTAACTTTTCTCCACAACCTCCCATACATCTTGTAAACCAAACAAAACTTTCATCTTGATACTCTAATTATCTTAATTGTTTTTTATGAGGTGGGGGCTTGAAACGGATATATTCCACTAGCTATCTTTTTTGTATGACTGATACCAGTCTCTTGAAGTAATAGTGTTGAAAGAGAAAAACAAACAATTACATAAAGGAAGATAAAAAATCAAGGAGAATTACAAATTTACCGCCTTCTACCACTTTTGTTTAAATGTTACATAACCTTTTGTTTATATATACTCAAGTTTAACAAAATAAAAACTCCAAATAATAAAAATATAAAATTTCTAAATAAAAATAAAAACCTTTTAAGATTCAACTACTTAAATATAAAAACCAAATCAATCACTAAAATTAAAACTTTCTTTTTAACTTTCAGAATCTAAATCTAATTTTAGCTTTTAGAAACTTCTTAAATCAAATTTAACTTTCTTACACTACTTTGGCATGTGAATTAGTTGATGCAGTAGCCACTTGTGACAATTATCTAAGATTTCATAGAGAAGTTATTTGAAAAAATGTCACAAGAATTAGGCATGGCACCACAATTGTTTGTCTAAACATTCTTATACAGAATGAGTATTCAATCCATGAGGAAAGGTGATAATTAAGAAGCTTTTTCTGGTCTATTAATTTTCTACTAAAAGTGCTAATCTTATTCATTGTGGAACCTGGGGGGCACCCCTTATGATATGTATTGTTTTTAATATTGTATCATTTTATTGAACAATATTACTCATACATCTCTTGGTTTCATCCACTGGAAGACACAATTCAGATGCTTCCACATGCTTTTGTTGTTTAAACACAAAGGCTGAAAGCATCTTTTGCAAATCCTTTTCAAGATGATGGTGCTGTGAACTATTGCTCTTTCATTGCATGTGAAATTCCTTATCCCATTTTGCATTTGTCCTATGGGTACTGCCCATGCTGCGCTTTAAGGTGTCTGCTAATTACCATGTCTTCATGTTATGGCTCCTACTGCTTTTATTCTTTAAACTGATGAGTCTCATGAGATGTTATAATTTGGTTCCATGTTCACATTTTCAATTTGGATTAAATTAATTCTAAATAAAATTTTGTCTTCTCTTAATCATAATTTCCAATTTGTCTGATTTTATTTATTATTATTTTTAATTGCTTATTGAAGGAGAGAAATTATGCTTTGCTTAATTCTTATTTGACTTCCCAAAAAATTTAATTAATTAAATCGAATATTCACATAATTGATTTGTGCAAATAGTGTGAATAATGCTATTTTAGTGAGACCAAGTACATAAATGAGTTCATATATAGTGGATTTATTTCATTACAAAGAGGCTAGTATGTTAATATTTTGAGTTCTATTAATTAAAGCATCTAAAAAAAAAAGGTGTTCAATCTTATATAATGGCATTCACTTTTCATCTATCTCACCAAAGATAATGTAGTGTAGATCTATGTGTAGAAGAATATGATTAAATTTGGATGGCATTACATGTAATTTATATGATTTAAATGCTTATGCTTGGGGATAAAAATATTCGCAGTTGTTCTAATATTTTATAATTTACATCTATCTCACCATGATTTATATGAGCTAGGGTTTTATGTGATACTTGAATTTGAATCTATAATAGAAATAAAAATATTTTCTATTTAACATTCCTTAAAATTACCTCGGTCAGATTGTAGAAATACCCTATCTTCTATTTAACACTCATGCATGATCATTCTGAACAATGATTAGTAATTTGCGGGGGCTCTCTGCTATCACTCTTGTTGTTAGCCCCCTCACCAGTAGGCCACAAGACAGGTTGTAAGCCAAAGGCTATTTTTCTATCAAACATACTATATACTCCTTTTGCATTTCTGTTCATTTGTATGATTAACCCACAGCTTGTATTTCCTGGATGATGTCTTCCATGCATGATTTGAATTTCAAGACCATCCTTTGTATTAAAATAACATTGATGTTTGTCCTAGCTCATCCTTGGATGAAAATATTTTGTCTGGATGCAGATGAATATATATCCCTCCAGGCCTCAATTCTACAGAAACCTTCAATTTAGTTGTTACCCCTTCTATAGTTCTTGATGGGCACTTCCACAAACACCACTTACTTCACTGTGAATCAAACGTTGAGCCCTTCCAGTTTTGATCAAGCGTCTCAACTTATTACAGAAGTTTGCAATGACTCATCTTGGAGACATAACCTTTTTCCCTTGGGGATTGGAGGTCTAGCTCTTTTGGTGATCCTATTTCATCCCAAACCAAGTACACCAACTAAGTCAGATGAACTTGCCAACATAAAATGCCCCCAGACAAATGTTATTTCATAAAACATCAAGCTTGCTTATGTTGACCACTTTTTAAGATTTGTATTTACTGCTACCATTTGTTAGAGTATCAGACTGACACTTGCAAAGATTGCATGCAAACTAACTACTTGTACATATGCTTTGACATTGTCAAGGAAGTCATAGTTAGTTCCATAACAAGTGTACATTAAGACCTGTAGCTGTTAGAGACTTATCTTTTGTCCCAACAGATTAGATAAATGTCAAAGTGATCACATGTGTATCTTCCAATATTATCTTCTTAATTTGTACTTGCTTTTGATATTCTTGTTCAAATTTTCTGTAGGAAATTGTAATAGCCCATCTAAATATGATGTTTGTTTTTTATTGTAAATGTTGTATGTTTTTGAGGATGTGAAAATTGTCTATAACATCATAGCAAGGTTTATTGAATTTTTTTGAAGTTTTGAATGGAGAATTGAGTTTTTTGGTTGTATGCCTAAAATTTGTTTATTACATCAAGAAAAGGTTAAGGTTGTCAGCAATTTCTTCTCTTAACAGGCCTCTTAATGGAGAATTGAATTGTTTCCTACATAAGTGCTTGCCGAGACATGACTTGTGTCACTACTAGTCTTTTGTATGTATAATGAACCTTAGTAACCTTAGGTTAATCAGAAGAATATGTACTGCAAAAAGATCACATTACTTCAGTCAATGTAGTTGGCTGTACTGGTAGCACAAGTCCACCATCATTTTTGATCTTTTAACTTATAGATGGAATCATCTCCAAAACCTAGCCTGCAGCAATGAACTCTTACATGCAAACAAATTAGTTTTCACACTTTGGTATAAAGAGTCTTTTAATAGAACATATAGACAAGGGCTGGATAGGACCTTTGCTGAACAATTTTTTCATGCATTATTCATAAGTAAACTACAATTAAGAGAAGAGCTGCAATGAGATAGCACTAAAACACATGCTGGGAAGCTTCAAGGGTTTTTTTTTAGCTATATTCTGGCCTCTAAACTCAAAGCCTTGGAGATGGACCTAAAAGCTTGGAACAAAGAGGTTTTTGGTAGTTTCATAGTTAGGAAGGAATTGATGTTTTTTGAATTGAAAGGAGAGGTAAGCTACGCGCTTTGTTGAAGAGGATGAGGCTAGAAGGGTGGTAGTGGAAGAATAAGCTGGCTATGCTGGGAAAAAAAGAAAAAGAAAAAAACTTCTCATAGGTAGAAGTCTGGAGAGTTTGGTTGAAGGAGGAGAATAGAAAGACCAAATTTTTCCCCAAAATGGCTGATGTTCACAGAGGAAGCAATTATATGACTAGAACAAGAGTGAATGGTTTTTGGCTCATAGAGGATGGTGAAATTAAGGAGGTGTCTAATTCCTTTCAAAGTCTCTTATCTAATCTAGGGAATTAGGGACCTAGTATCAATGGGACGTCCTTCGATACTTTATGGATAGAGGATTCAAGGGGTTATAGCTGTCTTTTCATGATCAAATAAAGATGCCTTCTTTCACTTTATCCTAGTTGTTTAGGGATAAATCTCCTGTGCTACAAGAGAGATTTCACAAAAGACTAGCTATGCATAAACAAAAATTCTTATCTAGCATGCTAATTTACTTATGTCATAGTTTGAAATTCCAAGAAAGGTAAGTTGAGACTTGGGAAAATTCAAAGAGATTTTCTTTGAAAAGGAGGAGCCCTTGAGAAAAAGTCACTTGATAAAATAGTCGATTGCTTGCATGAAAAGGAGGATAGACTCAAAATCAAACATATTTGTCCTTAGCAAGACTCTTCCTAGTGAGTGGAGCTCGTAGTTTACTTCAGAAATAGAGCCCATATGGAGATGAGTTATTATTAGGAAGTCTAGGAAGAAGTTGGTTGTTTGTATTCATGTAAAGTGAGGGATGAGTTTGAAGTAGGGTTATAGAAGGCAATTAGGACGAGTAGGATATTTTAAAAATACAACTTGTTTTATTGCGGAGTATTAGAAGGATATGTGGTGTGGTGATTCAGCTTTGAGCCCTTATTTTTTCTCACTATATCCCATAACCAACTCAAATGATTCATGGATTTCAGGTATGTGGAGATGTTGAAGAATTTGTTGCTTGAAATAATTCCATGATTGAAAGTTGGGAAAGTATCAAAGACATTTATTTTGGTCTTACAACGGAGATCAATTTGAAGGGATAGTGAGAAAAAGGTCGTTGGGATAAATTCAAAGAGCAGAAAATTCTCAATCAAAGCCTCATATTCTTTTTTTGAGTTTAAGGCAAAATAGAGTTTTCATATTAAATAGTTTGGAATTCTAAGGTTCAGATGAAAATAGGGTTCTTCAATTAGGAAATAGCTTGGGGGAAGATTGTGACCTAGGATCAATAAAAAAAATAAAAGACAAGGGACCTTAATTAGAATAAGTTTTATCTTTGCCAATATGAAGAAAAATCATTTTATCACAATCTCATTCAATGTATTGAACCAAGATTCTTATGAAAACTCGTATTCTCTTTATTGGGCAGAAAGTAGTTGTTGCCTTCTCTTGTAAGAGAGATTGATCTTTTAAATCGGTATAGAACTTTTCTAGGGAAGAAGCAAATGAAGGCATGGAGGGCTGCAATTTTTGTGCTTAATTTGGACATTTTGAAAGGAGAGAAAGCAAATTATTTGAAAGTGTGGATCCAATGAACCAAGCTCACAAACTCTAATTTTTTTTCTACCCTTTTACTCTAGGCAAGAAAGTACAAGAAAGCTTATAGATGAGACTTTATTGTCTATGATAAATTTTGTTGATTGATTTGTTACTTAGCAAATGGAGTAGGGTTTTTTTTTGGCACCATTGTATTTGTCTTATTTACTAAATGTTGTTATTAATTTTTTCTTTTTTATTAGCATAGAGGAGCACAAAGGAAAAATGCATGGGAAGATCTGTGAAAGAGGCCTTAAGTTTTCTTCATGGATCAGATTTTGAGGGAAAGGTCTGTTCCTATTGTTAGAAGGGGTTGAGTCATGCTGTGGGCTAAAGGAATATCGATTTGGAAGCAGCCCTGTGTGTTTGAAAAAATTGAAACATCCTAAGGATCTTTGAACCATTCCCATTCTGGGAAAGAACTGTGAGTAAGAAGTTCCAAGGATGCCGGTATCCTCCCTTGAAGGTAGGTGCTGGTTCGGTGTCGAGTTGAAGACGTTTGAGATTAGCATAGAGGAGCACAAAGAAAAAGTGCATGGGAAGATCTGTGAAAGAGGCCCTAAGTTTTCTTCATGGATCAAATTTGGAGGGAAAGGTTTGTCCCTATTGTTAGAAGGGGTTGAGTCATGTCGTGGGCTAAAGGAAAGAACTCATTTCAGGAAGTTTTGGTCGAAAGGAAATAGAGGCTACAGTCTGGAGCTCCGTAGGAATAATGCAGGGAGATTCTTGTTTTGCGTTGTAAGAGATGTAGAGAACAAGAGATTCTCCTTGGCTTTCCCTGAAGGAAGATAGCTTGTAAGAGGATGGAAAGTTCTTGCTAGTAAGCTGAGAAGCTTGGGAGTCTCTCCCTTGCAGTGGAATGGAGCTCTGATGGAAAACCACACTCCTGCTCAAGCCCTTAGTAGTAGTATAATCAGAGACTCTTCTTCTCTGCGGGATTGTCCCGCGCCTCGTGACGTCGTCTGGATAAAAGCTGAGAAAGAAGCACTCGATAGAAATGAGGAGTTGTTGGGTAGGTGCCTTGTGGGCTTTTGGGAGGGAGACTCTGATCATCTCCTTGACCTTGCTTCCTTCGGGTCGTGGGCAAAAAGCTCTTGGTTCTTGGAAGGGACCTTTGGCTATCAAATGTGAGAGAAAATCTCTTACTTCTGGAATTCGAATTTGCGGATGAAGTAGAGAGGGTGTTTCAATCAAGAGCGAGACGCTTCAGAGGAAGAAGCTTCTGCCTAGAAAAGTGGAAGCCTTCTGTGGGTTGTTTTGAGGGAGACTTAGGGAACCTGTGCCTTGTTTGGGTCAGAATTCTTGGCCTCCCTCTGCATCTTTGGGGAAGAAGTCTCTTCAGAAAGTTTGGAGACTCTTGCAGGAGGTTCATGGCTGTGGACGAAAACACAGCCTAGCGTCGGAACCTTAAGTGGGCCAGAATCCTCGTTGAAATCAGAGGGTGGGAGCACCCAAGTTCGCTGCAGGTTGTAGCTGGTCCCTTTTGCTTCGCCTTGCAGCTCTGGTGGGAAGACGAGGCCTGCATCTCCACTATGCTCCTCTCTTATGGAGTCGATGCTTGGAAGCTCGAGGAAGGCGAGGCGGCCTCGTTATGCGCTAAGTGGAGCGTAGGCGCCCAGCCCTCACCTTTAGTCTCTCCGCAGCTTGAAAAGCTACTCCCCCTGGTCATGGGAAGTCGTGCCCCTCCCTCGGACATGACTGGTGCAACAGCCCCCCCTCTCATGCCTGCGATGTGGTCACAGGCCGACGTAAGGACACCATGGCCTATTCGGGCTTGGCCTGTGCCTTCCCTTTTAGGCCTGGGCTTAGGAAGGCCCAAGTCTCTGCCTCTTTGGGAGCTTTTAATCCTCTCGACCCAACCCTTTCAATTGAATTAAGGCATGGAAGCCTCATCTGCTCGCCGCGCCGGAGGAGAGGAGCCCCCGCTCCTTCTCCAGCCCCTGCTTCATCTTCCGTCCCCGACAGGAACCCCCTGAGGGAAGCGTCGCCCCAAATGGATGCGCTGCCCCCTACAAATGGGTCTTCCCCCCGTCAAAGCTCGCAACCCTCAAGGTACGCTCTCTCTGCCTCCAATCTCCCCGAGAGGGGAGTCCTCTTCTTCTACTCCTTTCTAGGGTTCGGGGCTTGAAAGGGAAAGGGGTTCTTGCCTTGGTCTACTGGAGCCGACGCTTAGAGAGGTGGAAGTGACGCCGATGAAGGATGGGTTGACAGAGATCCCAAACCGTGATCTGGAAAAAGACGTGCTCGAAATAAAGAAACCTATCGGCTGCTCCTCCGTGTGCAAAAGAATGGTCAGAATAGGAGCTTTCCAAACTTTTCCACTTCAGTAAAGTCTTGGGAATGCCTGTCGAAGGGCATGAAGTTGAAATCCTAGCCCTACTCAAGAAATTGAAGCTAAGAACTGGAAGTAGCACCCTTAGCAAGAGAAGGAAAAAAAAATCTTGTATCACCCGCTTCGAAAGAGAGTTAAAAATATTGGAATGCTCTGTTAGCTATGGGGGGATATCAGGGATAACCAAAAAATCAGGTCAGAGCTCCAGGGTTTTGATTCCAGTTGATTAATGAGAATCAAAATTCTCTGTTGGAATGTCCGTGGGCTTAATGATTTTGAGAAAAGAACGCTAATCAAGGGAGTGGTGAGGAATCAAAAACCAGATTTGGTTTGCCTCTTAGAGACGAAGGTAAAAGAAATGTCTCTACAAATGGTTAAAAGTGTGGGCGTAGGAAGATTTCTTAATTGGGTGTTAGTGGACGCTAGGGGTGCGGCAGGAGGCCTCCTTCTCTTCTGGGATAACAGAGTTCTGGAGAATTTGGAGGTTGAAAGCGAAGGGTACTCCATCTCTGTTCGATTTAGAAATTGTGCTAATGGCTTCTCTTGGATTTTCTCTAGAGTGTATGGGCCAGTGATTGGCAGCGAAAAGGAAGATTTTTGGGAGGAACTTGGAGCCATCCGTGGCCTCTGGGATGACCTTTGGTGCGTAGGAGGGGACTTTAACTCTGTAAGATTCCCAGAGGAAAGAAGGAATGCCTCTAGCCTCACAGCTGAAATGAGGAGATTTTCAGAGGTGATAGGGGAGCTGGGGCTAAGGGATTCTCCACTGACTGGAGGTCCCTTCACTTGGATAGGGGGTTTGAACTCTCAAGCTGCCTCTAGGTTAGACCATTTCCTGATTTCGGATCAATGGGAGGACCACTTTTCAGCCATCACACAATCAACTTTACCTTGTATGGTCTCTGATCATAGCCCCATAGTCCTAGAAACTGGAGGTTTCTCTTCATGAAAAATCCCATTCCGTTTTGAAAATGTGGTTGAAAATAGATGGATTCAAAGACCTAGTAAGAAGCTAGTGGAATGGGTATTCTGTTGAAGGCTATAGCAGCCACTGCATTGCTAAGAAACTCAAAGCACTTAAGAAGGACTTGAAAATCTGGCACAAGAGGTGCTAGGCAACGTCTCTTCCAATAGAGCAGAGGACTTCGCCCGCCTGCAGTGTTGGGAAGCCAAGGAGAAGGAGAACCCTCTTAATCTTGGAGATATGGAGGCTAAAAATCTGGCTCTTGAGGACTATAAGAAATGGGCCCTTATGAAAGAAACTTCTTAGAGGCAGAAGTCAAGAGAAATCTAGTTAAGAGAAAGTGACAAAAATACCAAATATTTCCACAAAATGGCTAATGCTAGGGCAAGGAGGAACTTCCCTGTCTAAAATTAGAGTGAATGGGGTGACTCTCTCTTCCATTGAAGATATAAAAGATAGTGTTTGCAGAACCTACTAGTCTCTCATCTCAGAATCTGGGGATTGAAGGCCTAGTATCAATGGCCTTAATTTCAAGGAGTTAGGAGAAGGAGTGGTTAGCAGCTTGGAAGTTTTGTTCTCTGAGGAAGAAATATTTGCAGCCCTTAGCAATTGTTGTGGGGACAAATCCCCAAGCTCGGACGGCTTCTCAATGGCATTCTGGTTGTATTGTTGGGACGTTGTTAGAGCAGAAATTTTGGGTCTCTTTAGGGAGTTTTACCTCCATGGAACCTTCCAGAGAAGCTTAAACTCCACGTTCCTCTTGCTCATTCCTAAAAAGGAGGGTGCGGAAGACCTAAGAGATTTTAGACCAATCAGCCTGGTAGAGAGTATGTACAAATTGCTGGCCAAAGTCCTAGCAAATAGGCTGAAATCAGTGATGGGGGAGGTGATTTTTTATTCTTAGCAAGCTTTCGTCCAAGGGAGACAGATTTTAGACGTCGTTCTTATTGCTAACGAAACCCTTGATTCTAGATTGAAAGACAACAAACCGGGTCTCCTTAAGATGGACATCGAGAAAGCTTTTGACCATGTCAATTGGGACTTTCTCATGGAGGTGATGTCCAAGATGGGATTTGGGCATAGATGGATTAATTGGATGAAATGGTGCTGCTCTACGGCAACCTTCTCGATCCTCATCAATGGGAGCCCTTCGGGCTTCTTTTGTAGCTCTAGGGGATTGAGACAGGAGGACCCCCTTTCTCCCTATCTTTTCCTTTTCGCCATGGAAGCCCTTAGCCAACTGTTGTCTTGTGCAAGAAACGGGGGCTTTATTTCTGGCTTCAGAGTGGGAGGAAGAGGAAGAAAGGGACTGATTGTCTCCCATTTCTTGTTTGCCGATGACACCTTGATCTTTTGTGACGCCGAAGCAGATCAGTTGTAATATCTTAGCTGGACCTTCATGTGATTTGAGGCGATTTCAGGATTAAAAGTCAATCTGAGCAAAACTGAGGCCTTTCTAGTGGGGGAAGGCATTCCTATGGAGACCCTTGCCTCGGTTCTGGGATGCAAGATAGAGAGTCTTCCTACCACCTATTTGGGTTTCCCCCTTGGAGCCCCTTACAAATCCACCAGGGTATGGGATACAGTGGAAGAAAGATTCAGAAAAAGGTTGTCTCTCTGGAAAAGGTAGTACCTCTCCAAAGGTGGTCGTCTTACCTTGTTAAAAAGCACCCTCTCCAACCTCCCAACCTACTCCCTATTTGTGATCCCTAAGAGGGTGTGTGCAAGGCTTGAAAAGATCCAAAGGGATTTCATATGGGGCAGTGGTGCCTTAGAGAACAAGCCTCACTTAGTAAGTTGGAAGGTTATCTATGCTACTAAAAAGGATGGAGGCTTGGGCATTTGCAATCTAGCTATTTTTAACAAGGCCCTTCTTGGGAAGTGGTTGTGGAGATTTGCTAATGAGAATGAGTCCCCATGGAAGCAAATTATGTCTAGTAAGTATGACCTTCAAGATGGGGGATGGTGCTCCAAAGGTGTAAGAGATCATTATGGGGTGGGGGTTTGGAAGGCCATCAGAAATGGTTGGGAGAACTTCCGTTCTCACTCCCGCTTCATTGTAGGGGATGACACTAGAGTGAAGTTTTGGAAAGACTTGTGGTGTGAAAACCAATCCTTGGAAGAAGCTTTCCCCACCTTGTTTAACCTCTCTATCAACAAAGATAGATGGGTTGCTGAGGCTTGGGAGGAAGACAGAGTTGGGGGAAGCTGGGCGCCTCGTTTTAATAGACACCTTAATGATTGGGAGGTGGGAGAAGTTGAAAGCTTGTTAGGCAAGCTCCTCCCTATGACCATTAGAAGAGGTGTGAATGATTCGCTCCAGTGGAAAGAGAACAAGAATGGAACCTTTTCAGTTAAATCATTTTATAGCTCTCTCTCAAGGGGCATCAAAACCCCCTTCCCGACCAGAACTATTTGGACGCCTTAGGTCCCAATTAGAGCTAGCTTCTTTGGTTGGGAGGCGGCTTGGAGTAGGCCGCTCACCAATGACCATCTAAAGAGATTCAGTTGGAGCATTCCCAATAGGTGCTTTTTGTGTAAAAATGAGGAGGAAATCATAGATCACCTTCTTTTGTTTTGTGAAAAGACCAGAATGTTATGGCTTTTGATTCTCTCCCTCTTTGGGGTGCAATGGGTGATGCACTCCTCTGTGAAAAGGAACCTCCTGGGTTGGCATGGTTCTTTTGTGGGCAAGAAAAGAGAGAAAGCTTGGAGAGCGGCCTCCCTTTGCCTGATGTGGACCATTTGGAAAGAAAGGAATAGGAGGGCCTTCGATGACATTTAGAGGAATGACCAAGATATTAAGTCCATTTTTTTGTACACTTTTGTGAATTGGGCTAGGGTATATATAAAGGAACACACTTCTCTTTGATAGATTTTGTAGATTGGCTAGCCACCAATTAAGGGTGAGGCTTGTTTGCCCTTTGGTGTTTTACTTCTTTATATCTTGGTATACTTCGTGTATACTCTTTCCTTTGCCTTTTGGCCTTTAATGAAATTACTTTACCTATCATTTTTTTTATTTTTTTTTGCCTAGAAAAATATTAGCATGAAAATGTTATATAATGTCTCAAATATTAGTATGAAAATGTTATAAAGTTATTAGGTATATTTATATAAATATTTTAGGTTATGAGATGGAGATATATTTATGAAGATTATATTATAAAGCAATGAGCTCATGGTTCAAGGTGTAGATTCAAGGAGTAGAAAAACATGGGATGTTTCAAACCCAATATTATTGTTGTTTAGTTTTTATCCTTTATAATAGAGTGGAATTATCACTTTCATCCATGCATGTAGGAAAAGTTGAAAAACCTTCTGTATCTTTGCATATATATTATTTTATCTTTTTTTTTTTTTTGTATCAATATGTTGGTATTAAAACTATAGCCTACACAATTGGTACAACCAAAATTTTAACTCCTCAAATGAGACTAAAAGGGAAAAGGGAAATTCATCATTTCTCAAGCTCATTTTAAAAACAATCAGGGGATCTTATTCTAATGAACATTTCTGGAATTGATTCAAGATATCAAAATTGTGAAATACTTTGTATCCTTGTATGTTTTAATCACTTAGATTGTTTGTATGTATATTCAATTGGAGAAAAGTTGAGAATTGGCCTTAATAACAATTAATGACCTGATTGATGGAGAATGATATCTTAACAAAGGAGCCACTGCACATATAGCAAATGTTCTAGGTGATCTCAACCACTTCATGTATAAGGTTTTTTCGCCTACTTCTTCTTCATGTTCTCTCCTCAATATAGTAGAGAAAATCTTTTATCTGAATCCAATTTTCTATTGAGAATAAATGTTTATTTTTCTTCTATTGTTATATCTATATCAACAAGCAATGAGGAGAATTCTGGGAAAAAGATGCAACAAGGAAATCTATGTGTTTGATTGACCCATTTCTTTAATTTTCTTTTAAAAGTAACTTTTACAATATGTTTGGTTTTGAAAAATTTGAGGTAAAATATAAGAAAAATAAAATAAAGAGGAAAAGTAGAAAGAAAGAAAAAGAAAAAATAGATTTAAAGTCGATAAATTATTTTTATGTGTTTTTTCAAACTCATTTAACTTATTTTTCTCTATTATATAAAGATTAAATAATTAAAAATATATGAATTTCTAATTAATTTTAATTATATTTGATTTTTTTTCGTATTTTTCATAATGAAAGGAAATATGAGAAATTTTTTTTTTTTTATCATTTTTTCTTTTCTTAATACTTTTCAATAACCAAATATAGTCTTAGTCTAGGGGTAGTGATTCGTGTTTGTGGGTTGTATTTATGTCATGTCAAAACTTAGGTATTCTATTACATAGGTCAATCTAAACCTAACATGAATAATGATTGTATAAAAAATATAGACCCAAATGTTATCTAATTATTAAACAGGTAACATGTTTGTATAATTCATTTAACCCATTTGATAATCAGGTCCTATTTAATAATTAGGTAAAGTTAGGTCTCATATATATCTATATGATTTATGTCTTAATCAAATTTGTTTATAACTTAATTGACATATTTATTTAAAAACAAATTTAAAATGAGGTAAATATGAATTACATAGTTTAAAAATATAATTAGGTTAATTAATAAGATTATTAAATGGATCATTTCAGGTCAAATTTGTATCATATAGGTTGATAAAAAAACTACTTATTTATTAAATGAGTTATACAAGTCAACATGAATTTGACAAAAACCCATTTCTAATCAACTCAAACTCGTAACAATCATGTTGGGTTCAAATCGTGTTGACAAATCGTATCATTTTTGTTGATGATTTTGTGATTTTTGTTAGTTTTATCCTATATAACACACATTTGATTTTCCTTTTTGATTTTCTTATATTTCAATATTTTGTAGTAGATTGAGATCACCGTATACATTTTTGTTTCTTGGATGACATGTATTTAATTAGTTGTGCGGTTTTCTTTGGTTTTTAGCCTTTCTTTTTCTTAACTATGATGATCGCTAGTAGTACTCTATGCCTGCCTAGTAGCTTGTTTTTATCATCAAATTGAAATAATTAAGATGATCAACCTATGAACATGCTGGAGTAGATAGAGCCTTTTTTGTAAGAATTTAGGAACATCATCAACTACCAATCGAGCATCCTCCTATATGAGTCATCCAACATCAAATTGATATGATTTCCATGAGTCTATTCTTCAAATGAGTGCAAAATAACACGATCAACTCAATTAATAGAGTATAAGATTTTCAAATAATCATGATTCAAAGTTGTGATAGGAGATTATTGATTTGGAAGATTGAGATACATTATCTGTATCATCATCTCAATTGAATATTGGATGATATGTAAAATAAGATAAATAAAATTTAAAAATTATAAAAAATATTATATATATATATATATTGTTTTAAAATTAATAAAAAATATTATGAAATTTAAAATTGTTCAATATTTAATATTAAAATTGAAAACAAACCCAACTCTTCATTTACAAAATTCAATTAAAAAAAAAGAAAAAGTTGGAATTTTATACCACAAATATTCATTAGGATTTATAACACATTAGTAATATTCAATATATATCACACCAATCAACATTTAAAACGGTAAGAGTCCATGTATTCAAATCCCTAATTGTGAAACCCATATAAGAGAGAGAGAGAGAGAGAGAGAGGAGCACCCCGGCTTGGCAGAGGCAGAGGGATACCTCTGCAGCATCCAATGAAGCAAAGAGATGGAGAGATGGGAGACCAGGTGAAGGCATTGCAGTCCATTCGTTGTGAGGTTAGCGATGAAGTACTCTCAACATTCCCACATGAGAGAGAGAGAGAGAGAGGAGCACCCCGACTTGGCAGAGGCAGAGGGCTACCTCTACTGCATACAATGAAGCAAAGAGATAGAGAGATGGGAGACCAGGTTGTCAATGGAAGAGGAAGGATATGATATTTCTCGCCAGTTACCACAATGGCACCACTGACACGAAGGCATTGTAGTCCATCCGTTGTGAGGTTAGGGATGAAACACTCTCAACCTTTCCTTCTTATACACCTCAAAGACAACCATAGGTTGGATCGAAAAACTTTTTAAAGCCTTCATAGGACCATCTTTTTCATCACCTGTTTTCAATCATGGATTCTGAGAAATTTTCCCTTTTGAAGAGAATCATTGATTTTTCAGATATTTCTCAATTTTGGTTGTTATCTCGTGTTCTTTTGCTGTTATTTTGAAGGAAAAATTTAATTTTTTAGTAATGATTTGGCAACTCGGACGACTTGGCCGAGTCCACTCGGATGGCATGGCCGAGTCAACTTGGCCGAGTACCGAGTCTACCCAAGTTTAATTGATTTTTGATTGAATCTTTGTTTAAAATGGTATTAGGTATCATACTCGGTGCAGAAAGGCCAAGTTGCATCTGACTTGGACACTTTGAACTTTGCAAAGAACAAGATAGTTGTGGTGGTAGTTGTGCAATTAGGCGGTTTTACAGTTTATAGTTTCTGATTCTGAGATTATATGATAGGTTTGCATGCTTTCTAGAGATCTAAGTCTTCCTGGTTTTGAAATTCATCATGGGTCAAACTATCTGACTAATGGAAGACAATTTTCAAAATCCTTGAGGTTGTGTGGATAGTGTTATGCTGCGTGATTCTTATTCTATAGAGGAAAATTTAATCGTTCCCATGAGGAATAGGCTTACTTTATGTGGTTTCAGTGACGTTTTCTTATTGGTAAACTAAGGAACTTACTATCTCAAAGCCAAATTGATTGATTAATTGCAAAACATGAAAAAGGATATTTACCAAGCCTTAATAACTTGGACTATTAACCATCTTTCAAAGGGTGCCTAATATTTACCTTTTTTCTCCTTCTGTTTTTTCTTTCTCTGTGCTCTACTGTGCTATGGTCATAAGCATGTAGCAAATATAAGGGTCTCATAAAAAACATCGTCGAAATTAATAATCTCTTCACCCATTTCAACATCTAATTGAAAACAAAACTCTTGGTGCTAGTAGAGAAAATCAAACTAGAGTATTCCCACCCAATATCGGGCTATAGGGAAGCAGCCAAGCAATTTGATGATCATGGGATCTGGACACGATAACTGTATTTCCTCAACAGCCTTGTGATGAAAGAGATTATGCAACTCTCACTGCCCACCATATGTAGAAGTTGCATCAGAAGCCTTCTTTTGCTCTGGTCCATGATAAATATGGTACTGCATGCAAAGATTTGGCTCTGTAATATCAGGCTCTCTCACACCTGCATTTCGAGTTTTAGACAATGTCTGTTTTGTATTCTTTTCTTATACTAAAAAGGAAATGGAAGTATTGTATAGAAATTATAATTGAAAACAACATCAGCACATGGTGTTTTTAAAGCAAAAGAATAGATAGAGATAAGCAGACATACAAAATGGCTAGTGGTGGGTACTTCCCGATATTACTTGCAAGTTCACCTTCATATATGTTCTATTCATTTTATTTATCAAGTGAATGTGCCATGCTTTTTGTTTTGAAGTGTGAGCCAGGTGATTGGAAGGCACAATCAGCATCCACAGACTCCAGGGAAACCAGAACCACCATCTCTGGAGCTGCAGGTAAGATGTGGCCTCTTCTATAGTCCTTGTGTATATTAAAGTGTTCTCTGTGTTTGGACAAAATAAATAAATGAACCGAAACAAAGGGAAACCTAACTTTCTGGATAAAAAAAATTCTAATATCATCGACAGTGTTCCCTTTAACATTTCATTATGGAAGGCATTCGAAAAGTACTTTTTCCTAATGTTTATTAGTCTCATATGTATACTTGTCAGGTAAATAGTACCTCACATAATCTCATATCTTTGATTTGTATCTTTACACTTCTTGGTTATTTTTCATTCAAATGTTTTTGAGTTTTACTTCCTAAATATTAGGTCTTGGTGTGTTTGGATTAAATTCTAATAAAAGAGTTCATTTTACAATTTTCTTAACAAAATGATCCAATACATGCATGCACCTAACAGGGCGATTTGAAAAGTCCAATGCAAACCAATATTTTTTGTCTGAAGTTTGGTTCATTGATATCTGAAGCAATTTTAGGGAGATGACTTCTAATTGTCCCTGCAATCATATTACAACATGGTACTGCAGATGCCTTTCTTGTGAGAAAGGAACAGTGACTGCAAATATAATGCACCTGAAATTGCAACTTCAGACCCTGATTCTATGACAAGTGACATCCAGAAAAGCCCTTAAAATTTCTTCCTAACGGCAGGTAATGCCTTTCTTTAAACAGGGACACATCCATTCCAAACTTGACTGGAGTGGTACATGATCCTACTTTTGTAAGATCAATTAAAAGTCATTTTCTTGGGGGTTACTTGCAAGAACTTTAAGTTCTGTACTGGACCAACTAAAGTGGGAACATGATCTTTAGCTTGCGTAAGACCATTTGGAATTGGTTTTTCATGGGAGTTACTTGCATGCACCCTAATTTATATTCATAGTGTATATAAATACTAAAGAATTTTCGATTGGAACTTTTTCTAGCTGGAGAACAGCACCTGTGCAGCCTTGAGCAAAGAAATTGCCCAGCAGACTCAGAGGCTGAGGTATAACAGTACAACTATTACATTACTGGGATGTACAGTAAAAAGATGCAGGGGATATATTTGATATTATCATACTTCCATTCACTTTGTCCATTACGTACCACATTGTAATTCAGAGACATAATCCCATCTGCAACAGGCAAATGAAAGGAGAAGAGCTCCAGGTATTAAAAATAGAAGAATTGACTGAACTAGAGGAATTACTTGAAGCTGGTCTGTGCAACGTCGTGGAAGAAAAGGTCTGTTTTATTGAATTATGATTATGACATTTTCTGACATACTTTAACTTGTTGAACTTTCTTTTGGTTTCAGGAAGAAAGAATTCGAACAGAGATCAGTGATCTCCAGAGAAAGGTCAAGAACCTAACTTCTAAATTTTCCAAAGCATTCCATATACAAATTTTTAGAGTAAAAGAGAAAACCAAAGAAAATGGAGACTAGCTAGTATCAGGTTTACATTGAAAAGTTTGACTTTGTGATTGGTTCTTAAGCAATGATTTCCACCATTTATGATGCTTCCTGACTCTTCTAACCTTTTGTTAAAAGTCTTAACCAATGCATTTGTTTATGGAAAAAAATTAATTACAATTGCAACTGAAGTAGTGCCAATACAAGTTGCAATAAGTCTATAAAGATCAAGTTTGCTATTTGAAATAAATATTTCAAGGAAATTTGCAAAAAGAAGGTTTGAACCTGGAAACTACGACAAATTCAACAACGATGAGACCAATAAAACTCAGGAGGGACTTGGGACTTGTTGGATTACGCACACTCTGATTGTTTTGACAATAGCTCTAGGAAGGCTCAAGACGTAATTAGATTACACAAACATTTTTTTTGGGATGTCTTGCTTGTCTGTGTACACAAGCTTTCCCAAGCCCGGGGTTTGCTAGTTTGACACCTCAAAGGGTTCCCAAGTGAAAGGGATCAGCACATGAGGGCCTCCCCTTAATAATTTTAATTTGTTGACAATAATTGTTGAAAAGTACCTGATAAAATTTAGTTAGATGCTTTGGTTAATGAACATCTTAAGAAACAAGGTAAAGTTTCTGCACTTTTTTTAGATTTTATGCAGTTAGGGTCAAGATGCATGCTTTATGCTTTCACTGTGCTTTTTGTAGAAGAAGAGATATGGAAGGAATAAAAATTATAAAAATTATAAAATTCTTTTCTTTTCTTTTTTCGTTTTCAGCCTATAAAATGACCCACATATATACAAAAATTCCTAACAAAAAAATTAGGAACTTTCCTAACGTAATTAAACTAGATCTCTTTGATTAGGGTATTGCTTAATTTTCTTCTCAATTACAAAATTATGGTTTTCCTAATTTCATTCTTCCACACTTCCCCTCAAAGCTGGTGAATAGATGTTTTTCATTCCCAACTTGGATACACTTACTTGAAACATTGTACTTCTTAAGCCTTTTGTGAGTATATCTGCAAGTTGGCGATTGATAGATCATAAGGAGTACAGATCAATCCACTATCTAGTTTTGCTTTAATAAAATGTCTATCTATCTCTATGTCTTTCGTTTGACTGTGTTGCACTAAATTATGTGTCATGTTGATTGACTAATTGCAGATTTGTTGTTGCAATAAAATCTCATTGGGTCATCCTATTTAATCTTCAAAGCTTCCAAAGTGATCTTTAACCATAGTAGTTCACAAACTCCTTAAGCCATTGCATGAAATTCTGTTTCTGCACTGACCTTGCCACCAAACTCTATTTCTTACTCCATGTCACCAAATTCCCACTAAGAAAGGTGTAATACCTAGTGGTTGATCTTTTTTCAACCACAAGTTCAACATAATTTGCATATGTGAATGTTTCAAGTACTAGTCCCGATCTTCATTTAAATAGAATGCCCTTTCTTGGAGGCCCTCCCTTTAAGGTACTGTAGCATTGGATTAGCAGTTTGTAGAACCTTTTTTGGATGTGTATGAATTGACTAATCATACTCATAGCATATGCTATATCCAATCTTGTGTGAGAGATAAATGAGTCTTCTTATTGGATGTTGATACACCTCTCTATCTTAGCCTCTCCAAGCTTATGATTAAGATCTATTGGTGTGTCTGTTGGTTTACACGCCAACTTCTCTATTTGCTTGAGAATGTCTGTTATATATTTTTGTTGAAAAATAAAAACTCCCTATTTGGAAAAAAAATTTTTTACTTAGAATGTACAATCTCGATTCCTAGAAAGTATTTCAACATTCTTAACTCTTTAATCACAAATTCCTTGGTCAAGCATTGCCTCAAAGTTTGTCTCTCATTTCCATCATTTCCTGTCATGATGATGTTGTCTACATATACCAGAAGGGTTGTAACTCCTAAATTTGAATGCTTTACGAACAATGTATGATTTTCTTGACTTTGTCTGTATCCCATGTTTTTCATCACTTTAGCAAACCTTCCAAACTACACCATTGGAGACTGTTTCAGCTTGTGTAGAGCTTTCTTCAGTTTATACACGTTTTCAGTGGTTAGGTTACATCCAAATCCTAGAAGGACTTTCATATAAATCTCTTCTTCAAGATCTCCATTGAGAAATGCATTTTTTATGTCGAGCTATTGTAGATCCCAATTATAATTTGTTGTCAATGATAACAAAATTATGACTGTGTTCATCTTGGAAATCGAAGCAAATGTCCATATAATCCACGTTATATGTCTGAGTGTATCTTTTAACCACCAATCTTGCCTTATACCTCTCTAATGTCCCAACTGCTCTATACTTAACAGTATAAACCCATTTACATCCCATTAGCCTTTTTCCTACAAGCAAATGTACCATCTTACAAGTTTTATTCTTCTCCAGGGCCTCCATTTCTACATTCATGGTTCATCTCCAATTTTCATTAGATAAAGCCTCGGATAGAGTGGTAGGAATATGAATATGGTTCAAACTTGTAAGAAAAATTTTAGGGGATGGAGACAACTTTTCGAATGATACAATATGGGAAAGTAGATACAAAGGATGTTTAGTGCATTCCCTTGTTCCATTCTTGATGGCAATAAAGAGATTTTGATGTATGAGTTTTTCAGGCTAAAGTTCTAACTCAGTTTGTAAGGGAGGATGAGATACTGTTACCTCATTTCTAGAAGCTGATTTAGATTCTTGGACTTGTATAAGTCTAGGGATTGCAACTTTCTTCCTTGAGTACGCATTGCTAGTCATTTGATTCTTAGGTGCAGGTTCAATGGACGATGACTCAGGTTCGGAGGAGGGTACAAATATTGAATCAAATACTTTAGGAGGGTCAATGAGAAAGGGATCAATGAAATAGGAATCTCGATGATTGTCTTCCTTGATGGAATCCTCCACCTAAAGATAAGGTTGGGGAAAATAAGACTCACTTTCATTGAAAGTAACATCAACTGAGACAAAAAACTTTTTAGATAGTGGATGGTAACACTTATATCCTTTTTGAGTTGAATAATATCCCATAAAAATACATTTGATTGCTCTTAGGTCTAATTTCCTCTCGTTTGAACTATGAATATGCACAAAGGACATACACCCAAATACTTTAAGAAGGAGATGGTTCGTGGTTCTCATATGAGGATAAAATAATGAGAGTATT
Organism: Vitis vinifera; assembly: GCF_030704535.1. Classification (NCBI taxonomy): domain Eukaryota; kingdom Viridiplantae; phylum Streptophyta; class Magnoliopsida; order Vitales; family Vitaceae; genus Vitis; species Vitis vinifera. Next base: position 6,187,436 of record NC_081819.1, read on the forward strand.
TCCATGAGACTTTTGAAACCTAAAACTCTAGAAGGTAATTAGTTTATGAAATGTGGTGGTTAGAACAGTTTCACCATAATAAGATTTAGGCATATGTTTTTGGAACAAAAATGCTCATGTTGTATTGAGAAGGTGGTCATTTTAAATAATTCTTTCCATTAGGGAAAATATAAAAGAACTCTCAGGTAAAAAAAAAAAAAAAAAAAAAAAAAAAAAAAAAAAAAACCTCACTAAAGACTACCCATAGGGCTCAAAGAACCATGTTAGCAATCCCATTGGCGTTGATGTGGGATATCGGTGGCCGCAGCAGCTATGTCGGAGGTCTAGCACTCTCGACGGTCACGAAAGTACGTCGAAGGTCTAACACCCTTGATTTTCGACTATATTTACAATGCAAGGAATGCCTTTAGAAGGAAAAATCTTCATTTGCAGCAATAGTGAGAAAGAGATTTAGTGTGAGGTGGAGACGTTACACACAAGAATCCTCATTGTTGGTAGAGACAACGGGGTGACAATGAGGGTTTTGTTGAGGTCTCTGACTATTTTCACGATAAGTTTTTCTAAGGCTTTGTTTGCAACAATGGCACAATGCAAACGAGAGGCAAATTCTTAAGGTCAACAATAAATATCGACTATGATCTCCAACTTGGCAATGAAGGCCAAAACAAAAAATATTCTTATCTTCCCAGATTCACGAGCTTAGGGCTCTAATATTATGTAGAAGAAGAGAGATGAAAGGAATAAAAGGTATAAAATTCTTTTGTTTCATTTTTAGCCTGTACAATGACCCACATATATACAAAAATTCCTAGCTACAAAATTAGGAACTTTTTAAACCTAATTACACTAGATCCCTTTGATTTAAAATTGCCTAATTTTCTTATCAATTACAAAATTATGGTTTTCCTAATTTTATTCTTCCACGCTTGTTAATTTCTCTTATTTTCTTTATATTTAATTTTCATGCAGGGAGACCTACTGCAGGAAGAGAATGAAAGGTTGAGAAAGGAGGTAAGAACTTTAACTATACCTTCTTTTTGCTTTTTATTTTTTGTCTTTTGTGCATCATGTTTACAAGAATGCTAAACTTTCCTTTTGTAGATGGAGAATATTTTTGAAGCACAACCTCTTCTTTAACAGGGCCACTCATCTGAATCAATCACAAATAATATTTGCAGCTTATTAGGTCCTAATCAAGGCCATCACAACTCTGATACTTCTCTCAAGCTGGGGTATGTTTATTTGATGTATTTGCATGTCAAATCTGAGATCTTATTTCAATTCAAAACAATCAGTAGTATTACCTATGCAGATGCATGTTTTATAGGTAAAGGGACATGTGCCCATGCATGTAACTTGACTGCACCGTGAAATACTTTGGAAATTTAAATTTTTGAGATTAATGTTATGTTTGGTTCCAGGAAATTACCAAGGAAAGAAAAAAAATACCAAAAAAATGATTTTTTGTGTGTTTGATTATACTATAAAAAATATGAAAAAAATTAAATACAATTAAAATCAGTTAAAAACTTATGTATTTTTAAATTATTTAATTTCTAAGGCTATGTTTGGTTCTTGAAAAATTTGAGGTACAATGTAAGGGGAAAAAAATACAAAGAAAAGTAAAAGGAAAGAAAAAGTAAAGGGAAATAAAAAATAGATTAAAAGTCGATAAATTATTTTTATTTATTAATTCAAACTCAATTTACTTATTTTAACTCACCAATATAAAGATTAAATAATTTTAAAATACATAAATTTTTAACCAGCTTTAATTATATTTGATTTTTTTATATATTTTTTTATAGTATAATCAAACATGAAAAAATAATTTTTCTTTATGTTTTTTTTCTTTCCTTAGTATTTTTTGGAAACCGAATATAACCTAAATTTTAGAATTAAAATAAGTAAAACGAATTTGAAGAAACATATAAAAATAATTTAGTGATTTTAAGTTTAGTCTTTATTTTCTTTCCTTTGAATTTTTCCTCAAAATTTCCCTGAACCAAACATGGTTTATGTCTTTTCTGGCCTAAGAGCTGCTTTCACTGTCTGTCAGGTTACCATTCTCCAACTGAATCTGAAGGGGATGGAGAGAAGCAAGAGGAATGGATGCCTGAGAGAAGCGAAGAATAAAGAGTGGAGAGGCATGGGGGATAAACGGCGGAGCTTAATCATTTTGAAATTAAAGACATACAATTTGATTGCATCTCTATTTCTAATATTTATGCTCTATGTAATCCGCAACTACCTCATCCCATGCTACTCAGAAGTCAGAATTGCCTTGTTGTATATTTTTAGACGCGTGTCAGAATTGCCTTTTTATAATTACTATTTCCAAAGTGAGTTAATGCAAAATTGAGTTCTTAGCTAAGATTAACTCTTGTATACTTTCCTAGATTCAATCTTTAAATATATGTTGCTCACTTGCAACATTTGGAAACACCTCTAAAAGAGGATACAAAGGCAACCATGAATACAAATAAAGAAAAATATATAGAATCATGGTGTACAATGCCTCCACTTAAAAAAAAATATATCAAATTAAATGGGAGTTAAGTTATATTGTATGTAGATCAACAATGTCGTATTCAATAGAAATCTGACGATCTTAGAACAAATCGATTAATATGTTCTTAATTTAACCAAAGGCATGACTTGATTTCTTCTAAAAATTCTATATCGAAATATATATGTGGACCTGCATTTTTCACATGCTTTCTCACTTGATGTCGAGGTTGGCTTTTTAATGAAAAACTAATTTTTATAAAAAAGTTAAAGTTGTCACTTATTTTATACATATTTTAAAGTGAAAACAAAAGAAGAATAAAACCCTAAAAATGACTCCTTATTTTGGAAAATATGTCTTTGAAAACCGAGTCCAAGTCTAGGGGTTAGGTTACTCTTTGGGAAGGTACTAGAAAGTAGCACCCCTTTAAGCCTTAAAATAGGTCTCTACTAAATAAGTTAAGGTAACTATGATAATTGATTTGTAAATCAGTGGATACCAAAGATAATAAAAGTGATTATGCCTAAATCTTTATAGGATGCTATTCACACCAAATCAAACATATCAAAGGAAATCAATCACATGTAAAAGAAAAGGATATTAGCGTACCTGAGCTGAAATCCAAAGTGCTTTCATGAAAACACTAAAGCTAGTTTAATAAATAATACAACATGCAATTCATATCATTCAAGAAAACCAAGCAATGATTAAAGCATAGGAAAGTATAATAAAGCATAAAGATGTTTACAAACACAGCATGTCTATTTATAGTGTTAGAGAAATAAAGGAAACAAAGGACATACCTTGATCACATTTATAGCTTTTAATATGCTTGCATATAGCTAGAGCGATTAGAATAAATTATGAGAATAAATAACTAAGATAGTTAGCCTTAAATTACATGGCATATGTATGGCTCAAATGAAATGAAAAGAATCTTTAAAAATATCAACTATCATATGAGATATACACACAATTTATTATCAAAGATAAACTAATTCACAAGAGAGCTTAAAAATACCAAAATTAGTGCCTAAGTCAAAATATGCAATAAAGTGACTGAATAGTCAATTGCTTTAGGAAAAACATAAATAAATACCTAAAAGCAATATTTCATCATGAAAAATTTTAGGTATGCTAAACAACACCAAATTAAATAACAAAGCAAGCATTGTACTAGAATTTCAGCATACAGTTAGAATAGAAAGGTTCACAAAATAAATCTTTAAAAAATACCTATAGTGTGAATTTAATTACAAAATTTTTTAGGGAATATCTCATACATGTTTAGTTTATTATCCAAGTGACCAAAAAATTTAATAAAGCTCTAATTAATTCTAGTTCACCAAAATATCCTAAAAGGTCCAAAACAAGACTAAATTCTATAACATTCATAAATCAATTTTTTTAACCACTCCATAAATGTGATAAGATCATATAAAAAATCATGGACAATTTAAGAGTGTATATTTTACAATAAAAATATTGGTAAGGCAATAAAACATATGTATAAATTTTATAAACAACCAGACTTCCCCTTGGTTCAAAATTGGGATAGTGTAGTGGGTGAAAAAAAGGAAAATTATATCTTCCAATTGGGAAAATATTTTCCAATATTTTATGTGTCAAAAATTAATTTGAAGATGTCTAGAATCAAATAAAAAGATCTAAAGAAATTAAAGAGATTATTTAATAATTTAATTTTGTAAAGGCATTTTGAGTATCCAAAATAGTGCTTAAACTATATCTATTGGAAAACTAAATTAAATTTATTGATTGGAGAAGTGTTTTAGGTTAAAAAAAAAAACAAATGTTTCATAAATTTGATGAGTCTAGAGCAATATCCAAGAATTGAAATAATTTTAGGGTCTCTAGGTTATTGAATTCCAATTTACAAGATCAATGGTGTAGTGGGCATTCAACAGTGGCAATAGGAAACCGATTTTTGGAAAACTTTGTATATAGGTATCTATCAAATCCCTTTTTTTAATTTCCACGAATTCATCCATAATTCTTTTCCTTGAATGATCATTATAAGTTCACAAAGGTTAAGAGTGACTTCACTAATTGGAGCTATAAATTTTAATTCATGTATCATTCAAGATCAAAATTCATTTTAAAACCTTTTTTTAGTATGCATACCGAATAAAATAAGGTTGCATTTTCGTTTGGAAAATCGAAATTTCATTCCTAAAGGAAAATTACTCTAACTACAACTTTAATTTATCAAACAATCATCATTCAATCACGTAATTTCCTAAATGTCAAATTCTAACAACACTCATGTGGCCCAATTTGTCCACAGCCAAACCTAATCTAAGGTATTTGAAATCAATGAAAATTTATAATAGAAGAAAAACAAAATTAAGACTAAAGTTCAGCAAACTTACCTTAATCTTCTTCCAAAGCTGATAAAGTATTTTTCCAATATGCAACTGCTATATCTTCATTATTTCCATGAGAATCAGCCATGAATTACCTCTAGCTACTTCAAGGATAATGGATTGCTTGCAGACTATATACTTGGTTCCAATCTACCATCATCATCCATCTATGAAATACTAAAAGATTCCAAATTCTCTCTGACATCTTCCCATTCCATTGTTATCTGCTACTCATCATCTAGGGCATTAGATTAATCATAGGTGATTTCCTGCCATGTATCAAAGGGAGCAATATCCATGTAGAAATTAGAAACCATGTCTCCTAAATCATCTTGACCATTAGACTTCTCCAAGGCAATTTCCTCTCATACATTAATGCACGATGAATATGGAAATTCAGAAGTTGGAGTGCACGTGCTCTGAATGAGGTATGGAAGCTGGCGTAATGGCAATCAACTGGTAGTGTGTGCTGATGAAGAGAAAGAAGCCATTAGCGCGTGCTATAGTTGATGCAATCTACAAGTGAGTATTGTAAATGATGATTTGATGAGAAAAGCAGAAACTAATGCATGCTCTATTGGAATTAATGGAGGAATATTGTCAGTGTGTTGTGTGTCCATGGAGATGCAAAGCTTCTAAATCATGTGATGCTTATGTGAGAATGTGTGCCTGTAACAATCATGGTGTCGGTGTTGTAACATCAGAAGAAAATGGAAATCAGGTTGTTTTGGTGAAAATGATATGTTGCATTATGATCTGATCCATGGAGTGATCAATCCGACATCTAAATGATGTCATGCCTATGAACTGATATTACAGGTCCTGCAAATTGTCAAGGAATGATGCACCGTTAAGGATGGGTGACAAGCAAAACTAGTGGAAAGTGTCACGACCCAAATTTTGGGTGACCCAAAACTTGGCCCATGACCCTAGGTCAAAGGTTTGACCCTAAGGGTTGCTCCTATTTCATGCTGGCAGTCAACTAATTCCACGCTGGCAGTAAACCAAAACACTCTGAATTTTTTTTTCTTTCTTTTTCCATACATACATCCCACTAGAGTTCTCACCAACTAACAATATCCCAAACATTACTCATAAACAACAAGATTAAATAATTTTCATTATAGTCCAAAAATAAATGTTCACAATTAAGCAACTTAAGCAAAATAGGGTTTCATTACAAATCCATAGTTCATAGTTACTAAAACAAAACCCAAAACCACAAACACAATAAAAAATGCCATGCTCCACTAGGTCGCTCCAGGAGCATCTTAAAGTCCTCTCTGCCTCACTTGTGGATCCTCAGAAGTGATATATGCATCTAAAAAGATGTAAAAAGGAAGGGGTGAGCATTTCCACATTGCTCAATAGGGTGCTTAACACCCAAGGGGTTAAGGGGAATTACTAAGTTTCAAAGAACACCAATAGAACATTTTAACAATATAAATCAAGCCACATAATTTAATAACTAATATTATACACAATTTCACAACATTCAACAATTAAATGGATGCACATGAACGTGTGACACACAGTCATACAATGCACTATCGTTCTTAGGATTTCACCGAAGGATACGCATTCGCACCCAAATACACTCCCCATTTGGAGTCTTCCCGGGGTAAACTTTTGGGTCTTTTACCCTAGGGATCTTTCTCCCTTCTTTATTCGCCTCATATGGGCTTTTTACTTTTCATCACTATTTGTTTTCTTTTTGTTTTTCATGATTTGATAGACTAACAATTTACTAGTGTCATATATCTTATAACTCAAATGCAGTAATATTTTTAAATATTTCATTTATGCAGTCCCAAAAGGCTCAATAATTGTAATGTCACTTGATTTTATTTATTTCCTATTAGAACCCCTTAGTTTGAATGTCTTATATTTCTTCAGTACTCTTAATGAATTAATTTCCCTACATCACCTTCAACATTTTTTTTTAAATTTATTTATTTATTTTTGTCATTCAAGAACACATCATATCTCCCAGTAAGATGCATATGATACAAACAATCACACTAAATTTCGCAATGAAAAGGCAAGGGAGATGTGATAAATGAGATAAAACAAAAATAAGGCCTCATAGTCCTTAGTTGGTAAACTGGTTGGCCTGCCAGTTGACCACTTAGGGTCTGAAAGAAACTCAATCTCCAACTCTATCTCGAATCTAATCACATCTCTCTTCAACCTAGGCAACTCTTCAAATCATATACAAACGTGCTTCATAATTAATACAAAATACATGTCGTTTTTGAATTCAATAACTATTAACCACATAAACATTATTAAAGTAGTAATCACTGGGATCTGGATCATCCAAGAACATCTATATATATGAAATTACAATACTACTCGCATTTGGAAAAGTCTAAAATCGTACAAATGTTAAGACGTGCAATTCTACCTCTTTTTTTTCCACATCATATCACCTCATCTGAGTCTCTAGAATATCTCAATCCCATGTCCAAATCCTTCACTTACTTTAATCATTCAACTTAAAGTTAATGGAACATTTCAATCAATCTATCACAATATAATCAAAATTATAATAAGGCATAACAACATGATTGGAATTTAATATCAACAAGTAATAACAACAACAAGTCATACTCTATTCAATCATTATCAACAATATTAATTACAAACAATTTATGTACCCATTACATGTAATTTGCATGCTCAACTTATTTCCAATACTTGTTCCCATACTATTTCTTAAACATATAAATTGAAATCCACTGACAACTAATAGGACATATCAAAGTGTTAAAAAAAAAAAGAAAACATAAGAAAGCAAGCACACATAACACACAAGCTCATGTATTATTGCAACCTTGAGCTCTGATACCACGTTGTCACGACCCAAATTTTGGGCGACCCAAAACTTTGCCCATGACCCCAGGTCAAAGGTTTGACTCTAAGGGCTCCTCCTATTCCACGCTGGTAGTCAACCAATTCCACGCTGGCAGTCAACCAAAACACTCTGAATTTTTTCTGTCTTTCTTTTTCCATACATACGTCCCACTAGAGTTCTCACCAACTAACAATATCCAAAACATTACTCATAAACAACAAGATTAAATGATTTTCATTATAGTCCTGATTCGACTCATGGTAGCTTAGCTTTAAAGGCGTATCAACAAAATTTATACCTTGAATACTATTACTAAAGTAGCCAAGCTACTGTAGCATAGTGGTTCTAGGATCGTTCACTGGGAAGGGTTTTCGCAAACACAAGTGATATTCAAATTAGGAAAATAGGTGATTTTCTTATGGATGTTAGCTTTAAAAGAAGATGTAAATGTTTTAGAAAAATCTAAACTAATCTAAACTAACATTAAAGACTAAAATGAAAGGGTGTAAAAACAAGTTTCTCAAAGATAGGATAGCTATGCTCTGGCTCTTATGCAAATTGGAAATCTCAGGATAGGCTCCTCGCGTTGGGGTTGCAACTATGGTGATGCTTGCTTCCCGAACCGGTATGGATTTAGCAAATCAAGTTTTAATCCTTTAAAATGGAAAAACAGATGGTAGTGAATTTCATCAATGGTTATTCACCTTAGACTTCCTTTGAATGGCTCGTAAGAGATAACTAATGGTCTAAAGCCAAAAGCTTACCAAATATTGGCAACTCAAAGTCATTCCAGGTGATAAACTCACCTTTCAATGGCCATTGAAATTGGTTCTAATGGATTAATGTAAAACTTGGAATTGAAAACCTCACCTTCCAATAGCTCGTAGGAGATAACTAATGGATAGAAATCCAAAAGCTTATCAAGTATTGGCCGTTGGAAGTTGTCCAAAGGAAATAAAAACCAAACTTTGCATTAATGAACCTTTAATGAAAAACGACTACCTTACCTTCCAGGTGCGAGAAATTTCCATGGGATTGCATCCAAGTCATCACATAACATCCATACTTTGAGAAACTAAAAGTTTTAGCCAATCATCCTTTGAGGAAAAACCCTCAAAGGCTGTTTGGCTACTAAGAAAATAGAAACGGGAGAGCTATGTAAATATTCTAAGTGTCAAACGTAATATGTATTCTATATCTATATATCAATATCTCAATATTATTTGTTACAACGGATGCAAGGGGATATAAATAGAGAAGTTTTTCCAACCTTCATAGCTAAGAAATCTTATGATTGGTGGATTACAAGGAGAAGAATGGAAATTTATACAAAAATATCCAAAAGAAAAGATCTCGTATGGAGTCGGCAGAAACAGGGGAAAATTCACACCATGCAAGGGGGTGTGCGAATTTGGAAGGTGTTGTGCGAAATTTTCGCACAAGCCTGGAGCAGTTGTCTTCCGAAGGCCATATCTTCCTCATTTCAGCTCCAAATCGTACACGGTTTGAAGCGTTGGATTCTTGACTTTCTGAGCTTTGAAATGGTATATAGAATGTAGAAAATGAACTTCAGGAAGTGCTCCAAAAGTGCAATGAAAGACTGCAGCTGTGACCCCTGTTTTCCTCTTTGCTTCTTTTTGCTTCTCTTTGCTTCTCTTTGCTTTTCTCCTTTTGTTGGCTTGCTTTGGTGTAGCTAAAAGCTTGCTTTAACTTGTCCAAATAGCTCCTCCATCATTTGGCATGCTTGAATTGATTCATAAGCTGATATAAACATGTAAACTTGCCACAAAATGGTTAAAACCAATTACTAAGGACCTTAATGAATTAATTGGGTTAAATGAATATGATTACTACTCAAAGGTGCTTAAAACCATTATAATTAGGTCTACAAAATAGCACTTTTTGGTAGTAATCAAGTCCAAAAATAAATGTTCACAATTAAGCAACTTAATCAAAATAGGGTTTCATTACAAATCCATAGTTCATAGTTACTAAAACAAAACCTAAAACCACAAACACAATAAAAAATGCCACGCTCCACTAGGCCGCTCCAGGGGCATCCTCAAGTCCTCCCTGCCCCACTTGTGGATCCTCAGGAGTGATATCTGCATCTAAAAAGATGTAAAAAGGAAGGGGTGAGCATTTCCACATTGCTCAGTAGGGTGCCTAACACCCAAGGGGTTAAGGGGAATTACTAAGTTTCAAAGAACACCAACGAAACATTTTAACAATATAAATCAAGCCACATAATTTAATAACTAATATTATACACAATTTCACAACATTCAACAATTAAATGGATGCACATGAACGTGTGACACACAGTCATACAATACACTATCGTTCTCGGGCTTTCACCGAAGGATACACGTTCGCACCCAAATACACTCCCCATTCAGAGTCTTCCCGGGGTAAACTTTTGGGTCTTTCACCCTAGGGATCTCTCTCCCTTCTTTATTCGCCTCATACGGGCTTTTACTTTTCATCACTATTTCATTTTTTTTTCCATTTCATACACTTTCCACAATTTTAATCCTTTCTTCATACAACCATGATGCTAATGAATGCCACCATTCCAAAATTTATCAATAATTTCAACAATTCCAACATTCCCCAATAATTTAATAAAATAAAATTTCCAAAAATATCCCAACAAATTTTCAAAAATTCGCATATCAATAAACTTGAAAATATACCACATTTTCAGAATTTTTCAACCATTCTAATAATTTCCAATATTCGAAATTAACTGATTTTCCACCATACAAATTCCGAAAATATTCCAACCAACTCCAAACAAAAAATCATATATCACTAGATTTGAAATTAAACCCTAATTTCAGAATTTTCCAACACTTCTAATAATTTTTAACAACTTAGAAAAATTATTTATCAACCAAAAGAAAATTCTCAAAATTACAAAAATTCCAAAAAATCCAGAAAAATTCATACAACACCAATATTACCTACTTAACTCATAATGACAAGATTTACAATTTTTTTTAAAAAAAGAAAAAACACATTAAATTTAAGTTTTAAGGTTAGGTTCCCTACCACAGGTCTAAGGATTCGACCGTTAAAATCACAATCGACCATCGTAGGATTGTTCCTCTCATTGAGTAGAGCACCTCTTCAAAATTTGAGTCAAAACGGAGGTCGTTTGTCTGTCCAAATGGCCGGTCAAAGTTCCGGCGACAACACCCTTCTCACAGTCACTGTAGCTCCTTCCCGCTTCTGCCATTTTTTTCCTTTCTTCTACAAAGCCCATATCATTTTGTTATTTTAATCCACCAGCCACCACCAAGTCCACGACCCAATATCCAAGGCCCAAATCAATTCTCTTTTTCTTTTAAAACCCAACTCATCAAGCCCAAATCAATTCCTTTTTAATTTTGTTTTTAAAAGCCCACTTTCATCCACTCACAGCCACTGCCCACGGCCCAAATCCAAAGGCTCCAATTAATCTTTTTATTTTTTTATTTTTTTATTTCTTTTCTTTTCTTTATTTTCATTTGGTTATTTTCCATTTCCAATTTCATTTTTCATTTTTTTTATAACACATAAATTAATTTATTAAACACCAACCCAAAATTTTAATTTTTCTCTATTTTATTGATAAGCAATTTAATTTAATTTTTATTTAATTAATTTTAATTAATTCACTTTTCACTTTTGTTTTCGTTTTTCGTTTCCGGAAATTTTCAATTTCTAAAATCTTAAGAAATTTTCTACCATAAGACTGACGTGGCATCAATTTTCAACTCGCCTAATTGACCAACACAATAAATCGAATTTCACCAATCCTGAATTAACACGTGTTCTCCAAACACTTTTTTTTTCTTTTTATTTTTATTTTTATAATTACCTTATAGTAATTAAATTAATTCCCGTAATGTACTTAATATTCAAATTTTCAAAACCTAATCTCAATTATTTGATGGGTAAAGTTTTCTCTAAGTCTAAATTTAATTTCTAAAATTCCTACTCTTTACATCTGACGTGGCAAATGTTTCAAACTATTGACTTTTGACCAAGTTTTCCAAAATCTCTTCCAATTAGATAGTAACACATGGATCTTTACCTCTCTTTTTGACCATTTGACTCACAATTTTATGAAAGACTTTATGCTCCTAGAATCTGACGTGTTCTTAAAAAAACTCGGGTATTACAGAAAGGAACCTCTCGTGTGTGATGATGGGATGATCTCAAGTTATTGGTGATGAAGACGACGATCATGGAGGAGTTGATTATCAGACATGATGCTGATCATGCAGTCAATTCCTGTGTGATGCTGCTAATGTCCTGTTCGTGAGAAAATAATTTCAGGAGTATGGTGTTTGCCCATCAAGGAAGAGTCCAAAACTAATAAATGCTCTCCTGATGATCAGATGATGCACCAAAGTAAAGGAAGTTTCTAATTGGTGTGGTGCACAGGTGCTTCTTGTTCTAGTGGTGAACGGGTGATTGTAATGAGCGAACTGATGAGTGGCGAGGCTTCTGCTGTTCTCCAATGGAGGTATCAGGTGCATGGAACTATAAAATTCCCAAGGTTGAGGCGATCTCCAGTTTTCAAAAGAAATGTAGATAGTCCTCTCTCCAAGTCGATAATGGTTTAGAAACTGCTCATGGAGGTCCTCCATATGTCGGTTTTCTGGAATCTCGATGCATGGTGATGGGAATTCTGTAGAAGACAGGTGATTCTTCTGTCCTGATAAGATGGTCATCCACTGATGGTATCCTCCTGCACTCCCAAATAGAAACAATGAGACCAACTGAAAACTCTCAAAACCATGAAATGAATTTTATAATAAAAAAATTAAAATGATTTAATTTAAAACAAAATTAATCTAATTAAAACAATACCAAACGAATTCTTCTAAAATAAGACTAAGTGAATTAATCTAAAATAAAGGCAATCCTACAAAAAAAAAGAAAGAAAGAAAGAAAGAAAGAAAGAAAGAAAGAAAGAACTATCCTAAAAAAACAAAGACCAAGCTAAAAACAAAACAAAATAAAGAAAATTCACTAAAAAAAAAAAAAAAACAAGATCTTAAACTAAATTTGAAGGTAACTAAAATCACATTAGGAAACCATAAAACTTCTCCAAGGCATATCTCCAAAAGGGATCCAAAAACAATGACAAAGTGAGTTACAATGAACCATTAATGGAGGCTTGAAAACGACTTAGAAAGGTATGTTCTAAGAGGACAAAATGGAGAGTCTATAATAGAATTAGGCAATAAGTTATTTTTCCCTTGAACATCAATGCTTATGTTTCTATGTTGATCCTCTTATGCTCTTATAGTTATGCATCAAGTTTCTGAGTTGAGATGAGGATTTATTCTGTTATTTTGATTTGGGATATCATTCTTGTTTTGGTTAAATTGTATTTTCTGGGTATTCTACTTGTTTTATTACTCTTTCATTCTAATTTTGTGAGCTAGCTCTAGGATTTAATCTTGCTCTAAGTTGACCTCTTGAATTCTCTTCATGTCTTTAACTGCTATCTCTTTGGTCTTTTTGCTTCTTTACTATTCTTTAGTGTCATTATTCCTTCATAAAGCCTTTTATCCAGGTTCGGACACTCCCAAGTAGTCATATATATATATATAAGTTTAAAAAGGGTGAGAATTTTCATTTTAGAGGGAAATTTTTTTTCCTTATATTACTGTTTTGCTTCCTTTAATGCATTAAGTATAGCTTCTCACTATCTTGTTTTGCTTTCTTGATTATATTTTATCCCACACAATGCTTTACCTTTGGTATAGTTGTTTCTATGTGTGTAAGATATAGGATTGGGAGATGTGTACTACAAGTTGATGCATTGCCTTCCATCGAATCTTTTCTAGATGAGTGTACTTAAGTGTTATGTAAACTCCATTATGAGAGTTTGGAAGGGTTTATGTAATGATGTTTTGTTACAAAATTGCCAAAGGGGGAGATTGTTAGGACAATGAGCCTACATTGTATGTTGGCAATTTTGTTCCAATTATTTTTTTAGCTTAGGAAGCTTTTTAGATAGTGACTTTGTGACCCTCCATTTTGTCCTCCTAGCACATGTCCTATTAGGTATTTGTTCGGTACTTTACAACAATTCCCTGATGGCCCATTACTACTTGTGTAGCCTATCTTTTCTAAGCCACCTTAGGGACTTTGGTTGAGGGATTTATCTAACTCTATTGTGACTCTAGGCAGCCCTAGTTTAGACTTAGGCCCACTTAGGCACCATAGGCCCACTTAGGCACCCTAGGCCCATTTAGATACACTCGCCCCATTAGGCATGACCACTCAGGCACCTTAGGCCCATTTAGATACACTCGTCGCCCACTTAGGCACCTTAGACCATTTAGATACACTTGGCCCATTAGGCACCACCTTAGGCCCACTTAGGCACCCTAGGACCATTTAGATACACTTAGCCCATTAGGCACCACTTTGGGTCCACTTAGGTATCTTAGACCATTTAGATACACTTGGCCCATTAGGCACCACCTTAGGTCCACTTAGGCACCCTAGGCCCATTTAGATACACTCGGCCCATTAGACACCACTTTAGGCCCACTTAGGCACCTTAGACCATTTAGATACACTTGGCTCATTAGGCACCACCTTAGGCCCACTAAGGCACCCTAGGCCCATTTAGATGCACTCGGCCCATTAGGCACCACTACTTAGGCACTTTAGGCCCATTTAGATACACTCAATCCATTAGGCACCACTTTAGGCCCACTTAGGCACCTTAGACCATTTAGATACACTTGGCCCATTAGGCACCACCTTAGGCCCACTTAGGCACCCTAGGCCCATTTAGATACACTTGGCCCATTAGGCACCACCTTAGGCCCACTTAGGCACCCTAGGCCCATTTAGATACACTCGGCCCATTAGGCACCACTTTAGGCCCACTTAGACACCCTAGGCCCATTTAGATACACTTGGCCCATTAAGCACCACATTAGGCCCACTTAGGCACCATAAGCTCATTTTGGTACACTTGGCCCATTAGGCACCACCTTAGGCCCATTTAGGTACACTTGACCTATTTAGGCACACCTTGACCTATTTAGGCTTACTTGAGCTTACCTAAGTCACTTTCTAGATAATTTTTGCATGGATGCATGGTTTTCATGGCTTATATGGCTCATATGGCTTGCATGTGCTTTATTTATTTTATTTATTTTTATTATTTGTTAGTTTTATTCATTTTAGAAAATTACATGAGTTAATAATTATATTCATTTCATTTTCATTTGTCTATTTTGATAGAGAATTGATTTAGTCGATAATGAATTCTAGATATGCCGGTGATCTATATTTTTAATTTTGTTTAAACTCACATATTTTGGATTTTTAATTCTTAGTTACATGTTTTTTATTATTATTATTCTAACCCTTAGTTTTTATTTTATTTTATTTTATTTTTTTCATTATTTGTTTTGCATGGGATTCCACATGCTCCATATCGGGGGAGGAGGATATCCATACCATTTTTTTTTGGGCTCAAAATATTAAATCGAGGCTGATATTGGAGAGAGCGACACTTTTCCTTATGAAAGAAAAGTTTCCATAGTCGGTTTTGGCAAGTGGAAAGAAAAGGATGCAACATGTATCTGGATGGGAAGGAGGGCTGTGTTTAGGTATGGAAAAGAAAAAATCTGAGCGTGAGTCAAGAGGACTCTTATGGGTAGCCGACTGGTGGATGGATGAGAAAGGAAAATTTAGCTAGAAAAGGAAGATGGAACGTGAGTGAGATGGATTGAGAAGAAAAGGAAGATGGTGATCTGAAAGAAAAAGAAAAACGCACCATTAGAGGGAGAGATTGGCAGCTGCACAGAAGGAAGGTTGACAAAACATGTATCCAGGAAAAAAGAAAAAAATAAAAAAAATGAGAGGAATAAAAAGGGAAATGTGGGTTTCTTCTGTGGGTAGATGAGTGCAAGATTGGCAGCCACACCATTCTATTTTGCATTGATGTATTCATGTTTAAAAAAAAAATTTGTTGACTCCAGTTTTGATTGATCCTGTTTTAGTTGATAGTTTTTTTTTTAGAATTTTAATTAGTTTGATTGACCTCATTCCCTTTGCTTCTAGAATTTTAATTGGTTTGATTGGTCTCATACAATTTGGTTCATATTTTAAGATTGTTAATTTCAATTTTCTATTAATTCCATGCTTTAAAATTGTAGTCAATTAGTTTAATCTATCCCCATGTTATCATTTTGTGTTCAAAAAGTGTTAATTTTAGTTTTTGACTTATTTTATTTAGTTTATGAGTTTAGTCGATTAGATTTATGACTCAAAATCATCAATATTAGTTGATATGTGTTGTTGGTTTTGTTTTAAAGGTCAAATAATATTAGCTTTTGATTGATTTTATCTTAAATTTAAATGTTATTAAAATTCTAGTGCTTGTAAGATCTAAAAGGTTTTGGTTTATCACTTTGGTCAAATCCCTTTTTTTGAAGGCCACTGGAAACCCATGAAGGTTGGCCCTACTCTCACCACTTAGTTGGCTTGGTTGTCTACAACTTTATTTTGTGATTTTGTTTTCTTTTGGGTGGCCTATGTTTGATCCTTGAATATTGTCCTTTGTAAATTATTCTTTTCCTTTTTTAAAAGAAACCTTTTCTCAAAATGTTCCTCCTTAAAGTGCAGTTCAAAAATTCATTTAGAGTCCTTAGAATAAAAAATCTCATTTTCCTAAAATAATATGCAACCATGTTTTGATCCGTTAGCATTTTTATGAGTTTTCAATAAAAACTACGATTTTGAGTAAGACACGAATCCAAGCTAATGATCCTAAATAAATGGGATAATCCTTGGCTAAATTTGTGTATATCAATTGGAGAGTTGGTGAAACCCCTACATAAAATCTCTCCGTTTTTCAAAACTCATCTTTGTTGCCACCTTTGCCATTTGTTGTAATCATATTTATACATTTTTTAAAGAATTATATAATAATTGATTATTTCGTATACTTTGATCATCTTTGCTATGATAATTAGATAACAAGCATGCTAGCATTTTTTTCTTTATTTTATTATTTGTTTTCTGACCCCTTATGTCTTGTGGAAGCACGTTACCAGTTACTTATGCTATCCAGGTACACCCCCTAACACCCACCTTCTAAATTCTGTGAATATGCTTGTCACTATGAACTGCACCTATGTTTGATAGTGCTTGGGTGTCTGGATATATTGTTTCATTGTTCGATTATTTCTAATTAAGTGCACGTTGGATGATATACTATTTGAACTAACTTTGATGTCTTATGATTGCGCTTAAGAAGCAGTTCAGGTACGTACCCAAAATCTTTTTTATGATTTGTGATTGGTTTTCTTGTTTAGCATGTTATTTTTTGAAATCACCTTAGTCTACCTAGGTACCCTCAATCAACCAATTAATTGCCCCAATTCCTTCAACTTAGTTAGTAGAGACCTTTGTAGGGCTTAGAGGGGTGCAACCTCTTAGAGGTACCTTCCCAATAAGTAACATGATCCCCGAACTTAGACTCGGGTTTTTCAAAGACATGTTTTTCCAAAAATTATAGAGTCACTTTTTTAAGGTTTTCTTTCTTGTTTTATTTTTCCTTCTAAAATAAAATAAAATAAGTGGTGACTCCAACTTTTCCAAAACTAAATTTTTCACCAATAAAAGCGAGTCTCGCCGATCGAGTGGGGATGCATGTGAAAAATGCAGGTCCACAAATTGGCGTCTCCATTGGGGATCTTTAGGGTCAAGCTTGAACACCAGTTGAGGAAAATGTGGCGTTTAATTGGTCGATTAGAGGGTACATTTTTTTTTAGGCAAAGTGATCCGATTTGCTTGCTTGTTTGGTTTGCTATCTTAACATGTTTGATATCCTTGCATGATCGCTTGATTGCTTGCTTACTTCAGCATGATTCACTCTCACATATGCTAGATAAGACTTTGTTTGTATGATACTTATTTGCTTCGCATGACTGCTTGTTGCATGACAACCCTTTCTCTTACATGATTGTATGATTGCTTGTCTTTGTTCACTATCTCACTTTAGATCTTAGGTTTTTCGGATGCACCCACATCCTTCACTGTGCACTTTAGATTATCCCTGAGTGTTGAGAGATGAGAGAGTCTTCACCATTAAGAAACCCCCTGGGAACGCGAGGAAGTGCATGTGTGGAGGTAATGACCACCTTGCATGGAAGCAACTCGTCTCCTTGGAGGTGTGTAGAGGGTTGCGTACCATCGGAAGGTACGATCGCTTCTGCTAGGGATCCTTCAACCCACCCATTTTATCTTATAGAGCCACCTCAACCTTGTAGGTTAGCCTAGACCCAATTAGGATTTCATTCTTACACGTGGGTGCATCTATGGACCTTCAGAGCTACCTTGGTCATAGTTGGGTTCGGATACCCTTTCCATAGTCTCATTTTGGTGTGATTAGATACTAGTATCAGTTTGAGATTATACCTGGGCTATATGCTTGAATACCTTTTAGTCGGTTCCTGATTCATGCCTAATTGGTGTATCAGCTGATTCATGTCCAGCTGGTGCTCCTTGATTGAGGGAGTAATCAACAAAATTTATAACCTATTACACCATGAACTAGGGTAGCAAAGACAAAGCTACTATAGCATAGTGGCTCTAGGATCGTTCACTGGGAAGGGTTTTCAACTCACAACCGATACCAATTCAAAGCTGAGTTGGTGCTTTTTCATTTCAAGGTTAGCTTTAAAAGAAAACATAAAGTTGTTTGAGTGAAAAGGGTTTGGTCTTAACTAACCAAAAAGAAAGTAATGGAAATTACTTATGAAGAAAAACATTCCTTGGAGGTTTAGGTTCATAGGGGAGGTTCCTTATGCAAAAACAGAGCTCCGATCATTTGGTTTATTTCCTCGCATTAGAGAATTAACATATAGTCAATTCTCTAACCGGTGTTGTATAGATGTAACCTTTAAATGGATTCCAGCTCTAATTCACTCTCACTGATGCAACTTGCAATGGCTCGTGTCTCTCACCTAGCATTTTCCATTCAAGGTGATCTTTAACTTTGGACTTCCCTTCTCAAGCTCGCAAGAGATAACTAATGGATGTCTCCTTGGAGTCTAAAAGCTTACCAAGTGTTGGCAATTCTAGAAAATCCTACCTTCAAGTCACTTCCCAAAAGCTCGCAAGAGATAAACAAGTGCATCTCCATAGACAGAGATCACGTGCCTTACCAAGTGTTGGCTCAAGTGACTTGAAGGTGTTTTAAGTTAACTAAAAACATAGAAATCATTAAAGGATCACACTTTCTCTTCATTAATGACTGAAACCACAAAACTACCAATTCTTGCACTTGGAACCTTTCCCTGCAACCTTAACTCCAAGGAACTAAAAGTCTAGCCACTCATTCTCTGAGGAAACTTCCTCAGAGCTTGTTTGGCTAGTAAGAAAACTAATGAGAAAACAAATATAAGAAGGAAAAACAGAGCAAGTGCTTTGGAAATATATTTCTTTCTTCCCTTGATTACATAATAGATTCATCTTCCTTTTGTAAAATGTAGGCGCACGGAATTCCGGATATGAAATGTCGACGCACGGCTCACATCCGGATGTAAAATGTCGGCGCACGGAACACCCTCCTTTCCCATCCGGATGTGAGATATCCGGATGAGGTGGAATGCCAGTCGGATAGAATTCTTCCTCGTGTGCAAGGTGTAGGGACCCCTTTCCTGGATGACACAGAGCGGGTAAGGCTATCCGGATTTTAAGGAGCTTATAGCCTAAATTTGCCAGACATTTGATGGGATTTCCTCATACAGATTTTAGATCCTTGGTACAGGCTTTGTATGGTATAGAGGAGGGCATTGCTAAAGGATTGTGGCCCAAGTCTCCCCCTTCTGATTCAAAGGGGAAGAAGCCCTCAAGAGGACAGATACCAAGAGATATGAGTACTATCAGTTTAGTAGGATTGAGATCTCCTAAGCGCTATTAGACATTTGGGCAGACTTCATGAGTCTATTACCCACAACGTTATGTTCAGTATAGACCGCCCATGGCTCCTACATTCCTACACTTGACCCTAGAGCCTGTTTTTGCTACACAGGTCTCAAAGAGACCTCCTGCCTTATACCCTCGGCCTTGAGCCCTATAGACTACTATTCCTTTTGCATAGAGGCCGACACGAGAATTCTCCCAACTAGATATGCCTTTGAGCCAAGCTTTCCATAAGCTCATGGAGGGTGGTTTGTTGACTTAGTTAGCTCTTAGGCCTGTACCCTAGCCCATGCCACCTCACTTCAGGATGGATTTGCATTGTTCCTACCATCAAGGTCCAGGGCATGAGACAGATCATTGCGCTGCCTTGAGACATGCTATACAGGACTTGATAGATCAAGGTCTAGTTAACTTGGGGCAGCCAAGTGTAACCACGAACCCTCTACCAGCTCACTCTATGCATGTAGTTCCACCACCCCTGGGTGGTATCCATCACATAGATTTTGTAGAGGATAACGACATACACATGTTGAGTTTTGATGATGGATTACCAGAGCTGATTGTTTTGGATGATGGTTATGAGGTTGACACAGTGGGTTCTTAGACTTCTACATTGTTTAGTTTGATTTCAGATTGGGTACCATTTGAGTTGACTCCTACTTCACAGTTGGCTACGACACATCAAGGCCCATCAGTCCCATTTATCCTATGCCCAGAGGATGATGATTCAAATGGAAGAGATATACAGATTGTGACCTGAAGTGGAAGAGTAGCTCAAGCCCCACCTCTAGTAGCCAAGCCATTTGATGGTGTAGTCTCTCATGAGGAGGTCAAGAGAGAGGATGATGAGCTACTAAGGTAGTTACAGAGTACACAAGCCCGCATATCTATTTGAAGCTTGCTAGCATCTTCTAGTACTCATAGAGATGCATTGATTTGAGCTTTGAGCTAGATCCGCTGAGAGCACCACTACTTCGGAGGGGTTGATTCATATGATGACGGCCGATAGGGCCACATGTATTGTGTTTTCAGATGATGACTTGCCACCTGAGGGTTCAAACCATACACGCCTTTATATATTACAATTGGTTGTTCAGGTCACAGAGTTCCATCTGTCTTACTGGACAATGGCTTGGCCTTGAACGTCTACCCATTAGTTACTGCTATCACCCTTGGTCATGCACCTGCAGACTTTGGTCCCTCTACATAGACGGTGAGAGCATATGACAATACTAAAAGGGAAGTCATGGGTACTTTGATGATAGAGTTGTTGATTGGTCCGACTACATTCCCCACACTATTCCAAGTTTTGAGGATTCCCACGTTCTTTAACCTGTTACTGGGCCGACCTTAGATTCATAGGGCCAGGGCTATTCAATATTCCCTTCATCAAAAGGTGAAGTTTATACATGACAGGCAGGTCATCACGGTACAGTCTCTTAAAGATATGTTTACCTCTTCCGAGCCGGTGCTTCAAATTAATCATAGTGAAGTTGACCTATTTTTTACCGGGTTTACATTTGATGAGGTGCAAACTCTTGAGGTTGAGGACTTCTGTACATATTTCGTAGCTATGTCATTTGGTCATCATAGCAGTACAGTGGTACTCAACATGATGAGGGGTATGTCTTTTATGCTTGGCATGGGACTAGAACGACGATAGCATGGGCCTATGGAGTTTGTAACTACTGTCGATCATGATACCCTATTTGGGCTTGGGTTTGTTCCCACAGAGGTTGACTATAGGTATATGGCATGACTGCATAGGAAGAGAGTGAGAACCCGTCTGACTTGCACACCATTCATTTATCCTGTTCGTCCTGATAGGATGAGCTTGGCAGACTACTTTGTCAGAGGATCAGAGGTTTATCCTCATATGGGGGATTTTGGTGTTGTGACTAATATAGATGGAGTGGATGAGCTTCAACATCAGTTTCACTATTTACAGTTAGGAGATGAGACTTTTGGTGCACCAATTTCAGTGATGATTGCTTCTTCATCACCAAATCGAGCCAACTTCTTATCTTTGTGCTTTCTAGAGGAGACTACTAATTGTGGAGTAGATGTTGAGCCTATTGGGGTGACTAATGGAGTTGTTCCTCATGACGAGTATCAAGATGAGATGGATACGATGAGTAGGAGTCAGATTGTCAAGATGGTTCAGCTTGAGCCTGCTTCGCCATTCGACCTGTTTGGGGTGTTTGCTATCGAGGTTGTCTAGGAGATCCAGACAGTTCTTGCTCTAGAGCTTATAAAGGATATTGCAATTGGTGATGATTTGTTTGAGGATGCTTTTAGCTCTATTGAGGAAGCGTCTGACTTTGTGGACCCACCTATTTCATTTGACATTTTATCGAGATTCATTTCCCGTCCTGACAATGTTTATGATTCCGCATATATGGATTTGAGTATTTTCGAGAATCTGCCTATCTCTTGTGATAGTATTTGTATATCTGTATTCCACTCACCTACTCCACATATATTTGATATAGATGATGAGATTGCACAACCTGATTCAGATAGAGACTCTTTTGATCACGACTCACATCCCATAGATGAGAGAGTTTCACTTACTATAGGGGATGTTGAGACTGTTGATTTTGGCATAGAGGATTATCCTAGAGAGCTGAAGATTGGTTCACCTCTATCTACAAATGAGAGTGATAGACTTATTCATTTAACCAGGTCATATTTGGATGTCTTTGCATGGTCTTATGAGGACATGTCGAGTCTCGATCCCTCTATAGTCTAGCACCATTTGCCTATCTTGCCATATGTCAGACTAGTTAAGTAGAAACTGAGGCGATTGCACCCATGTTGGAGTCTACAGGTGAAAGAGGAGATTAAAAAACAACTTAGTGTTGGATTTATATCAGTGGTTGAGTATCTAGAGTGGTTGCCTAATGTCGTCCCTGCTCCCAAAAAGGATGGTAAAGTTAGAGTTTGTGTTAATTTTAGAGACCTTAATAAAGCCATCTTTAGGGATGATCTTCCTCTCCCACATATTGATTTTCTTGTCGATAGCACTATAGGTCATTCGATGTTGTCTTTCATGGATGGATTTTTGAGGTATAATCAAATTTTGATGGCTCCAGAGAATATGGAGAAGACAACCTTCATTACCGAGTGGGGTACCTATTGTTACAGAGTTATGCCATTTGGGTTGAAGAATGCAGAAGCTCCTTATCAGAGAGCCGTTACTACTTTGTTTCATGACATGATGCATATGGATGTGGAAGTTTATGTGGATGATATGATTGTGAAATCCCGAGGCAGAGCAGATCAACTAGCGACTCTAGAGAGATTCTTTAAGAGGATTCAAACATTCATATTGAGATTGAACCCCAAGAAATGCACCTTTGGAGTGACTTTTGGGAAATTGTTGGGGCATATAGTTAGTGAGCGGGGCATAGAGGTCGACCCAGATAAGATCAAAGCCATACTTGACATGCCTGTACTGAGGACTGAGAAAGAGATCAGGGGTTTTCTGGGCAGGTTACAGTATATCAGTCGTTTCATAGCCAGATTGACAAACATATGTGAGCCCATCTTTTATCTTTTGAGGAAGAACCAACTAATAGTTTGGAATGATGATTGCCGGATTGCATTCGAGAATATCAAGGGGTACTTGATTTCTTCTCCTGTTTTAGTGCCTTCTATGCTAGGATGTCCACTTCTTTTGTATTTTTCAGTTTCATACATGACCTTGGGATGTATGCTAGCTCAGCTTGATGATTCTGGGAAGGAGCGAGCTATTTACTATATGAGTAAGAGGATGTTGGAGTATGAGATGAGATATGTTATGATTGAGCGCCTCTGCTTAGCGTTAGTGTGGGCCACCAGGAGATTGAAGCATTACTTATGATTGAGTATTTAGTACACTTGATTTCTCGACTAGATCCGTTGAGGTATTTGTTTGACAAACCTGCACTAACTGGTAGATTAATAAGATGGCTTGTGCTTTTGACAGAGTTTGATATTCAGTATGTTTCTCAGAAGTCTATTAAGGGAAGCATCGTCACTGATCACTTAGCCTTATTACTGATATCTGAGGGTAGACCAGTTGGTGATGATTTTCTAGATGAGGAGTTCATTGTTATGACTAGCTTATCAGGTTGACACATGTACTCTGATGGTGCAGCCAACCACTCAGGGTTTGGGATAGGTATTTTGTTGATATCCCCCTAGGTTGGTCATATTCCGAGGTCAGTTTGTTTGGCGTTTTCAGATTGACATCTTGCCACGAACAATATAGTTGAGTATGAAGCCTGTATCCTTGGTCTAGAGACTGCATTGGAGCTTGGCATTAGACAGATGGAAGTATTCGGTGACTCCAATTTGGTACTTAAACAGATTCAAGGTGATTGGAGAACTAGAGACGTAAAGCTTAGGTTGTATTATGCTTATTTAGAGTTACTAGTTGGGAGATTTGATGACTTGAGATACACTTGTCTACCTAGAGCGCAAAACCAGTTTGCTGATGCCTTAGCTACCTTAGCTTCTTTTATGGACTTTTCGATTGGTGTGGTTATACGTCCGTTGCTGATTGAGTCGAGGTTTGCACCCGCTTACTGTTGTTTGATTGGCAAGACAGAGGTCCAGGATGATCTACCTTGGTATCATGACATTTATTAGCTTCTTAGATTTGGCACATACCCAGAGGCTGCCACAACCAAGGATCGGAGGGCATTAAGGTAGTTGGCCACTAGATTTGTGATTTGTTGAAAGACTTTATATAGGCGATCAGCTGATGGTATGCTTTTATTATGTATAGATCGAGCCTTTACAGATCACGTGATGAGAAAGGTTCATGTGGGAGTTTGCGACCCACACATGGGAGGACACATGCTAGCCCGTAAGATTATGAGGACATGTTACTTTTGGTTAACTATGAAGAGAGATTATTTTCAGTTTGTTCAAAGATGCCCAGAATGTCAAATTCATGGTGATCTCATTCATCTACCGCCATCAGAGTTACATGCTTTGACCTCACCATGGTCGTTTTCAGTATGGGGTATTGATATTATTGGGAAGATTTCATCGAAATATTCCAGTGGTCATGAGTTTATCTTAGTTGCCATAGATTATTTCACCAAGTGGGTGGAAGCTGCATCATATGCGAGGTTGACATATGCTAGAGTCGCCAGTTTCATCATATCACACATCATCTGTCGTTATGGGGTGACGCATGAGTTGATTTCAGACAGAGGGGTACACTTTCGAGCTAAGGTTGACACTTTGTTGCAGAAATATGGCATCCAACATCATAGATCTTCTACATATAGGCCACAGACTAATGTGGCAATAGAGGCCGCAAATAAGAACATTAAGAATATTTTGAGGAAAATGGTTGAGATTTCTCGAGATTGGTCAGAGAAACTTCATTTTGCGTTGTGGGCATACCGTACCTCTTTTCGCACCTCTGCAGAAGCTACACCTTACTCTCTAACGTATTATATGGAGGTTGTTTTGCCACTCGAGACAGAGATGGGCTCATTGAGAATAACTCTCGAGAAACAGATTTCTGAGACGGAGTGGGCTCAGGCTTGATTCGATCAGCTTAACCTTTTAGATGAGAAAAAGTTGAGAGCAGCAGATCATGTTCAGGCCTATCAAAGAAAGATGGTTCATGCTTTCAGGAAATGAGTTAAGCCTAGACCATTCTAGAAAGGGGATTTGGTTTTGAGGATTCTCAGAGGTTTAGTTGGAGACCTCAGAGGCAAGTTCAAACCTAGATGGAGTGGGCCTTATGTTATTCAAGAGTTGACTCCAGAAGGGGCTGCATGGTTGACCGACCTAGATGGAAACCAGTTTTCAGAGCCTACCAATGTGGATCAGCTGAAGAAGTATTACGTTTGAGATTATGGTTGCAGGATGGGTGGCTATCATTTTGGTTAGCCTTACACCTTATCACCTTTATTGATATATTAGATCGTTGCTAGCCCATTGAGCCTCACATGGTATGCTATAGCCTTCTCTTTTATGTAGCCCTGCTTATCATTTCTATACCCGGGTTGGGACCCTTTGTTGTATAGTTTTGCTTTGCTAGCAAAGTCTCATGAGCTTTGGACTTATAGGCTTATCTTCCTCATCCTTGATATTATAACCTCATTACCCTGTCTGCTGCATTCCGTTATTTTCATATTTTCATCTCTATCTTGGCTTTCATTATTGGTCAGTACACTTCATATTCTTTTCACTTGGAATGTAGATTTTTCACATATTGGTGCATAGAGAGTAGTCGTATCACCCCTTTCATTCCATCATTTAACATTGATTCAGAGACTTTAGCTTGAGAGTTTGTTTCATGGGATAGGGTTTCATGTGTTCGTCAGTAATTTGAGGAGGGTTTATTCATTCCTTTTAGTTTCTCATTAGAGTCAGATTTATTGATGACTAGGGCACATGCAGCAAAAAAAAAAAAAAAAAAACTCAGAGTCATCTTGATTTAACGGTTTATTGGGTTTATCATTCAGGGTTTATGCGAGTTTTCCATGAAGACTTCTCGCTCCTTGAGTCACTTTCATTATGCAGTCGAAGGGATGAGAGTTTTTCATGAGATTTTTGAGTTTTGTGTGATCCTTTGTTTCTTGGATCAGAGTTGTTGTACTTTATAGGTATGAGAGTTAAGTAACCTTTCACTAAGGTCTCTGAATCAGTGTCTTCTCTACTACTCCATCATGGGTGATATGATTTACCTTGTTGTACTGATATGCGTTGCTCATTATTCCTTTTTACTTTCTCACACCTTCATTCGATTTCCCATCATTTATCTCTTGCTATTTATTCCCTTTTTTGTCTTATTCTGACGCTTATACACCATCCTAATTAGACACCTTTCTTCACGATCCATTGATGGCTTGACCACATTTCCTTCTTTCTCATTTCACTACTGACATTCCCAAGGACTCCTCTTAAGTTCCAAGGCTCGTGAGATTTTTTCCACGTGTTGTACACTATAGATGAGGGTACGGGTTTGATCATTGGGAATTTGAGCCTAGTTTCTCTTCATTTCTTTCACCCTATCACCCTGGCCTATGTTATGTCCCATGTCTTAAGACCACCCTGAGGCCACGAGATCAAACGTTATCTTTGACAGTTTTCACTTGGACAGGCTTGCGTAGATTGGTTGAAGTATAGTCGTTACTATGTTGTCACTTATAGGAAATACCTTTAGAAGCATTTGGTTTCTCTCTCCTGCTTGGTATATCGATGTTTGATGGATTTTTGAGCTTAGAGATCCATTGAGAATATTAGATTCATCCTTTTGTTATGCATCAGATATCCACACTAGGGCATATTTTCCCTTTGCTCTGAGATCCTTAGTCGTGGTTGGGTTGTGTGGTTATCCTTGATCTTGATTATTGAGATGTTTGATTGATGTTATCAGGTGATTGATTGACATTGATAGATGTTTGGTTGACAATGTCATGTTCTTTGTTGTGTACCAGATATCCATACTGGGGCATATTCCCACTTTTTCATCGATGAGGTTTGATTAGGCAGTAGTACGAGGATGGATGATAGGTGTTGGTTATTTACCTCATGACTTTGACATCAAACCTTGTATTGGGGCATATTTCGCCCATCTTCTTTACGTATTCTTGGGATTGAGGCGACTGCCAGCTTCATTTTGGATTGAGCATTTAGTCTGGGACTTCTGATGATTTATGATATCAAGACCTTTCTATATGGTCTTGTTGAGATAGAGATGGATCGCATTAGGTTTCATCTGAGGAACATTGATGGGTTCTTCAGTCGGGTGTTTATGTTATAGTTTGTATCCATCATATTTACATTGCAGATCAGGTTATCCAGATGAGCAATATCTTATATACTTTGAGACTTGTTCTCAGATGAGTTGGGATGTACACACTTGAAGATTCAATCTATGAAATTTTCAGATATATTATCTCTCTTCACACAGAGTTGTTTTTCTCATTTATGACCCAGAGTAATTTCTTTTCCATTTAGAGCTTAGAGTTGTTTTTCATTTATGACCCAGAGTCATTTCTTTTCCATTTAGAGCATAGACCTCTCGACCCAAATTCATTTTTTATTTATGACCTAGAGTCATTTCTTTTCCATTTTGAGCCCAAAGCTCTTGACCCAGATTCATTTTTTATTTATGACCTAAAGTAATTTCTTTTCCATTTAAAGCCTAGAGCTCTCGACCCAGAGTCGTTTTCTCATTTATGACCCATAGTAATTTCTTTTCCATTTACATCCTAGAGCTCTCGACTCAGATTCGTTTTTCATTTATGACTCAGAGTCATTTCTTTTCAATTTAGAGCCCAAAGCTCTCGACCTAGAGTCGTTTTTTATTTATGACCCAAAGTCATTTCTTTTTCCATTTAGAGCCCAAATATCTCAACCAAGAGTCATTTTCTCATTTATGACCGGAAGTCATTTCTTTTCCATTTAGAGCCCAAAGCTCTCGACCTAGAGTCGTTTTTCATTTATGACCTAGAGTCATTTTTCTTCCATTTAGAGCCCAAAGCTCTCGATCCAGAGTCATTTATTTTCCATTTAAAGCCTAGAGCTCTTAACCCAGAGTCGTTTTTTATTTATTTATTTATGACCTAGAGTCATTTCTTTTCTATTTAGAGCCTAGAGTTCTCGACCAAGAGTCATTTTTTATTTATGACCCAGAGTCATTTCTTTTCAATTTAGAGCCTAGAGCTCTCGACCCATAATTGTTTTTCATTTATGACCCAGAGTCATTTCTTTTCTATTTAGAGCCTAGAGCTCTCGACCAGGAGTCATTTTTCATTTATGACCCAAAGTCATTTCTTTTCCATTTGGAGCCCTCACCTCTCGACCTAGAGTCTTTTTCTATTTATGACCCAGAGATATTTCTTTTCCATTTAGAGCCCAGAGCTCTAAACATAGAGTCATTTTTTATTTATGACTAGAGTCATTTCTTTTCCAATTAGAGCCTAGAGTTCTCGACCCATAGTTGTTTTTCATTTATGACCCAAAGTCATTTCTTTTCCATTTAGAGCTCAAAGCTCTCGACCAAGAGTCATTTTTCATTTATGACCCAGAGTCATTTCTTTTCTATTTAGAGCCTAGAGCTCTTGCCCAAGAGTCATTTTTTATTTATGACCCAAAGTCATTTCTTTTCCATTTAGAGCCTAAAGCTCTCGACCCAGAGTTGTTTTTTATTTATCACCCAGAGTCATTTCTTTTCCATTTAAAGCCCAAAGCTCTCGACCATGAGTAATTTTTCATTAATGGTCTAGAGTCATTTCTTTTCCATTTAGAGCCCAGAGCTCTACCTAGAGCTCTCAACCTAGAGTCGTTTTTCATTTATGACCCAGAGTCATTTTTCACTTATGACCTAGAGTAATTTCTTTTCCACCTAAAGCCCAGAGCTCTCGACCTAGAGTCGTTTTTCTTTTATGACCCAGAGTCATTTCTTTTCCATTTGGAGCGTAGACCTCTTGACCCAAAGTCGTTTTTTATTTATGACCCAAAGTAATTTATTTTTTCATTTAGAGCCCAGAGCTCTCAACCTAGAGTTGTTTTTTATTTATGACCCATAGTCATTTTTTTCCGTTTAGAGCCTAGAGCTCTCGACCTAGAGTCATTTTTTATTTATGACCCAAAGGCATTTCCTTTCCATTTAGAGCCTAGAGCTTTCGACCCAGAGTCGATTTTCATTTTTGACCCGAAGTCATTTCTTTTCCATTTAGAGCCTAAAGCTCTCGACCTAGAGTCAATTTTCATTTATGACCCATAGTCATTTCTTTTCCATTCAGAGCTCAAAGCTCTCGACCCAGATTCTTTTTTCATTTATGACCCAAAATCATTTCTTTTCCATTTAAAGCCCAAACCTCTCGACCCATAATCACTTTTTATTTATGTCCCATAGTCATTTATTTTCCATTTAGAGCCTAGAGCTCTCAACCTAGAGTCGTTTTTTTTTTATTTATGACCCAGAGTAATTTCTTTTCCATTTAGAGACCAAAGCTCTCGACCTAAAGTCATTTTTTTATTTATGACCAAGAGTCATTTTTTTTATGACCTAGAGTCATTTCTTTTCCATTTAGAGCCCAGAGCTCTCAACCTAGATTCGTTTTTCATTTATGACCTAGAGTCATTTCTTTTCCATTCGGAGCCTAGAGCTCTTTACCCAGACTCAATTTTCATTTATGACCTAGAGTCATTTTTTATTTATGACCCAGACTGATTTCCTTGCCATTTAGATCCCAGAGCTCTTGAGCTAGAGTCTTTTTTTTTTTATTTATGACCCAAAGTCATTTCTTTTCCATTTAAAGCCCAAAGCTCTCGACCCATAGTCGATTTTCATTTATGACCCAAAGTCATTTCTTTTTCATTTTGAGCCCTCAACTCTCGACCTAGAGTCCTTTTCTATTTATGACCAAGAGATATTTCTTTTCCATATAGAGCCCAGAGCTCTCAACATAAAGTCGTTTTTTATTTATGACCCATAGTCATTTCTTTTACATTTAGAGCCTAAAGCTCTCGACCTAGAGTCATTTTTAATTTATGGCCCAGAGTAATTTCTTTTCCATTTAGAGCCTAGAGCTCTCGACCTAGAGTCGTTTTTCATTTATGACCCAAAGTCATTTCTTTTGCATTTAGAGCCCAAAGCTCTCGACCTAGAGTCATATTTCATTTATGACTTAGAGTTATTTCTTTTCTATTTAGATCCCAAAGCTTTCAACCCAAAGTCATTTTTCATTTATAACCTAAAGTAATTTCTTTTCCATTTAGAGCGTGGAGCTCTCGACCCAGAGTCATTTTTCATTTACGATTCAGAATCATTTCGTTTCCACTTAGGACCTAGAGCTATTGACCTAGAGTCATTTTTAATTTATGACCCAAAGTAATCTCTTTTCCATTTGGTGCTCAGAGCTGTTGACCTAGATTCATTTTTTTATTTATGACCCATAGTCATTTCTTTTCCATTTAGAGCCTAGAGCTCTCCACCTAGAGTCGTTTTTCATTTATGACCCAGAGTCATTTCTTTTGCATTTAGAGCCCAGAGCTCTCGACCTAGAGTCGTTTTTCATTTGTGGCCTAAAGTAATTTCTTTTCTATTTAGAGCTCGGAGCTCTCAACAGTCTTTTTTCGTTTATGACCCAGAGTCATTTCTTTTTTATTTAGAGCCCAAAGCTCACGACCTAGAGTAGTTTTTCATTTATGACCCAAAGTCATTTCTTTTCCTTTTGGAGCTCAGAGCTCTCGACACAGAGTCATTTTTTATTTATGACCCAAAGTCATTGCTTTTCCATTAGAGCCCATAGCTCTCGACCCAAAGTCATTTTTCATTTATGGCCAAAGTAATTTCTTTTCCATTTAGAGCCCAGGACTCTTGACCTAGAGTTGATTCTCATTTATGATCAAGAGTCATTCCTTTTCCATTTAGAACTTAGAGCTCTCTGCCCATAGTCGATTTTCATTTATGCCCCACTATCATTTCTTTTCCATTTAGAGCCTAGAAGTCTCGACCAAGACTTGATTTTAATTTATGACCAAGAGTCATTTCTTTTCCATTTAGAGCCCAGAGGTCTCGACCTTGAGTCCCTTTTCATTTCTGATCGAGAGTCATTTCTTTTCCATTTAAAGCCTAGAGCTCTCAACCCAGAGTCATTTTTTATTTATGACCGAGACTAATTTCTTTTCCATTTAGTTCTCAAAGCTCTTGACCTAAAGTCATTTCTTGTTCAGGACCGAGAGTCATTTCTTTTCCACTTCGAGCCTAGAGCTCTCGACCTAGTGTCGTTTTTAATTTATGACCAAGAGTCATTTCTTTTCCATTTGAAGCCTAGAGCTCTCGACCTAGAGTCATTTTTTATTTATGACCCAGAGTGATTTCTTTTCCATTTAGGGCCCAGAGTTCTCGACCCAAAGTCGTTTTTAATTTATGGCCCAGAGTCATTTCTTTTCCATTTAGAGCCCAGGGCTCTCGACTCAGAGTCGTTTCTCATTTATGACCCAAAGTCATTACTTTTCTAGTTATAACCCAAAGCTCTTGACCCAGAGTCGATTTTCATTTATGCCACAGAGTTATTTCTTTTCTATTTAGAACCTAGAGCTCTCGACCTAGAGTCGATTTTCATTTATGACCCAGAGTCATTTCTTTTCCATTTAGAGTCTATAGCTCTCGACCTTTAGTCACTTTTCATTTATTATCGAGATTCATTTCTTTTCCATTTAGAGCCAAGAGCTCTCGACCCAGAGTATGTTTTTTATTTTTATTTTTTATGTATGACCCAAAGTCATTTTTTTTCCATTTAGAGCCCAGAGCTCTCAAACCAGAGTCATTTTTTATTTATGACGTAGAGTTATTTCTTTTCCATTTAGAGCCAAAAGCTCTCGACCTAGATTCGTTTTCTCATTTATGACCCATAGTCATTCTTTTCCATTTAGAGCCCAGAGTTCTCGACCTAAAGTCGTTTTTTATTTATGACGTAGATTTATTTCTTTTCCATTTAGATCCAAAAGCTCTCGACCTAGATTCGTTTTCTCATTTATGACCCATAGTCATTTCTTTTCCATTTAGAGCCCAGAGCTCTCGACCTAGAGTCGTTTTTCACTTATGACATAGAGTCATTTCTTTTCCATTTAGAGCCTAGAGCTCTAGACCCAGAGTCGTTTTTCATTCATGACATGAGTCATTACTTTTCTATATAGAGCCCAGGGCTCTCGACTTAGATTCATTTCTCATTTATGACCTAGAGTCATTTATTTTCCAATTAGAACCCAAAGCTCTAGACCTAGAGTTGATTTTCATTTATGCCATAAAGTCATTTATTTTCTATTTAGAACCTAGAGCTCTCGACCCAGAGTCGATATTCATTTATGACCCAGGGTCATTTCTTTTCCATTTATAGCTTAGAGCTCTCGACCTTTAGTCATTTTTCATTTAAGACCGAGAGTCATTTCTTTTCCATTTAGAGCCTAGTGCTCTCGACCTAGAGAATTTTTTTTTTTTTTTTTGTGTATGACCCAAAGTAAACTAGAGTCATTTTTTATTTATGATGTAGAGTTATTTATTTTCCATTTAAAGACAAAAGCTCTCGACCTAGATTCATTTTCTCATTTATAACCCAGAGTCATTTCTTTTCCATTTAGAGCCCAAAAGTCTCGACCTAGAGTCGTTTTTCACTGATGACCTAAAGTCATTTCTTTTCCATTTAGAGCCTAGCGCTCTAGACCTAGAGTCGTTTTTCCTTTATGACCTAGAGTCATTTCTTTTCTATTTAGAGCTCAGAGCTCTCGACCTAGAGTCTTTTCTTATTTATGACCCAGAGTCATTTATTTTCCATTTAGAGCCTAGAGCTGTCGATCCTAAGTCGTTTTTCATTTATGGCCTAGAACCATTTGTTTTCCATTTAGAACCGAGAGCGCTCGACCCATTTCATTTTTCATTGATTACCCAAAGTAATTTCTTTTCCATTTAGAGCCTAGACTCTCAACCCAAATTGTTTTTATTTATTTATAACCCAGAGTCATTTCTTTTCTATTTAGAGCCCAAAGCTCTCGACCTAGAGTCGTTTTTCATTTATGACCCAAAGTCATTTCTTTTCTATTTAGAGCCCACAGCTCTCGACCTAGATTCGTTTCTTATTTATGATCCAAGTCATTTCCTTTTGATTTAGAGCTTAGAGCTCTTGACCTAGGGTCATTTTTTATTGATGACCCATAGTCGTTTCTTTTCCATTTAAAGCCCAAAGTTGTTGACCCTGAGTCGTTTTTCATTTATGGCCTAGAGCCATTTCTTTACCATTTAGAACCTAGAGCGCTCGACCCAGATTCATTTTTTATTGGTGATCCAAAGTAATTTCTTTTCTATTTAAAGCCTAGAGCTCTCGACCTAGAGTCGTTTATTTTCTATTTAGAGCCCAAAGCTCTCAACCTAGAGTCGTTTTTCATTTTCAACTCTGACTCGTTTTTCATTTATGTCCTAGAGCCATTTCTTTACTATTTAGAACCCAGAGCGCTCGACCCAGATTCATTTTTTATTGATGACCCAAAGTAATTTCTTTTCTATTTAAAGCGTAGAGCTCTTTACCTAGAGTCTTTTTTTATTTATGTCCCAAAGTCATTTCTTTTCCATTTAGAGCCTAGAGCTCTCGACCTAGAGTCGTTTTTCATTTATGGCCTAATGTCATTTCTCTTCCATTTAGAGCCTAGATTTCTTGACCCAGAGTCGTTTTTCATTGATGACCCAAAGTCATTTCTTCTCGATTTTGAGCCAAGAGCTCTTGACCTAGAGTCGTTTTTCATTTATAACTCAGAGTAATTTCTTTTCCTTTTTGAGCCCGAAACTCTCGACCTAGAGTCATTTTTCATTTATGACCCAGAGTCATTTCTTTTCCACTTAGAATGTAGAGATCTCGACCTAGAGTCATTTTTCATTTATGACCTAGAGTCGATTCTTTTCCATTTAGAGCCGAAACCTCATGACCTAAAGTCGGTTTTCATTTATGACCCAGAGTTGTTTTTAATTTATGACCTAGAGTCGTTTCTTTTCCATTTAGAGCCTAGAGTACTAGAACCAGAGTTATTTTTCATTTATGACCCATAGTCATCTTTTTTCCATTTAGAGCTTAAAGTTGTCGACCTAGAGCCGGTTTTCATTTATGACCCAGAGTCATTTCATTTCCATTTGAAGCCCAGAGCTCTCAACCCAAAGTAATTTTTTATTTATGACCCAGAGTCATTTCTTTTCCATTTAAAGCCTTGAGCTCTCGATCCTGAGTTGTTTTACATTGATGAACCAAAGTCATTTCTCTTCCATTTTGTGCCCAGAGCTCTCGACCTAGATTCGTTTGTCATTTATGACTTAGAGCTGTCGACCTAGAGTCGTTTTTCATTTATGACTCAGAGTAATTTCTTTTCAATTTAGAGCTCGGAGGTCTCAACCGAGAATCGTTTTTCATTTATGACACATAGTCATTTCTTTTCCACTTAGAGTGCAGAGCTCATGACCTAGAGTGGTTTTTTATTTAAGACCCAATGTCGTTTCTTTTCCATTTAGAGCCCAGAGCTCACGACCCAGAGTTGTTTTTAATTTATGACTTAAAGTTGTTTCTTTTCCATTTAAAACCCAGAGCTCTCGATCCAGAGTCATTTTTCATTTGACCCATACTCATTTCTTTTCCTTTTAGAGCATAGAGCTCTCGACCTAGAGTCGTTTTTCATTTATGACCTAGAGTCATTTCTTTTCCATTTAGAGCGCAGAGCTCTCGACCTAGAGTCATTTATTTTTCATTTAAAGCCCAGAGTTCTCGATCTAGAGTCGTTTTTTTTATTTATGACCCACAATCATTTCTTTTCCAATTAGAGCCCAGAGCTCACAACCTAGAGTCATTTTTCATTTATTACTCAGAGTAATTCTTTTCCATTTAGAGCTCAGAGGTCTCGATTGAGAATAGTTTTTCATTTATGACCCAGAGTAATTTCTTTTCCACTTAGAACGTAGTGCTCCTAACCTAGAGTGGTTTTTTATTTATGACCCAATGTCGTTTCTTTTCCATTTAGAGCCCATAGCTCACAACCCAAAGTCATTTTTCATTTATGACCCAGAGTTGTTTCTTTTCCATTTAGAGCCTAGAGCTCTTGACCCAGAGTCATTTTTCATTTATGACCTAGAGTTATTTCTTTACCATTTGGAGCCTAGAGCTGTCGACCCAGAGTCATTTTTTATTTATGACCTATAGTCATTTCTTTTCCATTTAGAGCTTAGAGCTCTCGACCCAGAGTCATTTTTTGCTTATGAACCAGAGTCATTTCTTTTCCATTTAAAGCCCAGAGCTCTCGACCTAGAGTCGTTTTTCATTTATGGCCCAGAGTAATTTCTTTTCCATTTAGAGCTCAGAGCTCTCGACCTTGAGTTGTTTTTCATTGATGACCTAAAGTCATTTCTTTGCCATTATGAGCCTAGAGCTCTCGACCTAGAGTCATTTTTCATTTATGACTTATGATGATTTCTTTTCCATTTAGAGCCCGAAGCTCTCGACCGAGAGTCATTTTTCATTTATGACCTAGAGTCATTTCTTTTCCACTTGGAGTGTAGAGCTCTCGACCTAGTGTCGTTTTTCATTTATTACCTAGAGTAGTTTAGTTTCCATTTAGAGCCCAGAGCTCACAACCCAGAGTTGATTTTCATTTACGACCCAGAGTCATTTCTTTTCCATTGAGAGCTTGGAGCTATCGACCTAGAGTCATTTTTCATTTATGACCCAGAGTCATTTCTTTTCCATTTAAAGCACAGAGCTCATGACCCAAAGTCGTTTTTAATTAATGACCCAGAGTCGTTTCTTCTTTATTTAGAGCCTAGAGCTCTCGACCTAGAGTCGTTTTTCATTTATGACTTATAGTCATTTCTTTTCCATTTAAAGTCCGGAGCTGTCGACCTAGAGTCATTTTTCATTTATGGCCGAGAGTAATTTTTTTTCCATTTAGAGCCCATAGCTCACAGCCTAGAGTTGTTTTTCATTTATGACCCAGAGTCGTTTCTTTTCTATTTAGAGCCTAGAGCTCTTGACCTACAGTCGTTTTTCATTTATGACCCAGAGTCATTATTTTTTTACTTTTAGAGCCCTGAGCTCACAACCTAGAGTCGTTTTCTCATCTATGGCTCAGAGTCATCATTTCCATGTAGAGCCTTGATCTCATGAGATAGAGTTGTTCCATTTTTGTGATTGCGATCTTATGTTCCGAGCTTACTCTCGTCATGTGCTAGGACAAAATCTCTAGTCTTTTTCTTTTAGTTCTTCGGTATAGTTCATTTTGTTCCACTCATTATTTGTATTTTTACTTACATTCCCTACACTCGTGATCTCTACCGAAGAGGGGCATATGTGTAGACCCTCCATTTTGTCTTCCTAGCACATGTCCTATTAGGTATTTGTTCGGTACTTTACAGCAATTCCCCGGTGGCCCATTACTACTCGTGTAGCCTATCTTTTCTAAGCCACCTTAGGGACTTTGGTTAAGGGATTTATCTAACTCCATTGTGACTCTAGGCAGCCCTAGTTTAGACTTAGCCCCCACTTAGGCACCATAGGCCCACTTAGGCACCCTAGGCCCATTTAGATACACTCGATCCATTAGGCACCACCACTTTGGCACCTTAGGCCCATTTAGATACACTCGTTGCCCACTTAGGCACCTTAGACCATTTAGATACACTTGGCCCATTAGGCACCACCTTAAGCCCACTTATGCACCCTAGGCCCATTTAGATACACTTCGGCCCATTAGGCACCACTTTAGGCCCACTTAGGCACCTTAGACCATTTAGATTCGCTTGGCCCATTAGGCCCCACCTTAGGCCCACTTAGGCACCCTAGGCCCATTTAGATACACTTGGCCCATTAGGCACCACCTTAGGCCCACTTAGGTACTCTAGGCCCATTTAGATACACTCGGCCCATTATACACCACTTTAGGCCCACTTAGGCACCCTAGGCCCATTTAGATACACTTGGCCCATTAAGCACCGCATTAGGCCCACTTAGGTACACTTGGCCCATTAGGCACCACCTTAGGCCCACTTAGGCACCTTAGGCCCATTTAGGTACACTTGACCTATTTAGGCACACCCTGACCTATTTAGGCTTACCTGAGCTTACCTAAGTCATCTTTTAGATAATTTTTGCATGGATGCATGGTTTGCATGGCTTGCATGGCTCATATGGCTTTCATGTGCTTTATTTATTTTATTTTATTTTATTATTTGTTAGTTTTATTCATTTTAGAAAATTACATGAGTTTAATAATTATATTCATTTCATTTTCATTTGTCTATTTTGATAGAGAATTAATTTAGTCGATAATTCATTCTAGATATGTAGGTGATCTGTATTTTTAATTTCGTTTAAAATTACATATTTTGGATTTTTAATTCTTAGTTACATGTTTTTTTTTTTATTATTATTCCAACCCTTAGTTTTTTTTCTACATTATTTGTTTTGCATGGGATTCCACATGCTCCATATCGGGGGAGGAGGATATCCATACAATTTTTTTTTTTTGGCTCAAAAAATTAAATCGAGGCTGATATTGGAGAGAGCGACACTTTTCCTTATGAAAGAAAAGTTTCCATAGTCGGTTTTGGCAAGTGGAAAGAAAATGATGCAACATGTATCTGGATGGGAAGGAGGCCTGTGTCCAGGTATGGAAAAGAAAAACTCTGAGTGTGAGTCAAGAGGACTCTTATGGGTAGCCGACTGATGGATGCATGAGAAAGGAAAATTCAGCCAGAAAAGGAAGATGGAGTGTGAGTGAGATGGATTGAGAAGAAAAGGAAGATGGTGGTCTGAAATTAAAAAAAAAAAAAAATCGCACCATTAGAGGGAGAGATTGGCAGTTGTACAAAAGGAAGGTTGACAAAACACGTATCCAGAAAAAAAAGAAAAAAGAAAAGAAAAAAATGAGACGAATAAAGAGGGAAAGGTGGGTTTCTTCTATGGGTAGATGGGTGCAA
Organism: Vitis vinifera; assembly: GCF_030704535.1. Classification (NCBI taxonomy): domain Eukaryota; kingdom Viridiplantae; phylum Streptophyta; class Magnoliopsida; order Vitales; family Vitaceae; genus Vitis; species Vitis vinifera. The sequence goes on from NC_081819.1 coordinate 6,225,616, forward strand.
GATTGGAAGTCGCACCATTCTTGGCATGGAGGGGGCACGCTTTGAAGAGATCAGTCGTACCGGTGAAGAAAGAAAAAAAAAACGCATCAGAGAGGGAAGAAGGAACACCATTAGAGGGAAGAGATTTGCAGCCACACAAAGAGGAGGACCCTGAATTCAGCGTGGACTCCCACCCAACCCTTGAAGAACTCTTGATTGGTAATCACCGACACCATGAGGTGACCGAGTGGGACCACGACAATCTGTGCGGAGATGGATGTGATGGAGAGAGGTTCTCTACGATACCCGAAGAATTGGTTGAAGATGACGATGATGATGACTGTCACTGTGTGTGTTTGGTGAAGAGAGAGAGGGCGCTTCCGTCATTGGAGATTTCCATCCACATACGCACACTCAGCTCTTTCTCCGTTTCTCTAGTTCTCTCTCTCTCTCTATATCTGCGAACTTTGAAACAGTCGGCCTCGGAGTTTCAACCTCTTATTTTTGGAGAACGGTGGTTGTCGATGATAGCAACTGTTTGAATTGGTAGGGTTTTGGGAAGTGGGGGTTCATTGAGAAAGGCGTGCTCTTGTGCTCGTTTGTGCAGGAGTTCGGAGTCGGGATTGGCATCGGCGACAGTGGCTGCGGCGGCGTACTTAAATGGTCGTATACGTTAAGAGAGCTTGAAGTGGCGGTGAACAGTTTGGATAGAAGGAGATCACGGCTGGAAGGAGGAGAATAGGACGCCATCTCCAAGAACATCACCACCAACTTTTGTAAGCGACCCATCTGCTAGAGCACTCCGCATAGACCTCATAACACCATCTGTCTTGAACACCACAACAAACATGCACCAATTGAGCCTCCATAGGTGGCACTTCTGAGCATGCATCTCCAAAAGAAGATTCACGCAAATGACCTAAACGTGTTAGAAATCCACGACCCATGCCATTGCTAAGAAAGGTGAGTTGGAATTCCATTTTATTTAAATCTTGATTTATTACATAAAAAAAAATGTGGTGATCGTCATTGGGTTGAAGCTTCAATTTATTGTGTCAGTTTGATAGAGTTTGGCTTACTTAGTTTGAGTTTAGATAAAAAAAGTTTGGTTCTAGTTTAGTTTCGGTTTTGGCCCTATTCATGTACATGAGTTCTTTATAATGTTGATAAATTTTATTTTGGTTGCTTCCATTTAATTCTTAAGATTTTCAGAATTTTAGAATTTCATTTTTGTAAAATCCTTGTCATGTCATTAAATTGATTAATTGTTGATATAATTGGTTCCTATTAATTACTAAATTATAATTATTAGTTTTAGATAAAATCCATGCCATGTTCCAAATTGGTTTTTTTTTTGTTAGTTTGGATAATTTTATTCAATCCCTGAGTTTCAGATTATTTTGCTCTGAATTTAATCCACACAATTGCCTTAGTTGTTAATGTTCTTAATTGGTCTCATGTCTTTAACATCTCATGTTCTTATTTTTAAATTCAAGTGATGTCTTTAGGTTGATTTTTTTTTCTTAGTTTGATTCATTCTAAAAAAAATCATTAATTTATAGTTTTTTTTTTTTTTTTACTTTTTAAAATTCAATCCATGCTGCTATTTTCATATCCTAAGTTTGTTAATTTTAATTCATGATTCATCTTTTTTAGTTTATAAGTTTTAGAATTTAAGTTGGTTAATTTATTTCATTTTGCGTTGATGTATTTATGTTTTTAAAAAATAAAATTTGTTGACTCCAGTTTTGATTGATCCTGTTTTAGTTGATAGTTTTTTTTTTTTTAGAATTTTAATTAGTTTGATTGACCTCATCCCCTTTGGTTCTAGAATTTTAATTTGTTTGATTGGTCTCATACTATTTGGTTCATATTTTAAGATTGTTAATTTCAATTTTCTATTAATTCTATGCTTTAAAATTATAGTCAATTAGTTTAATCTATCCCCATGTTATCATTTCGTGTTCAAAAAGTGTTAATTTTAGTTTTTGACTGATTTTATTTAGTTTATGAGTTTAGTCGATTAGATTTATGACTCAAAATCGTCAATATTAGTTGATATGTGTTGTTGGTTTTGTTTTAAAGGTTAAATAATATTAGCTCTTGATTGATTTTATCTTAAGTTTAAATGTTATTAAAATTCCAGTTCTTGTAAGATCTAAAAGGTTTTGGTTTATCACTTTGGTCATCCTTGGTCAAATCCTTTTTTTTGAAGGCCACTGGAAACCCATGAAGGTTGGCCCTACTCTCACCACTTTAGTCGGTTTGGTTGTCTACAACTTTATTTTGTGATTTTGTTTTCTTTAGGGTGGCCTATGTTTGATCCTTGAATATTGTCCTTTGTAATTTATTCTTTTCCTTTTTAAAAAGAAACCTTTACTCAAAATGTTCCCCCTTAAAGTGCATTTCAAAAATTCATTTAGAGTCCTTAGAATAAAAAATCTCATTTTCCTAAAATAATATGCAACCATGTTTTGATCCGTTCACATCTTTATCAATTTTCAATAAAAACTATGGTTTGAGTAAGACACGAATCCAAGCTAGTGATCCTAAGTAAATGGGATAATCCTTGGCTAAATTTGTGTATATCAATTGGAGAGTTGGTGAAACCCTTACATAAAATCTCTCTGTTTTTCAAAACTCATCTTTGTTGCCACCTTTGCCATTTGTTGTAATCATATTTATACATTTTTTAAAGAATTATATAATAATTGATTATTTCGTATACTTTGATCATCTTTGCTATGATAATTAGATAACAAGCATGATAGAATTTTTTTCTTTATTTTATTATTTGTTATCTGACCCCTCATGTCTTGTGGAAGCACATTACCAGTTACTTATGCTATCCAGGTACGCCCTCTAATACCCATCTTCTAAATTCTGTGAATATGCTTGTCACTGTGAACTGCACCTATGTTTGATAGTGCTTGGGTGTCTGGATATATATGTTTCATTGTTCGATTATTTTTTATTAAGTGCATGTTGGGTGATATACTATTTGAACTAACTTTGATGTCTTATGATAACACTTAAGAAGCAGTCCAGGTACGCACCCAAAATCTTCTTTATGATTTGTGATTGTGTGGACCCCGTATTTCGGCTCATGCGCTTCCCCTTGATGGCGAGTTCGCTTTTTATTTTGAAAAATGATTTATTTGTTAGAAAATGACTTAGAGTCGCCACTTATTTTTGTTTTATTTTTAAAGGGTAAACAAAATAAAAAAGAAAACCCTAAGTGTGACTCCTTACTTTGGAAAAGGTGGTCTGTGAAAAACTGGATTGGGTTCGGGGGTCAGGTTACTTATTGGGAAGGTACGGTAAAAACCGTAGTACCCCTCTTAAGTCCCTAAAAACGGGTCTCTACTAATGAGATGAAGCAAGCATGATAATTTATTAATCAAGCATGGATACCAAATGAATATGACTCAAAACAAAATAACTGAATGAATAGGGGAGGCAGAGAATGTACCTGAGTGATGATCTGGTTTACGTCAAGGAAAACAAATGTCAGTAAACAAACACAGAATAATTGCATGTATGTCACGAAGTGGAATAATTTAAACAAATATAGCAATCAACTGGTCAATCAATCAATCATAAAATCACATATGTTGGCCCCTCACCAAAACCCATTTATTTTTGCATGAATCAATTCCATAAATTCCATCACTTAGAATTATGAAATTTAATTATTGCTTATTTTAAAACATTTTAAAAACAGAGGAGATATAAAAAATAAAAAATAAATAAAAAAAACTTGCCGAAGAGAAAAATAGCAACCAATTTTATTGAAAGGAATGGGATTTTGGAGATGAAAATTTGTGGAAAACTTAAATTATTTGAAAATCAGAATTTGGAAAGCTACTTGAAAATCGGAATTTGGGGATATTATTTTTAAAATCAAAGGAGAAGGAATGGAGCAATGACAAGCGGTCATAAATTGCATGTCACAAGTGGCCAGCAAAGGTGGCCCTGCAGTCAGATTGGATGCTTGAATAGTCACTTGATTAAACAATGGCATTGTGGAGCTCTGCTTATGTGTCCGAAACCACTGTTATTTTCAAGGACATTGTTCGAGTCTGGGATGATCAATGGTGGAAGGCGCTTTCTACTGGTTATGTGACTCAGTGGGTCTAGATGGTGCATCAAATAGAACCTGAAGCAATGAGGCAAACAAGTAGGTCAGATGTCCATTCATCAGGGTATTGGCATGGTTTTGATCAGCCATAGCGCATAATACCCGTGGGGCATGGGTTAAAAAAAATCCATACTCTTCATTATTCCCCTTTTTTAAGACATATGCTTCCATCCCAAGCCTTATCTTCTGCTTTGAAAGCCTATTCAAACCTAAGAGATTTTCTGAATCTCCCAGCAAATATAAACCCATTCTCACTACAATGCATCATGCCCGGCCTGAATCAGGAGTGGAACACCGTTCTTTTGATAGACATCGCCTTGAGCCAAGCCCCCATCTACTTCACTATCATGAACACGAACACTATCAGATTCCAAAGGGCCACGTGCTCTTGGGTGGTGCATCGAGAGATAACCACAAAATAACCGTAACAGTGACTTTGTAAGTTGGACTCCTTCTTGGCGTATGGAATTGCCCGGTAATGACAACATTGGGCTCGGCTGCATTAAACTCAAATGACTTGAAGCTTTCGGATAGGAATTCAAACCCACAGATATCACCAATTTAAAGCTGGATGGATTTTCCGGTGAGAAATTTCTATCTCCGAATGTGGCCCGTGTCGCATAGGCATAAAGAGTGATTAGTGGGCATGGTGATTGGGGATGTGAGTGGCAAATTCAGTTGGGTATGAGGTGTGAGAAGATGGGTGTGGTGTTGAGTGTTGGGGTATGAAGAATGTAGAAAGATGAGGATGGCCATGCATGCCATGCATGCCATGCGGGCATAGGAATGAGAAAACGACAGCAAGACCTGATAGAGATGTGATTGTGGGTTGATGTTGAATGCTCCCACAAGAGACCTGGCATTTCGACACTGTGAGCAGCCTCTTCCAGCTTCTTCATGGCTGTTTCATCATCACAAGGTTTCAAATCCCAAAAGAACAGACAATTTCCCACTCTCTTTCTTCTTTAAGGATGCTTTAGTGGCTGTTGTTTCCCGTCTTCCTTCATACGCTACTGCAGCCACAAGTTTAGGCGCATATCCGAGGTATCCTACATGGTCTTGAGAGATTCTTGAGTGTCATGAGAAAGGGGACAATGGCCTCGATTATAATGCCCTTGAGAGGCGACAGATGGCGGTTCAAAGCTTTATTAGAGTGGAGCAAAATGAATCAGTCCCCTACCAGAGGATGCTGTAGAAACGGAACCTAGGATGCCACCTAGCACTGGAAACAACTCCGATGACTGAAGGAGGTGAGCGTGGGAGTGAGCGCGAAGTAGTTCCAGGAAGAGCAATCCAAGGATTGAATGCTTTGAAAGTGTGAGTCTGAATCTTAAGATCATTGAAAACGGAAGTGTTCGCGCCATGGCTGGAAAAGGTCGAGAGCTTAGATGGAAGGTTCTGTCATTACTGTTGGCTGAATATAGACTCCATGCAGTCCCATGGTCAACATTTTCAAACCGATCAACTAGAACATAGGTTCACTTACGGAAATACTCCAATTGAATTGTACGGATATTCCCAAGGTAGAAAAGATATTTACAGAATTGCTGATTTGAGTGTGCTTCGAACCATGGTTCCTTTGATCTCATCTCTTTTGCCTGATCATACAAGTTGCGGTGGAGATATTTTCATGATAGGAGGTAGCTCTGCTTCCCAATAACTATTTGCCTTCTCATTTCTCATAGATTGAATAAACGCAACCTGTTCAGAAAGCCCTGTGTCCAATGTGGCAGACCTCATTATGGTATTTCTGAAATAGTAAGCACCTCCAAGGCCACTGTGGACAGGGATGGGATTAACACCGTGTTTAATTGCTGTCATGATGCCCTTAACTAGTTCATTTATTCTTCCCAAATGACCAAAGCACCCTAATATCTCAATAAGACCACTTTAGTCACTTTGCTGGAGATTCTTTCCAGTAGGCAGGAGACACGGAGTTGAAGAGCTTCTTGTGAAGGCAGTTCCTTGTGAGCAGAAGCAGGGAATCATTTCGAACCACACTAAGATCATTGTTCAGGATGAGTACACCGACACTTAACATCTGGATCAATCTTCTCAATCATATCAAACCTCACAATTCCACCATTCACAAGGAATTCATCACCAACTTTCACATCTTCGGCGAAACCATCATAGTTGATGTTGACAGTGCATTCTGGAGGAGGTGAATCGAAAGCTCGGACGCTAAAAATCCATTTCTCATCATCCTCTGCTTTTATCGACGAAGCACCACCAAGTTTTCTCCATGTGAATCTCACTCCCTTCAGTGTCCATCATGATCAAAACGGCTAAGCTCTTCTCCTCGGGGGTACAAATAGTCATGGGAACGGAGAGTGAATAGCAAGGGAGCAAGCATAAAAGAAAACAGAGCATCAAATGAACTAAAGAAATCACTGATCCAAGCCCTATCTCATGTTGAAGTCAATAGGCTCGTGTATAGGTGGGAAAATTAGTGGAAATAGGACCCAAAGATATAACTTAGACACCTAATGGAGAGATAAAAAGGAATCAGATCACTCTTAAATAAATTTTGTGTGAAGAACAAGGCATGGATTATTTATAACACAATCACAACAATATCAAGAAAATCAACTGCAATAAGTATGTGGTCCAGAAAACGCACCTGAAAGGCTCCCCTCCAGCGAGACTAGCTATGTATCCAGATGTTCTGCTTCATTCTCTTAGTATTCATCAAAATCTCAACAAACCCAATCCCTTGCTTAGTTGATCCTCTCAAGCTTTCCCCTTCATGCTCTTTCAAATTTCTCTCCTCTCTCCTCTGTGAAAAACCCCCTCCCTAGCTTGCTGCCCAAGCTAAAAAAAACCTCCCAAAAATCTCTTTCTCGATCCCCAACCCAACACCTTCCTCCTCTCTAAATCAACAACAAAATCACCCACGCACAGCTCACTAGCCTGCAGCTTTTCAGAATATCTCTTGACAAGTGTCTCATCCTCATTGGTTCTCCAAATGACTAGCCTGATTCCTCACCAGCCAACCATAAATGGACACGTGGCTCCTTGAGAGCCCTACAACTGCAAAGAAATATAACCTGTAGAGATGCAAAAGAATGAGCCCCAAATGGGGGTCTACAAATTGGTTTTCTTGTTTAGCATGCTATTTTTTGAAATCACCTTAGTCTACCTAGGTACCCTCAATCAACCAATTAATTGCCCCAATTCCCTCAACTTAGTTAGTAGAGACCTTTGTAGGGCTTAGAAGGGTGATACCTCTTAGAGGTACCTTCCCAATAAGTAACTTGATCCCCGGACCTGGACTCGGGTTTTTTAAAGATACGTTTTTTCAAAAATTATGGAGTCACTTTTTTAGGGTTTTCTTTCTTGTTTTATTTTCCCTTTTAAAATAAAATAAAATAAGTGGCGACTCTGACTTTTCCAAAACTAAAATTTTCACCAATAAAAGCGAGTCTCGCCGATCGAGTGGAGGCGTATGTGAAAAATGCGGGTCCACAGACTTACTCCATTGAAAATTCAAGGATGTTGTTCGCTCAATTAAAAAGTCACAGGTAAGTCTAAAAAGGGTTGAGTAAAGGCAAATTAGTTTTTCTGATATGGTAAGGTTAAATTGGAAGTTTTAATTGAATTCCTTTTTTTAAATTATTTGGAAATAATTTTAAATTGAGAATTTAAAAAAAAAAATCTTTCTAAATAATTTGGAAAGGAATTTTAAATTAAAAATTTTTCTAAATCTTTTTTATTTAAAATATGAAATCTTTCCAAATATTTTTAAAACCCTCAAGTTTGTAAATTGTTTTTAGTGAAATATGATTTCTAAATTGATTCCAAATTCATTAAGTTTTCTCCTATATATACCCTACCTAAATATGTATTTTTTGGGGAGAACATATTCAGAGAAATTCAACCGAAGTTTCCATACCATTCCAAATCTCTCTAAAAAGATTCATAGTATTAAATCTTGGGTTGTTTGAAGTCCCGTATTCCAACAGTGAGGTTGAGGTGTATTCATAGGAGCAATTGAAGATTATTGCATCAAGGATGTGGATCAAGTTGTAGGTTCTGGAAAGTGAGTCTTCAGGGTAAAGCAACCAAGTAACTCTATGTGACTTAATCTCATATAATAGATTTAGATTTGAGGTCTTAGACCCTATGATTTTTTTATCTCCATTGTTAGCATGGAGGTTTTCCACATAAATTTTTTTGTGTCCATTGCATATCTTTTTATTATCTTGATTACTTTGATTATTATAATTATCCCAGTTATCTTGCAGGCTTAATTGGGTTAAAAACTCAACTCCTTATTTAAGAAAATGATAAAATACACCCATTCTACCTAAGTCGTGTATAATGCAAAAGATGCAAGTTAGAATAATTATAAGATATAATGCATGGAAATAAGCTATATAAAAGTGAACTAGAATTATATTAAACAAATAATAAAATTCAAGAGTTTATTACATCATTTCATGTTTTTAAGGGCTTTATCTTAACAACATGAGAAATGAAGGTGCAGCTCGAAGCCAAATAGTGACATAGAAAAGCTCAACTTGAAGTTGAACAATGAATTGAAGCTAAAGGAACAACTTGAAGCTAAACAATGACACAAACTCTAAAGGTACAACTTGAAACCAAAAAGTGATACAAAAAACTCAAGGTGTAGCTCAATGCTAAACCTTAACAAGGAAAATTGAAAGTATAACTCAAAGTTGAATAATGACAAAGAAAGATAATGGCAAGAATAAAAGATGAACAAAGACAGAAATAGAAGCATGGCTTAAAGCCAAATAATAACATGAAAACTAAAGACATGGTTTCTTGAAGCGAAACAATGACACAAATACTAAAGGTGTGACTCAATTTGAAAAATGACATAGGAAACTAAAGGTATGACTTAAAAGCCAAATAATGACATGATCACCAAGGCATGGCTCAAAACCAAACAATGACATAGAAAACTAAAGGTGTGGCTTAAGCCAAACAATGATAAGGAAAGATAAAGGAGCAGCTTGAAGTTGAACAACATATAAATCTAAAGGAAAGACTCAAAGTCAAACAATGACAAGAAAACTAAAAAATGCAGTATGTTAATCTATTAAAGTTTAACAAGAAAACTCTAATTGAGTTTCTCAAAACAAAAAATAAAACTCTAATTAGATGAACCATAAGGGACATTAAATCATTTCAAGGACATGTAGGATTTTATAGGAGGTTCCCCCAAGATGTTTGTTAGCCAACCATTTGAATGGACTAAAAAGTGTTAAGAGACAATTGATAAGCTGAATGAAAAACTTTTATTTCAATCCCCATTATACAACCCGACAATTGGAGTTTACTATTTTAGTTGATGTGCAATGCAAGTGATTTTTCGATTAGGTTGTCTTAGTGCAATAGAAAGACAAAAGGCCATATGTCATGCACTAACACTACTCTTATAGTAAACATATTGATGATACCACTATTGGAAAAGAGATCCTAGCCATTGTGTTTACCCTTAACAAATTTAGAGTTTACCTCATAAGGTTCGAAATAGTGGTGTACATGGATCATTGTGCCTTAAAATACTTGCTAGTTGAGAGAGATGCCAAAACAAGATTGATTCATTGGGTACTATTACTATAAGATTTTGAGCTTGAAAATAAGGACAAGAAGGAGATAGAAAATGTAGTAGTAGGTCATCCACATCGATTGAATTTTGAGGATGAAGAGGAATTGGTTCTCATTAAAGTCGACTTCTTAAAGGAGCAATTGATAGTTACAACAGTTATCCCATGGTTTGCAAACACTGAATTACTTAGCATTGAGCAAAGTGTCTCAAGAGTGAAATGCTTAAGACTCTTAGGAAAAGGTTGTTCTTAGAAATTTTTGTTGGGATAATCCATACCTTTTAAAAAATTTCCCAAGTTGAATCCTTGAACAATGGTTACCAAAAAAGGATATTCTTAGTTTGCTTGCTTTTCCGATGAGAAATCTTATAATAAACATTTTTCCTAAAAATGATAGCCAAAATTTTCATTATGGGTTGTCTTGGACAACAATATTTTAAGGATACACAAAAGCATTGTTGATTACTACTCAAAAAGTGTTATTTTGTAGCTTATAATTAACTCTTTTAAACACTTTTGAGTAGTAGTTATTACCTTTCAACTCAATTGGCATGTTAAGGACCTTTGCAATCGTTTCTAATCAAATTGTGTTAAGTTTTGGTGTTTTTGATAGCTTTTTGATCACCAAAGCAATCTAAGATTGAGGAGAGTTCTATAGAATCCATGGAAAAGCAATTGGAAGCTCATTTACATGAAGAAGCCAAGCTTTGAAGCTCTATAGTCCTTTGCCAAAACCAAATCATGAATGCAAGGAGGGAAAACAAAGAGAGAAATCTAACATGAAGAATTCAAGAGGACAGCAACTCTTGGACACATTCCATTTCATGCATACTATATGTTGTTTCAAAGCTTGGGAAGTCAGGAATCCAACGCTTTAAACGGTACACGAATCAAAGCTAAAATGAAGAAGTTATAGCCATTGGAAGCCAATCGCACCAAGTTGAAGGCGAATTTCGCAACTGCGAAATCACAAGGTGCTAGCTGCGAAATCAGCCTTTGGCTGCGAAATGGAGACTTTCAGCTTGCGAAATTTCGCAGCCCATCTTGCATGCCTGTGAAATCCACCTGAGTGCTTCCAGATATTTGCGACCGACTCTTTTAGATTTTTTCTTTAGATATTTGTTGTTTAAATCCCCATTCTCTCCTTGTAATCCACTAATCATAGGATTCCTTAGTTAATAAGTAAAAACAAAGGGTGAATAACCTCATATATATAGTTTGTAATTTTCTTCACAGAGATATCTCGGGAGCTTGTTCTCAGAGACAACTTTTTGTATAGTTTTGAAGAAAGTAATATACAGAGCCTTGCTCTGCCTTACCTACTCACTTTGATTGTATTTTTCTTACTAGCCAAGCAAGCTCTGAGGATGTTTCCTCAGAGAATGAGTGGCTAGGCTTTTTGTCTCTTGGAGTTAAGGAAGCTGGGTAAGGTGCTGAATGTAAAAAAATTGGAAGTTTTGTTGTTTCAGCTTTTAATGAAGAGAAAGTGTGTCCCGTTAATGGTTTCTATGTTTTTAGTTAACTTAAAACGCCTTTAAATCACCTGGGCCAACACTTGGTAAGGCAAGTGATCTCCATCCATTGAGATGCACTAGTTTATCTCTTGCGAGCCTTTGGGAGGTGGTTTGAAGGTAGGATTTTCTAAAATAGCCAACACTTGGTAAGCTTTTGGACTCTAAGGAGACATCCATTAGTTATCTCTTGCAAGCTTGAGAAGGGAAATCCAAGGTTAAGGATCACCTTGAATGGTAAATGCTAGGTGAGAGGCATGAGTCATTGCAAGATGAATCAGTGAGAGGGATTTAGTGTTGGAATCCATAAAAGGGAAGCATCTGTACCACACCGGTTAGAGAAATAACTATATGTTAATTCTCCAATGCGAGGAAAAGATTCAAGTGACCGAAACTCTATTTTTGTATTAGGAGCCTGATCCTAGTGATCCTAAAACTCCAAGAAACAATTTTCTTTATTAGTAATTTCAATTAGTATTATTTTTGGTTAGCTTTAAACCAATCCTTTTTCAACCAAAGATTATGTTTTCTTTTAAAGCTAACCTTGAAATGAAAAAGCATCAATTCAACTTTGAATTAATATCAATAGTAAGTTGAAAACCCTTCCCAGTTAACGATCCTAGAGCCACTATGCTATGCTAGCTGAGGCTATTGTACATGGTGATATAAGTTATAAATTTTGTTGATTACTTCTGTTTGAGGACCAAAATCAAGGTACACCAACTGGGCACAGAATCAATTGTGTTGCTTGTCATTGTTACCAAATATTAGGTTTTAATAAGACATTCATCATGGCAGGGTAGAAATTCAAGGGACAGTGTTATAAATGCATTCAACATGTGGTGGACCACCACCACCTTTTCTCCTTTCTCTCTTCCATTTGCTCCATTTATTTCATTTATTTTAAACTTCATTTATGGTCTCATTAAATGAAGTATCAATGAATATGATTCTATAAGCCTGTAAAAGACATCTCGAGATTCTAATAGTTATATATGAAAAGAAACTCTTTCTTTAGTTCTCTCAACTCTCTTTCATATAAGATTTCTGGTTTGTTCCTAGTTATATAACAACATTAAATTTTAAGAATTTTCAAAAGTGTTTTCAATTACCCAAGTATGTACTTTTTCTTTTAAAAAAACAAAGGAAATGTACTAAGTACCACTAGGTATCCAAGCTAATTCTAGGAATTCTTTTTGTTGTATTTTCTTTAATTTATTTAATAAAGCTTTTGACAAATATTCTTAGTTTTTTGGTAAAAAATGTGAAATTTTATTAACAAATTACAGGTTTATGCCAGCATGCTGTGCCCTCGGAAGTAATCTGATTTCTACCACTCCTCTTTCACATTCATAACTGTCTCTCTTTCAAACCAATAATAAACTCTTGCTTTCTCTCACTTTCTCTCACTTTCCCTAGAAAATTCAACTTGCGGGCTTTCACGAATCTGACACAAACTTATAATTTGGAAGTTGTTGATTTCACATTCAACAATTTCTTGGTCTTTTTATTCATCAATCGGTAAAATTCTCTTAACTCTTTCTTCTCTCTTTCTTTCTTTCTTTCTCTAGAAATCCATTTCAAGTTCATTTGTTTGTTTCATATTTAAGAACCGTAATTGTCTCTCTATCACTTTCTCTCACTTTCTCCAGAAAACTAAATTCAAGTTTGCTAACTTTCAAGAATCTGATAACTTGGGTGTTGTCGATTTAAGAATATTCAACAATTTCTTCTTGGCCTTGTTCATCATCAATCTGGTACAGATTCTTTAATCCTTTGTTTCTTTTTCTTGATATCCTTGTCAAGTCAATTAGCTGTGATGACAACTATGATCCATAACTGTTTCTCTCTCAGTTTCTTGTTCAAGAATCCGAAACCGAATTTCACTTGGAAGTTGTTAATTTCCTTTTTCTAATCAGATATCCTTTTCACTTGGAAGTTGTTTCTTTCAAATTAATCCAACATGTATTCTAATTTCAGGTACATTCCCATATTGAATTCTTTTCATCACAGTTCTCATCCATGTTATAATATTTTTATTCTTTCTCTTAAACTCAATCTGAATGCATGGGTCAAGGAAACTGATAGGTCGTCCCACAACACCGGAACCAACTCCAACTCAAGATCCCAATGCTGTTTGTGTTGTAAGAAAAATACCATTCTCTTGTTGCTGTGAATTTTCTGTTTTATACGTTGGAAGTCCTAATCTCGAGCTCAATATTTCACATGCAGGTTCAGTGGAATGAAAGCCACCCTACTGTCAATGTACGCCAAGTTTTTATGTCAGTTCCTCTTCTTCCTCCTCCTCCATCGCCACCACCATCACCACCACCACCTCCTCCTCCTTCATCACCACCACCTCCTCCTCCTTCATCATCACCACCTCCTCCATCATTACCACCACCACCTCCTCCTCCTCCTCCTCCTCAGCCATAATAGCCCAATGACATGGCTCCATATATCTGGTCTGGTCTCTGTTACTAAGAATCTCAATGCAGTTATCCAATGTAATGTGCTTGTGATGTAAATACTCTGGGAATACCTAGCATTAGATGCTGAGTTTTGTTGTTAACGTGAACATCTTTGTGATGTTTTGGCTATTTTGAACTTTGGTTTTATCCTCGACCATAATCAAGTTTTAATAAACATTCTGATTGAGAGCTTCTTAATAATATTAAAGCCATCCTAACTTTTCATATCTAGAATCCATTTCTTAATGTCATTATCATGTGAATAAAGTTTTTCAACTCCTTTTACGCAAACTATTTATCTCTCTTTAGCTCCCTTATCATGATATATATTTCTTTATATCATGGAGGAAATATGAAAAAAAATAATAAGAATATGAAGAAAAAATAATGTTGGTTGTTAACATCTTTTAATTCTTTTTCATGACCATTAATAAAGAGTAGAGGAGTGAATAGTTATATTTTTTAAAAATTTATATTACTGGAATATGCAATAATAATATTTTAAAATATAGGCATTCTATATATATATATACACAAAAGGGGCCTTCCATGTTCTAGGGTTGGGTTGCTATCTTTTGCATGTTTTTCTATGTATGCATATGGAAGCAATGATTTATCTTTCATATGAAGCTATGCTAATTTGGTTATAAATGCATGATAATGAAACGTATGGATGTAGTTTTATCATCTTGCTGGGTACTTAAAATTTATTCCATATCTTAAGAGCCTCCTTAGTATTCTCCTATTGCTTAAAACGTATTCTATCTAAAATTAACTATGTGCATAGTTTGAACGAGAGTTTATTAGTAACCTTAGTTTTACCATCATAAAAAATGGGGTACTGTTTAGTCCATGGGTATTGTAAACCTAATTTTGTTAATAATAAAGCAAAGGTTAAACATAGGTTCAAAAGAGGTATATAATTTTATATGCTACAAGAATCGCTTTAGGAAGCAAATTGCAAGATTCAAGGGTAAAGTGAAAGAAGATCTCGGATTTTTCACAAAGATCCCTTTCAATGTATTTCAAGTACTTGTTCTCCACATAAGGATGACTTAGGCTACCTAGTCAAGGAGACCCCTTTGAACCTCAAGTCTTTCATGAAAAACCTTAATTTTTCTTGAAAACATTTTCAACTTAACCAATTTGTTCTTAAACTTGAAAATATTTTGTTATAATGTAGGCGGTTACCTGGCCTAGACGTTCACTTGCTCCATTTGTCTTCTTTATCTGTGCATCATCACCATCTCTACACCAGTAGCACATTATCTTAATTGACAAACTATAACTGCAAACCACATCTTAAATCCACCAGATACTAGCTCACATCAACCTCTTGCATCACCAGCTTCTGTTTCCTCATCACGCACACATCACCAGCACCACCAGTAGACCATCTGTAACCAAAAGCACCACCAGGTTCATCCACCATACACCAGTACATATCTCAACTGCACATCACACAATGCCATCATCTTCTCACCTCACCGCTCCATCATCATTATCACACGAGCAGCGCAGCACCACACGAGCAGTGCACCATCACTGGAGCTGCACCACTGCACATCTCCAGTGGCTCACCACTGCACATCTTCAGTGGCTCACCACTCACCATTTCATCACCAAATTTGCAGAGACTCCAGGTCAGTTCTGTTTTCAGTTTTGATTTTAGTCTCTTTTTCTTTTCTTCCTCACATAATTATAGAAATATTAGGATGTGTTTGGGTGTGGAAAAATTAGGCCTCACATGAGTGTTGTTAGACTTATTGTTTAGGTGGATATGTGATTGATTCTTGTTGTTTGGTGATTTAGAATTGAATTTAGGCCAATTCATCTCTATTTTTTTTTACCTAAGCAAGCCATTTGATAATCATATGAGAATTGGCTTTGAATGAGTATGTTGATCTTGATTCACATGTCATTTGATTCTGTGTTTTTAGTTAATTAATGTTTGCAAGTTCACGTCATAATTCACATACACACTTGATGTAAATAGGTGATCACATGCTTAGATCTTATTAGGAACTTGTTTAGGATTCTTTTGGTACTTGATTTGGCACTTAAAATAGGTCTTTAATTAGTCTCTTATATGGTTGCATATTTGACTTACACATTAGGATTCTTTTGTTATTTTGTGTTTTGGTGTTCTTGAAATTGCTTTCAACCTTTTCTAAAATAAATCAATCCTCCAACTTCTCTTTAAAGTTCAGCATAGGTCATTAAGTATGAAAATCCATTCTCAAAAAGCTGTCCTACCTATTTCATTTGGTATGCAATTTTCTGTTGATTTTGAAATGAAATTCAACTTTGAAACACATGAAAATAAATTCATGGCTCCATATCAATGGAGTAATTCCTTACCTTGGTGAGCTTATCCATGATCACTTGAGGTTAAGGAAACATGGATAATTTTCATAGACATTAACTTGGGAAGTGGTAAACCCTACATTCAAGTTCTTCAAAAACAAGTATCCCATTGACTATTTGGTTGATTTGTTGAACCTTTTAAATGAAAAATTAGATTTGGATTATTTCGGTCTTATGAGTGCATGATGTTGTACACTTCCTAAATATATTAATAGAACTTGGTTTGAGTCAAAAATCATTTTTCAAATAGGAGATATCAATCAATATTTAAACCCTCAACCAACCTCAAATTTGTGATTGGTCGAAATAGGTTGGCACCACCAAGCTTGACACAACTTTGCTCCTTTTTATCCATTTATGCTCTATGATGTCACAAGGGGTTTCCACAACCATCATTCTAATGAAAATAGTTGTAACAGACTAAATGAAAAGTGTGGGAAGATCAAGCATATGTAAGGTAGCATATAATTAGCTACTTGTAGTGTTTGTCTAATATTGAATTTGAGACTAAGATATGATTCTTGTCTTCGTTACCATGTAATGATATCAATCAATTATGGATGTGAATGAAGAATAAAGATGATTATATCTTCAAAACAATCATGCAAGATTATAATTAATGTACTCAACCAATTTCATATTACTATTTTGCCTTTTCAAGTTTTATATATCTAGATCCAAGAAAATTGGTATATGTTGTTGATATGTGTTGTTTAAGTACATGCCAGTTTATTCTACATTTGATAATAAGGGCCAAGGATTATGAACAAGAAATCTGTTGAGGGTTAAGATTCTAAACAAAAAAACATAGTCACATGCATTTTTTTAGCACATATTAACATCCTCAATATTATTAACATGATAATATGCTAAATCCTTTTGAATTGTACTTATATACTTATAACTTACTTGGATATCTTTTTTATACATACATTCATGTCTGTGTATCTTTTGTACACAGATTAAAGGGATTTGTACTAGAAATTAGAAATTGTTATAAAAGGTTTATATTTATTGAAAATAAATTATATGAAGTAATAATTTTATTTTTTTATTTTAAGATGTATAATTATTATTTTTCACCTTAATAAATTATACTATCTCACATTTTTATTCTAAATTTAGAAAGTATCAATTGCTACAAATTTAAAATTTTTGAAGGAGCCTCCATGGAAGATGCTCTAAACTGTTCTAAATATTTACACCAATTACCTTATTATGCCAATAATTTAATATTTATATATAATTTGATTAACTCAACTTCCATCAATTATCTTGTTATTTCAATAATTTAATATTTATATATAATTTGATTAAGTCAACTTTGTGTAAGCTTGGGATACATAGGAGAAAATTAGTTTTTATTGGTTTGATGAATTGAGACATTGATATATGCTATTCAAGTGCATCTTCACTTATTCTACATATGATAATGAGAGAAAATCCCATAGAGAAAAAACTTGATGTTTTTCATGGAGTCAAACACACCATTTAGTCCAATGCTGATAGGAGACAATCCTATATTCCTAAATGAGTGTAAAATTAGATATTAATATGATTTGAAATAATATTTTATACGTACACGTTAAATTTTTTTTTCTTTTTTGCCTAAAAATTTAATTTTTTTTTTCAAGTGAAACTTTTTTCTTAAGAAATTTGAAGTATGATAGATAAAAGACGAAAAAATGAATGAAAGTGAAGAGGAGAAAAAATTAAGATCCATACTATGTACATGTCATGTCTCTCAACCCAAACAAAAACACTTATATCTCCTACCTATTTTATCTAATTTTCAATCAAACATGATATATCAAACAAAGTAAGTGTGGAATTGCATTCAATTTCATTTAATTTTAACATAATCATTTTATTTTATTTTTCCATTTTATGAAATTGTACTATTGATAGTTCACATTGAACATCATCCAAGGTCCTTAATTTTTTTCTATTTCATAAAATTGTACTATTGATAATTTCCATTGAATATCATCCAAGGTCCTAAACATAGGGAATGTATCTAAGCATCTCTAGTTGTCCAAGCTAATAGTCGAAATTCTTTTGGTAAATTTTCTTTAGTTTATTTAATAACACTTTTGAAAAATATTCTTTTTCTTTTGGTAAAAATTGTGATTTTTTTAATTACTAATTTTTCTTCTTCTTTTTTTTATTTTATTTTAAAAAAGGGTCAAATGTTTAGTAACAAAAATAAATATGATTCATTTAGATAATTATAAAGTAAGTTGTATGAATGATAGTAAGAAGTGGATGTAATTAAACTACTAATGGTATGATAATAGTGCCAACAAATAAAATGGCCTAATAATTCACTAATTCTCTTCAAAACTTAATTTTCCTATTATCATTATTATTTTTACTACTATTTTTTTTTTATCAAGGATGTCATAAATGTCCCAAGTACGAGATTAATGAATAATTAATATTTTTTTAATTCTAAAAGTGATATGGGAAAAGAGTTTCTAAAGTTGAGGTAGGATTAAACCATCCAAATTATTTATCATATCTTCCTTTACCTAATGGAATATTTTTTTTTAAAAAAATAGTACCTTTTAATTTTAAAAGTTAAAAAACATATATAAATAAATTGCTTAGACTTTAAAATAGTATTATTGCACCTTTAACATTACAAAAAAACCTAACAAATTGTGCATGTTATAATGAAATAAATTTCAAAACAATATAACTATTATTTCCCTTACTCTTTAATATTAATGGTTATAAAAAATAATTAAAAGATGTAAACAACCAACATTATTTTAAGGGTTTATTAAACTTTACCCCCCAACTTATAACATGTTTTGCACATTGCCCCCTCGAGTTCAAAATTGAGCAATGTACCCTCCATCATTTATAATTGCATGTAATGTGCATTTTTTAAGTCACAACGTCATATTTTTGGAGGAAATGGCATGTGCTCTGGCAAAATAGTCATTTTTTAATGAGGGCACAAGGGTTATTCCATTTTTAAAACCTCAACTTGCAACCCTCTTCTCCCCTGTCGACCATTTCTTCCCTTGTTGTTGGTGAAGCCCTCTTCGGTTCTTCCTTCCCTTCGAAGCGCTAAAATCCCATTCCTACAAAGTTGCTACCAAAAACCCCACATAATTTCCCAAAATCCATTGTTCCTCCTTGTCCGTGGGGTGGAAATTTCCAAAATCCTTAAATAATTTTTCCAAGGACATGTTGAAGCATGGCATAAGACAGTCTTGTATGCTGTGGAGAATTCCTCTTAAACTTGTAGCGAAAATTCTTTAGTAGTATGAAAGGTCTGACCACTACTAATTATTGCTCCCTCAAAACGGGCTGAATCTATCAAACCAACTTGAATTTCACCACATCGCTAGGAAAATCCAAAAGATTGCATTGTCAACTCTTCATTCACCATCGAACAAGTTTTCTATCAATTAATCTTCAACTCTAGAACATGTTTTCTATCAATTAATGTCCTTACAATGTCTCTCAGCATCATAATTCAAATTATGCCTATTCCAACAACCTTACAATCTACATGGTTTCCTATGAAAACTTCTTGCCATTTATAAGTTTATAGGTACTAAACTAATCCTTATTGGGAGACATATGATAAGAGCACCTTCAATCAAGGATCCACTCACCACCTATGTTGCTAACAATAACTGAAAGGATATCTATAGTATATGGATTTTCTTCTACAACTATTGCATTACTAGAATTAGAAGCTTTGTATTTTTCTTTTTCTTTATGTTTTGCACAATTTCTCATATAATGTTCTTCTTTGTGGTAATTGAAATATTTGTTGTTTCCCTTGGAATTTGATTTCAATCTAGGTCAACCTTTCTTATCATTGTTATTATTTGTTTTGTTCTCTCTCTAGCATTAAAAACTTCACTATAGCTTTCTCCTCTACTCTCATATGCTCTCTTTTCCAACCCCTTTGAGCTGACCATTAGCCTAACATCCTTTATAGAGATATTATCTATGCCATACACCATGATATCCATAAAGTACTCATGGGAATTCATTAGAGAATGTATCAAAATTAAGATTTGGTCTTCATCATTAATTATAATATCAATAATCTTTAACTTCATAATAGTTTTATTAAACTCATCAAGGTGGTCTATCTTTAAAAGATGTACCTATTTTCATCTACAGAGTGAAGAATTGTTTCTTTTAATATAAATGATTTGTAAAAGACTTTGTCATATATAAACTTTTTAGCTTCAATCATAACTTGGCAATCATATCCTCTTCTATAGCCTCTCATGAAATACCTCATTACCAAGTACAATAAAGTAGCACCACACCCTTTCTCCATAAGTTCATCCCTTTCTTCATCAAACATCAATGTTGGTAGAGCCTTTCCACCTTTCAATGCTTTGGGTAACCCCTGTTGAACCAACAAGTCTTGTATCTTAATGTGCTATAATTAAACATCATTTGTTTCATCACACTTCTCAACCTCAAACTTTGTTATCATACTAGGTCTAATAACATAAGCTTTGATATCAGTTTGTTATGAAAAACAGTAATGACAAATAATAATAAGGAGAAGAAAATAATAAAACAAAAATAAAAAACACACAAAGCACACGACAATTTACATGGCTAGTGAAAACAAAGAAGAACTTCTACTATTTTTTAAGGAGATTACAAACCTAGAAATCTAAAATCATAAGTCTCATGTACACCTAAAAAGAGACTCTCACTCAATTGAAATCTCTATCTCTCTCTCTTACTTTCTCCTTACTTTATATATATATCTAGAAAGAGAGAGAGAGAGAGAGAGAGATTTCATATAGGAAACTAATTGTATAATTATCAAACATATCTATTCCTAAGAAAACTATAAGATGTTTCCTTTATAATAATAGGAAACTCCTTTACATGAATATATCCTAGTAGACTATTGAAGTAGGTCTCTACTTGCTTTGTACTAAATATAAGGAGTCAATTTCTATCAAGTTCATATTAAGCAACGTTCAAGCACAATAACACATTCCTCCAAATCAAGTTATGTTGTTCTAATTTTATATTTTGATTTATTAATATTTTAATTTTGTTTATAATTTATTTTCATTTGTGGTGCCAAATTGTTTGCTTCGTTGTAATGTTTTGTTGCATTATGTTATTGTATTTTTTTTATTAATATTTTTGATTGAAAATATAAATTGACATATGATTAAACTAAAAAGAAAAGAGAAAAATATATACATTAATTGAATTTCAAAAAACAACAATAAGTAAATATTCTAGTTATAATAAACATGATTTAATAGATCATGAAGCATGATGAGTTATCTCATATTTATGGTTTAAATTTATTTTCAGAGTTAAATGTTTTAAAGAAGGTTTTGCAAGTACAAATACATAATATAATTGCAATACTAAATTATATAAAGAAATTAATGTGTTGTGTATATAAGATTATTAAATATACATATGATGGTTGCTTTCACATAAAGAAGTTATTTGAAACTAAAATAAATAAAATCTTATTTATGATCTACCATGTGAAAAGAAATTTTAAATAGACTAAATATATTATCTATTAAAAAAGATAGTTCAACGAACTCAAAACTAGATGATAGGATTTTTACCTAAGTGCCTACAAAACTAACTCAAAAAAATAGAGTAGTCAATAATGAAGAAGGTGAAGCTATAGAGGATGCAACTGCTACTCCAATTTTCTTTATCTCTAAACATTTCATAAGAGATATGTCCAAGATCAAAGATAAAATAGTGAATCTATTAACCAACTTTAAGTGTCCCAAACTTCAAGATTTTAGATGGTAGAAAGACATGTTTTTTAATGAAAGTTATGTTAAGCTCAAACCATAATCAATCTTTTGGAAAGAAAAATTTATCTCAAAATTACTTGAGACTTTTCTAAAAAAATGTTAGGATTAAGATTAAAGAATAATTTAATGGTCAAATCCCTTATGGTAATTGAACATATGGAGAAATTATAAATATTAACACTCTAGAAGGAATTAACTTATGTAATGATGTTAAGCTTAACCAACAAATGAAATCTGAATGAAATATTTATAAGAGTGAATTTGGAACATTTTGTAGCTAGTTTGGATTTAGCTAAAATCTCCATTTAACTAATGTAAGAAGGGACAAATAATTAGGACACCAAGGAAAAAAGCTTTCCATAACAAAAAAGGAACACATGGAATATAGAAAAAATAAAACTAAAAGATTAAGACATAACATAAGAAAATCCACAGAAGAATCTCATAAGAAAATAGAAACTTCATCACGCTCAAATCCAATATGCTTTAAATGTAGAAAAGTTAGACATTTTAAGAAAGATTGTAAAATTAAAAAAAGGAATTAATGATTGAATTCTTTAGATCAAGTAAAAAATATGTTACGTGATTCAATGCTAAACATCTCAAAATCTGAATCCATAACTTAATCAAATAATGAAGACCATATTAATCATCTTGAAGATATTAACGAAAGTGTAAGTCAAATCTCTAGTGATCAAGAAAAATGTATCAAAGGAAAATATGATTGTCAACCTAAAACAATAAATTTTATCTCCAAAGAACAAGAATTAATCTTAGAATTGCTTAATGAAGTAGAAGACTCTTTGGTATAATTAAAACTATAAGAAATTTTTATAGTAGAAGATGTTATTGTAAAATTTAAACAAAAATACAAGGGATCATAATACGTTGTTGGTAATAAGCACGCAACTCACTAATACGTCATTAGTTACATGATAATCCATATGACACAACAAGCAATACCAACTTTGATATACTTTTATTAGTATTCAATTGAATTTGCTAAAATTTAGGAACTTTCGCTTAGAGACATATGTTTATGCCCCCAATTATTTAATCCCAACAAGGTTCTTCTTAAGGTATGTCGTGGGTCTTTAACCTAAGGGCACTTTGTCTTTCTTTCTTTAAGGGCTCCAACCTAAGGGTCTCAATTGTAACTTTCTCTCCTATTGAGGTAGATAGCCCATTTCCAAAGATAACCCACACCACATAAGTCCCTAATTAAAGTCATCTTTTAGTTGAAACTTTCTATAAATTACGTTACTAATTGTATCCCCAATCTATCTTGTGATTTTAGCTATTATTGTCTTCGAAATATAAATTTATTGGTTATATATTATGAAAAACTAAGTAAACAGTTATTATAGGGAGAACAAGAAGAAGAATGAGGAGTTGAATTTCATGTTAGTTCCAAAGACAACTATTTTGTGAGGAAATAGAAGTTTGAAAACCATTAATGATTTCTATTGGTGTTCTTAATATCTACTCTTCTAGAAGACTATTAAGATGACTTGAAGATATTTCATTCTTAAATATCAAGTTGTGTTCTTCAAATTCTCAACCTGATGAGAATTGTTGTTGGTTTTGGTTTTCTACCCAGGTAAACTTCAATGAAATGTTGAAGGAAGAACTAATCATGATACTTTAGTGGAAAAGTGTTGATTTCTTGTTCTTTGATGAGACATCAAAGGTACCATTGATGAGAGGGACCAGTGGTGAAAGACTTCATGTGTTTATTAAAACAAACAATCATTTTGATGCTAATTGTGCAGTAATTTGGGCTATTAAGACATCTAAAAGGGAAAGTTGTGTTTTCATGGGCCAATATGGTAATAATATTGTTTTTGGAACCCAGGTTTGTGAAATATACAAAAACATCTGTTAATGTGGAAACTTATATCAGATTCATGCACTCTGAGCCGGCTGTGTTTTTTCTACTGAGCTTGCCCCTCCAGGTATCCACGTCAGCAGCCCATCTCAGCACGGGCTGAAACTGAACCGGTTTTCTTTTACAAAATCAAACAAAAAAAAACACCATAGGCGACTGACCGTTGTTCCTCCCTCTGTCTCATTTGGTACCCATTCCTCTCATCTTTCTACGCTCTGTCACGGAGGCGAAGCAGAGGTTCCCACAAGAAAACCCTAGCATTCAGCCGTTCTTTCTTCCCTCTCTCTCATTTTGGCAGCCATTCCTCTCATTTGTCTTCACTCCGTCACCGAGGCGAAATAGAGAATCTTGTATATTTTTCAACAATTTCTCTCATTTAATTTCTAAAGCCTTTAATCCCAAACTCCAATCTAGTTTTCTATCTTCAGCCCCTTCTCTTCTCAAAGTCCTAGCCATTTGGACCCGATCATCCCAATTTCGTCACCCCTCCAGATCGAAGAGGGTGTGAAAATTTGCAAAATTTCACACATTTGAAAGTATAAACCTTTACTTGAAAACCTGAATCAAAATTTTTGTTGCTTGTGGTAATTGTGAAGAACCAAATGGAGCACTTCATTGAAACAAGGTCAAGTTAAGAAGACGGCTTGAGGAGGGTACGTGTTGACTGAAAATCTGGTTTAGGATAGTGAACCGGAATGGAAATGACAACTCTGATATATTAGGTTCATGAAGAAGAAATCTCGTGTTCTTCTCATTGGATCACATTTTTCTGTAACCTTCACATCAAATGTGAAGGTAATTAATTTGTATTTAGGGTTGTTTTTTTAATTTTTTTTTTTGTTTAAAATGGAGCAGAAGAGTGATTTTCGAGTGGTTGTTGTATTTGCAATTTTTCCTCCATTGGTGAGGGCATAGGTGTAGGCAAATGTCGATTTTGGATCGCATGAACGACTATTTGATCTCAATATTTTTGTGTATTGGAGACTCATGAAATGGAAAAATGTTGTGGACATATTTAGAAATTGGGTGAAAAACTTGTGTATTTATTCAGATTTTTAGACTGATGGTAATAATTGATGAATATAATTAGGCAATATCATATATTGGCGAAAAAATTGATAATTCAATCATATATGTTGAGAATAAAAATAATAATAATAATAATAATAATAATAATTAAAATGCATAAATTATGTGTTGGTTAGTAGAAATTGTTGGTAGTGTTTGTGAATTTGTAATGTTTGTTGGAATTTGTAGTGTACATCTTTTGTCAACGAAGACAGAATTGTTTCATCGCATCAGGTACTACCTTAATGCAAAATATGTACTACCTTAATGGTCTTGAGGTACTACATTAATGTACATCAGGTACTATCTTAGTGCATATTTGAGAAATGTTGTTGTTGTGTGACTTAAGACACAATTAGTTCATTTCATTACACATTGCAGCATGACATTGTTATGTTCTCATAGGTTACTCCATCGGTGGCGTATGTAATCATAACAAATTTCATGTACTACGTTAATGCACCTCAAGTACTACCTTAATGGTCCTGAGGTACTACATTAATGTACATCTGGTACTACCTTAATGCACCTACGAGAAATGTAGCTCTTTTATGACTTCATACACAATTAGTTCATTTCATTACCTATTGTAGCATGACGTTGTTATGTTGTCATAGGCGACTCCATCGGTAGCTTATTTAATCATAAGAAATTTCAGGTACTACCTTAATGCACTTAAGGTACTACCGTAATGGTCTTCAAGTACTAGCTTAATGTACCTCAGGTACTACCTTAACGCACTTGCGAGAAATGTAGCTATTCTGTGACTTCAGATTTTTATTAGTTCATTTCATTACCTATTGTAGCATGACGTTGTTATGTTGTCATAGGTGACTCCATCGACCTGATGTAATCATAAGAAATTTCAAGTACTACCTTAATGCACATAAGGTACTACCTTAATGGTCTTCAAGAACTACCTTAATGTACCTCAGGTACTACCTTAATGCACCTGCGAGAAATGTAGCCATTCTGTGGCTTCAGATTTTTATTAGTTAATTTCATTACCTATTGCAGCATGACATTGTTATGTTCTCATAGGTTACTCCAACGGTACCTTATGTAATCATAAGAAATTTCAGGTACTACCTTAATGCACATAAGGTATTACCTTAATGGTCTTCAGGTACTACCTTAATGTACCTCAGGTACTACCTTCATGTACCTCAGGTACTACCTTAACGCACCTACGAGAAATGTAGCCATTTTGTGACTTCAGATTTTTATTAGTTAATTTCATTACCTATTGCAGCATGATATTGTTATGTTCTCATAGGTTACTCCAACGGTACCTTATGTAATCATAAGAAATTTCAGGTACTACCTTAATGCACATAAGGTACTACCTTAATGGTCTTCAGGTACTACCTTAATGTACCTCAGGTACTACCTTAAAGCACCTGTGAGAAATGTAGCCATTCTGTGACTTCAGATTTTCATTAGTTAATTTCATTACCTATTGCAGCATGACATTGTTATGTTCTCATAGGTTACTCCAACGGTACCTTATGTAATCATAAGAAATTTCAGGTACTACCTTAATGCACATAAGGTACTACCTTAATGGTCTTCAGGTACTACCTTAATGTACCTTAGGTACTACCTTAACACACCTACGAGAAATGTAGCCATTCAGTGACTTCAGATTTTCATTAGTTAATTTCATTACCTATTGCAGCATGACACTACCTTAAACCATATTCGATAAATTTTGCTCTCCCGACAATTTTTCACTCTCAGTATTTATTTAATCATATTGTTGTTTTCTCATTTTTCTGGTTATGTCAAGTTACAATGGTTTTGGTTGGATATGGAAGGTGATCATGTGAAGCAAATATTTATTGGTTTTCTACCACATTTATTTTTTCTATAACAACCTGTACATGGTTTGAAGCACAAAATTAGCAAAATGCACAATCATTTAGGAATCCTGAGTAGCCCTTGCCAATGAGAATGCGCAATAGTCCTGAAACCTAGTAGATCAGGATTTGAAGGGCGCCATTGCAAACTATTGGTATACCAGCAAACTGTTTCTAATGTAGTAAATCAAACTAAACAAACCTCCCAACTTACCAATAACATTAACAGAAGATGCTATGTAAAAGCTTACACAATAACTAAATATGAAAGGAAAGCCGTCAAACAATTTACTAATGTGAGTATAGAAGGATAAACTGAAACTGCATCAGTGTACAAACAAATAGGTTCCAGTCTATGTTTGTTGTTCTCTTATGAAATTAGTACCATACCCCATAATAAACCTATCACTTTGGATCACATCTTACAATCACAGTTGTTGTCCAATCAGTCGCCAATACAACAAATACTAAGTGTTGTCCACGTTCCTACTCCCTTCCTTTACAATATTGAAGGAAAAATGAACAGCCCTATTACACTGCTGTTACTGCGTCCCATATGCTCCAGCAGCAGCATCACCAGGTACTCTTCCTTTCCCTTACACGTTGGCCATTCTTGTACATAAAGTCCTCATATTCAGCATAACCCAACTGCCACTGTTACAATGGGATGTGGAATACTTCATCAGATACATCACATATAGAACATAAATAATGGTTTTACAATTGGAACAAATCACATCAGCACACAACATGATATGAATTAATAAATTTTGGACAAACTACAATCAACCCTTGGTCATTTTGGTACGTAGCAGCAGATAGGAAGAAACTTATCATGAACTATGAAGTCACAAATGACATGCGACCATAATTGTATCTCTGAAACTGTTGCGTTCATTGAGCACTAGTTGCAGCACTAGCTGGAGTCTGTACATGTTCATCTTGTCCTACGGAAATGGGAAAAAATTATTCCATGTGGTTGGGAAAAAAACAAAGAAAAACAGTCTAAATTTGATAGTGTAAACCAACTTTAACCTCTGCCACTGAAGTAGTTAAGGTCGCCCCATTCCAAAATTCCATGAACTTTAGAACGAGGACACCACAATCGGACCTATAACACATCAGAAATGTGTTAGATGATAGAAATCTGATAAATCAAATTATTTAGAAATGTTTGTTTTCATTGGAATATCTGAATACTTTACCCATTCAGCTGTTGGAGAAGGTGTGGTTGGACATGCTCAAAACTTGAGACATCTGCATCCATATGGATTCTATATGCATGTAGTGCTTTGTGGAGTGCCATTGATAATCGTCGCGTTGCAGCACTAATGTTGTTGCCCCGCCTTAGGGGCAATGACGAAAGTATCTCAACTCTTCCAGCTGCAAAATTAACAACATGCACGTGCCAGTGATTATTCTCACAAACCAGGATGAACATCTGCATAACAATTCAAGAGTTATTAGCTTTTATGTCATTACTTTATAATCATTCCCAATACCCTTGCATTTATTACTATGGAATTGAACTTTAGCTATGTTCATTTACCATGACACATGAACTAAGATCATGGCCCAATGTGTCAAGATCCAGATACATAGCACATTTTTCCAGGATGACTTGCGTGGTTACATTAGATTTGAGGTTGCTCAGAACAACCTGTTCAAGGGTGAGGTGAATCAATGCAAACATCAACATCTACTCTTCTAGTTTCATACCAAGTGAATTTAGGATATTAGAGGGCTCACTAAGAACGAAGGCTCAAAAAAGTGTGCGCGAGCTAGTGGTGCTTGCTGTCCATTCATCATGCGAGAGACAATCGCAACAATCTGCCAAAGTTGTGTAAAATAACATATTTTACAACCTCCATCAACACTTGATCGATTCATATGACTTATTAATTGTGAATTTAGTAAGGCATAAGGATAAGTAACCTACCATTGAATTAACCCACCACCCTGCATTTATACAAGAAAGTTCCTCCCGTGTAATGTACATCCCATACATGTCGCACAAAATCTCACTACAATGATATGAAAGTAAATTTGTCATGATGATGTAGAGTTATTGACCTATAAAATGATTATAAGAATGAGTTTTAGAAATCTTAAGTGTACCTAGGATCACCCATTTTAGCCAAAGCATAATCTGCTACTACCTGATCTGCATGAGGTATTTTTGGGAATTGTTTAACACATTGGGCAACAAACGGACTTTTGCAAGTGGGAGGACGCTTGACAATCCTCTTAGCGGTCCGCTTATATCTCTTCATCGATGAAGGTTTAGGGGCTTGGCTACCACTCCCACCTGCGCCTTCACCTTCTTCCGCATCCTCTACTGTCACTACTGTCACTTCAGCTGGAAGGGATGCCTCTGCCTGAGACTGTGGGACCAGTGGCTCGGAATAAGTGGGAGCTGGTGATGGTCCCATTCCAACTGGCGAATGGGGGGTTGGTACGAGGCTGTCTTCTGGTTCAATTTCCTCAGCTTATGGCTGCCTCACTGGTGTTGGCTGCATTGGTTGATCTTTAGTGTGGTGCTCTGCTGATGGGCAAGGGACGGAAGAATTCCCCTCTGATCCACCGGGCCAGCAACGTAATGCACCCACATCCCGCACCAAAGACAAAGCTAATCTAAGCATAATCTCTGATGTTTCACTGATGCAGGCTTCAATAACCTGTTATAAAGTGGAACAACAAATATTATAAGCATAGTATTGTATGGAGTTTGTATGGAACAACATGTATGAGTTGTTAGTGGCTATGCAATACCTTTATGAACAACATGTGTGGAACAAATTTGGCGTGGTTGGTATTCAGGAGTAGATCAAATGACATCATCAATGACCAACGATGCACGAGTGGATCTCACTAAAGGCTGAGACAAGGCAACATCTTCCAAGCAATGGTTATGCACATTTCGGAATGTGTGTACTTGAACAATGTTTGAATCCCCTATTGCACGCGTAGTGATTTTCCAAGGACAATCTTCAATTGTGCATACTACGATCATGTGTTTTGGACTATTCCTTTTGTAAGAATATCGAAATTTTCCAGCCAAAGACATCAAATAGATTGCATCTCAAAACTCCGACGCATTTGGAAGGTATGTCCACTACCTACAATTGAATGTTCGAACTAGCTTGGTTGAAGTTGAACGGTATTTGTCATAGCACATCTTTGGGAAAACCCAAATGACTCAATTGTGGGCGACTCATTAGAGATGTGTAATGGGGGCTCGCCAATAGAAACATGAGCTGAGTTTGAAGCAACAATGGGGGTTGGGCTACTGTAAAAAACATAAGGAAAGAATTTGATCCTTCATCAATCTAAGTGTGAAAAGCAATTATACAAAAGGGAACATTATTGTGGAAGGACATTAGGTACCTAGTAGGGCAAATGAGGTCATCACCACATTCAGTACACTGGGAGATGTAGACATGACAAAACATGTCGTTGAATTTGAACATATTGACTATGTCGCCATCATTATGCAGTGGCAATAGACATGATGGGTCAAACTTGACTGTGAATTCCAATTTAATGGAATTGGAATCCTAGTTTAGTTCACCACATACTTTTGAAACAAATTCAGAATGTGAGATATTCTTGCTAACAACACTGCAATTGGTCCGACCTCCCTTATATTCGACGGACCCAACAGCAGTCTTAACAAGCTCACCACCTTCATGAATGTAACAAAACATCTCCTCTTCCATTTCCTTATTGACATAAAGATTTGTTAAAAACAATACAACAACGAAAGATTGAGGAATTATGCATGTTGATTCCATAGACTTTAAGGTTCAAACATGCTAATTGGCTGATGCACACAATTAAGGTTCAAACATGCTAATTGGCCGATGCACACAATTAAGGTTCAAACATGCTAATTGGCCGATGCACACAAGTAGTGTGCAAGTCCAACTACGGTAGTACCTAAGGATATCTAACCTAGTACTTAAAGATTACTAAGGTTAGACCTAAGGTTAATTAAGATAGTACCTATGGTACAGTCTCAAGTAAAGGTAAGGGGAACCAAATGAGCAGAGTAGTGAAACACATAATGTCATGATAGCTTGTATGTGGAAGTGAATACAATTTAATTTGTGCATGACTTGAAAACAGCCTGTAGGTCCTACGTTTGACAAACTGAACCCCATTGGGTTAACAATAAAGACAACTTTTATTCACATATGAATTATTTGAATATTAAAAAATGAAGTTTCCAGTCGTCACACAGCTTGTACCCAAGGTTGGCTCAGGTAGTACCTGATGTTGACTAATGCAGTACATACAGTCGATTAAGGTCATACATTCAGGAATAATGAGGTAGTACATAAGCTTAACTTACCAGTACAATAAGGTTAACCAACTGATCACCAAAACAAACAATATATAGATAAAAATGCATTTCATCCATTCTGACCAGCATTCCCTATTTTCTATTTATGTTATGAAGGGAATTAAACCAATGCATGGATACCAATAGTTCCTATATAGCCTTTCCTATTACCATCTTCTAAAACGGATCTCTGAATCAATATCAATTACTAATCAACAAGAACATTAACATAGAGTAACCATACATATGTTACTATATGTTTGAAGAAATGGGACGCGATTTGAAACTATACATATAAAACAAAAACAAAAAAACACAACGAAAACTTTAGCACCCATCAACCATCAATATCACAAAAACCCAAAAAACTGAGTAATTTGGAACAACTTTCCATCTAAAAATCACCATTTCTTAAGAACTTTTTTCGCTCTCAAAATGAAAACTTCATCTAGAAAAAATGTTCCCTTTTGGTCATCCATTGCATAGCTTAATCCAAAAACACAATCCAATAAATGGGTTTCACTAAAAATGCATTGTTTCCCAATACCCAAAAACGCCACTGGGAAAAAAACAAATTCCTTTTTCGCTAATCAATTCAAAATATGTTTTTCTCAGTTCTAAACCAAAACCAAAACAAATGCCTTTTTCAACGAAACAATTCCCAACCCATATTCTTGCCTTCACTTTATATCAAAACAACAGAGTTGCGATATGATTACTACCCAAAAAGTGCTATTTTACACCTTTAATTCATTATGTTTTAAGCACTTTTGTGTAGTAGTTCTCCATCTTTATCCCAATTGGCATGTTAAGGACCTAGCAATGACTTCTAATCATATTTGTGGCTAGTTTTAGTGTTTTGACAGCTTTTTGGATCATTAAGACAAGCCAAGAAAAGGAGAGAAGCAAAGAAGAGAAGCAAAGAGAGAGTGAAGAAAATGAAGGACAGCTGCTGCAGTCTTCCTTTGAACTTTTGGAGTACTTCCCGAATTCCATTTTCTACATGCTATATACCATTTCAAAGCTCAGGAAGTCAAAAATCCAACGCTTCAAACCGTGTATGATTTGGAGCTGAAATGAGGAAGATATGGCCTTCAGAAGACAACTGCATCAAGCCATGGGAACACCATTTCGCAAGGAGATTTTCTTCATGGTGCGAAATTTGGCCATTTCGCACCATGAACAACCACCTTGCGAAATTTCGCAAGGTGGCTTTTCACCTTGCGAAATTTGGACCCTTCATCTTTCCATTCCACTACGGGTTCTTCAAGATATTTTGCTTAATTTTTAGCTTTGTAAATACCTATTTTACCCTTGTAATCAACCAATGAATAGGTTGCTTTTGTAATAGCTCTTGTAATTTAGCTTGTTATTGTATTTAAATAGAGGTGAAGAGCCTCAGACAAAGCCATCTTGTAACCTGTAACTTTATAAGTTATAAGATCACTTTTGTTCATACGCTTCTTTTCTCTTTTCTTTTTTCATTTTCTTAGTAGCCAAACATCCTTGGAGGATGAAATCCCCAAGGATGAGAGGCTAAAACCTTTTA
Source organism: Vitis vinifera (assembly GCF_030704535.1). Classification (NCBI taxonomy): domain Eukaryota; kingdom Viridiplantae; phylum Streptophyta; class Magnoliopsida; order Vitales; family Vitaceae; genus Vitis; species Vitis vinifera. Next base: position 6,258,171 of record NC_081819.1, read on the forward strand.
GTTTCTTGAAGTAATGGATGCCATGTGAAGCTCCCGTGTCAGGATGGAGATTTCCAAGCCATAAATGTAAGTAGCTGAGCGTCATAAATGTTTTCATTCAAAGTAAAGCTTTTAATCCCTCTGACTTGCTTTGAATGGCCAATACTTGATAACCTTTTGGTCTCAATGGATTCTTATTGTTAGATCCACTAAAGTTCATTAGTTATCTCCTACGAGCCATTGTATTGTAAGTCGAGGAGATGACCTATACCAATAAAAGAGCATTTATGAGGTTCAACTACCCTTTTTGTAAGTTTTCAAGGACTAAAACTCAGTTGTTAAACTCATACCGGTTCGGGAAGTAAGCATCACCTTAGTTGCTTCCCCAACTCGAGGTGAAAAGTCCCAAAATCTCCATTTTTACACAGTGAGTTAAGCATGGCTATCCAAAGCTTTGAGAAACTTCTTTTTCCATCTTTTAACCTATTTTCATGTTAGTTTAGTTTACAACACCTTCATCTTTTTATGTTTTCATCTTAACCTAATTTTTATTAAGAAAAGTTCACTCCATCCTCCGAACTTCACCAGTTAAAGTAAAAACCCTTCCCAGTGTTCGATCCTAGAGCCGCTATGCTATAGTAGCTTTGCTACTTTAGTGTAAGGACCTTAGGTATAAATTTTGTTGATACCCTTACATGCCAAGCTACCAAGAGTTGGGTTATCAAATGGCGCCGTTGCCGGGGAAGGTGCTACTTCATTGTGAATACATCAGCCGGAGGTAACTTGTGAGACTTCTCATGAGTAAGGTGAATTCTATCTCATTTGTTATTTACTAACTTTTTATTTTAGTTTTAGAACATTTTTAACTTAGTTTAGATAAGTTTCCTTTAGCTTTTAACTTTCATTTTTAGTTTATTTTTCATACTCTGTTTTTCCTTCCGCATGCTCTGTTCTGTTTTCTTTTTCTTTGTTTTGTTTATTTGTTTTGTTCCAGCTGAATCCGTGCATGCCCTATTGGATTAGAGACCAAGAGGGAAGGTTAGTGCAGATAGAGACTCCACGAGCTACTGAATTAGAGATTATTTTGGAAGTCATGGAGAATCAGCCAGAGGATCAACATTCACAACACGGGCAGGGGAATGATCCGAACTTGTATAGGTCCATGAGGGACAGGATGCACCCTACGAGGATGAGTGCACCATCTTGCATCATTCCTCCTATAGAGCAATTGATTATCAGGCCACACATCATGCCTCTGCTTCCTACTTTCCATGGGATGGAAAGTGAAAATCCATATGCGCACATAAAGGAATTCGAAGATGTGTGCAATACTTTTCAAGAAGGGGGAACAACTATTGAGCTTATGAGGTTGAAGCTCTTTCCATTCACATTAAAGGACAAAGCCAAGATATGGCTCAATTCCTTGAGGCCGAGAAGCATAAGAACATGGACAGAACTTCAAGCTGATTTTTTGAAGAAGTTTTTCCCTACTCACAGAACAAATGGATTGAAGAGACAAATCTCCAACTTCTCAGCACATGAGAATGAAAAATTTTATGAATGCTGGGAGAGGTATATGGAGGCCATCAATGCATGTCCTCACCACGACTTTGATACATGGCTTTTGGTGAGCTATTTTTATGATGGCATGTCATCTTCAATGAAGCAGATATTGGAGACAATGTGTGGGGGTGATTTCATGAGCAAGAACCCTGAGGAGGCTATGGATTTCCTAAGTTATGTCTCAGAGGTTTCCCGTGGATGGGATGAGCCCAATACTAGAGAAATGGGGAAGAGGCCAGTTCAGCAAATGTCAAGAGGGGGGATGTACAATCTGAGTGAAGACATGGAGATGAAAGCCAAGGTAGCTGCCATGGCTAGAAAAATAGAGGAAATGGAGTTGAGAAAAGTTCACGAAGTCCAAGCTATTTTAGAACCTCAACAACAAGCCGATCCTTGCTCCATCTGTCAGTCATTTGAACATATGGTGGAAGAATGTCCCACCATTCTAGCAGCAAGAGAAATGTTCGGGGAACAAGCTAACCTGATTGGCCAATTGAAGCCAAATTCAAATGCTCCCTATGGCAACACGTACAACTCTAGCTGGAGGAACCACCCAAACTTTGCATGGAAGCCAAGGCCAAACCCATATCAGTCACCAGCCCAATCAAGCCAACAGAGTCAAGGTCAATCCTCAGTTGAGCAAGCACTCATAAGCCTTACCAAGGTTATGGGTGACTTTGTGAGCGAGCAAAAATCCATCAACTCTCAACTAAATCAAAAGATTGACAACGTAGAGAGTACATTGAACAAGAAGATAGATGGGATGCATAATGAGTTGTCTCAAAAAATTGACAACATCCAATATTCCATCTCAAGGCTCACAAATTTGAACACTGTCAATAAGAAAGGGAAGTTTCCCTCTCAGCCTCACCAAAATTCCAAGGGCATCCATGAAGTGGAGGCTCAAGAGGGAGAATCTTCAATGGTGAAGGAAGTTGAAACGGTTATCACTTTGAGGAGTGATAAAGAGGTTGATCTGCCCACATGCAAGCTAGAGCACAAGGTAGAGAGTGAAACAGAGAAAGAAAAGAGGGAGGAAATCAAAGGAAAGAGAAAGGGGAAAAGTACAGAGGAAGATGGCTATGATGTTAATGTACAAGGAGCACCACAAAGGATAGTCATCAAGGAAGAAATGATGAAGAATCACATCCCTCCACCTTTCCCCCAAGCTTTGTATGGCAAGATCATACAGAGCAAGTCTCAAGTGAGGGATGCAAACTTCATATGGGATCCGGGCAAGCTAAACCAAGGATCAAATTTTTTGATGGACTTAGTCTTTTTAAACTTGGCATGTTTCTATTTTCTCTACTCACTATTTTTTGAAACATGTGGTTCCTCCTATACGACTCAGACTCCATGTCACTCAGGAAGTACCACTTCCTCCCTATTTTTTAATCGCTTTGTCACATTGAGGACAATGTTCAGCTTGGTTGGGGGGAGAGTTGAGGAAGTAAGTTTTGTTATTAATGCTAAGTTATTTTGGTAATTTAGTTGCTTTTTGCTTAATTTTAAAATTTTTCTAAGTTTTTTATTCTACTTTCCATGGTTATTAAGGAAAAATTTTCAAAATGAAATGGGAGAAATTGAATTTTTATCTTTTTACTTGACTTAGAGTTTGTATTATGCTTACTAAAATTGATGAATTGTTGAAACTTCTATTGAATTCAACCTTAGTTCTTCCACTTTAAGCTATTCACACACTGTGCACAATAGGTTCCGATTATAAGATGAAAAACTATTTCCCTCTTGACTTAGAAAAATTTTAGACTTGGTACCTTTGACCTCATTTTAATAGTGTTGGGGCACCTTGTAAAAGGCCAATGAGTCTTTAGAAAAAGAAAGAAAAAGAAAAATGTTTTACTTGCCTTGAAACCCGAGCAAGGTCTGAGAGGTATATGGTGAAAATCTTTAAAACCTGGTGCCCTAAGCCTTCAATGGTTTGGGAGTCACCGACCTCAATGCTCGTTACATGGGTGAATAGGTGGAGTTTAACATATTGTAGGTGCTTGGGTATTAAAAATTCATTCTCAAAAGTCCGGGGTAAAATCCGAGGAGTTAGTGGTTGAAAAATCCTTAAAGCTTGATGCCCTAAACCTTGATTGGTTGGGAGTCATTGATGGACCCCCATTACATGGACAATTTAGAAAAGAATGCCTTTAAGCTTTGCACTCCTACAAGAAAAAAATTGTGAAAGAAAAGAGGTGCGTTCTTAGCCTATTGGAGGTTGATTAGTTTGCTAAGCTTTGAAAAGAACTAGGTTAAGGGGAGAGATTAGTTTGACATACTATATCCAGAAACTAATAAATAACACATAGATTTTTGTGGAAGATTAAGAGTTGGTCCTTTGGAAGTGGAAATTATTTTGATACTCAAATTTGCATAATGCCTACTCTTTATGAATTGTGACTAGGCAAATTATTTGATAGCTCCTATTGAAGTTTGAGTTTTATTTTCTTTCATGTTCCATGTGAGAGTTTGATCCAATCATGCCACTTGATTATTTTTTGGAGTGATCAGCATGATTTTGTAAATTATTATATTATCTATTTTTCTTTCTTTTTCTCTCCTTCATTGCTCAGGGACTAGCAATCTGTCAGTTGGGGGGAGTGATTACTACCCAAAAAGTGCTATTTTACACCTTTAATTCATTATGTTTTAAGCACTTTTGTGTAGTAGTTCTCCATCTTTATCCCAATTGGCATGTTAAGGACCTAGCAATGACTTTCTAATCATATTTGTGGCTAGTTTTAGTGTTTTGACAGCTTTTTGGATCATTAAGACAAGCCAAGCAAAGGAGAGAAGCAAAGAGAGAGTGAAGAAAATAGAAGACAGCAGCTGCAGTCTTCCTTTGAAATTTTGGAGCACTTTCCTTAGTCCATTTTCTACATGCTATATACTATTTCAAAGCTCAGGAAGTCAAGAATCCAACGCTTCAAACCGTGTACGATTTGGAGCTGAAATGAGGAAGATATGGACTTTGGAAGACAACTGCATCAAGCCATGGGAAGAAAATTTCGCAAGGAGATTTTCTTCATGGTGCGAAATTTGGCCATTTCGCACCATGAAGAACCACCTTGCGAAATTTCGCAAGGTGGCTTTTCACCTTGCAAAATTTGGACCCTTCATCTTTCCATTCCACTGCCGGTTCTTCAAGATATTTTGCTTAATTTTTAGCTTTGTAAATACCTATTTTACCCTTGTAATCAACCAATGAATAGGTTGCTTTGGTAATAGCTCTTGTAATTTAGCTTGTTATTGTCTTTAAATAGAGGTGAAGAGCCTCAGACAAAGCCATCTTGTAACCTGTAACTTTATAAGTTATAAGATCACTTTTGTTCATACGCTTCTTTTCTCTTTTCTTTTTTCATTTTCTTAGTAGCCAAACATCCTTGGAGGATGAAATCCCCAAGGATGAGAGGCTAAAACCTTTTAGTTTCTTGAAGTAATGGATGCCATGTGAAGCTCCCGTGTCAGGATGGAGATTTCCAAGCCATAAATGTAAGTAGCTGAGCGTCATAAATGTTTTCATTCAAAGTAAAGCTTTTAATCCCTCTGACTTGCTTTGAATGGCCAATACTTGATAACCTTTTGGTCTCAGTGGATTCTTATTGTTAGATCCACTGAAGTTCATTAGTTATCTCCTACGAGCCATTGTATTGTAAGTCGAGGAGATGACCTATACCAATAAAAGAGCATTTATGAGGTTCAACTACCCTTTTTGTAAGTTTTCAAGGACTAAAACTCAGTTGTTAAACTCATACCGGTTCGGGAAGTAAGCATCACCTTAGTTGCTTCCCCAACTCGAGGTGAAAAGTCCTAAAATCTCCATTTTTACACAGTGAGTTAAGCATGGCTATCCAAAGCTTTGAGAAACTTTTTTTTCCATCTTTTAACCTATTTTCATGTTAGTTTAGTTTACAACACCTTCATCTTTTTATGTTTTCATCTTAACCTAATTTTTATTAAGAAAAGTTCACTCCATCCTCCGAACTTCACCAGTTAAAGTAAAAACCCTTCCCAGTGTTCGATCCTAGAGCCACTATGCTATAGTAGCTTTGCTACTTTAGTGTAAGGACCTTAGGTATAAATTTTGTTGATACCCTTACATGCCAAGCTACCAAGAGTCGGGTTATCACGATAATTTGCCAATCCAAATAAAACAGTACAAAATCAGATTTGAAAAAGACGATGATGATTCATTACCAACAGATTTAAATTTTCAGTACCAACTCCTAAATGCCAACATTTGAGCCACGCCTGGTTCAGAAAAAACCCACACAAACAGCAGATTTTCATGAATGAGAATGCGAATGCAAAACACGGAACAAATGGCTTACCTTGACAGAGAAAATCTAAGATGTGACAAATTGGATTAAGGCCTTCTCAACTGAAATATGCTTCACCTCGGTGACGGAGTGAAAAAATATGAGAGGAATGGGTATCAAATGAGAGAGAGGGAAGAAAGAACCCTCGGCTACACTATTTTTATGGGATTTTTTGCTTTGCCTTGGTGACCGAGTGAAGATAGATGAGAGGAATGGGTGCCAAAATGAGAGAGAGGGAAGAAAGAACGGTCGATCGACTAGGGTTTTCTTGTGGGAACCTCTGCTTCGCCTTGGTGACGGACTGCAGAAAGATGAGAAGAATGGGTACCAAATGAGAGAAATGGAGGATGAACGGTCGGTCGCCCAGGGTGTTTTTGTGGGAAGCTCAATATTTGATTTTGCACAAGACAACTGGTTCAGTTTCAGCCCGTGCTGAGATGGGCTGCTGACCTGGATACCTGGAGGGGCAATTTCGGTAGAAAAAATACAACTGGCTCAGAGTGCATGAAACTGATATAAGTTTCCACATTAACAAATGTTTTTCATATTTCACAAACCTGGGTTCCAAAAACAATATTATTACATATTGGCCCATGAAAACAAAACTTTCCCTATCTAAAAATGGCCTCATATAGGCTTTCTGAGACATTACAGAACAACAATTCAAAGCCAAACCACTATCTCTAGGCTCTTTTTTCCATTGTTTTTTTTTATTTGTTTGTTTTTTAGTTTGTTAGCTACAATTTGAGTAAGTACATATGGCAAAGAGAACAAATATCCAGATTAAGATTTATCATGGGATTTAACTTCTTTTGCATTGGTATACATAAATAGTTAAAGCTTAGTAGCCTATAAATAGCAAAAAACAAAAATTATTTTTTGGATGATATGCAATAATTATTTCAATTCAATAGTTGATATGCTTGTTTATCTTTTTTTCTGTTGACTTCAAATTACTGAAAGTTAGCAACATCTATAAAATATGATGCAGTCGTCAATAAAATAGAAGCTATGAAAAAGTACCTAGAAAGACTAGATATATGATGTAGCAAGTTATAGAGAAGTACCTAGAAGGACTAGACATTGCTATAAAGAAATATCAACATTTAATTCCATCGATGGATTTAAAGATATTAAAAGATATGTTTATATTGCAAATGTAATTAAAAAGGTTAAATAGTAGGGGAACTACTCGTTGGTGGACACCTAAAAAGGAGCCCTATTGAAGAGAAACCAAATGCTAATCTGCTTCCATTTTTAGATTCAAATGTTCAAAAAATTGAGACCACTAAGGAGGAAAAGAGTTTATTTGAAGAAATACCTAAGATATTGTTACTGCAATTCTAGAAATTATTATTAGCTGTACAGACTAGTGTATGTAGAAGTCAAAGGACCTTTAAGTACCATTCAACAGAAAATAATATTGGAATTGATACAATTGACTTGAATAAATTTTTAGGTCTCTTTTATTGCATTCTTTTAAGTGTTTTTGTTGTCTAGTTACATTTGGCATTGTTTGAAATGTAACATATTTAGATGTATTATTTGGAATGTAATACCTTTACTAAATCTCACCATGTGTTGCAGCTCTTGGAAATTCCATGGGACTAGAAAAAGAGAAAACTGAGTGATACACCAGACATTGGCCCAGATTTCAATATTGCACCCACATGTGGCCAAGGGACACCAAGTTCTTTCTCTTAGCGGAAACCATATGATCTTAACTGTCCAAGCAGTCCAGGAGAAACAAGTACTTTGGTTCTCAATGAGAAGGGCAGAAGAAAATACCACACCCAAGGACCCATCCTCAAGAAATCAAAGGAATAGCCAGTGGAATTTTCTTAATGGTAGGTTGTAGTAAGCCATTCCGAAACAATTCCTGCACCCTTTAAACAATGGAAGAAGAAGCTACTGTAGCAGCATTATGACAATGAAAAGTTCTATATGAACCACTTCATGGGAAAAGTTGCCAACAATGGAAGATGATAAAAAGATAAATCTTGTATACCAAAGTTGCAGTTTGAAGTACTTGTGTCACCAATCAAACATGATTCTGAAAGCAGTAACATTCCTAGTTCATTTGGTGGAGATGACTACCAGAAATCACAAATGCATCAGTCATCACCACTCTCAAAGACCAATGTTTCTGCTAACTCAATCCAGTTGAATGATATGTGTAGGTCTATTGAAAAAATTGCAGCAGTCAAAGACCAAAATTTCAGTTAACTTAATACAATCCAACCATAGAAGAGAAAAGGTTTGCAAAATCTTTGTTCTTATGTTTTTTTGGAAGTACATATGAGAAGGTGAATTCTTCCACTAAATTTCATCATCTCTTAAATCAAAGATCCTACGAGAATTATTGACTGTATTTTAGCAAGAATTACTAATTGTTGCATTAATGTTCCTATGGTTACATATACTTATTTTAGTGGAAACAGTTAGGTGTTTTAATTCAAGTAGCTTAAATAGGTGTAGTACAAAACTTCCTTGTGCTCCAAGAGAATTCATAAGGCAATGCCCATGTTTTATATATATATATATAGAATGTTTTGAAAATCTAGAATTACCTACCCTCTTACATTCTCTATGGGGTTAACCCTCAATATTTGGATATATATGAAAACCCCAATTCTAGGTGACACTAGAACCTGACATGGTAACCTAATGTTAAAGGTTTAACCTCAAGGGTCATACTCTGTCCAAGTTAATAGTCAACTAGATAACCTAATTTTCATGAAATAAATTGAAATGTTATTTTAAAGCAATTAATAAATAAAGGTTTAGCTAAGTGAATTCCCCGTAATTAGGTATCACTTGCTCATAAGTACAATTATTTGCTAATATTTTACCCACATGAGGTAATTATCCAAATTTTACACTAGTCTCTATGCCAAAAATAACAAAATATGGTTGAAGTTACATCATCCATGTAATCCAACTTAATACATGCCAAAAAAAATAATATAAGTTAAAAAGACCGTCATTTAGGTTGTTCCTTCATTTCTTGACACTTTCCAAGATTCCCTCTTTGATATTCTTGTAGTAAGAGAAAAACTATACCTTCATCCAAAATAATTCTAGGGGCGTGAGAATTCGCATGTTTCTTGGTAGGGTGCCTTATACCTAAGGAACATAAACATTCTAATTAAGTACAGTATAATCATATAATAATCCATTTCTATTGTCTATATTTGCTAAAAATTCAACCATACAAAATTAAATCGACTTAGATTGACAATTTTGCTATTCAATCATATATCACATCAAATATTTTCAATTTTCTAACAAAAAATAAATTATTCATGACACGGCAAAATAGATAATGGAGAAACATGATAAAGACTATCTATCAATGATCTTGAGTATATAAATGATATATTTAATTTAGTAAAAACTTGTTTATTAAAAAAAAAAACTAATGAATAATTTTCTTTACATGAACTAGAAACCAAAATCAAATTCTTCATATACTTAAGAACATAAAGAGAATCTTTTAACTTTAGAAGACAACTATCATCTAAGATAAGGGTAACATCTCCCATTGCTTTCATAACAATCCTTGCTTCAGAAGCTATTTTTAGGTACATGTCCCTATAATTCAATCTTCTCCTGAGATTGAACCCCCTGTGAAGAATTGCAAACATGATTAGTAGCTTCAGAATCTATCCACCAATAATTAGTGAAATCTAACACTAAACTTGATTCAACTAGAAGAGAATGATGCATACTTGACTGTCTCTTTAGGAATTTAGGGCATTCCTTCTTCCAGTGGCCTTTCTAATAATGAAAGAAACACTTTCCTTAACCCTTTCTTTTTTTCTTCATCCATTTTCCCTTGAACTTCCCATTCTGATTGGTGGTCTTATTGGTGTTTTTCTTCTATATAAAAGAAACATTGACTGACATATGAATGCTTCTTTGATCCTTAAGAATCCCCTCAACTATCTAGAGTTCTCTCATCAATTTAGTTAAGCTCATCACCATCTTATTCATAAAATAATTGAGCTTGAACTGCTTAAAAGAATTTGACATGGTATAGACCCTCAATTTTGTCCCTTGACACTTGCATGTATCTTGGGGGTGTCGCCCACACCCAATTTTTGTATGTCACAGCCATGAAGCACTTGTTAGGCTCAATCGGTTTTCAAACCTCATGTGGGTTCACCTATGGTTCAATTTAGTGCAAGCATTTGGTCCATTATGAAATGCCATCATGGTCAATTCCTTGGTTCATATCATGCTACAGGGTAGGGGTTAAGGTCTCCACAAAAACTTTAGTTTAGTTGGAGCTCGCTGAAGCCCATCCTTTACATGGCGTGACTACGCATGGATAGGGCGAGGGCTCGTTTGTCTGGAATTTCATTTGATTATCCTCTTCACTCGTATACCTTTCGCTTAGCTGACTACTTTATCAGAGGTTCAGAGCATGTGCCCCGCATGGAGGGGACTGACTATATTTCGGAGACAGTGGAGATTCAAGATATCCAATAGGCATTGGGTTTTGGGATCACTGAGGCATCCGATGTTGTGATAGTTGCACCCTCGTCATTGGGGCGAGCCAATATGTTCTCTATGTGTTTCCCGGATGAGGTCTTTGATTATGGATTGCTCGTAGATTCTGGAGGTGGAACCAATGGAGTGACCCTTGATGATGCCTACACTGATGAGATGGACATGATAGGCATAGGTCGTATTCTTGACGCAGCTCCACATGGGCCTCATTCTACTTTTGATATGTTTAGAGTTTCTATGCTTGAGATGGATGGAGATGACTCTATTACTGATGTTGCTACTCCTGATTTTACTTTTGTTAAGGGAGTGTCTGATCTTGTGGACCCACCTCTTTCTTTTGACTCTATGTCCGGGTTTGTCACCCACTATGATGTTATGTCTGATGCAAATAATAATGAGATGAGCATTTTCGAGTACTTACCTATGTCACAGCATTTCCCTTTGATTGCACCTCAGGCACCCACAACACAAATACATGATATTGATGATGTGGGAGACCCAAATGGGCTACTGAGTGGTCAATCATATTGTGATTCAGACTCAGAACAAAGGAAAGTTACACCTGTTTTTGGTAGCACCGAGTTAGTAGATTTCAAGACCTTTGATTAGCCCAAGAAGATTAAGATTGGCTCTTCCTTATCTCTTGACAAGAGGAGCATACTGATTAACCTGCTTAGGTCATACCTGGATGTATTGGCATGGTCATATGAGGACATGCCAGGCCTTGACCCCTCTATAGTTCAGCATCACCTGCCCATTCTGCCACATGCTAGACCAGTTAAGTAGAAATTGAGAAGGCTGCACCCTTAATGGAGTTTATAGGTTAAGGAGGAGATTCAGAAACAACTCAGTGTTGGTTTCTTATCTATGGTCGAGTATCCTGAGTGGCTGGCTAATGTCGTTTCCATTCCTAAGAAGAACAATAAGGTTAGGGTTTGTGTCAGTTTCAGGGATCTTAACAAGTCCAGTCCTAAGGATGATTTTCCCCTTCCACACATTGATATGTTTGTTGGTAGCATTACAGGGCATTCTATGTTATCATTTATGGATGGGTTTTTTTTTTGGGTATAATCAAATTATGATGGCTCTAGAGGATATGAAGAAGACATTTTTCATCATTGAGTGGGGTACTTATTGCTACAGGGTCATGCCATTTGGGTTAAAGAATGCGGGAGCCACTTATCAAAGAGCCGCTACTACTCTGTTCCATGACATGAAGCACAAAGATGTTGAAGTATATATGTATGACATGATAGTGAAATCCCGAGACAGGGCAGATCACCTAGCAGCCTTATAGAGATTCTTTGAGAGGATCAAACAGTTCAGATTGCGATTAAATCCTAAGAAGTGCACCTTTGGGGTTGCTTCTAGAAAGTTGTTGGGGCATATCGTCAGCGAGCATGGTATAAAGGTTGATTCGGAGAATATCAGAGCCATACTTGACATGCCTGCTCTAAGGACTGAGAGAGAGATTAGAGGCTTTCTAGGCAAATTACAGTATATTAGTCGTTTCATTGCTAGATTGACAGACATATGCGAGCTTATCTCTCGTCTTCTGAGGAAGAACCAGTCTACAGTTTGGAATGATGATTACTAGCACGGTTTTGAGAAGATTAAGGAGTGTCTCCTTTCTCCTCCAGTTTTAGTGCCTCCCACACGGGGGCGCCCTATGCTTTTATATTTTTCTGTTTCAGACATGGCCTTAGGGTACATGTTAGCTTAGCTTGATGATTTAGGGAAGGAGCAAGCCATTTACTACCTAAGTAAGAGAATGCTTGAGTATGAGTGCAGATACATTATGATTGAGCATCTCTGCTTGGCACTGGTTTGGGCCACCAGGAGATTGAGGCACTACGTGATAAAGTACTCTATACATTTGGTCTTGCGATTGGATTCGTTGAGATATCTGTTCGATAGGCCTGTTCTAACTAGTAGGCTCATAAGATGGTTGGTACTATTGACAGAGTTTGATATTCAGTACGTCATGCAGAAATCAGTGAAGGGTAGCATTGTCGCAGATCACTTAGCTTCATTACTAGTATCTGATGATAGACCAATTGATGATGATTTGTTTTAGTTGCCAGTATTGCAGGATGGTGCTTGTACTTTGATGGTGCCACTGATTCGCGTGTAACTCCAATCGGGTCATTTAATAAAAAACATTTATAAAACCTATGACCTCATACTAGCGTAGCAAAGCTACTATAGCATATGGCTCTAGGGTCGAACTCTGGGATGGGTTTTCATTCTACCAGTGATAAACTCAAGATTAGAAATTGAATTTAATGATTTCCTTTATCAAAAACTTAAAGTTTAAAAGAAAATAAAATTTGTTTTGAAAGTGTTTGAAACTAAACTAACATAAAATAAGTAAAAATGGAAGAAAGAAAGTCTCCCGGAGCTAGAGGTTGCTAGGATCAAGTTCAGAATGCAAACTGGAAAATTCCGGATTTTTCTCCTCGCATTGGGGATTTAACCTATAGTTATTTCCCGAACTGGTATAGGTTTAACAATGAAGATTTAATCCATAAAAAGTCAATAGAAATGGTAGACAAGGTCCGTTAATGGCTTTAGACACTATGGGTCTTCACCTTGAACCACTTTCCAATGGCTCGTACATGATAACTAATGGACTGATATGGATCTAGCAATAAGCATCCACAGAGACCTGAAGCTTACCATGTATTGGCCATTCAAAGTGATTCTAAGGGATTTAAAGCAAAACTTTGGATTTAGAAGCCATTTATGAACTCCAACTACCTGTATTTAATGCACGTGAGTCTTCCACCTTTTCATCTGGACTTTTCACCTAGCTTCCTTCACTCCAAGAAACTAAAATTTTAGCCTCTCATCCTCCGGGAAAACATCCTCAGAGGCTGTTTGGCTTCCAAGAAAAAGAAAATAGTAAAGAAAAAAGGGAAACGAGAGAGCTCTGTATTTCACTAAGTGTAAAACGTAACACACATGTTCTCTCCTTTCAAGAGGTGATTTCCACCCCTTATATAGTCTTTACAAAAGCAAAAGCTTGTGATTGGCTAGTTACAAGGATAAGAAAGGAAATTACATCAAAAAATTACATAAGAAAAGATCTAAAGTGGAGTTAGCAAAAACAGAGGAAAATTCGCACCACGCATGGGTTGTGCGAATTTTGAAGGTGTTGTGCGAGTGTTGTGCGAGTTTCGCACAAGGTTCGCACAACCAAGGTGTTGTGCGAATTTCACACGAGCCTAGAGCAGTTGTCTTCTGAAGGCCATATCTTCCTCATTTCGGCTCCAAATCATGCACTGTTTGAAGTGTTAGATTCTTGACTTCCTGAGCTTTGAAATGGTATATAGCATGTAGAAAATGGACTTCGGAAAGTGCTCCAAAAGTGTGAAGGAACACTGCAGCTGCTGTCCTCTGTTTTCTTCATTTTCTCTTTGCTTCTCTCCTTTGCTTGGCTTGTCTTAATGATCCAAAAAGCTGTCAAAACACTAAAACTAGCCACAAATATGATTAGAAGTCATTTCTAGGTCCTTAACATGCCAATTGGAATAAAGATGGAGAATTACTACACAAAAGTGCTTAAAAGATATTGAATTAAAGGTATAAAATAACACTTTTTGGGTAGTAATCAGCCACCAATCAGTTAGGATTTGGCATTGACATCTTGTTGATATCACCCTAAGGTGATCATATCCCCAAGTCTGTTCGATAAGCATTTTCCGATCATCACCAGTTGACGAATAATGTTGTAGAGTATGAGGCATGTATCACAGGTCTAGAGACTGCACTTGATCTTGGGGTCAGACAATTGGAGATCCACGAGGATTCCAATTTGGTTATACAATAGACTCAGGGTATTTGGAGGACTCGGGATGAGAAGCTGAGACCCTACCATGCTTACTTGGACTTGTTGATTGATATATTTGATGAGTTGAGGTATATACATCTGCCTAGGGTAGAGAATTAGTTCACTAATGTGTTGGCCACCTTGGCTTTTGTGATTGAGATTCCTGTAGGGATGACTATGCGACCATTTTTTATTGAGAATAGATCCACACCATCTTACTGCTATTTGATTGGAAATATTGAGGATCAGGTTGGGCTACCATGGTATCATGATATTCATCAATTTCTGGCATATGGTGCTTACCTTGAGTCAGCCACGACCAAGAATAGGAGAGCACTGAGACAATTGGCCACTAGATTTGTTATTTGTGGGGATACCCTTTATAGAAGGTCATCAGATGGCATGTTGTTGTTATGTATAGACTGAGTCACAATAGATAGAGTGATGAGAGAGGTCCATGCAGAAGTTTGTGAACCACACATGGGAGGTCACATGTTGTCATGTAAAATCATGAGGACTGGCTACTTTTGGTTGACTATGGAGACAGATTGCTACCAGTTTGTACAGAGATGTCTAGAATGTCAGATGCACAGAGACTTGATACACGTACCTCCATCTGAGCTACATGCACTTACATCCCCTTGGCCATTTTCAGTGTAGGGTGTTGATGTGATCAGAAAGGTCTCTCTGAAATCATCCAATGGTCATGAGTACATCTTGGTAGTTATTGATTATTTCACCAAATGGGTGGAGGATGCTTCTTATGCCAGCTTGACATTTGAGTATTCATAATTGTCTTAAAGGAAGCTTATCTAGTTGACCTACCCTAGCCACCAAACATGTCATGGAGACTAGAAAGTATATCATAAGTTATTGGCATAGATATGTGTTGATGTTGCAACATGTTATCCAAAGACCCAAGTATAATACACTTAGTCTTCTGATCTGCCATCTGCCAACTATGTTATGTATCAGTCACCTCTTGAGTGGAATGTCCATTAGGGAGAGATAGAGCTAATTCTTGAGTTACTCACATTAGCTTCTCTTGAGTGAGTACTATGCCTAGATTTCTTTTCCAATCCACATAGTTTGGTCCCATCAATTTATTAGTAGTGAGAATGAGATTTATCATATTATAAGACATGATATCTGTAACAGTAATTAATTTATTAAGCATACACAACAAACTAATAATTAATTTAGCTAAAATGTAGTGCTCTCAAACTAAATGTCTTTTCTCAAGGTATCCTAGTATCAAAAGAATCAAGCCTACGTGGGGTAGGTCATGATCTTATTACTAGTTAGAGACCATCTCATATTGATATCCCGACCTTAACCATGAATGATATCTAAAGGCAAGATCAACATACCTTTTCTTTGGTTTATGGACTCTACAAATGGGACCGCATAAGGAGAATCCATGTCAGTTGATTCATAGGGTCCAACTCATCATGAGGATGGTAATCAACCCAAATCAAGATGTGCTCGACAATAGAGGTCATGAGTTTTGCTAATGTCCTTTTCCACTTAATCTTTTGAAAAGAGAGACTTTTAGTAATTTTGGTACCTTTCTTAAAATAAATTCTCTATCATGAGATTTTTCTAAATTCATTATTTGCTTCTTAAACTATGACTCCAGTGTTAAAAGGATTGCTTTCTTATTCTTTATCTTGGGGTGAAGAGCTTGGAGGACCATCATATATGTCATTTTACTTCTGTTAAGGGGGACAACTAAGAGAAATACCTATCTAAAAACATGGTTAGTCCAAAAAGGAATTGCAATAATCTTTTCACAATGATCACTTCAAAAAAAAAAAAAAAAAAACAAATAACAATGGAAATTTAACTTCTCATGAAAATTTATTTTGTTAAGTAAAAAAAAAAAAATTCCAATATTTTATTATTCATTTATTATATGCTAAACAATAGAATAAATAATAAAACAAATTAACAACTGTTATGGCCTTAAGGAATCTATTGTATAAAATTGGTAACTTATTTGGATTATAATCCAAATTTACCAAAAAAATAAACCTATAAGAAAAATTAAGGTAGTAAGGCTCACAAGTAAACCCTAGTCTATTACAAAAATACCAAAATATGCCTCTTTTAGCAGTATCCCTTTCTTACTACCAATTTGCTACCACTAGTAGTAGATTGCCCAAAAATTTTAAGAACCGTTAGAAGTAGTGTATCACTACTAAAAGCGCTTCTCAATTGCTTAAGCCACTCGAGCACTTAGTTAATTACTTGAGCACTAATCTAAGCGCTTAAATGTTAAATCCTTTCCCTACTCACCCAATGTTGCTAATCCAAACTCTAATAATCGTTTACTTCATAAAAGTTGCATCTTTCTGACAAGACAACATCCACAACCACCATGTGATCATTCAAATTCCTTCCAAATGCTCCAACAATTACAAACAATGGTAAAAGATAGATTTTTACAAAAAAAACCCATACTCCATCAAATTGGAGTTTACAATAATTCTAAGAAAAATGGGATTTTTACAAACAATAAAAATCTTATACCTCTTTTAATGAGGCTTACAACCGATTTAGAGCAAAACAACAATCTCAATCATAATAACGAACATCATGTTTAAGAGATCACAACAATTCATGCACAAAGTTTTTATCCTTAAGGTCATGGGATAAACAATAAACTTTAGAAAATAGTCATTAATACCCCTTAGAAAGGTTTTATCATGCTCTTGTCCAAGCTATGGCTTTGTTACCAATTGTAAGTGATGGAAACCCCAGATTACTCCATTCTTAAGCCTTGGATCATATAGGGTGCATGCATCTATCCCCAAGGTTCTCTAGATCTAACGTAATAAAAATTAATGGCTTCAAAAACTAATTTAGAATTAAGTTTTTGAGATTTGAAGTTCATACTTATGATCTAAATATTCCCAGATTGAATCTAAGCCAATGAAAAAGAAGCTTGTAGTCTGCGAAGGTCTCATACACCCAAAGTCTTCCACTTGATGACTGACCACAGCCTTGGCACTCCAAATGGTGGGTTTGGAAGGGATGAAGCTTTGGTTCTTTCTCTCCAGAGGTGGAAGATGACTAACTAAAAACCTCAACCTCTAAAAGGGTATTTATAGGGTTCCCTACTGGCTTAAGTGACTTGAGCCCATATAGGCTTGGGTCACTTAATCTAACCCCCAATCGAGTACTAATTGATTAATTAACCTAACAAGGCTATCTAATTAATCAATTACCCTAATCTGGAGACCTTGTTCACTATCCCTTATGCAACCTTGTGTAATTACTAAAACATCCTTATGCACAAGAATGAATCTAGGGCCAATCCAACTCTCATAAACCATGTCATCATGGTATATGAGCTTAAAGTAGGGACTACTAAGACCCATAAGAGAATTAAATCTCCCATAATCCAATTTTGAAGTTGATTCAACATCCACTATAGAGAATCAATTGCACTCTAATATCGTATTTAAATAACAATAAGACAAAGCTTGGGTTTGTGACCTACTATCCACTACATGCAGACTCATAAATTGGTGTTTGTAATTGATTCGTCCCCATTGCAGTCATGCCATTTGATTCTGGCTCAGACGGGTGTTATCAACAAAATTTATAAAACCTAAATCACCTCACACTAGGGTAGCATAGCTAACATAGTATAGTGGCTCTAGGATCATCCATAAGGATGAGTTTTCATCGTATAGTTGACTTAGTGAAGGAAACAAAATTGTGCTTTTCCTTATGAAAATTAGCTTTTAAAGAAAATGGAATTTTGGTTGCAAAGATTGATTTTAATTTAAAAACAATAAGTGAAATTAACTACAAAGAAAAGATCTCTTGGAGCTTAGGTCACTAGGATCGGGTTCCTTAGGCAAAAGGGGAGATTTCGGATCTTCTCCCGGCGCTAGGGATAATAACATAAAGGATGGTTATTTCCCGAACCGATTTTTGTATTTAGCAATTAAGATTTGATCCAAAGGGTTCATGAAAAATGGTAATTGCTTCCTATTAATGGCTTCAAACATTAAAGAGCCTCACCTTGAACCACCTTCCAATGGCTCGTAAATGATAACTAATAGACATCCATGGATCTAGCAATAAGCATCCATAGAATCCGAAAGCTTACCAAGTATTGGCCATTCAAGGTGATTTTAAGGGATTTAAGGCTAAACCTTGAAATAAAAACCATTGATGGTTAACAACTATTGTCATTTAAAGCAAGGATAACTCCCACCTTTGCATTCAGGTCCTTCACCTAACTTCCATCACTCCAAGAAACGTAAAACCTAGCCACTCATCCCCTGAGAAATCATCCTCAGAGGTTGTTTGGCTAGAAAGAAAAGTGAAAACAAAATGAGAAGGAAAGGCAGAGCAAAAAGCTCTATGTATTTCTTACTATGAGAATTTACAAGTGTTCAATGAAAAAACATAATTATCTTTCCCTCTATCTCTCTCCTTATATATATGCTACCTAAAAGATATATAAAAAGATATAAAAGAAAATATCTAGGTTGGTTACAAGGAGAAACTAGGAAATTACACAAAATATCTTAAGATAAAAATCTAATGGAGTCGGTGCACAGGAAGATTTCACATATCATGTGAAATTTCGCATGGTGTACGAAATCCTTTTGCTGCCTCAAGTGGTTTCGCATAGTGTGCGAAATTTCGCATACCCATGTGAAAATGCTAGTTGTTGGATTTCTTCCTCTGATTTTCTTCCTTGTATCTCTGATTGGCTTGGCAAAGGGCTATGAAGTGCTCCAAAGCTTAGATTCTTCATGTTTTTGAGCTTTAACTTGCATTGCCATGGATTTCACTAAATTTTTCCTCATTCTTGGCTTGTTTCAATGATCAAATAGCTATCAAAAAACACCAAAACTTGCCAAAAACTGATTAGTAACCCTTGCTAGGTTCCTTAATGTGCCAATTGAGTTAAAAGGTATTAACTACTACTCAAAAGTATTTAAAACAGTTAGTTTCAAGCTATAAAAGAGTAATTTTTGAGTAGTAATCACTCCCCCAACCGACATATTGCTAGTCCCTTAGCAATGAAGGAGAGATAAAGAAGAATAGACAAAAAAATAATTTACAAAATCATGCTAATCACTCCAAAAAATTTTCAAGTGGCATGATACGGATTATACTCTCTCATGGAACATCAAAGAGGCAAAACCCAACCTTCCACAAGAGGCATCAAATCTTTTGCCTAATCACAATTTATAAAGAGTAGGCAGTATGCAAATTTAAGCATTAAAATAATTTCCACTCCCAAAGGTCCAATCCTTATTTTTTCACAAAAATCTAAGTGTTAAGATTATTAGTTTCCGATTATAGTATGTCGAACTATTCTCCTCCCAACCTAGATCTTTCTCAAACTTTAGTAAATTGACCAACCTCCAATAGGCTAAGAACACACCTCTTTTATTTCACAATATTTTCATTGTAGGAGTGCAATGCTAAAGTTATTTTTTTTTCTAAAGTGTCCACGTAACGGGGATCCATCGATAACTCCTAACCAATCAAGGTTTAGGGCATCAAGCTTTAAGGATCTTTCGACCACTAACTCCTCAGATTTTTCCCCGGACTTTTGAGATTGAAATTTAATACCTAAACACCTACAATATGTTAAACTCCACCTATTCACCCTTGTAATGAGCATTGAGGTCGGTGACTCCCAACCAATCAAGGCTTAGGGCACCGGGTTTTAAAGACTTTCGCCGTATACCCCTCGGACCTTGCTCGGGTTTCAAGGCAAGTGAAACACTTTGTTCTTTCTTCTTCTTCTTCTTTTTGAAAGGCTCATTGGCCTTTTACAAGGAGTCCCAACACTATTAAAACGAGGTCAAAGGTACCAAGTCAAAATTTTCTAAGTTTAGGGGGTGAGAGAGTTTTTCATCTTATAACTAGAACCTAATGTGCACAGTGTATGATAAGATTAAAGTGGAAGAAATAAGGTTGAATTCCATAGGAGTTTCAATAATTCATCAACTTTAATAAGCATAATACAAATTCTAAGATTCAAGTAAAAAGACAAGAACTCAATTACTTTCATTTCATTTTGAGAATTTTTCCTTAATAACCATGGAAAGTAGAGTGAAAACTTTTAAAATTAAGCCAAAAAGTAACTAAATTAACGAATTAACCTAGCATTATTAACAAAACTTCCTTCCTCAACTCTCCCCCCAACCGAGATCAACATTGCCCTCAATGTTTCAAGAGCAATTGAAAATAAAGGGAGGAAATGGTACCTCCTGAATGAAATGGAGTCTGAGTCATATAGGAGAAACCACATGAATAAAAAAAAAAACAAAAACAAAAGGGTAATGAGTAGAGGAAATAGGAAAATGCTAAGTATAATAAAAAACATGATGCCTATATATGAATATGAGAAAGTACAATATGAGATATCATCAGGCAATACATCCAATCCCTGTTTATAAAGCATCCAAAACAAGGACAAATCTCCACTAATATAATATGTAAATACAATAAGATAAAGAGATGTCCTATGATCAAGTAGTGGGAGCCTCAGGTAGAGATGATGCCTCTTTTGGCTTAGCTGTGACTCTGGGAGGCTCATCCTGAGGTGGTGCAATCCGCACCTCTGCTGGTGTAGTGTAGGCACTAAGGATGAGGAAAGGTCAGGCTGAGGCGAAGGCAGGACTCTGAGGTGCTGCTGAATCTGGTGGAGAATAGCAGTTTGATGGTCTTGATGGGCACGTATCTCAACCATCTGTTGGAAGAGAGCAGAATAGGTGGTGGTGAGTGTCTAAAAGGTATGCACAAGGGCGCGAAACTCCAAAGCCAATATGGTAATGGTAGGCTCGGATGTAGTAGGCACAACTGGTGGAACCGTAGGAGTCGTAGGCGGAGCAGCAGAAGTAGCCTCGGGTGTGGGTATTGGTGGTGCAGTCTGTGCCGGGAGCTCACCATGCTCTGGCTGTGGAGGCACTGGTAGTGCTACCATGGGAGGGGCTCCAAGAGGTGCAGAATAGCCTGCCAACTGATTCCATTTGTCGAGAGTGAATCGCTCTCGACAAAGGCGGCGACGCTCGAGCCAAGGCTCAGTAGGAAAGCCCATGTACTCCAAGATATGGCATAGCAACCTCAGGAATAATAATGGAATGGTGTCGGCCCTCTAGAGCTTCTTCTTATGGACCTTCTCCTCAAAGTGGATGAGGGAGGCCATGATCAAGTGGTGAAGGCCAAAGTATAAGCCCTCTGATATACAGAATAACGCTTCCAAATTAGTTCATCTCATCTATATTGAATGCTATAAGGGAAAGAGGTTGGAGCGTAGCACCACGTCTACGAGAAGCATCCCAGGTGGAAGCTCTTTCCGTAGAAGGATCGAATTTGCAGAGGTCCCCTTGGATAAAATGCGAACCATGTCCCTCTGAGATACTGGGGACCACTGTCGGAAAGCGGATGGATCCTCTGGCTCATAAGGAATCTGTAGAGCCTCTGCAATATGCCTGGCCTCGAGGACACCATGACGTCCATCTATGCTGAAGTGAATCGCAGTATGACTCAGGACACCACGAGTAGTCATAGACTAATAAAATTCTAATGTTACTCTGGGATAAAAGAACTCACGAAGAGTCATGAGGTGCTCAAGGTGGTACCTCTGAAGTAAGTCGTAAGAGTCTCGGAGCTCAGGCTACTATCACATGGCCTCCTGATCAAAATATAGCTCCGAGTGGAAGGGTCTCGCTCTATAATCTATGTTGCCCTCAATAGGCGGTGCTGTGACCATAAGGCGTTTGATAATAGTCTTTGGTGACATGTTAGAAGGAACCTTCGAATATGTAGGAGGCTCAGAAGCTCTAGATGACTCACCTGGGCCTAAAGTCCTAGCCCTCTTGGCCAGAGGGTGCCGTACTGAACTCTCGGGGCACGAAGTAGTCGCCCCTGGAGTAGTAGGTGGTCTCCTCGTCTCGTATATGCGCTAAGAAGCAAGTGAGGAAGGTCTAGTGGCCTCTCCACCTTTGGAAGGTGGAATCAGTGGGGCATCCATGGCTTGAGATGGGGAATCACTCGGCATCTGAGCCAAGGAGGCTCTCTGCCTTGTAGTGTGTCTCAATGAAGGGGCAGGAGGGGCTCTTCGGGTCCGCACCATGTCGAAAATGAAAGGCAAGCCTCGGGTCCATGCTCTAAGGGGGCGTGGAGTGCGTCTCTTCGAAGTGATGTGCAGGGGGCGCGATATCGAATGGAGAAGAACGAGGTCGCAAGGTGGCAGAGGAAAATGAGGGATTCGCAGGGACATAGGTGCTTGCGAAATGAGGATTTTAGGACTCGGGCGGGAGGGGGGTTTAAAAAGAATTGGCAGGTGACCCTTCATTTTCACATGCGCCTCTTGAGTTTCGCATAGTGTGCGAAATGGCTTTGGGGGTGCGAAATTACTTCGCATGCCCCTTAGGGTTTCACACAGTGTGCAAAAATGGTGTTGGGTGTGCGAAATTTTTCGCATGGTCTTCGAAAATTTCGCACAGTGATCGAAATGATTTCGCAGGGTCTGCTTATTTTCGTTGGGTGTGCGAAATTTCGCACCTCATGCGAAATGAGTTATAAATTTCGCATCCATTGTGAAAATTTCGCAGGGTGTGCAAAATTTCTTGGTTTCCCCCTTGTTTGAAGTCCCCCTGCAATTGATCATAAAAAAATCTAAGTTAAATCAAACCAAAATAAAATTAAAACGAAAAATCAAAATCAAAACAAGTAATAATACAGGAAAACTCTTAAATAAAAAAAAAACAAAAAGATATGGACTTAATAATCTTTAAAAAGACTAAGTCTATCAAGAAAATTGGTGTTGTCAAGCTTGATGTGGATCAAGGAGGATGAATTCCTCCTTGTCACGGGAAAAAGGCTCCACAAAGGGCTTGAGACGGTGGCCATTCACTTTGAAGCTCCCGGTGCTGTTGGAGTTGAGTAGTTCCACTATGCCATTTGAATGCACTTGGTGAATGGTAAATGGACCTATCCACCTTGATTTCAACTTGCCCGGAAAGATGTGTAACTTAAAGTCATAGAGCAAGACTCTTTGTCTCTTTTGAAAATCCTTATGGGAAATCAACTGATCATGTCACCTCTTCAATTTTTCTTTTGCAATTTTTGAATTGATGTAGGCATCATTTCTCAATTCCTCCATCTCATTGAGGTCTAAGAACCTCTTCAACCCAGCTCTGCTCAAATCCATGTTGAGCTTCTTGATTGCCCACCAAGCTTTGTATTCTAATTCCACAAGGAGATGACATGCTTTGCCATAGACTAGGCGATAAGGAGACATCCCGAGAATGGTCTTGTAAGTTGTTCGATATGCCCATAGTGAATCAAGGAGCTTGACTGACCAATCTTTTCTGTTTGTGTTCACCACTTTCATCAATAAGTTTTTAATCTCCCTATTTGCTAACTGAACTTGCCCACTAGTTTGAGGGTGGCAAGGTGTAGCTACCTTATGCTTCATCCCATACTTGGCTAGGAGAGTTTCAAAAGGCTTGTTGCAAAAATGAGTACCTCCATTACTAATTATGGCTTTGGGCACCCTAAATCTTGAGAAGATGTTCTCCTTGAGAAACTTAAGAACCACTCTGTGGTCATTGTGCTTACATGGGACTGCCTTAACCCACTTAGAAACATAATCTACTCCTACCAAGATGTAAAAGTAGCCAAAAGACATAGGGAAAGGTCTCATGAAGTTAATGCCCCAAACATAAAAAAGATCAATGATCAAAATGGGATTCAAAGGCATCATGTTCCTACGTGTCAACTTCCCAAGCCTCTGGCATTGATCACATCTCTTGCACATGGTGTGGGCATCTTTGAAAAGTGATGGCCAACAGAAACCCGATTGCAACACCCTCATGGCCATCTTTTGAGAAGCAAAGTGGCCTCCACATGCATTGTCATGGCAATGACTGTGGATCCCCTATTGCTCTTCTTCAAAAACGCACTTCCTTATTTTTGCAAAGAAGTGCTTCTTATCTTGTGCTTTCCACTCACTTGGAACTTTTCCTGTGACCAGGTAGTTAGCAATGTGCGCGTACCAAGGGGCAACTTCCACCAACATGAGAGACTTCTCTGGAAAATCATCATTAATGGGGAAACCATGGGAATTATGTGCGATAGCTAGCCTTGAAAGGTGGTCTGCTACCAAATTCTCCACTTCTTTCTTGTCTTTGATATGGAGATTGACACTTAGATTTTTATGGAAAAATGAGGATTGGACCTTTGGGAGTGGAAATTCTTTTGATGCTTAAATTTACATAATTCCTACTCTTTATAAATTGTAATTAGGCAGGAGATTTGATGACTCTTGTAGAAGGTTGGGTTTTGCCTCTTTGATGTTCCATGAGAGAGTATAATCCACATCATGCCACTTGAAAATTTTTTGGAGTGATTAGCATGATTTTGTAAATTATTTTACTGTCTATTCTTCTTTATCTCTCCTTCATTGCTAAGTGACTAGCAATATGTCAGTTGGGGGAGTGATTACTACTCAAAAAGTACTCTTTTATAGCTTGAAACTAACTTTTTTAAATATTTTTGAGTAGTAGTTAATACCTTTTAACTCAATTGGCATATTAAGGAACTTGGCAAGGTTACTAATCAATTTTTGGCAAGTTTTGGTGTTTCTAGTAGCTATTTGATCAATGAAACAAGCTAAGAATGAGGGAGAATTTGGTGAAATCCATGGCAATGCAAGTTAAAGCTCAAATACATGAAGAATCCAAGCTTTGGAGAAATTCATAGCCCTTTGCCAAGCCAATAAGAGATGCAAGGAGGGAAACTAGAGGAAGAAATCCAACAACTAGCATTTTCACATGGTTGTGCGAAATTTCGCACACCATGCCAAATTTCGCATGGTATGCAAAATCTCCCTATGCACTGACTCCGTTAGATTTTTATCTTCAGACAGTTTGTGTAATTTCCTAGTTTCTCCTTGTAACCAACCTAGATATTTTCTTTTATATATTTTTATATATATTTTAGGTAGCTTATATATAAGGAGAGAGAGAGAGGGAGAGATATATGTATGTTTTTCATTAAACACTTGTAAATTCCCATAGTAAGAAATATACAGAGTTTTTGCTCTGTCTTTCCTTCTCATTTTGTTTTCATTTTTTCTTTCTAGCCAAACAACCTCTAACGATGATTCCTCGGAGGTTGAGTGGCTAGTTTTACGTTTCTTAGAGTGATGGAAGCTAGGTGAAGGACCCGAATGCAAAGGTGGGAGTTGTCCTTCCTTTAAATGAAAGTAGTTGTTAACCATTAATGGTTTTTATTTCAAGGTTTAGCTTTAAATCCCTTAAAATCACCTTGAATGGCCAATACTTGGTAAGCTTTTCGGATTCTATGGATGCTTATTGCTAGATCCATGGATGTCCATTAGTTATCATTTACGAGCCATTGGAAGGTGGTTCAAGGTGAGAATCACCTTGAATGGCCAATACTTGGTAAGCTTTTCGAATTCTATGGATGCTTATTGCTAGATCCATGGATGTCTACTAGTTATCATTTACGAGCCATTGGAAGGTGGTTTAAGGGGAGGGTCTTTAGTGTTTGAAGCCATTAATGGGAAGCAACTATCATTTTTCATGAACCCGTTGGATCAAATCTTAATTGCTAAATCTAAAATCGATTTGGGAGATAACCATCCTTTATGTTATTATCCCCAAGGCGAGGAGAAGATCAGGAATCTCTCCCTTTGTCTAAGGAACCCTATCCTAGTGACCTAAAGCTCCAAGATACCTTTTCTTTGTAGTTAACTTCACTTATTATTTTTGCTTAACTTAAAATCAATCTTTGCAACCACAATTTCATTTTCTTTAAAAGCTAATTTTCACAAGGAAAAACACCATTTTATTTCCTTCACTAAAGTCAATTGTACAATGAAACCCATCCCTGTGGATGATCCTAGAGCCACTATACTATGTTAGCTATGCTACCCTAGTGTAAGGTGATTTAAGTTTTATAAATTTTGTTGATAACACCCGTCTAGGCCAGAATCAAATGGCACGACTGCAATGGGGACGAATCATTGCCACCCTATTGTCTTTTTACATCTTCTAAGGACTTCAAATAGACAATCCTCCTTATGAATGGTAAGAGCTGAAGATATAACAACAAGGCACTTCTTGTCTTCATCCAAGTATGCATACTTCAACTCTGTGGGTAGTGGCTTAAGAATAAGCTTTGGGGACTCCTCCTTAGCAGCTCTTTGGGTCTCCTCCTTATTGAATAAGGGTATAATTTCTTTTCTCCTCCTCCAAGGGGACAAGGTAGCAAGCAAATCAGAGGATTCAGGTAACCCTTCATCAAGATCCCCAAAACTCTCGACCAAATCCTCTTGCATTCTCTAATCACAATGCTCCTCCCCTAAAGTGTCAATCTTGCACGCTTCCTCTAGACCTTCTTCTTCTTCCGGATGGATATGCTTCTTGTACAAATGGAAGATGTTGAGTTCCAATGTCATGTTGCCAAACGTGAGTTGCATAACTCCATTCCTACAATTGATGATTGCATTGGATGTAGCTAGGAATGGTCTTCCAAGTATAATAGAAACATAATTAGTTCCTTTGACAACTGGATCCGTATCAAGAACAACAAAATCCATTGGATAGTAGAATTTGTCAACTTGAACCAAGACATCTTCGATCATCCCTCTTGGAATCTTCATTGATCTATCTGCCAGAGATAGAGTGATGGATGTTGGTTTCAACCCTCCAAGTCCCAATTGCTTGTATACAGAATAGAGTAGCAAATTCACACTTGCTCCCAAGTCCAACAAAGCTTTCTCCACACAAGTCCCTCCAATACTCACTGAGGTGGTAGGGCAGCCCGGATCTTTGTACTTCATTGGAGACTTGCACTGTATGATGGCACTTATTTGCTTAGTCAAGAAGGCTTTCTTGTTCACATTCAACCCTCTCTTTACAGTGCATAAGTTCTTCAAGAATTTTGCATATGTCGGCACTTGTTTGATCATGTCTAGCATAGGGATATTGACCTTCACTTGCCTCAACACTTCAAAAATTTCTGGTGCATTATTGGTTCCCTTTTTTTCCATGCAAAGCTTGAGGGAAAGGTGGAGGCATGTGTTTCTTCATCATATCTTCCTTGATCACTATCCTCTTGGGTTCTTCATCCATACTATACTCATGGTCATCTCTCTTTGTACTTTTCCCTTTTCTCTTTCCTTTAATTCCCTCACTCTTTTCTTTTTCTGCTACACTCTCTTCATCATGCTTTGGCTTGGATGTGGGCTGATCAACCTCTTTACCACTCCTCAAGGTGATAACTGCTTTGACTTCCCTCACATTTGAAGATTCTCCCTCTTGAGCTTCCACTTCATGGATACCCTTGGGATTTTGATGAGGTTGAGAAGGAAACTTTCCTTTCTCTTGCACTGTGTTGAGGTTGGTAAGCCTTGAGATTGCGTATTGGACATTGTCTATCTTCTGAGATAGATCATTTTGTATCCCATCCATCCTTTTGTTCAATTTACTCTCCACACTGTTCATTCTCTGATTCAGTTGAGCATTGATGGACTTCTGATCTCCCACAACCTTGCTAAGATTCACAATAGCTTGTTCAAGATTCGAGGCTTGCTGAGGTGCTTGAGTAGGTTGTGTGTACTGAGGTGGCTTTGGTTTCCAAGAGATATTTGGATGGATCCTCCAATTTGAATTGTAGGTGTTTCCATATGAAGCATTGTTATTGGGCTTGAATTTACCAATAACATTTGCTTGATCACCAAACATCTCTCTCACTGCTGGAATTGTAGGGCACTCTTCCACCAAGTGCTCATAAGATTGAAAAATAGAACAAGGCATAGCCTGTACTAGTGTCTCAGAAATGGCTTGCACTTCTTGTACCTTCTTCATTTCTAGCTTTTCCAATCTCCTTGCCATAGCTGCAACCTTTACCTTCATGTCAATGTCTTCATTCAAGACATACATCCCACCCTTAGCATTAGGTTAAGACTTCATTCTTCCCACCTCTCTAGCATTTGGTTCATCCCATCCTCTTGAAACTTCAGCAACATAATTCAAAAATTCCATGGCTTCCTCTAGATTCTTACTCATGAAGTCTCCTCCACACATAGTTTCTAGGAGTTGCTTCATTGAAGAAAACATATCATCGTAAAAATAGCTCTCTAAAAGCTATGTGTCAAAGCCATGGTGAGGACAAGCATTAATAGCTTCCATGTACCTTTCCCAACACTCATAAAATTTCTCATTCTCTTTAGCCGAGAAGTTCGAGATTTACCTTTTCAAACCATTGGTCCTATGAGTAAGGAAGAACTTCTTGAGAAACTAGGCTTGCAAATTAGTCTAAGTTTGGATACTCCTTGGCCTTAAAGAATTAAGCCAAATCTTGGCCTTATCTTTCAAAGTGAAAGGAAATAGCTTGAGCCTCATCAAGTCAATTGAAGCTCCTTCTTCTTGGAATGTATTACAAACCTCCTCGAATTCCTTAATATGCGAGTAGGGATTGTCACTTTCCATCCCATGGAAAGTAGGTAGGAGTGGCACAATGTGAGGTCTGATTACTAGCTGCTCAGTGGGAGGCACTATGCATGACGGTGCACTCATACGAGGTGGATGCATGCGGTCCCTCATGGATCGGTATGCGTTAAAATTATCCTCTTGACCATGTTGGCTATTTTGATCTTTAGGTGGAACATCCATGATGTTCAAGCACACTTCCAACTCAATTTCTCGAGGAGTTTCAATCTTCACAAGTCTTCCCTCAATATCTCTTATCCAATAGGGCATGCACAATTAGAGATCTCTGAAACAAAAACAAATAAGACAAAAGAAATACAATACTAGGAAAAAGTTAAGGTTAGCTCAAAACTAAATAAAAGATAAGTTAAAATATAGACAAAGAAAAAGTAGTAAAAGAAAAATCACCAAACTTGTGATGAAGATCACAAGTGTTCATCAAAAATCATGTCAATGTACTTTGGCACCATCCCCGACAATGGTGCCAGTAATCACAAGGTAGTACCATCACACATTAAGATTACCTCTCCAATTCTTGAGTTACAAATTCCACTTATTATGTGATCAAATGACATACTCTAGCTCTAAGGGCATATGTCAAATTCCTTTAATGGAATTACTAGGACCATAGATTTCATGATCACATGTCCTTTGGATCACCCAAGGGGAAACGTTGTCTCAAACTCATGAGATATCATGATGCCTCTATTGAGAATACTTATTATCACCAACCTCTATCAACATTGAGCTAATCCAGAAGGATAGATGACCATTTTAAGGTTTCACGTACAAGTCAATGCCTCTTGTTGTTTTTAACACAAACCCAATATCATCTCAAGGTTGAGAGTCCATGAAATATAGTATATTGGTGAATCATGATATTTGATAACCTTACATTATGATTCACCATTAGTCCTATTGAGTATGCATCATATACACTAGTGCACTCACCATGGGAAACTCATTCCGGTGGATAAGACAAGTCATCCATCCAATTATGAGGTAGTGCACTAGAGTTTCTACTAGATTACCCAAATCCATGAATTGAATGTGGACAACTTATCTAATTACAAGGAATCCACCCATGACTTGTATCCTCTAAGAAATTCTTAATGCACCCCAAGTCATGTACAATGTAAGAGAAATGGATTGAATATGCAAATCAATGTGAATGCACAAAAAGAATAACAAGGGGACAATCAAATCTGACTTTTTTTACATTATATCTTACTTTTAGGGGCTCAATGCCAACAAACTCCCACTAGCCCCAAAAGCAATTTGGACACCATAGAAAGAATTTTCTCTACAATCACGTGACATCTCTTAATTATCTCATAAAGAAAGTAGTACTTCCTCTCTATACATTTTCTCTTCTAGTAGTACTTTGGTTATTTAGACTCAGCCACCAACCCAGGGTAACCAAAAATAGGATCTTCGACTATACAACCAAGGGAGCTACGCTTAAGCCAAACATCTTCCTTTGTTGTTTCAGAAGCAACAAAAACTAGTTAGAGTATGCACATATCTAGAGGTAGACTTGTGAGAGTCCTCATCAAACTGAAGGTATAATTCTCAATACCTTATGAGTACCAATCATCGCAAAGACTCACAAGCAAATAATCCCTTATTCTCTAAAGATACTTGAGTATAATCCCTAGTTCATGGATTTAGGTAATCCAATAGAGGTTGTAGTCTACCACCATCTAATTAGAGGGATGACTTGTCATAGCTGTCAAGATGGGTTTCCCATAGCAAGTGCATTAGTGTATATGATGCACATTGGACAAGACCTAAGGTGAATCATGATGTAAGGCTATCAATTGTCATGATTCACCAAGCTACTATATTGCATGAACTCACAATCTTGAAAGAATATTGAGTATGTGCTGGAATCAATAAGAGGCTTTGACCTATAGGTGAGAACCTAAAGTGATCATATATCCCTATGGATTGAGTCACTATTGATAGAGGCCAATGGCAATAAGTATTCTCAATAGAGGAACCATGATATCCCATGGGTTTGAGACAACGTGTCCTATTAGGTGATCCAAAGGACATGCGATCATGAAATTTATGGTTTTAGTAATTCCTTTAGTGGAATTTGATATATACTCCTTAGAGCTAGAGTATGTTAGTTGATCACATAATAAGTGGGATCTATATGTAGTGGATAGTAAGTCATGGACCCAAGCTTTGTCTTGTTGTCATTTACATAAGATACTAGAGTGCAATTGATTCTCGATAATGAGATGTTGAATCAACTTCAGAATTAGATTTTGAGGGAGCCAATACTCCTATGGGTCCTAGTGGTGCACCCCTTTGAGCTCATATACCATGTTGCCATAGTTTATAAGACTTGAATTGACTTTTTGTTCACTCTTGTGCACAAGGGCATTATGGTAATTATGAAAAGTTGCACAGGGGACAGTGAATAAGGTTTTTAGATTGGGTTAATTGATTACTTAGATGACCATGTGTGATTGATTAATCAATTAGTACTCATTTTGGGCTAGATTAAGTGAACCACACCCACATGGACTTAAGTCACTTAGGCCCAATAGGGGAGCCTTATAAATACCCTTTTATGGGGTTAGGGTTTCCTAATGGCCTTTTGACTATTGTCTTCCAAATCCAGAGAAAGAGGGAGACTCTAGGCATTTACCTTTCCAAAGTTCACTCTTTAGAGTGCTATGGACATGGTTTGAGTCATTAGACAAAAAGCTTTGGACGTTTCTCATCAGATGGACTTCGATCTAGAAGCATTCAGATCATAGATATAAGTTTTAATCCTTAGATCTGTATTATTCTATAGTTTTTTAAGCCTTTTATTTTTGTTGTGTTAGATTTAAAGATGCCTAAGGATAGATGCATGCACCGCAACCTATGAGATCTAGGACAGGAGAATGGAGTAATTCGAGGTTCCCAACAACTAGTATCAAAGCCCTATGGTAGGATTTTGTATGCTAGATCTATTCTAAGGTGTGCTCACATCTATTTTCTTGGGTATGTTTATTCATTTGATGACCTAAAGGGATGAATAAATGTAATATGATGGTTATTTTGTGATTCATTATTATTTGTTCAATTGAATGAATGAATGTGAAGAGATGTGATATCTGCCTTTTATTCTCTATATTAGGTTGTACACCTCGTAAGGGGTATAGGATTTTTATTTTATTCTAAAAATATTTTCTTTTCAATAGATGGGTTGTAAGCTCCATTATAGGAGCATAAGAATTCTTTTTATTATTGTAAAAAAATTATTTATTTATTTTTATCCATCTATAGTGACCAAAGAGAAAAGAAAGAATTCTTGAAGTTTCTTGTTTGATATCCTATGGTAATCCAAATATATATATATATATAGGATACTATGGATAAAAAGGTTGAAATCACTAGTTATTTTTGTTTATTTTTTAAAGGAGATAACAACCATGCACAAAAGGGGTCAAATTATAAAAAATATACATAGTATCATCAACAAGGCAAAACAAAGGTATTAATAAAATAAAGCCTAAATAAATACCCAAAAGTATTATTTCATCAAAATAAGAAAAGGAGAGCATCTTCAATGTGCCTATATTATAACCCAAAAGGCCAAATTATTTAATTATGTGTCATTCAATCTTAGATTTAATAAAACCCTAATTGGTCAATAATAGGTTTGATTTCTAAATCACACAACAACCAATTTATTTGACTAACTTAGGAGAATGATAAAATCAAACCAAAAATTTTAAAACCTATATAAGATACACAAAACATATTAAAATCAAGAAAACAAACCCTAACTATAAAACCAAGCAAGTGTAGCAAGTGTAGAAAGAAAAACTTATTTTTCCCACTTAGAGAATTATTTTGATTTTCTTAAGGTTCTAAGGCATAATTTATGAATTCTAGGTTAAGGGAAAAATATCAAAATTAATTAAAGAAATCACACACTAATTTAATTTTGCAAAACTATTTTGGGTGTCTAGAATAGTGCTGAAATTGGACCTATTGGAAAACTAATTTAAATCTCTTACTTGGAGAAATGTATTGAATACAACTAAAATTTTATTAATACATCTAAGAAGTTAATAACATTATCCAAGGATAAAGATAATTTTAGGTTTCTAAGTGATTGGATTCCAATTTACAACTTTGAAGGTTTAATGAACTAACAAAAGTGGTAGTAGGGTACTGATTTTTGAAAACTTTAAATGTAGGGATTCACAAAATCCCTAATTAATTTGAAATAATTCTTGAAGTTTCTTGTTTGATATCCTATGGTAATCCAAAAAAATATATAGATAGGATACTATGGATAAAAAGGTTGGAATCACTAGTTATTTTTGTTTATTTTTTAAAGGAGATAACAACCATGCACAAAAGGGGTCAAATTATCAAAAAGATACATAGTATCATCAATAGGGCAAAACAAAGGTATTCATAAAATAAAGCCTAAATAAATACCTAGAAGTATTATTTCATCAAAGTAAGAAAAGGAGAGCATCTTCAATGTGCCTAGATTAGAACCCAAAAGGCCAAATTATTTAATTATGTGTCATTCAATCTCAGATTTAATAAAACCCTATTTGGTCAATAATAGGTTTGATTTCTAAATCATACAAAGACTAATTTATTTGACTAACTTAGGAGAATGATAAAATCAAACCAAAAATTTTAAAACCTACATTAGATACACAGAACATATTAAAATCAAGAAAACAAACCCTAACTATAAAACCAAGCAAGTGTAGCAGGAGTAGAAAGAAAAACTTATTTTTCCCACTTAGAGAATTATTTTGATTGTCACAAGGTCCTAAGGCATAATTTATGAATTCTAGGTTAAGGGAAAAATATCAAAATTAATTAAAGAAATCACCAACTAATTTAATTTTGCAAAACTATTTTGGGTGTCTAGAATAGTGCTGAAATTGGACTTGTAGGAAAACTAATTTAAATCTCTTACTTGGAGAAATGTATTGAATACAACTAAAATTTTCTTAATACATTTAAGAAGTTAATAACATTATCCAAGGATAAAAATAATTTTAGGTTTCTAAGTGATTGGATTCCAATTTACAACTTTGAAGGTTCAATGAACTAACAAAAGTGGTAGTAGGGTACTGATTTTTGAAAACTTTAAATGTAGGGATTCACAAAATCCCTAATAAATTTCCATGAATTCATCTATGCTTCTTTCTTTAATCTCATGTGATCATGAATAAGCTCACCAAGGCAAGGAATGACTTTAGCATTTGGAGTTATGAATTTAACTCATGCATGAGAAAATCAATGGAAACCTTTACAATTATGCATACCAAATGAAGCATTGTAGCATGATTTTTGAAAAAAGACTTCTCTTCACTTAATTGATCTCAGATGAATTTGAAATATGGACTTTGAGGATGAATTTTCATAAGAAAACAATAGAAGGCATTTTAAAAATCATAAAATACACAAATCACAAAAAATACAAACAAAGAATTCTCTAAGATAGAAGCGTGTGTGTGAAAGCAAGTGATCAAATAAGCCGAATTGAACTTCAAAGTGAGCTCAACATAGACTAATTTGTGATCTAAATGAGCATCTAAAAATGACCTAAAAAGGTGAGTTGAATGGTGAATTAAACAGAGTTGAATGATGAACTAAACTTACACTGAATTATATCCTAAGTGTGATTCAAAGTGAGGTGAAAGTGTGAATTGAATGTGAGCTGAATTGAACCTCAAATTGGGCCTAAAAATGGCTGAAAGTGTACCTGAATTGTAAGTTGAAAATGGCCTTAATTGTGAGTTGAATTATGATCAGAATTACGTCCTAAAATGTGAGAAGATTGTGAGCTGAAAATGTCTTTGATTGTGAGTCTAAGAGTGAACCAAAACATGAGCTGAATCATGAATTAAACTAGAGCTGGATTGTGATCTCAATTGTGGCCTAAATGAAAGTTAAATTGTGATCTACAATACACATGAACTAAAATTGAAACTAAGGTGGTGCTGACTTTTTTTTTTTACTTAATTCTAAATAGAACTTAAAACCAAATAGTATTTAATTAATAGTGTTAAGTATTAGGTTGTTTGTTTTTGTAATATTTTATTTCTATTAATCATTAAGAAGTAAAGAAAAACCAATATGTTAATTTTTCCATTTAGAAAAAAATAAAATATTTTTGTTTTTTCTATTTATTCAAAAATTTATAATAAGTTATAAAAAATTAGAAAAACAAATAACCTAAAGTCTAAAAGTAAATTACTTTAGCAAAAAGTTAAAAAAAAAGACACAACACCTTATAAATGAAAGTTGAATCACGACCTAAACATGCACTGAATTGTGACCTAAATAAAAACTCAATTTGTGAATCCAAATGTGTGGCCCTGTGAACATAAATTGAGCTGAAGGTACAACATAAATGCGCAGCCATGTATGTGAACCTAAATGATCAGCTGTGTATGTGAATTGTGGAGAAAAATTACAAGGACCAACTAACCTAAAAATGAAAATAAAGAGACGTAAATCAAATAAAAAAATATTAAAAATTATTGAAAGCAAGTTGTGTTTCTTTCAATTTCATCTTTTCATGCTAAGGCTAAGCTCAAGTGCTTTGAGGTCATTACAACGGGCTTGCTCAACTGTAGATTTCTCGAAACTGCTAAGCGTGAATTGGTTCATTATAGAGCGTAGGCTACTTGAAGAAACGCATGCCAGTTGTTGGCTTAGTTGTGCATGAATGGTAAGCATCCTGTTTGTAGAATCTTTTTGTATACTCTCTTGCCTTTCTTCAAAAGTGTTTATGTATTCCAAAGTTGCAAGAGGGTGTAAACCCATAGATGAGTGATGATCACTTATGCTGGAACTACTTATTGTGTCTCTTCTGTTGAGAGGCGCAAGTAGATTCAAATCTGAACCAAAATTTTGTATATTTAAGTGGCTCAAGTGACCTCCTAGCTTGTTTAGAGATGATTCATTGATCATTCTGAGGGTGCTTAAGGTGCTCGCAAATGATTATATATATAGATATCCCCTTTAAATATTATTCTTAAGTTCATCCTAAGAAAGGGGTCCACCATGTGACCCAAACATCATCACTGATGTTGAGACATTGGATGTTTGTACTTTTCTTGGATGTCTTTTCAAACAACTTGTATTATATGTCACTCCACATATTTTATTCACAATTCCTAAGACTTATCTGAATTAGGAATAAAAATATCTGCTTTGTGTGGATGTAGCTTCACATATTTTACTTGTAAGTTTAAGACTTTTCTGAATTGTGAACAAAAAATGTCTGGTGAGTCTTTATAATATACTTTAATTTGTTTTCATATGCAATACTTTGTTTCACCTGTTTTCTTTTCTGAATTATCAAAATTTCACAGCCCAAATGTCTACAAAAAGGAGCTGAGCTGCATGTTATTCCATTTGCAGATATCAAAACATTGTGTCAGAAGAGGTGAAACTTCTCAGAACATAGTCAAGTCTTTTTGCTCTGAGGATTGTTTGGGCTCCCAAAATCAAAGGCATAGAGTATGAAACCATATTTGAAGATCTCTCCAACAAGAGCCCTTCCCTTCTCCACTATAATCCTGTCCACAAAAAAGTTCCAATTCTTATACACAATGGAAAACTGATCGTGGAATCGCTTGTCATTCTTGAATACATTGATGAGACATGGAAGGAAACTTCCTTGTTGTCTGAAGACCTTTACGAGAGAGCCATGGCTCGCTTCTGGGCCAAATTTGGCGATGATAAGGTTGTTCTCGCTCCTTGGTTGAAATTAAATTGGAAAAGGCTTCATATATAGTTTGATCCATATTGATTTGTTTTGTTTTGGATGTAGGTTGTGACATCAATCTTTCAGGGTTTCTTCCTCAAGGAAGGGAAAGAGAAAAAGAAAGCCATGGTTGAAGCCATGAAGCACCTTCAGTTCTTGGAGGACAAGCTGAAGGGAAAGAGGCTCTTCGGCGGAGAGAGGATTGGGTTTGTTGATCTTGCCTTGGGATGGCTTGCTAACTTTATCAGCATATTTGAAGAGGTAGTTGGCCTGAAAATAGTGGATGAGGATAAGTTTCCATTGTTGTCCGAATGGATGAAAGAATTTTCAGATTCTCCCATAATCAAAGACAACTGGCCACCACAAGACAAGATGATTGCCAAGTTCCATGCCCTTTATGATGCCACCATTGCAGCAGCAGCAGCATCTAAATG
This sequence comes from Vitis vinifera, assembly GCF_030704535.1. NCBI lineage: Eukaryota > Viridiplantae > Streptophyta > Magnoliopsida > Vitales > Vitaceae > Vitis > Vitis vinifera. The sequence continues at coordinate 6,295,088 of NC_081819.1, forward strand.
AACCGCCTCACTACGCCTAGAACAACCATTTGGAGTTAATGAAATAGTATGAATAAGAATAAAATAATATATGTCATGATTCACACCAGTATGTGTTTGTCTGCAACTGAACTTGAATTTCTAATACAAAATACTTTCAGTATTGTGTTGAATTCGGCATCCATTAGATCTAAGATTAAAACCCCTCAAACAGTTTGATACAACATCAATTTTCTTTCTATTGGTAGAACATGGCATCGGATAGCAACCTCTAAAACATTACAATTATAGGGTATCTAATGGATGAGTTTCAGTATGCCTAACATTGAACTAATGAATAATTATTGTAAATTTGATTGATGTATATGTTGATTAAATCTATTACAAGAAAAGTCAAAATGCAAAACAAGCCCTTTCTCCAATAAGTGCCTAAACTCTCTTTTCCTTTTCCTTGATTGTTATGCTTGGGGCTTAGTGTAGTTTTATCACTTAGCTTCAACCCTCTGGTGTTTTTTTAAACCAACAATGCTCAATCCACCCTTTTTTAGACTCTGCAATTGTAGTTTATATGGCACATTACCATTTCTTTGTGTTAGGCAAAAGACCTCCTCTAAGGTGCGCTAAATATCACAAGTAATACTGTTGCATTTGATCATGGATGTTAACATGCTTATAGTCATGGAGGAGAATATCCATGAGACAAGCAATTGATATTGCCTCTGAAATGCAAGGTAAGTTAAAATTTGCTTTTAACTTTTTTAAAAAAAAAAAAATCACTAAAAGTGATCAACCTTTGATTATAATATAATTAAATAAAATTTTTTAAACTAGTTTAATTTGAATATAAAGTTTTACATATTTATCAATATTACTTTTACTTAAAAATCATAAGGGACCAATGTAAATTAAAGCAGTGGGCTAAAAGTTACATAAAAAGGGTCAATCCAAGAAGTTGTGCAATAAACTTGTACAACCTTCTACCATTATGGGTTGCTAGAGATAATGAGTTACAACTACATCTTACCCATAATGCATGGTCAGTTCCTTTTCTGTTGAAACCAATTCCTTAGGTAGTTACAAGTGATGGAAGACTTACTACTTAAGATATATGCCCTCTGTTTGAAAAATACACAAATGAGATACAAAAGCTCTCTGCAATCTTTTTTCTTTCATCATTACCTCTCTACTCCTTTCTATTCTTTCTCAGCTTCTCTCAACATGGTATCAGAGTTGGTTCTATCTTAGCTATGGAAATCTCTTCCATCTCCACCATGAGACATCTTAAGAACCACCAATTTTGTATCTATTTCCTTTCCCCTCCCAATCTCATCCAAATTGGACAACTAGAATTTTCTAGTTTGGAGTAAACGGATATTGACAACGTTAAGAGGACACAAGTTGCAATATTTCTCTCTGATTTTTTAGTATTGCCCTTAAAATTTCTATCTCAAGATCGATGATGAAACCAAACATTACATAAACCATGAGTTTCAAGACTAGAAACAACATGATCAATTCATCATGTCTTAGGATTCTTGGGTCCATATCTTATGCATTCCTCACATGCATGGTGAACTATGATACTTCATCCTAGGTATTGAAGACTCTTTATCTATATTTTGTTACCCAAGTACAAGCCAAAGTAACCTAATCTAAGACTCAACTGCAAAATACTAAGAAAGGAGATCTACCTATAAATGACTACCTCCTTAAGGTGAGAAATATTGTTGATGTTCTTACCTTAGTTGGCCATATCCTTTCTATCGAAGACCATATAGATGTGATCTTTGAAGACCTTCCTTAAGAATATGAAATTTTTATCATCTCTGTAAGCTCAAGAATTGATCTAGATACTGTTAAAGAAATTAAAGCACTCTTTACTCAAGAAAGTCGTATTGAGAAAAGCATCAAGAGTTCAAAATTTTCATACCCTAACTTAGTCAACTTAACCACAACCAATGGTTCTTCACACTTTAACCAAAGATTTGGAAACACTAACTTAAGTATGAATCAGCCTAGTCATTGTGGAGGAAATCAAAATGCATTTCTGTACTCAACAAGATCTCATGAATTCTCTGGATAAACAAAGCTTCCTTGAAAACTTCTCTCAATGAGGATGAAGGTGACATGGTACAAGTTCTTGGGGAGGAAACAACAAACCTTAGTGTCAACTCTATGGGAGAATGGGCCATGTACTCATTCAGTGCTACTACTAATTTGATTAATCCTTCTATAAACCCTCACAACTTCAAGAGTATTTTCCTCAAGGGAACATAGCTCACCTTTCACAACAGTTCCCTCCCTAGGAATCTCTTCTACATCCGCATAGTCTATAACACAAGAAATATCATAAGCCACTTGAAGAACATAAACTATTTTTGAAAGGTTGAATTTGCACCACACCTTGCTGATTGTTTTCTAAAAAAAATAAATAAAAACAATACATACTTTCTTTACACAGAAAATGGAATATTATACAGAACATGTAAGTGAAGATTTCCTTCTAGCCTTGATTTTCCACACTAAAAATATGGAGAGTAGTTTTCCTTCCTAGCAGATTGCATTATAAACTTCTCACGTAGAGATTCTACTTTGGCATGGATTGTATGTTGGCTAAGTTGGAGTTTCCATCATCAGCCCCCCGCAAGCTAGTGAGTGGTAACTTGTGCCCTCCTAGCTTGAATCGAAAAACTTGCAATGAAGTATTAGGGAATGCTTTTGTGAATATATCAGCTACTTGTAAGGATGATGGAAGGAAACGAGTAATCAAAACTCCACTTGCAATTTTTTCCCGAACAAAATGATAGTCCAAATCAATACGCTTGGAACGTGCATGGAAGACGGGATTTACTATCACGTGAAGGGCTCTGAGGTTATCACATAGCAATTAAGGAGGTTCACATAGTTGAATGCCAATATCACGAAGAAGGAAAGTAAGCCAAATTATTTATGCGGCACTAGACGTAAGGGATCGATATTTGGCCTTGACGCTTGGTCTAGAAACTATAGGTTGTCACTTTGAGGACCATGAGATACAATTGGCTCCCAAAAAAATACAATACCTATATGTGCTTCTTCTTGTGTTTGTGCATCCGGCCTAATCAACATCACAAAAACTAGTGAGACGAAGTGAACTTTGTTTGAAAAACCTGATTCCATGCTCCATTGTTCCGTTCAAATATCTAAGGATGTGTTTGATAGCTTGCAAGTCATCTTTAGTGGGTGCTTGGAAATGTCAGCAAGCCTTGTTTACTACATGCACAATATCAGTCTTTGTGAAGGTTAAATATTAGAGGGATCCAACGAGTTGCCTATAGAGTGTAAGATCAATAGGTTGTTCATTAGAAGGTGTGATGATGGACTTAAGAGCCATGGGTGTGTTGATATAAGTACACTCCATCATTTTTGTGTGCTCTATGAGATCTCTAGTGTACTTTGTTTGAGAAACAAACAACCCATTAGGAAGATTTTTAACCTCCAATCCCAATAAATAATGCAAAGATCCTAAGTCCTTGAGTGAAAATTCACTACCTAAGATGTTGATGAGGTCACTAATGATGTTGTTATCATTGCCTGTGACTACAATATCATCAACATAGATAAGTAGCAAAACAATAGATTGACCTTTGTGAAGAATAAATAGAGACGAGTCTGCTTTACCATAGTAAAACCCTAGATGAAGAAGATATTGGGATAGTCTATCAAACCAAGCCCTTGGAGCTTGCTTAAGGCCAAAAAGAGAGAGATTCAATTTGTAGACATGATTCAAAAGTCCTTGTTTATAAATCCTGGAGGTTGTTCCATGAATATTTCTTCCTTTACAAACCCATTTAGTAAGGCCTTCTTAACATCCAATTGTCTCCTTGTCCACCCCAAGGTTACCACTAGTGAAAGGATCAATTCGATTATAGTATGTTTTATAAATAGGCTAAAGGTCTCTCTAAAGTCCAACTAATCATGCTTTGTATCTATTTATGGTTCCACATTCCTTTAGTTTTGTTTTAAACACCCATTTAGAACCCACAATATTTGCAGTTGGAGGCCTAGGAACCAAACCCCATGTTCAATTTTGGATTAAAGCCTTGATTTTCTCTTGCATTGCTTTGAACCAATAAGGAATTTTCAATGTTGTATGATATGTTTTTGGCTCACTAATATTACTTCTTGTGGTAGCAAAAGTAACCATTTGAGACTTTAAAATGGGATCATTCTTGAGTTTACTTTTGGTGATCATATGAGTTTCTTTGTTATCTGTGTGTTGGCCCTGAGGAGAATAGATGTCAATAACAATTTTCTTGCTAATATCAGGAACTTCATCATCAACACTATGACTGGTTGATTTGTTTTGCAGAGATAGACCAACATGGTCATTTTTCTGCCATTTTTGAGGAAAATAGAGATCAACTACTAGGTGCTCACTAATATTAGGAAAATTACTAACATTGACAGGCTTGTAGCTACTAATAGACTTAATCTGAGAGAGTGTTCCAGTAGTAGTAGCAATGTTGGAATTGTGGCCACTAGTACCAAGAGAAACATCAGGGGGAGTTTCTGTAGTAATGACAGTATTGTGATCATTTGTACTGCAGTAACAGTGAAAATTTCAGTAGCAACAACAGTGGGATTTCCAATCGGATTAACACATAATGCTTTTGTATTTTGGTTAGTATTGCAACTAGCAGAAATTCTTCCTTTAACATAAACTGGTTTATTAGCTCAATAGTGCATGGGTAGTGGTTGCGCTTCTTGGAGTTGCTTGATTGGTTAGTAGTGTTCTCCTTCCAGGACTTAGTTTGGTGATCTATTTTTGAAGTCTCACAAGAAGCATCTGAAGTTGAGAATTGTACCATTTCTATAGGAATCTGTAAATGATTTTTCTTAACAAGAGAATTAGCATAAGGAAAGAAATTTTCATTGAAGATGACATGACGAGATATGTAAACTCTTTTAGTTGAAGGATGCAAGCATTTATAACCCTTGTGTAGAGGGCTATATCTAATAAAAACACATGGATATATCTTAGGTGAGAATTTATTCTTCCCGTATAGTCTCTAAGGTATGGAAAACACTGACAACCAAAAATTCTCAAGCTCCTATATTATGGATATTGTTTGAAGAGCATAAAGAATGGACTCTCCATTTTCAACACCATAGAAGGCAACCGATTAATGAGGTAAACATTAGTAAGGAATGCGCCTACCCATAAACTCAATGGTAGTTTGGCATGGAAAAGCATTGTTAGGCCCATTTCAACAATGTGTCTATGCTTTCTTTCTGCAACCCCAATTTGTTCTAGAGTTTTTGAGCATGAGACTTGTTGTAAAATTCCACAATTGCTTAGGTGATTTTGAAATTTAATTGATTGAAACTCACCTCCATCATCACTTTGGAATATTTTTATTCGTCTTTCAAGTTGATTTTCAACCAGATTTTGAAACTTCAAAAAACATTCTAAGAAATCTGATTTTCTTCTCAAGGGATAAAGTCATGTATAGCGAGTATGTTCAGCAATAAAGACAACATAATACTTGTATCCTTGAGTTGAATTATTTGCTACAGGTCCCCATAAGTCAAATTGAATTTTGTCAAGAGGATTGCTAGAAATTTTATTTCTTAAGCCAAAAAGAAGTTTTTAGCTTTTTCCTAACTGACAACTAACACATACTGTTGCTAATTTCATCCAACTAGATACTTCAATGAAATTCTTATCTTGTACAAGCTTTATAGATTTTGTTTGCGGATGCCCCATGTATTGAGGCCGCACTTCTGATGATGCCTTGCTAGACCTAGTAACTGTCATGGCTTGAATCACATTTTCCTCCAATGCATAGAGACCTCCCTTCTTAGTTCCTAAAGATAGCACTTGCTAAAGTTGATCCTTAATGACAAAACTAGTTGATGAGAATTCTATGGAGCATGGATAACAATTTTTTCTTAATTTCTGGAACAACCAATAATTTTTTAAGCTTTAGATCTCTATGTTTAGTTTTTAGTCTAGCTTTACCAATATGTGAGATTCTTAAAGCTTTTCCATTTCCAAAAAAAATTGCATCATGCCCTTTATATGGAATTACTTGGGACATCATCCTTGGGTCATTTATTATATGGGTTGTTGCTCTTGAGTCCAAAAAAAATAAGGATTCTTATCTTCTTCATTTAGAGTCGTAGCATCCAAAGCTTAAGGAATCTCTTCTGATTGATACGAATGGTTGAATCAGTTCCAGTAATCCAAAGTTGAATAGTTAGTTTTATTACAAATTTGGAAAATAAGAGTACCTTCAGATTTTTGGAGTTTCGGTTATGGTGGAGGCTGGTTGTTGAAGCTATTTCTTGGATTTCTGGTGCTATGATGAACATTCTGCCTTTGGTCACTGGTAGCATTGTGATCGAATCATCCTACTAGAGTGAAGCCACGACCTCTAGAAAGAAATCTTCCTCCTTGATTTATTCCTCTTCCTCGTTAGTTAAGATAGGCTTGTTCATGGTTTATTAACTCCTTGTTCTCTTCATTTTCTGTCATAATCATTTGTTCATGCCCTTATAGAGCCAGAACAAATTGATTGTAAGAGGGATATGAAGGCTTTGATAACATAGCCACCCGAAAATCCATATATTTAGTTCCGAGACCTTGAGCTAGTTGAAAAAATTAGTCTAGGTCACTTACTGGTTTTCTAACTACAGCTAATGCATCACAAATGCCTTTGAACTCCCTTAGATATTCATCAAGGGACCTTGTGCATTTCTTCAACCCTTGGAATCTATTGATCAATTGCACCTCCTTCTCTTTGGTCATTAGAAAGAGCTTCTCTTCTAGAGAGTTTCAAACATCATATGCAGTCTCTGTTCCATCCAAAAGAAGCATCACTTCTTCTGTCATGAGTCCAAGAAGCCAGGAGGTAAGTAGACCATCATTGTGAGACCATGTCTCTATTGACGAATCATGGGTCTCCTTTGTTTCAGTATCCATTATCTCTTCTGATACATGTCTATTTTCAAAGAGATGATGAACTAATCTAAGGCTTCGCATAAGAGGAAGAACTTGTGAGTGTCACAAAAGGAGATTGGACTTATTCAGTTTGATGGAGATGAGGCTTGAGCATTGATGAAAAACCTGAATTCTAAGAACATTTTTTGGGTTGGCCATGGAAGCTTTGTATTGTTTTAGGTTAACCAGCTTTGACACCATGAAGAACAGAAACCTTTTTTGAAAGGTTGAATTTGCACCACACCTTGATTATTGTTTTCTAAAAAAATAAATAAAAACAATACATACTTTCTTTACATACTAAAGGGAATATTATACATAACAAGTAAGTGAAGATTTCCTTCCAGCCTTGATTTTCCACATTACAAATAGGGAGAGTAGTTTTCCTTCCTGACAAATTGCATTATCAACTTCTCACATAGAGATTCTGCTTTGGCTTGGATTATATGCTAGTTGAGTTGTAGTTTCCTTTATCACCACCAATCGGAACCCAGACTTTGGGGCAACAAATCGCCTTACATTTGACCTTAACAATCTAATCACCAAAACACAATTCTTTGCATTAAATCAAGTCTTCATGGGAAATGATAAGGGCCTCTCTATTCACCACATTGGATATCATTTTCATTTCCATTTGTTCCTTAGAAAACCAAAGTGCAATATGGTAACACCCGGGCGGAGTGAATGGGTGTAATAAAAAATTATAATAAAGATTTATAAGTTATGCAATGAACATAGAGATATGCAAAACAAATAAAAAAGATATGCAATGAACATAGAGATTTTTACAAGAAAAAACCCTCATATTAATTGTGGAGATAAAAAACCGTGAGATCTAAGACTACTAATCAAAATCCACTATATGAGATCAAGTTTCACAAATTTACCTGACAACTTTACCCTAAAGACTTACTCTCCAATAACTACAACTTAATCCACGTCCGCGACATAACAACCTTCAATTGCCTTAGTGAATACTCTTTAACCTAGTTGAAGGGATGCAGGTCTTCAACCCTAGATTCTAGAATGAATGCTTTGAATGAGAGATTTGGAGTGGTGTGGCTCGTTAGGCCTTTTCTTCTCAAAGTGCCATTTTGAAAACTCTCTAATCTCTTAACCTAAAAGGGTTATAATGAGGTACATATAGGCCTAGAGGCTAAAGAGGGTCAATATCTCAAAGTTTCTAAGTAGGATTTGCATGAAATATTTGAAAATATTGTGTCAATCTTCAGCAAAAATAGCATGAGCGCTACAATGCACTTAATCATCGCTTAAGTGCCTCAGGTGCTTGAGCATTGCTGCCCGCTCAAGCGGCCTTTCTTTTTTACAAAATTAGATAAAAATCAATTTTAATTCCAGAAAAAGGGTATCATTCCTCTTTATACATTTTAGAAGCATAACTTGCCACAAACCAAACATTTTTAGACTTATGATTTTTTCAATTGAAGGAACAACAACCCTTGATATTTAATAGAGAGTAAGTCACTATCTAAAATGATTTCTAAGGCCACAATTAACTTGGAACAAAATAGCTAACTTACAAACAAGACTCAATGTCCTAACATTCCTTCCTAGTCACTTACCTTAAAACATCTTCTATATGTTCCAAAAATCACCAAAAACCTTCATAGTGTTTCAAATTTCATTAATGACAATCATGTGTGTTTTGAATTTCATCCCACCTCTTGTTTTGTCTAGGATCTTGCCAGCAGAGCAATCCTCTTCCAAGGCCAAATTAAAAGAGGGTTATATGTATTTGATAATACACAAATGGACCTAACCGTCATACCTCAATCCATCTTGGAGTCAACTCCTCCATACATTAAGGCTTAGAGAATTCCATCCTAACATGTTTCTCATTTGTTTTTCATTTGCACCTATCTTCTCCAAGACATTTATAACAACTACCACACAACTATCTTCTTACTCACTTTCTAATCCATGTCATAATAGACTTAGCCACCCATTTGCACAAATAGTATCTCTTATAGTCAACAAATATAACTTTTCTCATCTTAATAAAAAGTCTTCTATTGGTTGTTTTGCCTATTGCATAACTAAAATTCATAAGTCTTCATTTCTTTTTTCAACCTCTTCATACATAAAACCCTTAGAGTTAATCCATTCAAATTTATGGGGCCCTTCCTTTGTACCTTCTTCAAAAGGATATTAGTATTGTATTCACTTTGTTGATGTCTACTCTTGATTTACCTAGATCTACATGCTTAAACAAAAATATGAAGCATTCCAAGTCTTTCTTAACTTTAAATGATAAGCTGAATTTCGACTAGATCACAAAATTAAAGTTATGCAAACTAATTAGGGTGGGGAGTATTATACCTTCACTCATTAATTATCTTTTCTCCAATGGAATTATATATGGAATCTCATGTCCCTAAACTCATGAACAAAATAGAATAGCTAAGCATAAGCACATTTGCCAAAAGTTGAGATCTTTGATTGAAGCCCTAGGTCTTATGTTACACTATAAATTCCTCCACTATTTAAGGATTGTGTAGGATTTTGAGTTCTTCTTGGTTCTCCTTTAGGTATAGGATCTTTCCATCCCATGGATACACTTTCCAAATATTCTAGGAATTAGATTGCTTTTGCTCATGAAATTGCCTCCATAGATAGTCTCCATTAGTTGCTTCATCAAAGGTAACATCCCTTGATAGAAGTAGAACACCAACATCCAACTATCAAATCCATGATGTAGACATGTATATATGGCATATTTAAACCTCTCTACCAACAGTTGAAACACTTTTCTCCATCTTTAGTTTTAAAGTTAGAGATATTCCTCTTTAACATGTTGATATATGTGAATAAAAAAACATCAAAGGAAACACTACTTGCAGCTCATTCCAAGACCTAATGCTCCTTAGTCTTAATGAGTTGAACCATACCTTCACCCAATGGTGAAGCTAGAAAGGAAGCTTGGGGAGCAAGATATGAAATGTATTTTTGGAGAAAATAAATTTCTAGATATTGAGTGTCTTCCACTTGAAGATATTTAGGTTAGAAAATCATGGTTGGATGCCAAGAAAATTGAAAAGAAAATATCTTTTGGAGAAAAATCTAATCTACTCTCTAAAACTAATAATTCAACTAATGATCTTAAAAATATCTACTCTCTATTCATACGTGGCTAACCCAATCATGACGTGCCAGCTCATCTCAACAAATCCTAGCAAAATTTAAATTACTTAAAAATGGTTTAGATTGTTACTTATTACAATCCTTGCAACCATTCGATACCAATAACTCCAATTTGATACTAGTTAATATACAGACTAGTCCTTTACTTACAATGTCAAAATGGCCAATTCGATAAAGCTTGATAGCAATTGATACCACAATTGCCATATCTTCGGTTGTTGATTTGAATTTTCCATATTAAAAGTGTAGAGAGTTTTTACGCATATTAAAACGAGATTCAATAGAGATCGATACATAAATTCATCATCGGGTATTGAAGTGCTATTCAGTAGGGGATAGTGTACCTCCACAGATCATCAATGAGTTCTTCCTCTTATTGAAATTAGCACAAAGTATCAAATAGTATTTTGATACCTCAAAGGTTGAATCGAATAGCCACACATTTTCATTATTCCAATGCAAACTCTCCTCTGCCAGAACCAATTTTGACATTACTTCTTACTCTATTCCCTTATCTACAGGTATTGATTCCTCATCTTTGTATCACATGAGATATCAAATGTCTCATTTCTAGTATAAACTCTCAATAACTGCTCTTTCTTCCATATCTTAACTTGTTTCTTCCTTTGGTTTGATGTTAGATTTAGAAATAATATCATTTTTGCACGTTTACTCACTAATTCCCAACATCAATTTCAAAAGAGGTATTGACATAAATATAGGGTAAAAAAGGTAATTTGTATGCTTTTTCCTTAAGAAATCATTATTTTTAGCTTCAACAATTCATATAAATTGCATAAAAATCATTTCCTTTGAAATTTCCTTGAAGGAAATTAGAAATAGAACTAGAGAGTTGTTGAAAATAATTATTAATCTAATCTTATACTTGTGGACTTACTATCCAAGCTAAGTATAAGTTTTTTTCTCTAAGATATTTGAGTATATATATATTAGGGTCATGCACATCTTACCAAAGGGGTCCACCATGTGACTAAAAGCAATCATTAATCTGCTCAAAGACTTCAAAAATGATGAGGAAGATTATTGTTTGGTTGTTATTTTTACTACTTTCATTTTCCGAATGTCCTCACTGATGTTTGAACATTGGAAAAAGGGAACTATAGACTAATGTTTCTACTTCGCTTGGATGTATTTTCAAACAACTTGCACTATATGTCACGTCACAAATTTTATTTGCAATTTTTGAGACTTATTTGAAATAAAAGTATTTGGCATACAAAACTGGTTAATACTTATATTAGAAAGAAATATTACTACATAGAAATGGTTAATATTTAGATATAAGTAATAAAAGTGTCTTTCTATATTTTCAAGAGTAAGTTATGAAATTTTGCAAATTTCCTCATTTTTGTGAAAAAAAAAAAAACTACTTTCAACCCTCAGAAATTAATTTTGAACTTTATAACATCACCCCTAAATAAACTTGTAATCACATCACATGCCATATATTTTTATATAAAATAAAGACATATTTTCACTTGAATTTACCAAAGAGAATTGACTTTAGCATTCCGATTCTTTGCCTTGTGTCTATTTTTTTTAAAAGGAAATAGTAGCTTGGAGAGAAATAAGAATCCGGACAACATAAAGGGAAATGTAGGGTTCACAAAACTATTAGGGGTCTATTTGATACATACAGTGAAATATGAGAAAAAATTATGAAAATTCATAGCCCAAATGTGTACAAAAAGGAAGTGAGCTGCCTGTTATTCCATTTACAAATATCAAAACACTATGGAAGAAGAATTGATAGTTTTCAGAACATTGTCAAGTCCTTTTGCTCTAAGGATGGTTTGGACTCTCAAAATCAAAGGCATGGAGTATGGAACCATACTTGAAGATGTCTCCAACAAGAGCCGTTCACTTCTCCACTATTGATTACTACTCAAAAAGTACTCTTTTATAGCTTGAAACTAACTGTTTTAAATACTTTTGAGTAGTAGTTAATACCTTTTAACTCAATTGGCACATTAAGGAACCAATAAGGGTTACTAATTAATTTTTGGCAAGTTTTGGTGTTTTTGGTAGCTTTTTTATCATTGAAACAAGCCAAGAATGAGGGAGAAATTGGTGAAATCCATGGCAAAGCAAGTTAAAGCTCAAATACATGAAGAATCCAAGCTTTGGAGCACTTCATAGCCCTTTGCCAAGCCAATCAGAGATGCAAGGAAGGAAATCAGAAGAAGAAATCCAACAACCAACAGTTTCGCATGGCTATGCGAAATTTCGCACACCATGCGAAACCACTTGAGGCAGCCAAGGATTTTGCACACCATGCCAAATTTCGCATGGTATGCGAAATCTTCTTGTGCACCGACTCCGTTAGATTTTTATCTTCAAATATTTTGTGTAATTTCCTAGTTTCTCCTTGTAACCAACTTAGATATTTTCTTTTATATCTTTTTATATATCTTTTAGGTAGCAGATATAGAAGAAAATATGTGTGATATGATGATGTTTGTTTTTCATAAAACACTTGTAAAAAATTCTCGTAGTAAGAAATATACAGAGCTTTTCTCTGCTTTTCCTTCTCATTTTGTTTTCACTTTTCTTGCTAGCCAAACAACTTCAGAGGATGATTTCTCAGGGGATGAGTGGCTAGGTTTTACGTTTCTTGTAGTGATGGAAGTTAGGTAAAGGACCCGAATGCAAAGGTGGGAGTTGTCCTTGCTTTAAATGAAAGTAGTTGTTAACCATTAATGGTTTCTATTTCAAGGTTTAGCTTTAAATCCCTTAGGATCACCTTGAATGGCCAATACTTGGTAAGCTTTTCGGATTCCATGGATGCTTATTGCTAGATCCATGGATGTCCATTAGTTATCATTTACAAGCCATTGGAAGGTGGTTCAAGGTAAGGATCACCTTGAATGACCAATACCTAGTAAGCTTTTCGGATTCCATGGATGCTTCTTACTAGATCCATGGATGTCTATTAGTTATCATTTACGAGCCATTGGAAGGTGGTTCAAGGTGAGAATATTTAGTGTTTGAAGCCATTAATGGGAAGCAACTATCATTTTCCATGAAACCTTTGGATCAAATCTTAATTGTTAAATATAAAACCGGTTCGGGAGATAACCATCCTTTATGTTATTATCCCCAACGTGAGGAGAAGATTCGGAATCTCCCCCTTTGCCTAAGGAACCCGATCCTAGTAACCTAAAGCTCCAAGAGACCTTTTCTTTATAGTTAATTTCACTTATTATTTTTTGCTTAACTTAGCAATAAATCTTTCCAACCATAATTTCATTTTCTTTAAAAGCTAACTTTCATAAGAAAAAACACCATTTTATTTCTTTCATCTAAGTCAACTATACGATGAAAACCCATTCCTGTGGACAATCCTCGAGCCACTATATTATGTTAGCTATGCTACCCTAGTGTATGGTGATTTAGGTTTATAAATTTTGTTGATAACACCCGTCTGAGCCAGAATCAAATGGCGTGACTGCAATGGGGACGAATCAACTATAATCTTATCCAAAAAAATGTTCCAATTCTTATATACAATGGAATACGTTGATGAGACATGGAAGGAAACTCCATTGTTGCTGAAGACCCTTACGAGAGAGCCATGGCTTGCTTCTAGGCCAATTTTGGTGATGATAATGTTGTTCCTTGGTTGAAACGGAATTGGAAAAGGCCTTGTTTTTTTGGATGTAGGTTTTGACATCAATTTTTTTAGTGTCTTCCTTAAGGAAGAGAAAGAGTAGGAGGGAGAAATGATTGAAACCATGGAGAACCTCAAGTTCTAGGAGGACGAGATGAAAGGAAAGAGGTTCTTTGGGTTTGTTGATCTTGCCTTGGGATGGCTTGCTAACATGATGAGCATATTTGAAGAGGTAGCTGGCTTGAAAATGGTGAATGAGGATAAGTTTCCATTGTTGTCGGTGTGGATGCAAGAATTTGCAAATTCTCCATGTCAAGACAAGATGACTGCCAAGTTCCAAGCTCTTCGTCATGCCAAACTTGCAGCAACCTCACCATACCTAAAAAAAAATTTGGAGTTCATGAATATGTCATGATTCATATCAGTATGTCTCTGTCTGCAACTTGGCTTAAATTTCTAATGCAAAATTCTTTCAGTATTGTGTTGAATTCGGCATCCACGAGATCAAATTGCTGACCATTATATTCTTAAAAACTTCCAAAGCAAGAAATGGATCAATTGAAAGAAAAAAACAAATTTGTTGTCAGATGGTAATTAATACAAATGCCTCCATTATACAGGCATGTTATGTAAAGGAATAAAGGGAATTTCTAACATTTCTGATCAATTGAATACCGCTCACATACACATGATGCATACTTCTTAATATTTTATTTTGACTTTTCTTCTCAAGAAAATTCATTAGTTGCTTAGAAGAAAATTCAACATCCCTGAAAAGGAAGACCAATAAACATGAATTTTGAAACCTTTAATTATACAAACCTACCTTGATATTTTGATTGAGTTTTTTATCCATTAAAATAGAATCAAACCCCACAGTATTGATTAGACTAGATTGAACAGTGAGGCAACAAAAATGTTCAATCATACCAAGGAACTTAAAGAAAATGAAGAACATGATAAAATGTGGGAATAGAATATGAATGTATATGCTTTTTTTCAGGACAATGAGTATAGTACATTGTATGTTGGCAATTTTGTTCTAATATATTCTAGCCTAGGAAACTATTTACATGGTGACTCTCCATTGAAGATCCAAGGTTATTGTTAGCTCAACTGGAAAGTCACAGATAAGTGTAAAAGAGCTTGTTTAATGGCGAGTTAGATGATTAAAGGGTTAAAGTGGATTGGTATATTTTATGTTAATTAAAAATATTTAAATTAATGTTTTGGAAAAATAGGGGACACTCAAACAATGGAAGTAGCACTCAAGCATTGGAACCACTTAAGTGTTTATCCAACATTCAAGCGCCTAAGGCTTTAAAGGTTGGACCTATGGGTAAGTGTGTCAGAGCGATGGTCTCAAATCTACCAGAATATGGTAGATTTATTTTTTAGAAATTCATGAGTATCTTTTTTGAAAAATTCGAGATACCGATACCCTAGGCCTATAGGTCTATATAAACCCTCTTTTAACCCATTTAGGGTTGGACACACATAGGGAGATTTAGTCTAACTTGCCCTGCTATTCCCAATCTCGTAAGAAATATTCAAAGCTTGAATCTTTAAATCTTTGAATCACTTCTAAGCCATTTAGGGTTAGAAAATCTACATCCTTTCAGCGAGGTTAAGGAGAATTCAGTGAAGCAATTAGAGATTGTTATATCATAGACATGGATCAAGTTGTAGGTTCTAGATAGTAAGTCTTAGGGGCAAGTTGTCAGGTAATTCTATATAACTTGATATCAAATAATAGATTTTAGATTAAAGGTCTTAGAACCTATGGTTTTTTATATCCATAGTTAGTGTGGGGGTTTCCATATAAAAATTCTTGTGTCCCTTGCTTATTTGTTTGATGTTTGATTATTTTGTTTATCTCTTATTTCACGTGGAATTAAATTGGTTTAAAATAATTCATCTCTTATATTATAATCTTTTTAAATACACCTATTCAACCCCCTCCAGGTGTTGCCCTACTGATTTACATTTTTTCAAACATTGTTTTTTAAATAAATAAAAAATGTTTAATTAAAAATTTTAAAAATATTATAATTAGCTTTAATAAAAAATTAATAAAATTCCAATTCTCAAACATTAAATTTACTCATACCATGACAATTTCTTCTACATCTAATTTTCATATTTTGAAAAGGCACAAGTTAAATATTATCTCAATCCTGACTTAAAAAACCATATTAAATTTTGCTAAAAGGAAATGATAATTATCTTATTAAAAGATCAAGGAAATGATAAATAAACTAATTCAATATCTATATGTAGGAAAACCAGGATTACTCCATTCCTATACTTAAATCAATTAGGGTGCTTGCTTGATCTTCCTAGGCTTCTAGATCCTAGCAACAAAAGCAATATAGATATAGAAAAAACTTTTAGATCTAGAAAAATGGTGTTATACCTAAGATTTGAATATTCATAGTTTAAATCTTGTTGATAAAGAGATGTATTAAAGGTGTAGTAGATGTTATAAATTTCATAATCCCAACGATCTTCCATTGTAATGACTCTTCCTTGAATCATAACATTAGAGGGGCGAAATCCTCTCTAGGATTGGTAGTTAGAGCTCTTTTCTTCACAATGAACACGAGACTAGAACAAAGCCCTAACCCTTAAGGGAGGGTATTTATAGGTTTTTTAGTAGGTTTAAGTGACTTAAGCCCATCTTTGACTCGAGTCACTTAAATTACTTTACTTAAGTCCTAATTAATTAGTAAGTTTAATTAGGCTTCAATTAATCAATTAGCCTAGTTTAGAGAGACCATTTACAAGCTCCTTGGAGTTTTACATATTTAACTAAATGCCCTTATGCACACATATGAATAGAGAACTGAACTAACCCTCATAATGTTGGGATTGAGTGTCTAAAAGTAAGACATAACATAACAAAATTATACTTTACGATCTCCTAGCTATCCCTTTTATGTATTGGCATTAATTTGATCATTCAACCCATATCACTTACACACTATAAGAAAAAAGGTCATTGTTGACATATATTATCTTGACTTAAGGTGATATGTGTCAATGTTGCCTATTTTAATGAACAACTATGACATATACAACTTGTTTAAACCAATAATGACATATATAAAATTTGTTGAATTCTTTCATGACTTATATAATAGAATCTTGACAGATAATTTATAAGTCAACGTATTCAAGGTACTTAAATAAAAGCAATAATGATAATAATTTGTTTGATATGTGTATATCTAATTTACTTACTAAGTATTATAAATTGAAGTGACAATAATCAATTTTGATTAAGGAAGTTAATATTTAATAAATTTTTTTTAGTAATGTTAATATCAATTTTCATTTTTTTATCAAATTGATTAAATCATTTTTTAGTCTATATCAATAGCACTGAAATAAATTTTTGTACATAATTTTTTATTCACTAATTTTAGTGAAATAAAATTTGCTACATTATGGTTTTTTTATAACTGGATATAAATAAAATCAATACTAATAAAGTATTTTTTTTATTCATTGATGTTAATGATTTTTTTTTTGAGTTTGTATTAATATAATCTTTTTTTCATAAACTATTTTTCATTATTTTTAAATTAGTAATTAACTTGTATTTGATTTAAAAATAATTAATAAATTTGTGTAAGCTTGAAAATTAAGATATTTGGAATTTTGATTTATCAATTGTTCGGCATAATATCAGGTTTCAAAATTTTATTTTTTAAGTTAACTCATACAAATTTAGACATTAGGAAAGAAGAAAATTAATTATGGAAAATTGACATTATAAAAGTTATAAATATATTCCATGAATTGATTTTCATAAATTTATTATTATTATTATTTGTTTATTTACTTTATGTTTTTATTTTTTATTTTATTTTCATTTCTTTTTTAAAATGTTTATTTTATTTTATTTTATTTACCTAAAAAAAAAAAGGCTTTGAAAAATGAAGAACAATCTAGCTCCATTCGGGAAAAATCTCTCTCACTAGATTGATGGTTCCTGCTAAGTGGTAGAAAGGGAAATTAGGTTTTTGATTTTGAGAAGCAATCTTCTAGGTTTTGACCTTTAAGGCAAAAACTACTCATCGAAATGCATTTGTTTCCGATTATCTGGTCTTAGCCACATCTTAATTATTCATAAATTTCTAGCCCCAAAATTCATTATGTTCTTATTCAAATCGATATCTGAGTAAGAGTATGTCTGTGTCATTAACCCATTTTTCTTGGTGGTTATGGAGTGGAAAACACCAAGAGCCCAAAAAACTCTCCAATGGATCTTCTTTAAATTCTTCTCAAGATTCAGGTTTGTGGGAGTCGGATGCTTTGAAATTCCCTTTAGTTAAGGGGACTTCTTCGTTGACATTTCAACTCTTTTTTTCTCCCAGAACCTCTTGATTCTCTGAATCTCAAAGTCTCCCAATCTCCCGCACCTCGATCCACGTAGATCTCCGATTTCTACTATTGTTTTTTTTTTTTTTTTATCTTCGTTGAATTTTCAACCTAGGGTTTTGATTTTGTCTGTTCCAATTGTTGCTTCGATCTCCTCGATCTCGGTTCCGAATTCACCTAGGGTTTGATCATTTGATTGTTGGATTGTTTGGTTGATCTCATGGAGGCGATCGACGAGCTCATGCAGCTGTCAGGGTCTATATGCTAGGTCGCGGCGCTGTTGGCGGATGAAGATGCGGATGAGAATTTGAGTTCCAGTTCTTCTTGCAGGGGTTCAACTTTTCTTAACGTTGTTGCTCTTGGAAATGTCGGTGCTGGTAAATCTGCAGTTTTAAACAATTTGATTGGACATCCTGTTTTACCTATTGGAGAAAATGGTGCTACTCAGGCTCTAATATGTATTGATTTACAAAAGGATGGTTCCCTAAGCAGCAAGTCGATCATCTTGCAAATTGCCAACAAATCTCAACAAGTTTCTGCAAGTGCTCTTCGACATTGTCTCCAGGACAGGCTAAGTAAGGGTGCCTCAGGCAAGAACCAAGATGAAATATATTTGAAGCTACGAACTAGTACAACACCTCCTTTGAAACTGGTTGATTTTCCTGGATTGGATCAACGGATTATGGATGAGACATTGGTGAGTGACTATGCTCAGCACAATGATGCCATTTTGCTGGTTATTGTACCTGCTGTCCAGGTGTAGACCCTCAATTTTGTCCCTTTAGCACATGTCTTTAAATCCACTTCCAGTGCTCCACGGTAGTTCCTTGGTGGCCCATTACTACTCGTACAACTTACCTTTTTCTGAGTCACCTCGGAGACTTCGGTCGAGGGATTGCCTGACCCCTTATTGTGACCTTTGGCAGCCCTAATTTAGACTTAGGCTTTTCCTTCATTTTTAAGATAGCTTTTAGGTTCATTTTTAGGATAGCACACTTAGGCATGTTTATTTCACTTAGACATTGTCCTAAACATCCTAAGCACCTTCCAACTTGCACACATTCACCCTAGGTCACTTAGGCACTTTTTTCAAAATAGGCCATTTGGACACTTGTTTAGGTTTGATTTCTTGATTGCTTGGTTCTTTAGGTTTCGATGAGTATTGGCTTGTTTTTTTACTTTTGATTGCATGAGATGGTCTTTTGATACTTAATTATGTGAGTTTGATTGCCCGATTCCAGGGTTAGGTGAGCATTGGACTCTATTTCGATTCTTGATTGCATTCGTTTTTCATTATTTTCTATTGCATTATTTTTATTTTCAAATTTTAATTGCCCATGTGATATTTATTTATTCATTTATTTACTTATTTTTTGTTAGGTTATTTATTTATTTATTTATTAGGAAATTGCTTGAGATTATGATTCTAATTTTTTTAAGTTACATGGAATAATATATATTTTTTTTCTTAACGCATGTGATTGATTGCATTATTTGAGATTTATTTTATTTTATTTTTATATTATTACATGATTTCTAATTTTTATTTTTTGTATTTATCTTTGCATGATTTTGGTGGAGATACTTGGGATCCGTTAATGGATAAATTTTGGGAGGGTTGCAGCCAACTCATCTTTGCATAGAGACTTGGTGCATGCTGAATTTTAGTGAAGCAAAGCACACCAACTTGTCTTCAGAAGGCAACCATACACGGCTGCAAGTGGATGCATGAGATGCATGTGAAGACTTTTTCATGGCAATTTTTGGTAGAAAATCACGGGTTGCATGTGGGAATATGTGAACTTACCATAGAGGCAACCCGCATATAGTGGGATGTTGATTTTGCAACACGTATATATGGGAAAAGGAGGCACTAACACCAGCGGGAGAGAGAAATAATAATATTGACAACCTGTACTTTCCATAGAGGGCATATGTATATAGAATCTCCACAAACAAGGTGCCAGAAAAAACGGGGGGGCGGACGACGTATTCTAGAGGGAAGCACACACAGGTTTTGGAGAGCAGCAGGGGACTTCGGACAAGAGATTCGGTTGCCACTTTGACACACCAAGAGAGGATTTTCGGAGGAGCACGCACATTGAGGGCAAGAGAGGGTGACCGCATCACTGATTCTGGAACGACCAGCAGCAGAAATTCTCTTCAAAGTGGGCTGCCACTTTCCACCACACTTGGAGCACACGCGCCGCCTTCAAAAGAGAGAACACGCGGTGGACTTTTTTTTTGGACGAGGAGAGATCAACACAGGAGGAGGATTTTTTTTTTTTTTAGAGATCCACACGGAGAGATATTATTTTTCGGAAGCAAAGGAAGGATTTTTTGGGCTTGAGAAGGAGAAAGGCGAGAGGATTTTTTTTTGAGGAGCAGAGAGATCCACACGAAGGGAGGAACCAGCCGCACCATTCTCCATACGCGGCAGCACGCATCCGAGGGATAGCAAGGAGCACTGTTGAAGATTTTTCTGGGGACACTACCGAGACCCCACTCCACACGGCTGCATCTCAGCATCGAAAGGCCACACATTTAGGGGGGGGATCGGCGATGCGAGATAGGTAAGTTCCGGTTTTCAATTCCGGTTTCGTTTAGTTTTAATCTTGTTTTTTTAACTTTGATGTGTTTGTGATTTTGATTTATTAGTTTAATTAATTCTGCTGATGTTTTTAATTACAATTTAATTTAGTTATAATTTATTCTTTTAATTTAAGTATGTTTGTGATTTTAATTTATTAGTTTAAATAATCATGTTAGATAAAGTTTATATTTTTTAATTCTAAATTAGTTCAGTTTTAACCTATCTTTTAGCTTAAGTGTATTTGAGATTTTAATTTATTAATTTAAATAATTCTGTTAGATAAAGTTCATGTTTTTAATCTTGAATTAGTTTATTTTTAATCTATCTATTTAGTTGAAATGTGTTTGTGATTTTAATCTATTAGTTTAGATAATCTTGTTAGATAAAGTTTATATTTTTTAATTTTAAATTAGTTCAAATTTAATGTATCTTTTAGTTTAACGTATCTTTTAGTTTAAGCGTGTTTGTGATTTTAATTCTTTAGTTTGAATAATTATGTTAGATAAAGTAGTTCACGTTTTTAATATGAATTAGTTTATTTTTAATCTATTTGTTAGTTGTGATTTTATTTCATTAGTCTAAATGATCCTATTAGATAAAGTTCATATTTTTTAAATTTTGAATTAGTTCAGTTTTAACCTATCTTTTAGTTTAAGTATATTTGTGATTTTAATTCATTAGTTTAAATAATCTTGTTGGATAAAGTTCATATTTTTAATTCCGATTTAGTTTAGCTTAGATTTATTCTTTAGTTTGGATGTGTTTGGGATTTTGATTCATTAGTTTAATTAATCCAATTAGATAAAATTCATGTTTTTTTTAGATCCCAATTCAGTTTAATTTTAATCTATCTTTTAATTTAAATGTATTTGTAATCTTAATTCCTTAATTTAAATAATCCTTCTAGATCAAGTTTATATTTTTTTAATTCCGATTTAGTTTAGTTATAATTTAATTTATTTATTTTTAATTTGGATGTGTTTGTAATTGTAATTTAGTAGTTTAATTAATCTTATTAAATAAAGTTCATGTTTTTAATTACAATTTAATTTAGTTTTAATTTGTTCTTTACTTGTATGTGTTTGTGATTTTAATACATTAGTTTAATTAATCCCGTTAGATAAAGTTTAATCTTGATTTAATATAGTCCTAATTTATTTTTTTAGTCTAGAGGCATTTATGTGTTTAGTTAATCTTATGTTAATTCTTGATTGTTATTCTCAATTTATGCGCTTCTTGAATCCTTGTTGCTAATTCTTGATGGATATTTCATTAGCTTATTTGATCTAAATATTAATAATTTATTGCTTTGATAGTTTCCTTTTGTTCAAAGGCCATTGAAAAATAATGATGATTGGTCCCTTTCTCACCTTCAATTTTCTTGGTTGTCAAAAATTCTACTTTGTGATTTTGTTCTCTTTTGTTTTGCTTGATATTTTGATTCATACACTTTATTGCTTTCAAATTAATTTCTTTTTATTTTTAAAATATAACACTATTCTCAAAATCTCATTTTCCTTAAAAATCCAATTCAAAAATTCATTTAGAGTTTCTTAGAGTCAAAAGATCCCCTTAACAATCCATTTCAAAAATTCATTTAGAGTCCTTAGAATAAAAAAAACCCCATTTTCTTAAAATAATATGCAACCATATCTTGTTCGGTTTGGCATCCTTCTCGGTTTTCAACAAAAATTTTGGTTTTGAACAAAGGCACGAATCAAAGCTTGTGGTCCCAAATAAATGGGATAATTCTGAGCTAAATTCGTGTATATCAATTGGGGAATTGGTGAAACCCCTACATAAGAAAATCTTTTCAAAAATTATTTTTGTTGCCATTTTTGTCACTTGTTGAAATTATGTCTATCTTTTTTAGGAATTGTATACAAGATGTGTGTGATAATTAATGTTTTCATATACTTTGATAATTTTTGTTATGCTAATTAGATAACAAGCATGCTAGGGTTTCTTTATTTTATTATTATCTAATCCCTCATGTCTTATGGAAGCGCATTGTAAGTTATCTATGCTATCCAGGTACGCCCCCCCCCCTATCACCTACTTTCTAAATTTTGTAAACAATCATGTCACTGTGAAGTATGCATATGTTTGATAATCCTTAGGTGTTTAGATGTATGTTTGATTCACTATGATTAAATACATGTTGTGTGTTATACTTCTATACTAACTCTGATGTTTTATGATAGCGCTTGAGAGGCAGTCCAGGTACGCATCCTAACCTTCCTTTATTGTGATTTGATCTTGTTTGGCATGCTATTTTATTTGGAATCATCTAGCCTACTTAGGTACTTATAATTAATCAATTAATTGCCACATTTCCCTCAACTTAATTAGTAGAGACCTTTTTAGGGCTTAGAGGGGTGCTACCTCCTAAAGGTACCTTCCCAATAAGTAACCTATTTGTGGACCCGCATTTTTCACGTGCGTCCCCACTCGATCGGCGAGACTCGCTTTTTATTTATTTTTGTGAAAAATTGATTTTTGGAAAAAATTTGGAGTCGCCACTTATTTTATTTTTTATTTTTGAAGGGAAAATAAAACAAGAAATAAAACCCTAAAAAAATGACTCCATAATTTTTGGAAAAGCGTGTCTTTGAAAAACCCGAGTCTCAGTTCGGGGATCAGGTTACCTATTGGGAAAGTACCTCTAAGAGGTAGCACCCCTCTAAGCCCTATAAAGGTCTCTACTGACGAAGTTGAGGGAGATGTGGCAATTAATTAATTAACTAAGGGTACCTAGGTTGACTAAGGTGATCATAAAAAAATGGCATGTCTGACAAGAAAATTTGATTATAAGATAGAGTCGAAGTGCGTACCTGAACGGCTTCTCAAACGCCATCATAAAACATAAAAGTTAGTGTAGATGATATATCACACAAAGTGTTTTATCCAAGCAAATCAAGCATATATCAAAACATCCAAGAATCGCATCATGTATGGGTATAGTCATCAGTAACATATGTGTCAATAGAATTCTCAAAAATAGGTGTGAAGGAGCGTACCTGGATAGCAAGCTAAAATGCCTCTATGGGAAACAAGATTGCTTAATGATAGGTGCATAATAATCTCACGTATCTCAAAGTGAAAGCACAATTAATCAAATATCAAACAAAAAATATTTGAGGAAATATCATGAATGTCGGGCCCCCACCAAAGCCCTAATTAATTTCGCATGAGTTGATTCAATGAATCCCATAACTTGGAATCATGAAGTTTATTCATGCTTGTTGAAAATCAAGAAAATCAAGAAAATAGTTAAAAATCGGATAAAACAATGAAAGTGCATGCCCGAAGGAAAATGGCAGCAAACAACATGATAAAATTGGGATCTTACTACTTAAGGAAGGATTGAGGATGTTTCTTTAAAGTAGGGATTATTTGGATATAAACAATTTGGAAAAAGCTCAATTTAAAACATGTAGAAGCATGATGAAGATGAGGGGTGTAGGAGGAAGAGGAGAGTATACACCAGGATGGCCATTTTCAGAAGGCAGTCCAAGGATGTGATTATGACTTGCATTGCTGGTGGTCGTAGATACTGCTGTTGTCCCCTTTGAATTTTTCCCTTCTACTCTCTCACACGCGTTTAAGTGTTTTGCATCACTAAGTTCTTGAGCTCTTCCTCATTTCTTGAAACCCTTTTGCATAAATCCCTGAAACTGGAGTCAGCTTCTGAAGATAACCCTAGGTCACAATCAAAATCCATAAAGTCAATTTCCTTCTTCTCAAGTCTTTCTGCGTGCCCATATTCAAAAGTTAACAACTTTACTTCCTCCTCAAACTTGGAACTCAAGCGAATTTGCTCGGGTCCTTTGCAACAGATGAAACAACATCGGGCTGTTAATTCCTCAATTTACGTCATTAGCGAGCATTGAGTCATCATAGGTAAAAATAGCTCTTCTATGTCAGTGCACTGATCTACTTGTAACATCTCAATTTTCTTTGACAGGTCTTCTTTTTCTTTTGTGTCTGAGGTTGTGGCTCAGTTTCTTTATTTCTTCTATTTCTGTATATCCCAGAACAGATCTTGCAAGGGTTGAGTGGATTATAACCTCTCTGCCAATTCAGGATTTTCCCAACTGCAGTTTTATTTTATAGTTCTCTAACTCCTTTGCTTCATTTTCTAAGTCAAACTTGGACACCACCACTTATTTCAATCTTTGAGGTCCAATTCCGTATCTGAAGGTAGAACTTTCTGTTCCTGCTACAATTGAGACTACGAATTATGCAACTTCTGGGGAGTCATCTCAGTTCGAAAGAATTGTAGGTGTTCATTATGTGCAAGGGTCTGAAGTTGTTGCAATCCTTCCCACTTTCTGACAAGCTCGACAGTGTTGAAGGAATTCTTGAGAATCTGGAACATATCTGTGAGTAATCTTGGAAACAATTGGGCAATCTGTAGGTTCTTCACTTGTTCTCTTCGCTGAGTTACCCCATTCTCTGATACCTGGACCTGCCACCTCTTATTTGCTTGGAGATCATCAACAAGAGGACAATCAAGGTAAAGTGAGCCAACTGATTCGTATTCATGCCGGTCAGATGCTAACTTGCTGATGTGTTCTGTCAAACTAAGCAAGCCCACGGGTGTGTTCTATTGAATTGAGAAACATTATATTTACTCTCAAATTTAAATCTTTTAACCTGAATTCAAAATCAGCAGCGTCATTAGAGTCACTGGCAGTGGCAAGCCTCGATTCTTGCCCAATTCCGTTGGCAGTTTATCACTTCTTGTAACCTGCATTTCCGGGAAGAGGATTGTCTTTTGCATTCTGAACATTCCATTAACTGCTTGACGCTGGTAAAGGATTAGGAGGAGTGAATATTTGAAAGTTCATTGTAGCTTTGCTGTTTAAATTCGAAGAACTAATTGATCTGCACTGTGTCTCAATAGCACTGCTGCTGGATTTGACTTGCTTCAATTTACTATAAGTAGTAAAATCATTCTCAAAATCCACCAATCCAATGGACTTTGGGGAGAAAGGTTTAGCCTGATGCATGCTATTAGCATTGGAAGTTGTCCCGATCATAGCAAGATCAATCAAATTTTTACCTATCCGACTTATCTTCATTTCAATCATAGCATCTTCGAGGAGCAAACTGTTATTGGACTACATGTCGCACATGTCCAATAGTAGGAGTAATCGGCGCTTCTCTGAGAGCTTCACCAAAGCAATGTGTGTTTCATCAACGTTCAGATCAGGTATTGGAGTTTTCTGTAAACTGGCGGAACTGTTGGAGACTTCGGCATCCTAAATTGCAGCAAGACTGAAATCCTGACTTGCGCCTCTAGGTGTTCTAGAAAACTTAGTCATGTCTGCCTCCTATGTTATCTTCTGATAAATCTGTTTTTTCCAAATGCTTTAAGAGGTTGAAATCAATACGTTTCTTCTTAAGGAAACAAACTGCAGAAGCATCATGGTCGTCGATGTGTTCAAATTCTGTATTCTTCAAGGAATCACAAACGAATGCGGTTTCATCTAAAAGAGCCAAACAATATGATCAACTTAAAGAAGTATCCATAGTTCTAAGGATAGAAAAGATACTGACACATGCTATTTGAGGCAGAAGACTGATAATGTAACTAGGAGTACAGCCTTGGGTTCCTTCAACTTCCTTCTTGGAATCAAGCATGATGAGTTTACTGCATTTGAACTCACAAGGCGAGCTTTACCACATATGGAGACTTTCCTGTACTCGGGTTATGTAATTAGAACTCCGTAAATACAATCTGACTAGTGGTTGATGTGTTTGTATGCAACAATTAGCCAAGACTTCTTTTGATACCCAATCATGACTGTCAATAAGCAGGCCTTCACTTCCAGACTATGCTCCAAATGAATTTACTGGAAATGTTTCCAATACCTGAGAGGTTCAAGGGTGTTTTCTCCAATATAAGCAACAACTGCAAAATACATTATAACATCAAATGCATTTTCTGAAAATATCATGTTTACAATTTCTACATCTCCCAGGTCAACATAAATAAATTGAAGCCTCCCAGGTTCAGGAAATTGTTCTTGTAAAACCTTAATGGCACTTAATTTTCTCCTCGAGAAGTTATCCACCATAGTTACACAGTATGAGTCCTTGAGAAGTCATAGTGCAGCATGTGAACCAACATAGCCAGCACTTCCTGTTACTAAGACACAAATTACCCCTGGTTTGAAGGCACTTCAGGATCGGTCGTTGGCATTTGGAATCAGAGATTCGTCGTGGATCTCAGGCCTCATTAGGCTAGAAGAACCTGGGTCAGGAACAAAGCCTTTTCTGATCTGGATCTAAGCAACAATTATCTGTCTAGTTCAATTCCTTCTTTCTCAGAACTGATCGACCTTCCAAAGAAGTAGCAGCACCCTGAAAATTTTTCACCACCAATTTGCATTGATCTTTGCCAACCCAAATGAGGCAAATATATATATTTACAACCAAATAAATGCCAGCACAGACCCCAAATAAATAACAAGCTATAGAGAGCTGTTTGCAGAAATTTTGATGAAGTGCTCCCCGACACCAATACAATACAAACTGTCAACAAGAATACCCGAAATCCATACTCATAAGGCTTCATTTTTTTTAATACAGTTTGTAATATCTTGCACAAAATCCTGCAATAAATATACTGATTATAATTGTAACTTCTTCCAAAGCTCCAGTCAACATAGATAGCTATGCGATGCCCATAAATAAGATCATCATCCAGTGAAGCGATTGATTCGGGGTAGTGATCTAATCTCACAGCAGAGATCCTTGCCATGCTGTCCTAAAGATTGCTCTTATACATTCTTTAAGTATGCCTGGGCAACTACTCTTGGACTTGGGACCACATCTTAGTTATTAGCAATTGGAGTATCTATATAATCTGTTGATGCTTGCGGGGGCTGCTCGGCCATTCCAGATGACTTTAGCTTATTCTTCCCATTCTGCT
Source organism: Vitis vinifera (assembly GCF_030704535.1). Classification (NCBI taxonomy): domain Eukaryota; kingdom Viridiplantae; phylum Streptophyta; class Magnoliopsida; order Vitales; family Vitaceae; genus Vitis; species Vitis vinifera. The sequence goes on from NC_081819.1 coordinate 6,322,767, forward strand.
CCACATCAATTGCCTCACTCTCTACCCAATTATCAATATCTGTCTGCTCATCCTCTTCATTTATTCTTCCATTAAGATTGTTTCTACTGCAAGAATTGGAGCGTTAGATGGATCTTTGACGTTTTCCTTATCGTGCTTCATATCCCTACAACCTTCGTAATTAACTGTAACATTAAAATGATCAGACCCTTTGTGATTCCCCCTTAAACATAGTCGCATCCTTGCAGAATTTTCCATGAAATCAAGTTTCCAGAAAACATGGTCAAGGTTGTATAGATGGATCCCCAAATGGCCCAAAAAAGACACTTCATCTCAATCAAATTATGAATGATTTTCTGCCATACACGAATTCCAGAGCATAGATGATGTTGAGAAACTTCAACAACTTATGTGTGTCCATCAATCTCTGACCATTGCACGTTTCTTGCTATAGCAAAACTTGCAACAAGGACTGCAACAAATCTGCAAGATGGATTATTGAAATCTTTTCCACATGCTGAAACAATCATGGAACCCTCTTATCCAAAACGGAATCAAGCGACTAGACTAGCGCGGGACATGTAATCTGGACGTGCAACAACGTTTTCCTAGCGTCATATTGTATATTGAAATTATCATTCTGGAACAGAAATATAAGATCTCGAAACAACAACTCTTGTTTCTCAGTCGTCAGACCACTATGCAGAGGAGAATTGAGCTTCCTCAAGACAGCGATATAAGGCTGTGCAAGAGCAGGGTCTTCTAGAGACATATCATCTAGCGGCAATTGTAAAGCCTTCAATAGATGATCTTCAAAATCATATTCACCTACTGACGAAGCATGAACAGCACAGCCCTCCAATAGAAGGCATAGGATTTCTACTTCAATCATTTGATAACTTTTGACATGGTTCATTCAGCCCAAAATGATATTGACTACGTCTTCTTAAAAGTTCTGACAGAAATAACTTCACATCTTTAATATACATAGCTTCACCACCAACTCCTTTAAGCAGAGATAAAATCTTCAGCTTTACACATGAAGAGAGCTTTAAAGCAAAGTCTGAGATGAAATATAATATGTCTTTCCTTGTAGATTAGTCAGACCTCTGTCTAATATTCTGTGGCACTAAAAGGCTATGACAGGAGGAGCCGAACAAAGATGTAAAAAGAGGTGGGAAAACATTTCTGTTTGGCAATATCAGCCCCCTTTTGAAGGATTAAGCTGAAAGGCTCTTCAAGAAGATGACTCTGAACTTCTCTGTTCCCTGCCATTTCACACTTTTTCTGCTAGAAAGAAAAAAACAACAACACGAGAACACAGTGTATATAGCCATTCAATGCATTCCTTAGCAGCTAGCTGCGCATCCTGGTTATCATTGGACAGTGGGACAAGAACAAAGGGAAATTCGTCTTGCTTCAGGCTCAGCAAAGGACAAATGGATCCTGAAGTGTGCATATCAATTTTCGAAATTTGAAGATCACGGTTTGCCCCTGTTGTCCGAGAACAGAGTTTCCACTAGTAACCACAACCATAGGTTCACCTTGAAAAGGTTGAGAAGTCTAAGTCTGGATCACACTCTTCTCATCAGACCCACATGAATCACCACAGGTAGGACCTCATCTCCATGAATATTGCTCAGCCGTCCCGGTCAGTTGTGTTCCTCCCTCCAAAAGTCTTCCAGAAAACTAATGATTCGTCGGTCCCCATAGTATTGTACGCATTGGCAGTCATCATTGTCCCATGAATGCGTATTCATTGATCCTCTTTCTGATTCTGGTGCCTCTCTCTTTTCAGTGGTCGATACTCTTCTTTCCAATGGTGATTCTCACTCTATGGTTGCCCACATTGCACATGTCTCGAAATCACTACATTCCGTGCAATAAGGTTCTTGTGGGGCGTTTTATCAAACAACTTCCGAGCAAAGGTAAAGATCTCCCATCTTGGCACATGCATTGACCATTACAATCTGATACACCAAATTTGGCTGACAAATTGATGAAAAACATCCATTAGCAAGCAGCCAAACCACTCAATTCCTGCAGACATGTAAACTAACCACTTTGAACATATGAGTCATACTCGAACCCCCTTTTCAGAACGGCACCTTGTACAAACGAATTGATCCCATGCATCAATAGCTGAGCGGAGGTACGAACCCAGAAGGTGAAAGTGTAGTTATCAGAGACCAAATAACCAGCGGAAAGATCCTCTATTTCCAGAACCATGCTTCTCAATCTGTCCTTAATCTGCATATCCTTAACAAATGAATGTAACAGCCGACAAGCTAGAATTTTGAAATGTTTGTTCTCTTTGCTGAATCTCATGACTGCATGCCCAAGCTTTGGAGTCAACCCCATATGAAGAGTTGATGGCCATAGGACGGATAGGAAGAAAAGCAAAAACGAGTATGGTAGAGAATAGCGGAAACGATGGGAAAACAGACATGGGAGATTAAAAGAAAATAAGACCACGTCTCATGATTTTTCAATAGGCTCTGGTTAGTGGGAATAGGCACGGAGATATATGCTTCCGAAGACATTAATGACATCCAAAATCAAAACAAGGCAAACAGGCAAGCAACCAATCTCAACAAAGCAAATTGTGGCCCTTTTCGTCCACACAAAAATCAACAAAACAATTATATATGCTGGAATCGAACTCACGGAAAAAATCAAATATAGGTAAGAATTCTGAAAGCAACGAGGTGCATACCTGGACAGCTTTGGTTGCAATGGCTCGGCTTCTGGCTATCTTTTCTCTTCCTTCTAAGGACAATTCCCAGATAAAAATCCTCTTTTTTGCTTGTTCTTTCTTCTTTCTCCTCCCTCTCTAGGCTCCAATACCTGCTGCCCCTTTTCTTCCCTTTTCTCACATATATATATCATCCCTCAAGACCTAAATTTGTTTCCCTAAAAAAACCGAAATCTCCTATTTTTCTCTCTTCTTTTCTCCTTATCCTTTTTTTCAAATCTTCTAATCAAAAGCAATCTTCCCAATTTCAAATTCCCCTCCAAAACTTTCCAAGGAGAGTCCCGCCTTCCTTAAACTCCAATGGTAAGTTTCCTTGCAAAAACATGAAATTCTTGAAGTTAAATCATTGAATGAATAAATAAGCAAGTAAATAAATTAGGAAATGGTAAAAAATAAATAAATAAATAAATAAAAATAAATAATAAATAAGTTAAGGAAAATAATATAAAGAGGAGAATAACTAATAAAAAGTGAATGATAATCATAAAACTAAAACTAAAATAAAATAAAATAAAATAAAATAAAAATAAACCAATAAACAAAAGCCGAGCCCAAAAGCCATGTAACCATGCAAGTCATACAAGTCACGCTAAAAATGTCCAAATGGGCCAAGTGTGCCTAAACGGACCTATGATGAGACTAAGCGGGCCTAGGGTGGTGCCTAATGGGCCAAGTGTATCTAAAGGCTATCCTAAAAAAACAAGAAAAGCCTAAGTCTAAATTAGGGCTGCCAAGGGTCACAATAAGGGATCAAATAATCCCTCAACCAAAGTCTCCAAGGTGACTTAGAAAAAGGTAAGTGGTGAGTAGTACTGGGCCACCAAGGAACTACTGTGGAGCACTGAAAATGAATTTAAAGACATGTGCTAAAGGAACAAAATTGAGGGTCTACACTAGGCACCCGAAATGGCTTCATCTCGAGCTCTCAAAATTGCCAAGGAATATGATGGAGATGGTACAAGAACAATCGGTGTAATTAGTAAAATAGATCAAGCTGCATCAGACCAGAAAATCCTTGTTGTTGTTCAGGCTCTCTTGTTAAATCAGGGTCCTAGAAGTACATCTGAAATGCCATGGGTTGCTTTAATTGGGCAATTTGTTTCAATTGCCTCTGCACAGTCTGGATTTATTGGGTCTGCATGAGTTTGATAGCGTGCCCAAAAGAATGTCTATTGTCATCAAATTCCCCAACGATACTATGAAAGTCTTGGTGAAAGGTGTTGATTCTTAAATGTTTAGCATTTTAGTAAAAGACAGTGGGAGGAATAGTCGTGTAAGGCTGGCAACTCAGAGCCATTTGACTGAATATTCATCACAAGGATTACTCACACTTGTAGTTGCTGCTAGGGATATTACTGATGAGGAACTTTCAGAGTGGCAGTGCAAGTATGAAAATGCAAGCACTTCATTAATTGATAGATCCGTAAAACTTCGTCAAACAACAACTTTCATTGAATGTAAATTAAATCTTCTTGGGTCTACTACGATGAGAATAAGGTTGCCACTTTGAACCTCCACTACACGTCAGTTTATTTTTTGTGAAAAAAAAAAAAAAAGAATGTTGCCACTTTAAGAATATGGCACCACCAGATTTTGTGAAAGGCATCCACACGTTTTGATGAATTTGGAGGACAATCATACCATGTAAAGAAGATGATTGCCACTTTAAGAATATAGGTTTAGTTATTTTTTATTTATTAGTCTTTATTCTTATCATTATTATTGGTGAATTAACCTCATTTTTGTAGAATCACTAACGCTTGCTATATAGGTACACTCTCTATCTTCCCATTTTAAAGTTTCATGAATATGTATGTCATTAAGAACTATATCCTCATTTGATATTGACTTTGGGTGCCTTGATATTCATTTGATTTCCTTTGATAAAATGCATGTTGAGTAATATAATACTTGAAAATTGCTATTTTGATACTTGTTGCTTACTTTTCTATTAACATGTGTCTATCCTATTAGGTATTCAAGAAATATAGCAAAAAAGAAGAAGATGATGAAGAATTAATGACCACCTCTTACGAAGATAGTATTGTACTTTTTAATTTAAGTTTATATATTATCTTAATTGAATATTTGTAATTAGTTTTTTTTTTTTTTTTTTGTATATAGAAAATAGAGAGTAAGTAGAAAAAGATTTATTCCATTGTGTTTTTAATATTCAAATGTATCTATAATAATTTTTTCCCTTGAATAATAGTTTATTTACATTGTTTTAGGACTTAGTTATTATTATCATAATTAAATATGTAGCAAATTTAATTTGGAAACAAGTTTCATATGGTAACAAGTTTATTTTCCATTAAAACTAAAAATTATAGTAAAATAATATTAAATTTGTCATAGGCAACCTTGACAGATGGCCAAAGCCCAACATTGACATTGCAATAGCTAGAAACCTTGACATATTATACTTATCCTTGACATTTGTTGTAGCAACCTTAACAGAAGATCAAGTTAACATTGACATATGATCAAAAAATCTTGACATATGTTGAATCCAACCTTGACAAAAGTGAAAGAAACATTGACATATGTCATAGTAACAAAGATTCGATCATTGGTAGAAATAGAAACAACCTTGACATATGTAAATGTCAAGGTAGATTTAAACTTTTCTTGACACTGGCATAGATGACATATATAAATAGTAACATACCTTGACAGATATACCCTACCTTGATGGTGAAAAACTGTCAACGAAAGGCTTTTTTCTTGTAGTGACAAAGGATACAAGTCAGGAGTTCCTTACAAGATGATAAGTTGTTCACAATTAGTTCATGGATTTGAACAATCCGATAGAAACTAAAGTACACTGCCTTCTAATTAGAGGGATGATTTGTCTTGGCCATCAGGATGGGTTTCTCATGGTTAGTGCACTAGTGTTTATGTTTATACACTGGACAAGACCTATAATTAATTACGAGGTGAGGTTATTAGTTGTCATGATTCACCAAGCTACTATGTTACATGGACTCACAACCTTGAGAGGATATTAAGCCTATGTCGAAATCCATAAGAGGCTTTGACCTATGGGTAAGACTTTAATATGTTCATATATTCCTTATGGATTGGGTCACTATTGATGGAGGTTGGTGGCAACAACTATTCTTAATAGAGACACCAAGATATCTCATGGGATTAAGCCTGTGCACTAGATCTTATGAATTGACTTTGTGGAATGGCTAATTAATTAATTAGAGCTCATTAGGGCTAATTAATTAATTAGGACTTGAGAGGTTTGGATTAGGTGATCCACGTCCAATTTAGGATTAAGTTACTTAAGCCTAGAGGGAAATCTACATAAACCCCTTTAAGGGGTTAAGGCTTCATTCTTATTGCTTAATTTTTTAAGATCCCAGAGAGTCCCTAGCCATTCTCATGGAAAGGAGAGAAACCCACCATTTTCTCGTGCCAAGTTCCATAAAGGGAGAGATCGGGTGGAAGACTCTTGGGTATACGAGTTCTATGAAGCCCACAACATTTTCACTAGCATGGGTTCAATCTAGGAAAATCCAAGTGGCATGTATGAGATTCAAATCTCTAAATCTTTATTCTAAAATGGGTTTTAAAGCCATTAATTTTTGTTATGTTGTATCTAGAAAACCCTAAGGATAAATGCATGCACCCTATGAGATACAAGGTTATGAATGGAGTAATCTAGAGTTCCCCACACATAAACCATGCCATCAAAGAATGAGCTTCAATAAGGACCACTAAGATCCATAGGAAAATATTGGCTCCCTTGGAATCTAATTCTGAAGTTGACTCAACAACCCACTATAGAGTTGACTACACTCTAGTATCTTATGTATATTACAACGAGATATAAGAACTCAACTTTGTGACTGACTATCCACCATATGCAACCTCCGCATGAACTGGTATCTATAATCTAATAAAGCGATGAATGCTATCAACCTCTAAACATTACCTCTACAATCCTTCAACCTCAAATCTTCTTATTGCATGATCAACCGACAAAGAGCATATGTCAAGTTATAATTAAGGAACATGTGTCCTTAAGATCCTATGAAATACCATGGTACCTTTATTGAGAATACATGTTGTCATCGACCCCTACCAATAGTTATTGGGATTGAGCCCCTAAAAACAAGACATGATGTAACAAAGTTAAACTTCACTGTCTTAGGGTTATCTCTTTTATGCATTCACATTGATTTGAGAATTCAACTCATATCTCGTACATTGTATATGATTTGCGTGTATTAGGAACTTCATAGAGAATACAAGTCATGAGTTCCATCTATGTAGATAAGTTATCCACAATCAATTTGTGGATTTAGGCAATCCAATAGAGATTGTAGTGTGTTACCTCCTAATTGGAGGGATGACTTGTCTTAGCCATCAGAATGGGCCCATGGTGAGTGCACTAGTGTATGTGATGTGCACCAGACAAGACCTTTGGTGAATCATGATGTAAGGCTATCAATTCACATACATCCTCACTCAACGGTGATGTTGGGAATCTTGGATTATTCCATTCCCATGCCCTAAATCATGTAGGGTGCCTACATCTATCCCTATGCATCTCAAAATCTATCACAACGAAATAAAATGAAAATAAAAACCATTAATAACTATATATCTAGAGATTTGAAACTCATACATGTGATCTAGATGTTCCCATATCAAAATCTATCCAATGAAGAACATGCCTAGAAAAACTAGAGAGTCTTTCTCCTCATTGTCTTACCTACGTGCGTGTCTCCTACGATTCCCATGCACGAGGCTCCCTTGCGCTTCTCATGCATGCAACTTATGCACGTCCCGTGCACTTCTCGTGCACATGACCTATGCATGTCCAAGTGTTATAGCCCTTCATCCAAGGAGGTCTTATACACTCAAGATCTTTCGCCCAATGACTCAAAGCACAATCTTGGTACTCCAAAGTGTGGGTTTTAGAAAGGAGGAAGCTATGACTCTCTTTCTCTAGAGGTGAAAGACAACTCTCACCAAAAGTCATTAGGGAATCTTAATCCATAAAGGGGTATTTATAAGGTTACCCATTGGGCTTAAGTGACTTAAGCCTATCAAGGCTTGAGTCACTTAATCTAGCCCAAAATGAGTCTTAATTAGTTAATTAACCACATAAGGCCATCAAATCCTAATTAATTAATTAACCATATAGCTTTGAATGAGGACCATTGGGACCCATAGGATTATTGGCTCCATTAAAATCCAATTATGAAGTTGATTCAACATTCCACTAAAGAGAATCAACTACTCTTCAGTACCATATGTAAATAATAATGAGACGAAGCTTGGGTCTATGACCCACTATCCACTGCATGCATACTCTCCATGAACTGATGTCTGTAATTTAACAAGGTAGTGGTATCATTTATCAAGATTACCTCTTCAATCCTTGAGTTACAAATCCCACTTTTTATGTAATCAACTGATATACTCTAGCTCTAAGGAGCATATGTCAAATTCCACTAAAGGAATTATTGTGGTCATAGATTTCATAATTGCATGTCCTTTAGATCACCCAAGGGGACACACTATCTCAATCTCATAAGATATCATGATGTCTTATTGAGAATACTTGTTGCCATCTTCCTCCATCAACAGTGGTCCAATCCATAGGGATATATGACCACTTTAGGGTCTCACCCATAGGTTAAAGCCTCTTCTTATTGATTTCAGCACAAACTTAATATCCTCTCAAGGTTGAGAATCCATGTAATATAGTACCTTGGTGAATCATGACATTTGATAGGCTTGCATCATGACCTGTCTAGTGTGCATCATATACACTAGTGTACTCACCATGGGAAACTTATCCTGACTACCAAGATAATCTGTCTCTCTAATTAGGAGGTGGTGTACTACAATCTCTACCATATTTCCCAAATATATGAACTAATTGTGGATAACTTATGTGCTTTTAAGGAACCAATGACCTGTATATTCTATACAACTCCTAATGCATCCAAGTCATGTACAATGTAATAGACATGGGTTGAATGCTCAAATCAATGTCAATACACCAAAATGATAGAAAGGGGACAATTAAGTCTAACTTTGTTACATCATGTCTTGCTTTTAGAAACTCAATTCCAACAGGCAGAACTTTTTTCTTAGTGAAAAACTTATTATTATAAAATTAGAGTCGTCACTTATTTTTATTTATTTTGAAAAGGGAAAATAATATAAGAAATAAAACCCTTAAAAATGACTCCTTATTTTTGGAAAAAGCATGCCTTTGAAAAACCTAAGTCTAAGTTTGAAGGTTAGGCTACCTATCGGGAAGGGACTAGAAATGGTAGCACCCCTTTAAGCCCTAAAAACAAATCTTGATTGACTAGATTAAGGTAAGTATGACAATTAATCGATGAATCAAGGGTATTAGAAATAGCAAAGGTCATTCTATCTAAATCCAAACATGTCAAAGAAATCAATAACATGAAAAGGGAACACAAGTGTACTTAAGCTGCAACCCGAAGCGCTTTCCTGAAAACATCAAGGTTAGTTTAAACAATAATATATACAACATACAACATGCATTCTATCTCATTCAAGGAAAATAAACATAAATCAGAGCAAAAAAAAAAAATAATATCAAGTATGAAAAGATTCACACACAAAGTATACATCTTTGCATAATTAAAGAGATTAAAGATGTGAGGGATGTACCTGGATAGCATGAATTACTTACAAGATGCTTCCATAAGGCTAAAAAGGGTTAGCCTATAAATAATCATAATTTTTGAAGAATTTCATGATCAAAGCCTCAAAATATTACATGATGTATATACAACCTAAATGAAATGCCAAGAAACCAAGGAAATGTCAAATATCATAGAGGACATGCATACCAACTCATTGTACAAGAAAGATAAAATACCAAAATGAGTGTCTAAATCAAAATAAGTAGTGAACAAGGATGAAAATATCAGTAAACACGGATATATCAATATTTGGATTTCACAAATATATCAAAAATATTGGTAAAATATCGATAGGGTAGAAATTCTTCAAAATTCATGAAAATGCCTAGAAAAACTATAAAAAATACAATAAAATAAAAGTGATAAAATAAGCAAGAATATACATATTAAAGTTATTTTGTAAGTGTAATTCACATAGGTATGGTCAAGGATAATATTTATCAAATTTTTTTAGAAAAAAAAATTTGTCCTAAATTCCTTTAATCTGTTTATCTTCATTAATTTTAAAAATTAAAACTACTTTTATTAAAACATGTTTTATTTCATTTTAAATAAAAAAATTAAATTGATTTATATAAAATATTTTATTTGAAATTTAATTTCTAAAATTTTATTATAAATTTGTGGTGATAAGTTTTTGCTATTAATATTAATTTATTTAAATATTTTTATATTAACAATTTATCTTATCAAATTAATTTTAATTTATAAAATATTAGAACTTCATTATTATTTTTATTTTAATTTTTTTTTAAATAAACTTATATTTTTAATATTTTAAAATAAAAACATTATAATTAAATAATATTAAAATTGTTATAAAATATGAGATTTTATTGGATTATGAGAACTTGTGGATGATTATTCGTATTGATGTATATCTCTCTATGACTCCCTATAAAAGGGAAATACCTCTAATGAAAATTTATTTTGTTTTCTTTCTACATTTTAATTTCTCTTTTCATTTTCTTCTCCTTTCACTTTATTATTTTACAATACGTTATCAACACAATGCTCAAAGTACATAGAAAAAGAGAAGAATGCTTGAGGTAGAAAAGAAAAAGAGAAGAGTTCATCTACAAAATTTCTTATAGGTATGTAGTCTTATTCTCTTTGAATGAAATATGAATAGTATGCATTGTATTATTATAATTTTTATTTACTTTATCTCATAGTCAGGAGCTATGTAAATCATATTTCATATAATTACAAATATTTTAATTATTTAATAACTAGAAGTTATGTAGAAAAAATTTTCATAACCTGAAGTTATGAAAAATATGTATAATCCTTATGACAAGATATTATGAGGTAAATTACAAAATTGCAAATATATAACCGAAAGCTATGCATATGATCCCTAATTACTTTTTAATTATATTATATAACTGAAAGTTATATAAAACAACATTATATGGTCAAAAGCTATATAATGAATAGTTTTATTTACAAATTTATACAATAAATAATTCATAGCTTGAAGTTATGTACAAATCCAACACTACAAATACATAGCCAAAAGCTATGTATATAATTCCTAATTATTTGTTCTAAATTATATAGTATACCTGAAAGTTATATAAAATAATATTATATAGCTAGAAGCTATAAAATGAATGGTTTATAGTTTGAAGTTATGTATAAATCTATATAATAAATAGTTCATAGCTTGAAGTTATGCACAAATCTACATAATAAATAGTTCATAGCCTTAAGTTATGCACAAATTCACACACACACACACACACACACATATATATATAAATAGTACATAGCCAAAAGCTATGTACAAATTTGCACATTTTTTATTTTGATATAATAATCATAACCCAAAGTTATAAAAAATATTAGCTTTTAATTTTTATTTCGCATTTACTTATTTTTCATAATAGGAATTATGGAAACAATTTTTATTAACAATTGTTTCATAGCTAGAAGCTATACATACAATTTCTAATTTTTTTGTGCAACTAGAAGTTATACAAAATAAAATTGTAAATTAACAATTATGTAGCTAGAAGATACATAGACAATTTTTAATTTTGTTATATAACCAGAAGTTATGTCATAACATAATCATCAATTGTTTAATGTTATTATAACATTATTCAAATTTTAATTATTCATAGCTTCAAGCTATGAAGAAAAAGTTAGTAAACTAATAATTGTTAAAACTCGTATAGTCAGAAGTTATATGAAAAAAAAACTTTATTATAAATTTATATTATATAACCAAAAGTTATATAAATATTATTATTTATAGCCTGAAGTTATGAAAATAAGAAACTTAATATTTTTTGTGCTAACAAAAGGTTATGCCAAAATTGTTAATATGTACTTTTTAATAGCTAGAAGCTATAAAGAACAAAATTAATTTTGTACAAGTTTATGAAATTCATGTAACCAAAAGTTATAGTAAAATATATTACAACCTAAAGCTATGATAATAACCGTATATATAATATTTACATATTATCAAAGGATTAATATTTTGTATATCAAAATATACAAATAGGTAAGTGCTTGATAATTTTTTATGAACTCCTATTATTAGAAGTTATACCATTATTAGTAGAAATATTTACATATAGATGTAGAATTTTTGGGTTGCATGAAAGTATGATATTTATATTTAATATTCTTGTGTTAGAGGTGATATTTTAGATTTTTTTATATTCTAATTGTTTAATACACAATAATATTTTTATATAATAGTTGGATTTTCTAATATCTTATATAAAATGTGCTTGTTTGATTAGAAAGTTGAGATTTTTGGATAGCATGTGTACTTATATCTTGAAAAATGCTAGAGTAGGTTAGGACAAGTATAATGAAAAACAATAATGATAGTGAATCATAATACACATTGTACATGCATAATTCAAATGAAATAGCAAGAAATTAGCAAGATCGAATGACAAGGAAAAAAATAAACTCGAAGACATACATCTCATGCAATCAACAAAACAAACCTTCATATATTGTCAAAAATTAGTTTGAGACCCTAAATAACATTAACTATTGTATGATATAGATGCAATTCAAGGTTAAAGCTAAACTAATGTACAAGAGAGTTAAAGAAAAATCAAAATTAGTGACCAAGACAAGACATGCGACAAAGGGGTAGAATAATAGCATTTACAAGAAAAATCCTAATTAAATTCCTAGGAGTATTATTCAATCATGGAATGAATTATATAACATCCTATTTATGTCTAACATACAATACCAGAGCCAAGGTCAAGCCAAGATAAGTCAGATAACTCCAAAATAAATAACAAACTCAAGTAAAGTATTGAATCATCATCATGCAATCAAAATAAGAAGCATCACAAAACAAATCTTTTAAAAAAATATCTTGAAGTGGAATTTAATTGCAAACAAATTTAAGAAACATCTCCTACACATATGGAACAATATAAAAATGCCCAAACACTCTTTCAAATAACAGATTTAAGCAAAAACACCCAAAAGTTCTAGAAGGTCCAGAACCAAGCAAAAAACAGTAACCAGTGTAAACTGAAGTTTTAAAAATAGCTAGAGGGCTTCTAAATTCATACAAAAAATTATACAAGTCATTTAAGATGTCTAGATTGTAAAAAAAAAAATCCAAGGTTAGAAAGCATTCACAAGAAGTTTTAGAACACTATAATCCCTTAGTTATCCAGATTTGGTCACATGCAGTAGGTGCTAACTTTGAAAAATAATATCTCCCTCTAGAAGACATGTATTTCAACATTTTATGTGTCAAACTTCAATATCCAGAATTCAAAATTTAAGAAAAAAAAATATCAAATCAAATTTAAAAAGACATCTATTAATTACTTTTAGAGAAACATTTCGGGTGTCATAAACTAGGTAGAAACAGAACCTGTCAAAAGATAAACTCATATGTCCGATTTGAAAAATGCTTTTAACTCAAACGAAGTTCTAAATTCAAGTTCAAGAAGTCAACAAAATCACAAACACATAGGAAAAATTTTAGGAAAATTATAAATGAGTCAAATCAAAATTTTATTTCAGATGTGCAGTAAATCCAATAAGCTCACAATAAAGGGGTTTTTGAAAAATGATTTTCATGTAGTGATTTCACCAAATCCTCAATTGTACTTAAAAAAAATTGAGACTAATAATCATAAAAAATTCTCATTTATGATATAAAAATTTAATATTAATGTGCCTTTCAATATCTAATTTTTATTTAAATTATATAATAAAAAAATTCTTTTAATTTTATATTCTTTCAAATATTTTCTTTTTAGTTTTGCAATTTATGCAAGTTCCAATTTTTTAAAGGAAAAGCAAAGAAATAAAATCATCCATATTATTTTTAAATTAATCAATTTTTATTTATCGATAAATTTATTTTTTTAATCATATATCTTTTGAATTTTTTAATTGTTTTTTAGGTATAGATCGGTTACGATAAATTCAAAGGGCCATGCAGGTATACGACATCACCAAGCATCAGACGTTCGATCATGTGCCTAGGTGTGGGTGGAGTGGCTAGGTAGGCCGAGGGGCTCCCTATATATATAGGTCCATATGTATATATCTATATGCACCCTGCGGAGGCCAAGAACTCTGCAGGAGTCATGCCAGGTGGTCACGGCGAGATGTGCTAAAGCCAAGAACATGCTTCTCCGCAGGAGTCATGCCAGGTAGTCACGGCGAGACGGGTACGGATCCTAGCGATGCCCCAAGAGAGCCCTAATGCTGAGGTTGGGGTAAACAAGTAGCTGTCAAAATTTTTACGAAGAAGGTATGTTGATTTTAAATAATTAGTTGTTTGGTTGTCAAGAAAACCGTGGGGTGTGTAATCTTATTTCGATGTATGATTTCTCTTGGGGGTCCTAAATGATGAAAAAGAAATTCAAGATTCAAATTCTTGGTTTCTCCCGTTTTTCCGCAGTTCCTAAGAACCCTTGTAGCCCACATAGTACTATGATACTAAGGTGTTCTATGTATTTTAATTTCAAATTATTGTGTGCTTGGTTGCTGAGAAATCAAGGAAAAATGCAAAAGAATATACAGAGAATTTTGCAGGTTAATGTCTTTTCTTGATCCTTCTTGGGTCGTTGATAATGGTTTCACATCAGAAACTAAAAACCATTGAAACTGTTTTGAATGGTTGCAGAGGTTCAACAGAGTGATGGAGAGGATGAAAGAGATGAAACAGTGGTGGCAAGAAGTAGTGCTGGAAGTAGAGGATGCTGGGCCTCTCTACAACAATACAAATGTATGTCTTTATTATTATTTGGTAGGCTTCGGAATAGGGGCACTTTCAAGTATATCATTGGGTATACTCCACCCTCTCTATGATCCCAACCTTAGCATAAGGGTTCTCTTGTGGTTCCGCTGGGGATTCCGTACCCATCTTGTCGTGGCAACATGGAATGACTCCTGTTTTTAGAGGAGAAGAAAAGCGACCGACAACGGATCAGAAACGAATCAGAAACGGATCAATGAAGTGGAGTCAGAGGTGACAACACACCAATCCAACATATTTATACTTTGCTTGTTTTTTCCAAGTTCTTTTCAATATTGCCCTCCATGAGTTTTTTACTGTCAAATATTCCTTGAATTTTCTATAGTGTTTTTTTGCCCTTGCTTATACCCAACATGAATAATTCAACTCATTATTCCAATTAGCAACCATTTTACTTGTCTTTTATTTTTTTATTTTTTTATTTTTTATTATTATTTTTTTATATTAATGTGGGGTATAATTTGTTATTAAAAGTTGTTTTAAAAATGAAGGTATTGTTTGTTAATAAAAAACTCCTTGGGGAGCTCTTTTTGCCTGTATGCTTTTTATTTTTAAAAATAAAAAATAATAGTTAATCTTATATTAAGGATTTTTTTTATAGTAAAAAAATATTTATTACCTCAAAATTAAAAAATTTTGAAAGTAGTTTTTAAGAACAAATCTAATAAAAAATTTTGTTTTTAAAAACAACAAATACGGAAGTGTATTGAAAGAAGACCTAAACTACATAATTGTGATGTTCTATTATTCATTTGAAAATTAAATTGCTCTTAATTTTGTTCTTTAGGTAATTTAAAATTTGTAAAATTATCCTTTTAGTAGCTATACAATGTTTATTTGATACAAGCTCAATTTACCATGGAAGATGATATAATACTTTTTTAGTAATTTAATTATTTCTATTTTAAAATTTTGATCAAAGATAACAGCATTATTCAATTATTTAATTAAGAAAATTGATTTATTAAGGGCACAAAATTAAAAAAAAATGCCCCTTAACTAGCTTCAATAACACAAAGAGAAGGAAGATATTATGCTCTGTCATCGGCTCCTCCTTGCCTGCCATTCACTTCACCTCGACTATTGTTGGCATTGTTTGATCGACTCGGTCACATCATAAATATATAATTTATGTCATTAAAATTAATAATATTTATGATATTATTTATTCATTTTTATATAAATATATTAATATTTTAAATTTGTTAAAAAAATATATGTACAATATTTAAATATGAAAATATATTCAAAATGGTAAAAAAAAACTGTATTTAATTATGAAAACATATTGAAAATGAATATATATATATATATATATATATATATATATATATATATATATATATATATATATATATATATTATTTTTTGAAATAGCCTATGTAGTTATTTTCTATTAAATACCAACACAAACAACAATACACAAGGATCAAACAAAGGCAACCCAAAGGAAAATGGAATTTCAAAGAGAAATTTTTGACAACTAACCAAATCAATATAGTGAGAGTAGAGGCCAACCTTCATGAGTTTTTGATGGCCTCCAAAAAAAAATGATTTGACAAACAATTCCTAAGGTAACAAACTAATGACTTTCATATCAAACAAACTAAAAAATTATTAACCAAGAACTAACATCTAAAATTCAAAAAGCACATGAACTCAGATAAAATCAATCAAGGATTAAAAATAACAAACTTAACACATGGAAATAATAACATGGGATTAATTAAAATAAATGAACTAAAATTCTAAAAAAAAACTCAAACAAAATATGATGAACCAAAAACCAAAGTTTAACAAACTTGAAAATATGAAAACAATAATATGTGATTAACTAGATTGATTAGCTAAAATTTCAAAAAACTCAAACTAAATATTAATGGATTAAAAAAATGAAATTACCAAACTTAAAACATAAAAAAAAATAGCATGTGATTAACTAAATTAATCGACTAAAACTTTAAAACGTTCAAACTAAATATTAATGGATCAAAATTAAAACTACCAAACTTACAACACGAAAACAATGACATGTGATTAACTAAATTAACTAACTAAAAATATAATCAACTACAAAATTGAATATTAATAGATTAAAACTAAAATTAAAAAATTCGGAAACACGCAAATACAAACACAAGATTCACTAAATTAATTAACTAAAAATTCTAAAACACATTTTTATTTTTACTCACTCAACAAATACCACTAACACAAATAAATCCAAGGTCGGCATTTTTAGCTTATTGATTTTTATTTTTTACTAGGCCACCAGCACCAAGCAATCCATGGCCGCATGTGTTATTTCAATTCATTGATTTTTATTTCTTTAGCCAAACCACTAAGTTAACATCTCACAACAATTCATGTTCACTTATTAATTCTTTTATTTTTAAATTCAAGCTACTAACATATCTTATAATCTGCCACATTTCACATACTTAATTGATCAATTCTTAAAATTCACAAATGTATTCATCAACTTTTTCAAATGGGAACAAATAACCTAATAAAGTAAAAAAAAAAATTCCTAAAAACTTTTGAACTAAATAGGACGAATCAAAAAACTAAACATAACAATTTGAAAACACCAACATATGGACATGGAATTAATAAAATTAAATAAAGTAAAACTAAAAAATCTAAATCACATAAACTAAATGAGATTAATTTAACAACTTGAGAACAAGAATATATCGACATGGAATTAATTAAATTAAATAAAGTAAAACTAAAAATCTAAAGCACATAGACTAAACAAGATTAATTAAAACTAAATTTAACAACTTTGAGAGCACAATTATATCGACATGAAATTAATTAAATTTAAAAAAAAAAACTAAATTCTAAAGCACATAGACTAAATGAGATTAGTATAAAAAAAACTAAATTTAACAACTTTGAGAGCATGAATATTTTCGACAAGGAATTAATTTTATTTTATTTTTTAAAAAACAAAATACTAAAGCACATACACTAAATGAATTTTTTTTGTAGGTTTAAAAATGTTCATTTTTCTATTTAATGAAAAATAATATTTAAGAATAAATAATTAGTTAAAAACAAAACTAAAAGCAAGCATCTAAAATCTGAAAACAAATTACTTTCAACAATAAGTTAAAAATCAAACACCATCTTAACATTTTAACTACCATAACTCTACTTCCATGTCTTAGAACTTTATACCAATATGATTTTTTAAACTTCCTTAACTTATTTTTAATTTAAAATATTAAAATTACCAAATATAATATTTCAAATCCCCCTAATAATATTTGTAACTAATAAGAAAACTATCATATATATATATATATATATATATATATATATATATATATATATATATGAAAGACACCATTTTTTATTTTTATATTTATAAAATAGTATATTATGGCTTTCATGATTTTTTTTTATATGTGATTTTATTTTATTTTCTTTTTACATTTTTTAATGTTTTCACTTTTTCTGAATATGGAAAAACATTATCAAAACACATTTTTAGACCTATATGCTATTTTCTTTCCAAAATAAAAAATAGTATAAAAAAATACTTTACTTTTCTTTGGAAAAAAAATTATAAATTCATATTTTTCTTTCTTATACCTTTTATCTCTATGTTTGTCATTTCAAGCTCTTGAAATCAAACATAGCCTTAAGACGGAGGATAAACCCATGACACTTATGATATATCATTCAAAGCTTTGTTCATTGGCATTTGACACAAATCTCTCATTGTGGTGATTATTTACCTATGTAAAAGAAGAAGAGAAAATGTAGAGTTCCCTCTTTGAATTGAGAAGAACAAAACCATCCTATGATACCGCCAATAACTCTCCTTTCAAACCCACTAATCCGGGGCCTAGAATAGCAATAATCAATTGAAAGATTACTCAAAAGCAGTCAACATATATATTCAAATTCCCTTTTACTCCTATTTTATAAATCAAGAACCAACCCCATAGCATCTACTCATTTGAAATGCATTCTTTGTTATGGGATTATTCTAGACAATTATAAAAATTGCATTTTTATAACCAAATGCTAATGTAGCATAAACTGAAGATGAGGTCAAAAATGGATAAACATGCTCTCAAATGCTAATATAGCATAAACTCTCTCTGACGAGATGACCTGCTCAAACTAAGGATCTCTGGATCAATGTCCGCATGATAGATAGTGGAGGTGACATGATTACCCTCCATGCAATGGATTGAGGAGGATTACCACTTGGGGTGGAAGAAGATGAAGCGAAACAAACGGTAGATATAATAAAGAAGAGGATGAAGAACACAACCAACGAGATGTGATGAAATGCAATGATGCAATGATAGGAAAAGATAATGAGAAAAATGCGCCCCTAGGTCCAAGGCTCATGAAACTCCTAAACAATGCGTGCATACACTGAAGGGCCCCTATCCCGGTGTAGAAGATAAGCAAGGCTATAAGAAAGAAAAGGCTATGACGCTTATGTGAGGCTCAAAGGGCTAGCAATGGTCTAGATGTCAATAAAGGTAATAGGGTGTGAGCTAACCGAAATGAAGGCCACCCATCCTGCGACCACGGTCTCAAACATCGTGCTCTCAAGCCCTCAAATGATCAATACTAAAGATCGATGTCCATCTGATATAACCACGTCAACCCTCTAGAATCATGCACCAACCGTACTCCAAATGCTCCATAATAATCTCAAAGCAAAGTAAAAGGTGATCTCACCAGGCACGACTGCCCATCACAAGCCAACTCTCATTGTACAATATCAATCTCTACACTCACGGCAAAGTAAATGACAGTCTCATCAAGCAATCGACCAATCCTCATATCGTAAGCCACCCAAAGACATAAGCTATCCCTCGCCATGCAAGAACAACCATGGGCTCAAACTCCTCACACTCTACCTGGTGGGATCAGAGAGGGGATGTGCAAAGCTAGAAAAATCGAGGATGGAAAGGTCATATAATGGTCTCAAGGGTGATGTTGTGCAAAGCTCATAATGGATGGATGTAGGTCAAAACAAAGTCAAGGTGTGGCAAGTGAGCAAGATACTGCTATGATCATAAGAAGATGTGTCACAGTCTCAAACTCCCTAGGTCAAATCTTTGATCCTAGGCTAATAGGCTCAATATCCTCCATGACAGTTCAAGCCTCAAGACCACAATGTGCAAGTGAAGAGATGCCTCAAGTCAAAAGTACAACACATCATATCACAAAACACAAGCATATGTCCATAAAGGAAAAGACATCCAATGGAAAAAACTAATGAGTACATCATGCAAAAGAAGGACAACAAAGACAATACTCAAGAATCGAGTTATAGTCTCTAAATGTCAAAAGTAAAACAAGAATAAAAAAACAAAAACAAAAATAGTGATTGGTCTTGTCATCACATCTCTGGCCACAGAAGGAACAAAATTTGAGTGCCACCATACCAAGGTAAGCCAATCATGAGTCAATCGCCCAAGTCTATAAGATCAGGGACTACTGGTGAAGGGGTGTCTACATGCATGGCTTGAGCTGAGGTAGGTATAGAAAACATATTGGATTGAGGATGCCCAAATGTCCCAAAATCAACAATGTCATGTATGGCATGTCGTAGAGCAGTGCAACGATTAGTGTGATGTCCTACTGACTGATGGTACATACAATATAAATCAAGTCGAAACTGTGAAGGCATAGGATCTGGAAGTGCCCTAGGAGCCAAAGGGGCTAAAAATCCCATGACCTGGAACGTCTCAAAAACTCTGCTCAGGAGTATGCTTAAATCTGAAAAGTGTATCCGACATCGTCGACGAGGGTGAAGTCGCTCCTAAGGAATTGTAATGACCGGAGGGTCCCGAAGCTGGGATGGAGGTCGTGTTGACGTAGCCAATATAATGGATGAGGAATGCTGCTGGAGCACTGAATGTGGGCGAGGTCGTGGATGTGAGGCACCCAAAGTAACAGATATCGATGAACTAAAATGTGGCAATGAAGGCATCACTACTCCTGGAGCTCTTCTCGATGAGGATGGATACTCTGACAAAATAAGCTCAATCCTCCGTGTCAAATCCACCATCATCTCATAAAGAGTAGTAAGAGTAATGGGTGCAATCTTGTCCGACATGGTGAACCTTAACTGAAGAAGTCTAATCTCAATGTACTCTGTATCACAACCATCATACCATCAATCTCTGCTCGAGGACCAGTCACGACACTAAAACTGTCCAAGACTCTAAGACAGACACATGCAAAAGACAAAACAAAGCAACACATAATGCTACTCAAGATAACAACACATAAAATGCATGATATGAAACAATAATAATAATAAAATAAAGAAAAAGAACATAAACACATACCCAAGAAAACAACAATATCACTAAGTGAAACGTGAGTACATCGTGCAAAATAAGAAGACAATAATGTCTACTCTCGAAACAAAGGATATGAACTTGAATCACTAACCATAAAACAAAACTCAAATATAAAGTAAAAGAGAACAAAAACTCAAACGACCAACTAACAAAGTAGTTCCAAAATACACCAACAAGGTTTGCAATATCAAAGTGTCTTGTGAATATCAGTGCCCTGGGTGTCCAAAACATGATGGTATAAGCCCGAATGAGGAGGAATTGCATGTGTGGAATAGGCTGGAAAGGAATCAACAGTCATATCTGGACCAAGATCAGTATCTGTGGTCGATACGGGAAAGCTAACCGCACCATTGTCAATAAGATCCTGTATGGTATGACGTAGAGAAACACAATAATCAGTACAGTGGCCTGCCATCTGGTGACATGCACAGAACTTGTGAGCACGAAAACGCGAAGGTAAGGTACTCGGGGTGGCCTAGGGGCCAATGGTACTAAAAAACAGTAGCTCTAAGTCTCTCAAAAGCTCTATCTAAAGGCATCCCCAAATCAAAATAAGTCCTCTGATGTTGCCGATGGGGACAAGACTACTCATGCCGTGGGATACTAGTCTGTGGACTCTAAAACTAAAATGAAGGTCGTACTATGACAGTATGAGGATGCATAGAAGGATATTGCTGAACTGACTAAGGATGACAATGTTGTAAAGGTGCGAAATCACTCCTAGGTATCTGCAGTGATCTCGCATAGGGATGATAATCAGGTTGTCGATGCTGAAAGCCCGCAGAACATATGCCTCCATAGCTCTCAAATGATCCAACAACTCCCTTCCCCTCAGTATATGGGGAAGAAGTAATATCTGACCATAATCCTCTAGATATGTCATCATCTACATCAAACAAAGCTTGTACCAATGATCTGAAATCCTAGAATGGGACCCTTATAAGATGTCGAGCAAACCTAGGATGCAAACTCCTCAAAAACATGTACATCTGATCTCTCTCGGTAGGTCACTCAATCATCTCCGCAGCCTTCTCCCTCCAACGGGAGATAAAAGAAGAAATAGACTCATCTAATCCCTGTCTAAGAAACTCAAGCTCTCTACGTGTAACGTTCGTGTCACTACTAAATGAATACTGTATCAGAAACTCCTGTGCTAAGTCCTCCCAACTTCTCCAACGAGATGACTCTAATGAAGCGTACCATCTCTGTGTCGTGCCGCTCAATGACAATGGGAACAAAGTGAGCAACTATGCCTCATCTAGACCAAGAGCCCTCATAACTGTGTTATAAAGTCTGAGATGAATACGAGGACATCCAACACTCGTATATCTCTCTATATCCGACATCCTGAAACCGACTGGCAAAGTGGCCACTGGCACATCGTTAGGGTCATCCCACGAAATCATCTCATCAGGATCTCTCATCTGTCTAATCCTCCGCTCGAGTTTGTCCATACAAGAACGAGGATCCTCAATAATGGGTGGAATGACAGTAGCTGATCATGTGAAATAGTATGCAAAGTCTGTGCAACTGGCATCTGAACAGGTAGAACAGGTGGTGGCACTAAATCAGAGGGCATTTCCTCGAGCACTGCATGCCTACTCTACTGAGTATCCATCCTCTAACTCAAACTGGTCAATGCCCCTTGAATCGAAACCATAGAAGCGATAAGCTAACCAATCGAAACTGTGAATCTGTCTATAGCAGCTCAGCGATACGAATCAACCTCTCTCCTACCCAACCCAGGGCATTGAACCAAGACTGGGACTACAAATAAACCCCTACAAAAGAACCCAAACAAAACGACTCAAACACGACTCATGCAACAACACGGGATGCAACGAACAATGACCAATGCATGATACAATACAACCTAATACATGACAGGGTTTGATACACAATCATATGGTGACAATCAAAATTTGGATATACGCTGGAAACTCTAGAGTCACATGAGTGTCCAGTGTGAGATAACTACAAATATGACTAAAGAATTTCTATCGATGATCCAGAAAATGAACGAGGTGTAAAGAAAATGAATGGAGTGTGAAGAACAACTCTATCATGAGATTGATACTCAATCTATAACAAAATATCCTTGAATAAACCTTCAACTCGAGCTCTATAAGAGAAAAAAAAACTAATAAGGTGATAAAGGAAAATCTCTCGAAAAATGTGTTGATTACTACTCAAAAAATGCTCTTTTATAGTTTCTTATAAACTCTTTTAAACACTTTTGAGTAGTATTTATTACCTTTTAACTCAATTGGCACATTAAGGACCCTTGCAAGTGTTACTAATTAGTTTTTGGCAAGTTTTGATGTTTTTGATAGCTTTTCGATCATTAAAACAAGCCAAGAATGAGGGAAAACTTGGTGTAGTCCATGGCAAAGCAAGATTGAAGCTAAATTACACGAAGAATCCAAGTTTGGGAGAGCTTCGAAGCCTTTTCCAAATCAATCAAGTATGCAAGGAAGAGAATCAGAGAAGGAATCTAACATTCATGAAATTCGCAAGCACTTGCGAAATATTTGCAAGCTTGTGAATTGCCCAAGAAGGAATTTCGCAAGCCTTGTGAAACCGAGGAGGAATTTCGCAACCCCTTGCGAAATGTTTGCAAGCCAGAAGGAATTTCACAAGCCTTACAAAACTGATGAATTTCTCAAACCCTTGTGAAATTTTCGCAACCCCTTGCAAAATTTTCGCAACCTTCTGAAATCTTCATGTAATCTTAGATATTTTTACACCGACTCCATTAGATTTTTATCTCAAGATATTTTGTGTAATTACCTATTCTCTCCTTGTAATCAGCTAAAGATCTTTTAAGATATTTAGGACATCTAATTGAGGGATTAAAAATATCTCTCTATATATGTCTTAAGATATCTCTTTTTGTAAGATCTATCTCACAATCTCGGAAGAAATTCTTGGGGATCACTTGTACATTTTTAGTAAGAAATATGCAAAGTCTTGCTCTGCCTTACCTACTCATTTTGATTTTATTTTTTTTCAACCCAAACAACCTCTGAGGATGTTTTCTCAAAGGATGAGTGGCTAGGCTTTTTGTTTCTTGGATTGAAGGAAGCTAGGTAAGGGATTCGAATACAAAAGTGGGAGTTTTCCTTGTTTCAGTTTTTAATGAAGAAAAGGTTGTGACCCGTTAATGGTTTTTATATTTTTAGTTAACTTAAAATCCCTTATAATCACCAGGGCTAACACTTGGTAATCATTTCGGACTCAGTCCATAGAGATCCATTAGTCATCTCTTGCTAGCCTCTGGGAAGTGGTTTAAAGGTAGGATTACCTAGAATAGCCAACACTTGGTAAGCTTTTGGACTCCCTTGAGACATTCATTAGTTATCTCCTATGAGCTTTTGAAGGGTAATCCAAGGTTAAGAATCACCTTGAATGGTAAATACTAGGTGAGAGGTACGAGTCATTGCAAGATGATTCAGTGAGAGGGATTTAGCGTTGAAACCATTAATGGGAAGCAACTGTAACACACCGGTTGGGAGGATAACTATAATTTAAATCCCCAATGTGAGGAAAAGATCCGGAATCTCCCCTTTTGTATAAGGAACCTGAACCTAGTGACTTGAAACTCCAAGAAACCTTTTCTTTGTAATTAAACTCAGTTACTATTTTGGTTAGCTTAAAACCAACCCTTTTCAACCAACTTTATGTTTTCTTTTAAAGCTAACTCATAAAAGAAAAAACATCATTTCAGTGTTGTAACAAATATCACGTGTGAAATGAAAACCCATCCCTGTGGACGATCCTAGAACCACTATGCTATGCTAGCTATGCTACCCTAGTATATGGTGAATTAGGTTTATAAATTTTGTTGATAACTCCCATCTGAGGACTGAAACAAAGGTACACCAATTGGGGATGAATCAAATGGCGCCGTTGCCGGGGATGGTGCCACTTTACAGTGATATGATCTTTTTAGAACACTTGTGATCTTTATCACAAGTTTGGTAATTTTTCTTTTCTTTTACTAACTCTTTTTATTTTTATTTTTTTTATTTTTAGTTTATCTTTTATCTAGTTTTAGTTATCCTTAATTTTTTTTTTCTAGTATTTTTTTTTTCTTTATTTTTGTTTCAGTTATTGCTAGTTGTGCATGCCATATTGGATATGAGACAGTGAGGGAAGACTTGTGAAAATAAATAATCCTCACGAAATAGAGTTGGAGTTGTGTGTGAACATCATGGAAGCTACACTTGAAGATCAGTACACACAACCTAGCCAAGCACCTCCGTAAGCCTCAAGTCTTGGACAAGCCATTGTGAATCTTAGCAAGGTCATGGGAGACTTTGTTGGAGACCAGAAATCCATCAATGCTCAGCTCAGGTAAGAAATAGCCAATCTAGACAAAAAGATGGATGAGAGGCAAAATGATCTATCTCGGAAGATAGATAATCTCCAGTACTAGATCTCAAGGCTCACCAATCTCAACACAGTGTATGAGAAAGGAAAATTTCCTTCTCAACCTCACCAAAATCCTAAGGGTGTCCATGAAATGGAGGCTTAGGAGGGAGAATCTTCACAGGTGAGGGAAGTCAAAGTAGTGATCACTTTAAGGAGTGGTAAAGAGGTTGATCTGCCTACATCCAAGCTAGAACGTGAATCAGAGAGTGAAACAAAGAAAGAGAAGATGGAGCAAATCAAAGAAAAGAGGAAAGGGAACAGTACAAAGAAGGAGGGCCTTGAATCTACTGTGAATGAAGAACCGAAGAGGACTATCAACCTAGAAGAAATGATAAAGAAGCACATTCCTCCACCATTCCCACAAGCTTTGCATGGCAAAAAGGGAATCATTAATGCATCAAAAATTCTTGAAGTGTTGAGGCAAGTGAAAGTTAACATCCCTTTACTAGATGTGATTAAACAAGTTATGACTTATGCAAAATTCCTAAAAAACTTATGCACTATAAAAAGAGGGTTGAATGTGAGTAAGAAAACCTTCTTAACTGAGCAAGTAAGTTCCATTATACAGTGCAAGTCTCCAGTAAAATACAAATATCCGAGCTGCCCTACCATCTCAGTGATGATTGGAGAGACATGCGTTGAAAATTCTTTGTTAGACTTAAGAGCAAGTGTGAATTTGCTACCCTACTCTATCTACAAGCAATTGGGACTAGATTTGTGAAAATTCCAAGAGGTATGATTGAAGATGTCTTAGTTCAAGTTGACAAATTCTACTATCCAGTGGATTTTTTTGTTCTTGATACGGACCTAGTTGCCAAAGGAACTAACTATATTTTTATCATACTTGGAAGACCATTCTTAGCTACATCAAATGCTATCATCAATTGTAGGAATGGAGTCATGCAGCTTACATTTGGCAACATGACGTTGGAGCTCAATATCTTCTATATGTGTAATAAACAATTCCATCCGGAAGAAGAAGAAGGACCAGAAGAGGTGTGCATGATAGACAACCTAGTGGAAGAGCATTGTGATAAGAAAATGCTAGAAGATTTGAAAGAGAGTCTTGGGGATCTTGATGAAGGGTTACCTAAACCCTCATATTTGCTTGCTATTCTGCCCCCTTTGAAGATGAGGGAAGAAATTCTCCCTTTATTCAATAAGGAGGAGACACAAGAAGCTGTTAAGGAGGAGATCCCAAAGCTTATTCTGAAGCCATTACCCACGGAGTTGAAGTATGCATACCTAGAAGAGAACAAACAGAGCCCTATTGTTATTTCTTCATCTCTGACCACTACTCAGGAGGATTGTCTACTTGAAATCCTCAGGAGATGCAAGAAAACGATAGGGTGGAAAAATTTTTATCTTAAAGGGATCAGCCCTTTAGTCTGTACTCATTATATATACATGGAAGAAGAAGCTAAGCCAGTTCGTCAACCCCAAAGAAGGTTGAACCCTCACATGCAAGATGTGGTGCAAGTTGAAGTGCTTAATCTACTTCAGGTCGGTATTATCTACCCCATATCAGATAGCCCATGGGTGAGTCCTACACAAGTCGTGCCAAAGAAATCAGGGATCATAGTAGTGCAAAATGATAAGGGAGAAGAAGTTTCTACACGCCCCACTTTAGGTTAGAGGGTGTGTATTGATTATAAAAAGTTGAATGCTGTAACAAGGAAGGACCACTTCCCGTTGCTGTTTATTGATCAAGTGCTTGAGAGAGTCTCAGACCATCCATTTTACTGTTTCTTGGATGGCTACTCTGGGTATTTTTCAAATAGAAATTGTTGTTGAAGACCAAGAGAAGACCACTTTCACATGTCCATTCGGAACCTACGCATACAGAAGAATGCCTTTCGGCTTATGCAATGCACTAGCAACATTCCAAATATGCATGTTAAGCATTTTCAGTGATATGGTGGAGCGTATTATGAAAGTCTTTATGGACGATATCACCGTATATGGAAGTGTGTTTGATGAATGCTTAGTCAACTTAGAAGTTGTGCTAAATCGATGCATTGAGAAAGACTTGGTGCTTGACTGGGAGAAATGTCATTTCATGGTACCCCAAGGGATTGTCCTTGGGCATATTATCTCAAAGCAAGGCATTGAAGTGGACAAAGCAAAATTTGAACTTATTGTCAAGTTGCCATCGCCAACAACTGTCAAAAGAGTAAGGTAATTCCTTGGCCACATTGGGTTCTATAGGAGGTTTATTAAAGATTTCTCTAAACTTGCAAGACCTCTTTGTGAACTATTGGTAAAGGATGCTAAATTTGTATGGGGTGATCAATGTCAACGGAGTTTTGAAGAACTGAAGCTATTGTTGACAACCGCTCCAATAGTGAGAGCGCCCAACTAGCAATTGCCCTTTGAAGTGATGTGCGATGCCAGTGACTTTGCTATAGGAGCTGTTCTTGGGCAAAGAGAAGATGGAAAGCCCTATGTGATCTACTATGCAAGAAAAACGTTGAATGAAGTGCAAAGAAACTACACAACCATGGAGAAAGAATTGTTGGTTGTAGTTTTTGCCTTAGACAAATTTCGCACTTACTTAGTAGGGTCTTTCATTGTGGTTTTCACTGACCACTTGTAGACCCTCAATTTTGTCCCTTTAGCACATGTCTTTAAAATTCGTTTTCAATGCTCCACAATAGTTCCTTGGTGGCCTATAGCTACTCATACCACTTACCTTTTTTTGAGTCACCTCAGAGACTTTGGTTGAGGGATTATTTGATCCCTTATTGTGACCCTTGGCAGCCCTAATTTAGACTTAGGCTTTTCTTGTTTTTTTTTAGGATAGCTTTTAGATACACTTGGCCCTTTAGGCACTACCTTAGGCCCACTTAGTCTCACCTTAGGCCCGTTTAGGTACTGGGTCTATTAAGATTTTTTTTAGCGTGACTTATATGACTTGCGTGTTTGCATGGCTCGTAGGGCCCATTTTTTTGTTAATTTGTTTATTTTTATTTTATTTTATTTTATTTTCCTCTTTATATTATTTTCCTTAACTTATTTATTTATTTATTATTTTTACCATTTTCTAATTTATTTACTTATTTATCTATTCATGCAATTATTTAACTTCTAAAATTTCATGTTTTTGCAAGGAAACTTACCATTGGAGTTTAAGGAAAGTGGGACTCTCCTTGGAAGGTTTTGGAGGAGAATTTGAAGTTGGGAAGATTGCTTTTGAATTGGAAGATTTAAAAAAGGATAAGGAGAAAAGAAGAGGGAAAATAGGAGATTTGGCCTTTTTTTTAGGGAGATTTAGGTTTTAGGGAAAGGCGTATATATACGTGAGAGAGGAAGGAGAAAGGGGAGCTTTTTTTTATTGTGGGAGGAGATTCTTTTTTTGGTGAGCAACACGTATTGGAATCTAGAGAGAGAGGAAGAGGAAGAAAGAAAAAGCAAAAAAGAGGATTTTTATCTGGGAATTGTCTTCAGAAGGAAGAGAAAAGATAGCCAGCAGCCGAGCCATTGCAACCAAAGCTGTCCAGGTATGCACCCTGTTGCTTTTGGAATTCTTATCTATATTTGATTTTTCCGTGTATTCGATTCCTGAGTATTTGATTGTCTTGTTGATTTTTGTGTGGACGAAAAGGGCCACAATTTGCTTTGTTGAGATTGGTTACTTTCATGTTTGCCATGTTTTGATTTTGGATGTCATTAATGTCTTTGGAAGCATATAACTCCATGCCAGTTCCCACTAATCGGAGCCTATTGAAAAATCATGAGATGTGGTTTTATTTTCTTTTAATCTCCCACGTCTGTTTTCCCATTGTTTCTTCTACTCTCTACCATATCTGTTTTGCCTTTTCTTCCTACCCATCACACGGCCATCAGCTTTTCATATGGGGGTGACTCTAAAACATGGGCATATAGTCATGAGTTTCAGTAAAGAGGTTAAACGCTTCAAAATTCTGGAACTGCTATCATAATATGGGATCTAGAGAAGATTGTCCGAAGGGCATGTTGGCTGTTTAATGCACTTGCTAAGTTTGGTTACCATAACGTAAATTTGTGAGTTCATATGGGGATTAGAGATGTGGCTCCTTGGAATTCGATTATTCTAGGGTATTTACACTGAGAGTATATTGGGGAACGCGGGAAAAAGCAACATTGAAAAGAAAAGAAAGAAAAAAAAAATGGGTGGGGATCGTTTTGGTGAAAAGAGGAAGGAAGCGCAGGAAAATTAGTGGAAAAAAATCAGAGAATACAAAACCAGAGGAGATTCTCTTATCGGAAGGCAGTTTTTTCCAGGCTTGATCCAGATTGCGAAATCAGTGCACTATTCTTTTGGGCTCAGGGTGGTTTTGAAGGTAATGTGTTTGTGGAGATGGCTTTGGTTGACATGTACTCAAAATTTGGATGTATGGGTATTGCGAGGCAATTGTTTGAGAGTATGTCAGAAAGAAACGTTGTTTCATAGAATGCGCGGCTTAATGTAATTACTTCTCTACACTTGGTTAGTCATTAGGGCAGATTATTGCTTGAAAGCTTGTTGCTAAACAGAAGGGAAGAGCTTGAAGTCTTGCGTGCTCTGCAAATGATGTTTTCTGTTTGATCTTAATGATGTTTTGCTAATATCTGTGTTCTTCGGTGAGAGAAAGAAATTTCATGGAGGATACAAAGTTGTTGGTGGAGACTGATGTAGGGGCTGCAGTTGATTTGGCAATATTATTGAAGAAGATTTTCAACGAGGAATGAGAGCCTCCAGCAGAGTCCTCTGTACACAGTGGCAGAGTCTTATAGAGGAAAATTTGTCGTCACTCTTGGATTAGCAGCACCGGAATGTCATCTTGGATGCATTATTACGAATCACTAACTCCTCCAGTTCTGATTATAAGCTGCTTCAAATAATAATTCAGAGGAGTTTACTTGTATCTCTTGACATAGCATATGCCCTGCACCCTAATTACAGGGACAACCATGAACTCCTGGTTGGATTTAAGAGTGCTTATTGAGTTTAGTTTTAGGCAGAGAATGCACCGGATCAAATGGACTAGGTTGAAAAGATAATTGGAGCAATAAGTACTTTTGTTGAGTTCCCTTACAACCTTGAAGACCATGCATCATCCACCTGGTTTGCTACTGTTTCTCTGATTGTAGGTTTGTTTTCCCCAGTTGGTATTAGCCTTCCTTTCAAATTCCATCAATTCTAAGTCTTGAGATCTGCCATCCTTTGACAGTCCAGATGTGCAAAGTATCATGAAGTGCATTCGTTTCTGTGCCTTTCATCATGATGGGTTTGAAATGCTCTTCTCATTTTTAGCAATTATGCAGCATGCTACAATCTTCTCTGCTTGGGTTTTATTCCAATCGACAGTGGGGTAGCCAAAAGGGCAGCAGAGCAGATCCTTGTCATACGAGAGGTATCAGTCATTGACCACGCAATGCTGGATAAGCTTACTGCTGAAAGTGAGGAACTGAAGTCCTTGATGAGCTCCTTGGAAAAGAGAATTGATGAAACATAGAAAAAATACGAGGAGACAAACAAGCTTAGTGAAGAAGGGCTGAAGCAAGCATTGGAAACAAACCAAAAAAAAAAATAGTTCAGTTAAAGACTGCTATGCAGAGGCTTGAAGAAAAGTTTGCTGATATCAAATTTGAGAATCAAATTCTTCGGCAGCGAGCCTTGTTAAAGACACCCATAAAACGCATTGCAGATATTCTTTCAACTCCGGAAAAGAATCAAAGTTTGGAAAATGGTCATCACTTGAGTGAAGAGAATGGAGCTAATGAACCAATAAATGCAACAGCAGCAACGTATATCGCTTCAGGAAGTCCATTTTATCCTTATTTGCAGTCAGTGATGGATCCTCATCCGCAACTGTTAGTCTAATATCAAAGGAGCAACCTATTATCCTTAGTCATGCAGGAATTGAAGATTGCATTGGCCTTCCCCCAAAGCTGCAATTCCCCCTTTCATCACAGAACTTGAATTTGGATGGACTCTCAAATTTGGCTCTTTCTCTGTTTATACCTTTTAAAGGTCACTCAGTACATTGTTACATCTAAGTCCCTTTGAGTTGGAAGATTCTATGGGAGCATTAAGATGCATTTTTTTAACCCTTTGTTCGATTATGTCCGTATTTCTCTATTACAAACTTTGAGCAAGCATTTGGAATGTCTATCAGATGAAGGTTCCTAATTTGCTCCCATTTGTTTGAGGTGTCTTAATTGAGGTTTGCTGGATTCAGCGCGTGGCCAATTTTCATGGCTGATTTCCCACTGATTTATGGTTCAGGTTTGAAATCTGGTTTTGATTTTAGTTGATTGAAGCTATTTGACAATGACCACTGCAAACGACCTGTGGCTGTAAAGTTTGAGATATTTTGGTGTTTGTGTGATAATGTGATTGCAGTGGAAGTGCTAAGATCAGAGCTCAGTAGAAGATCATTGGCCGCTGAGCCTGATAAGGAATTCAATCGGAATGTTAACATTGAGATTTGCAAGAAAAGGAAGGTATGCTGTTAAAACAGAATGGATATCAGAAGACCCGTCACTGAGACATTTAGATTTATCATTTGTTGGTGAATCAATCATAGAACTACAATCTGTTGCTCGGTGTTACATTAGCATAGATGCTACAACAAAGGACAACTAGAAGGCAATTTCCCAAAACCTAATGCCTTATTTCTGAAACCTGCAAGTGGAGATGAAGTATTATCCAAAGAATCTAAATGACGATATGGAGCTTCATTAAAATCTGTCCAGAGAATTCAAACAGATCAATGTAGAGCTATCTCTAAAGTCATTCGTGAAATCCAAAGGACAAAGCTGCGGCAAAAGCTGCTACTGCTCGCGATCTCGAACGCAATGCAAAGATTGAGTCTGTAAGGCTGCCAATGTTGACAGTTCTTAAGCTTCATAGTTGTGAGGGCATAACTTCAACTTCCATGGCTGCAATATCACATGGTTATATGTTGGAGGTTTTGGAGCTCGATAATTGCAGCTTATTGACTTCAGTGTCCCTCAAACTTTCTCATCAGCAACCTCGCTAAAGAGTAATCTTTCAATCTTTGAAACAGAGTCCATAATGGCATACATGTCAAAATAAACTTGCAAGGAGGAGGTCATTGAAAGATTGTGGGGCTCTCTAGATATCAGATAATGGGTGCGACCAAATATGAGAAAGCCACAAAAACGTGTGACATAGATAAGGACATAAACAGAGAGGGCTTAATGTGAGTGAAGGACCGAAGAGGAGGATTCAATTTACGCAAGCTGTCTATAATAATGTCGATATCTACCTCCTGGATGATCCTCTCAGTGCAGTGGGTGCATGTACAGCTGTAATTCCTTTCAATGAATGCGTCATAGCTGCTCTTGCTCATTAAATCGTAATTCTAGTGACTCACCAAGTAGAGTTTCACTCCAAAGTCGATAAAATTCTGATTATGGAAGCTGAAGGCTTTTACAGAATCACTCATGAACATGAAAATCCCGAAAATGTATATTTGGGAGACACACTTCAAGAATGGAAATAGAAAGACAAGGAGAAAGTGAATTGCCTGAAGGGTTCAAACAAGATACCCATTGTTTAGAGAGTCATCAGCATCAATTTTCTCAAGATCTCTAGAAGCTGTTAAGCAACCTGTACCAGATTCCGAGTTGAAGGTAACAACAAGCAGCGTTGAGATTGGATCAGGGGAAACTGCACAGGAGGTGGATGTTTCTGTCAGCTGTTGCACAGAAATTGATAAGACAACTGAAAATTCAGTGGCGCCTACTCCCACAACTTTGGGATCCATAAATGTCGAAACTATCCTATCCAACCAAACCATGTATTCTGATCTTTTAGCACGCTCCTGCCATGAAGCTCACTGTCAAGACCTTGAAGGGAAGCACAACAAAAGCGAAGGCATCATCTTCTACAACTGAGAATACACACGGTTTCATGGCTCCTCCCAAGCCTCACAAAATTTCTAATGGTGGCTGAGAAGCCCAGCAGTGCTCTTTCTATCGCCTCGGCTCTCTCTGATGGTCATATGTCTACTAGGCGTAGTAGTATAGAAGTCTATGAATTTAATGGAACCTTTCATGGATCTAATGCACAATATAAGGTGACATCAGGTATCGGCATGTTTTTCAGCGTAGATTTTCCTGCAAAATATCAAGACTGGACGATTATAGATCCTCTGGATTTTTTTCCAAGCTTCAATTCACAAGGCAGAATCAAACCCAAAGGCTCATATATGTAAGCGTTTGAGTCAAGAAGCTCGTGATTGTGGTCATTTGGTTCTATGGTTGGATTGTGATCGTGAAGGGGACAATATATGTTTTGAAGTTGTTGAGTGCACTGGTTTTCACAGACCACGATCAGGAACCGATGCTGGTGACCACCCTCCCATAATTCCAATGCGGGCAGTAAATGAGGACATGTTAGTCAATGATGCTTGGAAATTATACCAGTATGTCTGTCAACATTTTATAGGCACTGTATCCCCTGACTGCAAGTACCTAAGGAATAAGGTGCAAGCTGGAAGGAAGTTGGTTCCAACTGCTTTGGGAATCAGCCTAATAAGAGGATATCAGTGCATTGATCTGGATTTCTGTTTGACAAACATTCGAAGTTTCATTGAGCAGCAGATCACCCTTGTTGCCAAGGGTCAAGTGGATCACTCTCGTGTGGTGGAGCATGTACTACAACAATTCAAGCAGAAGTTCATTTATTTTGTAAAGCAGATTTCTTTCCTACAACAATAGACAAGAAAGCTCCAAAATTGTTGAATTAAACAAAGAGCAGTCCATGTTCATCAGACTTTGATGGTCAGAATTGCTCCTCTGCTTCACGCCTCATGCTACACTGTCTCTAGAAAACGGTGAATCAAAATGACATTCATTCAAATTGTTGTAGCAAAGGGTGGTCTTGGATGTGCAACTTCAGAATACATAGTCATGGGTCACATGCTTATCTATTTACAGCCTTACTCCTATTCGGCCTGCATGTTCACCTATCCTCCTGATGCTTTCCTTTCCCTTATGAATTTACACATTCACTTTAAATTTGGATTTCAAAATATTTTTCATTAAATAACTCTTATTTCCTTTAAAGTCCCATCCTTAAGAGTTCGTAGGCATAATATCCAGATTTCAACATACTATTCGCTGCCATTTTCCCTTCCGGCATGTTTTTCATCATTTTCAACTATTTTCATGATTTTCTCGATTTTCAACAAGCATGAATAAGCTTCATGATTCCAAATAATGGAATTCATAGAATCAACTCATGCGAAATTAATTAGGGCTTTGGTGGGGGCCCGACATTCATGATATTTTCCTCAATATTGTTTGTTTGGTTGTGCTTCCTCTATGTGGATATACGAGATTGTTTTACACTTATTATTGAGCTAACCTCATTTCTCATTTTAGCGCACAGTTTGCTGTCCAGGTATGCTCTCCACCACCACACTTTCCGAAATTTCATGAATATGCATGTCATTGCCCTTGTTTGGTGTCATACTTGATTGTTTTGATATTTGTTTGATTGTTTGATCATATTTGACGAAGATGCATGTTGTGTGATATATTTCTATATTAACCTTTGATGTTTCATGATAGCGCTTAAGAAGTGATTCAGGTACGCACCCCAACCCTCCTTTATTGTGATTGATCTCCTTATTTGGCATGTTATTTTCTAAAATCACCTAGCTTACTTAGGCATCCATAATTAACCGATTAATTGCCACACTTCCCTCAATTTAGTCAGTAGAGACCTCTTTAGGGCTTAAAGGGGTGCTACCTCCTAGAGGTACCTTCCCAATAAGTAACCTGATCCCCGGACCTAGACTCGGGTTTCTCAAAGACATGCTTTTTTCAAAACTATGGAGTCACTTTTTAGGGTTTTTCTTTCTTGTTTTATTTTCCCTTTAAAATAAAAATAAAATAGGTGGCGACTCCAACTTTTTTCCAAAAATTAATTTTTCACAAAATAAAAAGCGAGTCTCGTCGATCGAGTGGGGACGCACGTGAAAAATGCGGGTCCACACCACTCGGCCTTGAAATATATGTTGACTAAACAAGATGCAAAAGTGAGGCTGATAAGATGGATTCTCTTGCTTCAAGAGTTCAATCTTCACATCAAAGATAAGAAAGGAGTAGAGAATGTGGTAGCCGACCATCTGTCAAGGCTAGCCATCGCACATAATTCCCATAGTTTGCTAATTAATGATGATTTTCCAAAGGAGTCACTCTTGTTGATAGAAACCGGTCCTTGGTATGCTCATATCGCTAACTATCTAGTTATTGGAGAAGTTCCAAGTGAGTGAAAAGCTCAAGATAAGAAGTATTTTTTTGCAAAAATTCATGCCTACTATTGGGAAGAGTCATTTTTATTCAAATATTATGCAGATCAAATAATACGAAAGTGCATCCCTGAGCAAGAGCAACAAAGGATCCTTAGTCATTGCCATGAAAGCACATGTGGAGGCCACTTTGCTTCTCAGAAGACAGCTATGAAGGTATTGCAATCGGGTTTTTGCTAGCCATCACTTTTCAAAGATGCCCTCACCATGTATAGGAGTTGTGATAAATGTCAGAGGCTTGGGAAATTAACACGTAAGAACATGATGCCTTCGAACCCCATTTTAATAATTGATCTTTTTTATGTTTGGGGCATTGACTTCATGGGACTTTTCCTATGTCCTCTAGCTATTCCTACATCTTGGTGGGAGTGGACTATGTTTCTAAATGGGTTGAAGCGATCCCATACAAGCATAATGATCACCGAGTTGTTCTCAAATTTCTCAAAGAGAACATCTTCTCCAGATTTGGAGTACCCAAAGCCATAATCAGTGATGGGGCTACTCATTTTTGTAACAAGTTGTTCGAGACTCTCGTAGCCAAGTACGAGGTGAAGCATAAGGTAGCTACACCTTACCACCCTTAGACTTTTGGGCAAGTTGAGTTAGCAAACTGGGAAATCAAAAACATACTGATGAAGGTGGTGAATACGAGCAGAAGATATTGGTCTGTTAAGCTTCATGATTCACTATGGGCTTATAGAACAACTTACAAGACCATTATTGGGATGTCTCCTTATCGCCTAGTCTATGGAAAAGCGTGTCATCTCCCCGTTGAAGTTCAATACAAAGCTTGGTGGGCAATCAAGACGCTTAACATGGACTTGAACAAAGCCGACATGAAGAGATTTCTAGACCTTAATGAGATGGAGGAACTGAGAAATGACGCCTACAATAATTCAAACATTGCAAAACAACGATTGAAAAGATGGCATGATCAATTAGTATCCCGCAAAGAATTCCAAAAGGGACAAAGAGTCTTGTTGTACGACTCTAAGCTCCACATCTTCCCGGGAAAGTTGAAGTCAAGATGGATAGGTCCATTTACTATCCAACAAGTGTATGCAAATGGAGTAGTAGAGCTACTCAATTTCAACAAAACCGGGAGTTTCAAAGTCAATGGCTAATGTCTCAAGCCATTCTTGGAGCCATTTTCTCGAGACGAGGAAATCAACCTCCTTGAGCCAAATCAAGCTTAAAAAGACAAATGGTTAGATGAACTTAGTCTGTCGGAAGATACTAAGTCCATAATTTTTTGGTTTTAATGTTAATTTCAAGTTTTATTGATTTAGTATATGTTTTAAATTGAAATTTCTTACTTTAATTTTATTTTGTAGTGACTTAATTTCATTTTTTATGATCAATTGTAGGTGAATTCCAAAACAAATGGAGAAACTTTTCAATTTTTTTCTAAAAGAGGAAAAACAAAGCATTTCGCAACCCCAAAAGAGGCTTGCAAAAATTTTGCAACCCCAAAATCAGTTTGCGAAAATTTCTCAATCCCACAAGCTCCTTGCGAAAATTTCGCAAGGACTGCCAAAAAATTTGCAAACCAGCTTTGCCTTGTTAAAACCTTGCGCATTCTAACGACCTCTATGCTAAATGCCAACGGTCAGTGGGAAAGCCAAAAGTCACTTAAACAAGCCTATTTAAAGACCTCCCGTTGCCCAATCTGCCTCTATACATTTCGCTCGCCCCATTCCCTATTACGAAAAACCCCCTGCCACCTTGCGAATTGGTTTTCTCTCCATTCCATGCCTCGCGGCCACCCAATTGAAGAAGCGACCTCCACCTCTCGCCCCATTTCAGCCATGGCGCGCATTAGAGGAGGCCATACCGACCCTTCAATAATTCGCGAGGCCAGGCCAAGAGCCTCCTCTCCTCAGGATTCATCTCAAGCCTTGACCATTCTGTCTTCTAAGGGTGAGGTTCCCTCTAGCCCTCCTCAGTGCCAATACTCGACACAGAGACCACCAACTTCTCCACCCCTTGAGCCATCAGTACGCCGCATTCTACCAAAGAGAGCTAGGACCTTGGGCCCTGGAGAGACATCTAGGCATGCATAGCCTAAACCTCAGGCCTCAACGGATTCTCAGCATCCTTCCGGCATTGCTCCGGAAGCCATCATCAAGAGACCTATGGTTACCCAGCCACCCATTGAGGGCAATACAGATTGTAGAACCAGGTCATTTCATTTCGAGCTTTATTTTGACATTGAGGACATGCGACAGCAGTCGGAGCTTCAGGATTCATTTGGATTGCTCCAGAGGTACCATCTCGAGGGCCTTATGACTCCTAGGGAGTTTTTCTACCCTAGAGTGGCAATGGACTTCTATCAGTCCATGACTACTTAGGGCGCCTAGAGTCCCACCGCCATTCATTTCAGCATTGATGGGCGCCAGGGTATCCTAGAGGCTAGGCACATTGTTGAGGCTCTCCATATTCCATATTAGCTAGAGGATCCAGCACATTTCTGAGAGTGGTCCCCTATCTCTTAGCAGGACATGGTCCACATCCTATCTAGGGGGACTTCTGGAGATTCATTCTTTCTACGTAAGGAACTTCCATCTGGGATGCTCCTAGTAGATGTATTGCTGCAATACAACATTTTCCCTCTTCAGCATCTAATGTAGAGGCAAGGAGCCATCCTGGATGCGTTATTCAGGATATCTGAGGGCTTCTATTTTGGGCCACATCACCTGATTATGGTCGTTCTCCTCCACTTTGAGGAGAAAGTTCACAGGAGGAAGCTACAGCGAGCTGACATTATTCCTTTACTGCTTTCGAGGCTGCTCTGTCATATATTGGAGCACATAGGCTATCCTACTAAGCCCCACCTTAAGCGTCACCACCATTGTCAAGAGCATTTCACTCTCGACAAATGGACATAGTTGGTAGGCTATTCGGCACATGTACCAGCACCACCTAGGCCAGCATCTCCAGTACCAGCACAGACTGAGCAGGCACAACGGGATGAGCATCCCACGTAGTGTGTATCACCTGCCCCTGCTACACCATCTATGCCAGAGGCCACCTCTATTGATCTTCCTGCTACACCTCCTGTTCCACCAGCTGCACCTCCTACATCGGAGGCCTCTATCACCATATTTGCCACGGAGTTTCGTGCCATGGTACATTTGTTCAAGACACTAACCACTAGGCACAATGCTCTATTCCGGCAGATGGCAGACATACGCGCTTAGCAGGACCAGCATACTGCTACTATCCTTCGTCAAATTTAGCAGCATCTAGGACTCCTGCCACCACTTCAGACTGATATTCTGGGACCATCAGAGTCAATAGCTCCAGCTGAGAAGGCTATTCTAGCTGAGGAGACCACCAGAGTCGATGTCCCTGTCCAGGCCACTCACGAGGCAACCACAGAGCCATCATCTCCATCAGAAAGCCTCGCTCCTTGATCATTTCTTTATTTTTTATTTACTTAGTATATTAGTAGACATTATTACTTGTTTTGATATTTTATATTCTGGGATTGGATGTATTACATGATCATATCTCATTATACTTTCTCAGAGTAATATATACATATCATTTTTGTTTATACTTGGCATTTTTTCTATCTCATTTTCTCATTAATCTTTTGTTTTTTTTTAATCATGTGGTTTCTCCAATACGACTCAGACTCAATGTCACTCAGGAGGTACCACTTCCTCCCTTTATTTACAATTGTTCTTGCCACATTAAGGGCAATGTTGATCTTGGTTGGGGGGAGAAGAGTTAAGGAAGGAAGTTTTGTTAATAATGCTAGGTTATTTTGTTAATTTAGCACTTTTTGTTTAATTTCAAATTTTTTTGTTTAATTTTAAAAGTTTTTACTCTACTCTCCATGGTTATTAAGGAAAAATTCTCAAAATGAAATGGGAGAAATTGAATTCTTACATTTTTACTTGAATATTAGAGTTCGTATTATGCTTATTAAAGTTGATGAATTATTGAAACTCCTACTGATTTCAACCTTATTTCTTCCACTTTAATCTTACCACACATTGTGCACTTTAGGTTCCGATTATAAGATGAAAAACTATCTCACCCCCTGAACTTAGGAAAATTTAGTCTTCGTACCTTCGACCTCGTTTTAATAGTGTTAGGACACCTTATAAAAGGCCAATGAGCCTTTGAAAAAAAAGAGAAAAAGAACAAAGTGTTGCACTTGCTTTGAAACCCGAGCAAGGTCCGAGGGGTATATGGTAAAAATCTTTAAAACTCGGTGCCCTAAGCCTTTATTAGTTGGGAGTCACAGACCTCAATGCTCGTTAAAAGGGTGAATAGGTGGAGTTTAACATATTATAGGTGCTTGAGTATTAAATTCCAATCTCAAAAGTCCGGGGTAAAGTACGAGGAGTTAGAGGTCGAAAGATCCTTAAAGCTTTGATGCCCTAAACTTTGATTGGTTGTGAGTCATCGATGAATCCCCGTTACATGGACACTGTAGAAAATAATACCTTTAGCACTGCACGCCTACAATGAAAAAAATTGTGAAATAAAATAGGTGTGTTCTTAACGTATTGGAGGTTGGTCAGTTTGCTTAAGTTTGAGTAAGAACTAGGTTGGGGGGAGAAATTAGTTCAAAGTACTATATTCGGAAACTAATAAGCTTAACACATAGATTTTTGTGGAAGAGTAATGATTGGGCCTAGGAGAGTGGAAATCCTCTCAATACTTAAATTTGCATAATGCCTACTCTTTATGAATTATGATAAGGTAAGATATTTGATACCCTGTTGAAGGTTGGGTTTTGCTTCTTTTATGTTCCATGTGAGAATATGCTTTACAATCATGCCACTTATGATTTTTTGGAGTGATCAGCATGATTTTGTAAATTATTTTACTGTCTTATTTTTGTGTTTCTCTCCTTCAAATTGCTAAGGGACTAGCAATATGTCGGTTGGAGGGAGTGATTACTACTCAAAAAGTGCTCTTTTATAACTTCTTATAAACTTTTTTAAACACTTTTGAGTAGTATTTATTACATTTTAACTCAATTGGCACATTAAGGACCCTTGCAAGTGTTACTAATTAGTTTTTGGCAAGTTTTGATGTTTTTAATAGCTTTTCGATCATTAAAACAAGCCAAGAATAAGGGAGAACTTGGTATAGTCCATGGCAAAGCAAGATTGAAGCTAAATTACATGAAGAATCCAAGTTTGGGAGAGCTTCGAAGCCTTTTCCAAATCAATCAAGTATGCAAGAAAGAGAATCAGAGAAGGAATCTAACATTCATGAAATTCGCAAGCCCTTGCGAAATATTCGCAAGCTTGCGAATTGCCCAAGAAGGAATTTTGCAAGCCTTGCGAAACTGATGAATTTCGCAACCCCTTGTGAAATTTTTGCAACTTTGTGAAATCTTCATGTAATCTCAGATATTTTTACACTGACTCCGTTAGATTTTTATCTCAAGATATTTTGTGTAATTACCTATTCTCTCCTTGTAATCAGCTAAAGATCTTTTAAGATATTTAGGATATCTAATTGAGGGGTTAAAAATATCTCTCTATATATGTCTTAAGATATCTCTTTTTGTAAGATCTATCTCACAATCTCGGAAGAAATTCTTGGGGATCACTTGTACATTTTTAGTAAGAAATATGCAGAGCCTTGCTCTGCCTTACCTACTCATTTTGATTTTATTTTCTTTCTAGCCAAACAACCTCTGAGGATGTTTTCTTAGAGGATGAGTGGCTAGGCTTTTTGTTTCTTGGATTGAAGGAAGCTAGGTAAGGGATCCGGATACAAAAGTGGGAGTTTTCCTTGTTTTGGTTTTTAAGGAAGAGAAGGTTGTGACCTGTTAATGGTTTTTATATTTTTAGTTAACTTAAAATCCCTTATAATCACCTGGGCCAACACTTGGTAATCTTTTTGGACTCAGTCCATAGAGATCCATTAGTTATCTCTTGCGAGCCTCTAGGAGGTGGTTTAAAGATAGGATTACCTAGAATAGCCAACACTTGGTAAGCTTTTGGACTCCCTAGAGACATTCATTAGTTATCTCCTGTGAGCTTTTAAAGGGTAATCCAAGGTTAAGAATCACCTTGAATGGTAAATACTAGATGAGAGGTACGGGTCATTGCAAGATGATTAAGTGAGAGAGATTTAGCGTTGAAACCATTAATGGGAAGCAGCTGTAACACACCAGTTGGGAGGATAACAATAGGTTAGATCCCCAATGTGAGGAAAAGATCCGGAATCTCCCCTTTTGTATAAGGAACCTGAACCTAGTGACCTGAAACTCCAAGAAACCTTTCTTTGTAATTAAACTCAGTTACTATTTTGGTTAGCTTAAAACCAACCCTTTTCAACCAACTTTATGTTTTCTTTTAAAGTTAACTCATAAAAGAAAAACCACCATTTTAGTGTTATTACTAATATCACGTGTGAAATGAAAACCCATCCCTGTGGACGATACTAGAACCACTATGCTATGCTAGTTATGCTACCCTAGTATATGGTGAATTAGGTTTATAAATTTTGTTGATAACTCCAATCTAAGGATTGAATCAAAGGTACACCAATTGGGGATGAATCATGTGTGAATGTGAAAATGTTTCTTTCACCTTTCTGTAATGAAAATATGAGCATCGAGTCAAAAATCAAACCAAGAATCAAACAAAGAATGAGGTACTGAGCCCGTGATAGGTGTACAGTGTAAAAAGATGATCATGAACATATCCCAAAACATTGAGTAAGTGACGATAAAGTGAAAGGATGTGTCGAGCCAAGAAATGAGGACAAAATCCCTAGGGAGAAAACATGTTAAACTCATCAAGTGAAAAACACAAACTAAGGCGACAAGACGAAAGGTGATCCAACCGATACTCAAACTCATACCGATCTCCGAGCACTCTCAACTGGAGACTAAAAAGAGAGAGTGTCAAATCTGAGCTGTAACTAAAGAGGCTTTGAAGGCCCTCAGATGCACCCACATGTAGGGATGGAGTCCTAATCGAAGGATCTATGGCTCAATCTATGAGGTCAAGGTGACTCTAAATGGATATGGGGGGACTTTAAAAGATCCCTAGCAAAAGCGATCATACCCTCCAGCGGTACGCAACCCTCTGCACTCCTCCGAAGAGACGGGGCGCTTCCGTGAAGGTGGTCATCACCTTCACACATGCACTACCTCGACATCCCAAGGAGGTTCCTATGGTGAAACCTCTCAAACTCTCAACGCTCAATGGTCAACTAGAGTGCACAGTGAATGGTGTGGGTGCATCCAAAAACCCTAGGAAGCTAAAATAGAAAAGCAAACACACTGGCTGAACAAATATCCATGAAATCTAGCTTCAAGCTATATAGGTCTTCAATGATCGGACTCCAATCGACATCAATGTGTTGATCACCTCCAAAATGCTCCCAAACATCGATATAGCATGTTGCTAGACCTTACTCCTAATCCCTAGCTCAGTCAGAGTGACAAACACACACAAGGCCTCACACTTGCAAAAGTGAGAATCGAAATGAAGGGAATGACCAAAACCAAGAGAGTTGGAGGTAAGGGATAGAAGTGTGGCCCACACGAACAGACGACATGCATTCATACAGAAGAAGGGTAGTCACGCAACATGCAGTCAAGCAGAGTACAGGATATATCACCCATGTATGCATACAAGCTATGATAATCAGGATGAATAATGATGCAAACATCATGCTCAAA
The DNA here is from genome assembly GCF_030704535.1 of Vitis vinifera. NCBI lineage: Eukaryota > Viridiplantae > Streptophyta > Magnoliopsida > Vitales > Vitaceae > Vitis > Vitis vinifera. Next base: position 6,366,243 of record NC_081819.1, read on the forward strand.
GACGATCAAGATAATATACAAGAAAATGAATCAACATGTCAAGTAAAATGATATATAATGATGAATCCATACATGCAAGGCGATCAGAACAATCATGGAAAAAATCAAAATCACTATGCTAAGCGAAACAAGATGAGCAATCGATACAATCAAAATGTTAATATCCTAAACAAATATAGCAATGAAGCACATAAGAAATAGATATCTCAAAATCCTCAATCAAGACAAATCAATCATCACAATCAGCATATCAAATATCTTAAACAAATATATCAATGAAGTACAGAAGAAGTGGCTATCACAGAATCCTCGATCAAGACAAATCAACCATCATAATCAACATATCAATGTCTCAAATGAATACAATGTCCGAGCATGCGTCCAATGATAGCAAAAACTCTCAATGTGCAATCAAGAGATAGGTACCCACTGATCGACCCATGAAACGCCACATTTGATTCATCTTAAGTTCAAGCTTGACCCTCTAAATGATCCCCAGTGGAGTCATCATTTTGTGGAACTCGTATTTCGGCTCATGTGCTTCCACTCGATGGTGAGCTCGATTTTTATTTTGAGAAAATGATTTATTTGTTAGAAAAATGGCTTGGAGTCGCCACTTATTTTTGTTTTATTTTTAAAGGGTAAACAAAATAAGAAAGAAAACCCTAAGTGTGACTTCTTATTTGAAAAAGGTGGTTTTTGAAAAACCGAATCGGGTTCGGGGGTCAAGTTACTTATCTAGAAGGTACGATAAAGACCGTAGCACCCCTCTAAGTCCTTAGAAACGGGTCTCTACTAATAAAATGAAGTTGACGTGGCAATTGATGAGGAAATCAATGAATACTCAGAGCGATCATGCACATGTGAGAATCAAAACACTCAATAAAGAATGACCGAAGTGAGAGCGGGGCATATCTTGGCGTCAAACAATCAATGCACTATCATAAAAATGGGGTTAGTGTATAATAAAGAGCATAAAACATAGCTCACATGCCACTAAATCGAGTACAAAATCATCATATATCACAATTCAATCAAATTGATTTTCAAAAGAAACATCCAATAATGTTGGGCCCCCACCAAAGCCCGTTTTATTTTGCATGAATCAATTTCAATAACCCCATTATTCGGAATTACGAATTTTGATTTTTTGCTTATTTTAAAAACATTTTAAAAATAAGGGAAGACGTGAAAATGGGGCTCGCCGGGAAGAAAATGGTGGCAAATTTTATTGGAAAATAGGCTTTTGGAACTTAAAAATTCTAAGGATGAAGAAAAACTTGGAGTTGGGATTATTTAAAGACTAAAACCTTGAAATTTATTTGAAAAAAGGATTTGGAAAGTTATTTTAAAAAGTTAAAGATGCTAAAATGGGAAATGACACTTAGGTCAAAGGTGGCCATGCACAAGTGGCCATGCATTGACGCACAAATGGAAAGGTGATGAGGGAAAACCAAGTAAGAATGCAGTCTGGAGTGCCACTACACCTGCTCTGTCAACAACCCATCTTCAAATGAATCACATGATCTTTTTGTATGGGCTGGCCATCCATATGCTGCACCACCAACTGATCAAAATAATTCCTAAGCACCTCTTGAACACTTCTCTACAAGCTCCATACATTTTCTAAAAGAGATCCATGTGGAGTTCTTCAAATTTTTATAACCTGAATGCTGAGGAGAGTAGAAATTTCTCATTGAAGCAAAATAATCCCTGCATTCTTCGCAATCTTTGCATCCTTATCAGAAAGAGTCTCAAGCCGAAGGAGACATTGACATCCCCAGCAATGATGATGGAATTCTGACCATTGGACTGAAGCATCTCTATAGTAGGACATGTGGCGTAGCAAATACAATGTCGAGACGATCGAGATGATCCCTCCATTTTCAAACGCTTCAGAAATCAATTTCCTATACGTGTCCTTACATGCTGGCCATAATCTGGTCATGCTTTTCTGAGGTTGTTTCATCATCTTTTGGATCAACAAGCGTGTTAATGGCAACTATATCAACGGTCGTTTCAATTTTCCAATTTTGATATTCTGACCATAAGCAAGATGTCTATGTCTCTGTCCACATCTTTGGCAAAAAATCTCAACAAGATTTTAATCAATCAGTAAGGTGATTCAGCGTGAGAACTCCAATTTTGTCGCTATGGAAAATGTCCAATCTGGCCGTGTCATTGGCAACGTTCATTCTTTATAACATCGCCTTTGAACTTGCTGAAAATGCCCAAAAATGTCCATATAAACACCACACAATGCTTGCCCTGGAGGTTGGTGATGATCGTGATGTAGTGATTACTACTCAAAAAGTGCTCTTTTATAGCTTGTTTTAAACTCTTTTAAACACTTTTGAGTAGTAATTAATACCTTTTAACTCAATTGGCACGTTAAGGACCCTTGCAAATGTTTTTAATCAATTTTTGGCTAGTTTTGGTGTTTTTGGTAGATTTTTTATCATTGAAGCAAGCTAAGAATGAGGGAGAACTTTGTGCAAACCTTGGGAATGAGCTTCCAAGCCAATCAAGAGATGCAAGGAAGAGGATCAGAGAAAGAAATCCATCATGAAGCAATTTTGCATGGTGATGCGAAATCTTCGCATGTTATGCGAAATTCAGAGGACAGCAGTTGCAAGGAAAATTTGGAGCACTTTCTGGAGTCCATTATCTACATTCTATATATCATTTCGAATCTCAGGAAGTCAGGAGTCCAACACTTCAAACGGTGTGCAATTTTGAGATGAAACGAAGAAGTTATGGCCAATTGAAGGCAACTGCGCAAAGCTGAAAAAGAATTTCGCATTGACATTTCCTGATGCGAAAATTTTCGCATTGACATTCCCTGATGCAAAAATTTTCACACTGACTTTTCCCAATGCGAAAATTTTCGCAGCACACTTTCCCAATACGAAAATTTTCGCACTGACTTTCTCCGATGCGAAACTTTTCACACCACCTTTCTCTAATGCGAAAATGTAATAGTTAGATATTTTACACCGACTCTATTAGATTTTTTACCTTAAGATATTTGGTGTAAATTATCAACTCTCTCCTTGTAATCAGTTGAAGATCTTTTAAGATATTTAGGATATCTAATTAAGAGGTTGAAAATATCTCTCTTTATATATCCTAAGATATCTCCTTGTAATATCTATCTCTCATTTTTACTGATATCTCTCGTCTCTCTGAAGATGGGAAGACATTGGAGTGGGGATCACTTGTACATGTTTTTAGTAAGAAATATACAAAGCGTTGCTCTGCTTTACCTACTAGTTTTGATTGTATTTTTCATTCTAGCCAAACTTTCTCAGAGGATGAGTGGCTAGACTTTTTGTCTCTTGGACGGAAGGGAGCTAGGTAAGGGACCCGACTACAAAAGTGGGAGTTTTCCTTGTTTCAATTTTTAATGAAGAGGAATTTGTGACCCATTAATGGTTTTTATATTTTTAGTTAACTTAAAATGCCTTAAAATCACCTGGGCCAACACTTGGTAAGGCAAGTGGACTCTATCCACTGGAAGCATGCGTACTTTGGTAACGCATGACATGCCAATGATTGATGAAGATGGAACCATTCGTGATGCCTTGGGTCATACTTATCCCTTTCTTAATCCTCCAACCACAAAGCGACCTCCTGGAAGACCTAGGAAACGTCGAATCGAGTCTCAATTCATGTAAAAAAAAATGGTTTATTGTTCTCGTTGTAATCAGCCTGGGCATAATCGTGTGACATGTAACAACCCATTGCTATAAGTTTTTTTTAATTAAACTTCATAATGTAAGATCGACTTTATATTAGTATGAAATAGTTTGGTAATCTTCGTTGTTGTTTCCTTGATTATAAGCAATGAGTAATTTATTGGATTTGAAGTGTTTGGTGTACATATATTGTGATTGTATGTTATTCTTCAATATTATGGGATATGTTACATGATAATGTAATTGTAATAGCAAAATATGTACCTTGGTCATGATTGTTCAAAGATGACATTGAAGTGACAGATTCACATGGCGTCCTTGGCAAAAAAAAAAAAAAAAAGATTGTTAACTAGTGGACATAATCGTGGCCAACCTTTACATGTGGGGGCTGTCGCTTTTTGGCTGATGACCCTTAAGCATATTATTTAGTTTTGTGTGAAATGGGCAGTAGCCAAAATAAGGTTGTGCATGTTAGATCATAGGCAACCTTATTGTTTTTCTTCTTTAAAATTGGTTTCGTGTTATATGAGGAGTTTGTAAAAGGGAGGTTGAACCATTAACACCATGGGAAGGCATTCAAACATTAGTTTAGTATGTTATGTGCAAAATGCAATCTAGGGGCGCACCTTCCATTTGAAAGGCATGCCTATGTGTTAATGATATTATATAACTATGCTACATGCAAAAGGCAAAGCAGGGGTGCACCCTTGGTTGCATAGGTATGCTCATGGGTATGATAACTTTATTGGGAAATTCTATATGCAGTATGCAAAGTAGGGGCACACCCTTGATTTTAAGGGCATGCCTATTGCTAAAACCATTATATTGGTAGGCTATGTGCAGTAGTCAACCTAAGAGCAAAACCTTGATGGAAAACACATAAATGTGGGTGAAAAACTTCTTTTTGTTAAGCTACTTGCAGTAGGAAAAAGAAAGACATGACTCTCTGTCAGAGGCATGCCTCTTTAGGATGATTAGAGTTGAAGTGTGGGTTGGGCAGTAAGGCAAATGGAGGCATACTGATAGCTTGAAAGGTTGGCCCTTGACGTTCATATGAAATAAACGCTGGAAATGATTCCTTGTTGATTCAAAATCATAGATTTTTTCTTAATATTTATCATTTTTTTTTAAATTAATTGTTCAATTTTTAATTTATTTTTTGTTTTAAATTTATATTATCATTTTATTTTATATTATCTTTATTTTTTGAACTACTTTTTTTATTTAGCTCATTATGAATTTTTTTTTTATTTATCCGTTTACTTTTATTTAATTTCAAAATTTTGTATTTTTAAATATTACAAATATAGTTGTACTCAGAATTTGCTACAATATAAATAAAAAATGATGAAGTCCTAATATTTTATAACTTAAAATTAATTTGATTAGATAAATGATTAATAATTTTAATTATTTAAATAAATTAATGTTAATAGAAAAATTGTCACCACATATTTGTAATAATTTTTTAGAAATCATATCTCAAATCAAATATTTGATATAAATCAATTTAGTTTTTATTTAAAATGTAATAAAATATGTTTTAATAAAAGTATTTTTTTAATTTTAAAATAAATCACTTAAATATATATTAAATGAATTTATGCTAATGTTTTGATAAAAATTTAATAAATATTATCTTTAATCGTACTTATATCAATTACACTTTAAAAATATATATATATATATATATATATATATATATATATTACAAATTTTGCGAATGATGTACAAATGGTTCCAAAGCGTGTTTTGAGGTGGGGATCAACCATGAATCCCTTCCTTATGGGCTGCCAAATTAAATTATGGTCCATCCATGTTCATATGGGGGTCTCGAAAGTAGTCGGATCGGATGTACCAAATTTAATGAAAGATGTACCAAATTTTGTGAAGAATGCACCAAGGGTCCGAAAGTGCATTCTGAAGTGGGGATTGGCCCCCAATCACTTACTTATGAGTTTCTAAATGAAATCATGGACCATCCATGTTTAAATGGGGGTCCTGGAATCTATCGGATCGGATGTACCAAATTTAATGAAGGATGTACCAAATTTTGTGAAGGATGTACCAAGGGTGCGATCCGAAGTGGGGATCGATCCCAAATCACTTTGTTATGGGTTTCTCAATGAAATTATGACCCATCCATGCTCAGATGGGGCTCCCCGAAGCACTAGGCTCAGATGTACCAAATTTAATGAAAAATGTACCAAATTTTGTTAAGGATGTACCAAGGTCCGAACGTGCGTTACAAGGTGGGGATCGACCCCCAATCACTTCATTATGGATTTCTAAAAGAAATTATGGACTATCCATGTTGAAATGGGGGTCCCGGAATCTGTTGGATCGAATGTACCAAATTTAATGAAGGATGTACCAAATTTTGTGAAGGATGTACCAGGGGTCCGAAAATGCGTTCTGAAGTGAGGATCGGCCCCAAATCACTTTTTTATGGGTTTCTAAATGAAATTATGGCTCATCCATGTTGAAATGGGGTCCCAAAATTACTAGGCTCGGATGTACCAAATTTAATGAAGGATGTACCAAATTTTGTGAAGGATGTACCAAGGGTCCGAAAATGCATTCCGAAGTGGGGATCGACCCTCAATCACTTTTTTATGGGTTTCTAAAAGAAATTATAGACCATCCATGTTGAAATGGGGGTCCCGGAATCTGTCGGATAGGATGTACCAAATTTAATGAAGGATGTACCAAATTTTGTGAAGGATGTACCAAGGGTCCAAAAATGCGTTCTGAAGTGGGGATCGGCCCCAAATCACCTTTTTATGGGTTTTTAAATGAAATTATGGTCCATCCATGCTTAGATGGGGGTCCCAGAATCACTAGGCTCCGATGTACCAAATTTTGTGAAGGATGTACCAAGGGTCCGAAAATGCATTCCAAAGTGGGGATCAACCCCCAATCACTTTGTTATGGGTTTCTAAAATAAAATATGGACCATCCATGTTGAAATGGGGGTCCCGGAATCTGTCGGATCAAATGTACCAAATTTAATGAAGGATGTACCAAGGGTTCCAAAGTGCGATCCGAAGTGGGGATCGAGCCCAAATCACTTTGTTATGGGTTTCTCAATGAAATTATGACCCATCCATGCTCAGATGGGGCTTCCCGAAGCACTAGGCTTAGATGTACCAAATTTAATGAAAGATGTACCAAATTTTGTTGAGAATGTACCAAGGGTCCGAACGTGCATTACGAGGTGGGGATCGACCCCCAATCACTTCATTATGGATTTCTAAAAGAAATTATGGATCATCCATGTTGAAATGGGGGTCCCGGAATCTGTTAGATCGGATGTACCAAATTTAATGAAGGATGTACCAAGTTTTGTGAACGATGTACCAAATTTTGTGAAGGATGTACCAAGGGTCCGAAAATGCGTTCCGAAATGGGGATCGACCCCCAATCACTTTGTTATGGGTTTCTAAAAGAAATTATGGACCATCCATGTTGAAATGGGGGTCCCGGAATCTATCAGATCGGATGTACCAAATTTAATGAAGGATGTACCAAATTTTGTTAAGGATGTACCAAGGGTTTGAAAATGTGTTACGAAGTGAGGATCAGCCCGAAATCACTTTGTTATGGGTTTCTAAATGAAATTATGGTCCATCCATGCTCAGATGGGGGTCCCGAGAGCACTAGGCTCGGATGTACCAAATTTTGTGAGGGATGTACCAAATTTTGAGAATGATGTACCAAGGGTCCGAAAATGTGTTACGAAGTGGGGATCAGACCCAAATCACTTTTTTATGGGTTTCTAAATGAAATCATGGTCCATCCATGCTTAGATGGGGGTCTCGGAATCACTAGGCTCGGATATACCAAATTTTGTGAAGGATGTACCAAGGGTCCGAAAATGCGTTCTGACGTGGGGATCGGCCCCAAATCACTTTGTTATAGGTTTCTACAAGAAATTATGGACCATCCATGTTGAAATGGGGGTCCCCAAATCTGTCGAATCGGATGTACCAAATTTAATGAAGGATGTACCAAATTTTGTGAAGGATGTACCAAGGGTCCGAAAGTGCATTCCGAGGTGGGGATCGGCACCCAATCACTTTGTTATGGGTTTCTAAATGAAATTGTGGACCATCCATGTTGAAATGGGAGTCCTGAAATCTGTCGGAGGCTATAATTTCATTTGGAAACCCATAACAAAGTGATTTGGGGACGATCCTCACTTCGGATCGCACTTTCAAACCCTTGGTACATCCTTCACAAAATTTGGTACATCCTTCATTAAATTTGGTACATTCGATCCGACAGCTTCCGAGACCCCCATTTCAACATGGATGGCCCATAATTTAATTTATGTTAAAATTGTGTTACATTATGGTAGGAATGATTGTCCTAATATATTCTTCTTACAGCATATGACATGTAAATATTTCAAAATTAATGATAGTTGGAATATATTCCTCCTACAACCTTACATCAGGTATATGTACATAGGGTTCCATATATTATGGGAATCTGGACAGGAATATATTCCTAACCTACACTATGTAGGTCTTATGTACCAAATAGTTGTGCATGGAAACCTATTTGAAAGGAATATATTCCCCCTATGTGTAAGATGATAGGCCATTGTCTCATTAGTAGGAAGGAGAAGGTTGTGGACGTACATATGGATGTGAAAGGAGTGAGTGGAAGATACAGCTTGCAATGACTTTGTCACAACTAAATAATACCAGATGGATAATCAATTACATGCATGATAAAGGTGTATAAAATGGGTGAGGCAACAAATAGTTCATTCCATATGTGAAGCATTTACAGAGTAGCACACATTTGGAGGCAAAATTTGGAACCTTGCTTGACAAACTCCACACCGGAAAATAGTTCAGTTTGGTAGGGTAAGTGGTGGTTGAATGTGTTTAAAATTTGTGTTCGAACGTTTGTTTTGTGTCAATATTATAACATATGATTCGTAGCTCTTGCAATCATGTCAATCCACTTTGTTCATGCCAAGACCGTCATTTGAAATGGATTATTCTTATTTTGCAATTATTACGGATGGCTAATGATGTATATTATGTAGTTTTTGCTAGTCGAAAAAGAGGTATTTACAATTCGTGGCCAAAATGTCAAGAACAAGTGGTTGGGTACAAAGGAAATGTGTATAAGTCGTACAAAACATTTAAAGAGGCTAGACGGGCTTGGGTGTTCTATGAAGCAAGGGTGAACTGTACGGAAAGCACATCTACGCCAAACCTTGGAGAAAAGGTGAATCTCCCAACTCTGATGGAACAGAAAGGGGATAAGGGAATGCATTGGGAAAAACATCAACCTTTCATAACTCCTTTCATTATGGGTTGTGTTTGCACAATTGTTTTTATGTGGATAATATCAAAAATTTTAAAAATAAAAATTGATTTTAGGTCCTTCATGTAATATACATGTACTGCAAAATAAAAGTGATTTGCCAAAAAAAAGTTCAGTATGTGGTATGTCATCTTTATCAAAATTGTAAAAATTGAAGTTAAAACTAGGGTGATTAGTCATGTATACATTATTGGGACTAATATTGATAATAGAAACCAATCGATGACAATGTATTAGGTAATGACAACATTTTTTGTAGGAATCAACATGAAGGAAAACTACGGCCACCACCTTCATGTCATACACATCCCCAATGGTATGATAAACTTTGGAATCTTATGTTATATGCAATACACAAACTAAGGGCCCACCCTTTATTTCACAGTCATCCTATGTGTCAAAAATGCCATATGCAGTAGCCAAATTAGGGGCACACCTTTCATATGATATGAATGCAAGTGGGTGAAAACCTAATCGTAGTTATTATTTGTGCAGTATCAAAAAAGATAGGCATGCCCCTTGTGCAGGTGGCATGCCTTCATAGTGACTTTATCTTACTTGTTGATTGGACAGTATGGTCATGGGAGGCAGACCCAACGCATGAAGGGTTGGTCCTACACGTTCACATTGAAATAAAATGTATGGACAATTGCTTCATATGTGTTGAAGCCTAAAATATAGAGTCAATACATACTAAGATTGGAAAATGGGCAAAATGTCATTCAGACATTCAAAATAACTTAAACCAACATCATAACTAGCATCACATTCACACATAAATATTGCATAGAGTGTTGACAATTGGTGCAAGAGAGTATAAAGTTTACTGATGATTAATGAAAGCATGCATATAGATAAGCATTGGAAAGCGTTAAAGTAAAAGGAGTTAAGAAGTTGTTTGAGAACGAAAATTTATAAACTTATTATAGAATCCATGAAAATGTTGTGTGCACACATACGTATTCGGTTGTAAGACGGCCAGAAACTAAGGTTACTCATCTCCATCAGTTAGTGCATCTTCGTCTTCTTCATCTCCACCATCATCATCACCATTTTCCTCGTCATCTGTCTGTGATGGCGTAGGAGGTAAAGCATCAGGGTGCAATGCTTTCCATGTTGCAATGGAACGATCGCATTGTTGATGCACAATTTTCAATTGATTGTTCATTGATTTCCATATTGCGTAAATATCCCTAAGCTGAGAACTTTTAGTTGACCTATGCGAAGAAGAGGATGTTGTTTGTTTGTCTATTAACATTTTCATGCGCATAGGTTGCATATGTGGGATTGACTCATAAGGCAGTGTCTTGAAATCCAACCCTGCATTTTGTAAAAGCAAGCAAACAGTTGAACCATATGGTAATGCACATGTGCTCACATTACTACGTCGTGCCTCTATCATGTTATGGAAAATAAGTGCGGGCAAATTAATTTTACGGTGATGTGCCATGTGGAATAGAATATGCATAACATATAGTGTAAGCTCATTAAGATGACCCTTCTTATTCAAGACGGTATGAAACAATATCAGACTTAGAATCCTGTATTTTGGAAGAAGAGATCTACGTTCAACGCTTGTACCCAACTAAAAAGAATGGCCGCATAATTCCTTTGTTATTATGTCTGACATTGCCTTTATATCAATCTCTGGAATACAAAAGTTAATAGCTTTCTTGGGTGTTTCTAGAGAGAAGGTGCGTCCAATAAGAGATGGGGAAACTCACACAACAACCCCCTTGAATGAAGTGTGAAACAAATATTTCTCCTTGTCCACATTTCTGATATTGCTGTAGAATGCTCGCACAGGAGTTGGATAACATTCTTGCGTTAGCTGTATAAATGGTCTCAACTTGTAAAAATCTAATAACTCGGCAACACCATGTTCTTCAAACCCAGCAATTAGTATAACACACTCAACGGCAATTGGTCGTTTTGCTATGAGCTTATCACATTCATGCTCATCAAGTGGGTGGCGAGGCATGAAAGGGTCATGTTGGACTTCCTCAGGTACAGTTGACGTTGAGCCATGTCTAACCTTCTTTTTAGGCGGCATGATGTTTGGTCCTTGTAATGGCACTACATATCGTTAAAAATTCAGTGATGGAAGTTAGAGATGAAAATTTCGATTCATTGCATCCAAGCCAACCACAAATAGCTTAAAAAGGAATTCAAGCAACTCCCAAAAGAGTGGTTGCCACAACCAAGAGAAAATATGTGCATAAAACAATGAAAAACAAACCTTATTAGCGTTGTAGCAATAGTAATTGTTAACGATTATGTCGGTGAAAATCTTAGAGTGAAAGGGTAGGTTAACTACAATGGAGGAATGGGTGGGTGGAAGATAATTGTTGTGATGTGCAACGTGTATAGGTGGTAGAATATGAGGTGTAAATGGGAATGAATATGAGTTGTTGAGGATATGATGTCAACCAAACTGAGTAAATGGTTGAAGTTGGAATGGAGGTCCGCCTGTGCAAGAGATGTAGCTAGTACATACATGCATTTAATGTTCCATAATGAGTGCATAGTTACAAGTCGCTAAAGTTGGATGGGATGAAACAACGTGAATGAAGTCTTCTATAAGCCTACAATTGGAGACTATCATTATGTGGAGTGAATGTGAAGTTATGATGTGGTAGGTGCATCATAAATATTGGTAATATGTTGACCTCTAGTTATTAATGGTCCACTATGGTACAATCAAATCAAATGCAACAAAAGTTTTCCAAGTTTTTGTTCTCTTCGACATAAAATGGCAAAATATTTATCAAATAAGTGTAATGTAGTTGATATAAGTATGAATAAATATAATATTTATCAAATTTTTATAAGAAAAGTAGCATTAATTGATTTAATATATTTAAGAGATTTATTTTAAAATTAAAAAATACTTATATTAAAACATATTTTATGACATTTTAAATACTTTAAAAAATGTATCATTAAATTATTAAAAATGCTAAAAAAAACTTTCACAATTTACAAAAATGTGCATGGACTCCAATTTTTTTTTCCACAAAAACAATAGTAGAAGTTTATTTAATTCAATTTGAAAAAAAAATGACCCATATCATTAAAAATAATAATTTTTTAAAATTATTCGTAAATATAAAATTCTATGGCTTTATTACTCTGATAGCTAAACATAGAAGATAATCACCTTGCTAAACAAAGATTTATTACCACTATGATATTTTCCATCATGCCAAACGCTGCACAAGTATGCAATTTCGTTTTGTAAATGCTTATATCATCCACAATCATTTAAACCTCCATAAATGATCAATAACTATTTGTATTTCATGGCATTGGCAGAATTGAACCTTTTGGGAATACAAGAAATAATGTTGATGGGACAAAATTAGAACTTCTAACAAAGCACATAAATTGGAAAGATAAGACAAACTTGAGAAACCGAGAAAGAACCACCAGATTCAGCACACATTTAGGGTTCCATTCTGAACTTTCATCATGAAACATATCCTGGAATCAGTAGCTAGCTATAGTCCCCAATGCAAACCAATTGGCATCTTTTGTAGTAGAAATACTAGTGGTTGATGAGCCCAATCACAGAACTTCATGAGCTTTCCCATAATACCTGTTTATAAACGGTGCCTGAAAGGCATTCCAAACAACAATAATTACTATTTAAAGATTAATGAGTCATAGTTATTTCCTGAAAAATATGTAGAGAGGGCACAAATAAGATAATGCAATTAGCATTCATTAGCAAGTGTCTGCTCTAACAGAAGAGGCCAAATTCATTGATATGCTACAACCAATCAACTCTTTTTTGTACTCATTCATAGAATAGATGGCAAAACATACCCTTAATAAACCATGGCCAGGTGAAAACCAGGTGACTCAACAGAAAAAACTCAACTTAATTAGCTAAGTAAAATTTAAACCATTTAGAACTAGTGTCATAGTGATCTATTTGGATACCAAGGAAAAAAAATGGCCACATAATGACAAAGCTTTTGGGCGATCAGTTAGTTGATATTCAAAATAGTAGACAGGTTTTGTTAGCATGGAACAGATAAATAAATTAAACATATATTTCATCAAGAGATTAATTTTTGACTATTTATGTAGGGAACGACTTATAGCAATACACCATGATCTTGAATGTCGCATCAAGGCCAGCTTCAAAATGCACAAGATTCATAGGCTATCAATAGTCTCATATGGAAAAACAAAAATAGTGGTGTCAAAGATATTTTGTTCTTTCAATAGAAAGGATGTTCAAAATTGTACCTTAACATTTTAGAGTTTTTGTCAATGAAGAATAATCAGAACAAACTCTCACAAATTCTTTCTTATGCTCTCTTTGGCTTTTAACATGACTGTCCATATTAGATTGTGTTGATTGGTTGGGCTCTTGATGATTATAGAGGTGCTTTTCTTAATCTCTCAATCTAATTGCCTTTATGTCTCATTTCTAAACTTCTTGTGTACATTTGTGCACCTTTTTTTAATTAGGCGTGTTAATAATATTAGCTTTTGCAAAAAAAAAAAAAAAAAAATTGTACCTTAACATTTGATATGTCAGGAGTATCATCGATCTGCACTGAGTAGAATTTGTTAAACTTCATGTTTTCAAATGCTGCTTTAGTCTACTAACTCATTTCTGCAAGGCCTTTTTTCGGGCTTCTCTAGCCTACAAGAAAAGGAATTGACAAGTACTCAACATATTTGAAATTTATGTGCAAGACCAAAACTATTGCAATGATTGGTATCTGCTATAAAATACCTGTCTATTGGCTTTTTTTGCCTCTTGGACATTGTCTTTGACAAAATTCTGAGCAACCAAAACAATTTAAGTTCAGGTTATGGTTTATTACATGAAGGAGCAATCAGTTACATGCATATCATCAATTACAGATCACCTTAAATGCATCCTTTTGATCTGCATCAAATTCATCCTCCTCAATCAGATTATTAGTGAACTCCTAAAGATAGGAGAAGTACAGTTAACCACAAGATGTAAATAAAACATAATAAAAACCTATAAAGCTTCTGAGTAATGAATGAACTTATTCCTTTAGAGGGTTCCTTCCACAACACTCCCCCAAGAAAAATTAATGCAGGAACAAGTCATCTTTTGTCTTATTAAATGTCTAACCATCAAAAATCACTCTAAACTAAGTTTAGTATCAATTGCTTTATAGATGCGAGACAGTCAAATCCACAATCAGATGGTAACAAGGATTCTTTTAGCTAAACAGAAAATACAGCCATTTGACCAAATTGGTTTACAGGGTTGTTGAATTATCTAATAATTGGATCATGATTATACATAAACTTAGAAAATTGGGGATAAGTTTAAGCAACCAGACCATGTCATTACAATATTATCAACTGATTTAAACAGGTTATATGGAAGAGCACAAACAATTTATGGAAGCATAAAGAAATTGTCAATAATATAACCTTAAAAAATAAAAATGTCATTTACTATAGTTTTATATATATAAGGAGGAGATAGCACCTAACCTAGTAGTCAAATGAACTATGCATGCATTGGAAGCAGTATTGATAACTTATCCCTTCTATTGTACCATAAAACCATAAAGAAGACATGACATAGCCTCAAAATCTATTATTCACTATCAATGACCAAGTTATAGTTTAAATTAGAATGTATAGTTAAAAAATTGAATGAAATAAAACAAAAGAAATTAATTGTGAAGGTTACCCAATACTATTCTGCATCGTTGGTTGACCAAATATTAGTTGTAACCATTTCACCAATTTCATTTTCGCTATCAAGAACCATATGAGTTGCAAATTTCAATCTTTCAAGGCACATGCGTTCCTACACATTAAACTTATGTTAGACCCTACATCCCGGTAACATTTAACATGTATATTTGAAAATAAAAACATAACATCATATTTAACAACTTACAAAATTAATGGTTCTATTAAGACCACTTCCATCCCAATATTGCATATAGAGAATAGCATACATCCAAGTATGACATCTGCAATAACAAGTATGATTTGTGACATGTTATTAACATAGGACCCAATTAGGATTGAAAATTAATACATGAAAAAAAAAATGTAACTTACAATTTTGGATCGCCAACAATATCTGCATATTGTGGATGTAAATTGTTTATATTCACATCATTTCGTTTGAAGGAATTTTTTAATAACTGCGACATAAATCCAACTACTTTGGAAGCTTCATTAACAAAGTGAATCCGTTGAATGCTATGATATGATGAAAGTAGTTCCACCCTTTTAGCCTCCAAATTGATTACCATGATGACCCATTCATTAAATTGGAATAAGGGGATATAAAACTAAAAAACACACAATCATCATAACAACAATGAAGGCTTAAATATTTGAAATATAAATTTGAAATTACTAAAAAATTGTCATCAATCTATGTAATCAATACAATAGCCAAGCATTACCTGGTTGCAACATTCAAGATTAACACAATAGCTACCTAATCTTTTCTTGAGTGTTGATTTTAAGGTAAACTTGCTCATTGAATCACATATTTCCTGTAAAAAGTTGTTGAGATCATAGTAACAATGTATGACTAAAACTATAAATGCATCTTATATTAGGGACAAGATTTGGTGTACTCAAGGAAAAAACCTCACCCCAAAGTATGGATTAAAAAAGTGTCTACAAGAAGGATTATCTTCTTTTGCATTCATGTATCGGCAGAACATGGAAATCACCTACATAATGCCTCTTCATTAGTTAAAATGATCAATGGAAAGATGAGGGCATTTTTTCTTATTTGTCATAAACCTTCAAGGAATATCAATGAAGTTGTCCCCTACTAAGCATTGAAGTTGTTCTCGTGTCACGCCATAGCCACCATATGCACAAAGCATCTCACTATTAATCACATGAAACACCAGACGTGAGTAATTTTTTTTGTTTTTCCAGAAAAATCCATAATCATAGTCTTTTAAGAACAATACTTGCTAAATTTGTGATTTGGGACTAACCTAGGATCTTTTGACTCATCAAACACATAGTCAGCAACATGTGTCTCTTCCTTCATCAACCTTTTGTATTTTGATACACATAATTGTACAAAAGGTGACTTTCACGCAGCTGCTCGTTGCCTATGACGACGTACTTTAATTTTTACTCTTCGTGGTCGTATTTCGTCAAAGGCTTGTGGTGCTACATCCGCATTGTTATCCATGCACAATTGCACTAACACCAACATATTGTGTGGCCCAGGGTGAAGGGGATCCTCGTTTGCAAAGAACACACCCTCTTCTACGTTGGGTCTTTCTGACACCCCTTCATTTGTACATCCAAGGTCATCTTCAAAAGATCTTCTTTGACCACCAAAATGAATAGGTGAATGTTGTGGATTATTTGTATGAAATGGTGCACCACTTTCATTAACATGTTCATGACAATTTGATGGTTGGCCTTCATCTGTGCGATAGTGTGAAGAGGTGAAACGAGTCCTCAACACTTTCACGTTATAGTTGTATGATGCAATAAGACTATTAAGATGACTTTATGCATCGGTGATTTGACGTTGTGTTGTTTCCATGCGAGCACAAATAACCTTAAGTCAAACATAATGAAGGAACATTAAATGACATATATTTAAACTAAGCCTTAATATAAGTTACTATTCATAGTCATTAGGTATGAAGGATTACATCAAAGTCTTCATTCTCATCTAGGTCAACTGGGTCATCAACTACAGGAGCCTTATTTTTTTCTATTTCATCTTGCTCCGCCAATGTACTAACCAAATATCATTGCAAAACATGTAAATTGTCATCCCAATAATCTAATTACAATGGTAATCAACTATCTTAATATAACTAAAAGCTAAATTATACCTCAACTTTGCCAAATCCTCCAAGCATTTCCAACTCCAACTTGATGCGTTGCTTGACCAAAAAATCGTTCCATACAGCAATGCGAGGAGTGGTAAGTTCCACATACATGGCTGGAAAATTATATATTGAAAAGTAGAATATCTGTAGCATTATATAAGACATAATTAGTGGTAACATCATGGCCAACATAGTGAATAACCATTATTAACTATCTAATACATGAACATATACTTATAAATAAGACAAAAAGTTACCTGTAGAAACATCAAACACCCTTTAATCCAAACACTTTCCTTCCTCCTATGTTCATGTATAGCTTGAATAAAAAATTCTAAGACATATTCTCCCTAATTTATGTTCCCAAGTAATTGCTCTCGGGGTGTATACCATAACGAGTGACTACCTTCCAAATGAGATGTGGGTGCCAATAAGGTTGCACAAGCGAAAATCAAGAAGACCCGCTTAAATTCCTCAATATCATCGATGCCAACCATCATTGACTATATATCTTGCAAACTCGGCATTTGACTAGCTTTAACACTACCCTTCTCAACAATTAACTTTCTTCCACTATGTGGAATGCCCATCGTCATCCCAACATCATGACATGTCAAAGAGACCTTCTTACCCCCAAATAACTCGAGTTGGGAATAAGCATTGTTTGTGTTTTTTATCAACCAAAAACATAAATCTAAATTAACCTCCTCACAACCTAATTGCAATATCCCACCAAAACCAAGTTCTCTTATTACATCCTTCTTCACTTTTAAGAGCAAATGGATTCCAGAAAGGAATCTACGGCCAGAACAACAACACCGTATGTTCATATTATCACTACATTAAACAACCATAATTCGTTAATAAATTAATCAAATGTTAAAGACATGTGAACGTGAATATAGTGTTCCTATATACATTCATCATAATTATTACACAAATATAATATATATTAACAAAGAAATGGGAAACATTTTGTTACATCATGTAAATGAAAATCATTAAGATCGGTTTCCCCCAGCCTCTTAATAATATGGTTATCAATAAGGGTGAAATTGTTATATATAGGGTCACCCACTATGATACCCACTACCCAAAAAAAAAACACACAATGTGCATTTCAGTGGGTCGGCCAATTAAACAAATGGTATGCCTCAAATTTACATACTCATCTAACCAAATCAATATAGTTTAGGGAAAAGTGGGATTTGATTCACTAATAAGAAAATATATGGTAAAAAAAATCCCAAATATTTTAAATTAGTATTATCTTCATCTATTTAAAAATAATTTGAAATACATGCACTAAGTTATCCAATTATTCCAAAAAAGGTCATTTTATTTGTCATGTTATTCAAATCAATTGACAACTACACTCCTCCATATAAATGTTTCCTTATTATTTTAGATTTTTTTTTTGTTATTTTATTATTTTATTATTTAAGATTTTTTTTCCTCTAGAAACAAACACCTTATAGGATTCTTATTTTAGTTTTCTAAAAGTTCAAGAAATATTGTCAAACAAATCATATTTAATCATAATTACCAATTCAAAAAGTAATAAGGTTGTTTATTAAATAATAAATAATAAACTTTGTAATATATAATTATTTTAATATTATAACAAAATTATTATTGAAAAACTCTAATAACAAATTTTATTCATTACTATATTAAACAATTATTAATATTATATAATAAATACAAATTTATTATTGGTTTATTTATTATCAAGAATATGAATCTACTTTTAACTTATTAATACTATAATAAAATATGTTTTTTTTTTTCAAATTCTTACTTTATAATGTTTCTAGAGAAAAAAAATTCCCAAATAATAAAATAATAAAATAATAAAGTAATAATAATAATAATAACAATAAAATATCTAAAAAGAATGGAAATATTTATACGAAGAATTCTAATTGTCAATGGATTAGGATGACATGACAAGTAAAGGGCTATTTTTGGGAATAATTAAATCACAAATTAAAAAGTGCATGCATTTTAAATTTTTTTAAATAAATGAAGATAATACTAATTTCAAATATTTGAGGTTTTTTTTCTATATATTTTCATATTAGTGAATCAAATTTCACTTTTTCCTATAGTTTAAAGTATTACAATTTAGAAATAACAGTTAAAAGTAAAATCTAATGAGTATTAAAGTGGAAACCAAATCAATACAAAGATTCTTTTTATTCATTATTTAGTGTCTTGGATATAATTTCTTAAATTTATTATTAAAATTATAAAGTAGTAGTAAATTTTGTATAGCATTGAAAATGTTATATTACATATATAATGTATATATATATAAAATGTAGAAAAAAATAAAAATAAAAATAAAAATAAAAATTCTCAATTAATAATACAAATCCACAGAATTGAAGACAATGGGTAGTGATCCTCTCAATTTTATCCTCATTTATTTTAGGGTTAAGATAGGAATAACTTTAAAATATGTCTATAAATAATGATATTTATTTTAGGGTTAGGATTCATATAACTTTAAAACAAATCTAGAAAAAAAAAAGTGTAATACATCTATCTAGGAAAAAAATATAATATAAATATAAAACTTGCCTTGGTAGTTGAGGTCCGTTGTTACTTTCCCTTCTCCAATTTTTATGGTTTTGGTGCACACCTACTTTAGGTAGAATCAAATTAAAAACATAAATTAAAGTAATATTCCTTATTGATATATGTTAAAGGGTCCTAAAGATGTAGCCCTTACACTTGGGTAGAATCTATTATTCAGGTATGAATGTCTAGGACAGAAAGATTAAGGTTTCAGGACAAGATAGTAAATGTTTGGGCACTATTAATTCATATGATTTTTTATTTTATTTTATTTTTTTGTAAAAGTAGATTTAATTTAGATGCAAAGAAAATATGAGAACGGTAATTAAAATTTTGAAATGTCAAAATTTAAGGACTTGGTATCAAATGTCACAGGAAAAAAGTAAGTGCCAATTCAACAATTGGGATTTATTTTGATCTATGTATCATGTTATGAGAATTTTGAGAAGCTGTTTGTTGAAATGTCTGAATGAATGTAACTACATTAATGTTTTATTTTTTTTGTAAGTATGAAATTGATTCCTTGACTTCTTTGGATATGAGACCATAATTTAGATTCTTGATTCTGCTACTTTTTTTTTTTTTTAAGCACTCTATATTTTCTACTGTCTGTCTCGATCGTTGGGGTAAGAAATGTTGAAGAAGGATTCTAAACCAATATTTAATTCTTATGCTCCTTCTAATTGGTTAGGCAAATGACTTGGGTTTCAGTCCATGAATCTAGAAATATACCACATGAAAGGCCTCTTCTTTTTTGAAAGACGCAGTACAAGCTTTTACACTTCTTTCTCTGGAAAATTTGGAGTTTCTCACTTCTTTGCTCTGGAAAAACAAAAAAAATAAAAATAAATAAATATTGGAATTTTCTTTGTCA
The DNA here is from genome assembly GCF_030704535.1 of Vitis vinifera. Classification (NCBI taxonomy): domain Eukaryota; kingdom Viridiplantae; phylum Streptophyta; class Magnoliopsida; order Vitales; family Vitaceae; genus Vitis; species Vitis vinifera. The sequence continues at coordinate 6,386,588 of NC_081819.1, forward strand.
ACCAATCAGTTTTGAGAAAAAAAGTTCTTGTAACGAATAAGCTCCAGAATTGAGAAGGTTAATTTTTGTATATATATATATATATAATGTATATATATAACAATGTTCATGTAAATTTTGATTTTTTTTGTAAATTAAAATATAATGTTTTTTTATATTGATAAATAAAAGCCATATTGTTTTAAATGTTTAGAAATTTTCTACATTTGTATTAAAAATATGTGGTGATAAAATTTTCTATTAACATTAATTTATTTAAATAATTAACATTATTAATAATTTATCTTATCAAATTAATTTTAATTTATAAAATATTACTGATAAAAACTGAAATTTTGATTTAACCAAAATAAAGATGGATAATTAATAATTATTTATAATCAATAATTAATAATTTTGATTTATAATATTGTTCTTATGATTTGTTTCCTTTTTATTTCTCTACTAAATCTAAAAAACAAAACGGCCACTCGAGTGAGGCATCAAGAAGCCCTTTTGCTGAATTTCCTCTCCAGGCGAGCATCATGCCCTATTTTCCTCTGCCACTCTCAATCCTCGCAGGTACTAATCTAATCATGTTATTATTATTTCTTTTCAACCCTCATTTGCTTCCTAAGAAAATCCATCCCCCATTCGATTTCCGAGAAAATTCATTCTCGTTTGATTTATGAGAGAAATCCATGCAAAACTCCCAAGGAAAACAAAAAAAAATGCTTTTATTTTTTTTGCTCCTTGTGTTTTCTAGACCTGTTCAAGGGTTTTATTTGCTTTTATGCCATTGGATTTAAATTTTATAAACCCTAAATCCACGATTTTTGAGCCAGGCTAAAAAACACAACCTTTGTTCACAAATTATGTTCAGATTACCAAATAACATCGGTAAATTTCCAAGATTTTGTATCCTGTGTGCGGGCTAGATTGGTAAGTGGAGTGCGGGTAATGAGGATACCTTTGCCAACCATTGAACCACACCTAAACTTCAAAGCGCGTGACATTACGGAGCTGGGTTATGCTACAATTACTGGAAATGGCAATGGGCCTCTACACTCTTTCTTTAATTAATCAACTTTTCCTTTTATTTCCATCAAAGCCTCTTTTTAAGACCTACCACCTTAAAGCCTAGAATTTTATTTTTATTTTTTGACAGTTACAAACTTACAACCTCACTAGCTTTAGTGAGATTTCCCACATTTATTTTTTTTTTTCTGAAAAATGGGTAAAAATACCCATTAATACCGAAATCTCGGCGATATTTTTAAAAAATTACCCAATTTTATGTCAAATATCTCAACAAGCAATGATAACTACCCAAATTAACTCATAAATCCATTAGATTCGTACCTGGGAAAGCTCTTCTCAACTCGGGCCACCTCTTTCTGTTTTCACTACAAGCTCCCCTCGTAAATTGTGGCTGTGAAAGAAGGCGAAAAAATATGGGTTTTTGGAGTTAGGGTTTGGTTCAAGAGAAAATAAGGGATTTGGGGGGTTTGGTTCAAAGAGAGAAGAAGAGATTTAGGGTTTGGTTCAAGAGAGAAGAAGGGATTTGGGGGGTTTGGTTCAAAGAGAGAAGAAGGGATTTAGGGTTTTGATTCGACACAGAAGAAAGGATTTCCGGTAAATCTCACTATTATATTTTAGTAAATATTTTTTTTAAAATATTGCCACGTGGAGTGTCTAGATGGCCGATGACATGTAAATGAGCCATGTCATTGGCTTAAGTGGAACATGCCTTTTTTGAGCAATTGATTATGTCAAAGTGCATGAGGGTATTTTTGGAAGGGCCTCAACATCACTATTATAGTGTATGAAAGGTCGTTTATTTTCCACAAAATCCACTGAATTTGAAAAGTAAAAAGTAAAGTTTCCAAAAGGCAAAATTTTACCCCTTGGTGTATGGTTACATAAATTCCCCTTAAATATAAGAGTAGTACCAATTTTTTTAAATGTCATGTCAATAGGTGTTATTGCGTAATAACATTCGAATATGTAATGAGTAGTAACATACCTTAAGATAAACCAAAGAAGAGTGGTATATCCTTCCCATCACAACAATATTTCTTTTCATAAAAGAGTGATACTCTCTTTTCCAATGGTTATGTTGATCAATGGATAACTTTAGTATGTAAAAATTTTAATTTTTAATAAAATAAAGAAAAAATTAATATAAATAATTAAATATAATTTTTTATGAAAAATATTTTTTAATTTTTATTTTATATAAATAAAAAATTTAAAAATTTAACAAAGCAAAATATTAAAACCACAACCAAGTTTTTATTTTCTTTAATTAAAAATATTAAACATCTTAACCAAGAAAAAAATTAAAATCGCAGTGAAGTTAGATTCATAAGCAAAAAGTTAAAACCATAATCATCGACTCTTATTTTCACATTAAAATTTAAAAATTTTAAAAATATAAATAATAAAATAATATGATAATATAATAAGATTTATAAAATAAATAAATATTTTATTTAGTAGAAATATAAAAAATCTTATATCCTAAATATTTAAATTTGTTCATTATGTATTTATTTTTATATTAAATTTGTTCTCATTAATTATTTATTATATATTATTATTTTATGTTTAAAAGATCCATAAATAATTAAAATCAATAAATATGACAAGATGAAATGCTGAAAAAAAAAATTGAAATTAAAATATTTCATGAAACCAATACATAAAAAAAAAAGGTAAAAAAGAGGTACTACAAAGGAGAAAAGAAAAAAGAAAAAATGAAAAATTATGTGACATAGCTAGTCGCCTATGTCAATTTACAAAAAAAAATTGAAAAAAAAATTGTGGTTATTGGTGGTAGGTTGAGGTAATATTGAAACGGTCATTGAATTAGAAAAGTTATCGGTTTACTGTTCACTAATTAGATTGACGGTCGTAATGTCATAAATATATAATTTATATTTTATTAAAATTTAAAATAATTTGAAGAAATTAATATATATATATATATATATATATATATATATATATATAATTAAAATCAATAATATTTATTTTTTCATCTTTTATATAGATGTATTAATATTTTAAATTTTATTAAATAAAATATGTATAATATTTAAATATATTGAAAATGAAAGAAAAATTGTATTATGTAATTATATATATATATATATATATATATATATATATTATTTTATAAGTTTAAAAGATATTAGATCATTTTACTTATATTGAATTTTTGAAATAACATACAATCAGAAACAGTTAGCACATTAGTGCCTTACATATGATTTTGAATAAGCTGCATATAGGAGTCCATTTTGCCAAGCTAAAACTCAATGGGCCGAATCGAAAGTGAACTGGATCGGATGGTGATTTTTAAAACACTATTGAGAGGAGGGTTAGAGGGTACTTTTGAAATGTTGATAATTTTCACTGTTTAAGAACATATTTGGAGGATTATTTTCTCAAAAATGGATATACTGTCAAAGTCAAAATTCAAACTTCCCCTCATCTAAATCAATTAATTTTAGGCATATATATATATATATATATATATATATATATATACATATGCCATCCACCCTCGACATATGCTGCCGCCTTCTACTCTAACCCTCAACATCCGACTCCGCCTTTCGTCGGCCTGATTTTGAGTGATCAAATAGGCCACCGCCTCCTCCAAGGAACTATTCAGGTAAAGATTAAAGATTGATTTCTTTTCCATTCTTTGTTTAGAAAATCTTGTGATTGTAGAGAACATTAGGGTTTAGATTTTGGTTTGAAATGTGGGTTGATGTTATGGCGGTAAAGTTAACTGCAAAATGGAGATTAGAAATGTGATGGAGTATGAGACAGTTGGAAAGGAAAAATTGCCTAAGAAGGCATAAGGATCCCCAGGATATCAAAATCTGCTCCTTGTCGCTTTTTTCACAGAAAATGGATAGCTGGATTAATTTCTTTATTGGATCCGTGGGAGGTGGGCAAAACATAGCAAAATTGTGATATTTAGTTTGACGGGTATAATCTGCTGCTCGGCTCAGCTCTTTTCGCAAAATCTGCTCCTTGTCGCTCTTTAAATTTCTCACTTTTTGTAGAATTCCTGATGATTCCATTTCCTTCCATTCCCTTTTGTTAAAAGTTTAATAAATATGTGGGACAATACATCTGTTGTACAATGTTCTACTTAAAAACTCTAATGTTAGATTTTGCAAATCCGATATTTGAAATGAGTGTTGCAAATATGATTATTATCGAGAAACTATCAAAACAATGGGATGGTGAGAATGCATATGCCGCTGATGGGTATCCCTACTTACTAGTGGATGATGAAAAAGGGAATTCAGGACCCCTCCACTGAGAAAAGTTACAATCCTAACAAAGATTGGCAGTTTGCTACCTTTTAGCTCAATAAGGCATTATTTTTTTCTCCTTTGAGATGCAAAATAAGGTTCTTGTAAGAATTGATTGGAGCTTAAGTGAATAAAAGAACTGCAGTGAATCTAGCTGTTTCTTCAAATTTCTCCTTGCAGATTGTTCAAAGTTCAAGAGCTAGGGATCTGATTTTTGTTCTCACTCTTCATAGTGAAGCTTCAATTCCCTTTTTTGTTCACATGTTCTCATTCTTTTCTGTTTTTGATCTTCAATTTGAATTTTTAATCACATGATTTTTTTTTATTTTTTTTTATTTCTGTACACTTACCTTTTTCTCTAGGCGATTATTTTAGCAAAGTATGTAGCTAATTGTGCTTTTTTTTTTACTTTCAAATATGGATTTTATGTCCATTTCCCTTTTAACTAATTCAAGAACTGCTTGAATTTCAGGTATTTTTTGCTGTGGTTTGTTGCCAGAGTATTGAGATCGATGAAAGGTGAAAACATGAATAAAAGATGATGACACCTTCCCTCTCCCTCTCTCTCTCTCTCTCTCTCACACACACACACACACACACGTCTATAAATACATGCAGAAAAGAGAAGATTTGAACTGTTTTTAGGGGTTGGGGGGAAGAAGAAGCTGAATTGAGCCACTTCAGTGGACTTCTTGGCTCATGTATTTGTTGTGCTCACTTCATTCACTGATTTGGCATGGTGTGTACTTTCTTTAGTTGTTATAACTCATGATGATTCTGATCAGTCTCATCATAATTGTGTTGATTGAAGTACCAAATCCATGTTCTATAGGTGTAGTGGTAAACCAACTGGCCTTACCCAAGTTTCCTTCCTTCAATGCCTTCCCTATAACAGCCTGCAATTGGGCACTAATCATCAAAAAACAAAGCCTTTTGATTTTAGAATCTCCAACCCCTTAGCACCTGATCAGCCTCTGTAAAAGAAGCAAACTCAAACAGGAACAAGGCTCCAAATCCAGTTTGCAAGGGCAATTCTACAAACCGCATCTAGGGGCAGTTCCTTTCCACCAAGGGACACATTTTATCTGAGACATAGTTCTGCAATGGATTTTTTTAGTTCCTTTCCTGTGCTTTAGTCTCTTTGGGTTGTTTATACTCCATCATTGTGTTTTCTGCTGCTTGTATAATTATTTGAAAAGTTAATGCTGATTTTGAACCATGCCTTCTCACAGGAATGAGGTGATTTGAGGAGCTATTTAGAGATGGAGATGACAAATAAGATTGAAAGATTTTGTCATGTTGAAATTTTAATGCATCACCTTGGTTAGCCATCTATTGAGCATGTGTTAACTCATTTGTAAGTTTCCTTTTTTGGATTATGTATTATTTATACTGATGAATTATATGGTAATTGAAATGTAAAACAATATATAAAGTATGATATTTATTCATTTTTCTAAATAAATTCTCTGTAATTAGTTTAATTATTTGAAAAGTTAATGCTGATTTTGAACCATGCCTTCTCACAGGAATGAGGTGATTTGAGGAGCTATTTAGAGATGGAGATGACAAATAAGATTGAAAGATTTTGTCATGTTGAAATTTTAATGCATCACCTTGGTTAGCCATCTATTGAGCATGTGTTAACTCATTTGTAAGTTTCCTTTTTTGGATTATGTATTATTTATACTGATGAATTATATGGTAATTGAAATGTAAAACAATATATAAAGTATGATATTTATTCATTTTTCTAAATAAATTCTCTGTAATTAGTTTAATTTATAAAAATGTTATATGTTTAAGAAACAACATATAAAATTGCGTTTCACGTAATTAGACTTTCTTGATGCAAAGTGCCAAGTCCTTCTTGATGTAAGTTTCATAGCAGCAGCTAAATGAACCATCTTGTGAATCTAGGCATGAACATCCATACTATTTTTGGTTCTTGAAAAGTACTAAGGGAAAAAATATTAAGAAAAATGATTCTTTCATGTTTGATTTACCATGTTAAATACAAAAGAAAATCAAATATAATTAAAATTAGATAGAAGCTTATGCATTTTCAAATCATTTAAGCTTTTTATAGAGGAAGAAAAATAAGTTAAAGAAGTTTGAAGAAACAAGTAAAAATAATTTATTAACTTTAAATGTACTTTTTATTTTTCTTTATCTTTTCTCTCCTTTTATTTTTCCTCTCTATTTTTTTCTTGCATTTCTCCTCAAATTTTTGAAGAATCAAATATAAGGCTAAAGTTTTTATGGTGGTGCTTGATGTCGGCAAAATCTAACACTAAAGCACATGTAGGCAGGTTTTGGACGGCACACCGATCCACCACATCATATATGCATATATATATATATATATATATATATATATATATATATACATACAGAAATCAATAGGAATATATCAGGCAAATAGATTGAGAGAAAAAAAGAAAGGGCAGCTCCTTAAGGCAGCAAAGGGGAGAGATTGGGTAAATCCATTTGACACTATTGATTGAGTTTCTTAAATAATATTTCAATAAATTTCTATTGCTGAATTATGTCTCTATTAGATTGTTTTCCATTACTTAATTTATTGAGGAGATCATTTTGTTTGATTTACTTTTACAAATGAGATAGATGTTATATCTGGGCTCATTACTAATTTGGAGATTTTTTTTTTTTTTTAACAGATCCTAGATGATTATCCACGACTCAACCGTATCGATTCACCATGTCATTTACATTGTTATGGGAATCAACCTCCTAGAACAATAGAATCTCATGTCTGTTCACATTGCCACTTTCATCAACAATGTGGAATCAACCATGGACAACAATAAAATCTCATGCCTACTTACCTTAGTGCCATTTTTGCCCTTCTGACTATCATTGTTCCACTACTCATCAACCTCACTGATTTGAAGTTTCGGAAAGAGGCTGACTTTGTATTTCAAGCTCACCCCATAAACACCAAGGTGGCTGTTCTTAGCTTACTAGCATTTGTCTTGGCATTTGGAATTGAGTTAACCTTCCATACGTGTCATATCTCTCCTACTTGTGCTGCTCTCCTCCATACTACCATGGTGTTGTTCGGTTCCTTCTCATTGGCTTCATTGGCATCACTCTTGTTTCCTGGTGCAGTATGACCCTTTCTACTTGTCATCTATGCCTTCCTAGCACTTAGCAACATGCAAAACCTAGTCCGGAAATGGTGTCACTGGGTTCACCATAGACTCATTTACAACCTTGAGACTGTATTAACAGGTATGTGACAATAAAAGCTGCTTTACTTTTACCCCCTAATTATCATGGTTACACATCATATAGTGCTTATTGCTACAATTTCATAGGTTCCCCCTGTCTAATTTCTCAAGAATTTTGATTGTAGTTTTTGTTAGCTTGAGTATACAATTAAATAAGTAAAAAGAATTGATGCTTAGTGAAAACTAGGCTTGATTTCCAAATATTTAGAACCCAACCCATTAAATCTAGAGAAAGAAGAGTGAATTTCTGTAACAAACATGCAGCGACTTTGTTTGGTTGCTGACATACCACTCCCATGCCACATCGAATTGTATTTCCTTAGTGGTTTGAAAGAAATGTTGGAGTGGTGATGAGATTGTACGTTGTTTAATGGAGAGTTTCTACTTATGCATCTAGTCCTTAATGATCCTCAAGGAGCCTAATTTCTCCATAATTTTTGCATATATTTCTTTCCTATTTGCTTCCATGATTGGCTAAATTAGATTTACAAGTAGAAGTGTAGTCTAACATAATTGCTTTGGCTTCGATGTTACCACTATGAGATAGAGGCAAAGAGTCTGCAACATATTGTGTTTAAGTACTTTGGAATGCACCTAATTAAGATCTTAACTAAAAGGGTGTTTATCTCTAGCCAAATTTGAGGGGTCCTTTTCAATGCAAGCCTTCCGCTTTTACCTAACAGTAACAGGAACTTTATAGAGAAATGGAAAAATTAATTTAATTTAAATATGAAAACAGTGAGTGCTTTAGATGGATTGGCAATTCCGGATCAATTCCTATATATCCTCTCAATTTAGGTCTTTCAAAATTCTCCATTGGATTAATTGCCTATTCAAAGTTGATTATGCTTAAGGTTGTTAGAGGCTAAGGTAAATGGTTTGAGATTGGAGATGGACAAATTGAACCAACAGTTTTTTAAATTATGGTTAGCTTGGTTAAATTTTGTAATAAAAGATCAAGGGTGTTAAAAGGTTTCATTTTTTAGCCTAGTATTTTTTGCTCTTTCTAATTGATCTAACATCAAATTTGGATCTATCAACATAAAAAATTCACTGAAAATATTCTAAATGATTGTAATGATTGTAGATGGACAAATTGAATCAACAATTTTTTTTTTTTTTTTAAATTATGGGTATCTTGATTAAATTTTGTAATAAAAAATCAAGGGTGTTAAAAGGTGTCATTTTTTAGCCTAGTGTTTTTTGCTCTTTCTAATTGATATAACATCAAAGTTGGATATATCAACATAAAAATTTCATTGAAAATATTCTAGCTAAATTACAATCATTACAGTTTCTACTATTTAAAGCTAAATTTCCAAATTAGGGTTTGAGGAAATAGAGTGGTCATTAAGACTCCCTCTTTGAGCATCTTCTCACCAAATTGGCAGTATTTGTTTCCTAAGAAAATCTACTCCTGTTTGAAGTTGGAAAACATGTTTTAGTTTAGTTTTCTTTCAAAAAGGGGATTGATTAATCTTGTCATTCCATCCTTTCTCTCATTGTTGTTTTTATATTGGAATGAAACCCTTACTTCTTGATTGGGCATCAAGAAGTCACTAAGATCAAGCTTGGCAGTAACTCCAAGTTTGTCCTTGATGAAGGTGTATAGTTGAAGTTCGAAGGTACTAGTTATTACAAGGTAAAAACAAGGAAAAAAAATCAAGGGAGTGATAGCCCTTTCATTGGGAAACATCTCAAAGTTCAAAAGGCGCTTATTTACCTCTATCTAGGTGTAATCCATAGTTGATATTCATCTAACAAAATAAATAAATAAATAAATAATTGCTAATACTTTTACTTTGCAAAAACATTATATAGAAATGACAAAATAAAAGCAAATGGAACCAAACAAGTTTAAATAGTAGAGGTTAAAGAAAAGGCCAATCCAATAATTTATGGAACCTTCTACATTATTGCTGCTTGCAAGATCCAAAGAGACTTGGAGAAGAATATAAACACTAAAAGAACTCTTCATGTGGAATAAAGAACTTGGAGAAGATTACAAATAGACACAATCATGTAAAGAATTTCAGTTTTCTCTAAGGAGAGAGAACATACATGTGTCTAAGCTTCTAATTATGCCGTACTGCTACTTTTCTTTAAGTGTTGTGAGACGAGCAAAAACTTCATCATAATCCGGTAGCTTTAGATGTATTTGGTTCAATGAGTTCAACATGTCTAGTTTAGAGGAAGTTGCATGAATATGACCTATCATCTCAGTTGAACTAGTTGGTCGCAATAAAATCAGTGCTTACTACCAGGCTACTAGCCCAAAGTTGTTCAGAGAATGTCCTTCATGAAGGGTGTGGCTCTTTAATCATGTGAGTCAACCACCAAAAAGGGATAATTGATCTACAAGGTTGGACGATATTCCTTGGAGGCTGCAAACCTTTTATCATGGGAGTTAACCTCCAGAGATGGACCATTGTCAAAAGAATGAGAGTTGAAGCAACCAGTTAAATATATCCTAGCCATCCATGCTCATCAACAACATGGAAAAAATGAATGTCCCTAAGGGGCAGGCATGGCAATGCTCAAACGATCTATGAAATTGGCTGAAGGGTATTAGGCTGAGATAAAGTGATGTTGAGGAATATGCTAAGGGATGACTGGCCAATGGGACTTCGCCATATTGACAAGCAGTGAAAGTCAAACCAATTGGGGTTGGTCCATTTTGAATAGATTTGTGATACTACCTTCTGCATATTCCAAGAGGTTTGCACCTGTACATGGACATTGCTGTCAACCTCTAGATGGACACTACTACTCTTGCTACCACTCTCAAACTATCCATCAATATTTTTCTTTGACTTATTTAAGGATAAATTTGACTGCTAAAGATGTTTTTCTTGATCACTCAAATAGAATTATTATCATGAGTTGCATTAAATAAATGCAAGACATGTTGAGGCCATTGTTTAAGTCATGATTTACAAGTCGAGGAGACTTGCACTTGATGAATATGTAGTCAAGGATGGGACAACATCAGATGGTGGTCACATGAAAATATTCTTGAGCAGAAAGAGATTCCAAGTGCCTTACTGTTTGCTTAAGGTAGATTTTGTAAGGTAGAGCATACCCTGTGTTGTGCCTATTGCCCAAGTCCAATTATATTTGATGGGACCTTGTCCATTTGGTTTCTTAGAACCTGAATTCTGTGGGAGATGGTGATTGCAGTAAGCCACTTCTCAATCCTGAGAGAACTGTGGACGATGTAGGTCCTCCAGAGTTTTGGTCTAACAGAAGGACCTTAATTTTAATGGAAAAGGAGGCAAAGGGGGAAGATTTTATGTAGAAAAGGGAACTGAAATGGAGAAATTATATAAATAACTACAACACAAACATCCTCTAGGTGTAAAACTCTTTGTATGCTACTTTTACATTTTTGTTCTTCATTCACTTGCTCTATTGCTTAAGGTTTTGTTCATTTTCTTTTAGTTGTATAATCGACATGTGAATGTACTCCTAGGATTTGGGCAATTCCACACTTGGGGCCTTGATTCTAATGGAGAAAGCAACTCAATCAGGAAAAGACGAAAGCAAAGTACATTTTCTTTAGGACCAATGGAACCTGTTTGTTCATTACTGGAGGGGGGAGCCAGTAATGCGACATGATGCCAGCCCAAGAAAGCACCAACTCAGCATGAGGAACTGGGCTCTCATACAGGTATTAGATCTATCATCCATCACTATACATAGTATGCATATTATATTTTAATAGTGATATTAGAAGAAAAATTATCTGATACTGTCCTTACACATATCATAATTTTGAGAGGTGGTGTAATCATTCATTTCCAAATCCCAACTAGGTGAACTTAGCTTTCACAACTTAAAAAAATAAGTAAAAAGGAAAATTATTCAGATTTCAATATAATCAAGTGAAATCTTTGCTATTAGATAAATATTTTTCATCCACCTCTTTTACTATATTTTATATCATCCACTTACATGGTAAGGATGATAATGGGGCAGGTTTTCTTCTGATAAGTAACCAATCCGCTGTTAGATAGAAGAGTCATAAACAAGTTAAGGACAAGTTCAAAATTTTTTATTTATTGGGAAACCAAACTCAGGGAACCTGCAACTATATGAAGTCAGTAACATGTATCCATGATGGTTAAGGGTAAAGTTGGAGGGCTTCTTCTCATGTGCCATTGTTGCATTCCAGTGAGTACAGTCTGTTCGTGCCATCCTATGCAAGTTGTCAACAGAGAGAGCATGACATAGGTGACATATAGAAGGGGTCACCATGCATCTGATGCAGGAAAACCAGTGAAAGGGAATTAGAAAACACCTTGGGAGTGCAGAGGAGAGCAGCAGAAGAAGAATGGGAAGTGAAGTCAATTCCTAATGCCAAGACAAATGCTAGTAAGTTAGCAACAGCGACCTTGGTGGTTATGGAGTGGGCTTGAAATGCAGAGTTTGGCTTATTCTGGAACACTCCAAATCAATGAGGTAGAGAAGCAGGGGAAGAATAAAGGTTAGAAGGGCGAGAATAAGGTTATGTGAAGTAGAAATGTGATTGTGTTGTTGTTGGAGGTTGATTCCAAAAAGTTGAAATTAGCATTGAGAATATACATGGTTGTGTTATGGATACTCAATTTAAATCAATTGTAATAAGAAGGGACAAAACCAATAGACGGTGAGGCCACTGAATTTCATGGGGTGTTAATGTCTACTCAACACACTTTATCACTTTCTCTTTTAAATGTCTATATTCGGTTAAAATAATAAAATTCATTTACACTTTCCAGTGTGGGATTCAGAAACTAGTTGACCTGTGACACTTATTTTACTTATGTAGTTCTTCAAAACTATTGGGCCTTTGCTAGCATCAATTAGAGCTCAAAAGTACTAACCCTATATTTATTATTTAGGTTTTTGGAAAACTAGAAGGAAAAAAGAAATTGAAGGAAAATAGATTTAAAGTTAATAAATTATTTTTATATCTTTTAAAATATTATTTAAATTAATTTTTTTTAAATTAGATAATTTGAAAATGTATGGTTAATTAATTTTAATTATATTAATTATTATTTTTATTTTTATGATAAACATAATGTGAGAAAATAATTTTTCTTTAACTTTTTTTTTTTTTTTGCTTCTTTAGTAGTTTTCCTAAAACCATGCTTTAAAAAAAATGACTTTATTTACATTTGGAGAGGGTACTTGAATAAAAAAAGCATTAATGTTCTTGAGATTTTACAATTTAAAATTTTCATTTCTACCTCTAAATTAAGTTTTTTTTTTTTTTTTCTGTTATTATTATTTAGGCACTTGTGGAAAACAATTAAGTTATTAACTATAATCAAATTCTAATCGTTTTAAAATTGACCGTGGTGTGAAGTTAAATTGTATCATATGTTAGAGAGGTTGGCCAACTACTATGATCAAAATGGCCGCATACACAGTATAAGCAATCATGAGAAATCCACCGATCCACATGTGCTGGGGAATTTATAGATCACAAAGTTTCCTCCAACCTAAAAAAAGGATGTGACTAAAGGGGTGTTTGGTAAACTTAATTCTAATTATTTAATGAATTAAGTTGATTTTAAGTTCAATTATACTTAAGGTGATGACTTAAAATTAATTGCTTAATTTTTATTTTAAAAATTAAGATTATTTGATAAAATTAACTTAAAACTTATTCTAAGTCTCAAATTAACATATTTATCTTCATAAACTATAATCGATGAAAAAGAGGTCGAGTAATAATGAAAATTGTGGAATAACAAAAGAGATCATAAAGGTAACTAAAGTAAATGAGAATAAAATAAAATAAAATAAAATAAAAGTATGAACATAAGAATAAATTAATTATTTTTATTTATTATTTAAAATTGTATTTTTACTTTAAATCATATTATTAAGTTTTTTTATAAAATATATTTAATTTACTGAATGATTTAAATTAAATTATTAAGTCATTACCAAATACTCACCAAAACTTATTATTAATAAAAAACCAAATTCAAGTTTGAAACTCATGTAATTAACCTCTTTTGGTTAACTCGGGAAAGAAAATGGAATGTATCTATTGAATCTCATTCAATTAGCTATGGTAGATTAAGATCATGAAGCTTTTCAACTAAGAACATTCTATTTATTGTTTATAATTTTACTTATTGTCTGTTGTCCCTATGATACAAAAGAGGACACCAAAATAATTGAGTGTTGAGCAATACGAATGACTCGCTATTCACTCAGATTCAAAACTACTATGTAGACTTTTGTCTAATTACAAACATTTATAAGATTTAAAACTACGACCTTTGAACTCGTGGTTCTTACATTTGTAAAGTCTTTAGAAAACTTTGTGGACATAAAAATTAATAATAAAAAAAACACAATGTAAAGGAAAAAAGTAATAAAAAAATAAAATTTTAAAATTATTTTATGATAAAAAAAATTAAAGATCTAGAAGTCTCATCTAGAAGACAAATCTTAGAGCCTCACATTAGAAATTGCAAGTCCTGCAGAAAAATTCATATTATTCATCATCAATCTCATCTTACTCATATTAGCCTTATTTATAGGCTAATAAGTTACTTTAACATTATATGTATAATAGGAGCATCGATATCAATGTGGGTTAGAATAATATCAGTCCCACATGAAGTTTTAAATGGTATAAAAGTTCTATGTTTTGCATAAGGTTAAGTTTGATCCTGACTCTTTCAGTTCTGTGCCCATGTTCCCAATTGATTTATTTATTTATTTATTTTTGTTGGATTTGATATTTCAGCTAGCATGATTTGATGGTACTATGCCACCTCACTGCTTAAGATTTCAGAGGAAGAGCTCACTGTGCTATTACCTACATAATCAAGAACATTGCCTTGGCAGTGTATAATGGCTGAGAGGAAATGCATATTGACTTGTCAGCATGAATCGATAGGTACAACATCCCAATTCTGATTTGAGTTCTGCAGGCTTTGTACCAACTGATGCACGTGTTGAAGAGCTTTCAACTTGCTAAGCATGTTGTTGATTTCTCTTGGCCAAGATGAAGGCCATACAGTAAGATTTCCTGCCAGACACCATTTGTTTATGGTTTATTTGCATGCCTAGAGTCAGCATAAATACCATGGATCAGAAACTGATGAAGTTGTTCTCCTTCAAGCTTTCCACAATCTACAGTAACCCGAGTAGTTATGATTATGGTTTTGTTGAGTTAGCAGAGCCAAGTGGTTGAGAACTGTTCAGTCAATGGCTCCACCGAGCTCAAAAGTTTCACATGAAGGAAGGTTTTCACATCTCACCACAACTTCAGGCAACAAAAAATTGAAATAAAACTAATATAATTCCTGAGCCCTGATAGCTAAAACGCTTTTAGATCATTAGCACTTTGATGGAAACTTAAGCAGATTGATTTTATTCCTCAGGTTTGCGGATCAAGAAAACAGAATCACCAAGTTGGAATGCAGATTTTGGTTGCTGTAATTAATAGCACATTGGAGTAACAGGTTTAAGTTTACATGGTTTGTTTGTATCAGCTGTGAGCTTTGTTGGTGAAGTCACACCCATTGTCCTTGGATGATCGGAATACGCTTCATTATACCCATTTCTGTGGCAACATGGCCTGTGGAATAATGGGGTCGATGCTCAAGGACACAAGCCTAATGTTTCCTGTGTCTTTTAATTATTAATATGAAGCAATTTTCGGTTTTGTGTCTTACCGTAGTATATATAATTTTGTTCAACATATTCTACCATTTCCATCAACTGATTCCATTCTTGGACCCTCATAATCCACTTGGACTAATTCCCCCTCCCTAAGTGTGATTGAGTTTCACTTTATTCTAGTACAAATAGAAAACTTGAATTGGGAAACTTGTGATCCAGATACCAATTTCTAGTATAAGAAATGCTTACAGTCAAATATTACAAGATAAAAGGCCCAAAAGCCAGCAAATCATGGGTTCATAACTATAGAATTAGCAGGAAAACACCATTAGTTTATGATTTATTTGCATGGCTAGCAGTAAATTCCATGAGTCAGAAACTGACAAAGTTCTTCTCCTCAAGCTTTCAACTGTATCCTTCAGGCTCACCTCCAGAGGAGTGAAGTGAGCTCCTAAGCTATTTGCTTTCTCCTGGGATACGAGGAAGGATGGTGCATAAGGTTTGTCATCAGCGCATCTGCCACCAATGAAACATATATGAATCCATCTCAGAACTTTTTGCTCAGTCAGAGAAACAAGTGCTGATATCTCAAACAAGTCAACTTGGGTTTTAGGTCTTAATTTATACGCGATACCAAGACATAATTATTTAAGGGGAAACAATATGGCAAGTACTCTTCAATGAATCCAATGGAACAATAAGAAGTAATATCGTATTGATCTCACTTGCTTCTAATGATGACACTAACGAGTACTAGCAATAACAAATGGAAACTTACTTTTCTGGTAGGGGTAAATCAGGGTAGAGCTTCCGCAAAATCTTCAGTGTCTCTGAACAGTGTAAATCCCTCTCTACCAAGCAGTATCTTCCACTAGCTTCTGGGATCTCATATGCTTGAATGTGTGCATTGGCAACATCTCTAACATCAACCAACCGGTATGATCTATTGGGAAATGTTTGAGCTCCTGCAACAAACAAATTTCAAATGCTTGCATCAGAAGAATTTAGTAGCTTGATAGAAAGTATGCAATCTGCTTGTTGATATTGTGATGTTTTGTCATTCATTTTCTCAGACATTGTCAATTGATTCATTGGTGGATAACGTCACCAGTATGGATTGAAGTATAGACCATGAAGGTTCAAATCATTAATGACAAACTGATTTTAGTTCTCCAAGAATTATTCCCAAATTCTAGGCAGGTGGTGGCAGGGGAGGGCCCAACCCTTGCCCAAGATCAGATGGTGGGTGGGGAATTAAACTATCCAGATTGGTTATGCAGTTTAAACCCATTCACACAAGGAGTATTAGTTAATGCAAGAAGTAAATTTACTTGACATGTTTGAGCAAATGTTAAAATCAGTAAAACATGTTCAACAAGTTACTAAAATTATTTAGAAGATATAGATCAAGTTTATAGGGCCTGAATTAATTTGATTAATCGGGTTTCATCCAGCCAATCTCAGAATTTTATAATCGGTCATTTATTTTGGGGTCAGTCAGAGGGATTGATGAATGTATGTAGATGTTCTGTCCCTCGGCCATATGCTATCTGGGAATTCTACACTCATTTTCAGTCCTTGAATGGCCCACTATATCTTCCAAGACCATATTGGCTTATGAGGCTAAACAAAAACTATCTTATCAACTAGCATATGAAATGTTTCCCAATTTAGTATCTAGATGACCATTGGGCATGGAACTCCATGTTTAAACACGAGGACTCTTGGATGGAATTAATATTTGAGATGAAGCATGTACTTAACTAGAGAAACAAGAAAGAAAAAACAAAACATGGAACACATTTTCATCAGTTGCTGAAGCGTACCGTTTATGAGGTTCAGAAATAACTCTGCACTTAGATTAAGAGTGGGCTGTAAGAGAGGACCGATCACCCCTCCTGGATTTATCGTGACCATATCAATCCCATTCTCTTTTGAAAACTTCCAAGCAGCCTCCTCAGCTAAGGTCTTTGAAAGCACATACCATAGCTATCAAAAACTTAAACAATAACATTTGGTTAGAAATGGTTTCAGTATGCAGTGCAACAACTAATCAATACAAAAACTTACCAACACATTCGAAGGCTTGTGCACACAAAGCACATGTTTGAATCAATTTCTAGCTAATATAGGAGTTAAAATGAAACTTGGGGTGAAAAAACAAAACAAATTGATGATTTGATAGATACCCTCTCATATTTCTAGTACTTCCAGTGGAAAACTAGTAAACTATTTCATAAAACATGCAAAAGAGACGGTATGTGATAAGAAATAAGCTCAGATGCAAACCTTTGATTCATTGCATAAAACAGGATCTGAAAACCAACTCTCATTAATTAGCACCTCAGAAGTGAGAGGTTTTCCAGTGAATACAACTGAAGTCATAGATGATGTTACAACCACTCTTTTGACAGATGGAACTTTAGCACAGGACCTTAGGACATTGATGATTCCCTTCAATGCAGGGTCAATCAATTCTGCCTGAACATAAAAAAAAGAAAAGAGAAATACAAGTTAGCTCCATTTAAGTATAGAAATGGAAGTGGTGTAGGATGAACCTGGGGGTTAATAACGTCCATTGCAACTGGGGATGCAGTATGAAAAACACCATCACATCCATCAACCACAGAATTAAAAGACCCTTCTTCCAATAAGTCTGCTTTGAATAAATGAAGCCTTTCCTTAGCTCCATCGAGTGAAAGCAAGTGTTGTGTCCTCTTTGGATCATCTGTGGCAAATATACATACATGTAAGCACAACTGGTGAGTTAAATTAATGGAAGGATATGTGAGTAAAAATGCCCTTGAAGGTTGAGAGTTGAGATACAGAACTGACTTGGGTCACGAACTGTTGCTTTGACAGTGTAATCATTTTGGAGCAGGAGCTTCACCAGCCATGAAGCTATTAACCCAGAAGCTCCAGTCACACACACCACCTTTCCTCCACCACTACTCATCTCTCTTGAATCCTTGATATCTCACTTTCACCTTCAAATCTATGTTATACACTTTTAAAACTTGGTGCTAAATTTATATATAGAGATTAATATAGAGAGGGAGTGACATGTATCAGAGCTCAACAGTAAACTGCAGGCGTATGAGAATACGTCAGCTCAAAAGTAAATTGAAGTTTTGGATGGTATTTGATGATTTATGTGTTTAGGACAAATAAATAATTGTTAAATTTGATTATATTATATAAAAATATATATGTAAATTAGGGTGTGCCTCACTTCACTAAAGCCCGCGCCTTAGGTGTGCCTTGTGCCTCAGGCTCCAAGACTACTTTGTGCCTTGGTGCGCCTTGAGCCTTTTAAAACTATGGTTGTACCCTTTTTAAAAAATATTTCTATTTGTGGTAACTTTTCTAGCTTCATCAAAGAAAATATTTAGGTTTTTTCTAGTATGTAAAATTCCTAAACTTCATTAATGTAAAGAAAATGGGAAAAAATGAGGAAAAAAAAATGGTATAATTTATATTGAGTTGGTAATAAAATTTATTATCATAGTTATGTTATACACTAATGATAATAAATATTATATTATTAAACTAAAAATGTTTATGATATGTATGAAATTGATAGAAGTATAAAACATAATTAAAACAAAAAAACAAAAAAAAAACCCCTCAAAAATAGAATAATTTTTAATGCTTGTTGAAAAAGATGGAACACAATTGAAAAGCTTGCAAAGATGGTTATACCCAAGGATGAAAATATCGGTAATTACGGATATATCGGTAACTTGATTTTACGGATATATCGGATATATTGGAGAAATATCGGCGGATATTTTGGAAAAAAATTTTGGTATGCCAAAATTTGATCAAAACTCATGGAAATGTAAGAAAAACCTCATAGCAATGTAATTAGAAATATAATAGACAATTTAAAGTTGTTTTGTTGAAGAATTTGATATGTGTATGATATAATTTGCGATATTAAATGTAATTATATCATGTCGGTCGATAAGAAATGTGAATTTTGTAATTGTACACTCATTATGAAGCTTCATAAAAGACTTGATTTCATTAAATATCAATAATTTGTACATATTACTTTACAATGACCCTTTAGTACCAAAATGAGGATTGATGTGGTTCAATGGAATTGGTAGATGAAGGAATCCCGTCTTGCTGTTGGAGACAATATTGGTACCAACTCATTGAGCCTCGATAATATTGGTTAAAAATTATAACATGCCATGCATATATCTCTTGAGTCCTGCCCATTGCCTCTACATGGATAGGATACTCGAGATTGACCCATGTGTTCATGTCAAATCCTTCTTGCATTTGATATGGAACTTGGTAAGACATTTGTGCAGTAAAGGGGTAGCTCGACATACCATACTCTTCATCAGTTGAACTTGAAGGTTGACCATAACCCATCACATAAGGAGGGTAAACGTTAGCCTCATTTGAGAAGTCACTAAATTGAGTTCCTATACTCATAGATTCAAAACTCCCTGAAAGTAACTCCTCGTTATATGGAGTCATCGTCCGTTCTCTTCCTTTGTATGGCTTCCCAATAGCTCCTATACCTGGACCAGCTCTTCTAGAGCCATGGTCT
This sequence comes from Vitis vinifera, assembly GCF_030704535.1. NCBI lineage: Eukaryota > Viridiplantae > Streptophyta > Magnoliopsida > Vitales > Vitaceae > Vitis > Vitis vinifera. Next base: position 6,406,363 of record NC_081819.1, read on the forward strand.
TCATCTTGTGTGCAATGTGTGAAATCATTTTCACAAGTGAATTAACTCATTGGATATTGACATTGTTGGCGTTCCCCAATATCTCCTCCTACGTGATCACTTCCATCATTAGTTCCACCTCTTGAACCATCGTAACCAGAAGCAAAAGTACCAGCAGCACTAGGTCTACTACTTTGGCCAATACTTGTGGAGTCAACCTCTTGGTGGGAATTCAATGCCCCTTGAAATGAATCCTCAATATCTTTGCTAAAACTTTCAATGTGAACTTCTTCAGACAACACACGTTTAACATCAACTCCAAATTCTCGAGCATGGGCAGTAATTCGTGGATCAGGATTACCAACATCATCATCTAAGTGTATAGACCTAACCCATTGGAATAACTGATTCTCTTCTTCTTCACCCACCTCTACTGAAATGTCAAGAAGATCAAGGTAGTCTTTCTTAGCAACTCGATCATTTTCTACCTCCATATTGTGTAACTTTAGCTTCATATTGTAGTAATAGAAAACTAATTGTTGTATTCTGGAGTAAGCCAAACGATTGGGTTGCTTTGTGTGGATTAAAGCAAATGTGCTCCAATTTCTCTCACAAGCAGAAGATGACGCAGTTTGTGAGAGAACTTTAATGGCCAAATTTCTCAATGTAGGTGTTTGGTTCCCATACATGAACCACCATTCAGCTGCAAGGGAATTCATAATTATATAAATAATTATGTGATGAATTTACAATAATGATAATCAATTTTTTTTCTCTATTAAGAAATAGTACTTATCGAGCACCATGGTTGACCTTGATGCAACCACCGCTCAATCACTGAATCCTCTCTTTGCATCTCGAAAAAGCACAAGCTATGTATTCATAAATTAAATTATTAATATCATATTTGTTAGTAAATGTTCAAATAAAATGATGAATGAAATAAGAGATTTTAGTAAAATAAGAGTTTCTTATTTACCTCATTTCCAAATTGACCAACCGATTAAGCATTTGGGTCTAATTTAGCAAATACTTCATGGACTGATTGAATTAAATATGGATCACTACCAACTCCACGCCTATATTGAAACCTTGGATTCAAGAAGTATGCTACAATAAAACTATGTAGATTTAGTATTGTGTAAGAGAAAATGAAATAAAATCAAAGTAACAATTGATGAAAATTAAGTACCTGTTGCATGAAGTGGATGTTTTAGTGTTTTCTCCCAACGATCTTTGAGTATTTTGAAGATCCAATCACCAACTTGTTGACGATTGAGATTTTCTTTCATCACTTGCATAAGCTTGTACACAAATGTCATTGTTGGAACAACTTCTGAATCAATGATTCGAAGCACCATGTATAGTGGCTCAAAGTATGAAACAACATGTTTCATTCTATTCCAATACGGATGATCAAACATTAGTTTCTCTATATCTCGTCCAATGTTTGTCCGACTAAGCTTGTGTAGTGCCCATTCATCACTCATAAACAATTTCTTCAAATCAGCCCTTTTTTTTTAAGAAGACTTTCAAGAGAAATATAGTTTGTAGCAAACCTTGTAGCTCCTGGTCGAACAATGTCTCCACCACAGTACTTTCTCATTTCTGCAAGTAACCAACAATGATTGTAAATGAAGTTAGTTATCTTGCGAGCATTGCGTATTACCTCAGCAGTACTAGGTTTTTTCCCAATGTCTTCAAACATTAAGTCGATGTAGTGTGCCGCACATGGGGTCCAATATAAGTTAAACTTTTTCATCAACAACTTCCTTGCTTTCACGAATGTTGACCTGTTATCTGTGACAATTTGGACCACATTATCTACCCCGACTTCTTTGATAACATTCTTCAATAGCTTGTATATGTATTTGTGGTCTTTGATTTTGTTGGATGCATCGACTGACTTGAGGAACACCGTACTCCCTTTTGAATAAACCATGAAATTAATTATGCTTAATCTTGTGGGCCCTGTCCATCCATCTGACATTATGGTGCAACCATATGTCTTCCCTTTTTCTCTTTGCTGGTTCACATAAGCTTCCATATCTTTGTACTCCATTTCCAAGTACTTATTCTTTATTTCATATGGAGATGGAGGTTCAATTCCCATTCCTACAAATCATATGTAAGAAATATTTAAAACATGACATAAAAGACTACACCTACTGAAGGTATGAAACAATATAAAATTTGAGAACTTAAAAATTACCTGCTTGTTGTGCACCAATAATCATATTCTTGAAGTGGTGAGAGTTTGCTTTATTGGGCGCGATGCTATCATAAATGAAGAATTTGCTTATTAAGTGTCCCATCATTTCTTTAATTGAACCACCCTTTAACATATCTTTAATATTTTTTTTGCTTTACCTTAGAAGACTTATAAAGTGAGGGTGCAATAGGCGGTGATGGGTCTGAATGTCGCATACTTTGAGATTTCTGCATTATCGGTGCACTACTACCTCATGACGACTCCCCTGTTTTACGCTTGCTTCCTACAAGATTTTCATGTTGTTGTCACTCCCATTTTGTTGCCTTCGATGCACGGACCACTTCTCGATAAGCATCCCGCTTATCCAGGTCCATATTTGCTGGATACATGTACACTTCTTCATCTTCATCATCATCCTCGTCCATGACATGTGTATGCTTAGCCCCCATAGTGCCACGTAATTGATCCCTGATCTCTTCAATATCTGCAGTTTTCTTTGCTTTTGCTTTACTTTTTTCATGTAACATCTCTCCTATCTCTTCTTTCACTTCGGGTGGCACTGAAAGACACTATTTGGTATTGTTATTTGGGTCTCTATGCGCTAAATGATACTTGAATCGACTAATGCCTCCACTCTTCATCACCAGCCCACAAAAATTACAAATTGTCCCATTTCGGTTTCCCTCTAATGGTGAACAATACTTCCAAGCTAAATCTCGGCTGAATGTGCCACTCTCACCACCTCCATCTCCACCTCTACCTCCACCTCCACCTCCACCTCCACCTCCACCTCCACCTCCACTTCCACTTCCACTTCCACTAGCCATTGCAACTCTATTGAACATATACTATTTCATTACAATTGAATAAAAATTTAAATTAACCAAGTAATTAAAAATAAAATTATTGCAAATATAGTAATCATGTCAATCAAACTTATTGCAAATGTACTAATTAATTACAATTGAAAAGAAAAAAAATTGAAAATATAAAATAAAATTGAAAAATTTGGGAAGCTACTAATATTGTTAATTAAGTTAATAAATTAACTAACTAAATTAATTCTATGAAAATCTATTAATTCATTCAAGATTTAAAAAATGTACTAATTAATTCAAATGTACTAATTAACAAATGAAAATATAAAAAAAATTGAAAAAATTAGGAAGCTACTAATATTGTTAATTAAGTTAATAAATTAACTATACTAAATTAATTCTATGAAAATCTATTAATTCATTCAAGATTTAAAAAATGTACTAATTAATTCAAATGTACTAATGTAGACCCTCAATTCTGTCCCTTTAGCACATGTCTTTAAGTTCGTTTTCAGTGCTGCACAGTAGTTTCTTGGTGGCCCAGTACTACTCACCACTTACCTTTTTCTGAGTCACCTCAGAGACTTTGGTTGAGGGATTATCTGACCCCTTATTGTGACCCTTGGCAGCCCTATTTTAGACTTAGTTTTTTTATTCATTTTTAGGATAGCTTTTAAGGTAGTTTACTTAGGCCCACCTAGTCTCACCATAGGCCCATTTAGGCACACTTGGCTCATTAGGCACTTTTAGACTCACTTTTTGTATGACTTGCGTGTTTGCATGGCTCGTAGGGCCCATTTTTTGTTAATTTGTTTATTTTTATTTTATTTTATTTTATTTTCCTCTTTATATTATTTTCCTTAACTTATTTATTTATTTATTATTTTTACCATTTTCTAATTTATTTACTTATTTATCTATTCATGCAATTATTTAACTTCTAAAATTTCATGTTTTTGCAAGGAGACTTACCATTGGAGTTTAAGGAAAGTGGGACTCTCCTTGGAAGGTTTTGGAGGAGGATTTTTGGCTTGAGAAGGAGAAAGGCGAGAGGATTTTTTTTTGAGGAGCAGAGAGATCCATACGAAGAGGGGAGCCACCTTAATGCATCAAAGGCAAATTTTTTTTGTTAATACAGGTGAGTTTTTGAAATAGTTTTGATTATTTTTGTTCGTAATTCATAAGTCCATGCTAATTTTGTTTTAATCCATGTGATAGTTAAAATGTGTTTGCGAGTTTAATTTAATTAGTTTTGTCTTAATTCATTCCTTAGTTTTGTTATTGATTCTGATTTCTTAGTTTAATTAATTAATCTTTTTTTAGGTACAATTTAGGTTTCGATTTGGTTTATTAATTTATTTTATTCATAATTCTAATTCATTGATAAAATTGATTCTATATTTGAAAGTTTGCGTTTTTAGGATGTTTTAATTTAATTTGATTCATTATATTTAGTTTAGATGTTTGTTATAGTTTAGTTCATTAATGAAATTGATCCCATGTTTGAAAGTTTCAGTTTTTTAGTTTGCTTTGATTTAATAATTTATATTCATTATTTTTAGGTGTTTTTATAGTTTTAATTCATTAGTAAAATTGATCCCATGTTTGAAAGTTCATATTTTTAATATTCTTTGATTTAATTTCGTTCATTTTAATTAGTTTATGTGTTTTTATAGTTTTATTAAAATTGATCCTTTATTTGAAAGTTTGCGTTTTTGGGATGTTTTAATTTAATTTGATTCATTATATTTAGTTTAGGTATTTGTTATAGTTTAGTTCATTAACGAAATTGATCCCATGTTTTAAAGTTTCAGTTTTTAGTTTGCTTTGATTTAATAATTTATATTCATTATTTTTAGGTGTTTTTATAGTTTTAATTCATTAGTAAAATTGATCCCATGTTTGAAAGTTCATATTTTTAGCATTCTTTGATTTAATTTCATTCATTTTAATTAGTTTATGTGTTTTTATAGTTTTATTAGCTTATTGATAAAATTGATTCTTTATTTAAAAGTTCATGTTTTTAGTGTACTTTGATTTAATTTAATTCATCTATTTAGTTTAGACACTTTCACAATTTTTGGTTCATCAATAAAATTAATTCTATGCTTGAAAGTACATATTTTTAGTTTGCTTTGGTTCATTAGTAAAATTAATTCTATGTTTGAAAGTTCATGTTTTTAGTTTAATTTAGTCAAACTCGTTATAATTAGTTTAGGTACTTCTATAATTTTAGTTCCTTACCCGAATTGATCCCTTTTTAGTTTTTATTTCAAAATCATTAATGTTAGTTCCTGATCATCCTTATCTTAGCTTATATGCTTTTAAAATCCTAACGGTTAGTTCATGAATTGATACTTTGTTAGTTTGTCTAATTTAGAATGTCTTGCCTGTTAGTGATCCTTCATTTAATTTGATTTTTTTTTCTGAGGCCATTGGAAAATCATGAAGATTGGCCTCTACCATCACCATTATCATTTTTATTACTTACTAAAAAAATTTTACTTTGAGGTTTCATTTTTGTTTTGTTTGGTATTTTATTTCTTATATTTTATTTTTTTCCAAATTAATTCCTTTTATTTTAAAATAAAATACTTTTCTCAAAAAAATCATTTTAAAAATCTATTTCAAAAACTCATTAGAGTCCTTAGGATCAAAATCTCCTTTTTTTTTATTATTTAAAAATAATATGCAACCATATCTTGTTCGGTTTGCATCCTTCTCGGTTTTCAACAAAAATTTTGGTTTTGAACGAAGACACGAATCAAAGCTTGTGGTCCCACATAAATGGGATAATTCTGAGCTAAATTCGTGTATATCAATTGGGGAATTGGTGAAACCCCTACATAAGAAAATCTTTTCAAAAATTATTTTTGTTGCCATTTTTGTTACTTGTTGAAATTATGTCTATCTTTTTTTATAGAAATTGTATACAGGATGAGTGTGATAATTATTGTTTTCATATACTTTGATAATTTCTTCTATGATAATTAGATAATGAGCATGCTAGGATTTCTATATTTTATTATTTGTTATCTAACCCCTTACAACTTGAGGAAGCACGTTACAAATTATCTATGCTATCCAGATATGTCCTCTATCACCTACTTTCTGAATTCTGTGAATATGCTTGTCATTGTGAAATAATACTTATGTCTAATAATGCTTGAGTGTCCTGATATGCATGTTTCATTGTTTGATTATTTCCGATAAAATACATGTTGGGTGATATATTGTTTAAATTAACCGTTTATGTTTTATGATAGCGCTTGAGAAGCCATTCAGGTACGCACTTCGACTCTCTCTTATGGTTTGTTTTCTCTTTAGGCATGCAATATTTGAAATCACCTAGCCTACTTAGGTATCCATAATTAACCGACTAATTGCCACATTCCCCTTAACTTAGTTAGTAGAGACCTTTAGAGGGCTTAGAGGGGTGCTACCTTCTAGAGGTACCTTCCCAATAAGTAACCTGATCCCCGGACCAAGACTCGGGTTTTTCAAAGACATGCTTTTCCAAAAATTATGGAGTCACATTTTAGGGTTTTTCTTTCTTGTTTTATTTTCCCTTTAAAATAAAAATAAAATAAGTGGCGACTCCGACTTTTCTAAAAATTAATTTTTCACAAATAAAAAGCGAGTCTCGCCTATCGAGTGGGGGCGCACGTGAAAAATGCGGGTCCACAAATTGGCGACTCCACTGGGGACTTTGAGGATCAAGCTTGAACACTAGTTGAGGAAAATGTGGCGTTTAATTGGTCGATTAGTGGGTATCTCTTTTTTTAGGCAAGGTGATTCGATTTGCTTGCTTGTTTGGTTTGCTATCTTAACATGTTTGATTGCCTTGGATGATCACTTGATTGTTTTGCTCACTTTAGCATGATTCACTCTCACATATGTTAGATAGGACTTTGATTGTTTGATATTTATCTGCTTCACATGACTGCTTGTTCCATGACAACCCTTTCTCTTGCATGTTCGTATGATTGCTTGTCTTCGTTCACTATCTCACTTTAGACCTTAGGTTTTTCGGATGCACCCACATCCTTCATTGTGCACTTTAGATTATCCCCGAGTGTTGAGAGATGGGAGAGCCTTCACCTTTAAGAAACCCCCTGGGAACGCGAGGAAGTGCATGTGTGGAGGTAATGACCACCTTGCATGGAAGCACCCCGTCTCCTTAGAGGCGTGTAGAGGGTTGCGTACCGCCGGAGGGTACGATCGCTTCTGCTAGGGATCCTTTGACCCACCCATTTTATCTTATAGAGCCACCTTAACCTTGTAGGTTAGCCTAGACCCAATTAAGATTTCATTCCTACACGTGGGTGCATCTGTGGACCTTCAGAGCTGCCTTGGTCACAATTGAATTTGGTTATCCCTTCCTTAGTCTCCTTTTGGTGTAATCAGAGGAGGATATCAGATTGAGTATATTTGGGCTTTGCTTCTACGCCTTTGATTCATACAGAGTCACCTTCGAGTTGCATCTTATTCAGTGTTTCCATATTTGTAGGAGGGTTTACCGTGACCGATCTGGATTCTCCTTTGTGGATTAGAGTTGGAGGTAGATTGAGCAGAGTATCAGACCAGTCAGATCAGAGATCAGATCAGAGGGATATGGACTCACAGGTAGTTACCGTTGACCAGTTTGCCGCAGCCATGGCTTCTATCCAGGAGGCTATAGCTAACCTTGGTCAGAGGATAGATGGACAGCAGACCCAGCAGGTCCCAGTTCAGGAGAGTACCCAGTTCGATACCACAGTACCGCCACCACCTCTGCCTAGTTAGTCAGTACCACAGGCTATACCTTTCACTCTGCATAGTCAGATCGAGGTTGCCCCGCCTCCTATCACATCGCCAATCCCGGCTTCAGAGGACCCACATGCTCGTATGGATAAACTTGAGCAGAAGTTGAGACAGATGAGGACTTCAGAGGGAGCTATTACTTGGGAGGATTTTGATGGAGCACCAGTGGCTAGTCTACCGGCCAAATTCAGGATGCCTGAGATTGAGAGATACACAGGCATAGGATGCCCTCGCATCCATTTAGGACTCTATAGTACTGTTATGAGGGCCCATGGACTGGATGATGCCCAGATGGTTATGCTCTTCCCTATGTCATTGAGTGGTGCTGCACAGCGTTGGTTCGCTTCATTGGAGGTATCACGCCGTAGGACTTGGGATGACTTAGCCCAGGAGTTTTTGAGACAGTTTGCATTTAACACTGTCATTGATGTTTCGAGGAGAGAGTTGGAGGCTTTGAGACAGAGGCCGGAGGAGTCAGTCACTTCATTTATCTCTCGTTGGAGGGAGAAGATTTCACAGATTATGGACCGTCCTTCAGAGAGAGATCAGATTAGCATGATCATGAGGAGCTTGCAGCCTAGATTTGCTAGACACTTGATGGGATTTCCCCATATGGATTTTGGATCTTTGGTATAGGCTTTGTATGATATAGAGGAGGGCATTGCTAGAGGATTATGGTCTGAGTCTTCCCCTACTGATTCTAAGGGGAAGAGGCCTTCAGGAGGACAGAGATCAGGAGATGTTGGTGCTATCAGTTCAGCAGGGATGAGGCCTCCTAGATGCTATCAGACAGTTGGGCAAATTCCTGGGTACTACTATCCACCTTCACCTCATGCGCATTACAGACCACCTACTCCTTCCAGACCTATGACTCCTACTTATCTGCATCCGGACTCACAGCCTGTCTTTGCTGCACACGTCGCAGAGAGGCCTCCTGCCCCATATACTCGACCCCGAGCTCCACAGACCACTACTTATGTGCAGAGGCCACCACGTCAGTTTGCTCAGTTGGGTATGCCTTTGAGTCGAGCTTTTCAGAAGCTCATAGAGGGTGGATTACTGATTCCATTAGCATCCAGGCCTTTACCCTAACCCATACCACCTCGCTTCAGGATGGACTTACATTGTTCCTACCATCAGGGACCAGGGCATGACACGGACCATTGCACTGCTTTGAGACATGCTATTCAGGATTTGATAGATCAGGGTTTGGTCAACTTGGGGCAGCCAAGTGTGACCACTAACCCTCTTCCTGTTCATTCTACACACGCAGTGTCTTCATCTCCAGGAGATATTCATCACATGGACCTTATAGAGGATGACAATATACACATGTTGAGTTGGGATGATGGATTACCCGAGCCGATTGTTTTGCATGACAACTATGAGATTGATGGGGTTTCATTGGTCCCTCAGACTCTTGTACCATTTAGTTTGATCCCGGACGAGACACCATTCCAGTTGACTCATCCTACACCCTTAGTTATCGGATGTCAGGATGCTTTTGTCCCATTCACTTTATGGCCAGAGGATGATGATTCAGAGGGGAGAGAGATACAGATTGTGACTCGTAGTGGGAGGATAGCTCAGCCACCACCACCAGTAGTCAGACCATTTGAGGGCACAACCTCTCATGAGGAGGTTAGGAGAGAGGATGATGAGGTTTTGAGACAACTACAGAGCACTCAGGCTCGTATTTCCATCTAGAGTTTATTAGCATCATCCAGTACTCATAGAGATGCTTTGATTCGAGCCTTGAGTCAAATCAGAGTAGAAACTACCACCACTCCAGAGGGATTGATTCATATGATGACGGCTGGCAGGGCCACTTGCATTGTATTTTCAGATGATGACTTGCCACCTGATGGTTTAGACCACGTGCGCCCTCTATACATCACAGTTGGATGTTCAGGTCATAGAGTCCCGTCTGTCCTACTGGACAACGACTCAGCCCTGAATGTTTGCCCTTTAGCCACTGCTATAGCCCTTGGTTTCGCGCCTTTAGATTTTGGTCCTTCTACTCAGATGGTCAGGGCGTATGATAGCACCAAGAGGGAGGTTATGGGTACCTTGATGATTGATTTGCAGATTGGTCCAGCCACATTTTCCACTTTGTTCCAGGTTTTGAGGATTCCTACATCCTTTAACCTGCTACTGGGCCGACCATGGATTCATGTAGCTGGAACTATTCCTTCTTCCCTTCATCAGAAGGTGAAGTTCATTCATGATGGGCAGGTTATCACAGTACAGTCTACCAGGGATATGTTAGCCTCTTCCGAGCCAGTACTTCAGATTAGTCACAGTGAGGATGACCTATTTTTGATTGGATTTACTTTTGATGAGATACAGACTCTCGAGATTGAGGATTTTCATAGAGACTTTGTGGCTGTCATTTGATCAGCACAGTAGCACAGTGGTCCTTGATATGATGAGGGGTATGACCTTTCTACCTGGCATGGGGTTAGGACGACATCAGTAGGGACCGAGCTAGTTCATAGCTGCCATTGACCATGATACGACATTTGGACTTGGATTCATCCCTACTGAGGCCGATTACCATCACATGGCGCGGCTGTGCAAGGAGAGGGTGAGAGCCTGTTTATCCCACACACCATTTGATTATACTATTCGACCCTACAAGATGAGTTTGGCTAACTACTTTGTCAGAGGATCAGAGACTCGACCTCGTCTAGAGGAGATTGGTAGTGTGGTTCATACAGATAGAGAGACCGATCTTCAGCATCTATTTCACCAACTACAATTGAGTCATGGGGCTCCTGACTCTTCTTTCCTTTTGATGATTACTCCCACGTCTTCAGATCGAGCTAGCATGTTGTCTCTATGCTTTCCAGAGGAGATCACTGGTGATGGGATGATGGTTGATTCTACTGAGATGATTGATGGAGTTGTTTCCCATGATGAGTACCGAGATGAGATGGACATGATGACCATGAGCCAGATTACCAGCATTGTTCAGCTTCAGCTTGTTTCAGCATTTGATATGTTTGGGGTGTCTACCATTGAGGTTTTTGAGGGGACTCAGACTCTTCCTGTTCCAGAGCTTCCAGAGGATGATAGTAGCTTGTTTGAGGGCATTGTTAGCCCAATTGAGGGAGCGTCCGACCTTGTGGACCCACCTCTTTCTTTTGATGTTTTATCGGGATTTGTCTCCTGCTCTGACGATGTTTCTGTTGCTTCATTTATGGATTTGAGCATTTTTGAGTATTCGCCTGTCTCTTGTGATAGTATCTCTATATCTGCACCCCACCCACCCACTTCACATATATTTGATATAGATGATGAGATTGCACAACCCAGTTCGGATAGGAACTCTTTTGATCATGACTCTGGTCCCATAGATAAGAGAGTTTCACCTGCTGCAGGGGACGTTGAGACTGTTGATTTTGGCACAGAGGATCAACCTAGAGAGCTGAAGATTGGTTCACCCCTATCTACAGATGAGAGAGATAGACTCATCCATTTACTCAGGTCATACTTGGATGTCTTTGCATGGTCTTATGAGGACATGCCAGGTCTTGATCCCTCTATAGTTCAGCACCACTTACCTATCCTACCACATGCCAGACCAGTTAAGCAGAAATTGAGACGATTACATCCACGTTGGAGTCTGCAGGTGAAAGAGGAGATTCAGAAACAACTCAGTGTTGGGTTCATATCAGTGGTTGAGTATCCAAAGTGGTTGGCTAATGTCGTCCCAGTTCCCAAAAAGGACGGCAAAGTTAGAGTTTGTGTGGACTTCAGAGATCTTAATAAAGCCAGTCCTAAAGACGACTTCCCTCTCCCACACATTGATTTGTTAGTTGATAGCACTGCAGGCCATTCGATGTTGTCTTTCATGGATGGGTTTTCAGGGTATAATCAGATTTTGATGGCTCCAGAGGATATGGAGAAGACAACCTTTATTATTGAGTGGGGTACCTACTATTACAAGGTTATGCCATTCGGGTTGAAGAACGCAGGAGCCACTTATCAAAGGGCCGCTACTACTTTGTTTCATGACATGATGCATAGGGACGTTGAAGTTTATGTGGATGATATGATTGTGAAATCCCAAGGCAGAGCAGATCACCTAGAGGCTCTAGAGAGATTCTTTGAGAGGATCCGGAAGTTTAGATTGAGGTTGAATCCCAAGAAGTGTACCTTTGGAGTGACTTCTGGGAAGTTATTGGGACATATGGTCAGTGAGCGGGGCATAGAGGTCGACCCAGATAAAATCAAAGCCATACTTGACATGCTTGCACCAAAGACTGAGAAAGAGATTAGAGGTTTTCTGGGCAGATTACAGTACATTAGTCGGTTCATAGCCAGATTGACAGACATATGTGAGCCTATCTTTCGTCTTTTGAGGAAGAACCAACCAACAATTTGGAATGACGACTGTCAGTTTGCATTTGAGAAGATCAAGGAGTATTTGCTTTTTCCTCCTGTTTTAGTGCCTCCTACGCCAGGACGTCCACTTTTTCTATATTTGTCAGTTTTAGACATGGCCTTGGGATGTATGTTAGCTCAGATTGATGACTCAGGGAAGGAACGGGCTATTTACTACTTGAGTAAGAGGATGCTGGAGTATGAAGTGAAATATGTTATGATTGAGCGCCTATGCTTAGCACTAGTTTGGGCTACCAGGAGGTTGAGGCATTACATGATAGAGTACTCAGTACATTTGATATCCCGCCTGGACCCGTTGAGATACTTGTTTGATAGACCTGCATTGACTGGTAGATTGATGAGATGACTTGTACTTTTGACAGAGTTCGATATTTAGTATGTTTCTCAGAAGTCTATTAAGGGAAGTATTTTCGCCGATCACTTAGCCTCACTACTGACATCTGAGGATAGACCAGTTGATGATGATTTTCCAGATGAGGAGTTTGTTGCTATGACCAGCTTATCAGGATGGTGCATGTACTTCGATGGTGCAGCCAATCAGTCAAGGTATGGGATAGGTGTTCTATTGGTATCCCCTCAGGGCGATCATATTCCGAGATCTGTTCGTTTGGCGTTCCATGATCGACATCCTATCACGAATAACATAGTTGAGTATGAGGCTTGCATCCTGGGTTTAGAGACTGCATTGGAGCTTGGCATTAGACAGATGGAGGTATTTGGTGACTCCAATTTGGTACTCAGACAGATTCAGGGAGAGTGGAAGACTAGGGACGTGAAGCTTAGACCATATCATGCATATTTAGAGTTGTTGGTTGCGAGATTTGACGACTTGAGATATGTTCATCTGCCTAGAGCGTAGAATCGATTTGCTGACGCCTTAGCTACTTTAGCTTCCTCCGTGGACATTCCGATTGATGTAGTCATACGTCCATTACTGATTGAGTCGAGGTTTGCACCCGCCTATTGTTGTTTGATTGGAGAGATGGAGGACTAGGATGATCTACCTTGGTATCGTGACATTTATCAGTTTCTCAGATCTGGCACATGCCCTGAGGTAGCCACTGCCAAGGATTGGAGAGCACTTAGGAATTTGGCCACTAGATTTGTGATTTGCGGAGATACCTTGTACAGACGATCAGCTGATGGTATGCTTCTGTTGTGTTTAGATCGAGTCTCTGCAGATCGAGTGATGAGAGAGGTTCATTCAGGAGTTTGTGGTCCGCATATGGGAGGACACATGCTAGCCCGTAAGATTATGAGGATGGACTATTTCTGGTTGACTATGGAGACAGATTGTTGTTAGTTTGTCCAGAAATGCCTAGAGTGTCAGATTCATGGTGATCTCATACATGCACCACCATCAGAGTTACACGCCTTGACCTCGCCATGGCCATTCTCAGTATGGGGTATTGATATTATTGGGAAGGTTTCACCAAAATCTTCCAGTGGTCATGAGTTCGTCCTGGTCGCCATAGATTATTTCACCAAGTGGGTGGAAGCCGCATCATATGCAAGGTTGACATCCGCTAGGGTTGCCAGTTTCATCATATCACACATCATTTGTCGTTATGGGGTTCCTCATGAGTTGATTTCAGATAGAGGGGCGCACTTTCGAGCTGAGGTGGACACTTTGTTGCAGGAGTATGGCATCCGACATCATAGATCTTCAGCATATAGGCCGCAGACCAATGGGGCAGTAGAGGCTGCAAACAAGAATATTAAGAGGATTTTGAGGAAGATGGTTTAGACTTTTCGAGATTGGTCAGAGAAGCTTCCTTTTGCATTGTGGGCATATTGTACCTCTTTTCGTACTTCTATAGGAGCTACACCTTACTCTCTAGTGTATGGTATAGAGGTTGTTTTGCCAATCGAGACAGAGATGGGCTCATTGAGAGTAGCCCTTGAGCAGCAGATTTCTGAGACAGAGTGGGCTCAGGCTCGATTTGATCAGCTTAACCTTTTAGATGAGAAGAGATTGAGAGCAGCAGATCATGTTCAGGCCTATCAGAGAAAGATGGCTCGTGCCTTCAAGAAACGGGTTAAGCCTAGACCATTGCAAAAAGGGGACTTAGTTTTGAGGATTCTCAGAGGTTTGATTGGAGACCCTAGAGGAAAGTTTAGACCTAGTTGGAGTGGGCCTTATGTTATCCGAGAGTTGACTCCAGAAGGGGCTGCATGGTTGACAGACTTAGATGAAAACCAATTTTCAGAGCCTACCAACGTGGATCAGCTAAAGAAGTATTATGTTTGAGACCATGGTCGCAGGATGGGTGGCCATCATTTCGGTTAGCCTCATACTTTATCACCTCTATATATTAGACCGTTGCTAGCCCATTGAGCTTCGCGTGGTATGTTATAGCCTTATTTCTTTCTTATAGCCTTGATTACCATTTCTATACCCGGGTTGGGGCCCTTTGATGTATATGCATGCTTTGTTAGGAAAGTCTCATGAGCTTTAGACTTATAGGTCTATCTTCTCATTTTGTTACCATCCTCTTATCACCCTATTTGTTCTATTTTATTATCATCATATATTCATTCTCTTTCTTGTCTCTATCATTATTTGCTTCATTTTATCTCTTCTCTTCATTGGGTTGATGATTCTTCACATCTTAGTGCAAAGAGGGCAGTCATATCACTCCATTCATCCCATCATTTGGCATTGATTTTGAGATTTTAGTTTGAGAGGTTGTCTCATGGGTTGGGGTTCATGTATTCATCAGTGATTTGAGAGAGTTTATTCATTTCTTGTATCTTTCCCATTGGATTTTGACTTATTGATGATCAGAGCATGCGCTAAAAAAAAAAAAAAAAAAAAAAAAAAAAAAAAAAAAAAACAAAAAAAATAACGAAAACAAAAAAAAAAAAAAAAAAAAAAACAAAAAGAAAAGAAAAGAAAGAAAAAGCGCAATGACATGTTTGTATATGGTATCTTGCTCCATTGGGCACTCATATCACCTTTTGAGGTCTGTTTATTGGGTATATTTTTCATTGTGGGTTTTTGTGAGTTTTTATGAGTTTTTCAGTCCTTGAGCCACTCTTGTTACACATTTGGAGTGTCGAGGGTTCATGTGAGAGTTCTATGAGATCCTATGCTGTTTGGATCATGATTGATACATATTAGGTATGAGAGATGAGTGACCTTTTTACTAGGGTCCCCGGATCATTGTCTTATACCCACCATTCCATCATTGGTGATATGAATTTCCTTTATTGTACTAACATGGGTTGATCATCACTCATTCCACTTTCTCATTGCTTTCTTTGGCATCCCATTATCTCTTTTCAGATCTTTGTTCCACCTTTTATTCATTCCCTACATATTGATACCCATTACTGATTTGATACTTTCTTCACATCATTCACATATTTCATTGATGGTTTGACCATTCATCCTTTCTCTCATTTCGCTATCGACATTCCCTTTGGTTACTTCTAAGTCCATGACTCATGAGATTTTTCTATGCATTACATCTTGTACACGAGGGTATGGGTTTTGATCATTGGGTATTTGAGCCTAGTTTCCTTTCATTTCTTTCACCCTATCACCTTGGCCAACGTTACGTCCTGTGTCTTAAGACCACCCTGAGACCATGAGATCAGATGTTATCTTTGACAGTCTTCACTTGGACAGGCTTTTGTAGATTGGTTGAAGTATGGTCGTTACTATGTTCTCTTTTATGGAAGATACTTTTGGAAGCATTTGGTTTCTCTCTCGCTTGGCATATTGATGTTTGATGGATTTTTGGGTTTGGAAACAGTTCATTGAGGATATTGGATTCATCCTTTGGTTGTGCATTAGATATCCATACTGGGGCATATTCCTCTTTCATTTGGTTGAGATGAGCCCCTAGTGGAGCACTTTCTTTGAGTTTGGACATTTTCATTGATCCGAGATTCCTAGTGGAGTATGTTGAGACTATATCAGTTCTAGTGGAGCATCGTTGAGCCCCTAGTGGTTCCATTCGCGGAGTACTTCTGAGATAGACTAGTGGATTATTACTGAGTTGGAGGCAGTTTTCAGCATAGTGTATAGATCAAGCATACTGGGGCATATTTCCCCATTTTGAGGTTACCAGATTCCTATCAGATTCAATCAGGGATTCATCAGAGACATGTTTCTCCTTTTGAAATTGCCACATCCCTCATCATTTTGGCTATTCATTTGAGATTAGATTTAGAGTGTCCCCCTTGAGGCATTGGTCGATACATCACTCTGACTTCTTAGCAGATTATTGTTGAGCTGAGGATAGTTGATTGATGATGTTGGATTCATCCTTTGGTTGTGTATTAGATACCCACACTAGGGCATATTCCCCCATTCCCTTGAGATTCCTATCTGTTATTGTGCGGTATGACTATCCTTATTCATGGTTATAGAGATGTTTGGTTGATTTTGACAGACTCTTTATTGTACATCAGATATCCATACTAGGGCATATTCCCCTCTTATTGATGAGATTGTGTTTGGGCAATGGTATGAGGATGGATGATCATTGTTTGTTGTTTGCCTCACGACTTTGACATCAGATCTTATACTGGGGCATATTTCCCCCATTTTCTTTGAGTATCCTTGAGATTGAGACAGTGACCAGCTTGGTTTTTAGATTGAGTACTAGCCCAGAGCTTTCGACGATCGATTGTATCAGAGCCTCCTTACATGGATTTGTTGAGATAGAGATGGATCGCATCAGGTTTCACTCGAGGAGCGTGGGTGAATCTTTTAGCTAGATGTTCATGAGACAGATTTGTTTCCGCCATTGTTACCTTACATATTGGGTTATCCAGATGAGTAGTACTTTCGTGTACTTTGAGATTTGCTTTTAGATGAGCCATGATATACACACTTTGAGATTTGCCTTTTGAGGTTCGTTGACATAGCAGTTTTTCAGACACAGAGGCCTCTTTCAGTTTTGACTTTTCAGAGGTTTGTCATGATGTATTTGGTTCTTGACCCATTGATTCTAGCCGATGATTGGTTTACTGGTTGTTTCAGTAGTGTGAGCACCCTAGATACTGGGGCATATTTCCCTTCTTTGTTTCAGTAGTTCGACCCTTGACATTTTGAGTATATGGCTTTGAGCCAATTTATTTCATGTCCGCTTTCGAGTTGGTCTTTTCTATTATTCCCTTGGGCCCTGAGCCTAGTAGCCCTGAGCTATCCTCTTTTTAGGCCCTGAGCCTCGTAGTCATGAGCTATCCATTCCTTCTAGACCTTGAGTCTTATAGCCCTGAGCATTATTTTTCCCTTAGGCCTTGAGCCCGCTAGCCCTGAGCTATCTTTTTTTTTTTTTTTTTTTTTTTTTTTTTTTTTTTTTTTTTTCAGGCCCTAAGCCTCGTAGCCGTGAGCTATCCATTCCTTCTAGACCCTGAGTCTTATAGCCCTGAGCTATCCTTTTTCCCTTAGGCCCTGAGCCCGCTAGCCCTGAGCTATCATTTCCCATAGACCCAGAGTCTTTCCAGCTCTTAGCTGAGCTTTCATCACTTGGTCGCCCATGAGTGGTTTGACCTGGAGTTTGCGTATCGCATTCTCCTTCTAGCCGATCAGTCATAGAGCCCGAAGCTCATAGCCCTGAGCTATTCATCGACCCAGAGTCATTTTCCCTCTTGACCCAGAGTCATTCATAGCACCCCGAGCCTTGAGCTCACGACCCGGAGTCATTTGCATCATTCACATCCCTGAGATGTTTCGTTTTCATCATTCTAGCCACTTGTGAGTGGCCTCGACCGGACACCTTGAGTCGGAAAGTATCCTGATCGGCTATCTATTTAGAGCCCGGAGCTCTCGACCCAGAGTCACTTTCCATTTCGACCCAAAGTCATTATTTCCTATTTTAGAGCCCGGAGCTCTCGACCTAGAGTCACTTTCCATTTCGACCCAGAGACATTCTTTCCTATTTTAGAGCCCGGAGCTCTCGACCCAGAGTCACTTTCCATTTCGACCCAAAGACATTTTTTCCTATTTTAGAGCCCAGAGCTCTCGACCTAGAGTTACTTTCCATTTCGACCCAGAGTCATTCTTTCCTATTTTAGAGCTTGGAGCTCTCGACCCAGAGTCACTTTCCGTTTCGACCCAGAGTCATTCTTTCCTATTTTAGAGCCTGGAGCTCTCTACCCAGAGTCATTTTCCATTACGGCCCAAAGTCATTTCCTTTCCATTTAGAGCCTAGGGCTCTCGACCTAGAGTCGTTTTCCAGCTTGACCCAGAGTCATTCTTTCCGATTAGAGCCCAGAGCTCATGACCTAGAGTCTTTTATCCTATTTTAGATCCAGAGTCGCTCACCTTGTCCATGATCCAAATTCATTCATCTCATCCATGACTAATCATCCTTTTCACTTCTTTCCATCCTTGTGCTACTCGCCACATGCCTTCTCTCTTTATTGCCATTCCCTCCCCACATAGAGTTGTCCCATCCATGTCATTGAGACCCCATCTTTTGATCTTACCTCTTCATGTGCTAGGACAAAATCTTTGGTCCTTCTTTAATTCTTCAGTATAGTTCACTTCATTTCGCTCATTACTCGTGTTTCTACTCACATTCTCTACACTCGTGATCTATACCGAAGAGGGGCATATTTGTAGACCTTCAATTCTGTCCCTTTAGCACATGTCTTTAAGTTCGTTTTCAGTGCTCCACAGTAGTTCCTTGGTGGCCCAGTACTACTCACCACTTACCTTTTTCTGAGTCACCTCAGAGACTTTGGTTAAGGGATTATCTGACCCCTTATTGTGACCCTTGGCAACCCTATTTTAGACTTAGTTTTTTATTCATTTTTAGGATAGCTTTTAAGGTAGTTTACTTAGGCCCACCCAGTCTCACCATAGGCCCATTTAGGCACACTTGGCTCATTAGGCACTTTTAGACTCACTTTTTGTATGACTTGCGTGTTTGCATGGCTCGTAGGGCCCATTTTTTGTTAATTTGTTTATTTTTATTTTATTTTATTTTATTTTCCTCTTTATATTATTTTCCTTAACTTATTTATTTATTTATTATTTTTACCATTTTCTAATTTATTTACTTATTTATCTATTCATGCAATTATTTAACTTCTAAAATTTCATGTTTTTGCAAGGAGACTTACCATTGGAGTTTAAGGAAAGTGGGACTCTCCTTGGAAGGTTTTGGAGGAGGATTTTTGGCTTGAGAAGGAGAAAGGCGAGAGGATTTTTTTTTTAGGAGCAGAAAGATCCACACGAAGAGGGGAGCCACCTTAACGCATCAAAGACAAATTTTTTTTGTTAATACAGGTGAGTTTTTGAAATAGTTTTGATTATTTTTGTTCGTAATTCATAAGTCCATGCTAATTTTGTTTTAATCCATGTGATAGTTAAAATGTGTTTGTGAGTTTAATTTAATTAGTTTTGTCTTAATTCATTCCTTAGTTTTGTTATTGATTCTGATTTCCTAGTTTAATTAATTAATCTTTTTTTAGGTACAATTTAGGTTTCGATTTGGTTTATTAATTTATTTTATTCATAATTCTAATTCATTGATAAAATTGATTCTATATTTGAAAGTTTGCGTTTTTAGGATGTTTTAATTTAATTTGATTCATTATATTTAGTTTAGATGTTTGTTATAGTTTAGTTCATTAATGAAATTGATCCCATGTTTGAAAGTTTCAGTTTTTTAGTTTGCTTTGATTTAATAATTTATATTCATCATTTTTAGGTGTTTTTATAGTTTTAATTCATTAGTAAAATTTATCCCATGTTTGAAAGTTCATATTTTTAATATTCTTTGATTTAATTTCGTTCATTTTAATTAGTTTATGTGTTTTTATAGTTTTATTAAAATTGATCCTTTATTTGAAAGTTTGCGTTTTTGGGATGTTTCAATTTAATTTGATTCATTATATTTAGTTTAGGTATTTGTTATAGTTTAGTTCATTAACGAAATTGATCCCATGTTTTAAAGTTTCAGTTTTTAGTTTGCTTTGATTTAATAATTTATATTCATTATTTTTAGGTGTTTTTATAGTTTTAATTCATTAGTAAAATTGATCCCATGTTTGAAAGTTCATATTTTTAGCATTCTTTGATTTAATTTCATTCATTTTAATTAGTTTATGTGTTTTTATAGTTTTATTAGCTTATTGATAAAATTGATTCTTTATTTAAAAGTTCATGTTTTTAGTGTACTTTGATTTAATTTAATTCATCTATTTAGTTTAGACACTTTCACAATTTTTGGTTCATCAATAAAATTAATTATATGCTTGAAAGTACATATTTTTAGTTTGCTTTGGTTCATTAGTAAAATTAATTCTATGTTTGAAAGTTCATGTTTTTAGTTTAATTTAGTCAAACTCGTTATAATTAGTTTAGGTACTTCTATAGTTTTAGTTCCTTACCCGAATTGATCACTTTTTAGTTTTTATTTCAAAATCATTAATGTTAGTTCCTGATCATCCTTATCTTAGCTTATATGCTTTTAAAATCCTAACGGTTAGTTCATGAATTGATACTTTATTAGTTTGTCTAATTTAGAATGTCTTGCCTGTTAGTGATCCTTCATTTAATTTGATTTTTTTTTCTGAGGCCATTGGAAAATCATGAAGATTGGCCTCTACCATCACCATTATCATTTTTATTACTTACTAAAAAAATTTTACTTTGAGGTTTCATTTTTGTTTTGTTTGGTATTTTATTTCTTATATTTTATTTTTTTCCAAATTAATTCCTTTTATTTTAAAATAAAATACTTTTCTCAAAAAAATCATTTTAAAAATCTATTTCAAAAACTCATTAGAGTCCTCAGGATCAAAATCTCCTTTTTTTTTTTATTATTTAAAAATAATATGCAACCATATCTTGTTCGGTTTGCATCCTTCTCGATTTTCAACAAAAATTTTGGTTTTGAACGAAGACACGAATCAAAGCTTGTGGTCCCACATAAATGGGATAATTCTGAGCTAAATTCGTGTATATCAATTGGGGAATTGGTGAAACCCCTACATAAGAAAATCTTTTCAAAAATTATTTTTGTTGCCATTTTTGTCACTTGTTGAAATTATGTCTATCTTTTTTTTTTTAGAAATTGTAAACAGGATGAGTGTGATAATTATTGTTTTCATATACTTTGATAATTTCTTCTATGATAATTAGATAATGAGCATGCTAGGATTTCTATATTTTATTATTTGTTATCTAACCCCTTACAACTTGAGGAAGCATGTTACAAATTATCTATGCTATCCAGGTATGTCCTCTATCACCTACTTTCTGAATTCTGTGAATATGCTTGTCATTGTGAAATAATACTTATGTCTAATAATGCTTGAGTGTCCTGATATGCATGTTTCATTGTTTGATTATTTCCGATAAAATACATGTTGGGTGATATATTGTTTAAATTAACTGTTTATGTTTTATGATAGCGCTTGAGAAGCCATTCAGGTATGCACTTCGACTCTCTCTTATGGTTTGTTTTCTCTTTAGGCATGCATTATTTGAAATCACCTAGCCTACTTAGGTATCCATAATTAACCGACTAATTGCCACATTCCCCTTAACTTAGTTAGTAGAGACCTTTAGAGGGCTTAGAGGGGTGCTACCTCCTAGAGGTACCTTCCCAATAAGTAACCTGATCCCCGGACCAAGACTCGGGTTTTTCAAAGACATGTTTTTCCAAAAATTATGGAGTCACATTTTAGGGTTTTTCTTTCTTGTTTTATTTTCCCTTTAAAATAAAAATAAAATAAGTGGCGACTCCGACTTTTCTATTGTTACTAAATTAACTAAACTAAATTAATTTTATGAAAATCTATTAATTCATTCAAGATTTTAAAAATGTACTAATTAATTCAAATGTACTAATTAACGAACACTACAAGGAAAATGTCAAAAGATGACGTTTTTTAAACGTCAAGATAGATATAAGATGACGCTTTTCAAAAAGCGTCATATTTTAGACTGAAGCGCCATATTATTTTCAGCTCAATAATGACACTCATAGTGCGTGTTATAATTTTAAACCTTGGCGCTTTTTAAGTGTCATCATATGTTTATAATTTCAGTCATGTCAATATTGACACTCGATAAAGTGTCATTGTATAGGTAGAAGCAATATTGACACTCGTAATAAGTGTCATTGTACAGGTAGAAACAATATTGACACTCGTAATAAGTGTCATTGTACAGGTAGGAACAACATTGACACTCGTAATAAGTGTCATTATATGGCATGTTCAACGTTGACGCTTAAAAAAACGTCATTTTCTTGGATCCTCAACGTTGATGCTTATGAAAAGCATCATTTTATTGGTATCCTTAACCTTAACACTTATGAAAAGCGTCATTTTCTGCCTTTATCTAATTACCATGATGCTTTTAAAAAACATCATATTCTCTCATTTGAAATTGTAATATGCTAGAAAAGGAAATGTCCTGATTATGCCTTGTTTTATAAGTTTCCACAAACAATTAATTCAACAATAAAAAATTAATTTAAGAAACTGCATAGACAAAAAGTAGCAATATTCTGGTGTTTCTTTTCACTAGTAAAATTTACCTATTAACATCATACATAAGTAATTATGAATTTGTTTAGCATTAAATTAAGTTAAAGTTGTCTAATAAACCAGAAATTTTACAACTTCTTCAACATTGAGTTGTTCATGGTCCTTTGCTGCATCTAGTTCTACATCGTTTTTCTTCAAATTGCATAAAGATGGTTGCAACTCACTTTCTAGATGCTTAATCTGCAAAAATAATTGAAAGGGTTACATATTAGTATTGACAAATAGTTGATAAAAAACAACTTTGTAAATGAAATGTGTCTATGCCAATTTTTTAAATTTCCAATATATATATTTCTTTCATTGCAATACATTTCAAAATATTGGAAGAAGTCAACAACCTCCAATAATATTGTTATGCCAAATTTCAAAATACTTTTGAAACTCTTATTCTGATTTTAAGAAAACCAACAATAAACTATTACTGGTGCTTTCCCAAACGCAATATTTAATTTTATTTAACTTGGGCTAAATGCAATAATTTTTTTGTCCAACTCTTGTTATCATTCATGTTCTAACCAAGAGTGAATGATGCCTTGCAGCCACAATTATCAAAATATGTTGTTAGTATATCAAACTTGGGCTGAATGCAATAATTGATTTTGTATAGTTCATGTTATAATTCATGTTGTAAAACTAATAATAACCCAAACATGTTACCTCAAAATTCTTTGGGCAAAATTTTGAACTGCTTCGGGGTGTCCTTCATGTCACTAATCATTTTCAGGTCTGAATAAGCAAGAGTAGTAGTGATGTATTGAAGAGAATGACCTATGCCTTTCTGTACAACCTGAAGAATATATAATAAACAATTTAGCAACAAATTAGATTCTTAAAAGTTTGTTTAACATATTATATTTAAACTACTTATTAATTTCAGAGAAGATTGGTAGCCAAGGGCAATATAATAATTGAGATAAATAAAGTAGGAATGCTACTGAAGAGAAATTAATTTCAGCTATAACATTATTATTAAATTAATTTTTCAATCTGACATGTAATGAATCCATGAAGAATTATACATGGCCAACACTTTATTGATTAAAAGAATAAAATAACTCCGAAGACAACAAAAAAAGATCATATGGACAAAATGGTTCTTTTTATAAAAGTCATTAATAGGTTAAAAGTAAGATGACCTTGGTTACACTATTATGTCAAAATGACTAGTTCCTTTCCTACAATTGTATTCAAGTTAAGAGGCTAGTATTCAAGTTGATATCTTACTCAGACAAGGAAGCTCTAGAGGCCCTATTTAGGGAGAAAAAAGTGTTATTTTTCCCATAGGCTAATTTGTAAGAAGTCTTAATCTAACTTCCTATTTATTTTATTTTATTTTATTTTTTATGTCAAAGAAAATATAAGTACATGATATTATAGACTTTAAGCCCATTAGTTTAGTAGGAGGCCTTTACAAGTTTAGATTGAAGAAATTTATAAAGCAAGTGATCTCAAATACCCAAAAAGCTTTTGTAAAGGATAGACATATTCCTAATACATACACACACATGTAATAAGGCTAAAGACTTCACAAAAATGAGCTTCAAAATGCAAGAATTTTTGTACCAGTGCAATACTGAGATTTCAATAAATCCAACTAACAAGAATGTGTAGAGGAAAGGATGAAAGGTTGTGATACCCACCATGTTTACTAAGCTTCATCCATCAATTTGCCAATTACACATCAATCGAAATAGAGCAATTATTAGATGATCCACATTGAAAACACTGCCAACTAGGAGTACCAAGATATTTAAAAAATTATGACTAAGAATAAATCCATTATATATAGAAATAACATTCACAAAATATTCAATAGATCTTTAAAATAATAGGAAGTTATATTAGACTATAGGTCACAAGGGGTACCTTCAAGCATGAGTAATGATTAATTGAGTCATTAGCATAATCCAATCTAAGCAAACTTCATTAATCTCCATTTCACTGAATGATTTTCTTCCATCAAACTGAATTGGAGTAACATAAACCATTCATTAAGTTTAATTGACCACTCAAATGCCATAGTAAAATGACCAACCAAATGAATTGAATTGAGTACAAACCTTTGCTGTTAGTTGGTTTGGATTAGCAATGATTTCCTTCATGTATCTCATCACGTAATACCCACATTCCACACTACCCGATTGTCTTGGACACTATGATAAAAGTATCAACAATTACAACAAACAATAGAATGATATTCTTACTTCTTTAATATCTAGCCAATGATCATATTAATAACCATCCATTTCCTAATTTTGTGTAACAAAGTAAGTGGTCAAACAATATATTTTAATCTAAATGAATAAGTACTTACAACCACTTTGACCTAAGTTGGCTCCCTCTTTGATGTTTTCTATTTTTCTGGTGGGTTGATTCTAATTGCCCTATAAAAAAAAAATAATGTTCTTCAACCCCTATGCATTGTATTAAAATATGAGAAGATACACACTTACATGTTAACTATCTCCTTAAGATCATCACATGGTTGAGAAGCCATTGGATCAAGGTATTAACGTATTATCCATAAATTAATACATCACAAACTAACTTACATACACCATATTGACATTTGGGGTAAAAGGTTACTCTGGATTGTATGGAATAAACATATATTCAGCATGCTTTGTATTCCTTAGTCGATCTGCAATAACTCTTGACATGTTTTCTTTGCTTCCTTCTCCCATTCCAGCTTTCAAAACCAATACTGGATTGACAAAAACATATCGTTCAACTTGCTTTGCATCAATCAACTTTCTATGCAAGTGCCTAATTAAACTTCACATAACAAGTTATCAACAATCATATAGGTCATTAGTAAATAATTTTTTACCTCAAAAGAGTGTGAAGAGTCATTAAAAAATTATAAAATCCCTCACCAGATGTAGTATAAGATACAATTGGATGATACTTCTTTTGATGATATAATCATGTCCATATCTTCTTTCATTAGGAAGGTTTTGAAACTCTCACCAAAAACATCATTTAGGAAGTCTATAGATTGTGCTCTCGAGGTTGCAAGCATAAGGCCAACCAATGCCTCAAAATTCTTGATATCTTGTGGTTTTTCACTTTTGGATTTCACTTCAACTTCATTTACTGTTTATTTCTTTCCTTTCTTAAATGCCTGTATAATTAAGAACCATGGTACAAATCAAATTAAGTAGTTAATTGAATATATATATATATGGGGTATAATAAAGTTTGGTAATTAAATTTACTTACCAAGACGGGAGTATGGATGCTGACCAAATGAGCTGGCCACAAAACTTGGCAACCAATTGCAACCCCAACAGTAGTAGTTTGTCCAGGAACAGGAATGGGAAGTGGTGCACTTGCATCATAAG
Source organism: Vitis vinifera (assembly GCF_030704535.1). Lineage (NCBI taxonomy): Eukaryota > Viridiplantae > Streptophyta > Magnoliopsida > Vitales > Vitaceae > Vitis > Vitis vinifera. Next base: position 6,432,456 of record NC_081819.1, read on the forward strand.
GAACATCAACAACTACTAGATAGTTGGGACCACATTCAAGTATAATTGTTCTGCCACCCACTTTATTTTCCTTTGTCCCCATGGCCAGCTCACATTTTCTAACCTATAAAATCAAGTTATATTATTAGATATGAGCCATTATTTCCCTATTCCATACCTTCAACTCTACATCTTCAAATTAACACTAGTGAAGATTAAATTTGCATCTACAAGGTAGATGCAAAAATTTGAAATATGAAGTAAGTGAAATAACATTGAAAATTTTGAAATGATACATGACAATTATTATGTGGTTTTATAAAGAATAGTTATTCTTAAAATAAAAGATGCTAGTAATGCATAATAACTCAAAATAATTATCAAATTATTAAAAAGTTTCGTAATATATGAAATAAAAATCCCATAGGATCAACCAACATAATTATATTATCTTTTTTTGTGAAAGCAGAATATGGTAAAATAATATTTTGAGAACTGCTTGATTTTCTTATATTGCAACACATAAAAAAAAGACCATATATGCTACCACCAACAAGTGAATTCAATTCAAACAACAAAATTTACATTAATTATGTCTCCTATTGGACCAAACTCTATCACCAAATTAACTTTAATTAGATAAATACCTTGCTTTGGGGTTCTATTGGCATTGGTGAGGTTGCATCTTCAACTCTACGGATTGGCTTCTCTACTACTTCTGGTAGGAAAAGCTGTTTTTGTTTCATGTTCGAACTACTAACATCTGAATGGGGAGTGACAACTCCTACTTGAGAGAGTTTTGCTAGCATTTCTGCCTGAAATCTTCTCTGTTCTTCTTGAGATGTTGCTATAAAATCCCTAACAGCACGATTTGCAGTAGTATTAAAATACTGATGAGGTGTGTGATGCTTCCCTTTAGCCCTAACTCGACCATTATACTCAGGAGTACCCAATGCTTCTACAAGTATATCATTACTCCCATTGACACTTCTACCATTCTCTTCAGACTCTTTCAATAGCTTGTCCTTAAAAACAAATATTTATTATGAAGTTCAATTACAAATTTTTTATCATAAATAAGCTATTATAAATAAATGAAATTACAGTTTGAAAATGTCTACTTATTATTTTCTCAATCACTGGTATGGCCACTTCATCAAAGGTGCCATCATTTTTTTCCCTTGCTTTCTTCCACAATATGCTTCGATCAATAGTTTCAATTAACCCACTTGCAACCATCTCTTCCTCAAGACTAGCATATCCTTTCCTACTTAGATGGTGATTATAAATGTGTTTTTTTCTTCTTTCTTTTTGAACTTCTCGATAGTCCTATAAATTTAAAAATGTATAATTAATGAATGTAAATAAGAGGTATGCAAAGAGTTGTAATTTTACCTTAAAGTTCTCAGACAATCTATCTTTGACAAACATTGTCCATTCTTCATCCCGAATAAAAGTATATTTAATTGGTGGTCATTTGGGGAGCTCTGATTGGTATTTGAAAGGAAGAATATACTTCACAGTTAGCATGCTCTTAAATGACCAAAATCACTTTCCAATTGTTAGCATACAATTCCTCCTGCTTTTTTTATTTAATGAAAAAGAAGCCTACACATTAATATCATACTTATTAGCAACTTCATATGGTTAGGAATGAAAGATGTTTTGCATAAAGCTAATGTAGTTAAAAAAGGGTTACCTCAATGCAGTCCCATAACTTATCTTTCAACTCTTTAGGTACAACGTGCCAAGTTTTATATGTTATTGGCACCATAGTGCGTGCTAATACGCCTAAGTAGCTTGTTAGATGAACAACTGATTCTCCTATAAAAATGCCATCAAGATTGTACTTAATCAACAACTTGATCCCTTTGCTTCTATTTTTGATAAGCATTGACTTTCGTGTCATTCTTCTGTGCTTCTTTTTTGTGGGTTTTTCTCCTTCCTCTGCATCCATTCTTGTAAAAAAACAAAACAGTTAGCAAAAACAAAACTGATCAAGATTAGTTAAAATAATATTAGATATAACCTTCTCATAGAAGAGTTGTAAAAAGAAAATTTCAGACAAAGCAATCCCTAGTCATTGCACAATGAAATACTACTAATGTATAATGCCACTAATAAAAAAATAACATCCAAGTAGCATCAACTTAGACAACTCCAAGGGCCTATATATAAGAGGATTAATTCTACCATGGGAATTTCCTATGACAATCAACATGAAAGGAACACGTGGTTTGTATAGGTTCATTTGGTCCACATGAATTGTTGAAGGTTTTTGGACTATTGATTTATGGATTAAGTTTGGACAACACAACATGCATACTCATTATAAATAAAATAAAATAAAATAAAAAATAAATCTAAATTTTAGTTTTTACATTTTCCAAAAGACCATATACCCTTTATTTTTTGTATTCACCACACATACCCTACAAAGTATAAATTAGTAGTCATCACCTACATGTCTTGCTTTTACTAATGTTATACCTCTAATAAGAGTAAAAATGAATTGTAAGTCATCAAAACAACAATACATAAAAGGTTACTAATTCCTACATTTCTCTAAATCAAATTAATATTCATAACCAAAGTTTATTATAAATTTAATATCCATGGTGATAAACTGCAAGAATTGTAGTGGGCCTAGAGAGAGACTTTAGCAACACCATTTGATAGTTTAAAATATCCAAAACTTCACTATGAATATGTTTAAAAATTTCTTCATGATAATTTTGTTTCAAATAAATCAATTGAATGTTCTGTAGAAAAAAAAAAAAAAGAACATAAAGAATAAAAGTTACCTGTTTTGTGGGATCTGCAACCCATTCCGCATACTTTATTCATACATCATTATCAAAAGTTTACGATTCAGCTACATAGAGGATTTGTTTTCAATCCAAATCCTCTCACAGTCACCTCGCATACATATTGCATCTGAGTCATCCATTGCATCAAACGCTTCAACTTGTGGCAATGCCCCTATAAAGGGATTGTGTTTAATAAAATTGTCCACAAGGTCATCACCTCTCTCCCAATCCAAGAAATCTTTTTGAGGAGTTGACAAAACAACTGACCATCTTGGATCATGTTGGTCTTGCACATAAAATACTTGCTTAGCTTGGGATGCCAAAATGAAAGGATTTGATTTATGAGCAGTTTTATTAAAGTCAACTAATGTAAACCCAAGGTCATCAACTTTTATGCCATTCCTATTGTCAACCCAATCACACTTGAAAACCGGTATCCTAAACATGGTATAATCAAGGTCCCAGATCTCGGTAATAATCCTATAAAAACAAAGCTCACTAAACACTGGATTTTGATCCTTAGCACTTGCAATTTGCAATGTTGAAGCTATAATGCTAACTCCACTATTTTAGGTAGCTCATAAGTCATCACGCTCATTGGTATGGTATCGACACCCATTAATGACATCCATGATATTTGGAGACATAATGGCTAGGACGATGAGCTATCCACTTAAGGGTTTCAGATATGGGTTCATTGTCACCAATTGCATCTTCAATCTATAATTATAAATAATTGTTACTACATGTGTTCAACATTAATAAAAACAATAGTTCATATTTTAGGACCACTCCAATGCCTTTTTTTGCAACCAATAAGTAAAAGTTCGAAGGTGTTCATCCTGAAGCCATTTTTGTCTTTTAGATTGATGAGGATTTTTCGATTTCAACCATTCCATGTGCTCTCTATGTAATTATTTATAAGAAATTCATAGTTAATGTCAAAAAGTTATTTTAAGTATAACATGTAAAGATTAAGTGGTATTAGTTCTTACTCAATATAAGGTTGGACGATAGTTGTATTCTCTAAAACATAATGATGTGCATGCAACCACAAATAGGAATCGACTACCACAACTTGGCCTCCAGGTATGGGTTCCCCAACTTTTTGGTCAATGTTTGCACTAATAGGAATCCCGATTACATCTATATTTAATAAGTACTCTGTACAAAATTCAATAGCTTCCTCTATAATATAGCATTCAACGATGCAACCTTCGAGGCGATTACGATTTCGCACATAACCTTTCAAAACTTTCATAAATCTTTCAAATGGGTACATCCATCTTAAGTAAATAGGTCCACAAAGTCTTACCTCTCTTACAAGATGCACAGTCAGATGAAGCATGATATCAAAGAAGGATGGTGGGAAGTACTTCTCAAGCAAGCATAATGTCACTACTACATCATTTTGTAACTTATCCAATGCAGCCACATCAACCACTTTGCTACAAAGGGCATTGAAGAAAAAACTCAATCTACAAATAGCATGCCTTACGTGTTTCGGCAAAACTGATCGTAATGACACTGGTAATAATTGTTGCATTAATGCATGATAGTCATGGGATTTAAGACCATAAAGCTTCAAGTCTTCCATTGACACAAGGTTTCTCATGTTAGAGTAATAACCTTCAGGAACCTTCAATTGGGATAAAGTTTGACAAAAAATCTTCTTCTTCACTTTAGATAGTGTATAACATGCAGGCGGGAGATAAGTTCAATTTGATTCAAACCTTGACCCTAATTCACACCTTAAGACCATCTCCATAAGGTCTAAACGAGAATTAAGTCCATCCTTTGTCTTACCTGGAATGTTGAGTAACGTACTGATGATGCTTTCACAAACATTTTTCTCTATGTGCATGACATCCAAGTTATGGCGAACATGTAGGTATTTCCAATACTCAAGATCAAAGAATATGGACTTCTTCTTCCAACAATTTGTAGTCAATACATTCAACTTACCTCGAGTGATCTTATTTTTTCCCCACGAATTACAAATGACATCAATTTTCCTTAGAATTTCCTCTCCACTCAATGGGTGCGAAGTTGACCCAAACTCTTGCTCACCATTAAATGCCTTTTTTTGTTTCCTAAAAGGATGATTGCAAGGAAGAAAACGTTTGTGACCTATATATGAGTTCTTTTTCCCATGCTTTAATCTATGAGAATATGTATCTTCCCCACATATAGGACATGCGAAATATCCTTTAACTACGCAACCAGATAAGTTTCCATATGCAGGGAAATCATTGATTGTCCATAGTAAAACAACTCTTAATGTAAAGAGCTATTGCCGATGCGCATCATAAGATTCAACCCCTTCCTCCCACAACATTTTTAGGGCATCCAATAATGGTGCTAAATAAACATCAATGTCATTTCCAGGTTTTCGAGGACTTGATATTAACAAAGATAGCATCATAAACTTCCTTTTCATGCACAACCAAGGAGGAAGGTTATAAATGACCATTATAATAGGCCAACAACTGTGTCTGCTACTCATTGAACTATGAGGATTTATACCATCTGCTGAAATGACAAGTCTAAGGTTTCTAGGTTTTGAAGCAAAATTAGGCCATCTGTGATCAACTATCTTCCATGACGGGGAGTCAGATGGATGACACATTTTTCCATCAAATTCTCTTTCTTGGGCATGCCATATGAGGTCTTTTGCAAATTTTCGGGACTGAAACAATCTTTTAAATCTAGGAATAGGAGGAAAATACCACATCGCTTTTGCAGGGACTCCCTTCCTTTTTTTAGTTCTTGTTCTATCTAACTTCTACCTTGAAGTTCCACAAGTAGGACATGAAGATGCATCATTCAACTCATTCCTATACAATATGCAATCATTACGACAAGCATGTATTTTCTCATATTCCATTCCCAATGTATTCAATGTTTTTTTAGCTTCATACATAGACAAGGATAACTCATTGTTTAGAGGAAAAAAATCTCCAAGGATTCTTAAAAGCTATGAAAAGATTTTATCAAACCATCCATATCATGCTTTTAGGTTGTATAATGTGACTAATGCAAACAACTTTGTAAAGTTTCTACAACCAGGATATAAAGGTTTTTGAGAATCTTCAAGTAATGTTTGAAACAATTCTGGGTCATTCTTACAATCATCATGTGCAGCTTGAACCATTTCTATTGTACTATCCACATCATTAAATTGAACCTTATCATGACGTTTTGCCCTACTAGTTGGTGGTCCACTAGGAGCAGCTTCTCTATGCCAATACCATGTATGGTAACTTTGATCAATTCCATAGAAAAATAGATGCTCTCTAATTTTTTGAGAAGTATGGAATATCATATTACCACACTGAAGACATGGACATTTAATGGAGTTTTTTTATGAGGAATGTTGTAATGCAAATACGATAAAGCTTTCTACCCCATCCGTATAATCTTTTGATCCCCTATCCGTTGACATCCAAGAACGGTCCATTTTATGTCCAAAAAAGAAACAAAGCTCCTATATACCACAACAATTAGAGTTATTAATAGTTATCCTATTAATAGCCTCAAAATATATAATCGACCAATTTCAAATTTCAAATAGTGAACTAATGCAGCTAAGATGTCAATCAATAGAAGCAAATGATTTATGCATGATTTATGCATTCTAACATCTCCAACATCCTTAATTAGGTAGTGGTTCCTATCCCATATAGGAATACATAATCCCTATGTGTCAATTGCCAATGTACTTAATTTCATTTTAAAGAAATTTCGACAGCATTTCCCTACGGTTCTCCAAGTACACAAAATGGACAAGGCATAATATGTCACCTTGTCCAAGTATGTACCCAAAGAACAAGAGGAAAGAGTACCAAAATTTATTTAAAATGAATTAAGAACAAGCAATTAACTTCATAGATATTATGTTTTCTTACACTATCCAATCGGACAATTCAAGCATCATTTGTAAAGAAAAGATCTTTATCACATGGTAGACAATTTAAAAGTTGTCAACATGAAACTAGCATAGATAAAACTATTTTCACCTTTTGACAACTAAAATGTCTTTACTATGTAATAACAAAAACTTTTGTCTCACAATGATACTTGAACGGGAACTCTAAGGTTGCATGCAAGCGTAGTTGAGTACAATTAAAACACAATTACTAATTGAACTATTACAACAAAATAACATAACTCTCATTCTATCAAGTAATTATCCTACAAAACAAATAATACGACAATGAACAATGAACAATGAATAATGAATATTTACATTAAGCAATGGAGTAATAGAAAATCAAAGTTCAACAAGGCTAGTATAGGATGTATAATCACTTCATGAACAAATAAGTGACTGCTAATACCCATCAGTCCAAAATGTGATAATAATAATAATAATAATAATAATAATTATATTAGAAATGCTTGGGCTTATTTTTAAATATTGACTAACTCAATTTACATTAAGCAATGGAGTAATAGAAAATCAAAGTTCAACAAAGCTAGTATAGGATCTATAATCACTTCATGAACAAATAAGTGACTACTAATACCATAATAATAATAATAATAATAATAATAATAATAATAAGGATTTTAATAGACCAATATCATCCAAAACTAGAATACTTTATTTTCCTAATATGGCAACAAATACACTACCCATAACAAAATGACGGGAAACATATATTCCATGTTAAAGCATGTTAGAAGGGGATAAACACATTTAACCCCTTGCCTTTTAAGCTTCTTCCCCCAATTCACAACCATTAAAAATAAATAAAATAATAATAATAATAATAATAATAATAATAGTAATAATAATAATAATAATATACACTACCCATAACAAAATGACGGGAAACATATATTCCATGTTAGAAGGAGATAAACACATTTAACCCCTTGCCTTAGAAGCTTCTTCCCCCAATTCACAACCATTAAAAAAAAAGTAATTAATAAAAAAATAAAAATAATAAATAAATAATATAATAAAATAATAATAATAATAATAATAATAATCATAATCATAATAATAATAATATCCAAATTCATGGAATCCAGAAGCAACATTTATGGTTTCAAGTTTAATGTCCGAAGTGGAGTGCTCAATGCCCAATGCTACAATAAAGTGCAACATTAAACCCAATCTGATTACCAAAGCCCAAAACTAAGGTCCAAAATCCAATAGAAATAAAGCCCAAACCATAATAATAATTATAATAAGCCCAAGACTGAGGCCCAAAATCCAATAAAAATAAAGCCCTTACCAAAGCCCAATACTAAGGCCCAAAATCCAATAGAAATAAAGCCCAAACCATAAGGGTCCAATAATAATAATAATAATAATCATAATCATAATAATAATAATATCCAAATTCATGGAATCCAGAAGCAACACTTATGGTTTCAAGTTTAATGTCCGAAGTGGAGTGCTCAATGCCCAATGCTACAATAAAGTGCAACATTAAACCCAATCTGATTACCAAAGCCCAAGACTAAGGTCCAAAATCCAATAGAAATAAAGCCCAAACCATAATAATAATTATAATAAGCCCAAGACTGAGGCCCAAAATCCAATAGAAATAAAGCCCTTACCAAAGCCCAAGACTAAGGCCCAAAATCCAATAGAAATAAAGCCCAAACCATAAGGGTCCAATAATAATAATAATAATAATAATAATAATCATAATCATAATTATAATCATAATCATAATAATAATCATAATCATAATAATAATAATAATCATAATCATAATAATGATAATAATAATAATAATAATAATCATAATCATAATCATAATCATAATCATAATAATATTCATAATCATAATAATAATTATTATTAAACTCAATTAGTATTATTATTATTATTTTATTTTTTTAATTATTATTATTATTATTATTATTATTATTATTATTATTATTATTATTTTATTAGGATCCTAAATATAATAAGTGTAGAACACCACACCCATTAGAACTTATTATTATTAATAACTTTTTTTAATAGGAGCCTAAATATAATAAGGGCAGAACAACACACCCATTAGAACTAATAATAGGAAAAGAAGCATACCCATTTAGTTGCTACACCACCCTATTATTGTGCTACTTACGTCTTCTGTAGATTGGTTAAATTGCTTATGCTTGCAGAAACGAAATCTAAGAGAAATGAGCTAAAAATCTAGTCATTGCAATAGGAAAATACTTAAATATAATATTCTAGAAAAAAAAAAAGAATAATAACAATAAGGAAAATTATTAGATATTGTTTTGGTTTAAAGAGTCAAATAACCATAAATTGTTATTTTCCAAGAGGTCTTTTGCAATGTACAAACTATGTGCTAGTTATTTACAATTTACTCACAATTTTGCTGTGTTTTTTCAACTAGAGGAACAAGAGATGGGCAATTATCCTGAAACTAGTTCAAGTTTGTGCTCTCATCAATCATTTGTACTTATTTTTGGGTCAACTGACTAGACACTAGACTCATTTTCCTCACTAAACAATGTGCCCAATATTTAATATTTTATCAATAGAGAAAACAGAGTATGAGAACAAATTGTTAATTACTGAAGATTAAACATACAACTCATAAAATCTTTAGAAAGAAATAAAAGCATACCTTTTCTGATCCTTAATTTATGAAGCAACCAGATGAAGTAGTAGACAAAAGGAAAGATTATGTTTTTCAATTTCTCACAAATGGGCTTTGTTGCATAGATTTCAAAAGAAAGAAATCAATACTATTTGAAGGGTCACTAACAAATACCATAGAACAAAACCAAACACTTATTCAAAAGAATGAAAGCAGAATCCCAGAAGTAGAAAGATCAATCCTCCTATAACTGTCCAACAAGAAACCAGAGGGGTTATTCTGGTCATTCTCAGCTTTGCTTTGAATTCACTCCCCAACCATCCAGTCTCTATCAATAGTTTTAAGCTTTAAAAACCCTATCTCCAAACAGAAAAGAAAAATAATAATAATAATACCTGAAATATGAAATTGGAGTGGGAGTATATAAATCGTTCTGAACCAACTCTAAATTAATTGGTAATTACTTGAAAAACAAATTTTGAATAACTTATTTAACAGACACCTACCAAGTCCTCCAAACTTTAAGCATAGAGAGAGGGAGTACCATACAGAATTGACAAGTGGCTAATACCCACCAAAGATTATCTCAGGAAACTAGAAGAGAGTGAATACCCATTTCAAAATAACTTCAAAAAACTGAGAAATTGACAACACTCGCTAAAACTTATCATTGAAAGCTAAGAAATAGTGGATACCCATTTCAAAATGATAGCAGAACCGAGAGTAGTGTCCATTTCTAATTGCATCATGAAAAAAAGAAACAGTCGATATCCAATTCAGCGACCTGAGAAATACCTAATACCCATTTCAAATATGAAATATGAAATACCTTTGACTTTCTCCAAAAGCAAGCCCTAACACCCTAAGCAATCCCAGTAAATTAATGAATATAAAGAAAAGGAGAACAAGCTCTGAAGTGCAGAGATCTATGGAATGTCAGTAGAGATATGGGAATTGTAGAGATATTCAAATATATATATCTTTACCTTTTTTTATTCATTCATTCAAAATAGTAGGAAAAAGAGAGAGAAGCGTGTGAACGTGAAGCCAACACACAAAAGACCCATTTTTTTCAAATGGAGATGTCGTTATTCCCGCCCATGGATTTGGAAATTCACTCCTTTTTTACCCTTAAGTTTTCTTACCAACCAAACAGAGTACAAACTTCCTAAACGCAGAAACCAATCTCATGAAACTAGTTCTAGAAGCAAAGCACCTACTTACCGAGATCTCCAATGTTTTGTGGGCTTCCAACCACTTCAGATGAAGCAGAATATTACCCCTTCTTTGGAATCTATTCCCCACAATTTGAAGGATTTTCCTAATTAATCCGCACAATCCCAAATTAGCAACAAAAAAAAAAAAAAAAACCATAATAACATAATAAAAAATAAAAAAACTGTGTAAGGAGAGAAAACTAAATCAATCAAAAGCTTACCAAATAGAGAATCATGATTTGGTGGAGTTTCTTGAACTTAGCTCATTGGTAGCTTGCTAGTCCAAAAGTCTCAACGACTTGTGAGCTTCTAGTTGCCTATAAAACTTGTGGAGGCTCATTAACCGAAGATGATGACTGTGAGTGCTGGCTAGAAGTGCTAGTGAAGTTTTCCAATCACAACTCGTCAGTAGTTTTGCCCTTTGGAGTTCTCGGTATGTGTAAGGTCTTCAAACGTCTAGGGTTTGTCGGATTCCTGGGTAGGATGTGAAGGTGGGGTTTGAGAATATTTTTAAGTTGGAAAACGAGGGTATATAAAGTAGAATAGAAGATAACGCTTATAAGAAGCGCTAAGGTTTTCAGATTATTGCAATAACGCTTAAAAAAGGGCCAAGATTGAGTAATGAAACTATGACCCTTCGAAAAAGCGTTGTTGTACACTCAACTATAGCTAAATAAGCCACATAATTAAAAAAATTACACTATACAATGACGTTTCTAATAAGCGCCATTGCATATCCAATTATTAACTAAATAATGACGCTTTATGAAAGTGCCAAGGAATGAAGTGTCATAAATTTTAATTTTTGTAGTAGTGGAATGAAAATATAAAAAAAAATTGAAAAAATTGGGAAGCTACTAATATTGTTAATTAAGTTAATAAATTAACTAAAATAAATTAATTCTATGAAAATCTATTAATTCATTCAAGATTTAAAAAATGTACTAATTAATTCAAATGTACTAATTAATGAATGAAAATATAAAAAAAATTGAAAAAATTGGGAAGCTACTAGTATTGTTAATTAAGTTAATAAATTAACTAAACTAAATTAATTCTATGAAAATCTATTAATTCATTCAAGATTTAAAAAATGTACTAATTAATTCAAATGTACTAATTAATTACGAATGAAAATAAATAAAAAAATTGAAAAAATTGGGAAGCTACTAGTATTGTTAATTAAGTTAATAAATTAACTAAACTAAATTAATTCTATGAAAATCTACTAATTCATTCAAGATTTAAAATATGTACTAATTAATTCAAATGTGCTAATTAATTACAAATGAAAAGAAAAAAACATTGATGTATTAATTCATGACAATTGAAAAGAAAATAAATAAAATTGAAGATTTAAATAATATACTAATTAATTACACTTCAATACAAAATAATAAAAATTTAAAACAAACATACCTTAAAAACAAAATGAGTAACCTTGGGAGCAATGAGAGATCAAATATGAAATGTGGATGAAATTGGTGAAAAATGAGCTATTTATAGAAAAAAAAAATTGGGCCAAAAAGGCTGTTGAAATCTCATTTTACCATTGGAAAACAAAATTGGTCGTTTGATCGAAATCTGGGCGAAATCTAACCATTGGATCATCACATAGCCGTCGGGGTTCAATTCTGGCCACTGGATCACATCCAACTTCAATTTGGACCATCAGATGTACATAAAATTGATCGTTGGAGCTCGGACCAAATCTGGGCTGTTAGATCAACGCGGAGAAGTTGGGAGCTGTCGGATCAGCAACAGGTGCAAGGCACCCCTCACAATTACATGTGCTGCCACTGCTGCGAATGTTAATGGATGCCAGAGACCCAATGGCGAACAAAGTCTCCAACCACCTCTAGCCATGGCACCGCTTAGAAGGCAAGGTGGTCATGGTCACCGGTGCTTCCTCTGCCCTCGGTCGCGACTTCTGTCTTGACCTCGCCAAAGCCGGCTCCAACATCATCACCGCTGCTCGCCGGACCCATCGCCTCAACTCTCTCTCTACCATGAAATCAACCACTCTTCACTTGCCCTCACTCTCCTCCAAGCCCTAACACCACCGTCTGAGCCGTCGCTGTGTAACTTAACCACACCATCGATGGTCCCGTCATTAACACGTCCGTTCAGATTCTGGTATTAGAGGTACAAATCTTTTTTCAAAAAATCGACGAAAATTCGCCGAAATAAACCGAAACAAAACGTTTTTTCTCCTAAATTTTCCAACTAGAGGCAATTTTTTGAAAAAATCGCCAAATTTCTCTAATTTTTGGCGAAATTTATGGATATTTCTGCCGTCGACATTTCGCTCTCTTTTGTTTCGCCGCCGCCCGAAACACAAAATTTCGGCCAAAAAAACAAAAATTTTCATCATTGGTTATATCTAGATTTGTTTTGATGGGCTATTGCTCCATCCCTCTCTTATTCAATTTTTTTTTTTTATTATTATTTTTATGTTTTTTTGATAGTATATTATGATTCTTGTTTAAGAAAATAATTAAGCCTTAAAAACTAAAAAATATTTGATTAATTTCATAAAATACAAATTAATTCTTGGAAAACAAAAAAAAAAAAAAACTTTTTTTTTTTTTTTTGTAAGCTGGCAGATGATGAATGAATAAATTAGTTAGAGCAAAACTAATAGTATGTATGAATGGAGATGACAAATAAGATGTGTTTTTTTCTATTTTAATACCTATCTTAGTTTTTTTATTTATTTATTTAAATGGGAATAGAAGTTACATTTGGATTTAGAGAATAAACATGCTAATTGGAAGTCTAACCTTGTGGCCATGGAGCCATGAGTGTGTTAGAGAAGCATTTTTTTGTTCTTAGAAAATAATGTTTTTGTAGTTTTTTATGTCCTTGGACAATTATCTATTGAGTTCTATATTTGAGAGTGTAACACCCCAAAATTAACTTTAGGGGCAAAATAGTAAATTACAAAGTAATTAATTAATTAATTAAACTCATTAAAGGTGAAAAAGTCTTTTACAATTAATAATCCTAGGTATAAATTAGATTTTCCTCTTGTCTTCTTTATTCAAAAAACCCTATCAACCAAAATTAAAGAATTGAAGATCGGGCTCAAGGTTTGGAGGTTCAAAATTTGAAGTTCAGATTTTTTCAGGTAAGATTCTAACCCTAAATTAATATAATATATTCATTAGTTAGTTCTGAACAAGCTAGATATTCCTTGAAAAAAATTTAGATTAGAGTTAGTTTATTTAATTCTTTTTAATATCAAAATATTGAAAATTTAAGATTATGGGTTGATTTATTGTTAGAAATGGGGAAATCTTAAGTTTTTAGATGAAAAAAAAAATTATTTGGAAGATTTCAATTTAGGCTAGGGTTAATCTATTTAAAAATTTTAGGTCAAAATATTGAAATTATGAATATAGGTTGTCCCATTGATGAAAATAAGGAAATTCAAAATTTTCTTAGATGAATAGATCTAAGCAATGAAATTTCAAAAATTAAATGAGTAAATAAATATATTATTATATGTGGCTTAAGGGATTGGAAAATATTAGGGGGGGGGGGGGTGTGCGCATTGGAGGAAGGCTTTTAATATATATATATATATATATATATATATTATGCAAGCTTAGGTGTTGAGCGTGTGGAAAATAATGAGCATGATGGGAAAAATAAGAATAATAAAATAATAATAATAATAAAAATATTAATAATAAAGGAAGAAATGTACGAAGTGTGTTTGGTGGTTAAATATATATATATATATATATATTATTATATTAACAATGATGGAGAGTTGTTGTGTATACAGGGTTATGTTTGATGAAACAAAAAAGAATTGAAAGTGAGAGAATAGAATTTATCAATAAAAGGAAGTAAAGTAAAGTTTTTAGTATTATAATTATACTAATGATGGATGTAAGTTAATAAATAGCATAGAATTTAATTAGTGAAATAAATTGTAATTTAATTAAATTATGTTGTGTCCTAAGAAATAAATTGAAAATAAAATTTAAGTTTTATATGAATTAGAAATTTACTAATTTTTCTAAAATGGGAATAGATTAAATTATCTTTCATAATTAAAAACATTAATTTGAATACCTTAAATTTTAGGATTTTCAAACTTATAATTTTAGATAAATAGTAATGGTTATTTCTCTTATACTTTGTTAGGTGAAAAGTAGATTTTCCAGAATTATTTTCCTTCAAAGTTTTTGAGGACTTCTTTTGAGGTAAGAGAAATTAATACAAATTTTGCAAAAAACAAAAAATTTATATATATATATATATATATATATATGTTGTTTGAAATGTGTAATAGTTAATTTTGCTTTTAAGCATGGATCAAATATATTTTTTGTATGGAAAAATGTGTTATAACATTTATTTTGTTTATATTGAAACACTTTGAGATTTTCTTCTTTTGTAAGTTGGAATAAATAAAATAAAGAATTTGACTCTGGTTTGTTTTGTTGTTATCAACGAGATATAATAGTTGACCTTTACATTTTCGTGGTGGGAAATGTAATTGATTTGAACCCCAACCTCTAGGGTTTGGTTAGAGGTTACTAGTACTAGTAGTGTTTGGTTTCGTCCACCTTAAAAGGAACATTTGAGGCTAACCACCTATTTGTAAAGTCCCACTTAAATTGGCACTATTTTTTATTTGATAACCAGAGTAAAGATATTTTGAATGCATTCGATTTGGTTTTGATGAGAAATTGTTTTGAAATGGATATGAAATATTTATATATATATGAAAATGTGTGGTTGAATAGTTTAAATGTAGTAGCACTCAAAAGTTTTATAAATAGAGTATATGTTATATCTCCTGTTGTAAGTATCATTGAAAATATTTGATCCATGAAACTGTGTTAATATTCCTTATTGGGCTTTGAGTTCATCCCCCCTTTGTTGATAACTTTCCTGGTACCCTCAGTTCGGGCGAGGAGTGATTATTAGAAAGGGAAATTAGCTTGTTAGGACATTTGCCAAAACTCTCATTATTTTTTTTAGCATTGTTTATATGTTAAAATGTATTTTCCATTAGAATTATTTGAGTTTGGAGTTACTTGCACAATAACACTTGGTTTGATGTGTTAAGTTTCAAAAATTGTTATATGGAGATTTTAGAATTTTTGTTCTACTATTCTGAACAGGATTTTGGTAATTGGTAAATGGTAAATTTTCAATTACAATACAAATGTTTGTATTGTTTCCACTTTGAACTTTTGGGCTTGAGGTGTGAAATGACTGTTATGCCCTTGGAGTACGTTTTGGGGCATGACAGAGAGGACTTAACTATTTGAGATTTTTATATTAAAAGAAGGATTTTTTTTCAAGTTGTTGTAACAAGTTGTCCATGCTCCTACAGTAGTAAATTGGTAAAGGTATTTTGGTTTTTTGGGTTTCTATGAGCAGAGTTGTTATTAATGGTTGGGTTGAGTTTAATTATGGGGGTTGGATTGATTGTTTATGTGTTTTATAAGAAGGTTGTAATAGTTTTTTCTTTTTTTAAAAAAAAGAAAAAGAAATTAATATCAAAGAAATCAATTAACAATGTCTAACAAAAGGCATAAGACAAGAATTCAAATCTATAAAGACATTGTAGAAAATATAATTCAAACACTAATATCATAAAAGAGACATAAAATAGTGCTTTTGCAAAAACAATTTCATCATAGAGTTGTTTGGAATTTTTTGTTTTCAACTCTTGCTAAAAATACTCACACATGCATTTCAACCATCAAATCAAAACTTGATTGTAAGAAATCAAAGTACCTCCAATTGTTGGCAAATGTTTGGTTGTGGAATCAAGCTCAACAAATTGAATATAGCTCCAAAATCAACACTTCGAAATAGAAGACAATAGAAAAATATGAAAACGTGATAAAATAACAATCTTTACAAATTTACATTTAACAATGTAATATCTGAAAAATTAAAACATGAAGTAATCTCAAGTACTAATTATACTAACATATGGGCATTAGTAATATTGCAAATAATTAAACACCATGATCCCTGATATATATATATTCACCCAACAACTCAAACCATTGAAAAAAAAACTCATTTCAAGGTGATCAAACATACACTAACTTAGGTTTGCACAAGTCACAAAGTGAATGGGAGATGAATAGAAAAGTGGGTGATGTGGGTATTTAATTACATGGTTGAAACTATTGAACATGGAAGCCTAATAGGGTTGTGTTTAAAGTTAAAACCTACTAGCCTCTAACAGTCTTTATTGCCTTCATGAAATTAATATAAAACATTCATAACATAACAAAGGGAAAAAAATAAAGCCACATTTTTATTCTTTATCAATGTTAGTAATGGCATAGAAGAAGAGTGTAATTGAAAGGTTGAAAATTACACTGCAATAATGCCTATAAAAAAAGAACTATAATAATACTGCACTACATGAGAAAAATGTATTTCTATTGCTCTATGTCTTATGAATTGAATGACATTTTTAAAAATATATTTTAAAAAATGATAATTATAAATGTAATTTAAGATTTATATTAAATGAAAAAATAGCAATTTATGAATTAATTTCAATGTAATTACAACTCTAGAAACAACCAGAAACAATATCAACAATATAATACAAACCCAATCAACCCCTGAACAATTGTTTGCCCATTATGAGGTTTTTTTGTTCCCAAACCTTTTTTTTTTAAACCTAATTTTAGATGAATAGAACTTTGAATTTGTCATTAAAATTAAAAAAGAAAACAAAAAAGAAAACAAAAAGCTTTTTTTCTTTCTCTAAAACCATTCCCACTTCATATCCCACCTATATCACTTTCCACAATTTTCTCATCAACCAAATATGAATCACCATTAAACATACCCATAAAATGCAATATCACTTTTCATTAAAAAAAAAAAAAACACAATCACACACATAACAACAACAACAATTTAAGGAAGGAAAAAACAATAATTCTGATTCTTTAACTTCAATAGTGCATTAAAGATCAAAAAACAAACCTAAAAAAAATTACTGGGAAAAATGGCATCAAGATAACATGTTCTTTAACTTCAATAGTGCATTAAAGATCAAAAAACAAACCTCAAAAAATTTACTGGGAAAAATGGCATGAAGATAACATGTCACAATGCTATTTAATACCAAAAACTAAAAAGATAAAATGCAAATTTTCCAAAACCACAATCAAAATTTGTTTTCCAAAAACCCTCATTTAAGCATTACTCAAGATAACAAAAGATTATATAGAGGAATATTTTCCAAAATTTTCTCATAAACCAAACATGAATCACCACCATTAAACATACCCAAAAAATGCAACATCATTTTTCATTTTAAAAAAAACACACAATGACACACACAACAACAACAACAACAATTAAAGGAAGGGAAAAAAACAATGACTTTAATTCTTTAACTTCAATAGTGCTAAAGATTAAAGAACAAACCTAAAAAAATTTAATGGGAAAAATGACATCAAGATAACATGTTATGATACTATTTAATTACAATAAACTAAAAAAATAACATGCAAATTTTCCAAAAACATAATCAAATTCTAGCACTAAAGCAACATATTCAGATTAAGTATACATTTATCATTGAATAGAAAATTGCCTCGAATTAGGAGTAGATGTTCTCTTTCTATTTAGAATCAATACCTGTCAACAAAGAGGGGAAAAACAATCAAACCAGTAAATAATAGATAGATAGTAGATATTGCAATTGAAAGTGGGTAAAACATTGGAAGGTTAGAAGGGAAAGATTTAAAGCATGTAGTCATTTGATCTTCAAAAAAAAGTATATATACATTAGACATTGAAGAGGCAAACCATAACAGATGCATGATGAATCATTCTCATTATGATGAATGGATAAAAATTTAATTTGAAACGATCACATGATTGAAGAGTAATAATTATTGACAAAAACAAAAATGGGTATTGAAACCCATATCAGAACAAGACATTCAGAACTTATACTTAAAGCAAAATAAGTTTTTAATTTTTACAAATTACCACACTTTCCCAACAGCCAAACAACCCACACTCTAAAGTCTAAACTTTATAACGGACTTACCCGAATAAGAAAAGCCAAAGCCTTTCCGGAACCAGTTTTTATTGCACCAAGAATATCTTGGATACAAACCGTGTGGTAGCCAAGCTCTTTGAATCTCAATCATAGTCACATACTCTAAATCCTTCAATCCATCTTTTGTGTTTTGCAATAGTGGCAGCAAAGTGATATTTATTTATGTTTCTTGGTTTCCCTTAAATATCTCTTTTGTATTAATTAGTTATTTGAGCATACATGCCCTACATCACTTACATTGTACATGACTTGGGTGCATTAGGAATTACACAGAAGATCCAAGTCATGGGTTCCTTGTAGAGTGATGGCTTGTCCATAGTTGGTTCATGGATTTGGGCTATCCATCTAAAATTGTAGTACACTACCTCCTAATTGGAGGGATAGTTTGTCTTAACTATTAGGATAGTTTCCCCATGGTGAGTGTACTAGTGTATGTGATGCACATTGAACAGGACTTATGGTGAATCATGACACAAGGCTATCAATTGTCGTGATTCAATAAGCTACTATACTGCATGGACTCTCAACCTTGAGAAAATATTGAGCTTCTGCAAAAGTTAATATGAGGCTTTGACCTATGGGTGAGATGATCCTAAAGTGGTCATATATCCCTATGGATTAGGTCACTGTTGATAGAGGCTGGTGGCAATAGGTATTCTCAATAAAGGCACCTTGATATCTCATGGATTTAGACGATGTGTCCCCCTGGGTGATCTAAAGGACATGTCATCTAGAAGACTATGGCCATAGCATTTCCTTTAGTGGAAATTTGACATATGCTCCTTAGAGGTAGAGTTTGTCAATTGATCACATAATAAGTGGGATTTTTAACTCAAGGATTGGAGAGGTAATCTTGATAGGTAATAGCACTACCTTGTTAGATTATGGACACCGGTTCATTGGGAGTCTACATACAATTGATAGTAGGTCACGAATTTCGAACTTCGTCTCGTTGTTATTTACATAGGATATTGCAATTGACTCTCTTTAGTGGAATGTTGAATCAACTTCAGAATTGGATTATGAGGGAGCTAGTACTCCTATGAGTTCTAGTGGTCCCCGCTCTGAGCTCATATACCAAGATGGCATAGTTTAGGAGGGTTGAATTGACTCTTGGTTCATTCTTATGCATAAGAGTGTTTTGGTAATTACGGAAGGTTGCACAAGGAATAGTGAACAAGTTCTATAGGATTGGGCTAATTAATTAATTAGATAGCCTTGTGTGGTTAATTAATCAATTAGAACCCATTTTGGGCTAGATTAAGTGATCCAAGCCTTGGTGGGCTCAAGTCACTTAAGTCCAATAGGGGAACCTTATAAACATGAATTAAAATATCATGATTTTTTGGTGATATATTGCCGAAATATCGTGTATTGATGGACCTCGACAAGATACATAAGAGAGAAATATCGATACCCCAATATTTCGATAATTTATCAAGAATTTTGCCAATATTTCGAAATTTATCAAATTTTCACCATTTTTTTGCGATATTTTGAGGTGGTTAACACGATCAATGCAGGATGATGATCAAAGGTAAAAACTATGTTGATTTTTTTGCCATTGAGGGGACTCAAACCCTAGCCAATAAATTCAACATGCAGTTGGGCCAACCACTAGGCCACGTTTGCCTCTTGATATATATGCCGCACCAAACATATATATATTAAAACTCATCATATAAACATAATATTAAAATGATATTTTAATGAACAAATTAATTATAATTATTTTATTATTAAATAAAAAATTTTCATTTAATTGATTACCAAAAAATATAAAAATTATCATGATAACTTTCTTCATAGTGTTTTTAATATCATTAATATATTAATTAAATGTTAAAAATTATACATATATTAAATGGATTATAATTTTAATAGTAAATATATTTTTAAATTAGACATATTATAATCAAATATTACAATATTATTGTCAAATAATATTTGATATAATTTAATAATAAATGCACACTTATAAAATTTATATTTTTTATCAATGCATACAATATTATTATGAAATACGATAAATTATATTATGCATATATCAATTTCTTGAACAAAACAACTTTAAAATATCTATTATACTTCTAATTTCATTTTTAAGAGTTTTTTTTTTTTTTTTTTTTTGGTTTTTTTTTTATACATTTCTATAAGTTTTGATCAATGTTAGGTTCACCGATATTTTGTGTCAAAATATTCATCAATATATTCGATATATCTATAAAATCGAAGTACCAATATATCCATAATTATCGATATTTTCATCATTGCCTATAAATACCCCCATAGGGCTAGGGTTTTTATAACTTTTAGAGAGACTTTGTCTTCCACCTCCAAATAAAGAGAGAGATAGTGAGAACCAAAATATCATCCCTTCCAAAGTCCACACTTTAGAGTGTCAAAATCATGGTTCGAGTCATCGGGCGCAAGATCTTGGGTGTACGAGACATTCAGATTCATTATTCTCCATCTTCTCCGAGCAAAATTGATTTAGGAACATCCAAATCAAAGCTAAAGTCCTTTAATGGCTTTCCTCTTGATCATAGAATTGTAAAAATCTATTTTTTGCTTCCATTGCATAGGATCTATAGGCTTAAAGTAGTTTTGCATGCACCTATATGATTCAGGATAAGGGAATGGAGAAATCGATGATTCCCAACAAATATGACCTAGGTTTAGAAACCAAATGTTTAATTAGTGCTAGGTTTAATCCTGAGATCTGACTATTCTCATCACTTGGCAAAGTGATAATGGAATACATATATATATATATATATATATATATATATATATATATAGATAAAGATATTACCTCCCACTTACCTGCATAACTAACCTTGTATTTGAAGCTAAGGTAATTATAATCCCATCATTTAACCTTCTCACTTGTTGAATATCCTATAAGGACTTACAGACAATGGGCTTGGAACCTATATATCCACCATAAATGGTGAAATCCACCACTAAATACTCAACAATGAGAAAATAATGTATGCTTTCCTTTTTCCTTTAGGTAAATAGAACATTCCTTTCCAAGTGTCATAAAAGGTCACAAAGGAATCACTTACCCCTGAGCTTGCTTTCTTATTCCTTCTCTTGTACTTTCCTTATTTGGTTTTGTTTTTCTTCTTCTTGGTAAAAGAACCTAAAGAACCTTTGACTTCCTTATGAACACCCTATAATCTTTGAGAATCCCCTTAGCCATTTTGAAGGAAAATGGCAAGGTCTCTAAGATCATATGAACACTAGTGTTCATTACAGTCCTAAGAGTAGCCTTTCAAAGCTAACCTACCCTTATCACCAAATAACCATTGCAAACTTGAAAGAATATCAAAGTCTCTAGTAATAGACATGTGTTTCTATTGCAACACATCATCGAAAGATCTAAGTATTAGTCACTTGGTCTTCTGATCCATCTAATAGCACCTTGATGTACTACTCTTTCATTTTGTTAGGTTAGTTCATAAGGAATAGCTAACTCTTTCTAAACTAAATTCTACGCAATTAGTTACTATATCCAGAATAAAATTAGTCCATTTGATTAGTTGGGCTTGGCCTATTATGAGAAAGAGAGTGATAATAGAACCAACATGATATTTGTAATAAAGAATATAGCCAAGCATATGACCTAATTGAGCATTCAAGGCATTTGGTAATTAATTTAGCAAAAATGTAGTGCTCTCATACTACATGTCCTTTTGCTAGGTCTCTTAGTATCATAAGAATCAAGTCTATGTGGGGCAGGTCATGACCTTATCACTAGTTAGAGACCCTCTTAGATTGATCTCCTCGCCTTAACCATAAAGGTATCTAAATGCAAGATCAACATAACTTTTATTTGGCTCATGGACTATGCAGGTGGGACCACATGGGGCAATTCTACCACTTTATATCCAATGTCAAGTGTATAACCATTGTCCTTATACTATCAATGTCACTAAGTAAAGAACCCCACCGTGGGGGTGGTCACTCCCACTACAGATATATCTAGTCTCGTCGATGTAGAGAGTCCATTATATCTCCTGATTCTTAGGGCTAACCCACTGTGGGGTTGGTACTGAACCCAAATCAAGATAGGCTCGACAATGGAGGCCTTGGGCTTGCCTAAGGCCCTCTCCCAGTTAATATTTTGAGAAATAAAAGAGCATTTTAAAACCATTAGTAATTTCCCTGATGAATAAATTACATACTTTTAAATTTTCCAAAAATATTTATTTCCTAATTGGAAACCTAGTATAATAGGAGAATACCATCATGAAAAATCTAAAATTTCCATGAGAGTAATTTTCAAAAAGAATTTTAATAAAATATCCACTCTCAAAATTTAAAAATCTATTTTCATAGAATTCTCTTTCTATACACAATTCAAATTAATAAATATTTTATCTAGGAAATGTTTCAAAGAAATTTATTTCCATCTAATTTATAAGACTTTTGGTAATAATCTTTTAATGATAAATTATCTCTAAAGAAAATTTTCAAAATATTTATTTTTCAAATTGGAAACTCGTGTACTAATGTAATTACCAATTTATGAGATTTTGAATAATCTTGAGAGCACCTTATCCAAGAAAGGAACTTTGGTTCTCATATTCAAAAATCCTCATAAGATTTACTTTCTTTATTCCTTACACTTTTTCAAGATAATAAATATTTCTATGAAAATTTCATAATAATTTATTCAATTAAATACTACCAAAAATAGAACCTTTTAGTAATTCCTTAATTGATCAAATATTCTCTATAAAAACTCCCAAAATTTTTATTTCCAAAAAGGAATTAAACAATCTATTTTAGAAAGTATTTTCAAAATAATTTATGTCTCCATTAAATTATTGAAACTTTTCAAAGTTATTTTGATAACCCTTCTTATCATTAATTCTCTATCATGAGATTTTTCAAATCCATCATTTATTTTTTAGACTGGGATTCATGTACTAAAATAATTGCTCTCTTACTCCTTATCATTGAAGTATCCAAACAGAATGATTTCCTCCTCTCTCGGGGGGAGAGCTTGGAAGATCAACTATGGGTATAGTTTTCCTTCTCTTACTAAGAAAGAACAAAAAAACCTCCTAATGAAGTTTCATTCTATTGGATCCCACATTCATTCCATTTAAAGGCAGGCTTTTTTTGTGTACAAGAGTTGTACTTATAAAAACAAATTAACTAATCATTTTAAAAATTCTACTACGTCACATTTCTTCCATTAGAATCCCCTCTCATTTCCCCACAATTCCTGTTTATCTATTAGTACTAGATAAAATTAGTTGGGTTTGTTATTATAAATCCATAAAAATAAAATGAATACTATACATTAATTAACAAATAAGAATTGTATTTTATTGAATTTTAATACTTTCAAACACAAGAAATTATTTAAAACCTAAATAATGATCAAAGAGGTAAAAGTACTTAATTTTAAATATAAAAAAATGATAATTATGTTATTATATTTTGCTTTTTTTTATATATCAGTTTTAAAAAGGTTTGTAACTATTTTTGTAAGTTTATATTTTACCTAAAAAATTGAAGATATTATCATGGTGAGTTTTATATTTGCAATATGTTATAGCTTGATAAATATTAAATTTGAATGGAGATCATTAAGATTTATTTATCATTATTATTATTTTATTTATTTATTTATTGGATTTTGGAGAGGGAGAAAACAACATAAGATTTGTATTAGGGACAGTTACATAAATAGGCATAGCCTCACCCACTCCCCAAGCAAGGCAAAAGGTTAGATTCGAAGACCGAAATATTCAAAATATTTTCATTGATGAGATTATCTTGGTTGCACTTCCATTGTTTTAACTTTTGCTTGTTAGAAAATTAAGTAAATACCATCTTTCAATTCTAGTTTAATGAACCAAAATAGATCTGTAAACTAATCTTGTGACATTGTGATAAAGATCATCTTATATAGATTGTTTACAATGTTTAGTCACTTTGGTAACAACTTATATCTCTTGAATGGGTATTGACACCTTGTATCTTCCCTTTCCTTACTCTCTCACACTCGATGTTTGTATAAACATGATGAGAAATCTCATAAACTTAGGGTGAGTGGAGAGAGGGACCAAGAACCCTTTTATATCGTTTCAAGTGACATTCTATCAAAAGTCACAAATGAACACTTCCTTCTAAATATATGAATTCTTTTTTTTTTTTTTTTTAATCCCATGTAGTATTCAAGGTATATGAAAATTTTAATGTAATTACATGTCTTTGGTCATTGTACCTTGTACACAACTTGGTTAGTTCATGACTTTGGTCATGATACCTTATATTTTTCCATGTGTCATTTACATTTAATTTTCCCACATACATTAAATGTATAGTATGGGAAATGTAAATACATTAGGTTCATGACTTGGTCATGAACCTTTATAATAATTTTGGATTAACTTTATGTGGTCATGGAGGCCACACTAATTCCAAAATTGCTTTCATAATTATTTGTTAAAAATTGATCCCTAATTTATTTAATTTAAAAAATAATAGAAGAAAAAGAAAGAAAAGTATCACAAGATTTTTCATTGTCAAATTTTTTTTAGGTAGATTTTAAAAGAGGAAAACACACCAACAATATATATTCTTCTCTATCAAACCAGTACCTCACCTCATTGAATCCCATTGAAAAAATAATTTTTATTAATTTTTGTTTTATAATTAGCAAATATGTTTCTACTTTTTATTTTTAAAAGCAATTTTTTAAAATAGAAAATAAAAATGAGTACAAAACATGTTGAGCATTTATAACAAAATTTTAGAAATGATTGAAATATAATATATATTTTTTAAGTTTAAAAATAATTAAAACAGGAATGTATCCAAAGAGCAATAGGACATTCCACTCCACTTTTTCTAAAATATTATTCGAGATGATGAAATTAAAATTTTAAAAAAATATATTAATTTCTAATTATTGAAAAAGAACAAAAGAAAGATAAAAATAATAACCTAATCCAGATTGCACATCGTATGCCATATTTGTTAAGGACATTGCAACAGACCCGAATTCATCGCTCTTACTTTGTTTTCTGCTTTGAATTCGTCCACAACTCCCATCCACCAGATTCCTCATCTTCAATGGAGGTAAGAAAAGACGATTTTCGAGTTCATCTCATCACAGGGACCTTCTTTGTTTGCATAGTTGCAGGTGGAACATGCCTTTGCCTGTACATTTTTCTCCCGGGAGCACAACACACTTCTTGGTACCCGATTGTAGGCTTCATTCTTGTGGGCATCCCATGGCTCTTCTGGCTTTTAACCTATTGCTATAGATGTTTCAAAACTGGCTTCCAACACATTCAGGAAGAACGAAAATTTGCTAAGGGGTTTAACCATGTTGCACCCAATGCTGCATCCTCAAGCCCAGCGACTACTACTGCACAGACAGAATCTCAGGCAAATTCTTCTGGTAGCGAGCGCCGGGTGCATTTTGGGGCTGTTATCGTGGTGGGAGAGGACGGTGATATTAGCCATGGGGAAGCCGATAACAATGCAGATAGCAGGGAGCCATAGCACTGATCTCCATTAAAGTAACGGTATCATACAAAATGATGGGAAGTTACAATATTTCCAGGGGATGTGAAATTTGCTATTAGCACTTTCTCTATCTTTTCTTGATATGGTGCTTGAAAATGTGTGTTTTGTCTTTATCATATGGTGCAACTTTGAGGCCTTTTGGAACCATGTGATAAATAAATGACCTAACAAGAATGTGTACGTACGGCAGTATCATTGGGATGAAAAGTTGTCTCCCATGTCGAAAAAGTCAGCAAAAGGGGGAGATGTTTTGGAGGAATTGTCCTATTTTCCAACTTGTTGGTGATGATGAAGAGACTATAGATCGGAGGGGTGATGTATGTAAAAAGGGGGAGCTAGAGATATAGTTCATTCCATGTAATGCTTTTAACCATTTAGATGCAATCCAAACTTCAGAAAGGGAAAAAACATTTGATTTTCATTGTACAATGGTTAGTGCTATTTTTGTTTCGTTTGTTTACACCATGCATGCAAGAAGTAGAGGAACGTTGCAGGCATCAGATGGTATGAATTAACTCTCCAATTTTATGCATGAGTTTGTAACATACTATTATTTAAACAAAGTTGTGATAAGAAATCTTGGAATCTCTTCGTGAAAACACAAATTTGTATCAATGGGACAATGATCGATCTCATTTGATTTATGCTGCAGTAATTTATGCAAGGGGCTGAGCAGACTTTTGGTTTAGGCTGCACTAGCCAACTCCTGCCCACCCAAGGCCAAGGCTGGCCAGTCTCTGACTGTGGCACATAACCAAAAGATGGCCAGGGCCATAGACCACCTCCAAGCGACCCTATGGGGGACGAAGTCTCAACCCATCCTCAGTAATAAGAGCCATAGTCTAATAATGGCCAAGCCCAAACCAAATATTTCCACAACTCATAGGTGATCAGTTAGAATCCTGTCATAATTGGGAATGGACACGTAAATTTTCCCCACAATAAAATAGAGACAGATTAATCTCCCTATTGTATTGTATAGAACTCTTCTTGTTTTAGACAAAGCACATTCGTTCTACAAGATAACGTACTACAAATCTACAGATTTGGATATTAGGGAAAGTTTATTAATGTTCAACAAAGAATGGAAAATAATAACATTTTCTAAGTTATTTTCTAGTGCATACACTCGTATTTCATGCATGTTATTAAATCAATGATATTTTGGACAGTATGATATACTGAAAACTATTGAAAATAATAATCTGACTTCAAAGTTAGATTGTAAGAATTTTAAAATTTTGAGAAGTGTAAGAAATTGTTATATATTTATATTTCTTGTGTTATTTAGGAATCATAATTTAATTATGAATTAAATTTATCATAGTACAATTACGATTAATTTATTATAAATATAGACTTGTTAGCATGTCAATTAATTGTTTATTCATAAAAATTAGTGAAATTATTGTCAATACCCAAAAATTTGTGCTTCTAACACGGTGCATAATAAAAAATTCATGAAAAGTGTAAAATTTATAGATCAGGGCTAGGATACCAAGGAAATTTGTAAAATCTCAAGAAAGTTGCATTTTTTTTTTGTAGGGGAGGCCATGACGGCAAATAATTCAATCCAATCACAAACTCTAGAATTCATTGGTAAGAATTTTGACAATTGGTCCATGCAATTGGGTGCATTGTTTAGATCTCAAGGTTAATGGGATCTAGTGAATAGCTGATGAGTACAATGAAGTGACTAATCAAATAGATTTCAAGGCACAATTAAAGGATAAAAAAAATTATTGAAAGATTCTAGAAAAAAAAAAAAGATAATAAAGCACTTTGTGCAATATTTCAAACAGTAATAGTAAATCCACCTTTGAAAAATTTAGAGAAGTAGAAATATCAAAGGCATGAAATACTCTACAAAAATCATACGAAGTTGATGATCATTTCAAGCAAAAGAAGTTCAAGATACTAAGAGAAGAATTTGAGTTTCTATGCATGAATGACTTTAAATCAATCTTAGATTATTTTAATTATGTATAAACCTTTCTAAATCAATTACAAGTTAATAATGAGAAGTTTGATGATGAAAAAAAAAATAGTAAGGAAAATCATGTGATAAACATTTTCTAAATACAAAATTTGAATGTGTTGTTACAATCATTGAAGAAGAAAATTTTAGACCAAGGGTCGGTCTATTTCAGTTTTGGTTATTATAGAATAAGGTTTGGATCCTTGCATTGGTTATTTTAAAATTTGTAAAAGTTATTGATTTCTTTAGGTTTATATGCTCACAATTGATGGATTGGTGGGTTTATTATGTTCACATGAAAAAAATGATAAATAAAAAAGTTAAAACTACTAATTTGAAGCAGGCTTTGCAAAATAGAGTATTTATAAGTAGTGGTAGCAAAAAAAGTTGCAAAGGTCATGGTTGTAGATGAGGTTGAGAAGGAGATAATAACTCCATCAATAGAGATTGAGATGGAGGTAAAACTTCTTCTAGAAGAAGGAGAAACACTCCTAAAACTTAAAAACTAAAAAAATAAACAAAGCAAAACAAAACAAAAATAGAAGTCTCATATATAATGTCTTGGATGTAAGAGGTGTGGACATTATGAGTCTAAATGTCAATTGAAATGTCATAATCACCAAGTAGAGTAGGAAAATACCATTAAAGTGTATCAAAATTTGTTATTAATTTTCCTATAATCCTACCAAGGACAAAATAATTATTTTCATAATTGGGTGAAAATTTTAGAAGAGACTTTAATTTGGAACTAAATCTAAAGTTTTGATTATAATAGAAGATAAAATTAAAATTCATTCTAAAGATGATAGTAATGTTACTATAGGAGACTTAATGGCCAAGCATTAAAAGGAAAAAATTGTCAACATATAAACAAGAGTCAATGTCCTAACAATCTCCTCCTTTGGCAATTTTGTGATAAAACATCGTTACATAAACACACCTGAACTCAGAGTTTACATAACATACATTAATGCTCAATTAAAAATCAACTAAGAGAATGCTTTGCATCATCTTGTAATACTTATATTCCAACCCTATAACCTGCACACATACAAAAAATTATACCAAAGGTAAAGTAATGTGTAGGATAAGATATGATCAACATAGCAAAATAGGATAGTTGGAGATTTTGCTTTATGCATTGTGAAAGCATATAAGAGGAACAGATCCCTATAGTGACACCAAGGTACATAACTAAGCTCAAGAGGAATATATATTTATGCAATTCAACTAAATATAATAAAAACTTGATAAGATACAATAGATCAACAATAATGCCTTGAGGTCTATCTCCAACTAGAAAATAGGCAGTGAAAATCATGTGAAGAAGCTTCCATGATTCAAAATAGTTATAGAGACGGACAATTCAAACATAAATATCTTGCAGGAAACATATGTATTAGGTATCTCTCCTAAACTTCTAAGTTGTACTTTCTTTAATTAGTTGATTTAATTTTCTCTAATGTCTTAGTTTTAATTTCCTCTAATATTTCAATTAATTTTCCCTAAGAATTAAATGAATAAAATAATGAATTAAATAAATAATTCAAAAATTATTAACTTTCCTTATTTTTGTAAGAGTTTTTTTTATATTTTCTCTATTATCTTAATGTATATGCTCCTCCCTATTTAGGTGAATCAAATGTTAATATGTTTAATGATCTCCCCTTTTTTGTCATAAAAATGGAAAAGTATATGAATTATAAACATTGAAAAGCACACAAGAGATAAAGAGAAATAAGTTCATATATATATATATATATATATATATATATATATATATAACAAAATGTAATTTTGGATACAAAGATATGCAATACAAAATGCATTCAAATCAAATATACAAAATAAATATATAAGATGAACAACTAGGCATTAGGTGGAAGTGGAGAAGCAGAGCTCGAGGCACCCTAAGAGTGGATCCAGGAAATGATGTAATCAAGTTGTCCTCAAATCTCACGAAGCTAAAGATCCCGTGAGTCTATTCTCTGATGGAGATGAGCTAGGGAATTCTATTTCTTGGGCAGTGGGGTTAACAAAAGAAGATGCCTCGTGAGTAGCTTGAGAAGAACTTGCACGACCTCGACTAAATCGAGCCCTCGCAGTAGGCTTGGAATACTTTGCCTTGGGAACTACGCCTTACTCCATAGCTTGGAGCTCATCCTTCTCAGTTCTTACCTCTTGATTAGCCTGCTAGGCTGCATCCTATGGACATGGTGAGTTGGAGGAGTCACCAGTGCATACACATGGCTATAGTGCTTGGCTTAGGAGCTCCCATCTGAAAGGGCATGTGTAGCTTGGACCCCTAGAGTTGAGTTAATCTCAAAGCCTACTTCCTCCAAGATACGAGAGATCGAGAGGGTGAAAGGAAGAATGTCTCCTCGGAAAGATGGATCATGAAGAGGAGTCATTATGTCCAAAATCAATTGGCCAATGTCGAATTGTTGGTTAGAGAGTATGAAATGAATCGAGCAAACGATTGACGGATCTGGGTCCGATGAGCAGACAAGTAGAAGGAGTAGGTAAAAAAAGTAGCAAGCAACCATGCTGGCTTGGAGAAGTCAACAATCATAATATAAGATAGAATAGGGTGAGGAGTCAATGAAAGCATTTGAAAGAAAGAGTTCCTATGTTGAAAAGACCCTAGAACGGAATGACTTGGATGGGCTCAATTGACCTAGGAAGAGTCACCTCTCTCTACCATCTATGACTAACCATAAATAAAGTGAAGTATGAAAGGACACTGAAAAAGCAATAAAATTGATAGCAATCCAAAGGAAAACTAAACTACTAGGAATATTAAAAATGATGCCCAAAACAATACTATGCAAACAGAAATGAGAAATATGAAATGAACTAACCTCAAAAGGTAAAGAATAAAAAACATAGAGCACTTGAAACAACTTGGAAAGAGTGAAATGAACAAATGGCACATGGATGGCTTTAAATAGCCTACAGGAGCACTCAATCCAGATTAGCACTCAAGTGTCATGAACACTAGAAGTAGCGCTAGATATGACTTATAGAGCTCAAGCGGTTTAACTCCTCAAAGAAGCATTGGAAACAACTTATAGCATTTGATCGCTAATAGCGTTAGATAGAGCACATGAACATTGGCAACAAAGCTCGAGCACTTGAAGCCACAAAATAGTTCAAAGCAAGCCAAGGGAACTAAGAAACTGAACAAAGTTAATTAGAAACTATGAAATAGTGAAAATGACACAAGAAACCTAAAAGCAAACAACTTAGGTAGATCATCATGTTCAAGAACTCACAAGATTAGTTTAATCATTAATAAATCGAGTTACTTTAGATATTACACATCAATCCATCAAGAATGAGGTTTCAAGTTCAAAGGTCAAAGTTAATCATAATCTTAGTTTCAAAACTCAATGCATAACCATCAATGTATAAAATGGTCAACATAGAAACATAAGTATATCAGTTCAAGGAAATACGACTTACTATCTAGTTTTATATTTCGAGGCCGATAACTTAGAAAAGATCTAATCATCCTTTAGGTCGAATTAAAGTACACATCTAGTCATTTTGATTTAAGATTGCCAA
Source organism: Vitis vinifera (assembly GCF_030704535.1). NCBI lineage: Eukaryota > Viridiplantae > Streptophyta > Magnoliopsida > Vitales > Vitaceae > Vitis > Vitis vinifera. The sequence goes on from NC_081819.1 coordinate 6,464,222, forward strand.
ATTTCTATTTAATACAACGTCGTTGATTTGCATATAGCACAACTTGACTCCCCTTAATTTAACACCATTTTTCTTTTTATTTTGAAAGTTGAGGTATTGTACACCATGATCAATATTGATTTTTCATTTTTTTTTTTTTTTTCATTCATGGTTGCCTTTGTATCCATTTTGGGGTTGTGTCTAAGTGTTGCAAGTGAGCAGCAACTTACAGTTAAGAACATGAATGTTGGAAAGAGTATGAGATTTATGCTTAACACATGATTCAATATTTTGCACTGACTCACTTCGGGAAATAATTATAATGATCTTAGTCAAACAAAGCCTGTAGATAATAAGATTTTTCCATGACAAAGGATTCTTCCGAAGTGAACAAAGTCTACTTTATGAGTTAAACTTAAGAAGTCTCTCTCTAGATCAAGCACAAAATGTAAGTAAGATTGAAATGTCACCATACAAAGACTTTTAATTATCAGGAATCAAGTACGTCAATAGTGATTAACAAATTTCCATGAATTAATCCACATCAAGTCTTATAGATCTAGTATATTTCTCTAGTTCACAAACTCAAGATATTATAGATCATGCTAATATATCAAGTAATTAAACAAAAATCATATGCCCAAGCTAAACTAAAATAAAGCTAAAAGAAACAAACGGAAAATAGACAATAAGCTAAAAACCTTTGAAGCCTATAACTTTTGAAGATCAGTCGATTAGTCATATGCCCAGGAATTTCCTAAGGAACTCAAACCAAAGAGAATCAAAGGGTTTGGTAAGAATATCTAACAATTGATGTTCAATGGGGACAAACTCTAGAGAGACAACCTTTTCTTCAACTAGATCCCTAATGAAATGATGAAAATTTTCAATATGTTTAGTTATTTATAGCACTAGAGTTGTCACAATGTATGTTCATGGTCCCTTGCTCAATTTCATAGTCTTTAAGCATTTGCTTCATCCATAAGAGTTGTGTACAAAAACTTTCAGCAAGAATATATTTAGCTTTGGTAGTAGATAAAGATAGAGAATTTTGTTTCTTACTAAGCCAAGCCAAAAGACAATCACCAATAAAAAAAAACAAACACCATATGTGTTTTTTCTATCCTCGTCATTTTTTACCAAGTCATCATCAAAATAACTAGCAATCACAAGAGAAGAATCATTGGGATACCATAAACCATAATCAAGAGTCCCATTTATATAACGAATAATTCTTTTAATATTTATGAAGTGTAACTCTTTGGGATTTGTTTGGTACCTAGCACAAGTTGCAACATTAAAGGATATGTTAAGATGACTTGTTATGAGGTAAAGAAGCTTCCTATCATACTTCTATAGAGTTTTTCCTCAACATCTATTCCAAATGCATCCTTGCTAAGCTTAGCGGTAGTGCTCATAGGTGTCTTAGAGTGCTTGGTGGATTCTAGATTGAATTTCTTAACTAACTCCCTAGCATACTTGGATTGAGAAAAAAATATCCTATGTTTTAGTTGCCTAATTTGCAATCATAGGAAGAAGGTTACTTCACCTACCATACTCATTTTGAATTCAGATTTCATTTCCTCATAAATATTAAGGGCAAGATCACTAAAGGTGGCTCCAAAAACTATATCATCTACATAAATTTGTGCCACTAACAACTCATCGTTGGACCTTTATATAAACAAGGTTTTGTCAACTTCCCCATTGTCAAACTTTTTCTCTAAAAGATAAGTTGTGAGCCTCCCATACCAAGCTCTAGGAGCTTGCTTTAATCCATTAGGGGCTTTCTTTAACCTATAGACATGACTGGGGAATTTTGGATCCTCAAAACCCTTAGGTTGCTCAACATAAACCTCTTCATTAAAAATCTCATTCAAAAAAGCACTATTGACATCCTTTTGGTAAAGCTTTATCCTCAAGGAGCATGCTATTACCAAAAGTATCCTAATTGATTCTAATTTGTCTATAGGTGCAAATGTCTCTTCATAACCAATCTGAGTATCCTTGGTGTTAGGACATTGAGTCTTGTTTATATGTTGGAAATTTTGTTCCAATTTATGTCTGACTATAGAAGTCTTTTTAGATAGTGACTTGCTCTCCATTGAAATCAAGGGTTGTTGTTCTTCCAATCGAGAAGTCACTGTACATCTAAAAAGGTTTGGCTTATGTCATATAAGGCTTCTTTAAGGTATAAAAAGGTTCGTTATCATTTTTGGACTTAAAATGTTTTTTAAAACGATTTTTCAAAAGTAGGGGATGCTCAAACAATCAATCCCGCTCAAGCGGTTAGCCTGCTCAACATGGAACACTCAAGTAGAGCACTCAAGTGATTTAAGTCTACTCAAGCGGTCATGTCAGTCCTACTGAGTTTAGAAACATATTTTGAATGAATTTCACTCAAACTCAAATTTGGAAACTTAAGATACCCAAATCCTTATGAATTTTGCCCATAAATACCTTTCTTATAACCCTTTGAAGGTTAGAGATTCAAGCTTAGAGATTGTGAAGTTTTTGAGAGATTGAAAATATATCATTTGAGAGACCTCTCATTCTTTAAAGAAGGATTCCTTTAGAGAAACCCTAATTTCCATACCATTCTCATTCTCTTATTCAAGGATTTGGATCTTTGAATTTTTAGTTGAAAACCTAAATCCCTTCGGAGGAACCAAAGGATCTACTAGGGAGCAACAAGGAGTTGTTGCATCACGAACATGGATCAAGTTGTAGGTACTGAAGAGTAAGTATTTAGGGTAAAATGGCTAGGTAAATCTATGTAACTTGATTTTGAATAGTGGATTTAGATTGGTGAGTCTTCAACCTTGTGGTTTTTTATCTCCACAAGTTTGTGGGGTTTTCCACGTAAAAAATGGTGTGCCTCATTGTCTATTTCTTTATATTTGTTATTATGTTTAAAGTATCTAGATTAGGTTAATTTGATTAATCCTAATATATTGTAGGGTTTTCCTAAAAAGTGCATAGCTATTTGTTCCTACTTATTTTCTAGTTGATGACTTTGAATAGCTTGGTTTAACTGGTTAATTGGTTATTGAGTTAGTTGATTTGTTATCTTGGTGGTTGAGGTAGTTATACCCATAACAAATTATTGATTAATTTGTTAAAATTATCGTTAATTTTGTTAAGTTGGTTGTTTTGGTTATTTTGGTGGCTATTATTATTATCCCTAACATATCTCAACATATATTGTTCATCTTTGGATATCAATTAACCATAAAACCCACTTTATTTGAGACGAAATCTTGAGATAAAGTTTTGACATATTTTATAAATAATTTATTTAAATTTTTTTAAATCACCAACACACCCTCCCTCTAGGTGTTCCCTATTGGACTTTCTATTATTATTGAAGTGGTATTTAAGCAATACCCATTTTTCACTTAGGCAACCAACCTTGCTTTGTTTCTCACAATGACCCCATTTTCATATTGTTTGTTCTTGAAGATCCATTTTGTACCTATGACGTGTTTATCTTTAGGCCTAAGGACTAAATACCACACATCATTCCTAATGAAATGATTTAACTCTTCGTAGAGTGTGATAGTCCAAGACTCATCACCTAAAGCTTCATCCACATTCTTTGGCTCTAATTAGGAGGTATAGCATACAAGACCCATCTCATTTATTCTTGATTGTCTCTTAGAAGCCTACACGTTCATTTACATTACTTATAACATTTGAGATTAGGTGGTTAATGGGTATTCTGGATCTATGCTTATTCCTCGTTTTGTTAGAAGTGCCATTTAAAGGTACAATTTCATCCTTATTGGAATCAATGCCTCTTTTAGGGATATCGTTGGGGTTATCTTTCATGATCTCCACATCTTTAGGGTTATCCCCAATTGATTCTTGGGTTAAAATTTGTCTCTCAATTATATCCTAATCATACCCATTATCATTTATAACCACATTAGAGGAATCTCGAATAATTTGTGGATTTTGATTATAAACCCTATAGGCTTTACTGGAAGTAGAATAGCCTAGGAAGATACCTACATCAGATTGAGCATCAAACTTCCCTAAGTTCTTGCCATCCCTAAGTATATAACACTCACTACCAAAAGTCCTAAAATATTTAAGATTAGGTTTTCTCCCAGTCCATAATCCATAAGATGTCTTCTTTGTTCCTAGCCTGAGAAAAATCCAATTGACAGTATACCATGTTGTATTAACAATTTCTACCCAAAATTGCATAGGGGTATTATTGATTCCGCGTATAACTCTAGTTGGGTCATTTAATCAAAAACATTTATAAAACCTATGACCTCATACTAGCGTAGCAAAGCTACTATAGTATAGTGGCTCTAGGGTCGAACTCTGGGATGGGTTTTCATTCTACCAGTGATATACTCAAGATTAGAAATCGAATTTAATGATTTCCTTTATCAAAAACTTAAAGTTTAAAAGAAAATAAAATTTGTTTTGAAAGGTGTTTGAAACTAAACTAACATAAAACTAAGTAAAAATGGAAGAAAGAAAGTCTCCTAGAGCTAAGGGTTGCTAGGATCAAGTTCAGAATGCAAAGTGGAAAATTTCGGATTTTTCTCCTCGCATTGGGGATTTAACCTATAGTTATTTCCCGAACCAGTATAGGTTTAACAATGAAGATTTAATCCATAAAAAGTCAATAGAAATGGTAGTCAAGGTCCATTAATGGCCTTAGACACTATGGGTCTTCACCTTGAACCACTTTCCAATGGCTCGTACATGATAACTAATGGACTGATATGGATCTAGCAATAAGCATCCACAGAGACCTGAAGCTTACCATGTATTGGCCATTCAAATTGATTCTAAGGGATTTAAAGCAAAACTTTGGATTTAGAAGCCATTTATGAACTCCAACTACCTGAATTTAATGCACGGGAGTTTTCCACCTTTGCATCTGGACTTTTCACCTAGCTTCCTTCACTCCAAGAAACCAAAAGTTTAGCCTCTCATCCTTCGAGAAAACATCCTCAGAGGTTGTTTGGCTTCCAAGAAAAAATAAAATAGTAAAGAAAAAAGAGAAACGAGAGAGCTCTGTATATTTCTAAGTGTAAAACGTAACATCTATATCCCAAGAGGTGATTTTTACCCCTTATATAGTCTTTACAAAAGCAAAAGCTTGTGATTGGTTAGTTACAAGGATAAGAAAGGAAATTACATCAAAAATTACATAGGAAAAGATCTAAAGTGGAGTCGGCAAAAACAAAGGAAAATTCGCACCACGCATGGGTTGTGCGAATTTTAAAGGTGTTGTGCGAGTGTTGTGCGAGTTTCGCACAAGGTTCGCACAACCAAGGTGTTGTGCGAAAATTTCGCACAAGTCTGGAGCAGTTGTCTTCCGAAGGTCATATCTTCCTCATTTCAGCTCCAAATCGTACACGGTTTGAAGCGTTGGATTCTTGACTTCCTGAGCTTTGAAATGGTATATAGCGTGTAGAAAATTGACTTCGGGAAGTGCTCCAAAAGTACGAAAGAAGACTGAAGCTGCTGTCCTCTTTGCTTCTCTTCACTTTGCTTGCTTTTCCTCTTTGCTTCTCTTTGCTTCTCTCCTTTACTTGGCTTGTCTTAATGATCCAAAAGGCTGTCAAAACACTAAAACTAGCCACAAATATGATTAGAAGTCATTGCTAGGTCCTTAACATGCCAATTGGAATAAAGATGGAGAATTACTATACAAAAGTGCTTAAAACATAATGAATTAAAGGTGTAAAATAGCACTTTTTGGGTAGTAATCAATTATGCATATGAATCATCACCCACGCCATTTCTTGTAAGACTCTATTTTTTCTTTCAGCCACTCCATTATGTTGAGGAGTTCTAAGGGCTAAAAACTCATGTTTAATTCTTTTAAACTCACAAAAGAGGTCAACATCCACACTGTCAAACTCTCTCCCCCTATCACTCCTAATCCTTACAATTGGATGGGCTATTTATACTTGTATTTGTTGGCATCTTAGATCTAAGAAACGGAAGCAATACCAATTTAAAAAAAAAAAATGATTTTTTAGGGTTAAAGTGCTAACCTTTAGGTTTGGATGTTCCCAAACCTTAAATTCCAAGTGTTGAAGACAACCTTCAAGTTGTGGGAAGTCTCGTCAACCAACAATCTTCCGCCCAATGACTCAATCTTGTTCTTGGTACACTTCTGGTAGGAAGAAAAGGAGGGTGTAATCTATGGCTCTCTTTCTCTCTGGATGATGGAAGACAAAAGTTATGGAAACCCTAACCCCTATGGGGTATCTATAGGGTTCCTAATTGGGCTTAAATGACTTGAGCCCACATGGGCTTGAGTCACTTAATATAGCCTAAAATGGGTCATAATTGATTAATTAACCCAATAGGACCTACAAATTAATCAATTAGCCCAATCCAGAGACCCTATTCACTTACCCCTGTGCAATCTTACGTAATTACCAAAATGTCCTTATGCAAAAAAGTGAACCTAGAGCTAATCCAACCCTCATAATCCATGCCAACAAAGTAAATGAGCTTAGAGCGGGGACCATTGGGACCCATAGGAGTACTGGCTCCCTCAGAATTCAATTCTAAAGTTGATTCAACATCCCACTACAAAGAATCAACTAAACTCCAATATCCTATGTAAATATCAAAGAGACACTACGTGCTCGGGTCCGTGACCTACTATCCATTGTGTCCAGTCTCCCCATGAACTAATGTCTATAGTCTAACAAGGTGAAATCTATCAAACTTTCAAGACTGCCTCTACTATCCTTAAATTACATATTCTCCTATTGTGTATTCAATTGACATGTCTTAGCTCTCAAAGAGCCTATGTCAAGTTCCACTTAAGGAACTACTATGGTCATAGTTTCCATGAACACACCTCCTTAGGATCACTCAAGAGGACACACTTTCTCAATCCCATGAGATATCATAGTGCCTTTATTGAGAATACCTATTGCTATCAGCTTTCATCAACTGTGACCCAATCCATGGGGAATATATGATCAACTTACGATCTCACCCATAGGTCAAAGCCATTGCTAACTTTAGCACAAGCTCAATATTCTCTCAAGGTTGATAGATAACACAATGAAGCAACTTGGTGAGGTAATGACTACTTGATAGCCTTAAGTCATGACTCACCATAGGTCCTGTCTAATGTATAACCATACACACTGGTGCACACACCATGGGAAACTCATCTCGATAGCCAAGACCAACCATCCTTCCAATTAGGAGATGGTGCACTACAACCTTTAATGAGTTGCCTAGACCCATGAACCAGTTATGAACAAGTCATTTATTTGCATTAAACCCATGACTTGGATCTATTGTGCAATACAATGCAAAATATGCAAACAAGAACACTCATAAAGTATAATACATGAAATAAAGATTAATAAAATCGAAATTGGAACATCATTAAATAAATAACGAATTCCAAATTTATTACATCATGTTCTACTTTTAAGGACTCTATCCTAACATTCTCCCACTAGTCCTCAAAGCATCATGCCTATAAGGCATGCCAAATACTCATCTTAAACCTATGTCATCCCTATCACCAACACAGACTCTCTCTGTTAATGTCTTGATGAAGGGATCCACTAGGTTCTCCATAAATGGTATTTTATCAACCATCACGTCACTCTTTAAGCTATCTCAACAATTTGGAGCAAAAACACATAATCCCTCATTCTTAAAAGATATTTGAGTATATGCTTGACATAGCACAATTTTCCTATTTTTGTTATCCTTAAGGACTTTAAACCCATGAATATATTGTGCCCCTTCTAGATTTTCATCTAGAACCAAGTAGACAACCAGATCTTGATTGATGACAATATCCCTACATCATTTTCAATGAGTAGATCGTCATCTACCTACAAGATCCTAGAACACTACCATGCTTCCCTACAGTTTCTTGTACACACAAGGCCCTTTGCTATGAAAAGATCTAGTTACATCTTATAAATGTTAATCTCAAGATAATTGTTTAAGGATACTATCTTGACATCCTATTGCAATATCTCATTAATGAGATACTCCGCAATGGATAGGAGTACTCTAATGGATTTGAGTATGGCTACTGGTGAAAAGGTTTCCTATAGTTGAAATAATGATTCAAACTATGACCTTTAGCTACAACCTAGCCATATAAATCTCAACTTTTCCATCTACTCCTTTGTTCCTCTTGTAGACCAACTTACACCCATGGGTTTTATCCCTTCAAGTGCTTCTATAGGAACCCAGACTACATTAGAATCATAAGGATTCTAACTCTACCTCCATAACCTTTTTCAAAAAGAGTGCATCCAAATCACTCATTGTTTCATCGTAATCTATGGGATCGATCTCATGTTCCTTTAGAATGGCCTTGAAAGACTCTCTTAAATACATGAATCGGTTTAGTTATTTAATAAAACACCCACTATGATGAGGCATCAGTGTACTAGAAATGGGAATGGTTGGTACTGGATCCATAGTATTCTCCAATCTATATTATTGTTTGCCTTATTACATATCATATAGTCTTCATCAGAAATATGGTATTTGTAGCAACAAATACCTTCTGATTATCTGACTATAAAGTAATGATCCTAAAATCCTCTTAAATATCCTATAAATTGATACACCTCTTTAGAAAAAGAGGTATTACACAGTCTCTAAGATATATCCCCAAATAATATGGGAAGTAATGAGAAACCAATCACCAATCTCACTATGTCTATCAAAGTTCAATCTCTTCTTTCTATTTCTCCATTTTACAATGGAGTCCTTGGTGCACACAATTGGGATATCATCTCATGCTCCATATGGAAAGGACCAAACCTACTAGAAACACCACCTCGATCTAATCGAAGTGCCTTGAAATGTTTACCCAATAGGTTATCCGATTCCGCCATAAATTCAATGAATTTATCCAAGGCATCAAATTTCCCATCTACATATCCAAACCTAATGCATTTATCAGTAAAATGATCAAATACCCATGTTTTCCATGCATAAACACAAAGAGTTTCATACACGTCATTATGTACTAACTCTAAACATTCCTTGGTTCCAAGTCCTTTTAAAAATAAAGGGGTCTTTTGGTCATCTTACAAGATTCGCAAACTAGAAGATCCTCTAGAATAAAAGTGTCCAAACTTGATCAGTCTTTGGATCCTGTTTAGACTAACATGACCTAGGCATTAAAAGCCAAATGTTTGGTTAATGCTAGGTTCTTTCTTTTAGTGAGATCTGACTACTCTCATTACTTGGCAAAGTGATAATGGAGTCTCACATAAAAGAGGTAATACCTCCCACTAACTTACATGACTAACCTTGCAACTAAAGCTAAGGTAAGTGCAATCCCATCATGTGACCTTCTCACTTGTTGATAATGGGCTTGAAATCTATCCACCATAATTGGTGAAATCCACCACTATGAGTTTAACAAGGAGAACATGTTGTATACTTGCCTATCCTTAGGCACTCCAAGAATTCCTTTTCTACTGTCCTAAATGGTCACAAAGGAATTATTGTCCATGAGTTTGTTTTCTCATTCCTTTTCTTGAACTTTCCTTATTTGGTGTTGTTCTTCTTATTCTTGGTAGAAAAGCCTAAAGAACTTTGACTTCTATATGAACACCCTTCCACTTTTTGAGAATCTTCTTACCTATCCTAAAGGAATCTGGTAAGATCTCTAAGATAACATGAATCCTAGTGTTCATAATAGTCCTATAAAATGTTTATAAAATGATTTTTCAAAAAGTAAGGAATACTCAAGTGATCAACCCGCTCAAGCAGCATGGAACGCTCAAGTAGAGCACTCAAGCGATCCAAGTCCACTGAAGCAGTCATGTCGAGTTTAAAAACATAATTTGGATTAATTTCACTCAAACTCTAATTTGGAAACTTAAGATACCAAAACTCTTTTGGCTTGTGCCTATATATACCTCTCTAATAAGTCCTCGAGGGTTAGAGATTTGGTCTAAGAGATCATAGAGATCTAAGAGCTTAGAGACCTCTTATTCTATAGAGGGACTCCTTGAGAGAAAGCCTTATTGTCACACCATTCCCCATCTCTCATTCAAGGATTGGGATCTTTGAATTGTTGATTGAAAACCTAAATCCCATTGGAAGAATTGAATGAAGGATCTACTAAGGAGCAATAGGGAGTTGCTGCGTCGCAAACATGAATCAAGTTGTAGGTATTGGATAGTAAATCTTTAGGATAAAGCGATCAAGTAAATCTGTGTAACTTGATTTTAAATAGTGGGTTTAGATTAATAAGTCTTAGACCTCGTGGTTTTTTATCTCCAAAAGTTTGTGAGGGTTTTCCACGTAAAAAATCTTGTGCCTCGTTGTTGATTTCTTTATATTTGATATAATGTTTGAAGTGCCTAGATTAGGTTAATTTGATTAATCCTAATATATTGCAAGGCTTTCCTAAAAAGTGCATATCTATTTATTCGTACTTATTTTCTAGTTGATGACTTTGAATATCTTGGTTAGATTGGTTAATTAGTTATTTAGTTAGTTGATTTGTTATCTTGGTGGTTGTAGTGGTTATACCCATAACCAATTATTGATTAATTTGTTGAGATTATTGTTGAGTTTATTAGGTTAGTTATTCAAATGGTTATTATTATTATCCATAACATATTTCAACATATATTGTTAATCTTTGGATATCAATTAACCATAAAAATTAGTTTTTATTTAGGGTGAAATCTTGAGATAAAGTTTAGACATATTTTATAAATAAATTATTTAAAAAATTTTAAATCACTCATTCAGCACCCCCCCCCCCCCCCTTTCCCTTCCCTTTTGGGTGTTCTGTATTGGACTTTCGGTTATTATTCAAGTGGTATGTGAGCAATATCCATTTCTCACTATAACAAAACTATCTCTATCTTGAGGTAAGTTTTATGGCAAAAAGTCTCTCTTTATGACAAATACCGTTTCGTGGTAATATAATATCTTTAGCGGTGAACTAAGTTGGTGGCAAAAAAATTTTATAATAATAATAATAATAATTTATTTTTCATATATTTGGAAATGTTTTGACCATGGTTCCATTTTTAGAAACATGATGACATCCCCACACCTATCCTTCTCAAGGAGGATATTTTGGTCCCCTTAATTCAAACCCATGATCTTTCATCATTCACCACTTCTTGAAAAGACTTTCATCATCTCCTTTATAAAGCAATTGAGGTTCAAGAAGGTATATGTAAACCCTCTATTTTGTCCTCTTAGCATATGTTCTATTAAGGGCTCACTCAACATTTAATAGTAGTTCTGTTGTAGCTGATTACTACTATGCAATTTGCCCTCTTTGAGCCACCTTGGAGACTTTGGTTGAAGATTTTGTTTGGCCCCTCATTGTGACTTTGACCATCTTCAGGGTTATATTAGGCTTTGCTTGGTCGCACTTTAGGTTAGACTCTGCTTAGTTCGCCCTAGTTCACTTATACACCTTTAGACTCATTCCTTTCTTGCATGATTCGCATAGTCACATGACTTGCATGGCCCGCATGGCCTTCACAGTTTGTGTGGTTTGCATGTGCTTGGTATTTATTTATTTATTTATTTACACATTTATTTATCTTTTCTTTTCTTTTTTTAGAAAAATTGCATGGGATTGACCATTTTATTTTGTTTTATTTTATTATTTTATTTTATTTTATTTATTTTATTTTATTTTATTCTTTTTATATATTGCAAGATCTCTACCTCTTTTACTTTGTTTTATTTTTTGTTTTTTTTTTTTATTGTTTTACAAAAGAATTGGGGCTATTGATCAACTCTCAAGGCACGTGCACTCAAAGAAGGCAAGCAAAATATTTTTGGAGGGAAAAGGGGATCAATGTGGTTGCATATATGGAAGGAGGAGATTCTACATCAAGCATAGAGTAACCTTTCCAAAATGCAAAGGACACAAAAAGGAAGGAAAAATGAAGAAAGGAGAAAGGATGATTTTTTCAGCAGATTGGGTTTCAGGAGGCTGATGAATACTCAAAAAAAAAAAAACAAACAAAAAAGATTGGAGGCAAGAGACGGGAAGAAGCAGAGAGAATTCCTTTTGATTGTTTTATTTATTTTTTTTTTTTAAGGATTTTGGAGAAGAACCATAGCCGGAAACCAAGTGATTGTGGTCAAGACCGTCCAGGTATGCTTTTTGTGGCTCTCTGGATTCTTATTTATATTGGATTCCTCATTCTGGTTGTTTCTAGACATTCAATATTTTGCTGGTTGGTGTGGACAGTAAAGGCCACAAGTTGTACGGTTGAGATTGGTTCTTTGCTTGTTTGCCATGTTTTGGTTTTCATTCTTTTTAATGCCACTGATTCCATCTGAAAATAATTTGTATATGTGTCCATCTTTGAATTTGATGCTAGAAATCATGCCCTGTTTATATTTAGACCCTATTTTGAATTGTTCCTATGTTCTTAGCCTAACACTTGAAATGAGGCTATCATGTTTGTTGATTGACATCTTCTGTTCTTTCCTTCCCTGTGTTTTACTTTGTTTTTGTCTGTTCTCTATTCCTTTTCCCACGCGATGTTCAAATCCTTGTCTGTGTATTCGGGTGTACGTTGGGGGAATGACGGAAGTGTTGATATGAGGGATAAGGTGTGCAGCAATCACAGTGTTTTCCCGTGTATTTCTGGTGGTTCTATTTCTATGTCTCTATGGATCCTACTGCAGCTTGCCTAGTTCCGGAAGGTTTTGTGTTAGTGGATAAAAGCTCAGATACCGGGTAGTAGATGCTAAGATATTGCAGCGAGTTTATAAGGAAGATTGAGTTTCTTCAAAAGTTTTTCTCCCTGTTTCAGTCAGATTTATTAATTGGATTGGGAACCATCTCTGGTTAAAGATTCTGGATCTGCCATGATGTCCAGATGGATGGTGATAGTCAACCTTGCAATTTGTGTAGCAGGATTTGCCCTCTTGCAGTTACTGTTCATGCTCAATCTAATGATGTCCACGATGAGAAGGGAGCGGTTTTGTCACTGAATAACCCCAATAACCCGTCATCACTTGCCTTTGTTTAAACATTTCTGAAGTTTATTTACTCCATGTTATACCTTCTTCCTCTGGTTCTGGAGATGTTATCAAGGGCTTAGGATTGATTCTCACCTTCTCTTATGCATCCTATCTTTTTTCTTGTGAAAATTTCACTCGAACTACAGTAGTGCAGCAGTTACCCTATTTAAAGACTTGAGGGGCGCAGAACTTTTAGCAAAGAAGATGCATCTATAAGGATACAGGATTATGGCTTTGTTGAAGGCCCTTGTGACTGCTGTGTTAGGGATGGATTCTAAAGACGAAGAAAATGGTAGTCATTGCGTTCTGGTCAATGCAATAGATTCAGCTGCAGTTGACATCAGTAATGAGCAGTTCGTCCAACTTTCATCTTTCATGTATCTGTTCTGGATTACAGAATATTAAAAATTCCGAAACTTGCTGGTCATCAGTGGAGAAATCAGAAACTGTACTCAAGCTACTGCCATGGCCTAATTTTGCCTAGAGGGGCTTTACTCAGCATTTTCTTTGCTCTACTGGTGCACGCCTTCTGCTCCTCTCTTAGAGATCGTTTGAAGAAAGCTTTGAATGAATTTAGCATTGATTCGGGCTCCTTTCCTCCGGATCCTAGAATTTGGAGACGATGGCAAGAATGTCAATGTTGTTTCATTTGCAAATGCTACTCTTATGCCTTCTATTGGTGACGAAGTTGAAAAAGTAAGTGATAGTGGGTTTCTTGATACTACACTATCCCTTGCTGTTTCTTTGATAGGTGATGATTCCTTGATGCAAATTCACAATAGTGGTATCCGACATATAAGGGAAGGCAGGCGTATTAATGAGTGGAGAACTCCTGGAAAGAGGACAATAGTTAAAGTTGGTTCCAATAGGCTCCAAGTGGCTTTTGCACCGAGTGGAGGGGAGCTTATATATTTTGAGATGGATATGACTGGTCAGTTGATGGAGGTTGAGAAGCATGAAATGTCTGGAGATGAGGCTTGTTTGGGACATTGCCCTGGTTGCTGAAGGAAGACAGAGATCTCGTTTTCTCGCAGTTGGATCATGTGACAACACTATTCGTAGCTTGTCTTTGGATCCTGATGACTGTATGCAGATTTTGGGCTTGCAAAGTGTTTCTTCTCCTCCAGAATCTCTTCTCTTTCTTGAGGTTCAGGCATTAGTAGGTGGTGAGGATGGCGCTGATCACCCTGCTAGTTTTTTTTCTTAATGCTGGTTCACGGAATGGTGTTTTGTTTAGAACGGTGGTAGATATGGTGGCAGGTCAGCTCTCTGATTCTTGTTCCCGATTCTTAGGACTGAGAGACCTAAAGCTATTCTCTGTTATTGTGAGAGGCCGACGTGCAATGCTATGCTTGTCAAGCAGCCCTTGGCTTGGTTATATTCACCGAGGGCATTTTCTGTTGACACTACTTTCTTGTGAGACACTTAAATTTGCTGCCTCGTTTTCATCTGATCAGTGTGCTGAAGGTGTGGTTGTTGTTGCTGGGGATGCGCTAAGGGTCTTCATTATTGAAAGACTGGGTGAACCATTTAATGAAACTGTGATTCCTTTAAGGTATACACCGAGAAAGTTTGTTCTTCAACCCAAGCAAAAAATTATTGGTAGTTATTGAGAGTGACCAAGGAGCATTTGCAACGGAAGAGCATGAAGCCGCTAAGAAGGAATGCTTTGAGGCTGCTGGAATGGGTGAGAATGGGAACGGTAATGTGGATCAGATGGAGAATGGTGGCGAGGATGAAGATAAGGATGATCCCCTCTCTGATGAGCAGTATGGTTATCCAAAGGCAGAGTCTGACAAGTGGGTCTCTTGCATCAGAATTCTTGATCCTAGGACAGCATGCACAACTTGTCTGCTGGAGCTTCAAGATAATGAGGCTGCATTTAGCATATGCACTGTGAATTTCCATGATAAAGAGTATGGAACTCTTTTAGCTGTTGATACACCAAAGTCGCCGCAGTTTTGGCCCAAAAGATCTTTTGATGCGGGTTATATTCATAATTATGTTCCGCTTGCTTTATGCCAGCTCCAGGGAAGATTTCTTGCCAGAATAAGGTCTATGCTCAGATTATATGATTTGGGGAAAGGAAGATTGCCAGGAAATGTATAGACGGGATGGAAATCAACTGTATATATTTGCTAACGACAGTGTTCCAAGATGGCTGACAGCATCTTACCACATAGATTTTGACACGCAGGAGCGGACAAGTCTGGTAATATCCAAACTTGATTTAGAGAATGAAGCAGAAGAGTTAAAGAACTCTAACGTAAACCTGCAGTTAGAAAATTCTGAATTGGTAGAAAGGTTAGAAACCATTCAAGTCTTTGCAAGTTTTGTTCTAGAATGTCCAGAGGTAGAAGAAGTGAGGAAACTGAATCACAGTTTGAGACACTAAAATGAAGATTTGTCAAAGAAATTGGGCAACTCCAAGCAAATCAATGCTCACTGATGTGGGGAGCCAGTCTATCTTCAGCAGCTTAATGTTCACCTATGCCATGAGCTGAGAAATTAACAGGCTGGTGACTCAACTGCATGTAAAAAGAACTATTGCATTCGCTCAGGAGCGGCCCTCACTGTTGGACTTTCTTCAGCACACCGAATTTTGGAAAGCCAGAGGACTCCTACAAGCTAATTCCATTGATGTGCAAGCGACTTATGAAGTCAATTCCAGGGAGTTGCTGTTTGTGGGCCATATAAAGACACTTTGTTGCCTGCATCTGCCTTAGATGCAGATGATGAAATATATCCTCTAGCTTATGGGATGGTTAATACTGATAATGAAGAAAACTTGTTGTGGTTCCTTGAGCATCTGAAGTCTTTTCTGATGGATCATCATGTGGTTCTAATTTCAAATAGGAACTCAAGCTTTCTTTCAGTAGCTAACAAAGTATTTGGCAGTGGTTACAATGCTTACTGTCTCAGCCGTTTGAAGGAGAGCCTAGACTACTTCATAAGTAGTAATCTGATAGGCCTCCTATACGTTATGTGTATAATAGAAAAGGGAAGAGGAATGGACTGCCACCTGGCAGTTAGTTGTAACAGCTTGAGTGGAGGTTAGGTCACAGTTGGATACGGGCTGAGAGGAAGGTTTAAATAGAAAAAGAGGGGGAATTACAGGGGAGGGAGAAGATTGTGGATCTGGTAGGGATTTGAGGACCAGTTGGGACTCTTGTTTCTTGAAATTCTTGAAATTCAATAATAAATCTCCATTAGATACCTATCAATTTGGTATCAGAGCATCGATCCAGATGGCTCAGAAAAGGAATGAAGGTCGCGTGGATTGTCTAGAGAAGGAAGTTGGAGAAATCAGAGAGGAGATGCAACGCTTACCAAGAATGGAAAAGACGGTTATGGACCTTGCTCAGAATGTAATGCGAGTTTCTGCAGTCGCTGGAAGAGACGCAGAAGGCAGTGGCGGCGTTGTCATTAGGGCGGAACACGACGACTGCTGCTCAACGAGAAGATCGGGCTGGATGGATCCCTGGAGTTTGGGAACCCAGTGGGGGGGGGATGGCGTCGGATGAGATGAGGCGAGGTGGAAATGGAGAATGGCGCGGCAGCCGAAGGGTGGAGATGCCTGTATTTACGGGAGAGAACCCGGACGGCTGGATCTTCCGGGCCGATCGATACTTTGCAACGTACGGACTCACTGAAGAAGAGAAATTAGTCGCCGCCGCGATGAGTTTAGATGGGGACGCACTCTCTTGGTACCAATGGACTGATTCGAGAGAGGTGTTTGGGAGTTGGGAAAATTTGAAGAGGCGGTTGTTGCTTCGCTTTCGTCTGACTCAAGAAGGGAGCCTTTGTGAGCAGTTTTTGGCGGTGCGACAACAAGGGACAGTGGCAGCATACTGGCGGGAATTCGAGATTCTAGAGACTCCATTGAAAGGGATTTCAGAGGAGGTAATGGAAAGCACGTTTATGAATGGGCTGCTTCCTGAGATCCGGGCTGAGCAACGTCTATTGCAACCATATGGGCTGGGCCACTTAATGGAAATGGCCCAAAGAGTTGAAGACAGGAATTTAGCCATGAGAGCAGCCCGTGAACCAAATGGCCCAAAGAGCACCAAAATGTTGTCAACTGCAAATCGAGGTGAGTGGAAGATTGGGGAAAATTTTCAGACTAGGGCAGTGGCTGTCGGCGAGAAGACGATGAGCCAGCGACGTGAGATTCCGATAAAGAGACTGACGGAATCGGAGCTTCAAGCCCGTAGAGAGAAGGGGCTCTGGTTTAAGTGTGAAGAAAAGTTCTCCCCTGGTCATCGCTGTAAGAAAGAATTACGGGTTTTATTGGTGCACGAAGATGAGGAGGAAGACGATAACCAGTTTGACGACAGAGCAACCGAAGAACCTGCACTCATCGAGCTGAAAGACGCTGTGGAATTATCTCTAAATTCCGTGGTCGGTTTAACTACGCCGGGAACTATGAAGATCAAAGGGACGATTGGGTCAAAAGAGGTAATCATCCTTGTAGACAGTGGGGCTACCCACAATTTTTTATCCCTTGAATTGGTTCAACAATTAACACTTCCATTAACTACAACAACGAGTTACGGGGTGATGATGGGAACCGGGATATCCGTGAAAGGGAAGGGCATTTGTAGAGGAGTTTGTATTTCAATGCAGGGGCTCACTGTAGTGGAAGATTTTCTTCCACTCGAATTAGGCAACACTGATGTGATTCTAGGAATGCCTTGGTTGGGGACCTTAGGAGACGTGAAGGTAAACTGGAAGATGCTAACAATGAAGATCAAAATGGGGAAGGCAGTGATGGTGTTAAAGGGAGACCCGAGCCTTAGTCGGACTGAGGTATCTCTTAAAGCAATGGCTAGAGCACTGCAGCACCATAGCCAAGGGGTATGGGTGGAACTCTGTTAGACTTCCACCACTTCGGATTTGAGTGAAGGAGTACAAGAGGTCCCGAAAACAGTTAAAGAAGTATTAGCTCAACATCAGCAAATTTTTGAGCCGATAACAGGGTTACCACCAAGTCGTGATATTGATCATGCCATTCAATTAATTCTGGGAGCATCTCCGGTTAATGTCCGACCCTACCGGTATCCACATATTCTAAAGAATGAAATAAAGAGATTGGTGCAAGAGATGCTGGAGGCAGGAATTGTTCGGCCTAGCTTAAGCCCATTCTCTAGTCCAGTGTTGTTGGTGAAAAAAAAAGATGGAGGATGGAGGTTTTGCATAGATTACCGCGCCCTCAACAAAGTTACAGTCCCGGATCGGTTTCCCATTCCGGTGATTGATGAGTTACTTGACAAACTTCATGGTGCGACCATTTTTTCCAAACTAGACCTCAAATCAGGTTACCACCAGATTCGAGTCCGGCAACAAGACATCCCCAAAACGGCATTTCGCACCCATGAAGGTCACTACGAGTTCTTGGTGATGCCTTTTGGGCTAACCAATGCACCAGCGACTTTCCAATCGTTAATGAACCGTATATTTTGGCCACATCTTTGGAAATTTGTGCTCGTATTTTTTTATGACATATTGGTCTACAGCAAAGACTTGAAGGAGCATTGTGACCATTTGCAAACTGTGCTGTCCATTTTGGCGAACCACCAACTGCACGTCAATGGAAAGAAATGTCTCTTTGCTAAACTACAATTGGAATACCTAGGCCATTTGGTTTCTGCCAAGGGGGTTGCTGCTGATCCCAACAAGATTTCAGCCATGGTAGAGTGGCCCACACCCAAATCCCTTAAAGAATTACGAGGATTTCTTGGATTGACTGGATACTACCGTCGATTTGTAGAGGGATATGGAGCTATTTCTTGGCCTCTCACTCAGGAACTCAAAAAAGATGCTTTTAATTGGAACTTAGAGGCTGAGGTAGCCTTCCAAAAATTGAAAACAACTATGACAACAATACCGGTTTTAGCTTTGCCCAATTTCAGCCAACTCTTCATTGTAGAGATGGATGCCTCGGGGTATGGTTTGGGTACCGTTTTGATGCAAAGTCATAGACCAGTAGCTTATTTTAGTCAAGTCCTCACAGCAAGGGAACGACAAAAATCCATATATGAAAGAGAGTTAATGGCTATTGTCTTAGCAGTTCAGAAGTGGCGTCATTACCTGCTTGGTCGCCACTTTATTGTGCGAACGGATCAAAGTAGCTTGAAGTTTCTACTAGAGCAAAGAATAGTGAATGAGTCATATCAAAAGTGGGTCGCAAAACTGTTTGGGTATGATTTTGAAATTCAGTTTCGGCCAGGACTGGAGAATAAAGCAGCTGATGCCTTATCTCGCATCCCCATTTCTATGGAGTTAGCTGCCCTCATGGTTCCTAGTCGCATAGACACTTCGTTGATCAGTTCACAAGTTGAAGCTGACCCGCACCTTGTTAAGATTAAACAGAGGCTACTGGCTGATCCGGATGCTTATCCTAGGTATTCCTTGGACCATGGCATTCTCCTTTACAAGGGGCGCCTAGTCCTTCCCAAGGCCTCACCCCTTGTTCCAGCACTTCTTCAAGAGGGCCATGCTAGTGTGGTTGGAGGGCATTCCGGGTTCTTGCAGACTTACAAACGACTCACAAGAGACTTCTTTTGGGTTGGCATGAAAAATGATATCAAAGAGTTTGTGGAGAAGTGTCTAGTATGTCAACAAAATAAGACCCTAACTTTGTCGCCTGCGGGGTTACTACAACCACTGCCTATTCCAGACAAAATATGGGACGATGTGACAATTGACTTTATTGAGGGGCTTCCTAAGTCTGAGGGTTATAACTCCATTTTAGTTGTTGTGGATCGATTGAGCAAATATGCTCACTTCTCACTGCTCAAGCATCCTTTCACAGCTCAAACGGTGGCTGCTATCTTTGTTCAGGATGTTGTCAAATTACATGGATTTCCCCGTTCCATTATTAGTGATCGTGACAAGGTATTTCTTAGCCGATTTTGGACAGAGCTATTTCGGTTGCAGGGTACTTCTCTCTGCCATAGTACCGCATATCATCCGCAAACGGATGGACAAACGGAAGTGGTCAACCGTTGTGTGGAGACATACCTTCGATGTTTTTCATATAACAAGCCTAGACGTTGGTCTACATGGATTTCATGGGCAGAATACTGGTATAATACCACATTCCACTCCTCCACTAATACGACACCGTTTCGAGCAGTTTACGGGCGAGACCCACCACCGTTGATACGTTTTGGATCAGATTCCACCTCTGTTCTGGCAGTGGATCAGTTATTGCAAGAGCGTGATCTAATTTTAAATGAATTGAAGGATCATCTCTGCTGTGCCCAATCCAAAATGAAGTCATCTGCAGATGCTCATCGACGTGCAGTCCAATTTGAAGTTGGGGATTTTGTCTATATAAAGCTTCGTCCGTATCGACTTCGTTCCCTTGCCAAGCGACCAAATGAGAAGCTCTCCCCACGATATTTTGGCCCTTACAAAGTAGTGCAGCAAATTGGTCCAGTGGCGTACAGGTTAAAGCTTCCTTCTTCGACATCTATTCATCCAGTGTTTCATGTTTCCCAGCTCAAGCGGGCTCTTGGTTCAGCTGATTTGTGTCAGCCACTTTCCCCTATTCTTACTGAGGATTTGGAATGGCTTGTGGAGCCTGATCAGGTCTTAGATATTCGCCAATCTTCCAATAACAATCAGCTTGGTACTGAAGTACTTATTCAGTAGAAAGGACTTCCTCAGTTTGAAGCTTCATGGGAATCAGTTGACACAATTAAAGAGCACTTTCCTGACTTCCACCTTGAGGACAAGGTGTCTCTCATTGAGGGGGGTAATGATAGGCCTCCTATACGTTATGTGTATAATAGAAAAGGGAAGAGGAATGGACTGCCACCTGGCAGTTAGTTGTAACAGCTTGAGTGGAGGTTAGGTCACAGTTGGATATGGGCTGAGGGGAAGGTTTAAATAGAAAAAGAGGGGGAATTACAGGGGAGGGAGAAGATTGTGGATCTGGTAGGGATTTGAGGACCAGTTGGGACTCTTGTTTCTTGAAATTCTTGAAATTCAATAATAAATCTCCATTAGATACCTATCATAATCCGATCTTAAAGATGAGACATTTAAAATCTGCTCTTGATGCCAAGGTCAAATATCAGAAAGAATATGTTCAGAACACGTGAGCATGAAGATCACGTGAAATCTGGACCCAGTCCAAGACAAGCTGAATCACAGACGGAACTAGAGAAAATGTAGGCTGATATTAAAGAGAGTTGAAGGCAAATTTGATAGAAAAAGAAACTGAATTATTGGGTATTTCAGAGGAAATGGGAGATGGACTAATTCCAGTTTGGGTTTTTGGTGAATTGCACTTGGCACCCCTGAGAATGTCAATTCAAATACTGATCTAAAAACGACTTAAGTACACTCCACATCAATCTCCGATTTGGCAGCCCCAAAGAAGGTTTCTGAAAAGACTCATTCAACAGAAATTGTTTCAGTCTTTAATAAATCAGAGGTGGCAGGTCCATTTATCTGAAGGAATGTGGTAGTTCAGCAACGAGAGCAGATGGAGAACCTGTAGATTGTTTGAATGCTCCTGTGATTGTTCATAGATATACTTCAGATTTTTTTCAAGAACTCCTTCAACACTGTCAAGCTCGCCAAGAAGTAGGAAAAATTGGAGCAAATCCAAATTCGTGCACAGAATGAATGTCTACAGTTCGCTCAAGCTGAGATGTTTCCCCAGAACTCACAGAATCCGCACCTTCAATTGCAGAAAGAAAGACAAAAGCTCTACCTTCGGATCTGGGATTAGGCTTCAGATGAAACTGGTTGAAAATCTGAGAATAAAGATGCAGGGGCTGTTTTGATAGCTACACAGAATGCTCTTTTACCTGAAAGCTCGGTAAGCTAGAGGATAAGTTGTTTCTGAATAAATTTACCTACATGGGAAAGGCCTTGGCATGAGGAGCTTTCAATAAGCTGTATACATGCATTGGTTTCTCACCCCAAGCTGCAGTTGGCACCTCTCATCACAGAACTTGAATTTAGATGAGATTCTCTTACTTGACTCTTCCTCTGTTTATGCCTTTTTAATTTGTTCGAGTTGTCTTAATTGAGGTGGCTCTCTGAATTTGATTGAATACGAGATTCATGAAATTGTGGACAGAAAACTGCATATACACAGCTTTTGATCAAGTTGCTGAAATTGTGTGATTAAAGAAACTTACGAACATCCGGTCAGGGAATGGACAAATAACCACGGGTTTGGAGAATGTTGACCTCAGATTGTATATGTGCTCGAGTTCCTCAGCTGCTTCAAATCATTTCCAGATCCTGCATTTCTTCTCATTTTCCTCATGTTGGGAAATTTAGCATTTTCTGCATTGAAGCCGAATCACCCAGTTTCTGTTTTGATTTTAAGATTTTATAAATCTTAATTCTGTCGACAGCCATAGTGAGTTTGTTGAAATAGTAGCGTACATCAAGAACAGTTGGTGACAGGCTTGTCTCCCACGGTGAAGCTTTCACCATCTATTGCAGCGACAGAGCACATATCCTCAAAGCGTTTGCTTGAGAAAAGCTACTGGATTCCAGAATCCCTCCAGATTGTTATCTCTTCCAGCCGACTTCAGCCAGAACCAAATGCGATCTGGTTATCTTTTCTGGAGTCACCGTGAGGAAACTGGCTTCAGAGCTACTGAAACTTTTCATCCCCCACCGCAAATTCGCCAAGGATCAAAATAGATGTCAAGCCGATTAAACTCTAAAGTTTGGTTGATCAATCCCAAGACGGTTATGCTGCCATACTTGGAAGACTGAATGCAGAAAGTTATCCCCACTGTACAAAAGAGCATAATCAGCTCTTATCATAGAAGTTGAAACTGAAGAAAGTAGAAATCCATAGTCGATAAGGAAGCCATTGAAGACTGCAGTCTGATCGGAAATCAACTCCCTTCAACCTGCCCTGCATTGTCTCTACCCGCATGGCAACCCATACATGTCTCATGAGAAGAGTAAACCTACCCAGAACCTAACAACTGCGAATTAAAGACTAGGAAATTGCCTGTTAATCATTGAAAGTTAATGACCAGAACAACAGAGATGGTGTTAATGACTATTGCAATTAGGAATTAAGATGTCTGGAAGAGGGTCAATCTTCAAACGCTGAAATTGCTGACCTGCTGTGGAGTCTCTACAAAAGATGCCTGATTTACGGTTAATGGGAAGTTGGACAAGTTATAGCCTGGTGGAACGCTGCGAGTGGTTACTCTGTTCGAAGTTGTGAAAGCTTTGAGAAGACTGAAGAAATGCTTTAAACGATACCTTAAAGAGACATTGTTTCATGGCCACCTTGGTGCACACCTCTTCCTCGTTTTGTTTCTATGATTGAGAATTTACAGTTTTTGAGTTAATTTTTCAAATCCATTTTCAATTGAATAATTCCAATTTTAAAAATCCATCTTTAGACTTCTTCTAGGCAATAAAAATCCTCATTTTCCATAAACTTTTGCTACCATTTTCCTTTTGATATGCATTTTCACTGTTTCCAAATAATTTTCTGGTTTCTCGTTTTTTTTAATAAGCATGAACAAACTTCATGATTCCAAATAAGGGAACTCATTGAACCAATTCATGCAAAAATAATGCGGACCTTGGTGGGGGGTCCAACATTCTTGACATCTTCTTTGATATTGATTCAAATGGGGTGTTTGTTTTATATTTGATTGATATTGAACTTCGTTGTGATACATAAGATTGTTTTACAATTATTATTGAGCTAACCTCGTTTTCCATAGAAGTGTTGATGCTTGCTAACCAGATGCGCTCTCCACCACCTTAATTTCAAAATCTCATGAATATGCGTGTCATTGCCCTTGTTTAGTGTCATACTTGACTATCTTGATATTTGTTTGATTATTTCTTAGTATTTGTTTGATTATCTTTAGCAAGAATACATGTTGTGATGAGGGCACAACGAATAAATGGAATGCAGATCCTATTCAAGTTCCAGTTGGTTCAGTTACAAGGGCTCGAGCTAAAAAGTTCAAGGAAACTCTTAATGGACTGATTCAAAAAATTTGGGTTGAGGTGAATTTGTGGAGGCCCAAGAAGATGCTCTACATGTTCCACAAGGTTGGATTTCCATGATTCAAGCTTTGGAATAATCTAGAAGAATCCATCAAAGAGAACATGTCACAAATTGCATGGATTGAATGGAGTTTTCTAAATTGGTGATTACCCAATTTTTGACTCATCAAGGAGATTGGTTGGTGCAATCTAAAGCAATCTTTTAAGATTGCTAAATTACCTTTCTTATTTATTATTATATTTTAATTTTTGAATTTTATGGGAAAGTAATAAATTAGAAATTCTCTTGTTTCTTTTTTACTTTGGGGTAGGCATGATTTTAGGAAATAATGGATTCAATTTTCAAAATCCAACTCAGGATATTTTAGTTTCCCTTTTCTAGCTAACTGCGAATCTTAGGCAAAATATTTAGGAATTTTCTAATTACCAAATTCGTTGACGTCTTTGTATTTAAATAGCCATCAACTTATTGAAAAATAATACAGATTTCATTTATAATTTAGTGAGATAAAATTCTCTTTGGTTCTTTTAGAACTCTTTGAACTTATCGGAAAGATTTTTATGGTGTTCTCCTTCGACTTATCAATCAATCCTTCCATAATTGATTGTAACATCTTCATTATACCAAGGTTCTTGCTTCCATATAAGCAACAAGTTGCAGTTTCATACAAATCTATTTCTAGACGATCTTGGAGCAATTATTGATTCAAAGTTTCTCAATTTAGTGGTGTGGATCATATCATTTGGTATTAAAGCTTGGCACTAGTTTTAGGTTTGCCTATTTTTTTATTTTATTTTTTAAAATGATATTCGAATTCAAGTCTTATAATTATTATTTTTAAATTTTAAATCTTTGTATTGTTTTCAATTCTACAAATCCGAATTTCTTGCTCCAAACAAACTCTAAATACGTAGGCTTAAAAGAATTGATTCTTTAGTGCGAAGTTTGAAATCCTTAAATCTGTGAGACAACCTTGCTTTGCTAAGCCCTTAAATCCGAATTTCTCTTGGTGAATCCTTGGTGAATTGTTGCTACAAATCTTGATATTTGTTTGATTAGTTTGATAAGAACCTATAGAGGATTACTACAAATGGCAAAAGCCAAGAGCAGTGAGCACATAAAAGGGTAAAAACCAATCTAATTTTATGTGAAAACACGAGTGAAAGTTGAGTGAATCATTCTTTGAGTGAAACACATGAGGGAATGTGTGAGGTTCTTTTCTTTTCTAACTTTGTTTTGTAGCAAACGTGTCATACTTGAACAAAAATACTTTCGGGAATGCATCAGAAGGGTTGATCTGAATTTTCTCACGGAAGCTTTAATGGGTGAGATGAGAAGAGTGTTGAGAGCATAGATGGAGTAGGTTCATAAACGGATAGATCGAGTAGAGAATGCACATGTGGAGTAGCCACAAAACGCTCCTAATGTGCGTAGGAGACAGAAAGTTCAACCTAGGGAAGTGAGAGTTGAAGATGATGAGTATTATGGAGGCAGTTTTGATGAAGAAGATGATTGAGATTCAATTGTTGGCAATAGGAGATATGGTGGCCGATTTAGATAGGCTAAGAATCGGGAAGATAATAACTTGGGTAGTATTAAGATGAAGATTCCATCGTTTCAAGGAAAAAACGATCTCGAAGCTTACCTTGAGTGGGAGAAAAAAAAAATAGAATTAATATTTGATTGTCATAATTATTCCGAGCTTAAAAGAGTAAAACTTGCAGCCATTGAATTTTTCGATTATGTGATTATTTGGTGGGATCAACTAGTATTAAATAGGATGAGAAATAGAGAATGTCCAATAGAAATGTGGGAGGAGATGAAAACTGTGATGATGAGATGATTTGTTCCAAGCCATTACTACCATGAGTTGTACCAAAAATTGTAAAGTCTTACACAAGGTAATCGAAGTGTGGAAGATTATTATAAGGAGATGGAAATTACTATGATCTGAGCAAATGTAGAGGAGGATTGAGAGGCTACTATGGCTAGGTTCTTAGTTGGTTTGAACCGGGAAATTTCTAATTTGGTGAAATTACTACATTATGTGGAGTTGGAAGATATGGTGCACATGGCTATCAAAATTGAGAACCAACTCAAGAGGAAAGGCATCAGTACACGGCAAAACCTTAACTTAGGATCATCATGGAGGTCGAATTTTGTGAAGAAAGAGAATAAGCAAGCCACTACCAAGCCCAAAATCAAGCAAAAACAAGAAGCAACCAACCATGGAAATCAAGGTAAATCTGATTCCTCCACCACTCGGAATCGTGATATTAAGTGTTTTAAATGCCAAGGCATGGGTCACATAGCAAGCCAATGTCCAAACAAAAGAGTTATGATATTAAGAGATAATGGTGAGATTGAGTTCGATCACGAAGATAACATGGAATCTATGCTACTATTGGAGGACATGGATGATGAGGAATACATTGTCCAAGGAGAATTATTGGTTGCAAGGAGAGCTCTAAGTATGAGGTTAAAGAAGATGACAAAGTGTAGCGAGAAAACATCTTTCATACTAGATGTCACGTGCAAAACAAGGTATGTAATATGATTATTAATGAAGGTAGTGATACTAACGTTGCTAGCACTACAATGGAGGAGAAATTAGGGTTGTCAACAATTAAACATCCTCGGCCTTACAAGTTGCAATGGCTTAATGATAGTGGTGAGGTGAGGGTTACTAAACAGGTGTTAGTATCCTTTCGCATCGGGAAATATGAAGACAAAGTTTTGTGTAATGTAGTTCTAATGCAAGTTAGACACTTGTTACTAGACCGATCATGGCAATTTCATCGGCATGTTAAGCATAATGGTTTCACCAACAAAAACTCATTTGTGCTTAATCAAATGACAATCACTCTAGTCTTTTTTGTCACCAAATGAGGTCTATGAAGATCAAGTGAGGTTACAAAAAGAGTGATCTAAAGAAAAAAAATGAGAAAAAGGAAAACAAGTGAAAATCATAAAGAAAATAAAAGAGAGGCCGAGAAATATGAAAGAGAAAACAAGATGACAGATTCAGCCATTGAGAGAAAAGCAGAGAGAAAAACAAATTTCTATGCAAAAGTGAGTGAAATAAAAAGAGCGACGTTTTTTAATCTACCAATGATTGTACTTTTGTACAAAGAGGCATATTTAAACACTAACAAACTTGACGCGTCTTTGCCTAGTTCAGTTGTTGTTTCTCTTTTATAGGAGTTTGATGATGTCTTTTCCGAGGAGGTTCCACATGGTTTACCTGCTATTTGAGGAATTGAACACCAAATCGATTTCGTGCTCAATGCTTCCATTCCAAACCAACCGACCTATCAAAGCAATCTCGAGGAGACAAAGGAACTACAAAGGTAGGTTAGTGAATTGATGGAAAAGGGGTACATAAGGGAAAGTATGAGTCTATGCGTTGTGCCGGTGATTTTGGTTCCTAAAAAGGATGGGACGTGGAGAATGTGCGTTGATTGCTGAGTAGTCAACAACATAACGATAAAGTATCATCATTCTATTCCTCGCTTAGATGATATGTTAGATGAATTACATGGAACTTGTGTATTTTCTAAGATTGATCTAAATAGTGGGTATCATCAAATAAGAATGAGAGAGTGATGAATGGAAAACTGCTTTTAAAACAAAATATGGTTTATATGAGTGGTTAGTTATGCCATTTGGATTAACTAATGCATCAAGTACTTTCATGCAATTAATGAACCATGTCTTGCGTGCTTTCATAGGCAGATTTGTTGTAGTTTATTTTGATGATATTCTCATTTATAGCAAAAACTTGGATGATCATGTTGAGCACTTAAATTCAGTTCTAAATGTACTTAGAAAAGAGAAGTTATTTGCTAACTTGAAGAAGTGCATTGATAAGCTTGTGTTTCTTGGTTTTGTTGTAAGTGCATAAGGAATACAAGTTGATGAAGAAAAAATCTGTGCAATTCAAGACTGGTCAAGTCCCACGAGTGTAGGTCATATTCGTAGGTTTCATGGACTCACTAATTTTTATAGGAGGTTCGTGAAAGACTTTAGTAGCATCACCGCACCACTTACCAAGGTCATCAATTGGATTCTAATGGGGAGATGAACAAGAGAAGGCGTTCCAATTGATCAAGGAAAAATTAACTCATGCTCCTTTACTTATTTTGCCTAATTTTACTAAAATGTTTGAAATTGAATGTGATGATTTAGGTACAAGTATAAGCGCAGTTCTTATGCAAAGAAGAAGTCCAATAACAAATTTCAGTGAGAAGTTAAGTGGGCCAACCTTAAACTACCCTACTTATGATAAAGAATTGCATGTGTTGGTTCGAGCGTTGCAACACTATCTTTGGCCTAAGGAGTTCGTGATTCACACCAATCATGAGTCCTTAAAGCATTTAAAAAGCCAATACAAATTGAACATGAGACATGCACGATGGGTGGAATTCATGGGAACATTTCCATATGTCATCCGATACAAGCAAGGTAAGGAAAACATCATTGTCGATGCACTTTCTCGAATATACATATTAATTTCTATTCTTGATGCAAAATTACTTGATTTTGAGCACATTAAAGAATCGTATCCTTTAGACCACAATTTTTGTGAGGACTTTCGGGCTTGTGAGAAAAACGCAGTGGATAAGTTCTTTAGGCACGAGGGTTTCTTGTTTCGAGAAAATAAATTATGTGTGCCGAAATGCTCTTCACGTGAATTGTTAGTAAGAGAATCCCATGGTGAAGGGTTAATGGGAGACTTTGGAGTTTCTAAGACCTTAGCCATTTTGCAAGAACATTTCTATTGGTCACACATGAAAAGAGATGTTGAGAGAATTTGTGGTAGATGTGTCACATGTAGGCAAGCAAAATCCCGAGTGCAACCCCATGGTTTATACACGCCACTGCCTATTCCTAGTGAGCCTTGGATTGATATTTCGATAGACTTTGTGTTAGGTTTACCTAGGTCTAAATGTGGTAGGGATTCAATTTTTGTGGTTGTGGATAGATTTTCTATGATGACACATTTCATTCCATGTCACAAAATTGATAATGTTTCACATGTTGTTGATTTATTCTTTAGAGAAATTATAAGATTACATGGTATGCCTAGGACAATAGTTTCAAATAGAGATGCTAAGCTCTTGAGTTACTTTTGGAAGACTTTATGGTGTAAGTTAGGAACTAAGTTGTTATTTTCTACAACTCGTCATCCATAAACTGATGGTCAAACCGAAGTAGTGAATAGGACTTTGTCTACTTTGTTCAGGGTTATTTTAAAAGGAATATAAAAACTTGGGAAGAGTGTTAACTTAGATGGAAAGAAAAAAGTTGAATTTGTTAAGCAGATACATGAGAAAGCAAGACTCAACATTGAAAAGAGGACGGAGCACTATGAAAAACAAGCTAATAAAGGGCATTAACAATTGATTTTTGAACCCGGAGATTGGGTTTAGTTGCACATGCAGAAAGAAAGATTTTCAGCACAAAGACGATCCAAGTTGCTTTCGAGAGGAGATAGACCTTTTCAAGTCCTTGAGTGCATCAATGACAATGCATATATGTTGGATTTTTTGGGTGAGTACAATGTTAGTGCCACTTTCAATGTTACTGATTTAAGTCCTTTTGATGTAGGTGATGATTTGAGGACAAATCATTTCCAAGAGAAAAGAAATGATGAGGGCACAACTAACAAATGGAATGCAGATCTTATTCAATTTCTAGTTGGTCTGATTACAAGGGCTCAAGCTAAAAAGTTCTAAGGTGAATTTGTGGAAGCCCAAGGAAGATGCTTTACATGTTCCACAAGGTTGGATTTCCATGATTCAAGCTTTGGAATAATCTAGAGGAATCCATCAAAGAGAACATGTTACAAATTGCATGGATTGAATGGCGTTTTCTAAATTGGTGATTGCCCAATTTTTTACTCATCAAGGAGATTGGCTAGTGCAATCTAAGGCAATCTTTTAAGATTGCTAAATTACCTTTCTTATTTATTATTATATTTTATTTTTTGAATTTTACGAGGAAGTAATAAATTAGAAATTTCCTTGTTTCCTTTTTACTTTGGGGTAGGCATGATTTTAGAAAATAATGAATTCAATTTTCAAAATCCAACTCAAGATATTTTAGTTTCCCCTTTTCTAGCTATCTACGAATCTTAGGCAGAATATTTGGGGATTTTCTAACTACCAAATTCGTTGACCTCTTTGTATTTAAATAGGCATCAACTTATTGAAAAATAATACAGATTTGATTCATAATTTTGTGAGAGAAAATTCTTTTTGGTTCTTTTAGAACTCTTTGAACTTATCAAAAAGATTTCTGTTGTGTTCTCCTTCAACTAATCAATCAATCCTTCCATAATTGATTATGGTGTCTTCATTATACCAAGGTTCTTGCTTCCATATAAGCAACGGGTCGTGGTTTCATACAAATATGTTTCTAAACGATCTTGGAGCCATTCTTGATCCAAAGTTTCTCAATTTCGTGGTGTGGATCATATCATGTTGTACGTCATATTCCTGAACTAACTTTGATATCTTGTGATAACGCTTGAGAAGCAGTTCAAGTACACACCCTAACTCTCTTTTATGATTGTGATTTGAATTTTTTATTTGGCATGCTAGCATTAATAGAATCTTGAAATCGCCTAGTCTACCTAGGTACCTTCAATCAATTGATTAATTTTCACATTTCCGTCAACTTAGCCAATAGAGACCTCTTTAGGGCTTAGAGGGGTGTCACCTCTTTGAGGTACCTTCCCAATATATGACCTGATCCCTAGACCTAGACTCAGGTTTTTCAAAGACACGTTTTTCCAAAACTATGGAGTCATTTCTTTAGGGTTTTCTTTCTTATTTTATTTTCCCTTTTGAAATAAAATAAAATAAGTGGCAACTCCAACTTTCCAAAAAATAATTTTTCACCATTAAAAAGCGAGTCTCGTCGACAAGTGGGAACACACCTGGAAAATGTTGATCCATAGTATAACAAACATTTAATTAAGTTCAACAGTATTCTTATATTTATGATAAGAGTGAAAACTTAAATAAGAAAAAAAAATTAAAGATTTCAAAACAAACTTTACAAAATTATCAACACTTACCTACATAATTCTTCTTTAAAAATATTCAAAGAAATAAATTTTTTTAAAAATTAAAAAATGAGACTTAAAAAAATAAAAAGTTTTGATATATATATATATATATATATAATTCTTAATAATGAATCTTTGGAATGTAATAGTTTTATAAATGAAAAGAAAAAAAATTAAAAGTAAAAAAAAAAATAGTCTATCTCAAGAAGGAGAAACAATTTTTTTTTTTAGCTTTATTTTTTTTTTCTTATTTGATCCAGTAGAATATTTCAAAATAACATGCATGCTTCAAAATTTATGTATTTTTATTAAATTATATCATTTTCATTTATATCTTTAAAATTAGAATTATTAAACCCACATAAAAAAAGATCAAATAACTATTTTTTTTTTACCTTTGATCAACACTGAACTTTTTTTATACCTTAAAAAAAGATTATTTTTTATAAGTAATGATTATTTTATATAATATGTTTATAAATTATTAAACATAAAATATTAATTATTTAATAGTTTTTTTTAATTCTAATTTTATTATAAAAAAGTAGTGCATATATAATTAAAATAAAATGGCATTTTTTATTACAAATAAGATAGGGCAAAAAAAAAATTTTGTTCATATATATCATCTACATAAAAGATGTGAGGAGGTTGGGAATGCAGTATGTAATACATTCATAAGAGCAAGTTCCCCATCAACATGCTACAATTCAGCTCATCCTTTTGCTTTAAACTATTTAATATTTCTTTCGGCTCAATGTTGTTTTTTGACATTTCAACTAATATACTCATTTCTTCTTAACTTAAACAACCAACAAAAGAATGTCCTTCAAGATGTTGTGCGTTAATGTGATTATGTCTTCCACATTTAACAACCAATATCTAATCATCATCAATTGTCAGTTTCACACCCTTAAGAGTAAATGGACACCCACATTTCTTTGTCCTTGTCAATCTTCTTTTCCTTTTCTTTTTTACTCATTTTCAATAGTAACCTTCAATGAGCCACTGTATACTTCACTTCTTTCACAAGTAAAAGTAATTCTAGGTTTTTGTCCACAAAGTACCCATATATTGATTGTAATAAAAGTAATATCCTTTACAAAAGATAATAGCCATTTCATTCATTTTACCGGTTTCTCATACCCATTAAATTAATGTCTCCCCACTACGATGAATGGTATTCATTGTGAACATAGTTATGTAGTCTATCATTTGCAGAGCTTCTAGTATAGATACATCATCATGTATTAATATTTTAATTAAATTAATTTTTTAAATAAAAGATGTTGTCCGATTATACAAAGTTAGATAGTTTTATAGTTGTCTAACATTGCACAACTGAACATTCCTAGGATGTCTAGATGTATACTATTGGACACTCTGAAAAGTGTTTAAAGGCATACGATCGGACACCTTTAAGAGTGCTAAGAAGTATATGATCAGACAACCTTAAGATTGTCCGCAAGTATATGGTCAAACTGTTGTGATAGAGCTCTTAAAAACATGACATGATGTAATAGATTTGGAATTCATTATTCATTTAATGATATTCCAGTTTCACTTTTATCTATTTTAATTCATATATTATATTTTATTAGCATTCTTGTCTACATATTTTGCATTGTACATGACTTGGATGCATTAAGACTTGCACAAAAGATCTAAGTCATGGGTTCTTTGCTAATAGATGACTTGTTCACAACCGATTCGTGGGTCTAGGCAACCCATTAGAGGTTGTAGTGCACCACCTCCTAATTTGAAGGATGGTTGATCTTAGATATCAAGATGGGCTTGCCATGGTGAGTGCGTTACTACATATGGTTACGCATTGGACAAGACCTGCAGTAAGTCACAACTTATGGTTATCAAGTAGTCATGACCTCACCAAGTTGTTTCATTGTGTTGTCTCTCAACCTTGAGAAAATAGAGTTTGTGCTAAAATTAGCAGTGACTTTGACCTACGAGTGAGATCATAAGTTGATCATATATTCCTTATGGATTGGGTCACTGTTGATGGAAGCCGGTAGCAATAGATATTCTCAATAGAGATACCATGATATCTCATGGAATTGAGACAGTGTGTCCCCTTAGGTGATCTTAAGGAGGGGTTTTAATGGAAATTATGGTCATAATAGTTCCTTAAGTGGAACTTGACATAAGCTCTTTAAGAGTTAAGACATGTTAGTTGAATACATAATAGAAGGATCTGTAACTCAAGGATAATAGAAGTAATCTTGAAAGGTTAATAGTTTTCACTATGTTAAACTACAAACACTAGTTCATAGGGAGACTGAATGCAATGGATAATAGGTCACAGACCCGAACACGTAGTGTCTCGTTGTTACTTATATAGATATTGGAGTTTAGTTGATTCTCTATATTGGGATGTTGAATCAACTTCAGAATTGGATTTTAAGGAAGCCAATACTCCTATGAGTCATAGTGGTCCCTATTCTTGGCTCATATACCTTATTGGCACGGATTATGAGGGTTAAATTGGTTCTAGGTTCACTTATATGCATAAGGGCATTTTGATAATTGCGAAAGGTTGCACAAGGTAAGTGAACAAGGTCTTTGGATTGAGCTAATTGATTAATTAGTAGGTTCTATTGGATTAATTAATCAATTAAGATCCATTTTAGGTTAGATTAAGTGACCCAAGTTCATATAGGCTCAAGTCACTTAAGCCTAGTTAAGAACCCTATAAATACCCCATAGAAGTTAGGGTTTCCATCACTTTTGGTCTTCCACCATCCAAAGAGAAAAAGAGTCATAGCCTCCACCCTCCTTTCCTCATCACCGAAGGTGTGCTAAGAATAAGGTTGAGTCATCGGGTGGAAGATCGTGGGTTTATGAGACTTCCAACAACTTCAAAGTTGTCTTCAACACATGGAATTTAAGGTTTGGGAACATCCAAACCTAAAGTTTAGTACTTAACCCTAAAAAATCAATTTTAAAAAAATTGGTATTGCTTTTGTTGCTTAGATCTAAGATGTCAACATAGACAACCAATGTCCAGAGGTATAAGATCGGATAACTACAAAATGTTCGGTCTTGGAACTCCGAACAATAACCATGACACCTCCTTCTTCCAACCAAAAAGACGCAATAAAAAATGCAAAAAAAAATGTATAAAAATCATACTTGTGGACTTGTAACATCATTGGATATGATTATTTGTTTATCCATTGGTGAGAAGCATAACTATCTTACTAAATTTGATGAGAATTATGAAGAGATTCAAAGAGAACGAATGAAGGAAAAATGCTAGGGAAATATTTGTATTCTGCATGGTTTTAAAAATTGGATCGGACGAGCCAATCTGATTACCAACCGGTCACCATTTTGGTTCAGTTCGATGATTTGAACTGCCCAGGGGTTGGACTATTCCCTTGAACTGAATGATTCATAGTTTTATTATTTTTTGGCCATCAAAACGACGTCGTTTTGATGCATCTAGCATCGAAACAATATCATTTTGCTCTGTATGTATGCCCCACCCTCTTCTTCTCAACAAGCCTAGTCGTTATCATTGCTTCGTCCCCCACCCTACACACCTCCTACTGCACCACGTCAAAGCAGCATCCATATTGTCGAAGTCACCGCCTCTGTAGGCCGATGAGGACCCCATTGGATTCCAAATCTCCCATTGAGAATCTTGCAATTTATTTATTTTTCTTTTTTCTTTTTAATTCAAACTATTCCTATATTTATTCCTCACAATAGGCCTTTGTTTTCTATTAAATATATACTAATATTTATACCATATTATTATTTGATTTGTGAAATGAACGGAAATTGAAATAAAATTATTTAAAAAATAAAAATATAATATTTAATATTAAAAAATAAAATCTCTCTCATATTTAGTATTATTTTAAAAAAATATCTTTATAACTTATTTTTAATAAATATTTTTATTCCTTTATTAACAATACTAATAATTAAAAATTAAAAATATAAATTTCCAAATTAAAGATTTAATATTTTTACTTCACAAAGTAACTAAAAAAACTCAACAAACATAATAGATATTATTAAAAAAATTTATAATTTTAATAATATATAAAATATATATTTATGATATGGCTAGTTTAACTGTCCAATGAACCATTAATTTTTCGATTTAAAAATTGATTCGATTGTGAAAACATTAGTATTTTGTGTTAAAAGGGTATTTTAAGGATTTCAACGAGGAGCATTTGTGTCTTAACAAAATTCATTGAAGGGCGGATGCCAAAAAAGTTTTGAAAGATGGATTTATAATTTCTCTTTTTATTATTATAATTTTTTTTTTCTGGTGGGATTTCTTTTAAAACAATCAATATGAGCACATTGGTG
Organism: Vitis vinifera; assembly: GCF_030704535.1. NCBI lineage: Eukaryota > Viridiplantae > Streptophyta > Magnoliopsida > Vitales > Vitaceae > Vitis > Vitis vinifera. The sequence continues at coordinate 6,499,651 of NC_081819.1, forward strand.
AATCCAATAAGGGATTATGTAAATTCACAAAATCAGTCATTTTCTGCTTGTAAATTAATAACTTCTATCATCCGTTTCAGAGTAGCTTTCCTTTCCCATTAAAATATTGTCTTTAACCTCCAACGGCATCAGAGCGTGAAAAAGCCAACAAGAAAACAGAGGAGTTTTGAGAGTAGAGATTGTGGAATTGATCTGAAAATGGCAAATTCTAACTCTAAACCCTTCGATTCTAAAACCCTAATTTTTTCATTTTTATTACTATTAGCAGTATTACTATCATTTGCTCCAAGTCCTGTTCTCTCCAAATCTCGCCGCCCCATCTCTGTAAACCCTCTTCTCTTCTCTCGATTCTCACTACTTTTTCTCTTTTTGATTTCATTATTTTCATTTTTATTTTTATTTTTTTGTTAATTTTTTTGCTAATTTTATTGTTTTGTTTTTTCTGATGTTTGTCACAGGATTCTGAGATTAGAGAAAAGAAGAACGAGTGCTATGCTGATATCGAGAGGTATTGTATCCTTCTCCGTTTGTTTCCCGATAAATATTGCAGATATTTCTGTTGTGTTAGCGTTAATTTTTGGTTTCTGTTTGGGACGTCCACGGAAAACAAAACCCTTTTCAGTCAATTGTGCGGCAATGCAATGGTTGGGGAGCAAGACCTATAACTCAAAATTTGCCTATCAGAAAAGACCTATAACTCAAAATTTAATTTAATTTTCTCTTCTTCTCTTTCCTATATTTGCTGGGCAACCAAACAATATAACTTGCTTTGTTTCTTTTCTTTGGTTTATTTGGGAAGGAGAACCGTTTTAAATACTTTCAACTGAGCCTCAATTCAACTATTGGCGGCCAAAACCTAAGCCCTTAAACTTAAGAATTTCCTTTCCTAAGTTATCTCGGCAACCAAGCAGGCAAAAGTTCTCTTCTTTTCTTTGGTTTGTGAGATGGGAAGCCCCTTTGAGTACCATCAATTAAGCCTCAAATACAGCTATTTGCAGGCCAAATACCATGGGCCTGAATTTAATTTTCTATTCTTTTTTCCCTTTCCTGAGTTTCCTCTGCAAACAAACTACACAATTGTTTCATTTCTTTTCATTGGTTTCTGTCAAGAGAAACCCTTTCCAATACTATTAATTGAGCCTCAATGCAACTTTTGAGCATAAAAACGCAAGACTCTATGGTTAGTTTCCTTTTTCTTTTCCTTCCCAAGTCAGATTGTTTTGTTTCCTTTTCTTGGGTTTTTAAGAAGGGAATGTTTGTCTGCTTTATTGGTATGGTATCAAGAAACCAGTGTTATGTCGACATTATGGGTATTTGTCCTTCTTTTGTTCTCTGAGAAAATATACAAATTGGAATTTTGAATCTTCGATTTTTCAGTATCTAGGGCCTAATGACATCAAATTTTTGGGAAAGAGGGTAGCAGAAACCATAGTTTCGAATGCAGGATGTGGGGAAAGGGAAAAGAATTGTATTTTAATTGGAAAATTTTAATGTTTGGAACTAATGAAATTTGTAAATTGAAGGAATTGGGCAAGGATTTGGAGGGATTTGAATTCATTTAAACAAATTTATAAAAAAATCTCTTGTTTTCCCAAACATTGAGGCAGAAGTTGTCAATGGAAAAGTCTTTATGTTTAAATCCTTTTCACTGGAAAACAAGAGAAAAGAAATGAAACTTTCTATTGATGAAATTCCTTCTTCTCCAAACTTTCTATCCGACATTTTCTCATCACCCTCACCTTCGGAACCTAAGGACTCCTCTTTAATGGCATTCAAGGCAATGCCCTTTGATTTCCTAGGTGATCCAAGAGTCATTTCAAAGGTTTGGAGTGAACCTACCACTTTCAAGGAATCCACATCCTTGGACTCTTCAATGGCGGTGACTTTTGCTCTAAATCTCTCTGAAAGAGATCTTAGAATTTTTCTAACCACTTTGGAATTAGGGATGGGCTCACCTATATTAAATCTAGAATTCACAATGTCTATCAGTTTTGCATAAAACTCTCTAAAGTTCTCATGATCTTCTATCCTAATTGTCTCAAACCTAGAGGTTAACATTTGAAGTTTGGACACTTTCATAGCATTAGTGCCTTCATGAGTCACTTGGAGGATATCCCAAGCCTCCTTAGTCAAAGTACATGTGGCTATCCTACGGAATTCATCCATGCTAATGGCATTTAAGATGGAATACATGGCTCTAGCATTGTTCTCACTAGCTTCATTATCACCTCTATCCCATTCCAACTTAGGCTTGATAACATTAGTTGGTCTACCTTCTCTATCCAACACCTTAGGTGGAGACCAACCAAATTCAATAGCGTTCCAAATTTTTTCACTTTGCATTTTGAGAAAATATTGCATTCTCACTTTCCAATGAGAATAATTTTCGCCGGTTAAAAATGGTGGTCTCCCAATGGAAGCTCCCTCTTGATGAGGTTCCATAATTGAGATTCAAGGATCGAAAATGATTTTTTTTTTCTTTAAAAACCCACTTTGATACCAATTGAAAAGGTGAATCTCAATAATGGACTACACCTAGAGGGGGGGGTGAATAGGTATTGTAGAACAATTTAAAAATCCTCCCAACAAAGATTACCTAACCTTAGACTTTCTCAATGTCAAAAAACTTTTCTTCCAACAACTTTTGAACAAAGCATAACATCCACAAGCAAGAATGTATGCACCAACACTCTCCCAACAATTTATAAATGCAATACACATGCAAATGCTTCAACAATCATAAAAAATAAATCAAAAGAACAATTATCTCTTCAACTCGTATCAATTTACTACATGATATTATTAACCAAAATGAGTAGAAAAATTATTAAGGATATTCCATGGATCATCACACTTATATCACCTTATATTTCTTCCATTCAACATATATGCCCAAGTAATCATTGATATCAAAACAGAAAATAAATCAAAGTGTAGATTGAGAGAAAGAGACAATTAACACCGAATTTTAACATGGAAAACCTCCGAAGAGATAAAAAACCACGAGCCTACCAACGATAAAAAACATCCACTATGAAGAATAAAAGCTAAATACAAGGTTTTACCTAGCTTAAGCCCACCAATCCTTCCCGGACCACTTGACTAGTACCTTTCACTCTCAGCTTCTCACCTTCTTCTGGAGCACACTTGAAGTCCACATTAAGCTCGATCTCAGCCTCTTCTTGAATCCACACAAAAAGAAAATGGGTTTGTAACCAAACTCAAATAGAATGAGAGATTGAGATATGAATGAAGGAATGAATCAACCCATTTATTGCTCAAGAAAATCTATTAAAAACTAGTTTGGAAAACATTAAGAGAATTGGATTTTCTTTGCAACCAAAAACCCCCAAATTAGGAAAAGAGAGGAGAAAATGAAGAACACATGGAGTGGCTGCAACTATCTCCACGGTTGCTACAGTCTCTACCCAAAAAATGAGAAAAGTTTGTTTTTAAAGTATAAAAAGAAGCCCTTAATCTAATGGCTGAAATTTGATCTTAAAAACAAGTTAGTTGAATCGATCTGCCCTTGCACTTGGATCGATCTAGAAATAGGGGAATAAAAGCCTTACACCAAAAACTATTTCTCTCAACCTTCTTAACTCATTTAAAGATGAAAAACAGGATTGATTCACATTCAATCACCACACACTCGACTGCATACCTCTTAGCAAAGTCTTAATCTTCAAGTCAGGTAGTTCGAAGAAGAATTGGAAAGCCGAGTTAGGGGACACTTAGGAATTTTGTCCGGAATTGCCAACCCTGCTAAACACTCACACTCGGCAAACAAACAACACAATTGTTTCGTTTGTTTTCATTGGTTTCTGTCAAGAGAAACCCTTTCTAATACTATTAATTGAGCCTCAATACAACTTTTGAGGATAAAAACCCAAGACTCTATGGTTAGTTTCCTTTTCTTTTCCTTCCCAAGCCAGATTGTTTTGTTTCCTTTGCTTGGGTTTTTAAGAAGGGAATGTTTGTCTGCTTTATTGGTATGGTATCAAGAAACCAGTGTTATGTTGACATTATGGGTATTTTTCCTTCTTTTGTTCTCTGAGAAAATATACAAATTGGAATTTTGAATCTTCGATTTTTCAGTATCTAGGGCCTAATGACATCAAATTTTTGGGAAAGAGGGTAGCAGAAACCATAGTTTCGAATGCAGGATGTGGGGAAAGGGAAAAGAATTGTATTTTAATTGCCAAATTTTAATGTTTGGAACTAATGAAATTTGTAAATTGAAGGAATTGGGCAAGGATTTGGAGGGATTTGAATTCATTTAAACGAATTTATAAAAAATTCTCTTGTTTTCCCAAACATTGAGGCAGAAGTTGTCAATGGAAAAGTCTTTATGTTTAAATTCTTTTCACTGGAAAACAAGAGAAAGGAAATGAAACTTTCTATTAATGAAATTCCTTCTTCTGCAAAAAAAAATCTGCTCTGAACAAACTGTTAAGATGCAGAAGTTAATTTTCCTTTCCTTTCCTTTTCTCATTTCTAGAAAACGGAAGAAAGGGTTTTCTTCCGTTTCTTTTTCCTTGACTAATTGTTCTCTTCTTCTGCTGTGATGGAAAAAAGTGGATTGTGGGGTTGGCAATGCAAGTCTTCAGTGATAGCGAAGGAGAACTGTGTTTTACAATGCCTTTCTCCACCTTGTTATGAGCTTGTCTACGAGAGTGATCCGGTGAGACTGGACTGGACCATAAACTGTTCAGGGGTTTAACATATCCTTTGTTTGTCTGTCCTAGAAAGTATATATATATTGGATGTGTTCTTTTTTCAGCTTGAAGAAGGGGAGAAAGATTTTACCAGGAGCCAAGAGTACAAGTATTGTATGCACAGGTAATTACTGGGATTCCATGCTTCTATTGTTTCTCCCATACACGTTTATTTTCATATTAATGGTTTGTGTTTTTCCATGATGCAACTTAATCTTAACAAGCTTTGATTGAATTTATGAACCATAGCTATTATTCTTGCAAATGTTTGCTCTATCATACCTGATTATGATAATTGGGAGAAGAGAGTTTGGTAGTCAGGAGCAAGATCGAATATATTGAGCCTATTTTAGTTTAAGTAGCAGTAGATTCAAGTGAATAATGAAAATTTATGACATCCTTTATTCATAGATGCAAATGCTTGAAGCTTGGTCTCCCCATAGAATAACTATGGCTCTGCAACTTGGGCAGGTTCAGCCCAAAAAATATTAACCCGCACCAAACCTGCTTATGAATATGTCCAACTTGCGCCAATCCCAACCTGATATTGGGTTGGAAATTCTTAACCCATGCTTAGTCCATGGGCAATCTGGTTTAGCACAGGTTATTATGAGTTCTTATGAGTTGTCAAACAAAACAATTATTTTAGAGCCTATAAAATATAGGTCATATTATGAAATAAGATATTAAAAGCTAAATATCTTTAAATCATAAGATAAATCATTAGTTGCTAAGTTAATATAAATAACTACTCATAAACTCAAACTTCAATTATCAAAAATATTTAAACAATTAAAGAAAAATAATAAAATCATTAATATAATATAATTAAAAGAAAGGTTAGAACTCTTTTTTATATAAAATAATATATATTATAATTATAAATAAATAAATACTGTGTTGATTTGCATTTCAATGCTTTACCTGACCTTCAAGCCAAGCGAACCCTAATATTTTCGGGTTGCCATTTTTCTATCCCAAGCCTAACTTTAACCAGTTCAAACCTTGTCCAAGCTAACCCGAACATCTGATTGCAGCCCTAAGAATAACAGTAGGATGGATGTAGTTGATAAATTCTTTCAGACTGACTCACAAAAGATGATTGCAGCCATGCATTGAATGCTGGGCAGTTAGAAATAACACTACATAAGACTTTTATATTGAAATGAAATATTTTGATGCATAAGATGCAAGAAAAAAAAAAAGGTGGGTCTTTGAAACTTTTTGTCCAAGGCCTGTCCTGTAAAGGAAGGAGGTTGTGAGGTTTAAAAGTATGGATAAGTTATGGGGGTTCTTGAAAAACAGAAAAAATGGAGAAAGAAGTTGAGAAAGGAGAGAAAGGGAAAACTATTTAAGGAGCCAATAGGATTTCCAAGATAAAAAACTTTTAGAAATGGATTTGGCTTTTACCCATTGCAGCACTATATTTGTATGCTTAAACATGTTGAAACATGTTTATAGTCCATAAAAGACTTTCTGGCTGATTAAAGGACTTCCAAAACAAGACAAGCAACATGGTAGTCCGTAGTTGGTAACTGACTAGTATATGAAAATAATAATAATTTTAACTTCTAACTAACTAGGACTCAAATTTTTTGTGGGAAAAAAGAAAAAGGAAAAAAAAAAAAAAAAGAGGAAGTTTTAAAACATCTGATAGACTGGATTTGCCACCCAAAACTAAACTCAAATTAGAAACTCAATTAAATGCAAATAAAAATAATAAATAATAATAATTCTTTCTTACAGCAGCAGTGTAAGTGAACAGTTCTGCTACAATAATGTACCCAGCAACCACATTAGTGCAGCTGGAACTGCACTTCTACTACTTTACTATGTTACCACTACATTAATTATTCACTAAATTGCTGGAACTATAATATCGAATACCTAATTAATAATTATTAAAGTAAGGCTTCATTTGGATACACTTCCTATTTTCTATTTTTAAAAATGAGAACTTCCATATAAAAAGTGGAAACGTTTATACAAAAAGTATTGATTTATCTCATCTCCTTAAAAATTACTTTCAAGAATTTAAAATTTCGAGATTATAAAATTTTTTTAATACCTCAATTTTTTATTCAGTTTAAAAAACCATTACATGTCCAATATAAGTCTCTAAAATTCTTGTGTTTTATATAAAAGTTCCTGCCACTTTTTGTTTTTAAAAACAGAAACAGGAAGTGTATTCAAATGGACACCAAGTAATTCTCATATATATTGTATGTCTTTGTAGTATTTGTAATGTAAAAAATCTCTAGTAAACCCAATTTCCCTCTTCCTTTCATTATGCTTCACATCATTGAAGTGATAAATTGGACAAGTTAATAATGAATTATTCAGGCCCCACTCACTCACTCATTACAACAAAAAGTTAAGGAATCCTACCTCCCTTCTGGCCCATTTGTCGTGGAAGGAAAATTGTGTTTGTTTGGATGGGGTAAAATTACCAAGCCAACCAAAAAGGCAGACGGGGCATCAAATGTGCCAAAGTATTGACATTGCCTTCCAGCATATCAAACCTGGAGGCAATGTACTAGCAATCAATGCTGACTTTGTAACAAGGTTTTGCAATTGGAAATTATGGGTTTTTGGGTGTTCCTTTTTTTGCCCCAATAGCCCCACTTCTCCTGAGTCCTCCCACTGGCAAGACAATGCTTTACTAGGTGGGGAGAAAAATCTGATAAAAGGGTCTTAGTTTGAGGATCAGGACAGCGTTATAATTCTTTCCTTATGGGTGGAGCAGTTCTGTGGCTATGATTCATGAGAGCATTGCTTGAATTATTTTCTTGCTCAGACAAGGAGTTGCTCTAAAATCTTCATGTTAGAGAAGTACCCCTATTTGGAAATCCCGTCTTTCACTTTTATGAGATTCCAGGTTCTTAATTTTCATCTGGGACCACTAGGATAATAATGGTGGAAGCAAAAAGATTTGCTTTAGAAGACATCTAACCCCAGGTGGGCAGCTGCCATGGGCCCCTTCTTTTCCCCCACCTATCATGACAGCTGTGGATCCTTTTCAAGTCATCTTGATCTATCCGTTCTGTTTCGTCTTGTTTTTTCACTTAATCATTATTAATCCCAAACATAATGAATCACCCTGCATAGAATATCTGGTGGTGACTAGCTCAATTTGTTTCATTGCAGGTTATCATTGGGAGAGAGCCTCGATGGTGTGAAGGGTTCCTTTGACTATTAAAACTTGTAAGATGACAGCAATCTAGTGTGCTTGTTGTACCTTTTTCCCTTGGATCCCCTTTCTCCTCCCCCATAGAATAAAAAGAAATTAAACCCAAAAACAATCTCCTTTGAGTGTTCAAATGGTGATTACTCCTTCAGAAGCTGTGCTGTTGCCTGCCTCCTTTGCCTTTCTGCATGAAGAATTCGCAGGAGAAGTAATTGAAATGGTGTGCTGATGACCCTTCTTTCAAAATTAGTGATGTGTGAAGTGTTTAAACTAATCAATGCAATTAGCAGTGCAAATCAGATCCATATTCTGTCTGAACCTTGTAATCTCTGCATAATTCCCCTGTTTTTAACCAACAGATACAGTTTTAGTCTCGGTTTCATTCTCTTAGCTATCAAAGAAGGATCAGGGTTCAGAGTGTACTTGAATGAGGTGACAGAAAAATTCATTCAATCAAGTTGGTCTTGAACTTAACTTTGAGTTGAATTCATATTTGACACTCAAGATTTTAAAATTATGGATGTTTTTTGGGTTGTTACTCAGATTCTTCATTTATTGAATATAGTGTCTACCCTACTCCAATCATATCATTTCTTGTGACGATGACTATGCTTATTGCCATTATTTCCTCATGAAATTCAAGTCCAAGTTCTAAACTTGCTTTAAAATGTGTTTTATCTAAATAAATTTAAAGGACTTAATAACTTAATATCACTTAATTGACTTAATTTAAGATATTAAGTACATTAAATATGTTTGATACAATAACTTAAAATCATCAACTTAAAAGTTAAAAATGATTGAAAATAATTAAGGGCTCTTTGATTTGTTTAAAAAAACTGGTTTTAAGTTAAAGAATAAAAAAATAATTTTATTATTATTTTATAAGAATAAAGGTGTTTGGGAAGTTATTTTTAAAAATAAAAACAAAATATTTGTTTGAATGAGTTGTTTTTTAAAAAAATATATTTTTTTTTTTGATTTTGTAAAAACATTGTAGATTTATAAAATATTAGTTAAAATTACTTCAAGTCTTATTAAAAATAAAAAAAATTTGTAATTATAAATAAATTAAAAAATAAATAGCTTTGTAAAATATAAATAGTAATATTATAATAAAATCATAAATTATATTTTTTTGTAAAAAAAAAAAATCATTTTAGTAAAATATCATAAATTATTAACACATTAATAAAGCATAATTGAAATTTTTTGTTTAAAATGAATAATAATAATTTAAAAATAATCATTGTTAATAAGATTTATTTAAAATGAATAACAAATAAAGTATTTTTTTAATATGGAAATGTGTCAAAGTTTTCATTGCATGGACACATTTAATATTCAATTACAAATATAACATTTTAGAATGTTTTTATTTAATATACTATTAATTGAATCGGTTTTTTGAATTTCAAATTATTCTTAAAAATTAAAAGGTTTATTAAAGAATTTAAATTATGAATTATGTCTTATTTAATTTAAAATCTATTTACCTAGTAAAAAAATTATATATACAGAAGAAGCAATAAAGTCATCAGTCACAATATATCCGTTCTGGTTTATTGTTTTTTATAGTGATTAAATCTATTTTTTGAATTTCAAATTATTTTTTGAAATTATTAAAGTCGTCTATAAATTCAATACAGGGTATCGTTTGATTTCAAGTTAATTTTTTTAGTGAGAAAAATTTATAAAAATATAATTATGTGTAGAAAAGAAATAGTAAAACTATTGTAAATCAATTTTTATCTATAATTTTCTAGTATTAATGGATTTGCTATTTGAGTTTCAAATTATTTTTTAAAATTACTAAACTCATTAATAAATCTAAAGCATTAAATCTTGCTCAATTTGAAATTTATTTGCATGTGTCTATATATGTGTGTGTAAAAAAGAAACTATCAAAGTTATTTAAAATAAAATCGGTGATTTTCAAGTGTGTGTAAAAAAGAAACTAACAAAATATTTAAAGTAAAATCAGTGATTTTTTTTAATGTTATTTAGTTCTATAACTTTCTAGTATTAATTAAATCAGTTTTTGAGTTTCAAATTATTTTTAAAAATTAATAAATTTTATGTATCAAGTATAGTTTTATTTGAAATTTATTTACTTAATGAAAAACTTTAGAAAAGTTAAAAGAAATTCATAAAAGTAAGTATAATTTAAAAGAATTTCAAATATGAAGATTTTCAGTATCAGTATTGAATTATAAAAAGAGAAAAAGAATGATATCATATTTAATTTTATTTGTTTCTAATGTTTTTTCAAATTTTCTTCTTGTTTTTATTTTTATTTTTAAGAACCGGTGAAAACAACTTTTGCTTGTTTATTAAAAACTGTTTTCTATTCACTTTATTTATAAATAAAAAAAAATCGAGAACCACAACCAAGTCTTATGAATTTTTAAAAATAACTTTCTATTTTTAAAAATAAAAAACTAATTCTTAATCACATGTTCAAATAGGCTCTGACTATTTATAAATTTGTTACAACAATTACCTTAGTAGTCCATATTTCATTCTTTCTTTATTTTTATCCATGATTTCATTATTTAACATCAATAAAGGTATTGTAAAACCTCTATACAATAACACCCTTGGACCAAGAGAAATTATTGTCTTAACGGAGTCATTGATTTATTATTAGTAAATAAATAATTTATTAATTTATTAATTTATCAATAAATAAATATTTGTTAATTTAAAAAGAGTAGTATGTTTATGTTGTATAGTACATGTACAATATATGGCTTATTAAAAAACAATGGATGTGATTCATGCCCAATTGAGTATTTTAACCAAAAATATTTATAAATCCTATGACCTTATACTGGCGTAGCAAAGCTACTATAGTATAGCAGCTCTAGGGTCGAACTCAGGGATGGGTTTTCACTCTACCAGTGATAAACTCTAGATTAGAAATTGAGTCTGATGATTTCCTTTATCATAAACTTAAAGTTTAAAAGAGAATAAAATTTGTTTTGAAAGTGGTGATTGAAATTAAACTAACATAGAACTAAGTAAAAATGGAAGAAAGAAAGGCTCCCGGAGCTAAGGGTTACTAGGATCAAGTTCAGAATGCAAAGTGGAAATACTGGATTCTTCTCCTCGCATTGGGGATTTAACCTATAATTATTTCCCAAATCGGAATAGGTTTAACAATGAAGATTTAATCCATAAAAAGTCAATAGAAATGGTAGTCAAGTTCCATTAATGGCTTTAGACACTATGGGTCTTCACCTTGAATCACTTTCCAATGGCTTGTACATGATAACTAATGGACTGATATGGATCTAGCAATAAGCATCCATAGAGACCTGAAGCTTACCATGTATTGGCCATTCAAAGTGATTCTAAGGGGTTTAAAGCAAAAATTTAGATTTAGAAGCCATTTATGAATTCCAACTACCTGTATTTAATGCACGAGAGTTTTCCACTTTAGCATCTGGACTTTTCACCTAGCTTCCTTCACTCCAAGAAACCAAAAAGTTAACCTCTCATCCTCTGGGAAAACATCCTCAGAGGTTGTTTGGCTTCCAAGAAAATAGTAGAGAAAAAGTAAAGCAAAAGAGATCTCTATATTTTCTTAAGTGTAAAATATACATAAGTTGGTCTCCTGGAAAAAGCTCCCCGAGAGTCCTTTTTCAGTGATTACAAGAGAGTTTATATAGGAAGGTAATTTACCCTTCCTTGGATACTTCCTAGCTAAGGAATTACATGAGTGGCTGAATACAAGGAGAAAATGGAAATTTAGACACAAAAAATATCAGAAGAAAAAGAGTCGGCATAAATATCCCAGTTTCGCACGTTGCATGGTGACTTGCGAAAATTTCGCAAGTTGATTTCGCAACTTAGAATCCACTTTCGCAAGTTGAGATCCACTTTTGCAAGTTGAGATCCACTTTCACAAGTTGCAAAATCAACTTCGAATGCTAGGCTTCACCGCAACTACACAGCTGCCATCCACTTTAATTTTCGCACGTTGAAGTTCCAATTTCGCAAGGTGCGAAATTGTCCCTCAACTTGATGTAGTTTTCTTTCAAAGGTCATATCTTCCTCATTTCAGCTCCAAATCATACACGGTTTGAAGCGTTGGATTCTTGACTTCCTGAGCTTTGAAATGGTATATAGTATGTAGAAAATAGACTTCGGGAAGTGCTCCAAAAGTGCAAAGGAAGACTGCAGCTGTCGTCCTCTGTTTTCCCTACTCTGTTTTCCTCTCTCCATTGCTTTTTCCTTGCATAATTTGCCTAGTTACAATTCATAAAGAGTAGGCATTATGCAAATTTAAGCTTCAAAATAATTTCCACTCCCAAAGGTCCAATCCTTACTCTTCCACAAAAATCTATGTGTTATTTATTAGTTTCCGGATATAGTATGTCAAACTAATCTCTCCCCTCAACCTAGTTCTTTTCAAAGCTTAGCAAACTAATCAACCTCCAATAGGCTAAGAACGCACCTCTTTTCTTTCACAATTTTTTTCTTGTAGGAGTGCAAAGCTTAAAGGCATTCTTTTCTAAATTTTCCATGTAACGGGGGTCCATCGATGACTCCCAACCAATCAAGGTTTAGGGCATCAAGCTTTAAGGATTTTTCAACCACTAACTCCTCGGATTTCACCCCGGACTTTTGAGAATGAATTTTTAAATACCCAAGCACCTACAGTATGCTAAACTCCACCTATTCACCCATGTAACGAGCATTGAGGTCAGTGACTCCCAACCATTGAAGGCTTAGGGCACCAGGTTTTAAAGATTTTCACCATATACCCCTCAGACCTTGCTCGGGTTTCAAGGCAAGTAAAACATTTTTCTTTTTCTTTCTTTTTCCAAAGGCTCATTGGCCTTTTATAAGGTGTCTCAACACTATTAAAATGAGGTCAAAGGTACCAAGTCTAAATTTTCCTAAGTCAAGGGGGAAAATAGTTTTTCATCTTATAAACGGAACCTAGTGTGCACGATGTGTGATAAGCTTAAAGTGGAAGAAATAAGGTTGAAATCAATAGGAGTTCAATAATTCATCAACTTTAATAAACATAATACAAACTCTAAGTTTCAAGTAAAAAGACAAAAATTTAATTTCTCCCATTTCATTTTGAAATTTTTTCTTAATAACCATGGAGAGTATTAAAAAAAACTTTTAAAAATTTTTAAAAATTAAGCAAAAAGCAACTAAATTACCAAAATAACTTAGCATTAATAACAAAACTTCCTTCCTCAACTCTCCCCCCAACCAAGCTGAACATTGTCCTTAATGTTTCAAGAGCAATTAAAAAATAAAGGGAGGAAGTGGTACCTCCTGAGTGGCATGGAGTTTGAGTCGTATAGGAGAAACCACATGTTTCAAAGATAAAAGAGTGATGAGAAAAGGGAATATAATCCAAAATGATATATATATATATATATATATATATATATATATATATATATATATATATATATATATATATATATATATATGTATTACTTGGAAAAGAAATACATTATGCATGATGTTCAAGTAATACAACCAATCCCAGTATATAAAACATCAAAAAGATGGGATTTACAAGTCTAATATAAAAAGTAAGTAAGAAAAATATAAAAAGATCAGATAGTAGTGGGATCATGTGATGGCTCTGCTCTGATCTCCTCATCTGGTATGGGCTGCTCAGCTGGTATGATCTCCTCATCTGGCACTAGAGGCTCGGTTGGTCCAGACCTATCATGCCCAAGAGGTGTCTGCATACTCAAATGCTGTTGGATCTGATGAAGGATCGTGGTGTGCTGGGTCTGAGTAGCAATGATCTGATCCTGGTGTGCACGAATAGTGGCCATCTGCTGGATAAGAGAATCCTAAGCGGTGCTCAGTGTTTGCAATGAGTGCACTAAGCCTCTGAATTCCGTAAGAGAAACGGTGACAGTGGGCTCAGATGAAGGAGGAGGTGCTGAGGTAGCTGGCATGACTGGTGGAGCACCCTAAGTGATAGGAGAAGCAGAAAGTGTAGCCTCAGACATGTGTACTGAGGTGTGTGGTGCAGGGGCAGGAGGTGTAGTGTCAGTGAGAATCTCATCCTGCTGGGCCTGAGGTAGCTGCTCAACTTGGGGTATCTCTGGAGGTGGGGGCATATCTGGGGCTCCCTGAGGTGCAAAGTAGGCTGCCAAGTGATGCCATTTGTCGAGAGAGAAGTCCTCTCGGCAATGGCGGCGCCTCTCAAGGCGGGGCTCTCCAGGATAGCCCAAGTGCTCTAAAATCTGGCAAAGGAGCCTCGGAAATAATAATGGGATGACATCTGCCCTCTAAAGCTTCTTCTAATGGACTTTCTCTTCAAAATGAAGAAGAGAAGTCATAATCAAATGATGAGGGCCGAAGTAATATCCCTCAGAAATCCTAAATAATGCCTCAAGTATAGCTCATCTCCTCTGAACTTTATGCTGAAGTGGGAAGATGTTGGCACGCAGGAGCACATTAATAAGGAGCATCCCAGATGGAAGCTCTCTCCTAGTCAACACTGAGGTTGTAGAAGTCCCCCTGGACAAGATACGAACCATGTCCCTCTAAGAGAATGAGGACCACTCCCTGAAGTCTGCGTGAGTCACAGGCTCATAAGGTATATGGAGGGCCTCAGCAATGTGACGAGCTCCAATGGCACCCTGGCGTCCATCTGTGGTCAAATGGATGAGAGTAGGATTCTGGACGCCTCGAGTAGTCATAGACTGATAAAAGTCTAGAACTACTCTAGGATAATAGAATTGCCTAAGGGTGAGAAGATGCTCCATGTAATACCTCTGCAGCAAACGGAATGAATCCTTGAGCTCTGGCTGCTGTCTGAGAGCCTCGACATCAAACCAGGTCTCTGAGTGGAAGGATCGATCTCTGCAATCCAGGTTGCCCTCTATGGGCGGTCCTGCGATCATAGGACGCCTGATGACGGTCTCGAGAGGAATCCCCACGGGAATCTGAGAGTCCTCTGTAGGCGGCTCTACCTGAGCTGTCTGGGATGGCTCTCCAGGACCCGAGAACTTGGTCCTCTTCGCAGGTGGCCGAGAAGCAGGCCTCTTGGCTTTGGCGGCGGGTGGCACAGGGTCAGAGGGTGGCCTCCTGGTGGGATACCGGCGCTGAGAAGGCGTTCCACCCTCAGATGGGGGAACGGTAGGGTCCTGAGTAGGTGGCGAAGGGGCGCCTCCAATGGCGGACTGCTCGGGTCGAGGCATCGGCGAGGACGGGGATACGGAAAGACCTCCCCTAGTCTTTGCCATGGCCGAAATGGAGCGAGATGGCTGTTCGTGAGTTCCAGAGGCTCACAGTTGGTGCGCGGGATGGTCTCTTCAACTTCTCGCCTTCAAGGTTTTATATAGAGATGGGGTTTGGGGGGGTTTTGATGTTTAAAAATTTCCAAGGCAACCGAAAAGTCGTTTTTGGACGTTAGGCAAAATCCCGGGGGTAAAATTTGAGTTTAAAAGTCAGTTAGGAGTTTTTGCAACTTTAAATTTCACCGTGGGAAATTTTCGCACCTTGAACTGAGAATTTCGCACCTTGGATTGCATCGTGCGAAATTTTCGCACTTTAAACTGAGAATTTCGCACCTTGGATTGCATTTCGCACTCAATTTCGCACTGTGCGAAAATTTCGCACCTTGTTTCGCACGGTGCGAAAAGTGGCTTGAGGTGTGCGAAATGGCACTCGTGTGCCAAGAGGGAGTTTCGCACGATGCAAAAATTTTCGCACCTTGAACAGTGGTGTGCGAAATTGCCATTTAGGGAATTCGTACCTTGATTCGCACACTGGAATGAATTTTGCACCTTGGATTGAGGTGTGCGAAATTTTCGCACCTTGATTCGCACGGTGCGAAAATGGCCTTGAGGTGTGCGAAATGACACTCGTGTGCCAGGAGGGAGTTTCGTACCTTGAACAGTGGTGTGCAAAATTTTCGTTTAGGGAATTCACACCTTGAAATGCATTTTCGCATGTTGGTTTCCATCGTGCGAAATTTTCGCACCTTGAATTGCAGTGCTCTGTTTCCTTTGCTTTGTTCCCCTGTCTTGCTTTTGAAGGCTTCTCCACATTTTTCTTGATTTTTTTTTTCTGAAATTTAACATCAAAATTGACTTGAATTAAGACAAAATAAACTAAGTTTGAGTAAGAATTAAAATCAAAAGAAATAGAAATAAAAAAAAAAATAATACAGCTATAAAACTATAAAAATTCATGGACTTATATAGTCCATGAAACCGTGCTTTCCCTCAAAGTTGTTGTGGTTCAAGGAGGTTGATCTCCTCCTTGTCTGTATTGTAAGGCTCTAAGAATGGCTTGAGACGATGGCCATTGACTTTGAAGGTTTGATTGCCTTTGGGATTGAATACTTCCACCACTCCATTGGGATACACTTCACGAATTATGAAAGGACCCGTCCACCTGGATTTCAATTTTCCTGGAAAAAGATGAAGTTTAGAGTCATAAAGCAAGACTCTTTGTCCCTTGGTAAAATTCTTCTGATTTACCAACTGATCATGCCATTTTTTCAACCTTGCTTTTGCAATTTTTGAATTGAGGTAAGCATCATTCCTCATTTCCTCCAATTCATTCAAATCCAAACATCTCTTTAACCCGGCTCTTGTCAAATCCATGTTAAGCTTCTTGATTGCCCACCATGCTTTATATTCAATCTCCACTAGGAGATGACATGTTTTTCCATAAACAAGGCGATAAGGAGACATACCAAGAATGGTCTTATAAGCAGTCCTATAAGCCCATAATGAATCCAGGAGCTTAATAGACCAATCATTCCTATTCACATTCACTACCTTCATCAATATATTCTTGATTTCTCGGTTAGCTAACTCAACTTGGCCACTCGTTTGAGGGTGATAAGGTGTAGCTACCTTGTGCTTAACCCCATATTTGGCTAGAAGAGTCTCAAAAGGCTTATTGCAAAAGTGGGTTCCTCCATCACTGATAATGGCCTTATGTACTCCAAATCTTGAAAAGATGTTCTCCTTGAGAAATTTGAGAACCACCTTATGATCATTGCTCCTACATGGGATTGCTTCTACCCACTTAGAGACATAATCCACTCCCACCAAAATGTAGGAGTGTCCAAATGACATTGGAAATGGCCCCATGAAGTCTATCCCCCAAACATCAAAGACATCCACTATCAATATGGGGTTCAAGGGCATCATATTCCGGCATTTTAGCTTACCAAGCCTTTGACACCGATCACATCCCTTGCACATAGAGTGGGCATCCTTGAAAAGAGAGGGCCACTAAAAACCTGATTGGATCACTTTCATAGCTGTTTTCTGGGAGGCAAAATGACCTCCACATGCATTATCATGGCAATGGGAAAGAATTCCTGATTGCTCTTGTTCAGGAACACATTTCCTTATGATTTGATCCGCACAATATTTGAAGAGAAAAGACTCCTCCCAATAATAGGCATGGATCTTAGCAAAGAAATGCTTCTTGTCTTGGGCACTCCACTCACTTGGAACTTCTCCAGTGACCAAGTAATTTGCGACATGAGAATACCATGGAGCTACCTCTATTGACATGAGAGACTCCTCAGGGAAGTCATCATTGATAGGCAAACCATGTGAGTCATGTGCTATCACAAGTCTTGACAAGTGGTCAGCTACCACATTTTCAACTCCCTTTTTATCTCGGATTTGGAGATTGAATTCTTGAAGCAAAAGAATCCATCTTATCAATCTTGCCTTGGCATCTTGCTTGGTTAGCAAGTACTTCAAAGCAGAATGGTCAGTGAACACCATTATATTGGACCCTACCAAATAAGCACGAAACTTATCCAAGGCAAAAACTACTGCCAACAACTCCTTCTCCGTAGTTGTGTAGTTCCTTTAAGCCTCATTCAAAGTTTTGCTTGCATAATAAATCACATAGGGTCTTCCATCTTCTCTTTGCCCCAAAACAGCCCCCATAGCAAGATCACTTGCATCACACATTACCTCAAAAGGTAATTTCCAATTTGGGGCTCTCACTATTGGTGCAGTTGTAAGGAATTGCTTCAACTCCTCAAAACTTTTTTGACATTTCTCATCCCACACGAACTTGGCATCCTTTACCAAGAGTTCACAAAGAGGTTTTGAGATTTTTGAGAAATCCTTAATGAACCTCCTATAGAACCCAACATGTCCTAGGAATTGCCTAATTCCTTTAACATTTATGGGATGTGGTAACTTAACAATTAGCTCCACCTTTGCCTTATCTACCTCAATGCCATTCTTGAAGATTATATGTCCTAAGACAATTCCTTGTTGTACCATAAAATGGCACTTCTCCTAATTTAGCACTAGGTCTTTCTCAATACATCTTTGGAGAACAGCTTCTAAATGCAACAAACATTCCTCATAAGAATCTCCATATACAGTGATGTCATCCATGAAGACTTCCATGATGCGTTCCACCATATCACTGAAGATGCTTAGCATACATCTTTGGAAAGTTGCAGGAACATTACATAGACCAAAGGGCATCCTCCTATACGCAAAAGTACCAAAGGGGCAAGTGAAGGTTGTCTTTTCTTGATCTTCCAAATCAATCTCTATTTGGAAGTACCCTGAGTATCCATCCAAAAAACAGTAGAAAGGATGTCCTGAGACTCTCTCAAGGACTTGATCCATGAAAGGCAATGGGAAATGGTCCTTCCTAGTTACTGAATTCAACCTCCTGTAGTCTATACACACCTTTCATCCTGAGGTAGGACGTGTAGAGACTTCCTCCCCTTTCTCATTCTGGACCACAGTAACTCCAGATTTCTTTGGGACTACTTGGGTTGGGCTCACCCACAAGCTGTCTGAAATGGGATATATGATCCCAGCTTGAAGTAGCTTAAGAACTTCACCCCTCACCACCTCTTGCATGTGAGGGTTCAACCTCCTTTGGGGTTGCCTCACTGGTTTTGCATCTTCGTCCATATAGATATGGTGGGTGCACACCAAAGGGCTAATCCCTTTCAGATCAGAAATTTGCCATCCAATGGCTTTCTTGCATTTTCTGAGGACTCCCAAAAGGCTATCCTCTTGATCACTAGTGAGAGTTGAAGAAACCACCACTGGACATTTCTCATCTTCCTCCAAATATGCATACTTCAAATCAACAGGAAGCGGCTTCAAAACAAGCTTTGGAGGGTCCTCCATAGCTGCTCCTTGTGAGTCCTTCTTATTAAACAGTGGTAAGATCTCTTCCCGTCTCCTCCAAGGAGACATGATGGCTAGCACATCAGAGGGTTCAGGTAACCCCTCTTCAAGCACTTCCAGGCTTTCGTTCAAGCTCTCTTCTAAATTCTTGTCACAATGCTCTTCAACCAATGTGTTGATCAAGCACACCTCCTCAAATCCTTCCTCCTCTTCGGGGTGAAGATGTCTCTTACATAGGTGGAATATGTTTAATTCCAAGGTCATGTTTCCAAATGTGAGCTGCATCACCCCATTCCTACAATTAACGATGGCATTGGAGGTAGCTAGGAAAGGCCTCCCAAGGATGATTGGCACATAATTTTCTTCCTTGGCAGTGGAATCAGTATCAAGCACCACAAAATCCACAGGATAGTAGAATTTGTCCACTTGAACTAGAACATCCTCTATCACCCCTCTTAGGATTTTGACTGACCTATCAGCTAAGGAGAGAGTTATGGTTGTGGGCTTCAATCCTCCAAGTCCCAATTGCTTATACACAGAGTATGGGAGCAAATTCACACTTGCCCCCAAGTCTAGTAAAGCCTTCTCCACATGTGTCCCTCCAATGTTGACTGAAATGGTGGGACATCCCAGATCTTTGTACTTAACTGGAGACTTACACTAAATGATGGCACTTACTTGCTCAGTGAGGAATGCCTTCTTTGTCACATTTAACCCTCTCTTAACCGTGTACAAATCCTTTAAAAATTTTGCATATGTGGGGACTTGCTTGATCATATCAAGTAAGGGTATATTCACCTTCACTTGTCTCAAAACCTCAAGAATTTCTGATGAATTCTTGATTTCCTTCTTTCCATGTAAAGCTTGAGGAAAAGGGGGAGGCATATGTTTTTTCATCATATCCTCCTTAATCACTATCCTTGGCTCACCTTCAATGCTTGATTTAGATGCATTATTCTTCCCACTCTTATCTTCTTGGTTATTGCTCTCTTTAACCAAGAGTCTTTTTGTCATTTGTTCTTCATCTTGCCCCACCTTAGGCAAGGGTTGATCAACCTCCTTCCCACTCCTCAAAGTGATCACAACTTTGACCTCCCTCAAATTTGAAGACTCCCCATCTTGGGTTTCAACTTCATGAACACCCTTTGGATTTTGGCTTGGTTGAGAGGGAAACTTTCCTTTCTCATTCACTGTGTTGAGGTTGGTAAGCCTAGAGATGAAGTATTGAATATTTTCTATCTTCTGAGATAGATCATTTTGCATCCCATCCATTCTCTTAATTTGAGAACTCTCAACATTCTCAATCTTTTGGTGCAATTGGGAGTTGATTGCCTTTTGTTCACCCACAAAGTCTCCCATGACTTTACTCAGGTTCACAATGGCTTGCTCCACTGAAGAGGTTTGTTGAGGTGCTTGGGTTTGGGCTGGTGGTTGGTATGGGGGTGGCCTTGGTTTCCAAGAAAAATTTGGATGGTTTCTCCAGTTTGAATTATAGGTGTTTCCATAAGGTGTATTGTTGTTGGGCCTAAATTGCCCCACAACATTGGCTTGATCACCTAACATCTCCCTCACAGCTGGGATGGTTGGACACTCATCTACTACATGATCACATGATTGGCAAATGGTGCATGGCATGACATGGGCTTGTGTCTCAGAAATGGCTTGGACTTCATGCATTTTTTTCAACTCAAGTTCTTCCAACCTCCTTGCCATTGTTGCCACTTTAGCTTTCATGTCCATGTCTTCACTTAACATGTACATTCCAGCCTTTGGATTTTGGGTTGGTTGAGAGGGAAACTTTCCTTTCTCTTTTGAGTTGGGCTTATCCCATCCTCTTGACACCTCAGACACATAACTTAAAAAGTCCATAGCTTCTTCCGGATTCTTACTCATAAAATCTCCCCCACACATGGTTTCAAGAATTTGCTTCATGGAGGAAGACATCCCATCATAAAAATAGCTCACCAAGAGCCATGTATCAAAGCCATGATGAGGACAAGCATTGATGGCCTCCATATACCTTTCCCAACATTCATAGAACTTCTCATTTTCTTTAGCAGAAAAGTTTGAGATTTGTCTCTTCAACCCATTGGTCCTATGGGTGGGGAAAAATTTCTTCAAAAATTAAGCCTGAAGATCAATCCAATTCCTTATGCTCCTTGGCCTTAACGAATTAAGCCATATTTTTGCCTTGTCCTTCAAAGTAAAAGGGAATAGCTTGAGTCTCATCAAGTCTATTGAAGCTCCTCCCTCTCTAAAGGTATTGCACACCTCCTCAAACTCCTTGATGTGGGCATATGGATTCTCACTCTCCATTCCATGGAAATTTGGTAGGAGGGGCACAATATGGGGCCTTATAATCAGCTGCTCAAGAGGAGGTACGATGCATGAGGGTGCACTCATCCTTGGTGGGTGCATTCTATCCCTCATGGATAGATATGCATTTGGATTACCCCCTTAACCTTGTTGAGAATTCTGATCCTCTTGTGGAGGGTCCATGATGTTTACACAGATATCCAACTCTATGTCTTGAGGATTCTCAATCCTTACTAATTTTCCCTCTTGGTCCCGAATCCAATAGGGCATGCACAAGTTACAACTTACCTGAAATAAAACAAAAACAACAAAAACAAAAGAAAACTAGAAAAAAGGTTAAAGTTAGAAAGAAAACGAAAATAAACTTAACAAAAGGAAAATGAAAGGAAATGAAGTTAGTGAAAAAGGAATTCACCAAACTTGTGATGAAAATCACAAGTAGCCTCTAAAAGGTTGTATCACTGTATTGTGGCACCATCCCCGGCAATGGCGCCATTTGATTCATGCCCAGTTGAGTATTTTAACCAAAAATATTTATAAATCCTATGACCTTATACTGGCGTAGCAAAGCTATTATAGTATAGCAGCTCTAGGGTCGAACTCAGGGATGGGTTTTCACTCTACCAGTGATAAACTCTAAATTAGAAATTGAGTCTGATGATTTCCTTTATCATAAACTTAAAGTTTAAAAGA
This sequence comes from Vitis vinifera, assembly GCF_030704535.1. Classification (NCBI taxonomy): domain Eukaryota; kingdom Viridiplantae; phylum Streptophyta; class Magnoliopsida; order Vitales; family Vitaceae; genus Vitis; species Vitis vinifera. The sequence continues at coordinate 6,521,706 of NC_081819.1, forward strand.
GAATAAAATTTGTTTTGAAAGTGGTGACTGAAATTAAACTAACATAGAACTAAGTAAAAATGGAAGAAAGAAAGGCTCCCGGAGCTAAGGGTTACTAGGATCATGTTCAGAATGCAAAGTGGAAATACTGGATTCTTCTCCTCGCATTGAGGATTTAACCTATAGTTATTTCCCGAACCGGAATAGGTTTAACAATGAAGATTTAATCCATAAAAAGTCAATAGAAATGGTAGTCAAGTTCCATTAATGGCTTTAGACACTATGGGTCTTCACCTTGAATCACTTTCCAATGGCTCGTACATGATAACTAATGGACTGATATGGATCTAGCAATAAGCATCCACAGAGACCTGAAGCTTACCATGTATTGGCCATTCAAAGTGATTCTAAGGGGTTTAAAGCAAAAATTTAGATTTAGAAGCCATTTATAAATTCCAACTACCTGTATTTAATGCACGAGAGTTTTCCACTTTAGCATCTGGACTTTTCACCTAGCTTCCTTCACTCCAAGAAACCAAAAAGTTAGCCTCTCATCCTCTGGGAAAACATCCTCAGAGGTTGTTTGGCTTCCAAGAAAATAGTAGAGAAAAAGTAAAGCAAAAGAGATCTCTGTATTTTCTTAAGTGTAAAATATATATAAGTTGGTCTCTTGGAAAAAGCTCCCCGAGAGTCCCTTTTCAGTGATTACAAGAGAGTTTATATAGGAAGGTAATTTACCCTTCCTTGGATACTTCCTAGCTAAGGAATTACATGAGTGGCTGAATACAAGGAGAAAATGGAAATTTAGACACAAAAAATATCAGAAGAAAAAGAGTCGGCATAAATATCCCAGTTTCGCACGTTGCATGGTGACTTGCGAAAATTTCGCAAGTTGATTTCGCAACTTAGAATCCACTTTCGCAAGTTGAGATCCACTTTTGCAAGTTGAGATCCACTTTCGCAAGTTGCAAAATCAACTTCGAATGCTAGGCTTCACCGCGACTACACAACTGCCATCCACTTTAAATTTCGCACGTTGAAGTTCCAATTTCGTAAGGTGCGAAATTGTCCCTCAGCTTGATGTAGTTTTCTTTCAAATGTCATATCTTCCTCATTTCAGCTCCAAATCGTACACGGTTTGAAGCGTTGGATTCTTGACTTCCTGATATTTGAAATGGTATATAGAATGTAGAAAATGGACTTTGGGAAGTGCTCCAAAGTGCGAAGGAAGACTGCAGCTGTCGTCCTCTGTTTTCCTTACTCTGTTTTCCTCTCTCCATTGCTTTTTCCTTGCATACTTTGAACGACTAAGGCAAAAGACTATGAGGCTCCAAAGCTTGGTTTCTTTATGATTTTGAGCTTCCAAAATCTTTGCCATGAACTATATATAGCTCTCCCTCATTCTTAAATTGCTTTGGTGAGCCTAAAGCTAACAAAAAGCACCAAAACTTAACACAATTTGATTAGAAACGATTACAAGGGTCCTTAACATGTCAATTGAGTTAAAAGGTAATAATTACTACTCAAGAGTGTTTAAAAGAGCTAATTACAAGCTACAAAATAGCATGTTTTGAGTAGTAATCAGGATGTAATAACAAGTTAATACATAGAGGTCTAAGAGGCTCTAAGAAATAAGAGATGGTTATTAATTTTAGAAAATAGAAGGACTCATGCGAGAAAGAGATGTTGTGGGTACCACATGGCAACTTGATCAAATAGTTGATAGTGGTGGAATACCGAATAAAGGGGCTAGTAGGGAGTGACATGCAGCTACCCTGGATAGTGTGAGGATGGATTGCCTGAAAATAAGGAGATGTATGAAAGTGAACGAGTGTGGATACGACATGGAGCAAATCCCATTTGCTTCACACCAGCCATTGATAGTGATAAATATAAAAGCCCCTGCATAGGAAAAAGAGGGTAAAAAGTGTGAATCAAAGAAAGGAGATTGATTCATTTCACTCTAGTTTACTGACTTAAGCATCGAAGGGGTCTGCTCGGAATTACCTAGGCGAACCTTGCTTGTAGGTACATAAGGTGGTCGACACCTCGAAGAGGAAAGAATTCCAACTTCCAACAATTAGCGTCATCTATGGGAATGACAAAACTTTTTTTTTTCTTTTCAAGCGTAAACACCCTTAAAATTCAAGCCTCAAGAAATGGTTAAAAACCTCCCGTATGGTCACCTACCTTCTAGTACATCTGCTTTATGCAAAACTAACAACATGGATGAGCTCCGTGCAAAGTTTGAGAGCCAATAGTTGGAACAAGAAAGGAGAATGGAATCAATTCTAGCTCAAACGAAATTACTAAGGCAAGAAATCGCATTGTTGCAAACGCAATTGGAAAACCATCAAGTGCACATTCACACAAAAAATATAATCAAATCACACAAAAGATACATAAGGTTTTAACATGATTCGATTAATTATGTCTACCTTCACGAATAAGAAAGAATATTCCATTATATGATAAAGAATATTATAGAGAACAAAAATTAGATACAATTACTAGGTCCCTTTGTATCTCCACGTACCCTGAATCATGAACCCTTTTGCTCCACCAGGTGTTTCTCACTTTTCCTCACATCTACACCTTAGTGATCCCTTTACTCCACTAGGTGTCTCTCTTTCTTCGTCACATTTCTATCCTCTCTTTCTCTCTCATATATTTTTCCCCTTATAACCTAGAATATTTATAGGAATTTCAACTAGTTTTCCTTATTCTATAAGGAATCTAATTACAATCACATATAAAGTTAGGAAATGTTCTATATAATATATTTATTATTTTTTTTACAAAAAAACGTATATTCTAAATAGGGATTTGAGACACCTTCCCAACAATCTCCATCCTGAATCAAATTCCATTGAGGTAATCTTCCATATCTCCATGATCTATCATTTCCTTGTGTGTGTTGCTCTCTTTGTGTGTCACTGTTCCTTTCATGCACCATGTTCTTGTCATATGCCAAAATTTTCTTGTTTCTTGTATTATTGATGATAGAAAAATTGACTCCACTTTCAATTTTTTTTTTAAAAATTGTAATGTTCTTTTATGCTCTAATTTCTTTGCTTTTCCTAAAATCTTCAAATAAGATTCTCTAAGATATCTTTAATCAAGGTTCTTCTAGATATCTTCACCCAAGGCTCTCCCCAACATCTTCAAGCAAAGCTCTCCCAAACATTTTCAACCACAGCTCTCCTAAACATCTTCAACCAAAGCTCTGATACCACTTGTTGGGAAAAATCACAACACTCAAACATAACAAGGAAAAATAAAATAAAATAGAGAAAACAAACTATTTACATTGTCCAATGTAATCACCTACATTCACGGGAAAGGGAGATCAAATTTATTATTACCTTCAAGATTACACACTTTAAACTCTCTCAACCTTTCTCTACCCAAAACCCAATAGACTCTTTACCTATCTCTTTTCACTTTTTTCTTACTTTTTTTTCTTTTCCTTTTTTTTTTCTCTCTCTATCAATATAATATAAAACCACATAGTTATAAAGCCCTATGAGTTAACCCCTAAAACAATTATTTCCTAATTTTAACCAAATTTAAAAATGTAATTTACCAAAACACAAATTCTATAAATATTAGCTTTCCTAAAAGTAAAAAATAAGTAATTTGAGTCAAATCACAACAAACTCCACCTTGACTCAAATTATCTCAAGCTTATACAGTTAATGAGAATAAACATGTGTCAAATTTAAACTTTTATCATACTTTACTTGAGAAATCATCTTTGTCTTCTTCATGACTTCATTTCTTTTGCAATTAGTCTCTTCCTTGTGCCAATGAGTACTCTTAACCAAAAATAGAGTCTTGATCATCTTGTTTTGTTTTTCTACTTTGACAACTTCTTTAACACTAACGAAAGACTCTTCATAGCGTGACTCCACTTTCATAGCTTCAACTAAAATTCCAATCAAAATGTATAAGTTTTTTTTACCTTTTTCGCTTTCATAACTACCAAAGCACCTTTTTTTTTATCTTCATAATACCCTTCATTGTAGAAAAATCATAGCCCAAATTGTCCAAAGACCCAAATAAATTAAGGTTTTCCTCAACTTAGGAACATAATTAGCATTATTCAATGTCCTCACAACACCATCAAACATCCTCACCTTTATGGAACCAATCCCAATGAATTTAGAGTTTGAATCATTGCTCATTCAAATAGTACTGGCATCACATTCCTTATAAGTATCAAACCACTTCTTATATGGGCATTTATGAAAGGAACATCCAAAATCCGAAATCCAAATGTTAGCAAAATTTTCATAAACTATAACATAAAAAATATCACTTTCCTTATCAAACTCTTCACCAACAATATTAGTAGAATTTGAAATCTCTTGGGATTCAATATTTTTCCTTATTTCTAAGTGTTTTGTCAATTCTTCACAATACCTTCAATATGTCCCTTTTTATGGTAGTAATAACACTTCATATCCTTCTATATGCATGATTAGGAACGATCATCTCTTCTATCATGATTCCTCCCTCATGATTTACTCCTACCATAATGTGGCTCAAAATTCATCACAAGAGTTTGTCAAGTATGAGACAAACTACTTGGTTGGTTAATATTTTCAGTTTCTAAAAGAGTGGTTGACACCTCATCCACTGTCAACATTGTTTTTCCAACTAAAAGCATAGTCACCACTGTTTATGTTGTCTTTCCAACTAAAAGCGTGTGTGAAACCAAGGTTTGATTAATCTCGGTTTTGATGATAACAAAACAAGGTTCGGAGCTAATGATTATATTTCAAGTGTGATTAGGCAAGAAGATTTCCAAAGTAGCAATCACAAAGAAAAAAATCAAGTCAAAGAAAAATCAATAAGACGAAGAAGACCTCAAAGAGAAGTATTTTTCAAGACTTAAGCTTCAAGGATCTCTTTGTAAGGTTGTTGGTGCACTAGGTCTTTCATGCATTACATTATTAATTTATGTACCAAAATCATCCAAAAGTAAATTTTGTTTTAAATCCTTTCAAATTTGATGATTTCATGTTTTCAACTAAAACCTTGTGTCAAATATTTTCCAAACTTGTTTAAAATATTTTAAAGTTGAAAAAGAAAGTTGTTGATCCAAAAACGGCTCAACCAGTTGAACCAAATGAGGAACCGATCGACTTGTTTAGCTCAACCAATCAAGGAGTGTAAAAACATTCTCTCTATTCCAAAATGCTTGTTCAACCAGTCAAGGTTGAACCTCAATCAATCGAGGTTTGATCGAGGATCGGTCAAGGGACGGTCAAGGTCTAACGGTCACTTAGGAAGCAATTAAATGCTAACGGTTAGTCAACCAGTCGACCCCTAAATTGACTGGTCGAACCCCTAACGACTAGTTTGTCTTTTCTCCTCTATAAAAAGGCTCAAATCTTCATTGTTTCAAGAGCTTAAACTTTCTAAACATTTCTTGAATATGTTTGAGCCTTGGGAGAGTGTTTTTTACAGCGTCATTATTCTAAAACTTGCATAATTTTAGTGCACCATTCAATCCTAGTTTTCTTGTATGATTTGAGCCTAAAGTTTTGTACTAGGATTTTGTGAAATTATTTGTATATCTTTGAGATGAAGAATCTAAGTGTGAGATATCACTTAGGGATTCTCAAGTGTGGGGTATCACTTAAAGGGTTGTTCAAGAGTGGGGTATCTCTTGAGAATTGTAAAGGGTTCTTGGAGCCAAAAGTTCAAGAGGATGGATTGGAACCATAATCCAATTGTATTGCTTGAAAGCTTAGTTTGGAAGTATTGAATTAGTGAAACCTCAAACTTGGGATTGAAACTAGAGGAGAGTAGACGTAGGCTGTGGATTATGTCGAACCACTATAAAAACTTTGTGTTTGCATTCTTTATTCCCTACTCTTTTACTTTATATGTAATTGTTTTTATATTGTTTTATTAGATATTGCATATAATTGTATTTTGAATTCACATATTTTAAATTTGCAAAAAGAGATTATCACTCTATTCAACCCCCCCTCTAAGATGATTATCTTAGGTTGGATTAACCTAATTTTTCTAACAACGTGGTCACCACTATCTCACATGATTTTGGTAGAGATGCCAATAAAATAATGGTTTGATTCTTTTCATCAATCTTAAATTATACACTTAATACTTTGGTGATACATTAATTAAATTTATTTATATGATCCTTAACATCCATTCTTGCATCCATCTTTAACTCAAATAGTTGTTTCTTCAAATATAGCTTATTTGTAAAGGATTCTGACATATAACTTTTTTCTAGCTTCTCTCATAAATCATAGGGAGACTTCCCATTCAAAATACTATACTTTATTTTTGGATCTAGATTTAAACGAATAATACCTATTGATTTTACTTCTAATTATTCTCATTCTTCATTTATCATCCTCTCAAGTTTCTTGTCGTGTAATGTTTTAAGTTCTTGTTACACCAAAATATCTTTAACAGTACTCTGCTAAATACTAAAATTATTCTTCTCATCAAAAGGGTCAATATTATATTCTATCCTTGACATCATCTTCAAAGCAATTCTCCCACAATCTTCACACCACAACTCTAATACCACTTGTTGAGTATGTGGAATCTCTGATACCACTTGTTGTACTAGTGGAAGTGTTAATGTAAACATATTAAAAGAATAATATAAAAATAAAGCAAATCACACAAAAGCTATATAAGGTTTTAATGTAGTTCGGACAATCATGTCTACTCCACAAATGAGAAAGAACATTTCATTATATGATAGAGAATATTATGGAAATAAAAAATTAGATATAACTATTGGTCCATTTATATCTCCACCCTGAACCATGAGCCTTCACTACAAGAAATAGGATTTTAGGTGACGGTTAGCAACCGTCACCAAATCTTATCAATCTATGACCTAAACCTATTGTCATTGTTTTATGAAACTGTGACTAAGCGTCACAATAGGAGGCACAGGTAAAGATATTGGTCACAGTTTCCTAAGTGATCGTGACCATATGATATATATATATATATATATATATATTTTTTTGATGGTTATACAAAAAATGTGACCAAAAGTTAGGAATATTTTGTTGTTTTATAACTGATTTAGTCACGATTAAGTAATCAACCGTGACTATATGTTAACCTATAGTCATGGTCAAGTAATAAACCGTGACTACATGTACAGTTATAGTCACGGGTTAAGTTAGCAACTGTGACTATATGTAAGCTTATGGTCATGGTCAAGTAAGTTACAATGACTAAATGTCAACTTATGGATTAAATGTAAACTTATGATTATGGCTACATGAGTGACCAGGACTATATGTAATCTTAGGGTCACAATCAATTCCTTAATCATGACTAAACGTAGGTCTATAGTCACGGTTAATTAAGTGACTATGACTAAATGTAATCTTATGGTCATGGTCAATTTGTTAATCATGAGTAAATGTACGTCTATGGTCACGATTAACTAAGTGATTGTGACTAAATGTTAGGTCTATGGTCGCGGTTAATTAAGTGATTGTGATGAAATATACACTTATGGTCACAACTGTTAATGACTATGACTAAAATTAATCATATGATGTCCTCCAAATCACTAAATTTTGGTCATGGTTCATTACGAATTGTGACTAAAAGTAAACTTATGGGCACAAGTTTTTAATGGGCGTGACTAAAATTTGTTATATTTAGACATTGGTATTTTATAAATTCAGATTTTCCAAACCTTTTATAAACATGAAAAAACTCATTTTAAACTTGTATATACAATTAAGAAATTAAACAATTTCAAAATTCAAAATCTCAATATAGTACAATATATTACAATCAATTATCCTAAGCTAGTTAAGAACTTATATATCAATATAGGTCATTAAATAACAAAAATATAATATAACAAAAAAACCAAAAAGGAGATTCAAATTTAGTTTCACATTCTAACATAATATAACAAATCAACCAACCAAACATCACATAATAGTCATAGAATGCAAAAAAAAAAAAAAAAAAGTTAGGAGAATCTATCATATAAATAAATAGCATAATCTTCAAAAAAAGTTAAGAGAATCTATCATATAAAGATGTAACATAATCTTCAAATTTTTACTGCCTTTGTTGAACTTGTTGCATCATTTGCATCATTTGTTCTTGAATTTGTGCTTGCATTTTTCTTCGCATTTCCATCATTTTTTCTTCAAACTCTTCTTTCACTTGTTCTCGTGTTTTCCTTTGAACTTCTATCAACCTCTCTTCAAATGTTTCTTTCACATGTGAGAGTTCCTCTTTCACATTTAAGAGTTCTTCAGTTGCAGTTTTAAACTTTTGTTCTGTAACTATTAGCATCTCTTGGGCATTTTCAAGTTGTGTTGAAAGAATAGTTCTTGATCGCCTTCTACTAGTAGAACCAAAGACTGAGGTGGGGGTAGGACCAAATCCATACCCTCGAACATGGTCATGCCTCTCTGGACCCATGACTTGAGTATATATCTCATCTACAGATGTAGATGCTCCAGATGATGCAAAAGAAGATGTCCCATCAAGTTGGGATAATAATTTTTGAAATTGATCCTGAAATTATAAAAAACAAAAATAAGTATTAGTCTTTTAAAATAATTTTAGTATGTGGCTATGATTGAAATACAAGTATATAAAATTTATTTACTTCATTACCATAATCTCCTTAGAATGATCATTAACAAACGTCTCATTTTTTTTTTTTGTGTGTCAAAGTAAACATCTTAATTCTATTAGGCTCACTTTGATCCTTCTTCTTTTGTGTCTGTTCTTACAAGTAAAACAATTAAGTTATTTATGATGAATTATTTATGTACAAACAAATCATATTAATAATAAATTTCCAAACTGTTCATATCGAATTTGAGCATAACTTTTTTATCCCGATGTATGCTTTATCACTTGCTCTGCCCTATTTGCCTTGTTTTTTTTCTGAGACATCCTACATTAATTAAAAAATAGCATGTCACCTATATAGGTAATAGAAGCATAATAAAAGTTATATAAATGAAGTATTAGGTTAGATATAACTAATAAATATCATTTTTATGTGAATATGAGTATCATAAGATACACTATCAAGAAAAGATCATTACATTTACCTTGGCCTCAGGTGTACCCCAAAAGTGGATGAGCCACCTCCAATCATCATCCGATAAGTGTGGAGGTCGATGGCGCAATCTCTCCTCATCTGTATTATAAGGGTTATAATACTTGACTTTCATTTTATTTCTATAGCTTCTAAACAAATTTCCACAACATTGGAGTATGTAGCTCTTACATGTTTCTTCTAGTTCATATTTTTCCTGTATTGCCTTAAAATGTCATGTATAAATAAGAGGTATCATTTTTAAATAATAGCATTACAATTTAGATTGAATAGTAACTAGCATATACCGATACTAAGGCCCAAATCTTTTCCTTCGCATTTTCACTAACATGATTCCAATCTTGAAATTGGATGGGTATATTGTGTTGAGATCGCACCAATGTCCCCATATAGCTTGACAATTTTTCCCTTTTTCCATCATAAACAACTTGCCCTCTGGTATTGAATTGTGTAGTGTTTTTTTTCCTCGGTTTCATGCTAAGTAAATCTAAGTTGCGTGTTGGGCCACACGTCCTTTTTTTGCTAGAGGAGGAACCTATTTAGAGTAATAATGAAATTAAAAGAAACATAATTTATTTATCTTATATAAAATTAAACATTAAAAACCTATCATTCAAGAAATTAAACTTATGTAAACACGTTTATCATATGTAAAGTTAAACATAATCTTCTTAATCATACCAACAATAGAAAGATCTGTAGAATCAGAAGGACCAAAACAACTAGGAGTAGTAGTTGCAACGGGTTGTATGTCTATGAGTTGTTGTAGATTGTCCAACTCATCTTCTGAAGACATTGTTTGTACTCTTCCTCTTTGATGTGACATTTCTTACATAATAAAGTAAATTAGAAAATATAATATAAAATAAGTTACATAAATAATATGAAATAAATTACAATTTGTATTTCAAATAACATATATTTATGTGCTTACCAATATTATTAGCTACACAGAATCTATATCATCATCATGAATAAATTCATTATCTTTTTCAACAATGTTTCCTTGTCGTGATAGTAGAACATCCCCATCGACAGTTTCTCCTGCAATATCATTTCTATCCTAATTGATTAAATCATTCTCGACCAACTCATGCACATCACGTTGACTATGAGGTGTAATAGGTTGTTGATATGGCTCTCGATCATTAGTAGATACTTTCTTATTCATATCATAAACCCCTCGAGTTTGTATCTCTACAACAGTGTGCCAATTTTCTTCATTTGAATTTTGAACATAGAAGACTTGTTTTGCTTGAGATACAAGCATGAATGGTTCAATTATGCATATGTTACATTCAAAATTCAAACACGTGAACCCATATTCATCATTCTTTATCTCTTTTCCAATATTGATTACATCCCACCAGCCACACTTAAATAAAATAACTCTATTTTCACTAAGATAATGTAACTCAATTACATCAGTTAGCACACCATAATAAGAAACATGACCAAAAATTGAGTTCATATATCTTGCACTTGCAAAGCTTAATACCTCTACGGTCACAACAACTTCACTATTTTGAGTTTTTTTTCCTTTTTCTCGTTCTCTTGTGTGAAATATGAACCCATTAATGATGTATCATCTATAACATGTAACTAATGTACTTGGTCCATGAGATAATGATAGTATGTGTTCAGAAATTGGATCTTCATGTCGCATTTGTATAATCTATATATTCAAATATACAATGTTAATACATACATGTTTATTAGATAATAGAACAATTTATGTAATGAATGTACTTACACGTTCTTCAAACCAACTAATGAATTCTCTTGTGTGAATCAAATCTACATCTCGTGCACGAATATGAGACTTAGTTCTTATAAATTGCTTATGCTCTCTGATAAAAAAATAATAATTATTATAATGCTCACAAAGACCAAAATTAAATTTTTGCATGAGAATTATTATAAAGTTTTATTCAAATGTCTTAATAAATGACATCACTTCCTCACAATTAGTCAACACATATAATGTGTTTGGGACCATTCTTTTGTGCTAAGAAGACGAGATGTTGACTTTCCTATTATACATCCCATGCATTTGAAAATGGTTAATCCTCCATTTGTTATGTTATTTTCAATGACATAATTTCTTTCTTCACAGTCATGCTTTGTTTCAACATCATGCAAATATCTTAAACAAAAGGTTGCACATTTTTCTTCTATGTACCCCTCTACAATAGAACCTTCTAAACGACTCTTATTACATATATAAGACTTTAATGTGTGTAAATACCTATCATTCCACAACATGATAGATTTGTTTTATGAACCATATTAAACCTAATATACATAAGATTAATTAAATGAGAACATACCACTCGATAGGATACATCCATCGATATTGCACTGGTCCAGTGACCTTTGCCTCACTTGCAAGATGAATAGGTAAATGCACCATAATATCAAAGAATGATGGAGGAAATATTCTTTCTAATTTGAAAAGTGTGACTATTATGTCATTCTCAAGGTACTCTAATTGATTAGTCTTTAACACTTTAGAACACAACTGTTTGAAGAAATTACATAATTCAACTATAACAGCACAAACATTCTTATGTAGAACTCCTTGAATTGCAAGTGGAATGAGTTGTTGCATGAGAACATGACAATCATAAGACTTCAATCCAAATATTTTTCTTTCATTCACTTATACACACCGAGAGATGTTAAAAGTATAATCATCTGGAACCTTCATTTCTTTCAAAAATTTACAAAATTCCTTTTTCTCATTTAAAGTTAGTGAATAACATGCAGCAAGCAATATAATCCTTCTCCCTTCTTGTATGGGGTGAAGTTGATCTCTAATACCTATATCTAGCAAGTCAAGATGACTATTGATGTTATCCTTTGATTTACCATCGATACTCAACAAAGTGCCAACTATAATGTCACATATATTTTTTTTTCAATATGCATTACATCCAAATTGCGATGCAAAATGAGGGTTTTCCAATATGGCAATTGGACAAAAATACTTTCTTTTTTTTCCAGTTGTGCTCAAGTTCAGCATGTTCTCTTTTTCTTTTTGTTGACATCTTATTTTTTGATGTCTTCCCTAAAGTAATATGTTCCATTCCATCTAATTGATATAGAACATCTTCCCCAAACAACTGTTTAGGTGTTGCTCTATGCTCTTCATTTCTATCAAATGACTTTTTATCATGTCGAAATTTATGATTAATTAGCAAAAATTGATGATGACCCACGTAACACCATTTCCATCCGTTTTGTAATCGATATGAAGAACAATCCTTATTACAAATAGGACAAGCAAATTTCCCTTTAGTGCTCCAACCTGAAAATTTGCATATGCAAGAAAATCATTTATGGTCCATAATATAGCTGCATGTATACAAAAATTTTGTTTTATTGAAGCATCATATGTTTCAACTCCAATCTCCCATAAGTCATTCAACTCATCTATCAATGATTGTAAGTATATGTCAATGCCATTCCCAGGTGCAGTTGGACCAGGAATAAGTAGTGACAACATGACGAAAGTTTGTTTCATACACATCCAAGGTGGTAAGTTATATGGAATAAGAACCACAGGTCACATGCTGCATGAAATTGACATATTCCTGAAATATTAAACCCGTTACTTGCTAAATCAAGCCTAACATTTCAAGGTTCTAGTGCAAATGAAGGGTGTATGCTATCGAAGTTTTTCCAAGCCAAAGAGTCCAGTGGATGCCTCATCATCTCACCTTCCATGCGACCATCAACATGCCATTTCATGTGAGAAGTTGTTTTAAATGGCATATATAACCTTTGAAGCCTTGGTTTTAAGGTAAAATAACGCAAGACCTTAGCAGGAATTTTCTTTTTCTTTGATGACTTAGTGAACTCATCTGTAGAATGATCATCACTTGATTTCCATCTAAAGACACCACAAACAACACACTCATTTGCATTTGCATGCTCTTTTGAATACGACATGCAATTTGAGAGGCATGCATCAATCTTAATATAATGAAGGCCAAGGTCACGAAGTAATTTTTTTGCTTCATAATAGTTGCTTAGCAATGTCTCACCCTCAAGAAATGTCTCCTTCAACAATTCAAACAACATTGTAAAGGACTTATTGCTCCATCCATTAAGACACTTCATATGAAATAATCTTATGATAAAAGACAACTTTGTGAATTTTTTACACCCTGGATATAGTCTATGCTCTGCTTCCCTTAACAAATTATAAAATTTGTTTGCATCCTCATTTGGTTTTTCAAGCTCCTCATGCACATGTAGACTTCTTTCAGATTCCTCATTTAGCATTGACATTCCAAATGCATCATTTAAGATTTCTTATATCTCATCATGCATATCCGACTCATGAGTGCTAGTATTTGTAGGTTTGCAAAACTCATGTTCCTCATGCATCAACCATCGCACATAATTTCTAGCTATCTCATTGTCCAAAAAATGGTCATACATGATTTCTCATTTCTACATAAGACAATTATTGCAACAAATGCAAGGACATGGGAGCATTTTTTTTCCCGGTGCATTGCTAAAGGCAAAGTCTAAGAACTCTAAAACTCCTTTATGATATTCACTACTTCTCTTGACTTCTACACCCAACTCTTATCTATTGGCATTTTTCTCGTACTTCCACAAATTAAACCCTTCAATCACATAACAATGAATCTTCATATCAACTTATAATGAACGTGATATGCTTTTTATCATCTCATATTCCTATATTTGGTAGTGGTTCCTATCCCATTTAGAAATACATAATCCCTACGAATCAATCACTAACATGCTTAGTTTCATTTTGATAAAATTTCAGCGGCATTTCCCCATAGTTCTCCAAATACACAAATTGGCTAAGGTATAAACATACTATTAGTTAGCTTAACTAAGTTGCTAACAATATGTCACCTTGTCCAAATATGCACCCAGTGAACAAGGGGAATTACTGTCAAAACTTATCAATATGCTAAAGCATAAGCATGTAATTTCATAAATATGATGTATTTCTAAACTGTTTAAACGGACAATTCAAGCATCATTCATAGACAATTCTACCAATCATATACAAAACATATAGGTTGAAAACTTGAATATGACCATAATAAATAATCATATCCACACTTCTACAACTTATATGTTTTCAGTATATGATAAAAGAGACATTTGTCAAACAAGGATACTTGAACGAGATTTCTAGGGTTTCTTAAAATGAAAATGAGTAAATGATAAAATTAATGACACATAATATTGAAAAAGAAATAGATAAAAACACACAATGAGACTAAACATATTTGAAAATTTATAGAAATGAATTAATAACATTTCTATTGCATAAAATCAATGAAGGTTGGTTCATAGATAACATTAATAAAATATAAAATCATAGATAAGGCCTCACAATAGATACAACATATGCATATCTTAGATCATGAAGTAACGAAAAGGTAAGGTATGAATAAGATGAAACAAAATACAATAAACATGCTTAAAAATTCAAAGTTGGCTAACAAGTATGCACTCATAAAAATTAGTCTAAATAAAATACCAAATGAGAAATTCTAATCCTAAGGGTGAACAAAATTAAAATTTGGACTTAAAATCCTAACTCTTTATTACACCCCAAGTAGTTTCAGGAATCAAAATTATATTTAGGTATTATTCTCTTTTCTTTTTTTCAATAATTTTTATTTAAAATTGAATTGTGAAAAATGTACAAAGTTATAAGTATTTTTCAAATTTTCAATATGCACAAAATTGTAAGTATTGGAAATTTCATAATTTTATAATTTGGGTACAAAACAAAAATTTTCTAAATCTTAAAATATTAGAAGATGTTTTGAAACTAGTCTTAAAAAAAAAAAATCCTATTCTTTTTCAAGAATAGGTTTGATATTGTTTTTTTTCTTTTAATAAAAATTAGTTTTTGTTGAGAAGTTGTTTTGGAAGTAGAATATTATTTGAGAACATATTTAATTAAAAATATTATATAAGTTTACTATCTTTAAACTTTAAAAACTAATTACTTTATTTTAAATAAAAAGAAAAAAGACAACTTATAAATTAACTCATAAAAAGAAAGATGTAAATTTGAGAATAGATTTTACTTGTATCACTTTTAAAATTTTTATTTTTTATTTTTTACTTTTGACAATAATTAAAAATGTAAATATTTCACTAAATTCAACCATCATATGCTAATAAAAAAATTTAAAATTAATCTTGAAGGCATTATTTAAATAAGCTTATTATTTTTAAAAAAATATTAATGCTAACATAAAATATAAACTTTGAAAGACTTATCTTAAAAAAATTAAGGTAGCAAATCATTTTTACTACATCAAATTTAAAAAATTTTAAAACCAATTTTTAAGAACATAAAATAAATTCATAGTTTTATAAAAGAATTCTTACATTTAATATATAATTTATTATTGTTTGCTTATAATAAAAATAGAAAATATATGCAAATTATGATTCCAACAATGTGAATGTGTGGTGTGGGCTCCTATACATATCATGATTCCAAATTACATTCCAATTTTAAAAACAAAACAAAAATAACAAATCAATTTATGTATTATTTATCCTATAAAACTAATACTTAATTATGGAAAATAATACTTATTTTTCCCCATATATCATTATAAAAATTCTTTGGTAGCCTGATGTTCACTTCAAATTGAAATTATTTATCCTCAATTATGGAAAATGAAAAATTAAAGGAAAAGGATATTGAGTCAAATGTGCATGTTACATATTATTTTGTATTTCTAAAGGAGTTACTGAAAAGTTGCAAGAAAATGATAGAATGGGTTTTCAAAGATCGTAGATTTTCACCCATTTTCCTTTTTTTTTCTAGGCAACCAAATAGTGGAAGATATAAGGTTAAATGAGAATAAAATCAAAATGGTGAGGGAGGTTATTGTCAAAACATTTCCATTTGAGATAAACCCATAATCATTTCCACAAACACTCACAACATATATTATTTTCAATTTTTCCAAAAGCACCAACTAAGAAATAAACTCAATAACAATGAAATCTCAAACCTAATAACAAACATTTCCAAAATACCAACTAACAAAACCTAAAACAAAAAAATTCCCAAAACTCACCAAAACCTAAAGAGAAATGATTTTTAAGGGAGTTTCTTGGAGGTGGTTTCGGTTTTACCGACCATAGCTTCCATGGGGCTTCTTCGGGCATGACTTCCATAAGCTTTTCCGGCAATGGCAGTTGTGGGTAGGTTTTGTGGGGAAGAAATGGTGCCTTATTTTTGTATGGTCGTGGATTTTGGGAAGGGAGAAAGAGTGGGTTTTGTTTTGTTTGGTTGGGTACAACTATTAATGAGTTACAAAAAGTAATCAAGTGTAAAATATTTTGAAAGTATTAATAGTATAAAGGCTTTATAAATGCAATGAGAATTTGTTTTACATTTATGCAATGTATTTTAAATATTTATGGTTAAAATGTTTACTAAAATGTAACTAGAACTATTAATTTTGAAAGTTCAAAAATTTTATATTGGAAGTTATTTTCAAAGTGTTATTTTAAAATTTTTATTAAGTTTTATCAAGTTTTTCAAGTTTTAAAATTATCAAGTTTAAAATTTCAAAATTTTATATTAGAAATTTATCAAGTTTTAGATTTTAAAATTTTTATTTAAATTTTTTTTTTCAAGTTTTAAAATTTTAAATTTTATAATTATATATGAGAAATTTATCAAGTTCTATATTTTAAAATTGTTATTTTCAAAGTGTTATTTTAAAAAATTTATCAAGCTTATCAAGTTTTATAATTATATATGACAAATTTACCAAGTTTTATATTTTAAATTGTTATTTTCAAAGTGTTATTTTAAAATCTAAATGGTACCTCACCTGGAAACAACGTCTTCGACTTCTGAATGAAGTAATCAATGGCGTCATTGAATGCAATGCCATTGATAGGTATGAGAAAATGGTTAGGTTAATGGAGGTGAGAGCGGTGTGGGCATGGGGGGTATGAAATGAGTGGGTTAGTGAGAAAAAAGGGTATTTGAAATATGGCCATGCATGCGTGGAGCTTCATGCATGGGGAGAAAAGGAAGGAAATATGCGAGGGAATGAATGGGAAATTGAGCGAGAGGGACGTGGGAGGAAAATGAGTTTAATGGGTATAGGTGATAATGTAAAGAGAGAAAGCGGGTATGAAGAATTCGGTGGGTGTGAAGCGATGGGTTTGATGGAGGATAGGATGGATGAGAGATGAAGGATGAAGTGGGTTAGAGAGTATTAATATGCATGGAAGGTTAGGAATGATGAGGTGGTGAGCCTAGGTGTGGGTATGGTTACGGGCATGGTGATGGGCAAAATGGAATATGAGGAATGGAGGGGAATGGTGGAGGCATTTTCCAAGGTTTGTGTGGCCATGCATGGCTATGCAATGGTGGGAGGAATGGGTTTAATGGGTATTGGAAAATATGTATGAAGGGTGTTTGGTGGGGAAAAATGAGTATGGTGGGCATTGCATAGGTATGAAAGATGATAGATATGAGTGATTTTGGATATGGTGGGCATCAAGAGTGTAGACATCATGGGTGAAGTGGGTAGTGTGAGAAGTGAACGGTGATGGGTATAGTGATGGAAGCATGATTCTAGTGTGTGCATGAGCCGGAAATGGGTATGGTGGGCATGAAGATGACCATGCACATGGGAGGGGTGTGAAGTATAGCCACAGGTAGTAAGAGAAAAATGGGTATGAAGGACATTATTGGTAGAGTGAGCTGTTGGCTTTGGTTCTTTCAACACTCTATATCCACCAACATCATAAGCATGGCTCACTCAAATAGTTTAAAGAGTGACCTGCTCATAAGCTTTGAATATCCCCACTTCCAACTTCTTCAATACCACAAGTGAGACACCTTGATATTACACGGTCATATCTGGTCTTTCATGAAGGTGTATAGATGAGCATAACCTTGGTCGAGACTCGCCAGTCCCATAGTCAAAGAACCTGATTGCAAAGCCTATGCTCTGAAGTGTATATAGCATACAGGCAAAAGATTGAACATCAAGATGCATGGTGGCACAAACCAATGGAAGGAACTCATGAAAACAATTGATTAAAACTGGCACGAGGTTCTTTAACTTCTTAATGATGAGATCAAACCCTACAGGGTCTTTAGACAAACTAGGCTCAAAAGCATGCAAACTCCTTTACCCAACAAGGTTCCCTTCAAATGATGAGATAGCTTTTCTTGTATTACATGGCAGTAGTCTCAAACAGTGCACCAACCCAGTAACTACACACTCAAAATCCTCTTACCGTGACAAATAGGTCACTTTTGTGTTTAGATAATCACCAAACATTCACCTACCGAGAATATGTCCTTTGTAATTCCTTGCTCCCACGGACAGAGATGAGAAAAAAAGGATGCATTGCATGAACAGGTACCAAAAACAGGGAAAGATGGAAAAACAGAACACAAAGGAAAACAAATAAAAATAAAAAAATAAAAAAAATAAAAAAAACTTCAGAGGCTTCACTTCATGAGTTATCAGTGAGCCTTCTGATTAGGTGAGAAAAAAACACATCAAATGCAACCATGGGTATAATCCTCAGGTATTTCACAATAGAGGCAAAGCAATCTAAGATTTTCAGCAAATGGGAATTCTGAATCATATTTCAACAAGCAATCAAGTGGCATTTCTTATCCACCCCAAAAAAATCTACAAACATTCAAACATCAATAGGAAACGTAGAGGAGTAATAAAAATCCGAATCAAACAATAAATATGATGCATCTATACCTGAGAATGCCCTTCTCCAGTAAAATCCCGATCAACTTCAAACGCCCTCTATCCTCTTCCAAAGCCAACGAAAAACTAATGAACCTCCTTCTTCCCCTCTCTCACTCTCTGGTTATCCCTCTCCTCATCTCTAGCTATCTCCCCTCTATCCCCCCTAAGCTCAAGCCTTTTTCTCTCGAGTCCCAAAAATGCTCCTTACCCTCTCAGTAATAGACATGCTCCCTCTTTTCCGAACAGTTGTCTATTTTTTGCTTTGTTGTGCCTCTTTTTCCAAACAATTGTGTCCCCCATTTTCCTCAGCTGCTTTCTTTTCACTTCCAGCCGTCGTCTTCTTGGCTACTCAAGGACAGCTCACTCATCAGCTGCTTTCTTTCGCTTCCAGTCCTATCTAGCCGCCCAATACAGCCTGTTCTCTTGGCTGCTCAAGAACAACTCATTCTCGGGTTGATGGAGAAGAAGAAAAAAAAGAAAAAAAATAAAGAAAAATAATTATCTCCCCCATCCAAGGGGGTCTACAATGTTTAATAAATTTAAGTTTACTAAAAAAAGAAGTAACTACATAGAGAGATAAATTTGAATTGAATTATTATAAATTGATAAATAATATTAATGATGATAAAATTTAATAAAATGTTCTTATAATAATTGTTCTTATTATCATCCTAATTAAAAAAACATATCAATTGAATATCAAATTCTTAATGTCTTTATATAAAACCTATTATTAACAATCATACAATAAGAAAAATAGGTACTTCATATAAAACCTATTATTAACAATATAAAACCTATTATCATTAACCCTATTATTAATAAACCTATTATGAAGATTATTTTGATCTTAATTGTTAATAGTAAAATTTAGTTATCACTTTTGTTGGTACTTTAAATACAATAAGAATTATTTATCATATATAAAATCAAAATTGGTTTTTTAATTTGCTAACTCACTTGTATTTAAACTTTTTATCAAATAATATCAAATTAAACCATCATATTTTTAAACTAATATATTAAACTTTATTTTACTTCTTATTAAAACATTAATCATTACAAGGATATTAAATAATTTTAACTAAAGAAAAATAGGTAACACACCAATTTGTTTCTTAACTAAAAAATATAATAATATAACTTTGAACTTTTTATAATTAATAAGAACTATTATTATTACTATTAATGATAGTTTCTATGATATACATACATACATACATACATATATATATATATATAAGATTTTCTAAAAATATTATAATAGGTAACCCAAAAATCATTTAAAATAAATAATAGACTTTGGTCATGATTGTGTGAACCTCGTGACCATAGGTTCAAAATATTTAAAATAAACATTTGTGCATTTGGTCATAGTCAAATGTGAAATTTGTGACTATGGTTACCATACAGTCACGATCAATCAACGGCATGACTAAAAGTCACAATATATATATATATATAAAACATCCTTTCGTTACACTTTTTGTCACGAATGATAAAACTACCATGACTAAAATTATTGGCGCCAAAATTTCCTTCCATAAATTTACAAATAGTCATGGTTTCAAATATAAATGTGACTAAAATACCCTTTCATCAATACTTTTAGTGACGGTTGATAAAATCACCGCGACTAAATATGTTTTTTTTTCTCACACACATATTGTCATAATTTTGTCCGAGTCGTGACAAAAGAATATATTTGGTCAAGATATTTTGTGGTCGTGACTAAAGATTTTTCGTTAAAAATCTATTTTTTTTTATAGTGCCTTTCATTACACCCTAATGAGCCCTTTACTTCATCGAGTGTCTCTCGCTCTTCCTCACATCTTTATCTCATCTCTCTCTCTGTCTCATATCTTTTTCCCTTCATAACCTATAATATTTATAGAGATATTCCTACTAACTTTTCTTATTCTATAAGGAAACTAATTACATATTCAAAATAGGAATTTGAGACACATTTCCAATATATATATAAGTCAGTTAAAATGAATTAAATAATATATATTTTTAACTTATATAATAAATAATTCATGAAAGAAAATTTTAAAAAAATAAATTTAAAAGAAATTTAGATTAATAAAAGTATTTATGTTCAAATATTAAATAATAAATTATGTGTTGAAAAAGATGGGATCGACTGAGATAATTAGCAAGATATTAGGAGATTTATTTTTTTGTTATATGTTAGACAACTGTATATTATTAGGTTGTTAAGTTGTTTCCTATTTTTGTGTTGAGCAAAAGTCTCTATAAAGAGGTTGTCATGCATACAGTTTTAAATATAGAATAGAATAAAAAATATATATTCATTTCCTATTCTATTTGCATGGTATCAAAGCAACCCTAATTCACCCAAAAAAAACCCTTGCGATTTTTTTTCTTCTGCATATTTCTTTTCCTAACTAGTAGCCATGTCTGATGTTTCTTTTGAGTCAAACCCACTTGTTTCCTCTTCCAACCTAGCAACTAAACCTACAACCCAAACCCATAATACCGAATCTCATCCTGTTCAGATTACCACCATTAGCCTCAATGGTGACAATTTTTTAAGATGGTCTCAATTAGTTCGCATGTATCTTAGAGGGAGAGGGAAGATCGGGTACTTGACTGGAGACAAAGTAGCACCAGCATCGGAGGATCCTCTGTACACAACCTGGGATGCAGAAAATTCAATGGTGATGACATGGCTCATGAACTCCATGAATGAGAAGATTGGCTCCAATTATATGTGCTACTCCACGGCCAAAGAATTGTGGGATAATGTGAATCAAATGTACTCTGATTTGGGTAATCAATCTCAAGTGTATGAACTGACCCTTAAACTTGGTGAGATTCGACAGGGAGAAGAATCTGTCACCAAGTACTTCAGTTCGTTGAAGCTTCTTTGGTAGGATTTGGATCTGTTCAATGACTACGAATGGAAGTCCACTGATGATGCTAATCATTACAAACAGATTGTGGAGGCTCATAGGATTTATAAGTTTCTTGTTGGACTCAATGTAGAGTTTGATGAGATTAAAAAACGGATTATTGGTAAAGTTCCTCTTCCTAAAATTGGCGAAGTCTTTACTGAAGTTTGCAGGGAAGAAAGTCGTCGACACGTAATGTTGGGAAATAAATCTAATAGCGGAACTATTGAAAGTTTTGCTCTTAGTGTTGCTGAAGGTTCTGCCAATAAAACATCCAGTTTTCAGCGAGGGCCTATAGAGAGAAGCAAACGTTCAAATCCCAAGGCCAATGCTATTATCAATGAATTAAAGTCAAGTCCCTTCAACAAGGAGCAAATGGATCACCTTCTGAAATTGCTAAAATTCAATTCTCCATTGGGTATTCCTAGTGTTTCTCTAGCACAAACAAGTGGTGCACCTAATGCCTTTTCATGTTGTTTCAATTCTACTCCATGGATAATTGATTCTAGAGCTTCTGACCATATGACCAGTTTTTCAAATCTGTTCAACACTTATTCACCTTGTTCTGGCAGTGAAAAAATTAGGATTGCAGATAGTAGTTTCTCACTTATAGCTGGAAAAGGCTTGGTAAAATTATCCGAGAACATAGATCTTAAATATGTTCTCCATGTTCCAAAACTAGCATGTAATCTTTTGTCTGTGAGTAAACTTACCAAAGAATCTAATTGTCGTGTTTTTTTCCTATGATTCTCACTATGAATTTCAAGACCAAAACTCAAGGAAAAAGATTGGCAGTGCTAAGTTGATAGATGGCCTTTACTACTTTGATGGTGTTTTCTCTAATAAACGGGCTCAAGGCCTTAGTAGTGTTAGTTCTCTTTCTGTTTATGAACAAATAATGTTTTGGCACTTAAGACTAGGACACACTGGTTTTCTATATCTTAAACATTTGTTTCCTACTTTGTTTAAAGGATTGGATTGTTCATCTTTCTATTGTGAAAGTTTCTATTTATCTAAGAATCATCGTACTACTTATTATCCAAAACCTTATGTTCCCTCAAAACCATTTAATTTAATACATAGTGATGTGTGGAGACCTTCAAAAATTACAACTATTTCTAGAAAAAATGGTTTGTTACCTTCATAGATGATCATACACATTTATGTTGGGTTTATTTGATGAAGGGAAAATCAGAAGTTGGAAAACTTTTCCAAACTTTTTATAACATGATTGAAACTCAGTTCCAAGTAAAAATTGGCATTTTTCACATTGATAATGGAACTAGGTATTTTAATGAATTTTTAGGTAGTTTTTTAAAAGAAAAAGGTATCCACCATCAATCTACTTGTGTGAATACCCCTCAACAAAATGGAATTTCTGAAAGAAAAAATAAACATTTACTTGAAGTGGCTCGTGCTATTATGTTTTCCATGAATGTTCCAAGATACTTTTGGGGGGAGCTGTTTTGACAACTTCCTATCTCATTAACCGAATGCCTACCATAATTCTTAAGTATAGCACAGCACTAGAATGTTTCAAAAAATCTTTTCTTTATCTAGAATGTACTCTGACTTACCCTTAAAAGTTTTTGGCTGCATTGTTTTCATTCACCTACCTAATCATAATCGGTCTAAACTTGATCCAAGGGCAAAAAAATGTGTTTTCATTGGGTATGCCTCTAATAAAAAATGGTATAAATGCTATAATCCCCAAACCAAAAAAATGTATGTAAGTATGGATGTCTCTTTCATTAAAGATAAATATTTTTTTAACAAAAATTCTCTTCAAGTGGAGAATGATGTAATGAAAGAAAAATTTTGGGATTTATCTCCCACTCCATTACCAAATACAATTTTAACTACTCCACCTCTTATTTATAATCTTGAGGAACACTATGATAAGACTGACAAAAATTCTAGTCATATAGTGCCAAACATTACTGTATCTGAAACAGGGGGAGAATTAGTACAACCAAATATTGAGTGTCTGGTTTATACTCAGAGAAAGACTTATTAAAAGAGTCAAAGTCAACCTATTCCTCTTGGTAATGACCAATCTCGACCTTCGGGAATTGAAGCCCCGATATCACATGTAGTCCTACTCCTAACCTACTTTCAATTCCTTTCATTTCTTCTTTAGACCTTGATATTCCTATAGCCCTTAGAAAAGGTACACGAACCTACACTAAATATCTCATTGCCAAATATCTATCCTATAAAAAACTCTATAAAACTCATAAAACCTTTAGCTAAAAAATCTCACACATATTGGTTCCAAGAAACATTCAAGAAGCCCTTGATGATCCAAATTGGAAAGTAGCAGTGATGGAGGAGATGAATGCTCTTAAAAGAAGTGGTACTTGGGAGCTAGTGGATTTACCTAAGGAGAAAAGAATTGTAGGTTGTAAGTGGGTCTTTATTGTGAAATGTAAAGCCGATGGGAGCATAGAAAGATACAAGGCGAGACTAGTAGCAAAAGGATTTACTCAAACCTATGGTATTGATTACTAGGAAACTTTTGCTCCTATAGCCAAGATAAACTCAATCAGAATTTTGTTATCTTTGGCTGTAAATTTCAATTGGCCTTTACACCAGTTAGACATAAAGAATGCCTTCCTAAATGGTGATCTGGAAGAGGAAGTATTTATGAACCTACCACCTGGATTCAAGGAGAAGCTTGGATCAAACAAAGTTTGCAAATTTAAAAAATCTCTATATGGTCTCAAACAATCTACTAGAGCTTGGTTTGAGAGATTTGGAAAAGTTGTAAAGAATTGTGGCTATTGTCAAAACCAAGCTGACCATACTATGTTCTACAAACACAGTAAAGATGGTAAGATTGCTATTCTTATTGTTTATGTGGATGATATAGTTTTGACTAGCAGTGACAAAGAAGACTTGTAGCAGAATTTGAAATCAAGGATTTGGGAGCCTTAAAGTACTTCCTTAGAATGGAGTTTGCTAGATCCAAATAAGGTATATTTGTAAACCAACGTAAATATGTCCTTGATTTACTTGGTGAAATAGGACAACTAGGTTGTAAACTAGCCGAGACACCTATTGAACCCAACATAAAATTGTTGCCCTCCAAAGATGATGAAGTGAAGGACAAAGAACAGTATCAAAGGCTAGTTAGGAGGCTGATTTACTTATCACATATGCATCCGGATATTGCTTTTGCAGTAAGCATGGTGAGCCAGTTCATGCATGCACTTAGCCAACAACACTTTGATGTTGTTTATAGAATCCTTAGATATCTAAAAGGGTCACTTGGAAGGGGTTTACTGCTTAAAGATTGTGGGCACCTACAGGTTGAAGCATTTATAGATGCAGATTAGGTTGAAAGTGTAGTAGATAGGCATTCAACCTCTGGTTATTGCACCTTTGTTGGAGGTAACCTTTTCACTTGGCGAAGCAAAAAACAGAATGTGGTGGCTAGGAGTAGTGCAGAGGTTGAGTTCAAATCAGTTGCTCTTGGAATTTGTGAGGTGTTATGGATTAGACAACTATTGGAAGAATTGAAGATCTCAAGTACCCTACCAATGAAATTGTACTGTGACAACAAAGCAGCTATTTTAATAGCTCATAATCCAGTACTTCACAACCGAACGAAGCATGTGGAGGTAGACAAACACTTTATTAAGGAAAAACTCGAGAACGGACCGATATGTATGTCGTATATTCCTACTACTGAGCAAGTGGTTGATGTGCTTACAAAAGGAATTCCTATAAAGCAGTTTGATAGACTAATTGGCAAGATGGCTATGGAAGATATCTTTAAGCCAGCTTAAGGAGGAGTGTTGGAAAAGATAGGATTGGCTTAGATAATTAACAAGATATTAGGAGATTTAAATGTACAAGGTATTATGAGATTTATTTTTTTGTAATCTGTTTTACAACTGTATATTGTTAGGTTGTTAAGTTGTTTCCTATTTTTGTGTTGAGAAAAATCCTCTATAAAGAGGATGTCGTGTATACAGTTTTAAATATAGAATAGAATAAAAAAAAATATATATTCATTTCCTATTATGTTTGCATTATGCTAAATAATTTAAAAGTAAAATCAAATAAGAGATATTATTAATTTATTATTACTACATAGGTTAGTTAAAATGAATTAAATATTATATTTTTTAAACTTATAAAATAAATAATTCACGAAAGAAAATAAAAAATAAATTTATTTAAAATATTTTAGATTAATAAAAGTATTTATTGTGGGGGGTCATACCCCACGTGTCCACCCATGAGTGCTTCCACGCGTTTGTCCACATGGCATCGTCCTAGCTCGACCACGTGTCACTTCTTTCACCACTGCCCGAACAACCTTCAAGGCATCCGAAAACATCCTGTCCAGACCATTTGCGCCACCAAGTAGACCATATATCCCTGACAGTCCCAAATCCTCTTTGATATGCAAGATGATGGTTATCTGACATCGAAATGACTGATGGGATTCTTCCCATCCTTACATCTACATTAGTGGACCGGCTTGTCCAGTCCTAGATTGTCAACGGGATTAAAGGGATGATAGTGGCATCATGACGTGTCGTCTAACGCAACCGTCAGCCGCCTTGTAGTTTGTGATGATTGCCTTGTCGCTACTGCACAATCATCATTACAGCATTGAGTCAAAGGACAACACAACATTACTGTGTCCTTCACCTTTGAACACTATAAAAACCTTACCGAAACGACACACAAAAGGAGAGGACGCTGTGAGCTCTCTCACTTACTCTCTTTCTCTCTCTCCCTCTCTCTCTCTCTCTCTTAGGGTTTCTATTCATTCCCAAAGTCTGATTTGGGCTTTTGAGGGTGTGTCTGGACAACCCGTCCAGACATTTTTGTGCAGGGAAGCAGAAAGCCCAGATTCCAGCACCGAAACGAGAACTTTCACTGCCACATCTAGGGGAAGAATCCATCCTCAATTGACTCAGTATCAACATTTATGTTGAAATAATAAATTATAACAAAATTCACTGGTTTATCATATAAAACAGCATCAATTATATAGACTTCATATTTGCGACTAGGAAGCTGCTCTTCCAACTCAACTTACCATTTATTTATTGTAAATGAAAGCCCCAAAATAAAATAATATACGCAAGACAGGCCCATTTGAGGTGGCTAAGCGCCTCTTCCATGATTTTTTTTTTTCCACATAAATAAATATAGAATAATTTAATAATGGGGATTTTGGTTTTAAAATTTACAAATAATTATTATAATAAACAATGTGCATACAAGTGTATGAGACGTGGTGTTCTTAGGCCAACTCTCTCTACCATGCATTTCCCGAGGCATCATTCTTTATACTTTATTTTGGACTTTCCCTAAAGTGTTTATTTCAAAAGAAATTTTATACAATCTTAAATAAATAAATTTTAAATCATATATAGCAAGCAAAAAGTCATAATATTGCAAATAGAACTTTTGAGCAGCTTTTTATGTCTTATATTTTTCTCAATTCACTTCTTTTTCTTCTTGAATTCATTATTTACTTGAATTCATCAAATAATTATTCAAAAATAATTATTTAGCTTATGAAAAAATACATATATTTTTAAATAGATGAAAATAAAACTTATTTATAAAAATTGGATTTTTTTTTTTCAAAATAGTAAGTCAAAACCCATTTTTTTTTCTTCTTTTTTTCTTTTTTAATTTTAAAATAAAAAATTGTAACATCATCCAATTGAATAAATAAATGAATAAATAAAAGGTATAGTGAGAACCAAAAATGTGAATGCAGAAATTTGAAACCTAATGAGCGACCTACAACACCTCGAAGTTGAGAATCATTGATCCAGGATTATAGGAAATCATGTGAATAGGAGGATATTAATAGTCAGTATCAACCCTTCTTATAATAGTCATGTATGAGAAGGATGGTTCATACAGATAATTAATATGCTCATCCACCTGTAAACAAACACACATTAAAGTTTTTTTTTTAAAAAAGACTTTTAAGTTGTTCACAATTTCAAAACAAAAACGGGTTCACACATCCATACAAGATGCTCATTCAATATTATAATTCTACAAATGCTCAAATAAAGAATGGAAATTATAGTCAATTTTGAAGAGTTTTCGAAAAAAATACTCAAAAAAATTCATTTTCAAAATAGTTATGTGTTTTTGGGAATTTCAATTACTTAAAACAAAATTTATTTTGTTTTTTAATAATAATAACCAAATAATGGCATAAATTTTTAAAATTAATTTTATTTTTTAAATCACACACTCAAATAGGTTTTTGTTATTTAATAAAAAAAATATATTTTAAACTAGATATACAAATATTATTAATATTTTTTTTCATTTTCATTTTCATTTACATTTTTACTTTAACATTGAAATAAAACCAAGTAATCATTCAAATGTCATATTCTTACATGTATCCAAACACAAAAATTTGAATTACTAAATCCATTCTTATTTATTTTCATTTCTTGTTCCCTTACCAAACATACCTTAAAATTAATCTAAAAAACTATTTTATGCTAAAATTGAATCAAAACTAGTTTTCCAAATTAAAAAATAGTTTTAATTTTTATACTAAAAAAAAAAAAGAAAAAAGAAAAAATCGTTTTCGAAGACGGATGTGAAACAAACCGTAGTATTTTATGTTCCTTTTAATGTCTAATGTTTTATCAATTATCTTTTGAAACTAAATTCATATATAATATGGTATTGATATTATGATAAATAGGTTGGGACTCGGTAGAGGATGACGTCTCCACTTTATTATATACGATCATACCTCATAAAAAAGTTATGTTGGAAACTAATAAATTAAAAAATGTAAAAAAAAAACACCACCTCGTGGAGCACAAGGTAGTGTGGCATGTGCACCAACTAACAACTCAGAACAAAGCATGTGTTTACACTTCAATGCGTTCACATCTTCTAAAAAGATAAAAAAAATGCTTTTTATTTATATGATATTTGTTTTTTAATTAAATAAAATATTTAATTAAAAGTCACGAAATACATAATTTAAAATTAAAATAAATTTAAATTTAATTATATTGATTATTATTAATATATTGGTTTTAATTGAATAAAAAAATGAAAATATTTTACTTTTTTTTATTAGGTAAAATAATAAAGGCCACCTCATCCTTTTACTTTTGAAAGGTTACAGAATAAAATTCATATTATTTACATGTTCTACATTTATTTATGTGAATGAAATCACGAGGGGAGCATGTCACGTGGCCCCGTTGGTAAATGAATTTATTATTTGGAGGCTTTGACTCAAAATAAAATAAAATAAACCTCGTTTCTCGCAATACACCAGCTTTATGGTTTCACCTACGAGTATGTACAGATAGGTTTGGGGTCCACCTAAGCGCACTCATAAGTATACTTTAATCTAATTTTTTTAAAAATTTGTTTATCTTGATGATTTGTTCATTTTATAAGTTCAAAAATAAAAAATAAAAAATAAAAAATCACACTATTTAATTCATTTTAACCATAAATGAATTAGTTAAATATAACAAATACAAATTTTACTGAGATAATAAAAATATTTTTATTTGTTTTTACTTTAAATTATTTAAATTATTATCCCATCGAATCAATTGAAGCAATATAAATTTGAATGATTGATTTTTTTTTTATCCATGTTAAACAAAGGGTTTTTTTTGTCTCCCATGTAATAATATAAGAATGATTAAAGTTTATTTAATAGTAATTTAAAAAAATTGATTTTTTTAATATTTAAACGTATTTTATTTGTTTTATAATTTTTTGATAATTAATTTTATAAATATGGAGAATCCATGAAGTAATTTATGAATAATTACATAATAAGTGATTATTCTAAAAATTATTTTTTTATATAATATAATATAAAAAAACTATTTAAAGTACATTTTTTATTTACATCTAAACATTAAGCAATTATCTTAAAAAATGTTTATTAATGGAATCACTTTCCCACAACGTTTTAACCAAAATACCTCACAAACAAGGAGGCAAGGATTAAGAGTTGATATTTCATTTTAAAATTGTCCATTATGTGTCATGTATTTAATTTATGGTATATAAACTATATTATGGCACGATTAATTAATTACACATCGTTACATATCTTGGGACTCAGTGTTATATGACAACTCTCCTTTAATAAACTCGTTATATGACAACTCTCCTTTAATAAACTCGAATTTCGATTTGAAACTTTGATGTTTAAATTATTAAATTACCAATTTTTTTAAAAGTTTAAAACCGAAAGATTTTGATATATAATATATATCATGTTCTTTTTAACACTCTTCTTAACATGCACCCTTATATCGAAGTGAAGAAATAGACAAGAGTATTGGCAAACTACTACAAATTAGAAAATGAATATGGAAATGAACAAACAAATATGTGGTGAAGAAGTTTGCCAAATTATTTTCTACATTTTTCTCAAGGTAAAGAAGTAAAGATGATGCAATGGAAGGGCCAAAATGTACTTACTGCATCTTGGGCAGGGAAGTTCGTCTTTTCACCATCAAGCACTTAATGATTTTTTTTCTGTTGGAGTATGTTCATGACACATCATCATCATCAGAGGGTGGCTTCCACAGTATCTTGGAATAGTTAAGGAGGGAATTATTATTATAGAGCATTATTGAAAACAAATAAATGATGAGTTATTTTTGCTTTCCTAGAATTTTCATTGATTCCCAACCACCTCTTGTCCCTTCATTTGTTAGGAAATGTGTTTAACGAGTAGATTCTAATTTTTTATCTTTCAACTATTTAAAAGCTCATTTCAATGACTTTCCACGTAGCTAATGTTGGTCAAATATTAAGACCCAGCTGGAATTAAATTGCCTTTAAACCCCTGATCGAGACGGTGCCTCACTTGCTTTCACGCACCCCTCTCGCATTTTTGTAGTCTTTGCCTCATTGGATTGGATGGATATTGACTATTAATCATAATCCTTTGCTTAAAATACTCAAAATATAATTGAAGAAATTAAAAAAAATTACTTTTTTAACATAAGCCATGATGCAACGGCAGGCATGTGGGAATTGTCATCATGAGGTCATGGTCATTCAGCGGTATAAAGGTACTACACACAGTGCGATTGATAGATGCATCTGAAAACAAAGGAGAAAAGCTAGATCAAAAGAAGGTTGAATTCTAGCCTTCACTTGTTTGTTTGTACTGCCCATAGCAGACTGTTCGACGTTTTATACACACATACTCTTCACTCCATATTCCCACTCACAAGTCACAACCCCCTATCTCTTTGCTTTTTCGCTTTCGCTCTCATGGAGGATCAGAAGCAGCCCCCAGACCAAGTTGTGGTGGTGATAGACCAGCCCAAAGCGCCTCCAACCACTCTCCGGCGTCTCAACTACCCTAAACCCAAAGCCCGGTTCGCCGAGACCAACTACCCGATCCCACCAAAGTCTGAAGAGCTCGAACCCTTAAACCCCTACGAGGACTCATCGTCGGATGACGATGATGAGTGGTTTGATGATGTAGACAAGGAAGACGAAGAAGATGGCAAGTATCGCGAGCAAGCTAGGAAGAGGAGGAGGATCAACCGAAGAGCCTTGATCGAGTGGGTGCTGTTCTGCACGATCATGACCGGTTTGATTTGCTCTCTCACCCTCAAGTCTCTGAAGGATGAGGTGAAATGGGGGTTGAAGATATGGAAATGGTGCCTCATGGTGATGCTGCTTTTCTGCGGCCGCCTCGTCTCCGGTTGGGTGGTGGGGTTCCTGGTCTTCATCATCGAGCGCAACTTCATGCTCCGAGAAAAGGTTCTGTATTTCGTCTATGGCCTCCGGAAGAGCTTCCAGAACTGCGTGTGGCTGGGCCTGGTGTTGCTGGCGTGGATGATCATGTTCCCCAACGTCCACAAGCACAACAAGGTCTTACAGAAGGCCTTCAGGGCACTGGTGGCGGTGCTGATCGCGGCCACCATCTGGCTCCTAAAGATCGTAATGGTCAAGGTGCTGGCCTCCTCCTTCCACGTCGCGACCTTCTTTGATCGGATGAAGGAGAGCGTGTTCCACCACTACGTGCTGGAGGCGCTCTCGGGTCCGCCGCTGGACGAGGAGGAGCGGGATAGGCCGAAGCGGCGGGTGCTGATGGCGTCCCAGTCATTGCCGGCGAAACTGAGGGATGGGCCGCCGAAGACGGTAACCCAGACAAAGTCGTCGAGGAAAATAGACATGAAGAAGCTGAGGAGGCTGAGCAGAAGGGCGTCGGCGTGGAGCGTGAAGCGGCTGGTGAGCTACGTGAGGTC
Source organism: Vitis vinifera (assembly GCF_030704535.1). Classification (NCBI taxonomy): domain Eukaryota; kingdom Viridiplantae; phylum Streptophyta; class Magnoliopsida; order Vitales; family Vitaceae; genus Vitis; species Vitis vinifera. The sequence continues at coordinate 6,553,756 of NC_081819.1, forward strand.
GTCGGGGCTGTCGACGATATCGAGGACGGTGGATGATTTTGGGAAGGCGGAGTCGGAGATCACCAGCGAATGGGAAGCCAGAACATCCGCTCAAAGGATATTCAAGAATGTGGCCAAGCCTCATGCCAAGTCAGTTCCTTTACTTTCTCTTCCAATTTCTTCCCTGCTTTCATAAATTTTGATTTACGTGCTAAGATATCAAACAAAATTTTACTTCAAAAAGAAAGAAAAAAAAATAAAAATCCACTAATTCAATTCAATTAAATTAATAAATTTTATTTATTTTTAAAATTCAAATTCAGCCATGCCTTGTGATCCTAAACGGGTAGAACAGAATTGAGTGGGTTTTCAGAAGCTCTGACAAAGCATTGATGCAATGTCCGGGACCACGGTTTTTGTCCTCTTCCTTTAATTCTATCCACCTACTTTAGCTGAAAATTCAGCTTCTTTTTAATTAGGATTTTTTCTTAGGTCATTTTCAAATCTATTTTAAGAATTAATATCACATTTTTAAACCTTATGATTGATTTTGAAATATCTATAAAAAAATTAAACTATTATATTTTTTCTCTATTGTAAAAAAAAAAAACAAAAATTATCAATTTTGAATAGTACTTGACAAATGATTTTTCTATTGTGAAAGGAGATTATCACATAAAATACTTACAAAGTTGATTAAAATTTTATAAAAACTTTTGATCACTTATAAATACAATTCTTAGTTAAATGATACATTATTTTATTTATTTTCTTATAAATATAATGATTATTATAAATATTTAGATAATGAGATAACTTCAAATATCTTTTATTAACAATATAATAAAACTATATATATATAGTTTAAGAATCCATTATTTGTGATAATTAATATACCAATTCTTAAAATTATACATTTTACGATAATTATTGAAGTATTACTTATAGACATTTTTATAGTAGGTCTCTAATAACCCATGTTAAATTTTATTTTTTCCTTAAACCATCCAAATTTAATTTGAATATTTAATTCTCTATTTTTTAAAATAAGAAATATTGAAGAATGAAATTATTTTTGTTTTTGTTAATAAGAAATTTAATAATTTATAAATAGTATAATTCATTATTGAAAAAGTGCACAAATTTAATTGTACCATGATGAACCAACCAAAACATCTTAAATGGACCCATCTGTCCTTTTAGTAGAGACTAGAGAGTCAGAGGCTATTTAATAGGACACTGCATGAGCCACTTTCTGAAATGACCACCCATTCAACCATCCTTTTCTCTCTCACATACAGTGAAAATGAGGCTCCAAAAAGGTGGTCGTCCTTTTCATCCACGGGACATTTGCCCAATCTATCGAATTTTATGACGTTTATGGCATAGGCTCTGCCTTATTGTCTATCTTCTTCCTAGGGATAAATTCTTTTAAAAAATATTTATCAAAATTAATTTTAATTATCTCTTTTTTTTTAAATCTCTAATTTACCTAAAATTCTATTATATATATAAAAAATAAATTGACAACATTGACAGAGGTATAGTATAATTTTAGAAACAGTATGTAATTTTTGTTACTCTTTTATTATTTGTTAATACAATGATCAGTGATTATTGAATCATTTCGAATATATTTGATATTGATTTTATGAAATATTTTTAGTTTTTTAAATATTTAAAAAAATTTATTTTTTTAAGTATAAGAAGTAAAAAACATTTTTTAAAATTATTGTCAAATTCATTTTTTGTATGATAATGATTTTAGGAAGTGTTTTTTATTTAAAAGATATTTTTAAAAAAAATAATAGATATTTGATAAAATTCAAGACACACTTTTAAAAATCTGAAAAAGTCACTTATATTTTCTAAAAAAATAATTGAGAGATGATTTTTTTAGTAACATTCTAAAAAAAACACTTATAATAAAAATATTTCAAATAAAAATACCATCCATTTTTTTTTTTTTTAATGTAATTAAGACTAAATTTTATGAAAATCATTTGAGATAATGCCAAAAGCAATAATTTAGAGTGGATTTGACATTAGTGACTTTTTCTTCATGAGGGTGAAGGTGGGGCGGTTTGGCTTCACTTTTCCCTAACCATTTTTAGGCCTCGGATTTGGATTGGACCCTCCATCCAAATCAAGATTGGTGGCAATAATTGTAACCCTCGTTAATACCAATAGCAGTAACGTGTGGTTTTTGGACATGGGAAGAGTGATTTTGGTGAAGAAGAAACGAGGGTGGTGGGGTTGTTTCCTTTCACTTTTGCCTACCCCTTTCAATCAACTTTAATTAGGATGGACGCATATTCGAAGGTAGCTAGGCTTGGATTAGCATGACTTTAATGTTGGATTAGGTGGTTGACAGTCAGAGTAGGCTTTAATGTTGGATTACATGGTTAGACCATTTAACATTTTAGTGCTAGCTTGATTATATTTCTCAAATTTTTTTTATTTAAAATAAATAAAATTAATAAATCACATTTAAAATGTAAAATTTCTTTGAGATTTATCTTCAAAAAATAATGATTTTTAAAAGTTATTAAAAAAATTGAGATTTTAAAATCATTTTTTATAATATAAGGTAACTCCATACATTTTATATATGCTATTATATTTTTTTATTGAATTATTTTAAAAATAATTTTAGTGATATTTTATGTTTTTTTTTTATAATTTTTTATTGAAATATTTAGTTAAAATGGATGAAATGATACCCAAATTATGAATCTAACTATTCTCGTGTTTTTACTTGAAAAATAACCTATTTTTGACATAAATTTCCTTTATCATTTCAAATATTTACATGTAATTTTTTTTTAAAATGTATTTTTACAAGAAAATAGCGAAGATATTTTTAGCAGAATGAGACAAAAAAAAATGAAAGGGTTAAATTTCAAAAATCGAGTTTTCATAAACCCTTTTAATCAAATAACTTTTATTTATTTATTTATTGAATATTAATAATAAAAGTATAATTTAATTAGTACTTCTACCATACACTATTAGGAGGAAGAAAGGCAGATGAGGTTGGGCCTGGTGTGCTGGGCCTCGGCTCTTCCGAGTATTGATTTTAATAAGGTTTTTCACAGTGTATTTCAATTTCAATTACAATTTTATTTTTATTTTTTATTTTTGCATGAAAACTAATAATTCTCTTTATTAATTAATTTTTAAATTTAAACCTGCAGATTCATAGAAGAGGAAGACCTACTGAGATTCTTAACGAGTGATGAGGTTTGCACCATATTACCTCTATTTGAAGGGGCTGTTGAGACCTCAAGGATCACCAAGTCTTCTTTCAGAAATTGGGTGGTATGTACCTCAAAAGCTTCATTTCTCCCAAACAGGTCTTTAAAATGGATTGTTTCTCTGCAACCAAAATATTAATTCAATTGAAAGTTGTATATTTAATAATCATATTACCTGCAGGTACAAGCATACGTAGAGAGGAAATCTTTAGCTCATTCTCTGAATGATACAAAGACTGCAGTCCACCAACTTCACAAGATAGCGAGTGCAATTGTGATAGTAGTAATAGTAGTGGTATCTCTTCTGGTAATGGGCTTGGCAACCAGCAAAGTCATACTTGTGGTTACTTCCCAGCTGCTCCTCGCGGGTTTTGTCTTCCAAAACAGTTGCAAAACCGTCTTCGAATCCATCATTTTCGTCTTTGTCATGCATCCATTCGACGTTGGTGATCGTTGTGTTATCGATGGTGTTCAGGTCAGTTGTTCTCTAGGCTTTCATATTTGGATCTCGCAAAGTAACGGGGAAAAGAAAAATTAGGACTATATTTGATTCTCGAAAAATACCAAGGAAAAAAAAAACTTAAAATTTTTTTTATCTTCGCTTTTTCCTTTCTATTTTTTTCTCTCTATCTTGTTTCTTTGACATATTTCCTCAAACTTTTTGAAACCAAACATGGCCAAGATAAATAGAAAGAAATTTTAAATTCTATTGTTCTGACTAATTCTCCTTTTCCCTGAAAAGTTTCCATGATAGAAATGGAGGGCAAAAAACAGATGGGGTCTTAAGTATGAACTCTTTGGAAGATGTAAAGTAGTGGTTTTCTTGGTGTGTGCAGATGATTGTAGAAGAGATGAACATTTTGTCGACGGTGTTTCTCCGATTTGATAGTGAGAAGATATATTTTCCCAACTCGGTTCTTCTCACCAAGCCCATTAGCAATTTCAGAAGAAGTCCCGACATGGCTGATATGATTGATTTCGTCATTGATTTCTCCACTCCTTTGGACACCATTAATAATCTTAAGAAGGCTATACAAACGTAAGCTTTTCTTCCTTTATCCTCAATGTTTTTCTTCAAATTTAAGCATCTAGAGAGCTAGGAAATTCATATTGAAAATTATGTCTAGAGAGCTAGGATGAAAATTTTCACACTACCAGTGGTTTGAAAATATAATTTTTTACTTTGACTTCAGCTTCTAACTAAAGTAGAAAATGAAATGTTATCACAACTACACCCTAACTCGCTATGTTTTTTGTCATTCCACCTAGGTCTAAGCTTTCATTATAGTATGTATATAGCCAGCTTTTTGGACTATTATTCACTATGTTATTCATGTCACTTGATCTAGTTTTCAACATCAAGACTGAGTCAAAAAACCCCATTAGCATTTTGGGTAGTTTTCATGAAAATTGGACAAAGTTTTCCTAGCGAAAAGCCGAGATTTCAAGCACTAGCCATCACTCTGCGGTATGCCGTATGCATATGCAGAAGATTGTTTTCTTTGGAAAAAGATGATGGATGGTATTACATGTTGACCACAGGTACATTGAGGGCAAGCCAAAGTATTGGAACCAGAAGCACACAGTGATAGTGAAGGAGATTGAAAACATGAACAAGCTGAAGATGTGTTTGTGTGTTACGCATACGATGAACCATCAAAATTTTGGTGAAAAGAATCTGCGAAAAACAGAGCTCCTTTTCGAGTTGAAAAGGATTTTTGAGAGCCTTGGCATCAAGTACCATTTGCTTCCTCAAGAGGTTCATCTCACTCAAGTTAACATGCCTATGCAAGCTTAGATTGCCTTTGGTGTGGTGATTGAGAAAGTGTTTTTTAGCCTTTCTAATATTTGAAAAATGAAATTTTTAAGTATTAAAAATGCTAAAAACACTTTCTAAAATCACTTCTAAACGCATTCTTAATATATGGGTATATGGGTATATGAGAATTTTTCCAATGTGTATTAGTTGGTGCATGTTTAATTGGTTATTGGCTAAGCTTCTATGGTTTTTCTTCCTTTTTGGATGGAAATTAAAAGGGTAGATATACAAGGGAACTTAGAGCTGAAAGTGTAGCATGATCCCCCTCTCTCTATGTATCAAGTTGAAAGTATTTTTCCTTTTTTTTTTTTTGTGGTAATAAAAAGCTTTAAAATCTTTGAAATTAAAGTGCAAGTATTATTCACTTATATTGTCTAATGATGAGGAAGAAAATAAGTGGCATAGCCCTAAACATGGTGAATGAGGAAGCCCAATCCTAGATCCGATGCATTCACACATTTCAACCAATAATTGTCGTGTAAGCCTATCAGTGCTGATGACAAATTTGGTGTAGTTGGAAGAATAATTTACTCCGATGGATAAACAAATTGAAGCTTTTATCAACTCCAAATTACTTTTAACTAATCACCCAAGTGGGAGTATGAATTGGATAACGGTCAAAATTTTGACTGATGGGATACAAATATAAGGAGATTCAAAATCCCAAACCATATTTTGATGGTAAAGATAGATTATCCAAAACCTTAGTAGTAGAAATTTACATATAAGGGATGCATTAGGGTTTGCACTCTATTATTTAAGGAATCAAATTAAGAACTTTCAAAGGGTTGACCATATATGACCATGACATGGAACTTAGCATTCATTCTATGAATGTATATTCACATTTTCAAGCCCTTTTTGTAAAAATAGTGTTAATCAAATTACGTACACATGCAAATAAAAAAAATAAAAAATAAAGAATATGATTCGACAATCAATATGGTCCATACGTCGATAGAGTACACCAATGCTTAACAATTCACAAATCAAAATGAATTAGAAGAATTACAATGATAAAATTCTTAAAAAGAAAACCTTTCAATTACGGTCATATATTTTAAAAAATAAAACTTTAAACATTAAAATGTTAAATATATAATAGGGATAAATTTGTTGTTCATCATATAGGGGCCAATTAGGTGGTTGGACCCTGACATCCTAAGCTTAACACAATAATTCATAATCCAACAAATTGATTGTTGAGATTCCTGTGGTAAGAAATGGAGATTTATTAATATCCATCATGTCCTAATGTCAAATACATAAAGATATCAAAGAAATAAAGGACAATTTTTCTACTTCATAAATTTCAAAATATCTGGGCATGACATAATTTCAAGAGTTCACAACCACAGAAAAAGGCATTTCCTCAGCAGCATTGGCCCCAGGAACAGTTGAATGGCAAACTACAAATGTTATCAAGGAGACAAAAGCAAAAGAACAACTACACCACTACCAATAAGACAGCTGCAAAAGAATTTAAAAAAAAAAGAGTGAGCTGTATTATGTCGGTTCACAAAAATGCTTACTTCCTTGACATTTCATCCTTACCTTCCCACCTAGCTCCACTCTCAAAACTGCTCACTTCCTCGACAATATTCATCCTTCCCACCTGTGTTTTTTTCAAGAAAGAGAAAGAGCTGGGCTTCTCAGATACTTGGAGCTTTTAACTGTTCAATCTTTTGTAGTTTTCATACAGAAAGGATCCATGGCTTCCTCAACAACCCAAATCTTCTCTTCTTCTACTTCCACTTCCAACCCTCAATTCACTTACGATGTTTTTTTGAGTTTCAGAGGTGAAGACACCCGCTCTACTTTCACAGACCATCTCTATAGTGCTTTGGTTTCTAATGGGATTCACACATTTAGAGATGACGAAGAACTTGAGAAAGGAGGAGTTATTGCAGGAGAGCTCTTGAATGCTATTGAAGAATCAAGGATTTTCATCATCATTTTTTCGAAAGACTATGCTAATTCCAGTTGGTGTTTAAATGAGCTCGAGAAGATCACTGAATGCATGGCAACAAATGATCAGCAAATAATTCTACCAATTTTCTACCATGTGGATCCATCGGAAGTGCGAAAACAGACTGGGACTTATGGAGAAGCGTTTGCAGATCATGAAAAGGATGCAGACCAGGAGAAGAAGGAGAAGATACAAAAATGGAGGATTGCCTTGACAGAAGCAAGCAATCTAGCTGGATATGACCGGCAGAAATATCAGTAATTACAACTTCCCTTCATCTTTAATTTCAAAATATTTTTCTTTTTATCTTCATTTGTTTTTTATTGCTTGATTCTAATACATATGATATCATCTTTAAACCCCAAATTGCAAATCGGTGTGTTATGTTTGAAGATTGAACCCAATTGTGCTATTCTGGAGTTTAAAAACAAAGTTTGTCTTGCTCATCAGCAACAGCCTTGAAACACTGACCCAAATAAATCAAGCCTCAAGCTACACACTTGTCCCCCATACAATGCTCACTATAAAAATTGTTATGATTATTGGTTGGGAGAATTATGTTTTGATGGGCCAATTTGGGAATAATAACATCTTCGGAACCCAACTTTCCATAATGCAAGATATGTCCACTGTTTGGAAAAATATTAAAGGAAACATGCATTCTGGTCTGAGGTGTTATTTCATACCGAAAATACCCCTCCATTGTTCATCGTCCCTGTGAAAGGTCCCGATATTTCCTACCAGCCCACGCAGGATGCAAAATCTGTCCAATTTTTTTATTTTATTTTTTTAAAATATAAGATGCTATTTGGTAATCTGATCATGATTTGCAGGCAAAGGTTGGATTTTTCAGCATGGCTCAAAAATCGTGGATTTAGGGTTTGTGAAATTTAAATCCAATGGCCCAAAATCAAAGAGACCCCTGGATCAGATCAAGAAAACACATGGAGGAAAAAAAAAAAGCACTTTTTTTTTTTGTTTTTCTTGGGGGTTTGCATGGATCTTGTCGGAAATCAAACGACGATGGATTTTCTCGGAAATCAAACGACGATGAATTTTCCCGGAAATCGAATGGGGGATGGATTTTCTTGGGAATCAAACGGGGGTTGCAAAAAAAAAAATAATAACTTGATTAGATTAGTACCTGCGAGGATTGAGAATGGCAGAGGAAAAAATAGGGCTTTTTTTAGGGATTCTCTCGTCTGGAGGCCAACTTCAGAAAAGGGCCTCGGAAATCAAACGAGGATGGATTTTCCCGGAAATCAAACGAGGATGAATTTTCCCGAAAATCGAATGGGGGTGGATTTTCTTGGGAATCAAACGGGGGTTGCAAAAAAAATAATAATAACTTATTAGATTAGTACCTGCGAGGATTGAGAATGGCAGAGGAAAAAATAGGGCTTTTTTAGGGATTCTCTCGTCTGGAGGCCAACTTCAGAAAAGGGCCTCGGAAATCAAACGAGGATGGATTTTCCCGGAAATCGAATGGGGGTGGATTTTCTTGGGAATCAAACGGGGGTTGCAAAAAAAAAAATTAATAACTTGATTAGATTAGTATCTGCGAGGATTGAGAATGGCAGAGGAAAAAATAGGGCTTTTTTAGGGATTCTCTCGTCTGGAGGCCAACTTCAGAAAAGGGCTCCTTGATGCCCGAGTGAGAGACGGTGTCGTGAGAGACGGTGGCTGCTGACAGGGACAACTAAAGGGCAATTTTGGAATAGCATTTTAAAACAGTAGATAGTGCATGTTTCCTTTAATATTTTTCCAAACAGTGGACATATCTTGGATTATGGAAAGTTGGGTTCCGAAATGTTATTATTCCCAAATTGGCCCATCAAAACATAATTCTCCCTTTGGTTTGTAACGGTCACAGGCTACTTTTCCTTTTAATTAGGTTGGCTTCTAAAAAATGCTGAAGGAGAAAAATTAAAGGTATATTTAGTTGCTATGTTTGGTCCGGAAAGTTTGAGGGAAAATGCAAGGGAAAGAAAACATAGAGGAAAAATAAAAAGGAAAAAAAAGTAAAGGAAAATAAAAAAATAGATTTAAAATAAATAAATTATTTTTATATACTATTTCAAACTTTTTATTTATTTATTTAACTCTTTTATATAAAGAATAAATAATTTAAAAATATACAAATCTCTTAATAATTTTAATTATATTTAATTTTCTTTCGTATTTTTTATAAGAAAATCAAATATGAGAAAATCATTTTCCTCAACATTTTTTTTCCTTCCCTAATATTTTTCAAGAACCAAACATAGCCTTTAGGGAAAAATTGCGACAAAGAAAATGGTGAGAAAAAAATATAATAAAACAAAAATATAGAAAAATAAAAAATGTTTTAAAGTTAATAAATTACTTTTAATTTTTTTTTTTTTTAAAAAAAACCCATTTCACTTATATTTCTCCTTTTATATAAAGGTTAAATAATTGGAAATTGTTTAACCAATTTTAATTTTTTTTTTCTACTTTCTTGGAATTAAATGTAGTATAAGAAAAAAAATGATTTTTTCAGATTTGGAGAGAAGTAGTAAAAAAAAGTGTCAAGGAAAAAAAAAGAAGGAAAATATTAAAAGATTTTCCTCATATTTTCCTTCAAACAAGGTAGAGAAAGTTTTAAGGAAATTATACTTCTCATTAATTTAATTTTTTCCCTTAATTAAATTTCAATAGATAATCAAAACAGGAGAAAATTTTATTTTCTTTTCCTTAATTTTTCCTCTAACCAAATATAGTCATAAGATTTGAAAAAAAGGAAAAAAAAAAAAAGAGAAAATAAATGAAAAGAACGAAAAAAAAAAGAGGGATAATTTATATATATTGTCCAAGAATATACTTTTCTTAAACCTTCCTCTTTTAACATTTTCCCGTATTCTTCCTTGGTATTTCTTCTTACGTCTAATTTTTTTTCATGATATTCAAATATAAGGAAATAATTTTTCTAAGCATTTTTTTTCCTTTTTGAAAACCAAACAAAATATTGATATTTATTATTTTTCCTCTCCTTTCTCCCTCTGAATTTACAAATAGACTTTCGAGAAAGTACGTAGTTTAACCAATTTTGTTTAAATCTAATCTAAATTTCACTTTAAGCTCGGTGGTGAAGCTTACTTTATGTTCTTACTGATGAAGTTTCGTGTCATCCCATAAGGAAGTGACAATTAGTCCTTCCCACAGATCTTTGTGTCTACATTATATTTGCCTAATACATAATTGATTAATGCATGATATTGTATATGTTTATACAAACACCAGAGTAAGTTATCCTACTAATACTTAGTACATCATAATAATAATAATAACAATAGAACAATTTTCCCAATCTGAGTCACATTATTGATTCTTTCATATATCAACAAACAGACCTGTGAATATTCCTAGTAATTGCATTCTATCCATTTTCACAAAATGTGGACACAACTCCTGTGACTTACCTAAATATTGGAAAGTTGAAAGGGAATGATGAGCAACATATTTGTGAATAAACTAGTTCTAGTCATAAGTAATAACCTAGTTAACACAAATTACTAGACTGGAAGTTTGAATGGAGAACTTGCAGCTTGGTACACTAGGCAACTAGTACTTGTCTCCACTGTTTGCACAATGCTAGGATTTCTTGTCATAAAAGGTAATAAAATCTCAATTTGAACCTTTCAAATATTTGAATAGCACAAGCTAGCACAAATGGGTTTTTTTTTTGTTTTTTTTCACTTTTTCCTTTCACATGCATACTTGATATAACATTACTGAAATTGTACTTGAATGTGTGACTTAATGAAATGTGGTTTGATCTCTTTAGTTTAGATTCTATTTATTGGTTCCTAATTCAGTTTGAACATGCATTATAATTCACAGGTACGAATCAAAGCTTATTATGGAGATTATCGACGACATCCTTAAAAAATTGAATCCTAAGGTTTTATATGTCAATGAGGACATATGTGGAAAGGAACTTCGCTTGAAAGAATTGAAATCATTGCTAAGTATTGAATTGATCGATGATGTTCGCATGATTGGGATTTATGGGATTGGTGGAATCGGTAAAACTACCATTGCTAAGATGGTTTACAATGATGTCTTATGTCACTTCAAAGGTAGTAGCTTTCTTGAAGATGTCAAAGAGAGATCCAAATGTCATCATGGTAGACTTCAATTGCTTCAAGAGTTCCTTCATGGTACATTGATGGTAAAAGATCTAAAATTAAGTAATATTGATGAAGGAATCAATATGATAAAGAATAGGCTCTGTCGAAAAAGGATTCTTCTTATTCTTGATGATGTAGACCATTTGGATCAATTGAAGTTATTGGTTGGAAGTTGTGAATGGTTTGGTCCAGGAAGTAGAATCATCATAACCACTAGAGATAAACATTTGTTAAACGTGCATAGAGTGGATGCAGTATATGAGGTTAAAGAGTTAGATCACAAAGAAGCTATTCAACTCTTCAGTAGGCATGCCTTTAAACAAAACATTCCTCCAAAAAATTATGAAGACCTCTCGAATTGTGTGATAAATTATGCTAAGGGTCTTCCATTGGCTCTTAAAGTTCTAGGTTCTTTTCTTTATGGCATGACAATAGATCAATGGAAGAGTGCTTTAGATAAATTGAAGGGAAAGCCTAACATGGAAATACACAATGTGCTTAGAATAAGTTTTGATGGACTCGACCACACAGAAAAACAAATATTTCTTGATATTGCCTGCTTTTTTAAAGGAGAAGATAAAGATTTTATTTCAAGAATATTAGATGGTTGTAATTTCTTTGCAAATATAGGGTTGAAAATTCTTTGTGATAGGTGTCTCATAACAATTTCAAATAGTAAGATTCATATGCATGATTTAATACAACAAATGGGTCAAGAAATTGTTCGTGAAAAATATCCCGATGACCCTAATAAATGGAGCAGATTGTGGGATCCAGATGATATCTATCGTGCGTTTTTAAGAAAAGAGGTAAGAATCAACTACATGGACCTTCTTGAATCTTAGTGGAAGATAGAAGCTTATATAATTTTATTTCTATTTTAAACTTCACATGCATATAAAACACGAATTAACTAAGTTCTATATATTTGTGTTTCCCTCATTGTTGGTTTTTATTTTTCAGGGAATGAAAAAAATTGAAGCCATATCCTTGGACTTCTCTAGATTGAAAGAAATACAGTTGAGTACAAAAGTTTTCTCAAGAATGAAGAAACTTAGATTACTCAAAGTCTATTGGAGTGATCATTCTAGTTTTACGAAAAAAGAGTCTAAGGTGTTCATTCCAAAAGATTTCGAAATTCCTTCTCATGAGTTAAGATACCTTTATTGGGAAGGATACTCTTTGAATTGCTTACCATCAAATTTTCATGGAGAAAACCTTGTTGAGCTTGAATTAAGGTATAGCACAATAAAACGACTTTGGAAAGGGAGTAAGGTATATGACTATCATGTAGTTATTCTTGTAGTTCATGTTAATTTTGAAATTCCTGAAGTTTATTTATTAAAACAAATTTCCTTTGGTTTCAGGGTCTTGAAAAGTTAAAGTTCATCAATCTAAGTCACTCAGAGAAGCTCACTAAAATATCAAAATTCTCAGGAATGCCAAATCTAGAGAGGCTAAATCTTGAAGGTTGTACAAGTTTGCGAAAAGTTCACTCATCCCTTGGAGTTCTAAAGAAGCTTACTTCCTTACAACTGAAAGACTGCCAAAAACTTGAAAGTTTCCCAAGCAGCATTGAGTTGGAATCCCTTGAAGTTCTTGATATCTCTGGTTGCTCCAACTTTGAGAAATTTCCAGAGATTCATGGGAATATGAGACATTTGAGGAAGATCTATTTAAATCAGAGTGGTATTAAAGAACTTCCAACCAGCATTGAATTCTTGGAGTCTCTTGAAATGCTTCAACTAGCAAATTGCTCAAACTTTGAGAAATTTCCAGAGATCCAGAGGGATATGAAAAGTCTACACTGGCTTGTGTTAGGTGGGACTGCGATTAAAGAGCTACCCTCCTCGATATATCATCTAACAGGACTTCGGGAGCTCAGCCTGTATAGGTGCAAAAACTTGAGGAGACTTCCAAGCAGTATTTGTAGGTTGGAATTTCTTCATGGTATCTATCTCCATGGCTGCTCAAATCTGGAGGCCTTTCCGGATATCATCAAGGACATGGAAAATATAGGGAGACTTGAATTAATGGGAACGTCTCTAAAAGAGCTACCACCATCAATTGAACATCTAAAAGGTCTTGAAGAGTTGGATTTGACAAATTGTGAAAACCTTGTGACTCTTCCAAGCAGCATTTGCAATATCAGATCTCTCGAACGTCTTGTTTTGCAAAATTGTTCAAAACTCCAGGAATTGCCAAAGAACCCGATGACCCTGCAATGTTCAGATATGATTGGCTTATGTTCCTTAATGGATCTAAATCTAAGTGGCTGCAACCTGATGGGAGGAGCTATACCCAGTGATTTATGGTGCCTATCCTCATTGAGACGATTAAATCTAAGTGGAAGCAATATCAGATGCATACCATCAGGCATCAGTCAGCTGAGAATTCTTCAGTTGAATCACTGCAAGATGCTTGAATCAATTACCGAGCTTCCATCAAGTTTACGAGTCTTAGATGCCCACGACTGCACCCGCCTGGACACTTTATCAAGTCTATCTAGCCTTCTCCAGTGTTCTTTGTTCAGTTGCTTCAAATCAGCAATTCAGGTATGAATTTCGTGGAATTTAACATTTTATATATTTGTAGACATGGGACTTACATCAAGCATTTATATATATATATATATGCAGGAGTTGGAACATGGTATTGAGTCATCCAAGAGTATAGGAATCAATATTGTTATTCCTGGAAGTAGGGGAATCCCAGAGTGGATATCCAATCAGGAACTTGGAAGTGAAGTAACAGTCGAGCTTCCTATGAATTGGTGTGAGGACAATGACTTCCTGGGATTTGCTTTATGCTCTCTTTATGTTCCTCTTGACGATGCATTTGAGGATGGTGGCTTAGAATGTCGGTTGATCGCTTTCCATGGTGATCAATTCAGACGTGTGGATGATATCTGGTTTAAATCCTCCTGTAAATACTATGAAAATGGTGGTGTATCATACCTTCATAAATGTTGCGATAATGGTGATGTCTCAGATTGCGTACTTTGGGTGACCTATTATCCTCAGATTGCTATCAAGAAGAAGCATCGCTCCAATCAATGGAGGCACTTCAAGGCTTTATTTAATGGCCTTTACAACTGTGGTAGCAAAGCCTTTAAAGTGAAGAAATGTGGGGTTCATCTTATATACGCACAAGATTTTCAGCCCAACCATTATTCATCTCAGCTGTTGAGGGAAACCGCTAATTGTAATGTTAAGAGAAGCCGTGATGACACAGAAAGCGACCCAGCTGAAGGTCCATCACATAAAAGGTTAAGAGATCTCGAGCCTTGAATTCAGATATACATACATATACATAGTGGTTGCACCAGCAAAGCTACCTTCTTTGTAAGTTGCCTTCTCGTCTCCTTTTAGTTTATCAGAGGTTATAGATACAACATCTGTTGTCTGTAGATTTGGTAACTCCACAAAATCTCTTAGAAATTTATGATCTGTTATGGTGCAGGAATCACTGGAAATGGCTCTAGGTGCAGTGCTTTTTTGCTAATAATATTGTTGGGAGTGATGAGTAGAATGATGACTTTGTGTTGTTGAGGACGGAGGAGAACTCAATCAGTGGCTCCTTGGTCAAGCTCAAGCTCATGTTGATAGAATGATAGTAACATCTTCTAGATCTCCTTTCTTTTTATTTTTATGGTTGATCTTAATTTGTATTTTAAAAATTATTTACAATGCCTAAGAATGGAATTCATATCTTTTCTCTGTTACTGAGTGATAAGTCATTTTATTTCCCTTACAAGATCATTTGGCAAAGGGATTAGAGCGCCTAAGTTTTCTATTATGTTTTCACTCTTTTGCCCATTTTTATTTTATTTTTTTGGAAATTAAATGAATATGTTGTAGCTCAGTGATATGAATCCATATTGTTCATATTCTCATTTGCTTGGTAAATGTGAAGGTATTATGGGAACATAATTTTGATCAATTCATCTAAGAAATTCATTGACATCTTATCCATCATATCAAACAATTCTTTCACCAGACATATTCAAACTTGTATCTCCTTAAAATATAAGTACAGTTTTTCAAATTAGAACCCCAAACAATATACCTTATGGTTTTTAAAGTGCATTACAGCCCTAAAGCTCAAAGGTTGGTCTAAGCATTAAGCTTATTTTTTCAATCATATTATTAAGGGGTGCTTGCTAAAACTTAATACTTAATAATTTAAGTTGAATTTAAATTAAATTATACTTAAATTATTGACCTTAAACTTATTATTTAATTCTTACTTTAAATATTAAGATTGTTTGATAACTTATTCTAAATCATCAAATTCACATATTTATCCTCATAAATTATAACTAAGGAAAGAAGGTTGAATAACAGTGGAGGTCGTTGAATAGTAAAGGGAATTGTGGAGGTTATTAAGACAAATAGAAATAAAAAATAAATAAAGATGTGAATTTAAGAATAAGTTAAGTATTTTTACTTATTATTTAAATTTATTTTTTATTTTAAGTCATATTATTAAGTTATTTTACCAAACATACTTAATTTATTTAATAATATAAATTAAATTATTAAGTCACTTTAAGTTTCTTGAATTGAGTGGTTGCTTTTTATACTATCAAATATTAATTTTTTGTCATGTAATTTATGGAAGGACACTTTAATAAGTAGTACATAAAGATAAATATAATGTTTGAGCTTGTTTAAATCTTTGAATGCTGTAAAATTGAAATTATTCAATTAAATGGTAGCCAAAATTAGAATTTTTTATTTTTTATTTTTATTTATTTTATTTTTATATAGGAAATGATATTATAAGAAAATAAAATTGGCTAATATTAAAAAAATGTTATGATTGTTGTGGGAAGGTGGGGAGAGGTAAATGGATGAGGCCTTTAGACTAAGATAGAAGTGACACCAACGTTGTGACATTCTAGGAAGTCTTGCATTTAGAATGATGGAAAATAATAAATTTATAAGATGCGCTAGGAACTTCTCTTCCCGACTAATGTGGGATATTACAATGTATTACATGTCTTCTATTGTGTAGATGTTATCTACTTTTGGCCTAAGATTCTCATGACTTTAAAATGTGTCTACACAATTAAGAGGGGTCCACTACATATGTAGTATGAGGAACTTCTATCTTTAGCTTATGTGACATATGACAAAATTCATCTTTTAATTTAAATTAATTGTCCAATTGCTGTCAAAATATTTGCTAGATTTTTCACTTTTGTTAGACAATCAACCATGACTATGGTGGAGATTTTTGGTTGTTTGGAGCTAGGGGTCTCCAAAAAGCCCGCGGCCCGGCCCGACGGGCTAAAGCCCAGCCCAAGCCCGCCGGGCCCAAGCCCGGCCCGAGCCCGTTTATGGGCGGGCCGGGCCGCGGGCCTAAATTTAGGCCCGGCGGGTCGGCCCGTAGGCCCGCCTTTAATTTTTTTTTAAAAAATAATATACTATATTTTTATATATATATAACTAATTCATTTAATAAGCATAAAAGAAATGTAGCTCAGTTGGTTAGAGCCTTGAAATTTAAGCTTGAGGGGAGGGGTTCGAATCCCCCCCTCTTCCTTTATTTAAAAGCCATTTTGGCTTATTTAAAAAAGCCCGCGGCCCGGCCCGTCGGCCCGGCCCGCCCAGCCCGCCCCCCAGCCCGCCAGCCCGCTAGCCCGCGGGCTCATAGGCCGGGCCGCGGGCCTAGCATTTGAGCTCGGCCCGGCCCGGCCCGGCCAGGCCCGGGCCGCGGGCCTCCTATTTACGGCCCGGCCCGCCCGTTGGAGACCCTTATTTGGAGCTACTACTTTTAGAACTTCGGCATGGGTTTATGAAGCATAAATACATTCAAGGGAAGTCCACCTACTAGAAGATGTGGCATGTGCTACTACTTTAATGAGAACAACTTTTGATAGAGTTGACAAGAGCCAACTAAGGAGTAATTTATCTTGTTTTATCTAGCTCTAATATTTTGGATTAATTACTAACTTCTTACATGATAGTTTGGGTTTCACTTTGTTTTATGAGAAACTTCAAACATTTGCTTGCTTCCTTGATCATCAAAACCATATGCCTCAATTACTAGAAGTACTTATGACTTCCATAACAAGTGATTATTTCTATCAAGTTTGATTGATATAGAGTGGTTGAAAGTATTGGAAAAAGGAGAATGAGAAAAGGAATATTATAAGGTGACTATTCATCAACATCAATCAAGAGTGGCTCTAATACCATGTAAGTTCTATCAAGCATAAGAAGACAGAATGAACATTCTTCAATTCATTTGGAGGAGAATGAGAGTTCCATTTATAGAGTTGTATACAATTACATCACATAAAGATCCCATGAGATAATTTACATATAATTTGCATTGATTCTAAGGGATAAATATAAGGGATAGACATGAACTAGTGGTAGTTACTTTAGGACATATAATTATCTCTATGGTAGTCACCTCAAGATATTGATAAGCTCTAGATATTCCTAGTTGAGGTTAGAGTCTCACTAATATATACTCATGTCACACAATACTCCTTTACAAAGTTAAATTTAGTTAGGAAATTCTAAGATTAAGAAGTTTGATTATCAAGAAAGATTATGTAAGGACATGTTCCATATTGTGTAAATATTATTGTGATATCTCATGGAAAGAAGTTCTTGACACTATATATATGTAGTGACCTATTCTTAATTATGTAAATATGTTTTTAAAGTCGCAAGGACCTCATTTGATATTAGAGTTTAGGTTAGCATATTTGATTGAATGACTATATAATCTCATTGGATATGATGAGAAGTCATATTTGCATGAGGGTTGATTTTGATATTTCACATTGGCTAGGGAAAGAAGTTTTTGACACTATATAAGTAGTGAGCTCCTTTTAACTAAGTAAACACATTTTAAAGCTTAGTGCAGAGCAAATGATATCTATATAAGAAAAAGCAAATCATTACAAATGGTATCAAAGTTGATTCCTAATCCTTATGTGAAACTTTGCTTGGCCTAATAATGAGTGTTTTTCTATCTAGCCTCAATCTCATTAGACATGACAAGGAGTTCTTAGTATTATATATGTATTAAGATTATCTTAATTGTGAAGACACATTTTAAAGCTTAAGGACCGTTAGGCCTAGAATAGATAATATATACAAAATAGACCGTTGTGGGAGTATGTATGTGTAGTCCTGCATTGGATGCTTATACGAGTTGTCCTAAAATCCCATGGGACATGACAAGGATGTTATGTCTACATGGGTAGTGATTGTGATAGCGAGAAAAATTCGAAGTACTACATATATAGTGATGTAGACTCGTTTTGAAGTCACAAGACCTTTGACTCAAAAGTGGACAATATTTTTAGATAGGAAGAAGCAGACATTTAAGTGACTTGCCTTGTAATCCTATGGGGCATAATGAGAACATAGTGTCTATATAGGAGGTTGATTGTTATATCCTAGATTGGCTAGGGAGAGAAGTTCATCATACTTTATATATGTGAAAAATGGGTATTGCTTTTAATACCACTTGAATAACAATGGAAAGTCCAATAGGGAACACCCAAGGGGGATGAATGGGTGATGTAAAAATTTAAATAAATATTTATAAATAATAACCAACTTTTTCTTACTCCAAATTAAAATAAAGAATATCTCAATTAACTAATGGATTATAAAATCTTTAGGTATGCAAAAATATGAGTTTTAACTTTTCGGGATACCCTACAATTGGTTAGGGATAAAAACAATATAATTGTTAATATTTGAAATATACCCTAAGAGATGTTAGGGAAAACAATAATTGGTTATAGAAATAACAACCTGTGGACCCGCATTTTTCATGTGTGCCCCCACTCGATCGGCGAGACTTGCTTTTTATTTGTGAAAAAAATTAATTTTGGAAAAAGTCAAGTCGCCACTTATTTTATTTTTATTTTAAAGGGAAAATAAAATAAGAAAGAAAAACCCTAAAATGTGACTCCATAATTTTTGGAAAAAACATGTCTTTGAAAAAGCCCAAGTCTAGGTCCGAGGATCAGGTTACTTACTGGGAAGGTACCTCTAGGAGGTAGCACCCCTCTAAGCCCTAAAGAGGTCTTTACTGACTAAGTTGAGGGAAACGTGACAATTAAATGGTTGATCATGGATACCTAGGTAGGCTTGGTGATTTCAAAAAATAGCATGCCAAATAAGAAAGTCTGATCATAAGAGAGAATCAAAGTGCGTACTTGAACGACTTCTCAAGCGCTATCATGAAACATAAAAGTTAGTATAGAAATATATCACAACATGTGTTTTTATCAAAGATAATCAAACAAGCATCAAATATATATCAAGGCAATCAAATAAGATAGCAAGCATCGGCATAGTACGCAATGACAATCATGTTCACAGGGTTTAGAAAGTGGGTATTAGGGAACGTACCTGGATAACATATATAACTCATAGCGTGCTTCCGCAGGACAGGGAGAGGTTAGATAATAAATAATATTAGAGCAAAAAATCCTAACATGTACATCTAATTAATATAACAAAAAAATGATCGAAGTACACCAAATTACCAGTCATCACACATGTCTTGTATAAAATTCTTAAAAAAAGAAGATAAACACGATTTCAATAAGCAACAAAGGTGGTAGTAAATAAAGAATTTTTAAAAAATATATTTTTTTTTATGTAGGGGTTTCACCAATTCCCCAATTGATATACACAAATCTAACCTGGAATTATCCCATTTATGTGGGACCACAAGCTTGGATTCGTGTCGGATTTAAAACCAAATTTTTCGTTAAAAACCAAGAAAGATGCAAACCAATAAAAAAATGGTTGCATATTATTTTAAGAAAATGAGATTCTGATTCTAAGAACTCTAAATGATTTTTTAAAAAAAATAGAATTTCTTAAAGGGGTCTTTGGAGAAAAAGGTTTTGATTTTAAAATAAAAGAAATTAATTTTTAAAATAATAAAACATAGAAAACAAAATACCAATCAAAATAAAAGAAAGCGAAAATAAAAAAAATAAAGATTTAGAAAATCATGTCAATTAAAGTGGTGAGGGTAAGACCAACCTTCATGAGTTTCCAGTGGCCTTCAAAAAATAAGAATTTAACTAACAATCACTAAGGCATCAAGTTTATGACTTCCTAATCAAACAAACTAACAAAATATTACCCAAGATTAACATTTAGATTTCAAGAGACACATGAATTAAAATAAAAATAACCAATCAAATATTAAAGCCAACAAACTTAGCATATGGAGATAATAATATGGAATCAATTAAGGTAAATTAACATTTTAACAAAATATGATAAATCAAAGACCAAAGTTCAACAATCTTAAAGGTATGAAAACAATGACATGCAATTAACTGGATTGATTATCTAAAATTCGTAAAGTTCATACTAAATGTCAATAGATCAAACCCAAAATTACCATACTTAAAACATTAAAATAATTACATGTGATTGACTTAATTAATTAAACAAAATTATAATCAACTGCAAAATTGGATATAAACGGATTAAATTCAAATTTAATGAAATAAAAAACACACAAACACATTCAATACTAAAAATAATTAATACTAGATTAAATTAAGGACATCATCATCATCTAATAAGATTGACTAAACTATCAAATTGAAATCACAAATATATTTAAACTAAAGCAAATAAATAAATTAACAAAATAAAATTAAACTAAGATCGAAATTAAAAATATGGAATTTGTCTAAGAGGGTTAATCAAACAATTGAATTAAAATCATGAACGCACTCAGATTATAAAATAAATTAAAATCAAACTAAATTGAAATTAAATTCTACTTAATAAAATTATTGGAATATTAAAAACTCAAACTTTATTTGATACAATCATTTAAACTAAAGAATTAAGATCCACGAATGCCTTTAAGTTAAAAACGAATTAAAATTAAAGTAATTGGAGTTGAAAACACAAACTTTATTTAGTGTGATTATTTAAACTAAAAACGAATTAAAATCAAACTAATTAGGATCACTAACACATTCAAATTAAATCATAAACGAAAACTAAGTTAATCCGAAATTAAAAAAAGTAAACTTTATCTCACAATTTATTTAAACTAAGGAATTGAAATCATTAACGCATTCAAATTAAATTGTAAACTAAAACTAAATTAATCCAAAAAAAATGAACTTTATCTCTTAAATTATTTAAACTAAGGAATTAAAATCGCTAACTCATTTAAATTAAATTATAAACTAAAACTAAATTAATCTGGAATTAAACGAATAAACTTTATCTCGCAAATTACTTAAACTAAGGAATTAAAATCACAAACATATTTAAACTAATAGCTAAATTAAAATTAAACTTATTTGGGATTTTAAAAATATGAACTTTATCTATCAGGAATACTTAAACTAATGAATTAACATCTCAAAAACATCTAAACATATAGGATAGATTAAAATTGAACTAAATTGAAATTAAAAATAAGAACTTTTCTAATATGAATAATTAAACTAACGAATTAAAATCACAAAAACATATAGGATAGATTAAAATCGAACTAAATTGAAATTAAAAATAAGAACTTTTCTAATAGGAATGATTAAACTAACGAATTAAAATCACAAACATATGGGATAGATTAAAATTGAACTAAATTGAAATTAAAAATAAGAACTTTTCTAATAGGAACAATTAAACTAACGAATTAAAACAACAAACACTAAACATAAAAGGTTGATTAACAGTGAACTAAATCAAAATTAAAAACAAAAACTTTTCTAATAGAAATAATTAAACTAATGAATTAATATCACAAACACATCTAAACATAAAAAATATATTAAAATTGAACTAGATCAAAATTAAAAATAAGGACTTTTATAATAGAAACAATTAAATTAAAGATAACTACAAACACATCTAAACATAAAAGATAAATTAAAACTAAATCGAATTGGAATAAAAAAAAATGGAACTTTATCTAATGGGATAAATTAAAGTAAAGAATTAAAACCACAAACACATCCAAACTAAAAAAGAAAAATAAATTAAAACTAGATCGAAATTAAAACAAGAAATTTATTATATAGGATTAATTAAATCAAAGAACTAAAATCATTAAAACACTCAAGACTAAAAGGATGAATCAAAATGAAATCAAAGATAAATTTGAAAGCGTACACTTACCTATAAACCGTTATTTGTGGAGATTTTGTGGGCTGCTCCTCTCTTTTTATGGTTATGTGTCGGCTCCTCAAAGTTCTTCGCGGGTCCTCTCAAAAGAATTGCTTTCGTGTCCTCTCTGCCTTCCAAAAGAAAAGTCTTCATCTGAAAATTCTTTCCGCCTATTCCTCTCTGAAAAAAAAAAAAAATTTCCTTTATGCTTGGATTCTCTTATTTATTTATAAGGCAGCCCACTCCTTATGGAATATCTTATTTCCATTTTTTGCTACGTGCGCGTGGATATGGGAAGTCCATTATGTGTGGCTCACTTGGAGATTTCCCCAAGGATGCAGCCGTATCTTGTTTGGTAAGTGATCAGATCCCCTTTAATCTTTTTTCCATATGCTCTCGGATGTGCCTTAGCCATGATCTACCCACTTTCTATATGCAGCCCGGATTCTTTCTTCAAGCAAATCATATGCACTCTGGATTCCTTCTTAAAGTCGTGATCTGCTTACTTTCTATATGCAGCCCGGATTCTTTCTTAAAGCAAATCATATGCAGCCCGGATTCGTTCTTAAAGTCGTGATCTGCCCACTTTCTATATGCAGCCCGGATTCCTTCTTAAAGCTGTGATCTGCCCACTTTCTATATGCAACCCGGATTCCTTCCAAGTTTCCCTATTTGGCTGTGATCTCCTCTCCTTGATGGCTCCAAGTCTCATGCAAAATTAAAAATAAAGTTGAAATAAGAAATCATGTAATTGGAAATAGAATAAAATAAAATAGAAAATCAAATCACATAGCCACAAAAAATCCAAATGTCAATTCATGGAATTAAAGAATAAATGAATAAGTGAGTAAATAAACAAATAAATTGATAAGGGTATAAAAATAAATATCAAACGTATGCAATTAAAAAAAAATCAAGAAATTAAAGGAATGCAACGGATTATAATAATTTAAATGTCAAACCCAAACCTTCAAAAATAAAAATAAAAATAAAAATAAAGATAGAATAAAAAATTCATTTCATGTAATAAAAAGTCAAGCCAACAATCATCTTATCCTGAAAAATAAGTAACCAAAATCAAGATCATGCCTAAGTGAACTATTCCAAAAGAAGTGTCCAAGTGACCTATTCTAAAAGATTGTCTAAGTAACTTAGGGTGAATGTGTGCAAGCTAGAAGGTGCCAAGTGCATCTAAATGGGCCTAAGGTGATGCCTAATGGGTCAAGTGTATCTAAATGGGTATAGGGTGCCTAAGTGGGCCTAAGTCTAAATTAGGGCTGCCAAGAGTCACAACGGGGTTAGATAAATCCCTCAACCAAAGTCTCCGAGGTGGCTAAAAAAAGGTAAGTAGTATGAGTAGCTATGGGCCACCAATGAACTACTGTAAAGTATTGAACAAGTATCTAATAGGACATGTGATAGGAGGACAAAATTGAGGGTCTACAAATATGCCCCTCTTTGGTAGAGATCACGAGTGTAAGGAATGTGAGTAAAAATACGAATAATGAATGGAATGAAGTGAACTATACCGAAGAACTAAAGAAGGACTGGAGATTTTGTCTTAGCACATGGCGAGAGTAAGGTTGGAACACAAGGCTGCACCGACAAGGATGGAACTACTCTATGTGGGGGGAATGACAGTAAAGAGATAAAGGTATGTGACAAGTAGCACAAAGATGGAAAGATGTGAAAAGGATGACTCAAAGTCATGGATGAGATGAATGACTCTAGGTCATGGATAAGATGAATGACTTTGGGTCAAAAATAGGATAAACGACTCCGGGTCGGAAATAGGATAAACGACTCTGGGTCGTGAATAGGATAAACGACTCTGGGTTGCGAGCTCAGGGCTATAAATGCTAAGAATGACTCTGAGTCATAAATGGAGTGAATGACTCTGGGTCATGAGCTCAAGGCTCTAAATGGAAAGAAATGACTCTGGGTCATAAATGAAAATCGACTCTAGGTCAAGAACTCAGGGCTCTAAACAGATAGCCAATCAGGATGCTTTCCGACTCATGGTACCAGGTCGAGGCCACTCACAAGTGGCTAGAATGATGAAACGAAACATCTCAGGGATGTGAAGGATACAAACGACTCTGGGTCGTGAGCTCAGGGCTCAAGATGTCATGAATGACTCTGGGTCATGGTGCAATGAGTAACTCAGGGTTACAATGAATAACTCAAGGCTATGGATGGAATGAATGACTCTGGGTCATGATGCAATGAGTAACTCTGGGTTACAATGAATAGCTCAAGGCTATGAGCTCCAGGCTTTATGATTGATCGGCTAAAAGGAGAGTGCAATATGCAAACTCCAGGTCATACCATTCATGGGCAACCAAATGATGAAGGCTCAGACTCCTGGTCTATAGGAAATGATAGCTCAAGGCTACGAGGCTCAGGGTCTAAGAGGAAAATGATAGCTCAGGGCTATAAGACTCAGGGTCTAGAAGGAAAGGATAACTCAAGGCTATAAGACTCAGGGTCTAGAAGGAATGGATAGCTCAGGGCTATAAGACTCGGGGCCTAAAAGGAATGGATAAAGAAAACCAACTCGAAAAAGGATAGGAAATAAATGGGCTCAAATTTGTATACTCAAAGTGCCAAGGGTTAGACTTTTGAACTTAAGAAGGGAATTATGCCCCAGTATCTAGGGTGCTCACATTGCTGAAACAACCAATAAACCAATCATCCACTGAAATCAATGGGTCAGAAACTGATGCATCATGATAAACCTCTGAAAATTCAAAACTAAAAGAACTCTCTGTGTCCGAGAAGCTGCTCTATCGACAAATCTTAAAAGGTAAATCTCAAAGTGCATATATCATGGCTCATCTAAAAGCAAATCTCAAAGTGCACAAAATACTGCTCGTCTGGATAACCTAATCTGCAAGGTAACAATGACGAAAGCAATCTATCTTATGAACATCTGTCTAAAGGATCCACCTATGCTCCTCGGGTGAAACCTGATGTGATCCATCTCTATCCTAACAAATCCATGTAGGAAGTTCTGATACGGTCAATTTTCAGAAGCTTTAGACTAGTGCATAATCTAAAACCAAGCTAGTCACTGTCTCAATATCAAGGATACTCAAAGAAAATGGGGACATATGCCTTAGTATAAGATCCGATATCAAAGTCATGAGGTAAACAACTGACACTAATCATCCATCCTCATACCATTGCCCAAACAAATCTCGCAAAGGAGAGGGGAATATACACCAGTATGATATCTGATGTCGAAGTCGTGAGATAAACAACCAACAATGATCATCCATCTATATACCGCTGCCCGAACATAATCTCATCATGGAGAGGGGAGTATGCCCCAGTATGGATATCTAATGTACAATAAAGAATCGGTCAAAATCAATCAAACATCTCTATAACCATAAATAGGGATAGTCATACCATCCAACAACAACTAGAAACCTCAGAGAAAAGGGGAAATATGCCCCAGTGTAGATATCTGATGCACAATCAAAAGGATGAATCTAACATCATCAATCAACTATCTCCAACTCAACAATAATCCACTAAGAAATCAAAATGAAGTATCAGCCGATGCCTCAAGGAAAATACTCTAAATCTAATATCAAATGAATAACCAAAATGATGAGGAATATGATAATCTTGAGAGTAGAAGCACGTCCCTGATGAATCCCTAACTAAATCTGATGGGAATCTGGTGACCTCAAAATGGGGAAATATACCCCAATATATAAGATCTATACACTGCACTAAAAATTACCTCCAACTAAAAAATGATCCACTAGTCTATTTAAAAAATACTCCGCAAATGGAACCTAGAATCATAAAAACTGTCAATAAGCTCAATAATGCTCCACTAGAACTGATATCATCTCAACATACTCTACTAGGGATCTCAGATCAATGAGAAAAAAGCCTAGACTCAAAGAAAGTGCTCCACTAGGGGCTCATCTCAACCGAATGAAAGGGAAATATGCCCCAGTATGGATATTTGATGTCGACAAAAGGATGAATCTGATATCATCAATGAGCTGTCTCCAAACTCAAAAATCCATCAAACATCAATATGTCAAGTAAGAGAGAGACCAAATGCTTCCAAAAGTATCTTCCATAAAAAGAACATGGTAACAACTATACTTCAACCAGTCTACAAAAGCCTGTCCAAGTGAAGGCTGTTAAAGATAACGCCTGATCTCATGACCTCAAGGTGGTCTTAAGACACGAGACGTAACGTAGGCTAGGGTGATAGGGTGAAAGAAATGAAGGGAAACTAGGCTCAAATACCCAATGATAAGATGTAATGCATAGAAAAAATCTCATGAGCCATGGATCTAAAGGTAACCAAAGGAAATGTCAATGGTGAAATGAGAGAAAGGATGAGTAGTCAAACCATCAATGAAACATGTGAATGATGTGAAGAATGTATCGAATAAAAAACGTGTATCAATATGTAGGGAATAGATAAAAGGTGGAACAATGATCTGGAAAGAGGTGATGAGATACAAAAGAAGGCAATGAAAAAGTGGAATGAATGATGACCAACTCATATTAGTACAATAAAGGAAAGTCATATCACCAATGATGGAATGATGGATAAGACAATGATCTGGAGACCCTAGTAAAAGGTCACTCATCTCTCATACCTAACACATATCTACCATGACCTGAGAAGCATAGGAAACCATAAAACTCTCACATGAACCCTCGACACTCCAAATGTATGACAAGAGTGGCTCAAGGAGTGAAAACTCATGAAAATCTCATAGGAACCCACAATGACAAATATACCCAATAAACAGACCTCAAAAGTTGACATAAGTGCCCAATGGAGCAAGATGCCATATACAAACATATCATTGCGCTTTTTTTGTTTTTTTTTGTTTGTGTTTTTTGTTTTTGTTTGAATGCGCATGTTCTAATCATCAATAAATTGAACTCCAATGGGAAAGATACAAGCAGTGAACAAACTCTCTCAGACCACTAATGAATACATGAACCCCAACCCATGAGACAACCTCTCAAACTAAAATCTTCGAATCAATGCCAAATGATGGGATGGATGGAGTGATATGATTGCCTTCTTTTGCACCAAGATGTGAAGAATCATCAACCCAAGAAAGAGAAGAGATAAGATGAAGCAAATAATGATAAACGCAAGAAAGATAATGAAAATGTGATGATAGTAAAATAGAACAAAATGGGTGATAAGAGGATGGTAACGAGAATGAGAAGATAGACCTATAAGTCTAAAGCTCATGAGACTTTCCTAGCAAAGCATGCATATACATCAAAGGGCCCCAACTCGGGTGTAGAAATGGTAATCAAGGCTATAAGAAAGAAATAAGGCTATAACATACCATGTGAGGCTCAATGGGCTAACAACGGTTTAATACATTAATAAATGTGATAAGGTGTAAGGCTGATCGAAATGATGGCCACCCATCCTGCGACCATAATCTCAAACATAATACTTCTTCAGCTGATCCACATTGGTAGGCTCTAAAAACTGGTTTCCATCTAAGTCAGTCAACCATGCAGCCCCTTTTGGAGTCAACTCTCGAATAACATAAGGCCTACTCCAACTAGGTCTGAAATTTCCTCTAGGGTCTCCAATCAAACCTCTGAGAATCCTCAAAACTAAATCCCCTTTTTGTAATGGTCTAGGCTTAACCTGTTTCTTGAAGGCACGGGTCATCTTCCTCTGATAGGCCTGAATATGATCGGTTGCTCTCAATCTCTTCTCATCTAAAAGGTTAAGTTGGTCAAACCGAGCCTGAGCCCACTCTGTCTCAGAAATCTGCTGCTCAAGGGCTACTCTCAAAGAACCCATCTCTGTCTCAATCAGCAAAACAACCTTCATACCATATACTAGAGAGTAAGGTGTAGCTCCTGTAGAGGTGCGAAAAGAGGTACGATATGCCTACAATGCAAAAGGAAGTTTCTCTAACCAGTCTCGAGAAGTTTCAGCCATTTTCCTCAAAATCATCTTAATATTCTTATTTATAGCCTCACTGCCCCGTTGGTCTGTGGCCTATATGCTGAAGATCTATGATGTTGGATGCCATACTTCTGCAACAAAGTATCTACCTCAGCTCGGAAGTGCACCCCTCTATCTGAAATCAACTCATGGGGAACCCCATAGAGGCAAATGATGTGTGACCTGATGAAACCGACAATCCTAGCAGATGTCAACCTCGCATATGATGTGGCTTCCACCCACTTGGTGAAATAATCTATGGCAACTAGGATGAACTCATGGCCACCGGAAGATTTTGGTGAAACCTTCCCAATAATATCAATAACCCATTCTGAAAATGCCCATGGTGAGGTCAAAGCGTGTAACTTTGATGGCGGTGCATGAATGAGATCACCATGAATTTGACACTCTGGGCATTTCTGGACAAACTAACAACAATCTGTCTCCATAGTCAACCAGAAATAACCTATCCTCATAATCTTACGGGCTAACATGTGTCCTCCCATATGCGGACCACAAACTCCTGCATGAACCTCTCTCATCACTCGATCTGCAAAGGCTCGATCTAAACACAATAGAAGCATACCATCAACTGATCGCCTGTATAAGGTATCTCCAAAAATCACAAATCTAGTGGCCAAATGCCTCAGTGCTCTCCGATCCTTGGTAGTGGCTACCTCAGGGTACGTGCTAGATCTAAGAAACTGATAAATGTCATGATACCAAGGTAGATCATCCTGGACCTCTGTTTCTCCAATCAAACAACAGTAGGCGAGTGCAGACCTCAACTCAATCAGCAATGGACGTATAACTACATCAATCGAAATGTCCACAGAAGAAGCTAGGGTAGCTAAGGCATCGGAAAACCGATTCTGCACTCTAGGTAGATGAACATATCTCAAGTCATCAAATCTCACAACCAGCAACTCCAAATAAGTGTGATACGACCTAAGCTTTACGTCCTTAATCTTCCAGTCTCCCTGAATCTGTCTAAGTACCAGATTCGAGTCACCAAATATCCCCATCTGTCTAATGCCAAGCTCCAATGTAGTCTCTAAACTAAGGATACAAGCCTCATACTCAACTATATTATTCGTGATAGGATGCCGATCAGAGAATGTCAAACGAACAGACCTCGGAATGTGATCATTCTGAGGGGATACCAATAGAACACCTATCCCATACCCTGACTGATTGGCTACACCATCGAAGTACATGCACCATCTTGATAAGCTAGTCATAGCAACAAACTCCTCATTTGGAAAATCATCATCAATTGGTCTATCCTCATATGCTGGTAGTGAGGCTAGGTGATCGGCGACAATACTTCCCTTCATAGACTTCTGAGAAACGTACTGGATATCGAACTCTGTCAAAAGTACGAGCCATCTCATCAGTCTACTAGTCAATGCAGGTCTATCAAATAAGTATCTCAAAGGATCTAAGCGGGATATCAAATGCACTGAGTACTCTGTCATGTAATGCCTCAATCTCCTGGTAGCCCAAACTAGTGTTAAGTATAGGCACTCAATCATAACATACTTCATCTCATACTCGAGCATCCTCTTACTTAGATTGTAAATAGCTCGTTCCTTCCCCGAGTCAGCAATCTGAGCTAACATACATCCCAAGGCCATGTCTGAAATTGACAAATATAGAAGAAGTGGACGTCCTGGCGTAGGAGGCACTAAAACAGGAGGAGAAAGCAAATACTCTTTAATCTTCTCAAATGCAAGCTGACAGTCATCATTCCAAACTGTTGGTTGGTTCTTCCTTAAAAGACGAAAGATGGGCTCACATATGTCTGTCAATCTGGCTATGAAATGACTGATGTACTGTAATCTACCCAGAAAACCTCTAATCTCTTTCTCAGTCTTTAGTGCAGGCATGTCAAGTATGGCTTTGATTTTATCTGGGTCGACCTCTATGCCTCGCTCACTGACCATATGTCTCAATAATTTCCCAGAAGTCACTCCAAAGGTGCACTTCTTGGGATTTAACCTCAATCTAAACTTCCAGATCCTCTCAAAGAATCTCTCTAGAGCTTCTAGGTGATCTGCTCTGCCTTGGGATTTCACAATCACATCACCCACATAAACTTCAATGTCCCTATGCATCATGTCATGAAACAAAGTAGTAGCGGCCCTCTGATAAGTGGCTCCTGCGTTCTTTAACCCAAATGGCATAACCTTGTAACAGTAGGTACTCCACTCAGTAATAAAGGTTGTCTTCTCCATATCCTCTAGAGCCATCAAAATCTGATTATACCCTGAAAACCCATCCATGAAAGACAACATCGAATGGCCTGCAGTGCTATCAACTAACAAATCAATATGTGGGAGAGGGAAGTCGTCTTTAGGGCTAGCTTTATTAAGATCTCTGAAGTCTACACAAACTCTAACTTTGCCATCCTTTTTGGGAACAGGGACAACATTAGCCAACCACTCTGGATACTCAACCACTGATATGAATTTGACACTGAGCTATTTTTGAATCTCCTCTTTCACCTGCAGACTCCAACATGGATGTATCCGTCTCAATTTCTACTTAACCGGTTTGGCATGTGGTAGGATAGATAAGTGGTGTTGAACTATAGAGGGATCAAGACTAGGAATGTCCTCATAAGACCATGCAAAGACATCCAAGTATGACCTGAGTAAATGAATAAGTCTATCTCTCTCATTTGTAGATAGAGGTGAACCAATCTTCAGCTCTTTAGGCTGATCCTCTGTGCCAAAATCAACAGTCTCAACATCTCCTGTAGCAGGTGAAACTCTCTCATCCACGGGATCGGAGTCATGATCAGAAGAGTCCTTATCTGGATCGGGTCGTGCAACCTCATCATCTATATCAAATATATGTGAAGTAGGTGAGTAGGGTGCAGATATAGAGGTACTATCACAAGAGGCAGACGAATACTAAAAAATACTCAAATCCATAAATGAAGCAACAGAAACATTGTCAGAGCGGGAGACAAATCCCGATAAAACATCAAAAGAAAGATGTGGGTCCACAAGGTCGGACGCTCCCTCAACTAGGCTAACAGTGCCCTCAAACAAACCACTATCATCCTCTAGAAGCTCTAGAACAGGAATAATCTAAGTCCCCTCAAGAACCTCAATGGTAGACACCCCAAACATATCAAATGGTGAAACGGGCTGAAGCTAAACAATGCTGGTAATCTGGATCACAATCATCATGTCCATCTCATCTCGGTACTCATCATGAGGCACAACTCCATCAATCATCTCAGTAGGATCAACAATCACTCCATCATCAGTGATCTCCTCTGGAAAGCATAGAGACAACATGCTAGCTTGATCTGGAGACGTAGGAGTAATCGCCATAGAAAAAAAAGTGCCAGGAGCCCCATCACTCAACTGTAACTGGTGAAATAGATGCTGAAGCTCAATCTCTCTATCTGTATGAACCACACTATGAATCTTCTCTATACGGGGTTGAATCTCTGATCCTCTGACAAAGTAGTCGGCCAAACTCATCCTATAGGGTCGAATAGGATAATCAAATGGTGTGTGGGATAAACGTGCCCTCACCCTCTCCTTGCGCAACCGTGCCATGTAATGGTAATCGGCCTCGGTAGGAATGAACCCAAGTCCGAATGTCGTATCATGGTCAATGGCATCTATAAACTTGTTGGGTCCCTGCTGACGTCGTCCTAACCCCATGCCAGGTAGAAAAGTCATGCCCCTCATCATATCAAGAACCACTATGCTGATCAAAAGACATAGCTACAAAATCTCTGCAAAAATCCTCGATCTCAAGAGTCTGTATCTCATCAAAAGTAAACCCAGTAAGAAATAGGTCATCCTCACTATGATTGATCTAAAGTATTGGCTCGGAAGAGGCTAACATATCTCTGGTAGACTGTACTGTGATAACCTGCCCATCATGAATGAACTTCACCTTCTGATGAAGGGAAGAAGGGATACCTTCGGATCTATGTATCCAAGGTTAGCTAAGTAACAGGTTAAAGGATGTAGGAATCCTCAAAATCTAGAACAAAGTAGAGAATATGGCTGGACCAATCTGTAAATCGATCACCAAGGTACCCATAACCTCCCTCTTAGTACTATCATATGCTCTGACTGTCTGAGTAGAAGGACCAAAATCTGAAGGTGCAAAACCAAGGGCTACAGTAGTGGCTAAAGGGCAGACGTTTAGGGCTGAGCCATTGTCCAGCAGGACAAATGGGACTCTACGGCCTGAACAATCAACCGTGATATATAAAAGGCATACGTGGTCTGAACCCTCAGGTGGCAAGTCATCATTCGAAAACACAATGAAAGTGGCCTTACCGGCCGTCATCATATGAATCAATCTCTCTGGAGTGGTGGTAGTCTCTACCTTGATCTGACTCAAGGCTCGAATCAAAGCATCTCTATGAGTACTGGATGATGATAATAAACTCCAAATATAAATACCGGCTTGAGTGCTCTGTAGCTGTCTCAAAACTTCACCATCCTCTCTCATAACCTTCTCATGAGAGGCTGCACCCTCAAATGGTCTAACTGTTAGTGGTGGTGGCTGAGCTATCCTCCCACTACGAGTCACAATCTGTATCTCTCTACCCTCCGAATCATCATCCTCTGTCCATAAAGTGAATGGGACAAAAGTATCCTGACATCCAATAACCAAGGGTGTAGGATGAGTCAACTGGAATGGTGCCTCGTCTGGGATCAAACTGAATGGTGCAAGAGCCTGAGGACCCAATGAAACCCTATCAATCTCATAATTGTCATGTAAAACAATCGGCTTGGGTAATCCATCATCCCAACTCAACATATGTATACTATCATCCTCTATAAGGTCTATGTGATGAATATCTCCTGGAGGTGAAGACACTGCGTGTGTAGAATGGGCAGGAAGAGGGTTAGGGGTCACACTTGGCTACCCCAAGTTAACCAAACCCTGGTCTATCAAATCTTGAATAGCATGTCTCAAAGTGTTGTAGTGATCTGTGTCATGTCTTGGTCCCTGATGATAAGAACAGTGTAGGTCTAATCTGAAACGAGGCGGTACTAACTGAGGTACTGGCTTAGGTGCCAATGGAGTCAATAATCCACCCTCTATGAGCTTCTGAAAAGCTCGACTCAAAGGCATACCCAACTGAGCAAACTGACGTGGTGGTCTCTACACATAAGTAGTGGTCTACGGAGCTCGAGCCGAGTGTATAAGGCAGGAGGTCTCTCTGTGACATATGCGGCAAAAATGGGCTGTGAGACTGGATGTAGATAAGTAGGAGTCATGGGTCTGGAGGGAGCAGGTGGCCTATACTGCACATAGGGTGATGGTGGATAGTAGAATCAATAAGTCTGCCCAACTGTCTGATAGTGTCTAGGAAGTCTCATCCCTATTGAACTGATAACACCAACATCTCCTGATCTCTGTCATCCTGAAGGCTTCTTCCCCTTAGAGTCAGTAGGGAAAGACTTGGGCCACAATCCTCTAGCAATGCCCTCCTCTATACCATACAAAGCCTGTACCAAAGATCCAAAATCCATATGGGGAAATCCCATCAAGTGTCTAGCAAATCTAGGCTGCAAGCTCCTCATGATCATGCTAATCTGATCATTCTCTGAAGGATGATCAATAATCTGTGAAATCTTCTCCCTCCAGCGGGAGATAAATGAAGTGACTGACTCCTCTGACCTCTGTCTCAAAGCCTCTAACTCTCTCCTCGAAACATCAATGACAGTGTTAAATGTAAACTGTCTCAAAAAATTCTAGGCCAAGTAGTCTCAAGTCCTACGACGTGATACATCCAATGAAGCGAACCAACGTTGTGCTGCACCACTCAGGGACATAGGGAAAAACATAACCATCTAGGCCTCATCCAGTCCGTGGGCCCTCATAACTATACTATAAAGCCTCAAATGGATGTGAGGACAGCCTATGCCCGTGTATCTTTCAATCTCGGGTATAGCCTGTGGTACTAACTGACTGGGCGGAGGAGGTGGCAGTATTGTGGTATCGAACTGAGCACTCTCCTGAACTGGGACCTGCTGGGTTTTCTGTCCATCTATCCTTTGACCAAGGTTAGCTATACCCTCTTGGATACAAGCCATGGCTGCGGTAAACTGGTCAACGGTAACTATATGTGAGTCCATATCCCTCTGATCTGACCTTTGATTTGATTGGTCTAATACTTTGGTCAATCTACCTCCAACTCTAATCCATAAAGGTGAATCCATATTGGTCAAGGTAAACCCTCCTATAAATATGGAAACACTGGATAAGGTGCAGTATGAGTGTGACTTTGTAGGAATCAACTGACAAGTGCGTAGAAGTAAAGCCCAAATATACTCAATCTGATACCCATCTCTGATCACACCAAAAGGAGACTATAGAAGGGATAACCAAACCCAATCGTGACCAAGGCTGCTCTGAAGGTCCACAGATGCACCCACGTGTAGGAATGAAATCTTAGTTGGGTCTAGGTTAACTTACAAGGCTGAGGTGGCTCTATAGGATAAAATGGGTGGGTTAAAGGATCCCTAGTAGAAGCGATCGTACCATCCGGCGGTACGCAACCCTCTGCACGCCTCCAAGGAGACGGGGTGATTCCATGCAAGGTGGTCATCACCTCTACACATGCACTTCCTCGCGTTCCCATGGGGTTTCTTAATGGTGAAGACTCTCCCATCTCTCAACACTCAAGGATAATCTAAAGTGCACAATAAAGGATGTGGGTGCATCCGAAAAACCTAAGATCTAAAGTGAGATAGTGAACGAAGATAAGAAATCATACGAACATACAAGAGAAAGGGTTGTCATGCAACAAGCAGTCATGCGAAGTAGATAAATATCAAACAATCAAACTCATATCTAGCATATGTGAGAGTGAATCATGTTGAAGTGAGTAAGCAATCAAGTGATCATTCAAGGCAAACACAACAAACAGTCATGCGAAGCAAATAAATATCAAACAAACAAAGTCCTATCTAACATATGTGAGAGTGAATCATGCTAAAGTGAGCAAAACAATCAAGTGATCATCCAAGGCAATCAAACTTGTTAAGATATCATTCCAAACAAACAAGTAGACCAGATCACCTTGCCTAAAAAAGGGGCACCCTTTAATCAACCAATTAAACGCCACATTTTCCTCAATTAGTGTTCAAGCTTGATCCTCGAGATCCCCAATGGAGTCGCCAATTTGTGGACTCGCATTTTTCACGCGTGGCCCCACTCGATCGGTGAGACTTGCTTTTTATTTGTGAAAAAAATTAATTTTGGAAAAAGTCGGAGTTGCCACTTATTTTATTTTTATTTTAAAGGGAAAATAAAACAAAAAGAAAAACCCTAAAATGTGACTCCATAATTTTTGGAAAAAGCATATCTTTAAAAAAACCCGAGTCCAGGTCCGGGGATTAGGTTACTTACTGGAAAGGTACCTCTTGGAGGTAGCACCCCTCTAAGCCCTAAAGAGATCTCTACTGACTAAGTTGAGGAAAACGTGGCAATTAAATGGTTGATCATGGATACCTAGGTAGCCTAGGTGATTTAAAAAAATAGCATACCAAATAAGAAAGTCTGATCATAAGAGAGAATCAAAGTGCGTACCTGAACGGCTTCTCAAGCGCTATCATGAAACATAAAAGTTAGTATAGAAATATATCACAACATGTGTTTTTGTAAATGATAATCAAACAAGCATGAAATATATACCAAGGCAATCAAATAGGATAGCAAGCATGGGCATAGTATGCAATGACAATCATGTTCACGGGGTTTAGAAAGTGGGTATTAGGGAACGTACTTGGATAGCATATATAACTCATAGTGTGCTTCCGCAGGACAAGGAGAGGTTAGATAATAAATAATATTAGAGCAAAAAATCCTAACATGCACATCTAATTAATATAACAAAAAAAATGATCGAAGTACACTAAATTACCAGTCATCACACATGTATTGTATAGAATTCTTAAAAAAAGAAGATAAACACGATTTCAATAAGCAACAAAGGTGGTAGTAAAGAAAGAATTTTTAAAAAAGATTTTTTTTATTTTTATGTAAGGGTTTCACCAATTCCCCAATTGATATACACAACTCTAACCTGGAATTATCCCATTTATGTGGGACCACAAGCTTGGATTTGTGTCGGATTTAAAACCAAAATTTTCATTAAAAACCAAGAAATATGCAAACCGATAAAAAAATGGTTGCATATTATTTTAAGAAAATGAGATTCTGATTCTAAGAACTCTAAATGAATTTTAAAAAAAAATAGAATTTCTTAAAGGGGTCTTCGGAGAAAAAGGTTTTGATTTTAAAATAAAAGGAATTAATTTTTAAAATAATAAAACATAGAAAACAAAATACCAATCAAAATAAAAGAAAGCGAAAATAAAAAAAAATAAAGATTTAGAAAGTCATGTCAATTAAAGTGGTGAGGGTAAGACTAACCTTCATGAGTTTCCAGTGACCTTCAAAAAATAAGAATTTAACTAACAATCACTAAGGCATCAAGTTTATGACTTCCTAATCAAACAAACTAACAAAATATTACCCAAGACTAACATTTAGATTTCCAGAGACACATGAATTAAAATAAAAATAACCAATCAAATATTAAAGCCAACAAACTTAGCATATGGAGATAATAATATGGAATCAATTAAGGTAAATTAACATTTTAACAAAATATGATAAATCAAAGACCGAAGTTCAACAATCTTAAAGGTATGAAAACAATGACATGCAATTAACTGGATTGATTATCTAAAATTCCTAAAGCTCATACTAAATGTCAATAGATCAAACCCAAAATTACCATACTTAAAACATGAAAATAATTACATGTGATTGACTTAATTAATTAAACAAAATTATAATCAACTGTAAAATTGGACATAAACGGATTAAATTCAAATTTAATGAAATAAAAAACACACAAACACATTCAATACTAAAAGTAATTAATACTAGATTAATTAAGGACATCATCATCACCTAATAAGATTGACTAAACTATCAAATTGAAATCACAAATATATTTAAACTAAAGCAAATAAATAAATTAACAAAATAAAATTAAACTAAGATCGAAATTAAAAATATGGAATTTGTCTAAGAGAGTTAATCAAACAATTGAATTAAAATCATGAACGCACTCAGATTATAAAATAAATTAAAATCAAACTAAATTGGAATTAAATTCTACTTAATAAAATTATTGGAATATTAAAAACTCAAACTTTATTTGATACAATCATTTAAACTAAAGAATTAAGATCCACAAATGCCTTTAAGTTAAAAACGAATTAAAATTAAAGTAATTGGAATTGAAAACACAAACTTTATTTAGCGTGATTATTTAAACTAAAAACGAATTAAAATCAAACTAATTAGGATCACTAACACATTCAAATTAAATCATAAACGAAAACTAAGTTAATCCGAAATTAAAAAAAGTAAACTTTATCTCACAATTTATTTAAACTAAGGAATTGAAATCATTAACACATTCAAATTAAATTGTAAACTAAAACTAAATTAATCCAAAAAAAATAAACTTTATCTCTTAAATTATTTAAACTAAGGAATTAAAATCGCTAACTCATTTAAATTAAATTATAAACTAAAACTAAATTAATCCGGAATTAAACGAATAAACTTTATCTCGCAAATTACTTAAACTAAGGAATTAAAATCACAAACATATTTAAACTAATAGCTAAATTAAAATTAAACTAATTTGGGATTTTACAAATATGAACTTTATCTATCAGGAATACTTAAACTAATGAATTAACATCTCAAAAACATCTAAACATATAGGATAGATTAAAATTGAACTAAATTGAAATTAAAAATTAGAACTTTTCTAATATGAATAATTAAACTAACGAATTAAAATCACAAAAACATATAGGATAGATTAAAATCGAACTAAATTGAAATTAAAAATAAGAACTTTTCTAATAGGAATAATTAAACTAACGAATTAAAATCACAAACATATGGGAGAGATTAAAATTGAACTAAATTGAAATTACAAATAAGAACTTTTCTAATAGGAACAATTAAACTAACGAATTAAAACAACAAACACTAAACATAAAAGGTTGATTAACAGTGAACTAAATCAAAATTAAAAACAAAAACTTTTCTAATAGAAATAATTAAACTAACGAATTAATATCACAAACACATCTAAACATAAAAAATATATTAAAATTGAACTAGATCAAAATTAAAAATAAGGACTTTTATAATAGAAACAATTAAATTAAAGAAAACTACAAACACATCTAAACATAAAAGATAAATTAAAACTAAATCGAATTGGAATAAAAAAAAATGGAACTTTATCTAATGGGATAAATTAAAGTAAAGAATTAAAACCACAAACACATCCAAACTAAAAAAGAAAAATAAATTAAAACTAGATCGAAATTAAAACAAGAAATTTATTATATAGGATTAATTAAATCAAAGAACTAAAATCATTAAAACACTCAAGACTAAAAGGATGAATCAAAATGAAATCAAAGATAAATTTAAAAGCGTACACTTACCTATAAATCGTTATTTGTGAAGATTTTGTGGGCTGCTCCTCTTTTTATGGTATGTGTCAGCTCCTCAAAGTTCTTCGCGGGTCCTCTCAAAAGAATTGCTCTCGTGTCCTCTCTGCCCTCCAAAAGAAAAGTCTCTGTGTGAAAATTCTTTCCACTTATTCTCCTCCGAAAAAAAAAATAAAATTCCTTTATGCTTGGATTCTCTCCTTTATTTATAAGGCAACCCACTCCTTATGGAATATCTTATTTCCATTTTTTCCTACGTGCGTGTGGATCTGGGAAGTCCATTATGTGTGGCTCACTTGGAGATTTCCCCAAGGATGCAGTCGTATCTTGTTTGGTAAGTGATCAGATCCCCTTTAATCGTCTTTCCATATGCTCCAGGATGTGCCTCAGCCATGATCTACCCACTTTCTATATGCAGCCTGGATTCTTTCTTCAAGCAAATCATATGCAGCTCGGATTCCTTCTTAAAGTCGTGATCTGCCCACTTTCTATATGTAGCCCAGATTCCTTCTTAAAGCAAATCATATGCAGCCCAGATTTCTTCTTAAAGCCGTGATCTACCCACTTTCTATATGCAACCCGGATTCCTTCCAAGTTTTCCTATTTGGCTGTGATCTCCTCTCCTTGATGGCTCTAAGTCTCATGCAAAATTAAAAATAAAGTTGAAATAAGAAATCATGTAATTGGAAATAGAATAAAATAAAATAGAAAATCAAATCACATAGCCATAAAAAATCCAAAATGTCAATTCATGGAATTAAAGAATAAATGAATAAGTGAGTAAATAAACAAATAAATTGATAAGGGTATAAAAATAAATATCAAACATATGCAATTAAAAAAAATCAAGAAATTAAAGTAATGCAACGAATTATAATAATTTAAATGTCAAACTCAAACCTTCAAAAATAAAAATAAAAATAAAATAAAGATAGAATAAAAAATTCATTTCATGTAATAAAAAGTCAAGCTAACACTCATCTTATCCTGAAAAATAAGTAACCAAAATCAAGATCATACCTAAGTGAACTATTCCAAAAGAAGTGTCCAAGTGACCTATTCTGAAAGATTGTCTAAGTAACCTAGGGTGAATGTGTGCAAGCTAGAAGGTGTCAAGTGCATCTAAATGGGCCTAAGGTGATGCCTAATGGGCCAAGTGTATCTAAATGGGTCTAGGGTGCCTAAGTGGGCCTAAGTCTAAATTAGGTCTGTCAAGAGTCACAATGGGGTTAGATAAATCCCTCAACCAAAGTCTTCGAGGTGACTCAAAAAAGGTAAGTAGTATGAGTAGCTATGAGCCACCAAGGAACTACTGTAAAGTATTGAACAAGTATCTAATAGGACATGATAGGAGGACAAAATTGAGGGTCTACACAACCACAACCTCTAAGATAACCAACCCAATAACCTTAATAATAAACTAACCAATCAATAAAAAAGTTTATCAATATCATTAACCATAATATAAGCAGTAATAAAAAGATATGCAATGAGGCATAAGATTTTTGTGTGAAAACCCCCACAAACTATAAAGATAAAAAACCATGAGGTTTAAGACTTACTAATCTAAATCCATCCACTATTTAAAATCAAGTTACACAGATTTAACTGACTGTTTTACTCTAAAGACTTATTCTCCAGCACCTACAACTTAATCCATGTCCACGATGCAATAACTCCCTATTGCTCTCTAGTAGATCTTTCAGCTACTCCGAAGGGATTAAGGTCTTCAACCTAAGATTCAAAGATCAAATCCTTGAATGAGATATTGAGAATGATGTGACACTTTAGACTTTCTCCAAGAGATTCTTTTCAAGGAATGAAAGATCTCTTAATAATATATCACAAATCTTCTTGCCTAAATCTCTAAACCTCAAGGGGTTATTAGAGAGATATATATAGACACAAGCCAAAACAATCCTGGCATCTTAAGTTTCCAAATTAGAGTTTGAGTGAAATTCATTCAAAATCCATTTCTAAACTTGGCAGGACTGTCATGTCCACTTAAGCAAGCTTAAACTGCTTTAGCACTTTGCTTGAGCAGTCCTTACCGCTTAAGTGGGCTAACTGTTTGAGCGGTCCTTATCGATTGAGTGACTCTTGCTTCTTTTAAAAAATAATTTTAAAACATTTTAAGTCCAAAAATGATATTGAACCTTTTATACCTCAAAGAAGCCTTATATGTCACAACCCAAACCTTTTTAGACATACTTGTGACTTCCTGGTTGGATGAGCAACAACCCTTAATCTTCAATGGAGAGTAAGTCACTATCTAAAAAGGCTTTTATGACTAAATATTAATAGGAACAAAATTGCCAACATATAAACAAGACTCAATGTCCTAACAATCTTCCTTTTTAGCAATTTTGTGACAAAACATCGTTACATAAACCTACATGAACTCTCATAAAGGAGTTTACATAACAAACTTTAAGGCTCAATTAAAAATAAACTAAGGGAATGCTTTGCAACGCTTTGTAGTACTTATCTTCCAATCCTATAATCTGCACACATACAGAAAACTATACTAAAGGTAAAGTAGTGTGAGAGATAAAATAATATCTTGAAAGCAAAATATGATAATTCGAGGTTTTGCTTGATGCCTTATGAAAGCATGAAAAAGGAATAAATTCCTTTAGTGATACCAAGGTACAAATCAAAGCTCAAAAGGAATATGAATGTATGCAAATCAAATCAACATAATAAAAACTAGATAAGACCTAATAATTTAATAGTAAAGTTTAGGGGGCATTCACCAACCATCAAATAAGTAGTGAAAGCCTTGGGAAGAAGTTTCTGTGACTAAGATTAGTTATAAAAAGATAATCAATTCAAACATAAATTTCTTGTAAGAAACATTTGTGTTATGCATCTTTATAAACTATCTAAATTATGCTCCATAGGTTGATTTAGTTTACTCCAATGTCTCATGTTCAATTTCCTCCAATATTTCAACTAAATTTCCTTGATATTAACTTCCCATAAATTAAGGAGTTTCTATGATCAACCTATCTCCCCTTATTTATAACTCCCCTTTTTAAAATGAATTAAATATTAAGTGAACTCCACATTTTTCCTTATTTAAGCAATCCCCCCCTTTTTCTTTATTTAAGCGATCTCCTATTTTTTCTTTATTTAAGCGGTTCCATATTCTCCCTCTTTTTATTTATTTACAAGGGTTGTTAAATATTCAATGTTCTCCCCATTTTTGTCACAAAAGTGGAAAAGTAATAGAAATATAATCACGAGAAAGCACACAAGAGATAAAGAGAATAATGAACAACACATAGATATGTATATATCAATAATTTGATTTTGGATACATAAGATAAGTAATGAAAAAACTTCCAAATCAACAAAAGTACACATAAGAAGAAACAAAATAACTAAGCATCCGATAGTGATGAAGCAAAACTCGAAACGCGTATCCATTATATGATCAAGAGAAAACATTCGCAAGTGAAAACAAGATAGTGCAATGCTAAAGTATATGCATGAAAAGAGCTAGTAACACTCATCTTCAAGTGATGCACAAACCTTTCTTATAGAATCCATCTCATGCAACAAAACTTAACTGAATTGACCTTCACTGACACCATCTTTGTAAAATATGATTTTATGGGGTTTTAGGATCAAAGGAGGAATGGTTCATACAAACTCAATGCGATGACAATGGATAAACAAATAATATCGAACTAGGGACACTTGACAAAGTAAACATTTCATTGGTAGAGCCACGGGGTCGAAAGGAACCTGAAGCAAAAAACCTTAAAGGGGTTCGAATGTCTCAGATGGGGTCACCTTAGCCATAACTAAGTGAATACCAAAGGATATGAAAACTAAGAAAAATATGAAGAAAATCTAAATTGCTAGAAATGGTCTAAACAAAGTGTAGAACAATACTATAAAGTTGAAAACATGAAAATAGAAGAAAACTAACCTTAAAAATTAAAGAGATGGAGTCCCAAAGTGCTTGAGAGAATAGGAAAATGTTTGAAATTCCAAAAGGTGCACTAGATGGGTTTTATACTCAGACATGCCACTAGATGCAAATTAACACTGAAACGGAACACTCGATGGATGCGCCACTGGATATAACCTATAACGCTTGAGTAGTAGGGTTGCTGGATGAGGCTTGAGCGCTAGATGCAACGCTCAAGAGACTAGAGCCTAATTTCAATTCTAATAAAGGATAGAATACTCAATTAACTA
Organism: Vitis vinifera; assembly: GCF_030704535.1. Taxonomy (NCBI): domain Eukaryota; kingdom Viridiplantae; phylum Streptophyta; class Magnoliopsida; order Vitales; family Vitaceae; genus Vitis; species Vitis vinifera. The sequence goes on from NC_081819.1 coordinate 6,596,805, forward strand.
ACTTAGAGACAAAGGTTGACACAAAATGAATGAACTTTTGAGAAAGTAATCAAAGTGAGCAGATAATTAAGTCCATAAACTTTCAACATTAGCTCAATCGGTAATAAATTAAGTTACTTTAGATAGTACGCATCAATCCATCAAGAATGAGATTTCAAGATCAAAGGTAAGAGTTAATCACAATCTCATATTCGAAAACCCAATGCATAACCATCAATGTATAAGAGTCAATATAGAAACATAAGCATTAATGTTCAAGGGAATATGACTAACTATCTAGTTCCATATTTTGAAATTGATCGCTAAGAAGAGATTCAATCATGTCTTTGGTCAAATTAAAGAACACATCTAGTTAATTTGAACTAAGTTCGTTAGATTTCTATTTAACATGGCCTCATTGATCTACATAAAATACAACTTGAATCCTCTTTAATTTGATATCTTTTTCTTTTTTCTTTTATTTTTCATTTTCTTTTGAAAGTGGAGGCATTGTACACCATGATTAATATTGATTTTTCTTTTTCTTTTCATTCATGGTTGCCTTTGTATCGACTTTGGGGGTGTTTTCGAATGTTGCAAGTGTTTACATTTAAGAGCATGAATCTTGAAAAGAGTATGAGAGTTATGCTTAACCAATGATTCAATAATTTGTGCTAACTCACTTTGGGAAACAATTATAATGATCATAATCAAACAAGGTATGTGGATAATAAGATTTAAGCATGACAATAGATCATTCCAAAGCAATCAAAGTCTACTTTATTGAGTTCCACTTAAGAAGTCCTCCTCTTGATCAAGCACAAGATGTAACCAATATTGAATTTCTCACATAGAAATACATTTAGTTATCAAGAATCAAATACATTAATAGTGATTAACAAATATCTATGAATCCATCTAAATCTTGTAGATATAGTATATTTCTCTAAGTCACAAAGTCAAGGTATTACAAATCATGCTAATTTATTAAGTAAATAAACAAAAATCATGTGCCCAAAATAAAATAAGGCCAAAGGAAACACAAAAAGATATAAATACTAACCTCAACACCTTTGAAGGCTATTTCTAAGATGATCAATCGATTAGGCATATGCACAGAGATTTCCTAAGGTACTCAAACCTAAGAGAATTTAGGGGTTTGGTAAAAATATTTGCAAATTGATGTTCAATGGGGATAAACTCTAGAGAAACAACCATTTTTTCAATAAGATCCCTAATGAAATGATGACTAATTTCAATGTGTTTAGTGCGAGAATGAAGAACAAGATACTTTGAGATATTTATAGCATTAGAGTTGTCACAGTGTATGCTTAGAGTCCTTTGCTCAATTCCATAGTTTGTAAGCATTTGCTTAATCCATGGGAGTTGCATACAATAGCTCCCAACAACAATATACTCAGCTTCGACAATCGATAAGGCTATAGAGTTTTGTTTCTTACTAAGCTGAGCCACAAGACAATCACTAATAAAAATACAAGCAACAAATGTGTTTTTTCTATCCTCAACATTTTCAGCCTAGTCAGCATTGGAATATCTAACAATCATAAAAGAAGAATCATAGGGATACCACAAAATATAACCAAGAGTCCCATTTATATAACGAATAATTCTTTTAACAAGAATTAAGTCTAACTCTTTGGGGTTTTCTTGGTTTCTAGCACAAGCTCCAACATTAAACAATATGTTAGAACGATGTGCAGTGAGGTAAAGTAAACTTCTTATCATACTTCTATAAAGCATTTGCTCAACGCCTTTTCTAAATGCATCCTTTCTAAACTTAATGGTAGTGCTTATAAGTTGATTACTACCAAAAAGTGCTATTTTGTAGACCTAATAATAATGGTTTTAAGCACCTTTGAGTAGTAATCATATTCATTTAACCCAATTAATTCATTAAGGTCCTTAGTAATTGGTTTTAACCATTTTGTGGCAAGTTTACATGTTTTTATCAGCTTATGAACCAATTCAAGCATGCCAATTGATGGAAGAGCTATTTGGGCGAGTTAAGCAAGGATTTTGGATGATTACAGGCTTGAATTTCAAGTGGAAACACGAGCACAAGCAATGGAGAAGAGGAAAACAGAGTGAATAAAACAGCTGCAGTCTTCTTTCGCACTTTTGAAGCACTTCCCGAAGTCCATTTTCTATATGCTATATACCATTTCAAATCTCAGGAAGTCAAGAATCCAACGCTTCAAACCGTGTATGATTTGGAGCTAAAATGAGGAAGATATGGCCTTCGGAAGACGACTGCATCATGCCAAATGACCAATTTCGCAAGGTGAATTTTACCTTGCGAAAATTTCGCAAGGAGGATTTAGGCACCTTGCGAAATTCCTTTGAATCCTTTGTTTCTCCACGCACGCACCACCGACTTCCCAAATATTTTTAGCTTGATATTTTCTCGTGTAAATTCCTTTTGTAACCTTGTATTCAGCCGACATAAAGCTTTATCTTGTAATTTTGCTATATATAGAGGTGCACAACACCTCCAAAAAAAGAGGGGGATATTGGGGGATCGATCCTCTGTACATTAACTTAGAAATATATAAAGCTCTGTTTTTCTCTCTTCTCCTGTTCTTCCCCATTTCTATTTTCTTAGTAGCCAAACAGCCTCTGAGGGCTTTTCCTTAGAGGATGATTGGCGAAAACTTTTAGTTTCTCAAAGTATGGATGTTATGTGATGGCTTGGATGCAATCCCATGGAAATTTCTCGCACCTAGAAGGTAAGGTAGTCGTTTTTCATTAATGGTTCATTAATGCAAAGTTTGGTTTTTATTTCCTTTGGACAACTTCCAACGGCCAATACTTGATAAGCTTTTGGATTTCTATCCATTAGTTATCTCCTACGAGCTATTGGAAGGTGAGGTTTTCAATTCCAAGTTTTGCATTAATCCGTTAGAACCAATTTCAATGGCCATTGAAAGGTGAGTTTATCACCTGGAATGACTTTGAGTTGCCAATATTTGGTAAGCTTTTGGCTTTAGACCATTACTTATCTCTTACGAGCCATTCAAAGGAAGTCTAAGGTGAATAACCATTGATGAAATTCACTACCATCTGTTTTGCCATTTTAAAGGATTAAAACTTGATTTGCTAAATCCATACCGGTTCGGGAAGCAAGCATCACCATAGTTGCAACCCCAACGCGAGGAGCCTATCCTGAGATTTCCAATTTGCATAAGAGCCAGAGCATAGCTATCCTATCTTTGAGAAACTTGTTTTTACACCCTTTCATTTTAGTCTTTAATATTAGCTTAGATTAGTTTAAATCTTTCTAAAACATTTACATCTTCTTTTAAAGCTAACATCCATAAGAAAATCACCTATTTTCCTAATTTGAATATCACTTGTGTTTGCGAAAACCCTTCCCAGTGAACGATCCTAGAACCACTATGCTATAGTAGCTTGGCTACTTTAGTAATAGTATTTAAGGTATAAATTTTGTTGATACGCCTTTAAAGCTAAGCTACCATGAGTCGCATCATAAGTGTTCTAGAGTGTTTGGAGGATTTTAGACTGAATTTCTTAACTAATTCCTTAGCATACTTGGATTGAGAAAAAAAGGTTCTATCTTTTAGTTGCCTAATTTGCAATCCTAGAAAGAAGGTTAATTGACCTACCATGCTCATCTTGAATTTAGTCTTCATCTTTTCGTCAAAACTAAGGGTAAGTTCTCTAGAGGTAGCTCCAAAAACAATATCATTTACATAAATTTGAGCTACTAATAACTCATCATTAGATCATTTTATAAACAAGATTTTGTCAATTCCCCATTTTTTCAAACTTTTTTTCTAAAAGATAGATTTTGAGTCTCTCATACCATGCTTTAGGAGTTTACTTTAATCCATAAAAGGTTCTCTTTAACCTATAGACATGATTGGGGAATTTTTTATCCTTGAATCCCTTAGGTTGCTCAACATAGACTTCTTCACTCAAAATCCCATTAAGAAAAGTCATTTGGTAAAACTTTATCCTCAAGAAGCATGTTATTGCCAAAAGTATCCTAATTGATTCTAATCTGGCTACATATGGAAATGCCTTTTCATAATCAATTCCTTATGTTTGTGAGTTTTCTCACAATAATCATTTTTTCATCTTGTTTGTTCTGAATATCCAATTTGTACCTATGACATGTTTATTTTTAGGCCTAGGGACTAAATACCACACATCATTCCTAGTGAATTGATTTAACTCTTTCTAGAGTGCAATAGTCCAAGATTCATCTTCTAAGGCTTCTCCACATTCTTTGGCTCCAATTGGGAGGCATAACATACAAAAATCATCTCATTCATTCTTGATTGTCTCCTAGTAACCACTTTTTCATTAACATTTCCCATAACATTTGAGATTAGGTGGTTATTAGGCATTCTGGATTTAATTTTATCCTTTATTTCTTTGATAGTGTCATCTGGAGGCACAACTTCATCTATGTTAGGGTCAATGTCTCTTTTAGGGATATCATTAGGGTTTTCTTTAGTAGTCTCCACATCTTTAGGGTTATCCCCAATTGATTCTTGGGTTGAAATTTGATTTATCAATTATATCTTAATCGATCATACCCAATATCATTTATAACCATATTAGATGACTCTTGAATGACTTGTGAATTTTGATTGTACACCTTATAGGCTTTATTAGAAGTAGAATAACCTAGAAAGATACCTAAATTAGATTTAGCATCAAACTTTCCAAGGTTCTCCCCATCCCTGAGTATGTAGCACTCATTGCCAAAAGTCCTAAAATATTTAAGATTAGGTTTTCTCCTAATCCATAATTCATAAGATGTCTTCTTTGTTCCAAGTCTAAGAAAAATTCTATTGGTAGTATAACATGTAGTATTAATCACTTTTTCCCAAAATTGCATAGGGATATTATGCATGTGAATCATCTCTAGCCATTTCTTACAGCACCCTATTCTTTCTTTCAGCTACTCCATTACGTTAAGGAGTTATAGGGACTAAAAATTCATGTTTAATTTCTTTAGACTCGTAAAAAAGGTCAACATCCACATTTTCAAACTATTTCCCCCTATCATTCCTAATCCTTACAATTGGATGACCTATTTTCAATTGTATTTTATTGAATAATGACTTTAAATGCTCTACGACCTTTGATTTCTCCCTTAAAAAACTCACAAAGGAGTATTTCAAAAAATCATCAACAATCACAAGAACATATCTTTTTCCACCCCTGCTTTTAGTTTGCATTGGACCCATAAGATCCATATGAAGAAGATCTAAAGATCTAATGGTCCTTATCTCCTTAACCTTTTTGTGTGAACTTTTAATTTGTTTTCCTTTCATGCACTTACCACAAATGGGTTTAAGTTCACCACTAGGTCTAGGGATACCTCTAAATTTTTCAGCATTCACTAAATGCACAAGATCCCCATAGTTTATGTGACCTAGTCTTCAATGCCAGAGCTTAGTAGGATCAAGCTTAACCTTATTGCACATAAGAGGTGTTCTAGAGTTAGGATTTATGGCATAACAATTATCAATTGTCCTATGTCTTGTGATGACTACCTTTCCCTCTTTATTAACTACCTTGAATAAATCTTGGTGAAAATTCACTTTATGGTCTTTAGTTCTAGGGTGTGAAATTTCATTCACAGATGAAGGCTTATTATTTTTTTATCTCTTTAGTAAAGGCATTATTCTTCTCAAGGAGAGAATGATGCTTAGATTTAAGAAATCTAATTTTCTCAAGTAAATTAGTCTTTTCAGCATTAAGCACATCAATCTTGTTCTTATGAGCATTAAGGATATCATGATTTTTCATATAACTCTTAATTAGTTTCTCATGCTCATCAATAAGATTATTAAAGAATTCAACCCTTTGTTCATCAGTAAACTCATCATCATCACTATCACAATCACAATCACTATCATGCATAGATTCCATAGAAGCAATAAAAGGTAACCATTCATTGGAATCATACCTTGCATCTTTAGAAGTAGTGGAAATACTCTCTTCAAAATCAGTATCACTCTATGTTGTTTGCATAGACTTTTTGGCATTTTTGGGGCTAGGACAATCTTGAGCATAATGTCCTAGATCTCCACAATTAAAGTAATCAACTTTACTACCTTTTGAGGAACCTTTTCTTTTCTTATTGGATGATTATTCATTAAGTCTTTTTCATTTTCTAGATTCTTGGTTCATGTAGAACCTTTTATTGAATTTCATGACCTTTTTAATCATTTTAGCCATATGGGCCAATTCATCACTAGTTATATCATATGTCATTTCAATATTTTTCTCCTCATTCTCAGAATCCTTAAAGGCGAGGTCTTTAGGCTTTTGGGAATTAGGTAGGGTCATCTCATATATTTGAATGGAGCCTATAAGTTTATCAACTGTCATGGAATTGATATCCTTGCTTTCCTCTATGACAGTTACTTTAGGTCTAAATCTTTCTAGAAGAGATCTCAATATTTTTCTAACCACCTTTGAATATGGAATAGGTTCTCTAAGGTTAAACAAGACATTAACAATATCACTTAATTCAAAATAAAAGGAAGAAAAAGTTTGATTTTCATGCATCCTAATATTCTCAAACTTAGTAGCAAGCATTTGTAGTTTAGAAATCTTTATAGAAGACTTACCTTCATAAGTGACTTGAAGAATATCCCATGCTTCCTTTACATGTTTAGAAATCTTGTCAACCAAATGCCTAATTTTCTTTCCCAATTCCTAGACAAATGAGTATTGTTAGGGAGGCAATTGGCTACCATATGCAATTGCCAACTCATCTTGTGATATTTGGCCAAGTATGTATTTTCTCATATCCTTTTATAAACAATAAAAATATATATGTATTTATTATTAATTTTTTAACTATTGTTATTTTTATCTTGCTCCATTATTTTGTAGGACTCAATGAAAGAGAAGAAAAGGAAGAGAGTTGTAAAAGGTTTCATGAAATCAAATCTTGAAAACCCACAAGATATAAAAAAAATTTGCTTTGCTAGTCTCACTTATGTTGAAGGATGGTAACACAATTGAGGTATACTTCCCCATAGAGCTTTTTGGGATAGGTTTTAAGACCTTCATAATGAGAGAAGATATAGAGAGAATGATATCATTTCAAGAATTGTTTGCAAATTGCATCTTATTCTTTATGTGGTGAGAGACTTTTACATTTACTTTCTTTTATTTATTGAAAAATTTCAATATTTTTTTCCTTATATATATTGTGTTGTGTTTCATTAGGAGCTTGTATGGACAATTGGTAGCTTCAGGAATGAGAGAACATATTGCTTTTGCCAATCCTACAATAGTCTCCAAAGCTGAATCAAAATCATACCAAAATGAAAACATAGCACGATTTATTGTAGAAATATTGATAAGATCAAAGCAAGTTGATTATATTTTTATCCCATATAATCCAAAGTAAGTTCTTCAATATATCAATGTTATGGGGACTATGACTATGATATATTTTTTTTATTGGTTTTAACTTCTGTGTTTGTAATGTTAAAGGTTTCATTGGGTCTTAGTAGTTGTTGAACCTAAAACAATGACTTCATACTACCTAAACCCACTAATGCAAGAACCATGTGAAGATCTCAAGGAGATTATTATTAAATAAATTCATTTCTTTCTATACATAAATACAATTTACAAAATTCCAATTGTATTAATTTTTGTTAATGTAGGGAACCTAGAATCTATGCACGTCAAAGAAAAAAACCAACTAAGAGGGAACTTGATTGGAGACTTGTTCTAGTGAGTTAGATTGTTTTTTTATTTTTTTAACACATTCATGATTAGGTAAATGCATGACATTAATTTAAATGACATACTATTATACTTATGCTAGTGTCCAAGGCAAGAAGGTGTTATAGAATGCAGGTACTTTGTCATGAGGTACATAAAGGAAATTATTGATGATCCAACCCTTATTATATCAAAGGTTTGTACCTAATGAAAATTATGATTTTTTTTTTTTAAATTCATACTAAATAATTGAAATAATAATTTGTGTTTTAACCAAGGTTTGAAAAATCGGTTTTTTTCTCATCGAAATATCAGTGAAAAATCAATTATCGACAGTGGTCGAAATGATTTTGGGCACCGATAATCAATTGAGAGAAAAATCGGCCAAAAATCGTTGATATATTGGCAAAATTTCGGTTTTGTAGCAAAATTTCAACGAAATTTTGGGTGTGGGAGCGACGCACGTGTGGGCAAAGGGAGGTCTAAAAAAATCTGCAATTTTTTGAAATTACATATATGTCCTTTTTTATTTTTTAATTATTCATTTTTAATTTTCTTTTATTTTAAATTTACATTATCATTTTATTTTATATTATCCTTTTATTTTTAACTACTTTTCATATTTATCTCATTAATCCTATTTTTAAAAATTACTATCACTTGACTCTTAATTTTTTTCATTTATCCTTTTAATTTTAAATGTTTTTATTTTAAAATATTAAAAATATAATTTTACTACAAAATTGCTACAATAAAAAAAATTAATGAAGTCCAAATATTTTATAAATTAAAATTAATTTGATAAGATAAATTATTAATAACTTTAATTATTTAAATAAATTAATGTTAATAGAAAAAGTTATCACCACATATTTGTAATAAAATTTTAGAAATTAAATCTCAAATAAAATATTTTATATAGGTCAATTTAATTTTTTATTTAAAATGTAATAAAACATGTTTTAATAAAAGTATTTTTAAAATTTTAAAATAAATGAATATAAATATATTAAAGAAATTTAAGCTAATTTTTTTTTTTTATAAAATTTGATAAATATTATTTTATGCTAATTACAGTTACAAAATAATTTTAATATGTGTATTCTTACTTATTTTTATCATTTTTAAAAGTTTTCTAAGCATTTTCATGATTTTTGAATTATTTCTGTTTTATCGATATTTTTGTCAAAATATCTACTAATATTTTTCTAATATTTCTGATATATTCTTAAAATCTAAGTATCGATACATCCATGTTTACCGATATTTCAAACCTTGGTTTTAACTTTTGATAGTTTAAAGGTCGTCAAACATATTCTCAAGGAGAGATTGATCAAATAAGATCTCAATGGGTATCATTTGTAAATAAATTGATACTTAACAATGGTACCCTCAAGAGGTATGTTAATTAATCTTTCTAATTTCTTACATTTATATTATCTATTTTTTTACAAACACCTTCTAGATTTTCATTTTCCATTTTCTTTTTGTTAAATAGTTGTACATGTCTTATTTGAATTCAATATATGCTTATGGCTAAGGGTGCAATCTTGGAGGGTAATTGGTTGCATTAATTATATTTAAAATAGTGCAAACTTTATTATGGAGATTTTTTTAATAGAAATGATAAAGTTGTGTTGAACAATTGAAAGATAAAACTTTAATATGTGTTTTAAATTGTTAAATATAACAAATTGAAGACTGTAATGAAAGTTTTATCCTTATTCCAAAAAACTTAGTGAGTTTTCTATTAACTCTTTTCTTTTATATAATTGATAATGTTATTCTTTTCCTTTATTATTGTTTTAAATTGCATTACTTCCTTGATAATACAAAGAATTACCTAGCAAATTCTTGGTGTCATTGAAAGTCATAGGTTTCGTATGTCGTGCAAAGTAGATTGTTTATCAAACAAAATCATGGGCTACAAGAGATTTTTTAAATTTGTTTATAGATCAATCCTTTTGTTATATGTGGATATGTTTTGTACATTCAAAATACTATAATTGCAAACCATGAGCTATAAATTTTGTAAATTTATTATTATTTACTCATATGTATTGTTTGTTTTAAAAAATTTTCAATGTTCAATAGTTGATTGTTTTTTCTTCTCATCATCATATGATATTTAGTTAAATTAAAAAGAGGAGTAATCTACCACAATTGAAGACAAGTTCGCAATAGCATTGTAACAAGTCTCCAATAGCATTGCAATAGGTTCTAATAGCATTTTTATTTATAATTTACTTTTTTATCATAATTTTTCATAGTTATTAGCAAATGCATAAAACATAAGCACAGATGAACATTTTCAAAATAGTCATTATATAATTCTAATGATTGAGAAAAAACTATTGTGTAAGAGTGAAAATAGTTATCAATGAATAATAATGATAGGTCAAAATAGACATTAGTAAGAGTAGACGATGGGAAGAAATAAATATTATTAAGAAAAGATTATCGAAATAAACAATTAATAAATGAAATAATGATAGTGAAAAATTGACATTATTATCAAAAGATGACTTGAAAGAATAAACATCATTAAGAAAAAATGACTTGAAACAATAGTAAAAAAATGACCCCCAATTTATGACTACCTAAAAGATGACTCTTTTTAAATTAGTTATCATTTAACAAAGATGACCCTTGTCATTGTCTTCTTTTTTCCTTGTAGTGGATGATAATAATATAATTGTTAACATCTTAAATATATCCTGAGAGGTGTTAAGAAAAACAATAATTAGTTATAGGTATAACAATCATAACCTCCAAGATAACCAACCCAACAACCTCAATAACAAACGAACCAATCAATAAAAAAGTTTATCAATATCATCAACTAGAATATAAACAGTAATAAAAAATATGCAATGAGACACAAGATTTTTATGTGGAAAACACTCACAAGCTATGGAGATAAAAAATTACAAGATCTAAGACTTACCAATCTAAATTCACTATTTGCTACCAATCTAAATCCACTATTTGAAATCAAGTTACACAAATTTATCTGGTCGCTTTACCCTAAAGATTTACTCTCCAACATCTACAACTTGATCCAAGTCTATAACGTAGCAACTCCTTGTAGCTCCCTAGTAGATTCTTCGACCACTCTGAAGGGATTAAGTTTTTCAACCCAAAATTCAAAGATCAAATCCTTAAATAAGAGATCGGGAATGATGTGGCACTTTAGGCTTTCTCAAAGAGATCCTTTCCAAGGAATGAAAGATCTCTCAACTATATATCTCAAATCTCCTTGCCCAAATTTCTAATCCTCAAGGGGTTATTAGAGAGGTATATATAAGCACAAGCCAATAGAGTCCCGGTATCTTAAGTTTCCAAATTAGAGTTTGAGTGAAATTCATCCAAAATTTGTTTTAAAACTCGACAGGATTGTCATGACCCCCTTGAGCGCTCTGCTTGAGTAGTCTTTACTACTTGAGCGGGATGACCGCTTTGAGTGACCCTTGCTTCTTTTAAAAAATCATTTTAAGTTCAAAAATGATACCGAACCTTTTATACCTCAAAGAAGCCTTATATGCCACAAGTCAAACCTTTTTAGATATACTTGTGAGTTCCTAGTTGGATAAACAACAATCCTTGATCTTCAATGGAGAGCAAGTCACTATCTAAAAAGACTTCTATGGCTAAATATTAACAGGAACAAAATTTCTAACATATAAACAAGATTCAATGTTTTAATAATATATAGTAAGATACTATAATTGTGTAGATGAATTTTATAGCTACAAGAGTCTTGACTTACAATGAACAATATTTATATAAGAGAAAGTAAATAGTTAAAAATAGTATCAAAGTCAATCTCTAACCCTATGTAGGACTCAATTCCCTTACTTTGGTGTTAGACCTTGTATGGTCCCATAAGGGGGTGTCTTTCTATTTGAACCCATAATCTCATATGATAGGACAAGTACATCGTGTTTGTGTATATAAGAAGATGATTGTGACATTTCATATTAGTTAGAATGATATATGTGTGTGTGCACGTGTGTGTGTATTTGAAAGTAGTAAAGGGCCTTAGGCCTCAATTAAGTAATATCTATTTAAGTATGTCAAGAATTACAAATGGTATCAGAGTCAATCCCCAACATTAGTGTAAAAGTTGATTATGCAATCTTATAGGACATGATGATTATGATTGCAACGTGCACGGGAATCGCATGGGACACGCATGTGGGCAATAACATGAGAAAAGACACTCCAGTTTTTCCATGCATGTTCTTTATAAGATAGATTTTGATCTAATAACATTTAGATCACAAGTATGAGTTTCAAATCTCTATATCTATAGTTATTAATGATTTTTATTGTCATTTTATTCCATTGCAATAGATTTAGAGATACCTAGGATAGATGCATGCACCTTATGAGATCTAGGGCATGGGAACAGAGTAATCTAGGGTTCCCAACACATTCTTCACTTCATGAATTCCTTCTTTTCTTTTGAAGACCCATTTACAACCAATAATTTTTAATCTTTAGGCCACTCAGTTACCAAGTATGGTTCTCTTGAAGTGATTCAATCTTCGCATTCATAGCAACAATCCACTGTGTGGACTCTCTACTAGTGGTGACTTCATTATAAGTATGGGTTCCTCATTTTCAATATTCTTTGCCACATTAAATGCATAAGCAACCAAATCCACATAAGCATACCTCTAGAGTGGTTTAATTTGCCTTCTTATTATATCTCTGATCAAATAATATTGTTGTTTTATGTTGCATTTTCTTTATCATCAAGATATTGCACCTTTTCCTCCTTGGGGTTTAGTGAATTGTTCTTTCTATGGTTCTTGAAGCTTTAGGCACAAACTCCACCTTTTATCTCATATCAGGGCTGTTTTCTACATCAAATTTCTCATTTCTAAGACTCAACAATGGAGACTCATTAAAAGTCACATCCTTACTAATAAGAAATTTGGAGAATATTGAATCTAGACACCATAACCTATACCTTTTCACTTCATCTACATATCCTAAAAATACGCATTTCTTTGCCCTTGGTTCCAATTTACCTCAATTCACATGAACATAAGCAAGACAACAAAAAATTCTTAAATCACTATAATTAGAAAGAGAACTAAACTATACCTTTTTAGGAGTCTTATAATTGATTGAAGGGATTTATTTATAAGATAATAAGTTAAATTTACCACTTTGGCTCAAAATTCCTTTGACAACCCTGCATTTGAAAACATGCACTATGCACTCTTTAAAAGAGTTCTATTCATCCATTCTGCAGTACTATTTTGCTTGTGAGTATGTCTAACTGTGCGATATCTCACAATACCTTCATTCTTGCAAAACTCATTGAACTCTTTTTCATAGAATTCCTTATCATTGTTAATTCTCAAGTGCTTGATTTGTTTCATTGTTTGCTTCTCAATTATAGTTTTTCAAAGCTTGAACTTTCCAAAGACATCAATCTTATGTTTCAAGATATATACCTAGACCTTTCTAGAGTAATCATCAATAAAGGTCAACATATATTTTCCACTACCACCATGTAATACAACTTGAGAAGGGCCTTAAAGATCTGGATGGATTTAATCCAAAGTACCTTTAGTCCTATGAACACCTACATTGAATTTAACCCTGTATTGTTTCCCAAACACATGATGCTTACAAAAACCTAGTTCTCCCATTTTCTATCCACCAAGCAAACCTTATTTGCTCAAGATTGTCAATCCTTTCTCACTTATATGCCCAAGCCACATATGCTATAATTTGGTAGTCTTTGAAATTAGTTTTGGGATTAAAAATACGATTACACTAATAACCATGCTACCTTGCAATGTATAAAGATTATTAATTTTCTTTCCTTTCATCACAACAAGATCACCCTTTGAAATCCTCAAAACTCCACCTCTAGCCTTATATGTGCATCCATTGGAGTCAAGTGAGAAATAAAAAATTTCTTCAACTCTAGAACATGACTTACATTAGTTAATGTCCTTACAATGCCATCATGCATCTTAATTAGAATTATGCTTATTCCAACAATCTTACAGGTTACATTGTGTCCCATGAGACCTTTCCCACCATCTATAAGTTGGTAAGTATTGAACCAATCCCTATTGGGAGACATATGATAGGTGCACCCTAAATGAAGAGTTCAATCTTCATCTGAGTTATTAACAAGAATCGAAAGGACATCTACAATATTAATAAGAACTCATCACCTATGCAACTACTGCATCACCAAAATTAGAAGTTTTCTCTTTTTCTTTTCCTTTACGATTTAAACAAATTTTCACATAGTTCCTTTCTTTGTTGCAATTGAAACACTAGTCGTTTTCCCTTAACTTTGATTTAGATCTAGATCGACTTTTTATATTGTTATTTTTCTTTCCTATTCTCCTTCTAGCCACCAAACCTTCACTTGAGTCACCTTCTCTACTCTCAGACATCCTCTTCTTCAACTCCTTTGAGTTCAAGGCTACTCTAACATCCTTTATGGAGAGAGTGTCTCTAGCATGCATTGTGGTATCCAGAAAGTGCTCATAAGAATTTGGTAGGGAATACATCAAAATTATGGCTTGGTTTTCATCATTAATTCTTAACATCAATATTCCTCAAATCCATAACAATTTTATTAAACTTATTAAGGTGACCTTTAATGGATGTACCTTCTTTAATTTGGAGAGTGAACAATCACTTCTTCAAATACAATCCATTTGTAATAGACCTTGTTATATATAGACTTTCCAACTTCAACCATAACTTGACAATCGTATTTTCTTTCACAGCCTCATGAAGTACCTTATTACCCAAGTACAATAGAATAACACTACACTTTCTTCATAAGTTCATCCTTCTTTTCATTAAACATCATTGTTAGTTGAACCTCTTTACCTTTCAATGCTTTGGACAACCCCTATTGAACTAATGAGGCACGCATCTTAACACGTCATAAACCAAAATTTCTTTCATCAAACTTCTCAACCTTAAACTTTGTTTCCATTCCAGGTCTAATAACCTATACTTTGATACCAATTTGTTGTGAAAAACCATGACAAAGAATAATAATTGGGAGAAAAGAATAAGAGAACAAGGACAAAAAAACACACAAAGCACACAAGTTATGTGATTTGACCTAAAGGCTACATCCATAGGCAAAGATAAAGAAGAACTTTCATTATTATTCAAGGAGAGTACAACCCTAGAACTCTCAAATCCCAATATACCCAAAAAAAATAGACTCACTTTTTTTGGTCAAAATCTCTTCTTATATTTTTTTCTTAAATAACAAGATTCCATATAGAAAACTAATTGTATAATTGTCAAAGATGCCTATTCTAACAAAATATTTCACAATAGGATGTTTCCTTTTAAATAATAGGAAACTCCCTTATAAGAATATTTTCTATTAGAAACTATCAATGACTTTCCAATTGACTTAAAAATAGAATTAAAACACTTTCCAACATTCACATACATGAAAATTATAGAGGAATAAGAAAAATCTTTGACTTTTTTTTTTTTTTAAAAAAAAAAAAGGAAATTGATTTCTTTGGAGTAATAATAGTATTCCAATTGCAATAATTATGTAGAAAAAATTGTAATAAATACATTAGTTGAAGGAAGTATGATTGCTTTACTAATAGTTGCACCCAATAGGAAGATGTTTCGACTTATATTCCAACTAATGTAGTTTCATTATAGATGGCCATTATACTTATCAATTAATTTATTCAATGTTGACTTTTTAACGAGTTTATTAATTTTCAAAAATAATTTGAAATATAAAAATTAAGTCAATTAATACCAAAATTTTTCAAAACAAAATTAGCCTAGCATAAAAGTATGCCAAAACAAAAATTAATCAAAACTTGTAAATATATTAAAATAAACTTTAGAAAATGTTAAAACAAGTAATAATACACATATTCAAATTGTTTTATTAAAAGAAATAACATATATGCCAAAACAAATACGAAATTGACGGTTGATATAATTTGAATATACTTAAAGGATATAAAAAATTAATGAATAATAATAATAATAATAATGAGGAAATTACAATTTAATTTCTAAACGTTTTTTAAAGCAATATAATATAAATCCTTTAATATAAGTTTCTTGTTAGGATTATTAGTTAGAGCATATGATAAGCATGTGGATATTTACTCTCAAGTAGTATCATCCCGTCTAATATACCCTTGTATCAGGATTTTTTGTTAGGTTTGCTGACAAGTGAAAATACACTTTTACCCCTACCATTTTTTTCCATCAATTTTGAAGGGGACGTGGGCTTTGGGAGCCCAACTCTCAGCCTCATTCTATGCCAATGGAGGCGGCTTCTGCTTCATCGCCTTCTCCCGCAGTCTCCTCGCCCACTGCTTCAGATCCCAAACTCCACTTCCTCATGCAGGCATGATTCTCTCTGTTTTTCATTTTTCCTTATTATCTTATCTCTCTATACATAAAGATAGATGATAAATGATGAGGATGATTGTTATCGGCATTTTTCAGATAAGAAGCCATGAGACTGCTATTGGAGAGCTTAGTAATCTTCCCACCTCCAGGGTAAGCCTATTATGCAGTTTTGATAAGTACCCATTTCAATTTTTTTTCTTAATTTGTTGTTGTCGACGAACACCAGAAGATTTTTCTTATTATGATTGCTTCTTCAAGAAGATGTTGAAAATCTTCAAATAGAAGAGACTTGTATTTTTCCTTTTTTAATAGATAGGTAAGAAAGAGGAAAAGACAGAACCCGGGTGTTAAAAATGCTTCAAATTGAAAAAATAGAACTTGGGTTTTCTTGAATTTCATTTATAGGAATCCCCAAATGACTTGTTCATAGAATTCTTGAATTGAAAACCTAACTTGGGCTTGTATGGAATTTCATGAGTTCTGATAAAAAATAATGTGCACAGATTGTGTAATTTTCTGTAATTAAGTGAAAGCATGAGACACAATAAGGAAAAAGTGGGTGGAAAAAAGCAAGACTCTAGTTTCATTGATTGCATTTTCAGCATTGGGCTCTCTTCTAAGTCTAAGGTGTGTTCATAGGTTTTTCATTTGGTTAAGAAGAAAAAAGCTGTGGTAAGGCCCAAAGACCCTGTAATTGACATCAAAGTTAGGTTAATCATTAAGGATGTTGCTATATCCATGACCTAGACCTCTTTATAGATCCCACAGAATTAAGCGGCTGTGACAAGCAAAAACATGTTATCTGTTGTGATAAGAGAGCTAAGTGTTGGATGGTTGGATACTTTTCATCCGTTGTTTGCCATAGCAGAGAGTGGACAGACACCAGAGGCCAATAACAAGGTGGAAGTTGGTACTCTGAATCCTAATCTCCTAGATTTAGGAGGAATTTTTTAGGAAATACACCAAGAGAACTAAAGGTTCCAGAAAAGAGGTGCAGCCCAAAGAAACAGGGAGTATAATAGTTGCACCTTAAAAGAGGAAAATGAAACTAAATATCACCACCATCAATATCTCAGTGTGCTGAAAGCCCTGAAATAGATCTTCCTCACACATTGTTTAGTCTAACTCTATGGTTTCTTAACGAGACTCATAGTGTAGTTTTTGGAATCCTAGGCTCATATGGTGCCATTGTAGACTAGGAGGTGGCTCCTGTGATTGCTTGTTGGAGTTGCTGTACTCTGTGGTAAGTGGCATTGTGGATGCCACAAAAGACTCTGGCAATTTCTCAACCTTCTCAGCTAAAGAGATTTTGAAACATTGGGTGCCATCCAGGGTGATGTCTTTCTTTTTGGTTTGGGAGGTGACTGGGCAAAAGATCTTTAGAATCAATCAGCTTATGAAGAGAGGTCAGGATATGATTAATTGGTGTTGCCCCTGTAGTATGTATGGCATGTCCTTGTTCTTTGTAAGCAGGTTTTTAAATTTGTGGTCTATGGTTTTCTCCCCATTGGGGGTGTCTTGAATTCTTCCCCCTCAGTCAGAGAGACACTGCTTAGCTGGGGTAGCTTATTCATTTGTGGTAACTGCAAGGTGCCTGGGAGCTTGAGACCCTTTGCATTGATCTTGGTCCATATAGAAAGAGCACAACAGGAGAACTTTTGAAGGAGTGGAGATGTCAGTTTTGGTTGTGCATAACTTGTTTCTAAAGGCTTTATTCTTGTGGCTTAGAAAGGGGTGGGGAATGTTAGTCTTTCTTTTATCAACTTTTTTAGATAGCTTTGGAGTGGGGGTAATTAAAAGGGTTTGGTTGTTTTTCCTTTTAATTTTTTTTCTCATTTTAGCATGACTTGGATATAGCATGTATGCATGAATTTTCACCACTTTTTCACTTGGCGCCATTATTAATATATTCATTCTTATCTCACCTATCATAAGCAAGTAGAAAAAGAAAAGTCCCCCAAACCGAGGGGACTTAACACCCTTGAGCCCCATGCATCGTTTTCTTGGATGGTTATTTTGGGTATCTCTTAGGCCCTACCCAACAATAGAGGGTTGCTTTCCTGAGTCATTTTGAGTAATGCCTTTGTTTTCTATTTGATCTTGTGCATGTTCTTGTTCCTAGGTGATGGAAATTAGTAATTCTACCATCCTGCTTTGAATGGGAAAGGATTCTAATTTTATAGGATGGGCCATGCTTATCAAGTTTTTTAGTTTGATGAGCCCTGGTTATTAGTTTTCTAGGATTTTCATTATTTTTATGGGGGTGTTTTTATTTGGACAACCTTTTTACAATTTACAGCTATTGACTTCTAATAGTAGTATAGATCCAGAGGATTGCTGTTCCATGGAAAATAACTTCTTTTTTATTTATTTATTGTTTTATTTTCCCTTCTGTTGATCACAGAATGTATACCAGAAAAATGGGAATCTCTTCTTCCGCACGACCATCCAGAAAGCTACAGCTTCTGAACAGAGTAAGAAACTCCACCTGCACCTCCTACATTCTTTTTCCATGTATAAATTATAACGATGCTTTTCACTTAATTCGTTGGACAGAGCAACTTAATTCGGCCAAAGCTAAGCTACAAAAGCTGAATTCACCATAATATCACCAACCAGCCATTTCACCTCTGGAAATATTGTGTGGGCTACGCTCTCACCAGGTGTTTAGATGAATGAAAATAGAGCCAGTGTAAATGATTCTTATTTTCCAGTACAACGATTTACCAGCTTGCAGGTCTGGTGGACTTGGGTGATCAACAGGGGAAGAGCTGAGTGTTTTAGAATAGTTTCCATACCAAAGATCAGTCTGTCTATGCTGAATGGGAAGCTTTCTTGCCCTTGATGTGGTTGTGCTTATTTGAATCCTGGTTATGCATTCTCTAATTCTGACTGCTCAGTTGTCCTGGGAATGTCAACATATACAATGTCTTATCAGACTTTCTTATTAAAACGATGGATATGGATGAACAAGCAATTTTTGAGCAAAATCAGTTTAATAATTGCCCTCAAATGCCTGGTGACTTTGTATTTCCAGGTTTTCTCATCATTCAATCGACCTCATACCCGAACTTGGGAGGCACAAATAACAGTATCTGTGGTATCTCTTGGGTGTTATAACCAAAGCTAACATGCTAAGTTGCCCATTTTTCTAAAAGTGAGCGCTTACCATTTGAGCCCATTTTATGCTCCACTAAATATGATAATAATAATAATAATAATATTAGTAATATCGGAAGCATTTATTCATGAATAGCACACAGCCACAGAGAATTACATCATTATAAGCTTGTATACACAACTACCAGGGTGCAAGTATCTGGTATGCAATATAAATTTTAACTGGAAACAAACATTAGTCACACAAACATAAAATTCAACTAAAAAGAAACAAACCAATCTACACCACCTCGTAGCTTGATCTCTGGAACAGCACAATTGCAAGAGTGATGAGGGATGCATAAACTGAATTGGGTAACCGCTGCACCACCTTCCCCACTCCTGGGACTCCCTCAGTTGCCCTCTTTGTCGCGACTGCAACTGTTGGTGCCACAACCAAAGTAACAAGTAACCCCTGACTAACCGTGATGAATGTGTCAACTGTTAGCTTCTGAATAAATGCCCCAAATTCTACACGATCAATTTCTCCATCCAAGTTGATATCACACTCCTGCAAGATGAACAATCTACTTATTTATCCTTTTGTTGATGAATCATAGAAGCCAAAGGGAAGAAAAAACACTGTTCACTCATTGTTTTTTCCTTCAATTTGGAATCATCAAATCATAAAACAGGAGGTTCACACTCATGTAAAGACCGGACACTACAGGTAGTGTCATGGGTATTCATTATGCACTCTTGGCTGTCATTAGTGACAAAATCATCATGCACTAGACAATGAAAAGCTGTGGTTTAGCTCCAGTTCACGACAAGGCTGCTACACTTTACTTTAAAAAATGCCTCCCTACCCACCCTAAGGCTCCATGTAGATCTCAGAAAGTCCCAGGAAAACGATGATGGAAGAAATATTAAGGAATCCTAATTCTCTTATTTGGTTTGCTGTGGATAGACGAAGAAAAATGAACTGCAGCAAAAACTATTGGGCGTATTTGGAAACTATTCTTAAAAGAACATGTTTAACAAACTTAACAACAATTTTTGGTAACTTTGTTCTTAAAACAGATAGTTTTTTAAAACAAATTTTAGTTAATTTCAATTATTTTTTGTACAGTATTTTAAGTAATAATTAAAAATATAGAGAATAATTTTAAAAAACTTTTGTACTGTACATAAGTGTGAAGTACTATCATAAAAACAAGTCAAAAAAATTACTTTTCATATTTGAGATATCAAACAAAATTTTATACCTAAAAACAATTGATAATTGTTTTTAAGAACAATTCTCAAACTTATTTTAGAGAACTATATTTTGAAAATTTTCCTAGATAGATCTATATTTTCTAATTCTTCACTCTTATATAAAAAAAAAAAAATGTAGAAGGATTGGAGAAAGAATTTATTGAGTTCAAATCTAATTTTCATTGTCTTCACAATTTTTTTCTTCTCCTTTTTCTTTCCCATATCATTTCCCTTAGACTTTCTTGATCAAAATGAAGGTCTAAATGACAATCTCACATAGCTCAGCACTCATTAAGGCTACTTTAGTATTTTTCAAATGCAGCTCATTTGTGTAACCATATTTTCCCTAGTTTTTCCAATAATTCATAATTCATGGTAGAGGTACTGGCCTTACCAGGTACGGTAGCTTTCCGTCATATTTCTTACTACTAAATGAGTCTTTCAAACCCATCAATATCAGACTTATCAAAGATATTTGAGACTCAAAATACTCAATCTGGAACAGAAATGTGGAATAACAAGACAACAGAACCTTCAAACCTTCAGAAACTCTTTACTCCAAGTTGTTATTGTTAATCTCATAATCCTTGCTTCAGGCCAAAAATCAAAACATCAAATTGCACCAACAGTCTTGACCTAGCAGAATAAATGTTATTTATGCACAATTGCAGTAACGGAACAAGTATATTTAACTCTTCTAATTATCGTTTTTAAAGGAGAATTTAGTAACGGTTGAGTAAAAAACTAGCAAGGACATAAGTGCAAGTTGTTGTCTATTTAAAAAAAGAAGCTGCCAACATGAGTTGTTTAGAGGTTTTAGAAGGATAAATTTTGGAAATAGGTAAAAAGATTCTAATTCGTGCTTAAATGGGAATGGGACCTATAGATTTAAAAGATGGGAAGATGGGAAGATAGGACCCTATTTAATCCTAGATGGCAGGGATGAGGAAATTACGATGACTATGATGATAGTGAAGATGACAACAGCATTTAGAATAATGATGACAATGACAAGACCAGGACCTATCGTTCATAGATTCATGATCATAGGCAGAAGCAAATTATCAACAAAGACAACATTTTTCTTCTTCACTTCTTTGGTTGATAGGCAAGATTTCATTTGAAATTGGGCAAACTGTGTAGTCTGATTGGTCTATATAACAAGCTACATCAGGGTTTCAACAGGATACAGGTCCTCTATGAAAAATGATGCAAGATTATCAGCTTTCAAGTATGTGTGGATGTGACATGGGTCCACAGTCCTGATAGATGCCATGCGAATTTTATTGGCCAAGGGTGGCAATTCTGAAATTTTAAGACCATTAAAAGATTTTTCTATTTTATAGTACCTTTTATACCAATCCTATAGGGAAATTTTAAACATGCGTGAAGAAGAGACTTTGAGATTGTAAAAAGGTGTGGAAGATTGAAATTAGGAAAGATGTGATTCTAAATAGAGAATTAGGCAATCCTGTAATCAGAGGGATTTTATTGTACTTGAGTTAGGAAAGTCCCTAATTTAGGTTCTAGGATTTTTGTATATATATGTGTACATGTCTCTATACAATTTTTAAGAAGAAGAATTTTTCAACCTTTTATTCTTCAATCTCTCTTCTATATGGTATCAGAGCCTAGGCTCGTAAATCTAGGAAGAGAAGCTTTTCTTTTTTGACCTTCATTTTCCAAATTGAAGACCAAAATCGACCTTCATTGTCAACCTCAAAATCTTCTCTTATCCGAGTTGAGCAATTGTAGCAAACACAGGAGGTGAATAGAGTAGTCGTTGCCATCATACTATAGCCGTCAACCTCACACCATCGACGTCCTTGCAAACTCATCGCGAAATCAAGATCGTGTTCTCGGCTTCGCATCTTTACAAACTTCTCGCAAGCATCACACTACTTGCAGACAAACTCAATAGCACTCTTGCAAGCCCTAGCCACCTCGACTTTGCTCGTCTTCTTAGGCCACGTTGATCTCTCTCGTTTTATGAGCCTTCGATCTCCTTGCGCTGGTGAAATTTCACCATCGTCGTCACATTACTAATCAAGTCGTCATCAAAACCCTCGTTGTCGCCCCTCATCATCGGTTTTTTCCTTGTGCTACCTTTGTCTCAAACTCACACCACAAACAACCTTATCATCATTTCCTCACACCATGGTCAATTTCTCCTCGCTTAGGATCCCCACCATGCGTGCTATTTAAACCCCCAGGTTTATTCTTCTCTTTTTTTAAAAAAAGAAAAAAGAAAAAAAAGAAAGTGGAGTTTTTAAAAAGGCTTGTTTTATTTCCTCCAAAAAAAAAAATGGAAAAATGCATGTGGTATCACTAACTATTGCCTTCACCAATCCTTCTGAAGGAGTGATTACCACTCATAACACGGGAGAATTATCTAAATGGTCACAACTTATTTGTACCTTTCTGAAGGGAAACAGAAAAGTAAGTCACCTTCTCGGAACTGGACCAAGTAGAGGAGATCCTTGGTTTGATGGCTGGGATGAACAAGACTCAATGATTATGGCATGGTTGTGGAACTCTATGACGCCTGACATTAGTGACACTTGTATGTTCTTGACAACTGCTAAAGACATCTGGGATGCAATTCATCAAACATACTCAAAGGCATTAGATGCAGCCCAAGTGTACGAAATAAAAGTTAAGACCGGAGCAACTAAATAGGGAAACAAGACAGTTACAGAGCAAGCCAATATGTTGAAAAACCTATGGCAACAACTTGACCACTATCGTTGTATTGAGACAAAATGCCCTGAGGATGCAACAATCCTAAAGAACCATATCAAAAAGGATCAAGTCTATGATTTCTTAATTGGTTTCAATGCTGAGTTTAACCAAGTTTGAGTTCAAATACTTAGCAAAGAGCTTCCAACTTTGAATGAGACTATCTCCATTATTCGAGCAAAAGAAAGCAGGAGAAGTGGCATGCTTAAACCTCAAAATATGGAAGGCTCGACTATGGTAGTTAACAAAGGCAATGAGATCATAAGGCTAGCACTACTGATAACAAAAGGATTGATCGGTCAAAGGCTTCAAACCGTGATAACAGGGATAACTTATGGTGCACTCACTGTCAAAAACCTAGACACACACAAGAAAAATGTTGGAAACTTCATGGTAAGCCCCAACTACATCTAGCAAAGAGTGGCATGCTTGAATCTTAGAATATGGAAGGCTCAGCTATGGTTGCTAACAAAGGCAATGATCATAAGGCTAGCATTGCGAATAACAAAAGGATTGATCAGTCAAAGGCTTCAAACCGTGATAACAAGGACAACTTATGGTGCACTCACTGTCAAAAACCTAGACATACACAAGAAAAATGTTGGAAACTTCACGGTAAACCCCAACTACATCTAGCAAAGAGTGGGGTTACAATGGAGGACAATAGAGGAATAATGGGCAAGCAAACTTGTCCTCTACTCAGCCAGATGAAGAAAAATCCCTGGAACAAGGCAGATTCAATCAGGAGGAGATTGAAAAAATAAGAGTTTTGTTGGGATCTCTTGAGAAACCTTCAAGCACCTACTCACTTGCACTTTCAGGTAAGTTTCCTATTTCCATTGGATTAAAAGTCTCGGATGAAATCTTTGTCAAATCATGGGTTATGGATTCAGGTGCCACAAATCACATGACCCATTTCATCACACCAATTTAAAAACTATAACCCTTGTCCAAGTAGTAGGAAAATAGCCATAGCAGATGGTTCCTTAATCTCTGTCGCGGGTATAGGAGATGTCCAAATTAGTCCTACACTCATACTCAGAAATGTGCTCCATGTTCCAAAGGTGTCCACTAATCTTGTTTCTATACAAAAGCTTACACAAGATTTGGGTTGCATTGTGTCATTTTTTCTTACTTATTGTGTATTTCAAGACCAAGACTTGGGAAAGAGGATTGGACTTGCTAAGGAACAGAACAGGCTATACTACCTTGAGATACCAAGTGAGTCATCTGTATTTTTCCTTTCAAAGCACCATCTTTTAAATGAAAAAAAAAATTGGCTTCATCATCATAGGCTTGGACATTTATCATTTCAAACTCTTAAGCTTTTGTTTCCTTCCCTATTCAATAAATTAAATGTTGAGAGCTTCTATTGTGATGTATGTGAACTTGCTAAAACACAAGCGTTCACCCTTTCCCATCTAATAAAAGAAGTTCAAAACCTTTTCATTTAATTCATAGTGATATTTGAGGTCCTTCCCTTGTCTCTAATATATCTAGTGCACATTGGTTCGTATCTTTTATCGATGATTCTACGAGGGTCTCTTGGATTTTCATACTTAAACACAAATTTGATGCGAGTTTTGTTCTTCCAAATTTTCATAACATGGTAGAAAACCAGTTTGGTGTCACTATCAAGAGGTTTTGATCCGATAATGCCAGAGACTATTTCAATCAAGTCTTAACTCTAAAATCAAATTATACTTATCAAAAATAATAATAATAATAATCAAGTCTTAACTCCATACTTTCAACATGAGGGCATTGCACATTTCTTGGTGGGAATCTGGTTATATGGAGAAGCAAGAAACAGAGTTTGGTAGCAAGATCCAACACAGAAGTAGAATTCCGAGCAATGACCAAAGGAGTCTGTGAACTACTATGGTTGAAGATTAAATGGGATAGGCCAATGGGACTTTACTATGACAATAAATCTGCAATCAGTATTGCACATAATCCAGTGCAACACGATCGAACGAAATACAGAAATTAACAGGCATTTTATCAAAGAGAAACTAGACAGTGGATTGATTTATACCCCTTATATATCTACTAACCGCCAACTTGCAAATATACTCACAAAAGATTTAAACGGTACAAAGTTTCAAGCAAGCATATCCAAACTGGAAATGAAAAACATTTATTCACCCCAACTTGAGGGGGAATGGAAAATTGAAATTAGGAAAGATGTGATTCTGAATAGAGAATTAGGCAGGCAATCCCATAATCAAAGGGATTTTATTGTAATTGAGTTGGGAAAGTCCTGAACTTGGGTTCTAGGATTTTTGTGTATATATATATGTGTGTGTGTACATGTCTCTATACAATTTTTAAGAAGAATTTTTCAACCTTTTATTCTTCCATCTCTTTTCTACAGAAGGCATATTGAATACATTTCACATTGGAACAAGAGAACTGTTGTTTTATAAGTGGAATTTCTTAGAACAAGAGCACTGTTGTTTATTTATTCTCGTTTTCCATGAAGGCAGAAATTTTGAGTCAAAGAAAATTCAATTACAATCGTTATTTTGTTACAAGGTGGATTCCTTCTATTTCTTGAAGTGGAATCCTTAAGGCCTCTTGGAGAATACTGAGAGAAGACCAAGAAGTGCATATCTCTTATATTCCAAGTCTCATCTTCCTCCCTAAATTACTTTTCTTTTCACAATCTCAAGAATCAACTTTTTTCCATTGATATCATACTCCTAAGAATATATTCAACTAAACAAATTTTCAAGAAAGAGTAATTACATTACTTTGCAATAAAAGCCACGCCAAAATATTAGTGGGTTTCATCAGTCTATAGGATTATCAATAGAGTACCTGAATTTTTTCTCTGACTAGCTCTTTGGAGGGGGGATCAAAATGAGGCCCAGGCAACTTCTTATTCATATCACTACAACCAGAAAATTAACTTTAGGTTAATAATGCAACTTTAAAAAGCTAAAGAATAAGAGAAATGAGGAATAAAACTTTATAGAATTAAAAAATACTAATAGCATTGCAGAAGCTTCATTAAACAGAAATAGCTTCTTGCATTAGCTAAAATACAGGTTTAGAATTTTTGTGTGTGCATGCACACGTTCATATTAACCTAATTTTAAGCCAAAAGCTCTTTTAACAAAATTAAGCTCAACAGGTAGCAAAGCTCTTCTTGAGCTAAAAAAAAGCTTTTGGCTTTCTAAAAGTCAATAGAAGTAGAGCCAAAGTAAATGAATAGACAAGCCTCTCACTTGTACACAAGTAGGACAGCAATATATAGATCTTCAAATGTCAAATTAGCCCTTCCATCATCATTTTTGATATGATCAAACACCTTATCAGTAATCTTTCTTATCTGTCTTTGCCTCCATTCCTTCCCTGTGCAGAGCATTGCACTTCTGAATAAGAATGCTAAATACTAAAACAAGTGGATGATTATCAAAGATATGAAATTAATGAACCAATGTGATATATCACGGCTATGTACAAGTATTTTTAAATGAGATTATTATCTCCTTACTAGGAAATTAACCTAGTTTTCTTAGATGGCCAACTTTTTAAATGATAAGTCCATTAACCAGAACAGAATGTGCTTCTACCCTCTTCATCTGATCCATATATCATACAAGGAATTGTGAAATGCTACTAACTGGTAGCATGATTTTCAAATGTAACCAATAGGTAAGTGATCTTAACTGCCAAAAATTATCATCTAAGGTTGAAGGAGGCCACTCCCCAGCAAACAATAGGCCTTCCAAGAATGTATCAAGGCACAAAGAGAGTTGAGATCCAGTCATTAAATAATCCCAAACCTTGATGTATCATATTTAGTTCCATAAAACCTGAGCTAAATAGTTGGGGAAGGATTTTTAGTTCTCAATAACATTAAAAAAAACAAATAAGCAAAAAGGAATCAGAAAGATCTGTTTTTTTTTTCTCTATTTTTAAGAGGAAATAAAGAAAGATGATGGAACTTCCTCAAATGCCCGGGAACTTGCCCACTGATGGAAAATTTTGAAATATCCAGGAAGCCGCACGATGCTTTGAGGCATTTTTGATGGAAGTGTTAACTACCACCCTTCAAGACATTAGACAATAATTCAATAAAGTTGTTCAAAAAATAAATAAATAACAGTTGAGTTGTTTAAAACAATATTTAGGAGTTGGGCCTAACTGATTACTCCATTTGGATCTCAACCATAGAAATGCTATCGAAATTGTTTCATATTTCTAAAGCATATTTGCTATCTTTATTTTAATTTTCACAAATTCTTCACATTTTCCAAGACATTGTCACATTAGGGCCAAAGAATACTATAACTAAACCATTCCAAAGGACCATGAATGCAGCTTTATGTCCGTAGAGGGAAATAGGAAAGGTTAAGAATTTCACAGTCCATGATCTCATTCAGAATATGGTTCGTAGGTATTTCCCCCTTAGAAGAACCACAAGACATGGCTTGCTAGTTGGCTAGCAGTCATCCTACAGAAGAGTACCATATGAGTAACATATCCTCCAATGGATAATATAAACTAAGGTGTTTGAGAACAACATTTGATCACAGATAAGCTAATCTCAATATTATGGTACCAAGATTTGTACAAATGCATCAAAGAGACTTCTCCATATTTGACTGATTTGGGTCAGACAACAGAGCCTAAAACCAATACTGTGATTACCATTAATTTGGCAAGCAAACTATCATTCCTATCCTCATCATCAAAAAAGGATACCAGACATTGCTTGTATCAGCAGGCACTCAAAAACTTCAAATATATCGATGATATTGCGATAGCATAGTCAGTATTCTTAGCAAGGAGGAATGAATAATTCCAAAACATGTTGCAAGTTGGTCATTCCAACTGAAAATGAAATCAGGAAGAGAAATGGGTTCACACTCCTGAAATAGACTGCATATAATTGTGATTGAAGTTGGGGGAAGATAAAATTGAAATTTATACATAAGTCAGGATAAATAAAGCAGGAAAATTGAGCCTATTCCTAAGAAATCATGTCCCAAAAGGCAGCCATTTTCCATCACTCTGAAGAAGCCAATGGATGTTATCAACAAAAAGGCTATGCTCTTGTGCTGCAATAATATTAGTACCAAAGATTTTCAATAGCTTCCAGGATCTATTTTTCCCAAATACCAAACAACAACCTAATATAAAGATCAAAGGGGCAGGAATATTGTTCATTAAAGTGTAGATTTAGAAGAACCTACTTAGGAACAATCAAACAACTATCAGATAACGTATAAAATCGGTGCAAGGGAAGAGAACGAGGAAAACTCCGAAAAGAAGTAAAGGAACTTAGTGGAGAAAAAGAAAAGAACCATAGAATTGACGATTAGCCCCATTTTGGATCTTGAAAGAATGAGAGAAAAGAAAATAAAAATAAGAAAATTACTCGAACATTGAGTTCCCCTCTCTCAAGCAATTCTCAACATTTTCCCTTCTTTTCCTTACCTGTCTCTCGTTTTCCCGAGTTACGCTAAGAGCCTTACATATTAATGGATCTCGAATCGGATTTGTATAATAAAATAGATCCCAATTCCAAAAAAAAAAAACGTAACTCCACAGCAAGAGCAATATTTTCCAAATTCCACAGAACTGAAATTCTAACTGTATCCAGAAGGCAAAAATATTACTCCCCTTCCCCCGCATTTGCTCGGGAACCAAGCAAATAAATAAATACAAACAAGGTTTTACTAGTGTGTTCCTTCTTTTCTTTTCCTCTAGTTACTCGGGAAACAAACAGACGAAAAATCCAAATCTTCACAGAAATAATACCTTGAAATTTGTCCAAGACCTGTCCAAATTTCTTTTCCTCCAGTTACTCGGGAAACAAACAGACGAAAAATCCAAATCTTCACAGAAATAATACCTTGAAATTTGTCCAAGACCTGTCCCATGGATGGGCGGGTATAACGGCGTTGTATTGATTATTCAAAACCTCAATCCCAATGCCTCGCCAATTCTGAAATCCTCAAGCTCCCTTGCCGAGCCTTGTAGGAGGAGATAAGAAGATAGAGGGGGGAATTCTCTGCGGCTGCAGATAATAAAGGCCAATATGTTTTTAACATTGATGACGTGGCCAATTACTAGTGGAGAAGGAGGAAAGGTTAACATTGATGACGTGGCCAATTACTAGTGGAGAAGGAGGAAAGGTGCAAAAATTGTAATGAATTTGAAAATTTTGTCGCAGATAAATGTAAAAAAATTGGCGGATCTTAGATTCATTGACCATGAGTCCCACGGATTTGGTAACACGTAGGCCCCGTACCAGATTAACGTGGAGTGAAAAGTAGGATGTGAGCGCCCTCATGTTTGGGATTAGGTTCTGTGGGCCAAACCAACCTTCCGAGATTCAGGTCAAAAATGGCCTCAATCGATTCAACCGAAAAATACATGATAATTTGAACAAACGTTATACGTTCTATAAAAAGGCTAAACGTTATTTATTTATTTATTTTTAATAATGGAGGTTATTTTGGTCCAAAACTCTAATAAAAGGTGCCTCATATTTTTTTTCTATGAAAAGCAAAACTCGATTTTATTGCCCAAAAACTTGCATATGTGTTTTTAAAACAGAAAATAATTTTTTAGGTCTAAAAGAAAATTTCCAAAAAAAAAAATCCCCTAATCAAGGGGAAATTTCCTTCCTGATTTTCCTTATTTTGGGATTTATATCTCTTTCTTTGCTTCCAAACAGGGGTCATTTTGTCAAGATCCAATCACAAGATTTCGAAGAAGAAGAAGACACAGATATACGTGGTTCGTCACCGAGTGACTACATCCACGGGCGAAGATGATGGAGAGCTTTCACTATGAAAAATATCTGAATAGTACAACCGGATTATCCTCCATACTTTTCGACAAAAGTATATATACCCAACATATCAAACTCCCAAACATATATATTATGCCGTAATCGAGGCAGTCTCAAAGCATCCCCCACCATTTGTCTGCAAGAAAAATGGTGGAAATGTCAGAATTGTCTTTCTTCTTCAAGTCTTGGAGAACTTCATGAGAGAAAATAGTATTCTTTTTTTTACCTTTTGAGTGGGTTTCCCATTCACAAATTCAAGGAAATATCAGAATCGTCTTTCTTCTTCAAGCCTCGGAGAACTTCACGAGAGACTATTTTTTACCTTTGAGTGGGTTTCCCCATTCACTGCCCCACCTTAACGGATCCGGTTCAAATGAGCAAATGGCTCAGGGTGTGCTTTTGGGGCAGGCTTAGCCGCCACTTCTGGGGTCCCAAAAACATTCCAAAATCTCAGTGTCTCGTCTCCTGCGGCAGATGCCACTGTGCAGCCATCTGGGCTCTGGTAAAAGAGAACAAGGAAAAATCAGAACCCGCAGATTGGCTACTACGAAAATCACCAACAAGAAGATAGAAGGGAATTTTTATATTAGTACCTGAGCCATGAAAAGGACTCGGGATGTATGACCAGTAAGCTCTGCCATTTTCACCATCGATGGGTACTTCCACAGAGTGAGTTGATTCTGTGTAAAACCGTGAGAGCTAAGGAGCTCACGCTCGTTCTTGTTCCAAAGCAGAGCACAGACCTGTGAGCCAGTGTCCACCGAGTTCAGGCAGGCACCCGTGTGAGTGTTCCAGAACTTGATGCACCGATCACCACCACCTCCGCCAGAGGCCAGCAAATTGCCCTGGAAGGGACACCATGCAAGTGCTTTCACTGCAGCTGTGTGGTCTTCCATCCTGTGAAGCCACTGTGTAGGCGAATTTGAAGATGCCGAGGACCTGTCCCAGATGTGTAGCAAATTGTCATTGCCTCCACTGGCTAGCTGCTGCCCCGAGGCCGACCATTTCAGTCCGCATACTTCTTGCCGGTGTCCTCTGTAGGTCTCAACAATATGTGATCTTACTCTCACATCGTTATTTATGATTTTACCATCCATTCCTCCAGTTGTAAGGACGTGATTGTTCCAAGCCAGGGAGCCCACCCTTGATGCGTGGCCACCTTTCAGAGTTCTCAGCTGCAGAAATGAGAACACCAAGAAATAAGAAATCATACAGAAGGTCATCAGAAACAGGGGAAAAACCAGAAGAACAACGAAGATTCAAAGTTCAATTCAAAGTTGAAATTCATACCAGACGGTTGGCTGTTGAATCCCATAGCTGAACATCAGAGTTGTTCAAGCCAATGGCAATATGTCTTCCATCAGGAGCCCAACTGACACTTGTGACAGGGCCGGTTTCGTCTTCAAGCGTAACAAGTTCTGAGGTAGAACCATCTGAAGCATCCCATAGATATACAGTGCCTCCAAGAGCAATAGCCAGAACGTTGCTGCTACCCCAGTCCAGTAAGTTCAAGTAATAGTCATCCACCAGGTCAGGAGCATCCAATGTTCTCTCAGAAGTCTGATACATTTAATCCAAAATGTAGCATCATAAGAACACCCAAAAAACAACATAGACAAATTAATTGACAGAAACCAAAAAAACAACCAGTCAAATTTAGGAAATGAAACTACCCCTACTTGCAAGCATCAAGATTAGCGATGGAGGGTTTGAAAAAAATACCAACCTGAGGAATATGTCTGCGAGGCTTTGAGGCTTTGGATTGCTGAGGAATACTTGCAGAGTAGAACTCCTGTGGAATCAATTCGACTGGAGTAGGGGGCTTGTTCTTGAAGGCAAGGATCCGGGTCCTGTTGATGTTTAAGGTCTCGGCCATTTGCTTCCTGTAAGCCTCCTTGGATGGAGAGCTAGCAGCTGGGTTCTCTTTGCCTTTTCTTCCTTCGGTTAGCATGTAATGAGCGTAATCGAAGTCCATTGCTGACCGGTTGGGTATGAATCTGTCCAACTGGGAAATAGGAAAGAAACTTTTAATCAGAAAAATGACCCAACCATGCAAGTTTAATCAGAAAAAAAAAACCCATATTTCAAAAATCTAAATCAAAACAAGGCTCCCACTTCAGATGTCGATTTAAGAAACAGATCTATGTTTTCCAAGCAAACCCACTAGAAATTATCCTAAAACCAAAACCCAGATTCAGAAGTTAAATTCGGGGGAAAATTGAACCCAGATTTCGTTCTTAAATCAAAACAAAACCTGTCTTCAGAAATCAATTCAAGAACAGGACATAAAAATTCGAACTGAAGGAAAAGAACCCAACCAAACTCTAAAAGATGGTACGACTTTCTTACATTTTCTCTGACAGTCCTTCTTTGGTCCGGGCATTTAGACTGGTATTTGTTCGAAGAGGTCAAAGATCCTGCATCCATATTGTTAGAGCAAAACAGAAAATAGAAATAAACAAGAACAAAGAATGAATAACAAGAAACTAATCGGATCCTGCAAAATTGAGAACTGTTAGACTGAAAATAGACTGAAAATCATGAATATGAATGAACGAGAGAGGATTTCCGCAAGATCGCTGTATGGTCGCTTGAGAGAGATTTGAATGAAGGGCTAAGAAGATTTGAAGGATTTATATAGAGAAAAAAATTAGGGTTTTCTTTTCAATTCGACAACGGCTCATGAAAAAAATGAGCCGTTGTAATATGTTGGACGAAACTGCCCCTACTAGAATAAAGAGGTTGGCTGTGTCTCAAATAAAATGGTAATGACATAATATATAGAAAATATTATTTTATATAAGAATAGAAAGAAAACAAGAAAAAAAATTCATAAATTAATAATTAACGAACGGTCAAAACAATCTTTTTATGTGTCAATTGGGTAAAAAATATAATTGAAAATAACAATTTTAAATGTCAATTTAAAAAAAAAATGTAACGGAAAATAATGTAATCTCTATATATTTTTATTTTATTTATTTATGGTGAAGCTTATAGAATAAATTGATTTTTTTAATTTAAATAAAAAATTTAACCATGTAAGAAAAATAAAAGAAAAGAGAAATTGAAATCAAAAGGAAAAAAAGTTAAATTTCAAAAATTAAATTTCCCAATTTAAAATTAATCAAATATAAAATATGAGAATTAAAGAAGGAAAAATAATATAAAACACAAAAATTTTAAAAATGTGTAAAATTCTTCTAAAAATAATTAAAAAAAAACAGTTGGTTGTTTAAAAACAAATAAACAAGTTTATTTGTATTTTAAACTTGCAATTTTTTATTTTTTTTTAAAAAAATTCTATTTTACTTTGTTTTTAAAAATTGTTTTCTAAAAATAATGGTAAAACAGTATTAGAAATTTTTAAAAACAAAAAATTAATTTTAAATCATATGACCAACACTCACTCGAACTTTATTTTAAGTTTTTGAATTTTTTTTTTCCAATCAAAGTAAGTTTATTTGTATTTTAAAAATTGTTTTTAAACTTTCTATTTATTTTTAAAAAAACTTATAATTGACAAGATTTAGAGAACAAACGGGAGTTGTTTTCACCAATTTTTTAAAACAAAATGAAAATATGGGCTCGTTTGACTATGTTTTTTGAAACTTGTTTTTAAAAACTATTTTTAAGTTAAAAAATAAAAAACAGTTTTTAAAAATAAATTTCAAAAAACATAGTCAAATGATAATACTTACTAAATTCAACGACATCTTGAGTAAAGTTTCCAATATGAGTTTATTACAAAATGAGTAATGAAATAACGATTAATAAAATGACTTTGAATTAGTAAATTTTATTTATGATAAAATTAATTAAAATTTAAAATTTTTATTTAAAGTAAAAAAAAAAAAAGTAATAGTGAAAAATGAACATATGCTATCATATTTCAATAACATAAATAAAGATAATTTTAACAAAAAAAATGAGCATTGTTTTTAATTCACCACCATTATTCGATCGAAGAACCTGAACCTTAGCAGAAAATTGTGTTTGCACCATAGCATGAAATGATTTAAAAACTCCTAGTACTTCATCTTTATGTTTGAGCAAATAAAGCCAAGTCATGCGGGTACAATCATCAACAAACAACACAAACCATTTGAAGCCGTTGACAGTAGTAATTGGGGAAGGTCCCCACACATCCAAGTGGATCAAAGCAAATGGAGTATCCTTTTTATTCAAATGTAATGGAAATGAAGCCCTATGACTTTTGGCCAATATGTAAGTTTCACATTGAAAATAAAAAATTTTCAACTGAGAAAACAAATCCGGAAACAAATGTTTCATATAGGTAAAGGACGGATGTCCTAACCGACGGTACCAAAGCCAGAGTTCCTTTTCTTTGACATCAAGAGTATGTTGCGTGTGATGTGCTCGATTCACACTTAGGTCTTCCATATAGTAGAGTCCCCCCCTCTTAGTACCACACCCAATAATCTCCTTCGTTAGAATGTCCTGGAGAAGACAGAAAGTAGGATACATTAGCACAATGCAATTCAGATCAGAGGTCACTTGGCTCACGGAGAGAAGCTTATGAGATAAGGATGGAACAAGCAAAGTATTATGCAGCTGCAACTTAGGGGATAAGGTCACAGTGCCCGCGCCAGTGACAGGGGAGGTAACACCATTAGCTTTGGCGATATTGGTACGTCGTGGTAGGGAAGTCGTGGTGAAATCCATAGCAGTAAACGTCATATGGTCAGTTGCGCCAAAATCCAATAGCCATGCACCACGGTAACCATCATTAGTTGAAGTATAACAAGCATAACCACAGTTACCTGAGTTCGGCATTGTCATCTGTGGTATGAATGAGAGTTGAGGTTCGACAGTAGCCACAACTGCTGTAGTGGAGCCTTCATCCTTAGTGCCCGCGTCACGACCCTTCTTAGCCCGAAGATCATTCCACCAATCTGGATACCCATGCAGTTTAAAATAGGTGTCACGAGTGTGCTTCAAATTGCCACAATGAGAGCACTTCAAGCCCTCTGAAGATGTACGAGACTTAGGCCTGCCATTGTGCATAGTAGGAGGTTGGACAGAGGAACCAAGTTTGAGTCCTTTGGTTACGAGAACAACGCTAGAAACCGCATATGCACTGCCAGTGATCATAACAGATTTACGGAGAGCTTTGCGGCGGATATGGGCATACGCTTGCTCCACAGTAGGGAATGGATGAAGCTGCAACATGTCGCCCCGAATCTTATCTAGTCGATCATCCAGGACATCCAAGAAAACATACACTCTGTCTTCTTGAAGAAGAAGATTATAGTTGTGAATATCAACTGCACACTCCATAGGATTAGGGCGGCGGAAGTCAATCTCACGCCACAACCCTTGGAGGTCATTGTAGTATTTCTCAAGGGAGCCTCCATCCTGTTTAAGCTGTGTCACACGACGTCGAAGATCATAGACTTGAGACGTGTCACTACCATCAAAGTAAGTGGTAGCAATGGAATCCCACACCAACTTAGCTGTAGGAAACCGAATGAAATTCCCTATCAAAGAGGGATCCATGGAGTTGATCAACCAACCTTTGACAATGGCGTTGTCAGTGCGCCATTTTCGAAATGTTGGATCCGTTGAAGATGGTTGTGGTATATTGCTATTGATATATCCCAACTTGTCTTTACTAGAGATATACATCTCGACAACTTGGGACCAGAGAGCCTAGTTGGTTCCATCCAGTTTGATGCCAATCAGAGCAGTAGAGGGTTCGGTGGTCAGAGTTGGTGGTTGGACTTTGGTAAGAGCTTCAGTCATCTTAGCCGTGAATTCAGAGAAGAGGGAATCGGATTGAGATGCAGCAGGCTAAGGTTCTGCATCGGAGTCCGACGACATGGTGGGCGAGGTGAGAGATGCAATGTTTAAGGTAGGTGGGTACCAGGGTTAGGCTCTGATACCATGTCAAAGAGTTCTTCTTTTTCTATTCAATATTTTCTTATTTTGTTACCACAACCCTATGAGTATATATCAGAATATATTTTCTATTCTAAGCTATACAGATTTTGCTCCTATAATTAAGCTAACCTGTGAAGGAAAGAAATCCCATTTTCTATAATTACTATAATTTCCTTTTACTATACAATTCACGCCAACATTAGGAATTGTACATAAGGAATTCTATGAACTTGATTGCAGCCACTGAAGTGGATAGTGAGCACCCACTAGCCAAGGCCATTATGGAACATGCTAAGAAGCGTAGAGTAGATGAAGGGAATCTCACTTGGCCAGAAGCCAAAAGTTTCGTCTCCATTACTGGGCATGGTGTGAAAGCCATTGTTTGCTGCAAAGAGATCATAGTGGGCAACGAGAATTTAAGGTTAGACCAAAACTTTGCCGTTCCTGTTGGGACGTCATTTGTTTTGAGTATATTTGGCTCTGTACCAGTCAGGGGCATCACAGAGTAGCCTTCCTAGGATTCGAACTTGGGTCCAAGCCTTAAGGCTTAGGACGTTGCCCTCCTGGTACCATCTGAGCTAGTAGCTCAGATGGTACCAGTAGCTCAGATGGTACCAGGAGGGCAACGTCCTAAGCCTTAAGGCTTGGACCCAAGTTCGAATCCTGGGAAGGCTACTCTGTGATGCCCCTGACTGGCACAAAGCCAAATATACTAAAAACAAATGACGTCCCAACATAAATGTCGACCTTTTTTGCTCTGGTGACCAGACCACCGAACTGTGCCAGTCAGGCACACCACAGCTGGAGCCGGACAACGCAGAGTCTTAGAACTGACGTCCCCAGGATTCGAACTTGGGTCCAGGCCTTAAGGCTTGGACCCAAGTTCGAATCCTGGGGAGGCCACTCTATGATGCCCCTGACTGGCACAGAGCCAAATATACTCAAAACAAATGACGTCCCAACAGTTCCATCTGAAGACATGCTGGCAGAAACGGAAGTAATGGTTCAAACTGGAGTTCTGATATCCATTGATGAGGAGCTGGCAGGAGTTCTAGCCATATCTGATCTGTTGAAGCTGGGTGCTCGTGACGTTAGGTCTATTCACAGGCCCATGAAGGTGAAGAGTATAACAGTGATAGAAATGGCAAAGAATTGAATAATGGTCCTAAGGGCTATGCTGAAAATGTTGCTGTCAGTAAGTGAAAGGTTTGCTCATATCAAAGAAGATATTTTCAAAATTTTGGTCAAGCAAAGAAAAACTAAGTGAAAACAGCAGTTCTGATACATCAGAGAGCCTTGGTTCAACCAATGAAGAGGAAAAAGGTAAGGGGAAAACAGTTGAAGTTGGCAGAGCACATTTTGAGCCAGAAACGACCAGATTTACAATTTTGGATGCATGGGGTCACAAAAATTATGTCCCAAATATGATCAGCGGTGCTTCTCAAGTTGACATAGGTATGTTGGTTATATATGCTCAGAAGGTAAAATTTGAAACTGGAGGTGAGAGATCTGGCAATGAAGGCTTCTTTGTTAAGCCTATAGCTTTCTCAAAGTTCAAGACTGCATGTTGATAAAATGACACGTTATATTTGAACTCGTTCAGTCTATCCTGAGATTCGAGGACCGTGATGAGGTGACAAGAAAGGTAAACACTATTACGGACTGGCCACAAGGGTTTCTATCCAGAACCAATGCACCCATCCTCATTTATACCTTCATTTTTTCCATACCCATTATCTCCACTGTCGAACCCGCTTCATCTCCTCACTCTTCCACCCTTCATATCCCTCTTACCACCCTTGATGCTCCCTGCACTCATTACCAGCTGTTTATTCCGCCATCATACTCATAGCCCCACTTCTCTTATTGCAGAGCTTTGACCCAAAATAGTGCGTTTAAAAAAAAATTCCAAAAAATAAAGTTGTTTTGAAAATAATGCCCGATCTAATGCGTCTGTGCCACATAAGCTGCCATGTCATAAAACCGTAGTTGGTGACTACAGTTTTATTTTTCTAAAGTGGTTAGAAACCGTAGTTACCAACCACGGTTTTAACTTTAAGTTTAAAGCCGTAGTTGGTGACTACGGCTTTGACTTTTTTTTAAAATGGTCAAAGCCGTAGTCACCAACTGCGGTTTTAACTTTATATATATTTATATATAACTTTAATTTTTTTAATAAAAATATTATATTATTTTGATTTTAAATATACTTATTTCATTATTTTAAAAATAATAATATACGAAATTAAATAATTGATATTTTTAATTTGATATAAAAATATATTTTTAAATTTTATTAAAACAATAGGCACAATATTTAATATAAATATAATTAATTAATTAAAATAAAATATAATAAATTATATTTATTTAAAATAAATAAATTATAAATGCCTATTTAGAAAAATAAAAAAGTAATATAAATTATTATATTAATTAATAATTTTTTATATATTATATATAAGTGGTATATAATACCTCACACACACACACAATATATATATATATATATATATATATATATATAAAAGTTTAATTTAAGTTTAAAATTTATCACATTTTTATTTAAATATATAAATAAATTTTATTAAAACAATTGACACTATATTTAATATAAATATAATTATTTAATTAAAATTAAATATAAATAAAATATAATAAATTATGTTTATTTAAAATAAATAAATTATAAATGCCTATTTGGAGAAAAAAAATAATATAAATTATTATATTAATTCATAATTTTTTTATATATTATATGTAAATAGTATATAATATCACACACAGATATATATATATATATATATAAAAGTTTAATTGAAGTTTAAAATTTAGCATATTTATTTAAATATATAAATAAATTATTATCATATCGATATAATATTATGAACTTAAATTAAATTATGATAAATTTTAAACTTAATTGAACTTATATACATGTGACATTATATACCACTTACATATAGTATATAAAAAATTATTAATTAATATAATAATTTATATTATTTGTTTTTTAATAGGCTTTCATAATTTATTATATTTTATTTATATTTAAATATAATTAACTAAATATATTTATATTAAATATAGAGTATATTATTTTAATAAAATTTAAAAATATATTTATATCAAATTAAAAATATCAATTATTTAATTTCATATATTATTATTTTTAAAATAATGAAATAAGTATATTTAAAATCAAAATAATATAATATTTTTATTAAAAAAATTAAAGTTATATATAAATATATATAAAGTTAAAACCGCAGTTGGTGACTACGGCTTTGTCCATTTTAAAAAAAAGTCAAAGCCGTAGTCACCAACTACGGCATTAAACTTAAAGTTAAAACCGTGGTTGGTAACTACGGTTTCTAACCACTTTAGAAAAATAAAACCGTAGTCACCAACTACGGTTTTATGACATGGCAGCTTATGTGGCACAAACGCATTAGATCAGACATTATTTTCAAAACAACTTTATTTTTTGGATTTTTTTTTTAAAACACACTATTTTGGGTCAAAGCTCCTTATTGCATTTCCAGTACCTATTCCACCAACCCCCCACTACCCATTCCATTAACTCCATGCTTATATCCTCCATGCCTATTAACTTGCCCACCATCCAGCTCATTTAAATCATTCCCCAAGTGTATGAAGACCATCGTGCATGAACCTACGTACATCATCACCTGCCCATCCTAATAAACTATTCCTCATACCCATCACCTTCAACTTTACCTATCTACCAAACCAATCACCACACTTCCATTCTCCATTTCTCGCCACTGGGTTTGATCAAGAAGCGGCAGCTTCAGTCATGGCCCGTCTTGCCATTCATCGAGCGGAGGCATGTTATGCTTAAGATGTCATCAGATGGTTGGATAATGAACCCTAAGGTCCTGAAGAAAGCTATATGTGTTAAGAGAGACATAGAGAACTATTTCTTAAGCGGACCCATCAGAATTACTAGATGGTATATGTTGGAACACATAGAAAGACTGACCTCAGGGAACGCGTTGGCGATATTCAGCAACCAACACTTGCTGTACATGCTAGAGGCTCTTATGCAGCGTGGGAGTGAGTCCCATGGATTCCGAGCTCGTTGAAGAAACCCCACCAACCCAAGAAGAAACACCCGCCCAAGGGGGGAAGGACTCGCTTATCAAGCTTCTCTCTATTCCCTTTTCTGCACTCTCTCAGAGGCTCAAACGAACAGCTCTCGATCTCAAAGAAACCGCTGTGATAGAGACTTGGGGACTCATTGGGCAACATGTGCGAGACTTTACCCTCTACTCTGAGTCTGGGGTTCTTGGGACAACTTACTTGCTGTTCAGAGTGTTATATTTATATATATATATATATATATATTGTTGGTTAAAAATAAAGTGTAAGAAGAGTTACACTTTTGAAAATAACTTTTGGAAAATAAAGTGTAAGAAGGGTTACACTTTTAATGTGTGAATTAAACACATGATTAAGTTTTGAAATGTTACAAAACTTGAAAGGTTGAGGAAGACAATGAGTCTTCTCATCTTGGTAACTTTATAAACTTAAGAGGTTAAGTGTAAGAGAGTTACACATTTGAGATTAAATCATGTTTAATGTGTGAATTAAACATATGATTTAATTTTGAATGTTACAAAGATGAAGAGGTTGAGGAAGACAATGAGTCTTCTCATCTTTGTAACTTTATAAACTTAAGAGGTTAAGTGTAAGAGAGTTACACATTTGAGATTAAATCATGTTTAATGTGTGAATTAAACATATGATTTAATTTTGAATGTTACAAAGATGAAGAGATTGAGGAAGACAATGAGTTTTTTCTCATCCTTGTAACCTTTTTCAACCCTAAGAGTGCTATATATATGACTTTTCTTCTTTTTGAAATCTCATGCAGAAAAGTGAAAAGGCTTGATCAATCCCAAGACTATTTCCCTTTAGTTCCCAAAAAGATTTTTAGAGGTGGGAGGAAATAGAGTCTTTGGACAAAGTTCCAAGAACTTGTTTGAGCCTTTCTTGTGTTCTTCTTCTTCTTGTTCTTATTTTGTATCTAAGAGAGTTTTATTGTATCAAAGTGAGTGTGTGAGAGTGTTTCCTTTCTCCATTGTATCCAAATTTTATCAACACAGAGCGTATCTAGTTACTGCCAACAAGACTGATCTGGGTCTTTGCTCTGAGATTGTGAAGGCTTGCGACTCTACTTCTTTTGGTTCAAAGGATATTACATTTATATGCGGACGAGCTGGTGTTTGTGCTCTTGGTGCTGTTGTAGTAAAGTACAGTGGTGATGAGCGTTTGATGAATTACTATTTAAGTCGATTTAACGAGATAAAACTGCCACGAAGTCTCCCTGATGAGTTATTGTATGGGAGAGTTGGGTTCTTATGGGCGTGTTTGTTCTTAAACAAACATATAGGTCAGGGAACAGTTCCTCCTACCTACACTGGAGCAGTTGTAAGTGAAATTATAAAGAACGGAATACGATTGGCTAACAAGGGAAGATGCCCATTGATGTTTGAATGGTATGGGGAAAAGTATTGGGGTGCTGCCCATGGCTTGGTGGGGATTATGCATGTTTTAATGCGCATGGAATTGATAATTGATGAGAAGGAAATGTTAAAACACAGGGGTTGTTGTTCGTTCTCTCATGATGTTATGTCTAAAGTCCCCTCATCTAGGTTGTGGGGCTGTTTCAAGT
This sequence comes from Vitis vinifera, assembly GCF_030704535.1. Classification (NCBI taxonomy): domain Eukaryota; kingdom Viridiplantae; phylum Streptophyta; class Magnoliopsida; order Vitales; family Vitaceae; genus Vitis; species Vitis vinifera. The sequence goes on from NC_081819.1 coordinate 6,638,450, forward strand.
AGGGATGGCAACGAGGCGGGTTTGGGACGGGCTCCCCTATCCCATTCCCGTCCCAAAATATATAATTATTTTCCATCCCCGTCCCAAACCCGGGGTGGGGCAGGGTTTGTGGTCTCATTCCCGTTTTCAAATAACCATTGAAATCCCATCCCCGACCCGTCCCAACCCATCTTTTCCCACACTTTCTCAGCAATCAAATAGAACATAGAGAAAAAATGAAAAAAAAAATGATTACGGATTATGGAGTTGTTAAATTCTAAATAGCACATAAACGAAATCTATGTGAAATGGAAAATTTGAAAATAAATATGAAAATAAAAATCATCAGAAAAATGATTACAGATTTCAAACTAGGGTCAAAGCAAAGATTTTTTTTTTTATTTTTTTTTACAATTAATGAGTTGATAAAAATCATAAAATCATTCCATGTGAAGCCACTAAATCAAATCGGTTTGGCTTTGACAATAACCAATTACATGGAGATTTCAGGCAAGAATAAGAAAGAGGAAATTCGAGCAAATAAAACCTAGAAATTTAGGGTTTTTTTTTACCTGCAAACAAGAAATCCAAACAAAACCAAAGCCTTTAGACTTCAGATTTTGGTACTCTTGGTGAGCTTCGACTTCGTTTTCTTCGTGTTTCAAGAAGGCAGAAAATGAAGCTAGAGGGGTTGTTTTCTCCACAAGCTGTGAGCCCTATCTCCTTTCTCCCCTAACGGCTCAAAATCTGAGATGAAAATTTTTTGAGTTGGGAAAATCAATCCGAAAGCTAGGCGTCTGAGAACAGTGAGAAGGGGAGATTTTTGTGTTGAAGGGGAGTAACCGAGAATAGAGAGAAAGGGAGATTTTTGTGTTGAAGGGGAGTAATCGTAAGGAAGAGAGAGAAAGTGGAGGTTTTTGGTATTTTGTAAGATATATATCCGGAGCGGGGCGTGGTGGATTATTACAAAACCCGAACTTGCCCCAAACCCGATTCGGGTTTTAAAAATTAAGCCCAAACCCGTCCCGTCCCCGATTACTATGCTCTGATACCCACCTTAACCAGGGCGGATCAGAGCGGGTGACTCGACAAACCCGCGAAATTACCATTCCTAGTTTCAAGTGTCCCTACGCCATCACAGGCCCTGAAGACAATAGTAGCTCCCAAATTCACTTGATTTGAGAAACACCTTGATGAGAAGACCATCTCTTATCTTAATCCATCTCCTCATGACCACTGCGTCAGTTTGGTATTATGTCACCTACAGCAACAAGAGAGATGAGAACCAGATTTTAAATATCTCTGGTAATGGGCTCGTTGGCAATGATGCTCTTATGGGGTAGAACTCTACAATTTAAGTACTTCAGCAATAAAGAGGTAAGGAGAGAGATCAAAACTTCCACTTTAGAGGGGTCCTTTGAGCGATGCAGCTATGAAGCTGAAGTTTGGTGAAAGCCTTGCATGGCCACCTTTGGCATGCAACTTTAGGTCACGTGTCTTTCTTATTTTTTTTTCTTTGTTATTATTTATTCCTCTCTGAATTTTGCAATGATTCTCCACCCTCCCATTTTCCATATGATTTCTCGGATTTTAGTTTTTTTAATTTTCCAAATTCCCTTTCTATCAAATAATTTTATTTTTTCAACTTTTCATCTTTAGAATTTTTAAGATCACTCAAAATATCATTTTCAATAAAAATTTTCCACCACTTTTTCTTTTGGAAAGCAATTTTCATAAGTTCCATGATTTTAAAAATGTTTTAAAATAAGTATGAACTTATTCCCATAATTCCGAATAATGGAAATTCATGGGATTAATTCATATAGAAATAAATTGGGCTTTGGTGGGGGGCCCAACATATGTGATTTTATGATTGATTGATTTGATTGCTATGCATGACTGATTTATTCCATTCTATGATATGCACACGATTATTCTGTGTTTGTTCAATAACCTTTGCTTCCCAATGAAATGAATCTGCTCATCACTCAAGTACGCTCTTTGCCTCTCATATTTATTCGGGTATTTTGTCTTGATTTTCATTCGGTATCCATTTATTTATTTATTAATCGTCGTGCTTGATTCATTTTATTTGTAGAGACCCATTTTTTAGGGACTTAAAGGGGTGTTACGATCCTTACTGTACTTTCCCAATAAGTAACCTGACCTCCGAGCCCATTTTTGGTTTTTCCCATACCACATTTTCCAAATAAGAAGTCACACTTAGGGTTTTTTTTTCTTATTTTGTTTACCCTTTAAAATAAAACAAAAATAAGTGACGACTCCAAGTCATTTTCTTAATCAATAAATCATTTTTTTCAATTAAAACGCGAGCTCGCCATCGAGTTGAAGCGCATGAGCCGAAATATGGGGTCCACAGGTAGCCTTTTGTTATGGTTAATGATGATTTGTAATTCCAGCCAATAGGGTAGTTGCTAACCTATAATATATCGCTGGATTGGTTCTACTTCCGCCCACCAATATGTAAGTAGCCTATGATATACGTACAATGATTGAAAAAAATGGATTTAAGACTATTATGAAAATAACACCTATAATACAAGTTTATTTTATATGATTGAATTCGTATTATAAATATTTCCTATTTCATTTTTAAAAAATAAACGTAGTTAATCTTTATCCCTTATTGGGCTTTCAAGTTCACTCCTTTTATTAAATGTGGTAAAGTATACTTGATTCTAGGAAAGAATGATGTGGCTAGAAAGTGTTGAGAGTTCCTTTATTTCTTTGGCTATAAGACTAGACACTTTTTGTATAAGTGGCTTGTTTTACTACTACTTATTGGGATATTTGTCATAATTTGAGTCATGAATTTTTTGTATAAAAACAATCTCACTAAAAGTTTTTATTAGTTTAGTTACTACTTTAGGAAGATTTTATGACTAGCATATTGTTAATTACTTTAACTTATTGGGTCACTCTCATGTCATGTCTTTAGGCTTTACATGTGAAATTATTGTAGTGTCTAGGCTTTTGGGCATGGGTGGCTATAGATACAAAGTCACATTTATAATATTAGGGAAAAAAAATGCAAAATTGCTTATCAATCCATTGACCTTTTAAGACCCATCTATTGTTCCATTTGGAGTATCCATTGGACATTAACAATAAAAAAGGATTGGTCAATCAGTTTTTAGAACTAGTCCATTGTCCTACTAGCAGTATGCACGACTTAAAAAAATATTAAGAGCAATAGGTCAATACGATGCCTAATCAATCAACCTGAGATATTGTGGAAAAATAAAATTATTTCATAATTCTCCATGGCCTTGATATTTTGAGAATCTGATTTCAAATTGAAGAGAAGTTTGAAAAATTGAAAAATCTCCATGCACAAAATTGAAAAAAAAGAACAGATGATTGTGCCATTAGTACGTACTAGTCTACCAACAACCCTAAAGTCATGATTTGAATTAGAGTTGACAATCAATGGTCAACTTGCTTAGGAAAGGAATCTGGAGTGAATAATTGGAGATTGTCGGGTTGATGATTTGAAGAAGAATTAGAGTACACATTTAAAGTTAGTCCATCTCTGAAATGGTAAAACTTTGTCCCTTTTCAAAATTTAATAAAATTTTCTGGTCCAAATTTGGTTGATGGTTATGCACTAGATAAAAGATATATTTACTTATTTATTTATTTTCCTTTATTGGACTGCATAGTGGATCTTGGCCATTAAATTTGACTCTATTGTTCAGAATTCGCCCCTATGCAATTTTAAAAGCCATTATTTAAATGAAAAATGAGATGAATAGGTCTTAGAAAATAGTAAGTTCCGATATGCTCATCCCAAATTTATAGTTAAATAGTGTCCAATCATTGAAGGCCTTCTAGATGCAAGATTACCTCATGTTCTCCCTATTGTTTTATTTTGGTTTTTTGTTCCTAACTAAAAGATTAATTGTTTTTTGTTTACTTTGAATGGAATAAATTCTGTGTTCTTTATTTTTTCTGGCCCCATTTATAATAGATATAATAATTCAAGTTTGTGGGGTAGAAAATTAGAATTCAAACTATCAATAAGATTTACAAGTACAAGCAGGTCTATAAAAAAGAAGAAGCATAGAACCCAATCAATATTATCTTAAGTAAACATAGTTCCAATATGAATGAAATAGTGCATGCATTGATCGATAATACTAAAATTTTAATAGTAAAAATATGAAAATAATAATTTTGAAGTCTTTAATCTTTATGCTCCTACTTTTACTTTTAAGCGGTTCTTAATGATGGATAAGAGATAATAAGAAAATAATGAGTGGAGAGAGGGATTACGAGTCTTTTATATATACTTCTTTATGAATTATCTCATCGATAAGCGAAAATTAAGTTCTTTGTATTGGAATGCAATAATATCGCTTTTCAACTTCAAAATGAGTCATCTAAATGATAGTGATGTTTAATGTTATAAAAGATTCAAATCATTAGATACCATTTAGTTTTCTGATAAGATGATCAAAACTCAATCTAAAAGTTGATACCAAAGCTAAGGTCATCATGTTGGAGTAGACATCTGAATCTACTTTCACGGAACGGTAATTGATTTTTAGATGAGAACATAACTTTCATGAATTTTGAGTTCTTTTAGGATGAATTTAATTAATGTATGCAACCATACAAACTAGAAAAATGCATCAATCTATGAAAATCCATGAATCTATGTATGTATATAGTATTTTACATACATGAAGAAGCCAAAATATTTGATGAATGTGAGTTAGAAAATGCATGTATCAATCGATGAATCTATGAATGTAGGGTGAACTTAATGTGGTCATTAATACTGTTTCTTCTTGAGTCATTTTCTGTGCTTTCTATGTTCTGCATGCACATAGAAAGGTGAATCGACAAGCATTCCAGTTTTGGTTGATTAGGATCATGGTTAGAAGTGGCACTGGATGCTTTCAGTTTGCACTTTGAAGTTGAATCTACAAGCATTCCAGTTCTACCTAAATAAGAGATTTCAATTGGAAAGGTGTCATCATCAATAGGAGTAGGTTGTTTCCATTTTATCCCGTCAAAACTCATGTAAATTTGCTTAGCTGCACCTCTACAAAGCTCAAAGCGAATTCGTTGTGCCTGAGTTAGTGAGTAAAAAAACATATATAGCAGTTAAGCTTGGCCTTTGACAATACATCATATTGTTATTGTATGAAAAAGATTAAAAGCTCCAAAGAAAATGGTCAACAAATATGCTAAGTTTCAACTTATTATGAGTCTAATAAATAATTACCAGTTTATACTTCCTTGCCTTCATTGTTTCAAAAGTCAATGCATATGATATGCACTCTGTAGTTCCCTAGCTTGATTCCTGAACTTTATTATCTAAATCTAACAGTCTGAATTCCTAGATGTCGTTATTTCATATTTTTTGAGAATCCTTGTTTTCGAACTCTACACACGATATAGTCCTAGGTCTTCATAAAGAATAGACATACATCAAACTGACCTGCGCAAGACGTGTTCCATGAGCATTTAAAGGAAGAGATTTATCCACATGCCAAGCATCTCTAAATCCAATAACCTCAAGAAGTTGATCGCCCACAAAAGAGGCCGTGAATTTTCTCTACATACCATATTAGAACTCATTTAAAATATTGGAATGAAACTTCTAATCAAGATCAAGTATTTGACTTGTAGTCATAGAGAAAGTTACTTCTATTTAACTTTGATTTCTGCAGAATTTACCTCTTTTTTTTCCTTCACATTGGGTTCTCCCCAGGGATCGAGTCCACCTGGAAAGCTAGGCATATTAAGACAAATAATTGACCTGATTCTACAATCGAAGAAAAATGTAGTTAGGATGATTCTCAAATATAAAGTACATAAACCATACCTTCAAGCTGAAATTTATGTCCCCTTATTATATGTTCATTGACTTAAAAGGACTAATCTCAAACCCTAAGATTCATTTTGAAAGACTGGAAAGTCAAAATAATCAAAGAAGATATAGAGAAGGTTGTCAATTCACCATTAAATTTGATATGGTAAGATAACCAAAGTTTCCTTTTTAATGACAAGATGAAGAAGATAAATAATTAGTTTGCCATCATGTTAAATCTATGAGTACTTGTATTAAGGAGGCTATATAGTGTACATGTAATGATAATCACTAGATGAGGAAGGGGATTTCAAAATCAGTTGAACTTTTCTCTATTGCTAAACCATGACAATAAAAAAGGGAGGAAATTTAGACTATTGGGCTTCACAAGTTTGAGTGAATATATTAACATGGTCACAAGAAAGACAAATTCATAATTGTCTCAGTGACAGAAGACAAGGATGTCTCTACTAGAGTATTAGGGTTAAATGGGAAATATAAACAATTACATAAAGAAAGGTAAAATTGGAAATTTACTATCTTCCACTGCTCTCTTATTCAAATATCATATAATATTTTATTTATAAATATTTACACTTAACAAAATAAGAAATACTAATAATAAAATATATAAATGTTCTATGATTAGATTATTCAAATATAGAAATTAAAATAACTACTCAAAATAAAATATTCTTTTTGACTTGTATTGTCTACATCTAATTCTAAATTTTAAAAACTTTCTAAATCAAGTTTAACTTTCCAACATGCTTCCTTAAACTTGATTGGTAAAAAATTATCCATAATTTGATCTTAAAATTTTACAAATTTTAATTGCACTAATTTCTTTATAATGCACTCAATAATAAAAGATATCTTGTATCAATGTACTTGCTTAAGAAAACTAGATTTTTTGATAATGCAATGCTAATTTGTTTTCTATTTTATTGGTTCCTATTATGACAAATTGAGCTCTTTCAACAAATTTTGGAGTCAAATTACATGACATACACATGATGTTTTTGAAACAAATTTCACTTCACAAGTTGAAAGTGTCACAATATATATGTATATATATCTTTTAATCTCTAAGTGAATGTACTATCTCCTATAAAAAAACACTAGCCAGTAGTGCTCTTTTCATCATCTAAGTCTTTGGCCCTACTACTATCACTATCACTATATCCAAAGAAATGTCATGCCTTGTACAAGTCAAATAGCATAAGCTTCTAACTCAACTTTTGTATTGTATTTGATCCGCCTTTTCTCCTTCTACATGTCTTGACAATTTAACTCTACATTCTATTGATGGGTACACCAGATTGCATATATTCATGTCAAACTTCTCCATTTTTTTATACATAACCTTTTTGAAAAATAAAAACATCCTTTTTGGTTTTTTCACTTAAGTTAGAATGACATGATACCAATATCAATCATCCCAAACTCTCGACCCTTACTTCTTTAAACTCATCAAACATAATTGAATTATTTCCAAAGAAGATTAGGTCATCCACAAACAAATAGACAAGTAATATATACCTTCTCATTCACCTTTATGTAGAGAGTATGTTCATGAGCACATTTAATAAAATTATTATCTTAAAAATATTTGTCAATTCTATTATTCCATACTCTTGGTAATTATTTTAGCTTATAAAAAACACTTTTTATTTCTCATGCATCATTCTTTCTTATTTCTTTTACTTCCTCATTTGTAGGATAGAATTGCTTCTTTATAATTGATTGGTTCATAATTTGTAAAAAGACAAAGGAGAGTTAGATATATTGTTTTGATCTTTTGTTATCTCATAAATCTCTTATAGACTTTTAAAATGTGGTGTCCTTTCAACTTTCCATTTAAATTAATGTTATTGAAGTATTCCTTATGGATTGAGTCATTGTTGATTAAGTTAGGTGGCAACAAGTATTTTTTATTAAGGCACCATAATATCTCTAGGTCTAAGACAACGTGTCCCCGTGTGTGATCCTAAAGACATGTGATAAGGAAAAATATGACTATAGTAATTCCTTAATTAGAATTGGACATATGCTCTATGAGTTAAAGTATGTTAGTTGATCACTTAATAGGATGAACTATAACTCAAGGATTAGAGAGGTAATCTTGAGAAATTGATAGCATCTATCTCATTAGATTGTGATCACAAGTTCATGGGGAGTTTGCATGCAGTTGATAGTAGGTCATAGATCTAAATTGTATCTCATTGTAATATCATAGGGTATTGGAGTGCTATTGACTCTTTGTAGTGGGATGTTAAGTCAACTTTAGAATTAGATTATGAAGGAGCTAAGATTTTCCTATAGGTCTCAATTATCCCTATTTGAGCTCTTAATTCATGATAGTATATTTTTTAAAGAAAATTTTGGGTTCTTAATAAATATGTGTGCATAAAAGTGTTTTGGTAAAAATGGAAAGTTGCATAGGATCTTATAAATGACCTTTTTGGACTAGGTTAATTAATTAATTTGAGCCCAATAAGGCTAATAAATTAATTAGGACCTAAGTGAGTTAGATTAAATGATCCAAGCCCAAATCTAGTTCAAATCACTTAAGCCCATAGGGAAGCATATATTTAGGGCTTCATTCTATGCTTTTATTTTTTTAGACTCTAGAGAGAAACCCTAGCCTCCTCCTTTAGAGAGAAGACTACCATTCTCTAGTGTTTAAATTTATGAGAATGTATGATTAAGTGGAAAGTTGTTCCATTTACGAAACCTACGACACTTATAAAGCCTCTTCACCACATTAGAATTGATCTAGGAATATCTGGATCTAAGGTTAAACACCTAATCTCTAGATCTAGGTTTTTGAATGTTTTGCTATACATAAATCTAGAGGGCAATAGGATTAGTTGAATGAATCTTCTAAGATGTTGGGCAAATAATAGAGCAATTCAAGCATTCCTTATAATGGTTAGGTTTTGTTTTTCTTTGGAGATTTGGAGGCAAGAGTGGCAAAAATGAAGCTCTAAACCCCTAAAGGGGGTTTATATAGGCTTTCTGTGAGCTTATGTAACTTGATCTCATCTTGGGTTTAGGTTACTGAAATTAGCCTACATGGGTCCTAATTGATTAATTAGTCTTATTGGACTTTGATTAAATAATTAACCTAATTTAGAGAAATCATTCACAAGCTCCTAAGAAACCTTATGTATTTACCAAACCACCCTTATGCACACAAGTGAACAAAGAACACAACTAACCCTCATAAGATGTGTTGCCATGAAAACTAAACTCAATTAGGGACCACTAAGACTCATAAGAAAATGATAGCTCTTCATAATCTAATTTTGAAGTTGAATCAACATTCCACTATAGAAAGTCAACTACACTCTAGCATCATGTGTAATTATAATAAGATATAAAAACTCCAGTCCATGGACTATTATCCACAGTATGCAGACTCCAAATGAATTGATGTTTGTATATTACAATATAAATGTTATCAACCTCTCAAAATTACCTCTACAATTCTTGAGTCTCATATCCTTATATTATGTGATTAATTGACAAAATTTAGCTCATAAAAATCATATGTTAAATTCCAATTAAGGAACTACTATAACCATAAATTTATTGAACATATGTCCTTAGGATCATCTAAGGGGATACACTATCTCAATCCCATGAGATATCATCATGCCTCTATTAAGAATACCTATTACCACCAGCCTCCATCAATAGTGACCCAATCTATAGGGAATATATGACCACCTTAGGGTCTCACCCATAGTCAAAGTCACTACAAACTTTAACATAAGTAGTGTATCCTCTCAAGGTTGAGAAATCATATAATATAATAGCTTGATGAGATCATGACTACTTGATAGCCAATTTCATGACTCACCATATGTCATATCCAATGTATAACCTTGGATACTAGTGTAATCACCATGGAAGCCCCATCCAGATGACCAAGACTAGTCATCCTTCTAATTAGGAGGTAGTACACTATAGCCTCAAATGGATTGCCTAAGTCCATAAATCAATTGTAAAGTAATCATCCATTTATAAGGAACCCAACATTTAGATTTTTTGTGGAACTCTTAATGCATCTAATTCAAGAACAATGCAAGATATGTTAGGCCAAAATGCTCAAAAGGTATAATACATGGATAAGATGGAAAAGGTAAACATGAAACTTATTATTAAATAATAAATCCATTATAGTTGCATCATGTCATACTTTTAAGGGCTTTATCCTAACATTGGCAAGGATGCTTGATGTTAAAGAGTTGATCATGTCTTTGTTGAGTATGTAGAAGATCTAACATAACTCTTTGTGCTAATGGAAGCATTAATATAAATAGATTAAGGAAAGAACACAAAAATGAAACAAACCACCAAGAAAGGTTCACAAGGTCTTATCGTGGTTTGACCAACCATACCTACCTTTATGGATGAGGTAGGCATGACCTTTTACCATATGTTAGAGAACATCCTAGAGGAGAAAAATAGATACAACTATTAGGTTTTGAAATATGTTATGTTTACTTACTATTCATATCTCTACCTTGAACCACAAGACCTTTTGCCCCACTAGGTGTTTCTCACTCTTCCTCATATCCACAACTTGGTGAGCTCTCTTGCTCTATTGGCTATCTCTCACTCTTCCTCATATCTTTATCCACTCCATATAGTCCTCTTGACCTAGAATATTTATAGACAAAATTAGGAATTTGAGATACTTTCCAACAATCTCCACCTTAGGTCAAATTCTATTAAGTCAATCTTCCATTTGTCCATGATCTATGGTTTTCTTAGGCACGTCCTCCTTGTGTGCTACTGTTCCCTTTGTGTACAATTGTCTTGTTTTATGCCACTATCCCTTTGCTTATTTTATCACTATTGAGAGAAAAAATTGACTTCACTCTTAACTAAAATTTCTTTTGTAATCCTCTTCTATGATTTATTTTCTTAATTTACTCTTCTTGAAATCTTCAAATAACTAATTTGGTTTTCTTTGTTGTACCAAAATACTTAAGCCTAAATACACAATAGCTTTGTGTAAGAAAAACCAGAGAAATAACTACTATGACATTTGTAGTAGCTCAGGGATAAGCTTATGGAAATTGTCAATAATAGGTCAAATGAGTTGCTTTTACTTAAGTCCTAAAATGTACTATTTTTTTATGACATAGAGTTAAATAAAGAAAAATAAACTAATAGCAATTTAAATATTGATTTTTAATTCAGATGATTCAAGTTTATTTTTTTTTCCATAATCCTTTTAGGAACCTTGGATTACTTCATTCCCATGCCCTGGATCTTGTAGGGTGCATGCATCTATCCCTAGGGCTCTCTAAATCTAACGTAGTGGAAAAGAATACCTTGAAAAACCATATTAGGATAAAGATTTAGAGGAAAAGTGCTCATACTTGGATTTAGATGTTCCTAGATCAATTCTTTGTAGTAAAGAACATGCCTAGAAAAATAGGAGAATCTCTCCTCATGGTGCTACCCATGTGTACGTCCTGTAAGATTCCCATGCAGGTGGCTTGTGCACATCCCGTGCAATTCCTATGCACGCGACCTATGTGTATCCTATATGGTTCTCATGCTTACGGCCTGTGTGATTCTAATGTGATTCTCATAAACCCAAGATCTGATGATTTTCCTTGTGTTTAGGCAATGAAATGGTAGAGACCTCAAGGGTGAAGACTAGGGTTCTCTATTTGGACTATAGGACGAAAATGAAAAGACATAGAAACCTGAACCCTTAAATGGGTATTTATAGGCTTTCTACTAGGCTTAAGTAACTTAAGCTCACCATGGGCTTAGGTCACTTAATCTACCCCAAAAAGGTTGCTATGATTAATTAACCATACAAGGCCTTAATTAATCATTTAACCCAGTCTATAGATGCCACTCACTCATCCTTATGCAACCTTGCATAATTACTAAAATGCCTTTATGCATAAAAGTGAACTAAAAACCCATCCAACCCTCATAAACTGTGTCATTAAGGAATATGAGTTCAAAGCAGGGACCATTGGGACCCCATAGGAGTACTGGCTTCCTTAGAATCAAATTTTGAAATTGACTCAATATCCTACTATAGAGAGTCAACTACACTCTAGTACCCTATGTATATTACGAGACACCAAATACTTAGATCCCTGACTTACTATTTACTGCATGCAGACTTCTTATGAACTGGTGTCCATAATCTAACAAGGTAGTGCTATCACCTATCAAGATTACCTCTCAAATCCTTAAATTACAGACCTCACTTATTATGTGATTAATTGACATACTCTAGTTCTAAGGAGCATATGTCAAATTTTACTAAATGAATTACTGTGGCCATAAATTTCATGATCACATGTCTTTTGGATCACCCAAGGGGACACATTGTCTCAATCCCATGAGATATCATGGTACCTCTATTGAGAATACTTATTGCTACCAACTTCCATCAATAGTGACCAAATCCATAGGGATATATGACCACTTTAGGATCTCACTCATAGGTCAAAGCCTCATCTTGATTTTGGCACAAACTTAATATCCTCTTAAGGTTGAGAGTCCATGCAATATAGTAACTTGGTGAATCATGACAATTGATAGCCTTGTGCCATGATTCACCGTAGGTCTTGTCTAATGTGCATTACATACACTAGTGCACTCACCATGGGAAACCCATCCCTTTAATTAGGATGTGGTACACTACAGTCTCCACTAGATTGCCCAAATCCATTAACCAACTATAGACATCTTATCTACTTACAAGGAACCCATGACTTATATCTTTTGTACAACTCCTAATGCACCAAGTCATGTACAATGTAAGAGACATGGGTTGAATGATCAAATTAAAGCCAATACACCAAAAGGATAGCATGGGGACAGTTAAGTTTAACTTTGTTACATCATGTCTTGCTTTTAGGGGCTTAATCCCAACAAATCCAACTTCAAGTATAGAAACAAGAGAGAACAAGGGTTTCTTATGTAGGATGATCTTAGGGCTTTGGGATATTTGGTTGCTCACAATCAATCTGAGCTTTATAACTTATAATTGCATCTAAAACCTAATTTTTCCTTTTCTAAACCAATTCCTAAAATTATCAAATAAACGAGATTGATTATCTATTCAAACTTTAACTTTATAACTCTTCGTACTCTTTGTAGTTTATTTTGGAGTAGATAACAATAGGGAAAATTGAGATAATTAATGATTAAGAGTTATTAAGAATCACTAATATTGGGTAATAATCTACTATATCTCAATGTTATAACCTATTATTCCTTTAAGTTTCTAACCCTTAGGTTTTCATGTTTCAAGCCCCAAATTGGCTTTTTAACCTCTTATGGGGGTGATGTCACATTCACAATCCATAATAGAGTAAAAATCCATAATTTGAATAAAAAAATAAAGCTAATGTATTAGAAAAAAAGGAAATAAACCAAAGTCATTGTCTTCCTCCACCTACAACATCAAAACTCTGAATTAGGACTCCTAAACCCTAGAACTAAGAGAGTTTATATAGTAAAATCAATAGCCTAACATGTAGTGCACTCCCCTTAGCCACTTATTATAAAGAAAAGTCATAAACAACTTAAAAAAACTTCAAATATTATGAGTTCTAAATGAGTATAATGCATTTTTGAATTGGATGGGCATTTGGAACTCGTTTCGATGTGTTTTAGAGCTCAAAACTCGATCATCAGTGGTTGAGTTTAAAATTTAAGTGAATTCCAAATCAAATTCGAACTCACAATTGTAGGAAAAAGGTCTAATTCAAAATCACCATGGTGAGTTTGAAATTCACAATGAATTTTGAACTTACCCACTGCCTATTAAAGTTCACCATGTTTTCTAGTTCAAAATGTGTGCCTCTTATTTGAAATAGGTGGGGCGATTTGGACTCAACCTTTGACAAAAGTCTCCTTGCATTCCTTTGAATTTTAAATAACCAAAAACCATTTTGAATTTAGGTTCTCAATTTCGAACTTAGCATTATTCTTTGCACAATTCATTTCAAACATGCATAACTTTCTCATTTCACCTCTAATTCATCTATTGTTTAAAGCATTAAACTCTCAACTTCAAAAACTTCGAAATGATATATAGTTTGACTAAAATTAACCTTGGGAAAGTATTCCAGATTTTACTTCAAAATAAAAGTATATGCTGTTGTTAGATTTTGAGTTTCAAATTTCCATGTGAACTTGATGGATTTTGCTTCATGCCTTATTTTCCATATTTGCATGCCTTTTTTTTTTTTTTTTTTACTTCATAATGGTTATTCCTCATCTTTCAAGTTCATGTCATCCTTATTTTGTCTTTCCTCATGTTTCATGAGTATTTAATTATATTGAACTCTTTTTACTTCCTTGGTTAACAATGACTTTTGCACTTAGCATTCTTTTCATCCCTTAAACATGTAAGTAGGTTTAAAATAGAAGTTAGATCCATAATTAGGGTCTTAGCATCAATTTAAGTTAAGTTAGATAATTTGAGCTTTTTATATTGCATATATAAATCATATCATATATGTGACATTGGAGCACAGATTTTGGCTCTAATAAACAAAGTTCTTCTAAATATCATCAACAAAAGCTCTGATACCATTTGTTATGTCAGTGGAAGCTTCAATATAAACATATTAATGAAAGAACACAAAAATAAAAGAAAATTATATATGAAGATATAGAGGTTTTAATGTAGTTCAACCAACTATACATACCTCCATCGGTGAGAGAGAACATTCTATTATATGATAGAAAATATTACAAAGGATAGAAATAGGTACAACTATTAGGTCCTAAAACATCTTACTTTCCCCTACTCTTTGTATTTCTACACTGAACTATGAACTCTTTTACTCCATTAGGTGTCTTTTGCTCTTCCTAACATCTATACCCTAGTGAGCCCTCTTGCTCCACCGAGTGTCTTCCACTCTTCCTCATATTTCTATTCACCTCATATAGCCTCACAAGTTCATCTCTATCTCATAACTTTTCCCCTAATTACTTAAAATATTTATGGTGATGTTCCTACTAGCTTTCCTTATTCTACAAGGAATCTAATTACAATCATATATAAACTTAGGAAATATTCTACATAACATTCCTTTCACAAAAAAAAAAAAAAAAACATATTCTAATTAAGAATTTAAGACACTTCCCATGAATCTCAAACTTGAATCAAATTCCATTAAGTCAATATTGGATCTTCATTATCTATGATTTTTTTAGTGCACCTTGCTCTTCTCATGTGCTATAGTTACCTTCGTGCACCACAGTTTTGTCGTGTGCCACAATATTCTTGTATCACATTCTATCATAACCAAGTTCCTTTTTGTAATCCCCATTTATGTTTTATTATTCTTCACTCTTCCAAAACTCTTCCATACATCTTTAACCAAGGCTTTTCTAAACATCTTCAACCAAGATTTTTCTAGAATCTTCAATCAAAGCTCCCCTAGACATCTTCAACCAAAGTTATGATACAATTGTTGAATATGAAGAAGCTCTAATACAACTTGTTGTGCCAATGGAAGCATTAATATAAACATATTAATGGAAAAATACAAAAATAAAGGAAACCATGCATAAAATACACGAGTTTTTAACATGGTTTGATCAACCATATCTATCACCATAGATAAGAGAGAACATTCCATTATATGATAGAGAATTACATATGACAAAAATAGATACAACTATTAGGTCCTAAGACATTCCATTTTTCCTTACTCTTTGTATATCTCCTCCCAAAACCACAAGTTCTTTCATTCCACTAGGAATCTCTCATTCTTATTCACATCTACATCTTGGTGAGCCCTCTTATTCCACCGAGTGTTCCTCTCTCTTGCTCACATTTCTATCCACCTCATATAGCCTCACAAATTCATTTCTCTCTCATAATTTTTTCCTTTCATGACTTATAATATTTATAAAGATATTCCTACTAGTTTTCCTTATTCTGTAAGGAACCTAATTACAATAACATATAAACTTAGGAAATATTTTATATGATATTCTTTTTACAAAAAGAAACATTTCCTGGTTAGAATTTGAGACACTTCCTAAAAATCTCCACCTTGAATCAAATTCAATTAAGTCAATCTTAGATCTCTTCCTAAGATCATATCTAGGCAACAGAGCATCATTCTCCATACTCTTATTCATTTGAAGCTACTTAGACAATACTTTTGGTCCATAGGCTGTGGGATTACTAGATTTATGCACTCATTGAGATGGAATATTACCCTAGAGCAAGAGCGATTTGCATGTACCTGGGATAATTTATTCAACACTTCACGTGTAGTTTGTGTATATGCAATCAAAGGCATTACTAGTTCAAATAATGTGGCAAATGTAGGTTAAAGCAAGGGTGGTCTTGATCACTTAATGAATGTAGGCTTGATTCACTAAACATGTTCCATTACCTACAATCATTTGGATAGAAATTTTTTTGACAAATTTAAATAGCCTATTAGATGATAACCAAAGAGCAAGGAATTGAATTGAGCCCACCATGGTGGATGGTTTGGAGATGTAAGTTTCAAAAGGGTTGGATAATGACATTTATGGATATGAAATTGGAAGGATTAAGTGATAAAGGCAACTTGCTTGTTTGTAGAAATTTCTTTAGTCATAATGGATATTTTTTGGTTTTGGCTTGATGCCCTAATATCATAAAAGGATTTTGTGAAACGAGAAAGCTCATGTTATGCATCTTTTTTACAGAATTATATAAAGAAGCTACAAGGTTTAATCAAAAGACACAACATATAAATTCTAAAACCGAGTAAATACTTATTAAGTGACTACTCAAGAATACTACAAATGATCTTATAATCAAGATGATCCGATGAGATTTGCTTTATGTAGTTGATTATAATTTGTGGAGAGATTTATAGAGATTGGATTTTACCTAACAAGGTGGTGGTCTTCTATGAAAGAGTTTTTTTTTTTTTTTCTTCTTTTAGGGCTCAAGTGAATCAAGTATAGATGACAGACTTAACAAATCCCCTTTAGAAATGAGACTTGAAAAAAGTATAAAATTCTAGTACAAGTCTACCATCACAATTTCACCATCATAAAATTTTAACACAAGTCCCATCACAATTTCATCATCATCATCATTTTTTTTCCTTCTTCTCTTTACTAATGAAACTTGAAATCCGTCTTCTTCTTCTTCTTCTTCTTCTCCTCTTTTACCAATAAGACTTGAAAAACATATTTAATTTTTTTTTGTAAATTTTGGTATTAAGTTTAAAATTTTTCTCATGTGATCTTTTTAATTTTTTGGATTGAATACACTTTACCCTTTCAACCTTTTACTTCTTTTTCTTATTCTTCTAACTTTTTTTTTCTTCAACATTTGATGTGTTTTATATTTTATTCTCTTACATTCAAAATTCAACACTTTGTTGTCTAAATTTGTTAAGGAGCAACATTTGGCCCCCAAACTTATTAAAAAGTCAATAAATAACATGTTAATTTAAAAGATAAGGTCGAAATGTAAAGAAAAACACTTATTCTTCATGTTTAAAGCTGTCACACTTCACACTTGCATGTGAAAATTACAAATAGACATATTTTAACATCTCTTTATAATAAAAAATCAACACTGGTAGCTATTATATTTTGAAGGCGTTTGAAATGTTTCACTTCAAGACTAGCAATTTGAAGTTGATTCTATCCAAGTTCAAACTAATGTTTAAATCAGAGTGTCAACAAGAATAATTCCTTTTATAATTTTATGAATAAACTGTAATTGAGGGTTGATCATTTAGGAAAACTGGGGCTAATCGATTGAATCTAAAATATACAACTTATAAGTTCTTTTTTGTATGGAATTATGAGAAAGCATACTTATATACATTTAGTTCAACTAACTAGAAATTATTAGCAATACTTAGATGATTCGTTCCCAATTGGTGTCTCAGCTGATTCATGTCCAACTGGTGCTCTTTGATTGAGAGAGTAATCAACAAAATTTATAACCTATATCACCATGCATTAGGATAGCTTAGCTAATATAGCATAGTGGCTCTAGGATCGTTCATTGGGAAGGGTTTTCAACTCTCAACTGATACCAATTCAAAGTTAAATTGGTGCTTTTTCATTTCAAGGTTAGCTTAAGAAATAAAACACAAACTTTGTTTAAATGAGGTTTTGTTTAAAGCTAGCTAAAAAGAAAGTAATGGAAATTACTTATGAAGAAAAACATTCCTTGGAGGTTTAGGTTCACAGGGGAGGTTTCTTATGCAAAAATAGAGCTCTGGTCATTTGGTTCATTTCCTTGCATTAGAGAATTAACATATAGTCAATTCTCTAACCGGTGTTGTACAGATGTAACCTTTAAATGAATTTAAGCTCTAATTCCCTCTCACTGATGCAACTTGCAATGGCTCGTGCTTCTCACCTAGCATTTGCCATTCAAGGTGATCTTTAACTTTGGACTTCTCTTCTCAAGCTCGCAAGAGATAACTAATGGATGTCTCCTTGGAGTCAAAAAGCTTACCAAGTGTTGGCAATTCTAGAAAATCCTACCTCCAAGTCACTTCCCAAAAGCTCGCAAGAGATAAACAAGTGCATCTCTATGGACGGAGATCACGTGTCTTACCAAGTGTTGGCTCAAGTGACTTGAAGGTGTTTTAAGTTAACTAAAAACATAGAAATCATTAAAGTATCACACTTTCTCTTCATTAATGACTGAAACCACAAAGCTACTAATTCTTGCACTTGGAACCTTTCTCGGCAACCTTAACTCCAAGGAACTAAAAGTCTAGCCACTCATTCTCTGAGGAAACTTCCTCAGAGCTTGTTTGGCTAGTAAGAAAACTAACGAGAAAACAATTATATGAAGGAAAAACAGAGCAAGTGCTCTGTGAATTATATTTCTTCCCTCCGCTTATTACATAATAATTCTTTTTGTAAAGAAGATTGCAAACTTTTTATATGAGGTTATTCACCCTTTGTACTTACTTAAAGACTAAGGAATCCTAAGATAGGTGGGTTACAAGAAGACTTTGGGGATTTAGACAACAAATATCTAAAGCAAAATATCTTAGGATGTCGGTCGGAAATATCAAGAAGCTTCAAGAGAACACCGTGGCACTGTATACTGAGAGAAAAACTCTCCTGGTAAGCGCTATCAGAGGATCCGGATAAGTCTGACCGGAGAAGTTGAAACGTCCTCCTCTCCCATCCGACTGTGAGATATCCGGATGTAAAATATCCGATCAAAGGATCCGGACATGTCTGACCGGACATAATTTCGGATGAGATATCCGGACGTCGCAAGGGGGACCGTCTGTGTGTGTAAGGTGTAAGGACCCATCCGGCTCAACTTCATCTGGATTCCCCAAGAGGATACGCGCCGCCATGCTATCCGGCACTCGTGAACGTCACACCCGAACGATAGCATATCCTATCCGGATATGTTGTCCGGATCATTGACTAAAGTGAGCAAGCCTTTCCGCCGCCCTCCGATGGTGTGTCCGGACACCCTGTTCGGACATCTTTGCCATGGATTCCAAAGAACTCTCCTCAATCTCTGATTGCTTTGGTGATAAAAAAGCTATCAAAACACCAAAACTTAACACAATTTGATTAGAATTGATTGCAAGGGTCCTTAATATGTTAATTGGGTTAAAAGGTGATAACTACTACTCAAAAGTGTTTAAAAGAGTTAATTACAAGCTATGAAATAGCACTTTTTGAGTAGTAATCATTAGAATAACTTGGTCTTCTACTTTAAAAGCACTCAGAATAGAAGTCACAGTGCAGGTAAGCTTACTTAGGGAAAAAAAAATAAAAAATAAAACAAGAAATCAACATACAGTCATTGTCTTACCCATGATGTAACTTTAAGTTCTTCCATTGATGTTGATGGTCCTTCATTTTAATACTTATAGGCAAAACAGCGTTCCTGCATTTAAATTATACTTCTATCACTTTGTAAAATGTTGAAGAAGAATATTAGTAATTAAAGCAAGACAAAACCTTTTAAACTTGAGTAAGAAATAGAAATGCACACCATGCACAAGTAGTATAACACTATTTAAGTAGAAAAGAAATCTTATAGCATAAAGTTAGTTGAAGGTATCAAAATCATCAACTTAAGACATGAATAAATTAGCATCATATACAGGAAATCTATATATATATATTATGATACAGATGTATAGTTTAGTTTGCATAATATTAAAAACAGTCTGGTAATGGAATTTTGTACCTATTCATAGTAATAGTTTAAACCTACATATGTAGATAGTGTTACTCTTAAAGTTTTAGATATTTAGATATGGTCATAATAAATGCTTACCATTGAAGGCTTCTAGTGTTACATCTTGTTTTGAAAAACCAAGATAAAGAATAATAATAGGGAAAAGAAAATAAGAGACTAAAAAAGAGAAAGCATATAAAACACACAATGATTTATGTGGTTTGGCCTAAAGCCTACATTTACGAGTGAAAACGAATAAAACTTGCACCATTGTTGAAGGAATTACAACCCTAGAGCTCTCAAATCCCAAAGTCCCAACACCAAAAAGAGATTCTCTATCAATGTCAAAAGATCTTCCTATATATTTTCCTAATGACGTAGAAAGATTCCATATACAAAGCTAACTATATAATTATTAAAGAACCTTATTCCTAAAATAAGATCTCATTATAGGACATTTCCTTTATGATAATAGGAAACTATCAATGAATTTCCAATTGACTCAAAATAGAATTTGAGACACTTTCCACCAATCTCTACCTTGGCTCAAATTTCCAAGATTCTCAAACTTACTTAAAAGTTTTCCATGTTACTTTGTTCCCACAACCCTAAGTGCATCCTCAAATACTACGAATATCAATGAAGTCTAGGCATTGCCTAAACTTAACTTTAGGAATGAGCTTAGTAATAATATCCATTGGATTATCCACTATAAGGATCTTTTTCATTGAAATAACATTCTATGCAATCACATTGTTGATAAAATACATTTTGACATCAATACATTTGTCCTATCATGGAATATTTGATTTTTCATCAAATGTATAACACTTTGGCTATCACAATACACAATAGTTAACTCCTGTTGTAATCCTAAATCACTAACCAAACCCCTAAGCAAAATAACTTCTTTCAATTCTTTTGTGGTTGCCATGTATTCTACTTTAGTTGTTGACAAAGCAATTGTAAATTGCAAGGTTGCTTTCCAACTAGTAACACTACCATACAAAGTAAATACATACCTTATTAGAGATCTATTATTCAAATCTTCAGCATATTCAAAATCAACATAACTAACAATTGCCTCAGAGATTTCACTACTTATCATATATTAAGCTAACATGTGATCTTCTCAAGTATCAAGTTATCCATTTCACTGCTTGCTAATGGATCTTTCTAGAGTGATCCATATTCTACTAACCACATTAACCGCATCTAAAATTTTTGGCCTAGTGCAAATCATAGCATAGATAATGTTCCCAACTATACCAGCATAAGGAACATGTGACATGTGCTCCCCTCTTCCTTGGTCTATGATGATAAAAAACTTGAAAGTTTGAAGTGAGCTACTACTAGAGTACTCTTTGGTTTGACCCTTGCATTCCAAAGCATTCCAACACTTTCTCCTTGTACTTTTCTATAATAATTACAATTTTCCCATTTCTTGGTCTCTAATGAATCTCCATACTAAATATTTTCTTTGCAACTCCAAGGTCTTTCATTTCAAACTCTCCCCTAATTTGAGTTTTCAACCTATTGATCTCAAGCATACTCTCGTAGGCAATTAACATATCATCAATGTATACAATAAATAAAACAAAGAACCATCAAATAATTTCTTATGATAAACACAACTATCAGACTCAATCGTACGATAACCGCTATCAATCATAAAAGTATCAAACCTTTTATATCACTAAATAGGAGATTGCTTCAAGCCATAAAGCGATTTTTTTCAAAAAACATGGTCTTACATTCTTGAAATAATTAATTCCTCTAATTGATATATATATCTGTTCTTCAAACTCACTAGGTAGAAAAGTAATCTTCACATCCAATTGCTTCAACTATAAATCAATTAAAGCAACCATAACAAGTAACACCCTAGTTGAGTTATGTTTCACAATTGGAGAAAACACTTTTTATACATAAATTTCAGAAGTCCTTCAACAAATAAGCAAAACAACAAGAAAAATATGTAAATGAATTGTTTTTTATTAGAAAAGTTATTTTTTGTGGTAATATTTTTTATGAAAGAATATTTTCTTCTGATTTGATCACTTTGATCCCAATCTAAGTGATGATGATAAGAGTATTTTCTTGGTTGAAATTCAATTGAGGGCCTAGCACAGTTTGTTTTTGAATGATTTTTTTGAACTTTGCAGATGGTTAAGAGCACGCTTGCAATACTTCGCATGCATTTTTTATTTTTAAATTTGGACTAGTAAGGATACCTTATGAAGCCTTTTTCTGTTTGTGATGTCTTTTTTCCCTAATGAAGTTGTTTTTTGATCCTCTAACTAAAGGAGGTCACCCTTATTTATAAGTAGATCAATATTGTATAATAAGATGTGCTTGAAAGTAGGATTAGGGTATTCTATTTGAAACTAAGAGTGCATGGATGTAGCACCTAAGGAGAAGTTAACCCAAAAATAAAATTTTTGGCCCATGGGTTTAAAGTTTGGCCTTAGAGGTTTAAATCTTGGGTTGTGGGCTAGAAGGAAATATATATGTATATATATATATATATATGTATATATATATATATATAGATACGGGAGATGTTCACTAGAAATAGGAAAAAAATGGGTAAGGTAAAAATGCAAAATAGACCTAGTTTTTCCTAGGACTTGATAGATATTGGAGTATAGAACAATAAAACTAGCATCCATGATTAGGAAGGATAAGAAAGCATGCATAGTAGGAATACCAAAGACCAGTATAGTCAGGGTTCAAAATCTCGGTCGATATCGGTACGACTCGGCCGAGTCGTATCCGCCTCGACCATGGCCGATACCGGACCAGTACTCGAGTTGGATATTTTGTCGAACAAACTTGGTTGAATTGAAAGAGTGAATCCCATGGAAACGTCTAGACAACTCCAAGATCATGTTGAGACTAAGCTATTTGGGTTATTGGTAATGGAAAAAAAGGTAATATTGGAGTAGAAATGATGGAGAAGATGAGAGGATCAAAACCCACGAAAATGAAAAATACAGATTACAGAGATGGACTGCATCTTGTAGTCGTCGGTCGGATCCCCCAAGTTCTTGCCGGAGATGGAACTGAGCGACATGATGAGGAGGCAGAGTCGCCGGACTCCAACACCGCTATTATCGACGGAGAACGACGGTGAGGTGGCTGATGGAAGTGGGAGAAGAGAGAAAGTGGGCCTGCAGAGGAGCTGGTTGTGGGGAGAAATGGGTGTTTGACCGATCAATGGTGGTTATGAGTATTTAACAGATGTGGATTTGGATTTTTTTTTTTTTTGATAAATAGGTGAGGATTTAGGTTTTAAATAATATGTATTTATTTTTTAAGTAGATAATGAGTATTTGGTGGGAATTTGAGTTTTAAATAATTTGATGAAAATTATAATGATAAAAAATTAATAATGAATATTAGACTTATATCAAATAAATAGGAGATGAATATTTATATAAAAATTAAAATTAATGAATATATTTTATAAGAAAAATTATATTTATTTTTTTAAAGATGAATCATGGTTTTATTTTTTTAATAGTTAAATTTTTTTTTAAAATTTAAAATATTTAATTTAAACAATTTTTTATAAAAAAAAATTACTTTTTATTATTTTCATCTTCAACAAGAAACATTTATTATTAAGTGATTAAATTAAAATATTTTTAGAGAATTTTAATATTATTTTAAATCATCCCAAAAGTATGCTTTTATTACAATTTGAATAATTTTAGTATAATAGAAGTTTATTTTATTAATTTTCACTCTACTTATTTGTATTTAATTTTTTAAATAATTTTAATAATTTTTAAAAATTATTTTAAGCTCTTAAATTAGAATTTTTTGCGTATCACCCGATACCGATCTGAGATACCGAGACAGATGTGCCTCAAGACCTCCCGAGTCAATGACCGATACCGCGACTTTGAACTATGAGTATAGTTCCCTATTAATCAGGTTGCAGTTAAACTAGAATGCTTTCACCCAGGAGAACACTTGGTTAAAATGCATTGGATGCAAGAATGCAAACATCCCGCCATTGAATAAAAATTTAACAGCCTTTTTTCCAATCACCACAATCGCATTGATCAGGCTGCAAATGATATAAGGAATTGTTGTGAACACCCTAGGAAATATGTTGAACACATGCACAAGTATAATGATGGATCATCCCTGAATTGATCATAAATGTACTCAATGTTATGGTATTTCTGGAGGAAAATATACCTGTGGCATGAGATGATGCTAAAGCATAAAACATACATTGATTAGACTAACCTTGAAAAATAAAAATGGAAGAATTCCACAACCAAATGCATAAACTTACTCTTATGATAGTGACTCCTGACTAAGTTACATTACTCCACTCCTAATAGAAAATAAAGACTGTTGATCATAAAACGAAAAGACAGAGGCTAAGAAGCCTAGAATAACAAGAATTTTTTGTGTTGGAGGAGGTTCCTCCTCTCTATAATTAGAATCCTATTCATAATGGAAGTGAACTTGCTCTTCCATATTTACAAGAGATTTAAATTAGCTAGAATGCCCAATTCAGAAACCACACATGTTTTTTGAAGTATATGTGTTTTCTGCCTATGTTTATGCACATTATTATCTCCTCCTCATACTCTTCCTCGTATTGTCATACGTTCACAATGATCCCACTTGTGGAAGGATTCTATTTTTCCACGAAAGCCTTCTTACAAATAGATTTTCTTATGTTTAATAACTGCTCTCACCTCATTATCATGAGGTTTTACTTAGTAGGTGACCCACTTTGCCATGTGTTGTAACATCACTACTAAATTGGCTTTTCCCAGACATTGTTCCACTTCCACAAAGACATGGCTTTGCTAGCCCCATACTCATCATAACTCTTGCTTTCTCCCATGTGACATGATCTTTCTTTCCACATTCCTTACCACCATGTGTCCAAGTCGCATCCAAACAATTTGAGAAAATTTTTAAGTTAGTTCTACCAAACAAATTCATTAAGGCTATGTTTGGTTTCGGAAAATTCAAGAGAAAATATAAGGAAAAGAAAATAGAAAAAAAATTAAAAAGAAAGAAAAAGTGAAAGAAAATTAAAAATAGATTAAAAGTAAATAAATTATTTTTGTATGCTTTTTCAAACTCATTTAACTTATCTTTTTTCTATTATATAAAGATTAAATAATTTAAATATATGTAAATTTTAAACTAATTTTAATTGTATTTGATTTTCTTTCGTATTTTTTCATGATGAAATCAAACATCTGAAAATAATTTTTTTTGACATTTTTTTTCTTTCCTTGGTACTTTCTGAGAACAAAACATGATTTAAGCATTAGACTTAAATCATGCTAGTAAATTATCCAACCACATGAATACTACATTAAATTGATCTACAACATTATGGAGAATAATAATTATGTATAATTGTAATATATGAGAGTTTCAACAATTGTGCATTAAATAGTTTTACCTTGGTCAAGATTTAAAAGAAGAGCCTTCAAACCATTCTTGAGCATCCAATCCTAATGCAAATATAGTATAAAGATAGTAACTCATATGAGTAAAGCTATATATGTACAACCAATTAATGATCATGCTTTCATTGTATCTCATCTCATGCACAAAGAACTAAACGTTACTTAAATGTGAGGCTTTGATACACATATAGCTGGAAATACTCCTAAGTTTAATGGGACAACGTGGAATATAAATAGATGGAAAAAAAAAACAAAAACAAAATAGAGGTTGGTGAAACAAATGGTAGAATTAATGGAATAGAAATAGATGGAAAAAATAAAATAAAGGGTGAAAGAAATGATTTCATGTCAGACGATATGTACATGCCCATCTAAGGGAGGGAGAGGGAGAGGGAGAGAGAGAGAACACCAGCAGTACTAAAAATGTTAATGTTGATTGTTCATTGCTTAAATTGTACTTCATGAAATTATTTAGAATGAAAGACAAATGTAAGTTTAGATGATTGGGTGGAGTACTTGAAATCATAGAATGGTGGAATGAGTTGTAAATATGAATAACAACTTGCAAAAACAAATATAAAATTAATGATTGATCCTCTTATCTAAGAAACCTGCAAGTTGATATCCATCGAAGTAAATGTAGTATAAAACAAGTTACATTTTTACCTTTTCATGGAACTTTGATCAACTAGAATACATGTACTTTTAATCATACTAAACTAAATTATGAATAATGTCTGTAACATGAGCTCATAAGCCCTTTTACCACAATAAAATTCTCAACCATGTTATTCTTGCATCCTTCCTAAAAAATTTTCCTTTGCACTAGAAAAAACATCTGCTAACTTTCTTAGTTCACCAATCTACCAAGTTACTCTGAACAGAAGTCTAATGTCTAAAAGGAGACTTAATTTTGATAAATAGTTGCATTATACTCTTTGAGGCAATACACAAAGTGGTCGAGCTGTTTTTGATGAGGGCCGACCTTCGTCCCTCTTTGGACAATTGATTTCCTATTTGTACTACTTTGAATTCATTGGTGGTTTGTTATTTAGTGGCATGACTTTTTTTTTTTTTAAAGAGTGTACAACTTTTGCTAAGACATCCTACAAACGTTTCATGGCTTTAGGCAATTTTTGTACTTGTTAATCAAGTGAATTGGTATTTCCATTCGGTTAAGGTCAAGAAATTGGCTGGACTACCTAGCCTAGTTTTTGATTGTACACTTGTAGGGCAGTGAATTCGACTTAGGTGAGTTTTATC
Source organism: Vitis vinifera (assembly GCF_030704535.1). Lineage (NCBI taxonomy): Eukaryota > Viridiplantae > Streptophyta > Magnoliopsida > Vitales > Vitaceae > Vitis > Vitis vinifera. The sequence continues at coordinate 6,665,199 of NC_081819.1, forward strand.
ACCTCCATTCAGTTTGAGCTTAGGTTAAGTTTTTTTAAATCAAACTCAATTACAATTGGGGTTAAGTCAAGGTCTGAACTACCCAAACCTAACCGAAACCCAATTATGTGGGCAATTTTCTCTAAATGCATGCTATGTTCTTGGTTAGATTATTTAATATGACTTGCACCATATTTTGGTTAGACTTGGTATATGTATAATTTGTTTATTTTTACTCATAGATGGAGATGGTAATGCTTATTGGCCTTAAATTTGTGTATTTTCTTATTCTAAATCAAAATTAGTTTCTGTATTAGCCTTGACAAATTTTTAAGATAACATTTCAACTTGTTTGGAGATTAAAAAAAAAAAAAAAGGAAACTTTCCTAAGAATCTTTCAAAAATCATATTCTCTAAAACTTATTTTTAATATTACCCATAGTTAAAATCATTGCCCTATATTTCAATATTGGGTATTTTATATCTATTGAAATTCCTAAGGAGACAACCGATTAATTCCTTGTAGGACATGGGCAATGCAAGTATATATGGAATCAAGATATTTATGAAGAACAAAGATCCATTGTATTCGAATTGGATTTGGAGGGGTATCTAGATTGGTATTCATGCGATCATAATTTTCTATTCCATGAGATTAGTTAGTTAACTAAGATAGTCTGACGGTTTTAAACTAAAAATTTGTATAGAGATTTGTATGTGTGAAAAAATGAAAGCAAGAAAGAAATAAGAACCCTTATGCATTGTGCTATTTGCCTTACTCATCTGGGTCTTCCAGGTTACAATCATGCAACTTCAACTCATTTAATTCCTATATTTGTGCATTTTTTTGAAATTTCAAGAAATGGTATATTTAAGCATTTGATATTAGAAATTTAATTTGTGATTTAAACAATATAGAAGCATAAAAAGCTTATGGGAATTACACTTGTATAGGTTTAAAAACATTTTGATAGGCTCTACGAGTGTGTTTGGGTGTGATTCTAAAAAAAAATTCAAGTATTAAAAATATTAAAAACACTTTCTAGAATCGCTACCAAACGAGCTATACATGTGAACGAAATAAAACTTTACCTAATCTGTTTATTATCAATTACCGGAGTCATGGTTAGATCATTTTAGGTTGATATATTGTAAACTTGGCATAATATGACCCACTAACACCTTTAGTTCTCCTTTTCAAGCTGTTTTCTTCTACTTCTATCTCTTAGTTCAAATGACAAAGAAAAAGGAAAATAAATGAAAATATAAGAGAGGAAAAGAATCTTCTTTTTTCTTAATGAATTTAATTTCTATCACTACCACATGTACACTTCAGTGAATCTTCAAATGGATCATATATACTTGGGGAAAAGAAAAATTGAAATCAAGTTGAAGCTATTACCTACGATATAATAGTTCCAAAATCTTGCATGAAGCTCTTTGTCACCTCCCTAACATTAGGACGTGGTAAGAAGTGCACATTAGTAAGTTAAAACTCGAGCATCAAATTCAAGGAATGATAACTGATGTGATAATATATATATATATATATATATATATATATATATATATATATATATATATATATATATATTTTCATATTTTTGAGATCATTTTACAAGAAATGAATTAGTATTGATGTTCAAGGAGAGATAGTCAATTAGCAAAGCTAAACTAATATGTATGAAATTTTGACATATTGTCTGCTAGTAGTATAAGTTAAAGATTGTCTATATATGCTTAGACTTAGATGGTGTTTTTTTTTTTTTTTAACTAAATATTAAATGCAATTTTCTTTCGAACATTAGATGATTTGTTTTTAACTTTTTTTTTTCACTTGTTACTTATTTTTAAAATTTTATGACTAAATAAAAAAAAAATTTTGGCTTTTTGTTAAATGCTAAAAATATTTTTTTTAAATAATCAAAACACAATGTCAATATGATCCTCAACCCATTAATGCTTAATACTTTATAGATACAAAGTAATAAAAAAGTAAACAACTTAATATTTAACACTATTATGTTATTATATTTATAATTAAGTTAAATTAAGTTCTATTTAGATTTAAATAGAAAAAATAAACACCACCTTAATTACTTAAATAGTTAGACTATGGTAATATATTAGAAAGCCTGGTCAGTTGTAGTGTTAGTTGTTCAACCATGACTGGATATATCTCCATGAAAACCTCTATTAATGCTTTTGGATCTATCTCCATGTTATGTCATTTCTCAAGAAGCTCAGTTCTGCATGTGTAATCTGGTTTAGGTCCTAAATATGATTCTTTCATTGTGCCAATTACTTCTTGAGTTGGATCTTTTTTAGTTAGAGATGTTATTGCTCTGCTCATAGCTCATGGAAGTAATCTACAGGAACATAACTCTTTGGTTCACAATTCAACATCGTCTGCATATTTTGTGTCTAGTTCACTAGGAAAGAAACCAAACCAAAAAAAACAAAAAAAAAAATATACAATCAGGAATTTCAGAACAATCAAGGGGGACATGGTCAGTCAAACCAATATATTCCAAGGTGGATAAGGACAAGGTTTCCAGGCTAATTAAGGAAGCTGAGAAAGAGGTAGTGTCGGATGGTAGAATCAAATTCAAACTCGTAATGTCAAATCTGCAACAACTCTTCAGTGCTGGTATAGATTTATTCAAAATTGGTTCCTCCAAATGGCTCTTTGATGGCAGCAATCCTAGCATGTATGTCATCCAGTATCATATCCTGACTTTTGGGGCCACTAATCACTGCACTGCAAATGTAAATCATCTGGCTTCAAAGACCGATCACAATGGAGTAAAGAAAATCTTCATGGGAGATGGCACTGGTCGATTTATTTCATTTGTAGGTCAAACTTTCTTTCCTTCATCATCATCTGATATGGTTCTTAAAGATCTTTTATCTCCCAAACTGTCCCTAAATTTGCCTCAAATAATCATCTATTTTTTGAGTTTCCTCAAACCACATCTGTTTTGTCAAATAATAGGTTTTGGTGAAGGTACTTCAAGGTTGGCTTAAAAAGGGTTTATACTTCTTCAGCCTACTATTCAAGAATGAACATATGGTCCGACCCTGATCAAATATTTTCAAGACTGAACATCCACTATAACTTTGCTCCAATGTTTCTAGTCCTTTTGTTTCTTCATCATTCAACTCAAATAAATCTCAAGTCAATTCAGCTACTAATTCTTCTATTTCTGGTTCCATTTCTATATCAGATTTGTGGCATAGAAGGTTGGGACATCCCTCCTTCAAAATTGTAAAATCTTTTCTTGAAAGTTGTAATTTTCCGTTATGGTTAAAGATGCTCATTCTCTCTGTACGGCTAGTCAAATAGGGAAATGTAATTAATTACCATTTAAAGAAATTGCTGGTTTGTGAACCCGAATTTATGGAACAATAAGGTACTAATTTGTTGGTTGGAACTAGGTTAGCAGTTCATTAGTAGTATACTAAGGTTGTTTTTACCAAGCAGCTTACGCATACTTCACCTAGCTCTCAATTTGGTTTCCAAACCAATTAGTATACTTTGCTATCTTAACAAATTAATGCTACAAAAGAGCTGTATTTTGGTGAAATATTAAGATCTTTTTCAGATTTTCTCTCTTCCATCCACACATCATTATACCTAAAAATATTAATAAGTCTTTATTATCCTTAGAAGCACCAGAATTGAAAAAGGATTCCAAATGAGACCCTTAGAGTGTATGCATGAACTTTGTCATCACATCAACCATATACAATTGAAGAGTAGGTGGGTATGAAGTATGGCAATCCACTCCTAACCAATCTTTACCATATCATCACCTCAAATAGTATGCATGTAATGACCCACTCTTAACTATGTAGGTATCATCCACTCTAGACCCAAAGGGCACTCATAGTTTTAAAGTGGGTTTATATGGTTAAATGAATCTGTATATATATAGCAATAAGAATTTGTTTCCCTATTCAATGTGAGATGAGATATTATAATCACTCTCTTCCCCTCAATGAAGACATAATGATCTTATTGTATCCCACAAAATTATAGGGTCAAACGAACAGACATACCTTATGGGTCAAACAAACTTTCACACTAGGTTCGAGGATCAACTCGGATACCATTTATGACAACTTGCCCTCAATAATATAGATATTTTCCGCTTTGGACTTAGAGGACCCTCACAACTTTAAAGCACGTCTACATAGTTAAGAGGATTTCGTGCATGTATAACATCAAAAACTTTTTCTCTTATTCAATATGAAGATATCACAATACGACCCTTGTATTTTCCTAGGTTGTGACTTTTCTTAGTTGGTATACTAACAATTGTACACTTAAAGAAAAAATTTGGTATTAGCTACTTAATTTTAATTATTCTACTCAACTTGGCTAGGCTTTTCATATATATTTGTATTACATTTACTAAGAATGATGATTTCAATGCTTTGATTCAGTTGCAACATCAAATTGCTTATGGTTATTGCACCTTTCCAACGGTATAGAAAGAAAGAAAATTCTAGTAGCATATTACTATTGGAGAGTGTGCCAAAAACTTAATTCTTGAGGTGCAACCAATCCCCCAAAATTCAAAGATTTTAAATTGAAAAAGTATTTCAATATTTTGATATTAAATATTTAGGTATTGGCTATCTTATTTGATATTATTTATACGAAATTAAATTTTGAACCATACAATACTTGAATCAGATAATCTACTTTGTAGAATTAAAAGTTCTTGTCACTAAGTGATTAAATTTTGAATCATTTATTACTTGGATTAAAAAATATCTTAGAGAGAGAGAGAGAACCACTACCATGTGTAGTAAGTCTTCTTCGGAAAAATGTTGAACAAGACAATTATCTGGTAATTCAATATCATCTGGAAGTGACATCCTCATTACAATACTCCAACTGAAATAAATTCAATTATATTGGTTAGCCACATAATTACCAATAAAGATAACGATCAATTAAGAAGTTCATAAAAGAAAAACATAAGGATGTAAAATCTTACCATAAAAGAACGTAAAAACTTGTGTTATAGAACACATACCAAAAATCAATTTTGAATAATCATTATAATCACTTTCTATTACATGTAGTAGCGCTAGCTTAATTGATGGTTGAAGAAACTACATGACATTTACAAGTGTTAATTCAAAACAGGAAATAGTGGAAAAATATTTTACATTCAAACAAAAAGCTTAAACGAACTTAATACAAAACCAATAGTAAAAGAAATAGGATGCAAAAAGAAACACACGTGTGTGTATATATATATATATGTGTGTGTATGTATGTATGTATGTATAAGGGGAAGTGACACATTTCTAATAAAACTTTATGTTAGAGATATTTGTATTTCCTATATTAGAATATTAGAGCCTGTTTGACATGTGATTAAAAAACAGTTTTTGGTTTTTAAAAATAGAAAACAACTTTTTAAAATTCATAATATTTTTTAGTTGTTGTTCTTTATTTCCAAATTTTAAAAACAAAGTCAAATAAAGAACAACTTTTAAAGAACAAGTAGAAGTTGTTTTCATTTTCACCAGTTTTTAAAAACAAAGAAAAAATACACGCGCGCACACACATATATATATTTCTTAAAAATAACTTAAAACTCAAATAATGATCCAATTAATACAAAACATTTATGGACAAAAATTGGTCTAGAACAACTCTATTATTTCCTTTTTACTTAGAATTAATTTAATCTTGAATAAAATAGAAGAAAATAAGTTGAATTGAACAAAAAGGCTTGGATTACTTAATTTCTTCTCACCATCCCTACATGTAATTCTATGATTTAAGAATACACTTTTAGATAATACATGCAAAAAGGTATTTATAAACATTAATTCTAAATGGTGTTGGAAATGGGAAGGTGATTTTATTTTGTCATTCATTAGAATTAGGGTGAAATTTGTTAGGAAATGGTCAAAATTCCTAATTAATATAAATTTCTTTTTGTAAAGAATATTGTATATACTATTTCTTATATTTATATGTAATTGTAATGTTATATTTTTTTTATAAAATAAGGCAAGCTATTAGGAGTACCTTTATAAATATTCTTGGTAATGAAGGAAAAGGTTATGAGAAGGAAATGAACTTGTAAAACTTATATGATGTGAATAGAGATGTGAGGAAAAATGAAAGACAACTGATAGAATAAGGGAGCTCGTGGTTCAAGATATAGATATAAGAAGTGAAAAAATATAGAATGTTTTGGAAACCTAATAGCTGTAACTGGTTTTTGTCTTTTATAATATTTTTTATAGTGTAGTGAAATGATTCTCTTTTATCCATGGATGTAGACATGTTTGTTGAAACCTCGTTAAAAACTTGTGTATCTTTGCGTGAATTGTTTTATCTTTATTTTCTTAAACTAACATATTTACTTTAAAGCTTTTGTTGGCACAACACAATTAATATTACCCAATTTATATATACATAAATAAAATCTTTGGTATGTTAATGAAAAACATAAAAGGAATGGAATATTATTTAGTGATAAACACTATGACTATATTTGGTTCCCAGGAAAATATTAGGGAAAGAAAAAAATATTAAGAAAAATAGTTTTCTCATGTTTGGTTTTACTATAGAAAATATAAAAGAAAATCAAATATAATTAAAATTAATTTAAAGTTTATATATTTTAAAATTTTTTAATCTTGCTATAGTAGAGAGAAATAAGTAAAATGAGTTTGAGAAAACGTATAAAAATAATTTATTCAATTTAAACCTTTATTTTTTTTCCTTATATTTTTCCTTTCTATTTTATTTTCTTTGTATTTTCCCTCAAAATTTTTGGGAATTAAACATAGCATACAAGACTATAAAAATATGCAATTGCCATTACCTATCTATCAATATTTCTTTAGCTTTAAGTACTTCAATACCCAAATCCCCGGGCCTCGAAACTGTATCCATAGTTTGATTTGCCTGTTGCTCAGGTAACAACTAGTTAGGTAATAAATGAATATTTTATGTAACCATTATAAATATAATGAAGTTGAGGATTTATAAGGCAGTTGACAATTCTACAGGAGTCATTGGCAACCCAATTAAAATATAAGGGAAATCATGTAACCATATATCAACTAACAAAAATATGAGATTTTAGAACTTTGCTTTTTGCTTTTTAATTTTAGTGTAAAATGGGAAAAAATATTGTCCATTCATGCACTTCATTAGTGTTTTCAAATTCATTCCACAATTACCCTCAAAAGTAAAAGACAAAGTATATACTAATTTAATATTATCTATTAACAAGTACATGTATCATTTATTTTTATTATTTTTCTTACATCAATATATTTCATTTACCACTTGCCACGTTCCCACTTTTTTTTTTTTTTTTTTTCATCTCTTTTCATCATATTCCATTGTCACCTATTATAGTTATTATTATTATTTTTCTCTTTTTCCTTTATATTCTTTTTAATATGCTCATGTAGTTTCTCATAAAACTTCTTTAATTTTAATTTTTTTACTCTCTAATTTCTCCATATTTGTTGATTTTAATTATTTTTTTACATATTAAACTTAAAATGATAATATATAATAAATAGTTAATATAACAAATAAAATAAAAACAAAAATATATAATGGACAAAAATGAAAATATTATTCCACAAATAATATAATTGAGGATTTTAAATATTAATTATAATAATACATTTGATAAATTAAGGTTTAAATTTAAAAAATTCTATTTTATTATTTAGACGTTTATGAAATAAGATTTTTTATATTAATAATAAATAAAAGATTTATTTATTTTGCAAATTCTATCACATGTAAAGGTAAAAATATCTTTGTAATACTATTTTATTATTTACATAATTTTTCTTTTAATTTTCATTTTAAATTTATCATATCAAAATCACAATAAGTGATGGTGCTTTCATAATATTTCCTATGATTTTAATTTGATTGTGGATCTAACTTTTTGTTTGGTTAAAATCTTTAATTTTAATTAAAATAAAATATAAAAGAAAATATATTTTTCATAAAAAAGATAAAATTAATTTAACCTTTTATATTAATTTTATAAAAAATAGGTACATCCTTAAAAAGAAAAAAAAAAAAGGTAAATTCATGCTTAGGGGAATCAGAACCACTATCATACTTATCATGGTGTATAATTTTCTTTGGGACCCTTGATAAGTAGTTGGAGGTCCTCACCCACCCCAAAACGAACTTTGGAATCCTAGGTATATCCATTCTTAGAGGAAACAAAACCCTTATCTCCATTATCATGGTTTATATATTCCTTTGGGGACCCTCAAGAAGGAATTGGAGTTTGTTCCCCACCTTAGAATAGACATTGGAACCCAAAGTACATTCTAAAGATAATTTGGTACATCTTTCACAAAATTTGACACATCCTTAAAACAATTTGGTACGTCCAATCCATGAGCTACCGGGACCTCTATATTATTACCCATGGTTCGTGTATTTCTTTAGGGATCTTTAGGAAGTAATTAGAGGTTGTTCCCTACTCTAAAACAAACTTTAGAACCCAAGGTACATCCTTAAGGAAATTTGGTATATCCTTAAGGAAATTTGGTACATCGTTAAGAAATTTTGGTACATACAATCCTTGGGCTATCGAGACCCCTATCTATCTTCTCAAGGTCCATATTATCCTTTAAGGACCCTCGGGTAGTGATTTGAGGTCATTCCCCATCTCGGAACAAACTTTGGAAATCTTGGTACATCTTTTACAAAATTTGATGCATCTTTCACAAAATTTGGTTCATCCTTAAAAATATTTGGTACATCCAATCCTTGAGTTATTGAAACCTCTATCTTATTACCCATGGTATGTTTATTCCTTTAAGGATCTTTGGGAAGTGATTAGAGGTTGTTCCCTACGTTGAAACGAACTTTGGAACCCTAGGTACATCATTGAGAACATTTGATAAATCCAATCTTTGAGCTAACGGGACACCTATCTCCCTTCCCATGGTCTATTTCTTCATTTGGAGACCTTTGGGAAGTGATTGGAGGTCGTTTCCCATCTTGGAGTGGACTTTGAAAACCTTGGTATATCATTTACAAAATTTGGTACATCCTTCACAAAATTTGGTACATCATTTATAAAATTTGGTACATCCTTAAAAATATTTGGTACATCCAATCCTTGAGCTATCAGGACCCCTATCTTATTACTCATGGTTCATTTATTCCTTTAGGGATCTTTGGAAAGTGAATGGAGTTCATTCCCTACTCCGAAACGGACTTTGGAATCCTAGGTACATCTTTCAGAAAATTTGAAACATCCAATTCTTGACTTAATGGGACACCTATCTCCCTTCCCATGGTCCATTTCTTCCTTTGGAGACTCTCTTGGAAATGGTTGGAGATTGTTCCCCACCTCGGAATGGACTTTGGCACCCTTGGTACACTCTTTACAAAATTTGGTACATCCTTAAAAAATTTTGGTACATCCAATCCTTGAGCTACCAAGACCCCCCACCTTTTTACCAATGGTCCGTTTATTCTTTTAGGGATCTTTGGAAAATGATTGGAGGTCATTCCCTACTCCAAAATGGACTTTGAACCCTAGGTACATCCAAAAGAAAATTTGATACATTCAATCCTTGTGCTAATTGAACACCTGTCTCCCTTCACATGGTCCATTTCTTCCTTTAGAGACCCTCGGGAAGTGATTAGAGGTCGTTCCTCACCTCATAATGGACTTTGGAAACCTTGGTACATACTTTACAAAATTTGGCACATCCTTCATAAAATTTGGTACATCTTTCACAAAATTTGGTACATCCTTAAAATAATTTGGTACATCTAATCCTTTAGCTACTAGGACCCTTATCTTATTACCCATGGTCCGTTCATTCCTTTAGGCATCTTTGGAAAGTGATTGGAGGTTGTTCCCTACTTCGAAACGGACTTTGGAACCCTAGGTACATCCTTGAGAACATTTAATACATCCAATCTTTGAGCTAACAGGACACCTATCTCCCTTCCCATGGTCCATTTCTTCATTTGGAGACCCTCGGGAAGTGATTGGAGGTCGTTCCCTACCTCAAAACAGACTTTAGAAACCTTGGTACATCATTTACAAAATTTGGTACATCCTTTAATAAATTTGGTACATCCTTAAAAAAATTTGGTACATCCAATCCTTGAGCTACAAAGACCCTTATCTTATTACCCATGGTCTATTCATTCATTTAGGGATCTTTGGAAAATGATTGGAGATTGTTCCCTACTCCGAAACAGACCTAGGTACATTGTTAAGAAAATTTAATACATCTAATTCTTAAGCTAACAGGACACTTATCTTTCTTCCCATGGTCCATTTATTCCTTTGGATAGCCTTAGTAAGTGATTGGAGGTCGTTCCCTACTTCAGAATGGACTTTGGCTCCCTTGGTACATTTTTTACAAAATTTGGTACATCCTTTATAATATTTGCTACATCTTTCATAATATTTGATACATCCTTAAAAAAATTTGGTACATCCAATCCTTGAGCTACCAAGACCCCTATCTCATTACCCATGGTCCGTTTATTCCTTTAGGGATCTTTGGAAAGTGATTGTAGGTCGTTCCCTACTCCGAAATGGACTTTGAAACCCTAGGTACATTTTTGAGAAAATTTGATACATCCAATCCTTGAGCTAACGGGACACCTATCTCCTTTCCCATGGTCCATTTCTTCCTTTAGAGACCCTCGGGAAGTGATTGGAGATCGTTCCCCACCTCGGAATGGACTTTGGTAACCCTATTATATCCTTTACAAAATTTGGTACATCCTTAAAAAAATTTGGCACATCCAATTCTTGAGCTGTCAAGACCCCTACCTTATTACCCATGGTCCATTCATTCCTATAGGGATCTTTGGAAAGTGATTGGAGGTTGTTCTCTTCTCTGAAATAGACTTTGGATCCCTAGGTACATTCTTAAGAAATTTTGATACATCCAATCCTTGAGCTAAGGGGACACCTATCTCCCTTTCCATGGTTCATTTCTTCCTTTGGAGACCCTTGGGAAGTGATTGGAGGTCGTTCTCCACCTTGAAATGGACATTGGCAACCTTAGTACATCCTTTACAAAATTTGGTACATCCTTAAAAAAATTTGGTACATCCAATCCTTGAGCTACCGAGACCCCTATCTTATTACTCATAGTCCGTTCATTCCTTTAGGGATCTTCGGAAAGTAATTGGAAGTCATTCCCTACTCCGAAATAGACTTTGGAACCTTAGGTACATCCTTAAAAAAATTTGATACATCCAATCTTTCAGCTAACGGGATACCTATCTTCCTTCTCATGGTCCATTTATGCCTTTGGACAGTCTCACGATGTGATTGGGGGTTGTTCCCCACTTTAGAACGGACTTTGGCCCCTTTGGTACATCGTTTACAAAATTTGGTACATCCTTCACAAAATTTGGTACATCCTTAAAAAAAAAAAAATTGATACATCCAATCCTTGAGCTACTGAGACCCCTATATTATTACCCATGACCCGTTGATTCCTTTAGGGATCTTTGGAAAGTGATTGGAGGTCATTCCCTACTTTGAAATGGACTTTGGAACCCTTAGGTACATCCTTGAGAAATTTGATACATCTAATCCTTGAGCTAACGGGACACCTATCTCCTTTCCCATGGTTTATTTCATCTTTTGGAGTTGTTCCTTACCTCAGAACGGACTTTGGAACCCTTGATACATCCTTTACAAAATTTGGCACATCCATAAAAAAATTTGGTACATCCAATCCTTGAGCTACTAGGACCCCTATCTTATTACCCATGGTTCGTTTATTCCCTTAGGAATATTTAGGAATTGATTGGAGGTCGTTCTCTACTCCAAAACGAACATTGGAACCCTAGGTACATCCTTGAGAAAATTTGATACATCCAATTTTTGAGCTAATGGGACCCCTATCGTCCTTCTTATGGTCCATTTATTCCTTTGAACACCCTCAAGAAGTGATTGGAGGTTGGTTCCCACTTCAGAATGGACTTTGACCCCCTTGGTACACAATTTACAAAATTTGGTACATCCTTAAAAAAAATTGGTCTATCCAATCCTTGAGCTATCAGGACCCCTATCTTATTACCCATGGTTTGTTTATTCTTGTATGGATCTTTGGGAAGTGATTGGATGTGCCAAATTTTCTTAAGAATGTACCAAGTGTTCCAAAGCTTGTTTTGAAAGATAGACATCCCGTTAGCTCAAGGATTGGATGTATCAAATTTTCTTAAGGATATATCTAGGGTTCCAAAATTTGTTTCAGAGTAGGGAACGACCTCCAATCACTTTCCAAAGATCCCTAAAGGAATAAATGGACCATAGGTAACAAGCTAGGGGTCTCGGTACCTCAAGGATTGAATATACCAAATTGTTTTAAGGATGTACCAAATTTTGTGAAGGATATACCAAATTTTATAAAAGATGTACCAAATTTTGTAAAGTATGTACCAAGGTTGCCAAAATCCATTCTAATGAGGGGAACGACCTCCAATCACTTCTAAAGGATCTCTAAATGAAGAAATGGACCATGGGAAGGGACATAGGTGTCCAATTAGCTCAAGGATTGGATATATCAAATTTTCTAAAAGATGTACCTAGAGTTCTAAAGTCCGTTTTGGAGTAGGGAACGACCTTCAATCAATTTCCAAAGATCCCTAAATGAATAAATGGACCATGGGTAAGAAGATAGGGGTCCTAGTAGCTTAAGGGTTGGACGTACTAAATTTTTTTAAAGATGTACCAAATTTTGTGAATGATGTACCAAATTTTGTAAAGAATGTACCAAGGGTGCCAAAGTTCGTTCAATGGTAGGAACAACCTCCAATCACTTTCCGAGGGTCTTCAAAGGAAGAAATGGAGCATGGGAAGAGAGATAGGTGTCCCGTTAGCTCAAGGATTGGAGGTATCAAATTTTCTCGTGGATGTACCTAGGGTTCTAAAGTTCGTTTCAAATTAGGGAACGACCTCCAATCACTTTCCAAAGATCCCTAAAGGAATGAATAGACCATAGGTAATAAGATAGGGGTCCCGGTAGTTTAAGGATTGGATGTACCAAACTTTTTTAAGGATGTACCAAATTTTGTGAAGAATGTGCCAAATTTTGTAAAGGATGTACCAAGGGTGCCAAAGTCCATTCCAAGGTGGGGAACGACCTTCAATCACATCTTGATGGTCTTCAAAGGAAGAAATGGACCATGGGAAGGGAGATAGGTGTTCCATTAGCTCAAGGATGTACCTAGGGTTCCAAAGTCTGTTTTGGAGTAGCGAATCACCTCTAATCACTTCCCAAAGATCCCTAAAGGAATAATAAAAAAAAAAACCATGGGTAATAAGATAGCGGTCTTGGTATCTCATGGATTGGATGTACCAAATTTTTTTAAGGATGTATCAAAATTTTTCAAAGATGTACCAAATTTTGTAAAGGATGTATGAAAGGTGAAAAAATCCATTCCGAGGTGGGGAACAACCTCCATTCACTTCCTGAGGGTCTCTAAAGGAAGAAATGAACCATGAGAAGGAAGACAGGTGTTCAATTAACTCAAGGATTGAATGTATCAAATTTTCTCAAGGAAGTACCTAAGGTTCCAAAGTTTGTTTCGGAATAGGGAACGACCTCCAATCACTTCCTAAATATCCCTAAAGAAATAAATGAACCATGGGTAATAAGGTAGGGGTCTCGGTAGCTCAAGGATTGGATCTACCAATTTTTTTTAAGGATGTACCAAATTTTAGGAAAGATGTACCAAATTTTGTAAAGGATGCACCAAGGAGGTCAAAGTCCATTTTGAAGTGGTGAACAACCTCCAATCACTTTCTAAGGCTGTTTAAAGGAATAAGTGGATGATAGGAAAGAAGATAGGTATCCCGTTAGCATAAGGATTGGATGTATCAAATTTTCTTAAGGATATACCTAGGGTTCCATAGTCCATTTCAGAGTAGGGAATGACTTCCAATCACATTCCAAAGATCCCCAAAGGAATAAACGATCCATGAGTAATAAGATAGGGATCCTGGTAGCTCAAGGATTGGATGTACCAAATTTTTTAAGGATGTCCCAAATTTTGTAAAGGATGTATCAAGGTTGCCAAGGTCTGTTCCGAGGTGGGGAACGACCTTCAATCATTTCCCTAAGGTCTTCAAATGAAGAAACGGACCATGGGAAGGGTGATAGGTGCCCTGTTAGGTCAAGGATTGGATGTTTCAAATTTTCTCATGGATGTACCTAGGGTTCCAAAGTTCGTTTCAGAGTATGGAACAACCTCCAATCACTTCCAAAGATCCCTAAAGGAATAAACGAACAACGGTTAATAAGATAGGGGTCTCGATAGCTCAAGGATTGGATGTACCAAATTTTTTGAAGGATGTACCAAATTTTGTGAAGGATGTACTAAATTTTATAAAAGATGTACCAAATTTTGTAAATGATGTACAACGATTACCAAAGTCCATTCCAAGGTGGGGAACAACCTCTAATCACTTCCCGAGGGTCTCTAAAGGAAGAAATGGACCATGAGAAGGGGGATAGGTGTCTTGTTAGCTCAAAGATTGGATGTATCAAATTTTCTCAAGGATGTACCTAGGGTTCCAAAGTCCGTTTTGGAGTAGGGAACAACCTCCAATCACTTTCCAAAGATGCCTAAAGGAATAAACGGACCATGGGTAATAAGATAGGGGTCTCGGTAGCTCAAGGATTGGATGTACCAAATTTTATAAAGGATGTACCAAATTTTGTAAAGGATGTATTAAATTTTATAAAGGATGTAACAAGAGTTCCAAAGTTCATTTTGATGTGGGGAATGACCTCCAATCACTACTTGACGGTCCTCAAAGGATAATATGGACCATGGGAAGATATATAAGGGTCTTGATAGCTAGAGGATTGGATGTACCAAAATTTCTTAACAATGTGCCAAATTTCCTTAAGGATGTACCTAGAACCTCCAAAGTTCATTTCAGAGTAGGGAACAACCTCTAATTACTTATTAAAGATCCCTAAACAAATAAACAAACCATAAGTAATAATATAGAGGTCCCAGTAGCTTATGGATTATATGTACCAAATTGTTTTAAGGATGTGCCAAATTTTGTGAAAGATGTACCAAATTGTCTTTAGGATGTACCTTGGGTTCCAATATCTGTTCCAAGGTAGGGAACAACTTGTAATTTCTTATTGAGGGGCCCCAAAGGAATATATGAACCATGAGAATGAAGATAGAGATCTTGGTTCCTCTAAGAATAGATATAATTAGGATTCCAAAGTTGGTTTTGGGGTGGGCGAGGATCTCCAATTACTTATTGAGGGTCCCAAAGGAATGTATACACCATGATAAGTATGATAGTGGTTCTAGTTCCCTTAAGCATGAATTTACCTTCTTTTTTTTTTTTTTAATTTATTGTAAGGATGTACCTATTTTATATGAAATTAATATAAAAGGTTAAATACTATTTTTTTTTATGAAAAATATATTTTATTTTATATTTTATTTTATATTTTATTTTAATTTAAAATTAAGGATTTTAACCAAACAAAAATTTAGATCCACAATCAAATTAAAATCATAAGAAAAATGATAAAAGCACCATCACTTATTGTGATTTTGATATGATAAATTTAAAATAAAAATTAAAAGAAAAATAATGTAAATAATAAAATAGTATTACAAAGATATTTTTACTTTTATATGTGGTAGAATTTACAAAATAAATAAATCCTTTGTTTAGTATTAATATAAAAAAATCTTATATCATAAACCTCTAAATAATAAAATAAAATTTTTAAATTTAAAACTTAATTTATCAAATGTGTTATTATAATTAATATTTAAAAATCATCAAGTATATTATTTGTGGAATAATATTTTCATTTTTGTCCATTATATATATATATATATATACATACATATTATTTAATTTGCTATATTAACTATTTATTATATATTATCATTTTAAGTTTAATATGTCAAAAACAATTAAAATCAATAAATATGGAGAAATTAGAGAGTAAAAAAAAATAAAATTAAAGAAGTTTCATGAGAAAATACATGAGCATATTAAAAAGAATATAAAGTAAAAATAAAAATAATAATAATAAAAAACAATAATAGGTGACAATGGATTATGGTGGAAGGACAAGAAAAAAAAAATGGGAACGTGGCAAGTGGTAAGTGAAATATACTGATGTGAGAGAAATAATAAAAATAAATTACACATGTACTTATCAACAGGTGGTATTAAATTGGTGTGTATTTTGTCATTTACTTTTGAGGATAATTGTTGAACAAATTTGAAAGCACTACCGGAGTGCATGAATAGGCAATATTTTTTCCTATTCAACACTAAAATTAAAAAGCAAAAAACAAAGTTCTAAAATCTCATAGTTTTTTTAGTTGATGTATGGTTGCATGATTTCCCCTAAAATATATTAGTTTCTATATGAATACGAGAAATATTATAGTTCTAGATGCTATAATTGAAATATGAATGGAAATTGAGAAAGCAATCAACATTTATTTAGGTTATATTTGGTTCTTGGAAAATATTAAGGAAAGAAAAAAGAAAAATGATTTTCTCATGTTTAGTTATTCTATAAAAAAAATATTAAAGAAAATCAAATATAATTAAAACTAGTTAGAAATTTATATAATTTAAAAATTATTTAATCTTTATGTTGATAAGTTAAAATAAATAAAATGATGATTAAGTAAAAAAAAATTATTTTTAATTTTCTTTCACCTTTTATTTCTTTCTATTTTCCTTTGCATTTTCTTTCCCTTGCATATTCCCTCAAATTTTTGGAGAACCAAACATAACTTTAAGTTCTTAAGTAACAATTTTTGCATTGAATTCATAACTTGGGAAACATTAGAACTTTCTTTTACACTTTCACTCTATGTCTCTCTTTCAGTTGTAGTTCTAGTTCTAGTTAAACCCTAAGGCTATGTTTGGTTCTTGAAAAAATTGAGAGAAAATGTGAGGGAAAGAAAATAGAGAAGAAAAATGGAAGAATAGAAAAAATAAAGGAAAATTAAAAATAGGTTCAAAATTAATAAATTATTTTTATATGTTTTTTGAAACTTATTTCACTTAGTTTCCTCTATTATATAAAGAGTAAATAATTTTAAAATGTATAAATTTCTAACTAATTGTAATTATATTTAATTTTCTTTTTAAAAAACTATGATGAAACCAAACATGAGAAAACCATTTTCCTTAGCATTTTTTTTTTCTTTTCTTAGTAGTTTTCAGAAATCAAACATAGCCTAAAGTATATTAGAAAATTGTAAGTAGATCTGTAATGGTAAATGCCACTCAAAATGTAACTAATTTGATTATTCCATTGTTCATATAGCTAGCAACCATAATGAGGTCATTATTATATTTTGATAACTAAAGTTTGTATGATTCAAATAACTGGCATTAGAATTAAAGTAATTATTTAGATAACTAGAATTTCAATAAGTGTTCAAGACAAACAAATTGAGGGTATATAATCAGGGAGAGAGAAAAAAAAATGGAAAAAGAAAAACATTAAGGTGAAAACTTGTGACACACAGTTGGTTGCATGTAAATATAAAGAAAGAGTTGCTGTGGTTACCCATCCAAGTGAAACTGAAATATTAGCTTGATCAACTCCCAAAGGTATATGAGCAATTGGTCGTTGGATAGCATCTTCCGTGTCACATATTGCTTGTAGGAGTCTATTAACCACAGCATCCCCACCGAATATCTGGTGAAGTGGTACCATATAAATATGGGTTGAAAAGAAACCCTATGGTTATGTTTGGTTCTCGAAAAATACTAAGGAAAAAAAAATGTCACATTTATTTTTTTAATCTTTATATTGATGAGTTAAAATAAATAAAATGAGTTTGAAGTAACAAAAATAATAATTTATCGACTTTTAATCTATTTTTTATTTTCCTTCACTTTTTCTTTCCTTATATTTTTTCTTTGTATTTTCTGGGAACCAAATATAGCCATGTATATTTTAATAAAATACCCTCTATAATTCAACTTACTAATATCCGTATTCTCTTTTGACGCGAAATCCTACCAGTAGGAAGAGTAAAAGGGTTTTTCATTTCTTTTACCAACTGATCATGGCCAACTTCTGAAATATTATAGACCTGAAAAGATTAAAAATGAGCATGTTGTATGAAAAGAATAATACTTGACCATATAACCTTATCATTTCCAAAGACGCTGAGGTAGGATGGAAACATTCCTTAGCCAACATATCATCATTATCCGAATGCCACGTTCCCGGAAATACCACAACGGCAAGTCCTTGGTGTTATTAGGTTGTTGTATTTGTAATTAACTTAACTTAGAAATTTGGCGAACTAATCAAATAAATCAAGAGTAATACAAGTAGAAAATGACCTCCCAAGGTTCTTTCAGCCAACGCCAAGCCATGACTCCTTCCCCGATTCTCAACCAAATTGGACTGTTTTCTGGAACTGCAGGGCCACAATAAGTAATCAATTTCTGAGTGATGAAAAAATCCAGAGGGAGCACGTGATGCAAATTCTTAGAGCCAATCATCTTTCTCGCCATGCAGGGGAGTCTAGTTGTGATGATCACACATCTGCTGAGTTTTGACCCCACTCTAACTTGCTCCCTAATCTGAAGAACATACTCCATCCAAAACTATTAAATATGATTTACCAGACAGCACTTTGCCATCACATTGCTTCAACATGTCCTTAAGAATCTCCTCAAAATCTATGTCTCCTCTCAATGTTTTTGATAGGTCGATCCGAATCCTGTGATAGGGGAAGCCTTCCTCCTCAATGTCTTCAAGAATCCTTCTCATCAGACTAGTCTTACCAGAACCTCCCCATTTTCTTAACTGATCCTTCATTACAGCTTCTCGCATCCGCAAGCCAATTTTTTATCTTCACCTTTTGTTCATTAAATCCATGGCCATACCGATGTTGTTCGTCATACCAAAATTTGTCTCTTCCATCATCCTGTGGAACGCTGGACGATGAACTCTTTGCTGCATCACTTGTATGAAGGAGAAGCTTTTTCTTTATTTGAAGTAGCTTCCTTCTCCTTTTGCAGAGGAACCAGAACTCAGGAAGAGAGTAGCGGCCACGTGACCCACCACCTTCCTTGATTTGCTTTTTGCGCTTCTCCGAGAAGATGATGCAATCCTCCAACGTGCTGATGAGGTCGTAAAGACAATCTTTCATTCTAATGGGAGTAAATCGGTCGATGCTCGTACCCTCCAAAACAGCTTTAATCTTTTGAAAATAAGAATGAAGGGGGATCTCCTCTACTGGACTGTCTTCCTCCTCTGCCTCCTGTAAGTCATCCATAAATTTGTTCTTCAAGAATTGCAGAATATCTGCAGACATGTTTGGAGGCTGATGTCTCAATCTCACACTCACAGACATCTAATTGGCTCTCCTCCTTCCATCAAAATAATTTCTTTTCTTTCAAGGCTTTCGGAAAAGTACGAAAAGCAAAAGAATTAAAGAAAGGAATCCAAAGCAAAAAGAAAATGCTTTATCCATCCCCATGCATTCTTGTCGCTTCAACTGGAATCCACCTTACAATATTCTATTGGAAAATGCTAGCTAAAGTTGGGTGAGTCTTCAACTGCAAAGAATTTATCTACAGAGAGATTTTTTCTCTCCGTTTTACTTTTTATAGACTATGTATTGGTGAGAAATTTAAAAAATAAAATGAAATAAAATTTTAAATGAAGGAAAATTTGATAAAAGGATTTGCTAGACAGAAAATTTTCTATTTTCTTTTCCAAACAAGACTCTCCCTATGGATATGCATGTCAATTGGTTGTTAGATATGCTTTCAATATTAAAATGGGTTATGATTCTGAGTAACTTATGTCTAAAGAAAGGAATTTTTGAAGTTTGAAATTTGAACTTTGAAAAGAGAGAACATAATCCTTACACCATTGAAAGGGGAAGGTATAATCAATAAAGGAATGAAGAGGTATTTATGTCTAAAGAAAGGAATTTTTGAACTTTAAAAAAAGAGAACATAATCCTTACACCATTGAAAGGGGAAGGTACAATCAATAAAGGAATGAAGAGGTATTTATTTCATGAACCAAAAACCCACTCCAAGGGTATGACGATCATTTCACACATCAAGTCTGGAGGTTTAAAGTGAAAATGATACAAACATTCATCTTGTAATTAGAAATTATTAATTACTAAATTTCTGTTCATAGTAGTAGAAAAAATTCTAAAATATTCAGATATCAACTTTTAAACCAATATATCAATCATAGTATTATTGTCCAAATAACTCTAAACTTAAATCATTCAAACAGAAATTGAATTTTAATATCTAAACAATGTCCAAAATAAAGTTTGAACCAAAATCCTAACAAAGAAATTCCCCAACCTAACTATTACTCCTCGTCTAAATCGAGAGTACATGAAAAATTATCAACAAATGGGAATGAACTTAAAGCCCAATAAGGAACTTTAATACAGTTTCATAGATCAAATAGTTTCAATCATACTTACAAATAGAAGATATAGTGTAAAATCATTTTCATAAAAATGTTTAAGTACAAATATGTTAATACATTTTAAAGTGTTTAACAAAACATTTTCATATATATCAAAACAACTTCACTTCAAATCCAAATCAAACACATTAAAATATTTTCACTCTAGTTATCATATAACAAATGATATTCAATTAAGTGGGACTTTACAAATAAGTGGTTAATTTCAAATTTGTTCCATTTAAGGTGAACAAAACCAAAGGTCAACAATTATAACCCATTGACTAGGATCATATAATATCAACTATTATAACCCGTTGACTAGGGCCATAGAAATGTTAATTAT
The DNA here is from genome assembly GCF_030704535.1 of Vitis vinifera. NCBI lineage: Eukaryota > Viridiplantae > Streptophyta > Magnoliopsida > Vitales > Vitaceae > Vitis > Vitis vinifera. The sequence goes on from NC_081819.1 coordinate 6,686,026, forward strand.
TATAGTTCATTGACTAGAGTCATATAAACCAGAGTCAAATACTTTATTTCATTAATTCAAACTTATAAAACAAAATATCATATCTCCACAATTTTCATTTTTCATAAACAAATAAAATGTTTAAACATATTTTTCATGCAAAAACATATATTTGATCTATGCATAAAAATAAAAAATATTATTTTTACACATTTCAAAATACAATATAAAAAGGAAAATATTTCCTTTTGAAAAATCTGCATTAATTTCTTTTACCTTGAAGAAGCACTCAAAATCTTGAAGAATTTACTCCTCACCTAACATAATATCATACGCCACATTTATTATTGATTATTTATCTAAAAATATAAATTTGACAATCCTAGAAATATTTTATTTAGTTTTAGCAATTCTAATTAATTTCCTATATTAATATTATTATCAATAATATTATTTTCAACTTCCTTATCAATAATACATTAATTTAGTGAGTTTCCAATTTTTTAATAAAATTCATATTCCATTCTAATTTTACCCTAACTATATATATTTTTTATATGCTTCAATTAAATTAAAACTTACACCAAAAACTATTATTATTATTATTGTTATAATACCTTTTTCTTTTCCACTTTTTATCACTTGACTTTTGCATTCTAAATTCGCTTAAACATCAATGTATTTATTTAGATACTTTTTCTATTAGATATTTATTTATTATGTTTTTAAACTAAAGTAACAATTGCATTCTAAGGGAAAAGAAAGTATTTCTAAAGAAAAACTCTCTTCTTAAAATTTTCTTTAAGAAGAGAAAAATTTACACACTTTCTACTCAACTTGGATTTGAAATCCTAACTTATCGTTGTCCTTCATTTTTCATAGCGTCTAAAATGGTTCTTGTGATAAAAATTGAAAATATGGATTAGGTTTTTATACTATTACTATTTATGTTTATTTAATTTTTTTTTATAGCCTATAGCATATAATTTAAGCTCATGGGTCCAAAATTATATTTTTAGGATAACTTTTATAATGACCCACTTTCAATCATATAAATATTGTTTGTTATGACCCAATGGGTTCTTATGGCTTTGTACACTCTTATTTGGTTAAGAGGAGCTCATAGATACTTAATGTAAGGAACTTTTTCTCCTATCCAATGTAAGATATCACAAGCACCCCTCCCCCCTAATATAGAAACGACTTCTTTGTCATGTCCCATAGGATTGTAGGGTCAAACAAAAGAAACACACCTTACAAGACATGCCTTAGAGTCTTCAATTTTTTAGTATGGTTGAGTATTTATAAGTTTACACCATTAATCTTGTGCATGATTTGTTAGACATCTATAACCTTAACATTTTATTGCATTGCAAAAAATCAACAAATCTTATATTATCCCAAAATAATATGAATATTATGTAAATTTTTAAATAAAGAGATAAAACAAATAGACTATTAAAAGTACAAATATATATTATATATACAATACACAATTAGTTGAATTTTACTTGATGGATTTATTGTAATAAATTAACAATTAAAAATAAAAAATAAAAAAGATCTTATATCTTCATAAATATTCATAATTTATTCAATCAAATGAATCAAGGGTTACATATGTGACCCAAATGAATATATAAATGTAAAATGTAAAAACTCATATTTCAAGAAATATGTAGATTGTAACAATGACTCAATTTTCTTTAATTATTCTTTTCAAATCAATCTTATACTATGTCATTACTTTACTAATCTCTTTTTGCTTTTCATTTTCTTATTTAGTATTTAGTATGTGACAATGAGTTAGTGTGTATAAACTATAAACCTTCTCCTAGTTATTGAAATAACTTAACTTACCTATCTCATCCTAGAAGGAACGACATTCTCCTTACAATAGATATCATGGTACATGCCATCAACCCTTTTAAGATCTAACCATGTGTCAATGTGATATTTTATATTATTTTCAAGAATTCTTAGCATTTCATTGTTTGATGTGTAGAATTCACTATATAATGAGGTCAGAAATCTCCTTGATAGTCTTAACTCTTGTACATTTCAATTCTAATGTCTTTTTAAGGTTTCTTCCTTTTCTAATAACTATAGGTTTCACCAACCATTTATTTCCATCACATTGAAAGCCGACTTTCCAAAAAATAACATTCACAAATAAATATACTTTCCAACTCAAAATGTTAATCAATTTTTGTACATTGAGTTATATACTTCATCTTCACCAATTGTGAAAGCAATTACATTAGAATGGTATTACAAATAGAAATTAAACACTATCAAATAAAATAAACTTATGGTTGATAACAAGATTATAAGGGTAGAGAAGCTTATAATGACGTGTTATTTTAAGATAATTGATAAAAAATTAACCATGTTTATATTAAGTATTCCAACAAAGTATTCTACATTTTCTTTTTAAAATGTAGACCTCTAAGTTAACAAGTATTCCAGATTTGTTTGTGTACTACCTCCTAATTGGAGGGATGTCTTTTCTTGGCCATTGGGATGGGTTCCCATGGTGAATGTACTAGTGTGTATGCTTACACATTAGACAAGACCTATGATGAATCATGACATAAGACTATTAGATAATCATGATTTACCAAGCTACTATATTGCATGAACTCTTAACCTTGAGAGGGTATTGAGGTTGTGCTAAAATCAATAAGAGACTTTGATCTGTGGGTGAGACCCTAAAGTGGTTATATATTCCCTATGGATTGGGTTACTATTAATGGAAGTTAGTGGCAACATATATTCTTAACAGAGGCACCATGATATCTCATGGGTTTGAGACAGCATATCTCCTTCAATGATCCAAAGGATATGTGATCATGAAATCTATAGTTGTAGTAATTCCTTTAGTGGAATTTGACATATGCTATTTGGAGTTAGAGTATGTTAGTTGATCACATAATCAGAAGATTTATAACTCAAGGATTGAAGAGTAATCTTGATTGGTTGATAACACTACCATGTTAGATTATGAACACTAGTTTATGAGAAGTCCGTATGTAATGAACAATAGGTCACTGACCCGAGCTTTGCTAGTTGTATTTTATAGGATATTATAGTACACGTGACTCTCTTTAGTGGAGTGTTGAGTTAACTTAAGAATTGGATTTTGAGTGAGCTAGTATTTACTTATTGGTCCTAATGGTTCCTACATGAGCTCCTAATTCATGGTGGTATAAGCTTTGATGGTGGATATGTAATTCATAGGTATGCATAAGGGCTTTTTGGTAAAAATGTAAGATTGCACTAGATCTTATGAATTGATTTTCTAGAATGGACTAATTAATTAATTGGATCCTATTAGGGCTATTAATTAATTAGGACCTAAATGTGCTGGATTAGGTGACCTAAACCCAATTTAGGCTCAAGTCACTTCAGCTTATAGGTAAGCCTATATAAACCACTTTAGGGGTTAGGGCTTTAGTCTTACAGTTCAGTTTTCTGAAATTTTAGAGAGATGAACCCTAGTCACCCTCTAGAGAGAGAGAGAAGCTCATTCTTCTCTTGTGCTAAGATCTATGAAGGGAGAAATCGGGTGGAAGATCGTTGGGTAAATGAGTTCTATGAGGACCACCATGGTTTCAAAGTCTTCATCAGAAGAAAATCAATTTGAGAACATCTAGATCGTAGGTTTGAGCTTTCTAACTCTAGATCTTCATTCTATAATGGTTTTTGAATCAATTTGTTTCTATTGCGATGATCTAGATAACCTTAGGGATAGTTGCATGCACCCTATTGATCCAAGGCTGGGGAATGGAGTAATCTGGAGTTCCCAGTAATAGTAGCCTTGGTTGTACCGCCCTTGGTACTATTTTGTGATAATGATAGGGCAGTGGCACAATCTAAATAACTAAGAAACCACCATAATGGTAAACACATAGAAAGGAAGTATCACTTTATACAAGAGGTAGTAATGAGAGGAAATGTGGTTGTGGAGAAGATCATTTTGCAGAGAACTTGGCATATCCCTTTATGAAAGACTTTATCTACCGGAGCCTTTGATGGTCATAAGGATAGCTTAGGTGTCAAATGTATTCTCAACATGCTCTAGGGTTAGTAAAGTTTATTAGGATAGAGCTCTAGAAAGCATAACGTGATGTAACATATTTTAGATTCATTAATAAACTTATTTATTTATGCTTCTTGGCTTCCCTTTATTATCCCAATGTATTAATTGTTTGTCTAAGCATAAAGACTTGCATCACTTGTATTATCCAAGACTTGGGTGCATTAGGAGTTTCATAGAGGATACGAGTCATAGGCTCTTTACAAAATGATAAGTGGTTCATAATTGGTTCATGGATTTAGGCAATCACTACCTTCTAATTAGAGGGATGGATTTTTTTAGCCATTGGGCCGGATAGGATTCTCATGGTGAGTGCACTAGTGTGTATGGTTACACATTGGACAAGACCTACGATGAATCATGACGCAAGGGTATCAATTATCATGATTCACTAAGCTATTATGTTGCATGGAGGGTTCACCAAGCTACTGACTTTATTGCATCATATATTGCTTTTAGGGGCTTAATCCCATCAATTGAAGCCTAATAGGGCTAATTAATTAATTAGGACCCAAATGGATTAGATTAGGTGACCCAAGCCCAATTTGGGCTCAAGTCACTTAAACTCACAAGAAGCCTTATAAATACCCCCTTAATGGTTATTGTCCCAAACCTTTTCCTATCATATTTTAAAAAGCCTCCAAAAAGAGAAATCCTAGCATTCCTCTAAAGAGAAAAATCCTACCCTTTTCTCATGCCTAAACCTTTGTGAGGAGTGATTGGTTGGAAGAGCACCAGGTAGATGATTCCATCCAAATGGTTATAGATTCTGTTATGACATCCCCATTGGCTTGGAATTGATTTGGGAACATCTAGATCAAAGGTATGGTCTTTACTTCGTTAAATCTATTATATTTGGTTTTTATTAGAATTGTTTCAACTACAAAAGATTTTAGAGATGCCTAGGGTAGAAAAACATGTACCTTATATGATTCAGGGTTAGGAACAGAGTAATCCGAAGTTCCAAACAATAACATAGAAAGAAAGTGAGGATTAAAGGTTATTGAGGCCTAGTTGAACTAGTAACAGGTTTCAAGGTGGAGATGGCAAAGGTTTGAAGTTTAAGGTTCAAGGTTCAAGTTCCATTAGGCATGAGGAAAAGGTTCCTAGAAAACAAACCAAAAATTTGATAATTAAATATTTTTCGTGAGCTCATGATTGACAACAAAAAAGATCGAAATAGCTCCCAAAACTGAGATGAAATAAGAATGCACACACATAAGCACTAATACATTGAGTTTTTTTTTCCACTTATTATTTGTCTAAAATCAGCCCAACATTTTAAAGTTACATTAATGCTCTTTCATGCCAATATACCATGATGATTAGAAAGACAACAACACATAATGTAAATTAAGAAAACATTAAACTTACAAGAAAATAAGTGGATGAAAGAAAACCCTATGAAAATAAGAAATCTAAGAAACAACTTAGGTAAATAGAAAGTTTGAAAAATGTAAGAATAGGTTAGAGAATGAAGTTTAAAGAAGAAAGGAGAAAGTTTTAAAAAGTTGGTTGATATAAGTCATTAGGCTTAAAAACCCTAGTTGGAAAAAATATAATATATTTGTTCCTATTGTTAAGGTCAAATTTAACTACCTCTTCCATGTTGTTAACTACCTTGTAAAAAAAATACTTTCAACACAAACCTTGAAACTGCTCTAAGATTGGTGCAACACCATGTTTCTTAAACACTTGTATCACATTCTATTTTAAATAAAATGACATTAATTGTTTGGATGGCATGAGAATCTTTGTTTTCTATCTATACATGTGAAAATTTTGTGGTCTCTACATTGAACATTATCTAAAATTAAAAGTGTTATTATATATTAGAACATCATCTCTAAGTAGTAGTCTAACCAGCATCTATGATGTTTCACATGAAAATGAGGAGTTAGGGTTATTTTTTTAATCTTCAAAATACCATCTCAAGTCACATAAGAACCACATTTGCTTTACTTTTTCACCCACTAGTTTTCAACCTATTTTCTTACTTCTTATTTTATTGAAGTTGTCATCAGTATATCATGTTCCAATCATGCTTATTTTTAAGACCTTTTCATCATGTTCCACTAGTTTTCCCGATATATCATCTAGATTTCGATCCAACGACCAAAAATGATTTCTAACGTTAAAATCACTTTCCTATTTTGATCCATTTTTTTTCTATAAATAGTTGATTCTCAATCCATTTCATCCACAATTCATTTCAAAGTCTATTAATCTATTATTACTCATACTTTTTTGTGATTATTTTAAAATCTTATAAATTTGGGAATTTAGTGCTCAAGTTTGTGGACTAACTCCAAACCAAGATTGCTCAATTATTCCAAGGTACGTTTGCATTAAATTTAAATTATTTTTTAATTAAATTTAAATTATTTAATAAATGGAATTTAAGTTAATTTGTTTAATTTTAATAATAATTTAATATTAATTTTCAATAGATTAGTACATTTTTAATTGATTTAAGTAAATTAACTTAGCATAATTATATATTTGAATCACATAATTAGTACATTTGCACTAAGTGAATGAAATTGACTTAGCATAGCTCTACATTTGAATCACATTTTGCAATAAGTGAATGAAATTAATGATTTAATTTTAGTTTTAGTTTTACTTTTATATTCAAGTGTAATTAATGAATGTATACCAAAATTTATTTATTTTAATAACCTAATTAGTTATTTTTACAATTAATATAGATTAGTTTTTCATTTAAATCCTATAATTAGTACATTTGCAATGAGTTATTCTTAAATTAACTTAGTACATTTGCAATAACTTATTTATTTTAATAACCTAATTAGTTGTTTTTCAAAATGTTTTAGTTCATTAAATTTATAGATTAAATTTTAGTATTTTTACAATTAATATAGCATTGAAGTTAAATTATTATATTTTAACAATTAATTAGTACATTTTCAATAAATTTAAGTAAATTAACTTAGTATAGCTCTACATTTGAATCGCATAATTAATACATTTGCAATAAGTAAATGAAATTAATGATTTAATTTTGGTATTTTGCATCATTAATATAGCATTAAACTTAAATTATAGTCAATTGTTTATTCAATTTGATGTTATGCATAGTTCACTTTCAATTGCAATTGAATTTAATAGTAGTTTTATATTCAAATTAAATTATAGTCTATTATATACCTAATTTTGTTTATTTTAATCACCTAATTAGTACATTTGTAATATACTTAAGTGAATGCAATTAATGATTTAATTTTAGTATTTTAACAATTAATATAGCATCAAACTTAAATTATAGTAAATTGTGTATTCAATTTGATGTTATGCATGATTCACTTTCAATTGCAATTGAATTTAATATTGGTTTTATATTCTAGTTAAATTATAGTCTATTGTGTGCTTTAATGTTTTAAGTTGAAGAGAATGACTAGTGGAAGTGTAGTTGAGAGTGGCCCAGGCTTTGCTAGTAGTAGAATAGCCTGTGAAGATACCTACATCAAATTTAGAATCAAACTTCCCAAGTTTCTCCCCATTCTTGAGTATATATCATTGATTGATTGATTTTATTCATTTATCACATCAAAACACAATTTATAACCTAATTCACTATTCTAGAGTAGCTTGTACTCGATCAAAAATGGTTTTAGTACAAACTACCATAGTATAGTGGTTTTTAGGTATCGTCCACTAGGATGGATTATTCTCGATAATTAAGGCTTGAATGAGAGGATAAGAAATGATTGTGATCAAGTGAAATTGATTTGAAAATTCATGATGAAAAATCAATTCAACAATGGTCTCAAATTGAGAAGAACAATGAAATGTAAAATAGAAGAAAATCAATAGGAAATGAAATTCTCGGAGGTAGGATTTTCTAGAAAACAATTTCCATGGTGAATAGATGTTGAGATCTAATTTCCATCAAGTTAAATTGAAAACCTAAATTCTCATCTAAACTGATTTTAAATGTAGCTTTAAGTCTAGATCTAATTTCTCTTCAAATTAGATTATTTAATCCAAGAGATCAATTTAAACTATAAATCCAATTAATCTCAAATCATCTTCCAATGATTCATACAATGCACCTATTCGATTTCATTAAATCTAGCTTCAAGAATTTAATGATTCCACCTAGTTTGCAATGTAATAGTCATTCAAGATAATTTGAATAGAAACCCCCCCCCCCCCCCCCCCCTCCCAATTTTCAATCAATCAATCTATTAGATCAAATTACCTTTGTAATTCAAGCTCATTTCTTTAATTCACCATGGATCTTGCTTCTAGATCCTCATTTCTCCAAGAAAAATGAGGTTTAGCCACTCATACTTGGAGATTTGGTCTCACAAGACATGTTTGGCTAATGAGAAAAAGAGAGAAAATAAAGAATTCTATTGAGAGGGAAAATCTGGAAAATTCTACAATTAGAAAATGTTCACAAAGTTTTCTCATCATCTCCCTTTTACATGAAGGATTCAAGTTTCTATTTATAGGGCAAGGCCAAGTGGACATTTGGCATCATCTAAGAGGTCTTCCAGAAGCTTCTTCATCAAGCAATCTGAAGTTTAACAATAAAATATCCTTTTCGCATGAGCTCGAAATCAAGAATTCAGCAGCAACAATTATAGCCTCTTGGGGCATTTTGCATGAATGTGAGAAATTTTCGCATGTTCATGCGAAATCTGCTTGACAATTCTCCTTTGTTTGCAACACAATTCCACCTTTTGGTTCATTTCACATAGTCATACGAAATGAAAATATTTGATTTTTAAGCTTTCTTTTGTAATTTCTTCCTTTTGAATCCACCTCGACTACCTCCAAATCAGCTCCAAATCCCAATTCAAATACATTGCTTCTTCCTCATCATCCATGTTATTTGCCCTCCTCAATTTCACTTCTCTTTTGTCATTCAATGCTTCAAAAATCGCCTTGAAATATCTCCAGAACTTCACAAAAATCATTAGTATCTCTTGCAAGGGCAACAATATATTACTTGGGCATATTAGGCATAATTACTACTCAAAAGGTATGGAATTCATGAGAATTATTATTTAAAATGTATGGTTTTTGAGTAGTAATCATTCCCCCCAACCAACACATTGCTAGTCCCTTAGCAATGGTATAACGAAAAGAAAAGAAAAAAAATACTCAAAAAGAAATTCTTAAACTCATTTGGAAAATGTTTTTGAGAATCCCATAGCACAAATGGTCAATAATGAAACACACATCACCATCCATAGGTGTCATCAAAATCTCAAACTCATTTACTATCTCTAATAGAAAAGATATAATGCAAATCAAAGTATCAAAGACATCCATTTTCATCCTCCTAAATGATCTTTCCAAACAAGTCTTAAATGAAATTAAATTAGCTCCCTGATATACCATTCAAAACTAATCCTCCCTCCAACCATGCCCAATTTATCCAAGCAATAAAAACCACTCTCTTATAGGTCAAGAACGCACCCATATATATATATATATATATATATATAATTGTACGAATGCAAAGCTAAAGGTATCTCCAAGTATATGGTCCATGTAGCGGGGAATCATCAATGACTCCCAACCATAAGGCATAGGGCACCAAGTTTATAGGACTAATTCAGCCATTAACTCCTCGAACTTCACCCCGGACACCTTAATTTAGGATCCAATACCTTAGCACCTACAATTGAGTTCATACTCCACCCATTTACCCATGTAGCAAGCATTGAGGTTGATGACTCCCAACCATAATGGCTTAGGGCACTGAGCTTTAAAGACCTTTAGGCCATATACCCCTCAGACCTTGCTTAGGTTTCAGGGCAATCATAACTCAACTTTTTTAATTCATCAAGTTTTTTTTTGTTTTTTTTATTTTTAAGATGGGCTCATTGGCCTATTTTTAAGGTGTCTCAACCCAATTTAAAAGTGATTCAAGCTACTAAGACAATTAGGTCCAAGTCTCAGGGTTAAACTAGTTTTTCATCTTATATCAGGAGTCTAGAGTGCACAGTGTGTGTCAAGACTCAATTAGAAATGACCCTTGGAAAAATGCAAACTTTAAAGTCAAATGAAATTCAATCAACATAACAAGTTTTCTAAGATCAAGAAAATGAGTTGATATTCCAAATTAACTTCTTTCAAGCTAGGTATGCTCATTCATCAAACATAAGTGTTATGTTCTTCTAAAAAAAATTACCAATTAAGTAAAAAAAAAAACTAATAAAAATTATCACAAACAAAAGAAAAAAAGAAAAAAAATCTAACAAGTTTAAATCAATTAAGAAACCTCTTTCTCTTCCTTTCCTATCCTCCCCCCCCCCCCCCCCCCCCAACCAAACTAAACATTGTCCTCAATGTTAACAGAGAAAATGCAAAGAAAGGAAGGGAAGGGTACTTGTAAAGCATTATTTTTCAGATCCTATAACTGAAACAAAACAATATAAAAGTATAAGTGTGGTAGGAAATGAGGAAACAAAAAGTGAAAACTATCATCATAACAAAAAACACAAAGGAAGTCAAGGAGTATATGTAATGATAAAGTGACAGTTAAGGAGAAAAGTAAAACAACACTCCCTATCCTCAATCATGATATGGAGGGAATGGAATGATCTTTGAAGGTGTCACAATAGTGATAGGCACTCTGGACTCTCTTTCTGAAGAATTAGTTTTCTATGTAGCTAGAATGGATGGAGAAATAGCATCATGAACACTAGTTGGCTTCTCGAAATAAGATTTCCTCTATTAGACAACTACGGTAAGTTCATCAACTCTTTGGACAAGTTACTGTTGGGTGAGCTGGATGTTTGCTTGAGTTTCTTGAATCATGTTCAAACAAGCTAAGAATTGCTTGAAAGCCTCAATTGAGATATGTATATAGCCATCAAAAGATGAAGGACCGATATTTGGTGTGGAAGAAAGACTGGCCAAAATATGTGTGGGCTACATTAGGATTTGGAAAAGTAAAAACAACCTCTGGTGTGGGGGCAACTAGTGGTCTTGAGGGTGTATCCTCTCCATCACCAAAACCTTCAAGAATCAAATTTGGAAGAGGCACATAATGATTTTCATTATCAGTAGTCAATGAAGAACTTGTGAATGTAGACTTGGTTTTCGTCACACTTCCTTGCCATCTGGAAACAATGTAGACTTCCCTAAAATGATTTTTTTTTTCTAGGTTCAGTAGGGAAGCCATAATACTCCAAGATGGTGCCCAACATTCGAGGGAACAATAATGGACATTTCTTGGCTCTTTAGAAATTCTTCAAATGCACATTGTTTTCACAATAGAATAGGGTAGCCATGAATAATTCAGCAGGTGTCCACCATTGCCCACTAACAATTCTGAATAATGCCATTAGTATATCTTATCACCTTTGTATCGTGTGTTGGCAAGGATAAACATTGGAGAGTAGGACATGATCCAAAAATCAGAATTTGGAATCTATTTCTCCCCTCAACACTGCATGTGTATTGGTGGATTGATTTTGAGAGACAATTCGAACCATTTCAGCAGCTTCAGTTTGAGTAATGGGTTGAAACTCAACTGGATTTGGAGGTTTAAGAGGAATATCCAAGGCTCTTGCTACCATTTCAGTATTTAGCATACCTTGTCTCCCATCGATTTCGAAGTAGATCACTAAAGGATGGTAGACTTCTCTAGTGGTCATGGTTTGGTAAAATTCCCGAATTATGCGAGGATAGAATAATGGCCTAGGTACCATGAATGGCTCCAAAAAATATCGATAACACAGCTCCATGGAGAATTTAGTTAGAGAAGATGCAACAAATGCCTTGAAATTGTAGTAGCATTCTTCATGGAATTTTCTACCTGAGCGGTCTTCTCTTGCACCAGCGGCTAGTTTCTTCTTCGGGGCTTTTATGAATTGAAATTGCATTGAGTGGCTCGGTGGAGGTGCATATTTTGTAACCGGAGTAGGAGCAGGGGCTTCAGCAATAGGTGACTAAACTATAGCATGCTAAACTGGAGGAGTAACAGTGGATGTCAAAAAAGATGAAAGAAATTGAACACTGATGCTTCGTGTTCTCTTCATCGATGATTTTTCAGGAACAACCATCTTTGATTTACCTTTATCTAATGAAGATCTTGTGACATGCCTCTAGTTTGGAGGTCTAGAAATGGGAGGTTCAGAAAGGCAAAATCCTAGAGGGATTCAAGACCGACATTTTCTCCATTTTCGTCATTAATCACCACAAACTCTTCCTCAATTTCCATTGATTTTTGTTTTCAATCCCCATCTAAAACAAGAAAGAACCAAAAATTACAAAAAAAAAAAATGAAAAAAAATTGATGAATTGAATGATAACTAGAATAGAGGATATCAATTTGTCCAAAATTCAAAAAAAAAATTGCAACAACCTCCCAAGGCAAATCAAACTTTTCAATCCAGATTCATCTTGCAATTTCATACAGAGAGGTGTGAAAAATTGAATGCATGGATTGCTCGAAATGTTGAGAGTGCCCAAGAAAATATTCTAAAATAAAAAACAAAAAGAATGAGAGTTTCCGATGTTTGATCATGGTTTAGGACAAGGAAGAGATATGAGAGGATGTGGATAGAAGAGGAAAATGATAGATGGTCTTCTACCTTTTCAATTTCTCATGTCCGACGAAGACGAAGAGCTTTGGCATGAGGGCTTATATTCACACAATGGTGCGAAATAAAATAAGGGCTTATATAAGCTGCAAATATATTTTTATTTATTTACTTATTAACATTTGGCACAGTCATGCGGAATTTTCACATGAGTGTGCGAACTAGTCCAGAGGACTATTTTATTGCAATCCTTAAGATGACTTTCGCAATGTCATGCGAAATTTTCGCATGATGATGCAAAATGGTCTAAAGACATCTTATCTCTACAGCTATCTTTATCGGTTTCGCACAGTCATGTGAAAATTTCGTATGATCATGCAAATTGGGATAGAGACTCATCTTTTGAATTTTCAAAGCTATGAAAACTCCCCTATTTTTAGCATGAATTCCCCTATTTTTGCATGAATGTGCAAAATGGTGATGAGCCATTAAAATTCCTTTTTCCTTGCTTCATGCATTCCATCCATCTGGAAAGTCCTTCAAAACACAATTGATATGGTTAAAAATGGTTCATTCATAAAGACTAAAAAAATTCAAAAAAAAAAACACAAAAAAAACAAAAAAAAAATTAAGAAAACGAATTGAAAAATCATTGGGCTAGTTAGTCTTTTAGAAGACCAAGCCCACCAAACCTTGAATGCTCAACTTATGGAAGGTTCAAGGAAGTATAGCTCCTCATTCTCTTGCACCATAGGTTCCATATATGGTTTAAGTCGATGTCCATTAACTTTGAAGATACATCCATTCTTTGGATTAGCAATTTCAACAACTCCATTTGAATGCACCTTATGAACCAAATATAGACCATTCCATCGAGATTTGAGCTTTCCTGGAAAGATCTGCAATTTTGAATCATATAGAAGCCCCTTTTGTCCTCTTGAAACTCTTTCCTAAGGACAATTTGATCATTCCATCTCTTGAGTTTGTCCTTAGAAATTTTTTAATTCATATAGGCTTCGTATCTCATTTCCTCTAACTCATTCAAGTCTAGGAACCTCTTCAACCCAACTCTTTGCATATCAAAATTCAATTTCTTTATAGCCCACCATGCTGTATACTCTATTTCCACAGGTAGATGACATGCCTTACCAAAAACCAATCTATACGGTGACATTCTAAAAATTGATTTAAAGGCGGTTTGGTTAGCCCAAAGTGCATCATGAAGTCTTAATGCCCAATCCTTGCGGTTTGCATTCACCACTTTCATTAGGATATTCTTGATTTCACGTATGGTTAACTCCACTTATCTACTTGTTTGTGGATGGTAAGGTGTGGCTACCTTGTGTTTCACTTCATATCTAGCAAGAAGGTTGTTGAATGTCTTGTTGTAAAAGTGAGTACCTCCATCATTAATAATGGCCTTTAGCACCCCAAACCTTGTGAAGATATTTTTTTTTGAGAAATTTTACAATCACCTTATGATCATTATGCTTACAAGCTATTACTTCCACCCACTTTGACACATGGTCAACTCCTACCAAGATATAGGAATGTCCAAAAGAGGATGGAAACGGCCCTATGAAATCAATCCCCCATACATCAAATAATTCCACTACCAATATGGGGTTAAGTGGCATTATGTGTTGTTTTGTCAATTTCCCAAGCATTTGACACTTATCACAAGACTTGCAAACTTCATGTACATCTTTGAATATAGTTGGCCAATAAAAACCTGATTACAGAACCTTCAAAACTATCTTTTGAGTAGAGAAATAACCTGCATTTCATAAGAATTCCTTGTTGTTCTTCTTCCGCTACACACTTCCTAATAATTTGATCAGCATAATCCTTGTACAAAAATGGTTCCTCCCAATAGTATGCATGCACCTTGGACAAGAAAAATATTTTTTCTTGAGTAGTCCATTCCTTAGGTAATTCTCCAGTGACTAGATAATTTGCAATATGAGCATACCGATTCGTATCCACTTGAAAAAAAGCATCATCGGGAAATTATTCATTGATGGGGGGACTTTTCCAAAATGTGTTCCACAGAAATTCAGGATAGATGCTTAGCTACCACATTCTCCACACCTTTCTTATCTCTTATTTCAAGATTGAATTCTTGAAGAAGTAAAATCCATCGAATTAGCCTTGCTTTAGAGTCCTTCTTGTTAACTAAGTATTTCAAAGTTGAATGATCGATGAAGATCACTATAGGAGCTCCAACAAGATATGCTCTAAACTTATCCAATGCAAAGAAAACTGCAAGCAACTCTTTTTCAGTAGTGGTGTAGTTCTTTTGTGCCTCATTAAGAGTTTTGCTTGCATAGTAGATAACATAAGGTTTCCCTTCATCTCTTTTCCCTATAAATACTCCCATTGCTTGATCACTTGCATCACACATAACTTCAAAAGGAAGTTCCCAATTCGGTCTCCTCACAATAGGTGCACTAATCAATAGTCTCTTCAACTCTTCAAAGCAATTTTGACAATTTTCATCCCATTTGAATTTGGCATCCAAGTAAGGCACACATTGGTCTTGCTAGTTTAGAAAAATCTTTGATGAAGCATCTATAAAAGCTTGCATGACCAAGAAATTGCCTATCTTTTTTAACGTTTGTTGGTGGTGGTAGATTTACAACTAGCTTGATTTTTGCTTTATCCATTTTGATGTCTATCCGTAAGAAAACATGACCTAAGACAATGCCTCTTTTCTTCCATAAAGTGGCATTTCTCCCAATTTAGCATTAAATTTTTCTCAATGCACCTATGAAGTATTTTTTCCAAATTGGAGAGATAATCTTCAAAATCCTCACCATAAATGGTAATGTCATCCTTAAAAACTTCCATAATTCCCTCTATCATATCACTAAAGATACTTAGCATGCATCTTTGAAAAGTGGCGGGAGCAGTGCATAAACCAAATGGCATCCTCCTACATGCATAGGTACCAAAAGGGAAAGTAAATTTTGTCTTCTCTTAATCTTCCAAGGCAATATCAATCTGAAAATAACCAGAGTAGCCATCAAGAAAACAATAATAAGGATGTCCCGACACCCTCTCCAATACTTGGTCCATGAATGGAAGAGGAAAATGATCCTCCCTTGTGACGACGTTCAGCTTTCAATAGTCAATACACACCCTCCATCCCATGGTCAATCTTGTGGGAATAGATTCTCCCTTTTCATTTTGTATCACGGTCACTCTCGACTTTTTAGGCACAACTTGAGTAGGAATTACCTAAGTGCTATCTGAAATAGAGTAGATAATTCCAGCTTATAGCAGCTTAAGTACCTCTTTTCGGACAACTTCTTGTATATGGGGATTCAATTGCCTTTGAGGTTGATGAATTGGCTTAGCATTTTACTCCAAATAAATGTGGTGAGTGTATACCAAAGGACTTATCCCCTTAAGATCATAAATGGACCATCCAATAGCTTCTTTGCATTTCCTTAGAACTTCCAACAAGCTAGTTTCTTGTTGGTATGATAATTTTGAATAGATTACCACCAGATACTTATCTTCCTCAAGATATGCATATTTCAAATCATTTGGCAATGGCTTGAGATTGAGCGTAGGTGATTCTTCATTCTTTTCTTCCTCATCATTGGCTAGAGGTAAAGGCTTCTCTTTTGCCTTCCATTGCATAGAATGATTAATGGAGGCAACTTCATTAGCTTCCTCCACTTTTTCTCCTACTTCATTTTCTTCAAATTTTTCATAAGTCTTCTCCAACTCTTCCTTTATTAATCCTTCCACATGCTCTTCTATAAGAGTATCAATCAAGCAAACTTCTTCTTGTTCATCCTCATCTTGATTTGGATGTCTATGGCATAGATGGAAAATATTTAGCTCAAAGTCATATTTCTAAATGTGAGCTACATCACTCCATTCCGACAATTTATTAAAGCATTTGTTGTGGCTAAGAAAGGTCTACCAAGAATAATTGGAACATGATTTGGTTCACTTGCTAATGGCTCCATATCAAAGACAATAAAATCTACTGGATAGTAAAACTTATCCACTTGAACCAATACATCTTCAACCATTCCTCTTGAAATTTTAATTGACCTATCTACTAAAGATAATGTGATAGAAGTAGGTTTAAGTTCTCTTACCCCAATTGCTTGTACACCGAATAAGGACGAAGATTTACACTTGCACCCAAGTCAAGAAGAGCTTTCTCTACATATGTGTCTCCAATATTCACCGAAATGGTAGGACACCCCGAATCTTTATATTTGATTGGAGTCTTACATTGTATGGTTGCACTAACTGTGGACCCGCATTTTTCACATGCGCCCCCACTCGATCGACGAGACTCGCTTTTTATTTGTGAAAAATTAATTTTAGAAAAGTTGGAGTCGCCACCTATTTTATTTTTATTTTGAAGGGAAAATAAAATAAGAAAGAAAAACCCTAAAAAGTGACTCCATAGTTTTGGAAAAAAGCATGTCTTTGAGAAACCCAAGTCTAGGTCCGGGGATCAGGTTACTTATTGGGAAGGTACCTTTAAAAGGTAGCACCCCTCTAAGCCCTATGAAGGTCTCTACTGACTAAATTAAGGGAAGTGTGACAATTAATCGATTGATCATAGATACCTAAGTAGACTAGGTGATTTTAAAGTATGGCATGTCAAACACAATCAAATTGCAATAAATGAGGGTTAGGGCGCGTACCTGAACCGCTTCTCAAGCACTATCATAAAACATCGATGGTTAATTTAAACAATATATCATCCAGCATGTATTTTATTAGAAATAATCAAACAATGAAACATGTATATCAGAACACTCAAGCATTATTAGACATAAGCATTATTTCACTATTCACAGAATTCAGAAAGTAGGTGATAGAGGACATACCTGGATAGCATAGATAATTTGTAACGTGCTTCCTCAAGTTGTAAGGGGTTAGATAACAAATAATAAAATATAGAAATCCTAGCATGCTCGTTATCTAATTAGCATAGCAAAAGTGATCAAAGTATACAGAATCATCAATTATCACATACATCTTGTATATAATTCCTAAAAAAATAGATAGACATGATTCCAACAAGTGTCAAATATGGCAACAAAAATAAATTTCGAAAAGATTTTCTTATGTAGGGGTTTCACCAATTCCCCAATCGATATACACGAATTTAGCTTAGAATTATCCCATTTATTTGGGACCACAAGCTTTGATTCGTGTTTTATTCAAAACTGTAATTTTATTTGAAAGATGTGAACCGATCAAAACATGGTTGCACATTATTTTAAAAAATGAGATTTTGATTCTAAGAACTCTAAATGAATTTTTGAAATGGATTTTTAAGGAAAATGAGATTTTGAGAATAGTGTTATACTTTAAAAATAAAAAGAAATTAATTTGAAAGCAATAAAGTGTATGAATCAAAATACCAAGCAAAACAAAAGAGAACAAAATCACAAAGTAGAATTTTTGACAACCAAGAAAATTGAAGGTGATGAGAGTGGAGACCAATCTTCACTATTTTTTTATGGCCTCCGAAAAGTAAATTTTACTAGAGACTACCAAAGCAATAAATTATTCAAACTTAGGTCAAATAGGCTAACGAGGTACTCACCAAGAATTAATAACTAATTTTAAAAAAAACACGTCAATTAAGAGTAACAAATCAAAATGAATTTTCAATCATAGAATTAATTTTATTAAAGAACTAATACTATAGAAAATACCTAAACTGAATAGGTGAATAAATTAAACACTAATTAAGGCAAATCTAAAAATCAAATCCTTAACACATATGATCAATTATTTTAACGAACTAAAATTTTATAAAAGCACTTGCACCTAAAATCATTTAAAAACTAACGAAAACAAATTTTAAAACTATATGTCCAACCTATAGAATCAATCTTAATAAATAAATAAATGAATGAATAACAAGTAATTAAATGAGTAGAAAATACATAAATAAATAAATAAATAAAACTCAAATGTTTTCAATCTAATGCAATGAATCAAAATTAAATTAAATAGAGATCAAATCATTTTTTTTTTCTAATATAATGAATCAAAGCTAAAAACTATATGAAATCAATTTTATTTCTTTTTTTAATTTAAAATGATACATCAAAACTAAATTTAAACACAATTCTAACCTTTAAGTAATAGATCCAAATTAAAATTACTAAACTCAAAACACAAAAATAATAACATGTAATTGACTAAATTAAGTGACTAAAATTATAATCAAGTACACAATTGAATATTAATGGATTAAAATCAAAATTAACGAATTCGGAAATACAACACCAATATGAGATTCACCAAATTAATTATTTAAGCATTCCTAAACAAATTTTTATTTTTTTATTCACATTAACATTAAAATAAATAAATAAATAAATAAAATAAAAACATAAAAATAAAGTCTAAAGCGCGTAGATGAATATATCGTCATGGAATTGGTTAAATAAAAAAAAATTCTAAAACCACTACCAAATTAAGAGTCACACATCAAAAATTAAACAAAGAGTTCTAGCTTACCTTTAGCTTACCTTTTCCAATAATGCATGGGCCGTTTTCCACCAAAAGTGACAGTAGGATTTTTTTAAAAATCAATTATAAGAATGCATGGTGTGGTGGCTGCTCGTGTATTCCACAATCCCCAAAGCGTTGCATCTTAATGGAGTGAAATCCCCCTTGAACGTCATAATCAAAAGCCCATTCTTTCTCCTCCCATTCACCTCGTGCCTCCGACCCATGTGCCTCTCCGATCTCAGCCACTACACTGCTGCCACTGCACCACTTCGTGCTCTCTCTCTCGAACACTCTCTGTCTGGATTCAAGATCAGTCACAGCCTTCCTTTTCCATCCTCAATTCTAGTACAAGAACAATAAGTTTATGTCTACGCCACATGATACAAAACTGACTTCCATCAGATTGGTAAGAAAAGTAGAAGACTTCAGAGGAATCATATACATCTGCTGCAGAATCACGCTCTACCAATGCCATCAAAACTCACTGATTTTTGGGTGACTCAAAATTCTTTGGCAACTCCTTCACTTGCTCAGCAAGTTCCTGCCTCTTCTGTGCAGCCTTATTTGAGATATCTTCCATCCTTCTGGATATCCTCACGGCAAATCTCTGAAAAGCAGGGCTGTTGGCAAGACTGTTTACAAGGACCTCATTCACAACATAAGATATAACCCTGTGCATGAAATTCCCTCCAGCCATGAGAGTTTCAAAATCAGCTACTGAGAATACGATATTCTGTCTGCTGGGAAACCGAATTGCCACCATCAAACAGTTGGTTCCTTGCAACCGCTAAAGCTTGTCAGCATCACCAAGAGACCAACCAATTGGGTTGTAGGAGAAATCAATCTGTTTCCATGTAATCTGATCCCAAACTCCAATCCCATACACGTGGCTTCAATCTTTACCGCTAGCAATAATCCTATAATCTGAATTAAAGCCCAGAGCTCCGACAATTTCCTTTCTTTATGGCAGCCAGATTTGGATCCGATCTCGACTCTCCTTTGAGATTAAGCAATTTATCAATGTATAATCAGACCGCTGTGGACAAATCCATGCTTGGTGGTCATGCTTATTGATGATAGTCTAGAGATGTGGAAATCAAACAATTCTGATGAACTCTCTCCCATGCGTGATGAGGCTGATGGTGTGTTATTCCAGATTCATCTCCGGAGATCCCTCTAATTAGAACGTTCAGAATCCCCTAGAAACGAGAGCTCTCCTTGCGGTCTCCTTCTCAAGCAGCGTTCATCCCCCCCTCCCCCCCCTTTTTTTTTTATGCTTCCCGATCTTCATCACATGAATTACCACAATCATCATCCATCACTTCTGCTCCATAGCATGAACCACAATATTTTCTATTGCGTTCAAGCCTGCCACCATGTCTTTGTAATAGCTTCTCAATCTGAGGGCCACCAATTTCGTCTTGCCTAACTGCTACCTCATTACCATGGGCGTCAATGGAGAGAAAGTTTTGACCAGCATGGGCGCTCGTACCATTGGAGATGCAGCCTTGAAGATTCCCCCGAGTGACCTGCTGCTGGTGCGTGTCTTCCATGGAATCTGTGTTGCGTGCTTGTCCTCTTGATGGTAAGGAATACGGCTGTGTGCTTGCAGTCCCCCTCCCCGTGGCAGCCCCCCACTTTGAGAGAATTTGTGGCCGCTCCTTCTTCCTGAGCCCTCTGTCCTATGGCTTCTTTCTCTATTATTGTTTCCCTCCCCAAATACGTGGTCAACCCCCTTTTTAGAAAAATAAAAATCTTCTTTCCATCATCCATTCAGCCTGATCTGCCTTCCCTTTTTTTTTAACAATCAAAAATCTTCTTTCCATGTCGCATAGAATATTCCCTCATATATGCAGCCGTGTATATCAAGGATCTTCTCCAATGTGTGCATTCAAATCTCATGCCAAAATAAAATAAGAATTCAGAGCAGTAAAGGTCATGAAATTGAAAATTAAAACTAATTAAAATTATGCAATTAAAAACATTATGTCTATCATAGGTATACAAAAATAATTAAGACATCAGTTTACGGAATTAATCATCAATCTCATGCAATATTCTATAAAATAAATAAATAAAAGCAAATAACTAACTAAATAATAATAAATAAGTAAATATATAAATAAAATAAATAAATAAGAAATCGAGTACATGCAAGCATTAAAAGTGCAAATCATGCAAATTATGTAAGTCATGTAGGAATTGCCGAAAAGGTGACATAGGTGGGCCAGGATGCCTAAGTGGACCTAAGGTGCCTAAATGGGTCAAGGGTGTCTAAGTGGACCTAAGTAGACTACCCTAAAAGCTATCCTAAAAATGAAGCAAGAAAAGCCTAAGTCTAAATCAAGACTGCCAAGGATCACAATAAAGGGTCAGATAATCCCTTAACCAAAGTCTCCGAGGTTACTCAAGAAAGGTAAGTAATGTGAGTAGCTATGGGCCACCAAGGAACTACTGTAAAGTATCGAACAAGTATCTAATAAGACATGTGCTAGGAGGACAAAATTGAGGGTCTACACTAACTTGTTCTGTTAAGAAAGCTTTCTTGTTGATGTTCAACCCCCTCTTCATTGTACATAAATCTTTAAGGAACTTGGCATAGGGAGGGACTTGCTTGATCATGTCTAGCAGTGGTATCTTAACTTTGACTTGCTTGAGAACTTCAAAAATTTCAGTTGCATTATTTACCACATTCCTTAATTGAAGAGTTTTTGGAAAATGTGGAGATAAGAGCTTGTTTTTCTTCTTAACCTCTTTACTAACAATCTCATCTTCCTTTGATCTATCATCTTCATTCACCTCTTTCCCTTTTTCTTGTTCTTTCACATTTTCTTCTTGTTCCCCTCCTTTATTCTCCTTTGGTTTTGGCATAGGTTGATCAACTTGCTTACCACCTCTTAAGGTAATGATTGACTTCACTTCATCTACCTTAGCAGAATTTTCATTTTTTTTTCTCAAATTTCATGAACTCCCCTTGGATTTTGTTAGAGTTGTGAAGGAAATTTTCCTTTTTCTTTCACCATATGCATGCTTGTGAGTTTGGAGATAGCAAACTGCATATTATCAATTTTTTGTGTGAGATTGGTTTGCAAGCTATCAAATTTCTGATTGAAAGATGTCTCCACATGATTTATCCTTTGATTTACTTGAGTATTGATATTCTTTTGATCTCCGAAGAAGTCAGCCATCACTTTACTCAAATTCACTATAGCTTGTTCTACCTGTGAAACTTGATGTTGAGAAGTTTGCATGTTAGAAGAAAATTGTCCTTGTCCACTCTTCCAAGATAGATTTGGATGATTCTTCCACCCCGAATTAAAGGTATTTGAAAATGGAGAACTATTGGTGTGTTTAACAAATCCAACAGCATTAGCTTGTTCCATAAATATTTCTCTAACAGCTGGTATAGTGGGTGTTCACTCACTAGATGTTCTCCATATTGACATATAGAGCATTGAACAATTTGCATTGAAAAATCATTAACCACTTTGATTTCAAGAGCTCCTCTTGCCTCAAGTTCTTTCAATCTCCTTGATAGAGCTGCCATTTTTGCTTGCATGTCTACATCCTCATTCAAAGTGTACATTCCTTCTTTAGAATTGTTTTAGGGCTTGGCTTTGCTTGAGTCTTTTCAATGAGGTTCATCCCATGATCTAGATATTTCCACCACATAGTTTAGAAAATTCAAAGCTTCATCATGACTTTTGCTCATAAAGTCACCTCCACACATGGTTTCTAGCAATTGTTTCATAGCTGGCGACATACCTTCATAAAAGTAGCTTGCCAACATCCAAGTGTCAAAACCATGATGAGGACAAGCATTGACAGCCTCCATATATCTCTCCTAACAAGCATAAAATTTTTCATTCTCCATAGCCACAAAATTGGAAATTTGCCTCTTTAATCCATTAGTACGATGAGCTAGAAAAAATTTCTTCAAAAATTCAGCTTGTAGTTCCGACCATGAGCGGATACTTCGAGGTCTCAAATAATTCAACCACACTTTTGCCTTGTCCTTGAGAGTGAAAGGAAACAATTTAAGTCTCATAAGATCAATTGATGCAATCCCTTCTTGAAAAGTATGACATACTTCTTCAAAATCCTTTATATGAGTATAAGGATTCTCATTCTTCATTCCATGAAATTAAGGAAGAGGTGGCACCAAATAAGGACAGATGATCATTTTCTCACTAGAAGGAACAATGCATAATGGTTCACTTATTCTCGGTAGATGCATATGGTCCCTCATAAATCGATATAAATGGAAATTTTCTTCATTAGGACCATGTTGACTTTGTTGATCTTCACCTTGAGGTTCCATTATATTTGTACCAATTCTAAGATTCAGCACTTGAGTAGATGATTTAGTTCTTTCCAACCTTCCCTTAGAATTTCATTCCCAATGGAGCATACAAGGGTTCACCTACACAACAAACAAAGAAAAACCAAAACAAAACAAAAAGAACAAAAGAGAAAAATAAAAATAAAAATGAAATTTAAAATAAAAGTAAGATGAAAGTGGAGAATCGGTAAAGAGAACTTCACTAATCTTGTGATATAGATCACAAAGGTTAATCCTCACCAAAAAAAAAAAATAGCCTCAATCACCTTGACACCATCCCCAACAATGGCGCCATTTTTTATCGATTGATTTTTCTGATTTATTGGATCAAAACACAATTTATATCCTAATTCACTATTCTAGAGTAGCTTGTACCCGATCAAAAAATGGTTTTAGTACAAACTACCGTAGTATAATGGTTTTTACATGTCGTCAACTAGGATGGATTATTTTCAGTAATAAAGGCTTGAATGAGAGAATAAGAAATGATTGTGATCAAGTGAAATTGATTTGAAAATTCATGGTCAAAAATCAATTTAACAATGGTCTCAAATTGAGAAGAACAATGAAATGTAAAATAGAAGAAAATCAATAGGAAATGAAATTCTCAAAGTTAGGATTTTCTAGAAAACAATTTCCATGGTGAATAGATGTTGAGATCTAATTTCCATCAAGTTAGATTAAAAACCTAAATTCTCATCTAAACCGATTTTAGATGTAGCTTTAAGTCTAGATCTAATTTCTCTTCAAATTAGGTTATTTAATCCAAGAGATCAATTTAAACTATAAATCCAATTCATCTTAAATTATCTTCCAATGATTCATACAATGCAACTATTCGATTTCATTAAATCTACCTTTAAGAATTTAATGACTCCACCTAGTTTGCAATGTAATAGTCATTCAAGATAATTTGAGGAGAAAACCCCCCAAATTTCAATTAATCAATCAATTGAATCAAATTACTTTTGTAATTCAAGCTCATTTCTCTAATTCACCATGGATCTTGCTTCTAGACCCTCCTTCCACCAAGAAAAATGAGATTTAGCCACTCATGCTTGGAGATTTGATCTCACAAGACATGTTTGGCTAATGAGAAAATGAGAAAAAATGAAGGAAAATGGAGAATTCTATTGAGAGGAAAAATCTGGAAAATTCTACAATTAGAAAATGTTCAAAAAGTTTTCTCATTCTCCCTCTTTTACATGAAGGATTCAAGTTTTTATTTATAGGCCAAGGTCAAGTGGACAATTGGCATCGTCTAAGAAGTTTCTAGAAGCTTCTTCATCAAGCAATATGAAGTTTAACAACAAAAAGACCTTTTCACACAAGCTTAACCAATTTCGCATGGTTGTGCAAAATCAAGAATTCGGCAACAACAATTACAACCTCTTGGAGCATTTTGCATGACTGTGTGAAATTTTCGCATGATCATGCAAAATCAGCTTGGCAATTTTCCTCTGTTTACAACACAATTCCACTTTCTGGTCCATTCATATGATCATGCGAAATGGAAATATTTGATTTTTAAACTTTCTTTTGTTGTTTCTTCCATTTCTTCCTTTTGAATCCACCTCAACTACCTCAAAATCAGCTCAAAATCCTGGTCCAAATACATTGTTTCTTCCTCATCATCCACATTGTTTGCTCTCCTAGATTCCATTTCTCTTTTGTCACTCAATGCTTCAAAAATCACCTTAAAATATCTCCAAAACTTCACAAAAATCATTAGTATCTCTTGTAAGGCCAACAATGTATTACTTGGGCATATTAAGCATAATACTACTCAAAAGGTATGGAATTCATGAGAATTATTATTTAAAATGTGTTGTTTTAGAGTAGTAATCAATCACTCACTACCAAAAGTCCTAAAATATTTAAGATTAGGTTTTCTCTCAATTTATAATTCCTAAGATGTCTTTTTTGTTCTGAACTTAAGAAAAATCCTACTAACGGTATAACAGGCTGTATTAGTAGCTTCTGCCCAAAATTGCATAGGGGTATTATGCATAAGAATCATTACCTTAGCCTTTTCTTGTAACACTCCATTCTTTCTTTCAGCCACTCCATTCTAATGAGGAGCTTTGGGGGCTAAAAACTCATGTTTAATCCCTTTAGAGTTGCAAAAGAGGTTAACATCCATATTGTCAAACTCTCTCCTCTTATCACTCTAATCATTACAATTTGATGGCCTTTTTCCACTTGTATTCTATTGAACAATGACTTTAAATGCTTTATGGCCTCTGATTTCTCCCTAAGAAAACTCACAAATGAGTATCTCAAAAAGTCATCCACAACAACTAGGACATATCTCTTGCCACCTCTACTCTCCATCTGCATTGGACCCATAAGATCCATATGTAGAAGGTCTAAAGGCCTAGTGATGCTAATTTCCTTAACTTCTTTGTGTGTACTCTTAGTTTGTTTCCTTTCATGCAATCTCCACAAATGAGTTTAGGTTCACCACTAAGTCTAGGGATACCTCTAACCTTTTCACTATTCACTAAGTGTACAAGGTCCCTCTAGTTTATGTGACCTAGTCTTCTATGCCAGAGCTTAGTAGGATGTAACTTTGCCCTACTTCACACAAAAGGTGTTCTAGAGTTAAGATTTAATTCATCTAGTTAGTTAAGACATTTTTATAGTATTAGTTCATTAATAAAATTGATTTTATGTTTGAAACTTCATGTTTTTAGTTTACTTTGATTTAGTTTAACTCGTCTATTTAGTTTAGGTACTTTTATAATTGTAGTTCATTAATAAAATTGATTCTATGGTTGAAAGTTTATGTTTTTAGTTTGCTTTGATTTAGCCTGGTTCATTTTAATTAGTTTACGTACTTTTATAATTTTAGTTCCTTGGTAGAATTGATCCCATGTTTTTTTAGTTTTTGTTTTGAAATCATTAATATTGGTTCCTAATTATTCTTATATTAGTTTGTATGCTTTTAAAATCCTAGTGGTTAGTTCATGAATTGATATCTTGTCAATTTGTTTAATCTAAAATGTTTTGCTTGTTGCTCTAGTGATCCTTCATTTAATTTTTTTTTTCAAAGGCCATCAGAAAATCATGAAGATTGACCTTTTTTCTCACCATATTTAGTTTGGGTGGTTGTCGAAAAGTTCATTTTGCAATTTCAGTTCTCCTTTGGATTGCTTGTGTTTGACCCTTGTGATTTGTTATTTGCAATTTCTTTCCTTTTAAATAGAAACTTTTTATTAAAACTCTCCTTATGAAAATATATTTCAAAAACTCATTTAGAATCTTAGGATAAAATAAATCCTTTTCTTAAAAAATATGCAACCATGTTTTGATCAACATGCACCTTTATTTTGTTTCTTCAATAAAAAATTCTGGTTTTAAGTGGAACATGAACCAAGCATATTGTCCCAACTAAATAAAATAATTCTCAGCTTTGATGAGTTTACTAATCTAAGAAGGTTCACCGAGAGTGATTCTAATAGACCTTTTAAGCCATTGGTGCTTAATTCAATAGCACTTTTATGAGGAATACTTTTATAAAAAGGTCGGTGTTTAACCCTCTAAGATTCACTTTCAAACACAGCCAAAGTTTGGAACTTAAAAAGAGCTTCCAAGCAATAACTACAAAATTGCTAATGAACAAGAAGACTACACAACTTTGAGACCATATGATAACTAGAACTATTGGAAAGGCTTTGATGGAAAAGAATCCATGGTTGAAACGTAATAGATTAAGGTGGTATTTGTGTCTTTTTACTTAAATTTAAATAGAAATTAATTTAACTTTAAATACAACTTAACTTAACAATATTAAGTATGAAGTTGTTTATTTTTTTATTGTTTTATTTTGGTTAAGTATTAATTATTAATAGGGTAAAAGATTGTGCTTTGGTTGTTCCAATTTTTTTTTTTAATATTTAACAAAAGGACAAATATTTTAATTTTTTCTATTCCATCAAAAACTTTAAAAAAATAAGTACTAAGACGATGTTTGGTAAAACTTAATATTTATTATTTAATGACTTAAGTTGACTTTGAGTTAAATTATACTTAAATTGTTAACTTATTACTTAATTCTTACTTTAAGATTAAGGTTGTTTGATAAAATTAATTTAAAACTTATTCTAAATCATCAAATTGACGTATTTATCCTCATAAATTATAATAAGGACAAAGTAGATCGAGTAATAATAGAAGTTGTAGAGTAGCAAAGCAAATCATGGAGGTAACTAGGGTAAATAGGAGTAAAAAGGTAAAATGAAGATATAGAGTTAAAAATAAGTTAATTGTTTTTATGTGGAAACCCTCTACACTAACTTTAGAGATAAAAAAACCACGAGGTCTAAGACCTACTAATTTAAATCCACTATACAAAATCAAATTACAGAGATTTACTTAGCCATTTTTACCCTAAAAACTTACTCACTAGTACCTCCAATTTATTCACGTCCACGACTCACTCAATTGCTCCAATTGATCACTTCAACCTCATTAAGGGATGAAGATCTTCAATCCAAGATTCAAAGATCGAATCCTTGGATGAGAGATCGGGAATGGTATGGCACAATAGGCTTTCTCCTCCATGAAATCTTCTCAATATTATTTTGAATCTCTCTATGTATGTCTCAAGGGGTTAATAGAGAGGTATTTATAGGCAAAAAGATATAAGAGTTTTAGTTTGGAAGAGTTGATCAAATTTGCATGAAAAATCTCAATAGAATATGCATGACCGCTCAGCTAACTAACCTATCGCTTGAGCTCCTCAAGCACTTGAGCGATCCTAAGAACTTGAGTGCTTCAAGTCACTTGAACAATCCTACCCATTTCAAAAAGTTAATTTCAAATCATTTTAAGTTCAAAACAAAATTGATTCTCTTTGTACCTCGTAAGAGCTTAACATGTTATAAGCCAAACTTTTTTAGACATATCTATGACTTCTCAGTTGGATGAATCGTAACTTTTGATCTTCAATGGAGAGTAAGACACTATCTAAAAAGACTTCCATGGCCAAACCTTAAAAGAAACAAAATTACCAACATAAAAACAAGACTTAATGTCCTAACAAATGTCAACACAACATTCTTGAACGGTGATCTTGAAGCGAGCATCTATATGATGCAACCAGACGGATTCATAGCAAAGAGCCAAGAACACCTTGTGTGCAAGTTGCATAAATCCATTTATAGATTAAAGCAAGCATCTCACTCATGAAATAGGCATTTTGATCAAGCTGTCAAGACTCTTGATTTTAAGCAAAATGAGGATGAGCCTTATGTGTACAAGAAGATGCAAGGAAGCATGGTAGTGTTTTTGGTCTTGTACATCAATGACATTCTACTCATTAGGAATGATGTAAGGTTATTGTCATCAATCAAGATTTGATTATCTAGTTAGTTCTAGATGAGACATCTAGGTCAAACACAATATATTCTTAGGATTAAGGTCTTTCGAGATTGCAAGCATAGGAAGATTATGTTATCTTAGACCACCTACATTTACAAACTTTTGGTCAAATATGTGATGTAGGACTCCAAGAAGGGTCTGCTACCCTTCAAGCATGGAATGCTTCTTTCTCAAGATTAGTGTCCTAGGACTACTGAGGAAAAATATCACATAAAGGCAGTACCTTATGCTTAAACAATGGGTAGTGTTATGTATGTGATGCTATATACTAGATCGAACATTTTCTTTACTCTAAAGATAGTGAGTAGATATCAGTCTAATCCAAGCATGGAACATTAGATAGCGTTCAAGCATATATTCAAGTATCTTCAGAGAATGAGGGATTATATGTTAATGTATCATTGTGATGAGTTGTTACCCCTTAGGTATACAGATTTAGACTTTCAGTCTGATAAGGACTCCCGCAAGTCTATCTCTAGGTTTGTGTTCACTCTTAGTGGTGGGGCTATTAGTTGGAGTAGTGTGAAGCAATCTTGCATTGCTAACC
Organism: Vitis vinifera; assembly: GCF_030704535.1. Classification (NCBI taxonomy): domain Eukaryota; kingdom Viridiplantae; phylum Streptophyta; class Magnoliopsida; order Vitales; family Vitaceae; genus Vitis; species Vitis vinifera. Next base: position 6,715,419 of record NC_081819.1, read on the forward strand.
TCACTATGAAAGATATGTGCTTCCAAGAATTGCTCTTCAATGGTTTATTTGGGACATTGATTATTATATCAAAATCTTATGGAAACACAAAGGGAGTTTGTACTTCAGATTGAACAAAAATCATTATCATGCTCATCAAACATGTATTTCTTATCACCACTCGAGTCATGGAGCATTCCAATACTGGGAGGTTTTACCCTTTTTTATAGGAAACATTTTGTATGTCACCTACTTGCCAGTTGGATGAAAACTCTAATGTTCATATAATCTTAATTTGCTTAGTTCTTCAACAATATTATGTATCCTAATCATTTAAGATATATCCATATTTTATTATTTTGTTTTATGGTTCATGTTGATAATTGATATATGATTTTTCTATACCGATGCCTAATTAAATTTTCTTCTAAAGTTATTTTCAGTATTTAACAAAAAGATAAAGATAGTCAAAAACTTTAAAAAATAAGTACTAAGAGGGTGTTTGGTAAAACTTAATACTTATTACTTAATTACTTAAGTGGACTTTAAGTTAAATTATATCTAAGTTGTTGACTTAAAACTTATTACTTTAAGTATTAAGGTTGTTTGATAAAATTAATCTAAAACTTATTCTAAATCATCAAATTGATATATTTATCCTCATAAATTATAACTAGAGCAATCAAGGTTGAATAACAATAAGGTTGTGGAGTAGCAAATGAAATCATGGAAGTAACTAGGGTAAATAGGGATAAAAAGATAAAATGAAGATGTAGATTTAAGAATAAGTTAATTGTTTTTATTTATTACTTAAATTTGTTTTTTTTTACTTTAAGTTATTTTATCATACACAATTTATGTAATGACTTAGATTAAGTTCTTAAGTCACTTTAAGTTATTAAGTTAGTTTATCAAACACCCACTAAGTAAAAAAAAAAAATTAAAAACAAATCATCTAAAATATGAAAACAAATTGTATTCAATATTAATTAAGTCAAAAAAACATATTCAGTATTAAGTTGAAAAAACAAACATCACCTAAGAAAGTGTTGGTAAATCAATTTAATAACTTAATATGATTTATTAATTTAATTTAAATAATTAAGTACATCAAACATATAAAGTAAAATAACTTAAAATCATAGCTTAAAGTAAAAAATAACTTTTAAGTATTAGTCAAAATAGTTAACTTGTTTTAATCTCAAATCTCTTTTGCATTATTTACCTATGTTTAATAAGAATATATTTTATAGCCACGATTTCATATTCATAGTAAATAATTTTATTCTTATCTTATGCAACTACATTACTTTAAATCTGAATATTCAACAAATAAATTTATTACTTAATATTAATGAAAATATAAATATTAGTTGAGGTTAACAAAGGTATACATGTATGTCAATAGGACGGTTTAGAAAAATTTTAAATTAATTTTACCAATTAATGTTAATAGTTAAAAGTATTGTTTTTCTTTTTTACTAACCCAAAATTTAATCAAGTTGGGGAATTTTAATTAAATTAGAGTCGATGTTGATTCAGTTTGGTTTGGTTCTATTTCTAATTACAGAAATTAATTATAAATTATTATCATTCTCATATTATGCTTGAGAATAAAATAAAAAAAACTAAAAAAAAAAAAAGCACACTAAGAGTGCCTTTGATCATATTTTTTACTCAAATTTTTAATGAAAGTATTTTCTTTAAAAATGTTTTTAGATGATTAACTTATAAATGTTTTAATAAAAAATGCTATAAGTGATTTTTAAACATTATAACTGATTTTTAGATTTTTAAAATTCTTTCCAAAAATTTGCTAAACACTTGATTGTTTTTTAAAAAACACCTAAACCTAAAAGTACTTCCTTAAATCACGGTAGACAGCTCAAAGTAGGAGTGTGCCTATAGGCTATTGAATAGAGTGGTAGCCAATAATCAAAATGCAGAATTCAAGAGAAAGAGTCAGCCAGCCCTAATACAGAGTTGAAGAAGATGGAGAGGGGTAGCCAATAATCAAAATGCAGAATTCAAGAGAAACAGTCTGTCTAGAAATAAAAGCTGAATTAGCAGCCAAACATAAACAAACTAGTGTGTTATATCCTTCAATCATCGTGGATCTGATCTGATATATAGTGTAGCGTAGTGTAGTATGATATGAGTGAATCCTAAAAGCTACTAGTGGGTGGAATGGGAATGGGAATGGGTATGGCTGCATACTGTCTGTCCACCACCTCGATGAGTTTGTTGGCTATTGCACTGGCATAGACTGAGGAGCCTTCATATATCTGCGACATGGCAATATTAATCAAATCTTGGACATAGAATATGGAAAGTATGGTAAAGATTATTTCAATTATGAAGAGGCGTTGTTAATGTAGTAATCAATTCATTTGAGAAGGTTTGATTGCCCCCACCTTGGTGTTGAAGAGAAAGCTGTAATAATCACCAACATGGCCGCCTGCAACATGGTGGAGGTCCAGTTGAAGCTCATCAAGGATCTTGGACACAAAGAGCAAGCAGTTGATCTTCTTTCTCTGGACAAGTTTGATGGTGACTTCGTCGTCTATGATCCGAACATCCACCTCCGTGTCTTTGGATTTTCTCTGGAGCCAGGAGCTCCTGAGGGATTCATTGTAGGACTGGTCAGGCTCTGGCTTAATGCTGCTGCTGCTCTTTACATCGCCTGTGGACTCATCCTCTGTCTTGTGCCTCTTACTCCTCTCTCTCCCACATCTCTTTTTCTCCACCAGCAGCTTCAGCTCATTCACTGTTCGCAGAAGCTCTCTGATGTACTCAATCGCATCTCCCACCACAGATGCTCTATCACTCTTAAAGAAAAAAAAAATTACATGTATATATATCTACATCTATACATACATTGAGAATCAACAACAAAATTGATATGATGATATACCTTGGTGGGGTTTGGGACCAAACTCCTCAGAGCATTGTACTTATCATTCAAGTGCTCTCTTCTTTGCTTCTCAGTAGCAAAGGATTTGGTGCCTTTGCCCTCCCTGCCTTTACCAATACAGGCCATGTCCCTTGTGAACTTGAGGACCCCATTATCAAACTGCCTATGATCGTCCCCATCTCCGTACCCACCTCCACTTGCCTCTCTCTCATCCATCCCACCACCAAACAAAGACCCAACCCTTGAGGCTGGCAAGTTGTAGCCATGTGGGAGAGACTGAAACAGCTCCCTGAACACAGGAGGCTGTGGGGGGAGGTTCAAATGGAACAAAGGATCGTACAAGATGCCAGATGCCGCCGTGGCCGAGCTGTCCGGGTTTGTGAAGGAGATGGATGAGTTTGGGAGGAGAGATGAGGGCGTGCACCTGGGCAAGTGGAATAGATTGAGAAGGTCTGGTGTTGGAGGGTATGCAGCACTGAAATTCTGGTGGGCATTCTGCATTTCAGCCTGATGCTGCTGCAACAGCAATGGGTCCTCTTGCTGCTGCTGATGATGATTGAACCCCATCTCCTGCATCTCATATGAGAATACCTGATTTGAATCATTGCCGTCGTTGTTGCTGTTATAGCATTGTTGGTCCATGTCAAAGGCCAGCTGCTGGTGGAGCTCAATTTCCATGGTGGCCGAGGCATCCTCCATGGAAACCCTCATGTTGGTGCTGTCCTCAAAGCTGTTGTTGGTGGGTGGTGGCGCAACACTTTGGGAAAACCCCTCATCATCTCCTTCTGCCACTGACTTTGTGCCATCAAAACAAGCATTCTCTTCGTACACATACATTCTTCTTGGCCTAGTGATCTTTCTGCACATTCATCACTCAAAAATTAACCAACAAAAATTAAAAAGAAAAAAAAGAAAAGACAGAAAATAAAAATTAAACCACCAAAATTACAACTACCCAACATGGGTTTTATCTACAACCTGTGAATCAGAAACCAAAAGATGTTTGGTTTGAGAGAAAAAAGTGAGAATGGTCCAAGAAGGTTTGGAGAGAGACGAGAAAAGAGTGTGGATGGTATATAAAGGAAGGGGAAGGGGAGGAGGAAGAGGGAAGAGGATGAAGGGTTGATTTTAGGTTTTTTATTAATTTCCTTTGGGTACAGCAGAGAAGTTGTTACTGAGAATCTCTTGAGGTGGGACCCACCTGTAACCTCTTTTATTCTGACACTGCTCAGCATGATTTGTACTCCTCATAATTCTCCGTCTTGCACCTGACAGCATTCATAGTCACCCCTGTATTTCACTATAATCACTAAAATGCCACTCCACCACCCACGCCTCCATCTGGTTTCTCACCAACTCAAGGGACTCAACTGCAGCACTTGGATTCAACCAATGGCCATGACTCTGACTCAAATGAGTTCGTTGACGGAAGTCTTTGTTTGAAATCTTTTTGTTAGAAAAAGAATGGATTTTTACCATTTTTGTTTAAAGAAAATCTTTACAAATTATTAAAAGAAAGTGATTTTTACAAATTTATTTAAAAAAATATTCTAATTTTATTTTATTTACAGAGGAATTAATTTTCATTCCTTTTATTAAAAACAAAATTCTACAATTTTATTCAAAAAAAATATCAACAAAATTTCTATTTATGAAAAGTGCTTTTAGCAAAAAAGGGGTTTTCATGAGTTCATTTACAAAAAGAAAGTTTCAATTCTATTCCATTTAAAAAAGAATTTTTTGTAATTTACCTAGAAAAAGAATTTTTTTTTTTTTTACTAATTTATTAAGAAAACCTTTAATTCAATTTCCTACCAAATATTTTTTTTTTAAAAAGGTTTTGACAGATTTATTAAAAAAATAAAATTGATATTGCAAATTTATTTAGAAAAATTTACAAATTTATTTTGAAAAGGGTTTTTGCAATTTTATTAAAAATAGTCCCAAACTTTATTTATAATTTACAAAGAGAAATCAAATGTGTTGGAAAAGATTAAGAAATATTTAAGAGAAATATTAAAAAGGGATTTTTATCTTTTATCTTGTTGAAAACAGATTTCTGAATTTTATTATTTTTAATAAACTTATTATTTTTATTTTATGAAGGAAAAGATTATTTTATAAGAAAAAATTTATACTTTTGCCATTTTATTAAAAAAAAAAAGGATTCAACCCCTACACTTAAGAGAGATTTTTGTAATTTTTTTTCTTTAAAAAGATTTTTACAACTTTTATTTAATTTTTTTTTTCACAATTTTTTATTTACATTTCATTAAAAAAAGATGGATTTTTATATTAAAAACATTTTTTATGGACTATCACTAAAAACAAAAAAAAAAAAAATCAAAAAACATTAATTTTCTGGACTTCTCACAAAATAATTTTTGGACTTTTTGCTATGGTAATTTCTGGATTTTTATTAAAAAAGAATTTCCAGTCTTTTCAAAAAATAACTTTCTAGACCTTATTTTATTCTAAAAAATGGCTAGCTTTAAAAATAAATTCTGGGCCTTATTTTTATTTAATAAAAAAATTTTCTGGATATTTTTTTAAAAAAATTGGACTTTATTTTAATATAATAAATACTCGGTAGGTTAAACCAGCCATTTGAAGTCTTAATATTTTAGTATGTTTAGGGGAGTTTTTAAAAACAATTTTCTATTTTATAAATAGAAAACAATTTTTAAAAATTCATAACATTCTCTGTTTCCATTTTTTAAAAATAAAGTGAAATGAAAAAAAAACTTTTGAAAAACAAGTAAAAATGTTTTTCAATGATTTTTAAAAATAATAGAAAAACACATACACTCTGTTATTTCTCTTTTACATAAAATTATTCTTTTTCGATTTTTTTCTTTAGCCAAATTAACTCCAAATTAAACAAGACTTAATGTGTTGGATTTATTAACAAGTTTATTAATTTTTAAAAATAATTTAAAACCTAAATAATAAATTCATTAATACTATAAATTTATGAATAAAAATTAGTTTAAAATAATTCTATTGTTTTTCTTCTATATAAAATTATTATTTCCCAATTTAAAAATTAAATAATAAATTCGTTAATACCATAAATTATGAATAAAAATTGGTTTAAAACAACTCTATTGTTTCTCTTCTATATAAAATTATTTTTTTTTTTTTTCTTTTTACTAGGCAAATGAACTTCAAACTAAATAAGGTTTAATGTGTTGGATTCATTAGCAAGTATAATAATTTTTAAAAATAATTTAAAACTCAAATAATAAACGTACTAATATCCTTAATTTATGAAGAAAAATTGGTTTATAATGACTATATTATTTCTTTTTTTTTTGTACATAATTATACTTTTATAAATTTTACCACTAGGAAAATGAAATTCAAATCAAATGACACTTTTTATTGAATTTATTAATGAGTTTAACGATTTTTAAAAACAATTTGGAACTCAAAAATAAATCTAATCTTTGAAAAAAAAAAACAAAGAGGAAAATACATCCAATTAATTGTATATTAAATCAAAATATTATAGAATATTATGTTCAAAATTGAGTAATAAATGTGTGCATATTTAATAAATAAATAAATAAAAACTTGGCTCATTTATAGGTTAAAAAAGTAAAACTTTATTAATTATTCATTTTAAATAAAATACTATTGAAAATTAGTTTTATTCTTTTTTAAAAAACAATGGAAAAATGTTAATATTCTTATGTTTCTAACATATAATAAAATAGTATATTTTCTATTAAAAATATAATTTATGATTTGAGTATAATATTACTATTTATGTTTTACAAAAAAAACTATTTATTTTTTAATTATTTGTAATTACAAAATTATTTTCATTTTCAATAAGACTTCAATTAAATTAATTAATTAATATTATATAAATTGAATTTAAAATGTTTTTACAAAATCAAAACAATTTTTTAAAAAAAAAATTATCCAAACAATTCTTTTCATTTTTTATTTTTAAAATCCTTTTATAAAACAACTTGCCTAATATCCTTGTTTTTATAAAAACATTAAAAAAAAATTATAAAAACAAGTATAAGAAATCATGGTCAAACAAGAAATTTAAAAAAAATAATTAATTAAAGTACTTATTTGATTTATATTAAAAATTAATATTAAAATTGTATTTATTTTATAGTAATTTTTGTTTCACTAGAATTAAAAAATTGTATCATAATTATAAAAAAATTCTTTATTTTAACTTATACATAATTGTAAATTTAAATGTTATTTTTTAATAAGATTTAACTTGAATTTGATTTCATATTATTATATCTTAAATTTATAAAAATTTTATAAAATAAAAATAAAATATTATTTTTAAAAACAATACAAATTCTTTAATCCAAACAAGTCTTTTTTTGTTATTTTTTAAAAAAAAAAACTATATTTTAAAACGTCTTATCAAACACTCTTGTTTTAAAAAAAAATTAAAAATTTGTTTTTTATTTTCTATTTTGAAAACAATTTTTAAAACTAAATTTAAAAAATATTCATTTTTAGGATTTTTTTTTTTTTTTTTTTTTTGCATGGTGATAGTTAATGAATATTAACATAGTAAATAAAAATTAGCCTAATGTAACAATAGCCTTGTAATTATCAATCGAAAATTAATGTTTAAAATTTTTACAAAAAAAAATTATCACGATATGGAAATAACACTATGTAGACCCCTCTTTGGATCGAAAGAGTGGGTTTTTATTTATTTATTTATTTTCATTTGGAGGAGTGGGGGATGACCTCCAAAAGTGTTCAAAGTGGGCTGCATGAGACACATAGCCAAGAACACCACCACCTTGCCATGGTGGTGGTTGAAATGGGGATTTTTTTTATTTTTTCATTGGAACAGAGAGCAAGGGAGTAGATGGTGAGCAGTAAAGCTAGTGAGGCCACGGAAGAGAGAGGGGATAAGAGATGTTAAGGGGGGAGCAAAGGAGTGAGTTGTAGGTGAGGGGTAGAAGCTTGCAAGAGAAGAAAAAGAAAAGGGAATGAGGGCTATGTAAGGGTGATTCATTTCGGAGAGATTGAGAAAGAGAGATCGGGATGTTTTGAGATAACTGAAGCGAAGAGTAAAGAGAGAGTTGGAAGAGAAAATTCTTGTTATCCCAATGGTTCTCCTAATCAGGTTTTGATAATAACAAACCATGGTTAAGTTACTAATTGATTTGAATTATAAAGAATTTCATGTATTAATTTGAAAATTCATCAAAGGACCTACTGGATGCAAGATCAAGATGTTTGGAAGACCTTTAATCATAGGAAACAAATGTAAGATGAATGCATGGGTGCACTTATGATTTACATATCATTTCATGCATATTTCAAAAACTCAGTTTATTCTTTAAAGTTATATTTCCATCAAAACACGAGTTTTATCAAATAAACCTTAGGCAAATCGTTTCAAAATTGGCATATTAATTTACATAAAGACATTGCCTAAGTGTTAGAAGAGAAAATATAAAATAAATAAAAAAAAGATAGGTTTTTGGGCCAAAAATGGTAAATCGGTCGAGACACTGGCCAACCGGATCAACCGGCTAGGGGTACCAGTCGACCTTTTCCCTCTTCCCTGTCGAGGTCCGGTCAAGAAGTGTTGAAAGCACTCTCTCTTTTCCAGTAGCCTTTCCTTCCTGGTCGAGGTATTTGCCTTCCCGGTTGACCTCCGATCAAGGTCCAATCAGAGGTAATGGTCACCTACTAAGCATTAAATGCTCCAACGGCTAGTGAACCGGTTAACCCCCAACTCAATTGGTTGAGGATGCTTTTTGGTTTTCTTGGCTCCCGATGTTAGAAACCTATAAATAAAGAGCTCCACTTCATTTATGAGTAAGAGAACACTTACATTTATTTGTTTACCCACTTGTTCTTGCCTTAAAAGCTCTCATTCCTTTCTTGGTGCATTAAATCTTCATTTGCATATCCTTTAGTGCTCCTTTATGATTCATCCTAGCCTTAAGTTGTATTTGAGCTATTGTTGAGCTACGTTGAGAGATTCATTCTTGTTAATTGAGTGTTAAAGCCTTCAAGTGAGTTGAAACTTGAAGAGATTGTGTAAGAGCCTATTGGAGTCGGAATCCAAGTGTAAAGGTGATTAGAAGCTTGATTGAAACTTCAAGTTAGTGTAACTCTCACTCAATTAGGAGCTTGAGGAGAGTAGATATAGGCAAGGAAGTGTCGAACTACTATAAAATCTGAGTTTGATTTCTCTAACTCTATCTCTTTATATTTGCTTCTCTTATGCTTAAATTTGTCATGTTTAAAAAGAATTTTTTTTAAAAACCCAATTCACCCCCTCTTGGGTGTTTTTCTCTTTTAAGATTAGCCTTTATTTTCTCAATTGATATCAAAGCTAAGCCTCTTGTTAAAGACTTAATTGTCTAAGAGGAAATGGTTAATCCATTAAGCTCATCTCACATTGAATGTTTTGTAAAAAATAGACCTCCATTTTTTACAGGAACTGATTATCCATATTGGAAAACTAAAATGGCTTGGTTTTTACAATCAATTGATTTAGACGTATGGGACGTTAATGAAGATGGCCCAACTTTTCCTTCAAAACTAGTTGATGGACTCATGGTTCCAAAACCCAAGCAAGAATGGGATGAGCGTGATAGAAGAAATTTTCAATTAAATGTTGAAGCCATTTATACTTTGCAATGCTTTATGGATAGAAATGAATATAATAGAATATGTCAATGCAAATCGGCTAAATAAATTTGGAGATTGCTTGAAATAACTCATGAAGGAACAAATCAAGTGAAATAATCAAAAATCAATTTACCTGTTCATAGCTATGAATTTTTTTTTATGAAAGATGATGAGACTATTCTTGAGATTATCACTAGGTTTACCGACATTGTCAATGGTCTTGAAGTCTTGGGAAAGACCTACAAGGAATCCGAAAAGGTGATGAAGATCTTGAAGTCACTTCCATCAAAGTGGCATACAAATGTCAGTGCAATTCAAGAAGCCAAAGACTTGACCAAGCTACCTTTGGAGGAGCTCATAGGGTCATTGATGACATATGAGATCAATTTGGTAAAGAAGCAACAAGAAGGTGAAGACAAAAAGAAGAAGAGCATAGCTCACAAAGCTACAACTAAGAAAGAAGAAGAAGTTAAAGAAGAAAAACAAAGTGAAGAAAATGAAGATTGCCCTCATCATAAGAAAGTTCAACAAATTCATGAGAGATGAAAGTTTTAGAGGAAGAAGGTTCACTTCTAGAAGAGACCTTTCTAAAAATGAATCTTCATCTCATGGTGACAAGGAGAGATGGGAAGAGAAAAGAGACTTGGTGTGTTTCAAGTGTAAGAAACCGGGACACATTAAATATGATTATCCTCTCTACAAAAGTGAAGCCAAGAGGAGAAAGAAAAAGGCAATGATGGCCACTTGCAGTGAAAGTGAAAAATCCTCCGAAGAAGAAAATGAGAAAAAAGTGGCAAACATATGCTTCATGGCAATAGATGAACTTGATGAGGTAAACTCTAACCTTAGTGATGAAGATATACATGATGCATTTGAAGAATTGTATGAGGATTTTGAAAAACTTAGTTTTAAAAATATTTCTCTTAAAAAGAAAGTTCAACAACTTGAAGAAGTAAAAGAAAATTTTTCAAATGTTGAAATTTCTAAAACTCATTTTGAAAAAGAAAATGAGATTTTAAGAAAGAAAAATGAATGGTTGACCTCATCTCTTTCAATATTTTCTTGTGGACAAAAATCTTTTGAAATGATTTTAGTTAGCCAAAAATGTGTTTTTGACAAACAAGGGCTAAGATTTAAATCTTCAAAAAATCAAAAGTATTTTAAAAACTATTTTGTAAAGGAATCCACAAGTGCAAGTCCTTCCACTACTTGTAACTTTTGTGGAAGAGGATGGCACATTAGGATTTCATGCCCTTTAAGAAATGGTTCTCAAAAGAATTTAAATGCAAAAGCTAAAAAGACTTGGATTGAAAAAACCAAGGTCACTAACCCTCAAGAATCCAAAAAGATATGGGTACCTAAATCAACTTGAGTTTTATGTTTTAGGGTTCAAAAAAGGATAAATGGTTCTTAGATAGTGGATGCTCAAGACACATGACCAGAGATGAATCCAAGTTTGTTTTCCTTACAAAGAAAAATGGAGGATATGTTACCTTTAGAGACAATGCCAAAGGAAGGATCATTGGTCAAGGCAACATTGGTAATGGCACATCCTCTCTTATTGAAAGTGCTTTATTAGTAGATGGTTTAAAACATAACCTTTTAAGCATTAGTCAACTTTGTGACAAAGGTTTTAAAGTGATTTTTGAAGCATCTCATTGCATCATCAAGGATATTCAAAATGATAAAACCATCTTCATGGGTCATAAATGTGATAATGTTTACGCTATAAATATTTCAAAATATGATGGCCATGATAGATGCTTTTCAAGCATGCATGATCAAATTTGGTTGTGGCATAGGAGGTTGGGACATGTTAACATGGACCTCATTTCCCAACTCAACAAAGATGAACTTGTTAGAAGCCTTCCCAAAATAAATTTTTAAAAAGATAAAGTTTGTGAAGCTTGTCAAGTGGGAAAGCAAATCAAAAACTCTTTTAAAAACAAAAACTTCATTTCCACATCTAGGCCACTTGAGTTGTTACATATGGATTTATTTGGTCCCTCTAGGACACCAAGTCTTGGAGGAAAATATTATGCATATGTTATTGTGGATGACTTCTATAGATACACATGGGTCTTGTTTTTAAGTAAAAAAAATGAAGCCTTTTACGAGTTTTCAAAGTTTTGCAATAAGGTTTAAAAGGAAAAAGGTTTTGCAATTACTTGTATAAGAAGTGATCATGGGACAGAATTCAAAAATATTGATTTTGAAGAGTATTGCAATGAGCATGGAATTGACCATAATTTTTGGGCTCCTAGAACTCCTCAACAAAATGGGGTAGTTGAAAAGAAAAATAGAACTCTTCAAGAGATGGCAAGAACCATGCTAAATGAAAACAACTTACCAAAATATTTTTGGGCCGAAACGGTTAACATTTCTTGTTATGTTTTAAATAGAATATTATTGAGGCTCATTCTTAAGAAAACCCCCTATGAGCTTTTGAAAAACAAGAAACCCAACATTAGCTATTTCAAAGTTTTTGGATGCAAATGTTTTATATTAAACACCAAAGAAAATACTGAAAAATTTGATGCAAAATCGGATGTTGGAATTTTCCTTGGTTACTCAACTTCAAGTAAAGCTTTTAGAGTTTTTAACAAAAGAACCATGGTTGTAGAGGAATCCATCCATGTTATTTTTTATGAATCTAACAATTCTCTCCAAGAAAGAGAGAGTTTTGATGATGATTTACAAACCTCCATGGGAAGATTGCAAATAGAAGATAGAAGACAACAAGAAGAAATTGGAGAGGATCCCAAGAAAGAAGGATCACCATTGGCACTACCCCCTCCTCAAAAAGTGCAAGGTGAATCACGCCAAGTCCTTCCTAAAGAATGGAAGTTTGACATCAATCACCCACAATATCAAATTATAGGTAATCCATCTAGTAGGGTAAGAACTAGATCCTCTCTTAGAAATATTTGCAATAATCTAGCTTTTATCTCTCAAATTGAGCCTAAAAATATAAATGATGCATTAGACAATGAAAATTGGATGATTTCTATGCAAGAGAAGTTAAATCAATTTGAAAAAAGTGAAGTATGAGAATTAGTACCAAGACCTTCAAATCAAAGTGTTATTGGAACTAGATGGGTCTTTAGAAATAAAATGAATGAAAATGGCATAATTGTTAGAAACAAAGCAAGGTTGGTAGCCCAAGGTTTTAATCAAGAAGAAGGAATAGATTATGAAGAAACCTTTGCCCCTTTAGCTAGGTTGGAAGCCAATAGCATGCTACTTAAACAACCACCTAACCATGTTTTTAAACTTAAAAAGGCTCTTTATGGTTTAAACAAACACCTAGAGCATGGTATGAAAGATTTAGTAAATTTCTTTTGAAAAAGGGTTTTAAAATGGGAAAAATTGACACAACTCTTTTCATAAAAACCAAAGAAAATGATATGCTCTTAGTTCAAATATATGTTGATGATATCATTTTTGGTGCTACTAATGTCTCTCTTTGTGAAAAATTTTCTAAATGCATGCATAGTGAGTTTGAAATGAGCATGATAGGAGAACTCAACTTCTTTCTTGGACTTCAAATCAAGCAACTAAAGGAAGGAACCTTCATCAATCAAGCAAAGTATATAAGAGATCTTCTCAAGAGGTTTAACATGGAGGAAGCCAAAACAATGAAGACTCCAATGAGCTCATCCATCAAGCTTGATAAGGATGAGAAAGGTAAATCCATTGACTCTACTATGTATAGAGACATGATAGGTTCTTTGCTATATTTGACTGCTAGTAGACCCGACATTATGTATAGTGTATGCTTATGTGCTAGATTTCAATCTTGTCCTAAAGAATCTCACTTAAGTGCCATAAAAAGAATCCTCAAATATTTGAAAGGGACAATGGACATAGGCTTATGGTTTCCTAAGAGTGATAACTTTGAATTAATTGGTTTTTCGGATGCTAATTTTTTCGATTGTAAGGTTGAAAGAAAAAACACTAGTGTCACTTGTCATTTCTTAAGACACTCACTTGTCTCATGACATAGTAAGAAGCAAAATTCAGTAGCCTTATCAATGTCAGAAGTCGAATGCATAGCAATCAGTTTATGTTGTGCACAAATCCTTCGGATGAAACAAACACTTAGTGATTTTGATTTATCTTTTGAGCATGTTCCTATTAAATGTTATAATACTAGTGCCATAAGTATATCAAAAAATCTCGTGCAATACTCTAGGACTAAGCATATAGAGATTAGACATCATTTTCTTAGAGATTATGCACAAAAGGGTGACATAACACTTGAATTTGTAAGCACAAAAGATCAACTTGTTGATATCTTTACAAAACCTCTAAGTGAAGAATAATTTGTTGATATTAGAAGACAACTAGGGGTGATTTCTATATGATCTAATGTTTTCTTAATGAATTCTTGAAGAATATACCTTCTGATTGCATGAATTTCATGTCATATGCATCATATAGACATATACTTAGATAATGAACAAATTTCGACCAAAATCAAAATTCCCTTCGCATTGTGCATAAAAAATTGGGGATTTCAACTGAAAAGAGCAGGTGGAGGATCACAAAACGAGAAAATGCACAAAAAAATGAAAAGTCAAAATGTTCATCACGTTGACCAGGCGGTCGACCAGTTCGTCAGGATTAGGGTTTTAAAGGGACTCCCGCGCTTCATTTTCTCACTGGTTTCCTCTGGTTCTTCAAGAGCTTTGTCGATTCAGTTGTCAAAGAGTATTTTTGAGGTCATTACAACAGATTGAAGGCTTTGCATTGGATTTTTTGGAAGTTTGGAGGCTAGGGTTTCGGATTTGGGCTGTCTTCTCTTCCTTCTGTGTGTCACAGTCAACTTCCTCTCCATTTCCGCACTCCTAGGGTTTCAATTGTGAGTGTCTCTTTTTTTACCAACATTTACTCCTTTTTTTCTTCTTCCTCATGGCTCCTACACGAGAGTCAGTTGCCTCTAGGGCACAGGGCAAGCGCCTAACTGAGCCGTCTAAGCTGGAGGCATGCCAAAAGGCGAGGTTTGACACTGCCTTGTTCAGTTCCGTGGAGGACTACTAGTAGTACAAGCAACACTTTACTCAAAGACGAGTAGTTTCAAGGAGAAATATTAATTTTCCCTAATTTCAACATTTCGGATTTGAGGGCATTTTTACTATGATGGGTTGGCTACCCGTGGTGACTGTTTCAGAGTAGATTTTCCTAACCTTGGTGCGAGTGTTTTACTCGAGGATGACTTATGGTTTGGGTAGCCTTATCATTTCTACTATCAGAGAAGTTGAGATCTATCTGGACCGGGAAAGCATCTACCATATTTTCGATATTGTTCCGATTGGACTCAGAGTGTACGAGTCTAAGATTTGGCCCACTGTACCGTGATTTGAGCCTAGAGAGGTCATTCAGAGGATTTTCGGACTTGCAGAAGCCCAGGAGATGGGAAAACCCTCTACCCATAGCTTAACCATCATCAGTAGAGTGTTACACCATATGACAGGCTCTATCTTTCTACCACGAGGCGAACACCGAGATGAGGTCTCTTATTATGAGGCATTCTTTATTGACTCTATTCTGATTGGGAGACGGATCCACTTGGGATACTTGATGATGATGCACATGATCTCATGTTGTGAGAGCATGACTTGCGTACTTCCTTATGGTCACTTCCTCACCAGAGTCTTCAAGTATGTCAGTGTTGACTTGAATAGAGAGACAGACTTTGAGGCCCGCAACGCTTATGATACGTATAATGATTAGTCGATGGGGCGGATGAAGTTTGAGAAGGCCCCCGATGGTTCTTAGGTTAAGAGAGTAGAGAGAGCACCAACATAGGCCCTGGGATAGGGATAGGCACATCCTAGAGTAGATGAGGAGGCCAAGATACAAGAGATGGAGGGTAGAATACACCCTCAGAGTGGCTTTCAGTAGAGAGAGCCCAAGCTTGACATTCCTCCACTTCAGTCAAAGGGTGTTCAGTTTGAGGCTACCTTCTCTGAGCCAATGATGTCTGAGCCGACTTATACAACGGGTCCATCTACTCAGCCGTCATTCCCTAAGCCTCCTCACGCTAAGATACCACCTCATGATCCTAACCATGCTCCTTGGATGGATTTATCTGCTCAGATTAGCTCTCTAGGCACTCGCATGGAGGAGCTTGTTGTAGTCAGTGATACTCAGTTCTACTCCATAGAGGATTGCATGGATCAGTATTAGGCTGACTTCACTTCTCAATTTGAGTATCTATAGCAAAGATTTGAGCGTATTGAGAATCGCATGGATCAGCATCAGGCTGGTTTCACTTCATAGTTTGAGTATCTCCAGAAGCGGATTGAGTGTATTGAGGATCGTTTGGAGAGTCAGCATAAGGAGATGATGGCTTATCTACCCTCTGTGTTTCCACCTCCACCTCCTCAGCCTTGATTTCGTAGATACCTTATTTTTTATTTTTTTTTATGTTGCCAAAAGGGGGAGATATTTAGGATCTAAGAATCTATAGGAGACTTACATGCATATCATTGTCAAATCATTGTTTGGATTGTACATTTGACTTAAACATTTGACTTATATGATATGCCTATATGTTTCTTGACTTACATTGTTTCTTATTGCAAATTCTCTCTAGCATGTCTTGATTATCTTGGTTTTAACTTCGTAAATTTTGATTGTTGACCCATGATTAGTTTGAGGGGGAGATTCTTCTTCTCCTAGATAACCAAGGTTTGTCATCATAAAAAAGAGGGAGATTGTTAGCCCAAGGGTTCTCCTAATCAAGTTTTGATAATAACAAATCGGTTAAGTTACTAATTGATTTGAATTATAAAGAATTTCATGTATTAATTTGGAAATTCATCAAATGACCTCATGGATGCAAGATCAAGACGTTTGGAAGACCTTTAATCATAGGAAACAAATGTAAGATGAATGCATGGGTGCACTTAGAATTTACATATCATTTCATACATCTTTCAAAAACTCAGTTTATTCTTTAAAGTTATATTTCCATCAAAACCCGAGTTTTATCAAATAAACCTTAGGCAAATCGTTTCAAAATTAGCATATTAATTTACCTAAAGACCTTGCCTAAGTGTTAGAATAGAAAAGTACCAGAAAAAGATAGGTTTTCGGGCCAAAAAATGGTGAATCGATCGAGGCACTGGCCAATCGGCTCAACCGCTTAAGGGTACCGGTAGATCGATTCCCTCTTCTTGGTTGAGGTCCGGTCGAGAAGTACAGAAAGCACTCTCTCTCTTCTAGTAGCCTTTCCTTCCTAGTCGAGCTATTTGTCTTCCCGGTCGACCTCCGATCAAGGTCTAGTCAAAGGCAACGGTCACCTACCAAGCATTAAATGTTTCAACGGCTAGTGAACCGATAGACCCCCAACTCGACTTATTGAGGCTATTTTTTGGTTTTCTTGGCTCTTGAGGTTAGAAACCTATAAATAAAGAGTTATACTTATTTATGAGTAAGAAAACAACTACATTTATTTGTCTATCCACTTGTTCTTGCCTTAAAAGCTCTCATTCCTTTCTTGGTGCATTAAATATTCATTTGCATATCATTTAGTGCACTTTTGTGATTCATCCTAGCCTTAAGTTGTATTTGAGCTATTGTTGAGCTACGTTGAGAGATTCATTCTTGTTAATTAAGTGTTAAAGCCTTCAAGTGAGTTGATATTTGAAGAGATTATGTAAGAGCCCATTGGAGTCGGAATCCAAGTGTAAAGGTGATTAGAAGCTTGGTTGAAGCTTCAAGTTGGTGTAACTCTCACTCAGTTAGGAGCTTGAGGAGAGTGGATATAGGCAAGGAAGTGTTGAACCACTATAAAATCTGAGTTTGATTTCTCTAACTCTATCTCTTTATATTTGCTTCTCTTGTGCTTAAATTTGTCATGTTTAAAAAGAATTTTTTAAAAAAAAATCTATTTCACCCCTCTCTTGGGTGTTTTTCTCTTTTAAGATTAGAAGCTCTAGTCATAGAACTACTGTGGACTTTTTCTTTTCCCACCAATATGCCAAAGTCCTCATCGCTAGTTACCATGATCTTGTTAGCTCTGCCATCATCTGTAAACTTTAGCAGTTTGGGTTCACCAATCTCCTTCTCTGAACCCACACCAAACTCAGTCTCGCTCGTTGGAAGATGTTGTTCAAGCGGATTATTTTTCATGCAAAATCTAGGGTGAAACTTAAAGCTTTTGAGAAAAAAAAAATTCTGGTGCGACGTCAAAGACCGATAAGTTGATGCTCAAGACGACGGAGATGGAGACTGTGCATGATTACGGGGGTTGCATTTCTTGTTCTCCCCAAACAAATGAAGTCCTAGCATGTTGAATATTATTTAGAAGTAGAGCTTGGTGAACCACAATGGATCAATTGTGATATTCGTGCATTTAGAATCAGAGTTCAAAAAATAGGTCGAGTCATATCCGCCTTGACACTGGCCGCGACGAGTCCGATACCAGATATAGAGTTATATCTAGACTCAGCCTTGAATTGGTTGGACTCAGATGACTCGGCTGATATTCCGAGTTAACTCGGTCAACTCAATAAAAAAAACCAATCAAGAGATTCCCTCTCCTTTCCCATCACAACAAGAATCAAAATTTTCAGAGAAATCAGAGATTCCTCCGCAAAAGAAAACACCTATGAATATGTAATTCACGAACAAGTTCGAAAAAAATAAACCTGTGAAAATTTGAAACAAACCCGTAACCCTTTCAAAAGCCTTTAAAGAAAAAAGAAAAATCAACAAATGATGAAACACGTTTGAAGATTTACTTACTTGACCCTAAATCTACCATTGTCAGAGTATATATCTTTCATCTTTAGTGTGCTGCCGATGCCGCAACGATGACTGGACACCGACAAGGTAACCCTCCTATCTCCAATTGTAACTCTTCTTCCTCTAATTGTGGTTGTGTGGTAGTAGTCAGTGTGTTGGGGAAGGTCCGAGTCATTCGACAGTCTGCAAAACGTGGTTGTTGTGGTGTGTTGGGGAAGATCGCGGGCAAATCGTGTTTTGGGGAAGATAAGCCAACAAATAAAGGTAAAGTTTGATTTACCTTATTTAAATCAACACACCCACAATGCCATAGTCACACCAAATTATATTTTTAAGGTAAAGTTTGATTTACCTTATTTAAATCATCACACCCACACTACCATAGTCACATCAGATTATGTTTTTAATTTATTGAATCAAATTATATAAATTGGTAAATTATATTTTTCTGACGATTCATAATTTGATATTAGATTAAAAAAAATTACATAATTTGAATCAATTAAAAATATATTTAAAATTTGATTTACCTTATTATGTTGAGATTATATTTTTAATTTATTAAATTATGTAATTTTTTATTTTATAATATTAAATTAATCAACAT
Source organism: Vitis vinifera (assembly GCF_030704535.1). Lineage (NCBI taxonomy): Eukaryota > Viridiplantae > Streptophyta > Magnoliopsida > Vitales > Vitaceae > Vitis > Vitis vinifera. Next base: position 6,734,324 of record NC_081819.1, read on the forward strand.
GTATTTAAATTGGTAAAACTAGGAAATTCATGTATGCAGTGTAAAGTAATGTTTAGATGTAATGTTATAAAATTGAAGAATTAGAAAATAATGTTTATATGAAATTGGAGAATTCATAATTGTGAAACCAAGGTTTGGTTAATCTTGATTTTAATGATAACAAAACAAGGTTTAGAACTAATGAATATATTTTAAGTGTGATTAGGCAAGATGATTTCCAAAGTGGCAATTACAAAGACAAATCAAGCCAAGGAGAAATCATGAAGAAGAAGACCACCTCAAAGAGAAGAGTTTTTCAAGACCCAAGTCTCATAAGATCTCTTTATAAGGTTGTTGGTGCACTAGGACCTTCATGCATTTCATTCTTTAATTATACACCAAAATCATCCAAGAGTAATATTGTTTTAAATATCTTAAGAATTGGATGATTTCATGTTTTCAACTAAAACTTTGTATTAAATATCTTTCAAACTTGTTTTAAAAGGTTTTAAGTTGAAAAGAGTTGGTTGTTGAGCCAAAAAAAGGCTCAACTGGTCGAGGCTATGGCCAACCGGCTCAACTGGTTGAGGAACCGATCAATCGATTGTGCTCGTCCTGTTGAGAGAGGCGCAAAACTTTCTCTCTCTCCCAGTGGCCTTCTCTTCCCGGTCGAGGTGATTCTCTTCCCGGTCGAGGCCCGGTCAAGCTCCAACGGTAACCTACCAAGCATTTAATGCTAACGACTAGTCAATCGGTCGACCCCTAGCTCAACCGGATGAACCTCCAAACAGTTAGTTTGGTTTTTCTCTTGTATAAAAAGGCTCCAAACTTCATTGTTTAATAAGCTTAACCTTCCCAAATTATTCTTGATTATATTTAAGCCTTAGAAGAGTGTTTTTGAGTGCATCATTGTTTCATAACTTGGATATCTTTATTGCACTATTCAATCCTAGTTTTTCTTGTATCCTTGAGCTTAAAGTTCTTGTACTAGGATTTTGAGAGATCCAAAATTTGTATATCGTTGAGAGGAATTTTCTCAAGTGTGGGGTATCACTTGAGGGGTTGTTCAAGAGTGGGATATCTCTTGAGAAGTGTAAAGGGTGTTTGGAGCCAAAAGTCTAAGATGGTGAATTGGAACCATAATCCAATTGTAAAGAGATTAGAAGCTTGGTTGAAGCTTCAAGATAGTGGAACCCTCACTCGGTTAAGAGGTTGAGGAGAGTGGACGTAGGTAAGGAAGTGTCGAACCACTATAAACTCTCGTGTTTGCACTCTCTCTTCCCTAACTCTTTTAAATTATATGCAATTGTCTTTATTTTGTTTGTTATATACTTGCATATAATTGTCTCTTATTTTTGCATAGTTTAAATTTGTGAAAAAGAGACCATCATCCTATTTACCCCCCCTTTTTAGGGGTGATTACCATAGTTTGGAGTAGCCTAATATTCCTAACAATAATGATAATATTATGATGATATTAAATATATTTATATGTAATTTTTTTTATTTTATATAGAGATTATATTTTTAATTTATTAAATTATGTGATTTTTTTATCTTATAATATTAAATTGGCTCACTAAATTATTTTTATATGGTATAGAAATATAAAATACATTTATATGGTAAACTTTATATGGAATAGATATTGTATTTTTAATTTATGTTTCTATGTTATAATATTGAAAAATTAAATTACATTAGAAAATTAATAATTAACTAAAATATTTTTTTTTCAAATAATCATAACTATAAAAGTAATGATTTAATAATACGGATTGAAGGGTATGTATTTACATGGTATAGAGAAATTACATTTATATTTGAATCAATTTTACTTCATTATATCATGTAGATTTTTCTATTTTATAATATTCTACAATTAAATTACAATAGGAAATCAATAATTATCAAAACAATAAATTGGTTCACTAAATTATTTTTGTATGGTATAGAAATTATATTTCTTAATATAAAAGAAATTTATTTGGCAAACTTTATATGATATAGATATTGTATTTTTAATTTATGTTTTTATCTCATAATATTGCAAAATTAAATTACATTAAAAAATTAATAATTATTTAAAACATTATTTTTTTCAAATAATCATAACTATAAAAGTAATGATTTAATAATACGGATTGAATGGTATGCATTTACATGGTATAGAGAAATTATATTTATATTTAAATCAATTTTACTTCATTATATCATGTAGATTTTTTATTTTATAATATTCTACAATTAAATTACAATAAGAAATCAATAATTATCAAAACAATAAATTGGTTCACTAAATTATTTTTGCATGGTATAGAAATTATATTTCTTAATATAAAATACATTTATATAGTAAAATTTATATGATATAGATATTGTATTTTTAATTTATTTTTTTATCTTAAATATTACAAAATTAAATTACATTAGAAAATTAATAATTATTTAAAACAATTTTTTTTTTCAAATAATCATAACTATAAAAGTAATGATTTAATAATACGGATTGAAGGGTATGCATTTACATGGTATAGCGAAATTACATTTATATTTGAATCAATTTTACTTCATTATATTATGTAGATTTTTTATTTTATAATATTCTACAATTAAATTACAATAGGAAATCAATAATTATCAAAACAAACTTTTTTAAAAGATTTTTTTATAAAAATATTCATTTATTTAACTATTATTTATTTTAATTAAAAAAACATATAAATAAGTGGAAAATAAAATATGATGAACTTAGGTGAGATCATGTTTATTGCTTTTTTAGTAGAATTTATTTTTATATGGTAACAATATGAAATATATAAGTAAGTGGAAAATTGAATATTATAATTCTTATATAAATGTGTTTATATATATTTAATTTGAAAAGTAAGTTGTTTTCCTTTTATACATGGTTAGGTTAAAATTTCAAAATGGCTTCAAAACATGATATTGGTTAGGAGCATGCAAAACCTGTCGGTGGTAGTAGAAGAACCATGAAGTGTAAATATTGTGGGAAAGTTATACATGGTGGTATAACAAGATTAAAGCAACACATCGTACATATATCTAGACAAGTGGAAGGATGTCCACGTGTACTAGTAGAAGTGTCACATAGTGCTAGACAACATATGTTTGATACTTCAAAAGAAAAGGCACAGTTAAAGAAAAAAAAAAGAACGACTTTTGAGTTCCTTAAATAAACAAATTTTCTATGAAATTGATGAGGGTGATTCTGATGATGAAATTAAGGAAATTACTATGGATGATTTTGAAAGAAGACAAATGAAACAAACAATGAAAGAAAGTTGTCGAATTTTTGAAGAAAGTAAACAAGAGCATCAGAAGGGTGCTAGTTCCTCACAATCTTCTAATGCTAGGATTAAGCACGGACTAACACGTAGCTTCAGTGTAAGAGAAGGAGCTAGCATACCTCCAAAAGGAATTGATCCCTACATGTTCCCATCAAAGCAGAAATCAATAAAAAGCTTATTTTCTACTGAAGACGTGAAGAAAGTGGGTACAACTATTTCTAAATTCTTTCTCTTTAATGTAATACCCTTTAATGCGGCTGGCAGTGGGCCTTACTATGAATCAATGATTGATACCATAGTAGAAGCAGGTCTAGGCATCAAGGGTCCTATGGGATACCAAATTGGAAATACATATTTGGAAGAAGATGTGCAAGAGCTTGAGGTATATATAACAACATTGAAGGCTAAATGGCCTATATATGGGTGCATAATCACATGTGATGGTTGGAGTTCTAGGACTAGAAAGCCTATCATCAATTTCATGATTTATTGTGATAGAATTATGATATACCATTCTTCAGTTGACACTACCAACATACCTAAGACGGTAAACTACATTTTTTCCCTTATGGATAAAGTTGTAGAGCAGGTTGGGGAGGAAAATGTTGTTCAAGTAGTCACTGATAATAAGGCAAGTTTTAAAGCAGCCGGTATGTTGTTGATGGAAAAACGAAAGCATTTGCTTTGGTCTCCTTATGCAGCCCACTGTATTGATTTAATGCTTGAAGATATTGCAAGCATGAAGCAAATTGAGGAGACATTAGATCAAGCTAAGATGATCGTAGGATTTATTTATAATAGCTTGAAAGTAGTGAATTTGATGAAAGTGTTCAATAAGGATAGAGATCTGTTAAGGCTAGGAATAACCCGTTTTGCCACTGAATTCATTTCACTTGAGAGTCTTATACGTTATGAGGCTGATTTGAAGAGAATGTGCACAACAAATGAGTGGCGTGAATTCAATAAAGATAGGAGTAGAAAAAGTCTAAGAGATAAGGTATCTAACCTTATCTTAACTGATCGATTTTGGAAGAAGGCAGGGGAAGTTCAAACCATGATGGAACCTCTCGTCAAAGTATTGAAATTGGTTGATCAAGATAAAAAGCCCACATTATCAATCATTTATGAAGCAATGGATAGAACTAAATTAGCTATCAAGGCATCGGTCAAGTAATGGGAAAAGTATTAGGAAGTCATTGATAGAAGCTAGGAAGCTCAATTGCAAGACATTTGCATGTTGTAGGTAATAAAAAAATTCTTTGTATATTTTTTATTATTTTTTTCAAGTACAAATTATTAAAAACTAATCATTATTTAACTTATGGAAGCATATTTTATAAATCCAATGTTCTAATATTTCAAAGTATTTATCCAACCATCCGAAAATTAAAATTGGATTAAAGAAGGTTATCAAGAGATTAGAGCTAGATTTGGATAGACAAGCAAAAGCTATTAACGAGGTATAATAATAGTTTGTGACCTTTATATAATACATTTTGTATATGTAATGTGCATTAACAAAAAAAAATGTTAATGATGTAGGTGAAATTATTTGTTAACGGTTAAGGAGAATTTGGAAGTGCACTTACAAAGAAAGCAATAAATCAATATTTTTTAGATACTCAATACATTTACGTCTATTACAAATAAGAAATTATCATAATTTTTTGTTAAATATATCATAATGATAAATAAGTATGCATTTTCTTTATAATAGTTGAATGGTGGAACAACTATGGCAACGAAGGTCCACATCTACAAAAGATTGTTGTTAAAATTTTAAGCCAAACTTGTTCTTCATCAGGTTGCGAAAGAAATTGGAGCACATGGTCATTGATTCACACAAAGTTACATAATCGTTTGACAATGAAAAAGTTGCATAAGTTAGTTTATGTGCACTACAATATGCGACTTCGAGTTAAGAATTTGATGCAAGAGCGAAACAATGAAGATTTATACAATCCAATTGATCTGAATCATATCTTTAATGATGATGATATATTGGATGAGTGGATACGAGAAGGAGAGGGGCCTATTTTATCATTTGATAAGTTAGATTGGTTGGATAAAGGTCTTCCCACTAATGAAAAAGGTAAAGAAATAGTTCAAGAAGATGATGGTACCACAAATTGTAGAGTTAGTAGGCGTACAAGCAATGCTACACAAGAAAGAGATGTTGATTCCTGTTGTAAAGGTAAGGCTCCTAAAACAATTTCTTCAAGTTCTAGTAGTAATGATGGTGACAATGGAGGCAGTAGGCGGGGTGGTGGCACTAGTGGGGGCAGTAGAGGAGTTGGTGGCACTGGTAAGGATACTGGAGGAGATGGTAGCGCTGGGGGCGGTTATGTTAGTCAAGTAGATCTTGGCATGTCATGGGCATAAGGAGATGAAAATTACTATGTCACACAAGATGCAGATCATGGATATTGACTAGGGATATGAGACCAACAAAAGTATTTGGAAAGACTAACTACATTTCCCAACGATGATGATTATTCTAGTGGGCATGATTATCATAGATCAAATTATCACTGTATTGATGAGCACTTACAAAATTTGGGTATAGGATCAAGGTTGTATTTCAGAGGGGTAGATGATAGATCATATCACAACTTTAGAGATCGTGATAGCTCTTCCAATACTTTTAGTAGAAATGATTTTGATCGATTTTCGATGATGCATCCAAAGGGATATTCAAATACTGGAACACGAGCTAGTGATTCCTATGGATATGATCAATCTTCTAGTAGTAGTAGCATTGCTTATCGAGGTTTTGGATACTATCAATATGGTGTTGATCCCGAACAACCTTTGAAACCATATTTTCCTTATTATGGATCATCAAGCCAATCATCTTAGCTAACATATTCGAGTTATGAATAACTCTTTCAACCATATCCTCACTACAGGAATTATCATCCCAATTTGTATACTTGTCGTAGGATTGATGATGATGATTTTGAACCCCCTCATCATTCAACATGGAATTGAGTATTGTATTGTATGTTTGTTAGTAAAAATGTTATTATATTTGAAATAAAATAATTTTCTTTTATTAGCATTATCATAAATAACTTTGAGCGGATACTTCTATAACTATTTAAATAATGTTAAATGTGAGATAATTTTATTTTATTAATTTTTGAGCTTATTTAATTGTATTTATTTTTTTGATGATTTACATAATATTTTTATAATTTTTTGAATGTTCTAATTAGCTTATTTTACATATCGTCTAATACCAAGCCGATACACCGAGACCGATGCACCTCGGGACCCTTCGAGTCAGTGATTGATACCGCGACTTTGAACCATGTTTAGAATAGATATTTTGTGGCAGCCTGGTGAAATGGAACCTGGTGGCAAATGTGCAGGGCATGGACATTTGGAATTTCCTTCATGCTATGAATGTGCCTGTGAATTCATTACACTCAGAAAAGGTATATTTCAATTGGGTGTGAGCCATGCATTAGGTCTGTACTACCTGGCCAGTACGGAAGAGAAGGAAGATAGTGGTGGAAAGATACGTTGTGGAAATTATAAGTTGAGGGTAACCTTAGGTTCTTTAGTATGAACAATGCCAGGTCAACTTACCACCAGCAAAGCAGTCACCTCGCACCCCAGGCCCCACTTTTACATGGCCATGCATGGCTACCCCCATGCACCACCTAAAGGCCAAGTGTCATCTTCTTAATCCTTCAAAACTTTAATTTTCAAATAATTTTCAAAATTCTAATTTCCAAAATTCAATTTTTAAAACTTCAATTTCCAAATAATTTTCAAAACTTCAATTTTTTCCAAATTTAATCTTCAAAACTCCAATTTTCAAATTTAATTTTCAAAGCTTTCATTTTTAAATAATTTTCAAATTTCCAACTTTCAAATTTAATTTTCAAAACTCCAATTTTCAAAATTCCAATTTTTAGATTTAATTTTCGAAAAACTCTAATTTCCAAGTAATTTTCAAAACTCTAATTTTCAAATCATTTTCAAAACTCCAATTTTCAAATTTAATTTTCCAAACTTTAATTTTCAAATTTTCAATTCTCAAATTTAATTTTCAAAACTTCAATTTTCAAATAATTTTCAAAACTCCAATTTTCATATTTGATCTTCAAAACTTCATATTTTTAAATAATTTTAATTTTACTCCGGTTTTTTTTAAAGTAATTTTAAGTCCTCAATTTTGGTCCTTCATTAGGGTTTTAGGTCACCAAAAATCCTAATTTTAATAAGTCTACTGCCATTCTCATTTTGGCATGCACTTGTATAAATTTTCTTCAATTTTCAAATAATTTTCTATTTCTCTTGATTTTAAATAGGCATGAATGAATTTTTCATAATTCCAAAATAATGGAATTTGTGGGGCTAATTCATGCAATATAAATTGGCCTTTGGTGGAAGCCCAACATCCCTAATATTTTCTTTGAAAACAATTCAAGTGAAGCGCATGATGGATATTGTTTGATTTTGACCAGTTTTGTGTGAGATATTTTACATTTATCATTATGAGCTAACTTTATTTCCATGATAGCACATTCTTATTTAATGCTAAGATATGCTCCCACTCCTACTTCATTTATTTATTCGTTTTCATGCTCGATTTGTTTTATTATTTAATCATTTCATTGGTATCCATTGATTTCCTTATCAATTGCCACACTTGCTTCACCTTATTTAGTAGAGACCTTATTATAGGGCTTAGAGGGGTGTTATGGCTCACCACCGTACCTTCCCAATAGGTAACTTGACCCCCGGATCCAGATTCTTTTTTTGTAGACATATCTTTTCCAAATAAGGAGTCACATAGGGTTTTCTTTCTTATTTTGTTTTCCCTTTAAAAAAAATTAAAATAAGTGGTAACTCCAAGTCTTTTTCTAAAAATCAATTTTTCACAAATAAATGAAAAGTGAGTCTCACCATTCGAGTGGGGATGCACATGCAAATATGGGGTCAACACACTAGCATGGATAGATTTTGCAATTTGATTATGAAATCATCTAAATAGTGAAGTCAAAGCAAGATGAAGTGTGATGCAAGCTGGAAACTCTATACATGTTGGCATTTTAAACTTATTTAAGTTTATCGAAAGCAAAAGGGTAATCTGGTTGCGCATCCCAAAGGACTTCCTATCTCTTCTAAAGCAAGGCGTTGATAGAGCATCCCAGAGGCACCATCTGCCATCGAAAGCCTAAGGTCATATTTGATGATTCCAAATGCAAGCCTAAGATCATATCTAGTTATAATGTTTCCCTTGTTTTGACGATTTATTTGAAGGGTTGTGCAAATTTAGGTAATAAATTTTGAACATGAAAGAAGTTTATTCTTAGAATTTTTTTTTTCTTGGAAGATACGTTGTTTCTTAATAGATACAACTTGTTTTAAAGGATATGTCTTGTGTTTAAAAGGTACAACTTCTTTCAAAGGATGTATTTGGCATTTTAAGATACAATCCTTCAAAGTATGTGTTTAGTATTTTAAAGACACATCACTTTTGATAAGTCACCATCAAATCTATAAATAGAGATACCACATATTCATTCATTCATCCATTCTCTCCGATCTTTCTCTTTTCATCTCATTTAAGTCTTCTTTAACTTCAAGTCTAGTCATTTTTATTTTCTACTAAATATTTTTTATATAAGAAAATACAAATCATCAAGTGATTCGTTGTTTCTTGTGATTTGAAGTGCTACTATCACGGGAAAGTGATCGATGTATCCTTAAAGACGATCGTCAATAAACCATAAACACCTAAACAAAAGAAATTCATCTTAAGGACATAGAGTCAAACTTCAACCTCGATTAATCTTATTTGTGAGTTCTAATTTTCTACTTCATTTCATATGTATATTTATTATACACACTATTATCCATATATTTTCAGTGATTTGGATAACGCTTACATAACATTCCAAGTTGATTTTTTTCAATTTAGACCGACTCTATTGATGGTATTTTGCTACAATTATTGGTAAAAAATATAGCTCCTCTAGCATCAACTAGCGATTTTAGAGGGTAGGCAGCGGCGGTTAGAGTTGCAAATGACCAAGCAACATTCTATGGTTGTTGATTTTATGGAGCTCAAGACACACTTCATTATGATTGAAGGAAACATTATTTTAGAGAATGTTTCATACAAGGATCCATCGATTTTATCTTTGGAAATGATAGATCCTTCTATGAGCTAAACCCTCTCAAGTGTCCTCCAATAATGGAAAATTAACTTCCTTTTTGTTTTCTACAAACTTAGGTGGCGCTTATTTTAATGTTTAATAGTATTAAGTATTAGGTTGTTTATTTTTGTAATATTTTATTTTTATTATGCGTTAAAAAGTAAAGAAAAATCAACATGTTGCTTTTTTCCATTTAGAAAAAGTTAAATATTTTGGCTTTTTCTATTCCGGAAAAAGTTTATAATAAGTCATAAAAAAAGTAGAAAAACAAACAACTTAAAGTTTGAAAGCAAATTGTTTTCGGCAAAAAAACTAAAAAAAAAAAAACACCCTCTTAATGTTCTTAAAAATCCCTTGCTTTCAACAAAATGTTTCTCAAAAATCCATAACGATATGTTTGGTTCTTAAAAAGTAGTAAGGAAAGAAAATCAAATACAATTAAAATTAGTTAGAATTTTATGCATTTTAAAATTATTTAATCCTTATACAATAGAGGAAATTAAGTTAAATAAAATTGAAAAACATATAAAAATAATTTATTAACTTTAAATTTATGTTTTATTTTCCAGAAAATTTGAGGAAAAATATGAGAGAAAAAAATAGAGAGAAAAAGTAAAGGAAAAGAAAAAGTGAAAGAAAAAAAATAGAGTTCAAGTTGATAAATTATTTTTATTTGTTATTTCAAACTTATTTTATTTATTTTAACTCATCAATATAAAAATTAAGTAATTTAAAAATATGTAAGCAACTTATTTTCTGTAAATTGTTGCTTATATGGTTACCCATTCTTTGGTTGTTGTTCAGCTATACTCTCCACAACCTCCACTTGACATAGTTGAGGTGTTTCTCCATAGCGTCCCTAGAGATAATTAATAGTGGCCATGATTGGGTGGTTTGCACATCTCTTATTCTAATTGAGCAAAAGTTTTAGCAAATCTGCATCTTTATTTCCACTTGTATGTCAAGCTAGTAAGCAAGTTTGAATAGTCAATGAATTTTTGTGAAGGTTATTATTTCAATTAGGTTGGAAATGAAATAGACACTCTTCAAGCTTCCAAAAGAAGAGAAATTGTTATGTCGAAGGAAGTGATTCCAAAAGTCATGAAGATTACATGAACTCATTGAGGTTGAACTAGGCTTTTGCATATTATGGTTTATTTTAATTGTTTTCGTTCTAATTTTTGTTGTTATGTTGAAGGAATTGTCAATTCTTGTTGGAACAACTTGTATGTCAAGTTGTTATATATATATATATATATATATATATATATATATATCAAATTTTGGAAATTTTAATTAGAAAAATTCACTTTGATTTTATGGTGTATAATTGCTATTTTCTTTTATTTAATTATAGGAAATCCATTATTTAATAACAAAATAGAAATATTATTTTAATAAAAAAATGTTGAAAGATGACACTTTTACAAGTGTCATTGATAAAATATATCAACAATGATAGTCTCATAAGTGTTAAGGTTAGCAATTTTGCAAAATTTACTTCAATAGAAAATGCTCAAAGATGATGCCTTTATAAGCACCATTGTTAATAAAGAGAATTGATGGCTCTTCGTCGAAGCATTATCGAAAGCATTGATCAAATATGGTGCTTTTTAAAAGTATTGTTGTTGGTTGACACATATGATGACAGGTTAGAAGATGACACTTTAAGAAAGCATCATCTTTTACCTTTCATGATGCTTAAAAAGTGTCATTATTTCCCCTTTTTCTTATAGTGTTAATGGTTCCGCTCGAATACCTTGATGACATGATTTATGAAGGTTGGATTGACTCTATGTTCACTTTTATGTATAAGGGTGTTTTAGTAATTATGCGAAGTTACATAAGAGATAATGAAAAATGTCTTTGATTACACTAATTGATTAATTAAATGACCTATGTGATTAATTAATCAATTAAGACCTGTTTGGGGCTAAATTAAGTAATCCAAGCCTTTGGTGGGCTTAAATCACTTAAATCTAGTTAGGGAACCCATAAATACCCCTTAAACCAGATAGTTATCTTCTGCCTCCAAAGAAAAGAGAAAGTCATAGTCTCTACCCAGTCATACCTCCCCATTGATTATGTGTCAAGATCAAGTTGAGTAATAGGATGAACAATCTTTGGTTTATGAGGCTTCCTGCAACTATGAATCTTTTATCATAAAAAATGAATTGATTTGGGGACGCCTAAATTGGAGGTAAAGTTTTCTATCACATAAATCTAGTTCCTATGATTGATAAAAATGTTATTTTTTGCTTCTATTGCATAAGATCTAGAGAAATATGGTAGATTACATGTACTTATATGATCTAGGTCTTAAGAATTGAGTAATCAAAGGATTCCATCAATTGGTATCGGAGCCCTATGATACATTTTTGTTTATTGGATCTACTCTAAGGTATGTTAACTTTGTTTTGTAGGGTTGTTTGTTTCATCCCATGGCCTTAGGGATGAATGCTTGTGGTTTTTATTTTCATATAATGGTTGGAATTATGATTTGTTTTTGCATTCCCTTATATTAGGTTGTGGCTCTAGTAAGATGTTTGAGATTCTGTCTCCCTTGAATAACCAACTTGATCAATTGAGACCATTGTAGGCAATTTTTGCCATTCAACTTGTAGGTTGTAATTTGGAGAGAAGCGTTCTCTCCTCCCCTATTATATGACCAAAGGTACAACTTTGATGCCATGTAAACATAGGCTAGAAAATAAATGAAATAGCTTTCTTAATTTATTGGAATAAACAACCAATATATTTATAGAGAAAAACCTTACAACAAGATAAAATTTAAATTAAAGTGAATCTCGAGAAAATAGGAAAAAAAAAACTAGATAAAATATAGGCTAAACTAAATTCCTAGAAAATAGGAATCAAAAATTCAAAAAGGTTAAAGGGTCTGTTTAGGAACTGTTTTTTTTTTAGAACAAAAAATATAGAAAACACTTTGAACAACCAAAAATTGTCTTCCATTTTCTGATTTTAAGAACAAAAAATAGAATGTTTTTAAAGAACATTTTTAATTGTTTTTTGAGAATTGTTTTAAGAAATAATTGTACAAATATGTAGAATGATTAAAAATAAAATACTAAATATAAAAATTATTTTTAAAATATATTTAAAAACATTAAAAGCCATTAAAAATATTTTAGGTTTTTAAACAGACTTTTGTTCTACAACAATCATATAACAATTTTCAAAAACTATTTTTTAGAATTGTTTTTTAAAACAATTACCAACACAAGCCCTAAAGCTTCCTAATCACCTACAACACCTATATTTTGAATTTTAAAAACAAAATATTAATAAAAATAAAAGATAACAAACTTAATCCTAAACAATATTCTTTACTATCATTAAGCAAATGGACATGGAATGATATTGAGTAATATTAGAAAATAATAGACAACAACTAGGTCAAAACGACTCTATTACTTCTCATTTGCAAATAATTATATTTTTATGAATTTTTTCACTAAGTAAACATATTCCAAATTAAGTAAAATTTGGGCTTTTCATTATGAATCTAGTAATCTTTTAAAATAACTCAAAATCTAAAAGTCGATTCAATTAATACCAAAAGTTCTTAAATTAAATCTTATTTAAAAGACTTTGACAATAAATGGTAATAAATGTGTGCATGTAATGAAAATAATGACTTGTTTAATTTATTTATTTTTTTGAAAAAAAAGTGAATAGTGTTCATTTCTTAATTCATTTAAGTAAAATATTATTAATTATTACTTTTTTTTTTTTTTTTTTGTAGAAAATACAATTATGCATTTATCAAGATGTTAATATCCATATTTTACACTATGTACTTTGTCGATCGATGGTAGTATAAGAGATCTGTAACCCCCCGAAATTATTTACATAATGGTTCCTGCTTCCTACCCATAGTTAGCATGTATCTCCCCGGGTCATACTTAAGTCTCACATCGTAGACCCCCACCCCAACTCTCGATTCTCCCGAGAGGCCACAATTACCGCGAGCAAACATATTAATGACGAGGAACGCATTTCACGACGTTCTGAACCCAGCTCACGTACCGCTCTTCAATCTCAGATGTCCATTCAACAAGGTGTGCTTTCCTCAAGTTTGTCAGGATCCTCTACATCTGTTCAGTCCTCCTCGAGTGTACATTCAATGTCCAAAAGCTTGCTGGCCAAGCTCTCAGACAGGGTTAAGTCTAATCTTATTTTAACAAAAAATATATAATTTACTATTTTGTTCAATAACTAGTATCAATATTTTATAAAAGCATTTACCTTTTAATCACAAATTATTTTTTATTTTTTTATAAAACTCAGGGGTGTTTGGTAAAACTTAATACTTATTACTTAATGACTCAAGAGAACTTTAAGTTATTGACTTAAAACTTACTACTTAATTTTTACTTTAAGTATTAAAGTTATTGATAAAATTAAATTACAAATTATTCTAAATCATTAAATTAACATATTTATCCTCATAAATTATAATTAGAGTAAAGAAGATCAAGTAACAATGAAAGTCATCAAATAGTAAAGAAGATCATAAAAGTAATTAGAAAAAATGAGGATAAAAAAGTAAAATGAAAATATGAATTTAAAAAATAAATTTATTATTTTTACTTATTATTTAAAATTGTTTTTAATTTTACTTTTTTTATCAAACATACTTAATTTACTTAAAAATTTAAATTAAGTTATGAAGTCACTTTAAGTTGTTAAGTTGGTTTACCAAACATCTAATTAGTTTTTATTTAATAATGATATAAATTGAATTTTTTTACAAGATCAACATAAATAGAAAACTTATTTTTAAAAGTACTTTAAATTTATTCCAAATAATGTTTTCACTTTTTTGTTTCTTAAAAATTATTTTTAAGAATAACTTGCTAAATAGTCTTATTTTGAGAAAATTTTAAAAAAATTAATTCTTGAAGCTAGAAAATAAATTTTAAAAACAAGAATAAATAGCAAATATGTAAAAAATAAAAAATAAAAATAAAAAAAATGAGATAAGCAGCTTGGAAACACCTGGTACTTACAGCTAGACACCATGCAAGTTCAAAGGCACTTTTGATTGGAAAGTGATGGCATGAGTGTAAATTGAGATGATCTTGATGGCAAAGATTAAAGATGGATAAAAGTATGGGGCCCATATGTCGGTAATCTCTCCATGCAACCTGTCCACCCAAACTAACCTACCGACCCCTTCACTCTTTCAACCTTCAACAACCCATTGCCTTTTTAACTTTTTATTTTTCGAAAACTTTACCCACAGGACTGTTCAAGGATATGGGTAGTTGGTCCCGATGAAGATATAAAAAATAAAATTAATAATATTTTTTATTTTATTTTAAATCATATCATTAAATTATTTTATCAAACATTTAATAAATTAAATTAAATTATTAATTTATTTTAAATTATTAAATTGATTTACTAAACACCCACTTAAATAATTTAATTAAAAAAAACATGTATAATATTTGGGCAAACAAATGAAATCCATCCATCCATCAAAGGGCTGTATTTCACCCTTCTCTAGATTGTCTTATAACATATAAGATATTCAATTTTCCCTTTCAATCTTTTTAGTTTGTTTCACATTACAAGATATTCAATTTTCTGTTTGGATCTTACATTTTTTGAGAAGCAATTTAAAGACATTAAATTTTGTTTAAATTACTAGATATTAAAGTTTAGTAAATTTGTGAAAATATTATTAGAATGTGAATGACAAGAAGCATCCCGGACTTCGATCCATCATGTTTCGAAAAATCACCTCATTTCTTATTTTATTCAAAAACCATCTTTAATTTTCAAATTTGCAATCATTCCATAAATAAAATAATTTGAAATTCTCAAGGAAAGAGAAAATATTAAAAAAAAAAAAAAAATTCTCATTTTCATCGGAAAATGTAGGAAAAGTTTGAGAAAAATATACCTTGGAATCATTTAATTTTCTTTCCCACATGTTTTCTTAAAGGCGAAAAAGTTTTGACATGATTCACTAACATGACATGTACCCAACATGCTTTTTAAGAGTTTGAATTGAGTATAAATAGATTTAAATCAAATTCGAGTCAACCTACATAATGTGTTTAATAAATAGGTAATTTTTTTATCAACTTGAATAACATGAATTTGATCCTAATCGATTCATTTAATAATATCACCATTAACTTAATCATATCTTTAAACTATTTAACTCATATTTGACTCGTTTTAAATATGTTTTTTAAATAAATATGTCAATTGAGTCATAAACATGTTTGATTAAAATATTAATCATATAGATACATACAAGACCTAATTTAACCTAATTATTAAATAAGATAATTTGATTATTAAGTAAGTTACACAATATGTTATTTAATAATTAAGTAGTATTTGGGTTTTTGTTCTTGACATAATTATTATTCGTATTAGATTTAGGTTGACCTATATAATATAATACCTAGGCTTTGACATGAAACGAATACGAACCACCAACATAAATTATTTCCTCTACTTATTCTCGGGATAGAAAAATTTTATAATTTCCCTTTGAAACCTTTTTTTCTTTTTATTTTCTTTCCTTCCAACTTTTTGAAAACCAATGATAACCTAAGGAAAATAAGGGGCAAAATGATTAAAAAAAAAAAATCATTCCATTTTCATTTAAAGAGGGTAAGAAAAGTTTAGAAGTGCATTCTTCAAAAAGTTATTTCCTTTTCTCATCATTTTTGGGGTCCTAGAAAGATCTATGACAAGCAAAATAACAATAATAATATTTTTTTCATATTTGGAATCTTTGGATAACATGGAAAAGGGTAAGAAAAAAATATGCTAAGGGAAAAGGAATAAAAATACTAGAAGATTTTCTCCTCATTTTCTTAAGAAATGTCATTAATTTTTAGGGGAAAATGGCTTCTTTTGGACAACCACAAAGGAAGACTTTATAACTCTTAAGTTATGTTTGGTTCTTGAAAAATTTGAGGGAAAATGCAAGAGAAAGAAAATATAAAGGAAAAATAGAAGGAAAGAAAAAGTGAAGAAAAATAAAAAATAGATTAAAAGTCGAAACTACACATGATCTTAAATTTTCTATAAAAAAAAATTAATACAAAAGCAGTTCTTTTATGATAAATGTTGTAACATAGAATTGTGACCAAACACTAAGAATCAATATATAATTTCAGACCATTCTTAACATTTCACTTTGAGATTTTCACATCAATTCAGACTGTGAACAAAGACAATGACAAACAAAATATCAGAGCATGCAGAAATTTTTTTTAAAAAGTAAAAATAAAAATAAACCAGTTGATCTTCACAATATCATACATCCAAAGATCTATCAGATTTAGACAACAGCTACTTTGGAGATGCATGTAACACTCATATTTTAGTTAGCATGAAGGACAAGGCAAGAAATCTATGTTGATGGCCAAAATCAATCTCTCATATGCCTAAAGAGTGAGGGCTAGTTATTGTAATATATGTGGTTTGTTTATTCTAGTACATGCATGTTTTATCCAATGCAGTTTATGGGTAATTACTATAATATTCAGTTTCCAAGTTGTACGGAATTTCACCTGGACACTCATCTCTGATGCAGTCATGTTGGGGCGGTTGGTAATAACGTTGAAAGCCAGTTTTTTTAGGCGCCAAACTTGATCCTTTCTAGGAGGCAAGTCAGTTGTGTGCTTTCCTCTTCTTCTGTTGTCTTCAAGTAACAAGAAATATATGCGTATTGGGTTTGAATTTTTCACCTGAAAGCTGCATTTGAACCGCTCCAGAACATATGAACTGGCAAGTAATGTCAGAAATGTTCATAGCAGAGTTAGTGGAGTACTGGGTTTATCTTCTGGAGAAATGGCCTCCTCGGCTTGAATTTTACAACAACACCTAGACATACACCTGCTTAAATTGAGTTAGAAAACTACAAGCCAACCAAAATAAATGTATTGAGAAAGAAAGCCTGAAGCAGAGGTAAATGGTGAGAGCTGGGTTTAGATTCTTTAGAACCATAATACTTCAATCTGGGATATTCCTGTTGGGAAAATTTTGTGATTTTCCTATTTTACCATCAATGAAATCAGCAGTATTATTTTGTAAATCAAATTTATAGAACAAAATGTATTTAATCAAATATATGTAAAGACAAAACATTTTAGGATCTGTGAACAAAGTAATTATAAATAAAGTGCACACAAAATTTAAGGATAATAGTAATTTCAAAATCTAAAATTGTATTAAAGTTAGAAGAGTTGGACAAGAATGGAGAGGCACATGATACATGTTATCCTAAAGCCGCTATCACCTCCCAACATGCGAGTTCTAATGGTTGATAGAAACTCCAAGATACAACCCATCAAGCTCGCAACTGCTTCTTTCCACTGTGTACGTCTACAGGAGGAAAAACAATGTTAAAGAAATAAGAAAAAGAATAGTAGAATCTATATAGTACTAGGAAAGAGAATGCAATCTCCCCCTTTTCTCCAAAAGGTGGGAAACTCACTCTTATAGGATTGTTTTGCTCACTGTTATGTGCCTTAAAGGTCAAACCAAAATAAATCTCATAAAATTCAATTTACAAAGGTTCACAACGGTCAAATATAGTAAAATACAGTAATCACTATGGCCTTAAATTCTTGAAGGTGATTTTGAATCTTTTGAAAAAAATTTCAAAGTTTCCAAATTGTTCGCAATACAAATTTAAATCAGAGATCCAAAGCACAAGGTCAGGTCACAGGCCAAAAGTAGGTATAATAAATCTCATACCTGGAAAAACTTGACTAATTAATTTATGGCCGTGGCCTCTTACCATGATCAGATGCTTGGACAAAAGTTGTAGCTCTAAAGAAACTATCAAAAGCAGAAAGTGACTCATAATGTTGCAAAAGTATGTCATTCAACAGCAACTTTGATTTCCCAAGAAACAAACAAAATCATGCCAATAATGAAATTCAAGAAACTGCTAACTTGGATTCCGATATTGGTTTGACCAGTCATCCCATCCATGCTCATGCATGTGACTTTCATACTGACATCATAGCCATTGATTTCATCCTCAAAATTTAGTTTTGGATTTTAGAGTTAAATTTCCATTTAATTATCTGAAGGAGACTGCAACCATATTTGCACAACCATTTTTTTTTCCCTTTTTTGGTTTCATAAATTTTGTTAGGGATTAGAGTTTCCTAAACTTTTTCTAACAAGCGTGCATAGCATTGATCAAAATATTTAGATTCAAAGAGATTTGAATCTAACAAAAGCTTTATACATCCCAAGGTTTAGTGAGCATTTTATTTTGGTCAGAATCCTTTTCTAAAATTTAATATTCATTTCTCCATACCATAGAAAAGTTACATCCCATGTAATCCTCAAATTTGTAAAGATATATAATAAATAGCACGGAGGTTTTTACAGTAGTTTTCTTCTAAGAGTATCATAACATGAATTCCAAGCAGCTTCTCAATTATGAAAAATGTGCAATGAATAAATAAGTTGCTTCAGAAATATTTTACACAGACATGCTCAAAATTCAGTTGACTGGTAATCATTAACTTAGAATACCTCCTGCTTACAGCTCACTCAGTAGGAGAGAGAGGTCCCCAAAGTCCCCAAAATCCTCAGTGATGTCCTGTGTAATCATGCTGAAACACCTGAGAGGTATGCCCAGTCTCTGTTTTTTCTTAATTATGCTCTCTACAAAGTTGCATTAAGAAAACACGCTAGTGCGTGTCAAGCACTCATTGTTCTTTAAATGGCTCATGATCTCATCAAGCAACTTGTAAATCTCTTTAATCTTTGGGTGTGATTTATCCCCTTTCTGGAATTCATGAATCACACCATCAAGTTCAATTGAACTACACCCAGGAGTCTTCTCCAAATTTCTCTCTTTCATTGTCTTTCTCAACTTCAATGCATCCCTCCATCTGTTTGCAGAGGAATATATGTTTGACATAAGTACATAAGCACCATCCTTTCTAGGTTCAATCTTCTCAATTTTTTTCATTACACTTTCCCCAAGCTCAACTTTTCCATGGATTTTACAAGCTCCGAGTAACGCCCCCAAAACAAAAGCATCTGGTTCAATTGGCATGTTTCTGATAAATTCCTCTGCCTCATTTATTAATCCAGCACGGCCCAAAAGGTCAACCATGCAACCATAGTGCTCCAATTGAGGTCTTAGGTTGTAGATTGTTGACATGTCTTCAAAATATTTTCGGCCTTCCTCCACAAGTCCTACATGACTACATGCAGTGAGGACACCAACAAAAGTCACCTCATCTGGCTCTATGCCCATTTTAGGCATCTCTGAGAAGAGATCCAATGCTTTCCCCCCTTGCCCATGCATAGCTAACCCCACAATCATGGCAGTGTACGAATAAACATCTTTACGGTTCATGGCTTGAAATACCCAACAGGCTTGATCTATGCTTCCACACTTTGCATACATATCCACTAGAGCATTCCCGATAAACCCATCTGCTCTGATCTGATTTCTATCTAGATATGCATGGACCCACTTCCCCAACTCAAGTACTCCAAGATTGGCACAAGAGTTGAGAACAGCAACTAAAGTGACATCATCTGGCTTGACACCCAGCCTTTGCATTTTCCGAAACATGTACAAGGATTCCTTAAACTGCCCCTTCTGAGCTAGCCCTGATATCATAGAATTCCAAGAAACCACATTTTTTACGGGCATCTCTTGAAATACCTTACGAGCAAAATTAGCATCCCCACACTTCAAGTACATATCAACCAAAGCATTCCCAACAAAAACATCCAAATTCACATTACTATTACGAATAATATACCTATGTAACTTCCTCCCCAATCTCAAATCACCCAATCTAGCACAAGAGGAAAGTACAATCACCAGAGTCATTCCATCAGCCTGTAAATTCTCCCCACACATCTCAAAGAACAGCCCAACCCCTTCCCTCGCAAAACCCATTTTCACATACCCCTGAATCATCGTTGTCCAGGAAACCAAGTCCCGTTGAGGACTTGTATCGAACACCTTCCGGGCACTCCGAATAACATCACAAACTGCATACATCCTCATCAGTGTGTTACTCACATACACATCTGAAGCCAAACCCATCTTAATTGCCTGCCCGTGAACCTCCTCACCCTCTCTCACCGCCCGAGACTCCGCACACGCCTTGAGAACAAAAGGGATGGTGTAATTATCAGGAACAATGCCTTTACTAAGCATTTGTTTGTACACCACCAAACCTTCAATTGAGTCATTATTGGAAGTAGCCAAACCCCTGATAATGGCATTGTAAAGAGGAAGATTTGGGGTGCGCAGTTGGGCCAAAAGTGAAAGTGCGTATCTGGGGTCTATAGGCAAAGACTGAGCGCATAAAGCAGAGAGTCTGGTGGAAATGGTGAGTTGGGCATCGGGAGAAGGCATTGTTTTGATGATAGAAGCATGGATTTGCTTGAGCCCTTTAATGGATTTGCAGGTTTGGAGTGTGGAAAGAAATGATAATTTGTGTGGGTTGAAGTCATGTGGGAGCGTGGAAGCAAGAGAAGATGATGAAGAAGATAGGGCCATTGGAACGAAAGATGGGTAGTTAGTCGTTAATACCTTAGGGAACATAGGGGTCTGTTTGGCAGTGCGATATAAGCACAATCTTATGTTTTTAAAAACAAAATTATTTTTAAAAATTATCACTTTTATTAAACTGTTTTTTTTAAATAAAAAAAAAAGTAAAAAACTAGAATAATTGATAAGTTGTTGTCTAAAACTAAGCGGGAAAATTATGCTTTAATGTTAAATGGGTTTGAAAATTAGCCCAACATCTCATAGTTGATGGGAAGGATAAGAAACAATAAAGGATAAAAATATCTATTTAAACCATCATATCATATATTATAAACTTTGTTGATTGTGCGTATGACTATATGATTTGGAGGCTCTAACAAAAATCAGCAAATTATGTCACAATCATTATAACAAATGTATTTAACTTTGAAATAAGTAATGTAAAAAAATAAAAGCACATTCATTTTCAATTTCGTCTTCACCACTTATTACTGTTTCTTTACTAAATTATTTTAGGTTGGGTGCAAAAAGAAGTCCAAAAAGGTATTTTTCTTTTCTTCTTCATTGCAAAAATAAAAAAATAAAAAAATAAATTTAGATTAAATTCTAGTTTTTAACATATCTTTTATTTATATTTTTCATGATTAAATAAAATTCTCCATCTAATTTGTAAGTCATTTTACAATTAGTTTCTGTATATTTAGAATTGAACAATTTACCTTTTAAAATTATTTAATAGTATGACTTCAATTTTTTTTTAAAAAAATTTTACTAATATAAAAACTCATGTGATATAATAACCATTCAAAAGGTTTAAATATTGTGTGACAATATTTAATAATTTTGTCATAGATTGTAGAATCTTAAACTTTAGGAGTGAAGTTGAAAGACCCAGAAGGTCAATGATGTAAAATATAATTTTAACTGAGAATTTTTAAGAAATGATAGTTTTTAAATAATTTTTTGTCTTCTTTTCAATTAATTTTCCATGGAAAATAATTTTTTTTTAATACTTTTAAATGTCAAACCATTGGAAACATAATTCACATATCTATATGGACATAGTTTATGCATGTACATAAATTTTGCATCATTATACAAGGGTGTTATGTTAATTGTATAAGGATAAAATACTAATTGTACAATGAGTGTACAAGGCTGCTTTTTGTGTTGGATTTCAATTGATTCTAAACCATTTTTTTATTACACTAGCCGTACAAAAGCAAATGTACTAACTATACAAGGGTTGTATAAGGTTACCCTTTGTGGAGGATTTTAATCGATCTTTTGAATGAATGTTTTTTGTCTTATCATCTAAAGATTGCACACTCTCATGCCACAAAATCCTCCATTACACGCTCATCTTGTGTGCTTGATTTAACTTACATATAACAATTCGAATATTGACCCTACTAATGATGTTTAGGGAAAAATTTTGTTTTTACATTTTTCATCATTTTCTGAATCAGACCATTGGACATGATTCACACATCCTATATGGACATAAAATTTATGCATGTGTATGAAATTTGTACCACTATATAAGAGTGTTATACTAACTTTATAAGACAAATGTATTTACTTTATAGGGAGTGTATAGAACTTTCCTTTATGGAGGATTTCAATCAATTTTGAACAACTCCCTTTTTTTTTCCTTGTCATCCAAAAATTGCATACTCTTATGCCACACATTTCTCTATCACATACCCATCTCATGCACTTCATTAACTATCACATGACAATTAGAATACTTACCCCACAAATGACATTTAGGGAAAAATTTTGTTTATGAGTCTTCTGCAATTCTTTAAACCAAGCCATTGGAAACATTGTTCACACACATATGTGGACACATAATTTATACATGTGTATAAAATTTGCAGCACTATATAAGGGTATTACACCAAATGTTCAAGGGAAATGTACTAATTGTACAAGAGGTGTATAAGACTGTTATTTTGTAAAGGATTTTAATAAATTTGGAACCATTTTTTTTTTTTGCTTGTTACCCAAAGCTTGCACACTCTTATGTCACACACTCCTTTATCACACACCCATCTCATGTACTTTATTTCAGTCACATATGACAATTCAAATATTTATCCTACTAATGATATTTGGGGGGAAAATTTTATTTTTAAGTCTTCCACCATTTTCTCAACCAAAGCATTGAAAACATGGTTTATACACCCATGTGGACAAAATTTATGCATGAGCATGAAATTTGCCCCATTGTGTAAGGTTGGTACACTAACTATTTAAGACAAATGTACTAATGTACAAGGGAAGTACAAGGTTGCCCTTTGTGAAGGATTTGAAGTGATTAAGAAAAACTCCCTTACTTATTTCCCTTGGCTAAGGATGAGGGACATCCTCACACATATTTCTTGATCACACACTCATCCCATGAACTTTATTACACTCACACATGACAATTTGAACATTTACCCTATTAATGATGATTAAAGAAAACAATTGGATTCAATTTTTCACCTTTTCTAAACCAAAAAAATGGAAACATAATTAACCCACCTATGAGCACACATTTAGTAGGAGGTGTATTGAATTTTCCCCATTATACAATGATGTTACACTAACTGTACAAGGCAAATACATTAAATGTACAAGAAAAATGCACTAACTATACAAGGAGTGTACAAGGTTGTCCTTTGTGAAGGATTTCAAGTGAATCTAAAAAATGCCCTTGCTTATTTCCCTTACTTAAAGACAAGGAACTTCCCTCACATAGATTGTTTCATCCCACACTCATCTTATGCACTTTATTACACTTGCACATGGTAATTTGAACACTTAACTCACCAATACATTTACATCCCATATGAAGGTGGATTAACCATAATATTTAGGTACCAACTTTTCTAGAAAATAAATTGATGGAAATCCATAGCATAATCGTAGCACATTGAACATATCTAATACAACTTTTGAATGACAAACTTGACCACGATTGTCATAACACATCCAAGTAGAAATTGATCAAGGAAATTTGTTGTATGGCCTCTAGTTGTCCTTATTACTTTTTCATCATCGGGTTGCCCAATAAATTGATTAACTACTTCATCTATAGATGATTGACTTGGTATTTCAAGTCTTTTCCACTAAGGCTTGTAGAAAACTCACGCCAATACAACCTCCTGATGGGTTTTGTACGATTTATAAACGTTGTCCTAGTAACCAACAACTTGAACTTGACATTTAGGCTAAGATGGGTACACATTTGGCTTCCCCTTCCAACATAGAACTTGCCTTTATTTCCCATCTCCGGCTTCGCATAAGCACAATTGCAATTGTATTTGTTAATAATGATGAAAACAAAGCAATATTTGTACATGACTCTTTCTTCCATATTTGATAAAAACATTGACAGGTAAATTTAAATGAAAATATCAATTACCGACTTCTTTGCATAAAAATATCTAAACTAGAAGCTTGATCTACATTGCAAATTGAGGTTGTTTAGATGGTGCATAGAATGAGGCAATGGTGTGGAATGGTTATATCATATATAAGCTTTCAAGATTATCCCAAGGGCCTACTTGTAATGCAAAAAATTATAATGATGATTCCACTCTTTGAATGAAGATATGTGTGGCTCATAAAGGTGTAATCGTGAAGTCAGATTTCTAATATATAATCTTACTACATTGAGTCATTGCTTTCAATCAATTATAAAATATGTTTTTATTTTTTTCATACCAAAGTCTATTTCAACTCATTTATGTCTTCTTATTGTACTCTCTTGCAAGATATTCAAAATGAATGTATTCAATTCCCCATCACATGCAATATGTGAATCTTATCAAAGTTGGTAATAAGATAAAAAAAAAAATTGTCACAACTACATATAACACTAATCAAATCTTGTTCATAAATTAGGGAGAAAAACAAAGTTTATTATTATTTCGAAGCCATTTGTTTAATTAATTGCCACATTAATCCCAAAATTTGGACTAAAATATTAGATAGGTAACCCCAAGGGTGAGTCTTAAGTGGTCATTCAAATGCATTTGAGATTGAAGAACTTATTTCATATTGCCATTGTTCAACATTATTGAGAACCTTGGATTACTTCGTTCCTAGGCCTTGATCTTGTAGGATGTATGATCCTATCCTTAGGGTTTTATAGATCTAACACATCAGAAAATAATGACTTCAGAAACCATTTTAGAATAAAGATCTAGAGATTGACAAATTCATACCTGGATTTGGATGTTCCCGAATCAAATCTGTGTGGTAAAAAAGAAGCCTATAGTCTAGAGGTCTCGTACACCCAAAGTTTTTCTCCCAATGACCCTAACCACGACCTTGGCACTCTAAAGAGTGGGCTTTAGAAGGGAGGAAGCTTTAACTCTTTCTCTCTCTAAAGGTGAAAGACAACTAACTAGAAACCCTAACCCCTAAGGGGGTATTTATAGGGTTCCCTTACTAGGCTTAAGTCATCTAAACCCATATGGGCTTGGGTCACTTAATCTAATCCAAAACAGGTCCTAATTGATTAATAAAACAATACAGGCCCATCAATTAATCAACTAACCTAATCTAGAGACCTTTCCAATTTAATAAATATTCTCATGGAAACTTCATAATAATTTATTTCATTAAATACTATAAAAAATATAACTTTTTAGTAATTCCTTAATGGATAAAATATTCTCTATAAAACACTTCCAAAAATGTTTATTTCTTTAAAAATAATTAAACACTCTATTTTGGAAAGTATTTTCAAAATATTTTATATTTCCATTAAATTACTAAAACTTCCAAGGCTATTTTGATAACCCTTCTTATCATAAATTCTCTATCATAAGATTTTTCAAATATGTTATTTACCTTTTAAATTAGGACTCCTATGCTGAAAGAATTGCTCTTACTCCTTCTCTTTGAACCATCCATTTATGGAATATGCTCTTTTTCTTTTTCTTTTTATAGGGCTTGGTTTTGAACTCCTATTTTCCACCCATAAAATTTTCTCAGCTGCCAAACAGAGAGAAGAGAGGAAAATTTTGTTATTCCTGTTTGGTATAATACTGAACTTTAATCTGAGCGTATGACTAAGGTGGTGTTTGTTTTTTTTACTTAATCCTTTTAGTGAGGGACCGGAGGGGGGGGGGGGGGGGTTTCTGGTCTTTTTCTTTTTCTTTTTATAGCGTATGACTAAGGTGGTGTTTGTTTTTTTATTACTTAATCCTTCTAGTCAGGGACCCGGGGGGGGGGGGGGGGGGGTGCTCCTATTGTACTCCTATTTTCCACCCATAAAATTTTCTCAGCTGGTCTGGGCGTATGACTAAGGTGGTGTAAATTTTGTTATTCCTGTTTGGTATCATACTGAACTTTAATCTAAGCATATGACTAAGGTGGTGTTTGTTGTTTTACTTAATCCTTTTAGTGAGGGGGGTGGGGCAGGTGGTGGCTTGAGAAGGAAGGAAGATAACCAGAGAGAGGGTGAGCAGCCCGGGGTGATGGAAGTTGGCTTGAGAGGAAACAGAAAAAAGAAGGGGAGCGTTCTAAGGTACGTCTACTAAGCCACATTTTTCTATTGCCATTGAAATCTTTTGGGTTGAGGTTATTATGCTATAATATATCCGCTGCTTGTTCTTCATGTGAAATTTGATATAGAATGAACTAATTCTTCTTTTGCTCTCCTTTGTGTGCTTGAGTGATACCTTTGAATCTCCATTTCCATAACCTACTCTTCTCATTTCTCCATACTGCAAGTCTCCTCATTTCCATCATCACGTCCATTTTCTCATGCCTCATACCCAACCGAATCTGTTAGCCACATCCATTCCAACCTCCATACCCATTCATCAATCCTCATGCACGCATGGTCCTCATCTATACCCATCACGTCTTCTTTCATGCTCATTGCACCCACTGCTGGCTGCCCATTCCCCTCATCACGCCCATTCCCCTCAAAAATCATACCCATTACAATACCCATCCTCTACACCAACTTTCATGCCCGTCTTTCCCATACCCGTGGGCATCTCTCACTCACCATCTTCCCATTCCTACCATCAGCCAAAGCCCTCATTCTTGGTGGGGATGGACTCCCGGAAGCGTGGCGACTCCTCCCTCACGAGCCCCCTTGGAGGCGGTCGCCCTGGGAGAGTGAAGAAAAAGAGCTTGAAGGTGGCTGCCAAGGAGGCTGCTGGTGGGGCTGATGGTGCCCGGCTGGAGAGGTGGACTGTGAGGAAGTTTGGAGCTCTTGGGCTTGCCCATGTTGGCCTTGAACTTGGGCTTAAGTTGAAGCCCAGGCCCAAGGTGTGATGGTGATGGTGCTTTGGGCTTAAGTTGGAGCCCCGGCCCAAGTTGATGCTGAGGATGGATGCCTTGGGCTTGCCCATGGCTTTGGTTTCGGGCTTAAGTTGGAGCCTAGGCCCAAGTTTGCTCATGGAAGGCCCCATTGCTCCTTATGCTAGCCACTCTCATGGCCCAAGTCCATGATGAGTGAGCCCATTTAGCTACTTCATGTCCTAACAAGTTTTAAATCTTTAATCTTAGTAAACTATTAACTTATTCATGCATTTTCATTTCATTTTTTTTTTATTATCTTATGTTATCTTCACCAATTTAGTTAGCTCAAACTTAAAGGCAATTAAAAGACAAATTATTATTGTTAATTATATTTTTATCTCGAAATTTATACTATTCAATTTCGCTAGCTTAAACATTATGATTGTTAATTATTATTTCATATGTATCTACTTATCGTCTTTTAAAATATCATTCGTTAAAGCCTAATTCTAATTCTTCAAAAATCCAACATCCCAAATTTAATTTTCAATTTCAAAATTTATACCATTCAAATTCGTCCGTTTAAATATTATGTTTGTCAATTATTATTATTATCATTTTGCATGTATTTATTTGTCATCTTTTAAAAATCTCATTCATCAAAGTTAAATTCTAATCCTTGAAAAATCTCATATCCTAATATAATCTTTTCCGTTTAAATCTCATTTTCATCAATTAAGAATTATTATCATATGTTATCTAGCTATCTAAAGTCTACAACTTTCAAAGAAATCATGTGTCTTAATTTAATTCTTCAATAATTAGTTCAAATCTCATTTTCATCCATTAGAGTTAGTATCTCATATTTATTTACTAATTTAAAATCCAATCCTTCAGAAATCTGATGTCCTAACTTAATTTTCAAACCCCTAAAAATTCCACTATTCTTTTTATTCCGTTTAAATGTTATTTTCGTTAATTAGTATTATCATCCTATACGAGTTTACTAATTTAAAATCCAATCATTCAGAAGCCCAATGTCCTAACTTAATTTTCAAACCCCTAAAAATTCCACTATTCTTCTTATTTGGTTTAAATGATTAAAAATCCAATATCTTAATTTAATTTTTCAACGACTCGTTAGATCTCACTTTCATCAATTAGAATTATAATCCCATACTTACCTAGTTATTTAAAGTCTAAATCCTTCAAAAATCCCGTGTCTCATTTTTAATTTTTCAATAGTTCGTTTAAATCTTATTTTCATCAAATAGAATCATTATCCCATATATATCTAGTTATTTAAAGTCTAAATCCTTTAAAAATGCAATATCTTAAATTAATTTTTCAACGACTCATTTAGATCTTACTTTCATCAATTGGAATTATAATCCCATACTTAGTTATTTAAAGCCTAATCCTCCAAAAATCCCCTACCTTAATTCAATCTTTCAAATATTCGTATAAATATTATTTTCATTAAATAGAATCATCATCCCATATTTATCTAGTCTAATCTGTCAAAAATCCCATGCCTCAATTTAATCTCTCAATAATCCGTTTAAATCTTATTTTCATCAATTAGAATCATTATCTCATATTTATCTAGTATTCCAAAGTCCAATTCTTCGAAAATCCTATGTCTTAGTTTAATTTCTCAATCCTAAAAATTCCACTATTCATCTATATCTTATTTTCATCAATTAGAATTATTATCCCCCCACTTATCTATTTATTTAAAGTCCAGTTCTTCAAAAATCCAACGTCCTAATTTGATTTTCAATTTTAAAAATTCCACTATTCATTTTCTATTCTTTTAAAAATTTTGCTCCCGTTAATTAGCAACATTATTCCATACTTACCTATTTATTCCCCTTCTAAATTTAGCTATCTGAAATTCCAATTGTCCTATCTCCGAACTTAATTTTCACTTCTCAATATTCCAATTATCGTATTTATCCGGTTACTCACTTATTGTTATCACTATTATTGTTATCATTTTATTCATTCGTTTCTAAAATGTCCGCCTTCAAATGATTTTCAAGATTTCCAATTTTCATAAATCAACTTTCATAATTTCTACTTTTCAAATAACTTACAACTCTGATCCCTTTCAAAATTCAACTCCCAAAATCCCAATTTTCGTGAACTCAATTTTTCTTAAAAATCCCGAACTTTTAAATAATTCCTTAAAATCCCAATTTTCTTCCAAATTTAATTTCTAAAATTCTCATTCTTACATTTAATTCCTAAGAATCCAATTTTCAAATAATCTTCAAAACTCCAATTTTCAAATAATCGCTAAGATTTCGACTCTTGAATGAATTTCAAAAATCCAGTTTTCCTTCGAACAATTTTAATCCCTGCTTAGTGATGCATGTGATATGTTTCGTACTCTATATTGTGCATTGACTCCATTTCTATGATAGCGCATTGTTCGTTCGTGGACCAGGTACGCATCTACTCCTATTCTGGTCACTCTCTATTGCATGCTTCGATTCCCATATGCGCCTAATCGATTTGAGTATCCATTGATTGTCATATCAGCTTCATTTTATTAGTAGAGACCTGACTTTAGGGACTTAAAGGGGTGCTACGGTCTTTACCGTACCTTCCCGATAAGCAACCTGACCCCCGAGTCCGATCAGGTTTTTCGTAGATCACCTTTTCCAAAATAAGGAGTCGCACTTAGGGTTTTCTTTCTTATTTTGTTACCCTTTAAAAATAAAACAAAAATAAGTGGCGACTCCAAGTCAATTTTTCTTAATCAATAAAATTATTTTTCAAAATCAAAATCGAGCTCGCCATCGAGTGAGAAACGCATGAACCGAAATGCGGGGTCCACAATTAGGTTGTTTGTTTTTGTAGTATTTTATTTCTAAAAAACTAATATGTTTTTTTTTTTATGTAGAAAAAGCTTTTTCTATTTAGTAAAAAGTTTATAATAAGTCATGAAAAAATAGAAAAACAAACAATCTAAATTCTGAAAACAAATTACGTTCAATAAAAAGCCAAAAAAACAAACACCACCTAAATCTAAACACTTAAACTTAAGGTACAAAGGAATGGAATATTTCATTTATGTAGCCACATGGTCACTTTTGATTTGGTGTCACTTTTTGGTACCTTAGAAAAAATGGCCAAGGCCACAATGGGCAATTGGGAACAGAGGAGAAGTGCTACCACTGTACAGGCAAATACTAGGGATTTTTATTCCTTGTGCTTTTTACCAATAAGTTTCTTTCCTGCCAAGCAAGAGTAGGCAAAAATGGTGAACAAGCATAAAATAGTTTACACTTATTTTAGTGGGTATATATAGGTTTTTTTCTCCTTTTGTTTTCCCACTTATGTTTGGTTGCTGAGAAACTAAAGTAGAGGAGAAAATTTTTCCATGAACTTTGCATTCCAAAAAACTAAAAATAGTTAGATTTATATCCATGGCTATTATTTTGGTCGTGGCTGTTTGTTATAATTTAGTGCCAGTCGTAGAAAGAATATATGGATATCTTTGGTTCAAAGGTTTGGCTCTACTGTTATTTTCTTTAATTTCCGTCCTTTAGTATAAGGAAAAAATGAGCATCTCTAGTCTCAACCTTAACGCCCTGTTTGGTGTCTGAAATGAGTTTTACTTCAGGAAACTGTTTTAATCTTTTAGGATGTTAGCATTTAGTTCATTTTGCATCATCCCTAATACATCTTTTTTACATTAAGTCAAATAGTATCTTTTTAATTCCAAAGCCCAAAAGATCATTCAAATTTGTATAAGTATACGAATGGGAACTCTTTCTTGTAGGATTTGGATGTTTCTTCCTTCATATGTATTTTAACAAAAGAATTTTCTCACCTACCAAAGGGAGGAGAGAAAATTGGTCAAAGGTTTTGATATGGGCAATTGCCGCGGACATTCTAGGAAAAGAACAATAGTGCTCTCTCTTCACAAGCAAAACACCGGGGACACAATATATATATTTTTTTCTTTTTTATAATTCCTTGTGTGCTTTTAAAAATAAATTTTCTCACCTACCAAACAGAGGAAAGAAAAAATGGCAAAGGGGGGGCTGATATGGGCCACAGCGGAGGACCTAGCTAGGAACCGAGGAAAAATGTCATCACTGTACAACATTGCCAATCTAATCGATACTGCTCACTACTCTCTCTCCCTCTTGAGGAATGGCCAAATCCCCAAATACATCCAATGAATCAAGTGTAATGTTGTTGCTGCATTTGCAATAAAATCTTAATGTGATTGAATTTGGTCGAGAAAATCTTTGGGAATAGGTTGGGGAGTACGGAAAATGATCAACCAAAGAGCCATCCTCCTGCCCGATTCTGCAGATTTCAGCTTAACCTCGATGGGAGTATTTGCTTTCAACATAGTCAGTTTCAAAATTTTAGAATCGAAAAAAGGGAAAATGGAGGTGGGGTTTGATTCCAAATTCACACTAGTTGAAATAAATAACAAAACCCAAACCTAAACATCAGAGATATGGGCCTTGAGAGAAGCATATGCATAGGGTTCCTCTCTTATGATTGCTAAGCTTTCCGCTCAAAAAAATATTGACAAAAAAATACAGTCGCAGGAAAAAATATCAAGGGAAGTAATGATCCGGGTCAGTTGCTCGAGGAAGGAGATGGTGATGATTTGGATTCGAGATTTGGATCAATTGCAGACGACAATTCCACATGAGAAACACGGACAGCACTAAGGAGTCTTTCTGGCAACTCCTCTGCTGTATTTGCCTGCCGTATCAAGCAAAACGTTACAAAAATATCTGGAGAGTTTTAAAAAAGGAAAATACTTTTTCATCAACAAGATTCCTTTTCCCAACTCAAGTATGAAAAACACTTAAAAATACCTCAAATCTATTCTTTAAAAACCAATTTGTTTTCTAAATAAATTCTTGAAAAATTGTTTTCCAAGGTGCCATAAGTTGTGGAGGAATACATTTCCCCCTAACTTTCATCCTTACTTTTTTTTTTCTTTTTTTGAAAGGAAAATAGGATGGAAATTCCCCCTCTTTTCCTTAAAACTTCTGTTCTTCACCATTTTCATGGTATACTAATTTTCTTAACATTTTTTTCCTTATTACTTTTCAAGGACCAAACATAAGCTCATGGTTATACCTGTACAAGAAAGGCCATGTCAACTACTAGCGTAGTAATTACACCACAAACAAGGCCCAAGACTCCATTGGCGACAGTGGAGGAACCAATGTCAACATCAATCTGCAATAACAAGATCAGATCATGGTTGCTATGTTATAGATGAAACATCATAGAATCAAAACAACCCAGGAATGTTCATACTTCTAAGTACTTGGGACCACGGATATAAGTACAATCAACAGCCTTTCCCAGTAGACAAGGGGTGCTTCCAACGCTCTGGCGAACGATCCAAGAGCCCTGCGTGAGTTTTAGTTAGAGGGTCAGGACTGCAACACTGAAAATGTTAAGAACACAGGGAGAAATATCAACGCTGCACAGATGAAATACTACTGGTTCAAAGTGAAGATGTTTTCCATGGATTCATATCATGTATATATCTCATTTCTACTTTTTGAAGTTTCCCATTCAGGGCTTCTTACTATTTGCATGCTTTGCAGCACAACCTCTGAAATTTTTGCAAATTATAACAATTTCACATTTCTATTTGACTTACACACCAACAAAATAAACCAAGTTTTGAACTCCAAGGAAAAATATTGAACTCCCTGTTTTTGCAGAGATGTGTGAATATAAGTTCAACATAGCAATGTTAGAACTGCTGATGGGCAGCTCAAAAAAGCAGTGCTTCAGGGTCCACATGTGAAGACTATTCATGATCATGCCTATTATTAGCCACACTTTACACCAATTCTGGCTCCTGCAGATGAAGATCTCATGATGTTTCCCCTTTCTAAGTTTACTTGTCTTGAAGTTACTAGATTTGGGTAACAACCATACCATCAATCGAATTATGCAGTTAAGGATGATGTTACAAAAATTCCTTTAATATCTTACAAATGTTCAAGAACTCGTACTGTTTCCATGGTTAAGCCATAGCATTGTGCATAAACATCTTCGGTTTCTACCAAACAAGTAGGCTTGCAGTGTTATTCCTTGTACAGACGGGCACTGATAAGGGACAAAGCTGTGTACCAGAGAACGTTAGCTTGTGTACAAATGAATATCCTAGATGTTTCCAGGGACACGCAATTAAGAGCTTTGAAACTTCTAAAAGTAGCCCTGGAGGTGAGTGGAAGGGAAATATTTCTCTCCTTTCAACTTACAGATGTCCTTCCTTTTATTTTTCTTGGCTTGGTTGAGGGTGAGAAGACAGGCAGGGGCTTCCTTTCCTCTTTTCCATTCAGTTGGCCTTGAGTGCACGAGGCCCGATTCATTTAAATGGGCTCAAATCCCAACAGCTTAAGCTTTTAGGAAAGTTGGTAACTCAACATGGCATCAGAATGTTGGTTAACTAGAAATCTCAGGTTCAAGTCCTCCCCTCATCTATTTATCCATCTAAAGCTTATTCTTAAGCTTTTATGATTAATATCATCAATCCTTAACCTAACCTAAGCTTTCATGATCAACACCATTAATCCTCAACCTAACCTAACCTCAAACAGCTACAGACCATTGCAGGCCTTGTTCTAACGTCCACTAACAAAGAAGACTATGACCTAATTAACCTTGAACTGATCCAATCGCTTGCAACCCTTGGTGTAAATCTGCACCACCTTCACAGCATTAATCCAAGCAAGAACTAGACCATAGAAATAACTTCAATATGATTTTATCCACTGGTATCAGAAAGTGCAGACTTTGTTTCTTCCCACCAAGACATCTAACAACCCTTGGATTTCCTGTAATGTTTTTTTCCGTTTGCCAAACTTACATTATCCTAATTCTTAAGATTAGCTTGTAACATGCCTGCATGCAGACACAAAAGGATAGGTAAATAGATAGATGGCACACACCCATGCACATGCATTATCAACAATCTATTTCTCATTTTCTGATGAACAAAGGCAAACATACGTACTTAGAGCCAAACATGCAAGCACATGGATACATACATGTATATAAATACACATGGGTAACTTATATTAACCTCCCATGACATTTGACCTAATTGCTTTAACATCTCTATTTTCTGAAATAACTAACTTCTGCTTTTAGGTTTTGTCCCCACATCCTCATTAACAAAGACACACACAAACAAAGTTTTCCTATTTTAGTGAGTGCAAATTCTTCCCCTTCTTCCTCACTTTGCTTCTCCCTCTGCCCAAATCCCTAATCCAAATGAGTAAACCTTAACCTATCTTCTTGTTTTCTAACAATGTCTTTTTTCCTAAAAATTAATGGACTTTCTCTCAAAAAGAAAAAAAAAAAAAAAACAACAACAACAAAACAAAAAAATAAAATAAATAAATAAATAAAAATGAAATCAAAATTAAAAGACAAAATAAAATAAAATTGCAACACCATGGTAGCCATGGCTTCTTACAATCCCATAACCATGCTCAAAGTTGTGTGGCCAGGAAAAAATAAAAATGAAAATTAAAAAAAAGAAAAGAACTTTATCTTTGTATTTCTTTCCCTAAATTATTCTTGGGATTCTTGTCAAAATTTGTGCCAACATTTTATTCCTGTCTTTTCAATGACTAGTCCCCAATCAATTCCCAAATTTTTTATATTTTTTTTGTGATTTGAATCATTCTCAAAGCTTGAATTTTCTGCAGACGCTTGCTTGCATACCTCAATGTGTGCAAGGAATGCAAGGATCATTTTGCACAGGCCTACCTGAATATGCTGTAGACATCCATGGCTGTAAGCACCCACACAGTCATACCTCCATGCCTGTGCCACACAGCCATGTATGAAAGCAGCACCAATTTTTATTTCATTTTTATTTTTGAAAATTAAAAAAAAATGTACTAGCATCTTGGAATTTAGCTTAGTGAAGGGTATTGGGAATTTCAAGATAATTTTTTTTAATTAAAATTTGGATTAATTTTGTTTTGTTCTTATCAATTTGATCAATTCTTTATAATTGATCCAAGAAAAAGGAAAGCTAAAGAGGCAAAATATTTCTCCCAATGATGATGACCAAATCAACATACCTCGATAGGGAAGGAATTGAATGTCTTAAAAACAAGGATAAGTCAGTACTATGACACAGAAATTTGAGCATTGCTCTCAGCATGTGGAAAAGGGGGAGAGAGAGAGAGAGACACACACACAATAGTTACACGAGAGGATTTGTACAAACTAAAACTAGTTACTAAGAGAGACATATTCAAGGATGTATGGTGGGAAACATGGTCTGATATCAGTAAACACGTTCACAATAATAGCCAGTCTATGTATCATTTTGTGAGAATTCCCTTGGCACCTTCGTATTGATGATTAAAATATGTGCTACATCCACTAGGTGTCTAATCTTAGAAGGTTCAAAGCACACAAAAAAATATTAATAAGAGCTTCATATTAAGATGTGTCTATAATCAGAATTACCATTAGGTACACACATAAAACAAATCAGTTGCATGAAAGGAAAAAGTTTGTTCAAATTAAAACTAAATACTTGAACAAGAAAAACACATTCAGTTAGCCCAAAGTTTAGGTAATCCTAGATTTTAATGACAAGAAAAGAAGGGTTAAGAGTATTAATGTTTTTGACGTCTGAGCAGATAGGCTTAAAGTAGATCGTATCGGAGTTATATACAACTGTAGAAAAGAGATTGAAGAATAAAAGGTAGAAACTTCTTCTTAATTCTTATGTACAGACACACATACACACACACACACACACACACACATATATACAAAAATCCTAGAACCCAAATTAGGGACTTTCCTAACTCAATTACAAAAAACCCCTTTGATTATGGGATTGCCTAATTCTCTATTCAAAATCACATATTTCCTAATTTCAATCTTTCACACTCCCCTCTCAAGCTTGGTTAATAGATGTTTTCCATTCCCAGCTTGGATATGCTTGCTTGAAACTTTATACTGCTTAAACCTTTTGTGAGAATATCTGGAAGTTGGTGGTCAGTAGACACATAAGGGGTACAAATCAATCTACTATCTAGTTTCTCTTTGATAAAATGCCTATCAATTTCTATGTGTTTCGTTTGATCGTGTTGCACTTGATTATGTGCAATACTGATTGTAGATTTATTGTCGCGGTAAAGTCTCATTGGCCCATCCCATTTAATCTTCAAATCTTCCAAAATAATCTTCAACCATAGTAGTTCATAGACTCCTTGGGCCATTGCTAGGAATTTTGCTTCTGCACTTGACCTTGCTACCAAACTTTGTTTCTTGCTTTTCCATGTCACCAGATTCCCACCAAGAAAGGTGTAATACCTAATAGTTGATCTTCTATCAACCACAAATCCAACATAATCTGCATCTGTGTATGCTTCAAGTGCTAGTCCCGAACTTTGTTTAAACATGATGTCCTTTCTTAGAGACTTGCAAATGAACCTTTTTCAGATTGTGCATGAACTGGCTAATCACATTCACAACATATGCTACATCCAATCTTGTGTGAGAGAGATAAATGAGTCTTCCTACCAAACGTTGATACATCTCTCTATCTACCACAGTATCTTTCTCAGCCTCTCCAAGCTTATGATTAGGATCTATTGGTGTGCTTGCTTGTTTACACACCAACTTCCCTATTTCCTTGAGAAGGTCTGTTACATATTTTTGTTGATAAATAAACAGTCATTGCTTAGAATGAGCAATCTCAATACCTAGGAAGTATTTCAACCTTCCTAATTCTTTGATTTTAAATTCCTTGGTCAAACATTGTCTCAAAGTCTACTTCTCTAGTTCATCATTTCCCGTCATAATGATGTTGTCTACATATACCAAAAGAGTTATAACTTCTCTTGAATCTGAATGCTTGATGAACAATGTATGATCTCCTTGACTTTGTTTGTACCCTATGTTTTTCATTACCTTTGCAAATCTTTCAAACCGCACCTTGAGAGATTATTTTAGCTCGATAGAGCTTTCTTTAGTTTACACACCTTTTTAGAGGCTAGGTCATTGCCAAATCCAGGAGGAATTTCCATGAAAATTTCTTCTTCCAAGTCTCCATGCAGAAATGCATTTTTGACACTGAACTGTTGTAGATCGCACTTGTAGTTAGTTGCCAATGATAACAAAATTCTTATAGCATTCATCTTTACAACTGGGGCAAAGGTTTCTAGATAATCCATACCATATGTCTGAGTGTATCCCTTGGGCACCAATCTTGCATTATACCTCTCTAATGATCCATCTATTTTATACTATAAACCCATTTGCATCCCACTGATCTTTTTCCTACAAGCTAATCTACCAACTCCCAAGTTTTATTTTTTTCCAAGGCTTCCAATTATGCATTCATGGCTTATTTCCAATTTTCATAAGATAAAGCCTCAGATAGAGTGGTAGGAATATAGATATTGTTCAAACTCGTAAGAAAACTCTGATAGGATTGAAACAACTTTTTGAATGACACAACATGGGAAAGTGGATACAAGGGACATTTAGTACATTCCCTCATTCCCTTCCTGATGGCAATAGGAAGCTCAAGTTCTGACTCAGTTTGTAAGGGAGGATGAGAAGTAGTTACCGCATTTCCAAAAGCCGATTCAGATTCTTGGACTTGTATAAGTCTAGGGACTAGAACTTTCATCCTTGAGTATACTTTGCCAGTCATTCAAATTTTAACAGGCTCAGTGGGTTACGACTCAAGTTCAGAGACAGGTTTGAAGGCAAAGGGCAC
Source organism: Vitis vinifera (assembly GCF_030704535.1). Lineage (NCBI taxonomy): Eukaryota > Viridiplantae > Streptophyta > Magnoliopsida > Vitales > Vitaceae > Vitis > Vitis vinifera. The sequence goes on from NC_081819.1 coordinate 6,772,361, forward strand.
AAGTACCGGACCAGTGACTTTGGGAGGGTCAATGGGAAAGGGATCGATGAAATAGGAATCTCAATCCTTGTCTTCCTTGAAGGAATTCTCCCCTTAAGGATAAGGAGCGAGAAAATAAGACTCACTTTCATTGAAGATAAGACAAAAAAAAAATTGGATGGTGGATGGTAATACTTGTATCCTTTTTGAGTTGAGGAATATCCTACAAAAATACATTTGACTACTCTTAGGTCCAATTTTCCCCTGCTTGGATTGTGAACATGCACAAAGGATACACACCCAAATATCTTAGGAATGAGATGGTTTGTGGTTCTCATATTAGGATAGAAGGATGGGAGTACTTCCATGATACTTTTGAAACCAAGGACTCTAGAAGGTAATGGGTTTATAAGATGTGTGGCAGTGAGGACGACTTCCCCCCAATAAGATTTAGGCAGATGATTTTGAAACAAAAAGACTCAGAGTTGTATCAAGTAGGTGGCCATTTTTTCTCTCAGCAACTCCATTTTGTTGAGGGGTTGACACATGATGGATGATTCATGAATTATATCTTCATGTTGAAAGTATGGAGTTAAGACTTAATTGAAATCGTCTCTGGCATCATTAGACCAAAACCTCTTAATAGTGACACCAAATTGGTTTTTTACCATCTTACGAAAATTTGGACGAACAAAACTCATCAAATTTGTGTTTTAAGTAAGAAAATCCAAGAGACCCTCGTACAATCATTGATGAAAGACACGAACCAACATGCATTAGATATATTAGGGATAGGGGAAAGGCTCTAAATATCACTATGAATTAAATGAAAAGGTTTTGAACTTCTTTTATTATTGATGGGAAAGGGTGAATGCTTGTGTTTAGCAAGTTCACATACATTGCAATGGAAGCCCTCAACATCTAATTTATTGAATAGGGAAGGGAACAAAAACTTAAGAGTTCGAAATGATGGATGTCCAAGCCTACGATGATGAAGCCAAATTTTTTCTTTATTTAAAAGATGGTGCTCTGAAAGGAAAGATACAGATGACTCACTTGGTGTCTCAAGGTAGTATAACCCATTCTGTTTTTTAGCAAGTCTAATCATCTTCCCTAAGTCTTAGTCCTGAAATACACAATAAGTAGGGAAAAAGGTCATAATGCAACCCAAATCTTATGTAAGCTTTTGTATAGAAACAAGATTGGTGGACAACTTTGGAAAATGGATCACATTTTTTAGTGTGAGTGTAGGACTAATTTGGACATCTCTTATGCTCGCTATAGTGGTTAAGGAACCATCTGCTATGGTTATTTTCCTACCACTTGGACAAGGGTTATAATTTTTAAATTGGTGTGACGAATAGGTCATGTGATCTGTGACGCCTGAATCTATAACCCATGATTTGACAAAGGTTTCATCCTAGACTTTTAATCCAATGGAAATAGGAAACTTTCCTAAAAGCACTAGTGAGCAGGTACTTGAAGGTTTCTCAAGAGTTCCCAACAAAGCTCTTATTTTTTTAATCTTCTCTTGATTGAATCCACCCTGTTCCATGGATTTTTCTTCATTTTGCTAAGTAGAGGACAAGTTTGCTTGCCCATTATTCCTTTATTGTCCTCCATTGTAACCCCACTCTTTGCCAGATGTAGTTAGCTTACCATGAAGTTTTTAGCATTTTTCCTGTATATGTCTAGGTTTCTAACAGTGAGTGCACCATAAGTTATCCTTGTTATCACGGTTTGAAGCCTTTAACTGATGAGTCCTTTTGTTATCAGCGGTGATAACCTTCTAATCATTGCCTTTGTTAGCAACCATAGTTGAGCCTTCCATATTTTGAGGTACAAGCATGACACTTGGATCGTGAAAGAGCAACATACGACTCTTGTTCTTGCTATGTTGTTGAAAAAGGGAACTTCTTGCCGTTGCGCCACTAAGGTCGCACCGCTACCTCATGCTGCCATCCACTTTCCTCACCGTCGCCGTTACCATAAGATCTCATTGTTGCCATTGAGGAAAGTGGATGGCAGTGTGATGTAGCAGTGTGACCTTAGTGGTGCGACGACAAGAAGTTCCCTTTTTCAACAACACAACAGGAACAAGGGTCACCTATCGCTCTTTCACGATCTAAGTTTGTTGCGTCAATGTGAAGTTGTGTTTGCAGCACAAAGAGGGACACCTTAATGTCAACGATGAAGGTCAACTATGATCTTCAACTCGGTAATGAAGGCTGAAAAACTTCTCTTCCTAGATTTACGAGCCTAGAGCTCTAATACCATGTAGAAGAGAGATCAAAGAGGATAGAAAATTGTTCTTCTTAATTCTTATGTACAGAGACACGTACACACACACACACATATATATATATATATATACAAAAGTACCTTCATTTGAGCATTAAATTTGTATACCTACTCTTAGAGAGAGATATTTCTTCTCCTCCTCCTCATTGTAAACATGTTACGATTATGAGATAGGTATGGGAATACACTAAAAAAGCTGTAAAGGTCAATTCAAGCCTAAGAAATTCAAGTGTAAAAAGGAACAAGAAAAGTCTTGGTTGAGGAGAAGACTCTTGTGTTCGTGGCAACACCTTAAAGCTTGTGAAGGAGCCAAAGGGTGTGCAAGTAGGCAGTTTGCCAGACCAAGATAAAAGTTCCGTTGTTCGCATTCTCTATTCCTTTACTCTCTTTAATTTCAACATTTTAATTTCTATTACTAATATTTATATTGCTTGTATTGAATATCTGCTAAAATGGTTAAAAGAGATTATTAACTACTTCAAAACACCCTTCTCAACCCCCACCCCAATCTTTTAGGTGATCACCTAAGTTTTCTAGTCTTCACATATTGAAGAACATGAGGTAGATATGATCTGCTCCCAGTAAACAAAGTCAAGATAACACCAATCAATAGATCATTTTCCGAAAATTCCCTTGGCACCTTCATTCTAATCTTTAAAGTTCTTGCTAAATCCACCAGGTTATATTCTTGAAAGGTGAAACTTCATGTAAAATGTGTCATACACACATATGTGTATATGGTAGTTTAATGAAGGGGAGGATAGTAAATAATTCCTTAAATTTGAAACATTAAGCAAAAAACAATTTATTCTTAATCTAGAAGTTTGCATGATAAATTGCAGAGTAAAGATGCCCTTTTCTTTTTCTGTTTTATTATAAACCATTTCCCATTATAAAGTGACTTGAATTTTCTTACCAACTTCAATTTCTCTCAAGTTGGTTTGATGTTTTGTCATGATATAGTTAAGAGTCAGTCAGATAATCATGAGTATTACAAGGTTCTGCATAAAAGGCATAGAATCACAGTTTTAGAGTGGGACCTTGCTGAATATAGAAGGTACAAAAACTACTCTTTGGTCCACAACCTAAACCGTAAAGAAGCATAACTATCCATGATATGAATGATAACGATCTGTCGGTGGATTTGGTGCAGCGAATTAGGCAAGATGCGTGAAACAGATTATGGGAGATTTTTGAAATTATCTCCTATAAATCTTATGTTTATTTTTAAATATTGCAGCTCCTATTTTTTAGGCTAATTCTTATGCTAAATTCCATGTGTACATGTGTATTCCTCTATAGTCAATGTTGTAAATAAATAGAATTGTAAACTCTAAAATTATTGTGCATGGAAATACAAAGAAGATTTTCTCTTTAGCTTTGCACACATGGTATCAAAGCATTCCTTCCTGGGACAATTTTATTTTTATTTTTATTTTAATTTGTTTGTTGGTTCTTTAAATCAACAATATTCGTTTGTTCTATATTATTCTCCTATTGTTCTTCAATTGCTTTTCAGCAAATCAGTGGCATGTAATTGACATGTCTAGAATTTCTTATGAGGAGTTCTTGGGTGACTCGCCAAAGCAAACTTCTGCCAATAATTCACAAATTGTATCATCAGGTCAATCTGACTTTCCAAATTACCACTCACATATTGAACAGACAAAACTTCTTAAGATGGTCTCAGTATGTGAAGTTGTTCATTAGGAAAGGGAAATATCGACTATCTAACTGATGCAACAAAGGCTCTAAGAAGAGATGATCCAATGTATGGAATGCAAACAACTTGATGATCATGTCCTGGCTTGTGAACTCTATGGAGCCAAAAATCGGTCAAATGTACATGTTTCTCACTACTACAGAAGAAATATGGGAGGCAGTAGGTGAGACATATTCCGACTTAGGAAATTCAGCATGGATTTATGAAATAATGACAAAGATTCATTAGACTAAGCAAGGTGATTGAAGTGTTACAAAGTATTATAACACTCTGAAAGGATAAAGACTAAGGTGGCGTTTGTTTTTTTACTTAATTCTAAATAGAACCTTAATACTTAATAGTATTAAATATTAGGCTGTTTGTTTTTTTAGTATTTTATTTCTATTAAGTATTAAAAAGTAAAAAAAATCATTGTGTTATTTTTTCTATTTAGAAAAAGCCATATATTCTGGCTTTTTCTATTTAGTAAAAAGTTTATAATAAGTAATGAAAAAGTAAAAAAACAAACAACCTAAATTCTAAAACTAAATGGTTTTCAGCAAAAAGCCAAAAAAACAAACACCACCTAAGATAAAAAAAAAAATTATGATGATTTTTCTTTTTGAATAGTTGCACAAGTTTATAATACATCACATAGTTGACTTCTAAGACCTCAAAATGGAAAGACAACTACTACTTTAACTATACCAAATTTATAGAGATTACACCAGATTTCTAGGAATTACACCAAACTTCTAGGAATTACACAAATCATTCTGGACTTTTATATTAATTTATACAGCTATACAATATATTTAGGAAGGAGAATTAAGTCACAATGTTGTCAAATATTCCAACACTCCCTCCCAAGCGGATGCAAAGATATTTTGCATTTCAAGCTTTTCTAGGAACTGATGAAATGTAGAGCTTTGTAACTTTGGTGAATGCATCGGCCAACTGCTTTGTTGATGTAACATAGGGTGTACACACTTGTCCACTGTGCAACTTTTGCAACTTTTCTTTGATAAAGTGACGATCCATCTCCACATGCTTTGCTCTATCATAATAGACTAGATTGTGTACTATGTTTATGGCGACTTTGTTGTCATAAACATAGCACACAATCTGAAGATTGTATAACTTAAAGATCTTTAATTACCATTTGAAGCTAAAGTAACTCACAAATCCCTTTAACCATAGCTCTGAATTGAGCCTTAGCACTTGATTGTGCTACCACTAGTTGCTTTTTGCTCCTCTAGGTGATGAGATTCCCTCCTAGTAGAGTACAATACCTAGTTGTTGATCTTCTATCAACTATAGAACCTACCCAATCTGCATTAGTATAAGCTTCTAACCATAGGTCTCCATTGTTTTGAAACAAAACTCCCTTACCATGGGCTACCTTGAGATACTTGAGTATTTTGTAAACAACTTTTTAATGAGGCTTTAATGGCGAATGCATGAATTGACTCACTACCCTAACCACATATGCAATGTCGAGTTTTGTGTGTGATAGATAAATCAGTTTTCTTATGATTCTTTGATAAGTACCTCAGTCAACTGCAACCTGCAGGTTCTTCATTTTGCTCCTCTAGTTTGTGGTTTGCCTCAATAGGTGTCTCAACATGTTTGCAATCTAACAAGCCTACCTCTTTAAGCATGTCCAATACATACTTCCATTGAGAAATAAAAATACATTGTTTTGACCTGGCAACTTCGATTCCAAGGAAGTATATAAGACTTTCAAGATCCTTAATTTCAAACTTATTTGCTAGGTATGCTCTGAGCCTTCCGACTTCTTCTAAGTCATCTCTAGTGACCACTATGTCATCAGCATAAACAATTAGAGTTGTCACCTTGCCTTGAGAAGAGTGTTTGATAAATAAAGTATGAACCCCTTGACTCTGTTTATATCCATTTCTTATCATCGATTTTGTAAACTTCCCAAAGTAAACCCATGGAGATTGTTTTAGTCCATATAGGGATTTTTGATACTGCATATCTTGTTTGCCCACATTTTGTGGAGAAATTCCGAAGGAACATCCATATACACTTCCTCTTCTAAGTTGCCATGGAGGAAGTCATTTTTCACATCAATTTGTTGCAAAGGCCAATTTATGTTTGCTGCTAGAGATAATAGAATTCTAATGGTGTTCATCTTTGCTATTGATGCAAAAGTGTCCTTGTACCATATGTTGGTGTATACTCTTTCACTACAAGTCTTGCCTTGTACCTTTCTAGCAGTCCATCTGCTTTATACTTTTTGTGTAAATCTATTTGCACCCTGCTGTTTTCTTCCCTTTTTAGTAGGTCTACAATCTCCCATGTGTTATTTTTTGTCTAATGCTTGCATTTCCTCTTTCATACCCTCCTTCCATGGTTCCATGCTCAATGCTTCATGGATTGATATAGGAATTTTATAGCTTGTTAACTGAGTGGCAAGGCACAATATCAAGGTGAGAGTTTCTGTAAGGACACAAAGGTCACATCTCTAGTAATGTATCTTACTGAGTAGGAGGATGATAATAACACTCCTATTCTTTTTAAATGAATGCATACCCTACTAAGATACACCAAATGACCCTAGGATCAAGCTAGTAATGCAAGATATCTTTGAGCCAGCTTGAGGGGGAGTGTTGGCAAATTTGGTGCAGTAAATTAGGCAAGATTGGTGCAACAGATTAGGAGCATCAAATTAGAAGGGATTTTTGAAATTATCTCCTATAAATCTGGTGTTCATTTCTAAATACAGCAGTTCCTATTTCTTTAGGCTAATTCTTAGGCTAAATTCCGTGTATCTATGTATTCCTCTATAGTCAGTGTAGTAAATAAGTAGGATTGTAAAGTTTGAAATTATTATGCACGGGAAATATGAGGAAGATTTTTCTCTTTAGCTCTGCATACAAGATCTATAAAGGAAACAACATATGATTGAATTGATGTAAGATAAAGCATTGCCGCCATTTGTTTTCTGAGTCCACTTCAGGGACTAATTAGTATATGACTCAGTGGGTGATCATCTACCTGGCCATCTACACAGTTATTTAAAATTGATTTATTTTCCAAACAAACATAGAGAATCTTTTTGAAAGAAAATGTTTGTTTGCTTCTCATGATTCAAATAATGAAGAAAAATAATGGACCAACTCTAACCTCCCCATCAACTCTCATGGAGCATCGGTGCTGATGCTATTTTAAATTTCCATTTTCATGTGCACAGCATTTTGAGCTATTTTAGAAGCATGTTACACATTAAGCATGCTCTGGAAAATCTAGCATTATCTACAAAAAAATGCCCCTTAATTAACTAATGGAACAGAACAGTTTGTTGATCCCAGATAATTGAGATAAGGAACTGTATTGATGATAGCAATAATGGCACTCGAGTCAGTGCCTGCAAGATTTGGCCCAGGTGATATCCCAAAAGAAAACCACAACAGTTTCAATGCATATTAAATACCACATAAGAAAAAGAACTGCTTCAAACAATTTTTAAATCTTAACATCAGTTATTTGCCAATGTGAGAAGAATTGCAACATGAAAAGGCACCTTGGGAACTGAGGGAATGAGTTTCAGCCTACTATTGCGGAACTCATCATCGCCATCAACAAAACATTGCAAAAGTGATCCAGGTACTAGTTGCTTTGTTACAAGATAGAATACCATGCTGTAGTGTGTTGATCCAGGTACCTGTAATGTCACCATCATATCATCTTTTACTGCCTCAAGAAGCATGAATTGGCAATGTTCCAAAAAAATAAATAAATAGATAAATGAGCAACTTACTTGCAGATTTATAGCAAGAGAAAATAGCCCCTTTTCTGAGGCAACCTACAGGAGCAACACCAATCAAAAAAGTAATTCTTAGAACTCAAAGAGGTAACCTTCATCTAGGAAAGTACTTATTAATCTCATGACTTACAGTTTCTTAACTCTTGGCTTTTAAGTGCTACAATAATGGGTTTTTGCATAATCCATGTAAAGAACTTACAAGGCAGATCATCCACGCACTATTGACCATGAACAGTCTGCTTTACTTATCAACAATTGTCTGGAGTATCGAAATCTGAACTATCTATTAGAGAATTATAAATTAGATCTGGCCTCATTCATCTACTTGGTTCACTTTGGGCTATAAGACAATTGAGAATGCAAGGAATCAAAGTGGTCAAACTTAGAAGGGAAAGGAGGATATGATAGCGGAGAAGAAGAAAAGAGCTGTCACAAATCATTTCCTTATGAAGAATGCCCGTAGACATGATGTTGTGGATAATGACCAGAAAACAGTTAATAGTTAATAACATTGATTATGACACTTTTCAAGCTAATTCACACACCATTAATAAAAAATTATAGCAAATATGAAAAGTGACCGTTACCTCCAGGTGATAATATCTCTGTGTTGTCATCATACTTTATATTAGGAGTAACTATCTTCTTATTTATTCCATGTACAAGACAAAGTGAGGATATACCTCAGTATGTTTTGAATTCATGGAATATTTGGGTAATTTCCAAGTTAAAAGTTTTTAAAACAGTGTCAAAGGAAAATCCACCTCAAAATCAATCTGCCCAAGAACTAAAAGGACCAGCTTGATGTTTTGCACATACTCTAGTCTAACCCTGGAGGAGAAGATAGCATCTCCCGATACAATTTCTACCCATCAACGAACCTTCTAGAATACCCCTATCCTCTGTCCTAAGCACCAATTTGCTAAAAACATCAGCTGCAAATGTAAAGAAACGAGAAAGTGAAACACTTAGTTCTGAACCCCTAGACCCTTTACACAACCATTCACTAGCAAAATGAAATTAATTAAACGCAGGCATTCAACCATCTAGAAGAAAAACCTTTTTTAAAATAATCATGGTCCAAATATGCATTTTCCAAATCAATCATAAATATCATCCACTCCCCACCAGAATGTAGTTTCTCATCCACCAGTTCATTAGTAATCTGTCTCCCATGATAAAAACTCCCTAGTGAAGGTGAAGTAGCTTCTTGCTGTACAACCTAGAAACATTTGGATAACACCTTGGCAAGCCAAAAATGTTTTGCTGGAGTCTGAAGTAAGTTTGTAGACCAGTCAACAAACTTATATGCTTAAAATCTGAAGTATAGTTGGTGGGGTCTTCTCAGACCGAGGGCTACAAAGGTGGAATTGGTTCTGTCATTAACAACACCAAAGTTTTAATCTCTGAGAAGATTGCAAAAATGTTCCTTGCAATAGCCCAACATTCATGGCAAAGTGCTAAATAAAGATCATCAGGATCTGGTGCTTCTACCTTATCCATTTGAAAACCGCTTTTCATGTCTCTTTTTCATGCAAATGACACTCCAACTAACTCACCCTGCCCTCAAACCTGTGGTCAATTCAAATCACCAATCCCCCAGGGTTCTTCATTTGACCCGATGAAGTCACCCAAAAATACTTCAGGTCCCTTGAGAAAAACTATCCTGTCTATATATCACCCCATTCTCATCTGTGATGGATTTGATTAATTTTTTCTTCCTTCTCTCATTCATGGCCTTGTGAACAAATTTAGAACTGCTGTTCCCTCCTGGAACCCTGTTCCATCTCAAATTTTGCCTCTAGCACACTTTCTCCCTCGAAAGAATTTCTTTTCCTAAAAGCTCTAAGGGTTATAAGGTCATTTGAAAATTTGCATACCTCTTTGCTAGAGTCCCTCATTTAATTACCTCCAATAATTGATAATTTTCTTTCCCTAATATCCCCAAAGGTGACTATGTTCCAGATTTGTTTTGATACCGTGAATTCTGCATAAATTTGTAGCTCTTCCACCCTTCTACCTGAAACTTCCTACACCACTCACTCACTGAATCTAAAACCGGGATAAGGAAACCAGATATTTTTGAACCAAAAACTGAACCCCAAGTTAATGAGTTAGTGACAAGCATAATAGATAATGATCAGAAATAGGATGGATAAAATTCTTCTAATTGAGACATGAGGGGTTCTTAGTTGGGAATGTAAGTTAATATTTTTTTTTCCTTGTTCTTCCATTTTTTGCTATATTTCTGCTGGATGCTTGTACTTTCTCTCTACTTTCTATGTATTAGTAAAATGATAGCTACTCTTTCAATGTTCCCAAATTTTTTCTATTTACATAATTTTTTTCTAATTTCCTTCCAAAAAATAAATAAATAATGAAAATGCATGCTTTGCACTTAGAAACTTGAAGTAGAAAAATTAAAATATGTTCTATTTTAGGAAATGAAGAATCTCCAGAAAAAAAAAAAGTCCAAGCATCAGCAGAAAAATTACAATCACATATTCTTGTCTGGACCAATTAATTGATGTAGCACAAGGAAAAAAGGAAAAGATTGGGGTTCTTGTATAAGAAACATATAAAGATATTTGGAAATGTATAACATGGATTTAAACATCAGATGGTCTATTTAAGAATCCCTAAAGGAAAATCCTCACTTAAGCGACACAATGGCAGCATAGGTAGGGCAAACGCTCTCTCTAATACCTTGAGAAAATGATATACATGGATAACTTAATACCAACCTGCACTGCACAGCCAGGACGCCTTGCAACATGATCAATCCGCTTAATATCCTTAAGCCAATCAACAGCTACAAGTTCCATTGTATGTTTTCCAGCAGGAATCTGCATGTACATAATGCCAAAAAGATGAACCATTGCATACTTCAAATGGTTTTAAAGCTAACCCAATGTCAAGATGGACAACATACAAGTGAAAGAAGGAAAACAACAAGGTCACCTTGGATTTGTCAGAAAAGAAATGCTTACTACGAACTCTGAAGTTGTTGCCATCAGATATTGTCCAACAGTCACGACCATCATCATTGTCATTCCGTCGCAGATTGCCAGAAAAACAGGACAAATCAATTTGATCTGTTGGGTCCTCTTCCAAGGCTTCAATTCATTAACAACATTGTGATTAAAGGTTCTTTGATGCTGAACACTAAGAAAAGGATGCCAGATGAATAACTTAGGCATCAACAATATGACTAACCTGTTTGTTCGACTTCATTATATGCCTGAAATAAAGAAAATCCAATTCAAGAAAATATGTAGTACTCAATCAGCAAATAAAATTTTACAGAAGAGAGTGGAATGTAAACCTCTTGTTCGACCTCTGCTACTTGAAATTCTTCATCCTCATCAGAGAATTCGTCTAGCATCATGGAGTTTCTGCTGGCAGAATGTAATTCATCTAGTGAAGGGAAACCCTTGCCAGCAGGCTCCTGATTCTCTTGATTCTTTTGTGAAGACACAGAAGCTGAGGTCATATTGATCATGACTGGGATCCTTGGAGCCGTATGTCTTTCATCTGATTGAGAAAACCATTCACGCAGACCTGTTAAAATGGGAAAGCAACAGTCAGCATTAACTAGAGTAAAAAACATTACACATTCTAAAATTTTTCATTGGAAATGGATAAACTAGTAGATATTAAGCAAAATGTAATAGACAAAATTAACATTTTTAACAAAAATGAAAAATAGAAAAGGGGGAGTGTTAGTTAATTTGATCAATACATTGTTGGACCATTTCCAAAAGCTTAAGCTTTTGTAAGTCTATCAGAACTTTATCGCACATTTACAAAAACTTTGCAGGAAAGGAAATGGAAGGAAAGAGAATCGGAATGTAAAGGAAACAGAATAAAAGAAATTAGAATCATAATTTCCATTGAAGAGTTCACAAAACTATTAGGAGAGGGAATGAGAATGAAACTGATTCCTTTGAAGTGTTCACTAGCAATAAAGGAAACAAAATGAAATATATAACTTTACTATAATGCCCTTATATAAAAAAATTTCACCTTTCTCATTGTAGAGGTAAAATTCATTTCTTAAACGTATTGCATTTTTCTTTTATAATGCTAATTTAATCAAATAGATTTGCATAAGAAAAGCTTTTCTTTTATTTTCTGATATATATAATTTTACTTTAATAATTGTATCTATTTTATTTTGTGTTTGTGATTGCTAAGCAAGAACATGTTAAACAATAGAGCATAGGAATGAAACTTATTTCCTAAATTTATTATAATTTTTGTTGATAGAAAAATATCCTTCAATTTATAAAATTGACATTTAATTAATTTATTCTCTTTTTATTAGCAAAAATTATTACTCACATAACAAATGGCTATAACATGGATAATCCACAGTATTATATTGGAGGTATAATAATTATTACAAATTAAAGGTACAAGGGAAATTAGGCAATCCATTTCCAAAATTTGATTCCTCGAATTTGAGGAATCCTATTCATGAAGGAGGGTGGGAGAATGGGATTCCTTGAATTTGGAGAATGGGTTTCCTCAAATTGTGATGGGGTCCACACATTTTTCATTCAACATTCAAGTAAACAAAGCAATGGGCAGGAAAGGGAATCACTCCCTTTCTTTTGATTCCAATGGAATCGAGTAAACCGATCGTTAGTTCCTAGGGGTTTTGCTAGAAACAAATGCTTCTGTGGAAGAATGTAATTAGAAAATGTTACAGCTGTATTTTTGTAATTAAGGAGAGGATTGGGACAGTCCCATAATCAAGGGGATTTGATAGAATTAGGTTAGCAAAGTTTCTATTTTTTATGCTAAGAATATTTGTATAAATATGTGAGATGTACAAATTGAAATCAAGGAAGAAATTTATTCTATTTACCTTCCGATTCTTCTTCTTTCACAGTTTCTAAATACATTTGTTTGGTGCCACATGCAGAATGGGGTCCCAAATAGAGATGGCATTAGTGATATTGATTTATAATTTCATCCACTCAAAACCTTAAGAAACAAGTTGAGAAATAAAATGAACTTACATGGATTATCATATTAAGCAAATATGGAAATAAGTATCTAAGATGTTAAGCTAATTGTATCTAGCCTGAACCCAAACCAACAGCTGAACCTGACAAGAACCTTTTCACCAAAGATCAAATGGAACTTCTTTACAGAACGTTTGGGAAAACTCTAAACTTGTTCAACACTTTCAATTCTTCATCCTTCTTTGCTTAAACAAGTAACTTTTTCAGCTCTAAATGTTTCTTGTGACTAAACCTTGGTTGATTTAGGGGCTTCAAATCACATGACAAGTTACCAAACTTTTTTTCATTCTTATAAATCCAATTCTAACTCTGGAGAAGTTATTGTTGCTGGTGGGTCCTTCACACCTATTATTGGAAAATTTCAATGGCACCAAGGCTTACTCTTGATTCTATACTTCATGTTCCGAAATTATCTTACAATCTCCGCTCTATTAGTAAATGTACAAAGTCTCTAAATTGACATGTGATTTTTTATCCTTCTCATTGCATTTTTAGGACCTAACTAAAAGGAAGAGGATTGGCAGTGCCGAAGAGAAGGAGGGACTGCATTATCTTGATTCCAAGGCTAAGGAGAATGCTCTAGGATATGTTTCTAAGGTGTCGGAAGAATATGAGGAGCAGACATGGTTGCTACACCACAGATTAGGTCACCCAAGTTTCTTATCTCTCAAAACTTTGTATCCGAATTTCTTTGTCAATGTGGATATCTCGAAGTTTCAGTGTCAAGTCTATGAGTTATCTAAGCCATCATGTATCTTTCTTGTTGAGCAATAAAAGGTCTGAAATTCCCTTTTCTGCTATCCACAATGATATTTAAGACCCTTTGAGAGTAAACACTTGTAATGGTTTCAAATGGTTCATTACTTTCATTGATGATTTTTGATGAACAACCTGTATCTATCTCTTAAAAGGTAAATCTGAAGCTGCCCTAACCTTCAAAGCATTTTAAAAAATGATTCAAACCCAATTCCATAGCCAAATTCAAATTCTTAGGACAGACATGCGAGAGACTATTTCAATTCTATCCTAAGTCCATACTTGGTGGAGAATGGGATTGTACACTTCTCTTCATGTGTAGACACCCCTGAACAAAATGAAGTAGCTGAGAGAAAAAACAGACACTTGTTGGAAGTAGGGAGAGCATTGATGTTTTCCAGGAATATTTCTCAGTTTTTATGGGGAGAGGTAGTTCTTACATCAAAATATCTCATAAACCGTACGCCATCTAAGCCACTTAACCTTAAAGTTCCCATTAACCTTGCAAAACAAGCCTTTCCTAGTGTCAACCTCTTTGGATCTCTATCTTCTCGGGTATTTGGGTGTGCAACATTTGTCTATGTTCATGGGAAATATCGGTCTAAGCTTGAGCTAAGAGCCCTTAAATGTGTCTTTGTTGGATATTCATCCACTAAAAAAGGATAAGAGTGTTTTCACCCCCTCCCCACTAAGAGAACCTTTGTGACCATGGATGTAAAATTCTTTGAGAGTTTATCGTATTACTCTTGGACCAGTTTTCAAAGTGAGGAAAGGAGAGGAGAAAACCTGCCATATCTTAGCCAGAATAAACCTACAATCACTGTATTACCTAGTTTATTGGAATTCATACAAGCTAAGACTAACTTTGGAGGACAAATTGAGAATGAAAATCCAGGGTAGATGGAAAAATAACCAATCAGGGAGAGAAAGTATGCATGAACAACAGTTGGACACTACTCCAAGATCTAAAGAAGGTGACAAAGAAGTGGTAAAAACGTTTGTGATCTATACTAGAAGGAAAAGAGACAATCATCCTCCATTTATAGTCCCAAATTCTCCTTCACGCGGCCAATCTTCAACTTTGGAAAAAGATATGGAAAATATTTCTCCTTCTTTTTTTGCTTCTTCATCTTCAACTTCTCCTCTAAACTCTAAACAACCTTGCTCTTTATTGGACATCAATCTAGATATTCCCATTGCCATTAGGAAAGGTGTTAGAACCTACACCCAACATCCATTAGCCAACTTTCTCTCCTATCACCGGTTGAGATCAACTTATTAGGCCTTCACCACAAACCTGTCCCTAGAGTTTATCCTAAACACTATTAAAGAAACTTTATTAGATCCTAGGTGGAAGGGTTGTCTTTGAAGAAATGAGTTCCTTGCATAAAAATGACACATGGGAAGTGGTAGAATTGTCTAGTGGCAAGAAAACCATTGGATATAAATGGGTCTTTACCATTAAGTGTTGAGCAAATGGATCTATAGAGAGATATATGACTAGCATGGTCGCCAAGGGGTACATATAAACGTTTGGTATTAATTACCAAGAAACTTTTTCCCAGGTTGCAAAGATGAACTCCATAAGAGTTCTTCTCTCTATTGCTCCAAATTGTGATTGAAATCTACATCAATTCGATGTAAAGAATGCTTTTTTACATGGGAATCTTGAAGAAAAGGTGTACATGGAATTGCCCCCAGGTTTTGAAGAGTTAAACGATTCTAGGAATGTTTGTAAATTGAAGAAATCCTTGTATGGCCTCAAGCAATCACCTAGAGCTTGGTTCGAGAGGTTTACCAAGTCTCTAAAACTTTGTAGGTTTTATCAAAGTCAAAGAGATCACACGCTGTTTTACAAACAATCCTCACCAATGAAACTTATTGTTTTGATTGTTTATGTGGATGGCATAATTGTCACAAGTGATGATTAAGAAGAAATATACAGGTTGAAATCACTTCTTGCCAAGGAGTTCAAAATCAAAGATTCTGACAATCTTTAGTAGCTCTTGGGAATGGAGGTGGCAAGGTCTAAAGAGGACATCTTGGTTACTCAAAGGAAGTGTACACTCGATCTCTTGAAGGAAACAGACATGATAGGATGCAAACCAGCTGAGACTCTTATGGATCCACGCCATAGGTTGGGAGCCAAGCTAGAGGTGTTCCAGTTGACAAAGGAATGTATCAAAGATTGGTTGGAAGATTGATTTATCTCTCCCACACTCAACCTGATATTGCTTATGCTATTAGGATTGTAAGTCTATTCATGCACTCACCCTTAGAATGTCACATAGAAGTAGTACTATGGATATTGAGATACTTGAAGGCTACCCTAGGAAAAGGCCTAATCTTCAAGAAGCATGGTGAATTACATGTAGAGGCCTACACGGATGTGGATTGGGCTGGTTCAATTATGGATTGAAGATCAACCACAAGTTAATACACATTTATTGGGGGCCATCTAGTCACTTGGAGAAGAAAGAAGCAAGAAGCAAAATGTTGTGGCTAGATAAAGTGCAAAGGTAGAACACAAAACTATAGCCCTAGGCATTTGTGAAGTTTTATGGATCCGAGGCCTATTAAAAAAACTTGGATTAGAACTCAATAAACCAACAAAGATTCACTGTAACAACAAGGCTGCCATTAGCATTGCCCATAATCCAGTTCGACATGATAGAATAAAACATGTTGAAGTGGATCAACACTTCATCAAAGAAAAAATTGAAGTCGGGCAAATCACAACACCCTTTGTTCCTATAGGGCAACAACTTTCAGATGTTTTGCATAAAGGGGTTGTCAAGTACCACATTTGATTTCATCATGAGCAAGTTGGGAATGCACCAGAGCAAGTTGGGAGGATTAGAAAACGTGGACTTTTGGGAATAGTAAATCAGGGAATTTATTCCCTTCTGTAATGCATATATCAACTGTACAACTATAGAATATTATAGTTAGTGGTTGTCCTAACTAGGTGCAAAATTATAGAAGTTAATTTCTTTTTTTGATTGTATCTCCGATTTCCTTTTTTTGATTCTAGGAGATAGTCTATAAATTGTACTCACTTTTCTTGTCAAATAATAAGAAATCCTGATTTCCAACTTTTAGTAATCTTTTTTTTCAAGGAAAATTGAATGAACACCTTGTGCAGATCAAGAGAGAAATTTGGGATGGAGATCTCAAGATTGAAATTCTAGAATTTTGGGAGATTGTCAAGGTGAATGAGTGGCCGATCGGTTACAAAATGCAGATAAAGTAGATCTTAAGACATACCGCAAATAAGAATTGCGTAGCAATTCAGCCAAGAGAAAGAACCTCAACTTAGTGGGACCAGCTTTGGTCTTGCTACAGAGAAAAACGGTAGCTTGAAATTTCAGATCAGGAGAAGCAGATAAGGAAGATTAGGGATGTTTTTCCTTCTTTACAATTACTCTCAATTGATGTACCAGGAACCATCTAGAATGGTAGGCAAGAAACAAGATTAATAGATAGTTATTTGGAGGAATTCTTCAATCTCATTCTACAGAATAAACTACATGAAGTTGAAGAGCAGAAGGCTGTGCATTGGAGGATTGCAAGTTGGCAACAAAGCCTGCTGGGTGGTCTATATCAGCGTGATCTTTGAAATACTTCCCTAGTATCTATGGGAGCTAAATGTGCTGAAAAAAAAAAACCACAGAAGCAGCAATAATGAATCAATGATGATTTCAGGCAATCTAAGTCTGGAATATCTAGAAACCTGCAACAGCAGTGGGAAACAATGAAAGGACAACCCAACCATGCAAAGAAATCAGTGGAATAAAGGGACAAGATCACAATCCACTATGCTTGGATTAAAGTGCTTCAAGTGTGTAGAACTGGGTCCCAAATCCTCTGAAAGTAGAAAAGCACACAGCAGTGGAAGTAAGCAGCTTATGATTGAAGAACATGACAATGAAGGTATGCTTCCACATGGAGAAGAGGCAGAATATGATGACTCAACAAAGAAAGCAATCTGCTTGTTTTTTTCTTTCTAAAGGATCTCTTATTCTTCCTTATAAATCCTTCATTACATTATTATTACAATTCTCTGTTTTCTTTAAAAGAAACTGTGAGTATGAAAACAAAAATATTGTGCAGAACTTAGTGAACAACAAGACATTTTAGGGATGACAGAAAATACTGTTTTAACTTGAAAACAGAGCAAATTGAAAAAATCATATGCTGAGTGCATTAAAGATTCCTACACCTGTCCACATGATAATACAATACTGTAGAGTTCAATAACAATATAAGAAAATGCAACAATGCGGAAGTGTTATGCTGTGACCTGCACGATAAGTATTTTCTTTATATATGTTGTGGGCCCATTCCCTAATAGCTTAAGCTTTTGAGACAAGTAGTTTTGTATTATGACATCAGCTCAAAGTTAGAGGGTTGTAACAATTGAAGTATTTGCTTTGGAATTGAGGTTACTGTCTGGCAATAAAAATTACAACCACACTTCACAAATAAACATTTTGAAAGTGCTAGAACTTACCAGCAACACCATTTAACATTTGCAGTAAACAATGTTGCTTGAATGATGAAAGATAACCCACACCCCACCCTTTCAGATCAATTTGCATAAGGTGCTGCACTTTTGACCGAGGCCTTCCATGCCGAGGTTTCAAAGGGGAAATGTTAAATCCGCCACCTGAAAATGAATAAAAGTCATATAGCCTAGTCATTTGGCTTAAGTTGACTATATTAAGATAACTAAAGATCCATATGTTCCTAATTTAAGTTTAGTCCCAAAATTATTAAAAGGAGAAATAAAGAACTATACTCTCAATATGGGCCCGCACAAATCCTGGCTGTGGACCACAGTGCTCATGCTCCCTAGAACGAAATAACACAACTGCATAATGACAAGAATGCAACATGGATATTTCCAATATTAAAAATAAGGAGGAAGTCAAAACCAAACGGGATTACTCAGAACATTTACCATAGCTTCCATCATCATTTCGGCGCCAATAACGCACATAGCAAAGATCACGAGGCCAGATGAACCTATCATATGAAGTAGGAAACATAAACTCCTGTATGAATTCTAAAGGAAAGAATCGATGCTATATTTTCTAAAAAAAAAAACATTTAGTTTACACCCTAAGGCCAGAAAAGTTTTTATATCATTACAAGAGCAAAGCCATAGGTTTAATCATATTTGACATAATTGAGTAGTGATAACACTTGCATTATGCAAAAGAGTAGGCCAGTTAACTGAGAGAATAACTACAAGCAACAAACATTTGAGACAGAATTTTAGTAGAAAAGAACATCCACATTTAATTGGTCAGTATACATAGCTAATGATTTGATGCTTCTTGTGAGATCCCAACTCACATCAATAAGTCTTTTCACAAATAGCTGGTAGGACTCCTAAGCTGTTGATTGACTTGATGCTAGTAAACCATTTCAAATCCTTTGTTGCAAATTGAAAATAAAATGATGAGGTTACATATGCTGGGCCTGAGTCGCCTGACAGAGCCACACACACAAAAAACAATGGCCTTTATGAACCAAGGCTGTATTATCGGGCTCACTAACTACAATTCCTAGTTGCACTGTATAGACTCTTAACCAGATTGCACATAAAAGCATGCAACATAAAATGAAGTCTAAATTTATAGTTGATGTAAAGCTACAAATATGACATAAGAATAGAAGATTCATCTCAAGTTCAATCAGAACCTGGATTTGGATTTAATTGAGCAGAATCAGCTCCCAAAATTCTTTCTTTTCAAAGAGTAAGAACATAAAAATATGTTATATACTTATTAATGGTCTAACCATGGTAATGCTCTGAAATTTGTACTCTTATAATCAATAGTGTGCATCCTCTAGGATGTTGAGAGAGGCAGCTGCTGCATGCCAATCTAACCAGATGTATGTCTCCATTAAAAACCACAAATTCAGACAGATCACAACAATTTTATGATTGAATTCAGAAGCTAGCATAAAAAAAATAAAAATATAGTAGCTATGTGAACAGTTTAAAGATCAGATCTGCAACACTAGGATATGACATTTGAAAGGATTACACTGCCAGCACCAAGTTTCCTAGACATGGTACAGGTTACTGTGACACCAACAAACTATAACATTTGATGGTACATAGAGAAAAAGATTATGGACAGAAATCCAAGGGTCAAAGAGTTCTTTGTTGGCATTTCAGGGGTTTCAAGAGAAATCCTTTGGGAAGGCTACTAGGAAGGGGCCTATGCTAGTTTTGATGTGATTTGGAATGATGGGAACACTAAGATCTTTGACCATCCTTGAAGATCCATTGATTACATGTGAGAGAAAGCTAGCTATCTCACAATTTTCTTGGCATCTAACAAAAAGTTCTCTGCATTTCATAAACTTGATTATGTAGAACAAGGTTCATTTTTCCCACATGAAGATTGCTTAGACGAGGTCTGAGTGGGCAATCTTCCTGTTGAGAATCTTAAGCTCAATTTTTATACTTTTCTTCAAGCAGTCTGGCACAAATGCAGACCAGTGGTATGTTCAAGCACCATTAGTTCCTAAGCCAACCGGCTTTGGTTTCCACTGAGGCAAAGATCCCAGAATTATTGTAATAATTAATAGAAACCCTCAATGGACAATAGCAATCTTCAGGTGGAAGGGGATTCAGCTATTGCTCTCTAGGTGCCTTAGGATGGATAGGACCTTGGAGATACAACCCATGAATTTTCAGGATAGTCAACCCTTCCAGAGGTTTAGCATACTTGTTTTAGTAGAAGCCTAGGTATGGCAAGTAGGTAGGAGATAACTTGGCTAAGTGAGGAGCTGCTCCATCAAAGACTTTTGTTAGGAACTACCTCTCCCATTGAGCTTAATGGTTCTTCCAGGGAATACCTAAATGTGACTTGTCAGGTCATATACTACTTCCTTCTTCTCTACCTGTAGTCTTCCAAGACATCATAGCGAAGACTTCATCAGAGAAACAGAGCACAAAATGTTATTACAACAATTATTTTTTAATCGTATTAATAATAATAAAAAATTATTATCAACAGTTGTGTTACATGCAATTATTCTTCTCCAATTTAATAAGTTCAAGACTGCCACTTTCCATATCCAATTCATAATTGGATGGCTATCACTCACAATGCTGTAACCATTTCAAACACTGAATGAAGTTCTGAATTTAAATTTAATAAGATAAATCAAATCTTGCTTCTGGTGTCTGTTAAAATTTTCCAACCTCGAGGTTGATGTCAAACTAATTTACTTCTAAGTGATCACTAGTGAAAAGATATGATCAACCAACCAACACTAAACCTTAAATGATAGTGGGATCTACCAAATAACACCACATGACAGATAGGCCAAAAAAGTAAAGCACCAAACCTAGGGTGAAGATCAAGAGAAAATACTTCCCAAAACATAATTCAATATCAAAACACTCTCCCTTATAGACCACAGATAAACCATATGCAATATCAAACATAATTAATACATGAACACAAACCTTTTTATAAACCACAAATAAGCTACTTAAGATAGTAAAAGAAACTTAAATCTTAAAGATACAAAAAAGAAAACAAATAATTAGTAACAAATGAAAAAAATTTATGATCCACAATAGTATTTCTGAATCAATAAAAGAAAAAATTTGAGATCACCTACTTTCTATTTTATCTTCTTTCTCCTTTGTTATACATCTTAACTTTTTGGCAAGGACACAATTTCATTTCAAATCTGGCACAGTCAAAGTAGATAGGTCAAAGGTTCTTTGATGCAGTGCTAGTGTCTGTATAATCAAATTTGATACAAAAGATGATACATAAAAGAACCTTCAATATCTCTATAAAAAAATTTCATTTCCATGTAATGCTATGCACCAAAAATAGGAAGATTGAAGCTCTTCTTTCATAGAATGCCATTGTACCGAATTTGAGTGTGCCTTAATGTTCCACTACATGCATTGTTTATGAATTGAGGCTCATGGTATTACGTTGCTAAATCAATTTTCATGGATACCAGTTTCCAGCCCCTAATGTAAAATAATGCCCTTTGTACTTGTAACTTCAAGTGGAATCCATGTTTTTTTAGCCTCCAGTTGGATCACATATCAGTACCATCAAATCATGCTAGCTAAAATATCAAATTCAATAAAAAAGAAATCAATTGGGAACATGGGCACAGAACTGAAAGAGTCAGGATCAAATTTGACCTTATGCAAAACATAGAACTTTTATACCATTTAAAACTTCATGTGGGACTGATATTATTCTAACTCCCACATTGATATAGATACTCCTATTATACATATAATGCTAAAGTAACTTATTAGCCTATAAATAAGGCTAATATGAGTAAGATGGGATTGATGATGAATAATATGAATTTTTGTGCAGGACTTGCAATTTCCAATGCGAGGCTCTAAGATTTTCTATCTTTTCTCACTTATCTATTTTCCATTTCTATATCCTAATTTCTTTTCCTTGGTGCCATATAGTTAGTTCATTGTTCCTTTCCTTAAATCCTATTGAAACCCTAGCCTACCAAATTTGATTATGGACGACCATCCTAGGATTTTCCTACATCATAACTTGACATTGCTCCTACAATAATAGAAAAATTAAAGCAATAAAATTGCAACTTGGTCATATAGAAGGGATAGCTCCCAGACTTGTCAAAATTCTCATCAGTTTTTAATTTCCAGAACTGCCATATGTCTAATGGCTCACTTAAGGGAAAAAACTATATACTAAATTGACAATGATGCAAGAGATATTGATCCCATATCAGTTATTTTGAAATTTCCACACACAAAAACATCGAAAACATAATTGGAAATGAAGAAATTTGAGGGAGAAAAAAAATACTTCTTTTTATTTTTCTCACAACTATCAAACTGATTCTTGCATCAATATTTATGCATGAATGGTTGAGATCATCTGCCTTAGAAAAAGAAATCTAATCCTTGATTTTAGGAGAAAATCTTTCATAAATCAAGAAATAAAATTAGAATAGAAACAACTATATCATAGCTGTGTATACAGCTATGACACAGCTCTAACACAGCTCTAACACAGCTATAACACAGCTATGACACAGCTGTAGCTGTAACACAGTTGTGTATACAATTGTACTTTCTGGATTTCCTCTAGATTTCCACACTCCTCCTCAAGCTGATTTGTAAATGTTGATCATTCACAGCTTGGATCTCAAGTCTTCAAAGTTGGTTCTAGAAAGTGCCTTGGTAAGAATGTTTGCTGTTTGGAGAGTTGTTGGAATGTAAACCAATGAAATCGTCCCTTTTTCCATCTTCTCCTTAATAAAATGACAATCTATTTCCACATACTTCGTCCAATTATGATGAACCGAGTTCTTAGCAATACTTATGGCAGCTTGATTGTCACAAAACATCTTCATAGCTCGTTTAGGAGTCTCTTTAACCACGTTCTTTCACAAATTCTATGTGCCATAAATTCTACTTCTGCACTACTCCGAGCTATAATAGATTGTTTCTTGCTTCGCCAAGTAACCAAATTCCCCCGTACATAAGTGCAATATCTTGAGGTTAATCTTCGGTCAATTATGGAGCCATCCCAGTCCGCATCTGTAAAAATTTCAATGTTTCTCTTCTGTGTTCTTTTGAACTAGAGTTCCTTTCTAGAGTCATTTTTAGATATCTTAGAATACGAAACACAACTTTCATATGTTCCTCAGTTGCATTGTTCATGAATTGGCTAACCACGCTAACTAGGAAAGCAGCGTCTGGTTTCGTGTGAGATAGATAAATGAGTTTCCCCACAAGTCTTTGATATCTCCTTTTATCCACTAGAGCACTTCCTTTGACTGTTCATAGTTTAGTAGTGTAGTCCATTTGTATGCCTACAGGATTACACTCAAGCATCTCAATCTCTGTTAGCAAGTCTAGGACATATTTACACTGGGAGACCACAATACCCATATTTGATCTAGTAATTTCCATCCCAAAAAAATATTTAAGATTCCCCAAGTCTTTAATTTCGAACTCATGGGCAAAAATACTCTTGAGCTTGCCTATTTCTTCTTCATGATCTTTAGTCAAGATTATGTCACCCACATAAACAATGATAATGGCAGTTCTTCCCTTAACAGTGTGTTTCACAAATAAAGTGTGATCAGAATGACACCAGGAGTAACCAAACCCCTTTACAACCTTGGTGAAATGATCAAACCCAAGCTCAAGGAGATTTTTTAAGACCATATAAGGAATTTTTTTCGTCTGCAGAATTTGTTAATGTTTGTCTTAGCCTCAAGACCTGAAGGAATTTTCATGTACACTTCTTCTAAGTCACCATTGAGGAATTTTCATGGACATTCTTAATGTCCAGTTGATGAAGAGGCCAATCTCACTTAACAACTAATGACAACAAAACACGAATTGTGTTCAACTTGGCAACTAGAGCGAAGGTTTCTTAGTAGTCAATTCCATAGGACTGCGTAAATCCCTTAGCAACTAGCTGAGCTTTGTACCTGTCAATACTCTCATTTGCTTTGTACTTGACTCTGAAGATCCACTTACTTTGGAGCGGATTCTTTCCATTTGGAAGTTCTGCAAGCTCCCATGTCCCATTCTTTTCAAGAGCTCAGATCTCTTCCTCAATGGTTGTCTTCTGTTCAAGCATTTGTAGGGCTTCTTGGATATTGTTGGGAATCCGAATATCCATAAGACTGGTAACAAATGCCCAATAACCTAGTGACAAACTCTTATAGGAGATAAAGTTATAAATCACATGATTTATGCAAGATCTTACTCCTTTCCTTTTGGCAATTGGCAAATCGAGCTCATCATCTTCTAACTCATTAGGATTAGAATCAATGTTACCTGAGTGTGTCTTTTTTGGGACTAAATTCGGTTGTACTAGCCCGAGATGTGTTCGCTGCTCTATATCTTCTTAAAACTTCTTCTTTTTCCTTGACTAGACAATGAACTCACTGCTATTGACATTCTGAGATCGGTTTGGGCAAAGAGGAGTACTTGGCTCGATGTTTATAGATTCAGTAGTTTGGAGTGGCAGACTTGGAGCAAGAGAGATAAGGTTAGAGTTGTGAACAATAACAGACTTAAGTGTGTGAGGTTTGGTCATGGTTTCTGTTTCCCAAAACTGGTATTCCTAAATTTTGTTCTCCCTTTGAATATCAGTTTTGGAGTAATAGGATTGATTTTCAACAAATGTCACATCCATGGAAGTGTAAAACTTTTTTGTGACCCTCAGATCAAGCTTACTTCAATGATGTTAGGGAATGTGAACAAAGGTTAAGCAACCAAATACCTTTAGTGGAATGAAGGAAATGAGTTGAGTCTTAGGGTATGATTTGAGAAAGACTTTGCACAGTGTTTGGAAACTCAAGACACGGGAAGACATTCTATTGATGGGATAGGTTGTAGGTTGTAGTAAGAACGGTTTCTCTCCAAAAATTCTTTAGGACATAGGAGGAGAGCATAAGGGCCTTTGCAACTTCTAACAACTATCTATTTTTTCTCTCGACTATCCCATTTTGTTGAGGAGTATCAATGTAAGAACTTTGATGAACTATACCTTCTTTTAATAAGAATTCTCCTATGATAGAATTAAAACAGTCTCTTGCACTATTAGTTTTCAACACTTGTATTTTGGCCTTAAACTGGATCTGGATCATGTTATAAAATTTTTTGAAAATTTGACCCACCTCTAATTTTTCTCTCATTAGGAACATCCAAGAAATTCTAGTATGATCATTTACAAAAGACACAAGCCATCTAATCCTTGTTATGTTCTTTAGCTTAGATGGCCCCAAACATCACTATGTATCATAGAAAAAGGATGAGATGGTTTATATGGTTGAATTGGATAAGGTTTGCGAACACGTTTGGATAATTAACAAATTTCACATTGAAAACCATTTGAACTTTTAGTGAATAATGATGGAAAAAGTTTTTTGAGATATAAGAAACTAGGATGTCCTAGATGATAGTGTCATAACATAACATTACTATATTAGAACTAAAGACAGAAAGAGACCATTTTTCACCAACTGTTGGTTGAGGGTGTCTTTCAATATAACCAGTCACTTTGAAGATATAGAGTCCCGAACACACCTCATCATTGCCAGTCATCTTCCCCAAATTCAAATCCTAAAAAACACAATGATTTGGGAAAAAATTAGTTACATAGTTCTTTTCTTGAGTAAGTTTACTAATGGACAACAAATTGCAATCCAAGTTTGGAACCAAAAGAACAAAGTCCAAAGTTAAGCCCTTAAAGATGACAACAAAACCTGTACCAACCACCTTTGAGAGAGAACCATCATCTCTACGAATAGTATAATCCCCAAAACAAGGTGTATAATTTTGAAAATTTGTGGCATCTCTAGTCATGTGATCAGAAGCTTCTGAGTCAACAATCCAAGGACTCAAATTTTCTTTTTTTACTTTTGAGGCAGTAAGAAAATTACCTTTTTGAGCTAAGGATCCGAACCCAATGATAGAATTGGAGGAATTTGCCCCCTATTGGAACTGGTTGTACATTTTTTGCAACAGTTGCAATTGCTCTTTGCCAAACGGATTGGAATTAGGTGGTGTTGGGTTATCCTTAGTAGTGACATGGTGTCCTCGGCTTTTGCTATCATTTTAAGGATGTGACGGCTTCCAATCTGTTGGTTTCCCATGGATTTTCCGACACGTGTCCTTGGTATGACCTGGTTTTTAGCAATGATCACACCAAGGTCTCCTTTTTCTTGGTCGATTGTCATTAAAAAGATTGGGAGGACCCCGTGTAACAAGGGTTGAACCCACAGTGACATGTTGTTTGGTTTGTGATCCCAACATGACTTTCTTTCTATTTTCTTCTCGGCGCACTTTTGAGGCAACTTCTAGAATGTTGGCCAAAGATTTAGTTCCCAATATTCTGCATCAAACTTCATCCAAATTTTTGTCTAGTCTTCATAAAAATTTGTAGATCCATTTCTTCCCAGCAATCTTCTTGTATTTGATTGCATCTGTTGGGCAGTCCCATTTGGTGGTTTCAAACATGTTCAATTGTTGTCAATAGCGAGTTAAAAGACCAAAATATTAAGTGACAGACAACTCACCTTAGCATAAATCATGGAGGATTCCTTCTATTTCAAATGCCTCTATTGTGTTTTCTATATCGGAATAAGTCTCCCTTGTTGCTTCCTAGATTTCTTATGCCGTTTCATAGAGTATAAAATTTTCCCTTATGTCATTATTCATCAAATTAATAAACAAAGACAACCATATTATTCTCAGTTTTCCATCATTTGAATTTTAGATCTTCTTTCGTAGGTAGTCATCCTTCCCTCGACCACATATGAGCATCATGACTGCGTGGGACCATTGAAGATAGTTTTGCCCATTCAGTTTGTGTCCAGTAATGAGGAGAGCAACACCATCTGGTCCTCCATTGTTGCTTGGAATAGGAGCTTTTTGAGTGGAGGTGATTTCTGAGGTTGACGAGTCCTTGGTGGTCATTCCATATTTTGTCGTGGACAAATTCAATGGTTCAAAATTAGCTCTAATACCATAAAGAAATTTGAGGAGAAAAAAAATACTTTTTTTTTTAATTTTTCTCACAACCATCAAATTGATTCTTGCATCAATATTTATACATCAAATTGATTTTTGCATCAATATAATCCTTGATTTTCAGAGAAAATCTCTCATAAAATCAAGAAATAAAATTAGAATAGAAACAACCATACCACAGTTGTGCATACAGATGTGACATGACTCTAACACAGTTATGTATACAGCTATACTTTCCAGATTTCCTTTGGATTTCCATAGGAAAACCTTTACCACACTAGTGAATACATTGATTCCTATTCTAGCATTTGGTTAATGGTTAGAACACCTTTTGAGTAAGATCTTCTGTTTTGCCATAAAAAATGTGAAGCATAGAATTTGATGATTACACATGAACCAACACAATAATGTTACAAGGAAAAAATCCAATGAATCTCAAATTTATCAAAGCAACAACCAAATTGGATGAAGAACTAATCGTAAGTTTCTAATACACCAAAATAAGATTATCCTAAGAAATGAGAAGTTAATACATGTGGAACTTGATAGGAAAGCTAATCGCATTCTTCTTTGATATTAGAAGTTGTAGCAGAGTTTAGAAAAAAGAAATAAGTCTCTCCTCTTGAAATTTAGAAGGTGGAGTCTTTCAAGGAATGGAGTGACTATATATAGATTGAATCCTTCTTTTTAATTTAGTGATTCTATGGAAATGAATATATGGCTCACACAATTTAGAATTCATTTCTTAACCATGCTGATAAGGTTCCTATCAAAACCTAAGAATTTTTATTTTTTTTCATATCAAGACTTAAGATCAATTTAGACAACAATACTCTCACCAGTATCAACATAAGTTAGGATCTGACCACAAGATTAAATTTTATGCTTGAATGCAAAGCCTTTGATTGGCCCTCAGCCTACCTAGGTCTCTCATTAGGGGAGAACCTAAAGTCTTGCGTTTTTTAGGATCCAGTGATTAATAGAATTTAAGAGATATTAGATGGATGGGAAAAGGCTTTTTGCTCATTAGGCAAAAGATTAACTCTAATACAATTCTACTTATCTCACATTCCTAGTTATTTCCTCTCTTTTCAAGATTTTACCATCAATGGCGCCTAAGATTGAAAAATGGTAAAAGGTATTTCTATGGTTAAGGGTTAGGGATAGTAAGAGAGATCATCTCATTGGTTAGGATCTAATAAGAAAGCCTAAAGGGGAAAGGGGTTAAGTGTTTGGGAAAATTGTTCCAAGGAATTGAGCCCTCTAAGAGACATGACTTTTAAGGTTTACAAGTGGTCACATCGTTACTAATAGAAGGCCATTGCACAAGTTTTTTAGGATTTCTCTAGACATACTTATTTCATGGTGGGTGATGGGACAAGAATTCATTTTTGGGAAGAATTATTGTGAGGGAATCAAAAACTGTCTTCTCAATTTCCAGTCTTTTCAGAGTTGTCACGGTTAGCAATCTACCTATCTCATTTATCCTTGGTATCTTTTCCCTTTTTCTTAGAATTTAAACTTTTGTTGTAACCTCACTAATTTGAAGATAGAGGATCTTGAAAGACTCATATCCTTTTCACACGTGTGTTACTTATCATCATCCATTCGAGATGTAAGAGCTTAATCATTATCTTCTTTAGGCTCATTTACATTAAAATCTTTCTTCTTAGACTTGTTTAATCCATTAGATCTAGTTTCTTTCTCTCCTATAGTTTTAAAAGGTGAAAGGTGCACCTAAAGCGAAGTCTAACCTAAGGCAAAGTCTCCTACAGCTTAGGCGCAAGGCGCATACCTACATGAAGTAAAATGCAACTTGGGCATATCAATTATATAAAATATGATTCAAAATCTAATCCAATCAATAAAATTTTTAGATTACAAATATTTGCAAGAAGCATTCAATAAAAAAAGTAAGGGTATAATACACTTCACCTCCTCAACCTATCGTATGTTTTGCACATTGTCCCCTCAGGTTTAAAATTGAACAAATTGCCCTCCAAGCTTCTTAAATACCAACACTATGCCTTTTTTGTTGGACGGTGTTAGTTTAAATGGACGGAATTGTGTTGTGCATGTGACTTAATAAGTAAGGGTAGAATTGCAAATTGAATCACCAAAACAGAGCTCTCCCTCCTTATTCTTCTTTGTTTTTCCTCTGAAACCCTAAATCATTAATAACAAATATTGATTATGAAAAAAAATTGTCCTTTTTCTATGTGGATTAAGGGGTGAATTTCATGGATAAAGGTTTGCACTATTTCATTGTAAATTTGAGAATTCCGTTGTGAATTGAAATTGAGCATATTAGGGTTTAAGGGTGAGAAAAAGAAGAAAAACAATTATCCATCCAGCAAGCACAGAGAGAGGTTTATGAGAAGAGGAAATGGAAGAGGAGAAACAAGGAGTAATGGTGGTTGCTCAGAACCCAATTGCTATAGGCATGGTTCAAGGATTTGGAGAATGGGTTCAGGGCGTGGTTGGCTAAGTAGTCTTTGCCTGTTGAAGCCGTCATCATCACCATCACCAGCACCACTCAAGGTGCCACCATTAGTGCTTTCATGGGCACTCTCACCAACAACGCTACTTCCGCTATTCCCAATCCTCCCCCTTAAGCTAATCTCAGTCCCCAAGCCATGACTTCTTTCAAGCAAGCCCAAGTTCCTTTTTCTTTTCATTTCTTTCAATGGAATTCCCATTAATTTATTTTTTACTCGTTGTTGGGGAACCCTTTTTCTTGCTCGTCGATTAGGTTTTGTTTCCACGCAAAGGGAGTTTTCATTTTTTATGCCCTTGTGCTCCATTTGGTTGCTGAGAAATTGAAGAAAAAGAGAAAGGATAAATGAAACCTTGTTATTTGTCTTTTTCATCGTTTTTTTGGGTATTCTCAGTTAGGCATGTGACCAATTGTAAATCTTTATAGTGAAACACCATTGGGTTCATTGTTTTCTGGTTTATCTAGAATCATATGAGACGAAGTTGTTCAAAAATCTAGTTGGCATTAAAGAATAAAGAAAATCAATCAGAGTAGAGGAATTGTCCAATTGATGGAGATATTCATTGATATGTGACAATCGCTTCCATTGCCTATAGGCTCTTGTTGGGGGTCCATTGGTATAAGCTCGTAATTTTGTTGTTATGACTGGGGTTAATGCTAGCATATCATATGTGATGAAGAGAATAAGAGGGAAGAAGGATGTTCAGTCTAGGTAAAATTTCTCTGGTCCTATGATTTGCTATTTATTGTTGCAGTTAATGTTCTTGAACTTTTAGTTTTCTTTTAATTGTTTTGCAAATATTGGAGGTGTTTGAGGATTTAGGGTTTTAGAGGATTTGTAGGTGTTTAAGGATTTAGGGTTTTAGGAGAAGAACGAAGAAGAAGAAAGAGGGTGAGCTTTGTTTTGGTAATTCAATTTACAAATCTACACTTATTTATTAAGTCACATGCATAATACATGACATTTCCGCCTATTCAAACTAACATTGTCCAACAAAAAAGGCACGGTGTTGATATTTAAGAAGCTTGGAGAGCAATTTGTTTTATTTTAAACCTAAAGGAGCAATGTGCAAAACACCTGATAGGTTAAGGGGATAAAGTCTATTAAACCCAAAAAGTAATGAAATTATATAAATTTAATATACAATTAGAAATTCTTAGAATAAAAGTGTTTAATAAGGAAGAGTAAAGTCGACAAGACACGCCTCTTCAATATAGCGCATGTCTTGGCAAGTGAGGCACTATGACTAAGGAGTGGTTGTGCCTTGACCTTAGGCATGCTTAAAGTGTGCCTTCTAAAACTATGTTCTCTCCTAGTAAATTTATTTGGAAATCTGAAGTCCTATCTAAGGTTAAGGCCTTTGTTTAAGTTCTATCAACACTAATGACATGCTACATATGAAAAGACCATATAAAGCCCTTGATCTTGATTGTTGTATATTTTAAATGGGAATAAAGAGTCAATTGATCATTTGTAAAATTGTCCGTTGAGTCCAAGTTATGGCTTAGGTTATTCGGAGTAGTAATCTTGGATTAGGTACGTACTAGGAGTATATGTGATATGACTATCTCCTTTAGAGCTTAGTGTCACAAGATACTTCAAATGACCCTCCCCATGGGTTTAAATAGGAGGTGGGAAGCTTTTAGAGACCCCTGGAGACATCTACACTTAGCTAGAAAGTGGAAGAGTATAGAAGCTTCTAGAAAGGGCTAGAGATGTCCACACATCTCTAGACTTGGCTAAGAGAGCATTGGAATAGTGTGGGGTGTTCTAGAATCTTCCAAAGTCATCTTGTACATACCCTTGTACATAGACTAGTGTACGAGTTTCTAGATTACTCTTAAGTTGTAACCCTCCAAGGTTCCAGAGAGTTCCATTGGTGCCTATAAATAGATGAGACCCTCATTTCGCCAAGGCACCACCCAAGAACCTAACCAACCAACCAAGTGAGTTCCAAAGCACTTGTAAAAGCTTCCTTTGAGCAATAAAGCTTCCATTCTTTAAGTGTTGCCTACTACGCTCTCTAAAGCTTCTAAGTCGGGTGCATTTTAGCAAGATCAAGAGTTTGGCTTGTCTAAGTGCCACACGAGCTTAGGAAAAGACTAAGTCTATGACATTTGGGATTGCCTTTCTCATGGTGATTTGGATTGTGTGATGGGAAAGAAATGTCAGGATTTTTTTAGGACAAGCAAAAGACTTTAGAGACACTATAAGATCTAATTCATTTCTATTCCTCTTTATGGGCCTCTTGTACCACAACCTTTAAGAGACCTTCTCTCAATATTGTTAAACTTGATTAGCATGTGATGTGTAGATAAAAAGGGGTTAGATAGCAAGGAGAGGAGTATTGATTCAATTTCTTTTTAAAGGAGATATATTAACCCTCATGGGGTGATGAGATGCTTTATTTTGCATATCTTCATGTGGGACTACTATGATGTACAAATCTTCTTTGCGTATTGGAGGAGGTTTAATCATTTACTTTTTTATCATTTATAATTTTTTATTTTTTGTGAGCTTGGGGATGATTCCCCATCCTTCACATGCATCTTTATCCATATCAATGCATATTTTGTTTATGATAAAAAAATAATAATAATAACCAGGTATTGGAGCTTATTGAGAGGGAAGTAAGAGCTTTTTCAGTTTCTTGTTGGTTCAAAAACTATGAGGGTAACTTTGTTTGGATGTTCATAAGGGTTTATAGTCCAGTTTTGAATCAAGAGAGGGAGAATTTCTGGAATAAATTGACTGATATTAGAAGTCTTTGGAATGATTCTCGATGTGTAGGAGGGGACTTCAATGTCATGAGATTCCCTAGGGAAAGGAGGAATTGCCACAGAAGTTCAACTTCTATGAGGCACTTTTCAGAGGTTGTTAAGGATCTGGAGCTAAAAGATCTCCTTTATCCGATGGATCTTTTACTTAGTGTGGAGGGTTAAATAATAGGTTAGCTTCTAGTTTGGACCATTTTCTTATTTTTAAAGATTTGGAAGAATCAATTCAGCAACTTGTTCCAAAGCATTCTTCGAAAACCAGTCTCAAATCATGCCCTTATCCTGCTTGATAGTGAAGGGATAAGGAAAGAAAAAACCTTTTAGATTTGAAAACATGTGGTTGAAAAGGAAAGGATTCAAAGAGCTTATCAGGAACTAAAGAGGGTGCTATAGTGTACAAGGTTCGTTTAGTCACATTTTGGTGGTTTAGCTTAAAGCTTTGAAGCAAGATCTTAAATTCTGGAAAAAGGAGGTCTTTGGTAATGTCTCTACTAAGAAGCTAGCTGCCTTGTCACAATTAGATTATGGGATGAAAAGGAAAGGAAAAGGTCTCTCACTATAGAGCAAAAGGAGGTTAAAAGGGGGTAGTGGAGGATTTTAAAAAATGGGCAATGATAGAGGAAATCTCTTAAGAGACAAAAACCAAGAGAACTTTAGCAAAAAAGGGAGATAAGAACTAATTTTTTCACAAAATGGTCAATGCACGACAAAGAAGAAAGTGAATGGTGAAATGTTAATCGAGTAAGTTGACATTAAAAAAGTTGTGGCAAATGCTTTTTGCATGATTCTATTTGAGTCGAGCGAGTGGAGGCCGAGCATTAGTGGCTTAGCTTTTGATTCCTTGGCTAGTGTTGATTCAAAAGCTTTAAAGATCCCCTTCTCCGAAAAGGAGGTCCTTACTACTTGATCTAGCTTAAGTGGGGATAAAGCCCCTGGTTCAGATGGCTTTTTTATGGCCTTCTGATAATTTTGTTAGGATTTTGTGAAAAGGGGGATGATGTGGTTTTTTCATGGAATTCCATGATTTAGGGTCCTTTTAAAGGAGTTCAAATCCAACATTTATAGCATTGGTTCCAAAGAAAAGGGGTGTAAAAGACCTAAGGGACTTTAGACCAATTAGCTTGGTAGGAAGTTTATAAAAGCTTCTAACAAAGGTCTTGGCCAATAGACTTAGAAAAGTAGTGAATGAATTAATCTCAGATTTGCAACATGCCGTTGTGGAGAAGAGACAAATTTTAGATGTTATTTTGATAGCAAATGAGGCCATTGATTCTAGACTTAAAGGCAACTCAAGATGAATTATTTATAAGCTTGATATTGAATACAACCATATAAATTGGAGTTTTGTTTTTGCAGTATTGGATAAACTGGGTTTTGGCTCCAAGTGGATTAGTTGGATCAGATGGTGCATCTCTATAGTACGTTTCTCTATCTTGATCAATGGATCCCCATCAAGTTTCTTTCAAAACTCTAAGGGTTTGAGACAAGGAGATCCTTTGTCCCCTTATCAATTCATCATGGCAAGAGAGGCCTTTTCCCACATCCTTATAAAGGCAAAGGAGAAAGGGAGGGAGGGAGGGAGGGAGGGAGGGAGGGAAGGTTTACTGAAGGCCTTTTAGTTAGGGGAAGAGTTAAGAGTAGGGGTGGAGGTCTTCCATTTGTTATTTGCGAATGATACCCTCATTCTTTGTGATGCTAATAAGGAAAACATAGAGTACCTAAATTGGGTTTTTATGTGGTTTGAGGCTATATCAAGGCTAAAGATCAACTTGGAGAAAAGTGAGGTGATCTCTAATGGGGATGTCTCAAATATGGAGGATCTTGTTAAGGTTTTAGGTTGAAAGGTGGATGTTCTCCCAACCAACTGTTTAAGCCTTCCGTTAGGAGCCCCTTTCTGTTTGGGAAGGGATGAAAGAAAGATTCCAGAAAATGCTTGCAATGTGGAAGAGAGAGTATATTTCAAAAGGTGGAAGGCAAACTCATGAAGAGTACTTTGTCCAACTTGTCAATTTATTTCATATCCCTTTTTGTCATCCTTAAGGGGGCAGTTGTTAGATTGAAAAAGATTCAAAGGCACTTTAGGGGGGTGGGGCTTTGGAACAAAAGTCACATCTAGTGAATTGGTTTATTGTTGGCATGGAAAAATAAAAAGAGGGCTTGGGTATAAAAAATTTATCCATCTTTACTAAGGCTCTTCTTCTAAGAAAATGGTCTTGGAGATTTGTGAGTGAAAAGAATCCTTTTAGGAAATGGGTAATTGTAGGCAATTATGGGCAAGAAGCAGGGGGGTGGTGCACTAAAGAGGTTAGAGAGGGGCATGAAGTGGGGTTATGAAAGGCAATTAGAAGTAGTTGAGAGGCTTTCAAGGATAAAACAAGTTTTAATGTTGATTCTGAAAACAAGGTGAAGTTTCAAAAGGATAAGTGGTGTAAGGACATGCCTTTAAAGGAGTCCTTCCTGAAACTCTATTCTATAGCCTCTTCAAAAAATGCTTAGGTGGTTGATGTTTGGACGGTGGTAGCTAGAATCCTAGGTTATAAGGTAGTTTCATGATTGCGAAATAGATGTCTTTCTTAGGATGTTGTATGAACACTCCATTAGTTTGGACACTATTGAAGATATTATGGTGTGGTTAGTTACAAAGAATAGTAACTTTTTAGTTAAATCCTTCTATTCCTCTTTAGCAAATAGGAAAGCAGGGTCGTTCTCTTATGGCATAATATGGAATTCCTAGTTGCCATCAAGAATTAGCTTCTTTGTTTAGGAAGCAACTTATGGCAAGATTTTGACTTTGGATCAACTCAAAGGGAGAGATTAGAGGATTCCTAATTAATGACATATGTGCAAAGCAGAAGCAGAAATGGGTAACCATATTGTCCTTCATTACTCAAAAGCACGTATTTTGTGGCAATTGATTTATAATCTTTTTGGTGTAGAGTGGGTGATGCACATTTTAGTTAAAGTGTTCTCTTGAGCTAGCACAAGTCCTTTGTTGAAAAAACAGAAAAAAAAAAAAAAAGCTTGGAAGGTTTCTCCGTTGTGCTTGTTTTGGACCATTTGGAGGGAGAGAAATAAGAGAGCTTTTGATAATTGTGAAATTATGGACTGAACAATTAAAAATTCTTCCTTATATCTTTTTTGGAATTGGGTTAGCATGTATATTAGGAATGTTTCTTTTTTATTGGTAGACTTTGTGCATTGGTTAGGCTCTATGTAGGGCATAGTTGCTGATTTTTAGGTCTTCACGCCATTTTTTAGTCTTTTGGTTGCACTGTATACATTGTGTATATCTTCTAGTTTTTCCACTTTATACAATCTTTACTTATCTATCAAAATAATAATAATAATAAAATAAAATAAATAGAAAACCTATGTGTTTTTACTTGTGGACCATGGATATCCCACCCTCACCATGGGACTTATCCCATAAACAAGAGATAAACATGGGCATAGACAACTCATCCTTCTTATCCAGTCTAAAAGTGAAACAAATGTAGGAATAGGATTTAGATATCCTGTCTTTGTCCTTATCCTACAAACCAAATATGGTTGTTAGATAATGTATAGTTATTTAGGTTATTTACTTTTCCTTTTCCTTTTCCTTTTCTTTCCTTACTATATTGTGGGTCCCACTAGCATGTATATATATACCCAAGTCCAATGTGTATTCTTTACAGTTTTTCAATAACAATAATTAAGGATTCTCCCTTTTCTCTCTCTCTCTTCTCATGGTATCAGAGCATAGGGAGAAAAAAAAACCCTAATTATTTCCAGTTTATCCGTGAATCCATTCTGGGAAATCTTTCAGTGACCGTGTTTCATTCCGATCACCCTTCCCATCTCCTAAAGCTTCCGATCAACCCTCACCGCCGTCGGAAAACCCTCACCGCCGGCGAATTTTCCGGCGAAGTCCTTTTCCAACACCGACCATACCATCAGGTGCGCAAGGAGGAGATCTTTAACTTTTCTCAAAGCACCAGAGGAAGAATCCCAGCCACGCGCGTCTCTTCTCCGGCGGCCTGAATCTCACGCGCCGGCGTGTGAGGGTGCGTGGGGCATTTTCCGGCCACGCGCTTCCACCTCTAGCCTCGCCTGACACCGTCCAACCACCCTCCATCTGCGCTTGTGTCATTTGAGCCCTAAAAGTGCATTTTTTTGGGTTTTTTTGTCTCCGTCAGTCCTCTAAACCGCCTTTCCGGCGACCTCCAGTGACTTCCTCTCCACCCCGAGCCCTGCACGTGTCTTAGGAAGTCCGCGATAAGCCGTATTAGGGCTCTCTTTGATCCAAACGTATTTCATTCACCAGATAAGTAGATATGGCTACTAAAAGTTCCCATTTTTCCTCTGTCATATCTGGATCTCCTATGATTACTTCGGAGAAATTGGTTGGCAGTGAAAATTATTTGTCCTGGTCTACCTCTGTGGAGCTTTGGTTTATGGGTCAAGGTTATGAGGATCACCTTATTACGCAGGAGGCGGATATCCCTGAGGTTGACAAAGTACAATGGAGGAAGATAGATGCACAGTTATGTAGTGTGTTATGGCAATCAGTTGATCCTAAGATTCTGCATCATCTTCGGGCCTACAAAACATGCTTTAAATTTTGGAATCAGGCGAAAGGGCTATACACAAATGATATCCAACATCTTTATGGGGTGGCTTCTTCTATTATCAATGTCAGACAACAAGACATGGATTTATCTACTTATATTGGCCAGATTGCCTCTCTTAAGGAGGAATTCTTGACCGTGATGCCTCTTACTACTGATGTTGGGGATCAACGCATACAAATTGACAAGTTCTTCATGGTTCTTACGCTTATTGGCCTCCGTCCAGATCTCGAGACCGTCCGCGATCAGATTCTTGGCAGTTCCTCCGTTCCATCCTTGGATGATGTGTTTGCTCGCCTCCTCCGTATCTCCTCCACTCAGACTTTGCCATCTGATAACACTTCAGATTCTTCTGTGTTAGTTTCTCAAACTAACTCTCGAGGAGGACGCAGTGGTAACCGAGGTAGAGGCCAACGTCCTCATTGCACCTATTGCAATAAGCTTGGCCACACTCGTAATCGGTGTTATCAGTTACATGGGCGGCCTCCCCGCACTGCCCACGTGGCCCAGTCATCTGATCCTCAGTCGCCTCAGCTTCCCAGTTCCTCCACATCTCAAGGTATTTTCCTTACTGACAGTGAGTATGACGACTATCTCCGCTATCAGGCCACCAAGTCAGCTTCTGTTGCTTCTGTTGCCCAGACTGGTAATGCTTCTACTTGTCTTACCCACACATCTTCTCTTGGACCTTGGATTCTAGATTCTGGCGCTTCTGATCACATATCTGGTAATAAGGATCTTTTCTCTTCTTTTACTACTACCTCTGCCTTACCTACTGTTACTTTAGCTAATGGTTCCCAAACTATGGCTAAAGGTTTTGGTTTCGCTCATCCTCTCCCTTCCCTACCTCTCCATTCTGTCCTTTATGCCCCTGAGTGTCTTTTTAATCTTATTTCCATCAGCAAAATAACTCGCACTCTTAACTGTTCTATCACTTTCTCTGATAAATTTGTGACCTTGCAGGACCGGAGTACGGGGAAGACGATTGGCATAGGACGTGAGTCTCAAGGCCTCTATCACCTCACCTCGCCTTCACCTGCAGTTTGCATTTCCACTGATGCTCCCCTCCTCATCCAGTCACCTGGGCCACCCTAGTCTATCCAAGTTCCAGAAAATGGTCCCTAGTTTTTCATCTTTGTCGTCACTTGCGTGTGAGTCCTGTCAGCTTGGGAAACATACTCGTGTCTCGTTCCCAAAGCGTTTGAATAATTGGGCAAAGTCTCCTTTTGAACTTGTCCACACTGATGTTTGGGGTCCTTGTCGGACC
Source organism: Vitis vinifera (assembly GCF_030704535.1). Lineage (NCBI taxonomy): Eukaryota > Viridiplantae > Streptophyta > Magnoliopsida > Vitales > Vitaceae > Vitis > Vitis vinifera. The sequence continues at coordinate 6,810,623 of NC_081819.1, forward strand.
ACGTCTACTTTAGGATTTCAGTATTTTGTCACTTTCATTGATGACTATTCTCGATGTACTTGGTTATTTTTAATGAAAAATCGAGCTGAGTTATTTTCTATTTTTCAGAAATTTTATGCTGAAATCCAAACCTAGTTCAATATTTCTATTCGTGTGTTGCGCAGTGACAATGCCAGGGAATATTTTTCTACACCATTTACTTCATTTATGTCCCAACCTGGGATCATTCATCAGTCTTCTTGTGCTCATACTCCTCAACAAAATGGGGTAGCTGAACGTAAGAATCGACATCTTGTTGAGACAGCTCGTACTCTCCTTCTCCATAATCATGTTCCTTTTCGTTTTTGGGGGGACGCTATTCTTACAGCATGTTATTTGATTAATCGTATGCCATCATCTGTATTACACGATCAGATTCCTCATTCCCTTCTTTTCCCTGACCAACCACTTTATTTCCTTCCTCCTCGTGTTTTTTGTTGTACTTGCTTTGTTCATATTCTCACTCCTGGACAGGACAAACTTTCTGCCAGAGCCACAAAATGCATCTTCTTGGGATATTCCAAACTTCAAAAGGGTTATCGTTGTTATTCCTCTGAGACTCATCGCTACTTTCTCTCCGCTGATGTCACTTTCTTTGAGGACTCACCATTTTTCTCCACCTCTGAGTCTCTTCCTGTTTCTGAAGTCTTACCCCTTCCCATTATCTCCCCACCTGATGCAGTGTCTTCTCGCCCACTTCAAGTTTATCATCACCGCCATTGTGTCGTTATTCCTCCTTCTTTGGCCGCGGTACCTGCTGACTCACCTCATATCCCTTCGGCTTCTCCTGCCCCGGCTCTGCCTCCTTCTACTGACTTACCCATTGCTCTTCGGAAAGGTAATCGATCTACTCGTAATCCTCATCTCATTTACAATTTTTTGAGTTACCATCGATTATCTTCACCCTATTCTGCATTTGTTTATACTATATCTTCTGTTTCTCTTCCCAAGAGCACCCCTGAGGCTCTTTCCCATCCAGGCTGGCGACAGGCAATGGTAGATGAAATGGCTGCTTTACACTCCAATGGCACTTGGGATCTTGTTGTTTTACCCTCTGGTAAATCTACAGTTTGTTGTCGTTGGGTCTACACAGTTAAGGTTGGCCCTGATGGTCAGGTTGATCGCCTTAAGGCCCGCTTAGTTGCTAAAGGCTATACTCAGGTTTATGGTTCTGATTATGGTGACACTTTCTCTCCTGTTGCCAAGATAGCTTCTGTTCGTCTATTACTCTCCATGGCTGCTATGCGTTCTTGGCCTCGTTATCAGTTAGATATTAAAAATGCTTTCCTTTATGGGGATCTTGCTGAGGAAGTTTATATGGATTAACCACCTGGTTTTGTTGCTCAGGGGGAGTCTGGTTTAGTGTGCAAGTTACGCCATTCTCTATATGGCTTGAAACAATCTCCTCGAGTATGGTTTAGCCGTTTTAGTTCTGTTGTTCAGGAGTTTGGCATGTTCCACAGTACAGCAGACCATTCCGTTTTCTATTATCATAACTCTTCGGGGCAGTGTATTTATCTGGTAGTTTATGTGGACGACATCGTCATTACAGGCAGTGATCAGAATGGTATTCAGAAACTAAAGCAACACCTTTTCACCTACTTTCAGACTAAAGACATGGGGAAACTCAAGTATTTCTTAGGGATTGAGATAGCTCAATCCAGTTCCGGTGTGGTTCTTTCCCAAAGGAAGTATGCTTTAGACATCTTGGAAAAAACCAGTATGTTAGACTGTAAACCGGTAGACACTCCTATGGATCCAAATGTCAAACTTATACCAGGACAGGGGGAGCCTTTAGGAGATCCTGGGAGATATCGGCGACTTGTAGGTAAACTGAACTGCCTCATCATTACTCGTCCAGACATTTCTTTTCCTGTAAGTGTTGTTAGTCAATTCCTACAGTCACCATGTGATAGCCATTGGGATGCTATAATCCGCATTCTTCGATATATCAAAAGCACACTAGGCCAAGGTGTGTTGTTCGAGAACAGAGGCCATACCCAAGTTGTTGGTTACACAGATGCAGATTGGGTTGGCTCACCCACAGATAGACGTTCCACTTCCGGGTATTGTGTTTTTATTGGAGGTAACCTAGTATCTTGGAAGAGTAAGAAACAAGATGTAGTGGCCAGATCTAGTGCTGAAACCGAGTATCGAGCTATGGCTCTGGCAACATGTGAACTCATATGGCTGAAACATCTTCTTCGAGAGTTGAGATTTGGAAAGAATGAACAGATGAAGCTCATCTGTGACAACCAAGCCGCTTTGCATATTGCATCCAATCCAATCTTCCATGAAAGGACCAAACACATTGAAGTTGACTGTCACTTCATTAGAGAGAAGATCGCATCAGGATGTGTGACAACTAGTTTTGTCAATTCAAATGATCAACTAGCAGATATTTTTACTAAATCTCTCAGAGGTCCTAGAATTAAATACATTTGTAACAAGCTTGGTGCATATAACATATATGCTCCAACTTGAGGGGGAGTGTTAGATAATGTATAATTATTTAGGTTATTTACTTTTCCTTTTCCTTTTCTTTCCTTACTGTATTGTGGGTCCTACTAGCATGTATATATATACCCAAGTCCAATGTGTATTCTTTACAGTTTTTCAATAACAATAGTTAAGGATTCTCCTTTTTCTCTCTCTCTCTTCACAATGGCCATTAGGTACAGTGGACTAATAATTGAGCCAGCATCTCAACCAACAGAATTCACCAAAACTTGTTTAAACAAGGAAAGACTTCTTCCATAATAGAAGCCAATACAAAATAATGTTTGCAAAAGAGATTTTCAATGGGAAGGCCAAAATAATGCAAATTATAGAAACGACACCTGAAACAAAATTTCTTCAATAAAGAAAAAAGTTACAATGGATTTAAAACAACATAGTGTAACAAGTCCACATAAAAACTTCAAAAGATGAAGAAACAACCATGTATCCAGAATAATTTTAAATTGCTCAAATCAGATGAGTATTACAGTCATAAACTTAAATGGTTTATTGCATGGGCTTATGACCATATATGAAAAATAAAATCCAATTAACCTATGAAGTGCCTTTTTGAAACAAAACCAGCCTTTATATAATGTACACATGCACACATCTAAAATAATCCAAATCATTCCTATGTGAATTGTTTTATGTTTTGGGTCACCAGCAGTCACTCAGATACCCCTCCCCTACACATATGCATGCCAAATATCATCTGGATTGGATATCAGTGCATTCCAAGACTGGGGCAGCTCTCAATTCCCAATCAACTTGGTATTTGGCATACATGACACATAGAAGATGCGTATGCAAAATCCAACAGATGCACTTCAACATGGAACCCTGACTGGGTGTAATTTGACGTGTATAATTTCACTTAGAAGGAAAATAGACACATTTGAAAACCTACTCAAGATCAAGTATGATGAAGAAAGTCACTGAAGAATATGAAAAACAAAGTCACTACAAGAGAGAAAACATTACGTTGGGTACCAGTATAGCTGCAGTCTATGATAAAGTACTGCAGTATGCCCATCAACCTCCTCTACTAAGCTACCATACTGGAAACTGCAATCCCACCTACACAAGAAGGAATTAGAGATCAAATTTAACATGAGAAATCTAGTAACTGTAATACTCATTAAAAAGAAATAGAGTATCATAAATATAAGGGTGATTATAAGGAGCAGTTCTGTTGCAATGATGAGTATAATCAAGAGGAAGGGTCTTGTTGTTCTGTGGTGCATGGTATATTAGGTGGCACTTATTTGGAGTTTGCTTGATATAGGGTTTTAGTGATCATGAACATGAACTACTAAGTTTCAAGATACATGGTGCTTTGTAATTAGTGCTACAATGATGGAACTTACATGTCATAGTGATCCACAAGGACATGGTTTGCCATGATTGGTCTATGTGGACTTTACAAAATAAGATATCAATATTTAGGGATCCTAACATGGGTAGGAGTTTTCATGGTATTGGTAGGGTCTTTTGCTGAGAGCTTGCAAGAGTTGTTCACTAAATCTTACTTGTGGCCTTTCCAGGATTTTCTTCTTGCAATTCACTTAAATAATATCAAATTAAATGAGGTTAGGAATTTAAGCTCTTTATTTGGTTAGTGTTTTATAAAAAGGTCAACACCAATATCTTGTTACAAGTTAGAAAGTCGTTTAAAGACCTAAGCCTTGAGCCCTTTCCTTTAGGCAATGTCAAGATAGTGGCTTATCTTTTCCTTCACTATCCATTTGCTTTTGAATTGATGTATAACTCATTCCAACTTCATATAGTCTTACAAGGATGCTTAGGGAGAAAGTTCTTAAGTAGTGACTAATTTGGATCAAGAGGATGTAAAGATCTTCAATTATGCAAGGAGGCCTTTATACTTCATGTGGGACACTTTGCATTACCTCACTTCTTTTAGGGGTTGATTACTAAAGAATTCTCAAGCATTCCTTCCAGCAAGATTATGTTTGATTAGAAGCATCCCTTCCCCTTCACCCTCCCCCTTCTCTCCCTTGGTGGCAATTAAGGTGTCTTCTCATGATTTCCTCCAGGGTAATCTAGAGTAAATGGGATTGGTGACATCTTTAGATATTACTGCGGCCATCACTCATGGGATCTGGGCGGTCCGGGGGGGACCACCACAGCTCCTCTCTTCTCGAGAATCCATGTTAAAAGTTTTTTTTCCCAAGCTAGTCGATTTTGGTTTGACCACTGATGGAAACTTCTGGAGGAAATATTCTTAGGGATAGGGAGTCCTAGAAATTGAATGATTGAATTTGCAAAATTGTTGATGTTTTAGATGAATCAGCTTTCTCTTTCACTTAGATGCCTAACTTCCAATCAGTGGATTAGCAAGGTAACCGAGGAGCCTCATTGATAGAGAGGGTTCTGTTGGAAATTCCCTCCTTCCTTGAGTTCAAAACTTACAATTTCCCATGCAAAGTCACCATGATTTTGGTTTCTGGCTGTTCTCTTTGCTCACATGCTTGTATTTCTTTTCTTGTTTATAGGTTTGGCATAAAGGATAGCTCATTCATCTTTCTAACTTATCTTATGTTTCCCTCTCAATAAATAGATTGCTTTTTATCAAAAAAAAAATGAAAAATGAAAAACCATTTCCATAATTAGGTGGTAAAATCATGAGCTTCCTAGCTTAGGTATTTTCTTCTACTATTTTTGGCATGTTTTGACAAAGACTTTCCAAACATGTAAAAAGTAATAAATAAGCCACAATGTAGCAGGAAAACTTTCTAGTTGAGAACCATCAATTCTTAAGAAGGAACTATTTAATGAAGTATGTCCTGTAAAAATTTTCCATCAAGAACAATGAAAAACAATGAACTTTTAGTTGAACAAGAAAATTAGCTACTCAAATGTTAACAAGGAAAATACTCACTCAAACCGTGTGCTATCCATGTTCATCACAAGCTCAAATATCTCTTCACAGGAAGCCTCCACAACACCAATAGCCCCCATTGCTCTACTACAGCTCCTTGGCTGCATGTAACATAACGGAATCAAAATAACTAAACGATCTAAATTAACTGATAAGTAAGGGACTACAAAGTACATCCAGAAGGACACTACATACAAGGTAATCAGCTTCAAGAAGTTCCTCAAAAATGCGAAGTCCTGCAATAATTTGTCTAAACTATTATTAGTGATTCATGATGCCATTGCACTGTAGCTCAGGTATGAATAATCCAATCCCCATCTATGATATATCATCTTGATCATCACACAATTGAGAGAGAACTTAATAATAGACAACAAGTAACTTGCCATTCTGGCATTGAAGAAGGCGCCAATGCTTTCTGGAAACAACTTGATTGCTGTTATTCATATTCAATAAATCTTCATCAAACCTTCCTGTCCAATCAAGTACTGACTCAGGGGGACCTGCCAATTATATTGTTATTCATCAAAATGTCTCCAAAACATAATACAGAATAAGAAAACTAACAAAACAAAGAAAATTCAGAGACACCATTTCCAAATGTTGTTCTCCTTAGTAATCGAGGACCATGATCATCTTCATCCTCCAGTGCACTATACCTGTAAAAACATTTAGAAAGGAAAATTTTATGAGCACATTTTTGTAAATGCAAACAATAGTTAAGTTAGAACTATGAAAAGATGCTTACAAATCAGAAAGTATTATGGTACTCAGAATGTTTCCTATAAAAAGGATAAATAAAATAGAACTGAGACAAAAATGTATGTGATGCCAATGTGTAACTAGGAGTTGAACAACTAAACAGTGAAGCAGGCAAGGGAAATGCAAGTGCAAACACTTACTGAACAAGATCACAATTAATAAGATTGTATTAATCAAACAATATTGCAATATAATAATTGATGAATCCCAATACTTTGAACTAATCAGTCTTTTTGCACCAAAGAAGAAGAAGAAGAAGAAACCCCAAAAAGGCCCCTAGAGAGTAAAACATTATATAATGTTGTAACACCCAAGGGTTAAGTTAACCCAAAAATATAATTTGGGCCCTTGGCATAAATTTTGAGTCCTAGGGATTTAAAGCCATATGAGATTAAATTTTGTGTATGTATGTTAAGAATAATAATAATATAAAAACCTTAAAACACTTTCAAAATATTTATTAAAACTCTTTAAGATGCAGGTAGAGAACGAAGGGCAGAGATAAGTTAGGATTTTGAGATATAAGGTGAAGAGAAAGGGTATTATTCTCCTTTCAGAGAAAACTTCAAGGTAAGATTTTTTCTTCCAAAAAATATTTTCCTTCTCTCTAGAATACAATTAATATTTTAGTTTTAAAAAAAGAAATAATTAATAGAAAAATATGGTACAAAAGCCTGATCTACAAAGCTGAGTAGTAAATAAATAAATTGGGATTTAAGTGAACCTAGAATTCAAAGATTTTAAACCTAGAGTTCTTTTGATGAAGATTTGAGAAGCACTTAACACTACAATGGAAGTTTGGATATAGTAGAAATATCATATGGATCTGCACATTTTATTTTCAAAGAGTATAAAAAAAATAAAAAATAAAAAACTAAAAAAATAAACGAGTTGTTGTGGTGAGATCAAATCTCACACCCATGAATGTTTTGTTGGTGTGGGTGAATCCATAGGGTGCTACATATGGACATTATATGATTATTATTGTGAAATGATGAGAATAGTGCAATATAATTGAGAATTTCTTTAGTGTGTTTTAGGGTTGGAAAATAATGAGATGTTGTTTGGAAGTAGTATGTATTTTTAAAGGCTTATACATTGTTAAAGTGGTTTTGGTGTAGTATTAAGTATAGGAGAATTTGGCATGGGCACCATGCAATTTTCATGCATGATAGATCTTCTTATGTGGAGACCACACCTTTGTTGTGTAGAAGATTTAATCTTAACGGAAGGTTGAATAAATGTTGGAAGGTAGGATATCAGAAAACATTAGGCTAGAATTTCTTTGGGAAGAAATTTGAGTAATTCTATAGGAAAAAAAAAAACGTTAAGTCAACCTAAATAATGGAGATTGGATTTTTTCTCTAAATGAATTAATTCACCTAATTTTGGTATAGGGTTAACTAATAAATAAATAAATAAATAAATAAATATATATATATATATATATATATGCTCTAAAACTTCAATCTGAAGGATTCCTTTAAATCTCTTGGGTGATTTATGAGAAAATTTTGTAACTCTATTCCTTTGGGATTATTGAACTCAAGTAAGAGGATTTTGTGAAAATATGGTTTTTTGTTATAAATGATCAAATATATATATATTTTTTTTTTTTGTAAATTCTGAAAAATATTTAGATAAGTTTGAAGTACAGAAATTGGGAATTTTTTTAATTGACCCTATTTTGCCCCACATGTGCATTCTAATTATCTGTTCCTAGTCAACAAGGGAAAAGATGTTGACCTTTATTACCCTTAATAGGGGTAACAATAATCTAAAAACTTAGCCAATAGGGTAGTTACTGACCTATGGTATACCATTAGATTAGTTCTAGTTTTGCCGATCAAAATGTAATGACTTCGCCACTTTTGTAAGTCCCACTATGATGGACATTTTTATTTTATCGAAAATTTTGATTTGAGACAGTTTTGAAAATAACACATGTAATACAAGTTTATTTTATATGATTGGGCTCATGTGACAAACATTCTCTATTTCACCTTTGAAAAATAAATGTACTTGATCTCTACCCCTTGTTGGGCTTTCAAGCTCACTCCTTTTATTAAATGTTTTCAAGTACACTTGATTCTAGGAAGGAATGACATGGGTAGGAAGGGTTTGAGAAGTTCCTTTATTTCTTTAGCTATGAGACTAGTTTAATTGAATATTTTTAGTATTAGTGGTTTATTTTACTACTACTTTTTTGGGAGAATTATCATAATTAGAGTTATGGATTTTTGTATGGAAAGGCAATTTCTCATTAAGACTTTTTATTAGTTTAATTACTACTTCACCCAGGTTTTGTGATTAAGATATTGCTAAATACTCTGACTTTACGCTTTAACCTTTAGGCTTCACATGTGAAATGATCATGGTATCCTGGCCTCCAAGTTTAGGTCATTACAAAGTGGTATCAGAGCTATAGGATATGATCCTATAGACTTCTCAACATAGTTGAGGTTGGGTTAGATTATGTGTGAAGAGAATCTGTATTTTTTTTCTTTTTGAAATTTTAGTTTTAGTTTCCTTTGTAATTCAATTATTATTTAGGATTATGTGTGAAGAGAATTCGTTGATCTTAGCAAGGTGGAGGTTATGGTTACTTGGAAAAGGCAAAAGGCCTACCACTATAACTGAGGTCAGAAGCTTTTTAGGATTTGATGGGTATTACAAACATTTCCCCAAGATCACTCTACCTTTGACTAAACATACGTAGAAGAAAATTAACTTTATATGGTCTGGTGAATGTGAGTATAGTTTTGAAGAGTTGAAAAATAGATTAGTGACAACTCCAATGTTGACTATTCCTTCGGGCTCAAGTGGATAGGTTATCTTTAGTGATGCATCAAACTATGGACTTGATTGTGTATTAATGCAACATGGGAAGGTTAGTGCTTTTGCTTTTAAACAATTGAAACCTTATGAGCTCAACTATTCTACTCATGAGCTAGAGTTGGTAACTATGGTTTTTACCCTTTAACATTTAGAGACATTATTTCCATAACTACACATGAAATTTACACAAACCACAAAAGCTTAAAATATTTATTTTCTCATAAAGAATTAAATATACGACAATTGAAGTGAATTAAGCTTCTTAAGGACTATGATTGCACCATTCTGTATCATCTTGGCAAGGCTAGTTGCTAATGCTTTGAGTAGAAAGTCTAGTAGTTCTTTGAAGCCCTACGAGGAAGATCACCTCATTTGTTGTGTGATTTGGAGAGATTGGGGGCTCACTTCACAATTTTGGATTCTGAAGTACTATTAGCTAGTCTTAGTGTTCAGTCAAATCTAGTTGAGAGGATTATGTCACCACGTGGGGAAGACTCATAGCTAATGCAAATCATGAATTGTGTTAGAAAGGTACTAAACCCGAGTTTACACTTTTAGATGATGGGATTTTGAAGTTTAGGATTAGACGATGTGTGCCTCAAATTAGATTTTTGAGAAAAGAGATTCTACAAGAGGCTCATAGCTCTAAATTTTCAAATCATCTTAGTGGGACCAAGATGTATAGAGATATGAGACAACTTTATTTGTAGCTTGGTTTAAAGTGAGATATTGCTTATTTTGTCGCAAGGTGCTTAACTTGTCAACAAGTAAAAGCTAAGCACCAATACCCAGTAATGCCATTGCAACCACTTCCCATTCCTAAGTGGAAATAGGAGCATATTACAATAGACTTTGTTTCTAGATTACTGAAGTCTTTGGGAGGTAACATATGGTTTGGGTAATTGTTGATAGATTAACAAAATCAGCCCTCTTTTTGCCTTATTCGGACCACATTTCCCCTATATAGATTGATCTTCTTATATGTCTAGGAAATTGTAAGATTATACGAGGTTTTGGTGTCTATTATTTCATACAAAGATTTTCGTTTAACTACTAGATCTTAGAAGTGCTTACAAAAAGCTTTGGGGACTCAATTGAGATATAGCATTGCCTTTTATCCTCAGATAGATGGTCAATCAAAGTTTGGAGGATATTTTGAGAGCATGTATCCTGGATTTAGAAGGTAGTTGGGAAGGCCATATGCCTTTGGTAGAATTTGATTATAACAATAGCTATCAAGCTAGTATTGGTATTGCACCATATGAGGCCTTGTATGGTAGAAGGTGTAGGTCCCTAATTTGTTGGGATGAAATTAGTGAGAGGAAAATCTTAGGTCCAAAGCTAGTTCAAGTGACCACAAACAAAGTTGCATTGATTAAAGAAAGACTGAAAATTGCTTAGAGTCAACAAAAAAGCTATGTAGATAATCAGAGGCGTAACTTAGAGTTTAAGGTTGGAGATCATATGTTTCTCAAGGTTTCACCTATGAAAACAATGATGAGATTTGGAATAAAAGGAAAGTTGAGTCCTAGATATGTTAAACCTTTTGAGATTCTGAAGAAGATTGACACTTTGGCCTATCGAGTTACCCTGCCCCTAGGATTATAGAGGATTCATAATATTTTTAATGTATCAAATTTGAGGAAGTGTATCCATGATCCTTTTCATACAGTGGAACTTGAGCCTCTACAACTAGTAGAAAATTTCACTTATGAGGAGTTCCCTGTTTAAATTGTTGATAAGATGGATAAGGTTCTTTGAGGTGTCGTGGTCAAAAGTTCAATGGAGTAATCATTTGGAAAAGTAGGCTACTTGAGAACTAGAAAAGGAGTTTAAAGAAAAATATCTATGCCTTTTTTCATATTCCACACACACCTAGTTTAGAGCACTGAAATTTTTTGGAGGAGAGGATGTAACAGCTAAGGGTTTAGTTAGCCCAAAAATATAATTTTGGACCCATAAGCTTAAATTTTAGGCCTCAGGGCTTTAAAGCCCATGGGCTTAAACTTTGGGTTGTAAGCTAAAAGAAAAAATAAAGTAATAAATAATAATAAGAATAATAATAATAATAATATAAAACCCTAAAAAAAATGTTCTAAATAGTTATTAAAAATCTTTCGAACATTGTAATGAACAAAGCACAGACACAAGTTAGGATTTCAAATCCAAGGTGAATAAAAGGGATATTTTTCTCTTTTCAGAAAAACTTCAGGATAAGAGTTTTAGTTCAAAAATATTTTCCTTCTCCTTAGAATAGATTGTTATTTTAGTTAAATAATAATTAATAGAAAATATGTAAATAAATAAATTGGTGTTTAAACGAATCTCAAATTGATAAATCTTAAACCTAGAGTTATTTTGATAAATATTTGAGAAGAAATCAATGCTAGAATGAAAGTTTGCATATGATGGAAATATCTTGTGGATTTGTACATTATATTTTCAAAGAATACAAAAATAAAGGTTAAAGTGGTGAGGTCAAATCTCATGCTCATGAATGTTTTGTTGTTGTGAGTGAATTCATAAGGCACTACATATGAAGACTATATGACTATTATGGGGAAACATTGAGAACAATGCAATGTGGTTATGAGAATTTTGGTAATGTGTTTTGGGGTTGGAAAATAATAAGCCATTGTTTAGAAGTAGTAGGCATTTTTAAAAGCTTTTTTAGGTTGCAAAAGTGTTTTTGGTGTGGTATTGAGCATATGGGAATTTTGCATGGGCGTCCATGCAACTTTCATCCATAATAGATTTTCTTTCATAGAGACTACACCTTTTTTGTGTAAAAGATTTGATCTTAATGGAAAGTTAAATAGATGTTAGATGGTTGGATGCTAGAATTTCTTAGGAAAGAAATTTGTGTAATTTTTTAGGAAAACAAAGTTAAGTCAACCTACATAATGAAAATTAGATATTTTCTCTAAAATGAATTAATTCACCTAATGTTGATATAGGGTTACAATATAAATAAATATATACTTCCGAGGAAAATATTTATTAGAACTTTAGTCGGAAGGATTCTTTCAAATCTCTCGGGTGATTCATAGGAAAATTATGTAACTTTGTTTCTTTAGGATTATCCAACTCAAGGGGATTCTATGAAAATATATTTATTTTGTTGTTATAAGTTATCAAGCATATATTTTATTAAAATTTTGAAAATATTTAGATAAGTTTGATGTACTAAAATTGGGAATTTTTTTTAATTGACTATATTTTGCCTTGCATGTACATTCTGGTTATCTGACTCTAGTCAATAAGGGAAAAGATGTTGACCTTTATTACCCTTGGCGGGGGTGATGATGATCTAAAAACCTAATTAATGGGGTAGTTACTAACATATTGTATACCATTAAATTGGTTCTAATTCCACCCACCAAAATGTAAGGAACATCTAAGGCTAGCAACTTCTATAAGTCCCACTATAATGGACATTTTTGTTCACAAATAGAAAATATATGCACATTTATTAAAAAAAATTGTTTGAGACTGTTATGAAAATAGCACATGTAACACAAGTTTGTTACACATGTATACCTTTTGTATAACCTTCCTTGGTTAATGGAGGTTTACTTAGTTCTTTTGATCAAGTTTGTACTTCATGGGGAGGATTCCTCATCCTTCTCATGTTTCTTTTCTCATTTAATACATATCTTTTGTTTTTGATAAAAAAAAAATACAAGTTTATTTCATATGATTAGACTCATGTAATAATCACTTCCTATTTCATTTTTGAAAAATAAATATACTTGATCTTTACCTTTATTAGGCTTTTAAGCTTATCTCCTTTTATTAAGGTTATATTTGTTTCCCGAAAAGTACGAAGGAAAGAAAAAATGTTAAAGAAGATAATTTCTCATGTTTCATTGTTCTATGAAAATTTTTAAAGAAAATCAAAATATAATTAAAATTAGTTGGAAATTTATGCATTTTTAAATAATTTAATCTTTATATAAAAGGGTTAAAATAAGTGAAATGAATTCAAAATATTATATAAAAATAATTTATTGACTTTAAATTTATTTTTTATTTTCCTTCACTTTTTCTTTGCTTTCATTTTTCCACTATATTTTATTTCCCTTATATTTTCTCTCACATTTTCCAAGAACCAAACATAACCTAAGTATTTTCAAGTACACGTGATTTTGGTAAGAAGAGAAATTCCTTTATTTCTTTAACTATGAGATTAGTTTAATTGGATTTTTTTTATTAGAAACAAAATATATATTGATAATAGTAAAGTCCAAGAGAAGGATGAAAGGTCTTTCCCACCAAATACAAAACCTAATCAAAGTAAGACTATACTCTTCCATTATACGAGGATAAATACAGATAAAGACATGTATAAAATATCACAAAAGATCAAAATCAAACTCTCTCAAATGTTATCCACCCCTTTCAAACTATAAACCGAAAGTCAGCTAAGTTGAATAATATTAAGTTGGATTCCCCTAAAAGTGACAGTACAAGAGGCTCAAAAGGAGGAGCAAAAGTAAAGAAGATCCCACAACATTTCTTTTGTTCTACACTTATCTTGAAAGAATGCTAAGATTTCGCTCTTGCCACACAATCCACAATACAATGAGGCAAGTGATCTGCCAAAGAGTCTTGCTCCTGATTGAATTCCCCAACCCTCTAAATAAAATAACCACCATATCTTCAATACTCCCAAGAGGAACCCAATCCATATTACCTATAGTGAAAAGCTTATTGCAAAGCCCCAATGTTATTAGGCAATATAGGAAAAGATGGTTCATAGATTCTCCACTCCCTTTGCAAAGAATACACCAATGAGGACTTAAAGATTTTTAAGGTCTTCTTACCTGTAGCATGTCACTGGTATTCATCTTCTTGTGCACCATTAACCAAGAAAAAGCCTTTACCTTTGAAGGGGCTTTTGATTTCCAAACAAAATTAGCTAGAAGGAATGGGATTGGATTTAAGGACTTGGACAAGACTGTGAAAAAAGATTTTACTAAGAATAAACCAAAGAAAGATAAGGACCAAACTCTTGAATTTGCAGTAAAACCAAACAAGTGCATTGAAGCAAGTAAAGACATGAGTCCTTTTAAAAGTTCAGTTTCTAAATCAATGAGATTGCATTGGAAGTTAAAAGTTTCAAGGAGGATAGAAATTACTAAGGACAAGTAAGATGGTGAAATTACAAGGCTTTCAGGACTTTTCCAAGTATACTCGGTTTATCGTAGGAGATGGGGAAAGAATTCGCTTTTGGGAAGATTTGTGGTGGGGGGACCAAATTTTAAAAGACCAATATCCAAGACTATTTCGAGTAGTAATGGATAAAAATATTCCAATATCTTCAATCCTTGGTTCGTCTCGCCCTTTCTCATGGAACTTTAATTTCCGTCGGAATCTAACCGATTCTGAGATAGAAGATCTAGAGCGCCTCATGCACTCTCTAGATTGTATGAACTTATCCACTTCCGCTTCAGACGCGAGATCATGGTCCTTATGTTCTTCAGGTTTGTTCACAGTCAAATCTTTCTTTACAGCCCTGTCCCAAATGCTTGATTCATCTCCATTTTTCCCCACTAAGTTTGTTTGGAAATCTCAAGTCCCTTTCAAAGTTAAGGCCTTTATCTGGCTTGTGGCACATAAGAAGGTGAATACCAATGACTTGCTACAATTGAGGAGACCCCACAAAGCTATTAGCCCTAACATATGTAAGTTGTGTATGGAACAAGGAGAATCAGCAGATCATCTCTTCCTTCATTGCTCAGTTACGTTAGGGTTGTGGCACAGACTTTTTCAGCTAGCCAAGATGGATTGGGTTCCTCCGAAAAGCATTTCAGACATGATGTTCATCAATTACAAAGGTTTTGGCAAGTTCAAGAGAGGGGTAATTCTATGGCAAAACGCAAGTATAGCGTTAATCTGGGTTGTGTGGCGTGAAAGAAACGCTAGGATATTTGAGGACAAGGCTAGGAATGCAGGGAATCTTTGGGATTCCATTCATTTCCTTGCGTCCCTTTGGGCGTTTTGTTCAGCGGGTTTTAAGGGCACCCCCCTTAACGTACTACAACTTGATTGGTTATCAGTGTGTTGTTCAAATAGTTCTATTGGGACGGTCTAGTGCTTTGTTATTTTTTCTTGTTGTCTAGTTTTCTTTTGGAGGGAGGATTTCTCATCCTCCTTTTGTACTTCTTTTCTATCAATATATTCTAGTGTGGTTTCCTATCAAAAAAAAAAAAAAAAAATATTTCTCACTGAGACAACTCTATAAAGACCTAAAAATTGTGAACATAATGATTGATTTCCCCACCATAAATCTTCCCAAATTCGGATTTTCTCCCAATTCCTCACCACAAAGCAAGTTTATGGGTAAAAGTCCTGAAAACCTTGTGCAATAGCCTTCCAAGGACATCTGTTTGACCATCTAATTGGATATTTTTTATATTAATGGTTTATTTTACTACTACTTTTTAGGAGAATTGTTATAATTTGAGTTATGGATTTTTGTATGGAAAGACAATCTCTCGTTAAGACTTTTTGTTAGTTTAATTACTACTTCACAAAGATTCTGTGATTAGCATATTGCTAATTACTCCAGGCTTCACATGTAAAATGACTATAGTGTCTTGACCTTTGGGTTCAAGTCACTACAAATATTGATGAACACTTCATACTAATCAATGTTTTCACACCAAAGAAGAAACAATATTGATGAATCCTAACAATATCACTAATCAATGTGTTCAAACCAAAAAAGTAAGAGATCTCAAAAGAAATATTACATCACGTTAACTAGTTTTTTGCACAACAAAAATAATGCATCACAAAATCTTCAAAAGAAATATTATTAACTAGTTTTTTGCACCACTAACATAATGTTGCATCACAAAATACCCATTGAAATAATGCATCACAAAATCTTCAAAAGAAATACTATTATTAACTAGTTTTTTCGCACCATTGACAAATAATACATAATGTTGCGTCACAAAATACCCATTGAAATAATGCATCACAAAATCTTCAAAAGAAATACTATTATTAACTAGTTTTTCGCACCATTGACATATAATTTTAGCATAACTTTGTTGTGTTGAATCCTATATTCTTAAAGGGATGAGGTAAGGTTTTTAATGTTTAGGGTTAAAATGTCGAGAATAGTTATTAGTATTACTCTTGAAAGATGAGGTATGTTTCATAAATTAGCACCATATTTTGGGCTAGGCTAATGGAAATTTTTTTTTAAAATTATTATTATTATTATTATTATTATGATATCATTATCATTATCATTATCATAGTATTATTCCTAAAGGATGAGGTATGTTATATAACTTAGTACCATATTTTGAGCTAATAGATTCATATCAAAACCAAAGGTTTTAATGTTTAGGGTTAAAACATAAAATGTCCAAAGTGGTTAAAACGTAAAATGTGAAGCATCCAGAATGGTTAAAACGTAAAACGTGTTAACTTTGGGATTTTTTTAGAATTTCTCTCTCGTATTATTTCAATAGAATTACATCAAATATATACAAATTATAAGAGGTCAAAAATGGAAAGAAAAAAAAAAGAAAAAAGGAAGGAGCTTATTTCAACAAAAAGATCAGCCAACTAAACTAATAAGAAAAAACTAGATTCAAAAATATTTCCTAGTTGGAAAGTCTTCCTACAGGCTGTCCATATTCTCTAACACTCCCCCTCAAGTTGGTGATTAAATGTTCTTCATCCCTAGCTTACTTATGATGTTAGAGAATAAATATGCTATAAATCCCTTAGTTAATATATCAACCAATTGGTTTTTTTTGGAAATGTAAGGGATGCAAACTAGCCCACTATACAATTCTTCTTTAATGAAATGTCGACTCACCTCTACATGTTTAGTACAGTCATGCTGAACAAATTGTGAGCTATGCTAATGGCTGACTTGTTATCATAATAAAGTCTCATTGCCCCCTCCCACCTAACCCTAAGGTCAATGAGTATGATTTTTTTCCAAAGAAATTCACATATTCCATGTGCCATGAATCGAAATTCTGCTTCTACACTTGATCTTGCTACCACTAATTGTTTTTTACTCCTCCAAGTTATCTCCTAAGAAAGTGCAATGACCAGAGGTTGATCTTCGATCTGTAATTGATCCAGCCCAATCGGCATTTGTATATGCTTCAACTCTGATTCCTTCTGCCCTTTGAAATTGAATGCCTTTGCTTGGTGTTGCTTTTAAATAACAAAGAATTCTAAATACTGCTTCTATATGTATCTCCTTGGGATTATGCATGAACAAACTCGCTACACTCACCGCATAAGCTTTGTCCGGTCTAGTATGTGATAAGTAGATCAACTTCCCTACTAGCCATTGATATCTCTCTCCATCCATTGGCACATCTTCTTTATCTCCATCAAGTTTGTGATTTAGCTTAATCGGGGTGTCTATTGGTCTACATCCCAACATTCTTGTTTCTTTGAGAAGGTCAAGTGTATACTTCTACTGTGAAAGAACTATTCCTACCTTTGATTGTGCAACCTCGATTCCTAGAAAATATTTTAACCTTCCAAGATCCTTAATTTCAAACTCATTTGCAAGTTTTGTCTTTAGTTTCTCCATTTCCTCCAAATCATCTCTTGTTACCGCAATGTCATCAACATATACTATGAGAATTGTTATCCTTCCCTTCTCTGAATGTCTAATGAAGAGAGTTTGATCCTCTTTGCTTTGACAATAACCCATGTTTTTCATTACTTTAGCAAATCTCCCAAACCAAGCCCTAAGTGATTGTTTGAGACCATAAAGAGCCTTGTTTAGTCTGCAAACTTTATCTCTCATGGAGTCTTCCATAAATCTTGGTGGTAGTTCCATATAGATCTCTTCCTCCAAATCTCCATGCAAGAAAGCATTCTTTACATCGAATTGCTAGAAGGGCCAATCAAAATTAGTAGCTAGAGATAACAAAATACGAATAGTATTCATCTTTGCCATTGGAGCAAAAGTTTCCTGGTAATCTATCTCTTAAGTCTGTGTATAACCCTTAGCTACCAATCTCGCCTTATATCTCTCTAATGTCCTATCTGCTCTATGCTTGGCAGTGAAAGCACATTTACACCCCACCTTTCTCTTGCCCTTGGGAAGATTAACAAGTTCCAAGTATTATTTTTCTTCAATGCACTCATTTCTTCCAAAATGGCTTTCATCCGATTCTCATCCCTAAGTGCCTCTTGAACAGTTTCAGGTACTTTTATAAAGCTAAGTTTGGAAACAAGTGCTTGATATGAGAATGACAAGTTGTCAAAAGAAACAAAGTTGCTTAGTGGATGTTGGGTGCATTGTCTTTTTTCTTTTCTAAGGGCAATAGGCAAATCAAGGTTACTAATGTCATTAGGGGTAGAGATAGTTTGATTTTCAGTACCTTTATCAGGGTGAATGGTTGGAGCATGTAGAGATTCTAAAGCTGGTTGCATCCTCCTTGAATAGACTTCAAGCGGCGTTGAACGATTCTCCCCCTCTTTCCTTTGAATGATAGACTTCGGCTTCTCTATGGACTCAGGAGGAACAAATTCTAGAGTATTGTGGGGTAAAAATTCAAGTGAAGAATTGGTTTTAGAAAGTGGAAGGGTAAGATCAGGAAAAAGTTCCCTATCTTCTATGAATGGCTCCCCTTGAAGATAAGATTGGGAGAAGAAAGGTTGTTGTTCATTAAAGGTGACATCCATAGTTACAAAAAACTTATGGGACTTAGGATGATAACACTTGTATCCCTTTTTTGTTGGAGAATAACTAATAAATATACATTTTAAGAGTTTGGGGATCCAGTTTAGTTCTATGATGTGCTTGAATGTGAACAAACACCACACACCCGAATATTTTTTGGGCTATTCGACTAAAACCATCAAAGTGTGGGTAGAATTGTGTGAGAAGATTTATGGGTTCTTTCAAATCAAGAACCTTGGAAGGCAATCTATTGATAAGATGAGCAGCAGTTAAAACAGCCTCCCCCCAATATGTCTTTGGAACATTCATTGGAAAAATCAAGGCTCTAGTTACCTCTAACAAATGTCTATTTTTCCGTCCAGCCACCCCATTTTGTTGTGGTGTATCGGTACAAAAGGATTGATGAATAATTCCTTCTTTTTCAAAATATGATGATAGGAATTGGTTGAAGTACTCTCTTCCATTATTGAATCTCACTGTTTGGATTTTGGCATCAAATTGGGTTTTTACCATTTTATGAAAAACTAGAAAAATAGTGCTAACATCAAATTCGTGTTTCATAAGAAATACCCATGTAACCCTCTTGCAATCATCTATAAAAGACACAAACCATTTTGGCCTAGAAATACTTTGAATTCGAGTAAGCCCCCAAACATCAATGTAGATTAGGCTAAATGGAATAGAACATTTATTATTCCTTGAAAGGAATGACACACAATGGTGTTTAGCGAATTCACACACATCACAATGAAAACTTTGAATATCTAGTTTTCCAAACATAGTAGGGAACATCCTTTTTAACAAAGAGAAAGATGGATGACCAAGACGGAAATGGGACAACCAAACTTGAGTCTTATTGGTAGTGTGTTCTTCCGACATGTAGGATGGAGGGATAGAATCATATTCGCCACTTTTAGCTTCAAGAAAGTACAACCCTTATTTCTCACTAGCATGCCCAATCAAACCACCCCCCCCCCCCCCCCCCCCCTATACCGACTAAAGTTCCATCAGCAATCTTTATTTTTTGGTTTCCAGGATAAGGACAATAAGTGGAGAAGAACTTGGAGGAACTGGTCATACGGTTTGAAGCCCCTAAATCTATGATCCAAGTGCTTGTGTATTGATTTCTAGAGGCACTTAGGGCTTGGGAATACTTACCTGTTTGGGCAAAATGACTAGAACCCTCTGGTTTTTCAAGCTGTGAAATAAACTGCTGCAGTTTATCAATCTCCTCCTCGTTGAAAATTTCTCTAGTAACAGTATTTTCCAGCTGTTTCACTTCTATATCAGCAACATAACATTAAGGCTTGTAACCTGAATTTCCTCCCCTACTGCCATTATTTTTTCCAAAGAAATTTGAAGGCTTGCCATGTAGCTTCCAGCAGTTTTCCCTGGTGTGACGATTCTTGCGGCAGTAGCTACACCAAAGTGAGTCCTTTTCACTTGGTTTTCGTCCCTCCGTCCTTCTTGAATTTGCAGCATTAGCAGCAGCAATAGTGGTAGTCATGACTCCGTCATTAACACTTGACTTAGAGATAGATAGTGTAGAACCATCCACAGAATCAAAAGTTTTTAGCATTACATTTCTCCGTCCCTCTTCTCCTCTTACAATAGCAAATGCTTCATTCAATGAAGGCAATGGATCTCTCCCAAGAATTTGCACCCTAACTTGATCAAATTCACCATTCAAACCAGCCAAAAAATCAAAGAGTCTCTCTTTCTCAAGAAACTCTTGGTATATTGTTGCATCTTTACTACATTCCATCTTAAAACTTTGATAATGATCCAACTCAAGCCATAATCCCTTTATAACACTGTAATACTTAGTTATGGATAAGGTACCTTGTTTGGCATTATGGATTTCTGTCTTCAGTTCATAAATCTGAGCAGCATCCCGCACCTTGGAGTAGGTTTGATGAATTGCATCCTAAATTTCCTTCGCCATAGAGAGGAACATGCAAGTACGACTTTTTTCCAGCTTCATGGAGTTCCATAACCAAGACATAATCTGAGAATCTTCTTCATCCCAAGAGACAAAATTTGGATCATCCTTGTTGATTGTAGGACCAAAAAGATGACTTAGCTTCCCATTTCCTTTAAAATAGGTTTTCACCAATTGAGACCACTGCAGATAATTTCCACCATTAAGTTTGAAGGTTAGTATAGACATTTTGATGGTCACCGAGAGTTGTGCTCTGGGTTGTGAATTGGGTGGTTGTATTAGTACTAATTTCAAACATGTGTGAAGAAGAAAAACAGTTTGTCTGGAAGCCTATTAGTATGAAAGAAAGTTGAGTTACCAGAAATTAAGGCTGGTCTAGAGAAATAACAAATAATAGTAAAAAAGTTGGTCTGGAATTAAAGGGGTTTCTGCTCAATAATGAAGACTGAGCAGGCTTATGGCTAAGGAATGAAGGTCAAATAGTGGGAAGATCGATCTTGGCAGAGAGAGTTTTCTTGCTCTGATACCATGTGGACTTTGGGATCTTTTGAGAATTTCTCTCTCGTATTATTTCAATAGAATTAAATCAAATACATACAAATTGTAAGAGGTCAAAAATGGAAAAAGGGAAGGAATCTTATTTCAAGCCTAGGATATCTCTATTTACAAAAAAGAATTAGTCAACTAAACTAATAAAGAAAAACTAGATTCAAAAATATTTCCTAGCTGGAAAGTCTTCATACAGGCTGTTCATATTCTCCAACAGTCCAAAATAGTTATGATTATTCCAGAATGGTTATAACGTAAAACAACCATAACGTAAAACGTAAAACATCCAGTAGAATAGTTAAAACATTCAACGTCCAGCATAGTTATTATTATTATTATTAGAAGAAGAAAGTTACCTTGAAGGCTTAAGTTGTTAGAAAAAGGATCCAACAATATACATCTAGCTAACATCCTCATTCACTTGAAGCCCAACTTAGACATGGACTAACAAAGGCTTAAGTTGTTAGAAAAAGATCCAATAATATATATCTAGCTAACATCCTCATTCACTTGAAGCCCAACTCAGACATGGACTAACAAATGATGAATCACATACACATAAATTAAGGAGCAAATGAATA
This sequence comes from Vitis vinifera, assembly GCF_030704535.1. NCBI lineage: Eukaryota > Viridiplantae > Streptophyta > Magnoliopsida > Vitales > Vitaceae > Vitis > Vitis vinifera. Next base: position 6,832,420 of record NC_081819.1, read on the forward strand.
GAGAGGTCCAAATCCTAGACTTTAATAAGCCAGAGATCAAATAACATGCTCAATAACCTGTGATCCCAAAAGTAAGTAACTAGGGAATGAGCTAACAATTTAAGGAAAAACCTGCTAAAAATATACCTATTGAATTACCAGTTGATCCAAAAGGTTTAAGTTGTTGGCGAAAAACCAACAATGTTCATCTAGCTAGCATCCTCCATCACATGCAATCCCAAACACACTTGGAGTATAGATAACTAACAGCATACAAATAAAAGAAAGAGAAAAATGGAGAAAGAGGTTTAAACACAAGACCTAAAAACCAGAGATCTAGTACTAGGTTTAACAACTAGTTACATTAGAACTCTTAAGCTATTAAGGAATAGGCCAACAATGTATCTCAGGCAAACAATGCCTATGCAAACACTAATTGTTGATATATAATGATTGAATTGAAATTTATACCAAAATACCATACCATTAGGTTTATGAATGTTTTCATAACTGCTAATTGACATGGTATGATGAAGCTTGTCATGAAAAATGGACATTTATTTTATTTGTGTGATGGACCAGGGATCTTCTCTAGGGGAATATCTTTCACTGCCAAAGATGACAAATTTTCATTTGTATAAGTAAAATCAACACAACAGAGAAAATAAAAGACAGACACTTACTGACTTTCTTGGTCCGAGTGAAATCCAATCTTCATACTATCCACCGCCAAATTGTTATCATATGAAGAGTATCCATTACCATCAGGAATAGAAGATCCTTGATGCTGTGAACAATGATTATGCAGTCAATCTCTTAAACTACATGTAATGGTTAATATATCTTCATAATAAACATAACTTAAACAACCAAAAAAGTTGGGAGGGCAAATCAGTTATTTTCCCTGTCTGCAATAAAAATGATTTTGGTCAATACTTGGACCTTCACAAAAAATAAATAAATAAAGGTTGGCTGCAAAGTTGATTGTTCATACCAAATGATAAGGACAATATTTTTTGAAGGATCAAATCATGAAGAGAAAGTTACTCTTTACTGTAAACATATAGCAATAAAAAAATAAAATGTATAAAAATGTATAAGCTCAAGAGAAGAAACCTGATCAATAACAAGCTCAATTTTTTCCTTCCACATTAAGGCCTCTTGGATGTTGAATGCAGCCATCTATAACAAGAACAAAGCCTATACACTGTCAATGAAAATTCAGTACTATAAGATTTTAAGAAGATGCAGATGGTAGAATTTCTCAAACCATTTTATTCTTTTTCTTAGACTGCCCATATCACCAGAAGGAAATTTTATTCTTTTTGTATTGAGCAAGAATTATGTTTAACACCCAAATAGCTCAACAAAATTTTTGGTTTAAACTATTGGCAAGCATGTATCAACCAATATTATCAGCATTAGTAGGTTCTAATCTGGATCATATTCCAGTACACAGATTAAGTAAGAAAAAATTGAAATATCTTGAAACAGTAGTTGCAGACAAGACACCATGGCCAAGACTAATTGTTGAAAATTATTACAGCTATTGAATATTATTACAGTTGTAATATGCAGTTGTAGAAGATATATAGCTATAATTACAGCTGTGTAAGTTGTACAGCTATGAGTACATATGTATGTATATATATATATATAGTTGGGTGTATATTTATGTATATAATCCTTAATTTCTAGGGATTCTTCCTTTTCTTCCTTATTATTTCTTTTCCACTGTAGTATATCTATTTCATTGGTTGTATACTTTCAAGATATGAATAAAAAATACAATTTAATCCTACCACTAGGAAAATTCATGTTAGTACGGATGTTAACTTTATTGAAAATATTCCTTTTTATAACAAAACTACTCTTCAGGGGGAGAGCTCTAATGAAGATCAGTTTTGGCAACAAGAACGACCAAAACCTAGCATTTTTCTTCCTGAAATAAATCAAAAAATAGATGTTTTAATTAGTGAAAAGGGGGGAAATACTGATTTATCTATGCTAAATAAAATTGCATCACAAACAGGGGGAGAAATTCTACAACCTATGTCCATTGAGCTCCGTGTTTATACTAGGTGTAGGTTTAATTCTAATACTAAGAATAATCAAGTTAATCTTGAGCATGGTCAATCATCAGCTCCTAGTTCTCAAAATCCAGATAATCTTCCTATGGACTCCACTCCTTTACCTCTTTCCGATCTTGATATCCCTATTGGAATCTAAAAAGGAGTTGGGAATTGTACCAAATATCCCATTGCCAAATACATGTCTTATCAAAGACTCTCATAAAAATATAGAGCTTTCACTTCAAATATCTCACTTACTCATTCCTAGAACTATACAAGAAGCACTAGGACACTCGGAGTGGAGGTCAACAGTTCAAGAAGAAATGAATGCCCTTTTGAACAACAGAATATGGGAAATTGTTGATTTACTTAAGGAGAAGAAGGCAGTGGGATGGAAGTGGGTTTTCATAGTCAAGTGTAAACCCGATGGTAGCATTGAAAGATACAAAGCAAGGTTAGTAACCCAAGGTTTCACACAAATCTATGGAATTGACTACCAAGAGACCTTTGCACCTATTACAAAGATCAATTCCATTCGGATTTTAATTTCTCTAGCAATACATTTTAATTGGCCTTTACACCAATTAGATGTGAAGAACGCTTTCTTAAATGGTGATTTGGAGGAAGAAGTGTTTATAGATTTACCACTGGGTTTCAAAAAAAGCTAGGAAAAGAAAAGGTTTGCAGATTAAAGAAGTCCTTGTATGGTCTTAAGCAGTCTCCTAGGGCTTGGTTTGAGAGATTTGGAAAGGTAATCAAGCTTCAAGGATATATTCAAAGTCAAGTTGACCATACAATGTTTTATAAATACTCATGAGAAGGAAAGATTGTTGTGTGGATAGTTTATGTGGATGTCATTATTCTAACTGGTGATGACAATTTAGAACTTGAGAGATTGAAGAAAGCTTTAACTCGTGAATTTGAGATAAGAGATTTGGGTCCCCTGAAATACTTTCTTGGTATGGAGTTTGCTAGATCTAAGAAAGGTATTTTCATTTCTCAAAGAAAATATATACTTGACTTATTAATTGAAACAGGTTTACTTGGATGTAAGGCTACAAAAACTCCTATAGAACCGAATTTGAAACTCCAACCAGCAAGTCTAGTTGAGGTGATTGACAAAGAGAAATATCAATGCCTAGTTGGGAGACTTATTCATCTCTCTCATACTCGTCCCGATATTGCATTTGCGGTAAGCATGGTAAGTCAATTCATGCACTCGCCAAATCAGGGACACTTTGATGTTGTGTACAGAATTTTAAGGTACTTAAAGGGGACTCCAAGAAAAGGACTTCTATATGAGAACTGAGGACATCTCCAAGGAGATCAACATCAGGCTATTGTACTTTTGTTGGAGGCAATCTTGTGACTCGACGGAATAAAAAGCAAAATGTTGTGGTTAAAAGTAGTGTTGAAACTGAGTTTAGAGCAGTAGCCCATGACATTTGTGAAGTTTTGTGGATTAAACAATTGCTCAAAGAACTTAAGGGTGTTAGCCCTTTACCTATGAAGGTCTTTTGTGATAATAAAGTTGTCATTGTCATTGCACATAATCCAGTACTCCATGATTGAACTAAACATGTCAAGGTTGATAAACATTTTATCAAGGAGAAACTGGAAAATGGATTAATTGTTATACCTTATATACCTACGGTTGAACAAGTTGCAGATATACTCACTAAGGGATTGCCAAAGAAGCAGTTTGATGATTCAGTAAGCAAGCTGGCCATGAATGACATCTTCAAGCCAACTTGAGGGGGAGTGTTGAGAATCTCAATCAAATCAGAGAAATTCTGATATGGTTGTTACCTATTTTTTAGGGATAATTTGTTGTTGTTTTTTAGGGATAAGTTGTTATTTTTTAGGGATAAATTGTTGTTGTTTTTTAGGGATAAGTTGTATATTTTAAATTTATTTTTTTTCTAGAAATCTAGGTGTACAACTGTAGATTTAGTTTGATTTGTTGTACCTTATCTATAAAAGGAAGCATGTTTCCCTTCCTTTTTCAATTAATATATGACATTTTTTTATCCTATTCTAGAATTTCCAATACCAAGGCTGGATGACATGCTAGATATGTTGGCAGGGTCTCAAATTTTCTCAAAAATGGACTTAAAAAGTGGCTACCATCAAATAAGGATTTAGGCGATGAGTGGAAAACAACTTTTAAGACCAAGGATGCACTCTATGAATGGTGGGCCATGCCATTAGGTCTTTCAAATGCCCTAAGCACTTTTATAAGATTTATGAACCAGGTGCTTAAACCATGCAATGGAAAGTTTGTTTTAGTTTATTTTGATTACATCCTTATTCACAACAAAGATTCTAACACAACTAGTATTTGAGGTTTGTGTTGCAACTTGTTAGGGAAAATCAGTTTTATGCCAACATAAAAAATTGCATCTTTCTGCTAGACAAATTGGGGTTTCTGGGATTTACAGTTTCAACAAAGGGTGTAAAAGTTGATCCAGCTAAGGTTGAAGCCATTACAAGTTGGCCCACCCTAAAAGCTTTAAGTGAAATTAGAAGTTTTCATGGTCTAGTTACATTTTATAGGAGATTTATTAAGAATTTCAGCATTATAAAGGCACCAATTATAGAGTACCTTAAGTGGGGCCAATACAGATGAGATTCTCAAGCTAAGCAAAGTTTCCAAGAGATTAAGAGAAGGATGACACAAGCACTAGTTCTAGCTTTACCAGATTTTGGTAATATCTTTGAAGTAGATTGTGATGTATCCAAAGTAGGAATCAAGGGTGTCCTAAATCAAGAGGGGCAGCCAATTGCATACTTCAGTGAAAAACTTAATAGGACTGAGAAGAATTATTCAACTTATGGTGTTGAATGTTATTCTATTGTTCAAGCTATGAAGCCTTGGCATCATTACTTAATTCAAAGGGAGTTCATTCTACATTTAGACCATGAGGCAACTTGCAACAAAATCTGAACTGTAAACATGCAAAATGGGTGGCAAACTTGCAAGAATAAACATTCTCACTAAGACACAAGGCTGGTTCACAAGACAGAGTGGCCGATGCATTAAGTAGAAGGGTTTATTTATTGCAATCACTAACAGTGTGGTTGGGCTGGAGGTTTTCAAGGAGCAGTACATGAAAGACTCATTTTTCCAGGAAATGCTTGAGATATATGATGCCAAAGATAGCAGGGTACTTGCTGAATTTGTTTTTGATGATGGTTATTTGTTCAAGGGAGTTACATTGTGCACAGCTGAAGGTTATTTGAGGGAGCTAGTGGTTGGAGAATTGCATGGTGGTGGTTTAGGGGGACATTTTGGTAGAAATAAGATGCTGAATTTAGTTTCTGAAAGGTACTTTTAGCCGACATTGTGATGAGATGTGTATGCCATGTAGACAGATGTCGTGTATGCCAAGTTTCCAAGGGCCAGCAACAAAATACTGGCTTATTCGGCACTCTACCAGTACCTACAGTCCCTTGGATAGAAGTTAGTGTGGATTTTATATTGGGGTTGCCTAAAACAGCAAGAGTTGCACATTTGGTGTTTTTTGTGGTTGACCGATTTTCTAAAATGGCACATTTTATAGCATGTAGAAAGGTCTTGATGCAACCCATGTTGCAAATCTTTTCTTTCAGGAAGTGGTTCAAATAACATGGGTGCCAAAAACAATCAGATCTGGCAGAGATGTAAAGTTCCTTAGTGGAGGTTATTGGCTACAAAACTACAGTTTAGCAATGCATTTCATCCACAAACAGATGGCCAAATGGAAGTAGTAAATTGTAGGGGTATTTATTGAGATGTCTTGCAAAGGACAACATTAGGCAATGAGACTTAACATTAGCACAAGCTGAATTTATTGAAATTGTGTATGGACGGATTCCAAATCAAATCACTGACCTATTAGATGTGTCAACCCACCCACGAATTAGTGATGATACTATTGCCTTTGCAGAGAATTTAAAGGAGGTTGAGGAAAGTGTTCATCAAAATCTATTACAGATGAGTAAGTTAAGGAGCAATTCAAAGAACTGCAAAGAAGCTGCAAACCAGCATAGGCAATTCAAAGAATACCAGGTTGGAGATTGGGTCATGGTGTTCTTATGGAAAGAAAGGTTCTTTGCTGGAACTTATCATAAGTTAAGGAGCAAGAAGTTGTGTCCTTGCAAAATATAGTGCAAGTTTGGAGAAAATGCTTATGAGGTGGCACTTCCACAAGGTTTAAACATATCTCCCATATTCAACGTATTGAATCATTTTACTTTTCATGGAGATTTGCCAAAAGAATCATATGATGCGGGAGAAGAAGCAAAGGGTTGAACCCCATGTAAAGAAGTAGATGTTGTTGAAAGGGTAATCCAAGTGCGAGAAGTTAAAACAAGAGCAGGTTCATACTTCAGGTTTCTTGTCCAATGGGTAGGGAATCCGGATGGCGAAAATTGTTGGTTGAATGAAGATGAGTTTATTGAGATAGATGCCGATAAGCGTCAAGCTGCAAAAATGGAAAATCATTCGAAGATGAGCTCTCTTTGACCGGGGGAGAATGATGGAAGCATATATGTCTTTTGAAGTCTTTTTGTTTTGTTTGAACTATGTAGTATTAACTAGGAAGTCAGAGAGTCAATCTTGGTTATGTAAAAACATTAAATCATTTCTAGGGAGTATAAGGAATATTATATAAGTTCTAGAAAACATAACTAGGTAGTTGAAAGCTGAAAATAAGGAGGTCTCAGAGAGGAAAGGTAATCGGGTTTTGGATTCTGAAAAAAAAGGAAAAGAAAAAGGAAATTTGCTAGATTTCTCTTGACAAGTGAGGAGTCAACCTTGTGGCATCTTCCAGTCCCTCTACCCATGCATATTGCAATTTGCATGAGAGGTCAGCGATCGACCACCAACTTGTTACAGCACCTGGTTTACATCAATAAGTTCTTTGGCAAGGTTGTTCTGATCATCTCTTTCTTAGAGACCTAGATCATCCAATAAGATGGTTGTTGGGTTGGTTAAGAGCATGGTATCTCAATGTTTTTGTAGGGTGACTTTGGCCATCCAACAGATTTTTGATGGATTGCCATGATTTTGTTTGTTGCGTTTGATTGCATAATAATTTTGTCTTCCTTTATGTTTTAAAAAAATTGTCAACAAGCAGTTCATTTATAACAATAGGGAAACAAGAATGAGTTATCCTTCAAACATAGATGCAGCAACACAAATAATACAAAGAAAAAGAAAGAAAAACACAAAATAAAAAAGGGTCAGGTTGTATTTTTATTTTTGCTCAGCGCTATATATATATATATATATATATATATATATATATATATATATATATATAATTTAAGTCAGAGTTGGGCAATATTTTGATTATCTATCCAACATCTATGGTAGTGTCACACCCCAGACCATCCAAATCTCCTTCACCAAATAACCACAACACCAAAAGCCAAGAACTGAAATCTTACTCTTCCTCAACGACACAACCTATGATATCCCAATCTTTGGTTTCTGTAAGGCCATCCAAAAGCATATTAATCTCTGCCCAGATGGCAATGCCATCTTTTAAAACTTTCCACCCTCTAGATGTGCATACAACACCTACTACATTTTCAATTTTCATGACCAAATTTGTTGAGAACCAAAGGTTAAGCAATTCAACTTAGGCTTCAACCCACCTACCCTCCCCATTCAAATAATACCCACCCAAACTCCCAAACAAACACCATCCCTAGAAACCAAAAAAAAATGGCCCTTGAAGCCAAGCTCAGGTGGCAAGTGACTGGGATAGAAATTGTCAGAGGTTCCAGTTTCAAATCCGACAAATAAAAATGAAAAATAAATAAATAAAAAAAGGTTACATATCAAGGGAAAAAAAAAAAGACAACAAAAAGATATGAAGGTGATAATCCACCAATAAGCAATCATACCTCAAGAAGTTCATTAACAATGCATTCATATCCATTATAACAACTTCCTTTTCCACATGAAGGATTGATATGAAATTGACTATCCAGATCCATAAGATTCAGATCAACAGAACTAATACTGAACATGGTAAAGGATTGATGAGATAGTGCAGAGAACCAAATAAACCAGTTTCAGTTCTATAAGTTTAAACAAGATCAAGAAAAGATACAAACTGAATTAAGATTTATAGAAAAATGAAGAAAAAGAATGAACCATGATTTGACGGGACTTGTCTTTCTTGTTGTAAACACACAACACATAGACCATCTGTTGGGAATGTAGAGTGGTTGAGGCAGCACAAGAGTCACATTATCACCAAACATGAAACAGAAAGGAAAAATCATGATTAGTAATCATGTTCGGGAAAGATGTAAAGAATAGTTGTCATAAAACAAAGAGTACAAAAGTAACCATTTCTTGTGACTTCAAAATTGAAGGAAAGGTTACACCACCAAATATAAGAAAAGAGTTCAAACCACTAATGCTAATAAAAAAAGGTATAAAATGGGCTATGAATTTATATCAAACCAAATCACCCATCATTTGCGGCCTCATAAGAATAATAATGATAATCAATGGAGAATATTGTATTCATTTAGCTAAGGTTTGTAGATTCTAGGTCTTTAGTCGAATCACATTTAACCTTTCTTATTTTGAAGGATCTTAGATGAGGCTACAGACTTGAACACAAGATGTGTCCTTTTCTTATGAGCCACCATTAAATCTTGATCTATCACTAGACTAACTCTCATATCAATCCTCCCATTTATTCAAGTTATATTGGAAAACATCACAAATGAGGGTTCTCATTTATTGAATCCAGCCCAAACACTGTCCTTGTCCACAATGAGGAACCACAAAATAATGAATCTCTTTAATAGTGCCCTTTCATGGTACACCAGCCATAGGTTGAACTCTCAAAAGAACAGAAATGTGGCTATATGTTGATGAAAGAAAGGAAAATGCATCAAAAAGCATCTATAGTTGTGAGATTGGCTAAATATATGCCAACTTCAATCAGTTATCCTCCAGTTATCCAAGGTGCAATCCCCAGTCAATTATTTTACATCTTCCATTCAATTGAATAACTTGGCTTTCTGATCACTATGACTTCAAAAATCATGGAATACTTTGATAGCAGAATTTTTTGTCAACTGCGAAGGTTATTTGGCACCTAGTGGTGGATGTGGTTGGTATATCATAACAGAAATTGTGAATCCTGAAAAGCTGGGGTAGTTATTCATGATGAACATAATGATAACAGAAAAATAAAAATAAAAATATCGCAGTGGGCCAACTTTATCACAACATTTCAAAACAGAATACCCAGTTATTTCCAACTTGAGGATTCATTTTAGATACTAACTACAAGCAATCACTGACAACTGTAACATGAACTCCATAGCATCGTTTTTTTTTTTTTTTTTTTTTTTTCTGATAGGTATGAAATCCATGGCATCTTCTCATTTTCTATTAATCAACTTTTATTCTTAGTAATTTACCTATTAATTGGTATTAACAAATTCTTAATAAACTAGATCATACCAACTAAATCAACTCCATGGCCACTGAGAATTGCAATGGTAACTGCATAGCATTTTCTTATTTGTTTATTTAGTCAACTTCCACTCTTAGTACTTTACCTGTTAAAAAATAGTGTCAACAAGTTCCTAATAAACTAGGTCATAAAAACTAAATCTCCAAAGCTCAGAAAGTGGCAAGCCAAGCAACAACAGTCAAAGAAGAAATACATTGTCTAGATCAAAAGATATGGTTTGTCTCTATAATTGTTTTCACATACTCTAGTCATTTCATGAAAAGGAAAACAAGTAAAAATAAAATAAAAATAGAATATAATAAAAAACCATAACGCACATTCCCATGCTGTGCCTTCATGCCTCGGTCCTCCACCCTACAATTTCCATCAATAACAAGGGCTTTGATTGGGACCTGAATAAAAGAATAGAAGCTGATTACAGCAAATATGAGTGAATTCAAAATTATAACAATAAATTCAATTTGGTCAATTGCTTTGTGTAATTACACACTATAAGTCACTGTTGCAATTATAAGAAGCCTAATTATTATAGTAGTTTTCAATGAGCAATAATGCAAAGTGCAAAAGGTTTAAACAAAACATATAAAGAAATAAAATGACAAATAAAATCATGGTTGAGACTTGAAATATGTACCTGGTTTGTCTGTGGCTTCTTCTTATAATATGCAAGTAATTGCGGTTCAAGAACAAAATACCGCATATGAATGAAGGCCCGACCAATCTTTCGCCGCCCACATCGCACCATCCACCCTTCATACACCACCTTACTAGACTTGGTTTCCATTTTCCTAGACTTGGTTTCTATCTTACTAGACTTGGTTTCCATCTTACTAGACATGGTTTCCATCTTACTAGACATGGTTTCCATCCTACTCCTATCTCTCTCTCTCTCTCTCTCTATAAAAATGCTCACAAACAATGCCAACCAATAATTTTCAGCTCAAAACCACTATTTTTTTCTCCAATTTGAATCAAATTTAATTCCCAAAAAAAATTTAAAAAATAAAAGAATCAAAAAATGGTCAAAATTCCTTGGACATATGAGTCACTTCTGCAACAACGTACCATAATTCTGCAACATGAATTCAAAATTTACATTACAAAAAAAAATTGTCAATTTTTATTGGTTACATGGATCACTTGTATAATAACAAACACAATTCAACAAAGTGGATAAAAGACTAAATGAAAAAATCAAATATTTAGTACATGGATCACTTCCAAAAACATCACACATTAATTCTGCAAAATGTTCAAAAAATCATTAAAAAATTATCAAATTTTACTGGGTCTAATGTCACTCCAGAACAACAAACCCATAATTCAGGAAAATAAATAAGAAAATTATACAGAAAGCAACTTTTTGTTTTGTTTTGGGTTTTGGTTTTTTCTTTTTCTTTTTCTGTATAAATAGACAACTTCCATAATAGACCCTTAATTCTACAAAATGAATGCAAAAATGATCAAATTTTTCTGCGTATATGGGTGCCCCATGTAACAAAAACCCCATAATTCAGAAAATGAAATTAAAAAAAAAAATCTGGGTATATAGGAAACTTCCACAACAAGATATTTTAATTCTGTAAAATGCATAAAAACAATTAAAATAGAATGACAAATTTTTTTCTGAGAGTATAGGTCACTTCGAAGACAGCAAACCCATGATTCAGCAAAATAAACAGAACATTTCGAAAAACTGATCAAAGTCTTATGGGTATGAGTCCTTTCGACAAAGAAAAAAAAAACAGAAAAACAAACTCACAATTCTTCAAAAAAAAAAAATTGAATCTATGATCATTATAGCAATTAAATGAAAAATCAATGAATTATCATTTTTATTGTCATATATTAGTTAAATTAAAATCGTTTGACGATTTTAAAAATTAAAAAGATTCCCCAGAAATAAAGTGAAATCAAACCTTGGGTTGTGGCTATGGAGTTGGAGGGATCATCTGAGAGCCCAAGAGATCTCAGCCGTCCGATCAGGAAAAAAAAGGGGGGGAAATGTAAGAAACTTTGAAGAAGAAGAACAGAGAGGCTGGGTTGGTTTATTATTATTGTTATTAATTAATTAATTATTAATAGAAATATAAATAAAATAAAAATATATGGCCTTTATTTATAGCGCCGGCGGGAACTGAGGGACGTTTTGTACCGTTCAGCCCCTACGGTTAGTTAGATACAGATCAAAAAATATATATTTTTTTCAATATAAAAAATTAAAAAATATATATATGCAATTTGAATTTTTCAAATTGGAAAAATAAAATATTGGCATATTAAATTTGAAAAATATATATTTATATTTTTTTGTTCAATTTATATTTTTTATTTTAATTTTTTGTCATTTAATTTGTTAAATTAGTAGCATAAATTTTTTTAAAAATCCACGTGATAATGGAGAAAAAGAATTAATTCTAGTGATAAAATATTGGCATATTAAGTTTGAAAAAAAATATTATTTATATTTTATTGTCCAATTTATACTTTTTGATTTTAATTTTTTGTCATTTAATATGTTAAATTAATAGCATAATTTTTTTAAAAAAATTCACTTGATAATGGAGGAAAAAAAATTAATTCTAGTGATAGTGTTTTTAGATGATTATCTTTTTTGTAATCAATAATTTTCATAATCAATTGAATTTCCAAAATCAATTGAATTTTATTTATCATTTACGTTATAAAAAAAAATGTAAAAGAATTGAAAATCAATCAAATTACTTAAAGACTTGGTGGGAGTAACAAATAAATATTATAGGCATAAGAGGAATATAAATCTAAATATGGAAAAAATCATAGATTAATTCCAACCATATTAGAATTTTTTACAATACCAATTTTAAAATAAAAATGGAATGAGCAAATAAAATAAAATGTAATGATTAATAAATATAATTTTATTATTTTCATAATTTTTTGTGTGAGTAGAAAATCGATAGCAAACAAGATTTTATCACTTCTATTTTTCTTTCACTTTTCTCCATTAAGAAATAAAAAATATATTTTTAAATTTTTTTTGAAAAAATCCAAATAGAATGCTACAAGTAACAAAGATGATTTATGAATAATCATAATGAGGTTTTTAGACAAATAAAGATATTCACTCTCTCCATATAAAAATGGAGTTGATATCAACAAGACATTTAGTGTATGTTTTGATTTACTTTCTATTTTTTTTTAAATGTAGTAATTCCTATAGAAAATATAATAACTTTTGTATAAAAAATTTGGAATTATCTTATATTTTTAAAATTTACTTTTAAAATTTGAGATAAAAAAATAATAATACTTTATCTTTTTTGAATAGTTTTTAAAAATTATGTCCTTTTAAGTCGCTATCATTTTCTATTTTTAAAAATGGAAAATAAAAAGTATATCCAAACAATAGCTTGGTAACATGTTTTTAAATATATTTTTGAAAACAAGTGTTAGAAACATGAAATATCTAGTTGGTGTTTCAAAAGTGGCATCAATTTAATAGTTGAAAATTGATATAACTTGAAAATTAATGAAAAACTCACAAAGCGGGACAAGGAAAACAATCTTGATCATAGGTGATGTTGAAATTCCGAAAAAAAACTTTGATATAAAATAACAACCAATATTACTAAGTCCTCCAATTCATTGTTAAGAGAAGAGTGTCACCAAATTATTTATACATTAGTGCTCATGCATATAGATAAACTAGTCGTCATGTGAGAGAATCATATGATTGAGATTTAGAAGTGAAAAATATTGGTTTTATAAAAAAATAAAGAAGTTATTGGGTAGCAGTATGATGGACCAACCAATGGGTGTGCATCATATTTGGGAGAAACATTTAAGGCATTCAATGGAGATGTATTTCTTGACAGATGTCTAGATTGCCATGCGCACACTTTTGTCTAGTTCTTCGCATGATGAGGCAAAATGTGTACAAGTATGTCAAACCATGTTACAAGTTGTCCACTTAAACCTTGATTTATCTAAGTTCATTTCATAATTTTCCCACACACAACATATCTAAAGTTAATAATAATGGCAAAGTTCGTGATGAAGGTCGTTCATATCCTTCTCTTGAATCCCCTAAAGCAAAACATCCACTTTGAAAACCTTGGTAGTGATGTATATAACCATAAGAAACCTTTTCTATGTTCTTGGTGCTATGGAATAAGACATTATATGTCTACATGCACTAATCCTTTGGTTTGAATTAGCCTTTTGGTTTTGGAATGTATTCATGCTTGTTTCCAACAGGAACATGTACAAATTGCTAGTCTTTATGATGTTGTGTAACCTAATAAATGTTCCATAGTTGTTATGAGCATACTTGTTATGAGCATACATGTTATATGTTGGATGGACTATTTTAATTGTGTATGTCTTTTGTTATGATACAAGTTATGACTCTATGAATCATTCATTATATAGGTTGTCATTTAAATATTGTTTGTCATAAATGAAAATGTATGAATGGCATATATGTCTTTGTGTGTTTGTGTGAAACATTATCCTATATTTTGAGTTTTTATTTAATATAGTGTTATGGATGGTATTCAATGGTAATTATGTTTTTTGAAATTTGTTATTGACAAACAATAATATGGTTAAAGTGTTTTTGTAATCCATTGAAATTAACTATTGAATTAAATTTGTAGAATTGAAAGACATACTCGAGCATTGTTTAGGCATAAGCCTTCCATGATATACCTCTTGCATCCTTATGTTAATATTCCTTGTGATACTCACATTCCTTGATGACCTATTTGATTAATGATTCATTCTTTGTTGCCATCGAACATCAATTTTAGTTTGAAGTATCATGCCATATACTAAGATCTATTCCTATTAATGACTACTTTTAAGGATCTAGTAAACATTGTGGAATAATATGGCAAAGATATCCAACTTCTTCATGTCTTTCAAGAAGTTCAAGTATAGGAAAATAATAAATGCTTCAAAGCTTGAGATAAAATTAAAGTTATTGATTATGATGTACAACTCATTTTAATAGAAAAAATATGAAGAATGTATGACTATTTAAAACTAGTAACTCAAATGAATATGACATTACCATACAAACGAAGTAACACAAGACCTATAGATGAGAACACAAAATTACGGTTTTATAGACGAACTTTGCATCAACACCTTTCTACATGTATTTTGATCATTTTCCATTTTAGTGAAATTAGATTGATAAGATTGTCTTTTTTACAAATGAAAAGAAAAATATTGAATGGGCTAAAATATAAAAACAATCTCTTATCTTGTAGTTGACACTTTGGTAGTTTTGTTTGGTTATAAATTGTTCATATTAGACTAGAGGCTTCATGGGAATTTTCCCTTTTTTATTATCTATCATGATTCTTAGTATGATGATTATTAAATTTCTTCATTACTTGGGTTGCATGAAAAATCTATTATCATACATTCTTACCTTTCACAAGGTTTTGAACCTTAAAAAACATTTTTCCTTTTGCCCTCATTTTGATGTAGTACCGAACGCCATCTACTATTTAGATGTTTGCACGCCATATGAAAGGTCTAAAACTTAATTCTTTTATTCTAAAACTTGTGCTCTCGGCGTAGTCTCTCTTTACCTTTGGCAAGACAAACTAAGAGAATGAAAACCAATGAAGGGTGGATTGTGTCAAGGAAAATTAGTAGAATGAAAACATGCATCATAAATTAAGAAAAATATGACATAAGGTGGTTTTCTCTCATTGGTTTTGAAAAAGATGATGTCTAAAGGACTTTATAAGTTATGACAAACGTCCTAATCTATGTTATGAGATCCTTAAGAAATTATTCTCAACCCACAAAGCTATTTAAGGAAATACAAACTCATGACAAAGTCTTAGTAGCTACCAAAAATGGAATGGTAGAAGAATATTTCATAATTAAGCCATTCTCTATCTTTCAATAATTATAAAAACTATTGACACAATTAGGTAAGGAACTACATTCCAAAGGATACAAAGGTATCCTTCTAACGACTTTTAGACAGGTGATTGGTTTATTCTCGTCCCCATGAAAAGGCTAGTTAAACTTCGTCAACAATGGCGCCAATTTTTGGTTCGTTCCTCAGCAATGATGTTAATTTTATTCATTTGAAATCTTGACATGTCGATTGTATTGATCGATTCTCTTTCCTATCTTAGCATGTTGCTTCTTCTTTTTGCATGCTTATTATGTCTTTCCTAGCATGATGCTTGATCTTATTGAATGTTTATCTATTTTATCTTATCTTTACTCATCTTATGTGTAGATATGGATGATTTATACCTATTTTCCATGATCGATTGTTGCATGGCTACCCTTCTCCTGCATCACTGCATGTTTCTTGTCTATGTGGGACACACATTTTTCCTCTTATCTCCAATTCCCTAGTCTCAGTTGACCTTGTCTCTCTTGATCTCATATTTGATATGAGACTTGTTGCTTTTTTTATGCTCCAATCCAACTAGTGATTTGGAGTATTGTCTAGTGATACGTTATATGTATGTATGGGAGCATTCTGGAGGAGGTTGTCATGTTGATGTTGATTAGAGTTTGATCTTTGAAGACTTGTACAAACCAAAGCAAGATTTTAGGATACTTATGTGACCAATGTGTTCTTTTTGTTAATTTACATTGATAGGTTTTTTCAAATGCACCCATATCATTCACTATGCACTTTAGACTTCCACTGAGTGTCGAGTGATGTGAAAACCTATGCCATTAGTAATATGATCCACACCACAAAATTGAGAAACTTGTGGATCAAGAATGGCTCCAAGATCGTCTAAAAACAAATCTGTATGAAACCGCAGCCCGTCGCTTATGTGGAAGTAAGAACCTTGGTATAATGAAGACACCACAATCAATTATGGAAGGATTGATTGATAAGTCGAAGGAGAACACCACAAAAATCTTTGTGATCAGTTCAAAGAGTTCTAAAAGAACCAAAAAGAATTTTCTCTCACAAAATTATGAATGAAATCTGTATTATTTTTCAATAAGTTGACGGCTATTTAAATACAAAGAGGTCCACGAATTTGGCAATTAGAAAGTCCCTAAATATTCTGCCTAGGATTCGCAAATAGCTAGAAAAGGGAAACTAAAATATCCTGAGTTGGATTCTTAAAATTGAATCCATTATTTCCCCAAAGTAAAAAAGAAACAAGGGAATTTCTAATTTATTACTTCCCTATAAAATTCAAAAATTAAAATATAATAATAAGAAAATAATTTAGCAATCTTAAATATTGCTTTAGATTGCGCCAGCCAATCTCCTTGATGAGTCAAAAATTAGGTAATCACCAATTTAGGAAACTTCATTTAATCCATGCAATTTGTGAGTTGTTCTCTTTGAAGGATTCTTCTAGATTATTCCAAAGCTTAAATCATGGAAATCCAACCCTATGGAACATGTAGAGCATCTTCTTTGAACCTCCATGAATTTACCTTAACCCAAATGTTTTGAATTGGTCTATTGAGAGTTTCCTTGAACTTTTTAGTTCAAACCCTTGTAACCGGACCAACTAGAACTTGAATAGGATATGTATTCCATTTGTTAGTTGTGCCCTCATCATTCCCCTCATCTTGAAAAGGATTTCTCCTCAAATCATCACCTACATCAAAAGGACTTAAATCAGTAACATTGAAAGTGGCCTTAACATTGTACTCACCTAGCAAATCCAACTTATATGCATTGTCATTGATGCGCTCAAGGACTTGAAAAGGTTCATTTCCTCTCAGAAGCAACTTAGATTGCCTTTGTGCTGGAAATCTTTCTTTCCGCATATGTAACCAAACCCAATCTTCGGGTTCAAAAATCAACTGTTGGTGCCCTTTATTAGCTTGTTTTATGTAGTGCTCCATCCTCCTCTCAATGTTGAGTCTTGCTTTCTCATGTATTTGCTGAACAAATTCAAAAATTTTCTTTCCATATAAGGTAGCACATTCAGAAAAAGGTAATAACATTAAATCCAATGGAGTTAAAAGATTAAAACCATAAACAATTTCAAATGGTGAAAACTTAGTGGCAGAATGAATAATACAATTATAAGCAAACTCAATGTGTTGTAAACACTCTTCCTAAGTTTTTATGTTCTTTTTAATAATAGTCCTCAACAAAGTAGACAAAGTCTTATTCACTACTTTAGTTCGACCATTAGTTTATAGGTGACAAATAGTAGAAAATAACAACTTAATTCCTAATTTACACCACAAAGTCTTCCAAAAGTAACTCAAGAACTTAGCATCTTTATCCAAAACTATTATCATAGGCATACCATGTAATCTTACAATTTCTCTAAAGAAAAATCAGCAACATGTGAAACATCATCGGTTTTGTGACATGGAATGAAATGTGCCATTTTAGAAAATCTATCCACAACCACAAAAATTGAATCCTTACCACATTTAGACCTAGGTAAACCTAACACAAAATCCATTAAAATATCAATCCAAGGCTCACTAGGAATAGGCAGCGGTGTGTATAAACCATGAGGTTGCACTCTAGATTTTTCTTGCCTACATGTGGCACATCTACCACAAATTCTCTCAACATCTCTTTTCATGTGTGGCCTACAGAAGTGTTCTTGCAAAACGGCTAAGGTCATAGCAACTCCAAAGTGCCTCATTAACCCTCTACCATGGGATTCCCTTACTAACAATTCACATAAAGAACAAATCGACACACAAAATTTATTTTCCTAAAACAAGAAACCCTCACGCCTAAAGAACTTACCCACTGCTTTTTTCTCACAAACCCAAAACTCCTAAAAAAAATCGTCGTCTAAAGGATACAATTCTTTAATGTGCTTAAAACCAAGTAATTTTGCATCAATAGTAGAAATTAATATGTACCTTCGAGAAAGTGCATCGACAATGATGTTTTCCTTACAATGCTTGTATGGGATAACATATGAAAAAGTCCCAATGCATTCCACCCATCATACATGTCTCCTATTCAATTTGTGTTGTCCTTTTAAATGCTTCAATGACTGATGATCGGTGTGAATCACGAACTCCTTAGGCGAAAGATAGTGTTGCCATGTTTCCAATGTTTGAACCAATGCATACAATTATTTATCATAAGTAGGGTAGTTTAAGGCTGCCCCACTTAACTTCTTGTTGAAATATGCAATTGGTCTTCCTCTTTGCATAAGAACTGCACCTATACTCATCCCTGAAGCATCATATTCAATTTCAAACGTTTTAGTAAAATCAGGCAAAGCAAGTAAAGGAGCATGAGTTAATTTTTCCTTGATCAATTGGAATGTCTTCTCTTGTTTGTCTCCCCATTTGAATCCAATGTTCTTCTTGATGACTTTGATAGGCGGTACGGTGATGCTACTAAGGTCTTTCATGAACCTCCTGTAAAAACTAGTGAGTCCATGAAAACTACAAACATGACCTACACTCGTGGGACTCGACCAGTCTTGAATCGTGTAGGTCTTCTCTTCATCAACTTGTATTCTTTGTGCACTCACAACAAAACCAAGAAACATAATCTTATCGGTGCAAAATATGCACTTCTTAAAGTTAGAAAATAACTTCTCTTTTCTAAGTACATCCAGAACGCACAACATGATCATCCAAGTTTTTGCTATAAATGAGAATATCATCAAAATAAACAACAACAAATCTACCTATGAAAGCACGCAAGACATGGTTCATTAATCACATGAAAGTACTCGGTGCATTAGTTAATCCAAATGGCATAACTAACCACTCATATGAACCATATTTCGTTTTAAAAGCAGTTTTCCATTCATCGCCTTTTTTCATTTCTATTTGATGATACTCACTCTTTAGATCAAATTTTAGAAAATACATAAGCATCATGTAATTCATATAACATATCATCTAAGCGAGGAATAGGATGACAATACTTTACCATTATGTTGTTGTCTACTCGATAATCAATGCACATTCTCCACGTCCCATCTTTTTTAGGAACCAAAATCATCAGCATAATGCACAGACTCATGTTTTCCCTTACATACCCTTTTTCCATCAATTCACTAACCTATCTTTGTAGCTCAATTGTCTCATCAAGATTGCTTTGATAGGCTGGTCAATTTGGAATGGAAGCACCCGGCACAAAATCAATTTGATGTTCAATTCCTCAAATAAGAGGTAAACCATGTGGAACCTCCTCAAGAAAGACATAATCAAACTCACATAAAAGAGAAACAACCGAACTAGGCAAAGACGCGTCAAGTTTTTTAGTGTTTAAATAGGCATCTTTGTACAAAAGTACAATCACTAGATGATTTAAAAAACATCGCTCTTTTTAATTTCACTCGCTTTTACATAGAAATTTGTTTTTCTCTCAATGGCTGAATCTGTCTACTTATTTTCTCTTTCATTTTTCTCAGTCTTTTTTTTTTCTTTCTAATTTTCACTTATTTTCTTTCTCTCGCTCATTTTGTTTAGATCACTCTCTTTTTGTAACCTCACTTGATCTTCATAAACCTGCTTTGATGACAAATGGACTAGAGTGGTTGTCCTTTGATTAAGCACAAACAAGTATTTGTTGGTGAAACCATCGTGTTTAACATGCCGATCAAATTGCCATGGTCGGCTTAGTAACAAGTGTCCATCTTGCATCAGAACTACATCACACAAAACTTCATCTTTATATTTCCTGATGCGAAAGGATACCAACACCTATTTAGTAACTCCCACCTCACCACTATCATTGAGTCATTGCAACTTGTAAGGTCGGGGATGTTTAATTGTTGGCATCCCTAATTTCTCCACCATTGTAGTACTAGCAACGTTAGTACAACTACCTCCATCAATAATCATACTACATACCTTGTTTTGCATGTGGAATCTAGTATGAAATATGTTTTCTCACCACACTTTGTCATTTTCTTTTACCTACATACTCAGAGTTCTCCTTGCAACCAACAATTCACCTTGGATAACGTATTCCTCATCATCCACTTCCTCCAATGGTGGCATAGATTCGATGTCATCTTCATCATCGGATTCAATTTCACGATTATCTCGCAATGTCATAACTATTTTGTTTTGAAATTGGCTCATTATGTGACCCCTACCTTATCATTTAAAACACTTAGTATCACGATTCCGAGTGGTGGAAGAATCAAATTTACCTTGATTTCCATGGTTGGTCGCTTCTTATTTTTGCTCAATTTTGGTCTTGGTAGTGGCTTGCTTCTCCTCTTTCTTCATAAAAATTCGGCTTCCATGACGATCTCGAACTAGGGTTTTGCCATGTACTGTTGCCCCTCCTCTTGATTTGGTTCTCAATTTTGATAGCCATGTGCACTATATCTTCCAACTCCATATAATGTTGCAATTCTACCAAATTAGCAATTTCTTAGCTCAAACCAACTAAGAACCTAGCCATAGTAGCCTCTCAATCCTCCTCTACATTCGCTCGGATAATAACAATTTCCATCTCCTTATAATAGTCCTCCACACTTCGATTACCTTGTGTAAGACTTTACAATTTTTGGTACAACTCACAATAGTAATGGGTTGGAACAAACCGTCTCCTCATTACATTTTTTATCTCCTCCCACGTTTCTATTCAATGCTCTTTATTTCTCCTCTTGTTTAATACTAATTGATCCCACAAAATAATTTCATAATTGAAAAATTCAATGGTTGCAAGTTTTACTTTTTCAAGCTTGGAATAATTGTAACAATCAAATACTAATTCTATCTTCTTCTTCTACTCAAGGAAAGCTTTGGGATCATTTTTGCCTTGAAACAATGAAATCTTCATCTTAATACTACCCAAGTTATTATCTTCCCGATTCCTAGCCTCTTTAAACTGCCCACCATTTCTTCTATTGCCAACGATTAAATCCTAGTCATCTTCATCATCAAAACTAACACCATAATATTCTTCATTTTCAAGTCTCACTTCCCTAGGTTTAACTCTTTGTCTCTTACGCACATTAGGAGCGTTTTGTGGTTGCTCCACATGTGCATTCTCTACCCTATCTATCTGTTCATGAACCTATTCCATCTCCACTCTCAACACTTTTCTCATCTCACCCATTAAAGTTTCTGTTAGAAACTTCATATCAACCTCTTCTGATGCATTCCCAAAAGTATTTTTTATCCTTGTTGTATGACATGTTTGTTGCAAAACAAAGTTAGAAAAAAAACTAAAAAAATAAAAACCTCACACACTCCCTCACGTGTCTCACTCAAATAGTGGTTCACTCAACTTTCACTCATGTTTTCACACAAAATCAGATTGGCTTTTAACCTCTTATTTGCTCACCACTCGTCTTTTTTCACTCATAGTAATCCTCTATAGGTTCTTATCAAACTAATCAAACAAATATAAAAATTTCCAACAATAATTCACCAAGGACTCACCTAGAGAAATTCATATTTAAGGGTTTGGCAAAGCAAGGCTGTGTCACGGATTTAAGGGTTTCAAAATTTGCACAAAAGAATCAATTCTTTTAAGCTTATGTATTTAAGGTTTTTTTGGAGCAAGAAATTCGGATTTGTGGAATCAGAAAGGAACACAAAGATGTAAAATTGAAACAAGAATTACAAGAGTTGAATCAGAATATCACTTTTTTTTTTTTCAATTTCGTTTGTTTTTTCAATTTCGTTTTTCTATTTCAAAAACAAAAAGGCAAACCTACAACTAGTGCCAAGCTCTGATACCAACTAATACGATCCACACCACGAAATTGAGAAACTTGTGGATCAAGAATGACTCCAAGATCATCTAAAAACATATTTGTATGAAAATGCGGCTCATTGCTTATATGGAAGCAAGAGCTTTGGTATAATGAAGGCACCACAATCAATTATGGAAAGATTGATTGATAAGTCGAAGAAGAACACCACGAAAATCTTTTCGATAAGTTCAAAGAGTTCTAAAAGAACCAAAAAGAATTTTCTCTCACAAAATTATGAATGAAATCTGTATTATTTTTCAATAAGTTGATGGCTATTTAAATACAAAGAGGTACATGAATTTGGTAATTAGAAAATCCCTAAATATTTTGCCTAGGATTTGCAAATAGCTAGAAAAGGGAAACTAAAATATCTTGAGTTGGATTCTTGAAATTGAATCCATTATTTCCTAAAATCATGCCTACCCCAAAGTAAAAAGGAAACAAGGGAATTTCTAATTTTTTACTTCCCCATAAAATTCAAGAATTAAAATATAATAATAAATAAGAAAGGTAATTTAGCAATCTTAAAATATTGCTTTATATTGCGCCAACCAATCTCCTTGATGAGTTAAAAATTAGGTAATCACCAATTTATGAAACTTCATTTAATCCACGCAATTTGTGAGTTGTTCTCTTTGAAGGATTCTTCTAGATTATTCCAAATCTTGAATCATGGAAATCCAACCTTGTGGAACATGTAGAGCATCTTCCTTGGACCTCCACGAATTTACCTCAACCCAAATGTTTTGAATTAGTCCATTGAGAGTTTCCTTGGATTTTTTAGCTCGAGCCCTTGTAACCAGACCAATTGGAACTTGAATAGGATTTTCATTCCATTAGTTAGTTGTGCCTTCATCAATTAAGAAACCTCATTGGACCATCCTCTTTTTAGAGCCAGCTTGAACTTGTAAGCTAAGCTTAGATCCTTCTATTAGGAATTCCCTTTCTACACATGGGTGCATCTGAGAGCCTTCACTGTCACTTTTGTCACAGTTTGGATCCAGTATTCCCTCCTTTTTGGTCTCCTATTGAGTGTGCTTAGAGTTTAGTGTAAGTTTGAGTATCAGTTAAACCACTCTTTATGCGTTATGTAATCTTCTTTTTTATCCTTTAAATCTAATGTACCCTCTGCATGGGACTTTTGTTAGCTTACCCTTGTCCATGTATTTGTCTTATGATGCATTGTCATCTTTAGTGTCTTCTCTTATGTCTCTCATCATCCTATTATATCATTTACATTATGAGGAGTCAACCTATGTATAAGTCAATCAAGTCTTGAGTCACAGTCTTGGAGAGGGTGTGTTCATCATTAGAGGCATCATGGTTGTTTTTTTTACATCAATCCTAGTATAGTGATACAATCTACAATCCATATTGAGAGTCCTTTATAGTCTTTTACTTTTCGTATAGGATGTACTCATTGGCTTAATGAGTGATATGGTGTTTTTCTTATAAATGTGTTCTTCCTTTTTCGTATGAGTGTGTTTTTAAATCTCTTGCTAATATATGTCAGACTTTTCATATGAGGCATTTTATCACTTGTATATCATGACCACTGCATGACCTATCATAGAGGATGTTGAGCCCATTGACTTAGGATTGGGGATTGACATAGGGAGTTTAGGATTGTGACACAACTTTTCCTTACGATCAAAGCAGTATCTTTTACATATCCATATCCATACCTTAACCTTTTAAACATGATGACCTACTCATTATGAGTCTTGCAAAGCATGACCCCTGACACCACTATATGACTTTACCATCCTTGTATGTCTTAGCTTAGTTTGGTAACACTGCCTACTCTTTCCATTCCTTTGTTGATATGACTAGGTAGAGATTAAGATGATTAGTCCTGAGGTGAGTTTTACATTAATGATGAAGAAGGGTTTGTGATGAGGGAGTGGCTAGTTGTTTGATGAGATTGTTGACTATTCTATGGTTGAGATGGGTAGAGAGGTTACATGGAGTATTTGAAGTGAGCTTTCATACAATTCTAGAGAGTTGATATGGCTACATTGGATGGATGCTAGTCTTTAGTGTTGACCATGTGAGAGTTTGAGAGCACAATGTTCGAGGTCATGGTCAAAGTATGGGTGGCCATCATCCCTTACATGTAAATTTATTTGTTGCTAGCTCTTTGATCTTCACAAGAGTATTATAGCCCTTTCTTTCATTACCTCATTTACCTATTACACCAAGTTAAGGACCCTTTAGTGCTTGCATGCTTTGATTAGGGGCCTCATGAGCTTTAAACCTGACAAACATATTAGGTCATATCCCTCACTCTTCATTATGATATTCCCACTTTGACATCATCATCACAACTTTTTATTACATCACATGTCACCATTTATGATGTTCATTTGCTCTTTCTTTCCTTCATCGTTGCCTACTTGGCACTATCTTTGCTTCATCCTGTGTGGTGGTTTTCCACACATCACTATATGGACGATGATCAAATCCTTCCCCCTATTTCACCCTATGGGTAGTGCTAGGAACCTTGGATTTCTCCATTCTCTTACCTTGGATCGTGTAAATGCATGCAAAACTGCCTTAGGCCTCTAGATCCTATGCAATGGAAGCAAAAATCAAAATTTTAACATTCTAGGATCAAGAACTTTACCTTAGATTTAGATGTTCCTAAATCAATTCCCCTTAGTGAAGATGAAGAAAAATGACTTTAGAAGTCTCATACACCCAAGGCCTTCTGCTCAATGACTCAAACCATTATCATGGCACTCCAAAGTGTAGGCTTAGTGTGGGCTTTAGAAGGAATGATCTTTTAGCTCTCACTTTCTCTAAAGGTGGAAGACAAAGTCATGGAAACCCTAGCCCCAAAAGGGTTATTTATATGGTTCTTCAATTGGGCTTAAGTGACTTAAGCCCATGAAGACTTAGGTTACTTAATCTAGCCCAAAACGGATCCTAATTGATTACATAGGGCCATTAAATTAATCAATTAACCTAATCCAAAGAACTTTTTTACTATCCCCTATGTAACTTTACATAATTACCAAAAGACCTTTATGCACAAGAGTAAACCAAGAGCTAATCCAATCCTCATAAATGGGATCATCATTGTATATGTGCTCAAAACAGTGATTACTACTCAAAAAGTGTTATTTGATAGCTTGTAATTAACTCTTTTAAACACTTTTGAGTAGTAGTTATCACCTTTTAACCCAATTAACATATTAAGGACCCTGGCAATCAATTCTAATCAAATTGTGTTAAGTTTTGGTGTTTTGATAGCTTTTTTATCACTAAAGCAATCCAAGATTGAGGAGATTTCTTTGGAATCCCTTGCCATAAGCAGTTCCGGAACGCAAGGAGTAAAAGACGTCTAGAACAGGGCGTCCGGACAGGATGGCGGGCGGAAGTCAATGATCCAGACAACATATCCGGATAGGATATATGCTATCGTCCGGGTGTGATGTTTACGAGTACCGTGTGACTCTCACTGAGGGAGTCCGGATAGGGGAGCGCGCCACATATCCTCTTTGGGAATCTGGATGGAGTTGATCCGGCTGCCGCCACTTTCCACCCCGGATGTATCACATCCGGATACGTGCGCCGACATTTCATATCCGAAATTCCGTGCGTCGACATTTTTACATCCGGATATTTCATAGCCGGATGGGGGAGGAGGACGCTTCAACTTCTCCTGATAGACATATCCGGACCTTCTGATAACGCTTACCTGCAAGAGTTCTTCTCTCAGTATACAGTGCAGCGGTGTTCTCCTGAAGCTTCCTGATATTTCCGACCGACATTTTGAGATATTTTGGGATATTTTATTTTAGATATCTGTTGTCTAAATCCCCAAACTCTCCTTGTAATCCACCTATCATAGTATTCCTTAGTCTTTAAGTAAGTAAAAAGGGTGAATAACCTCATATATATAGTTTGTAATTTTCTTTACGAGGATCTATTATGTAATCAGAAAGAAAGAAATATAATTCATATAGCACTTGCTCTGTTTTTCCTTCATATATTTGTTTTCTCATTAGTTTTCTTACTAACCAAACAAGCTCTGAGGAAGTTTCCTCAGAGAATGAGTGGCTAGACTTTTAGTTCCTTGGAGTTAAGGTTGCCGGGAAAGGTTCCAAGTGCAAGAATTAATAGCTTTGTGGTTTCAGCCATTAATGAAGAGAAAGTGTGATCCTTTAATGTTTTCTATGTTTTTAGTTAACTTAAAACACCTTCAAGTCACTTGAGCCAACACTTGGTAAGGCACGTGATCTTCATCCATGGAGATGCACTTGTTTATCTCCTGCGAGCTTTTGGGAAGTGACTTGGAAGTAGGATCTTCTAGAATCACCAACACTTGGTAAGCTTTTGGATTCTAAGGAGATATCCATTAGTTATCTCTTGCGAGCTTGAGAAAGGAAGTCCAAAGTTAAAGATCACCTTGAATGGAAAATGCTTGGTGAGAGGCACGAGCCATTGCAAGTTGCATCAGTGAGAGGGATTTAGTGTTTGAACCCATTAAAGGGAAGCAACTGTACCACACCGATTAGAGAAGTGACTATATGTTAATTCTCTAATGCGAAGAAATGAACCAAATGACCAGAGCTCTGTTTTGCATAAGGAACCTCCCCTGTGAACCTAAACCTCTAAGGAATGTTTTTCTTCATAAGTAATTTCCATTGCTTTCTTTTTGGTTAGTTTAAGACCAAACCCTTTTCATTCAAACATCTTTATGTTTTCTTTTAAAGCTAACCTTGAAATGAAAAAGCACCAACTCAACTTTGAATTGGTATCAGTTGAGAGTTGAAAACCCTTCCTAGTGAACGATCCTAGAGCTACTATGCTATAGTAGCTTTGTCTTTGCTACCCTAGTTCATGGTGTAATAGGTTATAAATTTTGTTGATTACTACCTCGATCAAGGAGCACCAGCTGGACATGAATCAGCTGATACACCGACTGGGCATGAATCAAGCAGCGACCATTGGGACCTTAAAAAGTACTAGCTCTCTCAGAATCTAATTCTAAAGTTGGTTCAACATTTCATTAATTAGAGCCAACATATGTGTTCTAATGGCATATATTTGATATGATTTATGCACAAGGATTTTAACTTGTATTTTTGAGATTTACCTCAGGCTCAAGGGAAGAAAATGGTACAAGTTCAATCACTTTAGAATTTGAAAATTCAAGAAAGGGTTAAATGAGGAAATTAGCAAGTCAAGAATAATGGACTATAAGGAAAGGCAAGACAAGGATATCATGAGTTTGGGAGATGAGAAATGACCATTATGGAGTAAGAAAGAAGGCAAGAGAACATGGATAATCAAGCATGAAGAAAATTCATCAAGTTGCATGGAAGTTTGGAACTCAAAATCTGGTGGCAACATGTACTCTAATTTTGAGGAAAATTTTGGAGCACTTTACAAAGTTCATTTTATGCATCCTATATATTTTTTTGAAGCTTTATAATTCAAGAATCCAAAGCTTCAAATGGTGAGTAAATCATATATGAAATGAAAAAGTTATGACCATTTGAAGACAACTGCACAAAGTTGAAACACCATTTCGAAATGATTTCGAAATTCAATTTATGAATTGAAATCCATTTAGAAATGACCCTAATTTCGAAATCACACACTACCACATTAATATTTCACCTTCTTTACTTCAATAATTGCATCTTAGGCACGCCATCCGCCCTAAATGGGCCCTACACAACTAGAAATCATGATTTTATTATTTTTTTTAATCATTTATAGGTAATTATTTGCCAAATAAGTGGCTAATATGAACATGCCACATGTTAGGTTTTTTGGTGGAAACTATAAAAACTCAATATTTAGGTTTTCTGGGGACTTGATTTTTTATAGGAGTAGAGATGGCTTGACAATTCTTGGGGGTGGGGAGAAGAAGACCTTGAAGGTTTTTCTTGGTTTTTTTTTTCTTTTCTTTTTTTATTATGGAATAAATTTTTTTTTTTTAATTTTTTTAAAAATCAAGAATGGTTCTTTCTTATTCTTTTATGGCCTATGTATGTGAAGACATATTCATAAAAGGCTAAAAAACCATCTTGGGGTGAAACATGAAAACCTAGGGCGAGATCCAAAGGGAAACAATAGGTGAAATTGGATTAATAATGGAATCAATGAAAGGTTAGGGCACTAGTATTGAGATCATAATACCCTCTAAAGTTAGTTTGACTTAGGAGATGATACAATCGCATATTCCTTTATGCTAAGGATTCTTGGTAATTCTTGATCCCTAGTTATCAAAGGTTTTATCATTGTTATCTACCCTAAGCCAAATCT
The DNA here is from genome assembly GCF_030704535.1 of Vitis vinifera. NCBI lineage: Eukaryota > Viridiplantae > Streptophyta > Magnoliopsida > Vitales > Vitaceae > Vitis > Vitis vinifera. Next base: position 6,860,908 of record NC_081819.1, read on the forward strand.
ACACAAAGTGGCAAACGCCTAAAAACCTTATACTATACCTAGATTTCATGTCCATTCATCTATTAGGTAATTCAATAGAATACAATATAAAAAGTTTAGATACGAATCAACTCTAAGGTATGAAACTCAGGTTGATCTCGTTAGACTATGCATTTTGATTACCCTGAGACTATTAAATGATATACCCTTGTTTCGCCTAAAGGTTTATATTCGAAGTTGGATTATGGACTCCCAATCTTGATTAATCGAATTAAAAATCAATAATTATTCTAAAATTTAAATAGGTTTATTTTTTAAAAAAATTATCCATATTTTATTCTTATTTATTTGAATTAGGGATTTTTTTACATTTAGTAAATACTCAACCCTTTGAATTTAAAAACAAATAAACATACTAGAGTTGATCTCAAAAGACGACAACTTGAAATACTACAAAGTTGTGGTAACTCTATCTCTGGTTTTTCTTAACCAGAGTTATCATGTATTTAGGCTTCAGTATTTTATTTATAGCAGAGATTGGCGATCATCCATTAAAGAGAATCAATTACACACCAATATCCCATGTAAATAACAACGAGATGAAATTCGGGTCCGTGATCTACTATTCACTACATGCAGACTCCCCATGAAATGGTCTCCATAACCTAACGAGTTAGTGCTATCAACTATCAAGATTACCTCTCAAATCCTTGAGTTACAAATCCCAGTTATTATGTGATCAATTGACATACTCTAACTCCAAGGAGCATATGTCAAATTTCCACTAAAGAAAATGTTATGACCATAGTCTTCTAGATCACGTATCCGTTGGATTACCCAAGGAGACACATTACTTCAATGCATGAGATATCATGGTGCATCTATTGAGAATACTTGTTGCCACCAACCTCCATCAACATTAACCGAATCTATAGGGATATATACAACTTAAGGGTTTTACCTATAGGTCAAAGCCTCCTAATGACTTTGGCATAGACTCAATATCTTCTCAAGCTTAAGAGTCCATGCGGTATAGCAACTTGGTGAATCATGACAATTGATAACTTTACGTGATGATTCATTGTAGGTCCTACCTAATGTGCATCACATGCACTATTGCACTCACCATGGGAAAACCATCCTAATGGTCAAAATAAGTCATCTCTTCAATTATGAGGTAGTGGACTACAGTCTCAGATGGATTGTCTCAATCTATAAACCAACTGTGAACAACTCATCACTTTACAACGAACCCATAACTTGGATCTTCTGTGCAACGCCTAATGCACCCCAGTCATGTACAATACAAGTGATGTGGGGAATGCATAGTCAAATAACCAATTGGTATAAATGAGATAATTAAGGGAAACCAAGAAACATAAATAAATAAATTTACAAATGAATCTTAATTTGTTACATCATGTCATGCTTTCCAAGGCTCAATCCCAATAAACTCTTACTAGCCCTAATGCATGTTGAGAACACATCTGAAACCTAAGTTATCCCTATGATGATCAAAAGGGTAACAATCCATCGTAGTGATACACCAACATATAATCCCTTGTTCTTCGAATATGCTTGAGTGTATGCTTGACCATTGTCCAATGCTCCATGTATGGATTGGACTAATATCTACTCATCATCCCTACAACAAAGCAAATATCTGGTTTAGTACATAGCATGACATACATAAGGCTACCCACCATAGAAGCATAGGGTATTGCCTTCATGTGATCTTTTTCCTCAGTCTTCTTAGGACATTGATCTTGAGAAATAGACACTTCATTCTTGAAAGGTAGCATACCCTTCTTAGAGTCCTACATCACATACTTGACCAAAAGCTTATCAATGTAGGTGGCCTGAGATACCACAATCTTCGTATTCTTGCGATCCTGGAAAACCTTAATCCCAAGAATATATTTCACCTCACCTAAATCTTTCTTCTCAAATTGAGTAGATAACCGGATCTTAACTAATGACAATAACCCTACACCATTCCTAATGAGTAGAATGTCATCAACATACATGAGCAAAAAGACCACCATGCTTCCCTATATCTTCTTGTACACACAAGACTCATCCTCATTTTGATCAAAATCAAGAGTCTTGATTGTCTTATCAAAAAACCTATTCCATGAGTAAGGTGCTTGCTTTAATCCATAAATGGATTTATGCAACTTACACATAAGGTGCTCTTGGCCCTATGCTATAAATACATCTGGTTGCATGCATCATATAGATGTTCTCTTCAAGATCACCTTTCAAGAATGTTGTCTTGAAATCTATTTTCCATATCTCATAATAAGATGCATCACAATGGACAATAGTATTCTAATGGACTTGAGCATGGCTACTAGTGCGAAGGTCTCCTCATAGTCGAAACCATATTTCTTACTATAACCCTTTGCTACCATCCTAGCCTTATACGTCAGAAACTTTTCATCTACCCCTTTTTTTCTCTTGTAGACCAACTTACAACATCCTATGGGTTTTATCATTTCAAGTGCTTCTACAAGATCCCAAACTTCGCTTGAATATACAGATTCTGATTCTACTTCCATAGCTCCTTGGCAAAGAATAACATCATCACCGCTTATTCCTTCATCATAATATATGGGATCGGTCTAATGTTCCTCTGGAATTGCCTTGAAGAACTCTTCCAAATACATGAACCAATCTAGCTGCATAATAATCCTCCTACTACGACGAGGCACTAGTGTACTAGAATTGACTGGAGTGGTAGGCGTAGGAAACTCTAGACCCATAGTCCCCCATGTTAATGTTGGAGTGTCTTCAAGTGCTTTCCAATCTATATCACGTATTGCCATATTACTCATCATATAGTCATTTTCCATAAATTTGGCTTTTGTACTAGAAAAATGGGTATTGCTTAAATATCACTTGAATAATAGTTAAAAGTCCAATAGGAAACACCTAGAAAGGGGTGAATGGGTGATTTTAAAATTTTAAAACAATATTTGTTAATTATATCCGAATTTTCTTACTCTAAGAGTTATCAAGAATGTCATAAATAAATACATGGTTATACCTAGAATCTTTAGGTATAAATAAAAAATATAATTTTTACCTTTTAGGGATACTTTGTAATTGGTTAGGGATAAAATAATATAATTATTAATACCCAAACTATTTCCTAAGAGATGTTAGACAAAACAATAGTAACTACTAGAATAACCAACCCAACAAACGTAAAAACAATTCCAACAAATCAATCAAAGATATCTTGAGAGAAATTCAAGATAACAATAATTGATTATAATTATAATAACCATAACCACCAATATAACCAACCCAACAATCTCAAAAGCAAACTATCCAATCAATCCAAGATAATTAATACCATCAACCAAAATATAAGTAGTAATAAAAGCATATGCAATGAGGCACAAGATTTTTACGTGGAAAACCCCCACAAATTGTGGAGATAAAAAACCACGAGGTCTAAGACCTACTAATCTAAATCCACTATTCGAAATCAACTCACATAGATTTATGTGGTCACTTTACCCTAAAGACTTACTCTTCAGTGCCTACAACTTGATCCACGTCTGCGACGCAGCAACTACTCGTTGCTCCTTAGTAGATCATTCAATCCCTCCAAAGGGAATAAGGTATTGAACTAATAGTTAAAAAATCTAAATCTTTGAATGAAAAAATTGAGAATGTTGTGCCAAATTAGGCTTTGCCCTCAAAGAGTACCTTTAAAGGATAAGAGGTTTTCCAACAAATTCTAAGATCTCTATGATCTTTCTAATCTTTGATCTCTAACCCTTAAAGGATTACAAGGGAGGTATTTATAGGCAAAAGCCATAAATATTTTGATATCTCAAGTTTCCAAATTAGAGTTTGAGTGATTCATCTAAAATACGTTTCTAAATTCGGTAGGACTGATATAATCAATTAAGTGGACTTAGGTCGTTTGTGCACTCCGTTTAAGCGGTTCCTACCACTTGACGGTTTCTACCACTTGAGCGGGCTGACCCCTTGAGCAAGACGAACCACTTAAGTGACCCCTACTTCTTTTGAAAAAATATTTTAAAACATTTTAAGTCCAAAAATGATACCAAACTTTTTATACCTCAAATAAGCCTTATATGCCACAAGCCAAATATTTTTAGACGTACTTGTGACTTCCAGGTTGGATAAACAATAACCCTTAATTTTTAATGGAGAGAAAATCACTATCTCAAAAGACTTTGGAATAAAATTGCCAACATACAAACAAGACTCAATGTCCTAACAATACTAACAAATACCTTCTAGTTAACCTGATTATAAAAGTAATGTTCTCTCATTCCTTTTATATAGCCTACAAATTGACATACCTCAGACCTTGCTTCCAACTTGTCTACCTTTGGTTTCAACACATGTGTAGGACACCTCTAAATGTGAATCTATTTCAAACTGGTTTGTGACCTTTCCACATCTCTCTAAGAGTTAAAGGTACTGACTTGGAAGGCACTAGGTTTAGAATGTAAGTCATAGTTTCCAAGGCATATCCTAAAATGGATACAAGAAGTGATGAGAAACTCGTCATAGCACTCACCATGTCAATCAACGTTAGATTTCTTCTTTTTGCTACTCCATTTTCTTATAGAGTTCTAGGTGCACTCAACTAGGATATAATTTTGTGCTCCGTGAGAAAAGAATCGAACTAAGTAGACATATACTCTTCACTTCTATCAGATTAAAGTGCCTTAATACGTTTACCCAATTGGTTTTCTAATTTCACCTTAAATTCAATGAATTTGTCCAAGGCATCAAACTTCCTATGCATCATGTACATATATCCAAACCTAGAGTAATCATTCCTAAATGTGATGAAGTACTTATAACCTGCATGTGCATCAACATTAAAAGGCCCACACACTTGAGTATGCATTAACTTTAAACACTCTTTGGCTTTATAACCTTAGTAGTAAAATGCCTCTTGGTCATTCTACCTTTTATACAGGATTCACATGTTGGAAAATCCTCTAGAATCAAAGGAGGTAAAATTCCAGACTTAACCAGTCTTTGGTCATTTTTACATTAACATGACCTAGGTGCAAGTGCCAAAGTTGTGTTTGATTAGAATGAGGTTCTTTCCTTTTGTGTGAGATAAGATAATTCTCATTACTTGGCAAAACAGATAATGAAGAAACATGATACAAACTATCTATCAATGATCTTGAGTATATAAACGAATTATTCAACTTAATAAAAATTTGTTTACTCTTAAAAAGAAATAAATAATTCAGTTTACATAGGCTATAAACTAAAAAAAAAAAAAAAAAAATCTTCCTAAACTCAGGAACATAAAGACAATCTTTTAAAACTAGAAGACTTTATCAGAAAAGATAAGGGTAACATCTCTCATTGCCAGCACAACAACTCTTGCTTTAAAAGCTAACGTGAAGTACATATCTTCATCATTCAACCTTCTCCTTAGCTGAAACCCTTGTAATGAATTACAAACATGGTCAATGACTCCAAAATCTATCCACCAAGAATTAGTGGAATCCAGCACTAAACATGATTAAACTAGAAGAAAATGATGCATACCTAACTATCTCTTCAAGAATTTAGGGCATTCCTTCTTCTAGTAGCCTTTTTACCACAAAAGAAACACTTGCCCTGACCTTTGCTCTTATTTTTCTTCCCATTACTCTTGAACTTTCATTTCTGCTTAGTGGACTTTATAATATTTTTCTTCTTCTAGCTAAAAGAACCTAAAGAACCCTTCATTGTCATATGAATAATCTTTTGATCCTTGAGAATCTTCTCAGCCATTTAGAGTTCCCTCATCAATTTAGGTAAGCTCATCACCATCTTATTCATATTATAGTCAAGCTTAAACTAATTGAAAGAATCCGGTAAGGTCTCTAGAACCATGTTAACCTGGGTTTCCCCATCAATCTCAGCTCTAAGGATCTTCATTTTGTTAAAAAGTCCAATCATACAAATCAGATGATCTCTAACGAGAGTTCCTTCTGACATCTTAACATCCATAATAGATTGAAGAGTAGCTTGCCTAGCTTATCTACCCTAACCACCAAACATCTCATGGAGATTGATAAGAATATCATAAGTTGTTGGCATAAACAAATGTTGATATTGCAACACATTATCCAAAAACCCAAGTAGGATACACTTGGTCTTTTGATCCGCCCTGTGCTAACTATGCTAATTGTCCTTCTCCTCCTGAGTTCAATGTTCATTAAGGGTAGAAAAAGTAATTTCCTGAGCAACCCACTTTAGCTCTTCCTAAGTTTAATTTTGAAAATGAAGTATGTTCCTGATGGGAAAAAACTCGAATTTCTATACTTCCCAAGCTTGGATCGGGTTAAGAACATGCATAACCATCCTAGGCTTATTCTAAATCCTATGCACTACAAAAAAAAAACATTTTTAAACTTTAAAGGGATTGAGAAAGTGCTAATAAAAACCATACCTCAAATTCGAATGTTCTTAAATCAAATCCACGTGGTGAATATGAATAACGAAATCGCAAAAGTCTCATAAACCTAAAGTCTTCCATTGGATGACCTGAACCTTGATCTTGACACACTTTCGATGGGAATGGAAGGGAGGGTGGAGGCTATGACTCTCTTTCTCTCTCAGATGGAAAACACTCTCTAGATAAAGTTATGGGAACTCTAACCCCTGGTGGGGTATTTATAGGGTTTCCTACTAGACTTAAGTGACTTGAGCCTACTTAAGTCTTGGGTCACTCAATCTAGCCTAAAACAATTCCTAATTAATTAATTAACCCAACATGGCCTACTACTTAATCAATTAACTCAATCTAGAGACCTTGTTCACTTATCCTTGTGCAACCGTGCGTAATTATTAAAACACCCTTATGCACAAAAGTGAATCTAGAGCCAATTCGACCCTCATAACGTGTGCCAACAAGGTATATGAGCTCAGACCGGGGATCACTAAGACCCATAGGAATACTGGCTCCTTCAAATTTCAATTCTAAAGTTGATTCAACATTTCATTAAGAAGAATCAACTAGACTCCAGTATCATATGTAAATAACAACGAGATACTAAATGCTCAGGTCTGTGACATGCTATCCATTGTGTTCAGTCTCCCCATGAACTGGTGTGCGTAGTCTAATAAAGTGAAAACTATCAGCCTTTTAAGACAATCTCTACCATCCTTGAGTTACAAATCCTCCTATTGTGTGTTCAATTGACATATCTTAGCTCTCAAGAGCTTATGTCAAGTTTCACTTAAGGAATTACTATGACCATAGTTTCTATGAACACATCTCCTTAGGATTATCCAAGGGAACACACTGTCTCAATCCCAAGAGATATCATGTTGTCTCTATTGAGAATACCTATTACTATCAACTTCCATCAATAGTGACCCAATTCATAGGAAATATATGATCAATTTAAAATCTCACCCATAGGTTAAAGACACTGCTAACTTCAACACAAATTCAATATTCTCTCAAGGTTTAGAGACAACACAATAAAGCAACTTGGTGAAGTCATAACTAATAGATAACCTTAAGTCATAACTCACCATAGATTCTATTCAATGTGCAACCATATACACTAGTGCACTCACCATGGGAAACCCATCCCTATAACCAAGACTAGTCATCCCCCAAATTAGGAGGTGGTGCACAACAACCTATAATGGGTTGCCTAGACCCATGACTTGATTGTCAACAAGTCATTCATTTGCAAGGAACCAATGACTTGGATCTTCCATGCAACTCCTAATAGACCCAAGTCATGTACAATGCAAAAGATGCATACCAGGATGCTTACAAGATATAATGCATGGAAAAATGATAGATAAAGTGAACTAAAACATTATTAAATAAATAATAAAAACCAAGAATTTATTATATCATGTCATGCTCTTAAAGGCTCTATCCTAACAGTTCCTTATTTCTTTTTAAGTTGTCTTTTCTTAAAATAAAAAAATTTACTAATACTTAGCACATTTCAATTTAATAAATTATCTAAAATAAGGAAAAACATATAAAAATTCATTTACTTAAGAATACCAAAATATATTCTATGCCAAAAATAAAAATAAAAAATAAAAAACATAAAAGACATAAAAATAAATTAAATAAATAATTCCTATGACCCAAGACTATCAATTATCACGATTCATCAAACCACTATACTGCATGGAATCTCAACCTTGAGAGGATATTGAGTTTGTGTCAAAATCAATATGAGACTTTAACCTATGGGCAAGACCCTAAAGTGGTCCTATATCCTTATAAATTGGGTCACTGTTGTTGGAGGTATGTGACAATAGGTATTCTCAATAGAGGCACCATGATATCTCATGAGATTCAGATAGTGTGTCTCCTTGGGTGATCCAAAGGACATGTAATCATGAAATCTATGCCCACAATAATTCTTTTAGTGGAAATTGACATGAGCTCCTTGGAGATAAGAGTATGTCACTTGATCACACAATAAGTGGGATTTGTAACTCAAGGCTTTTAAAGGTAATCTTCATAGGTGATAACACTATCTTGTTAAATTACAAACACCAGCTCATAAGGAGTCTGCATACAATGGATAGTAGGTCACAGACTCATGCACTTGGTGTCTCACTGTAATATACATAGAGTACTAGAGTGCAATTGACTCTCCATAGTGGGATGTTGAGTCAATTTCAAAATTTGATTATGAGGGAGTCAGTACTCTTATGGGTCCCAATGGTCCTTATTTTGAGCTCATATTCCTTGATGACACGCTTTATGAGGATTAGATGGGTTTTTAGTTCACTTTTGTGCATAAGGGCGTTTTGGTAATTATGGAAGGTTGCACAAGAATAAGTGAGTGGTATCTCTGGATTTGGCTAATTGATTAATTAGGGCCTTGTAGGGTTAATTAATCAATTAACGACCTTTTTTGGGCTAGATTAAGTGACCTAAGCCTATGGTGGTCTTAAGTCACTTAATTCTAGTAAGAAGCCTATAAATACCCATTTAGGGGTTAGGGTTTCTATGTCTTGCCATTTTCTTCCTACAATCCAGAGGGAGAACCCCGCCTCCACCCTTGAGATCTTCACCATCTCAGTGTGTAGATTCAAGGAAGAGTCATCGAATGAAATATCATAGTGTTTACGAGATCCATTACAACTTTAAAGTTATCTACATCGATTGGAATCGATCCGAGAACATCTGGATCAAAGGTATGCAACTTTGTTCTCTAGATCTATGATTTCAGTGGTATCCATATTACCTTTCAATACCTTTTTATCTATTGTGATAAGATTTAAAGGGCCTAAGATAGATGGATCAAAGGTATGTGACATCGATTAGAATCGATCTGAGAACATCTGGATCAAAGGTATGTGACTTTGTTCTCTAGATCTATTATTCCAATGGTATCCACATTACCTTTCAATACCTTTTTATCTGTTGTGATAGATTTAGAGGGCCTATGATAGATTTACATGCACCCTATGCGATCTAGGGCATGGAAATGAAATTATCCGGGGTTTCCAACACTTAGCACTCAAAAGTGTGGGCTTTGGAAGGGAGGATCTCTTGGTTCTCACTTTATCTCTCTTTCTCTAGAGGTAGAAGATAAAGTCATGGAAGCCATAGCCTAAAAAGGGTTATTTATAGGGTTCCCTAATTAGGCTTAAGTGACTTGAGCTAACAAAGGCTTGGGTCACTTAATCTAACCTAAAATGGATCTTAATTCATTAATTAACTACATAGGGTCATCCAATTAATCAATTAACCCAATTTAGAGAACTTGTTCATTATCCCTTTTGCAACCTTGTGTAATTACCAAAACATCCTTATGCACAAAAGTGAACCAAGAGCCAATGCAATCCTTATAAACCATGTCATCATAATATATGAGGTCAGAGCGAGGACTATTGGGACCCTAGGAGTACTAGCTTCCTCAAAATCCAATTATGAAGTTGATTCAACATTTCACTAAAGAGAATCAATTACACTTCAATATCATATGTAAATAACAATGAGATGAAGCTCAGTCTGTGACCTATTATCAACTACATGTAGACTCCCTATGAACTGGTATCCATAACCTAATAAGGTAGTGTTATCACTTATCAAGATAACCTCTCCAATCCTTAAGTTACAGATCCCACTTATTCTATGATCAATTGACATACTTTAGTTCCAATGAGCATGTGTCAAATTTCCACTAAAGGAAAAGTTATGGTCATAGTCTTCAAGATCACATGTCCTTTGGATAAGCCAAATGGACATATTGCCTCAATGCATGAGATATCATCGTGCCTCTATTGAGAATACCATTTGCCACCATCCTCTATCAACAGTGACCCAATTCATAGGGATATATGACCATTTAAGGTTTTCACCCATAAGTCAAAGCCTCCTATTAACTTTTGCTTAAGCTCAATATTCTCTCAAGGTTAAGAGTCTGTGCAATATGTGTGTCACATACACTAGTGCATTCACCATGGGAAAACCATCCTAATAGCCAAGACAAGTCATGCCTTTAAGTAGGAGGTAGTACACTACAATCTCATTTGGATTGCCCAAATTCGTGAATTGACCGTGGACAGTTCATCACTCTGCAAGGAACCTATAACTTGGATCTTCTGTGCAACTCCTAATGCATCCAAGTCATGTACAATTCAAGTGATGTGGGCCGTATATGTTCAAATAACTAATTAATACAAATGAAATAATTAAGGGAAACCAAGAAACATGAATAAATATATTTATAAGTGAATCTCATATTGATAATGTTGGGATATTTTCATTTCGAGCATTGGGAGTTGAGTTTGATATTGATATGTTGATGTACACTATAGCATGACCCTCTCAATATTTTTTAATTTCGATATACTACCTTATACTAGGACATAGCCATGATGGAGAACATTTTTCATTGAAGCATAGTCACTCTATTGGATTCTTTACACTAAGGCATATCCATCTTTTAGAGGATGATCAAATTTGTTCTCTACATTAGAGCATCTGACGTGTGATGTGGGAATTATTGAACTATTTCATGTTATCATTCCTTCATACTAGGGTATAGCCATGTTAGAGGACATCATTTTCTACTAAGGCATAGCCACCTTGACGGTTTCTTTAACATAGAGATGTGATCACTTAATTGGGATTCTAATATATTACAAAGTTGATGTCACTTTGGGTTTAGCGTTCTCAACATATTTGGTTTGATTTTTTATACACACTTACCTTTTCATTCCATACCCAAACATTCCACCCTTGATACCTTCTCACCCTTATCTATTCTACTAGACTTTGGCTTATATTTCTTTTCAGCATACACATTTCATCATGACTTATGACGTTATACCATTCTCTTGGTTAGATGAGGATGTAAACCAATCCATGAGTTTCCTAGTTGAGATATCATCTACCTTTTGGACTTTGGGTTCAACATCTTCCATCATGGCAGGGCCTAACAGATTACCAACTTTTTTGTGATGATGTTTTTGTTTTGATAGTTAACATATAGTGTTTTGACTTGCTTGTATTTTTCACTCTGAGTATTGGTTAGATTTATTTTTTGTTATTAGTTAGTTTTATTTTGTCAACATGGCATCATAATGCATGGTTCTATTAGTCATTTCCTAAGGTTAGATGTTCTAATTACATGGTTGATGGACATATTCTAAAGTATTAGCAGCTTTCGTGGCATTCTATGTCTTACATTATTCATCATTGCATATTAGGGCATATCCCCTCTTTGAGATTATCATATCTTCAGTAGACTTTTTTGTCTTTCGATCTAGTTGTTGATCCTTATGAGTTGTCACACTAGGGCATACCCCTCATGTCAAGTTTGTTTGCATCACTTCTCAGTTATCCTTTAACATAGATTGCACCTTCATGATTGGTCACATTTAGTTTGTTTTCATCATAGACCACACCTATATAATTGGTCATGATAATCCTTTCTTGTTTTCATCATAGACCACACCTATATCGATTGGTCGTTTTCGTGTCAATTATATTTGAGTTAAGGACAACATGTATATCAATTTCTCTTTTTCATATTAGTTTGAGTTTGAGTTTGGGATCGCCCCTATATTGATAAATCATTTTCGTATCAGTATAAGTTGAGTTTTGGGATGGCACCAATATCACTCGATCATTTTTACATTTGTTTGAGTTTGAGTTTAGGACCACCTATATCAATCAATAATTTTTGTGTTAGTTGAATTCAGTTTTGAGGCGCATTTATATCAATCAGTCATTTTTGTGTCAATTGAGTTTATTTTGGGACCGCACCTATATCGATTGGTCATTTTCGTATCAATTTGAGTTTAAGTTTAGGGGTTAAACCCACATCGATCAATTATTTTCGCATAAGTTCAATTTAGTTGTGGGACAACACTTATATTGATTGGTCATTTTCGTATTAGTTTGAGTTGAGTTTGGGACTACACTTATATTTATCGATCAGTTTCATGTAAATTGGTTTCAGTTTTGGGATCACACCTATATCAATTAGTTATTTTTCATGTTAATTGAGTTTAGTTTTTAAATCTCACCTGTATCGATCGATCATTTTCATATCAATTGAATTCAGTTTTGGACCGCACTTTTATTGATCGATCATTTTTGTATCAATTTGAGTTAAGCTTAAGACCACACCTATATTAGTCAGTCATTTTTGTGTCAATTGAGTTCAGTTTTGAGGCGACACCTATATCAATTGGTTTACTTATGTGTCAGTTAAGTTAAATTTTAGGATCACACCTATATGAATCAATCATTTTCATGTCAGCAGAGTTCAATTTTGGGACCACACCTATATTGAATGGTCATTTTCATGTCAGTTAAGTTTGAGTTTGGGATTGCACCTTCATGATAGGTCACATTTAGTCTTGTTTTTAGTGTAGGCCACTCCTCCAAAATCGATCACGTTTAGTTTGTCTTCATTGTTTGGTGGTATGTGACCTTTAGGCATTCAAAGCCATTTGTTTTCATAGATTTAGCGTTCAAAGCCCTTTTCTTAGTTTCGACATTTGAAACCATTTTTCTTCCCATTTTAGATGTTCAAATTAATAGTTTCCTAGTGTTCAAAGATGATAGTTTTCCCTTCTTTGTTCTCATCGTTTCATCATATTTGTTACTTCTGTCTTTTCATCTCATGGGCTTTCCTGTATTCCATTTATCTAGAGTATTTCATCCTTTTCATTTGGTCTATCTTAAAGCTTATTGCATCATGTGCTAAGAAAAAATTTATGGTCCTTCTTAGTTCTTCAGTATAGTTCACTTTGTTCTACTCATTATTCGCGTTTGCACTCATATTTCTTACTTTCATGATCTTTACCCAAAAGGGGCATATGTGTAGACCTTCCATTTTGTCCTAGCAACACATTTTACTTTAACACATGTTACTTTATGTATTCTCTTTCACTTTAATCAAATAATCCTTAATTAAAAAGGGTTTTGAAAATATAAATAGAGAAAAATAATGTTCTCTTTTGAAAGAGAATTTACTTTTGCATCCACCTAATCTTTCTACACATTGATCTTATTTATACATCTTCAAGTGAAACATGCGAAATATTATTTTTATAATATAGAGATTATTTTTATAATATAGAGATTATTTCATTCACTTTAATCAAATAATCCTTAATTAAAAAGGATTTTGAAAATATAAATAGAGAAAAATAATATTCTCTTTTGAAAGAGAATTTACTTTTGCATCCACCTAATCTTTCTATACGTTGATCTTATTTATACATCCACTTTAAAATATAAATTGTATAAAGACATCAATCTAATTTTTTTTCCAATATATTTAAAATATTTCGTCATTCTTCTCTTCAACGATTATTTTTTTCTTTCTTATTCTCTCATTTTTCTTAAATAGCAAATCGTAAGACAATACGAATTCTTAGTAAGATTGGACTGAACAATTCTAACTTTAAAGGTATTTTGACTATTTCATTAATTATTATTTATCTCTAAAAAATTCTTAATTGAAGTGGATGTATAGAGATATTTGATGGATGCAAATATAAATACCCTTTTTAAAAACATGAAATATAACATTTTTTAGAGAAAAAAAACTTTTTAATAATTTTCTAATCCTTATGTCATATATTTCTAAATGAAAAGTTTACGATTAAAAATATCAAAATGAAGTTATTAGTATAATTTTGTATACATAAAATTTATTTTTTCAAATACCGATAGTTTCTCATCGTTTTAATTAAATATTTCTAAAAAAAAAATTGATGGGGATATTTGTCTTTGTAATTTTTTTGGAAAAATGTTTTTAAAATTCTTCCAAACCCCATTGAATCATCTCGGGTTTTAAAGAACTCCCAGACCCATCCTAAAGCATTTATCTTTATCCCAAACACGTACCATCACCGGCGCGTACCGGGTACGCCCTCCTTAATCACGGCCTTCATGTTATCTTTAGGAATAAGTTCTTGTTTTATCCTCTTAATCTTTTTCTTTTCATTTTTTCAGAAAACTAAAAGAACCAGCAATAGAACCAGCCACCAAGTTGTCTGTGCAGAATAGAGCCTGTGGAAGAGATGGGCAAGAAGAGAGTGAGAGAGAATTTTGAGTTACCAGAGGGACAAGAATGGTGCTGCATATCTCACAGTTTCCAGAGAGTGGCTTTAAAAAACCCTAACAAAATCGCAGTGATACAGGCATCTCCCACTGCACAACTCCACAACCAATCCCTGGCATCTTCTCACATACCTCCACCCTACCACGGAGACCGCTCTTTCACTTTTTCTCATCTCTTTGACGCCATCGATTCCCTCAGCTTCCGCCTTCGCTCCATCCTCGCTGGTGCTCAGGACCCCTTCTTGATCAACCCCACAGGTCAGGGTTAGGGTTTTGATTGATTCCATATATTATGACCAAAAATCCTCTGGCGGTAGCAAATTGGCAATCCCGATTTTATGTATCTTATTAAAGAAATTTGCATTGAAATACATAATCTTCGTCTGCCAGGTGGGAATTGGTGGTAGAAAACATTATAAAAATAAAATGCATTTATTTGATTTTGATCCTATCGAATCTCTCTTATCATATTATATAGTAACATGAGGGTATAAATAGTGCTTTTATTTTATTCCACACTTTGCACACTCGGATGTTTAATGGGTTGCTTGAGTTTGGTCGGGAAGCAACCAAAACTGCCCTGCCAAAGCCTAGTCCACTTTTCTACAGACTACAGCAGCCTCTTTAGGCCAAGAAGTGGCAAGAGGAGACTCTGGTGGGGAAGTTATAAAACTAAAAGTATTTATTATACTTTGATCGCTTCTTTATATATCATCCGTCACCGCCTGCCTCAGCTTATCATAAAATTGCTGGTAGAAATTGTGGTACTAATAATATTAGGATTGTTTCTATTCTCCGATTTGGATGATGTCAAATGGTTGCCTAGGTTTGGCCTTGAAGCATCCAAAACTGCCCCAGGAATAAGAAATCCTCTTTTTATCTGTTGGTAGAGTTACCAGTTTGACCCTGAAGCTTAATAAAGTGAGTAATGAGCCAATAATTTTGCCTCAAATAATGAGCAATAAACAAAGATTTTAATAGTATATCAAGTTAAGAAATTACTATATCTAAAAGCTTAAACTATTAGTTAAAGAGATGATAATGTGTATTATGCCTACTCACTTACCTAGGCAAATATTTAGCATTGAGTAGAGTAACCTCTTATTGATTAGTGGGAAATAAAGGAAATAAAAAAAATAAAAATAAAAATTAGGCTTTCATGTTTCATGTTTGAAGATTAATCTCACCTATAGATGACACCTAGATGGAGGGTGAATAGATGTTTTTTAAAACAATTAGAGATGGTATCTCATAAGTGCTCACACTTCCCCTGTTTTTCTTGATCTTCTTTTCCAGTTCAATGAACAAAAAAGCAAATTATAAGCAACAATGGATGCACCAACACTCTCCCAAACAAGTTATTCAATGCAAGTCACATGCAAATGAAACAACACTCCCCAAACATGATATACAAGACATTGCATCAACACAAACACTCATTTTTACATGCCCCTTGACATCAATTGACAATGACTAATATATATCTTGTTCTTTCAAAGCTCCAATAGTGACATCAATTCATGCTCTAATTAAACATTCGATATAACTCAATGAAAATATCATAGGCTAACAAAATACTAATAAAAAGACAAGATAAAAAAGAAAGACAATGACACCAATTTTTTTAACATGGAAAACCTCCAAAGAGATAAAAAACCAAGAGCCTCTAGTAATCAAATAATCCACTATGAAGAAAAATTAGTTGAATACAAGGTTTTACCTTGTCCAAGCCTTTTGTCATCTCCTGGACTACTTGCTTAGAACCTTCAAGCTTTAACTTCCATCTTTCTTCTTCTGGAAAATACTTGGAATCCACTCCAAGCTTTGATCTCGACTTCTTCTTGAGTCTACACAAGAAGAAACTTGGGTTTGCCCCAAATATGTTGAAATTGAGAGTAATATGAGAGCAAGGATGAATAACACAATGAATCAACCCATTTGAAACGAAAATTTCTCACTCAAAAATGATTTTCGACTTAAACCCAAGTGATTTTCTCTTAAGGCAAACACTCCCCAATTTGATAAGAAAAAAATGAAGCTCAAAGCTAGGTTTTCACTCTTATGGCCATCCTCTATACTTCTGGAAAGAGGGCTTAAGTATTTGGGGTTTGAAACCCATTCAACGACTGAGATTTATTTGGAAAATCATGAAAATTCGTAGGTGTGATTGAAGTCTAATCGATCGAACAAGACTAAAAAAAATCTGTCAACATAAATTGTTACCCTTTAGTTTGATTGATCAGAAATCAATTCAAATGTTTTAAACACAATGTTTTACACTCTTAAGTTTCAATTTCATTTTCCAATAAAATGATAAAAACTTATAACATGGTTGATCAATGTTTGCCATCATCCATCACCTCAAATGCACTTATCAACTCCTCTAGCCATCTTCAAACATGAACAATTTGGAAAAGACAAGTGTCCAAGGGAGGATTTGAAGAGTATGAGCTAAGAGACACAATGGGAATTTTGACCTGAAATCACCAATACACAAAATATGCTTACAATGTAGTATTGAATTCGCTAAAAAGAAGCAAAAGTGATAAGCTAAAGGAAGCTGAGTTGATAGCTTAATTTGAAGGTCTTCAAATTTCATGACTATATTTGGTTGTTGAAAAATTCGAGGGAAAGAAAATTGGGAAGAAAGTAGAAGGAAAGAAAAAAAAAAAAAAAATTCCAAGTCACTAAATTATTTTTATATACTGCCTCAAACTCATTTAATTTATTTTAACTCTTCTATATAAATATTAAATAATTTTAAATGTATAAGGTTCTAACCAATTTTAATTATATTTCAATTTTTTTTTCATTATTTTATTTATTTATTTGTATTTTCCATTGTAAAACCAAAATCAATTTTTATTTTTTTTTATTTTTTTTAATAGTTTCTTCCTTTCCTTAGTACTTTTTTAGAACAAAACATAGCCTATAAGTTTCATGAGCTTCCAAATGGAATGACTTCTTTGAATGAAATTAAATCCTTAGAACTAAAAATTTAATATGCACGACATAGGAATAATAACTGAGGTTCACAAGTTTAGTGAGTGAGTTTCTAATTGTTGATGCTTTATTTTTTGTGCACTCAGCATGCTTTGGCTATTACAAGCCATATGTTTGGTTGTAGGACATAAGCATTATATTAACTTTACTGATTTAAAAGAATCATGTGTCCCATGAGCTAGTGCTATGTAGCCATCTACATACCCTCTCCCGAGCCAAAGTATCACATTAATGAGATAAAAGTAGCCAACATTTAGTAGATGCTTGAACACTTTGGGTGCCCATGAGATGTAACTGACCATCCTTGGTGGATGCCTAGGGCAATTCTTTTAATTCAACTCTAGTTGGGTGTGTTATCTGAGTGCAAGACTACTTTCACTTTCATCATTGAAGATGGGTTTAAATGTTCCTTAAAGAGGCCACCTCTCAATGATCTCCTATAATCCTTATAGGTGTCATCATGGACAAAGCACTTTGATGTTAATACCATCCATCTGAATTAGGAGCAAGGCTCAAAGGTTCCAAAATGGGCTTATTGCACTTGAGTGGTAGGATGGACTCTCCCACCACCAAGTGCCTTGGCACTGGTTTCAGGCTCTGGATTTATTAGCATGAGTTTGGGGCTTGTTGAAGTGGGTTGACACACATCAAACTCATTTTAGTTGGAAAATGAGAGAGGAGCCTTGGGTTGTGGTAGGGGGTGGGGATGTGGTTTGTTGATTTTTTTTTTTTTGATCAGAAAATGACATGTTCGTCATTGTCAGTCAAACATGTCTCAGCATAAAAAACATCACATCATCAGATGATGGTTGCTGTGAGCTGTTTTTGAAAAACACTATAAATCCACTCCATTTTGATAGCTGTTGGAAGACAATGTAGAAAACTATTCTCTTAGATTGATATTCTTTCTTAATCTAATGTTCTCTTGCTTATGAACTGCCCATAGGGGACTGTCGGATTCTTCCTAACCTCCTTTTGCCTCTCACTATGCTCTCCTCTCTTCTTAAACTTTGATATCTCACTCTCTTATGTGTCTAAGTTCCTCTCATAACCTCATACAACCACCATGTTTGTACTTGTTCGGAAAACAAATTTTTGAAAATTACTTTAAATTTTGAATGTAGCTCTTAATATTACGTTAATTTACAAAAGAATGCTAGTTTTTCTGTTTGCCTACCATCTTGTTTTCTGCACCTGATATTGTGGCTGACATGGTACTCACTAATTTATATTCATGTGAGACACCACATTGGAGGGCAAAATAGATGGTGAGATGAACATTTCCTTGAAGGAAGTCATAAAAAGTCTTGTTTTGTGAAGTTGTAACTATTTATCTTCATCAGGGCCTTTGTTTTCAGAACTTGAAGCTGCTGATCTTCATTTTTTTTCACATGAATTCATGACATGACAAGACATGCAATACTACATGCTTGAATTTTGGATGAATATATCGCGACTTTGTTGCAGGTAATTATCTTTGTAGAAATCAGCTGGAACATGCCCCATTTTCTCTGTCATCAACATCTTACAAACCAATTGCGGAGCAGTCTGAGGAGATTAAGAATAAAGAAATACCAAAAATATTAGGAATATATATGGTGCCTTCTGTTGAATACATAATTGCTGTTCTTTCTGTTCTTAGGTGTGGAGAGGCTTTTATGCCTCTAGATCCTTCTTGGCCAAAAGAAAGGATATTATCAATTGTTTCTTCTTCAAATGTTGACCTTATTATTGGGTGCAGATCTTCATTTGATACAAGTAGTCACTTCAAACTTGATAAATCTCATTGGCTTGTGGATTGCAATAGTTGTCCTGTTTTGTCTATGTCCATGGAAGACAAACTTCAAAACCATAGTGATCCATCAGAGTTAGTTTGGCCTTGTGAAAAGGAAGAATTAAGGCTATTTTGTTATTTGATGTATACATCAGGATCAACTGGAAAGCCTAAGGGCATATGTGGCACTGAAAAAGGTAAAGCATTGGATTTATTGCACATATAATTACATTCCAAGATTACAAAGCATGCTCTATGTTTAACTGCCTGTTTGCATTATTCTATTTTTCTTTTGGGTGGGCAAAATTCTTCCTTTGCTAGTTTCAGTGTTATTATTATTATTATTTTTTGTTTTTCAATTATTATTTTTGATGTGAACATATTCATTTTGGAAGACTCTTAATCATAATATTCTACCGCCTAAGTAATCTGCTTAATTCTTTTCATTTCATACTGTTGGGTCAACCAGATTAGCTGTATTTCACACTTGTTCCTGTTATCCAATCGTGTTTTGGAATGGCTTCTGCTACTTCAGCTTCCTAATGAATTTTTGCCCTCGTCTTGTTTCAAACTAACAAAACAAGAGGAATCATATGTCTATCAGGACACGAAAAGCTTGAATGGATTCTCTATAGACAGACACAAACTAGAGCAATTTTGTGGGGATCTTGTATTTGACAATGAGGCAGTTATTAATCATATTGCATTTGATTCATTTTTTTTTTTATCCTATTCTTCGTTTGTTTTGTCATTTTTTTTTTTTCAATACACATTTATATGATATGCATTTTTATTTTCATTTTTTTTTGTCCTTTTTAGGCCTTTTAAACCGCTTTTTATGGATGCAAGAATTTTATCCCCTGCTTGGAGAGGAGATTTTGTTGTTCAAAACATCAATAAGCTTTGTTGATCATCTGCAAGAATTTCTTGGTGCTATTCTTTCTGCTTGTACGTTGGTTATACCTCCCTTCAACGAGCTAAAACAAAATCCATTTCATGTTATTGATTATCTAAAGGTAAACTTGCATATTGTGGTTTATTTGAGCTAGAGTTCAAACCATTCTCAGGATGACAGCGTTGGAAAAGCGGAATTTATGAAAATTATGATTTGATTTCAAATTGCCAAGATTTAATTATTTTCAATAATAATTATGAGAAAAAGGAGTGGCTATGAGAAGTCGAGCTGTTTGAAGGATTATCTTTTTTCCATAGCCAAGTTAGAGTCTAAATCAAAGACTACCTTGAGCCTTCAGTCCACAGTCCATCACAGGGATTGATTGTTTAGGACGTACCTGATTTAGCACGATCATTGAATGGTTGTATCTCCAATAAAAACATCCTATTTGCCACCATCCTCAATTGTTGTGCCGACCAGTAAAGCCATCCTGCTTCACCCTATGAGGTGAAACATTATTGTTTAGGGAATTAGTTTTGTGCTCATTCACCTTTGTCTATTTTGCAACCTTTTTTTTTTTTTGATAAGCCAAGAGTGCATAAATATATATAAAGCGCCAAAAGGATGCACCAAAGTACATGGAATGTATATAAATTGTGCCTGAAAGCACTATTAACAAGAGAGAACACAAAAAATAACACCTTCTTCCAACAAGATCCCAACCACTCTACAAAATCGAATAAAGACAGAATCAATTTCTATGCACATCTTTACCCAAGTAAATAAATTACTAAGAAAGGAATTCTTCAAAAAATGAGCTGAATGCTCCTCATTATCAAACGACTTATGATTCCTTTCCTTCCAAACAGTCCAAAGAATACATAAAGGAGCTGCTCTCCAAACCTTCTTATATCTTTTTCCACAAAAGAACCATGCCGCTCTAATAGAGCCTCCTTAATGGTAGTAGGTTGCACCCAATGGATACTAAATAGATCAAACAACAATTGCTAAAGGATTCTGACTTTTAAACAATGGAGGAGGATGTTATCTATGGATTCTTCCTCTTCTTTGTTAACAAAATATCTATTGGAATTTTGTGTGTGCTCCTTCTATAGCCTAGAAGAACTACTGCTCGTTAGTTCACGCCTCTTGCTCTTAGTTGTATCATGCTTAACTTTGAAGGATAAACTTGGTAATCCAGTCTCTTTAGGCATTCAAGCCTCTTTTGGAGATTATAGGGTGTCTTAGTTGTATCATGCTTAACATTGAAGGATAAACTTGGTAATCCAGATTCTTTAGGAATTCAGGCCTCTTTTGGAGATTACAAGGTGTCTTGGTCCAGCTTTCCCTAGGCTGGTTAGTCATGGTTGGATCATTTAACTATGGTGAAACTAATATTAAGAGGCTTGAAAGAGGTCTCGCACTCGGCTCATTGTAACATCTTTAAAAGTACATTAGTTGTTATTGACTTTATCTTCCACACACGAAAGAATATCGTTAAGATATGCTTATTTTATTTGATAGGGCCTAAGACTTGGAAGGGAGAGTTTTGTTGGAGTTGGAGCTTAATGTTTTTGCAGATAGGCGAGCCTCATATTGGTGGGAGTTTTTTTGGGAATTTCCTTTTTCTTGGATTGGTTGTAATCAAATGGCTTGATTCTTGTTTTGTTATGTACATAGGGGGTGATTTTTTTCCCCATGTTTTTGAAGCTTCTCTCATTGTTTTTTTCTTTATTTATCAGTATTTCTCTCTGTTAGCCAACCAATAAGGGGAAAAAAGTGATAAATCTCTTTACTCTAAATGTAAGTCTAAGATAATCTTTATGCAAGCAAGTTGCATTTCTCCCTTCACATTTCTTAAGAAAGGAGTTTCTCAACTCAATGGTGGAGTAAGATGATAATAAAACCCCATCTTTAGATATTGAGCATTAGGTGTTGAAGGGAGATTGAAGAATAGAAGGTAGAAAATTCTTTGATTAATTTTTTTAATCTATATAGAGATCCGTATATATATACAGATTCCTAGCCTAGCACCGAAATTAGTAACCTTCCTAACCTAATTACAACCAATCCCTTTGATTGTGAGATTCTCTAATTCACTTCCTAATTACAATATTATACAGTTACAACTTTCTAATTTCATTCTTCCACACCCCCCCTCAAGTTGGTGAATAGATGTTTTCCATTCCCAACTTGGATATACTTACTTGAAATGTTGTACTGCTTCAACCTTTGGTGAGTATATGTACAAGTTGGCGGTCAATAGACACATAAGGAGTACAAATCAATCCACTAGCTAACTTCTCCTTAATAAAATGTCTGTCTATCTCTAAGTGCTTCGTTTGATCATGTTGCATTGAATTGTGTGCAATACTGATTGCAGATTTGTTGTCGGAATAAAGTCTCATTGGGCCATCCCATTGAATCTTCAAATCTTCCAAAATGATCTTCAACCATAGTAGTTCACACATTTCCTAAGCCATTGTACAAAATTCTGCCTTTGCACTCAATCTAGCTACTAAATTCTGTTTTTTACTTTTCCGTGTTAGTAGATTTCCATTGAGAAAGGTACAATACTTAGTGGTCGATCTCCTGTCAACCACAGATCCAACATAATCTACATCTGTGTACACTTTTAATACTAGCCTCTAGCTTCGTTTAAACAGGATTCCATTTCTTGGAGACCCTTTGAGATACCGTAGCACTCTATTGGCTAATTGCAGATGTATCTCTTTTGGATTGTGCATGAACTGGCAAATCATACTCACAACATATGCTATGTTTGGTCGTTTTGATCAAAAAAAAAAAAAAAAACATATGCTATGTTTGGTCTTGTGTGAGAGAGATAGATGAGTTTTCCTACCAGACGTTGATACATCCCTCCATTTGCAACAACATCTTCCTCAACCTCTCAAAATTTATGATTAGGATCTATTGAAGTGCTTGCTGGCCTATATGCCAACTTTCTTGTTTCCTTGAGAAGGTCCATTACATATTTTTGTTGAGAAATAAAAATGCCCTGCTTAGAATGTGCAACCTTGATTCCTAGGAAGTATTTCAACCTTCTTAATTCTTTAATTTCAAATTTCTTGGTTAAGCATTGCCTTAAAGTTTGGCTCTCCTTGTAATCATTTCCTATCATGATTATATTGTCTACATACACCAATAGAGCGGTAACTCCCCTTGAATTTGAATGTTTGATGAACAAAGTGTGATTTTCTTGACTTTGTCTGTATCCCATGTTTTTCATTACTTTGACAAACCTTTCCAACCAAGCTCTTGAAGACTGTTTTAGTTCATATAGAGCTTTTTTAAGTTTACATACCTTTTTAATGGTTAGGTTAGTTCCAAATCCAAGAGGAACTTCCATGCAAATTTCTTCTAAGTCTTCATGTAGAAATGCATTTTTGACATTGAACCGTTGTAGATCCCAGTTATAGTTAGCTGCCAATGATAACAAAATACTTATCGTGTTCATCTTTGCAACTGAGGTAAAGGTCTCTACATGATCCACACCATATGTTTGAGTGTATCCCTTACCCACTAATCTTGCCTTATACCTCTCTAACGACCCATTTGCTTTATACTTAACAGTATAAACTTACTTGCATCCAATTGGTTTTTTTCTTGTAGGCAGATCTATCAACTCCCAAGTCTTATTCTTCTCCAACGCCTCTATTTCTGCATTCATGGCGTGTTTCCAATTTTCACCGGATAAAGCCTCAGATAGAGTGGTAGGAATATGGATATTGTTCAAACTTGTAAGAGAACTCTTATAAAACTAAGTCAACTTTTTGAATGACACAATAGGGGAAAGTGAATACAAGGGACGTTTAGTGCATTACCTCGTTCCCTTCTTGATGACAATAGGAAGTTCTGACTCAGTTTGTAAGGAAGGATGAGAAACTGTTACCTCATTCCTAGATGCCAGTTTAGATTCTTGGACTTATATAAGTCTAGGGACTACAACTTTCTTCCTTGAGTATGCTTTGCTAGTCATTCGATTCTCAAGAGCAGGCTCAATGGGTGACGACTCAAGTTCAAGAGCAGGATCAATGGGTGACGACTTAGGTTCAGGGATAGGATTAATGGGTGACGATGACTCAGGTTCAAAGACAGAGGGTACAGATACTGGACCAATGACTTTAGGAGGGTCAATGAGAAAGGGATCAATTAAATAGGAATTCCAATCCTTGTCCTCCTTGATGGAATTCTCCCCCTGAAGATAAGTAGTGGGAAAATAAGACTCATTGTCATTGAAAGTAACATCAGTTGAGACAAAAATTTTTTTGGATGGTGGATGGTAACACTTATACCCTTTTTGAGTTGAGGAATATCCTACAAAAATATATTTGATTGCTTTTGGGTCCAATTTTTCCCTGTTTGATTGTGAACATATACAAAGGATACTGACCCAAATATCTTAGGAATGAGATGGTTTGTGGTTCTCATATTAGGATAGGATGATGAGAGTATTTCCATGAGACTTTTGAAACCTAAGACTTTGGAAGGTAATCGGTTTATGAGATGTGTGGCAATGAGGACGACTTCCCCTTAATAAGATTTAGGCACATGATTGTGAAACAAAAAAGCTTGTGTGGTATTAAGGAGGTGACCATTTTTTCTCCTAGTAACTCCATTTTATTGAGGGGTGTTGACACATGATGACTCATGAATTATTCCCTCATGTTGAAAATATGGAGTTAGGACTTGATTGAAATAATCTCTGGCATTATTGGACTGAAACCTCTTGATAGTAACACCAAACTAGTTTTTAATCATGTTATGAAAATGTGGAAGAACAAAACTCACATCATATTTGTGTTTAAGTAAGAAAAACCAAGACATCTTAATACAATCATCGATGAAAGACACGAACCAACACGCCCTAGATATATTAGGGACAGGGGAAGGGCCCTAAATATCACTATGAATTAGATGAAAAGGTTTTGAACTTCTTTTATTATTTTTGGGGAAGGGTGAACGCTTGTGTTTAGCAAGATCACATACATCACAATGAAAGTTCTCAACATCTAATTTCCTAAATCAAGAAGGGAATAAAAACTTAAGAGTTCGAAATGATGGATGTCCAAGCTTGTGATGATGAAGCCAAAATTTTTCTGTATTTAAAAGGTGGTGCTCAGAAAGAAAAGATACGAATGACTTGCTCCCCAAGTCCTAGTCCTGAAATACACAATAAGTAGGGAAAAAGGTCACAATGCAACTCAAATTTCGTGTAAGCTTTTGTATAGGAACACGATTAGTGGACAACTTTGGAACATGAAGCACATTTTTGAGTGTGAGTGTAGGACTAATTTGGACATCTCCTACAAGTGCGATAGTGGTTAAGGAACCATCTGCTATGACTATTTTCCTACTTCTTGGACAAGGGTTATAGTTTTTAAATTGTTGTAATGAATGGGTGGTCATGTGATCTGTGGCGCTTGAATCTATAACCCATGATTTGACAAAGGCTTTATCTGAGGCTTTTAATCTAATGGAAATAGGAAACTTACTTGAAAGCGCTAGTGAGCAGGTACTTGAAGGTTTCTCAAGAGGTCCCAACAAAGCTCTTATTTTTTCAATCTCCTCTTGATTGAATCCACCTTGTTCCATGGATTTTTCTTCAACTGGTTGAGCAAAAGACAAGTTTGCTTGCCTATTATTCCTCTATTGCCCTCCGTTGTATCCCCACTCTTTGCTAGATGTAGTTGGCTTACAATGAAGTTTCCAACATTTTTCTGATAGTCAGTGCACCATAAGTTATCACTATTATCATAATTTGAAGCCCTTGATCGATTAGTCCTTTTGTTATCAACAATGATAGCCTTCCTCCACCTGTTCCCGAGTGAGATGCAAAAACCTCCTGAGTCGACTCACCCATTACTCTGCCTCTCCTAACATCTTCAGCTCCGATCACTGCGACAGAAATTGTAAATACCCAATCCCCGTCTGTCACCTTGATCAAAGCTGGGAGAACTGACCGTTCCTTCATTGAAATTCTTACCCTCGCCTTGCTAAGATCAAACAATTTCAATGTTCGCCAATCAATTTCAGTAACCGTCCCTCGCTGCTCCACTATTTTCTTCAGATGTACTTCAGATCAGAGGTGGAATGGTAGTCCCCGTAATTCAACCCAACCTCCTCTGAACTTCCCCTCAACTTCCAAATTTTCCTTTGGTGACCACCTTCTCAACTGGACTGTAATCCCTCCCTCAATCTTAAGAAGCCTTAAATTTTGGAGAAAGAGAGCTTCCTCTATCATTTCAACAAAAAATAATCCTTTTCCGCCTGAGAAGGGTACAATCGTTGCCACTCCTTTTTGCCTTAAGCTTCTCGCCACAACTCTGCCAACCTCAACCCAGTTAACACAATCTGCATTGCATTCGCTCACCACGGCTCGTGTCCACCTACCAACAGGAACAAGTCCACCTCTCCTTGGTCCTTCATCTCTGACTGTATTCACGAAGGACCGGTACAAAGGACCTATGTGATTATGGATAAACCTTTCCTCTTTGTATTGTCTTCCTTTATCAACTGCATTTAAGGAGGGGACCACAAACATTGAAGACATCACGCTTTTTAAATTCTCCCAACCTCTGCCCTTCTCGCCCTCAGGAATTACCAGAAAAGTTGATTTTTTGTTGGTTGCGAACTCCAAAATCCTTATGAACCTTCCGTGGTTGTTGAAGCATACTTCCATCAAATGGACGCTGAATTTTCCCCTGTACTTTTTGTTGAACCCCATGTAACTCTTCATTTCGATGGCCTTCGTCAATTGTTCAATCAACCATCCAACTTCATCCTTTTCAAAGCCTAAGACAAAAATAGAGCCTCTACTGTGCTCTGTAATCGAGCATCATTTTTCTTCTTGCTCGCCTTCCAACCTAACCAAGAAGGTCTTCCTCTCCACAGAGACCTTCAACGTCCTTACCATTCTCTCCAGTCAACAAGAATTAATAATATTCTGGATTACGCATAATGGAATGTGGAGTGATAGGGTATTAATGTTTTATAGTAACTACATTTTTTTTTTCTTTTGGATGAAAGAAAGGAATTTTTGTCATTTATGTTTTAAGACAAGCATTCTCTCCGGTCAACAAGAATTAATAATATTCTGGATTACGCATAATGGAATGTGGAGTGATAGGGTATTAATGTTTTATAGTAACTACATTTTTTTTCTTTTGGATGAAAGAAAGGAATTTTTGTCATTTATGTTTTAAGACAAGCATCTATTTATGTGTGTGTGTATTTTTTAAGTATAAATGTTAATATGCATATCCAACTTTTTTCGCAGGCTTACTCTGTTACCAGGATGACGGCTGTTCCATCACTGATGAGGGTGATTATTCCTGCTCTGCAAAGTGAAGAAAATATGCAGGTCCAGAATTCATTAAAATTCCTAGTCTTAAGTGGCGAAATTCTACCTTTAAGCTTGTGGAATACACTTTCCAGTTTATTACCCCAGACTTCTATTTTGAATTTATATGGGAGTACAGAGGTTAGAAATTAAAATTCTAGTTTCTATATCTGTTACTAGTTTCTATTTCTGTTGTCATGTACAACTATAAGTCTTTATTTTGTTTTAAGAATGTTACTAAAAAGTGTGCATAATTTGTATACCTTGCTTGACTCTTTTGTCTTATTGTTTTATGACCCCTTTTACATTATAAACACCATCAATCTAGGATGATTATTGTTGCTTTTTCTTGTTTACATTACATATGCTATTTTGGGGCACTTTGTTATTATATATGTGATATAGTATAGATTGATCAGCTATTTTATTCAAACTTAGATTTATTTTCCTAATATCTAATTCTTATTTCCTATTCTCTTTTGTTATAAACTGAAAAAGCTAATTTATAACAAAACTGCTTGGTCCTCTCTCACCCTCTCCACTCCCTCCCCCTCTCTCCCCTTCCTCTCCCTCCCCTTTCTCATTTTTCTTTTCTATATTCTGATTTTATTGTAGCACTAACAAACACTGGTGCTGCATGGACTAGTTTGCTAAATGGTAGTGCCTTTGTTATTTTGGTTGTGGCAATTGGTTTAATTGGTTGCAATCCCTGTAGTTCTGTGTTTGCATAAATCCTTTGGTTAGAGAGAGCCTTAACTTCAACATAATTGGAGTGGAGTTTCTTCTGGAGGTTCATGGAAATGTGTGGAATTCTGGGTTTATGGATGATTGTAGGATGAAATTAGAAGATATTACAGGTTGTAATTAGAGATTTGCTAGCTGTATATAGTTGTAGATTATTTTCTATAGATAGAAGATAGTTTCCTCTCTTGTGGGATATGACAGAGTTTTTTAAGGAATTACCAAGCTGTTGGTAATATCCTATTTCCCTATAAATGTATATTTCTGCAGAGTAAATAATATGAAAGAAAATTCTCACAATTATCTTCATGGTAACAGAGCAATTCCGCCTGGACCTATCACTTCTTTCTCGGTTTTAATCCAGAACCAATTTTCTGGGTGCAAACCAATCTTCTTCTTCATCCCAACTTGTTACTTCTTTAAGTTTTTGTTTTTGAGTCTAGTCTCTCATAGGTATCACTTTTCCTTATGGCCTTGGAAACCAGCAGCAGCGTTACGGGAACCATGTTTGGCCAGGAACTCGTGAGCAATGGTGGTGCAGAAGGTTCATCATTCCTCATCACTCGACACAAGTTAACTGGCCACAATTACCATCAATGGGCGAAGGTAGTTCTGATGTTTATCACAGGTAGAGGTAAGGATGAATACCTTTTCAGCACTACTGAACCGCCTAAGAAGGATGATAAAAGATTCAAGGTTTGGAACACCGAAAACAATTTGGTTATGTCTTGGCTGATCAATGCAATGGACACAGAAATAGGTCAAAATTTTCTGTTTTATGATACTACACATGAAATCTGGATGGCAGCAAAGGAAACATACTCTGATAGTGACAATACTGCTGATCTATTTGACATCAAGGGAGCCCTACATGATCTAAGGCAAGGTGAGATGACTGTGACTCACTACTATAACACTCTTAGTCGTTTTTGGTAACAATTGGATGTGTTTGAGACCATGGATTGGGAGTGCCCAGGAGATGCTAGTCGATACAAAAGGATTATTGAAAAAGAAAGGGTCTTTAAGTTCCTATTGGGATTAGACAAATCCCTAGATGAAGTAAGAGGGAGAATCCTTGGAACCAAGCCTCTCCCTACCATTCGAGAAGCTTTCTCAGAGGTTAGAAGAGAAGAAAGCAGGAAGAAGCTGATGATGGGAACAAGGCCATTCTCCAATGTTCAGGAAGGATCAACACTCATCTCCCAAGGCTCCACAAACATTCAAGAAGGAACTGCCCTTGTTTCCTAAGGATCTACCTATGATGCAAGGCAGAAGAAAGGAAGACCATGGTGTGATCATTGCCACAGACCAGGTCACACCAAAGAAACATGTTGGAAAATACACGGGTAGCCCACTGACTGGAAGTCAAACAAGGAGAAGGAGGCACGAGCATTTGTGGCAGATCCTAAAGGGAAAGAAAGAAGTACCAATGATTCTGCTCTCTTTAGCAAAGAACAAGTGGAGTGGCTGCAAAAGATGTTTAGCCAAGGATCATCCACTAACCCTGTTATCTCAACCGGATCCGCTGCTCAGAGAGGTAACTTCCTAACTGCTTTACACACAAAAACTGAAGATTCATCAGGTTGGATCATCGATTCGGGTGTCTCCGACCAATGACAGGTGATATATCAGTACTCCATGATTGTAGCCCCTGCCATGAGAATTACAAAGTAAGAATTGCTGATGGCTCTCTTTCCACCGTGACTGGTATTGGAAGAGTGATTATTTCCGAGACCCTAACTCTTAATCAAGTTCTTTTGGTTCCCAAGCTCTCATGCAATTTACTATCAATCAGCAAGCTTACTCGAGACCTAAATTGTGTGGCTAAATTCTCTTCCTCTCATTGCTTGTTTCAGGATTTGGCTTCAGGGATGATGATTGGCAATGCTAAGGAAAGCAAAGGACTCTACTGGTTTAGGGCAGCTAGAAAACAAGACTCTCAAGCACATCATGTATCTTTCTCTACTCCTGATCCTAGGTTAAACCTGTGTTTAGATTCAAATAAAGAAAGTACCATCATGTTACTGCATTATCGCCTAGGACACCCAAATTTTATGTACTTATCAAAGATGTTTCCAGCACTATTTAAAAACAAAAATCCCAAACTTTTCCAATGTGAGATTTGCCAATTTTCTAAGCATTGTCGTAACTCTTATCCATCCCAAAATTACAAACCATCAAAACCTTTTTCCATTATTTATAGCGACATTTGGGAACCCTCTCGTGTTCACAATATCTCTGGGGCTAGATGGTTTGTTAGCTTTGTTGATGACCATACTCGAGTTACGTGGGTATTTCTCATGAAGGAAAAATCAGAGGCAGGTTCTATCTTCAAATTCTTTCATTCCATGATTCAAACACAATTTCAAGCTAAGATCCAAGTGTTTAGAACAGACAATGCCAGGGAGTACTTAATGTTATACTCGGAAATTATCTTCTAGAAAATGGGATTATTCACCAAAGTTCCTGCATTGATATCCCACAACAGAATGGGATAGCTGAGAGAAAAAATCGACACCTTCTAGAGGTAGCCCGATCTATTAGGTTTACCACTCATGTCCCAAAACAATTCTGGGGAGAGGCTGTTTTAAATGCTACATACCTAATAAATAGGATGCCTTCTAGAGTCTTGAAATTTGATACTCCATGCCAAACCCTTTCCAAAAACTTTCCTCTAAATCGGATTATAACTGATATACCTCTCAAGGTCTTTAGATGTTCTGCATATGTTCATCTCCCTCCACATCAACGAAGTAAACATGATCCCAAGTTTGTCAAGTGTATCTTTATCAGTTATTCCTCTTATCAAAAGGGGTATAAGTGCTATTGTCCTTCCACTCGGAAAACCTATAACACTATGGACGTGACCTTTCTTGAGAATGTACCTTTTTACACCAAAACTCATATTCAGGGGGAGAATCTAGTCAATCAGCAAGCAGAATATCAGTTTTGGGATGTGCCCGTGCCTGACTTTGGGGTGCCAGAACCTAATTTTTCCAGTGAACCATCTATGGCACCGGATGGACCACCATCAGAGTCACGTCAGATTCAAGGAGACAAGGAGTCCATTGGCAAAGAACTTCAAGTTTACTCAAGGCGTCAGAAGAACCCTAAACCGGTGGACCTACATCCTGAGCTTCCTCCTGTGCCTTGTCAAACTGATAACCCGAAATCAAATCCCACCGGAGTCATTCAAGGTAATATTGATTCTCCTGTTATTACTGATGACATTGACTCTATGGATGATCTCAATAGGCCCGTGGCCCATAGAAAGGGAGTAAGATCTTGTACTCAGCATCCCATCTCAAAATTTGTGTCCTATGAGAAGCTATCTCCTAATCTTTGAGCTCTCATCACAAATCTGGAGAGTATTGCTCTCCCAAACTGCATACAAGAGGCCTTACAGCATCCTGAGTGGAGAAAGGCAGTGAATGAAGAAATACAAGCACTGCAGAAGAATGACACTTGGAAGATTACGAAATTACCACAAGGAAAACGCCCCGTGGGTTGTAAGTGGGTCTTCAATGTCAAATACAAGGCAGATGGGAGGATAGACCGGTACAAGGCAAGGTTGGTGGCCAAAGGATTTACACAAACCTATGGGATTGATTTTCAAGAAACTTTTGCACCAGTTGCAAAGTTAAATACAATCCGAGTCTTACTATCCTTGGCAGCCAACCTTGATTGGAATTTGCATCAACTAGACGTCAAAAACGCATTTCTCAATGGCGATCTTGAAGAAGAAGTCTACATGGAGATTCCTCTAGGCCTAAAACTCTCCAGTAGCAATGACCTAGTCTGCAAACTTTAGAAATCACTCTATGGGCTTAAGCAATCCCTAAGAGCTTGGTTCGAGAGGTTTACTAAGGTGATTAAAGGAGAGGAATTTTCACAAGGGCGATCTGATCACACTCTTTTCATTAAGAGATCGCCTGGTGGTAAGATTACAGTTCTTATAGTCTATGTTGATGATATAATTGTTACCGGGAATGACGAAGAGGAAATTTCCCGACTTAAAACAGTTCTAAGTAAAGAATTTGAGATTAAAGATCTAGGAACTTTGAGGTATTTTCTTGGCATGGAGGTAGCAAGGTCAAGCAAGGGTATCTTTGTATCACAACGAAAGTATACTCTTGACTTGTTGAAGGAAACAGGAATGCTTGGATGCAAACCCTCTAATACTCCTATGGATCCATTCAACAAGATAGGCTCAAAAGAAGATATGGTTGTTGTTGACAAGGGAAGATATCAAAGACTAGTTGGAAGGTTAATCTACTTATCACACACAAGACCTGACATCAGCTTTGCAGTGAGTATGGTTAGTCAATTTATGAACAATCCCACCGAAGAACATCAAGAAGCCGTATATAGGATACTACGCTACTTAAAGATGACTCCAGGTAAAGGATTATTCTTCAAAAGAGTGGCAAGCCGTGACGTGGAGATCTTCTCAGATGCTGAATGGGCTGGTTCCTTAACAGATAGAAGGTCTACTTCAGGTTATTGTACCTATGTCTGGGGCAATCTAGTTACTTGGAGGAGTAAGAAGCAATCGGTTGTGGCACGTAGCAGTGCAGAAGCGGAAGCTCGTGCCATGGCCCATGGAATTTGTGAAGGGATATGGTTAAAAAGGCTGCTTGAAGAACTCCAGCTCGCTCCTCACGGACCTATGAAGTTGATGTGTGACAATGAAGCAGCAATCAGCATCGCAAAAAATCCAGTCCATCACGATTGAACCAAACATGTTGAGATTGATCGTCACTTCATCAAAGAGAAGATAGAGCAAAAGATCATAGAAGTGGACTACATCCTTACACGGCAACAGATTGCAGATATAATGACAAAGGCTGTTCCTAGAACCCAATTTGACATACTTCTCTCCAAGCTGGGAATGATTAACATTCATTGCCCAGCTTGAGGGGGAGTGTGGAATTCCGGGTTTATGGATGATTGTAGGATGAAATTAGAAGATATTACAGGCTGTAATTAGAGATTTGCTAGCTGTAAATAGTTGTAGATTATTTTCTATAGATAGAAGATAGTTTCCTCTCTTGTGGGATCTGACAGAGTTTTTTAAGGAATTACCAGGCTGTTGGTAATCTCCTATTTCCCTATAAATGTATATTTCTGCAGAGTAAATAATATGAAAGAAAATTCTCACAATTATCTTCAAAATGCAAGGAATTATCATACAATATTCGAATTGCATAGAATTGTCATACAATATTTTAATATTGAAGGTTCTCAAAGAAAAATTTTAAACTTAAAAAAAAATGTAAAATATAACATTTGTGATTCATTACTGGTGCATCCCTAGGGTCAATAAAAACTTTATCCAAATAACTTTGAACCTGTTATTAATTGAGTGAGCAATCATCTCCATGTAGTAACAAAAGAAATAGTACATATAGCTAACCATTTAGGAAGGTCAAGAATGTTAGAGAGGAAAACTCTCTTTTTCTTATTTGTCACCATGAGCAATAATGGTACATAAATAAGAAAGATGGCAACAACCTGCCATAGATAATTCCTTAATTCTAGGACCATAAAGTTATCCCTAAAACTAAGGGATAAACACATAAAATTGAAATACGAAAATGAGATTTGGAACTGATCCTTATCTCTTTATTTAAAAAGAGATAAACATGGAGATGATTGCACACTTGATTAATCAATAAAGCATAGCTTTCTGCCTTTTTTCTTCCCTTCTTGCCTCAAAACACGCCTCTCGGATGTAAGGAAGAGGTTTTGTTATGAGGATTCATCCTCAAACTTCATTCGGTTTTTTATTGAGTTCGAACAGGAACTTGAAGACGCTCTCCTTCTCAACAATTTTCTAATATTTTTGGCAACATTCTGGACAACCAAGTTTATTCTCATCAAACAGGTCTAGGTGTTGCCAACACCTATTAAGTGCATTGAAATGCTGTGTGACTCTGAATTCTTCCCGTTTCAGATCATTAAGGATTCCTTTTACCTCAAATAACTCAGATGTATTCTCTTTGTTCAAGTAGGTCGTTTTTGTAGCATCCCAAATTTCCTTAGCCGTCTCATAAAACGTGAAGTCTTCACCAATTTCATTGGTTATGAAGTTTATAAGCCAAGACATGACCATGCTATTTTCTGATTTCCATGTCTTGAACTTCGGATCTTCAGGTGGAGGTGTGGTGACAGCTCCAGTGAGGTAATCATCTTTTCTGTTTCCACACAAACATCATTACTGACTTTGACCATTGGAGACAATTCTGGTCATTGAGTTTGTGTCCAGTGATGGGAAGAACAGAATTCTCCACACCACCATGATTATTGGACTGTATGATTTCTTGACCGAAGGTTACCTCGGAAGAGGATTCTTGCCTATCTGTCGCCATGCCTATTTCACCATTTGAATTTTTCAGAGAAAAACAACAATGGAGGCTGAGGAAAGGTTATAAGGCAATTGTAACTTCACAATGAAGTTGGACATTATCTTGAGATGCTTTTCTTCCTTGTATACTAGGGCATATGCTGAATTTAAAGATGGCAAAGGAATTGTATGAAATATTTGAGACTGGACGCCTTCAAACTTATCTCGTAGATCTCCCAGAAACCCATGGATTTTATCTGTTTTGAGAATGCTTCTTGCTTGGCTGCATTACCAGGACAATCATAAGTAACATTTCTCAAATATTTAATCTGTTGCCAATGGAAGTGCTGACTGGGTACAGTAATCTGAAACTAATTGCTCCCTCTGAATCTATACAGTGGTTTCCTTCTTAAGTTCATAAATCCTGACATGATTATTTTTATCTGCATATGACTCATAATGTATATCCTGTATCTCCTTACATGTATCCATATCATAGAAGCCCTTATAATGTTTGGTTCCATTGAATTAGTAACCAGGAAGAAGTCAAATCATTAGTCATGACCCAATCCTTATTTTTAGGATCTTTGTTCAATGGTGTTGCAAGTTTTCCTTGAATGTAGTGCCACTTTCCTTTGCCCAATATGAACTTTTGAGCTGCTCTAGATCATTGCATATAATTTTTAGAATTGAGTAACATAGTGGTAATTCTGAGATTTGGAATGTCATTTTGCTAAACAAGAATTGTATTCTCAGAATTACCGAGAGATACTTTCATTTCAGATATGGCAACCATTACTGCTCAAAATAATAACTACTAAAAAGGAAAAAAAATTGCAGCCACACTTATCTGTGTTTTTGACACCCATAATATTGGGATCACGGCATAAAAGCTTCAATTAAGAAAAACCATTAATGAAGACTAGGCAGCCACAACATCAACATACCAAGCGAGCCACATTTACTTCAATGATCAACAACCACTGGCATTGGCTGATTGATGTAAAATTATATCAGCAATGTATGGTGGACCAGCTATGGGGGGATTCAGCTGAACAATGTAAATTTACATCAGCAATGCAAGGAGGAGAAAAACTCTTGACTATGAAGAAAAAAATCTATGATACCATGTTGTTTATCATGGCTATGAAGAAATGAAAAAAAAAAAAAAAACTAGAAAAAAAATCCAGTCAAACATTTATATATTTAGTTGGCTGGAAAATCCTTATATAAGAGAATTATGGAGTTCTAGATTACATAGAAAAATTTCCTTTTCTATTTGATGATGTATAGGGTTCTAGATTACATCAAACTTCCAACAACAACTAGAAGAATGATGGATATGAAAGAAGTAACAAACCAGAGTTAGACCTGGATTACTGCTGATACCATGTTAATCATAAAGAAAAGAATCCAGTCAACTATTTGTATGTTCAGTTGGCTGGAAACTCCTCACATTTATAAGAGAAATATGGAGTTCTAGATTATATAAAAAAC
Source organism: Vitis vinifera (assembly GCF_030704535.1). Classification (NCBI taxonomy): domain Eukaryota; kingdom Viridiplantae; phylum Streptophyta; class Magnoliopsida; order Vitales; family Vitaceae; genus Vitis; species Vitis vinifera. The sequence goes on from NC_081819.1 coordinate 6,897,090, forward strand.
CTTCCTAACTGATAACTTTATCAACACAATAACATTATCTACAAATAAAATAAAAAATGGATAAACATATAACCATATGATAATAGCAGCCAATATCTTCAGAAGATGAAACAGAATATACTGTAGTAACTATCCAGTTGCCTGTATTTGCCCTCCAAGTAATTAGACAAAATATGGAACTCCAGGAAAATAATCCAAGTACCCCTCAAAAAAGTTGTACTATATTAACAAAGTGTCTAATATATTAGGCTCCACATGGTGTGACATCTAATATTTAATGGCACTAGGGTTATGTGATTGGCTGCTGTCATGCAGTGTCTTTAAATCTTATAGCATGTGTGAATTCTAGTTAGGTCTTTTTCCAGATATGCATTCAGTTCTAGAAGGTGTTGGATATGCTGTTGCTGAAGATGCTTGATGCCTATTTGACAGTAATAGTGTCATAGTTGCTATTATCTTGGGTTAACTCATTTTTGTTCTGTGACATTTGTTACATCAGTCAATTGCTCCTATAAAGTACTGCATGTGTCATACTCTGCATTCTGGTGAGTGTAATGTATTCGGTTCATTCTTTTTCCTTTTTTTTTTCTTTTAAATTGTAAAGGTTGCATTGTATATATATATATATATATATATATATATATATATATATATATATATATATATATCTATATTCTTTTTCATTCTGAAAATCTGATATTATTATAGCATTGAGAAGGATGTGGCAGTTACATATTTTATATATAATACACCTAATAGTAGTGGCTACTTCTATATCTTCTTTTTTATTTAATCATATATATGTATATATGGCTACTTCTATATCTTCTTTTTTATTTAATCATATGTATATATATATATATATATATATATATATATATATTTGTATTCAGATTTCCACTTTTTTTTTAATTTCTAATTACATCAACTACCTGAATGAAGGTATCTGGCGATTGCACGTACTTTGATTGCAGAAGGTTGCCGAGGATCTTGGAGTCTGATTCACTGAGCAGTGTTCCAATTGGCATACCTATTTCTAATTGCAATGTCATGCTTGTTGGTGAAAGTGACACATCCAATGAAGGGGAAATATGTGTCAATGGCCTCTGTGTCAACATTGGATACTTCCCTGATCCTAATGTCATGCCTTTGGACTATTCAAACTTGTCTCACGGCTCTCTTTGTAATTGTTCTATCAATGATAATGAAAGTCAGCTATATTTTAGAACTGGTGATTTTGCTAGACGGCTTCAAAGTGGTGACTTGGTTTTCTTAGGAAGAAAAGACCGCACTGTAAAGATTAATGGGCAGCGAATTGCTTTAGAAGAGATTGAAAATGCATTAAGGGGACATCCAGATGTAGTTGACGCTGCTGTAATTTTTCGTAAAGGTCAAGGAGAACTCGAACTCCTTGAAGCATTTATAATATTGAAGCGGACAAATGAATCTGATGAAGTTTTGAGGTCTTGTATCGGATGTTGGATGGTCGAAAAACTTCCCTTGGTGATGGTCCCTAATAATTTCTTCTTCACCAAATCATTTCCTATGTCTGCCACTGGGAAGGTAGACTATGCATCATTGGCAGGTTCTATTTCCATGGCCCATATCCAAGATGAGATTGGTGGCATCAAGAGTAATGATCTCTTAGAAGTTATTAAAAAGGTTTTCCCTTCATCCTCTCAAAACTCAGTAGTTTTATTTCCTCAAGTTTTCCCCTTTATTTTATCTCTGTTATATAGCAGTAGGGTAAATTAGATCTCACTTTAGTTCATTTGACTAATAACATGGTCCTTCTTTGGATTGATTGTTTATTCATGGTTAATAATAAGATAGAACATTCCATTTGCAGGGATGAACAATTACATGGCCAGATTGGATTATTAGATTTACCTATGAGCTGTATAGTTCTTTAGTCTATCTAATTTCATGTTCTTGGACTTTAAATGAATAGCTGACTCTAAGTAGTTGAAATTGGGGCTTTTTTGAGTTGAGTAGAAGAACATTTGGAGAATGAATTAAAGTAAGACTGCTATTGTTATTACTTTGGGCATCATCATCATCAATACTGATATTCTTTCTATTATTAATTTTAAATGGTGACTCCATAAAATATTTGAAATAAGTTGGAAGACTTTATAAAGTGTTTGAAAAATTGAGTTCTTAGATAGTAGGGAGAGAGATTTTATGATGGTGTTTTATCCTCTTTTTTTTAAGTCATTTACTTGCTCTATTTCTTTGTTATTTATAACACTTAATGGTAATGTTTCTTTTGGCTTTGGAGAAAAGGGATACACCATTCCTTGTTAGAATGAACACAAGTAGGAAGTTCCTATAATATCTAGATTCTAACTCCACCTAGCAACATTGTCTCAACATGGCATGGTTGTGGGTGTTGGATGCTTATTGGTACTAAAAGCAAATTGGGGAAAAACTTAATTTTTATTGATATGAATAAATGAACAACAATTGACACAAAATGTATTTGGACTTTATAACCGTATAAGACTAGATTTGTTATAATAGTTATCTTAATTTGAATAGGAAACTAATTTAAAATAGGAGATAATTATTTATGATTTTAGGCCTATGGACCAAACTTATCACAACTAATTCTCCTAGAAAATAGCTCCTAAAATGGTTAGAATATTTTTACACTCCCCCTCGAGTTGGTTCAAAGATATTGTGGAAAAATGTGTATTCGTGTAAATACAGAAATTATAGATTTAGAATATTTTTGTATTAATTGAATCCGTGATTTACAGGGATATAGTTAGGATAATTTGAATCCCTGATTTATAGGGATGCAATTAGGATAGTTTCCTTATTTTTGTAAAATGCAGTGTAAATAAACTAAGGGCTGGATGTAAATGAATGTGAGTTTTCAACATGTTCTTTCACATGGTATCAGAGCCTTGGGCGTTTTTTCTGGGATTCTTGGCCTTCATTGCTGTGAATCAATCTGAATTTTGTGGCCTTCATTGCTGTTTTATTTTACAAAACAGAGTTTGTGAATCTCTGTTTTTCTTCTGCTAAGGAGGGGGAGTCTGGTCAAGTCTCTATTACTGATCCTTTCTTGTTTCTTTTGTCTTCCCTTGGGCTTGTTTGTGTCTTAAGATCTCGTAATTGTTTTGATCTATTATTTGCCTTCAACGATCATGTCAAAAATCGCACAAGCTGCCTCTGAGACACAAGTGACTGAGAATATGACTGCTCCATCCATGGGAGAGTTGCAGAACCTGCAAGCAATGTACAAGATTGAATGGTCAGAATTATTTGAAGTGGTCTCAGATCGTTCAGACATTTTTGTAAGGAAAAAGAAAGTTGTCTCATCTCCAAAGTACTGGACCCAAACCGGGAGATCCCAAATTTGATGCTTGGGATGACGAGGATTCCATGGTGATGTCTTGGTTGTGGAACTCTATGTTGCCTGAAATCAGCGACACCTGTATGTTTCTAACCACTACCAAGGAGATATGGGAAGTGGTTGGACAAACTTACTCAAAGGTCTGTGATGCTGCTCAAATCTATGAAATTAAGATTAAGATTTCTGCTACTAAACAAGGTAGTCTTTCAGTCACTGAGTATGCCAATCTCTTGAAGAATTTGTGGCAAGAGATGGATCATTATCAGTGTATTCAAATGAAATGCAGTGAAGATACAGCCATGCTCGAGGGATGTGGAAAAAGGATAAAATTTATGATTTCCTTGCTGGATTAAACATTGAATTTGATCCAGGTAGATTTCAAGTGCTGGGTAAAGAATATCTTCCACCACTAAACAAGACTATTTCGATACTCTGAGTAGAATAAGGAAGAAGAGGGGTTACGATCAAACTCCAATCAGTGGAAGGCTCAACCATGGTCACAGAAAATGCAAACTTGAAGATCATTGGTTCTAGTCAACAATCTAGTGGTGATAATGAAAACACCGATTCTTCAAAGTTGGTGAATAAAGAGTCCATATGGTGCATCCATTGTAAAAAGCCTTGACACAGCAAAGATTGATGTTGGAAGCTGCATGGGAAGCCACAAATGGCGTAGCTATCTATTGGTTGAAAAACAACTATGATATTTGATTAAAGAATAGTACACATATATAGTAATGTCTAAGAGGGAAGCACCCAATTTACAACTGTCCTAATCACTAATTTACAGCTATCCTAATCAATAGTTGACTGTTACAATTATCTTAATTTGTACATTGATTGACTAATTCTACTAGCTAATATTGACAGCTAATATGTACCATATATAGGTCCTTTAGAGCTGATCAGGCCCCTAAAATCAGGGGATTCAATTGATTTCCCATACTTCCCCTCAAGCTGGTTTGAAGATATTTTTCATTCCTAGCTTGCATGTCACTGAGTTGAAGCTTGGATTAGACACTCCTTTAGTAAATATATTAGCCAACTGCATTTTAGATGAAACAAGAGGAGTGCAAATGAGACCGTTATCAATCTTTTCTTTGATGAAGTGTCTATCCACTTCAACATGATTAGTGTTGTTGTGTTGAATTGGGTTATGTGCGATGCTTATGGTTGCCTTATTGTTGCAATATAGCCTCATAGGTTCTTCAATGTGTACTTGTAATTCTTTTAGTAGTGTTTTGATCCACATGAGTTCACAAATACCTAGGGCCATGGCTCGGTATTCAGCCTCAACACTTGATCTAGCAACTATTGGTTGTTTTTTACTCTCCAAGTCACCAAGTTGCCCCCTACAAAGGTGCAATACCCTGAAGTTGATCTCTTGTCGGTTATAGATCTAGCATAATCAGCATTAGTGTAAACCTTTTTCCTTGGTGAACATTTGATAAACAATGTGTGGTCTCCTTGGCTTTGTTGATATCCAAACCCCACAAGGGACTGAGCAAATCTTTCAAACCAGGCCCTTAGGGACTATTTCAAGCCGTATAAAGACTTGTTTAACTTACACACCTTCCCATTCTTAAGTTGCCCCTCGAATCCGGGAGGTACATCCATGAAGATTTCTTCTTCCAAGTTCCCATGAAGAAAAACATTTTTTTACATCAAAGTGTTGAAGTGACCAATTGTGATTTGCAACAAGGGATAGTAGGATTTTGATGGAGTTCATCTTTGCAATAGGTGCAAAGGTCTCATGGTAGTCAATCCCGTAGGTTTGTGTGTACCCCTTGGTGGCCAATCTTGCTTTATATCTCTCTACAAAGCCATCAACTTTAAACTTGATGGTAAACACCCGTTTACATCCAACTAGACGCTTTCCTTTAGGCAGATCAGCTATATCCCACGTATCATTCTTGTATAGGGCCTTCATTTCTTCATCTATTGCCTCCTTCCACTTAGGGTCAACAATTGCTTCTTATATATTTTTTGGGATTGAATTTGAACTCAATTTTGTAGTAAGGGCGTTATAGCTATTGTTCATCTTGTGATAAGACAAGAAATTCAACAAAGGATATTTGGTACAATTCCTAATGCCTTTTATGATGGCTATAGGAATGTTCAAATTAGTATCAACCACTTGGACAACATTGGGAGGATTTAAAATTGTTGAATCAGGAGGATTAGGAGATATACCTTCTTCTAGGGTCAATGATTGATTGTGCTTTGGAGGATTTTGACCTTGTTCCAACCTAGTTTCCTGAGGTCTTCTTAAGTAAACAAACAACTCTGAATTCTGAGGCTTCCCTTGATTTCATAACTCTGATTTTTTAGGCTCCCCCTGAATTCCATTTCTCTCATCCTCCCAAGTAGGCATTGGCAAAGGTAGGGACCAATCTTGGGACTGATCTTCCACTTCCGATTTCTCCTTCTGAAGATTAGTCTCTTGATAAGAATTTATGGCTGGTCCTCAAAGAATTTACAACCATTGTAACAAATTTCTTTCGAGAAGGAGGATGGTAACATTTATAACCCTTTTAAGTGGGAGAGTGGTCCAAGAAGATACATTTAGTAGCTCTAGGGTCAAGTTTAGATCTGTATTTACTTGGGATATGAACAAAAACAGTGCATCCAAATACTTTCGGAGAAAGTCCCAAGCCATAGTATACGGGAAAAATAATTTTTCAAGATTTCAATGGGAGTTTTGAAGTCAAGGACTTTTGACGGCTGTAAGGATAGCATCCTCCCAAAAAGTCATTAGAACGTTTCTTGCAAACATAAGTGCCCGGGCTACTTCAAGGAGATGTCTATTCTTTCGTTCAGCCACCCCATTTTGTTGAGGGGTATCCACACATGTAGATTGGTGGATAATGCCATTGTGAGTGCAGCATGTACTTAGACTTTCATTGAAGTTCTTAGTTCCATTATCAGAACTAATCACTTGTATTTGGACACCAAATTGTGTTTGTATCATTTTGTAGAAGTTTTGAAAGATGGGAATAGATTCAGATTTCCCCTTTAATAGATACATCCAAGTAGTCCTGCTACAATCGTAAATAAAACTAATAAACCACCTAGCTCCAACAAGACAAGTTACCCGTGAGGGTCCCCACACATCTGTATGTATAATAGAGAAAGGAACTTCACTTCTCTTATTACTTATAGGATAGGGAACCTGATTATTTTTTGCCAATTCACACCCTTCACACTTGAGCTTGAGTTATCTAGGTTGATACAATGTTGTAGGTAAGCGAAACTTGGATGTCCTACTATCTCATGCATCAACCAATAGCTTTCAAAAAGTCCTTTAGCAGTCCCCTTTATTTCAAAAAATCTTTTAGCAGTCCCCTTTATTTGATAAGCCTGAACTTTTCCTCCTTTCTTGATGTCCAGGTAGTATAGGCCATTTCTCTCCTTAGCACTGCCAATCATCTTCCCCGAAGTAAGCTCCTGGAAAACACAATGATTTAGGAAAAAAGTTATTGAACAGTTGTAGGTTTTTGTAAGTTTGCTGATTGACAAAAGGTTTCAAGACTTTTTTGGAACATGCAGTACAGAAATGAGGGTAATATTTGGTGAAAGAGACACATTTCCTTTACCACTAATTAGAGTAAAAATTCCATCCGCAACCTGCACTTTTTGTTTGCTAGAATGGGGTATATATGATAAGAAAAAATTGGATTCTTTGGTCATATAATCACTAGCTCCTTAATTAATGATCCGGGAGTTAGAATTAGATACAACAGTGGTTGTAAGAGCTTTATGGAGTGTACTTGATTGTGCAAAAGCACAAGAAGTGGAAGTGGGAGTAACCTCTGACTTTCCCATGATCTTATACAAAAGATCAAGTTGTTCCTTCGTAAAAGATAGATTCTCATGAGCTGATATATATTCATTAGTAGTAGCGGTGAGGCTTGATACTGTTTCATCTTGGAAACTCTTGCTAGGCTTGGAAAATTTCCATTCTTGTTCCCTTGTTGTGGTCTTCCATTCAGTTTCCAACATGCCTCTCTTGTGTGTTTAGGTCTTTTGCAATAATCACACCATCTTGTATCTTTTTCTCCTCCCTTGTATTTGGATTGTTCTCCACAGCCACATTGAGAGCAGAATTATCATGATATGATGTTTTCATTATAACACCAATTCTGGATTCTTCACTATGCAGAACACATTTTTTTTCAATGAAGGAAGAGGAACTTTTCCAAGGATTCGACTCCTTACTTGATCTAGCTCCGGATTCAAGCGAGCAAGGAATTCAAAGATCCTTTGTCTTTTCAATAAATCAGCAATCTTTGCAATGTGTTGATAAATGTCCACCTCATGCTATAATACCTTCAATGTATTATAGTATGTTGTGACTGTCAATTCTCCTTGTTTGGTCACTTGAATCTTGTTCATCAATTCAAACACTTGAGCAGCATCTCCTTGCTTTGAATAGGTATGTGTAAGAGCATCCCAAATCTCTTTCGCTGTAGAGAGAAATAAGAAAGGCTTAGCCATTTCCGGTTGCATTGAATTCAACAACTAGGACATTATTAAAGAGTTTTCAGCTTCCCATGATTCAAAGTTAGGATCCGAAGTTTCTGGTTCTGTAATTGTCCCATGTAGATACCCCATTTTCCCTTGACTTAATAGAAAGAGTTTGGCCAATCGAGACCACTCAAGGAAATTATGATTATTGAGTTTTTGGTGGTGATTTGGAGAGTAGGATTATCAAGTTGATTGGAGACTTTAAGGAATATGGTAGTCTGATTGGAGGTTTGTTCAACCATGAGGAGAACTGAAAAATGAAGAAAAAAGTTTGAGAAGGGGCGAAAGGAGTAGACACCAAAGTTAGGAGAAGGAAGGGTGAAGACACCAAGAAAAAATAAGGAAGAAAGGTAAGGCGAAGTCGCTAGAAAAAATTGAGCCCAAGGAACTAAAGTGGCTTTGATACCATATTGTTGAAAAACAACTCTTAATATTTGATTAAAGAATTGTACACATACATAGTAGTGTCTAAGAGGCAAACATCCAATTTACAGCTGTCCTATTCACTAATTTACAACTATCCTAGTCAATAGTTGATTGTTACAATTATCCTAATTTGTACATTGATTGTCTAATTCTACTAGCTAATATTAACAACTAATATATACCATATATAGGTCCTTTAGAGCTGATTAGGCCCTAAAATAAGGGGATTCTATTGATTTCCCACAATATCCAATCAGAATTGGACCATGAAGAATGGACAACAAAAAGGACAAGGGCAAGCCCATATGACCAGCACACAATCTGGTAGTGAGCTCCCAAAGAACAAAGTGAGTTTAACAAAGATGAAATTGAGAAGCTGAGAAATTTACTGGGAACATTGGAAAAGCCCACAAGTATAGGTGCTTGTTCCTTTGCACTCTCAGGTAAGTATACTACTTCTCATGCTTTTAATACCTCAAATACAAACCTGTTGAGCTCTTGGTTCATTGACTCAGGGGCCAGCGATCACATGACCCACTCATCTTATAAATTCAGCACCTATGGTCCTTGTCCAAGCACTAAGAAAATTGCCATTGCTAATGGAACCTTAATAACTATGGCTGGCCAGGGAGACAAAAAAAATAAACTCATCCCTCATTTTGAAAAATATCCTTCATGTTCCAAGATTATCTACTAACCTAGTTTCTATTCACAAACTTACAAAAGTTTTGGATTGCATTGTGGTCTTTTACCCTTCTTATTGTGTCTTTTAGGACTAGGATATGGGGAGGATGATTGGATGTGCTAAGGAAAAAGATGAACTCTATTATCTTAAAGAATCGTGTGCGCAAAGTGGGATTAAGAACCAGTTACCCCTATTATTTCTTTCTGAGTCTTCAATTTCTAATAAGGATAAGGTTTTGCTTTATTATTTTCGTCTTGGACACCCTTCTATTAACATTCATAATGGTAAAGTGGGTTCTCTTCCCTCTTGTTATTTGAGCCTCCCTTTAGGAGCCACTTTTAAATCCCTTTGTGTTTGGGATGTAGTGGATGAGAGATTTTAGAAGCAACTCTTGCTTTATGAAAGAGGTAATACTTATCAAAAGGAGGGAGTTGACTTTGGTAAAAAGCACTCTTTCTAGCCTCCCAATCTACTTTATGTCCTTATTTGTCATTCCTCACAATGTGTCTTGTTTGTCATTCCTCACAAGGTGTGCTTAAGGTTAGAGAAGATCCAAAGAGACTTTCTTTGGTGGAGAAGAGTCAGAGTAGGCCTCATTTGGTGAATTGGTCTATTGTTTACATGGAGAAAAAGGACAAGGGCTTAGGCATCATAAACCTTTCCATGCTAAATAAGGCTCTTCTTGGAAAATAGTATTGGAGATTTGCTTTTGAGAATGAGCCTTTATGGAAACAGGTGATTGCTGGGAAATATGGAGAGGAAGAGGGAGGTTGGTGTTCTAGTGCTTCAAGGGAAGGCCATGGGGTGGGACATTGGAAGGCCTTCAAGAATGGGTGGACGCAGTTTAGCAAAAGGGTGCTTTTAAGGTGGGGAACGACACAAGAGTGCGGTTCTGAAAGGATAGGTGGTGTGGAGAGGATTCCTTGAAAGAGGCTTTTCCAAGCTTGTACTCTTTATCTTCCTTTAGAGAAGCTTGGGTGCTCAGTTGTGGGAACGGATAGGGGAACTAGAACCCTGTTTTCACATGACACAACAATGATTGGAAAGTGAGAGAGGTGGAAGCTCTATTTAGAAGAATGCACATACAGGTGCTTAGAAGGGATGATGAGGATGTCATCTGTTAAGTCTTTTTACTTCTCCCTAACTTCTTGCAATTCTAGAGAGTTCCCTTCAAACATAGTTTGAAACCCTTGGGTGCCGAAAAAAGTTTACTTTTTTTCTTGGGAACCTATTTGGGGGAGAATTCTAACTCTAAATCAACTAAAAAGGAGGGGTTAGTCCTTATCAAGTAGGTGCTTTCTGTGTAAAGAAAAAAAGGAATCAACAAACCATTTAGTTCTTCATTCTCCCAAGGCAACTGTGATTTGGTAGCTTACTTTTGCTCTTTTTGGTGTTCAATGGGTTATGTCCTTTTCTATCAAGGAATTCTTACTTAGCTGATCTAACTCTTTTGTTGGGAAGAAAAGGAAAAAGGTGTGGAATGCAACCCCTTCAAGCTTATTTCGGACCTTATGGAAAGAGAGAAATATAAGAGCCTTTGAAGACATCGAACTAGCGGACTAAGCTATTTTACGGTCCCTTTTGTACATGTTTTTGGAATGGGTCAGGGTTTAAGTAGGTTTTAGGTTGTGTTCTTTATTTGATTTCATTGATTGGTTGAGATGTAAGTAAGATGATGGTTTTTATGTTTTTTTTTTTTTTTTTTTTTTTTTTGGCATTTTGCTTTGTATACATCGTGTATACTTTCAGGTGTACTTCTTTAGGTCTTCTTGATACAATTGTTTTTAGTTAAATTAAAAAAAAAAAAAAAAGAATTTGAACCTACTCCCAAAAATGAGACAATGACTCAAACAAAACCTTCTTTGAACAGTGCCTTCAATTATCTTGATAACAATGATCTTGACTTGCCTATTGTACTTCAAAAGGGAAAAAGACAATGTATCCAATATCCTTTGTCCCATTTTGTATCCTATGAAAGATTATCACCATCTCATCAAGCCTTCCTCACTCACCTAAATATTGTATCTGTTCCTAAAACCCTATCTGAGGCATTCAAAAATGAGGAGTGGAGACAAGCCATGATAGTGGAGATGGAGGCACTTGAGAAGAATAATTCATGAGAAATAGTGAAGCTACAAAGAGGGAAGAGTCTAGTTAGTTGTAAATGGGTGTATACTATTAAGTACAAGTAAGATGGATCAATTGAGAGATATAAGGCTAGGTTGGTAGCCAAGGGTTATAGAATGCCTTCTTGCATGGAGATCTTGAAGGGGAAATTTATATGAAGTTACCCCCTGGGTTTAGTGTGAATTACAAGGAAAGGTGTGTAAACTCAAAAAGGCTTTATATGCTTAAAACAATCTCGACGAGCCTGGTTTGGAAGGTTGTGAAAGGTGCGCCTAGGCTTCGAGCGGCGCGACGCCACCCTCCGGCACCTCGCCTGAAGGCAAGTGACGCCCCTTCACGAAGTCGCTGCTTAGGCGTGCAAGGTGCTCGCCTCTGGCAAGGCGCGACGTGGTCCCTAGGTACACCTCGATCCCTTACCTCCTCCTTCTCCTTCTCTTCTTCTTCCGCATCAGGTTGCAGAGGGCAGAGAAGCCCTATTTTTTTTTTTTTTTTTTGATTTTTTGGGATGAAAACGACGCTGTTTTGGCCCTTTTTATTTTAAAAAGAATAGGCCAAAACGACGTCGTTTTGGAGCCTGTTCCTTTTAAAAAAAAAAAACAGGCCAAAACGATGACATTTTGGCCCTGTTTTCCCTTCTAGCCCCATTTTCTGGTTGTTTTCAACTCGACACCCCTTCCAAATCTTGCCCTAGCCTCAGTCGTGCAGTGGAGAAGTGAAGAAGACGAAGAAAAAGAGGAAAAATAAAGGAAAAATAGAGGAAAAATAGTCACATACCTTTTCGGGACCTCGGTATTTTTTTCTCTTTTCTTGACTTTTCCGCATTTTTTTCCATTCTTGTCTCATAACTCTCATTGACATTTTTTTTAAAATATAAATATTGTATTTTGACATGAAAATTTTACTAAATAAAAATAAACAAACAAAAAACACTTATGTGCATATTTTTTGTTAATGTGATATGCATATTTTTTTTTTCAATTTTTTTCTTAATTTAATTATAATTATGTTATTGTAGTATAGATAATTTGTTTGCAAGATGAATAATGAGAGTGAAACTCAAGTGGACTCTAATGCAAGTGAAAGAAGAGATCCCAGATGGAACTATGCTCGTTTGGTTAATGAAAAAGATTTGAACACTGTCATATACATTTTTTTGTGATAAAGTAACCAAATGAGGCATATATAGACATAAATAACATCTTGTTGGTGGATATAGAAATGCTAAAAAGTGTAGAAAATGTTCGGAACATGTTAGAGAAGAAATGGAAGAGTATATGAGTTCCAAGAAAAGTCAAAAAGAGCAAATGAATATGGGGAGCGAAGATGTTAATGAAGATTTGTTGGTTTGGAAGATGAAGATTTTGGTGAGGAGATTAATAGTAGAATGAATGTCACCAACATTTCTAGTGGAGGTAGTAACCGAGGAGGAAGTGGTGGTAGGATGTTTTCTTCAAAAAAACCAAGACAAATAGGTCCTATGGATAATTTTTTTACTCCTAATGTAGAGATGGTTGTTCAAAATCGAAGGAGTGGGAAGATGAATCAAACTACAATCAATGATGCCTACAAAAAGGAAGCAAGAGAAAGAGCTTGTATGCTTATCACAAGGTGGATCTATGAGGCTGCTATTCCATTTAATGCAGTCACATATCCGAGTTTCCAACCAATGATTGAGGCTATTGGCCAATATGGTGTGGGTATGAAGGGACCAACTCTTCATGAGGTAAGAGTTACCAACCTTAAGAAAGAATTGACTCTCACAAAAGATTTGATGAAAGATCATATGGTGGAATGGAAAAAAAATGGATGTTCAATTATGTCGGATGGATGGACCGATAAGAAAGAGAGAACTTTGGTGAACTTTTTGGTTAATTGTTCAAAGGGAACCATGTTCATGCAATCTATTGATGCTTCTTCAATGATTAAGACGGGAGAAAAGATGTTTGAGTTACTTGACAAATGGGTAGAGCAAGTTAGTGAGGAGAATGTAATTCAAGTTAAAACAGATAATCACTCAAGTTATGTGATGGCAGGTAATAAATACTATTTCTTGAATTTTTATTTACTTTTAAAATTTGAATTATTTATTTTGAGAACTTATGTAAATTTATTATCTACAATGTCACATAGGGAGGTTGTTAGAATTAAAGCGCCCGCATTTATATTAGACACCATGTGCTGCACATTACCTTGACTTGATGTTGGAAGATATTAGAAAGCTACCAAACATCAAGAGGACATTGGAGAGGGTTATATCACTAAATGGGTATATTTATAATCGCTCAGGACTACTCAACATGATGAGGCGGTTTACTGGACAAAGGGAATTGCTTAGGCCTACTAAGACTCGGTTTACAACTGCTTTCATCACATTATCGCGATTGCTTGAACAAAAAAACAACTTAAGGAAGATGTTTACAAGTTTAGATTGGTTAGATAGTAAATGGGCAAAAGAGCAGAAGGGGAAAACTATAGCCAACATAGTTCTAATGCCTTTATTTTGAAACACTATTGTGTTTTGCTTAAAGGTTTTGGGTCCCCTAGTTCGTGTGCTTCGTTTGGTTGATGGTGAAAAAAAAGCTCCTATAGGATACATCTATGAGGCTATGAATAGAGCTAATGATATAATTGTGAGAAGTTTTAATGGAAATGAAGAGAAGTACAAAGAAATCTTCAAAATCATTGATAAGAGGTGGGAGATTCAGCTTCATCGACCTTTGCATGCAACAAAGTACTTTTTGAATCCGGAATTCTTCTATGATAAACCAGAAATAGAGCATGATGCAGAGATTATGAGTGATTTGTATAAATGCATCTTAAGGCCAACAAGAGACCCTGTTAAGCAAGAAAAAGTTGTGGCCAAAGTGAGTTTGTACACAAATGCCCAAGGACTATTCGGGAATGAGTTAGCTATTAGGACAAGGAAGACTAGAGCACCAGGTTAGTTATTTAGTTTTGTTTATTTAAATGATTAGATTCTATTTTTGCTAAAATAGGTGAATCGTTTCACTAAATTGTTAATATCTATACTACAACTGAGTGGTGGGCTACATATGGAGCTTCAGCTCCAAATTTGCAAAGGTTTGCAATGAAAGTCCTCAACTTAACATGAAGTGCATCGGGTTGTGAACGGAATTGGAGCATCTTTGAAAATGTAAGTGACCAAAATAATTACAAGTAATAGTCTAATAGAGTCTTGAATGTAACTTAAAAGTTAAAACTTTAAAATATATTTATGAACTTATGAATTTTTGCAGATTCATAGCAAGAGGAGAAATAGGTTAGACCATCAATGCTTGAATGATTTGGTATACATTAAGTATAATCGAGCCTTAAAGAGAAGATACAATGAACGTAACACCATTGACCCAATTTCCTTGAAAGATATAGATGATAATAATGAATGGTTGATTTGAAGAATGGAAGATGAGGATTCTCATGGAGGTGCACAAGATGATTTTGTATTTGATGATGATAATTTGACATGGGGTGATGTTGCTAGAGCCACTGGAGCTGAGGAGGTCAGGTTTGATACTAGAGCTAGAGCAAACTTAAGCATAATACCACCAATGAGGGGGATAGCTTCAAGTTCTAGAACTTTGCCTTCTCATTCACCAATAGATGAAGATGAAGATTGAGACATGGCTGATTCAGCAGCTGAAGAAGATGGGGAAGGCTACAAATGTGATGATGGAAATGATGATGATGATGATTTTGTTGATTTAGTTGAGTGATGATTGCTTTTTGTGGACAAATTTGTTATTTAAGTGTTTTTTAATGATGTCTTTGAATTGTGGACAAATTTCATGTTTTGGTTTGGAAACTTTGGATTTGGATATGTATTAGACTATTAGCAATATGGATTTTGATTTGTTTTTATGCTTGGAGTTCTTTATTTTTATGGTTTTTGTTGATTAAATTGAAGTTTTGGATGATATTTGATGATTTATGTGTTTAGGACAAATAAATGATTGTTAAATTTGATTATATTATATAAAAATATATATGTAAATTAGGGTGCGCCTCACTTCACTAAAGTCCATGCCTTAGGTGCGCCTTGCGCCTCAGCTCTAGGACTACTTTGTGCCTTGGTGCGCCTTGAGCCTTTTAAAACTATGAGAAGGTTTTCTAAAGTGATGATTTCCAAGGGGTACAAACGAAGTTAGGGTGATCATACCTTGTTCGCGAAACACTTGGGTTCAAGGGGAGTGACAACTCTTTTAGTCTATGTTGATGAAATTACGGTGACTGGTGATGATGTTAGAGAAATAAAAGAATTAAAGAAGTGTCTAGCCCAAGAATTTGAAATAAAAGATCTTAGTAGATTGAAATATTTCCTTGGAATTGAAGTGACACACTCTAAACATGGAATATTTGTCTCTTAACAAAAGTATATCATTGAATTATTACAAGAGACAGGTAAACTTGGGTACAAACCTTCTAACACACTAGTTGATCCTAATCAAAAGCTTGGATAGGCAAATGACTTTACATTCGTGGACAGAGGTTCCTATCAAAGATTGGTGAGTAAGTTGATCTATCTTTCACACACCAGACTGGATATCGCATTTATAGTTAGTATGGTGTGCCAGTTCATGAACAATCCTAAGGAAGTACGCCTTCAAGCAGTGCATAGGATTCTCCGATATCGAAAGTCCATGTCGGGAAGAGGAAATATGTTTAACAAAGGTATGGGTCTTACTTTAGAGGCATATACAGATGTTGATTATGCAGGGTTAGTAGTGGATAGAAGAGCAACATCTGGTTATTGTACTTTGTGGAAATCTAGTAACTTGGAGGAGTAAGAAGCAAAGCGTTGTTGCTAAATCAAGTGCAGAAGTTGAATTCAGAGTAATGACACTTGGAATTTGTAAACTTTTATGGCTGAAAGTAATTTTAGAAGCCTTAAAGGTCAAATGGGAAACTCCTATGAGACTCTATTTTCACGAAATCATCTCTTCATTATCAGCCCAATATTCAATCCTTTAGTACTTTAGAGTACAATCTATAATGGAGTTGACACAACCAATAGGTAACCACAACTAAAATCAATTCACAAAATATTCAAATACGATAATAACAATAATCCTTTCACGTTTTCATCATGTAAGTCACCTTAGGTGTTCTAAGTTAACAAGATATTTTAAGACAATCCATAAGTAGGAATGTCTAACGTAAATCACAACTCATTTAACATCCAAATCATGTATTTGTAATTTCAACAAATATCCACCCCGACTTGAAATTTCAACACATTAATTTCAACTAACATATCTATCTATTGGTAGCATAATTGGAAAGCATACAAAAATTGATAAAAGGAATGCCATTTATTCTATATATTAACAACTTTAGCTCACTTCATGAAACCTAGCTTCTTTTTAAAAAAATTGTGAAGCTTGAGTCTAAGATAGAACCTTCCCTGTCTAGCATCAAAGAAAGCAACCAAACCGTTTCAGCAATGAGCAGAATTTTGCAACTCTTTCTTCCTCATTTTCTCTCTAGATACCGAGTTGCTGCTGAGGTTTTCAAACTTAGTGATGAAGGCTACTTAAAGGCTAAGAAAGTGGCTGTTGTTTTAAGCCATAAATTGATTCATTAGCAGTTGATGATGCAGCTGCATGCTTGGTGGCATTCAGTGGACTATTTCAACCACATATACTAGAGTCGGCATATTACTAACCTAAGATACATGATGAGGTTGAGGCCTATGTGAGGACTTGTTTCTGTATGCCAACAAGATAAGGTGGAGCAGCAAGTGCTTAGAGGCTTGTTAGAGCCACTACCCATAGTTGAGCGACCAAGGGAGAGTGTCACCATGGACTTCTTCATTGGGTTGCCTAAGTCAGAAGGCCATGGTTCGATCATTGTGGTGGTAGATAGGTTCTCTAAGTATGCTAAGTCCATAGCAACCCTTATAGATTGTATCGCAGAGGAGACAATGAGGCTATTCCTAAAACATGTTGTCAAGTATTGGGGGTTGCCCAAGCATATCATTAGTGATCGCGACCTATGCTTCACTGAGAAGTCCTGGATGGAGATCTTCAAACTAATAGGGTTGAATCTTCACTTCTTTACTAGCTTTCACCCATGGACGGATGCACAAATGGAAAGGGTGAATGCTTTATTAGAGCTATACTTGAGGTACTTTGTGAGTGCCAACCAACGGGATTGGGCAAAGTTGTTTGATGTGGCCTAGTTCTCCTACAACTTACAAAGGAGTGAGGCAACAAACAAGAACCTATTTGAGTTAGCCACATGGTAGCAGTTATTGACTCCTCATACATTGGTGATGGGCTACACAAGGAGAAGTTCGACGACTCTCAAGTTTGCTAAGTGATGGCAAGAACAGGCTGACATAGCTCGCTCATGCTTGGATAAGGCTGCTAAGAAAATGAAGAAGTGGGTTGACAAGAAGAGGCGACGCATAAAGTATTAGGTGGGAAACTTAGTACTTGTCAAATTACTACCTCAGTAGTTTAAATCCAAAAGGTCAGTGCACAAAGGCCTTGTTAGGAGATATGAAGGCCCCTTTCTTATACTGGGACAAGTCGACAAGGTGTCCTGTAGGGTTGAGTTGCCTTAAATATTGAAGATCCATCCTGTCTTCCATGCGAACTACTTGAAGCCCTATCATGAAAGCAAGCATGATCTAAGCCGAGGGCTATCAAAGAGAGCGCCTACAACCATCGTGACCTTATACGACAAAGGTGGAGCATATCATCGTAGATCAAGTCATCAGGAGACAAGGGATGCCTCTTGCAATGGAGTAATTAGTCAAATGGAAGGGACTACTAGAGAGCGAGTTTAATTGGGAGCCTGTGGACGCATTGTGACAGTTCCAAGAGTAGATCGAGCGGTTCTAAGTAGAAGGAATGTTGGAGGAAACTTCAAAATAATATTAAAGAAAGCAATAATACACATATTAAAGTTTTTTTATTGAAAAAAAAAAACTTGTAATAAATTTGTAACATATGGTAATAACATGCAAAATTTGAAAACACATTAATACTAAAATAATGATGTATTTAGTTTGAAAATATTCAAGGATCTAAAAGAAATGATGATATATTTATGAGTATTTTTTTTTAATTTAAAAATGTTGATAATTTTCTTTGCAAGTTTATATTTATCTCGTATTTAATTATTGTACAAGAGACATAGTAAGGTAATTAAAATTAATTTATTCATAATAATTTATATATATTATATTATATTATATTGTTTGTGCATATATAACACAAAAACAAGCTTCGCTTAGTGGCTAGGGTCTTCTGTGTCATGCTTTAGAACTTGGGTTTAACCCTTGGTTGTGTTTTAGTTGTTTTATCAAGTTGAGAAAAAGGCATCATCCGAGATTAGAAACTTACAAGAAGAAAATGATGTATTTAATAACTTGTGCCCCATTCAACTATCAAAAGCAAAATTTGGGTTGGGCTTGGGTCGGCTGTATATCAGGCCCATTAGCTTCATGCATTAAATTTTTAATGGAAAAGCAATGCGTTTGATGTGACCTTTTAAAAATCGTTGAGTGCATGACAAATTGGTAAAATAATCAGTAATTCATTGATAAATTGACAAAATATTGGTGATTTGTGGAAACATTGAACAACCAAGATATTTGCACAACTTATTGGGTTGGAGGCGTTTGATAGGTGATATTTCTGAAAAAAATGTGACATTTTTGTAATTGGGTAAAATTATGTGCATTCCTTTCCTGTTTAGGGGATTTGTTTGCGGTTATTTAGCCTCTTATGGATTTTTTAGATCTACGAAGTTTAAGGGAAACACAATAGGTGGTTTTTTTCCACGTTAAATCTAGTGTCCATTTATGCAATTGATTTTACTTGTGCTAGGGATTGATAAAACTTTTAATTGCAATCATTATAACTTTTGAGATAGTTAAAATCTAAGTAAAAATTTAAAAATTTGTGGATATCTCACTTGGACTACCTATTCATCCCTAGATAGGTCTCTTAATTAAGATAAACACTTTTGGAAAAGAAAGCTGATACTTAGCCTATGCTAAGCCAACCAATTACTGGAGTCTAGGAAGGATAATTTAAGCTCTAATAGCTCTATAACATTTGTATTTGGGTATGCATCTTTTCAAGTTGGTTTTTAAACATATGAGGGGCTTGATCTAGTGTTAGTTTTTGACATGCATAGAGGATTGGATGTAAATTATATTAAAAGTGAAGACAAATGGGTTTGTTATTGAATTCTCTTAAATATTTCATTTATTTGGCTATGCAAAGCAATTTAATAAGTTAGTAGACCATAAATACTCAACATTTGATTATTTACACTTTAAATTATCTCCAAGCAACGCCAATCATGTTTTCTTCTTTGGCAGGCCTTTTGTGATGCTTTATCAGTTGAAAAGGTTTGCAATGATGATGACTTCTTCATGATGGGTGGTGATTCTATTGCTGCAGCTTATGTTTCTTATAATCTAGGAATTAATATGAGGTTGATTTACAACTTTCCAAGTCCATCTAAGCTTCAAGTGGCTCTTTTGAAAAAAGAAGGCTCGAGCAGTATTGATGTGGGAATAGATGATATAGGAAGTTTGAAGTCTGACACTTGTGACCTCTATAGCTCTAAGCCTTGTGGAACGTCATCGAAACCTGTTTTTGAAAATAATGACAAATATCCAGTTACATCTAAATGCTTGAAGGTGGATTCAAACACATATGCAACTTCGAAGAGTGTTATACCATGTGATGGGTGTCCATGGAATTCCAACTCAGTTCCCATGTTATGTTCATTCAGCCGATGCAACAAAGTGATGTGTGAAGTGGAATCTAAGATGAAAAATATATGTCATACAACTTGGTCAATTGAATTTCCAAGAAATAAAAGTGGCTTTATGCGAGAACTTTGGAAAGTCCACATGGAATCTTGTGTTGATGCTTCAGCGATTGTTGTGTTTAAAGATTGGGATATATATCTTCTTATTGGATCTCACTCACATAAGTTTGTGTGTGTGAATGCCAAAAGGTAATGATCATTTTGTAATTTTTGTATTGCTGCTCATGTCATTATTATTATTCACAAACATTATCTATGTACCATATTATAAGGACCACATTCTAATGGTTGACAAGTTATCATATTATTCATGTTTAAATTCTAGGAACATGAAATTTGATTTTTCTTTATAGATTTGTTAATATATGTCAATGCATCGTTGATAACTCAACTTTGATTATGAAAGAAAGTTAGAGAAGTATAAGCTATTCTTCAAGGGATGTACAGGAACAACACCGGACAAGAAAAAACCATGACAAGAACAACCATATGGCCCTTTGAAATCCAATAAGAGAAACAACTCATGCAGGCAATGATATCCCCTACAAAGGCCTGACCATGACATGAAAAGGGTGTGGATAAGGAATCCTTGTTTGGGACTCCTATTTTACTTATGATATATCAAGTTGATCCAAGATCTCTTATCTTGATGCAACATTATGAGGAATTAAACATCGATTTTTTCTTTTATGTGCCATATCTAAGTACCATCTAATTTTTATTTTATTTTTTAGTTGAATTCTCATACCCTAGAATTTTGAAATGTGAAGGATTATACACCTTGATACACCCTTACATCTAACACCTGTATGCAAATCAATGCAACATGGTTGATTACTAAATAGCCCTTGAGGTGCTAAGAGGTTGAGATGCAATTTGGAAGGTGTGGAATAATGTGATTAGGGAAGTTATAACTTTATAATTTTGTAATGAAGGAGAGAATTAGGACAATCCTGTAATCAAGGGAATCTAATGTAATTAGGTTAGGAAGGTTCCTATTTGCCAATATGCAGTAACAAAATATGCCAATATGTTGAAAAATCTGTGGAAAGAACTTGATCATTATCGATGCATTGAAACAAAATGTCCTTAAAGTGTAGTAATCTTAAAGAATTATATAAAAAAGGACCGACTTTATGATTTTTTTAGTTGATCTCAATACTCAGTTTGACCAAGTTAGAGTTAAAAAACTTAGCAAAGAGCTCTTGACTTTGAATGAGACTATCTCTATTATTAGAGTAGAAGAAAGCTAGAGAAGTGTCATGCTCAAACTTTAGAATTTGGAAGGCTTTGCTATGGTTGCTAACAAAGGAAATGATTAGAAGGTAAGCACTGTTGATCACAAAAGGGTTGATCGGTCTAGGTTCTTAAATTGTGATAACAAGGATAACTTATGGTGCACTTATTACCAAAAAACAAGACATACACGGGGGCGATGCTGGAAACTTCATGGAAAACCATGAACATCGAGTAAAGAATGGGGTTGCAATGGAAAGCAGTAGAGGACGAATGGGAAGCACACTTGTCTTTTGTATGACCAGTTGAAGAGAGATCCCTGAAACAAGGTAGATTCAATTGGATGGAATAGAAAATTGAGAACTTTATTGGGAGCTCTTGAGAAACCTTTAGGGACTTGTCGATTAGTGCTTTTAGATAAGTTTCCTATTTCTATTAGATTAAAAGTCTCGGATGAAACCTTTTGTCAATTCATGGGTTATTGATTTTGGTGCCATGTATCACATGATTTGTTCATCGCACAAATTTAACAACTATAACCCTTATCCAATTAGTCGGAAAATAGCCATAGTCGATGGTTCATTAACTAGCATTGCAGGCGTACATGTCCAATTTAGTCCTACACTCACTCTTAGAGATATGCTTCATGTTCTAAAGTTATCCACTAATCTTGTCTTTATACAAAAGCTTACATAAGATTTGTGTTGCAAAGTGATTTTTTACCCTGCTCATTGTGTATTTAAGGATTAGGATTTGGGGAAGATGATTGGGCTTGCTAAGGAATAGAATGGGCTATACTACCTTCAAACATAAAAAAAATCATCCTTATCATTTTTTTTTCTAAGCAACACCTTTTCAATAGAGAAAAAATTTGGCTTCATTACTATAGACTTGAACATCTACAACCATTAAGGTCTTGTTTCTGCCTCCACTTAGGAGATTAGATGTTGAGAGCTTTCATTGTGATGCATGTGAATTGGCTAAATACAAGTGAACAACCTTTCCAACCAGCAATAAAAGAAGTTCATATCCTTTTCATTTAATTTATAGTGATATTTGAGGTCCTTCTACTATCTCTAATATATCTGGAGCACGTTGGTTTGTGTCCTTCATTGATGATTGTATTAGGGTTTGTTGGATCTTCTTGCTCAAAAACAAATGTGATGTGAGTTTAGTTCTCCCCAATTTCCATGATATGATTAAAACCAGTTTGGTGTCAAAATCAAGATATTTTGGTTTGACAATGCTAGTGATTATTTCAATCAAATCCTAACTCCATACTTTCAATAGGAAGGAATAATTCATGAGTCTTCGTGTGTAAACACCCCACAATAAAATGGAGTTGCTGAGATGAAAAATTGCCACCTATTTGATACAACATGAGCTTTTTTTGTTCCAAAATCATGTGCCTAAATCTTATTGGGGGGAAGTTGTCTTAACCGCCACATATCTCATAAACCGCTTACCCTCTAGAATCTTAGGTTTTAGAAGTCCCATGGAAATGCTTTCAATGTTTTATCTTCATTTGAGAACCATAAACCATCTCATTTTTAAGATATTTTAGTGTGTGTTTTTTGTTCATGTTCATAATTAAAATGGGGGAAAATTGGATCCAAGAGCAGTCAAATGTATTTTTATGGGATATTCTTCAACTTAAAAGGGATATAAGTGTTACAATCTACTATCCAATTTTATTTTATTTTATTTATTTATTTATTTTTGTCTCGACCGATGTTACTTTCAATGAAAGTGAGTCTTACTTTTCTAGTCCTCATCTTTAGGGGGAGAATTCCATCAAGGAAGATCAGAATCAAGATTCCTTTCTTAGTGATCCCTTTTCCATTGACCTTTCCAAATTGTTTGAGCTTTTTGTACCTCCCTTTGTTCCCGAGTTCGTATCATCTCGTAAACCTATGCTTGAACAAACCGGTGAGCTCCTGGTTGTTGCTCCTAAGGATAGAATGACTGTCAAAGTGTTCTCAAGGAAGAAAACTGCAATCTCAAGACTTACACAAGGTCAAGAATCTGAACCAATTTCTAGGAATGAGGTAAGTGTTTCTTGTCCTGCCTTACAAACTGGGTCAGAACTTCAGTTTGGAAAAAACCATGGATCAGAATTTCCTTATTGCAATTAGAAAGGGAACTAGGGAGTGCACTAAATGTCCTTTATACCCAATTTCTCATGTCGTGCCATTTGAATAGTTTTACTGACCCATAACAGTTTTCTTACAAGTTTGAACAATATTCACATTCTTACTACTCTATTTGAGGCTTCATCTGATGAAAATTGGAAACAACAAGCCATGAATAAAGAAATGGAGGCCCTTAAGACGAATGAAACATGGGAGTTGGTGGATTTGCCTGCAGAAAAAAAGGCAATGGGATGTAAGTGGGTTTATACTGTTAAGTAAAGAGTAGATGGGTCATTAGAGAGGTACAAGACAAGATTGGTAGCTAAAGGATATACTCATTCGCAACTAATTATAACTGAGATCTACAATACTTCGACATAAAAAATACGTTTCTGCGTGGAGACTTGGAAGAAGAAATGTATGTGGAAGTCCCTCTTGGATTTGGAAGTGATCTAGCCATTGAAAAGATATATAAGCCAAAGAAAGGTTTATACGGGTTGAAACAGTCTCCAAGGGCATGGTTTAGAAGGTTTGCCATAGTGATGAAAAAGGTCAGGTGTAGACAAAGTCAAGGAAATCATATGTTGTTTATCAAACATTTAGATTTAGGGGAAGTTACAACTCTTCTATTATATGTATAAAACGTCATCATGACGAGGAATGATGGAAAGGAGAGATGGACTTTAAGGCAATGCTTGACCAAGGGATTTGAGATTGAATAGTTAGGAAGATTGAAATACTTCCTAGGAATTGAGGTTGCACATTTAAGTAAGGATTTTTTATTTCTCTGTAGAAATATGTAAGGGACCTTCTTAAAGAAATCGGGAAGTTGGCGTGTCACGCAAACACACCAATAAATCCTAATCATAAGTTTGGAGAGATTGAGGAAGATGCTGCTGTAGATAGAGATGTATCAATGTCTAGTAGGGAGACTCATTTATCTCTCTCACACAAGACCAGATGCAACATATGTTGTGAATGTGATTAGCCAGTTTATGCACACTTTAAAAGAGGTTCATTTGTAAGCTAGTAGCTGAGTACTGTAGTAAAGGGTTTTCGGGAAAGGACATCCTTTTTAAATGAAGCTTGGGCCTAGTACTTGGAGCATACATGGACGCAAATTATACTGGATTTGTGGTTGATGAAAGATTGACCATTGGATATTACACCTTTCTTGGTGAGAATTTGGTAATGTGGAGGAGTAAAAAACAGAGTTTGGTGGCTAATATGGTTGAAGATCATTTTGGAAGACTTGAAGTTTAAATGAGATGACCTAATGAAACTTCAATGCGACAACAAATTTGCAATCAATATTGCACGTAATCCAATGTAACATGATTGAATGAAATACATAGAGATAGACAAGCACATTATTAAGGAGAAATTAGATAGTGGATTGATTTGTACTTCTTGTGTATCTACTGACTGCTGAATTGAAGATCTACTTACCAAAGGTTTAAGCAATACAACACTTGAAGCAAGTGCATTCAAGCTAGAAATGGTAAACATCTATTCACCAGCTTGGGGGGAAGTGTGGAAGAATGTGATTAGGGAAGTTAAGTTGTATAATTCAGTAATTAAGGAGTGAATTAGGACAATCAAGTAATCAAGGGGATCTGATGTAATTAGGTTAGGAAAGTTCCTATTTTTGTAACTAGGATTAGATGTATAAATATGTAAGTCATACATATTGAAATTAAGGAAAAAATTCATTCCCTTTATTCCTTCAATTCTTCAAAGTTTTCTTCAGAGGGTTTAAATTTTGATTATGTATGAAAAAAAAGGTTAAAAAAAAAAAAAACCTATGAACAAGATATTGATAGCCAAATTGTGCCGAAATAAAGAATATCATGATTAAGGAGCTTGTAAGTTTAAATTTGAAGGTAGCCATAAAAGAAAAGGTAAAAAAAAAAAAAAAAAAATTACCTATGAATGAAATATTGATAATCAAATTGTGCCAAAATAAAGAATATCATAATTAAGGAGCTTGTAAGTTTAAATTTGAATTTAGCCATATGTTAAATTTGATATTTTTAGAAATAGATGGTAAAGCAACTTAATAATTGATGGCAAAGGTTATTATGCTAGTCAATTAACTAGTCACAACTACTACTAGAGATTAATTAGATGATTATCCTAGGAGTAAGTGAAAAAATGGTGCATTAAGGTTGTAAAGAAGGGGGATTCCTTAGACCTTCAGGTTTTTGATGTTTGAATACTGGGTACACTCTCCTTATGGTGTTTTTTAGACTCATTTTTGTTTTCAAGGATGGCTTTAAAATAAAGGATAAAAAACATGGTAAGAAAATATAAACCATCCAAATATATGGAAAATTTTGCCTAAATACTGTCAAAACACTAATATCAGAAATTTTATTAGAGAAAAGATGGAAACTATTGTCATACATGGAAATTTGTTGTTCACTTGATAAGAATGTAGCTTTTTTGCCCCTTTCTATGGCCATACCACAATTGAGAATTTTCCACTAGCTGATATTATTTGAATTCTGTGTTCTATTTTGATGCCTGACAATTAAACTATGTTTTTTTTTTTGTAATTTTTGTGTGCCTTTTAAATTTGCTGCTGCTTCCCTCAAACTGTTTTCATTTTGACTCTGCACAATGCAAGTAATATTTGAAGCAACTAAAAAAAAGAAATATGCAGTTGCTAATGAGTGTTCTACTATCATATAAATCCATTTAGTGGTTTCATCCGGTGGGGGATTGAACTGGAAGGACGAATTGAATGTTCAGCTGCAATTCTTGATGACTTTTCTCAGGTTCTTCATCATTTCATTGCTGTCTATACTTTACCATGTTATTCTGTTACATTTGAGCTTTATGAATATTCTTTTCACATGTGATGTTTCTTCAGGTTGTAGTTGGTTGCTACAGCGGGATAATATATTTTCTTGATTTTTCGAATGGCAACATCTGTTGGACTTTCCAAACCCGTGGGGAGGTACGAGAATTCCAATGCATTACTATGTGGCCTTTTTTATTTTATTGTATTAGGGATCGGTTTTCATCAAGCTAGCCAAACTTTATTTTTTCAAAAGAGAACACATTGAATTATTATTTTGATTGGTCATGCACCCCTCAAGTTTTGGGGATTCGATTTTGTAGGAAAACTAGGATTATTTGTTAGAGTTTCTATTATGTTTTCCAATAAATCCGAACTAATTAAAACTGATCAGATTTGGAATTTCAGATAAGGTCAAAGTTGTTAGGTTGTTCAAGTTGTTAGGTCCTAGATTTGTGGTTTTTTTGTTTCAACCATTTATTCCCATGTAATTTCAGAACTGAAAAATAAGAAGAATATCCCTTTTTCTTCTCTATTTTGTGTACACGGTATCAGAGCTTGGCTCTCTATCAACAAAATCTTGATGATTAAAATAGCTATGATTGTGCAAATAGAAGCTCTGTCTCTTTAGGCGTTGTAGGAGGCACACTACCAGTATATGTCATAAGTCTTAATGGATTTGAAAATCCATCTGTTCAATTAACCATTCACAAATTGAATGGTAAAAACTATTTGGAGTGGGCACAATCAATCAAGCTTGTGATCAAGATGGCAAAGGGAAATTTGGCCACTTAAATGGCAAGATAACAAAACCAGCTGATGACGATCCCATGCTGAAGACATGGAGGTTCAAAAACTCACTAGTTATTGCCTGGCTCATCAATTCCATGGATCTAGCCATTGGAAAGACGTATCTCTTCCTATGAACAACTAGAGACGTGTGGGAAGCAGTTTGAGAAACCTACCCGGATTTGGAAAAAATTTTGCCCATATTTTTGAATTGAAAACAAAGTTATGGCAGTCAAAACAAGGCAAGCGAGAGGTGACAGAAGTATCTCTCTGTGAAGTATTTGCTGAAGTTAGAAGGGAAGAAGGTTGAAGGTAATGATGGGAGAGAACAATCAATCCTTACCTGAGGTTTCTGCTCTAGTATTGAAGGCAAATTCATTTACTTATTCTGGACAGCCATGACAAAATAGAAGGAATGAGAAGGTCTGGTGTGAGCACTGCAATAAACCTTGGCATACAAAAGCGACATGTTGGGATCTACATGGGAAGCCGCAAAACTTGAAGCCGAGGTCATCTAACCAAACTAGCCAACCCAACCATAATTCAAAAGCCTTCCAAGTTGAAGTCGAGGAGCAGAATGGCGCAGGAGGAGCCTTTGAGACACCTTCTTTCAGTAAGGAACAGTTAGATCAACTGTATAAACTTTTCAAATCCACGAACTTCTCAAACAATGTGTCTTCCTCTTGTTCTTTAGCCTAGAAAGGTAATTACCTTCAAGCTATTTCATTTAATGTGCCCTTAGTTTTTAAAGTGTCCATGGATCATTGACTCTGGTGCACAAGGAATTCTAAATTATTTTCTTCCTATAGTCTGTATGTAGGGAATAAAAAAATCAAGATAGTCGATGGTTCTCTTTCAATAATTGTTGGAAAAAGCTAAATAGCTATTTCAAAATTCCTTGTTCTTGACAATGTCCTTCATGTTCCAAATCTTTCTTGCAATCTATTATCCATTAGCAAATTAACCTGAGACCTAAAGTTGTGTTAATTCTTTCAACTGATTGTGAATTCTAGTTTGTGGACTTGGGGAGGACGATTGACAATGTTAAGGAAATTAATGGACTCTATTACTTTGAAGATGGAGGTAATTTGTGTGGACAAGCTTAAATGACTAGTCTCAAATCATTCTCTATTTCTAGTGACAATGAAATAATGTTGTAACATTATTGGTTTGGCTATCCTAATTTTTAGTACTTGAAATACTTATTTCCTAATTTGTTCAAGAATAAAAATTGATCTGTTTTTCAACGTGATATTTGTCAAGTTGCAAAACATCATCGTGTGTCATTTCCTATGCAACCCTACAAGTAAACCTTTACTGTTGTTCATAGTGATATTTGGGGGCCGTATAACTCCCACAAAATTTTTGGAAAAAAAATGGTTTTTGACACTAATTGATGACCATACATGAATTTGTTGGGTTTATTTACTTAAAGGAAAATTAGAGGTTGAACATGTTTTCAAGAATTTTTATAATATGGTTGAAACATAGTTTCAAGAAAAAATTTAAGTGTTTAGGAGTGACAATGGAAAAGAACATTTCAATATGATCTTAGCAACATATTTTTTGGAAAAGGGAATAATTCATCAAAGCTCTTGTAATGACACTCCGCAGCAAAATGGAGTAGTAGAAAGGAAAAATAAACACCTCCTTGACGTAGCTAGGTCTTTAATCTTTACAACTGAAGTACCTAAAAACTTATGGGGGGAAGTTATTCTTATTGCCACTTATCTAATAAATAGAATGCCCAAGAATTTTGAATTTTCAGACTCCATTAAAAATATTTAAAGAATGTTTTCCAAAGTCACAGTTAATGTCTGATTTACCCCTTGAAGTGTTTGGTTGTGTTGTTTTTGTGCATGTGCATAATCATAGTTGTAGTAAATTAGATCCACAAGTATTAAAATGTGTTTTTTGGCTATTCACCACCACAAAAAGGGTACAAATGTTTTGATCCTAAACCAAATTTTTTTTTTTGTGACTATGGATATCACATTCTTTACGTCCCAAAGCTTTTTTAACACTCCTCTTTAGGGGGAGAATGTCTGTGAAGACTCGTTTGAAATTGATAATAATGGCAGAGGTTGTATTAAAAATTCAAGTCTGATAAATTCTGGTTTACCTTTGTTGGATTCAAGAACTTTGAATTTGGAAGTGGGACTGCCTAATGCAATGCCTACTTATGGACTTGAAATTGGAATATATCATGATACAAGAACTAGAGAGAATAAATTATTTTGGCTTGTCTACTCAAGAAACAAATAGACTTAAAGTAAGGATGACGTCACAACCTTACAAGGCCAAAATTCCAATCCGAGCTTAGGTCAGAATGCAATAGATTTGTCCCGTCTAGGTATTCCTTCTAAAATATTGTGTGTGTTTTTTTTTTTAAATTCTGATGGGTCCTAAACCTGTATTCGACATTCCTTCATAAATGTCATGTTCGTTAAATTTTGATGGTCCTAAACTTGTAGATGTTCTTATTGCTCTTAGGAAAGACATTAGAAATTGTATTAAGCATCCAATCTCCAATCATATGTCTTGCAAAAATTGGTCACCTTCTATCTCTGTTTTTATCTCACAATTGTCTAGTGTGGATGTACCAAAGAATTTATAGGAAACTCTAAGTGTTCCCAAGTGGAAGGAGGCTGTCTTTGAGGAGATGAGGGCTCTAGAGAACAACACATGGGAAAAAGTGAATTTTCCAGGAAAGACGCCGGTGGGATGTAAATGGGTATTCGTGGAAAAGTTTAATTCAAATGGATCTTTGGAACGATATAAAGCTAGGTTGGTGGCTAAAGGTTTTACATAAACTTATGAGATAGACTATTAGGAGAACTTTGCTCCAATTGCCAAGTTGAATATAATTCAAGTGCTACTTTTTGTAGCTATAAAATTGGAATGGTCTTTACACTAGTAGGATGTTAAGAATGTATTTCTTAGTGGTGATTTAGAAGTCTTCATGGATGCTCCATCGAGTTTTGAGGAAAGCTTTGGAACTAAAGTATGCAAGTTGAGGAAATCTTTATATGGTCTAAAACAGTCTGCAAGATCATGGTTTGAAAGATTTACAAGGTCGGTTAAGATTCAAGGCTACAGTCAGGGACAAACGGATCTTACAATGTTCGTGAAACTTACTGGAAGAGGTAAGATAACCATTTTGATCGTGTATGTAGATGTCATCATCCCTACTTGAGTGATGAAGTTGAGATAGCAAGATTGAAGAAATGCCTTGTAGTTGAATTTGGGATTAAAGTCTCGGGCTCCTTACAATAACTTTTGGGAATGGAGGTTGTCAGATAAAAAAAGGGAGTCATTGTCACACAAAGAAAGTACCTTGTAGACTTGCTTGAGGAAACAGGAATGAGTGGTTTGCTGACCAAGTGACACCCCAATGAATCCAAACCTCAAGCTTGGAGAACTAACCGATGGAGTGCTAGTTAAAATTGGAAGATACCAATGAATTGTAAGGAAGTTAATTTACCTTTTAAAGTCTTTAATGCATAGACTTTTTATTAATTTAACTTGTGGAAAGCAATGGAAATAAATAGGCTCTTGCTCTAACTGATTAGCAAGGACTTCTCCTAAAAACTCAGGATACAGATAACTTCAAAGAATAATCCAAAACAACATAATAAAAGAGTCTTAATCCTAACTGCAGGTCATATTCGACTGACCTTATTTGTTTTGAATGCCTAACAGATAAAATACTAACTAATAGATAAGATAAAAACTTATAATTATCTAACTAACAGATGAGATAAAAAACTCATAATTATCTACACCTTTCCCACACAAGGCTTCACATAGCATTTGTTGTCGGTATTGTGAGCTAGTTTATGTACTCACCATATGAAAAACATCTTGAAGCCGTAGACAGGATCCTAAGACATTTGAAATTGTCTTCTAAGAATTGATGAACTTTAAAGCTTGATGATTCGTAAATAGCACAAACTCTCGATGAAACAAATAATGCTCCCAATGCTTTAAGGCTCGAACAATTGCATAAATTTCAAGCTCATAAAGTGGACCACTTTTGTCGAGGTTCACTAACCTTTTCACTAAAAAATTCCACTGGGCGACCCTCTTGAGATAAGACAGCCCCAATTCCCAAAACTAATGCATTACATTCAACCTTAAACACTTTCTCAAAATTGGGGAGTGCTAACATCGGTGCAGTGCACAACTTTGCTTTTATCGATTCAAAGTTGTCTTCTTTTGCTTTGCCCCATTGGAACTGACCTTTCTTCAAACAATCGGAAATGCGTGCCATGATTGTACTAAATCCTCGAATAAAACGCCTGTAAAATGTAGCTAAACCATGGAATCTTTGCACTTCACACACGGTTTAAGGAGCTGGCCATTCCCAAATTGCCTTCACCTTCGTCTCATCAACTTGAATACCATCGTTTCCCACTATAAATCCAAGTAATAAAAGATGGCTAGTCATAAAGCTATACTTTCTAAGATTGATGTACAATTTATTAGCTTGTAAGGCTAAGAGAACTTCCTTGAGATGTGATAAGTGCTCTTCCTCGTTCTTACTGTAGATGATAATATCATCAAAATAAACTACCAAAAATTTTCCAATAAATGAACAAAAAACCTAGTTCATCAACCGCATGAAAGTGCTTGGCGCATTTGATAGCCCAAATTGCATCACTAGGCATTCATAAAGGCCATCTTTAGTCTTGAAAGCCGTCTTTCACTCATCTCCTAGTCGAATACGAATTTGGTGATAGCCACTTCATAAATCAAGTTTGGTAAACACCACAACACCTTCTAACTTGTCAAGCATGTCATTAAGGCGTGGGACAAGAAAGCGATACTTGACCGTTATTTTGTTGATAGCACGACTGTCCACACACATGTGTCAACTACCGTCCTTCTTTGGGGTGAGTAAAGCTAGGACTGCACAAGGACTCATGCTCTCATGAATCAAGCCTTTATCAAGGAACTCGTTAAGTTGTCGTTACAACTCTTCATGCTTAGTTAGGCTCATATGATAATGTGGCAAGTTAGGCAAACTAGCTCCAGGTACTAAGTTGATATGGTGTTGAACATTTCACATAGAAGGTAACTCATTAGGTAATTCATTGGGAGATAAATCAGGAAAATCAGCAAGTACCTCTTGAACCTTGGTGGGGATATTAATAGTTGCTTCAAATTGGCCCTCAACCACCAATGCTACAACAAAATTTGGCTCCTTGACTTGCTTAAAGAAATCTAGGTCCGTTATGTTGGTGAAACGACTTATCTTTCTTAGTAACTGAATTATTTTTTGACAATTGAGACTATGACATCAAAACAATCTTCTTGTCAAACCAACAAAAAACAAAAGTATTATCTTGACCCTTATAAGTGGCATCAACATCATAGTGCGACAGTCTCCCCAATAAAATATGACAAGCGTCCATATCCACCACGTCACATACGATCTCATCTTTGTAATACTTTCCGATCGACAAAGGAACTTTGCAAACTTCTAGCGCTTGAATTTCCAGGCCCTTCTTAATTCATGCAATCTTGCACGGAGAAGGCTGTTTCTCAGTCTTCAAATTTATTGTTTTCACCAAAGCCTTGGAAACAACATTCTCGCTACTTCCACTGTCAATGATCATGTTGCACACTTTATTACAAATAGTGTATCGAGTTTGGAATATTTTATATCGTTGAGAGTTGTCCGACTTTTTTGGGGTAAGAAAAAGTCGTTGGACAATGCACTCCACTTCTTCTCCCTCATCTCCTTCTAAAAACTCAGCACCCTCATAGGTATCTTCTTTAAGAACATGTTCCTCTTCGCTGCCACCTTCTTCTACAAAGTTAACAGATCATCTATTTGAGCAATTATTTGAAAGATGGCCTGGCTGGTTGCACCGGAAACACTTCCCTAGATTTGGACGCGCATAAGGGTCATTATTGATTCGTTGTTGTTGCTCATTTCGGCCTTGAGTATTAGATCGAATAGGGGCTGAAGTTCCACTTCGATTCTATGTTGAATTTTGAGTTGAAGGGGAATCTTTATCGTTGTTATCATTGCTGCCTAAAGTTGTTGACCCCTTTGGAGCAGAAGAAGCTTCTTGGGTTGGTTGGTGAAAGTTACTCTAAAGTGCGCACCATGGACCTATTGATTTGACTTTCCACTTTCATTGCCAAATTAATTGCATCTATTATGATCAAAACCCCTTGAGCCAGTCGATCTTGGATGACCAGCTTTAATCCCCCAATATAACGAGCAATTAATTGATCCTCCGTCTCAGACAAATTAACTCGGGCATTTAATCAATAAAATTCTTCCGTATATTCGTTCACAGTCCAGTTGGCTTGCTGACAATATTGATATTGTTGGTATAAAAATTATTCATAATCCGGAGGGAGAAATCGTCCTTATAATAATTGTTTCATCTTAAGCCAAGTACGAACATGTTGTTTTCCTTCTCATTGACGATTATATTGAAGTTGTTCCCACCATGCAGAAGCTCCGCCTTTCAACTTATATGCCACGAGCTTTACTTGATTTTCTTCTGAGATATTCAAATAGTCGAAAACGTTTTTGACAATATGGACCCAATCAAGAAAATCTTCAATGTGTAGTTGACCATCTAAACTTGGTAAATCCATCTTCAACTTAAATTTTTGGTTATTTTGACCACGATTGTTAGCTTGATAATTGAAATGAAAATCATCTTCTTCTCCGTATGAATAATCCAACCTCCATTGCTACCTTTGTTGACTATTCCTCCGTTGTGGAAGTTGAAAATCATCACCATCTTGAAAAGGTGGACAAAACTCATCTTGTCCATCAAAAACCCCTCGTTGGAGGTTGTCGTCATCACGGTGCTTAGGAGCTCCCCGATTCCAACGCTCATACACTTGTAATGGATAAGGCTCACGAAAATCGCGAATTGTGGTTGGATTCGTGCAAATTGCGCCTCCACCATTGATTTCTTAATCGATCTGTGGCCGGTGTTGGTCGTCGTAGTCGTCCTCTTGCTGATAGCCACGTTGGTCTAGTTTTCACTTCATGGGTTCACGTTTCCCTTCGATAGTCAACGCAACCACCATTTGCGTGAAGTTGCAAAGAGTCTCGTCGATCCCATCGAGTCGTTGCTCAATTTTTTCGAACTGTCATTTGTCATCGATGGTTCGTTTTCCACTAGAACCGTCGTCAACCATCAGATCGAGATAAAAATCCTTGCTCTGATACCAATTTTGGTGCAACGGAAGGTTTGTTTTAAAGTGAAACAAAAAAACACTCAAGAACCAACACAAAGATCACAACAGGATCTGAAAATTAGAGAATAACTCTAAAAAAATATATTTAACTCATCTTTAACAATTACAATAAGCCTTTAAATAATGTTTGTAACACAAACATATAGGAAATAACTGAAATAGGAAACTAGAAATAGGAAACCAAGGTAATTAAAAAATAGGAAAACTAGGAAAGAAATAGAAACTAATGATGAACCTACAATAGAAACTAATAATTTAAAAAATAGAAACTGATCTAAAATAGAAACTAATTTAAAATATAAACTAATGATGTAGGAAACTAAAAATAGAAACTAATGGAAATTGAAACTAGTCTAAAATAGAAACTAATGATGTAGGAAGCTAAAAATAGAAACTAATGATGATTGTGTGTTGCATCGACATCTTTACCAAAGCAAGCAAATTACTAAGAAAGGACATCCTCAAAAAACTGAGTTGAATGGTCCTCGTTATCAAACGATATAAGATTCCTTACTTTCCACACCACCTAAAATATATATAAAGGAACTTCTCTCCAAACCTTCTTTCATTTTTTCCCCATAAAGGAACAATGTCACCCTAATAAAGCCTTGTTAACAATAATTAGGATTAGTATTAGTTGAAATTAAATTAGGATTAGTATTTATTGGATTCAAATTAGGAATAACTAATTAATTTAAAGGAGAATTAGAATTAGAGTCATAATAGGATGTTAGAATCCTAATAGACTTTGGATTTCTTAGAGAAGCTTATTAATAAGGCTAATTGATGTAAACTAAAGTAATTGATTGATTAGTGATTAGATAATATTAGTTTTTTAGCAAGTCAAGTTGTTCTCAGTTTAAGACATTATTGATTTTCTTCTAGGTGAGACTCTTAAAAGGCCTTAATGAAACTCTAAGGTTTCTTTCCCTTACTCTTCTTCTTATCTTCTTTCTTTTTATTTTATTTTATTTTATTTTTGCTTGCATAAACTTTATCCCTTGTAAACCAATGAATTGTCCCTTCTTCTATCTTCTTCTTGATAAAGTGGCGATCTATTTCCACATGCTTTGTACAATCATGATAAATTGGGTTCTTAGCATTACTTATGATAACTTCATTGTCACAACATCTTCATAGAGTCTTTTACTTGAATGTGGCAACTTGACAACATTCCTTCCATGTGGCATAACTCTAAATTCTACTTCTGCT
This sequence comes from Vitis vinifera, assembly GCF_030704535.1. Taxonomy (NCBI): domain Eukaryota; kingdom Viridiplantae; phylum Streptophyta; class Magnoliopsida; order Vitales; family Vitaceae; genus Vitis; species Vitis vinifera. Next base: position 6,932,441 of record NC_081819.1, read on the forward strand.
CTACTTCGAGCTACAATAGACTATTTCTTGCTTCACCAAGCAACCAAATTCCCCCATACATAGGTGTAATATCTTGAGGTTGATCTTTGGTCAATTATGGAGCCAACCCAATCTGCATCTGAAAAAAATTTCAATGTTCCTCTTCTGTGTTATTTTGAAATAGAGTCCCTTTCGTGGAGTCATTTTGAGATATCTCAGAAATGATACATAACTTTTTCATTTTTTCCTCAATTAGTTTGTTTATGAATTGGCTAACCATGCCAATTGAAAAAGCAATGTCTGGCCTTGTTTGAGAGAGAGAGATGAATTTCCCCATGTCTTTGATATCTCCCTTTATTTGCTAGAGTAATTCCTTTGACAGTTCCTAGTTTAGTAATGTAGTCCATAGATGTGTCTGTAGGTTTACAATCAAGCATCCTAGTCTCCTTTAGCAAGACTAGAATATGCTTATGTTGGGAGACTGCAATACCCATTTTTGATCTAGGAATTTCCATCCTAAGAAATTTTTTGAGATTCCCCAGGTCTTTAATTTCAAACTCATGTGCAAGAAAACTATTTAGTTTGCCTATTTCTTCCTCATGATCTCCGATCAGGATTATGTCATCCACATAAATGATGATAATGACAGTTCTTCCCTCAGTGGTGTGTTTTACAAATAGAGTGTGATTAGACTGACATTGGGAATAACCAAACCTTTTTATAGCCTTGGTGAAGCAATCAAACCAAGCTCGAGGAGATTGCTTGAGACCATATAGGGATTTTTTTAATATGGTGACTTTGTTAATGTTTATTTTAGTCTTAAGACCTGAATGAATTTCCATGTACACTTCTTCTAAGTCACCATTGTGGAAGACATTCATTATGTCTAGTTGATGAAGAGGCTAATCTTGATTAACAACTAACGATAACAACGCACGAATTATGTTCAATTTGGCAACTAGAGCGAAAGTTTCTTTGTAGTCAATTTTGTAGAATTGCGTAAATCCCTTAGCAACTAGTCGAGCTTTGTATCTATCTACACTCCCATTTGCTTTGTACTTGACCGTGAAGATTCACTTATCCTTGATTGAATTCTTTCCTTTTGGAAGTTCAATAAGCTCCTATGTCCCATTCTTTTCAAGAGCTTGGATCTCTTCCTTAATGGTTGACTTCCATTTTAGCATTTTTAAGGCTTTCTGGATATTGTGGAATCTAAATATCTATAAGATTGGTAGCAAAAGCCTTATAATTTGGTGACAACTCTTTAGGTGATAAAGTTATAAATTGGATGATTTGTGCAAGATCTTACTCCTTTCCTTTTGGCAATTGACAAATTGAGTTTATCATCTTTTTGACTTATTAGAATTAGAATCAATGTTACTTGAGTGTGTCTCTTTGGGGACTAAATTCAGTTCAGTTTCATGTACTAGACCGGGATGTGTTCATTGCTCTATATCTTCCTAAGACTTCCTTTTCCTTGAGTAGATAATGAATTCACTGTTATTGACAATTTGAGATTGCTTTGGGAGAAGAGAAGTACTTACTTAGTGTCTATGGATTCAATAGATTGGACCAAGAGACTTAGAGCAGGAGAGATGGGATTAGAGTTGTGAATTATAGTGAACTCAAATGTTTGAGGTTCTGTCATGGTTTCTGTTTCCCAAAACTAGTATTCCTAAATTCTATCCCCCCCCCCCCCCCCGAATATCAGTTTTGGAGTAATAGGGCTAATTTTCAAAGAATGTCACATTCATAGAGGTGTAATACTTTTTTGTCATGGGAGAGTAACACATATATCTTCTAATGTGGAAAGTATTATAGGAAAATACACTTAGTGGCCTTGGGATCAAGCTTACTTAAATGTTGTTGGGGAATGTGAACAAAAGGTTGAGCAATCAAACACTTTTGGTGGAATGGAGGAGATGAGTAGAGTCCTAGGGCATGATTTGAAAAAGACTTTGCACGGTGTTTGGAAACTTAAGACACGAGAAGACATTCTATTGATGAGGTAGGCTGTAGTAAGTACAACTTCTCTCTAAACATTCTGTGGGACATGGGAGGAGAACGTAAGGGCTTGACAACTTCTAACAAATATCTATTCTTTCTCTCGGCTATCCCATTTTGTTGAGGAGTTTCAATTCAAAAACTTTGATGAACTATTCCTTCTCTTGATAAGAATTCCCTTAGGATAGAATTGAAATAATCTCTAGCATTGTCAGTTTTCAACGCTTGTATTTTAGCATGGAATTGAGTCTGGATCATGTTATAAATTTTTTTGAAAATTTGGCTCACTTCTAATTTGTCTTTCATCAGGAATATCCAAGAAATTCTAATATGATCATCTACAAAATATACAAATCATCTAGTCCTTGTTATGTTCTTTATCTTAGATTGCCCCCAAACATCACTATGTATCATGGAAAAAGGATGAAATGATTTGTATGGTTGAATTGGATAAGACTTATGAACATGCTTGGATAATTGATAAATTTCACATTGAAAAACATTCAAACTTTTAGTGAATAATGATGGAAAGAGTTTTTTGAGATACAAGAAACTACGATATCCTAGACGATAGTACCATAACATAACATCACTATCTTTATTAGAACTAACAACAAAATGAGACCTTTTTTCACCTACTGTCGGTTGAGGTTGTTTTTCAATATAATCAATCACTTTGAAGATATAGTCCCAAACACGCACCTCAGTATTGCCATCCTCTTCCTTGAATTCAAATCCAGAAAAACAAAATAGTTTGGGAAAAATTTGGCAACATAGTTCTTTTCCTAAGTGTGTTTACTAATGGATGACAAATTGCAATCCAAGTTCAGGACAAAAAGAATAGAGTTAAAGAGTTAGGTCCATAGATATGACAACATAACCTGTACTGGCCACCTTTGAGAGAGAACCATAAGCTTTACGAATCATATAATCCTTAGAATACGGTGTATAATTTTGAAAATTTGTGGCATCTCCAGTTATGTGATTAGAAAATCCCGAGTCAATAATCCAAGGATTGAAGGCAAGTGGATTTGGAGGTTAGTCTCAGAGAATCAAGTCCCTTTGGAAGTGGATTATTGTTAGGAAGTATGGGGAGGAGGGGTGTTGGTGTTCTTGGGAACGTAGGGTTGGTTTTCTTGTCAGGTTGTGGAATGCTATCAAGATAGTTTGGAAGAATGTTAATAGTAGAGCCTCATTCAACATGAGGAATGGTAGAAGGATGAAGTTTTATAAAGATTGATGACGTAGTGATTCTAACTGATATGAATGGGACAAGTTTCATACTTCCTTAAAGTTTAGGTAACCAGAACGACATGAGAACTTGTATGTCAAATGCTCCTCTTAACAGTATGTATCTTGCTGACTAAAAATATGCTATCAAGAACTACTGAAGTGTCCTGAATTTCGAGGGACAAAAAAAAGTAGAAACAAAGAAAAACAAAAGAATGAGGACGGAGAGGTTCTCTATGGAAAGGAAGACTTTCCTGGTCAGGTTTGAAGGTGAGTTCAGTGGTGCTTGGTGTTCTCTTTGAGAGCATAGTAAAGACTCTGTTTTCTCTTTAGGCTTCGAGAAGGAAAAGGTTGGCTGGTTGATTGAACATTTGGTGAAGGCTATTGAGTTGAAGAGTTACATGGGTTTCAACAGAAAATATAGAGGAAAGTCCAAAGTTCACTTAATGAAGGTATGCTTCAACTACTATTGTAGGTTTATTAGGCTTTCGGAGTTTGCCTCTAAAAGAAAATCAACTTTTCTGGTGATCCACGAGGGCGAGCAAGGCAAGGGTTGGGAAACTAAAAAATGCTATTTCTTCAATGTTGGTGGTCCCTTCCTCGAATATAGCTAAAAAGGAAAGGCAGTGCAGGGATGAAAGTGTAAAATACAAAAATGTGCGTCCAATGTAACGGTCCTTTGTGAGTGTAGTCAAAGAGGAAGGGCCGAGGAGAGGAGGTTATGTTCTAGTTGGGAGATGGGCGAGAGTTGTGGTTTGCGAGTCTCGCATCTTTTGTTGATCGGGTTGTGGTTGGTCGTGGTCTAGTGAGATTCTTAGGGTAGAAAGGCGGGGTGACTATCGTCCCTTTTTATGTTGGAAAATGTTTATATTTTGTAGAAACAGTTGAGGAAGCTTCCTTTCTTTAGGAGTTAAGGTTTTTCAAGGTTAATGGAGGGTACATAGTCCAATTGAGAAGATGGTATGAGGAACATCTGAAGAAAACTGTGGAGTAGTGGGGGATGTTAGTAGAGATCGCTTGGTGAACTGTGAAATTGTTTGATTTTTCTAAGGCAAGGGTGAGAATATCAATGAAGGAACATGTTGTTCTTCCTGCTTTGATTGAGGTGAAAGATGGGGGATGGGTTTTTACAATCTTAGTTGCAGTGGCTGGAGCTGAAGACAAAAGGCGGGTTAGAGGAATGGGTGAGTCGACTCGGGGGAGGTTTGAGTCTCACTTGTGGATAGGTGGCAGAAGTATGGTTGAGAAGGCTAATCCAATGGCTAAGGGTTGGTCTTTTAATGGGGATTTTGGCAGAATTCAAGGTAGAGTAGAAAGCCAAAAGGGTGAGGATGCTATTGAGGGGATGCGTGGCCAGAGGAGTGCGTTTATGGGGAACAATTGTATCCAACCCTCCCCTCTCTTCAATTTGAATTCAAATAAAGAGGGTAATGGGTCCTTTGGGCTAAGGCTGTTTGGTGAAGATTAGGCCAGAGGGGGTAAAGCCTATTCGAGCTTTAAGGATTGGTATTGGGCTTCAAATATTGTGTAGAAGGGAAGAACCCATTTTTCTCAAGAACCTAGGCCCTTGGTGGATGCAAAAGTGGGCCGGCAGATGGGAAATACATTAAAAAAAAGGCCGTTGATGATTTTGGGCCAAGAAATGGATGGAGTTAAGCCCAAAGCTGGGAAAGGATCCTTACACAGAGAAGACTCCTCTCTACTTGTTTTAATCGCAAAGGGGACGGTAGCTTAGAGGCCTCTTGTTCTTAGCTAGGGAGCTCTGCGCTAAAAATTGGTTTAAAGAAGCTGTGGACAAGTCTTAGTCCTCCAATTTCTGGTTGTCGACAAGGGCTTTGAAGACGAAGTGGGCCTTTATCACAGGAAGTTCTAACTTCAGCACTAGATGTTCCATCATGGGACGTTGCTTTTGAAGTGGGATCACAGTAGGCGTGAAGGTTCAGCTTGAGTCCTATCACTTCTAGTCGTCAATTAGGGCTCCGAAGAAGATGTTTTGGGGAAGGGGCTTTGTCAACAGGTGATGATGTGGGTAACAGTGAATGCCTTGCTCAACAAAGGTCTTCGCTTAAGGCAACTATTCAATCAGAGGGGAAGGCGAAATTTTGCTCATTTTCTAACATTACAGACATTTTATTTGAATAGCTTAAATATTGACATTACACATGATGATGATTAGTGAATAAATGTTTTTACTTAATATATTAGTTTTTCTTTTATTTCGTTTTTGGTGGGAAGGAATTATGATGAACTTGAAAAGTTGGAACTTTGAAGATGACATATGAAGGCATCAATTAACAACACAATAAGTGCATATGCTTAGTTAGAATTTAGAACTAAAAATCATAGGTAAAAATTGAAGAAGTTTATTTTGTGGATTATGTAATGAATCTATGTATTAAAGCCATATTTTATCAATTTGAACTTTTCAAAACTCTAAGATTCAATGTTTTCATATGATATGATGTGATATAGTTTAACTCTTTCGATCGCAGTATCTTGCATTGAATTGGTCGTATATTACATTATACTTCATACTTTCAATAGATATGCACACTTATACATATTTTTTTCTATTTATTTTTCACTATATAAAAGAGCTTATGATACATGATACCAAAAAAATAGATAAACGAGACATGATACATTTTACGAGTTAATCATTATGGGTGGCTATAAAATTGAAGGGATATGCTTCCTCCTAGAAGAAGCAAGTGTAGATGACAAAAGTTCATTCTTTTTTTTTTTTTTTTTGATAGGAAACGACAAAGGAATATATTGATAAAAAGAAGGTACAAAAGAAGGATGAGGAATCCTCCCATCAAAGAAAAACAAGACTACAAGAAATCAAATATAAGAAAGTGCAAAAAGAGAAAAGTAGACACTCTAGTTATTCATTCTAGAAAGGAGAAAATCCAAAGTTGGACTAAAATGCTACAACAAACCCGAAGTCAATTCCTTTGATTGAACTATTTGTGCGAGAATACACTATTAAGCTTTACAAAATGTGGACTAGATTATGAGTAGTTGAAACGATAGTGTAGGTCATTAATTATTATTTGATTGGATTGAGGCCAAATATTAGAAACTTGGTGTAGCTACAGCCTTGTTGGGCGCTAGCCAGTGTTGCTTAGTTGGCAATGAAGATTGATAGTCAACAAAGATGGTGCCAATAACCACCTGATTAAATAGTACGAGGACATTTCATGTCTACTCCAAAAGCATCAAAAAGAGATTGGTAGAGAAACATTATTTTTAAAACCAACGACTTTGCAATGTTATTATTGATCAATGGAGTTGTGAGAATCTTGTTTCTAAAGAAATAGTGACGAAGCTGAACTTGGAAGTGTTGCCACACCTAAAGCCATATTGAATTGCTTAGTTTAAGAAAGGAGGTGAAATAGAAGTTGTTTAGCAATGTCTTGTTCACTTCTCAATTTGGAAAAACTATTTAGATAAGGTTTTATGCACTGGTGGAAATAGAAGCTTACCATTTGTTACTAGGTTGTGGCCAGGGCAATTTGGCAATAAAACCATCCACCATGGAGAGAAGAATGGTCCTGCTTTCTATGAAAATGGACTTAAGGGTAGTACTAGCCTAGATAAAAAGAAGAGTTTGATGATTCTAAGGTAGAACAAGAATAATATTATATCAATGTTTAATGCTTTGTAAATGATTTCAAAGCTAATGGAGTTGTCTTTTTGGTTGTTGGTAAACGAAGTCTTAAAAGATCATCAAGATATTTCTAATAAAGCATAGGCATTGGTGGAGAATTTTGCAAATGTATTTCCTACAATGTTGCTAAGTGGATTGCCTCCAAAAAGAAGCATCCAACACGACATTTATCTAGTACCAGGAACTAGCCTACTAAACTTGCCATAGTATAGAATGCCTCTAAAAGAACATTAGCAACTCTAAAGACAACTGGAAGAGTTGCTGCAGAAGGGATAAATAAGGGAATCAATGAGTCCATATGCCATTCCAACACTATTAACACCAAAGAAAGATGGTACGTGGAGAATGTGCATTGATAGTTAGGCAATTAATCTGAGGGATATGGTGTTAGGTTATGGAAAACCATAAGGAAGGATTGAGATATTTTGAGCAGTAGAATTTTGGGTAATGGACAAAGGATGAGGTTTTGGAAGGATAAGTGGTGTGGAGAAGAACCGTTGTGTATTACCTTCCCTTCTTTATTTGCTTTAGCCAGCTCAAAAGTGAAGTGGGTGGTGGATGTGTGGAATTCTTCAGTTGAAGGGGGTGGCTATACTCCTTGCTTCTCTAAGCCCTTTAACAATTGGAAGGTGTTAAGTGTTGAGCAGTTTCTTTTGAGACTTAAAGACAAGAGGGTGTACAAGGATGGAGAAGATGAGGTGCTTTGGATAGAGACAAAGAGCAAAAATTTTCAGTCAGAACCCTCATTCTGCTTTGGAGTCGGGAAGTTTAGTCTCTTTTCTAAGGAACATCACTTGGAACTCTTGGGTGCTACCTAAGGTGAGCTTCTTTGCTTGGAAGGTGACGTGGGGAAAGGCTTCAACCTTAGATCAGGTTTAGAGTAGAGGGTGGTCTTTAGCAAATAGATGTTTCCTTTGCCATAACAAAGAAGAATCCATTGATTACATCCTTGTTCTTTGTGTAAAGGGAAAGGTTTTATGGCAGTTGCTTTTTGCTCTCTTTAGCGTCTCTTGGATGCTCTCGTCTTTGGCTAGAGAGACCTTTCTAGGCTTGCATGGTTTTTTCATAGGCAAAAAGCGTACGAAGGCTTGAAGAGCAGTCTCCTTATGCATATTTTGGATAGTTTGAAAGGAAATACGTTTGAAAATGAGGAACTTTCAAACCAAAGGCTAAAAAACTCTTTTGTTTGTAATTTGTGGTAGTGGACTAAGTTGTTTATGGATGACATCCTTTTGTCTTTAATTATTTTCATTGATTGGTTGGGTTCTCATTGAAGGCAAGTGGTCTTTTTTGTAACCCTTCCTTTTTCTTGGTTATGCCTTTTGATGATTGTGTATACCTCCTATATATTTTGGGATGCACAATAAATGCTTCCTTTTTATATATACACTCTTTTTTTATGGATCAAATAAAAAAATAAAAAAATAAATCGGATAAAGATAAAGTATCAATACCCAATCCCAAGGTTAGATGATATGCTAGATATGTTGCATGGAGCAAAGATATTTTCTAAAATTGATCTTAAAAGCGGTTGTCACCAAAAAATTAGGTTTCAAGAAGGTGATGATTTGAAACCATCAAAATTAAGCATGGGTTTTATGAATGGATTGTGATGCCTTTTGGTTCTAGAATCAACGGCCTAGTCAGCAATAAGAACTGTATTGAAATTTGGTGCTCCTTTACCAAAGCATTTTTGGACTCTGATATCACCTTTTCAATAACCTTCTTTAGCCTATTTGCCAAAATCTTCTCCAAAACTTTATACATGTGCCCCACGGAACTAATAAGCAACAACTCCTTTATATTTTCTCTCCCCCTTTCTATACTAGTAAAATGACACTCAAACTTTTCTCAAAGACCAAAATGAGAAGAAATCCTATAACAACTGCATATTATCAACTCAAATTGTAGTCCAACACGTTTTCCTGAGGCATTACTGTTATTCAGACTAGTAAGAGCCACCGAGACTTCCTTTTTTCTAACAGATGACTGTAAGCTTAAACTATCAACTTCCTCCAAATGTTTATACACAACAAACTCAATTCCACGACACATTACCCTATAACAGTCTATAAAAAGGGCTGGAGATTGCACTCTTCAGATCTAGCCAGCACAGAACTCAACAATCCTATAAATTCATTGCTTCCCAGTTCATAGACAATTGGAAACCAATCTAACCATCACAAAGGATGTCCATACTGGCATTCACACCCGGTATAGAAAGCACCTGCCAAAGGGATGTTCTCTAGATCAAATTCCTCTATGAAGTCAGAGGAAACAAAAAATCCTAGTTCTGATGTTACTTGACTGCTCCTGCTCCTATCAAAAGGAAAATAAGCCACATTAAAAGCCCCTTCTATGAGAAAGGAGTCTCCAACTCTGGGCTCACTGAATGTAAAATTGGAACTGGGACAGTAAGAACTGAACAGAAATATTGAGTTTGCCATCTCTATGTGATATAGAGTTTATTTCAATAGTGCAGATATAAACTGACTCAGTTTGCTATACATTGTGGGTTACATGTAAACAAACAAGCTAGATTTGTAGAATTGTAAAGTTAATCATAGGAAAACATTTGAAGTTGCATCATATCTTTTGCTTACCGTTGCAACCTGTGGTTTGCCTTCATGTTTTTTATTGCAATGATTTGAAGTGTTTGTTTGACGGGAATTTATTATTAATTTTTGAAGGTGAAGTCACAGCCAGTTATAGACAAACGCAGAAATTTGGTCTGGTAATATCGTTGTTATTTTCTTTTCTTTTATCTTAAACTATGTTAGACAAACACTTAAAATTCCTTGAAAGGATTAATTGTCCAGAGTTTGTGAAAGAATATATTCCTCTATTCCTCCCATTCAACTGTCAGGAAAAATGTTCCTCTGTTCATGCAAACAAGTAAATGATACTGTTCTCTGGAAATAACGCATTATTTCTTAATATAATATTTAACCATGCAAGTGTTTATGTTTACTTCACAACTTTCATGTCTCACAAAATGAACTACATAATGTAGAAGCCTTGGATATGCTAAGCTTTCAAGATGGAGAGATACTTACTAACAGGCTAGTAACACATAAAATGTCAAAATACTAACAGCAAGCTTGACAACCACTTCTATGACTAATTTAAGCCATACAACCAAGGTAGCAACTGTATGCTGCAATCAACTAAATGGATTGTCCAATTCCATTTGCAACTACGGACAATATTTGAGCTTGGAATAATTTAACAACCATGAACTCTCATATACACTTAAAGAGTTATGCACCATGGTAACTAAAACCAAACTAATAGACACATTAGTAAATTGCTTATATATATATATATATATATATATATATATATATTAAAATAGATACATCTTATTCGATGTTTGCAATTGATTTTGTAACAAATTCTTTTTTGTTACCAAGATATCATGGCTCTGGAATGACTTTATGGGCATCAATCCCAAAAACCAATTTCAAAAGGGGATTTAATCTCCTGTGAGCTTGCTGAATTGGTTTGACATCATCTTCAAATTGTGTCTAATTGAGACAGAAAAGAGGACTGGTACTTTATAAATCAGATAAAGACCATCTGAAACCGACGTAGTAGCTGGGAGCCTACTATAGGCTATTAAGGAAGAAAAACGTTGTTTTTGGGATAAGGATGGTTTGCTCGAGAGTGCAAAATTGTATAGATAGGATTCCCATTGTACATCTTGATCAATTGGCTCGTTTCTTTGTGGATTCCCATACAAATCTTTTGTAGATGTGAGATCATAAAATAAGGAGATTGTAAAGAATCCATCGGAATGAATTAATGATTTAAATAAATGGAGTTCCCTGAAGAATGAACTCTCGGAATGCAGATTAAAAATTACTGTGATTAGATATGATAATACTCTTATGCTTTCTAACCACATTCAATTGCAAATTCTCTTGCTCAAAATTCAGGGATGAGGATATTACCACCAAGTATTGCTCAATAGTCCCTAGAAAAGAGCATTTCAGCCCAGCCGGTGGTATTTTCTTCTCTGGATTTCCTTCCTCCTTAGCTTTGAGATCCAACTGATCTTTTTTCGGAATTCTTAACTATCAGACTTTACATGTCCATCTTATCAAAGTAAATGGTCCAGCTAGTTTCAATTCATCAATGAGGCCAATATTCAGTGGGCCAATCTTATCAGCAAGCTCTTGCACAATGGTTTTAATCTTGTGAACTTCCTCCTCATTGCAATCCTCTTGTTCAAATGGTTGTTTTATCAAATTAAAAATGTTTACCTCAAGGATAATATTTCCAATGGTTAATATCATTAAACCATTAGAAGCATAAAGTTAGTTCTATTTACTACTGACTGAGTACCAAAAAGTATGAAGTCCACCGGGTAGTAAAATTTGTCCAGTTCAATATGGACATTTTCTACCACTTCCCTTGGTATATTAGTGGATCTACTAGCCAAAAGAAGGGTGGTGGAAGTAGGCTTGATCTCGCCTTGTCCTAGTTGTTTGTACACTAAATATGGCAACAAGTTCACACTTGCTTCAAGGTTTAGATTTATCCACCTTAAAATTTCTAAAAACTACTGATAGGGTTGAGCATCTAGGAGCCTTATATTCTAGAAGATATTTTTATTGAATAATGACTCTTAATTGCTTTACCATAAATGCCTAGTTATGAACATTGAAACTTCTTTTCGTTGTGCATCAATCTTTTAGAAACTTTGTGCAAATTTTGAATATAATTTTTATATCTTCTCAAAATTGTACAATAGGTCTTATATACAATGGGAACAACCTAGGAAAGGAAGATTTAGAACTATAACATTCCTAAATTAAAATTAAAAATCAAGGAGAAAAATCTGTGTAAAAGAATAACAAAAAAGGCAAACTAGGAACCTATCTAAATGTAGTCAATCAATCAGCCTAAAGTCAAGGAAGTACATCCAATAAGAAAATAAAAATCTGAAGGTTGACTTTCCACACTCCCCATAAGCTGGTACGAAGATGTCCATCAAATTTAGGTTGCTTACTAGAGCTTCCTTTGAAGCATACACCCACAACTGTTACACCATGGTAAAGTAGATAAATATGAGAGACTAGCATTCGGGATCATCGTCAATGGAGGACAAGGGATCTGATGTTTCTCACAAATCATAACAACAACATCGTTGGCATGAAGGTGTTACAGTCCATCCGTTGTGAGGTTAGCGATGAAATGCCCTCAACCTCCTCTTCTTATACACCTTAAAGACAATCATAGGTTGGACTAACAAAAGATTTCATTAGGGGTCATCTTCTTCATCACAGGTTGTCAATCATGGGTTGTAAAAAACTTTTCCTTTCAAGGAGAATCATTGATTTTTCAAAGATCTCTTAGTTTTGGTTGTTTGGTGTTCTTTTGTTGTGATTTGGAAGGAAGACTTTGATTTTTGAGTTAAACTTGGGAATTTTTAAGTAACATGGACAATTCACCCAAGTCAACTTAGAATCTTAACCAAGTCAACCGAGTTTAATTGATTCCTACCCGAGTCTTTGTTTAAGATTGTATTTGATATCTAACTCATTGTGGAAAGGGCAGAGGTGGATATCACTCGATCAATACTTTGACCCTTCAGTAATGGTTTCTTAAAAATGTGTGGGAAGTTAGAAAGCATCAACTCCTTGATCCTTTGGGGATGTTTTAGAAAGAGGATTTTTGTCTTGAAAATATGGGCTTACAATTTCATTAATTGCTATTTCCCCTCCACCAATTTATAGTAATTGGGTAAGTTAAATGATTCAATCTTGGTTTTTGTTCAAGATATCATGTTTTTTGTTTCTTTTTACTTCAATAACCTAAAGCGAGACGTAGGTCCAAGAGTCATGCTTAATTAATTTTACCAATAAGAAAGATCTTCATGTTAGATAATGTGCAAAAACTATAACTACTCTCTCTCTCTCTCTCTCTTTTTAAAAGATTTAATATTTATGACAAATGCTTCTAGGTGCGGATCACATGACCACTACCTTTATGCCCTTAATTATCGAAACCATTGTTGTGTGTATAAGCTTCCATGTGGTGGGAGTATATTTGGGTCACCTGCAATTGATGAGGTGTGTTTGGAACTTCATTATTAATTTTCTCATTTTTTTTTGTCTTGTTACCAAATTGCAAACATCATTTTCTTTTTATCTGAAATTGCAAACATCATATGATACACATCCTCTCATTGTGCAAGTTTTGTTTGAATTCTTTATCTCATCTAACCCAAATGTTTTTTTTTTTTTTTTTCCTTTCACAAGGCATAATTTTGGTGTTATACAATGATTAGTGTGTGTTTGCACCTTTGCCTAGAGTTTCATTTTTTTTTTCTCATAAGAGCTTCCTAAAGTATTGTATTAGTATCACGTTTCTTGTTTTATTGGAAACCTTGATTTTTGTTAATAGAAAACAGAGGAGAGGAAATAAGGATGATTGGTCCTCTCCAAAAAGGAAGCATATAAGAAAACAAAACCTTTACTCTTATGTACACCCTATGGCAAACCCTAAATAGAATCACTGACCATTGAATTGGGAACATGATTAAGGAGAAACATGATTGAATGAAGTGCATAGAAATAGAGATAGACAAACATTTTATTAAGGAGAAACTAAATTGTGAATTGATTTGTACTCCTTATATATTTACTAACCCCTAACTTGCAGATATACTCCCCAAAGGTTTAAGCAGTACAACATTTTAAGTAAGTGTATCTAAGTTGTGAATGGAAAACATCTATTCATCAGCTTCAAGGGGAGTGTGGAAGAATGTAATTAAGGAAGATTATAGTTGTATATTTTTGTAATTAAGGAGAGGATTGGGATAATCCTGTAATCAAGGGGTTAGGTTAGGTAAGTTTCTATTTTTTATGCTGGGAATACTTGTGTAAATATGTGGGTCTATATAGATTGAAATTAAAGAAGAAATATATTCTTTTACCTTCCAATTCTTCTTTAGATTCTACAAGATTCATAGGGAATGTAAAACTTTATTGATTATGTAGATAATGTGAAAGTTGGCTATTTAGAGTGGGTTTGTGCTAGTTAGCAATTAGGTTTATAAAACCTTTCCTTTTTCTTTCTTTTCTTTCCTTTTTTTTTTTTTTCCTTTTTATTATGTGGCTTGTATATATTGTGGTATGCAACTTGTTTTTGTAGGTTCTTTATACTTTACTTTTATCTTGCTTATCAATAAGTAAATAAATATACAAACATTCATCAAGTTTTTTTGTTAGGTGAAACTTATAACAAATTAAATGGGGGAGTTCCTACATCTTAAAAGAGAGTAAAGTCAAGTCCCTAAAGAATGATTTTCTCCATCATAGATTCTCTCAAATACATCCATTACAAAAAGTAAATGTAATAAGAAAAAATGACCTGATAATCTTAGGAATTAGCTTTATGGTCAATAATATTTCAAAACTGTACAATTGGCATTCCATCCATTAATTTGTAATGTATAGTTAATAAAATGCTAAATAGTGGTTTTCTTCCCAGGAATCTCTATAACCTTTAATGAAGGGATTTTAGACAAGAATTCCTTCTAGTGGCTTAAACTTGACCCCGCTTGTCTACACCACTTTTCATTGAATGAGATGATGTTTACTGCCTTCCCCAACCTAAAAGGAAGACCTATCGAATTGGATCCTTTGAATTCTAGCAGCCTTGCTAGCCAACAATGTAAAAATGAACAAAAAAAAAAAAGATAAAAGGTGATGCCCTAGGGAAGACATTGTTAGGTAATTTACTGAGAGATAGTTCTTCTACTTCTCAAGACATTATACACCCTTTTCTTATGACATTTTCAAAAAATCAGGTCACTACACTCTATCTAGGTCTCCCACTAGGGGGGAGGAGAGAGGAGGCTAAAGGCATATGTTTTTTTGGATTCGGTGATTGAGCGAATTTTGCAAAGTTTAGATGAATGGAAAAAAAAAAGTCTTTTTATCATTAGATGGAAGCATAACTCTTATCTAGTCATGCTTGTCTCATATCCCTAGCTATACCTTCTTTAGTAGCGTTAAAGATCGTGAAAATGCAAAGAGATTTTCTTCAATTAGGGGCTAAGGAGTACAAGAGAGACGATCTCATTAGTTAGAATCTAGTGTTAAGGTGGAAGGGGGTTTGGAGTCTAGGAAGATTTCTGGAAGGAATCTGTGGACCCATATCTTTCACGTACATCCTCACTCAACAACAAGACTTGTTTTCGTAGTGAGAAACTAATTTTTATAAAATTGGAGTTGTCATTTATTTTTATTTTTATTTTTAAAGAGAAAATAAAATAAGAAATAAAACCTTAAAAAAATGACTGCTTATATTTTGGAAAAACGTGTTTTTGAAAACCCGAGTCTAAGTCCGAAGGTTAGGTTACCTATCTGGAAGGTATCATGAAAGTAACACCCTTCTAAACCCTAAAAATTGAGGGAAACATAACAATTAATCGATAAATCATGGATACCAAAAGAAACAAAGTTGATTAAATCTTAAACCAAGCAACATGCTATTCACACCAAGACAAATATATTAAAGGAATCAGTCACACAAGTAGAGAGGAGAGAGGATGGCGTACTTGTACTGCAACCCAAAGCGCTTTCATAAGAACATTAAAGTTAGTTTGACAAATAATACAACATGCATTCCATCCATTCAAGAGATCAAACACTAATAAAAGCAATCAAAGCATAATCAAACATGAAGGTATTCACACAAAGTATGTTTATTCACAGAATTAAGAGACAAAAGATAAAGAGCGTACCTAGATAGCATAAATAACTTATAAGGTGCTTCTTAAAGACTAGAATGGGTTAGAATAAGTATAATGACAATGAATAATGATAGTGAATCCCAATACACATGTTATATGTACCATTCAAATGAAATGACAAAGATGTAACAAAATTAAATGACAAGGAAAATCTAAACTTTAAAATGTACATCATGCATACAATCACAAAGTAAATCCTTAAGGATTATCACAAGATAGTTTAGGATTAAAAAAAAAAAAACATTAACTAGCATATATAACATACACACAATATATTACTAAAGTTAAAGCTAATGTACAAGAGAGAAAAGAATTCCAAAATTAGTGATTAAGACAAAACATGCAGCAAAGGACAAAATAGTTGCATTTACTTGAAAAATCATAAACAAATATCTACGTACATTATTTCATCATGCAAAAAATCCAATGACATTCTCATTATATCTATATTATGGAACAAAAGGCCAAATCAAGTCAAGATACATCAAACGACTCCAGATTAAATAACTAGATAAGTTGTATACAAAATTCTCAGTTTACAGTTATAATAGAAGGCTTCACAAAACAAATCTTAAAAAAAATATCTAAAAAGGGAATTTGATTATGCAAAAAGTTAAGGGACCTCTCCTACATGTTTAGATTATCATCCAAAAGGCCAAGCAATTTCATAAAGCTCTAATTAATTCCAATTTGCAAAAACAACCAAGAAGGTCCAAAACAGGATAGAATTCAATAGCATTCATAAACTGATTCTTTTAACCAACCTAGAAGTGCTATATATGCGGAATGTCTAATTTACAAGAAAAATAATGACAAGGACAGAAGGTGCACAGTTCAATTTTAAAAACAAGGAAACAACCCCTCTGTTCAAAATTAGGGCACTACAGTGGGTGCAACAAAAGAAAATTACATCTTTCAATTGGGAAAACATTTTTTAATATTTTCTATGTCTTCAATCAATTTCAAAAAGCCTAGAACCAAGAAAAAAATATCAAAACAAGTTTTCAAAGTCATCTAATAATTTAAAAGCACAGAAATAGTTCGGGTGTTCAGAACCGGGTGAAAACTAAACCTATTGAAAGATTAATTCAAAACTCCTATTTGAAAATTGCTTTTTGACTTAAACAAAGTTCTAAAATCAAGTTCAAAAAGTCTAAAATATCATACAACCGTTGGAAAATTTTTTGGAGCATTATAAGTGAGTCAAATTGAATTTTCTTTTTAGAAACATAGTAAATTGAATAGTTTGTTAATGAAAGGTTTTTTAGAAAGAAAAAAAAGTGATTTTTATGTAAGGGTCTCACTAAATCCTCAATTGATATACACAAATTTAGTCTATGCATTCTCAGTCTCATATGAGTATTGATAAACTCATCAAAGTTGAGAATTATTCAGTTCATTTGGGACCACAAGTTTGGATTCATGTTTAACTCAAAATTAGAATTTTTGTTGAAAACAAAAGAAATGTGCAAACCGATCAAAACATGGTTGCATATTTTTTAAGAAAAGGTTTTCAATGTGATCTGTTGATAAAATTTTCTTTATTTTTAAAAAGAAGAGTTGCATTTTTAAACAACAAAACATGAGGAAAAAAACCAAGCAAAATAAGATAAAATAAAATCACAAAGGGAAATTTTTTACAACTATCTATGGGGCACATACTAATGGATGGGATGACACTATAAGGGTTGCATCATTGTCCTTGGAAGACATTGCATAGGCCTTTTAGGATTTTTAAAGACATATTTGTGGTGGGCGATGGAGCGAGAAGTTTTTTTAGGAAGATGTGTGGTGGGGGGATCAATCCTTATCTTACAATTCCTAAGTCTATTCAGAATTGTCACAATTAAGAACTTTCCAAACTCATGAATTCGTGGTTTCACTTACCCTTTCTGTTAGAACTTTAATTTTTGTCATAATCTTTCTAATATTGATATGGAAGATCTTGAAAGACTCATGTTCTCTCTTACTTGTTTATATTTGTGTCCATTAGTTCCAGATGCGAGAGCCTAGTCATTATCTTTATCAAGATTATTCATAGTGAAGTCGTTCGTTTTAGTCTTATTGAATCAATCTAATCTAGTTCCGTTCTTTCCAACTAAATTTGTAGAGAAATCTAGAGTCTCATCTAAGTTCAAGACTATTGCTTAGTGACTCACAAAAAGGTAAACACTAATGACATGCTACAATTGAGAAGATCCTACAAAACCGTTAGTCTTGATGTTTGCTTATTGTATATGGAGAGTGGAGAAATGATGGATCATCTTTTCTTACATTGGTCGTTGACTTTGGGACTATGACTTGAACTTTTCAGATTAGCTAATTTGGACTAGGTTTTGCCTAGGAGTATTTTTGATATGATGATCATCTCATTTAAGGGATTAGGAAGCTCCATTGGAGGCAAGGTTCTTTGAAAAATTGCTTGTCTCGTTTTGATTTGGGTTGGTGGTGGGAAAGAAATGTTAGGATTTTTTAGAGCAAGGTGGGTCTTCAGAGGGTCTTTGGAATATCATTCATTTCATTGCCTTCTTTTTTACCTCTTGTACGACAACATTTAAGAACATTCCCCTTTATGTAGTCCAACTTGATTGGCTTTCGGTGTATAGTTTGAAAGGTGTAGGTTAGCAAGGAGAGGTTGCTTGGAAGGAAATTATTCTAATAATTAGAGGTATGAATTGTTTTTTCTATATTTGTATGTGATACTTTACTATTCTATAGGTTTACTTAGTACTTCAGAGGCTTCAAACATACTTTTTGATTAGTTTATTGTATTTTTGGGAGGATTCCTCATCCTTCTTTCGTAGTTTTTTATCTTTAATTTAATACATTTGTTGTTTCTGACCAAAAAAAAGAAAAAGTTGCTTGCAAAGGGAGTTTCATCTATTTTCAAAGGCTAATAGCTAGTCTGATGACCAAAAGAAGAAATGAGGAACTCCTCAAGTGCTATAGAGGTTAATACCTAATCAAGAACCATTCAATTTCTACACTAAGGTCCAAAACTTGGCAAAATACTCTTAGAATAAAATAGATGTTGCAAACATTATGTTCAGAAGTGGACAAGGAATAAAAGGATCATCACAAATTAGATATTTGAGACACTTTTCCCTACCTTTCAGCTCTGCACTTAGCCATAGACGTAATATTCTTATTAGCTTTCTTAGTGAAGGTCTTGTTTACTTTTTTACATTAATTTATTTCTTAAATCATTGAAGTTGAATTAGTAACAAATGATTTTCCATTGCTCTATTACTTTCTAGCAGTAGACACTAGGGTTTTTTATGAGGCTTCATTTCTGTTGGCATTGTGGAGAAGTAATTGAGCCATGATTTTTTTTTTTAATCACTTCTTTAATTGTTGATCAATTCCATGTGTAGGCCCGAGACATTTTATATGTTGCATCCACCAGTGGTCGTGTCACTGCTATATCTTTGAAGGTATAAAATTTGCAAATTACCAATTCCATGAATTGAAAACTAGTTATTTCTGCAAAGTATTTTGGGCATCATGTGGAACAAGGAAAAAAGTTCATTAGTTTACAAAGGAATATGTACTTTTTTCCTTTATGAGTTTGAAAATAATAAAGATGTTGATTGCTCAATCCATGTGGCCAAAGTAGAGCACTAGATATTGAGCCTTCTAAAAAAATAAGGGCTTTTCTTTCATAAACTAACATGTGTTTACAAAATCTTATATAAATTTGTCAAAATATATAGCTTACTCAGATAATGTTTGGATTTGGGACTTAAGAAAGGTGTCAACTTTCCAAATATTCCACTCCTAAATAGTTGTACTGCCTTGATAGGATAGCTAAAGATTTATATCAACCTTGAATGATTTTTCATATATTTATAGAAGATTTTAACAGGAAGCTAATTATTTTATGAAATTGATATTGATTCTTTTCAAAAAAGTTGTTCTCATATTGTTATATTTGAATAGTATTGGGTTGAGCATTTGCACATATTACACACTGTTTTTGTTTTCTATTTCTCTTCTGTTATTTCCTCTCTAAAGATCATATATTTCTTGGTTGAACATCAATACTTGGAGACAAAGCTTGTTTTGGAAGAATAAATTGATGTCATCCCCTTTTATTTGACTCATAGGTGTTTGAGATTGTTTGGTCTTTTTTCTCATTTACTCTTTACAATGGTCTCATTGTATCACTCACAACTTTGATTCCGTGTTTATATGTGCAACTTGGAATATCTCTTTTGTTCTTATATTTATAGGCATTGAAATGCTTTCCCTCCATACATTTAGCACTTTTCTTAGTTTGTATACTCTTGCTAAGCAAGTTAGTGGCACTACATACCTCTATTTTTTGAAATGGTTTGAAACCTCAATTGGGATAGTATCAGGTATAACATAGCCTTTCTATTTTCATCTTTTTTTTTTTTTTAACCACAATTAAACTTCATATGTTTTAACATTGTTATACTATTATTTTATAATTTCTTAATCATTTTGTTTTAGACTTAGGTGCCTTACACTTTTTCAACACATAAATTTATAACAACCCTTTCGCCCTTTTATTTTTCCTCTTTTGCTCAAACTCTATGTTTTTCATTAGCATTACCTAGCTCTCTACTTTATTTCCTTTATCCAAGAAAATTCTTATACATCTTGCCTTATATCCTTCATGTTTAACTTGCAATGGCAATCACCTTATGCCTTAATTTAGTCTCATTGCACTTTCTTTACTTATTGTCCAACCATGTCTCTAAACTTTCCTCATCCTTGTATTTTTCCAAGCCTTGTAATTGTTCGTTTTTCATTAGCTGCTTTTTTGACACCATCATTCAACCATCAGCTGTTCTTTAGAAGACAACTCACTTTGTTTAGATTCACGAAAAACCCTTATGCTACCTTTCTAATATCATTAGTCATCTCAAAATTGAAATGCAACCTAGAAGATGCTCTTTCTTGTTAAAGCATCTTAACATATTATGCTTTGCCATCAGCAAAGCTACTCTAAGCGGCATGCGTTCTGCAAGTACAAGATGGGCATAACTAATTGGTTTTTACCTAGAAATAAGGGTCTCTCCTATTTTTTTGAAATGAAGCCTGATCATGCTTATCAATTGTTATTAAGCTTGAAATGCCAAATTTAAGCTTCCATGTTATCTCTTTTGGAGTAGATTTGCATTGGGAATTTTGTTGTATGCATTAATAAAATACTTTTAATTCCTTTTTTTTTCTCTTAAGGGGGGAGGGTGAATTTAATTGACTTGTTTAAGAAAAGCTAAATTATATTTTTATATTCCTTGTAGCATATCTTTCCCCATCCTAAACATACTATGTTTGAAAGTGTTGGGAAACTAATTTTTATTGATGTTGAATAATTAAGATTACATAGGCAATATACACAATTTGTAGTATATTATAGGAAATTACATATTTTGTCTACACATAATTCTAGGGTCAATGACAACCTATATATTTATAGTATCACAACAATTTAGGATAGAATACATACAGAGAAGGATACAAAATCATATAAAATAAGATTACCTAAGATTATGGAGATTTCCTAAGATTATTAGGAATATGGTAGGATTTCAACACTCACCTTAAGTGGATGCAAAGATATTTTGCATGTTAAGCTTATCTAAGAGTTGATAAAATATTGAGCTTGATACGTTTATGGTGGCTTTGTCGCCACAATATCCCATCATAGACACTTGAGTCTTTCCTTTAAGATTGGTAAGCACTATTTTAATCTAATGTAGGTCATAAATCCCTTGGGTCATTTCCCTGAATTCAACCTCTACACTAAACTGAGCCACCATTGAATGCTTCTTACTCTAAGCTACAAGATTACCTCTAACTAAAGTTCAGTACCTTGTAGTAGATCTCTTATCAGTTAGGGATTCTACCTAATTTGCATCAGTGTCGGTCTCTAACTGAAGATGTCCTCTTTTCTGGTACAAATTCCCTTGCTCAAAGAAGACTTGAGATACTTGAAAATTCTATGCACAACTTCTAAGTGAGATTTTAGTGAAGAATGCATGAATTGACTCACAACACTAATTGCATAAGGAATGTTAAGTTTGGTGTGTGAGAGATAAATGAGTTTCACCGCCATCATTTGATAGTTTCCTTGGTCAACAATAAGCTTCTCCTTTATGTCCCCAAGCTTGTGGTTAGCCTTAATTGGTGTTTCTATTAGCTTGCACTCTAATGATCCTCTTTCTTGGAGTATATTGTTGAAATTTGGCATTCAAAGTTAGGGTTTTTAATTTAGGAAAGTGTATTAGGAATAAAAAAAGGAAAGATCATTTAGGATGATTCAGTTTCCTAATTTTAGGAGAGAATCAAGCTAGATTGATATTTTCTTATTCAGTCATTTGTGTGTATATATGTGTATGGTGTGTACCTAAAAAATCAATAAAAGGAATTCAGAAATTCTTCATGGTATCAGAGCCAGTTTTCTGAAACCCTAATCCCTTCTGGCCACCTCTTATTCAGGCCATCATTCATTCCGACCAAATCTCTCTGGCCATCTCTCAATCCGACCATCTCTCTCTCTGGCCATCTCTCATTCCGGTCATCAGTCCCTGTTCTCAAAGCCAAGGGAGAAAACGCTTTCCGATCGGTTGAATCGTCGTCAGAAAACATTCACCGCCGTCAACTTTTTTGGCGAACTTTCCGACGAACTTTCTGGCGACGGTTTTTTCTACACCGCAAGGACTGCCTGGAGGAGATCTCCAATTTTTCCCAAAGCACCGGAGCCAGAAAACCATCCACGCGCCGGTCACGCGCGTTTTTCTGACCGACGACTGCATCTCATGCGCCGGCGCGTGAGGACGCGTGAGCCACTTTTAGGCGACGTGCTTCCTCCTCCAGGCTCGCCTGACGCCGACCAGCCACCCTTCTTACCTGTTTCTGCCATCCGAGCCCTGCACGTGCCTCTTTTGGGGTTCTTTTGCCTCCGCGGGCTCTCCGATCAGTTTTTCCGGCGTCCTCCGGCTATTTTTTCTCAACTCCAATCCCTGCACATGCCTTGGGAAGTGTTCTTCTACCTTTCCGATCCATGACAAAATACGGAATGACATCATCACAAGTATCCAGCGTCACGTCACCAGAATCAGGGGGCAGATCTGAAATTCCTAACCTTGGTGGCAGTGCTTCCTCTCCTATTCTCATCACAAGACACAAATTAAATGGCCATAACTATTTACAGTGGTCACAATCTATGTTGCTGTTCATTTGCGGTAAAGGAAAGGATGAGTACCTCATTGGAGAAGCAGCCATGCTAGAAACTACAGAACCGGGTTTCAGGAAGTGGAAGATTGAAAACAGCATGATCATGTCATGGCTTATCAATTCCATGAATAATGACATAGGTGAAAATTTTTTGCTGTTTAGGACTGCAAAGGACATCTGGGATGCAGCCAAAGAAACTTACTCAAGTTCTGAAAATACTTCAGAACTTTTTCAGGTTGAATCAGCCTTACATGACTTCCGCCAAGGAGAGCAGTCAGTTACTCAGTATTACAACACACTCACAAGGTATTGGCAGCAACTTGACTTATTCGAGACTCACTCATGGAAATGTTCGGATGATGCAGCAACATACAGGAAAATTGTGGAACAAAAGAGACTGTTCAAGTTTTTCCTAGGACTAAACAGGGAATTGGATGATGTTAGAGGCCGAATCATGGGCATTAAACCCCTTCCAAGTCTTAGGGAGGCTTTTTCAGAGGTTAGGCGTGAAGAAAGTAGAAAGAAAGTGATGATGGGATCTAAAGAGCAACCTGCCCCAACATTGGATGCCTCTGCCCTTGCTGCTCGGTCATTTAATAGTAGTGGTGGAGATCGTCAGAAACGGGATAGGCCTTGGTGTGATTATTGTAAGAAACCAGGCCATTATAAGGAGGCTTGTTGGAAGCTTCATGGCAAACCGGCTGATTGGAAACCAAAGCCACGGTCTGACAGAGATGGCAGAGCACACGTGGCTGCCAACTCTAAGAGCACATCTGTTCCCGAGCCGAGTCCATTCAACAAAGAGCAGATGGAGATGCTACAGAAACTATTAAGCCAAGTTGGCAGTGGCAGTACTACCGGGATAGCCCTCACTGCTAGTCGAGGAGGAATGAAGTCATGGATAGTGGACACAGGTGCTTCTGATCACATGACAGGAGATGCTGTCATTCTTCAAAATTACAAGCCAAGTAATGGTCATTCATCCTTCCATATTGCTGATGGTTCAAAGTCAAAAATTGCCGGGACAGGTTCTATAAAACTTACTAAAGACTTATATCTTGACTCTGTCCTCCATGTTCCAAACTTGGATTGTAATCTTTTGTCCATTAGCAAATTGGCCGGTGATCTCCAATGTGTTACTAAATTCTATCCAAACTCGTGTGTTTTTCAGGACTTGAAATCGGGGAAGATGATTGGCAGTGCTGAACTGTGTTCCGGGCTCTACCTCCTCTCATGTGGCCAATTCTCAAACCAAGTCTCTCAAGCAAGTTGCGTACAGTCTTAGAGTATGTTAGAGTCTTTCAATTCTGTGTCAAATTCTAAGGTCAATAAAGATAGTGAGATTATAATGTTACACTATCGCCTTGGTCATCCTAGCTTTGTTTACCTTGCAAAATTGTTTCCCAAATTATTTATCAATAAAAATCCAGCATCTTATCACTGTGAAATTTGTCAGTTTGCAAAGCATACTCGAACAGTATATCCTCAAATCCCATACAAACCTTCGACTGTTTTCTCTCTAGTACATAGTGATGTGTGGGGTCCCTCTCGGATAAAAAATATTTCTGGCACTCGATGGTTTGTGACATTCGTTGATGATCATACACGGGTAACATGGGTTTTCCTTATGAAAGAAAAGTCAGAGGTCGGGCACATTTTTCAAACCTTCAATCTTATGGTTCAAAATCAATTCAATTCCAAAATTCAAGTCCTCAAGTCAGATAATGCAAAGGAATACTTTACTAGTAGTCTCAGTACTTATCTTCAAAATCACGGCATTATCCACATAAGTTCTTGTGTTGACACCCCACAACAAAATGGGGTGGCTGAACGCAAGAATAGACATCTCTTGGAGGTTGCCCGGTGCCTTATGTTTTCCTCTAATGTTCCAAACTATTTATGGGGGGAAGCTATTCTCACAGCTACCTATTTGATTAACCGTATGCCATCCAGAGTGCTTACTTTTCAATCCCCACGTCAACTTTTCTTAAAACAATTTCCTCACACCCGTGCAGCCTCTTCTGATTTACCACTCAAAGTATTTGGTTGCACGACATTCGTTCATTTGTATCCTCAAAATCGTAGCAAATTTGCTCCTCGAGCCAATAAGTGCATTTTCCTAGGGTATTCTCCAACCCAAAAAGGGTACAAATGCTATTCTCCAACCAACAAAAGATTTTACACCACCATGGACGTCTCTTTCTTTGAACATGTCATCTTCTATCTCAAATCTCATGTTCAGGGGGAGAGCATGAATGAACATCAAGTTTGGGAGTCTCTTCTTGAGGGTGTACCTTCTTTTCACTCAGAGTCACCAAATCCTTCCCAATTCGCACCCACTGAGTTGTCCACACCCATGCCGTCATCAGTCCAGCCAGCCCAGCACACAAATGTTCCTTCTCCCATGACCATCCAGTCTCCCATGCCTATTCAACCTATAGCCCCATAACTTGCTAATGAGAACTTACAAGTTTACATCAGGAGGAGGAAAAGACAGGAATTAGAGCACGGATCACAGTCAACATGTGGCCAATATATTGACTCCAATTCAAGTCTTCCTGAAGAGAACATAGGTGAGGATAGGGCTGGAGAGGTGTTAATTCCCAGCATTGATGATTCTACTCTGCCAATTGCATTGAGGAAGGGTGTTAGGAGATGTACAGATCATCTAATTGGGAATTATGTTACGTATGAAGGGCTATCACCATCTTACAGAGCATTTGCTACTTCTCTTAATGATACTCAGGTTCCCAACACAATACAAGAGGCATTCAAAATTTTAGAATGGAAGAAGGCAGTACAAGATGAGATTGATGCACTTGAGAAGAATGGGACGTAGACTATCACAGATTTGCTGGTTGGGAAGAGGCCCGTGGGGTGCAAGTAGATTTTCACCATAAAATACAAAGCAGATGGATCAGTCGAGAGATTCAAGGCTCGTTTGGTAGCTAGAGGGTTTACACAATCCTATGGGATAGAGGATCAGGAGACTTTTGCTCCTGTTGCAAAACTGAACACTATCAGGATTCTTCTCTCATTGGCTGTCAATCAAGATTGGTGCTTGCAACAACTGGACATAAAAAATGCGTTTCTAAATGGTGACCTAGAAGAGGAAGTCTACATGGAAATACCACCTGGTTTCGAAGAAAGTATGGCAAAGAATCAGGTTTGCAAATTCCAAAAATCCTTGTACGGCCTTAAACAATCTCCCCGAGCCTGGTTTGATAGATTCATAAAAGCAGTCCTGAAGCTGGGCTACAAACAAGGTCAGGCTGATCATACTCTATTTGTCAAGAAGTCTCATGTCGGGAAAATGGCCATATTGATAGTCTATGTCGATGATATTATTCTATCTGGGAATGATATGGAGGAATTACAGAAGTTGAAGAAGTATTTGTCAGAAGAGTTTGAAGTTAAAGACCTTGGAAATTTGAAATATTTCCTTGGTATGGAAGTGGCTAGATCAAGGAAGGGAATTGTAGTCTCTCAAAGAAAATACATACTCGATCTTCTTAAGGAGACCGGTATGCTTGGATGCAAACCAATTGATACTCCTATGGATAGTCAAAAGAAACTTGGTATCGAGAAAGAAAGTACACCGGTAGACAGGGGGAGATATCAGCGGCTTGTCGGGCGCTTGATTTATCTCTCACACACTCAGCCAGATATTGGCTTTGCAGTGAGTACTGTAAGTCAGTTCATGCACAGCCCCACTGAGGAACACATGGAAGCAGTCTACAGGATTCTTAGATATTTAAAAATGACACCAGGGAAAAGTTTATTCTTTAGAAAGACAGAACCGTGACACTGAAGTATACTCAGATGCGGATTGGGCAGGAAACATCATTGACAGGCGGTCCACTTTTGGATATTGTTCTTTTGTTTGGGGAAATCTTGTTACCTGGAGGAGTAAGAAGCAATTAGTTGTAGCCAGAAGTAGTGTAGAAGCTGAGTACAGAGCTCTTGCATAGGGAATCTGTGAAGGGATTTGGATAAAAAGGGTTCTTAGTGAACTGGGACAAACGAGTTCATCTCCAATTCTGATGATGTGTGATAATCAGGCAGCTATAAGCATAGCAAAGAACCCCGTGCATCATGACAGGACCAAGCATGTTGAGATTGACAGACACTTCATCACAGAGAAGGTGACTAGTGAGACGGTTAAATTGAACTATGTTCCTACCAAGCACCAAACCGCAGACATCCTCACCAAAGCTTTACCTAGGCCTAACTTCGAAGACTTAACTTGCAAGCTGGGATTATATGATATATATTCTCCAGCTTGAGGGGGAGTGTTGAAATTTGGCATTCAAAGTTAGGGTTTTTAATTTAGGAAAGTGTATTAGGAATAAAAAAAGGAGAGATCATTTAGGATGATTCAGTTTCCTAATTTTAGGAGAGAATCAAGCTAGATTGATATTTTCTTATTAAGTCATTTGTGTATATATATGTGTATGGTGTGTACCTAAAAAATCAATAAAAGGAATTCAGAAATTCTTCATATATATTGCGTATATTTTTGTTAGGATATAAAAAGTCCCTATTTTGATCTTGCTACATCAACTTCTAGGTATTATCTAAGATTTCCTACATCTTTGATTTCAAATTCAGTTGCCAAATAGGACTTAAATTTTCCAATCTTAGTTAAATTATCTGCTGTAACCATAATATCATCCACATACACAACTAGGGCAAATACCTTTCCATGAGTAGAATGTTTGATAAATTATGTGTCATCACTTTGACATTATTTGTAGCCTCTTCTCACCAAGGATTTGGTAAACCTTCCAAACTAGGCCCTTGGAGATTGTTTAAGCCCATATAGTGATTTCTTTAACTTACACCTTTTGTTACCCCATTTTCTATGAGAAAAACTAGGTGGAACATTCATTTATACCTCCTTTTTCAAGTCTCCATGGAGAAATTCATTTTTTGCATCAAATTATTGCAATAACCTGTTTAGATTTGCTACTAGGGACAATAAAATTCAAATGGTTTTCATCTTAGCTAGAGGAGCAAAAGTGTCTTGATAATCAACAACATAAGTTTGAGTCTATTCTTTTGCCACAAGTGTTGCCTTGTACTTTTCCACTAAGCCATCAACTTTATACTTAGTGGTATAAATCCATTTGCATCCCATGGCCTTGCATCTTTTTGGCAAATCCACAATCTCCTAAGTCTTGTTTTTCTCCAATGCTCTCATTTCTTCTGTCATAGTCTCCTTTCATGGTTCCAAGCTTGGAGCTTCCCCAATGGTTATAGGAATTCCATGAGTGAATAAGCATACTAAAGGCTCTGTGTTGAATTAAGAGTTTTTGTAGGGACACAAAATGAGAAATTGGGTGAATTGTATAGGATCTTGCTCCTTTTTTGAGAACAATAGGTAAATCCAAATGATTATTTAGGGTGGGATTTTAATTATCTTTTTCATTATTTGTTTTAGAGTTAATAATTGGGTCTTGCAAAGGAACTTCTAGTTGTTTTCTCCCGGAATACACTAACTACAGGAGGTGCTTCATTTTCAACTATTATAGGATTTTCAATAGTGATATTGGAATTTTGAATAAATTTCTCATAAGCGGAAAGAATTATTTGAGGAAGTGGACCTTTAAAATCATTTTGATTTAGTGTAAAGGGGTTAAAGAAATGTTCAAATTCAGGATCCCACCACCTATCTTTCATCCTATCTTTCTCCCCCAAAAGATAGGTTAAATCTATAAAATGATTGGTTTTCCACAAATGTTATGTCCCTTGTAACATGTTTTTTTTGTGTGGCTAGATGGCTAAAATGCAACAGATTGCTCAAGGGCCAATTTCCCTCTTAAATGGCTATGAACATGCACATATGATAGACACTTGAATATTTTTGGAGGCAATTTGCCAAATATTTGAAATTAGAAAACAAACAGTGGAGTTTTTCTATGGAGGATTTAAATTCAAGGACTCTAGTAGGCATTCTCTTTATCAAGTAGATGACTATCAAAATGGGTTATCACTAATATGTTTTTGGATCATTCTTTTCAAAAAGTAGAACATAGGCAACTTCTAATAAGTGCCTATTTTTTCTTTTTGACAATCCTGTTTTGCTTGATTGTGTTAATGTATGATGAATGATGAATTATACCCTCATTTGGTTGAAATATTCCCCTCCGTTATCTGTCCTAAGAGTATGGATTTTAACTCTCAATTAGTTCTAGATAAATTTATGAAAAAAAAATGAAAAATAGATGATACTTCAAATTTTGATTTCATAAGGTATAGAATGAGTACAATCATCTATAAATGTAACAAACCATCATGAACTAGAAATATTGGTGACACAAGATGGACCCTAGACATCATAATGTATCAAACTAAATGGAGGAAAATTATTTGGAACATTTATTTGGAGAGGTATGCAATGATGCTTTGCAAGTTCACAACTTTCACAATGCAAATCCTTAACATCAATATTTGTAAATGAAAAAGAAATCAACCTTAGGCATCTATGCCAAAGCCATATTTGATTTATTTTAGAAGTAGTAGTAGAAACCAGCCCTTAGGTGTCCATTATTAAGCTCCAAATCTACATCTAAGTAATATAGCTCGTCCCTTAGTTTAGCATGCCCAATCATCTTCACCGTCATAGGGTCCTAAAACAATGCAACCAACAACGGTAAAAATAAGATAACAATATAGATCTTAGGTGAGTTTGCCTATAGATAACAAATCATTGGTTGAATTGGAAACATGTAAGATAGATTTCGAAACTAAGGATTGAGTTATTTGGATTATTCCTTTACCAACACTAGGCAAAACTAACCATTTGCAATTTTAATTTTTTGTTTTTGAGAATATATGTAGGAAACAAATTCGAGAAACTGTCATATGATTGGAGGCATCTAAATCAATGATCCAAGTATAAGAGCAATTCATTTCACAAGTATTTAAGGCAAAGATACTACCTATCTGGGCCACAAAGCCAGAACCTATGGTTGTATTTTGATTCTCAAAATGCATCAAGAGTTTCAACTTGTCAATGTCATCTTTATTGAGTAATGCCCCTTAGAGTTCCTTAGAAACAATCGTTTGATGAGTTTGCCTTATTATGGCTCTAGTTTTGTTTTTGTTCCTTGCTAAACATATTTGGCTCCAAGTTTTGGTCTTCCATGAAGTTTCCTACACATTTACTTAATCCAAATCAATGATCCAAGTATAAGAGCAATTCATTTCACAAGTATTTAAGGCAAAGATACTACCTGTCTGGGCCACGAAGCCGGAACCTATGGTTGTATTTTGATTCTCAAAATGCATCAAGAGTTTCAACTTGTCAATGTCATCTTTATTGAGTAATGCCCCTTAGAGTTCCCTAGAAACAATCGTTTGATGAGTTTGCCCTATTATGGCTCTAGTTTTGTTTTTGTTTCCTTGCTAAGCATATTTGGCTCCAAGTTTTGGTCTTCCATGAAGTTTCCTACACATTTACTTAATATATCGAGGCTTGTTGCACTAGTTGCACCAAAGCTTGTTGTTGTCTTCATGTTTCTTCCAAACAGGGGTGGCTTTGGAAACTTTTGATGTAAAACTCTTAGAGGTTGGAATTCGATTTTCTGGTGTCATGAGCATAACTCCCTTTCAACCTTCTCCTTGAACATAAGCAAAGACCTGTCTTATGGATGTAATGAGGATCTTTCTCATTCAATCATATCCTTTGCTTTCTTTGTATCATTCATGCATTCCATTTCTACATTTTCATAGACATCTAATTCTAGACAGAGCCCCTTTAAAATATTATAATACTTAGTGATAGATTTGGTTTGTTTGGTGGAAACAATCCTTACCTTTAAGTCATATAGTTGATCTACCATGTCTTTCTTCAAGTAGGTCAAATAGACCTCTTTCCAAATATCCTTTGCGATTGTCAACAAGAGAAGTCTTGTTAATTCCTGGTTGCATAAAGTATAAAACTAAGGGATCACCATTGAATTCTTGGCATCCAAAGTTTCAAATTAGGATTATCTATAGTAGGAGGAGAAGTTTCTAACATGAATCTTAATTTCCCTTCCGATGAAAAATAAGGCTTCTCAGTTACCTTCTAAAATGCCCAAGATCCAGATTGATTGTTTCACCAACCAATTTTCTCCCCTCAAGTCATGAATGAAACTACAAATATGAAAACCATTCTTTTCTCACAGCACAAGAGCCTTGACCTTCGTTTTCATGGAGAAAAACAAAACTTCCAAGAGAAAAAGGACTTTTGTTTCTTCAGAAAGAAAAATTGTATTCTTTCTTGGTTTTCTGGGAGAGAAGAAAAATATATTTCTTCACTTTCATTTTCAGAGAAAAAAAAAAAACACGTATTCTTTCTCTCTGGTTTTTTAGGGAGAGAGTGTTCTCACACACTGATTGATTAGAAAAAAAAAAAAAAAACTCTTTTTTATTTTATTTTATTTTAATAGTGGCAGTTTCTGGGTAGTTTTAAAACTCCCAAAAACTGCTCCCTTTATTTCTCCCATTTATTGGGTTGGGTTAGGTCAACCCACTTGGGCACCCAAACCCAACTCCAACATCTTCCACTTGCACAAGATGGTCTAAACTAGCCTGATCACTCATCCAAGTCCATTATATTCCACTTTTGAAGATCATTCATACAACTAAATGGGCCATGTGACCATGCGAGCACACCTGCAATTTGGGAGCTATAAACTTATGTACTTGTTAAGGATACATAGTAGCTTAATCCAAAAAAATAATAATGAGTTAACAATAATAATCATGTCTCACTGTATCCCAAAATTGTTTAGTTGCATTTTAATGTATACACTTAATCCCTCGAAGTTGTATACTATCCAACATTATAAATGTATTCACAATTATATCAGCTACAAAAGCAATATAACCGATCGACCATGAACACATCTTTATCGATGTAACTCAAAAAGTCTTCCTTATGAGCTCATGCCTTTTAGATCCAAATTAACTGCTTGCCTAATATGTCCCATATGGATAATTATTTCATTTTCGTCGAAAACATACCAAAGTAGCAACATTAATTTGTCACCTCAAAATATAGTTAAAAGTATAAAAAGTATAATAATGGGCTATTATAATTGTAATAAGCCCTAAGGATCTCACACAGTAAGGATGCAGGGATTAATCACTCACTTTCTTT
Organism: Vitis vinifera; assembly: GCF_030704535.1. Taxonomy (NCBI): domain Eukaryota; kingdom Viridiplantae; phylum Streptophyta; class Magnoliopsida; order Vitales; family Vitaceae; genus Vitis; species Vitis vinifera. The sequence goes on from NC_081819.1 coordinate 6,964,454, forward strand.
ATTAGTCACATTCAAACACATGTAGTATGAAATACATGCTATGGTGGTTTCTTTTCACTTAGAGAGTGTATGTCAAACTACCACCATACAAACCTCAACTAAGAGCTTCACACTAGCAGCTTGTTTGAGTTTTGCATCTATGATTCTCCTTAAACCTTTTATGCTAAAACTCAAGTCAGGTTCAAACAGGCAAATGTAATCGTGGGCGATTATATTTGGTTAAAATGTCATTTATTATAGACCTCCTCTTGATACTTAATCAAGGTGACACTCATCATCTCTTGTATACTTTTCACTCATTTATCATCATTAGTATACTGTGTCTCATCCCAACTTATAAACATATTGATTGGGGCGGTTGCTTGTGTGAGAGAGCTAACCTCTGCCTGTTGACATACACATATATGTAAGCACCAATTACATATTTAATTATATGAATAACAAATACTCATATCATTTTGTCATGTATAAAGTATCTTATATCCAATCAATAATGATCCATGATATATGATCCACATAGATCATAACCTACGCAGTTCTAATGACTTTACATGTACAAAAAACATGTTTCTTAAAATGGATTTCATGAATGGATCAATAACCAATTCACATGTAGGTAAATATTCAGGATCATTTCTTCTTCGTGCAATAATATCTCTTTTAAAATTATTCTTGATCTCTATATGTTTAGTTCTTCGATGATATTTCGGATCTTTTACATAAATGGTCGCAAATTGACTATAACTTTAGACTGTCATTGGCTAAAAAACATTGTTGACTATTCCCAAGCTTTGCAAAAATCTTTTCAACCATACAACCTCTTATATTAGAGCTGAACAAACAATAAATTCAACTTCAATGGTTAACAAAGCTATACAAGTTTGTTTCTTGCTTTACTAGAAGTTGACACCATTATTAAGCAAGAATGAGTATCTAGATGTTGATTTGTGTTCATCTAGATCACCTACTCAAACGACATGTGAATAACCCACTAAGCGTGATTCTTTGCCTTGATAACAAAAGGAATAGTCCACAATGCCTTTTAGATACCAAAGAATTTTCTTTATTGTTTTTCAATGCATCATTCTAGGATTTTCTTGGTAACAACTCACCATCCTAACAACATAGCAAATATATATAGTTTTGTACACATTGTAGCATACATTAGACTCCCAACAACACCGGAGTAGGGAACATTAGTTATTTTTCCCTTTTCTTTTGGAGTCTTTGGACCCATTTCTTTTCTTAGGTTTTCACATCTTGCAAATGGAGTGTCAATGGGATTGCAATCTTGCATATTAAATCATTCAAGGATATTCTTAATATAGTGCTCTTGTAAAAGAGTCACTAGTTTGTGAGAACAATCTCTATGGATCTTTACTCCAAGAATGTAAGATGTTCTCTCATATCTTTCATCTCAAAAGTAGATGACAACCATATTTAAATGGTTTAAAGATAATAACACATTTATCTTTATTTCGCTTAATATAAACACAATGTTCTTCATCAATCATTGTAAAAACATACGAAGTTATTGCACAATGAAATCTTAAGTACCTCTGTTTGGATGATCGTTTAAGGCCATAAATCAATCAATTTAACGTGCACACTTTGTGCTCTTAGCCTTGGATAATGAAATCCATTGGTTGTTCCATATAGATTTCTTTATTCAACTCTTCATCAAGGAAAGTTGTCTTAGCATCTATTTGGTGTAGCTTTAAATCCATATGAGCTACAATAGTTATAGAATGAGGTGAATTGAGGCAAACCTAACTACTGGAGAGATGGTTTCCTCATTGTCTATATACCCTCTTGTTGGGTATACCCTTTAACCACTAATTGAGTTTTATTATTTTCAATGGATCCATCTGCCTTTCGTTTTATTTTAAGAATCCATTTGTTCCTAATAGCTTTTCAATCTGAAGGCAGATCAACCAAGTCCTAGACTTGATTCTTTCACATCCACTCCAATTCCTCTTCCATTGCTTTTTTCCATTCATTCTTAGCTAGTCAAGTAAGAGTCTCTTGAACCGACTTAGGCTCAACATCATCATATTGAGTGACAATATGAACTTCCCCTTCAATCTCAAATCATCATCGAGAAATTATTTATCGAGAACTTTTTCTCAACATCGACTCTTTTACTATACTTGCTACAAGTACTAGTTCACTCCCACTCAATTTAAGCATCAATTGTTGTTCAGGTATAGATCTTATTTTAGGATTCAACATTTCATAAGAGATGTAAATCCCTATCAATCTCACCTATATGTGGGAAATCATTCTCTAAGAAAGTGAAATCTCGTGATTCTAATTTAATTATTGTTCCATCTTCATGCTCACCTATGAACACATACCCTTTAAAGTGTTCACTGTATCTTATAAAGATACATTTCCTTCATCTAGGACTCAATTTTCCATATTTATGAGAAGGATTGTTAACATAAGCCGCTGACCTTCAAGGTCGCAATTGCTAGGATCAGGCTTTCAGTTATTCCATAACTCATATGGAGTAAATGGAACAAACTTTGAGGGTACTTGGTTAAGTACATGAGAGGTAGTCAACAATGCGTCTCCCTAATATGAAATGGGAGGATTTGCTTGAGCCACCATTGACCTAACCATGTCTAACAACATTCTATTCTTCCTCTTAGCAACACCGTTTTGTTGTGGAGTCCTTGGAATAGTCTGTTGTGTACCAATACCCTTTTCATCACATAAATCTTTAAATGGTTTTGATAGATATTATCTACCCCAGTCTGTTCTTTATATTGTAATCCTTTTGTCCCATTGATTTTCAACTAAATTAATGTAGCATCTAAAACAATCTAATATTTTTTACTCGTAAGAAATCAGATAAACATGATCGTAACGAGTAAAGTCATCTATAAATGTGAGGAAGATATAAGGCCTCATACCTTGCTTTAACATTCATGGGATCACAAATGCCAAAACGGATCAATTGCAATGGTTTTTCAGTTCTAGTTCCTTAATGGTTTTCTTGCAGTTTTATCAACTAGGCAATATTCATAAGTTGGCATATCAATCTTTAGTGAATTGACCAATGAGATTTTCTCTAGCTAGTTTATTCATTCTTTCTTGTCCAATATGCCCAAGTCTAGCATGTCATATGATCACATTATCACATGTATTTCTAGAAGTAGTCATTTACGAATAATAACTATCATTAGTATTAGACAACACATAGTTATCAATGTCAAGAACCATAGTATGTTGTTCCCAAATACAACTTCATTACTGAATCATAAAAATTTAAATTGAAACCTAAACTAAGAAGGATGAATACAGAGACCAAGTTTCATCGAATATCCGGAGCATAAAGAACATCATGTAGGAATAGGGTATTTAAAGCTACACAATTCCAATTTGTACATCCCAATACCCTTGACCTCAACTTTGGAGTAGTTTTCTACATAGATCCATCTTGTACCTGAACTCTACATATGCTCCTTGGTCTCTAGCTATATAGTCGATGGTAGCTGAGTCTAGTTTGACTTAGTGCACTCATGAGTAAAATGACCTTTGTTGTCATAGTTATAGCATTTGAACTTGCTCTTATCCTTCTTAGCACGCTTAAACTTCTTGCGTGTCTCAATCTTTCATTTCTTTGAAGCATCATCAGATCTCTTATTCTTCTTAAAGAATTTTCTATTGCACTTAAAGTCGGAAGTTTTGTGAGATCTGGATTCAGCTACATGAGCTTGTTCATTAGGCCTACCAACCATAAGTCGCTCGACTTCCAATTCAAGATAGCAAACTATATCATCAAAGGTCTTGACACTCTTATCATGTGTCATATTCACCACCATATGTTCACAACTCTTTGGTAGAGATTTGATGACCGCCTCAACTTGTTGCTCATCAATGAAGACATGTCTAGATGTCTTAAGCTCTTTTATCATTTTTTTTCATCTCCCTAAGATGTTTCATTGTATGGTTCAATCGCAGCTTGTAATTTTCAAATTTCATTACAAGTTCTCTCAGCTTCGTAGTTGAAAGTTCACCATACTTTTCCTTTAGAGCTTGCCACATTTCATGTGTAGTTTGGTAAACCTCATACTCAATCAAGAGACATCTTGCATACAATTTAACAATGTAATGCAAGCTAAAAAAACTCTTTTTCTTCCAGGCCATACAAGCCTCTTAATCTCTTCTATGTTGAGCAAAGTTTCCTTATTTAGGTTCTTACATGTCATGGTTCAGTGTTTCAAGAGTCTCTTGCTCTATAAGGATATATTGAACTTTGCGATGCCAAACCTCGTAGTTATCGCCATTCAGTTTCTCATTCTTGTTTGATTCTGCTATACACAATCTTATTAATTGGTACCTTTATGGATATTGATATTTTTACTTGCTCTAATCATCTTCTAATATGTAATAACCTTAAATTGCAATAGAAACGAAAGTTCACTATGTTTCCAATCAACTCCTATATACAATTTTAATTATTACAAATGAGAAATAATCTATGCAAGAATTTCTAATTTTAGGCAAGAAATTACTTAAATTTCTTTTTAGCCTAAACCTCCAATTCCATAAAAAAAAATATATATTATACAACTAGCATGTATCAATAACATATACAAAAGAATTGAAGACATGCATGTAAATAAAAAGGCATATTCATTTATCAAATGATAAATATTCATGTCATATCTTGCATATAAGATATTTACATGTTATGTACAAAGCATAAAAAAGTATCATGTAGAAAAAGAATTAATCTTCTCTCTTGAAGCTAAAAGGAACAATATTAGGATTATTCACAATGTCTTCTATAACTCTAGATGTTTTCAATAACCATAATTTTTTTATGAAAACAAAAAACATCTAGCCTAGTTGGTAGAGTACAAGACTCTTACTCTTATGGTCAAGGGATCAAACCTCTTCATGGACAATCCCTCATCCCTTTCTTTTTATTTATTCTCTTCATGGGCCTTCTCCCCTTCTTTTTATTTATTTATTTTTTCAATGAGTAACGGATACTCATATTTAAGACCCTACTTTTTCTTTTTTAATAGTTTAATTATATTTGAACGAATCAACATAATTTGATAAAATTTATATTGTCTAAGTCAAAAAACTTAAAAAAGGAATGAGGGCATCAAAGCTCGAACTTAGGTCTCAAGTGAGACTAAGAGAGGTTCTAACCAACAAGAGTAATTCAACTTTGATGTTAATAAGTAGATTAAAACATATTTAACTTTTCTGCATTATTATTACTTTTTCAAAAACAAAAAAAAAATTCTAGAAAAATATTCCACTTTGTTTGTCTTGGAGAAGAGCTTTTCTGGAACCATAACCATAAAATTGTGGCTTTTGTCTTTTCCCTTTTTTTTTATTTTTTATTTTTTATTTTTTTATTCTCCATTTCAATTTCGTCCAAGATAGGATGTTTGTGGGTGCACTTTGAACCTATTTTTTCTCCAAGTGGCTATTTTTTTTCTTTTTTCTTTTTTCATTTTGTGGGAATCTTTTTATTTTTTTATTTTTTTTTATTTGGAACAATATCCATAATCATATTTATCCCAAAATAATTTTGGTTTATTTATGTTTCAGTTTTTCTGGAACCACAACCAGAAGAAAAATCTTTCTTGATTATTTTTTTTGAGAAAAAAATATTCTTTTTCTTAAACACAAAAAGATAAAAAAATAAAAGCCAGAAAACAACCTATTGAGCTCTAATACCAATGATGAAAAATAAGGCTTCTCAGTTACTTTCTGAAATGCCCAAGATCCAGATTGATTGTTTCATTCACCATTTTTCTCCCCTCAAGTCATGAATGGAACTACGAATACAAGAACCATTCATTTCTTATAGCATTAGAGTTTTGACCTTCGTTTTCATGAAGAAAAACAAAACTTTCAAGATAAAAAGGACTTTTGTTTCTTTAGAAAGAAAAATTGTATTCTTTCTTGGTTTTTCGGGAGAGAAGAAAAACATATTTTCACTTCCATTTTCTGAGAGAAGAAAAAAAATATGTATTCATTCTCTCTGGTTTTTCAGGGAGAGAGTGTTCTCACACATCGAGAGATCAGGAAAAAAAATAATAAATAAATAAATAAAAATTAAAAATTAAAATATTTTTATTTTATTTTATTTTAATACTGGTAGTTTCTAGGTAGTTTTAAAACTCCTAGAAATTGCTCCACTTATTTCTCCCATTTATTGGGTCGGGTCAGGTCAGCCCACTTAGGCACCCAAACCCAACTCCAACACCTTCGTTGTTGAGATGGATTTTGGCGGATATAGACCATTTCATAAAGTTGGATCCATTTAGCTTTGAAGTTGTAATCTATATAGTGGGATTTTCCGAAGAAAAGGTCCTTAAATTGGTAGTAGGTGTTGTATTGGCAATTGAGAGAATTTCTAAGGTGAACATTTTTCCAAAGAAGAATATGGACAAAATCATGAAGAAATTTGAGTGAGTAGAGCTAGAGGAAAAATAGAGTTACAGAACAGTTTTAGACCTCAACTTGCTCTAATGCCATGTGAAACTAATTTTCATTGATGTTGAATAATTGAGACTACATAGGGATATATATAAAGTTGGTAGTATGTTCTAGGAAACAACATATTTTTTCTAGATATAATTCTAGGGTTAATGACAACTTATATATTTATAGGATCATTGCAATTTAGAATAGAATGCATATAAGGAAAGATAGATATCATAAAGAATTAGATTTCCCAAGATTATTAAGAACATCATGTGGTAGAATTTCAACATAAAGACCTTTGTCAACCATGTTATGATTCACCTTTACAATTTTGAATTGTTTCAATGGTGTTTAATTATTGGCCAATGTTCTATCAATGCAGGTTCAACCATTTTGTACTTTGTGGCTGCATGAATTGAATGTTCCAGTGTTTGGATCTCTCTCCGTTAGTTCTAATGGAAATGGTAATTATATTAGAATCTTTATATATGTCCATAATAATCATTGGAAGGTGTTAGAAAACATTTTAAATGATTAAAATATTTCTAAATGATTTTTTGTGGAACAAGTTTTTCTCCTAATGTTATGTGTTGACAACACAAACAGAATGTTAGAGCCACCTTCGGGCCAGCAAGTTCTCATGCCCCTTACTCCTTTGCTTAAAAGACCTATTTCCACCAAGGAAAAAAAATAGAAAAATAAATAAACTATGTCCAATAAGCTAAATTTAAGATTTTACATGGTGTACACATTTTCTATTTAAACAATTTAAAAAGTAACAAAAAATAAGAACTTTCATTGAAGTTATTTCAAATAGTGTTTATTATTATTTAATATATATCTCTGTGTTTGCACATATTACCTACATTCATAGGTGGTAACTTCTTTTGTTAGCTAGGCTTTCTTCTATCCTACCTAGGTTGCTTGACCAACTAATCTACCTCTAACCTATTTCTTTGTTAGGCTTTCTTCTCGAGTGCTTCGTTGGAGTATAGCTCCCTCAATAAGCCTACAATAATAATAACAATAATAATGGTAATCATATGATAATAATAATGATAATCATAATAATTATAATAATAATCATAATCATGATCATAATGATACTATTAAGTAGCACTATTTATGTGATGCATGTAGATTTTAAAACAATCACTATGTTCTATGCTCACCCCACATATGTAGCGTGCAAAATAATAATAATAATAATAATAATAACAAAAACAACAATGACGACGACAACAATGACATTCTGATTATTCTATTAGTAGCACTACTCATGTGATGCATGTAGACTTTAAAACAATCACTATGTTATAAATTATGTTTGGCATCAAAAGGTACAAGATGGATGAGGAATCCTCTAGAAAAACTAAACAAAAGGTAAGTAGTAACCTCCAAAATACAAAGTAAACCTAACCAACTATAAAAATACCTTATGTGCTTAATCCAGGTATAAATTCCTCATAAAGCCTACGAGAATAATAATATCATCATCCTATTTAAGTAGACCTTTTTATGTTAAGACTTCAGCTAATCCAACCTAGGTTCTAATTGGATGTTGGTCAATTTTAACAAACTTTAACTATTATGAATACAAATGAGAATTGAAGCAATAATATGGACAATAAAAAGTAAATAACGATATGGGAGAGAAATACAATCAAGTGTTATAGTGGTTCAGTGTAATTTCAACCTATATCCACTCTCCTCAAGCTCAAATCCAAGCTGAGGGTCCCACTAACTTCAAGGCTTCAAACCAAGCTTTTTTTTTTTTTTTTTTTTTATCAATAAGGCTTCAAATTAAGCTTTAATTTCTTTACTCTTGGATTTTTTGTTCCAAGGGGCCTTCAATACTTTAACTCCTAATAGATACCTCATCTCATGGTTTACAATTAAAGAAAGTAAATGAATAGTATCCTAGCAATAAATTTTGTCTCAACAATTGCAATAGGAAGCTAGAATTGAAGTAGGTGCACTAGGGGCATGCAAATTCTGGATCAAAGCACTCAAAAGATGAGTGAAATAGCTCTTGGATTCAATGAACAGTTAAATCAGGTTGCTTTCTTGGTAATAAATGGGGTTTAGAGTTCTTATATTTGAGTTCCAAACAAAATAGTCGTTAAGCACATTTTAGAGCTTGATTAGTTGATTGCCAAGTCAGTTGGTTAACTAGTCGTTGTTGGATAGGATGCAACAGGTAATAGTTGGGAAAGAGACAACCTCAGCTGGTTGAGATATTGGTCGGTCGATTAGTGCCTTGACTGGTCAAGCTTCCTAGCTCAATTGGTGGTATTCACTTAGCATTACTAAACACCTTTAAACCAACTCGATTGATCGACTTAAGTGGTCGAGCGGTTCCCTCATGTCTTTCAATTTTGCAAGTTTTTCAAATTTGACTCAAAATAAAGGGTGTAATCAGGCTATATGAACTCCCTACTATTTTGAAAAACCTTTATGAAGATATCCTTAACTAGTTTAAACTTAGATTTCTCTTTAAATAATTTTCATTTAATTTATAAACCATAAAATCAATTTAAGTTTGTTTTTAGATTTGTTAAGGTGCTTTAAAATAGATGCAATACAGTATGATCTGAGTGCACCAATCAACCTTATAAAAATGCATCCTAAAGGATTTCAATATCTGGATGTTCTCATGATTACTTTGATTGATCTTTATATTGCTGTTTATTGGATGGATTTTTTTAAAAACTAAAATCAAAGAACTTAAAAACACAGAAGATCAATTAACCTCGTTTTGTAATCATCAAAATATAACCACGGAGAAACCTTAGCTGACATCTTCTCTCTCCTAATGTTTAGGCTACGCTATTGATAATAATGATGATGATGATAATAATAATAATAGTAATAGCAGTAGTAGTAATAATAATAATAGTGGTAGTAGTAATAGTAATCACAAAAATAGCATGTATATTGTTATCATCATCATCAATGGCCTATCAAGGTGTCCAATTAGTTAGGGTGAGTACTAGGATGTGTGGTGAGGCGCGGAGCCCTTGGTTCAATTCCTATTGTTGGTTGAATAACCTTGATTACTCGATATTAGTTAACACCTTGAGATTTGGGTCCCCATGGAGAGTGAAGTACTTTACTATGAAAGGTCCCTTGGTTATAATAGACATATACACAATTATCATCATCAACATTTTCCATGTACCTACTTCTAACCTCTCTTTTTCTTAGCTAGGGTTCTTTTCTCTCCCCTAGCATGAGTGCTTCATCGAGGTATAACTCTTTTAGCAAAGCCTTTCTCACATTAAATTGTTTAACAAAACTTCACAACTCCATATATCAGTCTTTTTCAATCAAACAAAAACTTCACTATGCAACTCAAAGGTTTCAAACACTTTCGTTTTTTTTTTTTTTCAAATAAGAAGTTACTTTTTTGTTCCTTTTTTTTATAAAAAAAAAAATGAAATTTCTTCTTATTATTTACATTTACCCCTCTTTATTAGCCTTTTAGATAGTATTATTAAAAAAATAAAATCTAATACTATATTTCCTAATGAAATTACTAAATTTCTTAAAATTAATATACAATCAAATAAAAGTCAATCAATAAAAATCAATCAATCATTAAATGTATTTTTCTTTATACATGTATACATATAAAGAAAAACATACTTAATAACTTTGATAATGTGACAATTTAAATATAAAATCTTGTAGACAATACTGATAAATTATTGAATAAAAGTATCATGAATTAATTTTAAATTATCATGTTTTTCATTCATTTTAATTTTTTTATGTTATTAATATTGTGAAAGGAAATGGAGAATCGATTTATCACCTTTTTCTTCATTGCTCTTTAATTATTGGGCTTTGGCATAAGCTCTTCAATCTAGCTGGGTTGGATTGGGTTCCACCAAGGAGCATTGAGGACATGATGATTATTGCATTTAAAGGTTTGGGGAATTCAATTAGAGGCAAGATACTTTGACAAATCGCTTGCCTTACTTTGTTGTGGATTGTGTGGGAAGAAAGAAACGTTAGGATTTTTAAGGATAAGGGGAGATTGGAAGGAATGTTATGGGATTTACAACTTAACTAGACTGCAGTTTGTGATTCAAAAATTTGAGTTAGTTGGGGATTATCTTTGTTTATAGTTTTCTTTAAAGGGGTGTATTCTTACTTTGATCAGTTTCTGTGTTTTGAGGGAACAACCTCTCATCCTTCTCTTGTATATTTTCTACTATTAATATAAATTTCTTTGTTTCTAATAAAAAAAATAAAAAATAAAAAATAAAAATTGTGAAGGGTGCCTCCTCTAGACTAAATTTCTAGTTCCATTTCTGTGTGCATATACAAACACACACACACACTGCATATGCTTATGTATTGCACACTTTGTTATCTATGTATTTGAAGTCAATTTCTTATGTTAGCATATTGGGGTGTGTGTGTGTGTGTGTGTGTGAAAGCGCACATATGCGAATGCGTGTTTTTCCTTTCATTGGTTTATTTATTTATTTTCTTTTTCTTTTTGTTCAGTCATTTGTTGCTTGGTGGATGGGCATGTTCTTGCATTTGATTCTAGTGGATCTATTGTTTGGAAGGTATGAATCTAGCATGCTACTTTGTTGCTAGATTTATTTTAATCTTTCTTGAATAAGAAACAAAATTCCTAGTGTATTACAAAGGAAACAAAAGGTACAAGAAGAATCAACTATTTTTTTAAAATCAAACTAGAAATAAAGGAATTACAACCAAATTCATCCAACAAAACCATATACTTGTGAGCCTATCTAATCTCCACTAAACATCAAGGATTGTGGGAAGTCTCCTAAAGAACATTTCTCATATTTTAGCTCATGTTTAATCTAGTTAATCCGTTGTCTCATTTGTATACTAAGTGAAAGTTTTTAAAACTTTGGTTTCATGGAGAAGTAAAAAATAGTCAATAATAGTTTATTACAATTTAGAAGTCAAGTGTAGATATGTGGAAAAGAATGATTTTATTCCTTGCATTTCTAACAAAATGATATTGTATTTATAATGTACAATACTACAAAATTAAGAAACTAAATTACATTAAGGAAGTGGACTACTTCCTAAAAATTCTCTACCTTAAAATCAAGGAAAATCAAACAGGAAATATGCAATATACCCCTTAAAAATTAAGGTAAGCAAAAATTAGCCTACCATGAAACAACCCCCCCGCCCCCCCCCCCCCCCCAAAATTGTCATGGGGAAGAGTGTATAATATAATTAGGCTCCACACAACTTAATAAGTAAGGTTGTGATTTTACTAGTTGTTGATTATTTGATAAAGAGAGTATGATCCCCCTTTGTTCTGTTGAAACTTGCAATTGCCTATAAATTTAGTAAATCTTGCAAACCGTGCTCTATGAGATTGTTTTAAGCCATATAATGTCTTTTGTGGTCTCCATACTTTATTAGACTTAGGCTGTATAATGTCTTTTGTAGTCTCTACACTTCATTAGCCTTGGATCCATCATTGAGCCTTGGATCCATCATTGGACCTTGGAAGTGTTTCCAGGTAGACCTTTTCGCCTCATCCATCATGCAAGAAGACATTCTTAACATCAAATTGCTACAAAGACCAGCAAAGATTAGCTATTAATGACAATAATACTTGTATAGTATTCATCTTTGCTATCAGAGCAAAGATTTATTTATTTATTATAAGCAAACAATGCAAATCTTATAAGAGCGCTAAAAAAAGAAAAGAAAAAAGAAACAAAGAAAAACTAGGAGCATACAACCAAAATAGCCAAAACAACCACAACTACTTGCAGCTAAGACTATCTAGGAAATCAAGTATTGGCAAAATTCTCAAACCTAGAGAAGCGCTTGTCCATTCCAAGAGGGCTCTAATAAGGTTTGCCTTTAACATTTATTTGTGAGCTTTTCATTATTAAAGATTTAGCAGTTGCGCTCTTTCCAAATGTAGGGGAGCCACTCACCAAACATGGTGTCTCTTCTTATTAGTCCCTTAAACTTCCTCTTAGGAAGCAAGTTTCTCAAAGTTGCTGGAAATACCCATTTGAGAGCAAAAGATTTCTAGGAGAAACATTTATAACCATTGTCCTCTTACAGTGAATCAAGATATATTCTTCTCTCTTTGCAAAGACTACATCTATTAATTGTCGACTACCCCATCTTCATTAACATGTCAATAGTTAAAATCTTCCCCTAAACTACTTCCCAAGTGAAACAAGATATCAAAGGAGTGTTAGAGCCCCATTTTTCCTAAGTTGGGAACTCCATTCTAGATTTAACACTCAAAAAATTGTGGTACGACTTTACACTGAAAGGTCACTTCCTACCTTCTTTCCAAACCAAGATATCTTCTTCTCATCTTTGCTATTAGAGCAAAGATTTCTTAATGGTCCACTTTATATGCCCGAGTGTAGCCTTTAACTATAAGTCTAGCTTTGTATCTCTCCAAGGTTCCATTTACCTTATATTTTACAGTATACACCCATTTACATCCCATTGGTTTATTCCCTTTAGGTAATTCAATAGTTGCCCATATCTTGTTTTTTCAAAGAGCACTCGTCTCCTTTCTCATAGCTTTTCTCCAATTCACATTCTTAAGTGCCTCTTGAACAGTTGATGGAATTTCAAGAAGATCTAATTGGGTAATGAAGCCTTTGTGTTATGAGGATAATCTATCAAAAGATATAAAATTAGATAGAAGGTGTTGGGTGCATTTTTAACTCCTTCCCTAAGAGCTTTTAGAAAATTTGGGTCTTTAAACATTGGTGACAAAGAAGAATGGCTAAGGTTAGATTCAGTAACTATCATGGATTTGGATTCTTGCTTTTGCACTATAACAAGATTCCACAATTTTCTCCTTGAGTAGACTCGTAGTGGAACAACAATAATGCTACCTTTCCTCTCATCCTCATCCTTATCCTCAGGTTTAGAAGTGTTGGCCCTTGTATGAGTACATCCGATAACTATGGAAGGGGGCGAATGGTAGATTGGGGAAACTCAAGTCAGCCTCATATCTATTTAATGATAGAGACTCCCCCTAAAGATGAGGATTAGTGAAGAAGGCTGGTTTCAACAAAAGTAGCTTCCATCAAAATGAAAAATTTCGTGGAAGTAGGGTAATAACATTTGTACCCCTTCTTTGTTGGTGAATAACCAATAAAGACGCATTTAAGAGCTTGAGGATCAAGTTCACTACTTTGAGCATCAATCTAGACAAAGGAGACATGTCCAAATACATTAGATAGGATTTTGCTAAATCTATGAAAATCAGGAAAGAAGTCAATGAATATTTGTTTGGGCTTTATTTCCCAACACTTCCAAAAGTAACAATTGATTAAGTAGCAGTTAATGCAACTGCTTAAATAACAAGGCATGTGATACCTCAAGAAGGTGACAATTTTTTCTTTTGGAAACTCTATTTTGATGAGTATCTTGACATGATGAGTTGTGTTTTATTCTTTCTCTATCTAGGTAAGAGGATATGGTTTGATTAAAGTATTTTTTTTCCTTTGTCATATTTGATGTTCTTTATTTGAACATCAAATTGGATATAAACCATCTTAATAAAAGGAGAGCAAATAGAACTAGCATCAAATTTGTTTTTTAAAAGGCATAACCAAGTGACACTAGAACAATCATAAATAAAAGAAACAAACTAACGAGCTTCACTGATATTTGGAATGCGAGAGGGTTTCAAAACATTAGTATGAATTAATGTAAAAGGCTAAGATGATCTATTGTTGTTTAAAGGAAAAGCAATATGATGATGTTTGGTTAAGTGACAAATTTCATAATAAAAATTGTTAAGATACAAATTTTAAAATAATAAAGGAAACATAGTTTTTAACAAAGAAAAGGCAAATGTCCTAAATGTAAATGATGTAGCCAAATTTGATTTTTTTATTTATTATTTTTTTTAATGGAAAACTTGAAAGATAAGATAAAGGTATGTGACTATTGCCATTGTCACTCCAAACATCAAGTTAATTGGGTCTTTCCTATTATGTAGTATGATCAATCATCATTCCTTCTCTATCTATGTAAGAGGATAGGGTTTGATTAAAGTATTTTTTCCCTTTGTCATATTTGATATTCTTTATTTGAACATCAAATTGCATATTGATCATCTTATGAAAAGGAGAGCAAATAGAACTAACATTAAATTTGTTTTTTAAAAGGCATAACCAAGTGAGACTAGAACAATCATAAATCAAGGAAACAAACCAATGAGCTTTATTGATATTTAGAATGCAAGAGGGTTCAAAAACATTAGTATGAATTAATGTAAAAGGATAAGATGATCTATTGTTGTTCAAAGGAAAAGGAACACGATGATGTTTGGTTAGCTGACAAATTTCATAATGAAAGTTATTAATAAATTTTGAAATAATGAAGGAAGCATAGTTTTTAACAAAGGAAAGGCAAATGCTCTAAATATAAATGATGTAGCCAGATTCAATTTTATTTTTTTATTTTTTATGGAAAACTTGAAAAATGAGATAAAGTTCTACGAGTATTGCCATTATCACTCCTAATATCAAGATAATCGAGTCTTTCTTATTCTATAGTATGACCAATCATCATCACTATATTAAGGTCTTGGAAAACACAATGAGATGAGAAAAATGTTACTTTTCATTTTTTATTTAATTTTTATATTTTTTTATTAGAAACTACTTTGCAAAACACAATGTTACAATTTGGATCTTTGATAACTTAAGGGATTGACTAGAGATTTGTAGGGAGTATAGGAATATATAGTACAGATATTAAGGAAAGAGTCGTGGTAAGGACTAGTCCTTTGTCCCGGCCACATTAGCTAAACAACAATCAACTTTTTTTTTTAATAGGACATGGGTTGTAAGATGAGAAATGATGAGAGTTGTCAGTCATGTGATCTCTAGCACCTCAATCTAACCCAATTTCCATGGCAACAATTTTTGGAGGCACTAAAAGAGCTAGTTATTACCTTATTTGACTAAGGAGCATGATGCGTTGGTCTTATCTAAAGAGGTGAGGAAACTTTGAAATCTTCCTTTTTTGAGTCTCTCAAATGTCGAGCGATTAGAATTCTCACCATTGGGTTTCTCCTCCAAAAATGTCATATTTCTTTAGCCTCCTTGCTATTTAGATTGTTGTTAGTTCCAGTTTCGACCATTCTTACAAAGGGGCAGAGCCATATAAGGTCTAGGAAGAGCAAATGCTCCCCTTGAACTTGGAAAAAAGGAAATCTTCATTCATGATGTTTTGATCCTTTCCCCTTTGATTTACAAGGGAACCTTAGTTACCACAAAGCTACGTAGTTGATTTGTGCCTTTTTTTACTCCCTCTTATATAAATATTTGTTCTTCCCCTCACCCCTTCTGTTACTTAGTCACCTAGATACCTCTCCTCTATAAGAATTTGTTCTAGGGATTGGACTAATCATAGCCAAAACAACCCTTCAATGTAAAGGGCTGCCTCATGAAGGGTTGACCTTGTTACTTGGCCACTTGGATACCTCTCCTCTATAAGAATTTGTTCTCGGAATTAGACTCCTCCCTTCTTCAACTCTTATGACTGAGAATACCTCATTCAAGCATGTTCATGATTCCTTCCCAAGTACTTGAATACACACTTGATTGTATTCCATGTTAACTCTAACAAGGAATTCAAATATTCTCTCTTTCAATAAACTTAAGAAACAAAGCAACATCCTCACTATTCTTATTCTAAGATTTTGGTAATAGTTTGTTTCTAATCACAATCGTTTAATAACATTATAGTACTCAATATCAAATAAAATGCCTTGCTTTGTAGAGTGAATCTTGGCCTTTACCTCGTAAATTTAACATTTTGGACTTTCGAATAGGTCGGTTTCATTAACTCTTACTTTTTTTTTCCTTGGTCAAGAACATACACACTCTATTGATTTTGGGTTGCATTATGTTCCATAATCAAGACGTGACCATTGAGTCCTCATCCAAGGTAACAAATTTAATGTCATCTTCACTCGACATTAGTCCAATCAAGTGATTGAACTTTCCTTTTCCCTTTAAGAACGTTTGTGCATGTTGAGATCATATAAAATAGTTTCGTGTATCAAGTCTAAATGAGGGTTGAAGCTTTTGACAATCACTAGAAGGTGGTTACTTAGTGTTTAAGGTTAGATTTTATAAGATCTTTGACATAGTGGACAACAAAACAAAGAGCCATAACAGTGGTAAAGAAGGTTGTTAAGAAGAAAATAAATGGTGATTGAGTGATTCAACTCTTGCCATAAGTTTTGTAAAATCGGAACATATTCATGATGGGAAAAACCGGGATCTCTCCGTTTTCCAAGCCCGGATCAAGTTAATAACATGCACAACTATCCTAAGCTTTTTCTAAATCCTATGCACAACGGAAAAATAGCATTTTTATACTTTAAAAGGATTCAGAAAGTGTTAACGAAAACCATATCTAAGATTCAAATGTTCCCGAATCAAATCCACATGGTGAATATGAAGATCGAAATCGTAGAAGTCTTGTAAACCCGAAGTCTTTTGCCCGATGAATTGAACCTTGATCTTGGCATACTTCCGGTGGGGAGGAAAGGAGGGTTCAGACTATGACTCTCTTTCTCTCTGGATGATGGAAAACAAAAGTTATGGAAACCCTAATCCCTAGGGGGTATTTATAGGGTTCCTAATTGGGCTTAAGTGACTTGAGCCCACATGGGCTTGGGTCATTTAATCTAGTCCAAAATGGGTCATAATTGATTAATTAACCCAATAGAGCCTACTAATTAATCGATTAGTCCAATTCAAAGACCTTGTTTACATATCCTTATACAACCTTGTGTAATTACCAAAGCACCCTTATGCACAAAAGTGAACCTCCAACTAATACGACCCTCATAATCCATGCCAATAAGGTATATGAGCTTTAAGCGGGGACCACTAGGACCCATAGGAGTACTGGCTCCTTCATAATTCAATATCCCATTATAGAGAATCAAGTGAACTCCGGTATCCTATGTAAATAACAACGAGACACTATGTGCTCGGGTCCGTGACTTGCTATCCATTGTGTTCAGTCTTTCTATGAACTGGTGTCCATAGTCTAACAAAGTGAAAGCTATCAGCTTTTCAAGACTACCTCTACCATCCTTGAGTTATAGATCCTCTTATTATGTATTTAATTGACACATCTTAGCTCTCAAAGAGCTTATGTCAAGTTCCACTGAAGAAACTACTATAGTCATAGTTTCCATAAACACACCTCCTTAGGATCACCTAAGAGGACACACTATCTCAATCCTAAGATATATCATGGTGCCTCTATTGAGAATATCTATTGCTACTGGCTTCCATCAACAATAACCTAATCCATAGGGAATATATGATCAGCTTACGCTCTCACCCATAGGTCAAAGCCACTGTTAATTTCAACACAAGCTTAATATTCTCTCAAGGTTGAGAGACAACACAATGAAGCAACTTGGTGGAGTTATGACTACTTGATAGCGCCTTAAGTCATAAATTACCATAGGTCCTATCCAATGTGCAACCATACACACTAGTGCACTCACCATAGGAAACTCATCTCAATAGCCAAGACCAGTCATCCCTCCAATTAGGAGGTGGTGCACTACACTCTCTAATGGGTTGCTTAGGCTCATGAACCGACTGTGAACAAGTCATCTATTTTCAAGAAACTTATGACTTAAATCTTCTGTGCAACTCCTAATGCACCTAAGTCACGTACAATGCAAAAGATATGAACAAGAATGCTCATAAAGTATAATACATGGAATAAGGATAGATAAAAGTGAAACTGAAATATCATTAAATAAATAATGAATTCCAAATTTATTATATCATGTCATGCTTTTAAGGGTTCTATCCTAACAATTCAGTAATCAAACGATTACCTTTCTTGGTAGATGGAGTCTTTGTCTTAATCTCATTGATTTGTTAAACATTTTGGACTTTGGAATAGGTCTGCTTGCAAGACTCCCAAATATCCTTTGTTGTTGTTAAACACATGCAAGTATCACTGACTTTTGGCATCAACGAATTTCATAATTAGGACATAAACATAGTCTTCATCCCATGCAATGAACTTCGAATCATCTGATTTCGGTCCCATCCCAAGTCGGTTTATCCTTCTCTTTCAAGAAGGTTTGAACAAATTGAGACCGCTTCAAATAATTTTTGCCATTGAAACATAAACCTGGTTAAATATTCTGCAGCTCTCCTACTACAATGTTGATGACTCCATTTGTTACTACTGGATTATAGACTTGCTCATTGGTAGATTCCAAAACCTCAGACTTGGACAGAAGTCAAAGAAATCAAATAAAAGGTTGAGGAAGGATTGCAACAATGCAAGCCACAACAGGGAAATAGAACATAAGTGGAATACTTTTTGCACTGTTTTCATATTAAAAAATAGAGCAGTTATGCTAAAATGGCAGATTTCTCCGGGTTTTTGAAAAAAAAAAAAAAAAAAACCCAAAAATAACTGGAAAATCGGCGATGGAGTTTGAAAAAATTAGAAACCCTAAGGAGCCTAATTTTGCCTTGATACCATGTGGAGAAAAATTATATTTCTAATTCATTTATTGAAAGCATACAACCAAAGAAATATATATACAACAACAAAAAAGAAAGAATAAGGAAGAATCCCTTCAAATCAAGGATTATATGCACAAATATACACACCGCTATATATATACAGTTATATAACTTACATAGCTGTATATTACAGCTATATATCTTCTTTAGCTGCATATTACAACTATAACAATCTTCAACACATAGCTAAAGAAATAAAGGAATTTCTTGACCTCTTCCTACCTATAATCAAGTTTACTTGAAAATATTTAATAAGAGTGAGTTCGAAAGCCCATTAAAGGGTAGTGATCAAGTAAGTTTATTTTTCAAAAATGAAATAGGGAATGTTTGTTTGTAACACGAGTACAAACATACAACACAAGTAAGTTTATTTTTCAAAAATGAAATAGGGAATGTTTGTTTGTAACACGAGTACAAACATACAAAATAAACTTGTATTACATTTGCTATTATCAAAATAGTCTCAAACTAAATATTTCAATAAACTTGCATATATTAAAAAAAATTAATTGTTAACAGAAGTATTATTCATCATAGTGGGATTTACAAAAGTGGCTTAGTATTCCTTATATGTTAGTGGGCGAAACTAAAACCAATCTAATAGTATACCATTCCCTACAAACTAGGTTTTTAGATCATCATTACCCACACCAAAGGTAACAAAAATCAACATTCCCTTGTTGACTGAAAACAGATAACCAGAATGCCCATGTAAGTCAAAATACAGTCAAATAAAAAAGTGATTCCCAATTTCAAAATTTTAAACTTATTTAAATATTTTTCAGAATTTACAAAAAATATAATTGATAATTTATGACAAAAAAATATATATTCACATAATTCTCTTATATAAGTTGGATAATCCCAAAGAAACAAAGTTGCAGAATTTTCCTATTAATCATTTGTTTAATAATCATTATACTCTTTAGTATATATTTATTTATTATTTAACCCTATGTCAAAATTAGATGAATTAATTCATCTAGGGAAATATTCAATTTCCATTACTTAGGTTGACTTGACTTTATTTTCTTAGAGAATCGTCCAAATTTCTTCCCTAAGGAATTTTAGCCTACTTTTTTTTCTAGCATCCAACCATCTAAAATTTATTTAACTTTTTATTATGATTAATTCTTCAATACAACGAAGGTGCAATCTTATAAAAGAAAACTTATTATGTACAGATATTGCATAGGATGCCCATACCAAATTCCCCTATGTTTAATACCACACCAAAAACACCTTTGCAACCTACAATCCTTTAAAACAATACCTACTACTTCCAAACATCCTATTATTTTCCAATCTCAATACACGCTACAAAAATTCTCATAACCACATTTAGCATATAACCACATTGCACTCTTCGCAATGTTCACCACAATAGTCCTATAGTCTCCACATGTAGTGCCCTATGGATTCACCCATAAGAAGACATCAATGGGCATGAGATTTGATCTTACCATTTCAACCCCTTTTTTAACTCTTTAAAAAGTAAAATGCATAGACCCACAGGATATTTCCACCATATCCAAACTTTCATCCTAGGGTTAATATCTTTTTCTCAAATCTTCATTAAAATAATTCTAGATTTAAGATTTATGGATTCTAGATTCGCCTAAATACTGATTTATTTATTTACATACTTCTCTATTAATTATTTCTCTCTCTTTTAAAAACTAAAACAACAATTGCATTCTAAGGAGATGGGACCTATGTACTTTTGTGTGCTATTTGTGCTAATTAATACATTCTATTATATATAAAAAAAATTATTACTATTATTAATTAATTAATTTTTTTTTTCTAGCATCTAGCCTAAAATTAAAGCCCATGGAATTTACTTATTGAGTTTGACACAAATCTAGAAATTTCCTTTTTTAAGGGGCTAGACTATTAAGCATAAACCAAACTTTTATAAAATATGTATTGTAATATAATTTATAATGTAAAATGAAATTCACGATAAAACAAATATAGTATTTATAAGAATTGGTGGAAATAATTATCTTTGTTTCCTCTCTAATCAAATACGACATAAATATGAAAAAAAAAACAAAAGAAAAAGAAGAAAGAAGAAGAAAACACAGGTATGTACACACTTAAAAGATGAAATATCTTTTTCATCAAACTTGTGTTGGGCTTTAGGGAATAAAAATTATTTATAATAATATAATTTAAAGTTATAATTTTTTATTTTGAATTTCCCTTTATTTAAAAGTTCAATTGGCCCCACCTAGACAACTTGTAAGTTGAGTTAGTTGATATCTTTAATAAAGCTCTTTCTAAAACCACCTTGGAAAGTACTTCGTTCAATTTAGGCTTGATTGATATATCTATATACTAGCTCAAGAGGGAGTATTGAAGATATAGATAGCTTGTGTATCTTTGTTATCCTAATATAAGGTTATGGTTTTTCTTCTTAATAATCCTATAAATAAAGTTATTTGATAGATGGTGAAGTTATGCTTAATTTCAACTCTCAAATTTTCTTATAAATACGAGGAATCACCAGATGAGTAAGATATGTTGATTAGTATTTTCATAGCCATAATTAACTACACATACAAAGGATAACTTCAATTTTTTCTTATCCACTCTCTTTTTTAATTTAGGGTAAAACTGGCGGTCCAATCTTTGCTGGAGCTTGCATATCTCATGCACTTCCTTCTCAGGTAAAACTTTTTTTTCAGTGTTTCAACCCCTTTTGAGATACATATTTGCATGTTTGCATCTAACACAATATAATTTTAAATAATCCATAGTGGTTGGAAATTTTCATTATGATCAAAATTTTCTTCTTTTTCTTTTTTTTCAAAAGGAAAAAATGTTTATTATAGTTAACCAATGCATTGATTGTGTTAATATTGCAACATTTTCATGAGGAACAAAGGTGAGGTGTTAATGCTTGCTACCTTTGAAATATAAAAACTATTTGTCAACCATGAACTTTGATGTTGCATTTGGCTCTACCCTCATGCAGACACAATGTCCTCATTGTGTTCCACAGGATTACGGGGTCAAATAGACAAGCACCCTATATGGGGCTAAACAAACCCTCATGTCAGGGTTGGGGATTGACTCTGATACCATTTGTAACGACCCACACCCAATCATGTAGATAATGTCCACTCTGAACCCAAAAGGCCCTCACAGCCTTAAAATGCGTCTACATGATTAAAAGAAGTTCATACTTATACACCGCCAAGAACTTTCCCCCCTATCCGATGTGGAATGTCACATTAGCTTTTAGTTGTTTGTAGCAAACCATGTACTCCAAGGAATCATGTCCTCCAAGGATTACCTTTTCCTTTAAATCTTGTTAGTGTGACTTTTGACACCAATCAAAGCAATAAGTGGTTCTTTATTGACCTTTTGACTTATTGCATGAATAGTAACCACTCATTATAGTGAATAGTAAAAATGACCTTTTACTATAACACTTTTGACTTTTGCGGCAGAATCTTGCTTTTAGCGGATTATTGTACTGCTTTCAACTGGAATCTTACTATAACATCACATGTCTTGAAAAGAAACATGCAATTGGTGTAAACTTGACTTAAAACTGTTGTTAGAGAATCTTGAGCCGACAACTTACTGATGCAATCTTTACCCAAGGTATCTAATCAAGTAATTTACAAGAAAGGAACCTTTAAGTTTTTCTTAGACTATATCATTAAGACACTTGAACAAACCATAAGCTTAGAGCAAGATGATCAAGTGATAAGACTCTTGGATAGTAAATCCATAGAGAAACACAAGAAAGACTACAATTTCATACACTTCGGCATAATTCAAGTGGCAACCAAGCCCTTAGCAAGGATAAGTTTTAACAACCTTAATTGTCATGTGTCTAAGGGATAATAGACATTTTGATTACCGAGATTCTATTATTGAAGCAGTTCAAGCAGGATTAAATGATGGTTCTATTTACTTCCAATGTTTCCCTAACTTCATAGTAAGATTAAGAGATGTCGACATCCTTGATTCGGTTGTCCTCCATGTTAAGACTCATGAATTTAAGTTCAAGGAAGGAAACAATCAAGTTTCCATCATAACAAGATTTGCTTACAAAAGCATGACCACAAGTGTAGGATCCGGAGCATTGTGCATTAGTCTAAGGGAGAAACTATTCTTTTCCAATCGAACTTAGCTTATAAGTCCAAAGAGAATCTTGTGGAATGAGATTGAGTTTCCAGAATAATGGCATTTCACCAATGTTGTTCCAGCAATAGAACAAAGGATAGAAAATTTTGCACAAATAGTCCAATATCCAGACGAAAGAGGAGATTTGGTTTTCTCCAACTCTTTCAAATATTCTAGGAATACTAGGATAGAAGAAGGATCCACTTAAGCAAATCCCAAGAACATTAAGTTACCTGGTGTCAGGAGTTTTAAGAAAACTTCCAATTTTAAGAGGATTAGATTCTCATATGATTATTTTCTCCTATATGAGTTTCCAAAGTTTAGAATTCACTATATATATATATATATAACCTATGCTCCAGCAGAATAACACCCAAAGGGGGGATGAATGAGTGAATTTTAAAAATTATAATACAAGAGTTAAATATTTCAATTTTAATTAATCCTCCGAGAGAATAATAGGATTTTATGTGGAAAATCTCCACACAACATGTGGAGATAAAAAAACCACGTGGTTTAAGACCTCAAATCTAAAATTCACTATACGAGATCATAATACACAATTTTACCTGACAGATGCTGCTTAAGACTTACTCTCCAACACCTATATCAGGATTCACATCCACGATGCAACACCTGAAGTGCTCCAGTGAATTCGCCTCAACCTCTAAGGGGATGCAAACCTTTCTAACAACTCAAAATTCGTTCGATGAAGCCTTGAGGGCTTTTGGGAATGGTAAGGCAAGTTAGGGTTCTTTCCAAATGAGAGCATCAACCCTAAATCGAGTTTAGGAAGGGTATATGTAGGGTCAAAGATCTAGAGTATCAAAAATGAAATTTTTCCAAAAATTAAAAAGTAAAATTTCTAAATAAATAACTTCCAGAATTTGGCAGGCTCGAAACGAGCGCTCGAACGAACTTAACCACCACTTAAGTGCCTTGAGCGCTTATTCAAGCACTTGAGCATTGGCTTCAGCACGTAAGCACTTTGGCCAATGCTTAAGCACTCCAATAATTTTCAAAATGACTTTTAAACCGTTTAAACTCAAATTAAAACTTTCAATCCAACCCATACTGTTTAAAAAGCTAACTTGCTTTTACCCAGACCATTTAAACTTATCTATGATGTTCCGATTGAATAATTTGGAACCTCGGATCTTCAATGGGGAGCAAGTCACTATTTAAAAGGATCTTATATCAGAATGAAACAGAACAAAATTACCAATAAACAATATCAATGCATGATGCCCTGACAACACACACACACATGCATACATACATACATACATACAATATGATACACTTTATATGTCAACTAACATATTACCAATATGTAATGCATCTTATAATACAAATCTCATATGTGATACTTTATGCCAATGTTTTAAAAGGCTATTGAGGCTTTTGCATTGTGATTCACTTCAAGGTTGGGCTCTTCGAATTAGCCTTGAGGTTATAGTCTTAGTTAAGATAATTGAAGCTTAAGGTTGTTGAGGGTTAAGCCATAAATATTTAAAGGGTTTAATAGGTTTTGTGCCTTAGTGGACTATATATTTTGTAGGAGGTTTAAGACTTAATATTCAATGAGCTTTAATAGGTTCTATGTTTTTATGGGCTTTTGGTACAGATTATAATTTTTTTTTTGAAGAGTCCTCGCATAGGTCAAACATTTTGCAAAATAAGGGCTTAGTTGACTTTCAATTAACTATTTAAATAGAGAGAAAAAGGAGAGATTGAGAAGAATGAAAAGAGGAATTGTTGGTTGCCATAGTGACTAAACTCATATATAATCCTTATTTTTTATTGATAAATAAGGAAAAAACCATTGCATTTAATGGATAGAGAAGAACAATGGGTGTATATAAAAGTAATTATTGAAGATAATTATAGCTTGTTACAGTTGTATACACAACTATATGTGAAAATTATTACAGTTGTATACACAGTTGTATATCTTCCACAACCATATATTACCACCTTAATATATATTTGGGTATATTTGTGTATACAATCCCTAATTTGTAGGGATCTTTAATAGGATAGTTTCCAATTCTTTCCTTATTCTTTCTTTTTGCTATTGTGTATAATTGTAGGGTTGTATACTTTTAAGATATGAATGAGAAATACAATTTTTCTCCACATGGTATCAAAGCCAAATTTGGCTCCTTATATTTTCTTTTCAACCTTCATTGCTGAATATTTTTTTAAGTGTTTGTTGTCCACATGGTATCAATGGCAGTTTTGTTCAGAACAATGAATAAAAACACTATTTGGTGTACCTACTGCAAGAAGCTAAGACACAAATGGGACTGGTGTTGGAAAGCCTCAAACTTTGAGTAAAGATAGGGGTTTCAAGGGTGGACAGTAGAGAACTTAAGTACACTTCACCAACTCTCAAATCAATGAAAACCCTTTACATGATGGTGAATTCTAGTGGCCATGAACATATTGAGCTTAATAAGGAAGAGATTGAAAAACCAAAGAATCTCCTAGGAACCATTGAGAGTCCTAGTGTGCTTGCTCTCTCACTCAGTCAGATAATTATTCCCCTTCTCTTACTTTTAGTGTCTCGGATGTGTCTTTCCTAGGCTCTTGGGTCATCAACTTAGGAACTACAGATCATATGACTCATTCCTTACAAAAGTTTAGTACCTATAGCCCATGTCCTAGTAATAAGAAAATAGTCACCGTTGATGGCTCTCTAGCCACCATGGCTAGTCAAGGGTAAGTTCACTTGAATAAATCCATAGTTTTGAAGAATGTCCTATATGTACCTAAGCTTTCCACCAATCTTGTTTCCATTCATTGACTTACCAAAGAATTAAATTGTCATGTGATTTTTTTATCCCTCTCATTGTGTATTTTAGGAATAGGGTATGAGGAACACAATTGGACATGCTATAGAAAAATACGGACTTTACTATCCTAAGTTACTGTTTGGTCAAAATAAGACTGAGAATTAGGTACCCTTATCATTCCTTTATGAAATCTCATCCACAACAAAAGATAAGATTTGGATTCATCATCATTGTCTTGAACATCCATCGTTTGGTGTTCTTAAAATTATGTTTCCTTTTTTGTTCAAAGGAATTGATGTAAAAAAATTACATTGTGATGTTTGTGTACTTGCAAAGCATCGTCGTGCTTCTTTTTCAATAAGTAACAAAAAAGTTTCAATTCCTTTTGCATTAGTTCACAGTGATATTTGGGGTCTTGCCACAATTTCTAATATTTCAGGCTCTAGATGGTTTATTTCATTTATGTATGATTGTACTCGAATAACTTGGGTCTTTCTTCTCAAACAAACATTGGATGTGAGTACTCTATTTCCCTATTTTCACAAAATGGTCAAAACTCAATTTGGAGTGGGAATCAAGAAGTTTAGGTCTGATAATGCAAATGATTACTTCAATCAAGTCCTATCTTCTTATTTTCAAAACGAAGATATTATCCATGAATCCTCTTACGTTAGTACTCTCCAACAAATGAGGTTGCTGAAAGAAAAAATTGTCATCTTCTTACTGTTACATGAATTTTTTTGTTATAGAAAAATGTTTCCAAATCATATTGGGGAAAGCAGTACTTATTATTGCTAATCTTATAAATCGATTTCCATCTAGAGTTTTGGGGTTTAAAAGTCCAATGGAAATTTTTTCAAAATACTTCCTAAACTTTACAACGTCTACCTGTTTTGTTCCAAAGGTTTTTTGTTGTTTCTTTTTGTCCATGTCCATGCTCATAACAAAGGGAAACTAGATCCAAGAGCAATTAAGTGCATTTTTGTAAGGTATTCATCTACTCAAAAATGTTACAAATGTTATCATCCACCCACTCGACAATTTTATGTCTCTTCTTTGATGTATCCTTTGTTGAATATGAAAGCTACTCCAATCATCCTTATCTTCAAAGGGATACATCATTCATGGAAGATACGAATGTAGAAGATTTGTTCTTACTTGATTTGACCTCATCTATGCCTAAACCCTCACAATCACAGTCATCCATGTCTAAGTCTATGTCTAAGCACTCACAAATTCTTGACCCGACAAGTCCACCTTTAGGGAAGAAACAAGCCAACTTTGGTTTACTCAAGGAAGAAAGCAACCATCACTTAACTTGTGCAGGTCCAAGAGTCAGAATCGACCACTTCCTATGAGGTAAATGATCCATCTTCTCCTGAGATTTCTTCTGATTTTGTTTATACTAGTGATCTAAATTTGCCAAAGGTAAATAATCTATCTTCTTCTAAGATTTCTCCAAATTTTGTTGATACTAATAATGATCTAAATTTGCCCATTGTAGTTAGAAAAGGCACAAGAACATGTACTCAACATCCTTTATATCCACTTTCCCATTTTGTGACCTACGAAATATTACCATCATTTCATAGAAATTTTCTCACTAGCCTAAACATTATTGCCATACCTAAGACTTTGTCTAATGCACTAAATGGTAAGGAGTGGAAACAAGCCAAGAGGGCAAGCACTTGAAAAGAATGGGACTTGGGATGTGGTTGAGTTACCAAGAGAGAAGAGTCAAATAGGGTGCAAGTGGGTGTTCACAATAAAATACAAGGCAGGTGGTTCTCTTGAGAGATATAAAGCCAAGCTCGTTAACATATGGAGCAGATTATCATGAGACATTCACACCAGTAGCCAAGATGAACAGTGGCTTAAGTAGGACAGTGGCTTAATTTGCTCACCATATGTGTCCACTAGAAGTTGATTAGTTGATGTCTTAACAAAGGGATTAGCCAATGCCTGGTTTCAAGAGATCATTATCAAGTTGGGAATGGATGATATCTATTCACCAACTTGAGAGGAAGTGTTGAAGTTATTACAGCTTGTTATAGCCATGTACACAACTATATGTGAAGATTATTACGGTTGTATACACAATTGTATATCTTTCACAACTGTATATTATAGCTATAATATATATTTGGGTATATTTGTGTATATAATCCCTAATTTGTAGGGATGTTCAATAGGATAGTTTCCAATTCTTTCCTTATTCCTTCTTTTTGTTGTTGTATATTATTTTAGGGTTGCATACTTTTAAGATATGAATGAAAAATACAGTTTTTCTCCACAATAACTAATATGATTATATTCCTTAGATGATCTTACTGGTGACAGTAACATTTGTGCTGAAGATTATATGATGAAGCTATGAGAGAGCTAAATTTTTAAAGAAAGAAAGATAAACTAAATTAAAAACTATTGATAATGAAAAATAAGGTTAAATACACTTTAGCCTCTCAATCTTTTGTGGTTTTTACACTATGCCCCATTATGTTCAAAATCCAACATCTTGCCATCTAAAATTGTTAAAGAACAACACTCCACATTTTTTTGGATGATGTTTACTTTCATTAATATCCTCGATTTTTCGGTTATTGGTGGATCCTGACACCAAATCATAAAAGTTATATCCGTTAACTGATATTCGATCAGTTAAAGCATAGGTCAAAGCTAGAAAAGTGGGTCAAATGAGCAAAATGCTACATTGGTGGTTCGAACCTAGTATTCTAGGTTAAAAAACCAACCCTTGCACCACTAGGCAAACATGCCTTTACTTGATATTTAGACCTACATTTTATATATTTTATTTTCACACTTAAATTTTATATATGTTTTAAAAAATAAAATATTAAAATAAAGTTTTAATAAAGACATTAATTTTAATTATTTATTTTCAAAGTCCATTTAATTTGTTACATAAAGCACAAAAATCATGAATTATTAAACATATATTATAAAGTAGATAAATTATCATTTTAGTATTAAAGTTATTTTCAAAGTCATCAAATTATCATTTTAATATTAAATGCATTTTCAAATATCACCTGTTATTACTATAAAATGTCATAAATTATATTATTCATATATCAATTTCTTTATATCTTAATTGTAATATATGTATTATTACTTCTCATATTATTTTTTGTAAATTGTTCAATATTTTCATGAATTTTGATCAAATTTTGCTCTACTAATATTTTGTGTCAAAATATCCACCCACCAATATTTCCCAATATATCTCTAAAATCAAGTTACCGATATATCTATTAAAACCTATATTTTCATCATTGCTCTACACATACTTAATATGGAAGGATCAAAGTGTCATTTGAGAGGTTTCTCAAGCCCTAAAATCTTTTCATTCTTCCATTTTCTTCCTTTGAAAGCCCTAAAATCCTATCACCCATAAACTCAATGCAGGCATCAAAGGGAAAAGAACTTCCACCTTTGTTTTGAAGATATCTATTGCAAGAAAATAATATTTTTAGAAAGAAGCGATATTTTGATTAATGATATGGATTTCAATCAAAGAAATACAACTCTTATAAACTTCATAATAAAAAATAATTAATTTTATTATTATGAATTTTATGGCTTTCTTAATATTAATTTTCATGTTATTATATTTGTATTTTTCAGAATTTTTTAGAATTATATTATTATCTATTCATTTAAGTTGGGGCTTGCATCTCATTCCGCCTCAAAGCCTATACCTTGCCTCATTTGGGCAAAACATCTCAAGGCTACCATTAACCTTTCACAACATTATTATACATAATATACAAGATGCTTGCATATTTAGACGTCTCTTGGTAGTTTTAAGGAAAGTTAACTTTAATTTCATTTAAGAAAATTATTATATCAATGTTTAAAAAGTATTTTTAAGTTTACAATAATGTAGCTAAAACTCTTTAATTTTCATTTATAATCATAAAAGAATCTTCCACCTCTACTTGGGCTCTATATTGAAAAAGCTTTAATTATCACATCTTTATTTTGATACTGAAAATGGCATGGAAAATTTCCATTAAAGGAAGTCAGAATCTGGAAAGTAGAGAAGTACTAGTGAATTCAGAACATAAAAGAACTACTAACACGTCAAACATTAATATATCTAAACTGTAGAATACAAGTAT
This sequence comes from Vitis vinifera, assembly GCF_030704535.1. Classification (NCBI taxonomy): domain Eukaryota; kingdom Viridiplantae; phylum Streptophyta; class Magnoliopsida; order Vitales; family Vitaceae; genus Vitis; species Vitis vinifera. The sequence continues at coordinate 6,994,592 of NC_081819.1, forward strand.
GTATTTGTAATTGTGCAATCATAAAAGTTTATTTACCTGTTCTTTTAGATTCAATTGCAAAATTCATGGCTTTTATGATGTCATAACATCGTTCTTGCACTTCATTAATCACTTCAATGCATAAAAAGTATGGCCTATCTAAGACATAAATGTCCATGTCCTGTGGAGTAATGAGTATTTTACACTTGCTTTGTCATGTAAATGAATTGTACTTGTTATGTATTTAAGTTTCCAAGTATTGTATCTTTTCTGCATATTTTTCTTTTATCTGTTCCAGCTTTTTTGATATATAAAAGAGTACCTTATATTACATGATAGAGTATCTATACATTATATGAAGATAGGAATGGATGCTTATCACTCAACATGGTATACATTTGACACATGCATATCAGTCAATTTTCATTGCCCATGTAATAAAAAACTGAAATAGACTGTTGTTGTGGACTAACTTCTCTATTGACTGATATTATAACTGTTTTGTTTCATTTATTCCTATGCAGGCGCTTATATGTTCAAGAAATGGAAGTGTTTATTCATTTGAACTGGTAAGATCCAGTTTTCATTATGTGTGAATTTCTTTAGGTAATCCATTTTGCTTCCTTTTTGCTACTATTTCAGTCATAACCCACATTGGTTTTACTTGTTGGATCACTTCTGAGTATAGTTGTCAAAAAACTTACGATACACGATACAATATATTGATACAATACTTTATTTTTTATAAAAATTGTTTTGTGTTGCAATTCGTATCTTATTTAATACACAATACATGATATGTATCAATACATAATACAAAAATACTAAAACGATACATAACACCTTCAACTATTTTTCATAATTTTGAAGAAAAATATACTTCAATTTTTCATTCTTTTATTTTTTGTTATAAGAATTATTATATTAATTTTTAAAATATATAAAGAGGTTATAAATCAATCATCAAAAGGAGGGAGAGGTAAAATAATCTTTATAGGAAAAGCTTCATTTTTGTTGTCGAAGACCATAGTGGAAATTAAGTAAATTTATTCTTATAATGAATATTAAGGAATTATTATTGAAATGGTTTGAAATTTTGAAAATGATGGTGATTGGTAAATAAAAACTTTTACTTAATATATTAATTTTTCCCCTTTTTTTTTTGAATTTTTTTCCTTGGGGAAGAAATATTGACGAACATAAAAGATTGGAACTTTGGAGACGACACACAAACACATTCGCAATACATATGCATAGTTAGAAAATGGAAAAAATAATCAAATCTAAAAATTTGAAAAGTTTGTTTTTGTAGTGAACCTATACATTAAATTCATATTTTGTTGAATTGAACTTCTGAACGCTCTAGTATTCAAGATTTGGTATGATATAGTTTATCTTTTTAAATGCTACTATATTTCATGCAATTGGTTATATATTATTTTATACTTCATACTTCCAATATATTTTGAACATTTATGCATATTTTTTTATTATTTTTCCTTGTACTAAAAAAACTTACTGTACATGATGTGGGAAAAATAGAAAAACAATATGTCATACATTTTACAAGTTAACAATGAAGCTTCCTAGAATCTAAATTTCTGCTGGAACCATTGTGAGGGGCTTAATCTCTCTGAATAGGCTTTTATTGGATTGTCTCAGACTATTGCCACTCTCTGCTAGGACTTTGATTTATTTGCCTGCCAGGTCCATGTATACCATATGCCTGTGTCATCTGGTTTCGGATATGCATTTTGAAAAGAAAATTTCAAGTTTCATTAAGCCAGTCAATCTGGTTGGAGGGATATCATCACTCGTATCACAATCTTTCCTAGCAGGCCTGGTTACCCAAATTTTTAACTGAACAGATTCTAACAGTCTGACATGCTAACTTTTCTTGTATATCTTTAAAGTTCTTTTCCCATAAACAGAATATAAAGGCTTGAATATTATCATTGTCATTAACTCAAAATACGTAGAGGACTTATTCCCTTGAAGGTCGTTAATTTACTTATTGTATCACTCCTGATGTGGATTAATGGAATCAAATTAAATCAGATGTAGGAAAATTTAAGGGTCAAATTTTGGCCCATGGAATTTCTTGTATGCAACTCATTATATTGTATCTCTGCATGCTACTCATCCATAAAACATGTTCTATATTGTTGCACCATTGGCTTCTGTTCTGGTTATAAGGTTGGGGCACCTGACAAAGTGATGATAGTTTTACCAGAAAGTAAAAAAAAAATCCTCCCCATGTTCTCTCATAATTATGGGAAAACTTGGGGGAGTAGGAGGAAGAGGGGAAAGAACCATTATTTTTGGTGTGTTCAATCGCAAAGAGGATGGGAGTTGGTCAAAGAACCCTCTCTCTCTCTCTCTCTCTCTCTCTCTCTCTCTATTCTGAAGGGAGGGAGAGAGGGAGGACAAGATAATGACAAAGACACAGACATTTTCTGGTTGAAATATATCACTAAACACCTCGGGACAGGAATCCCTAAAAAATAATCTTCTTTTGATAATTTCCATTGCCCCTTGGTCACTACTGAAGTACTCTCTTAACTCCAGGAAGGTGGAGATCTACTCTGGGAATGCAGTGTTGGGGATCCGATTACTGCAGCTGCTTATGTTGATGAGAACCTGAAACTGGTATCTGATTCCTCCCTTTCTTCAGACAGGTAATGAAACTCAAAATATATATATGTCTCAACTTTATGCAGCTAATTATTCTCTAAACGTCTCAACTTTATTTTCCAGGTTGGTCTGCATTTGTGCCAGCTCTGGAAGCATCCACTTGCTTAAAATCAGCTGGGATACCACAGGGCGGGTGCATAGACCAACAGAATTTGCAAGGTTGGAGCTCCAGGGAGAGATATTCTCTTCACCAGTGATGATTGGTGGCCGGATTTTTGTTGGTTGTAGGGATGACTATGTGCACTGCATTGCTGTTGAGGCCCAGAGTTCGTTGTCAAACTAGGAGGTTATACAACCCGTTTTACCTTACGTACCTGAATCCTGACAAGTTAACACAAGTTTCACAATCCTTATGTGATCAGGTGGCCATGGAATAGCAAAGCTTCCAACCGAAGCTGCAAGGCTCTGTGCTCTGAATTCCCAATCTTGTACTCTTTTTAACTTTCATTGGTCCCACCATATAAACCCATCCTCTAAAATAATTAACATTACCAAATGCCTTTTACTTACAAGATCATAGTTTTTTTTTAGTCAAAGCTGTTTCTCATTTTCATTATGGACCATGGAAAGTTTCAAGCAAAGAAAACGAGGGAAAGGGAAAAAAAATGTGAAAGAAAAAAAGAATTCAATTTTTTAAAATAAATTTTAAAACCATTACTTTATCAATGTAAAGCCTCCTAGAATGATTCTATCTCATATAAAAGTTACTACAATTAAATTTTGATAAATTAATAGTTTTGGACCAAGGAAAATCTATTAATTAAATAAATATTAATTAATTGATAAATTAATAAATATTAATTTATGAAGTAATTAATAATTTATTAATCTATTGACTAATTAATAAATTATTAATTTATTAAGGTATTTTTTTATTTACTCAAAGAAAGTTTTTCAAAATATGTATCTAATATTGTTTTATTTAAATATACATTCAATAACTTTTTGTTGCAATTGGATAATGCCACACCAGAAACCTTTTTCAGCATTACGAGAAATTAAAGAAGAGATCCAAGTTGACATCCATTTCAAAAAGAAATAAGCAACACTAAACACATTTTAGGAAGGACTCCTAGATAGACCACATGGATTTAGTTACATAGCAAGCTGGTCCTATATGATGAAACTATATAGATTGTTCTACAATGCATTCGCATAAATTTTTCAAATTATTAATTTAGCAAGTTAGTCCCAAGTTGGGATTGACAAAAAACATTATTTAACTAAGGTTATCAATTTATGTAATATAAATTTATCAAGATTTTATTATACTGTTTTGTGATTTTAAAAAATAGAAAACAAGAAATTATCCAAATGGAAATTAACTTTTCATTATGAGGTATATATTAGGGAAAGTTATCTTTTGGGTTGCTAATATCTAAATATTATGAAAATCATAACCCATTTTTACCATTTTTAAATTTACAATGTTGAACCCAAAATATTTTGGGTTTCATGCACTTCGGGTTGAGGTGGTTTTTAATGCCTAATATGCCCTCTCTTCCCTTGTAGGTCAACCTCCACATATTTAAAAAAGAAAAAGAAAAAAAAAGAAACCCAAAAAAACTTGAAATGTTTTGCCTTGTTCACCTTTTCCACTAAACATTGAAATCCAAACAAAAAATTTCCATCTACTCTACTCCCTTTCGAAACTCAAATTCGAAAAAACCCTAACCTCTCCTAGTCTCTCTCTCTCCCCCATCTTTGTTTATGTCTCTCCTGCAACTTCTCACACCTACAACTAGCATGCTTCCTCTCCCAATTTACTAAGTCTCAATCATTTGTTTCCTATGATGAGGCCTACAACCAGGGAGTGGAAGATGGGAAAGGAATTTTGGATCACAATGAAGATGAATCATGGGCAGATCGACATTGCTTCTTTCTCTACTCCTCTGTCTATGGGTTTGTCTGCAACTCAGACCCACAACTTGTTCAATTTCTCCTCCTCTTCACATTAATCGAGTACTTCCTTGCCAGAAACCTACTTTATTTTGCAATTTATGCTCAAATTTAAAGCATCTATGGAATAGTGCTCATTGAGTTTTGTAAATTGAGAGTTGAGAATCGTATAAGTAGTGTCCATAATTTGATACCCAAATGCCTGTTGGTCAAGTTATTACATCATGTTTTAGTATTATTGGAAACAATATATCAAAAATTTGGAATTTGGTTTCAAATGTGTTGGAACGATGTGTCTATTTGTTCTATTTCTTTGGTCTAGGGTTTTCAAGAATCGACTTGAGGTAATGAGGTTTACACTCTTTATGAGTCTATTTGTGTGTTAAACTACGCAGAGTTCCAATAATAGGAACAACCTAATTGAATTTAATTCAATTAAGTCTTGATGCGGTTTATATTTAGGATCATGGTTCTCTCTAGTTTCAGAAATGGGGTTCAATCTAAGCTTGCGGGACATATTATGGAAAGTACTTATCCTGCTCTGTGACTTGTGTCTAATACGCTACCTACATATGATTTGGAAATGCACATTCTCATGTAGCTTCCTTTCTCCAATAAGGCTTTAACCCATTCTTAATGTTCTGATAGGGTAATTGACAGTATTGATGGTAGAAGTTGATGGGACGATTCTTGTTTCTTATGTTGAAATGATCATATGATGAGGGCACTTGTTGCGGACCTGCATTTTAGCCCGATGCGTTCTCACTCGATTGGCGAGACTTGCTTTTGATTAAAGTGAAAAACTGATTTTTTTTTATAAAAAGTTGGAGTCACCACTTACTTTTATTTATTTTTAAAGGGGAAAACAAGTAAGAACAAAACCCCTAAAAGGACTCCTGATTTTTTTTGAAAAGTTGTCTATGAAAAAGTCTGGGTTCGGGGATCAGGTTACCTATCAGGAAGGTACCTCCAAAGAGGTAGCACCCCTAAAGAGGTAGCACCCCTCTAAGCCCTAACAATGTCTCTACTAGCTTAGTTGAGGGAAATATGACAATTAATCAATTGATTATGAATACCTAGATAAGTTAAGGTGATCTAAAAAACTCTACTAATTCTAACATGCCAAACAAGGATTCAAACCACTATCATAAAGAAAGGATAATATGCATACCTAGATCTATAACTTAAATGCTATCCTAAAACACCAAAGTTAGTTCAAGTATTATATTACTCAACATGCATTTTATCAAAGGAAATCAAATGAATCTCAAGGCACCCAAAGTCAATATCAAACGAGGATATATTTCTTAATGACATACATATTCATGGAACTTTAAAATGGGAAGATAGAGAGTGTACCTGTGTAGCAAGCATCAGTGATTCTATAAAAAAATGAGGTTAATTCACCAATAATAATGATAAGATTAAAGAATAACAAATAAAAAAATAACTAAACCTATATATATACACTTAGCATGTCTCAAGTCAAGGAAAGTTCACAAGTATGATCAAAAGTGACTAAATTACCAAAAGCCAAGGAAATATTATTAAAATGGTAGAATATCGGTTCACAAAATATACTCCAAATAAATATCAAGAAAGGTTATCTCACCAAAATAAAAATTAGGTAACAACTTTAACATGTCTAGATAAACATCCAATAGGCCAAGTTAATCGATTATATTCCAATCAATAACAAATTTATTCACAAATGAGTTACTTCATAGAAAAAAGTTAGCAAATGATTAGAATAGAAGACTGTACAAAAATAAATCTAAAACAAATACCTAAAGGTTAAGTTTTACCAAGAAAATTTTTAGAGAACATATCCTATATGTCTAGTTTATCATTTAAGTGACCAAATTAATTAAACAACCCTCATTTAGTACCAGATTTCATGATGATGATAATAGGTCCAAAACAGAGCATCTTTTAAAGGTATTCAACAATTGATTTTTACAATTAACTTATAGATGTCCTAAAATCATACGAAAATTCACACAACTATCTTAATGTGTTTATTTTATATGAAAATAATCTCAGAGAAATGTCACATTCACAACATATTTAAAAATAAATAAACATATCTCAGATCTAGAAGAGCACTCATGCAGTGGGTGCATGAATAAAAAATTACATCTTTTATTTTAGAAATTATTTATTAATCTAGATTAAAATAAAAATGTTCAAAGAAATTAAAGAGATCATTTAATAATTTAATTTTGTAAAACAAGACTGAATGTAAAAAACAGAGTGAAAAATGAACCTTTTGAAAAATTGACTTATATCTCCTAATTAGAAAACCATATTTGACCCAAGAAAGATTCTAAAATCAAGTTTGAGGAGTCTAGAATGTCATAGAATAGTTAGAAAAATTTAAAGGGTTTCTGAGTTGTCAGATTTCAATTTATAAAATCAGAAGTATAATGCACTATAATGAAAAATTCTAAACTAACTAAAACGAATTAAGATGAATCAAGACAAATTTTAAAATAAAAAAACTGCATCACCTAGAATCCAATTTACCAAAAATATAAGAAATAATCAAACTAAAAGAATGGGATCAAACCAAATCAAAGCATGAGCTATAACACCAAGGATCGATTAAATTAATGATGAAAAATCATAAATGGACCTAAACTAATAGAACAAATTAAACTAAACTAAAAGGGGATGCTGTTAGAACACTCTTAATCCTTCCAATCTGATGCTTTATAAGTTGTATGTTCTAAAAGAAAATCCCGAGACGTCCTCAAAGTGGTAGCTTGTTGTCATTTTCTTTGCATGGTATGGTTGCTGTCCAAATTCATCAAAATGTCATCAAAACGTGTGGATGTCTTTCACAAAATCTGGTGAAAACCCTTTCTTCAGCAATTGGAAGAAGAATTCCAATGCCTCATCCAATCTCCCTTCAAGAATTGGAGTAGAGAAATACCTTTATCTTGGTGCCTCTAGCATGCGAAGAAATGCATTTTAAAAAAGATTCACCTTTTTCATAAATTTGTACACTTACATCACCCATGCACAAAAGTTAGAAAGAGGCTTCTTGTAGAAAACTGCTTCCATTGGGAGAATAACCCTCTTTGAAATTTGTCAGACAGTTGACAGAATGATTATGATATTTTTTTAAGTCCCTCAAATTCCAATGAAAGCAAACCTCTTGGTGGTTACTAAGCTGAACCAAATAGAAGAAAGGGCACCGCCATGTGATACAAGATAAAAAAATAAAAACTACGTATAGAGCTGTGCCAACACAAATCAGAAAACCAAATAGCACTCCATCAACTTTAGCCATGAAGAAATCTAGCAGAAGATACCCATTGATCACTATTACAAGGGCAGCCACAGTCCACACCACTCTCTCTAAAAGTGGTCCGACCTTGAAGACATTGTTGGGTTTTGTGGAGCCTAGTTTTGTTTGATCCGGTTTGATGACCTGACCTGAATAATATTGCGTGGTTTTTTAATGGGAGATTTACTGAGGCTTAGTCCATGGAGCGAAGGCTTGGGCCGATAGCCCATTTAGCCCATTGTGGAACCGCCTTTCATAATTAGGGTTTACTGTGGTGTTGTTGCCGTGTTTTATATAGAGAGAAAAAATATTGTAGTAGAGAGCAGTCTTCCCTGATAAAAGTGATATCCCTGCAACTCCGTGGATGTAGGCAAATTGCCGAACCACGTCAATATTGTCTTGTGCGTGTGATTGTTTTTCTTTGGTGTGTGTTTTTCTCTATTTTTGTTTCTCACAGGTTAGGAATTTGGCTTAATTCCCTTCAACTGGTATCAGAGCCTAGGGTTAGGTTTGAGTGGGAGCAATGGCAGAGGAAGCAGGAAAGGAGTCTGGAATAGAAAAGTTTGATGGCATAGAGTTTGCGTATTGGAGGATGCAGATTGAAGATTGTCTCTATGGGAGGAAATTGCATCTGCCTCTTTTGGGGAAAAACCTGAGAGTATGAAGGCTGAGGAATGGGCGCTTCTTGACAGACAGGTTCTAGGAGTTATTAGGTTAACTCTGTCTAGGTCTGTTGCACACAATGTTAAAAAGGAGAAGACCACAACAAATTTGATGAAGGCTTTGTCCGGTATGTATGAAAAGCCATCCGCAAACAATAAGGTGCATTTGATGAAGAAAATTTTCAATTTGAAGATGGCAGAGAATGCATCAGTAGCACAACATTTGAATGAATTTAATACAATCACAAATCAATTGTCTTCTGTAAAAATTGATTTTGATGATGAGATTCGTGCTCTTATCGTCTTGGCTTCTTTGCCAAACAGTTAGGAGGCAATGAGGATGGCAGTAAGCAATTCTATGGGAAAGGAAAAGTTCAAGTACAATGATATACGAGATTTAATTATGGCTAAGGAGATTCACCGAAGAGATGCAGGCGAAACCTCAGGATTTGGTTCTACCCTAAACCTTGAGACAAGAGGTAGAGGTAATGACAGAAATTCAAACCGGGGTAGATCAAAATCCAGAAATTCTAATCGGAACAGAAGCAAATCTAGATCAGGCCAACAAGTACAATGCTGGAACTATGGGAAGACATGCCACTTTAGAAGGTAATGCAAAAGTCCTAAGAAGAAGAATGAAGATGATTATGCTAATGTTGAAATAGAAGAGGTACATGATGCATTACTTCGTGCAATAGACAGTCCACTTGATTATTAGGTTTTGGATTTAGGAGCTTCATTTCATACCACTCCACACTGAGAAATCATACAGAACTGCAGGTGATTTTGGTAAGGTGTATTTGGCTTATGGTTCAGCCTTGGATGTTGTGGGTCTAGGAGACGTCCGAATATCGTTACCCAATGGGTCTGTTTGGTTACTGGAGAAGGTTCGACATATTCCTGACCTGAGGAGGAATCTGATTTTTGTTGGACAACTTGATGATGAAGGACATGCAATACTATTTATTGGTGGTACTTGGACGGTTACAAAGGGAGCTAGGGTATTGGCTCGTGGAAAGAAGACTGGTACTCTGTATATGACCTCATGTCCAAGAGACACAATTGCAGTTGCTGATGCAAGTACTGATACAAGCCTATGGCACCGTAGACTTGGTCACATGAGTGAGAAAGGGATGAAGATGTTGTTGTCAAAAGGAAAACTACCAAAATTGAAGTCCATTGATTTTGACATGTGTGAAAGTTACATCTTAGGAAAGCAAAAAAGGGTGAGCTTCTTGAAAACTGCTAGGACACTAAAGGCTGAAAAATTGGAACTAGTACACACTGATTTGTGGGGGCCTTCTCTGGTTGCATCCCTTGGAGGTTCAAGGTACTACATCACTTTTATTGATGACTTAAGCAGAAATGTATGGGTTTATTTTCTAAAAAATAAATCTGATGTATTTGAAACTTTTAAGAAGTGGAAGGCCATGGTTAAGACAGAAACAGGTTTGAAAGTAAAATGTTTGAGGTCAGATAATGGAGGAGAGTACATAGATGGAGGGTTCAGTGAGTATTGTGCTGTGTAGGGAATTAAGATGGAGAAGACCATTCATGGGACACCACATCAGAATGGTGTGGCTGAGCGCATGAACAAAACTCTCAATGAGCGTGCTAGAAGTATGAGGTTGCATGCTGGACTACCAAAAACTTTTTGGGTTGATGCTATTAGCACTGCAACTTACCTGATAAACCGAGGACCATCAGTTTCCAAGGAGTTCAAACTTCCTGAGGAGGTTTAGAGCGATAAAGAGGTAAAGTTTTCACATTTATAAGTTTTAGGTTGTGTTTCTTATGTTCATATTGATTCTAATGCTCGTAGTAAACTTGATGCAAAGTCTAAAATATGTTTTTCATTGGCTATGGTGATGAGAAATTTGGCTATAGGTTTTGGGATGAACAAAACAGGAAAATCATCAGAAGTAGAAATGTGCTATTTAATGAATAAGTTATGTACAAGGACAGGTCAACTGTAGTGTCAGATGTTACAGAGATAGATCAAAAGAAATATGAGTTTGTCAACTTAGATGAATTGACTGAAAGTACTGTCCAAAAAAGGGGTGAAGAAGATAAGGAGAATGTAAATTCACAAGTGGATCTGAGTACACCTGTAGCTGAAGTTCGCAGATCTTCCAGGAACATTAGACCTCCACAACATTATTCACCTATTTTAAATTATCTCCTATTGACCGATGGTGGTGAGCTAGAGTGTTATGATGAAGCCTTGAAAGATGAGAATTCAAGCAAGTGGGAGTTAGCCATGAAGGATGAGATGGATTCCTTGTTGGGGAATCAGACATGGGAACTGACTGAATTGCTAGCAGGAAAGAAGGCTTTGCACAACAAGTGGGTATACAAAATAAAGAATGAGCATGATGGTAGCAAACGTTACAAGGCCAGATTAGTTGTTAAAGGGTTCCAGCAGAAGGAAGGCATTGACTACACAAAGATATTTTCTTCAGTTGTGAAGATGTCAACAATTAGACTTGTACTGGGAATGGTGGCTGCAGAAAACTTACATCTTGAGCAGTTAGATGTGAAGACAGCATTCCTTCATGGTGACTTGGAGGAAGACCTTTACATGATTCAGCCAGAAGGGTTCATTGTTCAGGGACAAGAGAATCTAGTCTGCAAACTGAGAAAGAGCTTGTATGGCCTTAAACAAGCTCCTAGATAGTGGTACAAGAAGTTTGATAGTTTTATGCATAGAATTGGGTTCAAGAGATGTGAAGCTGATCACTGTTGCTATGTTAAGTCTTTTGACAATTCTTACATCATATTACTATTGTATGTGGATGATATGCTTATTGTAGGGTCTGGCATTGAGAAGATTAATAATCTGAAGAAGCAATTGTCCAAACAGTTTGCAATGAAGGATTTGGGAGCTGCAAAGCAAACCCTTGGTATGAGAATCATTAGAGACAAAGCTAATGGTACATTGAAGCTTTTACAGTCAGAGTATGTAAAGAAAGTTCTCAGTAGGTTCAACATGAATGAAGCTAAACCAGTGAGCACCCTTGGGTAGTCATTTCAAACTAAGCAAAGAACAGTCACCGAAGACAGAAGAAGAAAGGGACCATATGAGCAAGGTGCCCTATGCCTCAGCTATTGGCAGCTTGATGTATGCTATGATGTGTACAAGGCCAGACATTGCACATGCAGTGGGAGTTGTAAGTAGATTCATGAGTAGGCCTGGAAAGCAACATTGGGAGGCAGTCAAGTGGATTCTAAGATATCTGAAGGGTTCATTAGATACATGTCTTTGCTTCACAGGTGCAAGTTTGAAACTGCAGGGTTATGTAGATGCTGATTTTGCTGGTGATATTGATAGTAGAAAGAGTACTACTGGGTTTGTTTTTACTCTAGGTAGTACAACTATATCATGGGCTTCAAATCTATAGAAGATTATTACTTTGTCTACTACAGAAGCTGAGTATGTTGCAGCAACTAAAGCTGGAAAGGAGATGATTTGGCTACATGGTTTCTTAGACGAATTGGGTAAGAAGCAGAAGATGAGCATTCTACATAGTGACAATCAAAGAGCAATTTTTCTTGCCAAAAATTCAGCTTTTCATTCAAAGTCGAAGCATATACAAAAAAATACTGCTTTATCCGTTACCTTGTTGAAGATAAATGGGTAATACTTGAGAAGATTTGTGGATCTAAGACCCTAGTAGACATGTTGACTAAGGGTGTCACTATTGAGAAGTTGAAGCTGTGCGTAGCTTCAATTGGTCTTTTAGCTTGAGGACAGGAGGATGAGTTGTAGGGATGAGGGATTGTTTCTTGGAGGATAGCAGTTTGATGTTGGTGATTGAACTAGTCTCCAAGTGGGAGATTTGTTGGGCTTTGTTGAGCCTAGTTTTGTTTGATCCAGTTTGACGACCCGACCCGAATAATATTGCGTGATTTTTTAATGGGAGATTTACTGAGGCTTAGTCCATGGAGCGAAGGCTTGGGCCGATAGCCCATTTAGCCCATTGTGGAACCGCCTTTCATAATTAGGGTTTTTTAGTGTGGTGTTGTTGTCGTGTTTTATATAGAGAGAAAAAATATTGTAGTAGAGAGCAGTACTCTGTATTCTTCCCTGATAATAGTGATATCCCTACAACTCCATGGATGTAGGCAAATTACCGAACCACGTAAATATTGTCTTGTGCGTGTGATTGTTTTTCTTTGGCATGTGTTTCTCTCTATTTTTGTTTCTCACAGGTTGGGAATTTGGCTTAATTCGCTCAGACACCCATAACTTGTTCCTTGGACACTAAAGTAAGAAGGAGAATAAGTGCAAAAGGAATCTGCATTGACTGAAGCACATTAAGCCATTCATTTAAAACATCGAGTGAAGCTTTAGATCTGTTGAAAACAAGAGCTACAATCATAGTAGACACAATAGCAAAACTACGTGTTATCAATGCTCTTAGCCATTTTTTCAAACAGAGATTGAGAAAGCCTCCCATGATAAATTGCCCAGCATTTCTTCCAAGAGCAAAAGATCATCATTTGCGTCAACTCTGAAAAAGGGATCTTGTTGGCGAATTTCAAAGATTGAAGCAGTAACTTCAATAACAACTAGAAGACATCCTCTGCTTCACCATGTAGATACTTTTCTTTTCCTCTCCAAAATGCTAATCTTCCACCTCTCTCACACGGTGGTTTTATTTTTCTAACACCAACCCCAATTTTCCTCTCCAAATTCCAGATTTTCCATCTCTCCATCTCAGCCTCCATCTCCCTTTTTGCATCTTCCATAGCTCGGTGATTTGCAAAGGTTATAAATCCAAACCCGCGAGGACGACCAGTATCTCTTTCCATCATGACCTATGCCAACACCAAACATATTGTGAAGTCAAAGGGGCATTTTCTTGCAGGAATGGTGAACCAACAAATATCATGGACCCTGTTTATTTTGAAATGAAACTACTCCTTTCCCAAATAAAGAGGGCCTAAAACATTTCAGTGTAGCAGATATGCTTCCACAGTTTAAATCATCAACAAATAGACATTTCGAGGGACTATTGGTGCCTTTGCTGCAGCTCCTCTGTTGCATTTCAGATGGTGCCTAGAATAATCAGCTAGGAAGACCAATAATGAAATTGTTACACCTCACGTGTGCAAAACTGATTGACAATGCAAGAACAAGCCACCTACATACCACAACTCAAAAAATGCATTTTATGGATGAATCCATATTCATATCGATTTATAGTTTTATCAAAAAGCACCATTGCGGGTTCTCTCCATCCAAATCAATCACAGGAACAATGGGACATGACACTAGAAACTAGCAGGCTCAGATACAGTAGGCCATAAGAAGAAAATATGCAATCAGGAACCCTTTTCACAAATTTGAGATTCAAATCTGACCTACAATAAGACCATCCTGTAAACTGCAGCACATCATCATACTCATTGCAGCCAAGACAGAAATATAACTATCCTCTGCCACTTCAAATTGCAATCCAAAAAAATCTACTTTGTTTGAACAGAATCTCATGTAGTCTCACAAAATAGAACTTTAATAGCAAACATTGAATCCTTCATATAGAAGGAATGGAAAGATAATTAAAGAATGATTCAAGTGCTGCACTACCACCAGGAAGCCTGAAAGGGACTCGAGAATTTTTCCGTATTGACTGAAGGCATCTTCAAGATGCCTCTCCGAAGTGTTCCAACCCAATCCTCCCACGAATATGCGATTCTCTTCTCTACTGCCCTCTTCACAAACCCTAAGTCTCTCTTTCTTATCACTGAGATGTCGCGGGAGAAGCAGTTCTTGCTCTATGTTTTTTTTTTCTTCTTCTTAACGTCTTCTTCCCACTGTATCCCAGAGAAATCCCCCTGCATTTTTTTCTCCTCCTTACTGTAATCTCAATCTTCTCTAAAATAGCCCCATCTCTGTTTTTTTTCTTCCATGAATAACCAGTCGGTTCCCCTTTTTCTGCCCCTCTCTTCCTTCCTCTCCAAGACTTCCCTTCTTTGCTTTTCCCATGCAAAACTCCTTGAAACTCCTCACTAACCCTTTTTTCCAACCATCCTTTTCTTCACCCTACGTTTTTTAAAAATCCAGCCTCTTTTCCATGCAGCCCACCGGTTCCCATGCTTCTCCATTTTTTTTTACATATATAAAATAAAATAAAATAAAATAAACATTAAAAAAAGAAATGAAAAAAAAAAACATAAAGTAAATAAACAAATAATAATAATAATAATAACTTACTAAAAAATTATTCATTAAAAAAAATTATATTGAAACATTTCGAAAAATTAATTTACCAAAATAATAATAATAAAAAAATAAAAATTACCTTACCAAATTTCAGGTTAAAATGAATATGTATCTAAATTAATTAATTTGAAGTGCACCTACAATGCAACAAAGTGGACTAAGTTAAAGTGCAACTAAGTGGATAGGAATGATCTGAAGTGTGACTAAGTGAGTTTGCGTAAAAGATGCTTAGGTGTGCCTAAGTGGATTTAAGTGTATCCAAAAGTGGCAAGTGTGTCTGAATGAGTTAGGGTGCATCTATGTACCTAAACTAGGCGTGAAGAGTAGCCAAGTTCATAGTGAGGGTCCTAATGAGCCCCTTTACAAAATGGTCCCTGAAGATGGCTTAGAAAAAGAAGTTGTCTGAGTATCAATGGGTTACCAAGGAACGATCACAAGGTAAAAGGGAAACACAGGGTAGTAACTAGCATTACATGTGCTAAGAGGACAAAATGGAGGGTCTACACTTGTATTTTGAAAAGAAATATGATGTTAGTTAAACTCTCTTCTTGCATATCAAAGACTTTAGATGCCTGATTGAACAAATCTTCATCTTTACTATTGTTTTATGTTTCTAGATACAACTTAATATTATTGATGTATATCAAAATATCTACACTCTCTTATATCCCTCTTTGTCTTTTTGCTCATGTCTAACTATCCTTGCAATTCAAGAACATTTGAGATAAAGGCTTTATTGAGTTGAATTCAATTAGATAGCATAGGATGATAAGAGAAAGTATTTTTCAAAACTTGGGCAAATTAGGAATGTGTCTTTCTTCTTTTGTTGGTTATTCATGCATTCCAAGAACGATTCATATTGCATTTGACAAAGGAATTTAAGTCATTTACCTTTAAAAAAATCTCTATTAGTCTTGAGAAAAAAAATAAATTTGTATAGAGTCTTTTTTAAAACTACATTACTAGAACTTTTAAAACCAATATTTCAAGATGCTGTCAAGAAATTTATCAAGGACTCTAATTTTTCTTAACATCTTAAGAGCCAGAATTAATTTCTTTATTTTCTCAAAGTATTTTATGGGAGTAGAATTGGGTACATTCCCTCTTCTTAATTTTTTATTTTTTCACTTTGTTCTTAGTATGATTTCCAAGGCATTCCTAATTGTTTAGATGGAAGTATAGGCCTGCATTAAGCAAGAAGGATGTGCAATCCCTATCTCAACAACTAAGCTGGGAGATCGTTGATGTAGTATTTTTAACTACATTCCTTTTTACAATAATTAAGGATTGGTTTTTGCTCAAAAATATTGATTCTTCATTTTGGTCTCCTTCATAGTGAATGTAAGCATCACTATTTCTACATTTTTGTTATCTTTGTAAATGATTTTCTGGCTTGAATTGTATAGCATACTCATACAATTCAAAGTTGTAGAAGTCCTGGCCCACAAATTACCATCTCATGTGGATTCGGGAGGTAAGAAATTTACAATTTGAAATACAATGACCTATGATAATTCTTACATATTTAAAACCTTTTTATTTGTATAATATATTCTGATGACATTTCAATATTTATGTTTGCATTTCATTTTCTTTTAAATTTTAAAGTACATTCAAGGTAAAAAAAAAAAGCTACCATTGGCTTTAGAATTGGACTTAATATCTAAGAAACATTCCCTTATTATGATACAAAATGCTTTTGGAAGTTGGTTATAGAATTCCTGGGGAAATGCTTTTAAATAGAACCATTTTTACCCCTCAATCTTTTACTTTTAGGAAGATTTTAACTCAAGTTGTATAGTTTCATATGAAAAAAAATTGTCAAATCCTCTTTTATGTGAAATTATGGTTCTTTAATTAGTGTTTTGCAGACCCCTAATATTAGGAATCTAGTGGTTTGTGTTGGAATACTCAATTTTCTCTTCAAATCCTTGAACCTAATGTACAATCTTAAACATTTCTTTTTGTTTTACAGATGAATGTTGGAAATAGGATAGGTTGATGAAGGCCAAAGAACCAATTTGAGGTAGATTTGAAGATCAATCATTGAATAGTTCAGATGATTTCTTTTTCAAGTTTCATTTGATTTTGAGTAAATTTAGAGGCTATACTTACAGTAATAAATACATAGTACCCCACTTTTCATAGTTATCATGTTAGACTAAGATTTTTTATCAACCTCTACATGTGGCTTATGCCAAGAAGTGAAAGCCATTACTCATGGCAGGTTCCATTTGGGGACTTTTATGAAGGATGGATAGACCTGAACTTAAGCATTTTTTATTGAAGATGATGAATGGAGACTTGAATTTGCCCTATTTTGCCAAGCAACAACACAAAAAATTATGCAAGGTTTGCCAACTTATCAATCTATCTTAAACTAAATACTGTGTGATGGAAGTGGATTGTGACAACTTGCTCTTTGGGATGGAGTTAAGGATTTTTTATTCCCTCATTCATCTTTGTTTTAGCATATTTGTGATTCATTCTTAAGTTGTTTCCTTTCCTTTTTATTTGAGTTTGCCAATGTGTTTATTTTTAAATATTTCGGCATGCCTTAAAACTACCTCTAAGGGAACATGTTCATTCCCTGGATTGTGGTAGTAAAAAAAAGGGTCTATCTTGGTATATGATGGTAAAAAATGGAAGGATGTTCTTGTAGCCCTAAAATGATCTTTTATTCACAACAAATGTAGTTTTATTGAGTGTCGTGAGAAAATGGACTTGTTTCAATTTTAAAACAGGTAAAAAATGAAAGGATGTCAGTTCTTACCTTGCTGGATAAGTAATGAGCCTTGCCTTCTTACCTTGCTACACCTTTTGGATGCATCATGGATGTTCATTGTGTGTGTAGACTAATGAGTTTGAAATTGATGTATGAGTTCTACACATTATGTTAACTTCTATGGCAAAGAAGGTATTGTAGCATTTCTTTAATTGATAGTGGGATCTTTTATCAGACATGTTGATTATCAATTGTGGGATCTTACATTATTTATTAGCCTCTTTTTCTCCAAGAAAAAGAAAATATTGGTGTGGATACCATTTGATTAACTTGTAAGTATCACAAATACTACTAATGCATGATCCCTTTATGAAGATCACTAATTTTCTATTTAATATAATTTTACTTATATATCCAAATATCTAATTAGTTAACTTTTCAATGTAAATTTTTTTATATCTCAATATCTAAGTAGTTATTTTTTTTTTTTTTGTCAATTATAACATGTGTAGCTACTTTCCACGAGTCATGGTTTTGAAATTAAGTTAATTTGAAACCAATATTTCATGTCTCGAAGTTAAAATATTCTTTTATATGTTTGTAGGAAATTTGAGTATTAACTATTGAGTATAAATTTTATGCTCAAATGGCCTTGCAAGAAATTTTAGCTAAATTCAAGAAGCAACAAGAGAAGTGTCAATTGGCTTTCACCAACATTGCAGCCAAAGCAAGATCCCTTGAGCCCAAAGTGCCTTTAGATGCATGTTGGAGTAGTTAAGCCTAGTGATCATGCTTTGGTAGTTGATGATCTAATTGCTACTGGTGGCAGTCTTTGTGCAGCCATGAATTTACTTGTTAATCATTTTGTAAAAGTTTGAATGCTAGCTGTGTATTCAACTATTTTGATCCACTAGTTTTTTTGGAAATGATGGTGCTTTTCTCTTTTATTATGAGGTGTATCTTAGTTACTGCTATTAGTGGAAAGAATATACAAACACATGATTCCTACATCATCATGGTTGAAAAAAATGTGATATAACATGATTTATTTTAAATTTTACTCTCAAATATCAAAGATGTGTATTTAGAATCCGTTTGGCAGTGATTCTAGGAAGCGCTTTTAATATTTCTAATACTTGAAATTTTTTATCATTCAAGTGTTAGAAATATTAAAAATAAATGTTTGGGAATGATTCTAGAAAGCGTTTCTAACATTTCTATTTCTAACACTTAAATGATAAAAAATTTTAAGTGTTAAAAATGTTAGAAACATGTTCTAGAATCATTGCCAAATGACCTCTTAATTCAAGTGGTTATTTTAATTTATGAGATCAAGGTTTTGATTTCTTTATGATAGTGCTACTTCTTGACCAAATTGGATTTATCAAAGATCTTTATCCAATTGAGATTTATGTGGAGAATTAAGATAATTTTTTTTTAGAATTAGATGCTACTACTTTTGGTTTGGACTAGAGATCCTATAGCCAACTTTTGATGGATTTCTAAGAACTATTGTAAGTTCGAAACTATTATTCTTGGTAATATCTTTGACCTCATTGGGAGTGATGTTATTGCCCTTAAAAAAACTAGAATAGCAATGTTCAGAGAGGTTATAAACTCAAACACTTTAAAATGATTTAATCTTTATATAAAATTTATTTTTATAAAATTAAAATGAGTTGAAAGAAATACAAAATTAATTTATTGACTTTAATTCTATTGTATTGATTTCTTCTTTTCTTATACTTTCCCCCCCTAACTTCTTCTCTTCCCACCAATTTAAGGCAACCCTAAAGCAAAACTACAAACAACATATCCATGCATCTCTTAAATAACAATGTCATGTTGTTTTTCATCTACAAGCACCGCCAAAAGAAACCAATAGGAAGTTTCATTCCTCAAACTGTTAGAAGATGGACCATTAGGCAAAATAGAAATTACACCTATCTCATGAATGGAATTGGGAAAAAAATTTCACACATAATATCAACTTCTCCCATTTCATCCTAGCATAAAAATTAGGTCAAATCATAATTGTGGCTCATGATAGGAAGGAGAATATTAAACTTTCTCCTCTTATGATTCAAAACAAGAAGAAAGATTTTGAGCATAACAACAAATTTTAAATAATAATAATAATAATAAATAAATAAATAAATAAATAAAAGACACTTAGGCCATTGTCATGAAACTAAGAATCTTTAGTTTTGTGATGAAAATAAGAAGCTTTAGTTCCTTTCCCTTTTTCAACCTCATCAGGTATTAGGCCATTGTTGTAGGTTCATCCCATTGAAGTTGCAAGGAGAAATAATTTGCAAAAAGCATTATAAATAACAATAAATAAGTAGAAATTCATATGTCAAGAACCAAATATACTCCATCAAAAGTTTACATACCAAAGGCTTACTCAAAGTTAACGATTTTGATGAGAGTAATCTCATCTGCCACCTTGAAGTGTCCCACTAAACATGCAAAGAATACAATTTCAGAAAGAGAATTGTCACTCATCATCCATGGTTGAAAATCAATATAATTACATAAAGTATCATTTTTTTGGATTATATTGTTTTTTTTTGTCCCTTCTTTGGTTAGGTAAACTTCATAGGTTATGGAAATTTGCCCATAATTATGTTGAAGAATGACATAATATGCCCATACTCTAACATGAAGAAAATCATGTTCGGTAACACAATTGCATGTATCAACAAGCCATAATCACAAAGAAATTCTTTCCATCATATTTTTCCATGAAACAAATGAACCCTATATAGAAATGAAATACCAAATTTTGGGATCAAAACATGAGTTAGAAAATTGAGCAACCAAAGAAGAAAAGGGCAATGAGAATGAGCAGGAAATAGACAAGACACTACCCTCGCTTCATCACATCTACCACTCAATTGAGTAAACAATCTTGGGTCCTCACCACAACTCAATCATTTGGAAACTAGTTGGAAGAATTTGGATTTAGTAAGAAACACATATTAGTTGACATAAAATTTGAAGGTAGAAGATACTAAATTGTGAATTTTCAAGTTCTGCAAGAAACCTAAAGATTTTAGTTTGAAATTTTCAAAAAGTCGGTTGTTTTAACATATTTTTAAAATTTAACTAGAAATTATAACTACCCAACTAGTTGAAATCGAGAGAAATCCCTAAAATATCAAAGGTGAACCACTTGAACACATAAAATAATCACATAATGGCATGCTCTAAGGGTCACAAATGAAGTTCTGAGGCTTCGGATAGGTAGTACCCAACTTTAACTAAGGTAGTACCTGAGGTTGGTTAAGGTAGTACCTAAGGGCTATTAAGGTAGTACCTAAGGTATAGTCCCCAAAATACCAAAGGTGAACCAATTGAACACACTAAATAATCACATAATGGCATGCTTTAAGGGTCACAAATGAAGTTCCAAGGCTTTGGATAGGTAGTACCCAACTTTAGCTAAGGTAGTACCTAAGGCCGGTTAAGGTAGTACCTAAGGTTGATTAAGGTGGTACCTAAGGGCTATTAAGGTAGTACCTAAGGTACAATCCCCAAAATACCAAAGGTGAACCAATTGAACACACTAAATAATCACATAATGACATCCTTTAAGGGTCACAAATGAAGTTCTGAGGCTTCGGATAAGTAGTACCTAACTTTAACTAAGGTAGTACCTAAGGTCAGTTAAGGTAGTACCTAAGATTGGTTAAGGTAGTACCTAAGGTCGGTTAAGGTAGTACCTAAGGTCGGTTAAGGTAGTACCTAAGGTTGATTAAGGTGGTACCTAAGGCCTATTAAGGTAGTACCTAAGATACAATCCCCAAAATACCAAAGGTGAACCAATTGAACACACTAAATAATCACATAATGACATGCTCTAAGGGTCACAAATGAAGTTTTGAGGCTTCGGATAGGTAGTACCCAACTTTACCTAAGGTCAATTAAGGTAGTACCTAAGGTCGGTTAAGGTAGTACCTAAGGTTGATTAAGGTGGTGCTTAAGGGCTATTAAGGTAGTACCTAAGGTATAGTCCCCAAAATACCAAAGGTGAATCAATTGAACACACTAAATAATCACATAATGGCATGCTCTAAGGGTTACAAATGAAGTTCCAAGGCTTTGGACAGGTAGTACCCAAGTTTAACTAAGGTAGTACCTAAGCTCCATTAAGGTAGTACCTAAGGTACATTAAGGTGGTACCTAAGGGCTATTAAGGTAGTACCTAAGGTACAATCCCCAAAATAACAATGC
Organism: Vitis vinifera; assembly: GCF_030704535.1. Classification (NCBI taxonomy): domain Eukaryota; kingdom Viridiplantae; phylum Streptophyta; class Magnoliopsida; order Vitales; family Vitaceae; genus Vitis; species Vitis vinifera. The sequence goes on from NC_081819.1 coordinate 7,016,311, forward strand.
GACTTGCAACCGGATATGCTGTAAGTTCCATTTGGATTCAATGCAACTTGTAGGTCATATAGTTATTTGGGAATAATATGGTTTCCATAACCCAACACAAAATTTCAAGTCCACCAACGACTCCAAAATCATTGATGTGCTCCATTTCAAACAAAGAAAATAAAGAACAATAAATAAAAATTATGTTCCTTCAGATTTTGGTTTGGGATTAGGGCAAAATGCGACTCAAGTCAGCAGTTGAGAAGAAAATGGAAGATGTAATGCTTTTGGTGATGAGAAGACGAGTTTCGAGCATGCCTAAATACCAATCCAGAAATCCAATCTTAGAGGACCGTGATGATGATGATCAAAACGAATAGGAACAAAGTAGATTAATTGGGTGAGAGATTTCTAAATCCCCAATATTTTCAAGTTGGTGAATCGATGGAATGGAGATGAAGGTAAAGTTTTAATCTTAGCGTTTCTTTAGGTTTTGAGAGGAACAAGGAGAAGAAAAAAAAAAAAGATCTTGAGTTTTCTTTGGTGCTTGATGGAGAAAGAGAAGAGAGTGAGTTTAATTTTTGGTTTTTTATTTATTTAACATGTGGATGCTTACCTGGCAAAAAGGGAGGGTAAATTTGGCATTAAAAACCACATAAGCTCAAAGTGTATGAAATCTAAATTATTTTTAATATTAATATGGTTAACTTTAGAATGGGAAAGTTGGGTTTCTATTTTACCAATATTTCCATATCAGCCTATGGAAACCAAAGAACCTTTAAATAATCACATAATGGGATGCTCTAAGGGTCACAAATCAAGTAACTAATGTCCACAATTGAAGTTTCGAGGCTTCGGACAAGTAGTACCCAAGTTTAACTAAGGTAGTACCTAAGCTCCATTAAGGTAGTACCTAAGGTAGATTAAGGTGGTACCTAAGGTAGATTAAGGTGGTACCTAAGGACTATTAAAGTAGTACCTAAGGTACAGTCCCCAAAATAGGAAAGGTGAATCAATTGACCACACTAAATAATCACATAATGGCATTCTTTAAGGGTCACAAATGAAGTAAGTAATGTCCACAATTGAAATTCTGAGGATTTGGATAGTTAGTACCCAAGTTTAACTAAGGTAGTACCTAAGGTAGATTAAGGTGGTACCTAAGGGCTATTAAGGTAGTACCTAAGGTATAGTCCCCAAAATAGGAAAGATGAACCAATTGATCACACTAAATAATCACATAATGGCATGCTCTAAGGGTCACAAATGAAGTAAGTAATGTCCACAATTGAAGTTTCAAGGCTTCGGACAGGTAGTATCCAAGTTTAACTAAGGTGGTACCTAATCTCCGTTAAGGTAGTACCTAAGGTACATTAAGGTGGTACCTAAGGGCTATTAAGGTATTACCTAAGGTATAGTCCCCAAAATAACAATGTGACTTGCAATCAGATATGCTATAAGTTCCATTTGGATTCAATGCGGCTTGTAGGTCATATGGTTATTTGGGAATAATATGGTTTCCATAACCTAACACAAAAATTCAAGTCAACCAACGACTCTAAAATTGTTGATGTGCTCCATTTCAAACAAAGGAACTAAAGAACAATAAATAAAAATTATTTACCTTCAAATTTCAATTTGGGGTTAGGGCAAAATGCTACTTAATGACAGGAAGAGATATCTTGTTGACGAAGCCAATATTTTGTATTCCAGCTTTTCATTTGGGTATGCACTCCTATAGTAAATTCACAATCACAGATGCGCCTCTTTAAGTCATCTTTTAACTGGACATTATTAAAATGGAATGCTCCATTTTGTTGCACTTTTATGTGGACAAGAGAGAAACATGCAAGTTGGAGTTCTGGATTAATGGTTTTTTCTCTTAAATGAGACAATTTTTGGGAAATTTTATATGGGTTTCAGGATTGTGTGGGTGATGAAGCCAAGAGAGAGAGAGAAATGTTCCTAAATCAGATAGAAGAAAGGTTTCAGATTAGGGAAATAATGGTCGGTTTTCAAGTTGGGTGATTTTTCATAGGTTTCAAATTCACATTTTTCTATTTTTAAAATTTTCAGTCTCTCCTATGACATGGAGGGCTTGCTGTTGATATGGAGATAGGGTTATAGTTGACATGGAGGCATGGAGGGGCAATCTAGGAACATAAAATGGAGTTAGCAAAGAGTGCACGAGAAAGATAATACTTTTCCCTTTGACAGTCAAATCTCATATTCCAGCTAATTGGAGTTTGATTATCATATTACTTTCAAATAGCTGGCTGCAAACACAACTTTCCCTATATATTAACTACCCAATTATTGACAAGGTTGTAGACAAAAATTTTGGTGGGTTAAAGCACCACTAAATTAACTACCCAATTCAACAAATTTAGGTTGAACAAGTGATGGATCATACACATTGAAAATGTGGCATTGGAAAATTTTGGAAGGCTATAAAATCATTGCAAAATAAAAATCAAATTAATTAAAGAAAAAAAAACATTTTTTGGGCAAATTTCTAAATTAGGGGAGGCAAATTTTGGGATGCTAAATTCAATTCCCTAACCTTACCTATAAATAAAGATAACCTTCAATAGTAAGGATATGAGAGGTAAAGCAAAAGAAGCCATACAAAGCACACCAATCACTATATGCGACTCTTCATTACCCTCAAAAGTCAACAAAGTCACTCAAGAATATGCCATGTTAGGTTTTTTATTGGACTTTGACATTAATGAAAAATTCACATTGTTATCCCTTAAACTAGGATCCATGTGATAGAATTAGATAGATATTCTTTTGTAAAAATACATGACCATAGAGAATTATACCATGTATTGTTATATATACACATAAATATACATACCAGTGGGATATCTTTGCTTCTCATCTTTTTCTCTAAAAAAAATCCAATCATAACTAAGTCCATGGTGCTCAAGAAGACTCAATTTTCATACTTAAGGGCAATGACAAGATGGCCATTGTTTAGTTGACACATGACACCTTGACACCTTAATGGATATTAGGACCCTTAGCAAAACAAAGGCACCCATTACTACTTTGACAACAAAAGCAAGAGAGAGACACTCTCAGTCATGCCTTAAGGTATAAAACCGTAGTTTAATGTAATATTCAAGATCATCCCATAATATAAAACTTGAAATATGAATTAAGGAAAAAGTTATGGTATTTGTATTATATTTCCCTCCTCATCAATTCAATTAGTAAGGATTTCTACTTCTGATATACAAAGAAGCAGCTTAAGTTTCTAAGGCTTTCAAAGTGTATAAATTTAGATATCAATATATTAGTATTCCAATTTAATGAATTTTAGTCTTGATTATAGCTAAATTATTTCATTTAAAAGTCTTTATAAAATTATTTTTTGGGTTGTAAGGCTTCAAAGTATACCATGTACATTAAATTAAAATTCAACAAATTAAAATTAAAAGGCCCTATAATGGTTCTTTTCACATTGGTATAACTAAAAATAAATTTTTCTTGGAATTGTTATCTTAACTTAACATTGGTTTGGTAAACTATTTTTGTCATTGTTTCAAAATATATTATTTTATAGCTAAAATTATACAATTGGATTTTGATTTACTTGAAATTTTTTTGTAGTATTTTTATTGAATTCAAATGGAGGGTACTCTATTGTTTATATTCTAAACTTAAAGTAAAGGTACATTTTCTTAAATATATTCAATGTAAATATATGATTTATATGCAACTCATATGTTTTTATGAAGTTAAAATGATTACTTATTAAGGCAAAAACATACAAATTATCTTCTTTAATTAGTACCTCCTTTGGAGTTGATGTTAGGCATTAGTAAGTAAATGTGCATAATTAAAAGGATTTTAAAGATTAATATTGAACTAAAGAAGAAAGTAAGAGAGTAAAGGAAACAGAGAGCAACTTTTGAGAGAATTGGAGAAAACATAGATATTTTGATACTTTTGTTTGATAAAGGGTGTACCAATTTTATACATGTCGACATTAGAAAACAACATATGGTGCATCGTCGACGTGGTGTAAAAATTGGAGATTGTATGTTGAATTTAGAAAGACTTATCGCTTTTTGACACTGCCTTGCTGATATTGAATTCCTATTTGATAAATGCTAGGATAGTTCAATATAAAGACAAATCCACTATAAATTCTCACAGCTATAGTAGTCATATCGAATGACTATTCAACATTGGGTGAAGGAGGAATTTTGGTATCAAGCACTATTGGTATGCTTTTTGACAATTGCCAAATCCTATGGGAAGTGAAAACACATCAATTTGATGGGAAAAATTCCATTTCAATATTTGAAGATACACTATAATTATATTGACATATATCAATGTTAGGAACCCTGGATTACTCCATTCCCATGCCATGGATCTTGTAGGGTGCATGCATCTATCCCTAGGCATTTATAAATCTATCACAACAAAATAAAATGGCAATAAAAACCATTAATAACTATAGATTTAAAGATTTGAAACTCATAACTATGATTTGGATGTTCCTAGATCAAAATTCATTTGATGAAGAACATGCTTGGAAAAATTGGAGAGTCTCTCTCCTCATGTTGTTGCCCATGTGTGCATCCCATGCACTTCTAATGCAAGTAGTCTATCTGCGTCTTATGCGATTCTCATGCAAGTAGCCTATGCATGTCTAAGTGTTGTAGCATTTCATCCAAGGAGGTCTCTTACACCCAAGATCTTTCATCCGATGACTCAAACCGTGATCTTGATACTCCAAAGTGTGGGCTTTGGAAGGAAGGAGGCTATGACTCTCTCTCTCTCTCTATCTCTCTCTTTGGAGGTGGAAGACAACTCTCACCAAAAGTCATTAGGAAACCCTAATCCATAAAAAGGGTATTTATAGGGTTGCCCATTGGGCTTAAGTGACTTAAGCCCATCAAGGCTTGGGTCACTTAATCTAGCTCAAAACGGGTCTTCATTAATTAATTAACTACACAGGTAATCAATTAGTCCAAACTAGAGACCTTGTTCACTATCCTTTGCCCAATCTTGTATAATCACCAAAATGCCCTTATGCACAAGAATGAACCTAAAGCCAATCCAACCTTCATAAATTGTGTCATCATGGTATATGAGCTAAGAGTGGGGACTACTAGGACCCATAGGAGTACTAGCTCTCTCATAATCTAGTTCTGAAGTTGATTCAACATTCCACTAAAGAGAATCAACTACACTCTAATATCTATGTGAATAACAGGACAAAGTTCGGGTTCGTGACTTCCTATCCACTACATTTAGACTCCTTATGAACTAGTGTTTGTAATCTAATAAGGTAGTGTTATCACCTATCAAGATTACCTCTCAAATCTTTGAGTTACAGATCCCACTTATTATGTGATCAATTGACATATAATTGATTAATTAGATAGCCCTATGTAGTTAATTAATAAATTAGGACCTGTTTTGGGTTAGATTAAGTGACCCAAGCGTAGATGAGCTTAAGTCACTTAAGCTTAATGGGCAACCCTATAAATACCCCTTTAGGGGTTAGGGTTTCCTAATGACTTTTGGTGAGAGTTGTTTTCCACTTATAGAGAGAAAGAGAGCCATAGCCTCCTTCCTTCCAAAGCCTATACTTTGGAGTGCCAAGATCATTTTTCGAGTCATCGGGCGGAAGATCTTGGGCGTATGAGACCTCCTTAGTTGCAAGGCTATAACGCACGAAATGCGCACAAGCTGCGTGCATGAGAACTGCGTAGGACGAGCACAAGTTGTGTGCACGAGAACCGCATGGGACACACACAAGTTGCGTGCAAAGGAATCACATGGTATGTGCACCTGGGTAGTAGCATGAGGAGAGAGACTCTCTAGTTTTTCCAAGCATGTCGGTCAATGGATGGATTTTGATCTAGGAACATCCATATCACAAATATGAGTTTCAAATCTCTAGATCTTTATTCTATAATGGTTTTTGAAGCCATTATTAGTGGGAGTTTGTTGGGATTGAGCCTTGGAAAACATGACATGCTGTAACAAATTGAGATTCATTTATTAGTTTATTTATTTTGTTTCTTGGTTTCCCTTAAATATCTCATTTGTATTAATTGCTTATTTGAGCATACATACCTCACATCACTTACATTGTACATGACTTGGGTGCATTAGGAGTTATACAGAAGATCCAAGTTATGGGTTCCTTGTAAAGTGATGAGTTATCCATAGTTGGTTCATGGATTTGGGCTATCCATCTGAGATTGTAGTGCACTACCTCCTAAAAGGAAGGATGGCTTCTCATGGCTGTTGGGATGGTTTTCCGATGGTAAGTGCACTAATGCATGTGATTCATATTGGACAGGACCTATGGTGAATCATGACACAAGGCTATCAATTGTCATAATTCACCAAGCTACTATACTACATAAACTCTCAATCTTGAGAGGATATTGAGCTTATGCCAAAGTTAATAGGGGGCTTTGACCTATGGGTGAGACCTTAAAGTGGTCATATATCCCTATGGATTGGGTCATTGTTGATGGAGGCTAGTGGCAATAGGTATTCTCAATAAAAGCACCATCATATCTCATGGATTGAGATAGTGTGTCCCCTTGGTTGATTCAAGGAAATGTGATCTAGAAGATTATGGGCAAGGTGTGGACTATGACAAAAGTGACATAGGATAATGTCGTGATCGATCATACAAGTGTGGTCTACATAAAAAATAATACTAAACTATTGTGAACGATTGAATTGGGTGCGGTATGTGACAAAAATTAGACAGGACAACAACATGACCAATTGTATAGGTGTAGTCTATGCCTAAAACAAAATTGGACTGTTGTGACCAATTAGACTAGGTGCAATCTATGATGAAAACTAGATAGGAAAATAATGTGACCGATCATATAAGTGCAGTCTATGCCAAAAACATAACCGAACTATCATGATTGGTGGGACCGAGTGCGGTCTATGAAGAAAACCAGACAGGAGAATGACTTAAATGATTGTATAGGTACAGTCTATGTCGAAAACAAAATTAAACTTTTGTGACCGATCGTCCAGGTGCGGTTTGCATCGAAAATGATATTGAATTGTCATGACCGATTGAACCGAGTGCGATCTGTGACGAAAAATAGAAAAGATAACTAATTAACCGATAGTATAGATACGATCTATGTTGAAAAAGAACTAAATTGTCATGACCGATCGGGCAGGGTGTGGTATGTGATAAAAATCATATAGGACAACTATGTGATCGATCATATAGGTACAATCTACGTTTGAAACAAAACTGAACTATCATGACGTATCAGATCGCAAGCGGTTTATGACGAAAAAGAATAGGACAATGGCGTGATTGATTGTATGGGTCCAATTTACATTGAAAAAAATACTTGACAAAAACGACGCAGGACAGTGATGTGACTAATAGTACATGTGCAGTCTATGCCGAAAACGAAATTGGACTACTATAACCGATCAGGCAAGGTGCGGTCTATGATGAAAGCTAGACAGGACAATGACTTGATGGATCGTATAGGTACGGTCCACGTTAAAAATGAAACTAAAATATTGTGATTGATCAAGTAGGGTATAGTTTATGATAAACATGACACATGACAATGACGTGACAGATCATATAGGTGCAGTGTACGCTAAAAAAAATATGAACTTTCATGACCGATTAACGTAAAAAGCAGAGGACAATGACATGACTGATTGTACATGTGCACTCTATGCCAAAAACGATATTGAACTATTGTGACTGATCAGGCAAGGTCTGGTCGATGACCAAAAGGGTACAGGACAATGGCCTAAACAATTGTACAAGTGTTGTCTATGCCGAAAATAATACTGAACTGTTGTAACCGATCAAACTAGATGTTGTCTATGATGAGAAATGGATAGGACAACGACGTGACTAATTCTACAAGTGCAATCTATATTGTAAACAAAATTGAACTATCATCATTGATTGGGTAGGGTGCGATTTATAACAAAAAAGACACCAGACAATGGCGTGATAGATCGTATAGGTGCGATTTACACCAAAAAAGAATTTGGACTATCATTATCGATCATGCTGGGTGCGATCTATGACAAAAACCAGACAGGACTGTGAAACCAAGGTTTGGTTAATCTCGACTTTGATGATAACAAAACAAGGTTTAGAACTAATGATTATATTTCAAGTGTGATTAGGAAAGATGATTTCCAAAGTGGCAATCACAAAGACAAATCAAGCCAATGAGAAATCATGAAGAAGAAGACCACCTCAAAGAAAAGTGTTTTTCAAGACCCAAGCTTCATAAGATCTCTTTGTAAGGTTGTTGGTGCACTAGGATTTTCATGCATTACATTCTTTACTTTTGCACCAAAATCATCCAAGAGTTATTTTGTTTTAAATATTTTAAAATTGGTTTTTCATGTTTTCAACTAAAACCTTGTGTCAAATGTTCTTCAAACTTGTTTAAAAGGTTTTTTAAGTTGAAAAAGTTGGTTGTTGAGCCAAAAATGGCTCAAACTATTGAACCAGATGAGAAACCGGTCACCCGCTAGCTCAACCAGTCTAAGAGTAGGTCGACCTCCAATTCAACCAGTCAAGGGTGTGAACAGTAATCGGTTGACAGCCAGCTCAACCGGTCGAGGGGTGCAAAAAACCTTTTCTCTATTCCAGAATGGTTGTTCAACCGGATGAGGAACCGATCCACCCACACCTCAATCGATCGAGGTCCGATCAAGGTCTGGTCGAGGTCCAACGGTCACTTGCCAAGATTAAATGCTAACGGTTAGTCAACCGGTCGATTCCTAGCTCGACCGGTCAAACCCTTAATGGCTAGTTTGGCTTTTTTCCTCTATAAAAAGGCTCCAAATATTCATTGTTTAAGAGCTCAACCTTCCCAAACCTTTCTTGAATATATTTGAGCCTTGGAAGAGTGTTTTGAGTTCACCATTGTTCTAAAACTTGCATATCTGTAATGCACCATTCAATCCTAGTTTTCTTGTATCATTTGAGCTTAAAGTTTTTGTACTAAGATTTTGTGAGATCAATTATTTGTAAATCTTTGAGAGGAAGATTCTCAAGTGTGGGGTATCACTTGAGAGGTTGTTTAAGAGTGGGGTATCTCTTGAGGATTGTAAAGGGTGCTTGGACCTAAAAGTCTAAGAGGGTAGATTGGAACCATAATCCAATTGTATTGCTTGAAGGCTTGGTTTGGAAGCCTTGAACTAGTGGAACCTCAAGCTTGAGATTGAAGCTAGAAGAGAGTGGATGTAGGCCGGGTTATGCCGAACCACTATAAAATCTTGTGTTTGCATTCTCTCTTCCCTACTTTTTTACTTTATAAGCAAGTTGTCTTTATATTGTTTTATTATATACTTGCATATATTTGTCTCTTACATTCACTAAGTTTAAATTTGAAAAAAGAGACCATCACCCTTTTCACCCCCTCCTCTAGGGTGATTACCATAGGTTGGATTAGCCTAATTTTTCTAACAAGGACAACGACTTGATCGATCATATAGGTGTGGTCTACGCTAAAAATAACACTAAATTGTCATTACTAATTGGGTAGGGTGCAATCTATGACGAAAAAGACATAGAACAATGATGTGACTGATCGTATGGGTGTGGTTTACGCCAAAACAATGTTGAACTGTCATGACCACTCAGATCGGCTATGGTCTATGAAAAAACTAGACAAGAAAACTATGTGATTGATAGTATAGGTGTGGTTTATGTTGAAAACAAGATTGGACTATCATGATTGATCAAACAGGGTATAATCTATGACGAAAACCAAATACGACAACGGCGTGACCTATCGTACTGGTGCGGTGTATGTCAAAAATGAAATTAAACTATTATGAGTGATCAGGCAGGATGCAGTTTATGACGAAAGCGACATAATACAATGATGTGATTGATTGTACAGGTGCGGTTTACGCCAAAAATGAAACTAGACTGTTGTGACCGATCGGGTAGGGTGCGGTGTACGTAGAAAACGATACTAAAATGTCGTGACAAATTGGACCGGGTTCGGTTTGTGATTAAAACTATACATGAGAACTACGTGACCAATAGTATGTGTGCAGTCTATGCCAAAAATGAAATTAGACCCTTATGACCCATCAGGCATGGTGTAGTCTATGAGAGAAATCAGACATGACAACAACCTGATCAATCGTTCAGGTGCGGTCAATGCCGAAAATGAAACTAAATTGTTGTGACTGATCGTGCAGGGTGCGATTTATGATGAAAACACACATTTAAATGACGTGACCGATCACACAAGTCTGGTGTATGCCGAAAACAATACTAAACTATCATGGTTGATCCGGCAGGGTGTGGTCTATGACGAAAACAACATTGGACAATGATGTGGTTGATCGTATAAGTGCAGTCTTAGCTAAAAATGACACCGAAATGTTGTGACTGATCTGACTGGGTGAGGTTTGTGACGAAAACCAGACAGGACAACTACGTGATCGATAGTAGTGCAGCCTACATAAAAAATGAAACTGGACTGTTGTGATTGATCAGGCAAGATGTAGTCATTGATGAAGCTAAACAAGACAACAAGGTGATTAATCATACAGGTGTGATCTATACCAAAAATGAAAGTGAAATTTCGTGACCGACCGGGCAAGGTGTGGTCTATGACAAAAATGGCATAAGACAATGATGTGACCAATCTTATAGATGTGGTCTATACTAAAAACGATACTAAACTATCCTGAACAATCAGACTGGGTGCGATATGTGACGATAACAAGATAGAAAAATGACATGATCGATCATACAAGTGTGGTCTACGCCAAAAACAAAACTGAACTATCATTACTTATAGGACTAGGTGCGGTCTATGACAAAAACCAGACAGGACAATGACTTGATCAAACATACAAATGTAGTCTACATTGTAAATGAAACTAAACTGTTGTGACTGATCGTATAGGTGCGGTCTACGCTGAAAAAGATACTGAATTGTTGTGACCAATTGGACTAGGTGCGGTTTGTGATGAAAACCAAACAAGACAACTACATAATTGAAAATATAGGTGTGGTCTAGATTGAAAACAAAACTAAAATGTCATGACTAATTAGGCAGGGTGTGCTCTGTGACAAAAACTAGACAACACAACAACTTGATCAATCGTATAGGTGCGGCCTATGCCGGAAACAAAACTAAACTATTGTGACCAATTGGGCAAGGTGCGATGTATTAGACCAAGTTCGGTTTACGTCGAAAAAGATACTGAACTATGATGATCAATCAGACCAAGTGTGGTCAATGATGAAAACCAGACAAGACAACTAATTGACAGATAATACAGGTGCGATCTACGCCGAAAAAAAACTGGATTGTCGTGACCAATCAGATAGAGTACAATTTATGATGAAAACCAGATAGGACAACAATGTAACTAATCATATAGGTGTGGTCTATGCTTGAAATGAAACTGAATTGTCGGGATGTATCGAGCCAGGTGCGGTTTATAACGAAAAATGACATAAGGCAATGACATCACCGAATGTACAGGTGTGGTCTACGTCAAAACTGACACTAAACTATCACAACCAATCAAGTAGAGTGTGGTCTATGACAAAAACAACACAAGACAATGACATGGCCGATTATATAGGTGTAGTCTACACTAAAAATGAAACTAAGTTGTCAGGACCTATTAGATTGGGTGCGGTCTATTGCAAAAACCAGACAAAATAATGACGTGATTGATTGTATAGGTGTGGTTTACATCAAAAATAAAATTAAATTGTCATGATCGATCAGGAAAGGTGAGGTCTATGAGGAAAGTGACACAAGATAGTGACGTGATTGATCATAAAGATATGGTCTATGCTGAAAATGATATTGAATTGTCATGATCGATCAAGCAAGGCGCGGTCTATGACAAAAATGACGCAAGACAACTATGTGACATATAGTATAGGTGCGGTCTACACTAAAAATGAAACTATACTATCGTGATTGATCGGGTAAGATGCGGTTTGTAACGAAAACCAAATTAAACAACTGTTGGAATTGGGCCCTGAAAAGCATGACATGATGTAATAGATTAAGATTCATTTATAAATTTTTTTATTTATGTTTATTAGATTTCTTTAAATATCTCATTTGTATTAATTGGTTATTTGAGCATACATGCTCTACATCATTTACATTGTACATGGCTTAGGTGTATTAGGAGTTACACAGAAGATCCAAGTCATGGGTTCCTTGTAGAGTGATGAGTAGTCCATAGTTGGTTCATGGATTTGGGCTATCCATTTGAGACTGTAGTACACTACCTCCTAATTAGAGGGATAGCTTATCTTGACTATCAGGGTGGTTTTCCCATGGTGAGTGTACTAGTGCATGTGATGCACATTGGAGAAGACCGATGGTGAATCATGACACAAGATTATTAATTGTCATGATTCACCAAACTACTATATTGCATGAACTCTCAACCTTGAGAGGACATTGAACTTGTGCCAAAGTTAATAGGAGACTTTGACTTATGGGTGAGACCCTACAGTGGTCATATATCCCTATAGATTGGGTCACTATTGATGGAGGATGGTGGTAATAAGTATTCTCAATAGAGTCTCCATGATATATCATGGATTAAGATAGTGTGTCCCATTGGGTGATCCAAAGGACATGTGATCTAGAAGACTATGGCCATAGCATTTCCTTTAGTGGAAATTTGACATATGCTTCTTAAAGCTAGAGTATGTCAATTGATCACATAATAAGTGAGATTTGTAACTTAAGGATTGGAGAAGTATTCTTGATAGGTGATAGCACTACCTTATTAGATTACATACACTAGTCCATGGGGAGTCTGCATACAGTGGATAGTAGGTTATGGACCCAAGCTCATCTCATTGTTATTTACATAAGATACTAGAGTGTAGTTGACTCTCTTTAGTGGAATATTGAATCAACTTCATAATTGGATTATGAGGGAGTCAGTACTCCTATGGGTCTCAGTGGTCCCCACTTTGAGGTCATATACCATAATGGCATGGTTTATGAGGGTTGGATTAACTTTTGGTTCATTCTTGTGCATAAGAGCGTTTTGGTAATTACTTAAGGTTGCACAAGGGATAGTGAACAAGTTTTTTGGATTGGGCTAATTGATTAATTAGATGACCCTGTGTGGTTAATTAATCAATTAGGACCTATTTTAGGCTAGATTAAGTGACCCAAGCCTTACTGGGCTCAAGTCACTTAAGTCCAATAGAGGAACCCTATAAATACCCCTATAGGGGCTAGGGTTTCCATAAGTTTAAGAGAATTTGCCTTTCACTTCCAGAGAAAGAGAGAGATAGTGAGAGCCAAGAGATCATCATTTCCAAAGTCCACACTTTGGAGTGTTAAAATTGTGGTTTGAGTCATCAGGTGGAAGATCTTGGGTGTACGAAACTTCTAGATTCATTATTCTTCATCTTCTTTGAGCAAAATTGATTTGGGAACATCCAAATCAAAGGTAAATTTCTCTAATGACTTTTTTCTTGATCCTAGAATTGTAAAAATATGTTTTTTGCTTCCGTTGCATAGGATCTAGAGGCCTAGGGTAGTTTTGCATACATTTATATGATCCAGGGTAAGGGAATGGAGAAATCCAAGGTTCTTAACAACTGGTATTAGAGCCCTAGGATAGGATTTTGTATGTTAGATTTGCTCTAGGGTATGCTAACTCTGTTTTGCAGGGTATGTTTTTCATCCCATGGCCTCAGGGATGAATGTATGATGGTTATTGTTGAATGAATGATGATCATAATAGTTTTTGGATTATTTACTTCTCTAGATGGGGTTGTACACCCCATAAGGGGTATAAGATTTTTATTTCATTGTCAAATTATTTCATTTTCACTAAATGGGTTGTAAGCTCCATTAAAGGTGCATAAGAAATTTTTGTTGATGTTGTAAAAATTTCTATTTTTGTATCCATCCATGGTGACCTAAGAGAGAAGAAGACTTTTTTATGTTTCTTTCATGAATTCCTATGGTGATTTAAGGAAAAGAAAGATTCTTGGAAGTTCTTGATTTGAGATCCCTGGTAGCATAGTTACATCATCTTTAACATAAAATCAAGATGACTTCCTGTGAGTTTCTAAGAACAAGCCACCTATGGCATTGAAGCTTATGAAGTCAGGATTCCAATGCTTCAAACAAATTGCAATTTGGAGATGAAACGAGGGAAATATAGCTGATTGAAGCAAGGTGAGCAAAGAGCCTGACAACACAATGATGCTGAGTTCAACTCAGGAATCCATTGCTTCAAATGGATTGCAGTTTGAAGTTGAAACGAGGGAGATATGGCTGCTTGAAGCAAGGCTACACAAAGGGCATGCAGTTACGGGATTGAGTTCGGGCCAAATAGTTTTTGGTTGTTTGGGCTCAAAATTTGGGCTTTTTTTTAGGCTCAAATTTGTGGCAGTTGGGTTCGTTGGGTTTTTCTTTTTTCACTAACCCTATCTTTGGTGTAGGGTTATTTTGGTAATTTGGTTTTATGTAAATTTTAATTACCAAATTTGCAACAGGACCCTAAGGCCATGTAAATTATTTATTTAATTTCCTTTTATGTCTTTTATATTTTTTTGGCATATAATATATTTTGGAGTTCTTAAGTAAATGAATCTTCATATGTTTTTCCTTGTTTGGATAATTTATTAAATTGGAATGTGCTAGGTATTAGGAAATTTTTTATCTTAGGAAAAGACAAGTTGGAAAGAAATAAGAAACCTACTTCCTTTTTAAAATAAAACTCTTAGATTTTTTTCTCAAAATAAATCTTTTTAGATTTTAGATCTCTAAGAATCTTTTTATTTGAAGGAAGAAGTTCTATTTTTCCAAGTCTTTAAGAAATAAAATATTTCCTATTTAGCACAAGATTCTAATTTAAGGAAATAAATTATTTTTGGAAAAATATATGATGGATAATTCATGATTAAGATAGCTTACCAAGATATTGTTTCAAATAAAATAAATTAAAGTAATTTTTGGATTTTTCTTAAGAAAATAAATTTTCATGAGAACTTTTTTCCAATTTTATTTTTCATGTAATTGGTTGTTGTTAAAATCTATCCCTATTTTTTTAGA
This sequence comes from Vitis vinifera, assembly GCF_030704535.1. NCBI lineage: Eukaryota > Viridiplantae > Streptophyta > Magnoliopsida > Vitales > Vitaceae > Vitis > Vitis vinifera. The sequence goes on from NC_081819.1 coordinate 7,031,385, forward strand.
ACTATCCAATTATTAAACTTCAGAAGGTTTTTCTATTCTTTCTTAGTGAAAGAAGGAAAACTATACCTATAGTTGATCCTCTAGGCTCTCCTCCCCAGATAGGAGGAAACCATTTTGTTTTGATGGTTCCATGACAAGAAATAAGATAACAATTCTTTTAGCACATGAGTCCTAGTTTAAGAAGTAAATAACAGACTTGGAAAATCTCATGATAGAGATTTTGTTTTAAGAATGGTTACCAAAATTACTAAAAGTCTCTTTTTACAAAAGATTAAGTGGGAGAGAGCCTTACCAAAGCCCACAATTTCCATTGTCAAGCCTATCTTAATGTGGGTTCATCACCACCTCGATGGTGGGTTGGGCCCTAGGAATCAAGGGACATGGATTCTCCTTATGGATAAGACTTGACATGTCTGTTGTGGGAGCAACCACCCCCACGGTGGGGTTCCTTACTTGGTGACATTGATAGCTCAAGGACAATGGTTATACACTTAACATTGGATATGAAGTGGTCGAATCGCCCCACACGGTCCTACTTGCATAGTCCATGAGCCAAATTAAAAGGTATGTTAATATTTTCTTTAGATACCTTTATGGTTAAGACAAGGAGATCAATCTAAAGAGTCTCTAACGAGTAATAAGGTCATGATTTGGCCCACGTAGGCTTGATCCTTATGATATTAGGATACCTTGTAAAAGGATATATAGTTTAAAAGTACTAAATTTTTGCTAAATTAATTACTAACTTGCTATTTATGATTAATTAATTAATACATGGTTTTATTTTTGTTATAGATATCATGTCTTATAATCCAGTTAATCTCATTCTCACTACTAATAAGTTGACCGGACCAAATTATGTGGATTGGAAAAGGAATCTAGACATAGTACTCACTTTAAAGGAGCTAAAGTGGGTAACTCAAGAAATTGCTCCTTCTACTCCTAATGAACATTCAACTCAGGAGGAGAAGGACAATTATCATAGTTCGCAAAGGGTGGATTAGAAGACTAAGTGTATCATACTTGGGTCTTTGGATAATGTGTTGCAACATCAGCATGTGTCTATGCCAATAACTTATAATATTCTTGTCAGTCTCCATGAGATGTTTGGTGGCAAGGGTAAGCCAACTATGCAAGTTCCTCTTAAGGCTATTATGGATGCTAAGATGTCAGAAGGAACTCTCATTAGAGATCATATGATTTGTATGATCGAACTCTTTAACGAGATGGAGATCCTTGGAGTTGAGATCGATGGGGAAACCCAGGTTGACATGGTTCTAGAGACCTTACTGGATTCTTTCAAGCAGTTCAAGCTCAACTATAATATGAATAAGATGGTGATGAGCTTACCCGAGCTGATAAGGGACGGTTGAGGGGATTCCCAAGGATCAAAAGGGTATTCATATGGCAGTGAAGTGTTCTTCACGTTCTTCTAACCAGAAGAAGAATAACACTATAAAGTCCACCAAACAAAAAGGAAAGTTTAAGGGCAAGGAGGAGAAGAAGAAGAGCAAGGGCCAGGGCAAGTGTTTCCTTTGTGGTAAAAAAGGCCATTGGAAGAAAGAATGCCTTAAGTTCCTAAAGAGAATCAGGTATGCATCATTCTCTTCTAGTTGAATCATGTTTAGTGTTGGATTCCACTAATTCTTGGTGGATAGATTTCGGAGCCACTGATCATGTCTGTAATTCATTATAGGGGTTTTAGGTAAGGAGAAAATTGAATGATGGGGACATGTACTTGACATTAGCTTTTGAAGCAAGAGTTGCTCTGCTAGGCAATGAGAGATGTTACCCTTATCTTTTATGATAATAGTCTTCTAGAATTAAAAGATTGTCTTTATGTTCTTGAGTTTAGGAAGAATTTGATTTCGGTTTGTAGTTTATGTAAGCTAAATTATTCATTTCTTTTTAATAATAAACATGTTTTTATTAAGTGGAATAATTCGTTTATATGCTCAAAATCATTGATAAATAGTCTTTATCGTGTTATTCCATTATCTGTTTTGCCAAGTAATGAGAATTATCATACCTCATAAAAAAGAAAAGAACCTAGCACTAATCAAACACAACTTTGGCACTTACGTTTGGGTCATATTAATCTAAACAGGATCCAAAGACTAGTTAAGTTTGGAATTTTACCTTCTTTGATTTTATAAGATCTTCCATTCTGCGAATCCTGTATAGAAGGTAAAATGACCAAGAGGCTCTTTACTGCTAAAGGATAGCCAAGGAGTGTTTGAAGTTAGTGCATACTAATGTGTGTGGGCCTTTTAATGTCCATGCACGGGGAGGGTATGAGTATTTCATGATGTTTATAGATGATTACTCCAGGTTTGGATATGTTTACCTGATGCATAGGAAGTCCAATGCCTTGGATAAATTCATTGAATTGAAGGCAGAATTGGAAAACCAATTAGGTAAACGTATCAAGGCACTTCAATATGAGGGATCCAATACTCCTATGGGTCCTAGTGGTCCTCGCTCTAAGTTTATATACCATGATGACACGGTTTATGAGGGTTGAATTGGCTCTTGGTTCATTCTTGTGCATAAAGGCGTTTTGGTAATTATGTAAGATTGCACAAGGGATAGTGAACAAGTTCTCTAGATTGGGCTAATTGATTAATTAGATGGCCCTATGTGGTTAATTAATTAATTAGCACCCATTTTGGGCTAGATTAAGTGACCTAAGTCTTGGTTGGCTCAAGTCACTTAAGCCTAGTAGGGGAACCCTATAAATACCTCCATAGGGGCTAGGGTTTCCATAAGTTTTAGAGAAAGGTCTTCCACCTCTAGAGAAAGAGAAAGATAGTGAGAGTCAAGAGATCGTCCTTTTCAAAGTCCACACTTTGGAGTGTCAAGATCGTGCTTTAAGTCATCATGCGGAAGGTCTTGGGTGTACGAGACTTCCAAATTCATTGTTCTTCATCTTCTTTGAGCAGAATTGATTTGAGAACATCCAAATCAATGGTAAAGTTCTCTAATGGCCTTTTTCTTGATCCTAGAATTATAAAAATATGTTTTTTTGCTTCCGTTGCATAGGATCTAGAGGCTTAAGGTAGTTTTGCATGCACCTATATGATCTAGGGTAAGGGAATGGAGAAATCTAGGGTTCCTAACAACAATGACCTAACCAATCGTATAGGTGTTGTCTACACCGAAACCAAAACTATGTTATTGTGATCGATCGAGTAGGGTGCAATCTATAATGAAAAAGACACAACATAATGACGTGACCGATTGTACAGGTGTGATTTATGCAAAAAAACGATATTGAACTATCGTGACGAATCGGACGAGTTCGATCTATGACAAAAAAAACACAGGAAAACAACGTGACCGATAGTAGAGGTATGGTCTATGCCGAAAATGAAACTAGACTGTCATGACTGATCGGGTAGGGTGGATTTGTAATGAAATTAGACAAGACAAAGACATAACTGATAGTACAAGTGTGGTCTACACCGAAAAAAGAAATTGATTGTCATGACCGATTAGGTGGGGTGCGGTCATTGATCATACAGGTGCGGTCTACACCATAAATGAAACTAAACTATTGTGATTGATCAGACAAAGTATGGTCTATCACAAAAACGACATAGGACAATGACATGATCGATCATATAGGTGCGATCTACATCGAAAACGAATATGAACTATCGTGATCAATCCGGTAGAGTGTGGTATTTAGTAAAAGTGACACATGACAATGACGTGACCGATCGTACAGGTGCAGTTTACACCAAAAATGATACTTAACAATCATGATTGATTGAACCGGGTGTGGTCTGTGATGAAAACAAGACAAGACAACTATGTGATCGATAGTACAGGTGCGGTCTACACCGAAAATGAAACTAGACTATTATGACTAATTGGGTAGGGTGCGGTCTATGATGAAAACTAGACCACACAATGACTTGATCGATTGTATTGGTCTACGCCAAAAAGGAAACTATACTGTTGTGACTGATTTGACGAGGTGCAATCTGTGACAAAAAAGACACAAGACAATGACGTGACCAATCGTACATGTCTAGACTATGCCAAATATGATACTGAACTATTGTGATCGATCGGACCGAGTGCAGTCTATGATGAAAACAAGACAGGAGAACTACGTGACCGATAGTGCGGTCTACACTGAAAACGAAAATGGATTATCATGACCGATTAGGCAAGGTGGGTCTGTGATGTAAACCAGACAAATCAACATCATGACCAATCGTACGGTGTGACTTATATCGAAAACAAATCTAAACTGTCATGACCAATTGAGTAGGGTGCGGTCTATGATAAAAATAAAAAAAGAGAATGACATGATCGATCATATAAGTGCGATCTACGCTGAAAAAGAAATTGAACTATCGTGACCTATCGGATTGGGTGTAGTTTATAACGAAAACTAGGTAGGACAACTATGTGTGACTGACAGTATAGGTGCAGTCTACGTAAAAAACGAAACTAGATTATTGTGATTGATTAGGTAGGGTGTAGTCTATGATGAAAACCAGATAGGACAATGATGTGACCGATCATAGAGGTGTGATCTAGACCAAAAATGAAACAGAATTGTTAGGACTTATTAGACTAAGTACGGTCTATGATGTAAACCAGATAGGTCAACAACATGACTGATCGTATAGGTGCAGTTTACATCAAAAACAATACTAAGCTGTCCGAACCTATCGGACCGGGTGCGATTTGTGATGAAAAATAAATAGGACAACAATGTGACTAATCCTATAGGTGTGATCTATGTTGAAATCAAAACTAAATTGTTGTCATCGATCGACCAGGATGCAATCTATGATGAAAAAGACATAGGACAATAACAAACTGATTATATGTGTGTTGTCTACACCGAAGATGATACTGAATCGTCATGGTCGATCAGACCGAGTGTGATCTATGACAAAAACCAGACATAACAACTACATGATCGATAGTACATGTATGGTCTGCATTGAAAACATAATTAAACTATCGTCATCGATCAAGTAGGGTGCAATATATGATAAAAATGACAATGGATAATGATGTGACTAATCATATAGATGCGGCCTGTGCCAAAAATGAAACTGAATTATTAGGATCTATTGGACTGGGTACGGTTTGTGACGACAACAAAATAGAACAACGACTTGACCAATTGTACAGGTGTGGTATATGCCAAAAATGAAATTGAACTATCATGAAAGATCGGGTAGGGTACGGTCTATGATAAAAATGACATTGGACAATGGCGTGATTGATCGTACATGTGCGGTTTATGCTGAAAATGAAATTGAACCGTCATGATTGATTAGACTGAGTGCGGCCTATGATGAAAATCAAATAGGACAACTATGTAATTGATAGTACAGGTGCAGTTGATTACTACCCAAAAAGTGCTATTTTACACCTTTAATTCATTATGTTTTAAGCACTTTTGTGTAGCAATTCTCCATCTTTATTCCAATTGGCATGTTAAGGACCTAGCAATGAATTCTAATCATATTTGTGGCTAGTTTTAGTGTTTTGACAGCCTTTTGGATCATTAAGACAAGCCAAGCAAAGGAGAGAAGCAAAGAGAAGCAAAGTGAAAAAATCAGAGGACAGTAGCTGCAGTCTTATTTTGCACTTTTGGAGCACTTTCCGAAGTCCATTTTCTACATTCCATATACCATTTCAAAGATCAGGAAGTCAAGAATCCAACGCTTCAAACCGTGTACGATTTGGATCTGAAATGAGGAAGATATGGCCTTCGGAAGCCAACTGCTCTAGGCTTGTGCGAAAATTTCGCACGATACCTTGTGTTGTGCGAATTTCGCACAACACCTTCAAAATTCGCACAGCCCATGCGTGGTGCGAATTTTGCTCTGTTTTTGCCGACTACACTTTAGATATTTTCTTATGTATTTTTGATGTAATTTCCTTTCTTATCCTTGTAACTAACCAATCACAAGCTTTTGCTTTTGTAAAGACTATATAAGGGGTGGAAATCACCTCTTGGAAGATAATATACATGTTACGTTTGACACTTAGAAAACATACGGAGCTCTCTCGTTTCTCTTTTCTCTTTGCTGTTTTATTTTTCTTGGAAGCCAAACAACCTCTGAGGATGTTTTCCCGGAGGATGAGAGGCTAAACTTTTGGTTTCTTGGAGTGAAGGAAGCTAGGTGAAAAGTCCAGATGCAAAGGTGGAAAGCTTCCGTGCATTAAATTCAGGTAGTTGGAGTTCATAAATGGCTTCTAAATCCAAAGTTTTGCTTTAAATCCCTTAGAATCACTTTGAATGGCCAATACATGGTAAGCTTCAGGTCTCTGTGGATGCTTATTGCTAGATCCATATCAGTCCATTAGTTATCATGTACGAGCCATTGGAAAGTGGTTCAAGGTGAAGACCCTTAGTGTCTTAAGCCATCAATGGACCTTGACTACCATATCTATTGACTTTTTATGGATTAAATCTTCATTGTCAAACCTATACCGGTTCAGGAAATAACTATAGGTTAAATCCCCAATGCGAGGAGAAAAAATCCGGAATTTTCCACTTTGCATTCTGAACTTGATCCTAGCAACCCTTAGCTCCGGGAGACTTTCTTTCTTCCATTTTCACTTAGTTTATGTTAGTTTAGTTTCAAACACTTTCAAAACAAATTTTATTTTCTTTTAAACTTTAAGTTTTTGATAAAGGAAATCATTAAACTGAATTTCTAATCTTAAGTATATCACTGGTAGAATGAAAACCCATCTCAGAGTTCAACCCTAGAGCCACTATACTATAGTAGCTTTGCTACGCTAGTATGAGGTCATAGGTTTTATAAATGTTTTTGATTAAATGACCCGACTGGAGTCATGCGGAATCAAAATGGCACCGTTGCCGGGGATGGTGCCACAATACAGTGATACAACCTTTTAGAGGCTACTTGTGATTTCCATCACAAGTTTGGTGAATTCTTTTTTCACTAACTTCATTTCCTGTCTTTTAATTATAGAATTCCTTTTGTTTTCTTTCTAACCTTAACTTTTTTCTAGTTTTCTTTTGTTTTGGTTGTTTTTGTTTTATTTCAGGTAAGTAGTAACTTGTGCATGCCTTATTGGATTCGAGACCAAGAGGGAAGATTAGTAAGGATTGAGAATCGTCAAGACACAGAGTTGGATATCTGTGTAAACATCATGGACCCTCCACCAGAGGATCAGAATTCTCAACACGGTCAAGGGGGTAATCCAAATGCATATCTATCCATGAGGGATAGAATGCACCCACCAAGGATGAGTGCACCCTCATGCATCGTACCTCCTCTTGAGCAGCTGGTTATAAGGCCCCATATTGTGCCCCTTCTACCAAATTTCCATGGAATGGAGAGTGAGAATCCATATGCCCACATCAAGGAGTTTGAGGAGGTATGCAATACCTTTAGAGATGGAGGAGCTTCAATAGACTTGATGAGACTCAAGCTATTCCCTTTTACTTTGAAGGACAAGGCAAAAATATGGCTTAATTCTTTAAGGCCAAGGAGCATAAGGAATTGGGTTGATCTTCAAGCCGAATTTTTGAAGAAATTTTTCCCCACCCATAGGACCAATGGGTTGAAGAGACAAATCTCAAACTTTTCTGCAAAAGAAAATGAGAAGTTCCATGAATGTTGGGAAAGGTATATGGAGGCCATCAATGCTTGTCCTCATCATGGCTTTGATACATGGCTCTTGGTGAGCTATTTTTATGATGGGATGTCTTCCTCCATGAAGCAAATTCTTGAAACCATGTGCGGGGGAGATTTTATGAGCAAGAATTCGGAAGAAGCCATGGACTTTTTAAGTTATGTGTCTGAGGTGTCAAGAGGATGGGATGAGCCCAACTTAAGAGAGAAAGGAAAGTTTCCCACTCAACCAACCCAAAATCCAAAGGGTGGAATGTACGTGTTAAGTGAAGACATGGACATGAAGGCTAAAGTGGCAACAATAGCAAGGAGGTTGGAAGAACTTGAGTTGAACAAGATGCATGAAGTCCAAGCCATTTCCGAGACACAAGCCCATGTCATGCCATGCACCATTTGCCAATCATGTGATCATGTGGTAGATGAGTGCCCAACCATGCCAGCTGTGAGGGAGATGTTAGGTGATCAAGCCAATGTTGTGGGGCAATTTAGGCCTAACAACAATGCACCTTATGGAAACATCTACAATTCAAGCTGGAGAAACCATCCAAATTTTTCTTGGAAACCAAGACCACCTCCATACCAACCACAAGCCCAAACCCAAGCACCTCAACAAACCTCTTCAGTGGAGCAAGCCATTGTGAACCTAAGTAAAGTCATGGGTGACTTTGTGGGTGAACAAAAGGCAATCAACTCCCAATTGCATCAAAAGATTGAAAATGTTGAGAGTTCTCAAATTAAGAGAATGGAGGGTATGCAAAATGATCTATCTCAGAAGATAGATAATATTCAATACTCCATCTCTAGGCTTACCAACCTCAACACAGTGAATGAGAAGGGAAAGTTTCCCTCTCAACCAAGCCAAAATCCCAAGGGTGTTCATGAAGTTGAAACCCAAGAGGGGGAGTCTTCAAAGTTGAGGGAGGTAAAAGCTGTGATCACTTTGAGGAGTGGAAAGGAGGTTGATCAACCCTTGCCTAAGGTGAGGCAAGATGAAGAACTCTTGTCAAAGAAAACCTTGGTTAAAGAGAGCAATAACCAAGAAGAGAAGAGTGGGAAGAAAAGTGCATCCAAATCAAGCATTGAAGAAGAGCCAAGGATAGTGATTAAAGAGGATATGATGAAGAAACATATGTCTCCCCCTTTTCCTCAAGCTTTACATGGAAAGAAAGAAATCAAGAATTCATCAGAAATTCTTGAAGTCTTGAGACAAGTGAAGGTGAATATACCCTTACTTGATATGATCAAGCAAGTCCCCACATATGCAAAGTTTTTAAAGGACTTGTGCACAGTCAAGAGAGGGTTACATGTGACAAAGAATGCATTCCTCACTGAGCAAGTAAGTGCTATCATTCAGAGTAAGTCTCCAGTTAAGTACAAGGATCCGGGATGTCCCACCATTTCAGTCAATATTGGAGGGACGCATGTGGAGAAAGCTTTGCTAGACTTAGGGGGCAAGTGTGAATTTGCTCCCATATTCTGTGTACAAGCAACTGGGACTTGGAGGATTGAAGCCCACAGCCATCACTCTCTCCTTAGCTGACAGGTCAGTCAAAATCCCAAGGGGGGTGATAGAGGATGTTCTAGTTCAAGTGGACAAATTCTACTATCCTGTGGATTTTGTGGTGCTTGATACTGATCCCACTGTTAAGGAAGCAAACTATGTCCCAATCATCCTTGGGAGACCTTTCCTGGCTACCTCCAATGCCATCATCAATTGTAGAAATGGGGTGATGCAGCTCACATTTGGGAACATGACCTTGGAATTGAATATATTCCACCTATGCAAGAGGCATCTTCACCCAAAAGAGGAGGAAGGATTGGAGGAGGTGTGCTTGATCAACACTTTGGTTGAAGAGCATTGTGACAAGAATTTAGAAGAGAGCTTGAATGAAAGCCTTGAAATGTTTGAAGAAGGGTTATCTGAACCCTCTGATGTTCTAGCCATCATGTCTCCTTGGAGAAGACGGGAAGAGATCTTACCACTGTTCAATAAGGAGGACTCACAAGGAGCAGTTGTGGAGGACTCTCCAAAGCTTGTTTTGAAGCCGCTTCCTGTTGATTTGAAGTATGCATATTTGGAGGAAGATGAGAAATGTCCAATGGTGGTTTCTTCAACTCTCACTAGTGATCAAGAGGATAGCCTTTTGGGAGTCCTCAGAAAATGCAAGAAAGCCATTGGATGGCAAATTTCCGATCTGAAAGGGATTAGCCCTTTGGTGTGCACCCACCATATCTATATGGAGGAAGATGCAAAACCAGTGAGGCATCCCCAGAGGAGGTTGAACGCTCACATGCAAGAGGTGGTGAGGGGTGAAGTTCTGAAGCTACTTCAAGCTGGGATCATATATCCCATTTCAGATAGCTTGTGGGTGAGTCCCACCCAAGTAGTTTCAAAGAAATCTGGAATTACTGTGGTCCAGAATGAGAAAGGGGAGGAAGTCTCTACACGTCCTACCTCAGGATGGAGGGTGTGTATAGACTACAGGAGGTTGAATTCAGTGACTAGGAAGAACCATTTCCCATTGCCTTTCATGGACCAAGTCCTTGAGAGAGTCTCAGGACATCCTTTCTACTGTTTTCTGGATGGTTACTTGGGGTACTTCCAAATAGAAATTGATTTGGAAGATCAAGAAAATACAACCTTCACTTGCCCCTTTGGTACTTTTGCGTATAGGAGAATGCCCTTTGGTCTGTGTAATGCTCCTGCAACTTTCCAAAGATGTATGTTGAGCATCTTCAGTGATATGGTGGAGCGCATCATGGAAGTCTTCATGGATGACATCACTGTGTATGGAAGTTCTTATGAGGAGTGTTTGTTGCATTTAGAAGTTGTTCTCCAAAGATGTATTGAGAAAGACCTAGTGCTAAATTGGGAGAAGTGCCATTTTATGGTACAACAAGGAATTGTCGTAGGACATATCATCTCCAAGAATGGCATTGAGGTAGATAAGGCAAAGGTGGAGCTAATTGTTAAGTTGCCCCCTCCCACAAATGTTAAAGGAATAAGGCAATTCCTAGGACATGCCGGGTTCTATAGGAGGTTCATTAAGAATTTTTCAAAAATCTCAAAGCCTCTTTGTGAACTCTTGGTAAAGGATGCCAAGTTTGTGTGGGATGAGAAGTGTCAGAAGAGTTTTGAGGAACTGAAGCAATTCCTTACAACTGCACCAATAGTGAGAGCCCCGAATTGGAAGTTACCTTTTGAGGTAATGTGTGATGCAAGTGATCTTTCTATGGGGGCTGTTTTGGGGCAAAGAGAAGATGGAAAGCCCTATGTGATTTATTATGCGAGCAAAACTTTGAACGAGGCTCAAAGGAACTACACAACTACTGAGAAGGAGTTGTTGGCAGTAGTTTTTGCCTTGGATAAGTTTCGTGCCTATTTGGTAGGGTCCTCTATAGTGGTGTTCACTGACCATTCCGCTTTGAAGTACTTGCTAACCAAGCAAGATGCCAAGGCAAGATTGATAAGATGGATCCTTTTGCTCCAAGAATTCAATCTCCAAATCCGGGATAAAAAGGGGGTAGAAAATGTGGTAGCTGACCACTTGTCAAGACTTGTGATAGCACATGATTCACATGGTCTACCTATCAATGATGACTTCCCTGAGGAGTCTCTCATGTCAATAGAGGTAGCTCCATGGTATTCTCACATTGCAAATTTCTTGGTTACTGGAGAAGTTCCAAGTGAGTGGAGCGCCCAAGACAAGAGGCATTTCTTTGCTAAGATCCATGCCTATTATTGGGAGGAGCCTTTTCTCTTCAAATATTGTGTGGATCAAATCATAAAGAAATGTGTTCCTGAACAAGAGCAATCAGGAATTCTTTCCCATTGCCATGATAGTGCATGTGGAGGTCATTTTGCCTCACAGAAAACAGCTATGAAAGTGATCCAATCGGGTTTTTGGTGGCCCTCTCTTTTGAAGGATGCCCACTCTATGTGCAAGGGATGTGATCGGTGTCAAAGGCTTGGTAAGCTAACACGCCGAAATATGATGCCCTTGAACCCCATCTTGATAGTGGATGTCTTTGATGTGTGGGGGATAGACTTCATGGGACCATTTCCAATGTCATTTGGACATTCCTACATTTTGGTGGGAGTGGATTATGTCTCTAAGTGGGTAAAAGCAATCCCATGTAGGAGCAATGATCATAAGGTGGTTCTTAAATTCCTCAAGGACAACATCTTTGCAAGATTTGGAGTGCCAAAGGCCATTATCAGTGATGGAGGAACCCACTTTTGCAATAAGCCTTTTGAGACTCTTCTAGCCAAATATGGGGTTAAGCACAAGGTAGCTACACCTTATCACCCTCAAACAAGTGGCCAAGTTGAGTTAGCCAACCGGGAGATCAAGAATATATTGATGAAGGTGGTGAATGTGAATAGGAAGGATTGGTCTATTAAGCTCCTGGATTCCTTATGGGCTTATAGGACCGCCTACAAGACCATTCTTGGAATGTCTCCTTATCGCCTTGTTTATGGCAAAGCGTGTCATCTTCCAGTGGAGGTTGAATATAAAGCATGGTGGGCAATCAAAAAGCTCAACATGGATTTGACAAGAGCCGGGTTGAAGAGATGTTTGGATTTGAATGAATTGGAGGAAATGAGGAATGATGCTTACCTCAATTCAAAAATTGCAAAAGAGAGGTTGAAGAAATGGCATGATCAATTGGTAAATCAAAAGAATTTTGCCAAGGGACAAAGAGTCTTGCTTTATGACTCTAAGCTTCATCTTTTTCCGGGAAAATTGAAATCAAGGTGGACGGGTCCCTTCATAATTCATGATGTGCAATCAAATGGAGTAGTGGAACTACTCAACTTCAATAGCACTCGAACTTTCAAAGTGAATGGGCATCGTCTCAAGCCCTATATGGAATCATTTTCCCGAGACAAGGAGGAATTCATCCTCCTTGATCCACCTCCAACATGAAAATACTTGGTTTATGGTTGAACTTAGTCTCTTCAAAGACTAAAGAGTTCATCCTCTTTTTGTTTTCTTTTAAGTTGATTTTAATTTAATCTAGTGTTTTTCTTGTGTTTTTCCATGTTTTGATTTTTATTTTTGACTTTAATGTTGTTCTAATGTGTTTTGAATTGGTTTTTTGTGTTAACATTCAGGTAGGAAAGCTTGAAGAATGAAGTCATGGTGAAAACAAGGGAAAACAGGGGAGAAAAAACCAAGACTCAGCCATTTTCGCACAACACTTCCTGTTGTGCGAAATTTTCGCACGACACATCCCTTGTGCGAAAATGCTTTTGTGCCAATTTTCAAAAAATGCATGCTCTCGGTCCCTTACCAAAATCCCTTGTGCGAATTATACAGGAATACGAACCTTGTGCGAACCTTGTGCGAATTCGTTTTTGGGACAAATTTTTAAAACCATGCTCTCTGTCTTGGTACTCCACAGGAATGCAAAATTTTCGCACAACACAAGGTGTCGTGCGAAATTTGCACTTCCTCTTTAAAGGCCGTGTTCTCCTCTTCAAATGCTCAATTTCTCCTTCATTTCTCTTAGCACCTCTCTTCCGATCATCCAATCCCTTCCTTGAGCCCTTTTTCTTCATCATTCCCCACTCTCAGCACCACCATGGCAGCCCATCTCCATAACTCCACTCCATAGCCGCGACATTCACTATTCATCACCGTCCACTCCTTCAATTTTCAGCTCTTTCCACGATCAAAAACCTTCCAATTCTTCACTCAATACTCTAAATCCATCCCTCAACCAATCCCAGCCTTGCATTTACCAAACCAAAGCCTCAAGCTAAGGATTCAAGCCACTTTTTCTTCAAAGGAAACCCATTGCCGCTGGGTAGAGGAACTCCAAATTTCAAATTTTCTTTGTGAAAAAGCTCCAATTTCCAAGCCTAGCCACCATAAAAAATCCTTTTCCTACCTTAGCCAGCATTTCCCACCCTCAAAAGCCAAAAATTTTCACCATTTGAACGAGCTTCAAAATTGCATAGGGGCGGGTGAATAGTGCTTGTGCGAAAAATTCGCACAACACCCCCCTTGTGCGAATTTTTCAGTTTCTACATCCCTACCCTCCACAATCTCAAGCCTCTGAGCCTCATTTCATTTCTTCATCATGCCTAAGACCCGAGGAGGACATACCTCAGCTCCCCAGAGCAGTCAGAGAGCCGCCCCTGTGCGGGCCCCACTAGATGCGCCTCCACATTTAGCTGATTCTGCCCCTCAGAGCAGATACCATACGAGGAGAGCATCTGCCACGCCTGTGGCCCCTACTCAGATTCCACCTCGGGGTCCTCCTACAAAGAAAGCCAAGACTTCAGAGCCAGGAGAGTCCTCTAAAGCACCTCGGGATTCACAGTCTCAGCTTCCTTCCACCAGGCGCCCTAGACCCAGCTCTCCCATTAAGGGCAACTCAGATTGCCGATCCAGAGCATTTCATGTCTAGGCATATTTTGATCACACTGTTTTGCGCCAGCAGACTGAGTTGCGGGATTCATACCGCCTATTTGAGAGGTACCATCTTGTGCCCTTTATGACTCCGCCCCAGTTCTTTTATCCTCGAGTAGCTTTAGACTTTTACCAGTCTATGACTACTCGTGGCGTCCCGGTACCAGCCTCGATACTTTTTACCATTGATGGATGCCAGGGTATTTTGGGGGCTAGACAGATTGCCGAGGCTTTCCATATCCCTTATGCACCAGCTGATCCCACTGCATTTAGACGGTGGGCCCCACTTTCTGAGTGGGACATGGTTCGTATCCTATCTCGAGGGACATCTTCCCAGAGGACCATTTTCAGGAGGGAGCTTCCCCCAGGGATGCTCCTAGTTGATGTGGTGCTTCGCGCCAACCTTTTTCCTCTTCAGCATAGAGTGTAGAGGCGATGGGCCATTCTAGAGGCATTATTTCGTATCTCTAAGGGCTACTACTTTGGCCCCCATCATTTGATTATGGCTGCTCTCCTCCATTTTGAGGAGAAGGTGCATAAGTGGCGTCTTTCGAGGGTGGCTTCCATTCAGTTACTTTTTCCTCGGCTGCTATGCCATGTTTTGGCGCATATGGGTTTTCCTGCAGACCCTCAGTCTGAGCCCCGCCGCCATTGTCGAGAGAGCTTCTCTCTTGAACAATGGAATCAGGTATGGCTCCATCAGCATTCCCCAGAACTTCCCGAGCCAAGGGAAGTCCATCCTGCTCCATCCACTTCAGCTCCCTCGGAGCCTGTACCAGAGGCAGCATCATCTGATGCCCCACCCGCTGTTCCTCATACCTCAGAGCCGCCCATCACTATCCCTGGTGCAGAGTACCGTGCCTTGCTCGCTTCTTTCCAGACTCTGACCACTACTCAGACGGCCATTATGGAGCGCATGGACCACTTCCAGCTTCAGCAGGACCAGCAGACTCTCATTCTCTGTGAGATTCAGCAGTACCTCGGTCTTGTGCCACCAGCTCCACCTGTAGAGATGCCTTCCTCAGTTCCAGCAGAGGACCCCTCCTATCCACCAGAGGAGCCTACTACTTGATCATACGATCACTCCTCTCCCTTTTTGTATCTATATTCTACGTTTTTGGATGTCTTATATATTTTGGACCACTTTTATACTGGGATTGGATATATTCCATGTTTATCTTGTATATTGTACTCTCTCAGTTTATATAGACATCTTCCTTTTTGTGTATTTTAGCTATTCCTTTTTATTTCCTCTAATCATCACTCTTATGATTTTTCTTTTCTTATGCAACATGTGGTTTCTCCTGTTCATTCAGAGTCCCTTACTATCAGGAGGTATCACTTCCTCCCTTTTATTATCACTTCCTTTTGGAACATTGGGGACAATGTTCATCCTAGTTGGGGGGAGAGTTGAGGAAGTAATTTGTTGAATTTTGGTTAAGTTATATTGCTAACAAATTTTTTTGCAAACTCTCCTTGTTTTCTTAAAGATAAATTCTCAAAAATAAATAGGAGAAATTAATTTCTTATCTTATTACCATAGTCTCAGAGTTTGCATTATGCTTATTAAAGTTATTAAATTGTTAAAGCTCCTTTTGATTTGAATCTTAAGTCTTCCATTCTAATCTTTTCACACATTGAACACATTAGATTCCAGTTATAAGATGGAAAACTTTCTCACCCCCTAAACTTAGGAAATTTTCGACTTGGTTCCATTGACCTCATTCTATTAGTGTTGGGACACCTTATAAAAAGCCAATGTGTCTTATGAAAAAATTTTGCTTCACTTGCTTTGAAACCAGAGCAAGGTCCGAGGGGTATATGGTGAAAATCTTTAAAACCTGGTGCCCTAAGCCTTTACTGGTTGGGAGTCACCGACCTCACTGCTCGTTACATGGGTGGATGGGTGGAGTATATATATACACTTAAAAAAAAAAAAAAAGAGGTGCGTTCTTAGCCTTCTATATATGAGTTAGTGTTGCTAAAGTTAGAGAAAAACCTTAGTTGGGGGGAGAATATAGTTTGACATACTATAACTGGAAACTAAGCATCTTAACACTTAGATTTTTGTGGAAGATTAAGAGTTGGTCCTTTGGGAGTGGAAATTATTTTGATACTCAAATTTGCATAATGCCCGCTCTTTGCTTGTTGTGATAGGTAAGTTATTTGATGACTCTTGTTGATGATTGAGTTTTATATCCTTGACTTGCCATGTGAGAGTTTGATCCAATCATGCCACTTGATTATTTTTTGGAGTGATCAGCATGGTTTTGTAAATTATTATATTATCTATTTTTCTTTATTTCTCTCTCCTTCATTGCTCAGGGACTAGCAATGTGTTAGTTGGGGGGAGTGATTACTACCCAAAAAGTGCTATTTTACACCTTTAATTCATTATGTTTTAAGCACTTTTGTGTAGTAATTCTCCATCTTTATTCCAATTGGCATGTTAAGGACCTAGAAATGACTTCTAATCATATTTGTGGCTAGTTTTAGTGTTTTGACAGCCTTTTGGATCATTAAGACAAGCCAAGCAAAGGAGAGAAGCAAAGAGAAGCAAAGAGAAGCAAAGTGAAAAAATCAGAGGACAGCAGATGCAGTCTTATTTCACACTTTTGGAGCACTTTCCGAAGTCTATTTTCTACATACTATATACCATTTCAAAGCTCAGGAAGTCAAGAATCCAACGCTTCAAACCGTGTACGATTTGGAGCTGAAATGAGGAAGATATGGCCTTCGGAAGTCAACTGTTCTAGGCTTGTGCGAAAATTTCGCACGACACCTTGTGTTGTGCGAAATTCGCACAACACCTTCAAAATTCGCACAGCCCATGCGTGGTGCGAATTTTGCTCTGTTTTTGCCGACTCCACTTTAGATATTTTCTTATGTATTTTTTGATGTTATTTCCTTTCTTATCCTTGTAACTAACCAATCACAAGCTTTTGCTTTTGTAAAGACTATATAAGGGGTGGAAATCACCTCTTGGAAGATAATATACATGTTACGTTTGACACTTAGAAAATATACGGAGCTCTCTCGTTTCTCTTTTCTCTTTGCTATTTTATTTTTCTTGGAAGCCAAACAACCTCTGAGGATGTTTTCCCGGAGGATGAGAGGCTAAACTTTTGGTTTCTTGGAGTGAAGGAAGCTAGGTGAAAAGTCCAGATGCAAAGGTGGAAAGCTTCCGTGCATTAAATTCAGGTAGTTGGAGTTCATAAATGGCTTCTAAATCCAAAGTTTTGCTTTAAATCCCTTAGAATCACTTTGAATGGCCAATACATGGTAAGCTTCAGGTCTCTGTGGATGCTTATTGCTAGATCCATATCAGTCCATTAGTTATCATGTACGAGCCATTGGAAAGTGGTTCAAGGTGAAGACCCTTAGTGTCTTAAGCCATCAATGGACCTTGACTACCATATCTATTGACTTTTTATGGATTAAATCTTCATTGTCAAACCTATACCGGTTCGGGAAATAACTATAGGTTAAATCCCCAATGCGAGGAGAAAAATCCGGAATTTTCCACTTTGCATTCTGATCTTGATCCTAGCAACCCTTAGCTCCGGGAGACTTTCTTTCTTCCATTTTCACTTAGTTTATGTTAGTTTAGTTTCAAACACTTTCAAAAAAAATTTTATTTTCTTTTAAACTTTAAGTTTTTGATAAAGGAAATCATTAAACTGAATTTCTAATCTTAAGTATATCACTGGTAGAATGAAAACCCATCTCAGAGTTCGACCCTAGAGCCACTATACTATAGTAGCTTTGCTACGCTAGTATGAGGTCATAGGTTTTATAAATGTTTTTGATTAAATGACCCGACTGGAGTCACACGGAATCAGCGGTCTACATCGAAAACGGAGCTGGATTGTCATGATTGATTAGCCAGGGTGCGGTCTATGATGAAAACTAGAGATGACAACGACTTGATCGATTGTACAAGTGTGATCTATGTCGAAAATGAAACTAAACTGTCATGATATATCGGGTAAGATGCGGTCTATCACAAAAGCAACATAAGACAATGACGTGATCAATCATATAGGTGTAGTCTATGCTAAAAACAAATATGAACTATCATGACTGATAGGACAGAGTGTGGTATTTAGCGAAAACAACATAGGACAATGACATGACCAATCTTACAAGTGCAGTCTAATCCAAAAATGATATCGAATTGTTGTGACCAATCAAGTAGGGTGCGGTCGATGATGAAAATGACATAGGATAATAACCTGATTGATCGTACAAGTGTTGTCTATGCCGAAAATGATACTGAACTATTGTGATCGATTAGACTAGGTGTGGTCCGTGATGAAAAACAAAAAGGATAATGATGTGACTTATCCTAAATGTGCAGTCTACATTGAAAAGGAAACAGAACTTTAGTCACCAATTGGGCAGGGTGCGGTTTATGATAAAAATGACACAAAACAATGACGTGATTGATCATACAGGTGCAGTCCATGCAAAAAATGAAACTATTCGATCAAGATGTGGTCTATGATGAAAATGACACAAGACAATGACGTGACTGACCATCAAAAACGATAATGAACTATCATGGCCAATCGGATCGGCGTGTCTATGACGAGAACCAGACATGACAACGACCTGACCTATCGTATAGGTGTAGACTATGCTGAAAATGAAACTATACTATTGTGATTGATCGAGCAAGGTACGATCTATGAAAAAAAGAAACAGAACAGTGACGTGACTAATCGTATGGGTGTAGTCTACCTCGAAAATGATACTGAACAATTGTGATCGATAGGACCAAGTGTTGTCTGTGATGAAAACAAGATAGGAGAACTACGTGACCGATAGTACAAGTGCAGTTTGTGCCAAAAAAAAAGCTGGATTGTTGTGACTGATCGGGCAGGATAGGTCTATGATGAAAACCAGATAGGACATTGACGTGGTTGATCATACAGGTGTGGCTTACGTTGAAAATGAAACAAAACTATCAGGACTTATCAAACCAAGTGTGGTCTGTGATAAAAACAAGACAAGACAATGACTTGACAAATCATACAGGTATAGTCTATGGAAAATATGAAACTAAACTATCGTGATCGATCGGATTGTGTGCGGTTTGTCAAGAAAACCAGGTAGGACAATGTCATGAATAATAATTGTATATGTGCGGTGTACGCTAAAAATGAAATTGAAATATCATTACCTATCAAGTAAGGTGAGACCTATGACAAAAACGACATAGGACAATGATGTGATCGGTCATACAGGTGCGGTATACACTAAAAATGATATTGAATTATTGTGATCGATTGGACAAGGTGCAGTCTATGAAGAAAATGAAACAAGAGAATGGCATGATCGATTGTATAGGAATGGTCTATGCATGAAAACAAAACTAGACTACCGTGACCGATCAAACAGAACAATGACTTCATTGATCATACAGGTGTGGTCTACGCTGAACTAAACGATTGTGACCGATTAGGTAGGGTGCGGTCTGTGACAAAATCAACACATGAATATGACATGATCGATCATATAGGTGCGGTCTATGCCAAAAAAGAATATGAACTGTTGTGACCAAACGGGTAGAGTTTGGTATGTTTCAAAAATGACACAAGACAATGACGTGATCGATCATACTATTGTGGTCTATGTTGAAAATGATATCGAACTATCATGACCGATTAGACAAGGTGTAGTTGATGACGAAAACAATATAGGACAATGACTTGATTGATTTAACAAGTGTTGTCTACGCTGAAAACAATATTGAACTGTCATGACCGATCGGGCTAGGTGCAGTTTGTGATGAAAAACAGAAAGGACAATGACGTGATTGATCATATAAGTGCGGTGTATGCTAAAAAGGAAACTAAACTACCATCACCAATCGTGTAAGGTGTAGTCTATGACAAAAACGACATAGGACAATGACGTGATTGATAGTACAAGTGTAGTCTACACCAAAAACGATAATGAACTATGGTGATTGATTCGTGCCCACTTGGTGTATCAGCTGATTCATGTCCAACTGGTGCTCCTTGATTGAGGAAGTAATCAACAAAATTTATAACCTATTACACCATGTACTAGGGTAGCAAAGACAAAGCTACTATAGCATAGTGGCTCTAGGATCGTTCACTGGGATGGGTTTTCACTTCACAAATGATATTAATTCAAAGTTGAATTGGTGCCTTTTCATTTCCAGGTTAGCTTTAAAAGAAAACATAAACTTGAGTTGGAAAAGGTTTGGTTTTAAACTAACCACAAATAGTAACTGATTTTACCTACAAAGAAAAGTGTTTCTTGGAGTTTCAGATTACTAGACTCAAATTCCTCATACAAAAGGGGAGTTTCGGTCACTTGTTTCTTTTCCTCGCATTAGAGAATTAACATATAGTTAATTCTCTAACCGGTGTTGTACAGATGCTTCCCATTAATGAGTTCAAACACTAAATCCCTATCACTGATGCATCTTGCAATGGCTCGTGCCTCTCACCTAGCATTTGCCATTCAAGGTGATCTTTAACCTTGGATTACCCGTCGAAAACTCGCAAGAGATAACTAATGGATGTCTCCTTGGAGTCCAAAAGCTTACCAAGTGTTGGCTATTCTAGAAAATCCTACCTTCAAGTCACCTCCCAAAGGCTTGCAAGAGATAAACTAGTGAATCTCCATGGATGGAGATCACTTGCCTTACCAAGTGTTGGCCCAAGTGACTTCAAGGCGTTTTAAGTTAACTAAAAAGATAAAAACCATTAACGAGTCACACTTTCTCTTCATTAAAAACTAAAACAACAAAACTTCCAAATTATGCATGTGGAAACTTACCCAGCTTTCCTCACTCCAAGAGACGAAAAGCCTAGCCTCTCATCCTCTGAGGAAAAATCCTCAGAGTTTGGTTGGCTAGAAATAAAAAGTATGAGAAAACAAAAATATATATGAAAAGCAGAGCAAGTGCTCTGTATTTTACTTCCTTCCAAAACTATACAAAGGATGCGTCGTCCTCCTCTCAAGAACAGGCTCCCGAGAGCTATATATAAAGAAAATTACAAAACAAAATATATGAGGTTATTCACCCCTTTTCCAAACTTAATAACTAAGGAATCCTATAATTGGTGGGTTACAAGGAGAAAATGGGGTTTTAGACATCAAAAATCTGAAGCAAAATATCCAAAAGTGTCGGTCGCAAATATCAGAAAACTTCAGGAGAAATTTCGTTGCACTGTGCAAAATGGCTGCGAAATCATTTCGCAGCAAAAGGGTGATTTCGCAGCCGTGCAAAATTCTTCCTTCAGCTTGGAGTGATCGGCTTGAAATGGCTGTAACTCCTTCATTTCAACTCCGAATCATACACCGTTTAAAGCATTAGATTATTGACTTCCTGAGCTTCGAAACGAAATATAGCATGCATAAATTGGACTCCAGAAAGTGCTCCAAAAGTGGCTAACATGACTGTCATCCAAAATTGCTTCATGGCAAATTTCTCTTTGCTTCCCCTCCTTGCATTCCGGATTTGCTTATGGCAAAGGACTTCAAAGCTTCGGTTCTTCATGTTTCTGAGCTTTCCATTGCTTTGCCATGGATTCCAAATAACTCTCCTCAATCTCGGATTGCTTTGGTGATCAAAAAGCTATCAAAACACCAAAACTTAACACAATTTGATTAGAATTGATTGCAAGGGTCCTTAACATGTTAATTGGGTTAAAAGGTAATAACTACTACTCAAAAGTGTTTAAAAGAGTTAATTACAAGCTATCAAATAGCACTTTTTGAGTAGTAATCAGTGATCGATCGGGCAGGGTGTGGTTTATGATGAAAATGACATAGGACAATGATGTGATCGATCATACAGGTGCAGTCTATGCCGAAAACAATACTAAAAAGGTCATCACCAAACGGATTGGGTGCGGTTTGAGACGAAAACTAGATATGAAAACTACGTGACCGATAGTATAGGTGTGATCTACACCAAAAACGAAAGTAGACTATCGTGACTGATCAAGAGGGTGACGGTCTGTGATAAAAACTAGAGAAGACAACAATCTAATCAATCGTATGGGTGCGGTATACACCGAAAACAAACATATACTATTGTGATTGATCAAGCAAGGTGTTGTTTATGACGAAAACTACATAGGACAATGATGTGACCAATCATACAAGTGTGGTCTATGCCGAAAACAAAATTAGACTGTCATGATCGATCAAGCAGGGTGTGGTCTGTGATGAAAACCAAATAGGACAACCACCCGACCGATTGTACAAGTGTAATCTACGTAAAAAACAAAACTAAACTATCATGACCAACCAGGCAGGGTGTAGTCTATGACGAAAATGACATAGGACAATGACATGATCGATCATATAGGTGCGGTCTATGTAAAAAATGATATTGAATTGTCATGACCAATCATGCATGGTGTCGTCTATGAAAAAAATGACAAAAGACAATGACGTGATTGGTCCTATACGTCCAGTCTATGCCAAAAATGAAACTGAACTCTTAGGATATATCGGACGGGGTGCAATCTGTAATGAAAACCAAATAGGACAATGACATGATCAATTGTATTGGTGCGGTCTATGTCAAAAACAAATATGAACTATCGTGACCGATCAAACCGAATGCGGTCTATGATGAAAACCCGATAGGACAATAACATGACCAATCGTATAGGTGCGGTCTACACCGAAAACGAATATGAATTATCATGAAGGATTAGACCAAATGCGGTCTATGACGAAAACTAGACAGGACAATAAAGTGATCGATCGTACAAGTGTGATCTATGCCGAAAATAAAACTAAACTATTTTGACCGATCGGGTAGGGTGCAGTCTATGACGAAAATGACACAGAACATTTGTTAGGATTGAGCCCCAAAAAGAAAGACATGATGTAACAAAGTTATACTTAACTATCCTCTTGCTATCCCCTTGGTATATTAACATTGATTTGAGTATTCAACTCATGTCTCTTACATTGTAGATGACTTGGGTGCATTAGGAGTTGGACATAAGATACAAGTCATAGGTTCTCTATAAGTAGATAAGTTGTCCATAGTTGGTTCATGGATTTAGGCTATCTAGTTGAGACTTTAGTACACCACCTCCTAATTGAAGGGATGGCTTGTCTTGGCTATCAGGATGGGTTTCGTATGGTGAGTGTACTAGTGTATGTGATGCACACTGGATAAGACCTATGGTGAATCATGATGCAAGGCTATCAATTGTTATGATTCACCAAGCTACTACACTGCATGGACTCTTAACCTTGATAGATACTTTATAATTAAGAATGTTTACCAAAATAAGTATTAGAACCAAAAGGAAAGTTTTTTGGTATTCTTAGTAAATTTTCATGAGAATATATTTTCCAAAATTATTTATTTAAACTGGTTGTTACTAAGAAAAATGTTATTTCTTTAGAACTATATGTTTATTAAACTTTGTGAGGTTTTCCTATTCTTTCTCGATGAGAAAATGAAAACTATACCTATAGTTGGTCCTCTAGGCTCTCCCCCTCATAGAGAAGGAGGAAACCGTTCTATTTGGATAGTTTAATGATAAGGAATAGGAGAACAATTTTTTTAGCATAGGAATCCCGGTTTAAAAGATAAATAGTGGATTTGGAGAATCTCATGATAGAGAATTTATGATAAGAAGGGTTACCAAAATGTATTGTTTAATTCCTTTTTGGAAATAAACATTTTTGAAAGTTTTTCATAGAGAATATTTTATCTATTAAGGAATTACTAAAAGATTTTATTTTTGGTAGTATTTAATGGAACAAATTATTATGAAATTTCCATAGAAATATTTATTAAGTTGGAAAAGTGTAAGGAATAAGAAAACTAAATCTTATGAGGATTTTAGAATATGAGAAGAAAAAGTTTATTTCTTGGATAAGCCGCTCTCAAGATTATTCAAAATCTCATAAATTGGTGATTTCCTTATTACACAAGAGTTTCCAATTTGGAAAATAAATATTTTGGAAATTTTTATTAGAGATAGTTTATCCTTAAAAGATTATTACCAAAAGGCTTAGTAATTTGATAGGAATAAATTTCTTTGAAATATTTCCTAGATAAAATATTTATTAATTGAAATAGTGTATACAAGGAGAATTGTATGAAAATAGTTTTTAAATTTTTAAGAGTGGATATTTTATCAAAATTCTTTTTGAAAATTACTCTCATAGAAATTTTAAATTTTTCATGTTGGTATTCTCCTATTATACTAGGTTTCCAATTAGGAATATTTTTGAAAATTTTCAAAGTAGATAATTTATTCATTAGGGAAATTACTAATGTTTTTAAAATGCTCTTATTCATCTCAAAATATTTAGTGGGAGAGGGCCTTAGGCAAGCCCATGGCCTCCATTGTCGAGCCCATCTTGATTTTGGTTCATTACCACCCCCACGGTGGGTTAGCCCTAAGAATTAGGAGATATGGACTCTCTACATGGACAAAACTAGATATGCATGTAGTGGGAGCAACCACCCCCATGGTGGGGTTCTTTACTTGGTGACATTCATAGTTCAAGGACAATGGTTATACACTTGACATTGGATATGAAGTGGTAGGATCGCCTCACACGGTCCCACTTACATAGTCCACAGGCCAAATAAAAGGTATATTGATTTTGCCTTTAGATACCTTTATGGTTAAGGCAGGGAGATCAATCTGAGAGGGTCTATAACTAGTAATAAGGTCATGACCTACCCCACGTAGGCTTGATTCTTATGATACTAGGATACCTTGCAAAAGGATATGTAGTTTGAGAGCACTACATTTTGCTAAATTAATTACCAAATGTCATGAATGCTCAATTATGTCATATGCTTGGTTATATTCTTTGTTACAGATATCATGTTGGTTCTATTATCATCCTCTTTCTCTCAATAGGCTAAGCCCAACTAATCAATTGGACTAATTTTATTTTGGATATAGTAACTAATTATAGAGAAGCTAGTTTAGGTAGAGCTACTATTCCTTATGAACTAACCTAGCAAAAGGAAAGAGTGGTATATCAAAGTGGTATTAGATGGATCAGAAGAGCAAGTATCAAATACTTGGATCTTTAGATAACGTGTTACAATAGAAACACATTTCTATTACTAGAGACTTTGATATTCTTTTTCAAGTTTGCAATAGTTATATGGTGATAAGGGTAAGTCAGCTTTGACAAGCTACTCTTAAGACTGTTATGAACACCAGTATTCATATGATCTTAGAGATCTTACCATTTTCCTTTGGGATGGCTAAGGATATTCTCAAAGATTATAGGGTGTTCATATGGAAGTCAAAGGTTCTTCAGGCTCTTCTACCAAGAAAAAGAAGAACAATACCAAATAAGGAAAGTTCAAGAGAAGGAATAAGAGAGCAAGTTCAGTGGCAAGTGATTCCTTTGTGACCTTTTAGAACACTAAAAAAAGAATGTCCAGTTTACCTAAAGGAAAAATAAAAGTATACATCATTATCTCATTGTTGAGTGTTTAGTGATGGATTTCACCATTTATGGTGGATAGATTCCAAGCCCACTGCCTATAAGTCCTTATAGAATATTCAACAAGTGAGAAGGTTAAATGATGAGATTATACATACCTTAGCTTGAAATGCAAGGTTAGCTATGTAGGTTAGTAGGAGGTAAAATCCTTTTCTTTTATATGTATTCCATTATTACTTTGTCAAATGATGAGAATAGTCAGACCTCAAGATTAAACCTAACACTAATTAAACATTTGGTTTCTAGACCTAGGTTATATTAATCTAAATAGGATCGAAAGACTAATAAAGTTTGGACTCTTTGATTCCAGAAGATCTTTCAGTATATGAAACCTATATAGATGGTAAAATGACTAAGAGGACTAGAGCCAAGGAATGTTTGAAGTTAGTTCATACTAACATGTATGGAACTTTTAGTGTCCATGCATGGGGATGGTATGGGTATTTCATTATTTTTAGTGATGATTACTCTAGGTTTAGATATGTACATAGGAGATCTGATGCCTTGGATATATTCACTAAATTTAAGGTGGGATCATATAACCTATTTGGGTATATATACCAAGTCACCTTGATTAGATCAAGGTGATATGTCTAGTAAGTTTGATTCTTTCCATTGGAGCACCAGATTATTTCCTAGTGTTAAAAAAAAATTTGGATTACCTTTTTAACAAAAATCCAAGATCTAATAAAATTGTTTCACTGTTCAAATCTTCAGCCTAGGTCTTGAATGGAACCACAATCAAATTGAGAACCACCTAGTTTCACAGCACAAAAACCTTTCACCTACTCTTCAGAGAACTTTTATTTTGAAGTTCTCTTTGCCTTTTTTTAAGAAAAAAAATGCGAGTCAGAGAGTTAGAGAGAGAGAGAGTCAGAGAGAGAGAAAGACAATTATATATATATCTTTAGTGGGGAGGTTTCTGGCCAGTTTTTGACAGTTCCAACTCCCAGAAACCACTCTCCCAGATCTCTGACATATTGGATTGGGTTAGGTTAGCCTAACCTGGGCACCCACCTAATTCCAACATCTCCCACGTGTACAAGATGGGTTGATACAACCGATCAATAATCATCCAAGTCCATTCTCTCATCCTTTTGAAGGTGATTCATATAGACAAATGGGTCGTGTGACCATGCGAGCACATCTACGATTTAGGAGCTTATAAAGTTATATACCTGTTAGGGATACATAATAGCTTAACCCCAAAATTATGAGTGAATAGTTATAATCATGTCTCATTGTACCTCAGATTATTTAGTCACATTTAAATTTATACACTTAATCCCTCAAAGTTGTATACTACACGATAATATAAATGTACTCACAATTATATTAGCTACAAAAGCAATATAATTGGTCGACTGTGAATACATCTTTATCAATGTAACTTAAGAAAATCTTTTTTTTTTAGGCTCATGTCTTTTAGATTCAAATTAATCACTTGCCTAATATGTCTCATAAGGATAAATTATTTTATTTCAGTTGGAAACATACCAAAGTAGCGACATTAATTTGTCACCTCAAAACATAGCCAAAAATACAAAGAGTATAATAATGGGTTATTATAATTGTAATAAGCCTTAAGGATCTCACATAGTGAGGATGCAGGGATTAATCACTCACTTTCCTTATCAGTCACATCCAAACACATGTAGTATGAAATACATGTTATGGTGGTTTCTCTTCACTTAAAGAGTGTATGTCAAACTACCACCATATAAACCTCAACTAAGAGTTTCACACCAGCAACTTGTTTGAGTTTTGCATCTATGGTTCTCCTTAAACCTTATATGTTAAAACTCAAGTCCAGTTCAAACAGGCAAATGTAATTGTAGGCGATTACATTCAGTTAAGATGTCATCTATTATAGACCTCATCTTGATTAATCAAGGTGGCACTCATCATCTTTTGTATACTTTTCACTAATTTATCATCATTAGTATACTGTGTCTCATCCTAACTCATAAACATATTGATTGGGGTGGTTCCTCGTGTAAGAGAGCCAACCTCTGCCTATTGACATACATTTAAGAGCATATATGCGTAAGTACTATTTATAAATTCAATGATATGAATAACAAATACTCATCTCATTTGATCATTTATAGAGTATCTTATATCCAATCAATAATGATCCATGTCATAAAATCAACATAAATTATAACCTATGCAGTCCTAATGACTTTACATGTATAGAAAACATGTCTCTCATAGGGACGAAAATGTCGTGATATATCAGCGATATATCGCCGAGATATCGTGCATCAGAAGGTTTCGACATGATATATCATGGGGATATATCAGAGAGGAGAAATTTGAGTAAATATCACCTAAAAATCGCTAATATATGGGTTGGAGGCTATAAATCGTCAATTTTTTTCATTAATCTGTTGTCACGGAAAAAAATTGTCGATATTTCTCTAATTTATTGTCGATTTTTCGGCGATATTTTTAGAAAAAGAAAAAACACCCTCCCTCTGCCCTAAATTGCCTGGCCTATTCACCTGCCCCTCTGCCTAGGCTCCCCCTTCCCTAGTCAAATCCCTAGTCACTTGCACAGGCTCCATTCCCCGCTTTGCCCATATATAAGACCTCCTACAACCTATGTCCACTAGGGCAATTATGCCCTTTGTTAATTTGTACCAAACGTGTATATATATATATATATATATATATATATTAAAAGTCAACACAAAAGAATATTTTTGAAAACAAATTAATTATAATTATTACAAAAAAATATAAAAATTATCATCATAATTTTTTCATAGTGTTTTTAATATCATTAATAGATTAGTTAAATATTAAAAAATTATACATATATTATCATTTAATATAATTAAATTAAATGGATCATAAAGTTAATATTAAATATATTTTAAAATTAGATATAGTATAATTAAATATTATAATATTATTAGGAAATACTATTTTATATAATTTAATAATAAACATACACTTATAAAATACATATATTTTTTATCAGTGCATATAATATTATTATCAAATATAATAAATCATATTATACATATATTAAATTCTTTAATAAAGTAACTTTAAAATGTTTATTATACTTCTAATTATATTTCTATGAGGGTTTTTTTTTTTTTTTACATTTCCATGAATTTTGATCAATTTTAGGTTTATCGATATTTTTTTTTCAAAATATCTGCCGACATATCTCCAATATATCTGATATATCCGTAAAATTGAAGTACCAATATATCCGTGATTACCAATATTTTCATCCTTGGTCTCTTGAAATGGATTTTGTGAATGGATCAGCAACCATCTCACGCATGGGTAAATATTTCAGAATCACTTCCTTTTATGCAATAATATTTCTTATAAAATTATTCTTTGTATCTATGTGCTTAGTTCTTCCTTGATAATTTGGGTCTTTTACATAAGCAATCGCGGCTTGACTGTCACTATAGACTGTTGTTGGCCCAAAAACATCCTTAACTATTCCTAGGCTTTGCAAAAATCTTCTCAACCATATAGGTTCCTGTACTGCAGCTGAACATTCAATAAATTGGGGTTCCATGGTTAACAAAGCAATACTAGTTTGTTTCTTGCTTCTCCACGAGATAACACCATTGTTAAGCAAGAATGTATATCCAGATGTTGATTTGCGCTCATCTAGATCACCTGGCTAATCGACATCTGAATAACCCACCCAACGCAATTCTTTGCCTTGATAACAAAGGGAATAATCCTTAGTGCCTTTTAGATACCTAAGAATTCTCTTTACTGCTTTCCAATGCATCATTCTAGGATTTGCTTGGTAACAACTAACCATCCCAACAACATAGCAGATGTTTGGTCCTATGCACATCGTAGCATACATTAGACTCCTAACAACATTAGAGTAGAGAACATTACTCATTTTTTTATTTTCTTCTGGAGTCTTTGCACCCATTTCTTTGCTTAAGTTTTCACCTCTTGCAAATGGAGTATCAATGGGATTGCAATCTTGCATATTAAATCGTTCAAGGATTTTCTTAATATAGTGTTCTTGTGAAAGGACCACTAATATTTTAAAACGATCTCTATAGATCTTTACTCCAAGAATATAAGATGCTTTTTACATATCTTTCATCCACGTATAAAGATAATAACGCATATTTATCTTTATGTTGTTTAATGTAAACACAATGTTCCTTATTAATCATTGTGAAATTGTATGAAGTTATTACACAATGAAATCTCAAGTACCATTGTCTAGATGATTGCTCAAGGCCATAAATCGATCGATTTAACCTACACACTTTGCATTCTTGGCCTTGGATAATGAAACCTATTGGTTGTTCCATATAGATTTCTTCATTCAACTCTCCATTAAGGAAAGTTGTCTTAACATCCATTTGGTGTAGCTCTAAATCTATATGAGCTACTACAGCTAGAATGAGGCGAATTGAGGCAAACATAACTACTAGAGAAAAAGTTTCCTCATAGTCTATACCCTCTTATTAGGTATAGCCTTTAGCAACTAATTGAGCTTTATAATTTTCAATGGATCCATCTTCCATAGCTTTTCTCCATTCATCCTTAGTTGGACAAGTTAGAGCCTCCACTTAGGCTCAGCATCATCATATTGAGTAACAATATGAACTTCCCCTTCAATCCCAAATCGTCGTCAAGATTTTTTTTCTCAATATTGACTCTTTTACTGTACTTGCTATAGGTACCAGTTCACTTCCACTAGGTTCAAGCATCAATTGTTGTTTGGGTGTAGATCTTATGTCAGGATCCATCATTTCATAAAGATGTAAATCCCTATCAGTCTTACCCGTACGTGGAAATTGTCCTCTAAGAATGTGGCATCTCGTGATTCTAATTCAGTTACTATTCCATCTTCATGCTCACCTATGAACACATATCCTTTGGAATGTTCACTGTATCTTATAAAGATACATTTCCTTCCTCTAGGACCTAATTTTCCATATTTATGAGAAAGAATGTGAATATAAGCTGCTGACCCCCATGGTCGCAAATTGCTTAGATCACACTTTCGATTATTCCATAACTCATATGGAGTAGATGCAATAGTCTTTAAGGGTACTTGATTAAGTACATAAGTAGCAGTCAGCAATGCATCTCCCTAGCATGAAATGGGAAGATTTGCTTGAGCCATCATTGACCTAACCATATCTAACAACATTCTATTCCTCCTCTCAGCAACACCATTTTGTTGTGGAGTCCCTGGAATAGTTAGTTGTCTACTAATACCCTTTTCATCATATAAATCTTTAAATTATTCTTATAGATATTCTCTACCTTGGTCTATTCTTAATGTTTTAATCTTTTTATCCAACTGATTCTCAACTAAATTAATGTAGTGTCTGACAATCTAATACTTTTAACTTATGAGAAATCAGATAAACATGACCGTAACGAGTAAAGTCATCTATTATACAAGGCCTCATTCCTTGCTCTAACACTCATAGGACCACAGATGTCAGAATGGATCAATTGCAATGGTATTTCAGCTCTAGTTCCTTTTCCAAATGGTTTTCTTGTTATCTTACCAACTAGGTAATATTCACAAGTTAGCATATCAATTTTAGTGAATTGACCTAGTAGATTTTCTCTGGCTAGTCTATTCATTCTTTCTTGTCCAATATGCCCAAGTCTAGCATGCCATATGATCACATTATCACATGTATTTCTAGAAGTAGTCATCAACAAATAATAACTATCGTTAGTATTAGACAATACACAATTATCAATGTCAAGAACCATAAAACCATTCAGAATAAATGCAGAATCATAGTATGTTGTTCCCAAATACAACTCCATTATCGAATAATGAAAAATCAAATTGAAACCTAAACCAAGAAAGACTAACTGATTCGACTCATGGTAGCTTAGCTTTAAAGGCGTATCAACAAAATTTATACCTTGAATACTATTACTAAAGTAGCCAAGCTACTATAGCATAGTGGTTCTAGGATCGTTCACTGGGAAGGGTTTTCGCAAACACAAGTGATATTCAAATTAGGAAAATAGGTGATTTTCTTATGGATGTTAGCTTTAAAAGAAGATGTAAATGTTTTAGAAAGATTTAAACTAATCTAAGATAACATTAAAGACTAAAATGAAAGGGTGTAAAAACAAGTTTCTCAAAGATAGGATAGCTATGCTCTGGCTCTTATGCAAATTGGAAATCTCAGGATAGGCTCCTCGCGTTGGGGTTGCAACTATGGTGATGCTTGCTTCCCGAACCGGTATGGATTTAGCAAATCAAGTTTTAATCCTTTAAAATGGCAAAATAGATGGTAGTGAATTTCATCAATGGTTATTCACCTTAGACTTCCTTTGAATGGCTCGTAAGAGATAACTAATGGTCTAAAGCCAAAAGCTTACCAAATATTGGCAACTCAAAGTCATTCCAGGTGATAAACTCACCTTTCAATGGCAATTGAAATTGGTTCTAACGGATTAATGCAAAACTTGGAATTGAAAACCTCACCTTCCAATAGCTCGTAGGAGATAACTAATGGATAGAAATCCAAAAGCTTATCAAGTATTGGCCGTTGGAAGTTGTCCAAAGGAAATAAAAACCAAACTTTGCATTAATGAACCTTTAATGAAAAACGACTACCTTACCTTCCAGGTGCGAGAAATTTCCATGGGATTGCATCCAAGTCATCACATAACATCCATACTTTGAGAAACTAAAAGTTTTAGCCAATCATCCTTTGAGGAAAAACCCTCAGAGGCTGTTTGGATACTAAGAAAATAGAAATGGGAGAGCTCTGTAAATATTCTCTATCTATATATCAATATATCAATATTTCAATAATTCAATAAATTGTTACAACGGATGCAAGGGGATATAAATAGAGAAGTTTTTCCAACCTTCCTAGCTAAGAAATCTTATGATTGGTGGATTACAAGGAGAAGAATGGAAATTTATACAAAAATATCCAAAAGAAAAGATCTCGTGTGGAGTCGGCAGAAACAGGGGAAAATTCGCACCATGCAAGGGGGTGTGCGAAATTGGAAGGTGTTGTGCGAAATTTTCGCACACCCCTGGAGCAGTTGTCTTCCGAAGGCCATATCTTCCTCATTTCAGCTCCAAATCGTACATGGTTTGAAGCGTTGGATTCTTGACTTCCTGAGCTTTGAAACGGTATATAGCATGTAAAAAATGGACTTCGGGAAGTGCTCCAAAAGTGCCAAATAAGACTGAAGCTTCTGTCCTCTGTTTTCCTCCTTGCTTCTCTTTACTTTGCTTTCCTCTTCTCCATTGTTCTTTCCTTGCATACTTTGAACGAATTTGGCAAAGGGCTATGGAGCTCCAAAGCTTGGTTCTTCATGAATTTGAGCTTCCAAAAGCTTTGCCATAACTTGTCCAAGTAGCTCCTCTATCATTTGGCATGCTTGAATTGATTCATAAGCTGATATAAACATGTAAACTTGCCACAAAATGGTTAAAACCAATTACTAAGGACCTTAATGAATTAATTGGGTTAAATGAATATGATTACTACGCAAAGGTGCTTAAAACCATTATAATTAGGTCTACAAAATAGCACTTTTTGGTAGTAATCACTAACATAGAGACCAAATTTCATTGAATATCTGGAGCATAAAGAACATCATGTAGGAATAGGGTACGTCCTCTGTGTAACTCCAATTTACAAGTTCCAATGCCCTTGACTTTAACTTTGGAGTTGTTTCCTACATAGATCCATCTTGTACTGGAACTAATTTGCAAAAACTCTACATATGCTCCTCAGTCTCTAGCTATATGGTCTGTGGTGGCTGAGTCTAGAGTCCACAAAGGAATATATTCAATTAACATTACACAACTACAAACATAAGCACATGAGTTATTTGAACAAGACCATACCTGTTTTGGCTCAATGTACTCACGAGCGAAATGACTTTTGCTGCCACAATTGTAGCACTTCAATTTGCTATTGTCCTTTTTAACACGCTTGAACTTCTTGCATGCCCCGATTTTTCCTTTCTTTGAAGCATCATGAGATTTCTTATTCTTCTTTAAGAATTTTCTATTACGCTTAAAGCTAAAATTTTTGCGTGAACTAGATTCAGCTACATAAGCTTGTTCATTAGGCTTGGCAACCACAAGTTGCTCGACTTCCAATTCAAGATGATGAACTATATCATCGAAGGTCTTGACACTCTCATTATGTGTCATGTTCACCACCATGTGTTCCTAGCTCTTTGGTAGAGATCTGATCACTGCCTCAACCTATTGCTCATCAGTGAGGACATGTCTGAATGTCTTAAGCTTTCTTATCATTCTTTTCATCTCCCTGGGATGTTGTTTCATTGTATGGTTCAATCACATCTTGTAATTTCCAAGTTTCATTATAAGTTATCTCAGCTTCATAGCTGAAAGTACACCATACTTTTCTTTTAAAACTTTCCACATCTCATGAGTAGTTTGGTATACCTCATACTCAATCAAGAGATCATCTTACATACAACTTAACAACGTAATGTGAGCTAAAGAATTATTTTTCTTCCAAGCCACATAAGTCTCCTGCTCTCTTCTATGTTGGGCAGAGTTCCCTTGTTCAAGTTCTTGCCTAATATGATTCAGTGTTTCAAGAGCCTCTTGCTCTCCAAGAATATACTGAACCTTGTAATGCCAAATCTCGTAATTATCACCATTCAGTTTTCACCTTTATTTAGTTATGCTATGATGTTTTTAGTTGTAGTCGAGATATTTAATTACATAGAGATATTGCACAAATCTTATTAGTTGGTACTTTTACGGATATCGATACTCATACTTGCTTTAATTATATTCTAATATGTAATAACCTTAATTGTAATAGAAGCGACAATTCACTATGTTCCCAATCAGCTCCCATATACAATTTTAATTATTATGAATTAGAAATAATCTATGCAAGTATTACCATATATATATTTTATATTTTAGGTAAGAAATTACATAAATTTCCTTTAACCTAAAACTTCCCACTTCATGAAATAATATTGTACAACTAGCATGTGTTGACAATATATATATATATATATATATATATATAATTGAAAACATGTGAATTAAAAAGATATACTAATTCATCAACAAGATAAATATACATGTGATGTCTTGCATATCAAAATATTTACATTTTATGTACAAAGCATAAAAGAAAATGTAATATATAGAAGAAAAACTAATCTTCTCCCTTGAAACCAAAAGGAACAATGTTAGGATCATACACAGTGTCTTTTATAACTCTAGAAGTTGTTTTCAATAACTATAACCCTCTAAGATTTTTATGCCTAATAGAATTTGAAAAACTTGCATTTCGCAAGTTAGGAGAAATAGAAAGCACTACTATTCGTCTAATGACATTCTTCACAAAGCATATTTGCCAATGTTCCTTGAAAAAAGCTACTAAGTTATCAAAAGATCTATTTGTCAAACCATGAGACCCTTCTTGAATGAATTCCCATATATTTTCTAAAACTTTATCCTCATGTTTTGTTAATGACATTTGTAAAATTCACTTTTTATGGCCTGACTAAAAAATATATTCCACTTCCAAACACTTGATCATATTAACCACATGATTCACATGTTCATTTATAGAATGACTAGGGTCCCTTTTTTAATTCATAAGCATATCCAAAAATGGTCAAGGTCCTCTACCCCATGATACTCTCCTAGTTCTCTTCATTCTTACCATTTTGCTCCTGACCAAAATAATTTAATTTTAATGAGTAACATATACTCATACTTTAATTAAATATTTGAATAAATCAAAGTTTAATTAGAAAGACAATTATTAAAAAAATGTCTTTTATTGTCCCTCAAATTTTTATTATTATTTTATACACAAGTCACCATTCATCATTTGAAATAAACAATATAATACCAATAAATGGTAGTTTATGTCATATCAAGTGTTGGTACTTTAGTGGTAATAAGAGACTCTTTTAAAATGACAAACTTAGGTTCGAATCCTAGGTGTTGCATTATTATTATTATTATTATTATTATTTACTTCTACAGGATTGCAGTGTTGTAGTATCATATATATCCCATATTTTATTTATTTATTTTATTCTAATATCCAATTTCCACTATTGGATATTATCTACATTTTATTTCCCATTTTTTGTGGATATATCTGGATTATCTGCAATAGGGTGAGTCTACAGGATTACAGCGTCATCCCATCATTCAATTTTTTTTTTCATTATAATATCCAATTTCCATTTTATTGGATTTTTTTGCATTATCGGATATTACCAATAAACTTCATTATTGGATATTATCCTATTTCCATTTCCCTACAGATATCCAATTCTTACGTGCATCCATTGCATCCATCATTTTCACATTCAATGCACATCCATCATTTACTCATTGCATCCACTATTTTTTTTTTTTTTACAAGAACTCTTCTTTCCAAAAACAAATTAGAATAAGAAACTATGTTCTTTCTCAAAAGAAAATAAAACAGGAAACAAACCAACATGCTCCGATACCATTGTTAAAAAAGCCTTTGGATTACCTTTTTAACAAAAATCCAAGATCCAATAAAATTGTTTCACTGTTCAAATCTTTAGCCTAGGTCTTGAATGGAACTACAGTCAAATTGGGAACCACCTAGTTTCACAGCACAAAAACCTTTTATCTACTCTTTAGAGAACTTTTCTTTTGAAGTTCTCTCTACATTTTTTTTTAAGAAAAAAATGCGAGAGTCAGAGAGCTAGAAAGAGAGAGTTAGAGAATGATTGAGTCAAGGATATATATATAGGTTTTTGGGCAATTTTTTATAGTTCCACGTATAAACCATGCTAGGGTTCTCACCAACTAACAATATTTCAAACATTACTCAAATGCATCAAGATTTAATAATTATCATTATAGTCCAAAATAAAAGTTCATGGTTAATCCACTTAATCAAATTAAGGTCCCATTACCCATCCATAGTTCACAGTTACTAAAACAAATCCCAAAACCACAAACACAATAAAAATGCCACGCTCCACTAGGCCGCTCCAAGAACATCTTGAAGTCCTCCCTGCCCCACCTGTGGATCCTCAAGAGTGATATCTGCATATAAAAAGATGTAAAAAGAAAGTGGTGAGCATTCCACATTGCTTAGTAGGGTGCCTAACACCCAAGGGGTTAAAAGGGATTACTAAGTTTCAAAGAACATGAAAGGAACATTTCAACAGTATGAATCAAGACACATAATTTATTATCTAATATTATACACAATTTTACAACATTCAACAATTAAATGAATGAACATGAACGGGTGACACACAATCATACAATGCACTATCATTTTCGGGCTTTCACCGAAGGATACTCGTCCGCACCTAAATACACTCCCCATTCAGAGTCTTCCCGGGGTAAACTTTTGGGTTGTTCACCCTAGGGATCTCTCTCCCTTCTTAATTTGCCTCACACGAGCTTTCACTTTTCATCACTATTTCATTTTTTTTTCTTCTTTCTTTTTCCATTTCATACACTTTTCAAAATATTTATCATTTCTTCACACAACCATGATGCAAATGAATGCCACAATTTCCAAAATTTCTCAATAATTTCAACAATTCCAACATTCCTAATAATCGAATAAAATAATTTTTCCACATTAAAATATCTGAAAATATCCCAACAAATTTTCACAAATTCACATATCAATAAACATGAAATTGTATCACACTTTTAGAATTTGAAAATAATTAATTTTCCACAATAAAATTACTGAAAATATTCCAATCAATTCTCAAAAATTCACATATCACTAGATTTGAAATTGTACCCTAATTCTGGAATTTTCCCACACTTCTAATAATTTTTAATGATCCAAAACAATTATTTATCAACCAAAAAGAATTCCCGAAATAAAAAAAAATCCAGAAAAATTCCAAATCATTCAAAAAAAATTCCTATAACACCAATATTACCTTACTTGACTCATAATGACAAAGTTTATAATTTTTTTTCAATAAAAAACGCATTTAATTAAAGTTTTAGGGTTAGGTTCCCCTACCAGAGATCTAAGAATTCGTCCGTTAAAATCATGATCGGCCACCATAGGATTGTTCCTCTCGTCGAGTAGAGCACTTCCTCAAAATTTGAGCTGAAACGGAGGTCGTTTGGCCATCCAAATGGCTAGTCAAAGTTCGGATGAGATGGGATATTCTCCACAGTCCGCCGCTGCTCTCTTTCACTCCCGTTTTGCCACTCTTAATTGTTTTTTTTTTTTTTCTTTAACTTATTTAATCCATCAGCCACCGTAGGCCATGGCCCAAAAGCCCAAAAGCCAAAAAGCCCAACGAATTTATTCCCTTTTTATTTTAAAACCCAATTCATCCAATGCCCAAATCAATTCCTTTTTATTTATTTATTTATTTACTTTTCTTTTATTTATTTTCACTTGCTTATTTTTTTTTTCATTTCCAATTTATTTCATTTTTCATTTTTTTATAACACACAAATTAATTTATTAAACACCAATCCAAAAATTTAATTTTCTCAATTTTGTTAATAATCAATTTAATTTTTTTAATTAATTCTAATTAATTTTTAATTAATTCACTTTTCATTTTCGTTTTCGTTTTTCATTTTCAAAAATTTTCAATTTCTAAAATCCTAAGAAATTTTCTACCATAAGGCTGACGTGGCATAAAATTTTCAACTCGCCTAATTGACCAACACAATAAATCAAATTTCACCAGTCCAAAATTACCATGTGTTCTCTAGACACTTTTCTTTTTGACTTTTCAACCACCACACAAAAGAAGACTTTTCAAACTAAAATTTCTAATGTGGCCTAAATTACCCGGTCATTACATCCTATTCCCCTAAAAGAAATTTCGTCTCGAAATTTAAACGAGCTTACATTAAAAATCGTAGAAGAGTTGTGGATAGTGTCATCTCATTTCTTCCTTAGGTTCCCAAGTGGCTTCTTCTATCCCATGGTGTTGCCACCACACTTTGACTGCGGGAATCACCTTGTTCTTGAACCTATGCCCTCCAACTTCCAGAATTCATAAAGGTTCCTCCACATAAGAAGTATCTTCACTAATCTGAACATCTTGCAAGTCCCCTACCCAAGTTGGATCTGGAGTACACTTCCTTAGCATCGACACATCGAAAACATCATGCACAAAGGACAATTGTTGGGGCAAAATTAACTTGTATGCCACTAGGCCAACTCTCTTATCAATTTGAAATGGTCTCACAAATCTAGGGGCTAACTTCTCCTTTTTCCCAAATCGAAATATGCCTCTTCGAGGGGACACTTTTACAAACACCCATTCCCCTTCCTCAAACTCCAAGGGCCTTCTCATTTGGTCTGCATAGCTTTTCTTTCTATCTTGGGCAATCTTAAGCTTTTCCTTGATGAGTTGTATCCTTTCTGTAGTCTCTTGAACAATCTTAGGTCCCAACAAACATCTTTCACCCATCTCTATCCAACACAAGGGCAATCTATAAGGTCTCCCATAGACTACTTCATAAGGTGCCATGCCAATTATAGATTGGTAACTGTTGTTATAAGCAAACTCTGCCAAAGGTAAGTAATCTACCCAATTTCCTCCAAAATCCAAAGCACAAGCCCTTAACATGTCTTCTAAGATCTGGATCACTCTTTCTGATTGACCATCTGTCTGAGGGTGAAAAAAGGTGCTAAAATTCAATTGGGTGCCCAAAGTCCCTTGTAAACTCTGCCAAAACTGAGAAGTAAACTTAAGGTCCCTGTCAGACACTATAGATAAAGGAATCCCATGCAATCTCACAACCTCTTGTATATACAACTTAACCAAAGAGTTCATGGGATCAGTAGTTTTCATGGCTAGAAAATGAGCTAACTTAGTAAGACGGTCCACAATCACCCAAACTCCATTTTTCTTGCTTCTAGTTCTTGGCAACCCTATCACAAAGTCCATAGTGATATGATCCCACTTCCACTCAAGTATAGGTAAAGGTTGCAACAACCCTACAGGCCTCTAGTGTTCAGCCTTCACTTGCTGACAAATCTAACAGTTGGCTACAAACTAAGCAATATCTCTCTTCATCCCACTCCACCAAAATTGTCTCTTTAAGTCTTGATACATCTTCATATTCCCAGGGTGGATGGTATACTTCGCCCTATGAGCATCTGCTAGAAGTTCATTTCTCAACTCCACATCTTTTGGCACACACATCCTCCCTTGAAACCTCACACTCCCATCTTCATACATGGACCAATTTTCATCTACTTCATCTGCTACCAACTGGGCTTTAACATTTTCTAAAAACTCGTCATGAACTTGGGCCTCCACTATTCTTTGGATAACCATTGGTCTAGCCGATAAACTGTATAAGCATGGACCTTGTCCTTCCTAACCAAGACATAATTCAAAATCCTCAATAACTGCATGTATCTCAAACTTTCTCAATGCCAAGCTAGACAACTGGCCAAAGCTCTTCCTACTCAAGGCATCTACTACAACATTCGCCTTCCTAGGATGGTAATGAAGAGCAAAATCATAATCTTCCAATGTCTCCATCCATCTCCTCTGCCTAGAGTTCAAATCCTTTTAAGTGAAAATGTATTTCAAACTCTTGTGATCAGAGTACACCTCAAACTTCTCTCCATAAAAATAGTGTCTCCAAGTCTTAAGGGCAAACACCACTACTGCAAGCTCCAAATCATGTGCTGGATAATTCCTCTCATGTTGCTTTAATTGTCTTAAGGCATAAGCTACCACCTTGCCTTGCTGCATTAGCACACACCCTAGCCTCACTGTAGAAGCATCACAATAAACTATAAACAACTCTCCACTAATAGGAGCAGTTAACACTGGAGCAGTGGTCAATTTTCGCTTCAACTCTTGGAAAGCCTTCTCACACTCCTCATTCCATTCAAACTTCACCCATTTTCTAGTCAACCGAGTCATTGGTGCTGTAATACTAGAGAAGTCTTCCATAAACCTCCTATAATATCCAACCAACCCCAAGAAACTTCTAACCTCAAATACATTAGTAGGCCTTTGCCACTCCTGTACAACTTCCACCTTGGAATGGTCTACTGCTATTCCTGCCACAGAAACCACATGGCCTAAGAAATTCACTACAGTAATCCAAAACTCACTTTTGTCCAACTTCCCATACAATTGATGCCTTCTTAAAGTTCTAAGGGTGGTCACCAAATGCTGCTTATGCTCCTCCAAACTCCTTGAGTAGATCAAGATGTCATCCATAAAGACAATCACAAATTGATCCAAGTAAGCACAAAATACTCTATTCATTAAATCCATGAAAGCAGTGGGGGCATTAGTTAACCCAAAAGGCATGACTAGAAATTCATAATGCCCATATCTCGTTCTAAAAGCGGTTTTAGGAACATCTTCTTTCCTAACTCTCAATTGATGATACCTAGTTCTCAAGTCAATCTTACTAAAATACTTTGCACCCTTCAACTGATCAAACAAGTCATCTATCCTTGGAAGAGGATACTTGTTCTTCACAGTAACTCTATTCAACTTCCTATAGTCAATACACAACCTTAGTGTGCCATCCTTCTTCTCCACAAACAACATTGGGGCTCCCCATGACGATGTACTTGGACGAATAAAACCCTTACCCAACAATTCATCCAACTGAGTTTTCAATTCCTTCAACTTAAGAGGGGCCATCCTATAAGGGGATACTGAAATAGGATCAGTTCCTAGGTATACTTCAATAGAGAAATCAAACTCTCTATGTGGTGGTAAACTTGGTAACTCATCTGGGAATACATCCTGAAACTTCCTTACCACTGGAATTTCTGTAATGTCCTTCTGGGCTTTCTCCTTACCACGAAGGCAAGCTAGGAAATTTATTGATCCTTTCCTCAACACAT
The DNA here is from genome assembly GCF_030704535.1 of Vitis vinifera. Classification (NCBI taxonomy): domain Eukaryota; kingdom Viridiplantae; phylum Streptophyta; class Magnoliopsida; order Vitales; family Vitaceae; genus Vitis; species Vitis vinifera. The sequence goes on from NC_081819.1 coordinate 7,072,800, forward strand.
ACTGATAGCACGGATCGCACTGCAAAAAAGGCAAACTAACACACTTCCCTCCAACAAAGAAAACCTCAAATCCATCTGGTAGACAAAATATTATCCTACAGCGATGACAATCAATAAGCGCTCTATACACCGTCAACCAATCCATTCCCAAGATAACATCATACCCAGTCATATCCAAAATCCTCAAATCCACATTAAGTGCTCTATCCGCCAAAGTAATAACGCACCGCTTGCATATTCTATCAACTCTAGAATTTGTACCCATAGGAGACTCGATAAGTAACAAATTTTCTACCATTTTCGTTTTCAACCCCAATGCATTAACACAAGATGTAGAAATGAAAGAATGAGTTGCACCAGTATCAAACAAAACACGCACCCAAGTACCATATACCAAAATCAGACCTTCCACCAAAAAGGTGTCCTCCTCTGGTTCTGTTGGGGTCAAGGCAAAAACTCTTCCTGCTGCCTGCCTCCCCTTACCTCTAGCATTCGACCCTTGAGAAGAACGGGTCTAACTACTCATGGTAGCTATCTTGGTTCCCTGTGCTGCTGGGGGTAATTGTGGCATCTGGTAGTAAGGCAACTAAAACTAAGGGGGCTAGAAAGGCACTACCGACTGCTGTTGAGAACTTCCTTGAGACTGAGGTCGGGCCTACAGTGTGCCCCGCAATGGGCAAGCCCTCCATAAGTGGTCTCCCGCTCCACAACCATAACATACTCTATTAGTAGCCGCCCTTTGAGCACTCTACTCACATCCTGCATAGAACGAGGAATGCCTCTCAAATTGCTGAGTCTTCTGCCTCTGCTGCGGGCCCTGGAAACTCCCTTGGGAACTTTCCCCCATTCTTTGTTTCCCTTTTTTGTCCCCCTTTTGCTCCTGAAATTGGTTGGTTTCCTCAATGTCCTACTCCACCAACAAAGCCCTCTTAACCAACTCAGAATAGTCCCTTATTGCCAATGGGACTAATCTATTCCTAATAGCAGGCCTCAACCCCTACTGGAACCTCCTAGCCTTTTTTCTTTCCTCATTGATCATCCTCAAAGCGAATTGAGACAACTCTGAAAAGCGTGACTCATACTCCAGCACTGACATGGTTCCTTGGATGAGGTGCTCAAACTCCATCCTCTTGACGTGCTTAGCCACCTCTTCAAAATACTTGCCTATGAAGATTCTCTCAAATTCCTCCCAGGTCATAACCTCAGTGTCATACACTCTTTTCATTGATTCCCACCAGAAATCAGCTTTGTAAACAAGCATGTATGCTGCCAGACCTACCCTTCTTTCCTCAGGTATGTCCAGTGATGTGTTGGTTCGCAAGTATACGAATCGTTCAAGTAATATAATTGTACCTAAGTACGGATATCGAACCCACAAGGACTATGCTACTAATTACTAAAATTTATTATTTCTACTATTATTTGATCAACCGAATATTTAAAGTTGTAGAAGAAAGCAACTTAAACAATTAAAGAAAATAAATTCAAACTCTTATGATTTAAACGATCTAGGACTTTTGATTTCACTACAAACACTTTTCATGCAATTGATTGCTTGACCTAATTCCTGCTATGCTTCATTTGGAGATTTAATTCCCTAAGCCAACCAATATTTTCTCTCGAAATATATCAAATTGCTCTTAAATTACTAACCCAACATATCTCAATATGAATTTAAGTCTAAAGGAGTAATTAAGATCTATGGAATTATTATAGATTTAACTATTAATCTCTTAGAACATAGTAATGTATCTCTACTATTCATTCATTCTAACGTAATCTATTCTATGAATCTAATTTAGATTCTAACTCTCGTTATCAACCTAAATCATAAAATCAATCAAAACTTGGGCGAGCCCTTAAGAATTGAGAGCATTTAGCGCAAAATAGATACACAAATAAATTGATGCAAAACAGAGATTAATTTAAAACAATCAAAAACATAAATCGTGATTGAGCTACATTTCAGCCCTAGACAAAGGAAATTAGTTCATCTTAAGATGAAGAACAAACATCCTGGATTATAATCATAAAGAAAAGGGAAGAATAAACCAGAAAAATAGAAGGAAATTTGCAAATCCCCCTTCTTGTTCTCCAAGCTCTCTTTTCTCCTAGGTCTTCAAGATCCTTCTTCTCCTAGGTCTCTAAGACCCCCAAATAAACCCTACTTTCGTCTATTTATAGCCCCTGTATCGTAAGCTGACGTCCCACCTAATTTGGATCTGAACAGAATGAGATAAGGACGAATAATTTTCAAATTTTAAATATCGGGCTTCGGTGCTCAGTGTCTCCCATCGTGGTGCTTTAGTCTCGGTTCCTAGGATTTATGAAATTCCTTCGAGCACCGTGGTGGACAAGTTCCTCCAGTCGCGACAGTTTTGTCTCGAGTCCCCAACTATGATTTTCCACATGCGTACGCTGTGGCGCTTAAGTCCTTCCCGCAACAGCGCTTTCCTCTTGGGTGAGTTACGCAAATTGTCACATAAGAGGCCACCGCGGCGCTTGAGAGCTCCCGCCATGGCAGTTTTCACATTTTCGTCGAACTTCATATTTTTCTTCCTATTTTGCCTTATATTGCTCCCTTTTCATACTCTTGGCTATTTGAGACCTAAAACAATAAAAATAATGATTGTTGAGATAAAATTACTCTTAAACTAATGAAATATCAAGTTAAATCATAGATAATAAGTCGCTCTAAATCGACTTATCAAATTCCCCCAAACTTAACATTTTGCTAGTCCTCGAGCAAAAACAAAATAAAATCTAACCTAAAACTATCCAAAAAACAATTAAATCATAAACTAAATCAAGACTCAAAACTTCTCAAACTTCCAGAATCAAATTCATTCGTCAAGTTTAATTCATAATATTGTCTCAAAAATTACTAATAACATAAATCCATCAAGAATCTATCGAACATTACAAAAATTAGAAGGATTACTCAGACATTCATTTCATTCAAACCTTCAATCTTCTAAAAAATTCAAGTAAGCAACCTTTCAAACAATCAATTCTACTACCCAAACAATTTTATAAAAACAATTATAGACAAATTCGACCTCTAACAAGTAGTGTATGATATCAAATCTCATAGGCTTGGCTTTCTTGTTACTCTCCACTAATGTAGATTCAGCATGTTACCTCGGATCAAAAGGTCTTTAATAAGCTTGTAATGTTAGGCTAAGGTGTTGGCTCACAAAGAATGGAAAGGATAAGTTCAAAGAATGAGAACACTCACAATTGAACAAACTGTAACAGACTCAAGAGCTTTTAATACTAACATCACTTCATATCATCTTGAAACTTTTCATACTTTTTCTTTCTTTCGTGCTCATAAACACTTTTCATATATTTCACCACTAATGCCATTTTTTTATGCACACTCTTCCTTTTATTCTTCAAAACCCCAAACTTATTTCTCTATTATAATTGGGTTAACAATACACATTTCCATCCTTTCCTCAATAAGATATTTTTGCTCTCAAACAAAATAAATAACAAACATGTAAATGTTCTCATCAAGGGTAAGGATAAGTGTTTAGGCTTAAAATAGGTAGGAAGATGGGCTTTAAGAAAGAAAAAATAAGGCTAACATTATATAAAAAGGCTCAAATAGGTAACTAGTGGATAAAATATTCTGGGTAAGGTAAGAAAAGCTCAAACAATCCAAAAATGATCTAAATCATCTCCTAAGTAACATGAAAATCTAGGATTTCACCTTGAGTAACAATCAGCCAAGTTCTAAAATTTGTTGAGATTTCTAATCATCCACAATTGTCTAAATAAAATGTCTCTAAGCATGCAAAACAGGATTGTTATCAAAATCACCATACTAGACCAACATCGAATCTCAAATCCAAACAGAACAAACATCCAAATTATCCTCAAAATCTAAGTAATATCAAATTCCATCTCAACAACCACACATCATAACAATCAAGATATTATCATTGACTATATGAATCAACTCGAAAAATAATGCTCAAAAATCAAGAAGTTTGGAAAAAAAAAAAAAAACATTTGTAACTGGACTTATCTAAACCCAGAAGAAATTAATCATTCCCCCCAAACTTAATTACTTTCATTGCCCTCAATGAATCAAAAGAAAATAAAGTAAGGAAAAGTAAGGAAAAGAAAAACTCCATTTTTGATGAATTTTTGGGGCACATAAAAAAATCGCTCCTTTCTCATTTAGTAGTATCCTAAAAGAAAAAGAAGAAGAAAATTCTTGTAACCAAATAATATTGTTAGCTAACATCAGTAATCATGATTTAGTTTATATAAACCAAACTAAAATAAAATAAAACATAAATAAAAACTAAATAAAATGAATAGTAGTAGAAAATAAGACATAAAAATTTATTGTAGCTCCTCATCATCATCCTCATCACCACCAACATCTCTGCCATCCTCCATTGGCTGTGAAAAGGCATGCTCCTCTGGTTGTGGATGACTCGGAAAAATTGGCATAGTCTGGAACTAAGACATATCCACCACCATTCCAATCACCAACATTTTCATCATCTCTCCAATAGTATTATTGGAGGAATACTGATAATCAATCAGTTGTTGCAGCTACTTACCCTGATGAGTAACCTAGCCCTCTAATTTTTCCATAGCTCGGCCATAGTAAGGGGTCTTGAAGAAGAAAAATGTTGCCTTACCTGTGAACCTTGAAGAACCGGCCCCATTCTGTCATTCCCCTTCATTGCCTACACCTTATTATCCGATATTGTCGACATAGGAGCTAAAGCCTCCTCATTCGGTCCATATTAGACCCCACTAGTAGCGCACATAGCAGTAATCAATGACGGATAGAATAAGGACATGGATGATTGCTTAGCACACTGAATGATATGAGATGATAGAAATTTCCCTAAATCCAGAGACTTTCCAGTAACAATAGAATAAAGAAGCACTGCCCGCTCTTTATTAATGTCACTAAAATGTCTCACTGGCATCAACCTCGCCGTTAAGAAATAATACCAAGCTTTACATTCCCTAATTAACCCAATACTTGGGAAGGTGACTGGTTAATCATCCGACATCCTCCATTGAGTACCCGGAACTACAATAGTCCTTAATACCTCTTGATAATCAATTTTCCCACCAAGAAAAGCAATATAATCATCATTCTCAATATCAGGCAAGTTGAAAAAGACATTAATAGCATGTCCACTGAAAGCTACTTGTTTTCCTCTCACAAAAACCTTTTGGTGATGATGTTCAGGCACATTGACATAAAATTCTCTAACAACTGGGATGATAGAAGCTAGAGGTTGAGCACAAAAATCATCCTATTTTCTCTTCCTAATATTAGCAGTGATGCTTGGCCAATTTATTTCAGTTGCACACAAACCCCTCTCAGCTATCCGGTTTTGGTTTGAAACAGAGTCATAATATCTATTCTGGGCATTTTCACTAACAAATTTGGTTTTATCAAATTTTATCACACCTTTGCCCTTCCTTTTCTTGCTACCCGATGCATTCATATTCAACAAAATCTTCAATCCAGTAACAAATCACAGAAACGAAAATCAAAGGTACAAATCCTTACCAAATTGCAGCAAAAAGGTAGAAACAATCACCCCAAATCGTGACCCAACAAGAAGACGGACTGGATCTACGATTTCCTTTCCAAAATTACACCAAATGAAGCTTTAATCTTGCCAAATCTCCAAAACTCGTGAGTAATCCCAAAAGAAAACAAAGAATTCAGAGTTTAAATATGATTAGGATTGAAAGATAGAGAGAAAGTGGAGTGAAGATGAGAAAATGAGAAAAACTGTTGGTGAAAAATGAAGGAAAATGGCCCTTTTAAAACACCCACTTACTTATCACACAGCGGCGCTCAAGTCTTTTCGCCATAGCTCAAAGCCCTAATTTTTATAAGAGAAATTCAATTGGGGGTGACCGCTGTGGCGCAAAGCCTTACCAGCTGCGGCAGTTTAGCCTCGGGTCCTCTTATGAGCAGCATTTGAAGAGTCAGCCGCGACACTTAATGCCTCCTTCCGTGGCTCCTTTCACTAGGTATGTAAAAAGCCTTTTTTTCTCCTTAAAATAAAGAAAAAGTAGTTAAAAATAAAAAAATAAAAATTAATCCTAAACTACCAAACAATTAACTCTAAAAATTCACTAACTAAATTAAATTTGAAACGAAATAAAAAAAAATTAATAAAAATCCTAACAACTAAAAATAATTTAAGATTCAAAAATAAAAATTGCTCAAAATAAATCGGGTTGCCTCCCGAAAAGCGCTAAAATTTAAGTCAATAGCTAGACTTTCTCCACTCTTCTACTTCGGAATTGAAAGCACAATAGACACCTGTTCGGTGCTAAAATTTCCTCCCAAATAGTGCTTCAATTGTTGCCCATTCATTGTAAAAGTTCCCTTTGATGGATGATGAACTTCTATTGCTCCAGATGGTAAAACCTTGTTAACTATGAACGGACCAGACCATCGAGATCTTAATTTACCCGGAAAAAGCTTGAGACGTGAGTTGAAAAGAATAACTTGTTGACCAACTTCAGAATCGCGCTTCTGAATATGCTATCATGCCATCTTTTTGCCTTATCCTTATAAATCTTAGCATTCTCATAAGCATTATTACGGAACTCTTCCATCTCATTTAATTGTAACAATCTCTTCTCCCTTGTAGTTCGTAAGTCAAAATTCAAAAGTTTAACAACCCAAAATGATTTGTGCTCCAACTCAACTGGAAGATGACATGATTTGCCATAAACCAGTTGATATGGAGACATCCCAATAGGTGTCTTGAATGCCATTCTATAAGCACACAAAGCGTCATCCAACTTACTTGACCAATCCCTCCTAGAAGAATTAACTGTTTTCTCCAGAATTTGCTTGATCTCACGATTAGATACCTCAACTTGACCACTTGTTTGCGGATGATAAGGAGTAGCTATATGATGTGTTACTCCATATTTTCCCAATAGTGACTCAAATTGACTGTTACAAAAATGAGATCCCCCATCACTTATGATAGCTCCCGGTGTACCAAATCTTGCAAAAATGTTCTTCTTAAGAAATTTAACCACTACCCTAGCATCATTGGTCTACAGCGCCTCAGCTTTAACCTATTTGGAAACGTAATCTATAGCAACCAAAATAAAACGATTAGCATAAGAGGATGGAAAATGACCCATAAAATCAATACCCCATACATTAAACAATTCTATTTCTAAAATATTTGTTAAAGGCATCTCATTTTTCTAGATATATTCCCAACCCTTTGACATCTATCACAATTGGCAACAAAATTAAATGAATCTTTAAAAAGAGAAGGCTAATAAAATCCTGGTTGTAAAACTTTGGCTGCAATTTTAGTAGCTCCAAAATGCCCTCTAACTTCACAGGAATGACAATGATGTAGAATACTCTCCATCTCCTCTTCCGGCACACATCTTCTAATTATTTGATCGGCGCATTGCTTATATAGGAAAGGATCAACCCATATATAGTACTTGAGATATGAGAAAAACTTCTTCCTTCTTTGATAAGTAAGCTCGGGAGGCAAAATCTTCTTAGCCAAATAGTTAACAATGTCTGCATACCATGGCACTTCTTCAACTGCAAAAAGCTACTCATCAGGAAATCTTTCATTAATATCATCATCAACTCCTTCATTAGGCTCCACATGATTCATCCGAGAAAGATGATCTGCAACTAAATTCTCGGTTCTTTTCTTATCTTGATTTCCAAGTCAAATTCTTGTAGCAGCAAGATCTAACAAAGTAGCCTTAGCTTTGCCTCTTTCTTAGCAAACAAATACCTTAAAGTTGAATGGTCGGTATAGACAATCACCTTAGACCTTATCAAATAAGACCAAAATTTTTCAAAAGCATAAACAACTACTAAAAGTTCTTTTTCAGTGGTGGCATAATTTACTTGAGCCTCTGTTAAAACCTTGCTAGCATAATAAATCACATGAAAAATTTTTCCTTTCCGTTGCCCTAAAACAACACCTATAGCAAAGTCACTAGCATTACACATCAATGTAAAAGGCAATTCCCAATCAGGTGAAACAATAACAGGAGAAGATATCAGTTTAGACTTAAGAGTTTCAAAAGCATTTAAACATTCTTTAGAAAAATAAAAAAACTGCATCCTTAGCCAATAAATCACAAAGAGGTTTAGAAATTTTTGAAAAGTCCTTAATGAATCTTCTATAAAATCCTACATGACCAAGAAAACTTCTAACTCCCTTTACATTTGTAGGTGGTGGCAGCTTCTTAATCACATCTATCTTGGCACGATCCACCTCGATTCTTTTTACAGAAATTCGATGTCCCAACACAATACCTTCTCTAACCATAAAATGGCATTTTTCCCAATTTAAAACCAAGTTTGTGTCAACACATCGCTGCAAAACCAAAGAAAGATTAGAAAGGCAATCATCAAAAGAAGAACCAAAAATAGAAAAATCATCCATAAACACTTAATGCATTTTTCAATCATATCGTAGAAAATGGACATCATGCAACGTTGAAAAGTGGCTGGAGCATTGCATAAACCGAATGACATTCGTCGGTAAGCAAAAGTGCCATATGGGCATGTAAAAGTGGTCTTCTCTTGATCTTCTGGTGCTATAGGGATTTGATTGTATCCTGAATATCCATCTAGAAAACAATAATAATCATGACCGAAAAGTCTCTCCACCATTTGGTCAATGAAGGGTAAAGGAAAGTGATCATTCCTTGTGGCATCATTAAGCTTCCGGAAATCAATACAAACTCTCCAACCTGTTATCATTCTTGTGAGGATAAGTTCGTTATTATCATTCTTCACTACAGTTATACCTCCCTTCTTAGGAACTACTTGAATTGAACTTACCCATGTACTATCCGAGATTGGGTAAATTATACCTGCATCCAAAAGCTTCACAACCTCTTTCTTAACCACTTCTTGCATAGATGGATTTAATCTTCGTTGTGGTTGAACTGTTGGCTTGTAGATTTCTTCAAATAGGACCTTATGCATACAAATCGATGGGCTTATTCCCTTGATGTCATCAATAGTCCATCCAATAGCTTTCTTATGCTCTCTTAAAACTCTTAATAGTTTTTCCTCCTCCAAATCATTCAAAGAAGAGTTAATAATAACAGGATAAAAACTAGAATCTTTTAAGAAAGCATACCTGAGGTGAGATGGCAACCATTTAAGTTCAAGTTTAGGAGGCTCGTTCTTTAATGTATGATTGTTAACATGAATGGCCTCTAATTCCTCAAATTTTAACTTTCTTAGAAACTCATAAGTTGGCAATGCATCAAGATTATTAACACATTCAATTATATCATCATCATCACAAAGAGTTCCTAAATTTCTACCATTCATTATACAATTTTCTAAAGGTGAAGTGGGAAAAGTTTCATGAAATGTTGCAGCTACCACCCTATCCAAAACACTGATTGCAAACAATGCATCAACATCAGATGGAAAATTCATAGCCTCAAAAACATTAAACGTAACTTGTTCATCTTGAACCCTTAAAATCAACTTACCTTGATGAACATCTATAAGAGTTCTACCTGTAGCAAGAAAAGGTCTTCCTAATATAAGTGGAACATCCCGGTCTTCTTCCATATCTAATACAATAAAATCAACCGGAAATATAAACTTATCCACTTTTACCAAAACATCCTCAATAATGCCTCTTAGATGTTTGATAGATCTATCCACAAGCTGCAAACATACCATAGTAGGCTTCACTTCCCCTAGTCCAAATTTCCTGAAAATAGAAAAAGGCATCAAATTAACACTTGCACCAAGATCACATAAAACTTTATCAAAATCAAATCACCAATAGTGCAAGGTATAGTGAAACTCCCTGGATCTTTTAGCTTAAGAGGAAGCTTCCTTTGAAGAATGGCGTTGTACTCTTCAGTGAACATCACCTTCTCATTGTCCATCAATTTCCTCTTATTTGATAACACCTCCTTTAAGAATTTAGCATATTTCGACATTTGCTCCAACATATCTACAAAAGGAAGATTAATATGTAAGCTCTTAAGAATATCAATAAATTTAGAAAATTGCTTATTTAAATTTTGTTTTTTCAGCCTTTGAGGAAAAGGGATGGCATTAGATGATGGTTTTGGAATAGATGGTTGTATAGGAGTGGAAGCATCTTGTTCATTGGGAACCAAAGTATCCTCCTTATTTGCTTGATGTTCAGCCTCCTTTGATTGTTCTAACTCCTTCCCACTTCTAAGAGTTGTGGTCTTTACATGCTCCTTAGGATTTGTCTTTGTGATACAAGGAAGTGCTTCTTATGTTCTCTCCATTAATAACTTATAAATCTCCCCCACTTGATGCTCAAGGTTGCGAATACTTGCACCTTGGTTCCTGAAATTTGCTTTAGTATCATCAATAAAATTGTTAGTCTTTTGCATAAATTGGGTGAAAACTTCTTCCTAGTTTGGCTTATTCTCTTGAGATTGGAAACCGGAGGGTGGTTTTTGCACATGAGCGTTGTTACTCCATGAGAAGTTCAGATGATTCCTTCACCCTTGGTTGAAATAATTGGAGTTGGAATTGTATTGACGTTGATTATTGGCCACATAGTTCACTTGTTCGGATGGATTTGCTTCATATGGGCCTCCAACTTGACACTCCAAGCTAGGATGATTACCTGCACAATTTTCACAAACTAAATTAGAAACAGCAGCAACATTTAGTTTCTTAAAATTATTATTTAAAATTGTAACTTGAGTAGCCAAATTATTAAAAACATCGATATCATGAACCCCGACTGTCCTCTTTTGTGCATTTCTATCTGTATACTTCAAGAAATTGTTGCTAGCCATCACTTCTATAAGTTGATATCCCTCCTCCGGTGTCTTATTAATAAAAGCTCCTCTGCTTGGTGCATCCACCATGGTTTGAGTATTAAGGTGCAAACTATTGTAGAACGTTTGCACTTGCATCCACATTGGTAAGCCATGGTGTGAGCACTTTCTTAAAAGGTCTTTGAACCTCTCCCGAGCTTCATAAAGAGACTCTTGATCTTGCTGTAAAAAAGTTAGTTATATCATTCCTCATCTTTGTAGATATTGCCAGTGGGAAGTATTTAGCAAAAAAAACGTTAACCAGTCCATCCCATGTAGTGATTGTCCCTGGAGGTAATGAAATTAACCATGCCTTAGCCTTGTTATTTAGAGGGAATGGAAACAATCGAAGTCTTATTGCATCATCGGTCACACCATTATGCTTGAAGGTATAAAAAATTTCTAAGAAATTTGCAATATGTAGATTAGGATCATCATTGGCCAATCCTCCAAATTGAATCGAAGATTGAATCATTTGAATAATTGCTAGTTTGATCTCAAAATTGTTAGCTTGGATGGGTGGCCTTCGAATGCTTGAAACACCCACATTAGGAACAAAATAATCCTTGAGTGCCCTGTTTGGGACTCCATTATCACCATGATTCTCATTCCTCATTGCAGGAACCTCTTGAATTACTTGTTGCTTGCGTTTCTGATTTAGCTTTCGCAATGTTTTGTTGATATCAAGGTCGATTAGTACTAAGTCCACACTCCTTGTACGTCTCATACACTAAGAAAACCTAAAAAGAGAAAAACAATTTAGTGAGAATAAAAAGAAAATAAATCAAATTAGCACAGAAATAACTGGAATTAATATTAGTAACAAATAGTCCCCGGCAATGGCACCGAAACTTGATGTGTTAGTTCGCAAGTACACGAATCGTTCAAGTAATATAATTGTACCTAAGTACGGATATCGAACCAACAAGGACTATGCTACTAATTACTAAAATTTATTATTTCTACTACTATTTGATCAACCGAATATTTAAAGTTGTAGAAGAAAGCAACTTAAACAATTAAAGAAAATAAATTCAAACTCTTATGATTTAAACGATGTAGGACTTTTGATTTCACTACAAACACTTTTCATGCAATTGATTGCTTGACCTAATTCCTGTTATGCTTTATTTGGAGATTTAATTCCCTAAGCCAACCAATATTTTCTCTCAAAATATATCAGATTGCTCCTCAAATTACTAACCCAACATATCTCTATGTGAATTTAAGTCTAAAGGAGTAATTAAGATCTATGGAATTATTATAGATTTAACTATTAATCTCTTAGAACATGGTAATGTATCTCTACTATTCATTCATTCTAATGTAATCTATTCTATGGATCTAATTTAGATTCTAACTCTCGTTATTAACCTAAATCATAAAATCAATCAAAACTTGGGCCCTTAAGAATTGAGAGCATTAAGCGCAGAATAGATACATAAATAAATTGATGCAAAACAGAGAATTAATTTAAAACAATCAAAAACATAAATCATGATTGAGCTACATCTCAGCCCTAGACAAAGGAAATTAGTTCATCTTAAGATGAAGAACAAACATCCTGAATTACAATCATAAAGAAAATGGAAGAATAAACTAGAAAAATAGAAGGAAATTTGCAAATCCCCCTTCTTGTTCTCCAAGCTCTCTTTTCTCCTAGGTCTTCAAGATCCTTCTTCTCCCAGGTCTCTAAGATCCCCAAATAAACCCTACTTTCGTCTATTTATAGCCCTAGTATCGTAAACTGACGTCCCACCTAATTCAGATCTAAACAGAATGAGATAAGGACAAATAATTTTCAAATTTTAAATATCGGGTTGCGACACTTAGTGTCTCCCATCGTGGTGATTTAGTCTCGGTTCCCAAGATTTCTGAAATTCCTTCGAGCGTCGCAGCGGACAAGCTCCTCCAGCCGCAGCGGTTTTGTCTCGGGTTCCCATCTATGATTTTCCACATGTGTACGCTGCGGCGCTTAAGTCCTTCCCATAGCGGTTCTTTCCTCTCTAGTGAGTTATGCAAATTGTCACGTAAGAGGCCACTGCGGCGTTTGAGAACTCCCACCATGGCAGTTTTCACATTTTCGCCGAACTTCATATTTTTCTTCCAATTTTGCCTTATATTGCTCTCTTTTCATATTTTTGGCTATTTGAGACCTAAAACAATAAAAATAATGATCGTGGAGATAAAATTACTCTTAAACTAATGAAATATCAAGTTAAATCATAAATAATAAGTCGCTCTAAATCGACTTATCATCCAGCCCCACCAAAATTCTTCTCATCCTCCTCAACCAATGCTCAGTTGCTTCCGCACTGGGCTCTCCATTAAAAGATGGAGGTTGCATCACCATAAATCTCTTCATTGCCTCCATTTGGCTCATTACTAGTCTCTCAGTGCGGCTCCTCCTATGCGAGTGGTCTGAATCCTCATGGCCCTAGGTACCTCCTGGTCTCCTGGAACCCTGACCTCTCATGAACTGGACAGCCTCTCTCAACTCCCTTCTTACTTCTAAGAGTTCTTCTCTTACCGACTCCAACTCCTCATTTCTCTCAGATCTTCCTCTTCTGGTCTTTCCTGCCATTTCAAATTTAACAATCCCTAATTCAACCACATTACCAAGGTGAGCAAAATAAATTCACATGTACCCATTTAACAACTATCAAAACTTTTACTTTCAAACAATCACAATACATAATTCAATTAATAATCAGCTCGTTAACTAACACATACAAAAAATCATAACATTACAATACACACAAACACCCACAAACATTGACCCCAAGGTATTATTGCAACCTTGGCTTTGATACCACGTTGTCACAACCCAAATTTCAAGTGACCCAAAATTTGGCCCATGACCCCAGGTCAAAGGTTTGACCCTAAGGGTTTCTCCTACTCCACGCTAGTAGTCAACCAAAACACTTTAAATTATTTTTTTTCCACGTATAAACGACACTAGGGTTCTCACCAACTAACAATATTTCAAACATTACTCAAACGCATTAAGATTTAATAATTATCATTACAGTCCAAAATAAAAGTTCATTGTTAATCCACTTAATCAAATTAAGGTCTCATTACACATCCATAGTTCACAGTTACTAAAACAAATCCCAAAACCACAAACACAATAAAAACGCCACACTCCACTAGGCCGCTCTAGGAGCATCCTGAAGTCCTCCCTACCCCACCTATGGATCCTCAGGAGTGGTATCTACATCTAAAAAGATGTAAAAAGGAAGGAGTGAGCATTCCACATTGCTCAGTAGGGTGCCTAACACCCAAGGGGTTAAGGGGGATTACTAAGTTTCAAAGAACACGAAAGGAACATTTCAACAATATTAATCAAGCCACATAATTTAATATCTAATACTATACACAATTCTACAACATTCAACAATTAAATGAATGAACATGAACGGGTGACACACAGTCATACAATGCACTGTCGTTCTCGGGCTTTCACCGAAGGATATGCGTTCGCACCCAAATACACTCCCCATTCGGAGTCTTCCCGGGGTAAACTTTAGGGCCTTTCACCCTAGGCATCTCTCTCCCTTCTTAATTTGCCTCACACGAGCTTTCACTTTTCACTATTTCATTTTTTTTTTCTTCTTTCTTTTTCCATTTCATACACTTTTCAAATTTTTTATCCTTTCTTCACACAACCATGATGCAAATGAATGCCATAATTTCCAAAATTTCTCAATAATTTCAACAATTCCAACATTCCCAATAATCCAATAAAATGAATTTTCCACATTAAAATATTCGAAAATATCCCAAAAAATTTTCACAAATTCACATATCAATAAACATGAAATTGTACCACACTTTTGGAATTTTCCAATAATTCTAATAATTTCCAATATTTGAAAATAATTAATTTTCAACAATAAAATTATCGAAAATATTCCAATCAATTCTCAAAAATTCATATATCACTAGATTTGAAATTGTACCCTAATTCTAGAATTACCCCACACTTCTAATAATTTTTAACAACCCAAAACAATTATTTATCAACCAAAAAGAATTCCCGAAATTACAAAAAAAATCCTAAAAAATTTCAAATCATTCAAAAAAAATCCTACAACGCCAATATTACCTACTTGACTCATAATGACAAGGTTTATAATTTTTTTTCAATAAAAAAGGCATTTAATTAAAGTTATAGGGTTAGGTTCCCCTACCACATATCTAAGAATTAGATAAAATCACAATCGGCCATCGTAGGATTGTTCATCTCATCGAGTAAAGCACCTCCTCAAAATTTGAGCCAAAATGGAGGTCGTTTGGCCGTCCAAACGGCTGGTCAAAGTTCCAGCAAGATGGGATATTCTCCACGATCCGCTGTTGCTCCCTTTCTCTCCCGTTCTGCCACTTTTAATTGTTTTTTTTCTTTAACTCATTTATTTATTTTCACTTGCTTATTTTTTTTTTCATTTCCAATTTATTTCATTTTTCATTTTTTTTATAACACACAAATTAATTTATTAAACACCAATCCAAAAATTTAATTTTCTCAAATTTATTAATAATCAATTTTATTTATTTATTTTTCTTAATTAATTCTAATTAATTTTTAATTAATTCACTTTTCATTTTCATTTTCAGAAATTTTCAATTTCTAAAATCCTAAGAAATTTTCTACCATAAGGCTGACGTGGCACAAAATTTTCAACTCGCTTAATTGACCAACACAATAAATTGAATTTCACCAAACCAAAATTAACACGTGTTCTCCAAACACTTTTCTTTTTTACTTTTCAACCACCACACAAAAGAAGACTTTTCAAACTAAAACTTCCAATGTGGTCTAAATTACCTGGTCATTACAGGTCCTTTAGGGTTGTAAGAACAGGAAAATTGTGCCATGTCACCTACATATATGAGCATTTAGTCAAGTACATGATGCAAAACTCCGAGAAAGGTTTGTTACACTTTGGATTTGGAGTTTTCTTTCTTAGAATAAATGTCCTTGGACATTTGTGGAGAAAGATCGCATTAAGGTGGTATCTAAGGCCTCTACTATGGATGGCCTTAAGTATGCATTGCTATGTGCTATACCAGATATTTGCTTTATTATAGGAATAATGAGTGGATATTAGTCCATTTCCTTATTAGAGCTTTGGGCGGATGTCAAACATATACTCTAGTATCTTTGGAGAATGAGGGATTATATGCTTGTGAGTATTTGCGATGAGTTGGTACTCCTTTTGTATCGAAAAATTGGACTTTTAGTCTAACGAGGACTCTCGTAGTTCTACCTCTAAGTATGTGTACACTCTAAGTGGGTTTTATTGCTTTTATAGTAACAAAAGAAGCCTTTTGGCTTATGGGTAGTTCTCTTGGCTATATCATCTGAGATACTATTATGTCATAACAGTGGGATGGTGGCATAGTCTAAAGAATTGAAGTACCATTGGAAGAGAAAATGCATAAAAAGGAAGTGTCATCTTATTGTGAGATATTACAGAGAGGTAATATGACTGTGGAGTAGAATCTTTCTATAACACCCAATCTGCTTTTGGGGTTAGTGGGAGTTTGTTGGGATTGAGCCCCAAAAGGCAAGACATGATATAAAAAAGTTAGACTTAACTATCCTCTTGTTATCCCCTTGGTATATTGACATTGATTTGAGTATTTAGCTCATGTCTCTTACATTGTACATGACTTGGGTGCATTAGGAGCTTCACAAAAGATCCAAGTCATGAGTTCCTTGTGAGTAGATAAGTTATCCACAATTGGTTCATGGATTTGGGCAATCCAGTTGAGATTATAGTACACCACCTCCTATTTGAAGGGATGACTTGTCTTGGTCATTAGGATGGGTCTCATATGGTGAGTGCACTAGTGTATGTGATGCATACTGAACAGGACCTACGGTGAATCATGACGCAAGGTTATCAATTGTTATTATTGACCAAGCTACTATACTACATGGACTCTCAACCTTGAGAGGATATTGAGTCTCTGTCAAAATCAACAGGAGGCTTTGACCTATGGGTGAGGCCCTAAAGTGGTCATATATTCCTATGGATTGCGTCACTGTTGATGGAGGCTGGTGGCAACAAGTATTCTCAATAGAGACACTAAGTTATCTCATAAGATTGAGATAGTGTGTCCCCTTGGGTGATCCAAAGGACATGTGATCATGAAATATGTGGCTATAGTGATTCCTTTAGTGGAATTTGACATATGCTCCTTAGAACTAATGTCAGTTGATCACATAATAAGTGAGATCTATAACTCAAGGATTTGAGAGGCAATCTTGATAGGTGATAACACTACCTTGTTAGATTACAGACACCATTTCATAGGGAGTCTGCATGCAGTGGATAGTAGGTCACGGACCTGAGAACTTGGGGTGTCTTGTTGTAATTTACATAGGGTACTGGAGTGTAATTGACTCTCTGTAGTGGAATGTTGAGTCAATTTTAGAATTTGATTCTGAGGGAGCTAGTACTCCTATGGGTCCCAATGGTCCCCACTATGAGCTCATATTCCTTGATGACATGATTTATGGGGGTTGAATGGGTTTTTAGTTCACTTTTGTGCATAAGGTTGTTTTGGTAATTAGCAAAGTTGCACAGGGATAAGTAAGGGGCATATTTGGGCTGAGCTAACTGATTAATTAGGGTCTTGTATGGTTAATTAATCAATTAGCAACCTTTTTAGGCTAGATTAATTGACCTAAGCCCATGGTGGCCTTAGTCACTTAAGCCTAGTAGGAAGCCTATAAATACCCCTTTAGGGGTTAACATTTCAATGTCTTACCATTCTCCCCTTCAGTCTAGAGAGAGAACTCTAGCCTCCACCCTTGAGATCTCCACCATCTTATTGCTTAGACACAAGGGAGAGTCATCGGGCCTAAGATCATGGTGTTTACAAGATCTACTGAGACTTTGGAGTTATCTACATGGATTGAATTGATTAGGGAACATTCGAATCAAAGGTATGTGGCTTTATTCTCTAGATCTATGTTTTCTATGGTATTCTTATTGTTTTTAAATACCCATTTATCTGCTATGATATATTTAGAGAGCCTAGGATAGATTTGCATGCACCTTACATGATCCAGGGCATGGGAATGGAGTAATCCGGAGTTCCTAACAACAATGACATGAACGATCGTATAAGTGTGATCTACACCAAAAATGAACTGGACTCTCATGACCGATTGGGCAGGGTGCAGTTTGTGATGAAAACTAGACAGGACAAAGCCTTGATCGATAGTACAAGTGCGGTCTACATCGAAAACGAAATCAAACTGTCATGAGCTCATCTGTATCATCGATCACATAGTTATCCTGTTTAGTTTTCATCATAGATTGCACTCGATCCAATCAGTCATGATAGTCCAGTTTCAATTTTGATGTAGACAGCACCAGTACAATCGGTCAAATCATTATCCTATTTCATTTTCGTCATAGATCACACCCTGCCTAATCAGTCACGAGAGTTCAATTTTATTTTTGATGTAGACTGCACCTATATGACTGGTCACGTTATTGCTCTGTGTCATTTTCATCATAGACCGCATCTTGCCCGATCGATCACCACTATTTAGTTTTGTTTTCGAGGTAAACTGCACCTATACAATCTGTCACATCGTTGTCCTACATGGTTTTCATCACAAATCACACTCAGTCCAATCAATCAAAACCATCTAGTTTCGTTTTCGATATATATCGCACCTATATTATCAGTCACATGGTTGCCTTGTCTTGTTTTCTTCATGAACCGCACTCAATCAAATCAGTCACAACAATTCAATATCATTTTTGGCGTAGAGCATACCTGTATGATCGATCAAGTAATTGTCTTATGTCGTTTTCATCATAAATCGCACTATGTCTGATTAATCACGATAGTCAAGTATCATTTTCGACATAGACCACACCTATACAATTGGTCACGTCGTTGTCCTATCTAGTTTTCATCACAAACTGCACTCGATCTAATCGGTCACGATAATTTAGTTTCATTTTCGTCATAAACCGCACCTTGCCTAATAAATCACGACCGTTCAGTTTCATTTTCAGTCATAGACTGCATCTCTACGATCAGTCACATCATTGTCCTATCTCGTTTTCATCATAGACTGCCCCTTGATCTGATCGGTCAAGACAATCCAATTTCAGTTTCAACATAGATCACACCTATACTATCAGTCACATAGTTTTCTTGTTTGGTTTTCGTCATAGATCGCACTTGGTCCAATCGATCACAATAGTTTAGTATTATTTTCGGCATAGACCACACATGCACGATCGATCAAGTCATTGTCTTATGTCATTTTCATCCTATATAGCACCTTGCCCGATTGGTCATGATAGTTCAATGTTGTTTTTAGCGTAGACTGCACCTATACAATTAATCACGTCGTTGTTCTATTTACTTTTCTTGACAAACCGCTCTCAGTCCGATCGGTCATGACAATTCAATTTCATTTTTGGCGTAGATCGCACCGTACTCGATCGGTCATGATAATTCAGTTTTATTTTCGAAATAGACCACACTTGTAAGATCATTCCCGTCATTGCCCTGTTTAGTATTCGTCACATACTACACCCAATCTCATCGGTCAAGTCATTGTCCTATGTCATCTTTGTCATAGATTGCACCCTACCAAATCGGTGACTACAGTTTAGTTTCGTTTTTATCGTAGATCGCATCTATACGATCGATCACATCGTTGTTCTGTATGGTTTTTGTTAGAAACCACACCCAATCTGAACGGTCACGAAAGTTTAGTTTCATTTTCAGCGTAGACCGCACTTGTATGATCAGTCATGTCATTATCCTATGTCTTTTTCATCATAAATCACACTTGCCTGATCAGTCACGACAGTTTAGTATCATTTTTGGCGTAGACCACACTTGTACAATCAGTCACGTAGTTGTCTTATTTGCTTTTCATTCCAAAACGCACCCCGTCTGATCAGCCATGATAATTCAATTTTGTTTTCAACGTAGACTACACATGTACAATCGGTCACGATAATGTCTTGTGTCACTTTTGTCATAGACCACACCCTGCCCAATCGGTGACGACAGTTTAGTTTCATTTTCAGCGTAGACCGCACCTATACTATCGATCACATTATTGTCATGTCTGTTTTCATCATAGACTGCACCCTACCCGATTGGTCATGATAGTTCAATTCCGTTTTCGATGTATATTGCACTTATATGATTTGTCACATCATTATCCTGTCTTTTTCATCATAGATTGTGCTTGCTGGATTGGTCATGACAGTTTAGTTTCGTTTTTAGCATAAATCGTACCTGTACGATCTGTTATGTAATTGTCTTACATCTTTTTCATCATAGATCACACCTAGCCTAATTGGTCATGATAGTTTAGTTTCATTTTCAGTGTACACCACACCTACACTATTGGTCATGTCATTGCCCAGCGTCGTTTTCGTCATAAACCATACCTTGTCTGATTGATCATGATGATTCAATTATGTTTTCAGTGTAGACCGCACCTATACAATCGGTCACATCATTGTCTTGTGTCACTTTTTTCATAGACTGCACCCTACTTGATCGACCATGATAATTCAGTTTTTTTTAGGCGTAGATCGCACCCGTACCATCGATCACATCGTTGTCCTGTATGGTTTTCATCACAAATCATACCTAGTCCGATCGGTTATAACAGTTCAATTTTGTTTTCAGCATAGACCGCACTCGTATGATTGGTCGCGTCATTGTCATGTGTCTTCTTCATCATAGATCGCACCTTGCTTGATCGATCATGAAAGTTCAGTTTCATTTTCGGCTTAAACCCCACCTGTATGATCGCTCACATCGTTGTCTTATCTGGTTTTCGTCATAGACCACACTTGGTTAGATTGGTCATGATGATTCAGTTACACTTTTTTATGTAAATCGCACTTGTATTATCGGTCACATCGTTGTCTTATCTTTTTTTTTGTCACAGTCTACACCCTATCCGATTGATCATGATAGTTTAGTTTCATTTTCAGTGTAGATTGCACATGTATGATCGGTCACATTGTTGTCTTATTTGGTTTTCATCATAATCTGTACCTAGTATGATTGGTCACAATAGTTAGTTTCATTTTCGGCGTAGACCGCACTTGTACCATCAATCATGTCATTGTCCTATTTCTTTTTTGTCATTGATCACACCCAATCTGATCGGTCACGATAGTTTAGTTTCGTTTTTAGTGTAGACCGTACCTGTACGATTGGTCATATCATTGTCCTATGTCATTTTTTTCATAGATCATACCTTTCCCAATCGATCATGACCGTTCAGTTTTTTTTTGGGTGTAGACCGCCTCAGTGCTATCGTTCACATAGTTGTCCTATCTAGTTTTCATGACAAACCGCACCCCGTCTGATCGCTCATGACAATTCAGTTTTGTTTTCAGCATAGACCGCACCTATACGATCGATCACAACATTATTTGTTGGGATTGAGCCCTAGAAAGCATGACATGATGGAATAGACTGAGATTCATTTATAAATTTATTTATTTGTGTTTATTGGTTTCCCTTAAATATCTCATTTGTATTAATTGGTTATTTGAGCATACACACCACCCTACATTACTTACATTGTAAATGACTTAGGTGCACTAGGAGTTGCATAGAAGGTCCAAGTCATGAGTTCTTTGTAGAGTAATGAGTTGTCCATAGTTGGTTCATGGATTTGGGCTATCCATCTGAGACTATAGTACACTACCTCCTAATTAAATGGATAGCTTGTCTTAGCTGTCGGGATGGTTTTCCCATGGTGAGTGTACTAATACATATGATGTGCATTGGACAAAACCTACAGTGAATCATGACACAAGGCTATCAATTTTCATGATTCACCAAGCTACTATACTTCATAGACTCTCAACCTTGAAAGGATATTAAGCTTGTGCCAAAGTTAACAAGAGGCTTTGACCTATGGGTGAGACCCTAAAGTGGTCATATATCCTTATGGATTGAATCACTATTGATGGAAGCTGGTGGAAATAGGTATTCTCAATAAAGGCATCATGATATCTCATAGATTGAAACAATTTGTCCCCTTAGGTGATCCAAAGGACATGTGATCTAGAAAACTATGGTCATAGCATTTCCTTTAGTGGAAATTTGACATATACTCCTTAGAGTTAGAGTATGTCAATTGATCACAAAAAAAGTGGGATCTGTAACTCAAGGATGATAGGTAATAGAACTACCTTATTAGATTACATACACCAGTCCATGGGGAGTCTACATACAGTGGATCATAGGTCATGGACCCCAAGCTCGTCTCGTTGTTATTTACATAGGATACTGGAGTGTAGTTGATTCTCTTTAGTGGAATGTTGAATCAACTTCAAAATTGGATTCTGAGGGAGGCAATACTCCTATGGATTTCTATGGTCCCCACTCTGAGCTCATATACCATAATGACATAGTTTATGAGGGATGAATTAACTTTTGGTTCATTCTTGTGCATAAAGGCGTTTTGGTATTATGTAAGGTTGCATAAGCGATAGTGAACAAGTTCTCTGGGTTAGGCTAATTGATTAATTAAACAACCCTATATGGTTAATTAATCAATTAGGATCCATTTTAGGCTAGATTAAGTGACCAACCTTTGGTGGGCTCAAGTCACTTAAGCCCAGTAGGGGAACCTTATAAATACCCCATAGGGGCTAGGGTGTTCATAACCTTGAAAGAGACTTTGTCTTCCACCTCTAGAGAAAGAGAGAGATAGTAAGAGCCAAGAGATCATCCTTTCCAAAGTCTACACTTTGGAGTGTCAAGATCGTGATTCAAGTCATCGAGCGAAAGATCTTGAGTGTATGAGACTTCCATATTCATTGTTCTTCATCTTCACCGAGTAGAATTGATTTGGGAACATCCAAATCAAAGGTAAAGTTCTCTAATGGTTTTCCTCTTTATCTTAGAATTATAAAATTTGTTTTTTGCTTCTGTTGCTTAGGATCTAGAGGCCTAAGGTAGTTTTGCATGCACCTATACAATCCAAGGTAAGGGAATGGAGAAATCCAGGGTTCCCAGCAACTGGTATCAAAGCCTTCGGATAGGATTTTGCGTGTTACATCTGCTCTAGGGTGTGCTAGCTCTATTTTGAAGGGTATATTTTTCATCCTATGGCCCCAGGGATGAATGTATGATGGTTATTATTGAATGAATGACGATCATAATAGTGCTTGAATTATTTTCTTTCTCTAGATTGGGTTGTATAGCCCCATAAAGAGTATAAGATTTTTATTTGATTGTAAAAATCTTTCCTTTTCATTAGATGGTTTGTAATCTCCATTAAAGGAGCATAGGATTTTTTTTTTGTTGTAAAAATTTCAGTTTTTGTATCCATCTATGGCGACCCAAGAGAGAAGAAGGCTTCTTGAAGTTTCTTTCATGAGTTCCTATGGTGATTTAAGGAAAAAGAAAGATTCTTGGAAGTTCTTGATTTGAGATCCATGGTAGCACAGTTATATCATCTTTAACATAAAATTAGGATGACTTGCAATAAGTTTCTTGTAGCAAGCAACCTATGGTTTTGAAGCTTAAGAAGTTAGAATTCCAACACTTCAAACGGATCACAATTTAGAGTTGAAACGAGGGACATATAGCCGATTAAATCAAGGTTGCACAAAAGGCATGCAATTACGGGATTGAGTTTGGGCCAAATTGTTTTTGGGTGTTTGGGCTCAATTTTTTGTGGCAATTGGGTCCATTGGGTTTTTCTTTTTTCACTAACCCTATCTTTGGTTGCAGGGCTATTTTGGTAATTTGGATTTTATTCAAATTTTAATTACCAAATTTGCAACAGGAACCCTAAGACCATAAAAATTACTTATTTAATTTCCTTTTATATCTTTTATGCTTTTTTTATTTTTGGCTTAAAATATATTTTGATATTCTTAAGTAAATGAATTTTCATATGTTTTTCCTTGTTTTAGATAATTTATTAAATTGGAATGTGCTAGGTATTAGGGAATTTTTTATTTTAGGAAAAGACAAGTTGGAAAAAAATAAGGAACCTACTTCCTTTTCAAAATTAAACTCTTAGAGATTGTTTTCTCAAAATAAATCTTTTTAAATTTTAAATCTCTAAGAATCATTTTATTTTAAGGAAGAAGTTTTATTTTTCCAAGTCTTTATGAAATAAAATCTTTTCTATTTAGCACCAGATTCTAATTTAAGGAAATAAATTATTTTTAGAAAAATATATGATGGATAATTCATGATTAAGATAGCTCATTAAGATATTGTTTCAAATAAAATAAATAAAAGTAGTTTTTGAATTTTTCTTAAGAAAATAAATTTTCATATGAGTTTTTTCCAATGTTATTTTTTCTTGTAATTGGTTGTTGTTAAAATCTATTGTTATTTCTCTAGAACTATCCAATTATTAAACTTTAGAAGGTTTTACTATTCTTTCTCGGTGAGAGAAGGAAAACTATACCTATAGTAAGTTCTTTAGGCTCTCTCCCACAGAGAGAAGGGGGAAACCATTTTGTTTGGATAGTTCAATGATAAGAAATAAGAGAGGAATTCTTTTAGCATAAGAGTTCCAGCTTCAAAAGTAAATAACAGATTTGGAAAATCTCATGATAAAGAATTTATTTTAAGAATGGTTACCAAAATAAAATAAATTAAAGTAATTTTTTTATTTTTCTTAAGAAAATAAATTTTCATGGGAAGATTTTTCCAATGTTATTTTTCTTATAACTGGTTGTTAAAATCTATTGTTATTTCTTTAAAACTATCCAATTATTAAACTGTAAGAGGTTTTTCTATTTTTTCTTGGTGGGAGAAGAAAAATTATACCTATAGTTAGTCCTCTAGGCTCTCCCCCTCAGAGAGATTGAGGAAACCATTTTGTATGGATAGTTTAATGATAAGAAATAAGATAACAATTCTTTTATCACAGGAATCCCAATTTAAGAAGTAAATAAAAAATTTGGAAAATCTCATGATAGAGAATTTATTTTAAGAATGGTTACCAAAATTACTAAAAGTCTTTTTTAAAAAAAATATTAAGTAGGAGAGGGCCTTAGCAAAGCCCATAGTCTCCATTCTTAAGCCCATCTTGATTTGGGTTTATCACCACCCCCACGGTTGGGCTTTAGGAATCAAGGGACATGGACTCTCCTTATGGACAAAACTTGACTTGTCTGTAGTGGGAGCAACCACCCCCACAGTGGGGTTCCTTACTTTGTGACATTGATAGCTCAAGGATAATGGTTATACACTTAACATTGGATATGAGGTGGTCAAATCGCCCCACACGATCCTACTTGCATAATCCATGGGTCAAATTAAAAGGTATGTTGATCTTATCTTTAGATATCTTTATGGTTAAGACAAGGAAACCGATATGAGAGTCTCTAACTAGTAATAAGGTAATGACCTCCCCCACGTAGGCCTGATCCTTATGATACTAAGATACCTTGTAAAAGGATATGTAGTTTGAGAGCACTACATTTTTGCTAAACTAATCGCCAACTTGTTGTGTATGCTTAATTAATTAATACATGGTTTTAATTTTTGTTATAGATATCATGTCTTATAATCCAATTAATCTCATTCTCACTACTAATAAGTTGATCGAAACAAACTATGTGGATTGGAAAAGGAATCTGGACATAGTACTCACTTCAGAGGAGCTAAAGTGGGCAACTCAAGAAATTTCTCCTTTTACTCCTAATGAACATTCAACTCAGGAGGAGAGTGACAATTAGCATAGTTGGTAGAGGGTGGATTAGAAGACCAATTGTATCATACTTGGGTCTTTGGATAACATGTTGCAACATCAACATATGTCTATGCCAACAACTTATGATATTCTTGTCAATCTCCATGAGATGTTTGGTGGCAAGGGTAGACCAGTTAGGCAAGTTGCTCTCAAGGCTATTATGGATGCTAAGATGTTAAAAGGAAATCCCGTTAGAGATCATATGATCAAACTTTTAAACAAGATGGAGATCCTTGAAGCTGAGATCATTGATAGATAGTCTTTGACGCGTTTTTCCATTATCTGTTTTTCCAAGTAAATAGAATTATCATATCTCATAAAAAAAATGAAGGAACCTAACACTAATCAAACATAGCCTTGGCACTTACGCTTAGGTCATATCAATCTAAACAGGATTCAAAGACTAATTAAGTATGGAATTTTACATTCTTTGATTCCAGAAGATTTTTTAGTCTGCGAATCCTGTATAAAAGGTAAAATGACCAAGAGACTTTTTACTGCTAAAGGATATAGAGCCAAGGAGTGTTTGGAGTTAGTGCATACTGATGTGTGTGGGCCTTTTAATGTCCATGCACGAGGAGGGTATGAGTATTTCATTGTATTTATGGATGATTACTCCAGGTTTGGATATGTTTACCTGATGCATAGGAAGTTCGATGCCTTGGATAAATCCATTGAATTTAAGGTGGAATTGGAAAACCAATTAGGTAAACATATCAAGGCACTTCAATCTGATTGAGGTGGAGAATATATGTCTACTTAGTTCGATTCTTTCCTTAAGAAACATGAGATTATATCCCAATTGAGTGCACCTAAATCTCCACAGCAAAATGGGGTAACAAAAAGAAGAAATCGAATGTTAATAGAGATGATGAGATCTATGATAAGTTTCTCATCACTTCCTATATCCTTTTGGAGATATGCCTTAGATACTATGGCTTACCTTGTTAACCTAGTGCCTTCTAACTCGGTACCTTTGACTCCCACAGAGATTCGGAAAGGTCGAAAACCTAGTTTGTAACACATTCATATTCTGGGGGTGTTCAACATACATGTTGAAACCAAAGGTAGACAAGTTGGAAACAAGGTCTGATGTATGTCAGTTTGTAGGTTATCCAAAAGGAACGAAAGGACATTACTTTTATTATTAGATTGACTATAAGGTATTTGTTAGTACAAATGCCAAATTTCTAGAACAGGACTGATTCATGCCCAATTGGTGTCTCAGCTGATTCGTGTCCAGCTGGTGCTCCTTGATTGAGGGAGTAATCAATAAAATTTATAACCTATTACACCATATACTAGGGTAGCAAAGAAAAAGCTACTATAGCATAGTGGCTCTAGGATCGTTCACTGGGATGGGTTTTCACTTCCCAAATGATATTAATTCAAAGTTGAATTGGTGCCTTTTCATTTCAAGGTTAGCTTTAAAAGAAAACATAAAGATGTTTGAATGAAAAAGGTTTAGATTTAAACTAACCAAAAATAGTAACTGATTTTACTTACAAAGAAAAATGTTTCTTGGAGTTTCAGATCACTAGGCTCAGATTCCTCATACAAAAAGGGAGTTCCGATCACTTGTTTCTTTTCCTCACATTAGAGAATTAACATATAGTTCCTTCTCCAACCGGTGTTGTACAGATGCTTCCCATTAATGGGTTCAAACACTAAATCCTTCTCACTGATGCACCTTGCAATGGCTCATACCTCTCACCTAGCACTTGCCATTCAAGGTGATCTTTAACCTTGGATTACCCGTCAAAAGCTCGCAAGAGATAACTAATGGATGTCTCCTTGGAGTCCAAAAGCTTACCAAGTGTTGGCTATTCTAGAAAATCCTACCTTCAAACCACCTCCCAAAAGCTCGCAAGAGATAAACTAGTGCATCTCCATGGACGGAGATCACTTGCCTTACCAAGTGTTGGCTCAGGTGAATTAAAGGCGTTTTAAGTTAACTAAAAAGATAAAAACCATTAACGGGTCACACTTTCTCTTCATTAAAAACTAAAACAACAAAACTTCCAATTTATGCATTCGGAAACTTACCCGGCTTTCTTCACTCCAAGAGACAAAGAGTCTAGCCTCTCATCCTCTGAGGAAAAATCCTCAGAGTTTGGTTGGCTAGAAATAAAAAGAAATGAAAATGAAAGAGAAGGAAAAACAGAGCAAGGCTCTGTATATTCTATATTTTTATATATCTATCTATATCTACATATCCATTGAATTACATGATGATCTGAGAACAAGCTCCCGAGAGCTATATATAAAGAAAATTACAAAACAAAATATCTGAGGTTATTCACCCCTTTTCCAAACTTAATAACTAAGGAATCCTATAATTGGTGGGTTACAAGGAGAAAATGGGGATTTAGACATCAAAAATCTGAAGCAAAATATCCAAAAGTGTCGGTCGCAACTATTGGGAAGCTTCAGGAGAACACCCGTGCACTGTGCAAAATGGCTGCGAAATTCTCGCAACAAAAGGCTGATTTCGCAACCGTGCAAAAATCTTCCTTCAGCTTGGAGTGATCTGCTTGCAATGGCTGTAACTCCTTCATTTCAACTCCGAATCGTGCACCGTTTGAAGCATTGGATTTTTGACTTCATGAGCTTTGAAATGACATATAGCATGCATAAATTGGACTTCAGAAAGTTCTCCAAAAGTGGCTGACATGACTATTATCAAAAAATGCTTCATGGCAGATTTCTCTTTGCTTCCCCTCCTTGCTTTCCGGATTTGCTTATGGAAAAGGACTTAAAAGCTTTGGTTATTCATGTTTTTGAGCTTCCAAAAGCTTTGCCATGGATTCCAAATAACTGTCCTCAATCTCGGATTGCTTTGGTGATCAAAAAGCTATCAAAACACCAAAACTTAACACAATTTTATTAGAATTGATTGCAAGGGTCCTTAACATGCCAATTGAGTTAAAAGGTAATAAATACTACTCAAAAGTGTTTAAAAGAGTTAATTACAAACTATGAAATAGCACTTTTTGAGTAGTAATCAAGGACTACATGATAAGTAATAGGGCAAGACGTGATATAGATTGGAAAGCACTTGAAGACACTCCCACATTAGCACATGAGACTATGGGTCTAGAGGTTTCTACACCTACCATTCTAGTTAGTTCTAGCACATCATTGCCTTGTCATAGTGGGAGGGTTGTTATTTAGCCAGACAGGTTCATGTATTTGGGAGAGTCTTTCGAGGCAATTCCAAAGGAGCATGAGATTGATCCCACAAATTATGATGAAGAAATAAGTAGTGATGATGCTATTCTTTGGTAAGGAGCTATAAAAGCAGAGTTAAAATCTATGTATTCTAATAGAGTTTGGGATCTTGTAGAAACACCTAAAGGGATAAAACCCATAGGGTGTAAGTGGGTCTACAAGAGGAAAAGAGGGGTGGATGGAAAGGTTGAGACATATAAGGTTAGGCTGGTAGCAAAGGGTTATAGTCAGAAACTTGGTTTCGACTATGAGGAGACCTTTGCACCAGTAGCCATGCTCAAGTCCATCAAAATACTCCTATCCATTGCAGTGCATCTTGATTATGAGATATGATAAATGGATGTCAAGACAGCGTTCTTGAATTGTGATCTTGAAGACTATATGATGCAACTAGATGAATTCATAGTGAAGGGCCAAGAGCACCTTGTGTGCAAGTTGCATAAATCTATTTACAGATTAAAGCAAACATCGCGCTCATGGAATAGGTGTTTTGATCAAGCTATCAAGACTCTTGATTCTGATCAAAATGAGGATGAGCCTTCTGTGTATAAGAAGATGCAGGGAAGCATAGTGGTGTTTTTGGTCTTGTAAGTTGATGAAATTCTACTCATTGGGAATGATGTAGGGTTATTTTCATCGGTCAAGATCTGGTTATCTACTCAATTTTAGATGAAATATCTAGGTGAGACACAATATATTCTTGGGATAAAGATCCTTTGAGATCACATGAATAGAAAGATTGTGTTGTCTCATGCTACCTACATTGACAAGCTTTTAGTCAAGTATGTGATGTAAGACTCTAAGAAGGGTCTACTACCCTTCAAGCATGGAGTGTCTCTTTCTTAGGATCAGTTTCCTAAAACAACTAAGGAGAAAGATCACATGAAGGCAATTCCCTATGATTCTAGGTGGGTAGCCTTATTTATGCGATGTTATGAATTAAACCAGATATTTGCTTTGCTATAGGAATGGTGAGTAAATATCAGTCCAATCCAGGTATGGAGCATTGGATGATGGTCAAGCATATACTCAAGTATCTTCAGAGAATGAGGGATTATATGTTGGTGTATCATTGCAATGAGTTATTACCCCTTGGGTATATAGACTTGGACTTTCAATTTGATAGAGACTCTCGCAAGTCTACCGCAGATTTTGTGTTCACTCTAGGTGGTGGGGCTGTTAGTTGGAAAAGTGTGAAGCAATCTTATATTGCTATCTCCACTATGGAATTTGAGTATGTTGTTGCTTCTGAAGCAATAAAAGAAGTTGTTTGGCTTCATAAGTTTCTATCGGGACTAGGGGTAGTGCCCTTGGTTGTACCATCTCTAGTACCATTTTGTGACAACAGTGGGACAATGACACAACCTAAAGAACCAAGAAACTAACTAAAAAGTAAGCACATTGAGAGGAAGTATCGCTTAATATGTGAGATAGTAATGAGAGGAGATGTGACTATGGAGAAGATTGTTTTAACAGGGTGGATCCCTTTACAAAGACTTTATTTACTAGAGTCTTTGATCGTCATAGGGATAGTTTAGGTGTCAGATGTGTTCCTAACATGCTTTAGGGCTAGTGGGAGTTTGTTGGGATTGAGCCTTGGAAAGCATGACCTGATATAATAGATTGAGATTCATTTATAAATTTATTTATTTATGTTTATTGGTTACCCTTAAATATACATTTTTATTAATTGGTTATTCGAGCATACATGCCCTACATCACTTACATTGTACATAACTTAGGTGCATTAGGAGTTGCACAGATGATCCAAGTCATGGGTTCCTTATAGAGTGATGAATTGTCCACAATTGGTTCATGGATTTGAGTTATCCCTCTGAGTTGTCATGATTCACCAAACTACTATACTATATGGACTCTCAACCTTGAGAGGATATTGAGTTTGCGCCAAAGTTAACAGGAAGCTTTGACCTATGGGTGAAACCCTAAAGTGGTCATATATCCCTATGGATAGGGTCACTGTTGATGGAGGTCACTGTTGATGGAGGCTGGTGGCAATAGGTATTCTTAATAAAGGCACCCTGATATCTCATAGATTGAGACAATGTGTCCACTTGGGTGATCCAAAGGACATGTGATCTAGAAGATTATGACCATAACATTTCTTTTATTGGAAATCTGACATATACTCCTTAAAGTTAGAGTATGTCAATTGATCACATAATAAGTGAGATCTATAACTCAAGAATTGAAGAGTTAATCTTGATAGGTGATAACACAATCTTGTTGGATTACAAACACCGGTTTATGAGGAGTCTGCATGTAGTGGATAGTAAGTCACGGACCCTAAGTTTCATCTCGTTGTTATTTACATAAGATACCGAAGTGTAGTTGATTCTCCTTAGTGAAACGTTGAATCAACTTTAGAATTGGATTCTGAGGGAGCCAATACTCATATGGGTCCCAATGGCCCCTATTCTGAGCTCATATACCATGATGACATGGTTTATGAGGGATGAATTAGCTCTTGGTTCATTCTTGTGCACAAGGGATAGTGAACAAGTTTTCTGGATTGGGCTGATTGATTAATTAGATGGCCTTATATGGTTAATTAATCAATTATGACCCATTTTGGGCTAGATTAAGTGACCCAAGCCTTGGTGGGCTCAAGTCACTTAAGCCCAGTAGAGGAACCCAATACCCTATAAGGGCTAGGGTTTCCATAACCTTGAGAGAGACTTTGTCTTCCACCTCTAGAGAAAGAGAAAGATAGTGAGAGGCAAGAGATTATCCTTTCCAAAGTCCACACTTTGGAGTGTCAAGTTTGTGGTTCAAGTCATCAGGCAGAAGATCTTGGGTATACAAGACTTCCATATTCATTGTTCTTCATCTTCACCGAGTGGAATTGATTTGGAAACATCCAAATCAAAGTTAAAGTTCTCTAATGGCTTTCCTCTTGATCCTAGAATTGTAAAAATTTGTTTTTTGCTTCCATTGCATAGGATATAGAGGCTTAGGTAGTTTTTCATGCACCTATAAGAACCAAGGTAAGGGAATGGAGAAATCCAGGGTTCCCAGCATTATCCTATGTCACTTTCTTCATAGACCACACCTTGCCCGATCGGTCATGATAGTTCAATTTTGTTTTTGGTGTAGATCGCAGTTGTATGATTGGTCACGTCATTTTCCTATTTGGTTTTTGTCATAGACCACACTCAGTTTGATCGATCACAACAATCCAATTTTGTTTTGGTTCTAGACCACACTTGTATTATCTGTCAAGTAGTTACCTTGTCTGATTTTCATCACAAACCGCACACAGTCCAATCAATCATAACAGTTTAGTATTGTTATCTACGTAGACCACACTTGTATGATCGGTCAAGTCATTTTTGTCATAGACTATATCCTGCCCAAATTAGTCATGAGAGTTCAATTTTGTTTTTGGTGTAAACCACACTGGTACGATTGATCACATCATTGTCCTGACTGTTTTTTTATCACAAACCGCACCTATACAATCAGTCACATCATTGTCCTATGTCACTTTCTTCATAGGCCGCACCTGGTCCAATTAGTCACGTCTGTTCTGTTTCATTTTCAACATAGATATCACCAGTACAATCGATCACATCGTTATCCTATGTCTTTTTCATCATAGATCACTCTTGCCTGATAGTTTTATTTCATTTTCAGCATAGATCACACCTGTAAGATCAGTCACGTCATTGTCTTATGTCATTTTTGTTATAGACCACACCCTACCCAATCGGTCACGACTATTCAATTTCGTTTTCGACGTAGACCGTACTTATACTATCGGTCATGTAGTTGTCCTGTCTGGTTTTAATCAAAGACCACACCTGGTATGATTGGTCATGACAGTTCAATTTCATTTTTTACTTAGACCGCACTTGTATAAGATTGGTTGGGGTTCATGGTGATCAAAGAACACATTCCCATGTTGTTGCTCTCAGAGGTGTTACAAGTCACAATGGAATGGCAGCAAACTGGAATCAACCGAGGTAGTTATGTGGACTTATTAGAAAGAAGAAGTTGTGCCTTTAGAGGAAATGGCTCAAGAAGATTCAACAAGATTGGAGCATCCTTCAAGTCCTAAGTTCACTCCACGGATTGGTGCATGTCATTTTGGTGGTTTTAGGGGTTTTTCTAGAACTCACTCTAGCAAATTTAGTGATGCAACCTGGATGCAGTCTAACTCAAGGAACTAAGAGGATCTAGGATATAAATTCTCAGACGTCCTTATCCACAAGTTTTTCATCTGAATCTATGTAGAGTGAAAACGGTGGTGCCTTCTGAACACTCCACAACTGAAATTGAGAATAATTCAAAAGCAGAACACAGAAAAGGTCTAGAAGAGTTGGGAATAAACTCTTTGGATTTTTTTCCAAGAAACTTCTGTAGACAATGCAACATATTGAATGGATTGCTTGTTAATGTCAGCAACAACCGAATATCTGGTGTGTTAAAGACTGGTACAATGTGCAAATCTCTTAAGTTTTTCAATGTCTTTAAGAACCAGATTTTCGATTCAATACCTCAAGGTCTTAGAGATTTGATTTTGTTCTTGATTTGAGTGGGAACAAATTGCAAGGTCAAATTCCTATGGAGCTTGGCCAGTTGAAGTATCTTAAGTATTTGTCTTTGGCTAGTAATAACCTTACTGGTGGCATCCCTTCTAGTTTTAAACATGTACACTACCTTAAGGTGTTGGAACTTTCTTCAAACTCTCTGTTTGGTGAGATTCCACAAGGCCTTGTAGAGTTGAGAAGCCTAAATGTTCTTCTGCTCGACAACAATGAACTCTCATGACCGATTCTCTTTGATTTGACTCAAGTGAAATCACTCTCGGCATTTAATGCGTCCTTTAATGACTTGTCTAGATAATCACAATTGGACAACAATGTGATGCTTGGAAGTCCTTCTCATCATTTTGGCCACAAGCATTTCCTAGCTGAGCAGTCTTCGGATCATTCAAAGTGCAATGAGAGTTCAACCACTCCATTACAAAGTTCTTCTAAAGATGACGATGGGCTTAGTTCTATTGAGATTGCATCCATAATTTCAACATCTGCTATTTTTTCTGTTCTTATGGCTTTGGTCGTTCTCTTCTTTTACAAGAGAAAATGGAGCCCCAAGTCACGGGTTCAGGGTTTTGAGACAAAGGAAATCATAGATTTCACTTATATTGGTGTTCCATTGACATTTGAGAATATAACTTGGGCAACTAGGAATTTCAACGCCAGCAACTGCATTGGGAATGGAGGTTTTGACGCCACTTATAAGGCTGAGATTTCACCAGGAGCCCTAGTGGTTGTGAAATGACCCCTCTCACAATGTTCGTACCCGTTCTCACAAAGTTCGGATGGATCAAAATATGTCTACTAGTGAAAAGGTTTCCTATATTCAAAACAATGTTTCAAATTATAACCTTTAGCTACAACCTAGACACATAAATATCATATTTTCCATCTACTCCTTTATTCCTCTTGTAGACCAACTTATACCTATGGGTTTTATCCCTTAAAGTGCTTCTATAAGAACCCATACTACATTAGAATCACAAGGATTTTAACTCTACCTCCATAGCGTTTTGCCAAAGATGTGCATCCACATCACTTATTACTTCATCGTAATCTATAGGATTAATCTCATGTTCCTTTAGAATGGCCTTGAAAGTGATTCGTATTTTCCCAATTGGTGTACCTTGATTTTGGTCCCCTGATGGGAGTAATCAACAAAATTTATAACCTATATCACCATGCACTAGGATAGCATAAGCTAGTATAGCATAGTAGCTCTAGGATCGTTCACTGGGAAGGGTTTTCAACTTACAACTGATACCAATTCAAAGTTGAATTGGTGCCTTTTCATTTCAAGGTTAGCTTCAAAAGAAAACATAAACTTTGGTTGAAAAAGGTTTGGTTTCAAGCTAACTAAAAAGAAAGTAATGGGAATTACTTTATAAAGAAAAAACGTCTCTTGGAGTTTTAGGATCACTAGGGTTAGGTTCCTCATGCAAAAATAGAGTTCCGATCACTTTGGTTCTTTTCCTCGTATTGAAGAATTAACATATAGTTCACTCTCCAACCGGTGTTGTACAGATGCTTCCCTTTTATGAATTTCAGCACTAATTCCCTCTCACAGATGCATCTTGCAATGGCTCGTGCCTCTCACCTAGCATTTTCCATTCAAGGTGATCATTAACCTTGGATTACCCTTCTCAAGCTCGCAAGAGATAACTAATGGATGCCTCCTTAGAGTCCAAAAGCTTACCAAGTGTTGGCAATTCTAGAAAATCCTACCTTCAGGTCACCTCCCAAAAGCTCGCAAGAGGTAAACTAGTGCATCGCCATGGACGGAGATCACTTGCCTTACCAAGTGTTGGCTCAGGTGAATTGAAGGCGTTTTAAGTTAACTAAAAAAATAGAAATCAATAACGGGTTACACTTTCTCTTCATTAACAGCTGAAACAACAAAACTACCAATTCTTGTATTCGGCCCTTTCCCTGGTTACCTTAGCTCCAAGAAACAAAAAGCCTAGCCCATCCTCTGAAGAAACATCCTCAAAGCTTATTTGGCTGGTGAATGAAAAATACAATCAAAGTGAGAAGGTAAGGCAGAGCAAAGCTCTGTATTTTACTTCCTTTCAAACTATACAAAAAGTTGATTCTCTGAGAACAAGCTCCCGAGATATATAAAATGAAAATTATAAAACAATATATATGAGGTTATTCACCCTTTTGTTCTTGCTTAACAACTAAGGAATCCTATAATTGGTGGATTACAAGGAGAGAATTGGGATTTAGACATCAAATATCTGAAGCAAAATATCAAAAAATGTCTATCGCAAATATCTGGAAGCACTCAGGAGAATTTCGCAGGTGCACAAAATGGCTGCGAAATTTCGCAGACGAACAAGATGATTTCGCAGCCCTGCGAAATTGGCCTTCAGCTTGGAGTGATCTGCTTCCAATGGCTCTAACTTCTTCATTTCAACTTCGATTCATGAACCGTTTAAAGCATTGGATTTTTTACTTCCTGATCTTCAAAACAACATATAGCATGCATAAATTGGACTTCAGGAAGTGCTCCAAAAGTGGCTGAAATGACTGTCATCAAGAATGCTTCATGGCAGATTTTCTCTTTACTTCCCCTCTTTGCATTCCGGATTTTGCTTATGGCAAAGGACTTTAAAGCTTCAAAGCTTTGGTTCTTCATGTTTCTGAGCTTTCCATTGCTTTGCCATGGATTCCAAATAACTCTCCTCAATCTCGGATTGCTTTGGTGATCAAATTACTAACAAAAACACCAAAACTTACACAAAGTGATTAGAAATGATTGCAAAGGTCCTTAATATGTTAATTGGGTTAAAAGGTAATAACTACTACTCAAAAGTGTTTAAAAGAGTTAATTACAAGCTATCAAATAGCTCTTTTTGAGTATTAATCAAAAAGACTTTCCCAAATACATGAATCGGTCTGGTTGCTTAACAACCCTCCCACTACGAGAAGGCACCACCGGTGTACTAGAAATGGAAATGGTTGGTACTGGATCCATAGTATCTTGTGTATAGTGGGACTATCTTCTAGTATTCTCTGATCTATATCACCGTTTACCTTATTACATATCATATAGTCTACATCATAAATATGGTATTTGTAGCAACAAACACCTTTTGATAATCCTGACTATAAAGTAATATTCTAAAATCCTCTTAGATATCCTATAAACCGATACACCTCTTTAGAAAAAGAAGAGGTGTTATAGTTTTTAAGATATATCCCCAAAGAATATGGGAAGTAATGAGAAACTAATCACTAATCTCACTATGTCTATCAAAGTTCAATATCTTCTTTCCATTACTTCATTTTCCAATGGAGTCCTTGGTGCACACAACTGGGATATCATCTCATGCTCCATATGGAAAAGATCGAACCTACTAGACAAACCACCTCGATCTAATCGAAGTGCCTTGATATGCTTACCCAATAGATTATCTGATTCCACCTTAAATTCAATGAGTTTATCCAAGGCATTAGATTTCCTATCTACATATCCAAACCTAGATTATTTATCAATAAAATGATCAAATACCCATACTTTCCATATGTAAACACAAAAAGGTTCATACACATGAGTATGCACTAACTTCAAACATTCCTTGGTTCCAGGTCCTTTAAAATAAAGGGGCCTTTTGGTCCACCTTACCATCTATACAAGATTCGTCGACTAAAAAATCCTCTAGGATAAAAGTGTCTAGACTTGATCAGTTTTTGGATCTTGTTTAGATTAATGTGACCTAGGCATTAGAAGCCAAATGTTTGATTAGTGTTAGGTTCTTTCTTTTAGTGAGATCTGACTACTCCCATTACTTGGCAAAGTGATAATGGAGTCTCACATAAAAAAGGTAATATCTCCCACTAACTTACACAATTAATCTTACAACTGAAGCTAAGGTAAGTACAATCCCATCATGTGACCTTCTCACTTGTTGAAAACACTGTAAAGAACTACAAATAGTGGGCCTAGAATATATCCACCACAATTGGTGAAATCCACCATAATTAGTGAGAACCACCACTATGTATTCAACAACAAGAACATGTTATGTACTTGCCTACCTTAAGCACTCTAAGAATTCCTTTTCTAGTGTCCTAAATGGTCACAAAGGAATTACTGCCCATGAGTTTTTTCTCTCACTCTCTTTCTTGAACTTTCCTTATTTGGTTTTGTTCTTCTTCTTCTTGGTAAAAGAACCTTGACTTCTATATGAACACCCTTCCACTCTTTGAGAATATTCTTACCCATCCCAAAGGGATCTAGGAAGATGATTACTACTCAAAAAGTGCTCTTTTATAGCTTCTTATAAACTCTTTTAAACACTTTTGAGTAGTATTTATTACCTTTTAACTCAATTGGCACATTAAGGACCCTTGCAAGTGTTACTAATCAGTTTTTGGCAAGTTTTGATGTTTTTGATAGCTTTTTTATCATTAAAACAAGCCAAGAATGAGAGAGAACTTGGTATAATCCATGGAAAAGCAAGATTGAAGCTAAATTACATGAAGAATCCAAGTTTTGGAGAGCTTCAAAGCCTTTGCCAAATCAATCAAGTGTGCAAGGGAGAGAATCAGAGAATGAATCTAACACTGAAGAATTTCGCAACCACTTGCGAAATTTTTGCAAGACAGAAGAAAATTTTGCAACTCCTTTTCACCACTTGCGAAATTTTCGCAACTCCTTTTTCAGCATTGCGAAATTTTCGCAACTCCTTTTCCTCTTGCGAAATTTTCGCAACTTCATATCTGACTTGCGAAATCTTCATGTAATCTTCAGATATTTTTGCACCGACTCTGTTAGATTTTTACCTCAAGATATTTTGTGTAATTATATATTCTCTCCTTGTAATCATCTGAAGATCTTTTTAGATATTTAGGATATCTAATTGAGGGGTTAAAAATATCTCTCTTTATATATCTTAACATATCTCTTTTTGTAATATCTATCTCAGAATCTTGGAAGACATTCTTGGGGGGGAATCACTTGTAAATTTTTTAGTAAGAAATATACAAAGCTTTGCTCTGCCTTACCTACTCACT
The DNA here is from genome assembly GCF_030704535.1 of Vitis vinifera. Taxonomy (NCBI): domain Eukaryota; kingdom Viridiplantae; phylum Streptophyta; class Magnoliopsida; order Vitales; family Vitaceae; genus Vitis; species Vitis vinifera. The sequence goes on from NC_081819.1 coordinate 7,111,215, forward strand.
TTGATTGTATTTTCTTTCCAGCCAAACAATCTCTGAGGATGTTTTCTCAGAGGATGAGTGGCTAGGCTTTTTGTTTCTTGGACTGAAGGAAGCTAGGTAAGGGACCCAGATACAAAAGTGGGAGTTTTCCTTGTTTCAGTTTTTAATGGAGAGAAGGTTGTGATCCATTAATGGTTTTTATATTTTTAGTTAACTTAAAATCCCTTATAATCACCTAGGCCAACACTTGGTAAGCTTTTTGGACTCAATCCATAAAGATCCATTAGTTATCTCTTGCGAGCCTCTGGAAGGTGGTTTAAAGGTAGGATTACCTAGAATAGCCAACACTTGGTAAGCTTTTGGACTCCCTTGAGACATTCATTAGTTATCTCCTGTGAGCTTTTAAAGGGTATTCCAAGGTTAAGGATCACCTTGAATGGAAAATGCTAGGTGAGAGGTACGAGCCATTGCAAGATGCATCAGTGAGAGGGATTTAGCGTTGAAACCATTAATGGGAAGCAATTGTAACACACCGGTTGGGAGGATAACTATAGGTTAAATCCCCAATGCGAGGAAAAGATCCAGAATCTTTCCTTTTGTATAAGGAGCCTGAACCTAGTGACCTGAAAATCCAAGAAACCTTTTCTTTGTAATTAAAATCAGTTATTATTTTTGGTTAGCTTAAAACCAAACCTTTTTCAACCAAAGATTATGTTTTCTTTTAAAGCTAACTCATAAAATAAAAAACACTAATCCAATTCTTTAAACTAATATCATGTGTGAAATGAAAACCCATCCCTATGGACGATCCTAGAACCATTATGCTATGCTAGCTATGCTACCTTAGTATATGGTGAATTAGGTTTATAAATTTTATTGATAACTCCTGTCTGAGGACTAAATCAAAAGTACACCAATTGGGGACGAATCAAAAGATCTCTAAGATAACATGAATCCTAGTGTTGATAATAGTCTTAAGGGCAACATGTCTAGTTGACTTGCCCTTATCACAAAATAACCCTTGCAACTTTAAAGAGAATCTCATAAACTATGGCAATAGACATGTGTTTCTTTTGAAACACATTATCTAAAGACCCAAGTATGAGAGACTTAGTCTTTTGATCCATCTTATGCCACATTTGATATGCTTCTCTTACTTTATGATAGGTTTGTTCATAGGAAATAACAAATTCTATCAAAATCAACTTCTATTCAATTAATATTATATCCAAATTATTTTCAATATATAATTAGGTCCAATTTAAACAAAAAATAATAGGTGACAGGTTAAAGACATGATATCTATAACAAATATAATAATTCCATGCATTAATAAAAGGAACTGAGCATTCATAGCAAGTTGGTAATTAATTTAGCAAAAATGTAGTGCTCTCAAACTACATATATCCATGCAAGGTATCCTAGTATCATAAGAATCAAGCCTACTTTATGTAGGTCATGACTCTTATAACTAGGTAGAGACCCTCTCTAAGTAATCAACCTGCCTTAAACCTCCAAAGGTTATCCTAAGGCATTGATCAATATACCTTTATGTTTAGCCCATGCAAGTAGGACCACTTTAGGTGATTCTACCACTTCATGTCTAAGTTAAGTGTGTAACCAAGATCCTTGGCATCAATGTTACCAAGTGAAGAGTTCCATCTTTAGGATTAACCACTCCTACTATAAACATATATAGTCTTGTCTATAAAGGGTAGTCCATATCCCTTGATTCCTTAGGCTACCCAATCTTTAAGATGGTGATGGGCCTAGAATCAAGATGGACTCGATCTTGAAGGCTATGGGCTTGCCTATAGCTCACGCCCACTTCATATTTTAGAAGAAAGACTTTAAGATAATTTTGGTAACTATCTTAAAATAAATTATCTATCATGAGAATTTTCAAAACTTTTTTTTATTACTTGAATTGGGACTCTTGTGTCAAAAAGGGATATCTTTCATATTCCTTGTCCTTGAACTTTCCTTTTCAAATTAGATGATTTCCTCCTTCTCTCAGGAGGGAAGCCTGGAGGACCAATTTAGGTGTCATTCTCTTCTTTAAAGGGGAGAGTCTGGAGAACCACCTAACCCAAATAAAGGAAAGTTGCAAAAGGAATTTGAAATTCCAAATGACAACAACCAATTTCTTAGATAAATAATAATGGAAATAAAGCTCATGAAAATTTATTCTTTAAGAAAATCCAAAATTACCATTTTAATTTATTTTATTTGAAACAATATCTTGGTAAGCTATCTCAATTATGAATTATCTATCATATACTTTTCCAAAATTAATTTATTTCTTCAAATTAGAATTTTGTGCTAAATAGGAAAGATTTAAAGACTTGGAAAAATAAAACTTCTTCCTTAAAAAAAAATTCTTAGAGATCTAAAATCTAAAAAGATTTATTTTTTAAAACAAATGTCTCTAAGAGTTTAATTTTGAAAAAGAAGTTCTTTATTTCTTTCCAACTTGTCTTTACCTGAAATAAAAATTTTCTAATTCCTAGCACATTCCAATTTAATAAATTATCTAAAACAAATAAAAAATATGAAAATTCATTAACATAAGAATACCAAATATATTCTATGCCAAAAACAAAAAAACATAAAAGAAATTAAATAAAGAATTCCCATGGCCTTAGGGATCCTATTGCAAATTTGGTAACTAAAACTTGGATAAAATCTAAATTACCAAAATAGCCCTACAACAAAAAATAAGGTTAGTGAAAAAAGAAAAACCTAATGGGCCCTAAAAAAAATGAGCTTAAAAAGAGGCTCAAATAACCAAAAACAATTTTGCCCAAACTCAATCTCGTAATCGCATGCCCTTTGTGGCTTCAAATCCATATGTGGCTTGCCCTAAGAAAATACTGGGAGATAGTCTTGATTTTGAGTTCAAGTCAACGTCATTATGCTGCCATGGATCTTAAACGAAGAACTTCCAAGATTTCTTCTTTTTTTCTTTAATTTCCATTGAATCTCAAAAAGAACTTTCAAGATTCCATCTTTTCTCTGGGGTCACCATAAATGGATACAAAAACTAAATTTTTTTTTACAATAATAAAAAATCCTATGCTCCTATAAAGGAGCTTACAACCCATCTATTGAAAAACAAATATTTTTACAACCAAATAAAAATCATATACCCCTTATGGGGTTTACAACCCAAACTAGAGAACAATAATCAAAGAGCATATCACAATTATAATCAATCAATCCAAATATATTGATATATTTAATTGAATGAATAAAAATATCTCATCCATTCTTCCCTTAGGGCCATGGGATGAATAAAACAACCCTGGAAAATAGAGTTAGCACACCCTAAAATAGATATAACATGCTAAACCCTACCCTAAGGCTCTGATACCAATTGTTGGGAACCTCAAATTACTCCGTTACAATGCCCTGAATAGTGTAAGGTGCATGCAAATCTATCCTAGGCTCTCTAGATCTATCACAATGGATAAATAGGTATTCAAAAACAATAAGAATACCATAGAAAACATAGATCTAGAGAATAAAGCCACATATCTTTGATTTGAATGTTCCCGAATCGATTCTAATCAATGTAGATAACTCCAAAGTGGCAATAGATCTTGTAAACCACATGATCTTCTGTCTGATGACTCGAAACTTGATCTTGGCACACTTCCAGTGGGGAGAAAAAGATGGTGGAGGTTATGGCTCTCAATCTCTCTAGATGGCGGAATACAAAAGTTATGGAAACCCTAACCCCTAGGATTCCTAAGTGGGCTTAAATGACTTGAGCCCACAAGGGCTTGGGTCCCTTAATCTAGCCCAAAACGGGTCATAATTGATTAATTAACCCAATAGGGCCTACTAATTAATCAATTAGCCCAATCCAAAGACCTTGTTCACTTACTCTTGTGCAACCTTACAGAATTACCAAAATACCCATTGCACAAAAGTGAACCTAGAATCAATCTGACCCTCATAATTCGTGCCAACAAGGTATATGAGCTCAAAGCAAGGACCATTGGGACCATAGGAATACTGGCTCCCATAGAATCCAATTCTAAAGTTGATTCAACATCCCACTTGTCATGCCCCAAAACCTACTCCATGGGCATAATAGTCATTTCACACCTCAAGCCTGAAGGCTCAAAGTGGAAACAACACAAACGTTCATCTTGTAACTGGTAATTACCAATTACCAAATTCATGTTCAGAGTAGTAAAATAAATAAATTCTATAATCCCCAATTCTCAACTTTAAAAATTAACACATGAATCAAAGTGTTATTGTCCAAATAACTCCAAACTCAAATAATTCAAACAGGAATTAAATTTTAACGTCTAAAGAATGTCCATTATAAAGTTTGAATCAAAATCCTAACAAAGAAAAATTCCCTAACCTAGCCATCACTCCTCGCTTGAACTGAGAGTCCCTAAAAAATTATCAACGAAAGGGCATGAGCGTAAAGCCCAATAAGGAACATTAATACAGTTTCATGGATCAAACAGTTTTCAATTATAATTACAAACATAAGATATATCGTATAATTATTTTCATAAAAAATTTTGAGTTCAAAATGCTAATACAATCAAACTTTTTAACAAAACTTTCTCATATACATTTCAAAACAATTTCTCATCAAAACCAAATCAAATACATTCAAAATATCTTTACTCTGGTTATCAAATAATAAATGGTGCCCAATTAGGTGGGACTTCATAAATGAGTGGCTAGTTTCAAATTTGTTATATTTAAGGTGAACAAAACCAAATGTCAACAATTATAACCTGTTGACTAGGACCATAGAAATATCAACAATTATAACCTGTTAACTAGGGCCATAGAAATATCAACAATTATAACCCGTTGAATAGGGCCATAGAAACCAGAGTCAAACACTTCATTTCATTAATTTAAACTTACAAAACAAAATATCATATCTCCAAAATTTTCACTTTTCATAAACAAAGAAAATTTTCAAACATATTTTTCATACAAAACATATATTTGATCCATGCATATAAATAAAAATAACATTTTTACACATTTCAAAATACAATATGAAAAGAAAATTATTTCCTTTTACAAAATCTACATTAATTTCCCTTACCTTGAAGAAACACTCAAAATCTTGAAGAATTTAGCTTGAAGAATTTACTCCTCACCTAACATAATATCATACACAACATTTATTATTGATTATTTATCTAGATATGTAAATTTGACAATCCTAACAATATATATTTTATATAGTTCTCAGTAATTCTAATTAATTTCCTATGTTAACATTATTAGAGATAATATTATTTTCAACTTTGTAAACAATAATAAATTAATTTAATAAGTTTCCAAAGTTTTATAAAATTCATATTCCTCCCTAATTTTATCCTAACTATTTATTCCTTTATATATACTTAAATTAAATTAAAGCTTGTACAAAAGCTATTATTATTATTATTAATCCTAAAATCCTCTCTTACTTAACAAACTACCCATGTACTTTTAACAACTCCAACAACCTCACCAACTCCACTCATTATTATTATTATCATTATTATTTTAATTTATTCCACTACCACTCTTTCACCCTTTGGCTCTCACAATTAGATTGATTTTTTTTTTTCACTCAACAATCTCATATTCAATCTTCTTTTCTTCTTCTTCCTTCTTTCTTTTTTTTTTTCTTTTTTTTCAAAAAAAAAATATCGTCCCAACATACCACCTCAAATTCCAAAATCCAAAAACCCTACAATTATAATTATTATTATTATTATTTTATTTTTCCAATCTAATGCCTCCACAAATGATTTATTTATTTATTTTCTAAATCTAAAATTTATCTTCTTCCACTAATTTTTCATTTATTTATTTTCTATTCAATTCAAAATTTCCTATTTTCATCAATAAATTAATTTGCATTCATAAATTTCCAATCTTTTAGTCTTAAAAAAATTAAATAAACAAACCTTAATTTAGATTGGGATTTCTAAAGTATTCAAATCTAATTAATGAATATAAAATACTAATCTGATGATTAAAATCTTACCTAAAAAGTTGATCTTCAAACTCTAAATCTCCAAATCTTCAGCCTTATACTCTCTAATATTTCTAATCTCTGTGTAAAAGGGTTTTCTAAATAGAGAAGATAGGAAAAATCTAATTTATACCTAAGGCTTTTAAAAGCGAAAAGACTTTTCTACCCTTATTAGATAAATTAATTTAATTAATTAATTTTTAAATTACGATTTTACCCCTAAATTGGGTTACACCAGTACAGAGAATCAACTAAACTCCAATATCCTATGTAAATAACAATGAGACACCAAGTGATTGAGTCTGTGACTTGCTATCCATTGTGTTTAGTCTCCCCATGAATTGGTGTTCGTAGTCTAACAAGATCAAAGCTATCAACCTTTCAAGACTATCTCTACCATCCTTGAGTTCTAGATTCTCCTATTATGCGTTCAATTGACATATCTTAACTCTCAAAATCCTATGTCAAGTTCCACTTAAGGAACTACCATGGCCATAGTTTCCATGAACACACCTCCTTAGGATCACCCAAAGGGACACTATCTCAATCCTAAGAGATATCATGGTGCCTCTATTGAGAATACCTATTGCTACTGGCTTCCATCAATAATGACCCAATCCATAGGGAATATAAAATCAGCTTACGATCTCACCCGTAGGTCAAAGTAATTGCTAACTTTAGCATAAACTCAATATTCTCTCAAGGTTAAAAGACAACACAATGAAGCAACTTGGTGAGGTCATGACTACTTGATAGCCTTAAGTCATGACTCACCATAGGTCTTGTCCAATGTGTAACCATACACACACTAGTGCACTCACCATGGGATGCCCATCCCGATAACCAAGACCAGTCATCCCTCCAATTAGGAGGTGGTGCACTACAATCTTTAATGGGTTGCCTAGACTCATGAACCGGTTGTGAACAAGTCATCTATTTGCAAGGAACCCATTACTTAGATCTTCTGTGCAACTCCTAATACACCTAAATGATGTACAATGCAAAATATGCAAGTAATAATGCTCATAAAGTATAATACATGGAATAAGGATAGATACAAGTGAAACTAGAACAGCATTAAATAAATAATGAATTCCAAATTTATTACATCATGTTATGCTTTTAAGGGCTCTATCCTAACATTGGTGGCTTCATCTGAGCGGTTACTGCCCCCCAACTACTTAGTTTTGACTCTCCGTGTTGTGGGTGATGAGGAAAAACTATTGGTAGACATTTCATCATCGGCATAAAGCGAAGGTTGTTCTCCAGTCGGGTGCTCTTTCATTATTTTACTTTAGGTAGGTTGGAGATAGTCTTACTTGTTGATCCCTAGCTTCTACGATTCAGCTAGCTTTCGATGACCACTTGTGTGCCCAATTCTTCATTTTCATGTTGTAGTTGTTCTGTTTGTCTAAGCAATGCTTGGATATGTTGCTCATATGCTTCCTACCTCTTTTCCATTTTCAACTACCAAGCATCATGTGGTGCACTCGTCATTTCATCCTAAGGCTTTTGAGTCATGCTTCCCACAAACAGTGCCAATGTTAGTGCTAATTGAACTTAGATGTGTCTCGAAGCTGCTTAGACAGAAACGTAAGGCGACCAGCTAGCACACCTGCAAGAAGGATTTCCCGGGTGGGTTCTCAGGGTAATCCCCTCCAATGGCAAAGTTAGTATTGGAGTCTTGACAAGAAAAGAACACAATAAAGATTTTCATACCTTTCACTCATGGATTATCAGCTAAATATATGGAAAGTTATGTAACTTGCCCTTTTGTAATGGTCGGTTATTAAAATCTATAACGAGTGGCACATTGAAGACCATTAATCAGTAATTGGAACGTTTCCCTATTGTGAATTGGGTCATGCAAGGTAAGTCATAACGAATGGATAACATTAAGTCACTTTTAATCTACGACTGAATACTTGTCCGACTAAGACTCTCTAGCTGCCTACTTGTTCGATTGAGATATATATATATACACACACACTAGTTAAAAATATGTGTATGACACGTGAACTAATAAAATAAAATTATTAAATATCTTATAGAATATAATATAAACAATTTTAAATCAAAGAATTTACATTAAATGAGTAATTTTTTATATTGATAAATTAATAATAAATTCAAACTAATATATCTTTAATAATAAATAAGTTAATAATAAATTAATTTTAATGTATTTTTTATATTAATGTATTTGTTATATTAAATAAATTAATAAATTCAATTAATATCTCTTGAATAATGTTTTTATTGATATTGAAGGGTTAAAAAATATATGTTTTATTTTAAATTGACTATCAATTGTTTACATAATATTAATATTTATTATGTTATTATATATATATATATATATATATATATATATATATATATATATATATATTTCATAATAAATTAATATTTATTATTTTGTGTTCTTAATAATTAGTTCATATTCATGTATCTTTAAAATGGTTAAAAAAAATATAGGTACTTACTTGATTAAATGGAATAAAATTTCTTGTAATGGCTTTTAAGTATAAAATGTTTGATGATCTTCATTTGTAATATTTGATAATAAATAAATTAATAATAAATTTATATTTATATATCTTTGAATAATTTTCCTATGCATATTAAAGGGTGAAAACATATAAGTTCTATTTTTAAATTTATGACTCTTTACATAATATTAATATTTACTATCTTATTATATATGCTTATATAATATTAATACTTATTGTTTAAGTATTTTCTCATATTTCCAAAAGTGCTACAGTCAACAAGAAATTGCATTATGTGTTCTTGCTTGGCTTCCCTATAACTTGGGCCTTTAGACTTATCATCTGTCTAAGGTCTTAAGGGAGGTTTAAAAAATTTTTGTTGATTAAAAGAAATCTGGATTTTTGAAATTCTTGATCTTCTTTTGAAAGTTTTGGAAATTCATTTTGATTTTTTTTTAAATACAACATCAGAAATTTTCTTCTGTTTCTTGTAATTGAAACTTTCAAGATCTATACCCATTAGGGCGCAATGTATATCAAAACTTGAAGGGTTAGAGAAATTGTCTACATTATTATTAACCTATTTAAAATAAAAAGATAATGAATTTAAAACTTCTAACTTTTAGATATCACTTCGTGCATTCTAGAGGTTGTTTAAAATGCATTTATGTGATTTGTCTAAATTTTATGTCTTTATGAATTCGAAAGGACATATTACTTTTAGAAAACACTAGAAGAGTGAATTTCCCAAACTTAATCTGTTCTTGCTCCATCTATAAAGAAAATTCAAATATTACTATCACTATTACAAAAATTGAAAATAATGACATTTGATTCCTTGACGCTTTTCAAAAGCGTCATTATTTGTATTATAATATGAGATTTGATGGCGCTTATTAGAAAGGTCATTTTTTAATGTAGTATTTTTCAATCCATGGCAATTTTTAAAAGCGCCATCATTTGAGAAGGCTTGTTTAAGCATTGTTTGGTACATGATGACGCTTATTCCAAGCGTCATAGCAGTAATCTTGTACCTTCATGCTTTAAAAAAGTGTCATTGAATTATTGGTATAAATATACCTCTCCAAAAAATTGGCCCTCCTCCACGAGATCTTACCCACCAAACTTTTCCTCTGCCATTTCAAAACCCCCAAATACTCAAACCAAAATCACCCAATGTACAAAACCAAATGGAAGCTATAGGAGACTTAACAATGGGTCATCATCACAAATCCTTCTAATATCCTTCCTTATTCCCAAACCCCCACTTTCCCAAAATCTCCTGTCACCATCATCATATCATAGTGAGAAAATTTTAATTGTCAATATCAACAATGAAATCGTAGAATCCCTTGATACCTCTACGACTCCATCCTTTCGGTGGAAGAAGTTGTGGCTATTCACATATAAGCACCACATTACTCGATCTCGGAAACCTAGAAGGGGATTTTCAGGCGAAGCCACTATAAAGTACTCATTGTTATGGTTATTGATGTGGGTCACAGTTATGGAGTTCTTGATCTAGTTATTATGGGCAAGGGTTGGGGTAGCCATAGGGCATCATCTTGCCCAGATCCATAGGAAAGAGTGTCACGTGGGTTGGACTATTGTTGTGATTCATGGCAAAGTTAGCCCTGATTGGGGCTAATATATAGGAGAGGATTCTTGGTTCCGGGTTTTCGCAGCTTTGGGTTGGAGTTCTAGTTACTGCATCTGATTGGTAAGTCTTTTGATTTTTAAATTGCACTTTATTATCTAATATTTTGCAATTGGTTTATTAAATTTATCCTTTCATGAAATGTCAACGTCTTCAATCTCAGTGTTATATATTTTAGGTTTTGAATAGATTTTGCTGGAGTTTTATGTTTTTAATTATATATTTTAGGATTTGTTTTAAGGTCTTTTAGACCTCTTAAAACAGTCATTATCAACTCATCATAAATATGTTTTATGATTTTTCATGTTGTACACGACATTGAGGGAATATTTTAAAGGAGATGATATTCTCTAACAGAATCTTGTTCATTGCTCCCTCTTTCACGAATGTAGCTTTGGCTGTCATTTCTAAAATTTAATTATGTAATATGCTTCTATTTTGGATAGAGGGAGTCATAGTGGTAGTCTTTAAGTGGGAATATGAAGTTGGATCTCATGCATTTGCTTGGTTGAGATATACAAGGCTTAGATGCTCGAGCTCTATTGAAACTCCAAGAATCAGCAAAGAAAGTCACTGACAGTTGTTTTCCCAGGTTTCATCCTTCAACTCATCAAAGCTTTATATAAAGATGATGTCTTCCCATAGTGTGTGTGAGCTCTCCTTTATTTGTTGTAGATTGGAGCTAGTGGATTCCTTGAGAGACAAGCAAAAAATATTTCATCCAAATGGACTAGAGTCAGAATATGCCCAGTTGTTGTTTGCATATGCAAAATCATCATCACTATTAAGAGAAACTGTATTTCATTTTCTAGAAAGGTTGAATGGAGATGAGACGTAATAAATGGTCAGAAGATTATTAAGACACTAAAAAACAAATGAGAGAGAAGAGATTTGTTAAGAAGTGAATGGGGCATCAAAGTGGATGAAGAATGATTTATAAGTGGATGTCCTCTTTGTTTGTAGTTTGCATTTCTCATTCATTCCCCTCTTTTTAGCCATCTTGGTTTCAATTTTTCTTTTGTTTTTTCTCTCTCCAATTCCTTTTCCCATGTTGTACCTTGCACCCTGAACCTGCTATTTGTCTACAACCTTAGGTGATGAGACACATTCAACTCTATAATATTTTTAAAAATAGTTTTTAATAGTTGTTTCTAAAAAAAAAAATTAGAAACAAAATTTTATTTCAAGATTCAAATGTCAAATACCTTATTTATTGGTGATTATATTTATTAATAAAACTCAGCATAAGTAGCTCTGGTATTTGTACATGTCCTTGCTTCTCTCAAAACTAAGAAAAGTTGAACTTCAATTGAATTCCTATATTGATGGCCTTGTGAGCACATAAACAAAGCTTATTTAAAACAGAGCATATTTATTAAAATTTAATATCTTAATAAAATAGATGTATCAGATTATTCTTTTCAAGTTTTACCTGAACACAAATTAGTGTAACCAACTTTTTTTAGCTTTTGATTAGTTCTCATGCCAATGTAATAGATGATTGATTGCAATTTTTCTCAACAGGCTTGAGACCTTGAAAATCAATTGCAAAGGAAAGGAAAACCAAATTAAAACAGCCGCTGAAGACCATAATAGAGAAAAATTAGAGGAAAGGAAAACTAGATGAAAACAACCATTGGGTAAAATAAAACTTAATGTTGTCAATCTCATTGCATCATTCACTTCAGTTTCTAAATCTATATTATTTAAATTTCTTAGAAATATGTATGTAAGTAAGACTTCTTACTTGGGATGGATGGAAACAACCAACAATGGCTTGCTTATTCCTTCCAATGCTCACAGTGAGAAGATCAACCCAATGTTGGTTGAGGTTAGGAAATAGGAAATCCCATAGGAGGATCTTCAAATTGATGAACGCATTGGCATTGGTAAGAATTTATTCTCCTAAATTTATTCATTCTTGTTGAAGAAGAAAAAATCTTTTGGTAATATGAAACACTTCATTTATTATCTATCTAATATAGATTCCTTATATTTTGTGTTTCACTTTACCTTTGATGATGTGACAAGAAATCTTTGAATTTTTTGGCAAATTATGATACTTCAAAATGAGTTTCAAATATAATATTTAAGTAGTTGATGGATAATGATAAGAAATAGAGATGCTTAAATCAAGCTATAATTAAATAAACCATTTTCTTACCAAAAATAAATTCCAAGGTTTTAACACAAAACAGAATGAGAAAGGAATATATATATATATATATATATATATATATATATATATATATATATATATATATAAAGAAGCCCTAAAAAGAAGTGATTATTGAAAATGGAAGACATTATACCATGACTCTTGAAAAACTACTGTTAAATTATATAAGATTATTTGATAATAAAATTTTGCACTTTATCAACCAAATTGATTGTAAAAAATAACAAAGAAAGAAGTATAAAAATGTCAAGGCCAAACGAGAGCTTAGTTAGTGAGGCTAACATCCTTTTGAATTCTTAATATTTGAGAGGTTTTGGAAACATGTTATTGCTGGAAGAATGTCGCTCTTAAGATTAATTTTAGGCAAGCCTACGAATCAATGAGAATTAAGAAGAATACTAGAGCTACTCTTGAGTGGGAATGTAGCTTTGACAAAGTTTGATCCAGGGGGTTTCACTCTTAGGTTTATGTAAACTAGGATCAAATCCAAACAGATTTCTTCTTTCTGTTTAGATCATTAGAAGTAATTCCATTGATTACAATTCTGTTGTAGGTACAAGCATTTAAAAGTTTAGAGTTCTATGTGTGCTACCAATGATGTTTTCTTTATTTTTTTCCATTATATTTCTTTTGATTTTATGAGTTCTACACTTGTTGCTCTTTAAATCTATTTGTATTTTTAGAATTTCCACATGTTCTAGAAGTTCCTAAGCATTGCCATAAACATGAGTATTTTTTTATGTCCATGTACAAATGCTAAAACACCCTCTAAGAAACTCTAACTCGTCTAGAAATTTGATAGTTATATATCTGTTAAAGATACTCTATCAAATTAAATTTTGGCTTTAGGGTGGTTGGTAAATTAGCAATTATCTCCAAACGTATGAGAGATTTCACCCAAAAACCAACTGGTGTTCATTCACTATTATTACTTTATAGATTAGCTTTATAGTTGTTTTCTCCCATTTTCTAATGCTTTCACAAGTATAGTTTTTTGAGCTTTTTGCTAAGTTATCCTTGAATTTTTAGGTGTTAGCATGGAACTTTTGGTGATTATCATGCCTTTATTGGATAGCTTTTCCACTAAGGAAATGATCAAGCCTCCTACCTGGTTAATTAGGCAATTAGTCTATTTTACGTGATCTCTTTTCTATATTAGACCATTTGACCTCCTTATGTTGGATGTCTTGTTTCCCAATTATTTTGTTTGGAATATTGAGGCATGCATTAGAGTTGGTAATTATTTTTTGGATGCATGTAGAGCCCATTAGTGAATGATTTTGAGAGAGTGAGAAAAACTTTCTAATGCTTAGAAGTACTTTGTTATAGAAATTAAGCATTTGACAAAATTTTGAAAATCACTTTTAAAATTTTGGATAATCACTACATAGGTGATTCTTCCAAAAATCACTTTTTTTTTTTTTTTTTGGTTATGTGACATATTACCAAAAACAATATCAAAGCATTTTTTTATTTATAGCCAAACCCCAAGTGATTCTCTTTAAAAGTGGTCATAATAGAAGTGTTATTAACAAAAGTATCATAGACTAAAAATGCCACAGCCTAAAAGCGCTTTAATCAAGGTAACTCTCGAACAAACTCTTTGTCTCATGAAGGTCATCCATGGTAAATGATATGATTTATTTCTAATTGATACACATTAATTTTGGATGTTAATTTTACTAAAGTCGTTGATTTTGTGAAATGGTAAGATAATCAATTGGGATTTTTTTATTGGTAATAATCAATTAGGTTCTTATGTTTGAAAGTATATCTAAAGATGAAAGGATGTCTATTCTCAGTGAATATTGCATCTTGTTGTCATAATTAGAAGCCTTAATCACATTTGGTCGTAGAATAACTCTTAAAGTTTGGGACATACTTTCGCTATTAAGTTCAGGACAATCTCAAAACAGAGAAATAAAAGTACTTTGGAGTTTCTAATTCAATTCCCTATTTTTATTTTTATTTTAGTGTTTTTTAAGCTTCCTTAATGTTTATAGGTAGAGATGGTTATGGAAAATTGGTTCAGAGAGTGTTGGAAGCCCAAAGGCATCTTGTAGATTCTAGTTCTAAGTCAATTCCAGGAATAAAATCTTTTCATATAGATATCTAGTTTCCTGACAACATATATTGCATATTTTGGCTTCTTTTATGGAAAATTTCATGTTTTTTTGCTCATATAGTCATTACATTTCAATCTTATTGTTATCATGTTCTCAATAACTTGACTTTTAGACTTAGAACTCCTTTAAAGCAATTCAATGATCCCAAATGATAATTATCCTTTCTTGCTGCTTATTGATGAAGAACGTTTATCCACAAACTAAGATGAATATAAGTAAATTTTTTTTAAGCAAAGATATTTTATTGAAGAAGTGCCTAATAGATGGCCTGCAACCCAAGTATACAAAAAGTATATAAAGCTTGCCAAATAATTTTTATTTCCTATTTTTTCTTTTCTTACTTGTGATTAAAAAATGTGAAAACTATTTCTAAAAAGTGAAATTATAAAATCTTGTTTGATGTGGAGTTTTTGCTCATGTAAAAAATTTTAAATAAACATAATTAAAATTTTATATAATATACCTGTAATGTTGTGGAATATATTATTATAAAGGATAATATTATTATTATTATTATTTAAGGTTCCTTTGAGGGGTTCTATCTAACTTTCATAG
Organism: Vitis vinifera; assembly: GCF_030704535.1. Lineage (NCBI taxonomy): Eukaryota > Viridiplantae > Streptophyta > Magnoliopsida > Vitales > Vitaceae > Vitis > Vitis vinifera. The sequence goes on from NC_081819.1 coordinate 7,126,219, forward strand.
GTTGTTTCCCTCGTTTTCTTTTTAATACATTCTTTTTAAAGATTTTTAGTCTTTGCTGATTTTATTTTGTATTGTACTCTCTACACATCATCTTATTAGTACTGATATTTCTTAGGGTGTTCATTAGATGCGCCACTACCATGACAACATAGGATTGTTTGTTGGCACTTAGTATTGTTTTTTTTTTTTTAAAATGTATACAGGTAAAAGATTTCAAGTTCAAGAGTGGATATGCAACCAACATGAATACTTTTGGCTAGAAATACTTTTGACTTCTTCTTCTTTTTCTTGTAATATTATTTTTGATAAGGAATTTAGAGACCTTGTTTTTTGGTACATGTGTACTTGTTTTATGTTGAAGTTGGAAAATATGCTTGTTGTAAATATTTTGATACATTTACAAATTTACATATTAATTAACTATGTAGAAATTAGTTCTTTATCATGATATTATTCCCAAATTTATTCAATTTCTTTTGGAAGATATAGTTATTAATATTGAAGTTATTGTTTTGTACTTTATAAAAAATCATGCAGCCAAAATTATATATAACAGGACATATAAAATATATCATTTTAAAAAGGGGATTTTCAATATTATTATCCACATAAGATGACACTTTTTTGAGTGTCAAAATAGACAAATGATATTTTGGACATTCCTTGGCGCTAGTGTAAGTGTTAACATAGGTAGATCAATAATGACGCTTTTCAAAGTGTCAATATAGATCAATCAACAATGAAGTTTTATAAAGCGTCAAAGATAATAAAAATTAAAGATGACGCTTTAAAAGTGTCAACATTGAAAATTTGGTGGAATAATGGCACTTAAAGAACATCATGCTTTTGGAAAGATGACACTTGGATAAGCGTCAATGTAAGTGCTTTTATAGATGACGCTTTCTAGAAGCAACATGGTTGCCTACACCCATTCCTTGACAAGGGCGAAAAGAACGCTTTCGAGAAGCGTCATCTTATACATTTATTGACGCCTAAAAAGCGTCATTATTTCCATTTTTTCTTATAGTGTATATTCTTGGAAATATAAATAAGATATCTAAATAATTTATCTTTAATATACCAAAATTGAAAATATATTGAATTTATGAGTGGCAGATAATTATGAATAAAAATATTTAAAGGGGTTTTTGAATCTTTTGAAATCAAGTTTATTGATAAGAGCATGCACAAATACCATTACAATCTTTTTTTATCGTTTGATTCATCTTGACTTGACTTCAGACAATCAAAAGATTAATTTTGTCTATGAATCAAAACATAAATTTAATGTCTAATTCTATCTAAAATTTAAACATAAAATGAACACAAGAACATTTTACTATTTAGGCACTATTTGAATAGTGTTTGATTTGATTTTTTTTTTTTTACATAACCATTCATCAGTCTTTACATATTCTTATAAGCTTTTTTTTTCACTGGATAATAAAATAGGGACAAATGTACATATATACAAGCGTACAAAATATTTTTGAAATCTTTCAATTAAGCATCTCTAGGAGATTTTTTTCAAACTCTATTTGAGCTTGCTTTTCTTGAACGTAATCTTTTTTATATTTATCGACAAGATAAGAAAACTGGGTTTGGAATAGAAGAGGGACTTTAGGAAAGACATTTTCAGAGATGATTTTTTGAATATTGTCTTTAGTGATGAGTTTATGGTTAGATGAACTATAAATCTTGGAATCTAGGTTTCTAGCAATCATTCTTGATCTTTAATGACGAATTTATTTTTTTAGACTGAATTTGTTACAAGGCCAAGGGACCTCTATACCAAACAATTGATGTTTTCTATGATTGGCTTTGAGGAGGAGGATATATTGAGTTGGGTAGACTCCTCCATCGTTCAAACACTCAGGAGGCTTACTTTCAATGATGAGTTCAACATATTTGAATTTTAAGATGAAGGAATTTAGAATATGAACTGCTAATTTTCTTCCAAATCCATCAATTTGCTCAAGATTGGAGAAAATTGGTTGATGAAATAGCCCATAATCCATAAGGAGAGTAGGGGTTAGTTCTATTGACTCATTGTTGAATTTAATGACTATTGATCTATAGTTGTCTAAGTCGATATTGGCCTTGCAAATATTGTAAGTGTGCCCTCACTTACAATCTTGCAATCTTGCCTTTCTAATGGAATTGCCCCACACAAGGGATCGAGCTTTGGATACTCATTATTGGTGTTGCCATAATGAGATTGCCAAATGAAACTCATTCCTTGAATAGTAACTCCAAAAGTGCTACAGCCAGCAAGAAATTGCATTATGTGCTCTTGTTTGGCTTCCCTTGTAGCTTGGGCCTTTAGACTTATCATCTGTCTAAGGTCTTGAGGGAGGTTTAAAATTTTTTGTTGATAAAAAGAAAATCTTGATTTTTGAAATTCTTGATCTTGGTTTAAAGGTTTTTGAAAATACAATTTTAGAAATTTTCTTTTGTTTCCTACAATTAAAACTTTCGAGATTTTTATCCATTGGGGCACAATGTATCTCAAAACTTAAAGGGTTAGAGAAATTGTCTACATTATTACTAATCTATTTAAAATAAAAAGATAATGAATTTAAAGCTTCTAACTTTTGGATATCACTTCGTGCATTCCAAAGGTTGTCTAAAATGTATTTCTGTGATCTATCTAAATTTTCAATGTCTTTATAAATTCAAAAGGATAAATTACTTTTAGGAAACACTAGAAGAGTGAATTTCCCAAACTTAATCCATTCTTGCTCCATTTGTAAAGAAAAATAAAATATTAGTACATTATTGGAAACATAAATAAGATATCTAAACAATTTATCTTTAATATACCAAAATTGAAATATATTGAATTTATGAGTGGCAAATAATTATGAATAAAAATATTTAAAGGAGTTTTTGAATCTTTTGATATCAAGTTTATTGATTTATAAGAGCATGCACAAATACCATCACAATCTTTTGGATCATCTAATTTATCTTGACTTGACTTTTCACTTGATATTTCTTGAGTTATTAATATTAGTTTTTCTTCTTCTTATTCATAATATTCACTTGAATTTTTATCTTCTTCTTTATTAATCATTAATCCTATCATTAGATTTTTGAGTTTATCACTAATTTCTAAAGAATTAATTTTGTTTTCTAGTTGAAAGTTGCTTTATTAGAAGATTTTGATTTTTTTAGTATTTTTTACAAATTTCTTTTGATATTTTGACTCAGTTAATGGCTTTTTTCCCTTTATATTATTTTTTTTACTTTTCCTTTTTAAAGGAGTTGCTATTGTATTGTACCCATAATATGAACAAAAATTTTCAAATTCTTTCTTACTATTTTGTTTCTCTTTTTTCATTTGACTCTTTAATTTGAGATCTGTATAAAGAGCCAAGTCTTCATTATTGATAAAAGTAATTAATTCTTCATATGTTATTGACTCATAAGGAATTTTTCCATTATAATCATTTCTAATTCTTTGTCTAACCATTTTAGAAAATAAAGTGGGTAACCCTGATATAAATTTTTCTTTTCAATAATGACTTCCACAATCAGGTCTGGTCATGACTTTGACTAAAAACATGTCTTTACACCACTTGAAATCTTGAAGTTTTGGACATCTAAGATTATTAAGAATTTCAAAAGTTCTTTCTTGAAAATATATCAGATCTTCTATAAAATATTTTGTTATTGAAAATATTAAAGTATTGACAACATCTTTTTCATAAGTTTGGACTGATGTTCCTTTTTCTTTGATTATTATCTTTTTGCATTTAATATATATTCTCTATCAGTTTGACTCAAATAATAATCTCACCACCCTTTAAGTAAACCAGTGAACCCTATTACTAAGGCACCAACAGCATGAAAATCAAAATTATTAGTCTTAATTCTATAAGCATTAGCGGTCACCATCATTTCATAAAATAAATTAATTTCTTGATTTTCACTCATTCCATCTATATTTCATTCATAAAAACTACTACCATCATAACTAGCAGCTAATTGATAATTTCTTTCTTCTAATTGTACATCTGGAAAAGAGGGTTTTGAATAATAATTTTTTCTACTCACAAAATTATTAGATATTGCATTAATTGTTGAAGAGGGTGTAACTATTTATTTTGGAGACATTTTGAATTGTTCTTCTATTTTATTGATTTCTTATTTTTCTTTTTTTATAGTTTGAATTTGATTCTTAGTTTGATTAATACCATTAATATTAAGTTTATCAAATATAAGTTGTATTTCTTTTAACATTGTTTCTATTGGAGTGGAGAGTTGTATGTTTGATTTTGCAAAATTTGTAGGAATAATGAAAGGTTGGTCTAGAGATTTAGCATAATATGATGATGATGATGATGATGATAAAGTTGAGGAAAATGTTGAAGAAAAAGTTGATTTTTGATGTTTCTCCTGTCTTCCCTCCCAAGGCAGAAGAAAACAAAAATTGAGAAATTTTTGTTGTTTGTTGATTTAAATGTTGAAGAGAATGATTTGTATAATTTAATTGTTATTGAACTTGTCTGCTATCTATGTAAATTATAGGACTTTGTTCATCTTTTGTTCTTGAAATTTTGAAGGGTGAAACATAAATAAAATTATTATCAAAATTAAATTGATGATTATTTAGGGGTGGTTGAGAGCCTAATTCTGAGATTATTATTGAAATTATTTTTTGAATAATTTTTGTATATTTTAATGCTAATTAATGTCCTTCTTTATCTCTTAATGTTATAAGTTGCTTTTGTTGTTTTCAAAGTTTGAAAAACCAAAGGAAAAAAGGAATAGTTGATTACTACTCAAAAAGTGCAATTTCATAGCTTATAATTAACTCTTTTAAACACTTTTGAGTAGTAGTTATTGTCTTTTAACTCAATTAACATATTAAGGACCCTTGCAATCAATTCTAATCAAATTGTGTTAAGTTTTGGTGTTTTGATAGCTTTTTGATCACCAAAGCAACCCAAGATTGAGGAGAGTTACTTGGAATCCATGGCAAAGCAATGGAAAGCTCAGAAACATGAAGAACCAAAGCTTTGAAGTCCTTTGCCATAAGCAAATCCGGAATGAAAGGAGCAGAAGCAAAGATAAATCTGCCATGAAGCATTCTTGATGACAGTCATGTCAACCACTTTTGGAGCACTTCCTGAAGTCCAATTTATGCATGATATATGTCGTTTCGAAGCTCAGGAAGTCAACAATCCAATGCTTCAAACAGTGTGCAATTTGGAGTTGAAATGAAGGAGTTACAGCTATTGCAAGCCGATCACTCCAAGCTGAAGGAAGAATTTTGCACAGCGCTGCGAAATCACCCTTTTGTTGCGAGATGATTTCGCAGCCTTTTTGTACAGTGCTGTGTTTCCCCCCTGAAGTTTCCCATCACGATGGAAGCCGAATACCAAAAGATGAAAGACCACTTCGCAGCGTTGCGAAATCAGGCGTTTGTTGCGAAGTGATTTCGCAGCCCTTTTTGTGCATTTGCGAAATCTCACAGACCTCGTTTGCACCTGCGAAATGGTCCCTAGTGCTTCCCGATATTTACAACCGACACTTGGAGATATTTTACATCAGATTTTTGTTGTCTAAATCCCAAAATTCTCCTTGTAAGCCACCAATTATAAGTTTCCTTAGCTTTTAAGTTAGGAAAAAGACTAAATATCCATGTAATAATTAGTATTGTATTTTTTTCATATAAATAGCTCTGGAGAGCCTGTAACGAGGAGACGACCCTTTTTGTAAACGTTTGGAAGGAAGTAAAAATACAGAGCTTTGCTTTGCCTTACCTTCTCACTTTGATTATATTTTTTCATTTTCTTAGTTATGCACTCTCTGAGGAAGTTTCCCCAGAGAATGAGTAACTAAACCTTTAATTCCTTGGAGCTAAGGTTGTCGGGAAAGGTTCCAAGTGCATGAATTAGTAGCTTTGTGGTTTCAGCCATGAATGAAGAGTAAGTGTGATCCTTTGGTGATTTCTTTATGTTTTTAGTTGACTTAAAACGCCTTGAAGTCACTTGGGCCAACACTTGGTAAGGCAAGTGATCTCCGTCCAAGGAGATGCACTAGTTTACCCTTTGCGAGCCTCTGGGAGGTGACTTGAAGGTAGGATTTTCTAGAATTGCCAACACTTGGTAAGCTTTTGGACTCCAAGGAAACATCCATTAGTTATCTCTTGCGAGCTTTTGAAGGGAAGTCCAAGGTTAAAGATCATCTTGAATGGTAAGTGCTCGTGAGAGGCATGAACCATTGCAAGTTGCATCAGTGAGAGGGAATTAAAGCTGAAATCCAATTAAGGGATGCATTTATACAGCACCGATTAGAGAATTGGCTATATGCTAATTCTCTAATGCGAGGAAATGAACCAACTGACCGGAGCTATGTTTTTGCATGAGGAACCTCCCCTGTGAACCTAAAATCTCCAAGGAATGTTTTTCTTCATAAGTAATTTCCATTACTTGTTTTGCCGTTAGCTTAAATCTAAATCTTTTTAAACCAAAGTTTGTGTTTTATTTCTTGAGCTAACCTTGAAATGAAAAAGCACCAATTCACTTTGAATTGGTATCATTTGTAATTTGGAAACCCTTCCCAATGAACGATCCTAGAGCCACTATACTATAGTAGCTTTGTCTTTGCTACCCTAGTATATGGTGTAATAGGTTATAAATTTTGTTGATTACTCCCTCAATCAAGGAGCACCAGCTGGACACGAATCAGCTGAGACACCAATTGGGCATGAATCAATAGTCATTTTCTTTTGATTCATATATTTTTCATATTGTTTTCTTAGAGCATTTCAACTTGAGGAGGAAGTATTTGAAAATAAGCTCTTCTAGGTTTATTATAAGGAGAAAAATAATCTAATTTTATCCTTTCAACATTAGGAGTAAAAGGAGTCTTTTTATAATTTTTCTTATGAATAATATTAACTTGAGAATGATACATATCAGAATGAGTAGGAGACATAAGAGGAGATTCTTGTTGTTGATAGATAGTAATAGGAATTTTTGGAGTAAAATCAACACTATTTAAATTTGTATTTGAACTAAAAGGTCTTGCAAAGAGAAAATCTTGAGTAAATGAATATTTTGAAACTGAACTAAATTCTATTTGAAAAGTACCATCCGTATTTTGTATAATTTTTGAAGGAGTTGTTAGAAGTTTAATTGGTTTTGGATTCATTAAATTTTTTAATTCCCATTAACCTCCTTGAGTAATTTCATTCCATTTAAGTTTTTTAGGAACAAAGGCTTGAATATTATTAGGATTGTAGTGTAATAATAATGTTTCATCTTTGACAAACTGACACACAACTCTAGGATTTAATTGAGTAGTCATGACTTTATTATATATCCTATAAATTATTGCTATTGTTTGAGCTTCTTCTACAAAATTCATATTTTTTGTTTTAATGTTTAAAGTTAAGCTTGACAAAATACTAGGATCATTTATATTCATGGAAAAAATTGGATAATAATTAAAATATACAAAACCATTTGCAATGTTTGAATCAATCATGTTAAGGACAAAATCAGTAAATTTTGTTGACCTAACATATCTTAAGTAGGCAAACACATGAATATCTAGACCTAAGTGAAACAAGGGTTTGATTGCTGCTTGAATTAATACTATATGAATATAATTAAATTTCTTCCTATGTTGATTAATGGTGTTTTGACTCACTAATTGAAGACTTTCTAAATTTTGATTAAGAGGAATAGGTTTTTCTTCAGTTTTAATTGAATAATTTTGTCTAAATTCAAATTTTCCTTGTTGATATACTGTATTAATTTTCATGCAAGGAATTGACCAATTATGTAATTGATTTTCTATTTGTGCTATATTTATTTCTTGACTATTAATAATATTTTGTGTAAGTGATGTGTGTGCAGAATTATCAGATGAAGAAGCAGAACTATCATTAGACCTAAGAGATCTGAAAGAACTAGATCTACTTAATCTCTTCATAATATTACTCATTTCCATATAAAATAATCACAATCTTACCCTTAATCAATTCAATAATTTCCTGAACAAGGACCACTACAAGCGGATCAACATGGGACTTACGCTCCTTCTGCCCTTAAACACCGCTATCTAGGTTCACCAAACTGTTCATAATAAATTCAATTCGAACTAACTCATGATTAAATTAGCGATTAAAAACTATTCCAAGTCATAATACCACTCAGTTCTTAAGTAGAATGTAGCTCTAATACCATTCACACCCAGGACATAAAACAGTTCATACAATCAAAAGATTAATTCTATCATTGAAGCTAAAACAATAATTATTTTGACATATATGAACATTTTGAAGTTTGTATTCTATAACTAATTTACCTTTATTTGTAGCAAAAAGTTCTTATCCTGTTTTTTCATAATATTGAGTAGGGATTAATCCTTTTTGTATACAATTCATATTAGCTCCTAAATCTAATAGTGCTACCATTTCTACTTCAAAATCTTCAATTATTACTCTTATATTTGTATACCATCTTTGAAAATCTATTTTAAATATTGTATTTATAAATGCTTTTATGGGAGTTTGTTTATTTGAGATTATTATTCCTGGATCTTGATTATTAGATGTTTCAGCAAAATTTTCTTGTTTGTATTGTATTAAAATTCTTATTTGTTCATTTTCTTGTTTTAGTTGATCTATTTTCTTTTTTTTTTATTTCTTGTATTTCATCTTTCAAGTCTTCAATAGTTATGGGCTTTTGAATCTTTTTAATTCTATTAAAAATTTCATCCATCGAGTATTGTGTAGGTCTAATTTCTTGAGTTTTACTTGAGAATTAAATTTTTTTAAGTTTTGTAAATATTTTCTTTGTGTTTCCTCATCATCTATTTTGTCTATAACATCAAAAAAAACTTGTTTATCTACTTTGGAAGAAATTATGTTTATTGTTTTATTTTTATTTATTTTTGTTGAGTTATTGTTTTCTGTTTTGTTTGTTTCTTCATTTTTAATTTTTGGTACTTTACTACTCTCATCATTCTTTTCAAGTGTATTTATTGATTTGTCTGTTGATGTTTCTCCTACTACAATTGAATTCCTATCTTTAGGTATTACTCCATTTATTTCACATGTCATATCTTTTTTACTTTTATCACCACTTGTTTCTTCCTTAATTATTTTACTTGATGTTTTTTGTACCTTCTTTATTTTTTATGTTGATATTTCCTCCACCTCTTTCGGGGCAAAAGACAACAAAATTTGATTAAATTATGTTTCACTTGACTCTTCTAGATTTGAACTTTGTTGATCTGATAATTTTTTATTGTGTGGAGAGTTTTCTATTACTTGTTTTGAAGTTAATGTTGCAATTCTTTTAAGGGGTTTCCTAAATTTGAAAAACCAATGGAAAAAAAAAGAATTGTCATCCTAATTTGTTGCATATATTTTTCATATTGTTTCCTTAAAGCGTTTCTAACTTAAGGAGGAAGTTGTTTAGAACAATTTCTTCTAGATATATTATAAGGAGAAAAATAATCTAATTTAATCCATTCTACATCAAGAACAAAATGATTTATTTTAATTTATATTTTTCTAATGATATTTATGTTTAACAAAGAATTATTAGGATGAGTAAAAAGTGTTAACTCAGACTCTCTTTCAAAAATAGGAATTTTTGTAATATTGTTTGACAACTTTGACAAATTTTCAATTTGAATCATTTCTAGGTCTATCTTTGAATTATTATACTTTATGTGATGAGATGATGATTATAGAATATTATCATGTTGACTATATGATGTGACTAATGAATCTTCAGTACTTGTAGATCTGTCTAACATGGATGAGTTATTGTCTAGTTTTGCAAATATGTTTAACTCATATGAAGAACTTGCTAAAGTATATGCACTTTCTAAATTATATGTAAAATAATATGACGCAGAATTGTCTATTCTAAGATATCTGGATGAATTGGCTCCACTTAATCTCTTCATAATACTACTTATTGTCATAGAAAATAATCACAATCTTATCCTTAATTAATTCAAATAATTTCTTGAACAGGGACTGCCACAAATGGATCAACACGAGACTTATGCTCTTTTTGCCCTTTAAACACTACTATCTAGGTTGGTCAAGTTGTTCACAGGAAATTCAATTCAAACTAACTCAGGATTAAATTAATGATTAAAAATTGTTCAAAGTCATAAAACCACTCAATTCTTAAACAGAACGTGGCTATGATACCATTCACACCTAGGACATAAAACAGTTCATATAAACAAAAGATTAATTATGTCTATGATTCAAAACATATGTAGGTGGAAAAAGTTTTATTAAGTGCGTGTTTGGTAAACCAACTTAATAACTTAATAACTTAAAAAATGAATTAATAATTTAATTTAAGTCATTAAATAAATTAAGTATATTTGGTAAAATAAGTTAATGATATGACTTAAAATAAAAAACAACTTTAAGTAATAAGTAAAAACAATTAATTTATTCTTAAATTCACATTTCATTTTATATTTTTATCTCGTTTGTCCTAATTACCTTTACGATTTCATTTGCTATTTTACGATCTCCATTATTACTCAACCTCCTTTATCTTAATTATAATTTATGATGATAAAATGTCAATTTGATGATTTAAAATAATTTTTAAGTTAATTTTATCAAATAACTTTAATATTTAAAATAAAAATTAAATAATAAGTTTTAAGTCAACAACTAAAATATAATTTAACTTAAAATCAACACAAGTTATTAAGTAATAAGTATTAAGTTTTACCAAACACCCTATAATTCTTATATTTAGAATGGTTTTTGGATGAATGACTTTATTTAGATAAGTTGGATTAAGGGGGGAAATTTAGTACAATATTGTACCCTAATTTTTTGATAAAGAAGGAAAAGGAAGTTTCATCTTCATGCATTAAGAAGAAAATGTAAAAATGAAATAATTTGAAAATATATAAAATTTTAATTATATTTGATTATTTTTTACATTTTTTTATAATACAACCTAATAAGCAAAAAAAAAATCATTTTTCTTATTGTTTTTTTTATTTCCTTAATACTTTTTCAGAACTAAATATAACCTAAAATTTTAAGAAATATTCTGCATAATAAGGAATCCTATTTGGATTACGAATGTTTTTTTGATTTCTTGAAATTTTGGGAATAAATGTTGTCATACAAATCCTATTAACTAAGTTGTACTCATACTCAAAGATTGTTTATTAAATAATAAAATATTAATTACTTATAATTAATTAATTTAATAAAAATATTTAATTATTGTTGATTTGATAGAATAAATATATACATAGAGTTATCATGATGATATAGTACATTTTTAAACGCAAATATTTCATTTTTTACTAAATTATTTTTTTTCATAATTTTTGTTAAATAATTAAATAAATTATATAATATTAATTTTATTACGTAACTGTACGCACGTGCTTTGCGCGTGCGCATGGAAACAACTGGGTTTTAGAAAGGCATGGTATAAATATGAAAAAATCCGTCAACAAAGAATAATTAAAAAAAAAAAAAAAAACATTAAACAGGCATATGGAACAAAGAGCTTTGACCCAAAATAGTGCGTTTTAAAAAAAAAATCCAAAAAATAAAGTTGTTTTGAAAATAATGTCTGATCTAATGCGTCTATGCCACATAAGCTGTCATGTCATAAAACCGTAGTTGGTGACTATGGTTTTATTTTTCTAAAGTGGTTAGAAACCGCAGTTATCAACCACGGTTTTAACTTTAAGTTTAAAACCGTAGTTAGTGACTACGACTTTGACCTTTTTTTAAAATGGTCAAAGCCGTAGTCACCAACTCCGATTTTAACTTTATATATATTTATATATAACTTTAATCTTTTTTAATAAAAATATTATATTATTTTGATTTTAAATATACTTATTCCATTATTTTAAAAATAATAATATATGAAATTAAATAATTGATATTTTTAATTTGATATAAATATATTTTTAAATTTTATTAAAATAATATACTCTATATTTAATATAAATATATTTAGTTAATTATATTTAAATATAAATAAAATATAATAAATTATGAAAGCCTATTAAAAAACAAATAATATAAATTATTATATTAATTAATAATTTTTTATATACTATATGTAAGTGGTATATAATGTCACATGTATATAAGTTCAATTAAGTTTAAAATTTATCATATTTTAATTTAAGTTCATAATATTATATCAATATGATAATAATTTATTTATATATTTAAATAAATATGCTAAATTTTAAACTTTAATTAAACTTATATATATATATATATATATGTGTGTGTGTGTGTGATATTATATACTATTTACATATAATATATAAAAAAATTATTAATTAATATAATAATTTATATTTTTTTTCTCCAAATAGGCATTTATAATTTATTTATTTTAAATAAACATAATTTATTATATTTTATTTATATTTAATTTTAATTAAATAATTATATTTATATTAAATATAGTGTCAATTGTTTTAATAAAATTTATTTATATATTTAAATAAAAATGTGATAAATTTTAAACTTAAATTAAACTTTTATATATATATATATATATATGTGTGTGTGTGTGTGTGTGAGAGGTATTATATACCACTTATATATAATATATAAAAAATTATTAATTAATATAATAATTTATATTATTTATTTTTTAATAGGCTTTCATAATTTATTATATTTTATTTATATTTAAATATAATTAACTAAATATATTTATATTAAATATAGAGTATATTATTTTAATAAAATTTAAAAATATATTTATATCAAATTAAAAATATCAATTATTTAATTTCATATATTATTATTTTTAAAATAATGAAATAAGTATATTTAAAATCACAATAATATAATATTTTTATTAAAAAAAATTAAAGTTATATATAAATATATATAAAGTTAAAACCGTAGTTGGTGACTACAGCTTTGACTTTTTATAAAGTTAAAACCGTGATTGATAACTACGATTTCTAATCACTTTAGAAAAATAAAACCGTAGTCACCAACTACGATTTTATAACATGACAGCTTATGTGGCACAGACGCATTAAATCGGACATTATTTTCAAAATAACTTTATTTTTTGGAATTTTTTTTAAAACGCACTATTTTGGGTCAAAGCTCCGGAACAAATAAGGAAGACTCGTCCTCCTAATACCAAGCGACCACGTGTCCCAATCACATAAAGTTGTCTTAAGAGTGGGAAAATTCCAACACTGACTGAACCTAGATCACGCCTATGTCCACGTTCATCCATCACAACTGAACCCTATAATACTTATACCTTCCCCCTCTTACCCCCCAATCTCAGAGCTCCAATCCAAAAGACTCTTCAGTTTTCGCCCACTCTCCGCACAGAGAAAATGCAGGGAAGCACAAGGAGCCCCAAGAAGGCAGCACAGAAGCAAGAGCCTTACCATGTTATTCACAAGCTCCCTCCTGGTGATACTCCTTATGTTCGAGCCAAGCACCTTCAGGTTTCATTTTTTACTTTTTCTTGAAGTCTTTCGATCCATCTGATACCTTCTATGTATTCGCTGATTTTCTTTCTTTGATTCAGAGGTTTTTCTTTTTCTCGTAAATTCTTTCTTGGGTTTCTGCTTTCTTGCGTGGAGCATGGAGATGTTTACCATGCTCTTTTTTTTCTCGGAAATTTTTTTTTTTCCCGAGAAAGAAATATACTAAGTCAAGATCCCTAACAGGGTTTAGAATTTTCTTTATAGAGATCTGGACCCTACTTTAAAAAAAAAAACAAAATGATACGAAATGAAGTATAGTTTTCGAATTTTGTTTTTAATTTCTAAAACGGGCTATAATGTTTTAATTTCTAAAATGGGCTATAATGTTTTAATTCGGGTGGTTGAGCGAGTTACGAAGGGTGTTAACTCTGGGTCATGACCGACTCGTGGTGGGGCCCCTGTTGTATTCACTCCCAGTTGATCTCCTCTCTGTCATATTTGCCGGATTCAGTTTGTTATAATTACTAAAATGCCCTTGATTTCTTTTTTAATATACATAACGCTTTTGAACAAAATGAAAGGAATTTCTTGATTTAGCTTCCTAGGAGAAGCAATTCAGTGTATTTTGATATTTGCAACATCAATCATATTAAATCTTATGTAGTTTTTGGTTCTTAACTTCAATTTGTAAGAGAAGATTTGCTTTCATTCTTAAGTTGTTTGTTTTAGATGGGGGCAATTCTCAAATTTTTGGAAATTTTGAAATTGTGACCACATTTTATTTATTTATTAATTTTTTGATAGGCGAAATTGTGACCAAATTTTGATTCCTAAGAACCCTAATTTTCCCATGAAGTTTGCATTCAAAACTCTTCCTAGTGTATGGAAAACATGGAAATGATTGATATTTTCTACCAAAGTGTTTGAGTTTGTAGCTAATAGGGTTTTTGGGATAATTTAATAGCTAATATTTAGAGGGTGTTTAGTAATCCAACTTAATAACTTAAAGTGATTTAATAACTTAATTTAAGTCATTAAGTAAATTATATATGTTTGGGAAAATAATTTAATAGTATGACTTCAAATTAAAAACAATTTTAAGTAATAAATAAAAATAATTAATTTATTTTTAAGTTCACATTTTCATTTTATCTTTTGATCCCTGTTTGCCATAATAGATTTCTTTTGCTACTCCGCGGCTTTTATTGTTACTTAACTTCCTTTATCCTAATTATAATTTATGAGGATAAATATGTCAATTTGATGATTTAAAATAAATTTTAAGTTAATTTTATTAAACAACCTTAATACTTAAAGTAAAAATTAAATGATAAGTTTTAAGTTAACAATTTAAGTATAATTTAACTTAAAGTCAACTTAAGTTATTAAGTGACAAGCATTAAGTTTTATCAAACATACCCTTGGTATTTAATGACTTAAAATGATTTTAACTTAAATTATGCTTTAAGTTCTTAAATCATTAAGTTGATTTACCAAAGTCATTATTAACTTTAAATTGTAATATTGAGTTACTTTACTAAATATACTTAATACGCTTAGTAACTAAAATCAAGTCATATTAAGTGGATAAGTTGATTTATGAAGTGCCCGAGGTACTTATTGCTGAAATTTATAGCCGAATGATGATAAAGACAGTGAACAATAATCTCTACTCTTTCATCAAAGCATTGTGAACCCAACCTGCCAAATTTCTATGATATTAACGAAGGACCATGAAATTTAACAAAAATGCTTTTGCTCATGGATGCATGAAAGACAAACATTGTGCTCTTGTGGGAATTGCCTAATTAAGAATTTGCAACAACATTTTGGTTCATCATGTACCGGTGGTGGTTTTTAGCCATTCTTAATTTTGACTTGTTTATTATTCTCCATGAAACTTCAGTTAGTTGAGAAGGATCCTGAGGCTGCCATTGCTTTGTTTTGGGAAGCAATAAATGTTGGGGATAGAGTAGATAGTGCCCTCAAAGACATGGCAGTTGTTATGAAGCAACAAAACAGAGTCGAGGAAGCAATTGAAGCTATCAAGTCTTTCAGGGACCGCTGCTCAAAGCAAGCTCAGGAATCGTTAGACAATGTTCTCATGGATTTGTACAAGGTACGCACGCATTCAGTCACGAATGATCAGCTTAAAAAAAGCTGTCTCTCCTGTTATATAAACTCAAAACAGACTTTTTCTCTGAAGTGGGATGGGGCTGGTTCTGTTGGATTGGTAGCATTCAAATAAATGGTTTAGTTGGTTAATTAAGGATTTTAAGATGTGATTTCCATGTTATAATGGGATGGGGCAATGAGTTACTTTCCATCATGTGTTTCAAAATCTTAGTTCCAAATTGGGGAGCATTTTATATAGCGTGGGATTGTTGTTTACTAGGGCTATGTTTGGTTCCCAAAAAATACTAAGAAAAGAAAATAGTTTAGAATACCCAAAAGTAGCACTTGGGGATTCTAAATCTTCGAATTCCAATGCATGGATGAATGGAATTTCAGAAAAATATTGAAGCTTGTGTTGTCATACTTCTTATGTTGGCTATATCTGTGAGAAATCTGCAGAAATGTGGGAAATTAGAGGAGCAAATTGAGCTGCTGAAGCAGAAACTTCGAATGATCTATCAAGGGGAGGCATTCAATAGAAAGCCCACTAAAACTGCTCGGTCCCATGGAAGAAAGTTTCAGGTCACCATCCAGCAAGAGACGTCCAGGATACTGGTATAAGTTACTTGTTTGCAAAATTTAAGGTTTTAGATTTTGAAATGAAAGCGAGACAAGCAATCATGGATATAGTTTTCCTTTTTCTGATTAAATATTTCTATGATCCCTAGGAGACAGCTTGTTCTACCATGGGGTTTTTAGTTGATACTTATATTGTCCCTGTCATTATTTTTTGAGTGATGTTGTTGTGATGGATTAGGGTAATTTGGGTTGGGCCTACATGCAGCAAACCAACTATGCAACAGCTGAAGTGGTATATCGCGAAGCTCAAACGATTGACCCTGATGCCAACAAAGCCTGCAACTTAGGGCTGTGCCTGATCAAGCAAGCACGATATGATGAAGCACGGTCTGTTCTTGAAGATGTATTACATGGTAAATTTTGTGGATCCAATGATCCCAAGTCAAGAAACCGAGCCCATGAATTGCTGGAGGAAGTAGAGCCATGGCAATCTGAAGCGGTGTTTCCAAGCACCTCAGAAGTAAGTTTGGAGGATTGTTTCTTTGAGTTGATGAAGCAATCAAGCCCATCTAGAACAAGGAGACTTCCCATCTTTGAAGAGATCTCTCCATTCAGAGATCAACTGGCCTGTTGATCTCATCTTTTTATACGTTTGTTTCTTTAACAGAAGAGTGTGTGGAGAATAACTATGGTCATGAATGTATATTCTATTATATTGTTTGAAATGGAAAGTAATAGTACAGTCTCTAAAAAGGGGTAAACCAGTGCATTTATATCAACATCTAAATGAAGTTGTATTTATATTGAATTATGGAGGATAATGATTTAGTAATAATTAAGTAATGATAGTTTATATTACTAAAATGTATAATTTATAAAAAATAAAAAATAATATATCATCTAATTTCATCTTCATTTTTATTTTTATATCCACATTATTTTAAAATGTATAATAATAATTTTTAGTTTTTTATCAACCATTTAATAAAAAATTAATTCTTATGAACTAAAGGAGTTGAATTTATGTTGAATTCTAATTTTATTATATTAGATAACTACAATTTAAAAAAAAAAATTAATTTCAATATAATAAATTAAAAATGTATTTTGATTTAATGTAATTCTCATAAATAAATTAAAGTAGATTTTTTTAAAAATATTTATTTATTATATGAAATAACTAAGGATAAAAAATTTAATTCAAAAAAGATAATTTTCACAATAAAATTATTTAATGACAAGAATCTTTATTTTATAAAATGGATAAATATGAAATAAAAAAGTTTCAAAATCTTTAAAATAAATTTATTAAATGTGAGTTTTATAAATCAATTAAAATAGTCACTACAAGAAGGTGAGTTTTTGGTTGCGGCCACTGACATTAGCTAAAAGGAAGACTAAGTGTGACTATAGGATATGAGTGTAAATAAAATGGGTTGAAGCATTAGCTAAAAGGAAGACTTAGATGGTGTTTGTTTTTTTACTTAATTCTAAATAGAACCTTAATACTTAATAGTGTTAAATATTTGGTTGTTTGTTTTTATAGTATTTTATTTCTATTAAGTATTAAAAAGTAAAGAAAAACCAATATGTTATTTTTTTATTTAGAAAAAGCTACATATTTTGGCTTTTTCTATTTAGTAAAAAGTTTATAATAAGTCATGGAAAAGTAGAAAAACAAACAACCTAAATTCTGAAAACAAATTGCTTTCAACAAAAAGCCAAAAAAACAAACACCACCTTAGTGTGACTATAGGATACGAGTGTAAATAAAATGGGCCGGAGCAAGGTGTGGCCACAAGGGGTGCAGAGAAATGCTATGGATGTGGCTATGTGCAAGAGTATGACTATAAATTTTGGTTGGATTTCATTTTGTTTGCAATCAAAGGTGGTGCATATCTGGCCTGAAGGTGGTTGCAACTATAAGGTGATAAAATGTATAAAAAAAAATTGAGGATAGTGCTTATAGATGTGGGTTAGTGTTGACTACAACTATAGTTTTGGTATGAAGAAGCATCATGTTTTCCATGGAAAAAGAGACCCTAAACTGAACTCACAACTAGAAGAGACTAGTCATACCATATACAAGTAATAGAACTATCACATAATCAACCCCTTAACTATGTGCCTTGGATTGATTAGGCTTGTATGGTCTTAAATCCTCAATCTCGAGAGGGACTTGTTTGAACTTTATTATGGTCAAATTTCCATCATCCTTCACTCTAGAAAATCTCATCAAAATGGAAAACAAAGCACCATTTTGAACACTCACCATATAATGACCAAACTAAAGTTCTTGTGGCCAACAATACAGTATCATCATCAACATAAAAGCCATTAGTCTTCAATCTATCTTTCCTGTATACTATGATTAATCAAGTAAAGGAAATGCTTCCAAGAGCTCTCAAGTGTAAGCTAAAAATATGAACATATCATAGCGAATTATTTTATTTCAGAATAATTTTTTACCTATGGCACTTGAACTAGATAAGAAAACATAATAGAGATGTGCTTTAGTTAAGTTGGAACTTTAGTTAGGCAAGATCCTTCAAACAAGTTGAGCTCTAATAGGAAGAGCTATATTGCAAGTTAAGATTATACACTCCTTAAAACAAACTAGGATTCTAACAATAAGTTTATTCCTTTGCACAAAAGTGAATGCTATAATGGCGATCATAGAACATAGAATGAAAGGAGTCATGCATAAGGAATAAATAAAGATGATGGAAATGGGAGTGTACCTTAACAGTGAGTGATAATGCACTTTCATAGGAAAACAAGATTAATTAGTGCACAAAAATAGGTATAAAACATTCTCATATGTATCACAGAACAAATCAAAGTCAACCAAATACCAAACAATTAGTATAACAACTGGAATCAATAACCAAAGGAGAAAATCATGTATGTCAGTCAGGCCCACCATTGCCCAATTTGTTTACATGAATTAATTTTATAAATTTCATCATTCTAATGATTATGTGAAAGGATTAGAAGAAATTCTATTATTTTGGAATTATAGTATTTATACATGTTTATTAAAAAGAGTCGAGAAAATCATGGAAATTAATAAAAATCAAAGAAAATGACAAAAATCCATGCCAGAAGGAAATAATGCAGCCAAAATTTATTAAAATTGAACTTCAGTGATCTAAAATTTCTAAGGAGATATTTAAAAACTGAGATTATTTTAATGAAATAAAAATTTGAAAACCCAATTCAAGACATGTAAATTCACACAAAGGTAAAAGCAAATGCATCGGGACGAGGATAGCATGCACCATGGTCATGCTCGCCATGCAGAAGTGGGGCTCGAGGTGCAAAGGTGACAGGAAGTGAGTACTGGATATGGTCTTCAAGCCCTTTGATCTTTGCTCAACTTTTGATGGTTCATTAAAGTACATAACCATTGCATCAAATAGAATTTTTAGGCACAAAAATCTAGTATCTCCGTCCTTGTTCCCCTTGTACAGTACAACCAAACTTAGGAGCTTCTCTAGTGAGGGACATAAGAGCCAGTGAGACAGCCAAAGTAACAGCAGAAGGTATAGTCAAACCGTTCATAGTCTGCAATGTGGATATCTGACCATGTATTCATAGCGTAGTAGTGGTAACCTCGCCAATGAGAGTCATGCACCACCAGCTTTTGCAGCTATCAAAACAACCACTCCTAGGAATTTGTGGAATTCACCCAAAGTACAGTCCGCTGCTGGTGAATAGTTTTATTCGGCAGATGCATGAGTGAGCTCTAAAACAGCTATATCAATTGAAGGTGCCCCGATGCTTCTTACGACTCGCAAGCTCTCAGCCATCAATAACCCCATTCCACTCTGTTAAAGGCTAGAGATTCATAAAAAATTACTCATGCATATCCCCACTCCAAACAACAATGCCATAGCAACGTCCTGATTGGCAGCAACCCAGGACTGATTAATTCTCTAGAGAAAAGCTGGAGAACTCATTCTTCTCACCTGTATCTGGATTCTGGCTGATTTCCCATAGAACATCCTTGAATTCATCTTTGCTGAATGAAGGGCAATGTGCAAGCCTTACAAATGCATGGGCAATTACTGTATCTGTTCCCAGCAGCTATCAATCCCTTTATTCCAAACCACCCACCATAAGTGAAACAGACTCCCCGAGATCCATACCAAGAGCCGTCAGAAGCCTGTATGTCTTCAATGAACTTAGCTGCCTTAAAAATACTATTTTCTATTTCGTGCCGTATATGCTCAGGATATAATTTCTTGAATGATGTCAATGCTCGAATTGCAGCTGAGGTTCATTCCACGTGTGGATAATCAATGACAATGTCACCAAAAGTTTCAGCAGGATTTATTAACTCCAACCATTGGTAAGATCTTGTCAATTCGTCCTTTGAAAACCACCATCTGCGTTCTGTAGTGGAAGGATCACATTTACAGCATCAAATAACTGCTCCCTATTTAATGGTTCCCCATCTGTTTCCAATGGAAGTTTAGATTATGATAGAACAGCTTTCAATCCTTCTGCTGTACAATCAGAGGATGGCCATCCCTGATCAGCAGTTGAGAATGGCCAAGCACTTTTGGAATCAGACTTGCTATGCCTCTGTTGTTGATCACAACTGATGCATTTTTATCAGAAAGAGCAGAGGACAAAATATTGGATGCTGAACTCTCCACAGAAACAGCATCAGAAGTCACAGAAAATTGCTTGCTTGCCCCTGGTAACAATGTGGATGTTATGGATTCCAGATCAGTTCATGGTTGTTGCAAAGAGGTTTCTGGACTCCTCTTCAGTTGGATGGAACACAGGAGCCTCTCCAAAGATATCTGTTGTCCACACTAAATTGCTGTGTGTCTCCAAATAGAAATGTTCCTGGCCTCCTACTTGGATTTCGCCTTCTATGATCTTCGTTAAACACATGAGATAGCATTGGGATTGATGCTTCGGGCTCATCTCTTTCCCATCTCCACTAGATTGCTAGTTTCATCAGCCACATCCCTACTATCTGGATACCGAACCTTCAGTTTACATCTGTGCTTCTTGATGATCAAAGCTCTAAGCCAACAACCTCTAATGCCACTACCCTGAGAGCGCACTTCAACTTGTGGGGCCTCTTGCCAAAAACTGCTGAAGTGCCCGCTTTCTCTGAGGAAATTCAGAATGAGTCAGAAACCTAATTTTCCACAGTTTAAGATGTTAATCCCATAATCTTCCCCCTGACTCCTTTAAGGACTCGTAGTTGCAAGGATTCACAGCCAGTCCCAATTGATAAAACAGACTGCTCCATGGATGACTTTAGAGATGGTTCTGTATGATCTGTTTCAGTCCTCTGGACAGATTTCGAGAAACCTCTGCATCAGTCTGTTTGAGGTTTCTTTGGATACTGCTACTGGTGGATTTAATACAATCATAATCAGCAACATCAATTGACACCCATATCACTGAAGATCCATCTTCATAATCAGAGATTGACCATGACTTCTCATGAATGATGAGTTCCTGGAGTTTCACCTGTTTGATGAAGGTGAAGTTTGATTAGGAGTTTGACTTCTATTTGACAGTCTCTCTTCATGCTGTGGCGGCTCACTACGGGGTGGTGATCATTATGAGATGAGCTCGACGAAGCATCATCATTCCTTCCAAACAGTCGAACTGACTAGCTAGGATGATAGCTTTAGAATTGAAAAAAATTCAAACTCTTGTTTTCCATGGTCATTGCAACCGATTCACGGGTACGCTTCCAGCAACTGGAAGTATTCTTCGACAATTGGGAGATCAAGCGGTCCGAGTTCAGCTGACCAGAGAACTTCAGGCAGCAAGTCACCCCTCTCACAGTCGTAGGGATCAAAGGGTTTAGGTCACCAAGGCTATCCATTGATTCATGCTCTTGATCCGAATCAATGCTACTTTACCCACCTTATTGGAGTCTCTATTTTCAGAGTTCTCATAAGCCGGTTTTGCCTTTCCAAATCGTCTACCAGGAGAATATTCAGTTGAGCCAGCACAATCACTTAATGTTTCAGCATTCTTGGTGGGTAACTATCCAATGACTCCGTCAGATTTGGATGAATTTCATGCAGCACAGTACTATCTTTTGGAGCTCACTGAAATACCAGATTCTGAAACCAGTCACCCAGCATCTGACTTTCATGGTCTCATAGCAAGCTCTATGTTCTGATCAAGATCATGGTTCTCCACAAGCGCCAATCCATGATTTTCAGGCAAACTCAATGCATGATTCTGAACAATAAGACCCAGCTCATTATCGTGGTCATCACCGTCATTACGCTTTTCCTCTGGTAGGACATGTAGACACAGAACTGACCCACTTCATTTCATCACCTAGAGGGGTAATAATCAGCTGGTCTCATTCTCTAGTTAACACCAAACTCACCTGAAAAATCCCATCGGGTTCCTTACGCTCCGTACTTCTCCTCTCAGTTAATATTCGATGGTTTCTCCTCTGATTCAAATTTAACAGGAGACGTCCTAGGTAATTCTTTCTTCTGACATTCTGATGCAAGTAGAAAGCTTAGATTCCTGATGGTCTTCAGCTCTGAACTCCCTTGAGACTTGACAAAATACAAAGCCTGCCTAACCTAAACATTGTCCTGACTAGAGAAACCTGAGATAGCTCCAGTACCATAATGAACACCGGCACATTTCCCATTCTTCCTGTAGGTACTTGATTGGCTTGACTTGTGCTTCGAATGGAAATAGCACAGGAACCAAAAAATAGCACTTGGATGATGGAATCCACAGGTTTGAGCTTCCAGTGTCAAGGATAGCAGTGAAATACAGAGCCAGCTTCCTCAGGTAGTCAGTCAGTCATACAGTCCACAACATGAGTAATAACTGCAGCTATCCAAGCCATATTACACTTGTAAACAGCAGCCGTTTGAAATAAGAGGATCTTTTCAGGTGAACTGAAACTGAACACTGCTTCATGTTGGACTGCAAGCTTTTCTTCAAGCAAAAAGGCATTCTTTCTGTGACCTTTTCAACAATGCACTCGTACGTTAGGAGGCAATCCTTTCCCCTCCATTTCCTTGATATCCAAATGGAAATCTGGATCAATCTCAGTGATTGCATCAAACATATTCTTCAACAGAAAGCACTAGGATCCAGCACATGGACAGTTGTATTGCCTTCTCCAATGTTACACATCTAATATCTCCACCAAGTAGACTGGCTCAAGGAGTCGGGGTTTAGCAGTGAATTGGGATTAAGTGACCCTGCAAAAATTGGGTGGTTGATGGGAATGCAAAGATGGGTACTCAGCGCATGGAGTCTCAAATAAGATTCCTTGCTGCTCATAACCAGTTCTGATCCATGTGGAAGATCCCCCAATTTGCTCTCATTTAGCATTTCTCTTCCCGGAGTTCCGTGGGATTCTCATTGTCATGTCTATTCTCATCATTTTCCTCATCTCATCTTCACTGCCATGATCAGGATCCCCTGCTTCAGTGGACCATTCAGAACTATATTCAAATAGTGCAATATCACAAGCTGCCACAGAGTCTCTTTTAGATAGTACCATCCCAACTCCATCTTCAGGTATCTCTTGTAATAAGTTTTGGCAACTGGCAGTGTGTCTCAAGCAGTGGGCAAACATGAAACTCACCATGTTGATTTGACAGGCAACTTCCATTCTGAAACCCTAAGCATCCTGCGCCTCAGATAAATGTCTGTTAAACTGGAAAATAGACTTGTCCGCAGCAGTAAATGTTAGCTTTTTTCCTATAATGTGTGACCATACATAATTATATTTATATGAATATTATTTAAGGGTATCAATTGATAGGTAGGTGAATCAATTGATTGGGCATCCAAGAGTCTTATGTATGGAAGACTCAAATTACAAATGGGGAGTTAGAAAATTAATTACTTTATATGAATGTGGTGTTACAACTTTTGTAACCCTATCATTATGAAATTTATTTTGTACATTATGTTAGAGTAATGGAGGAAAATGGAAAAATATAACCTATGCAATTATATAGATGTATTCAAGTTCACAACCCACCATTACCAATTAATTTGTACATAATGGGTGTAAATAATGAGTATAACTCCCATATAGTCTTTGATGGGAAGACTAAGAGATGTACAACTTATTATAAATTGAGGTCTCAAGCCACACTCTCATTTTTATGTCTTTTTCTTTCTTGTTTATTTTTAACAACATACACCACACAAGTGACCCATCCACTATATGAGAGTAGTGAGTTGAAGACCTTGACAATAAAATTCACAAGGTGACTCAATCTCACTTCATGGATCAAGGTAAGAATATGATCATTATTTTAGTACTTCCATTTATTTTGTTTTATGTATCCAAAATTATTTTCAAAAATAATTATTTCCGCATAAAGTTTATGAAAGTTTGGTTAACAATTGGTATCAAAGCCAACCAATTTTGGATCATAAAACATATTTTTCCCTTTTTTGATTATTGTTTGATCTTATGGACAACTAAAATATATATGATGTGAAAATGAATGATGTAGTAACACATATTTTCAATGTTTCATGATTTCAATCATATTTGCATGATTTTATGAAACTTTCAAAAAATATGATTAGTAATATAAATGTGTGATTATGGAAATCTCAAGAAATAGTTTTTCTAGTATGCATGTTTTTTTACTTGTTTGTTTGAAGATGATCATATATATATGAATGTGTTGTTCAACTTATGAAACAAGTGTTGATCAACCCAACGGAGGATCATCACCATGTTTGATTATATGACAAGAGTTTAATAATAAAAGGTTGATGAAGTTTTTACCCAACAATATTAAACTTCTTTACGTTTCAATACTTTTATTTTAATAATTATGTCATATCTATATGATTTATGAATTATTAGAATCCAACCCAATGGAGGGATTATAATAATATATTTTTGGATTATGTGATTATAGTTCGGTCCAACGAAAGAACTATGATATGATCTCTTATATTTATGATTAATGTGATATCTAACTTAATTTTTGTTGTAGTTAGATTATTGTAAAGTGTGGTGTTAAATATTGTCGTGATATAAAATAATTTTCCTTTTGAATTAAATTTTATTTTGTAGCAATGAATCCTACTACTATTACAAGCTATTTGTCTAGTATTAAACAATTAGGTGGGACAAATTTTAAAAAATGGAAGGAACAAATTGGAATTGTTCTTGGTTGCATGGATTTAGACTATGCCTTAAGAGAGCCTACACCCACAAAGCCTACTTCTGAAAGTACTAATGAACAAAAGGCTTTATATGAAAAGTGGGAGCACTCTAATCGCATGAGTCTAATGATTATGAAAAGGTTCAATCACTCCTGCAATTCGTAGAGCAATCCCGGATTCAGATAATGCAACGAGCTATATTAAATCAGTTGAAGAACAATTCTTAGGAACTTCCAAGTCCTTGGCAAGTACTCTTATGATTAAAATGATAACAATGAAATATGATGGTCATAGTGGTTGATTACTACTCAAAAAGTGCTATATTATAGCTTGTAATTAACTCTTTTAAATACTTTTGAGTAGTAGTTATTACCTTTTAACCCAATTAACATATTAAGGACCTTTGCAATCATTTATAATCAAATTGTGTAAGTTTTGGTGTTTTTGTTAGTAAATTGATCACCAAAGCAATTCGAGATTGAGGAGAGTTCTTTGGAATCCATGGAAAAGCAATGGAAAGCTCAGAAACATGAAGAACCGAAGCTTTGAATTCCTTTTCCATAAGCAAATCCGGAATGCAAGGAGGGGAAGCAAAGAGAAATCTAACATGAAGCATTCTATATGACAGTCATGTCAGCCACTTTTGGAGCACTTCCTTGAGTTCAATTTATACATGATATATGTCGTTTTGAAGCTCAGTAAGTCAAAAATCCAATGCTTCAAACGGTGCGCGATTCGGAGTTGAAATGAAGGAGTTACAACCATTGGAAGCCGATCACTCCAAGCTGAAGGAAAATTTCTCACGGCTGCGAAATCAGCCTTGGGCTGCGAAAATGGTGTCCTTTTGCTGCGAAATTTCGCAGCCCTCTTGCACGCACGGCTGCGGTGTTCTCCTGAAGCTTCCCGATATTTGTGACCGACATTTTGAGATATTTTGCTTTAGATATTTGATGTCTAAATCCCTAAACTCTCCTTGTAACCCACCTATCATAGGATTCCTTAGTCTTTAAGTAAGAACAAAGGGTGAATAACCTCTTATATATAGTTTGTAATTTTCTTTACATAAAAAAGATCGGGAGCTTGTTCTCAGAGACGCATCCTTTGTACAGTTTTGCAAGGAAGTAAAATACAGAGCTTTTGCTCTGCCTTACCTTCTCGTTTTGATTGTATTGTATATTATTTACTTTTTATTTCTAGCCAATCAAACTTTGAGGATTTTTCCTCAGAGGATGAGTGGCTAGGCTCTTTGTCTCTTGGAGTGAAGAAAGCCGGGTAAGTTTCCTCATACATAAATTGGAAGTTTTGTTGTTTTGATTTTTAATGAAGAGAAAGTGTGACCCGTTAATGGTTTTTATCTTTTTAGTTAACTTAAAACGCCTTTTAAATCACCTAGGCCAACACTTGGTAAGGCAAGTGATCTCCGTCCATGGAGATGCACTAGTTTATCTCTTGCGAGCCTTTGGGAGGTGGTTTAAAGGTAGGATTTTCTAGAATAGCCAACACTTGGTAAGCTTTTGGACTCCAAGGAGACATCCATTAGTTATCTCTTGCGAGCTTTTGACGGGTAATCCAAGGTTAAAGATCACCTTGAATGGCAAGTGCTAGGTGAGAGGCACGAACCATTGCAAGATGAATCAATGAGAGGGATTTAGTGTTTGAACCCATTAAGGGGAAGCATCTATACCACACCGGTTAGAGAATTAACTATATGTTAATTCTCTAAATGTGAGGAAAAGAAACAAGTGACCGAAACTCCCTTTTTGTACAAGGAATCTGAGCCTAGTGATCTGAAACTCTAAGAAACACTTTTCTTTGTAATTAAAATCAGTTACTATTATTTTTGGTTAGCTTAAAACCAATCCTTTTTCAAACATCTTTATGTTTTCTTTTAAAGCTAACCTTGAAATGAAGAGGCACCAATGCATCTTTGAATTAATATCAATTGTGAAGTGAAAACCCATCCCAGTGAACTATCCTAGAGCCACTATGCTATGCTATCTGAGGCTATCCTAGTACATGGTGTAATAGGTTATAAATTTTGTTGATTACTCCCGTTTGAGGACCAAAATCAAGGAACACCAGCTGGACACGAATCAAATGGCACCACTGTCAGGGACCATTGAGAGGACATGAATCAGCTGAGACACCAATTGGGAACGAATCAGTGGTGTATGTGAGCACATCATGAAGATGAGTGACATGGCTTCTTAATTGAAAGGAATGGACATGGCAATTTCTGAAGGTTTTCTTGTTCACTTCATAATGACTTCCCTTCCTTCACAATTTGGTCCTTTCAAAATTAATTATAATACTTAGAAGGATAAGTGGAAAATGAGTGAACTAATTGCCATGTGTGTTCAAGAAGAAGAGAGGCTTAAAGTGGAAAAGCCCGATATGGCTCACCTCACTATTGGTCCAAATAAAAAATCCTTCAAGAAAGGTAAAGGTAATAAAAAGAAGCAAGGTAATGATGTATCTCACAATGGGAAAAAGGATGAAAATAAGATACAATGTCATTTTTGCCACAAGAAAGGTCACAAAAGAAGAGATTGTTCTAGCTTTAAGGCTTGGTTGGAAAAGAAAGGTAAAACTCAATGCTTAGTGTCTTATGAATCTTATTTAGTTGATATACCACCAAACTCTTGGTGGATTGACACTAGTGCAAGCATTCACATAACGAATTCATTGCAGGGATACCTTACAAGCAAGAGACTAAGTAAAGGAGAGCGAACCATTACTTTGGGAAATAGAACAGAAGCGGAAATTGAGGCTATTGGCACTCTTCATTTAATTTTGGATACTGGTTTCATTATGGATTTAGTAGATACAGTTTATGTTCCTGTTTTTACTAGAAACCTAATTTCAGTTCCAAGACTTGATTCTTATGGTTATGAATTAAAGTTTGGAAATAAAGGAGTTTCCTTGTTCTATAAATCTTTTTTCTGGTTGGCTTTGGCACTTTACGTGGTAATCTTTATTCATTGAATTTAGATTGCAAATATTCACAGTCTCTTTTATCTTATCATGTGTATGAATTCTCTAAAAAACGAAATCAAGTGAATGAAAATTCATCCATATTGTGGCATAAGCGATTGGGTCACATTTCAAGAGAAAGGATGGAACGTCTTATTAAAGATGAAATCTTGACTTCACTTGATTTTTCTGATTTTACTAGTTGTGTTGAATGCATAAAGGGAAAATACACTAAGGTTAAGAAAAAGGGTGCCTTAAGGGCTACTGAATTGTTAGAATGTATTCATTCTGACATTTGGGGACCTTATTCAATTCCAACTATCAATGGACATAAGTACTTTATTAGTTTTATTGATGACTTTTCAAGGTATTCTTATGTGTATCTTATTCGTGAAAAATATGAAGCATTAGATGTTTTTAAGATTTATCAAGTTGAGGTTGAAAATCAACTCAATCGGCAAATTAAAAGTGTAATATTTGATAGAGGTGGTGAATATTATGGTAGGTTCACCGAATTATGTCAACATCTTAGTGCTTTTGCCTTATTTTTAAGAGAGCATGGTATCATTGCAAACTACACAATGCCTGGAACACCAGAGCAAAATGGTGTAGCAGAGTGACGAAATCGTACTCTAATTGATATGGTGAGAAGTATGATGAGTAACTCAACCTTGCCTAAATTTTTGTGGGGTGAAGCATTAAAAAACTGCTATTCACATTCTCAATCGTGTTCCTAGTAAGGTTGTACCCAAAACTCCTTATGAGTTATGGGGTAGGAAACCGACTTTGAATTATTTACATGTATGGGGATGTCCAACTGAAGCTAAAATTTTCAACCCACAAATAAAGAAATTGGATTCTAAAACCATAAGTTGCAATTTCATTGGCTATCATGAAAGATCAAAAGGTTTTAGATTTTATTGTCATGGTCAGGGCCCTAAAATTGTTGAAACTAGACATGTTGTGTTTTTGGAAAATGAATATTTTAGTGGGAGAACTGAGCTTAAAAAGTTGACCTCTAATGAAGTATCAACACCAATGATGGAATATGGTGTGACTAAAGAGGTTTCTCATAATGAAAATGAGAATGTCCCAACTACAGAAGTATTATCTTTACATAGATCACAAAGAGAGAAAAGACCTGCTATATCAAATGACTATGAAGATTATCTTAATGAGTGTGATTATGATGTTGACTTGGAAAGCGATCCTACTTCTTATGATCAAGCCATCAATAGTGAAAATTCAACCCTATGGCTTTATGCTATGGAAGAAGAGTTGAAATCAATGAAAGATAATGAAGTTTGGGATCTTGTAGAATTGCCTAAAGGAATTAAAACTATTGGTTGCAAATGGATTTTTAAAACAAACATGATTCTAAGGGCAATGTCGAAAGATACAAGGCCAGGTTAGTTGCAAAAGGATACACTTAAAAAGAAGGAATCGACTATAAGGAAACATTTTCTCCTGTTTCCAAGAAAGATTCCTTAAGAATAGTCATGGCTTTAGTAGCTCATTTTGACTTAGAGTTACATCAAATGGACTTAAAACTGCCTTTTTGAATGGTGACTTGCATGAAGAGGTTTATATGGATCAACCTGAGGGTTTTCAGGATAAAGGCAAGGAACATATGGTATGTAAACTTAAAAAGTCCATATATGGTCTAAAGCAGGCTTCTAGACAATGGTATCTTAATTTCCATGAAATTCTCATCACTTTTGGTTTCAAAGAGAATCTAGTGGATCAATGTATATACCTTAATATCAGTGGGAGCAAAATTTGTATTATTGTATTGTATGTTGATGATATGTTGCTTGCTAACAACAATATGGGAATGATTTTGGAGACCAAACAATTTTTATCCAAGAATTTTGATATGAAAGATCTTGGTGAAGCATCCTATGTGATAGGAATTGAAATTCATCGAGATAGGTCACGTGGATTATTAGGATTATCCCAAAAGAACTATATTGAAAAAGTTCTGAAAAGATTCAACATGCAAAATTGTTCTAGCAGTGTTGCTCCTATTGTGAAAGAGGACATATTTTGTGAACTTCAATGTCCCAAAAATGATCTTGAAAAGAAACAAATGGACAAAATTCCTTATGCTTCTGCAGTAGGGAGTATCATGTATGCTCAAATCTACACTTGACCAGACATAGCTTATGTGGTAGGCATGCTTGGTCGATACCAAAGTAATCCAGGTATTGATCATTGGAAAGCAGTTAAAAAGGTATTGCGTTATTTGCAAGAGACTAAGGACTACATGCTTACATACAGAAGAACAGATAATCTAGAGATTATTGGTTATTCTAATTCTGATTATGATGGCTATAAGGATACTGTAAAGTCTACATCTGGGTATATTTTTATGTTATCAAATGGACCTATTTCATGGAAGAGTCATAAGCAATCATTGATAGCTTCTTCTACAATGGAGGCAGAATATGTAGCATGCTATGAAGCCACATGTCATGCAATATGGTTGAGAAACTTTGTCTCAAGGCTTCATGTTATTGATTCAATAATGAGACCATTGAGAATATATTGTGATAATAGTGCTGTTGTGCGATTCTCTAAAAATAATAAGACTACAGGAGGATCAAAGCACATTGATATTAAGTATTTGGTTGTAAGGGAGAAAGTTCAAAATGAAGTTGATATTAAAAGCTCTTGAGTCTATTACATTTTGTTCAATTGTGAATGTTCTCATTCTTTGAATTTATCCTTTCCATTCTTTGTGAGCCAACACCTTAGCCTAACATTACAAGCTTATTAAAGACCTTTTGATCTGAGGTAACATGATGAATATACATTAGTGGAGAGTAACAAGAAAGCCAAGCCTATGAGATTTGATATCATACATTACTTGTTAGAGGTCGACTTTGTCTATAATTGTTTTTATAAAATTATATGGGTAGTAGAATAGATTGTTTGAAAGGTTGCTTACTTGGATTTTTCAGAAGATTGAAGGTTTGAATGGAATGAATGTCTGAGTTATCCTTCTAATTTTTGTAATGTTCGATAGATTCTTGACGGCTTTGTGTTATTAGTCATTTTTGAGTCAATATTATGAATTAAACTTGACCAATGAATTTGATTTTGGAAGTTTGAGAAGTTTTGAGTCTTGATTTAGTTTGTGATTTAATTGTTTTTTGGATAGTTTTAGGTTAGATTTTATTTTGTTTCTGCTCGAGGACTAGCAAAATGTTAAATTTGGGGGAATTTGATAAGTCGATTTAGAGCGACTTATTATCTATGATTTAACTTGATATTTCATTAGTTTAAGAGTAATTTTATCTCTACAATCATTATTTTTGTTGTTTTAGGTCCCAAATAGCCAAGAGTATGAAAAGGGAGCAACATAAGGCAAAATTGGAAGAAAAATATGAAGTTCGGCGAAAATATGAAAACTACCATGGCGAGAGCTCTCAAGCGCCGTGATAGCCTCTTACGTGACAATTTGCGTAACTCACCCAAGAGGAAAGAGTCGTTATGGGAAGGACTTAAGCGCCGCGGCGTACGCATGTGAAAATCATAGTTGGGGACTTGAGACAAAACCGCCGCGGCTGGAGGAGCTTGTCCCCCATGACACTCGAAGGAATTTCAGAAATCCTGGGATCCCGAGACTAAAGCGCCGCAGCGGGAGACACTGAGCGCCGCGACCAGATATTTAAAATTTGAAAATTATTCATCCTTATCTCATTTTGTTTAGATCCGAATTAGGTGGGATGTCAGTTTATGATACTGGGGCTATAAATAGACGAAAGTAAGGTTTATTTGGGGATCTTGGAGACCTAGGAGGATCTTGAAGACCTAGGAGAAGGGGATTTGTAGATTTCTTTCTATTTTTCTGGTTTATTCTTCCATTTTCTTTATGATTGTTAATTAGGATGTTTGTTTTTCATCTTATGATGAACTAATTTCCTTCGTCTAGGGCTGAGAAAAGCTCAATCACGATTTATGTTTTTGATCGGTTTAAATTAATTCTCTGTTTTCCATCAATTTATTTGTGTATCTATTATGCGCTTAATGCTCTCAATTCTTAAGGGCCCAAGTTTTGATTGATTTTATGATTTAGGTTGATAACGAGAGTTAGAATCTAAATTAGATCCATAGAATAGATTACGTTAGAATGAATGAATAGTAGAGATACATTACCATGTTCTAAGAGATTAATAGTTAAATCTATAATAACTCCATAGATCTTAATTACTCCTTTAGACTTAAATTCACATAAAGGTATGTTGGGTTAGTAATTTAAGGAGCAATCTGATATATTTCGAGAGAAAATATTGGTTGGCTTAGGGAATTAAATCTCCAAATAAAGCATAACAGGAATTAGGTCAAGCAATCAATTGCATGAAAAGTGTTTGTAGTGAAATCAAAAGCCCTAGATCGTTTAAATCATAAGAGCTTGAATTTATTTTCTTTAATTGTTTAAGTTGCTTTGTTCTACAACTATAAATATTTGGTTGATCAAATAGTAGTAGAAATAATAAATTTTAGTAATTAGTAGCATAGTCCTTGTGGGTTCGATATCCGTACTTAGGTACGATTATATTACTTGAACGATTCGTATACTTGTGAACCAACACATCATGTTTTTGATGTTGATCACATTTATATGATCAGTTATGTAGTAGTCCTATCTAGTTTTCATCATAGTCAATATTTGATTCGATCAGTCATGATAATTTAATATTGTTTTTGGCATAGACCACATCTATACGATTAATCATGTAGTTTTTCTATTTGTTTTTCGTCATAGTTGACACCCAATTTGATCGGTCACAATAGCTCAGTGTCGTTTTCAACGTGGATCGAACCTATAAGATTGGTCACATCATTGTGTTGTCTGGTTTTCGTCACAGTCGCCACTCGATTCAATTGGTCATGATAGTTCAGTATCATTTTCGGCATAGACTACACCTATATGATCAATTACGTCATCATTCTCTCTAGTATTCGTCACATACTACACCTAATCCAATCGGTGATGACAGTTCAGTATCATTTTTAACGTAGACCACACCTATACAATCAGTCATATTGTTTTCTTTTCTTATTTTTGTCATAGACGACACCTCATCCGATCGGTCACAACAGTTCAATATCATTTTTGGCATAGACCACACCTGTTCATTTGATCACATCATTGTCTTATCTTGTTTTTGTCACACATCGTACTCGGTTGGTCAATAACGAAAGCCTAGTTTTGTTTCTGACATAGACCACACCTATACGACTGATCATGTTATTGCCTTGTCTGGTTTTCCTTATAGACCGCAACCAGTTACATAGGTCCTGATAGTTTAGTTTCTATTTTGGCTTAGACCAGACCTATATGATCAGTCACATCATTGTCATATCCGGTTTTCCTCATAGACCGCACCTAGTTAGATAGGTCCTGATAGTTCAGTTTCAGTTTCAACGTAGATTACATCTATACGACCAGTCATGTTGCTTTCTTATCTAGTTTTCATCATAGTCGACACCCGATTTGATCAGTCACAACAGTTCAGTATTGTTTTTGGCTTAGACTGGACCTATACGATCAATCACATTATTGTCCTCCCTGGTTTTCATCACAAATTGCACCCAGTCAGGTCAATCATGACACTTCAGTATCATTTACGACGTAGACCACACCTATATAATCAATCACGTTGTTGTTCTATCTGGTTTTCTTTATAGACTGTACTCGATCGAATAGGTCCTAACAGTTCAGTTTCGGTTTTGACGTAGACCAAACCTATATGATTCGTCATGTTGTTGTCTTGTTTGGTTTTTATCACAGACTGCACCTGGTTCGATCAATCATGACACTTCAGTATTGTTTCCAACATAGACCACACCTATATAATCGGTCACATCGTTGTGAGTGAGAAAATAAAGACTAATCTTAAAAGGGAAAACACCCAAGAGGGAGGGGGTGAATTGGGTTTAAAAAAATGCAAACATAATAAATTCAAGCAAAAGAAGGACAAATACAAAGAAATATAGACTTGATGAGACTCAAGCTATTCCCTTTTACTTTGAAGGACAAGGAAAAAATATGGCTTAATTCTTTAAGGCCAAGGAGCATAAGGAATTGGGTTGATCTTCAGGCTGAATTTTTGAAGAAATTTTTCCCCACCCATAGGACCAATGGGTTGAAGAGACAAATCTCAAACTTTTCTGCAAAAGAAAATGAGAAGTTCCATGAATGTTGGGAAAGGTATATGGAGGCCATCAATGCTTGTCCTCATCATGGCTTTGATACATGGCTCTTGGTGAGCTATTTTTATGATGGGATGTCTTCCTCCATGAAGCAAATTCTTGAAACCATGTGTGGGGAAATTTTATGAGCAAGAATCCGGAAGAAGCCATGGACTTTTTAAGTTATGTGTCTGAGGTGTCAAGAGGATGGGATGAGCCCAACTCAAGAGAGAAAGGAAAGTTTCCCTCTCAACCAACCCAAAATCCAAAGGGTGGAATGTACGTGTTAAGTGAAGACATGGACATGAAAGCTAAAGTGGCAACAATAGCAAGGAGGTTGGAAGAACTTGAGTTGAAAAAGATGCATGAAGTCCAAGCCATTTCCGAGACACAAGCCCATGTCATGCCATGCACCATTTGCCAATCATGTGATCATGTAGTAGATGAGTGCCCAACCATGCCAGCTGTGAGGGAGATGTTAGGTGATCAAGCCAATGTTGTGGGGCAATTTAGGCCTAACAACAATGCACCTTATGGAAACACCTATAATTCAAGCTGGAGAAACCATCCAAATTTTTCTTGGAAACCAAGACCACCTCCATACCAACCACAAGCCCAAACCCAAGCACCTCAACAAACCTCTTCAGTGGAGCAAGCCATTGTGAACCTAAGTAAAGTCATGGGTGACTTTGTGGGTGAACAAAAGTCAATCAACTCCCAATTGCATCAAAAGATTGAAAATGTTGAGAGTTCTCAAATTAAGAGAATGGAGGGGATGCAAAATGATCTATCTCAGAAGATAGATAATATTCAATACTCCATCTCTAGGCTTACCGACCTCAACACAGTGAATGAGAAGGGAAAGTTTCCCTCTCAACCAAGCCAAAATCCCAAGGGTGTTCATGAAGTTGAAACCCAAGAGGGGGAGTCTTCAAAGTTGAGGGAGGTTAAAGTTGTGATCACTTTGAGGAGTGGAAAGGAGGTTGATCAACCCTTGCCTAAGGTGAGGCAGGATGAAGAACTCTTGTCAAAGAAAACCTTGGTTAAAGAGAGCAATAACCAAGAAGAGAAGAGTGGGAAGAAAAGTGCATCCAAATCAAGCATTGAAGAAGAACCAAGGATAGTGATTAAAGAGGATATGATGAAGAAACATATGCCTCCCCCTTTTCCTCAAGCTTTACATGGAAAGAAGGAAATTAAGAATTCATCAGAAATTCTTGAAGTTTTGAGACAAGTGAAGGTGAATATACCCTTACTTGATATGATCAAGCAAGTCCCCACATATGTAAAGTTTCTAAAGGACTTGTGCACAGTCAAGAGAGGGTTACATGTGACAAAGAATGCATTCCTCACTGAGCAAGTAAGTGTTATCATTCAGAGTAAGTCTCCAGTTAAGTATAAAGATCCGGGATGCCCCACCATTTCAGTCAACATTGGAGGGACACATGTGGAGAAAGCTTTGCTAGACTTGGGGGCAAGTGTGAATTTGCTCCCATACTCTGTGTACAAGCAACTGGGACTTGGTGGATTGAAGCCTACAGCCATCACTCTCTCCTTAGCTGATAGGTCAGTTAAAATCCCAAGGGGGGTGATAGAGGATGTTCTAGTTCAAGTGGACAAATTCTACTATCCTGTGGATTTTGTGGTGCTTGATACTGATCCCACTGTTAAGGAAGCAAACTATGTACCAATCATCCTTGGGAGACCTTTCCTAGCTACCTCCAATGCCATCATCAATTGTAGAAATGGGGTGATGCAACTCACATTTGGGAACATGACCTTGGAATTAAATATATTCCACCTATGCAAGAGGCATCTTCACCCAGAAGAGGAGGAAGGATTGGAGGAGGTGTGCTTGATCAACACCTTGGTTGAAGAGCATTGTGACAAGAATTTACAAGAGAGCTTGAATGAAAGCCTTGAAATGTTTGAAGAAGGGTTACCTGAACCCTTTGATGTGCTAGCCATCATGTCTCCTTGGAGGAGACGGGAAGAGATCTTACCACTGTTCAATAAGGAGGACTCACAAGGAGCAGCTGTGGAGGACCCTCCAAAGCTTGTTTTGAAGGTGTTGTGCGAAAATTTCGCACAAGCCTGGAGCAGTTGTCTTCCGAAGGCCATATCTTCCTCATTTCAACTCCAAATCGTACACAGTTTGAAGAGTTGGATTCTTGACTTCCTGAGCTTTGAAATGGTATATAGCATGTAGAAAATGGACTTCAGGAAGTGCTCCAAAAGTGCGAAAGAAGACTGCAGCTGCTGTCCTCTGATTTTTTCACTTTGCTTCTCTTTGCTTCTCTTTGCTTCTCTCCTTTGCTTGGCTTGTCTTAATGATCCAAAAAGCTGTCAAAACATTAAAACTAGCCACAAATATGATTAGAAGACATTGCTAGGTCCTTAACATTCCAATTGGACTAAAGATGGAGAACTACTACACAAAAGTGCTTAAAACATAATGCATTAAAGGTGTAAAATAGCACTTTTTGGGTAGTAATCACTCCCCCCAACTGACACATTGCTAGTCCTTGAGCAATGAAGGAGAGAAAAATAAAGAAAAATAGATATTATAATAATTTACAAAATCATGCTGATCACTCCAAAAAATAATCAAGTGGCATGATTGGATCAAACTCTCACATGGCAAGTCAAGGATATAAAACTCAATCATCAACAAGAGTCATCAAATAACTTACCCATCACAACATGCAAAGAGCGGGCATTATGCAAATTTGAGTATCAAAATAATTTCCACTCCCAAAGAACCAACTCTTAATCTTCCACAAAAATCTAAGTGTTAAGATGCTTAGTTTCCAGTTATAGTGTGTCAAACTATATTCTCCCCCCAACTAAGGTTTTTCTTTAACTTTAGCAACACTAACTCATATATAGAAGGCTAAGAACGCACCTCTTTTTATATATATATATATATATATATATATATATATATATATATACTCCACCCATCCACCCATGTAACGAGCAGTGAGGTCGGTGACTCCCAACCATTGAAGGCTTAGGGCACCAGGTTTTAAAGATTTTCACCATATACCCCTCGGACCTTGCTCCGGTTTCAAAGCAAGTGAAGCAAAAAAAAAAAAAAAAAAAAAAAATTCGTAAGACACATTGGCCTTTTATAAGGTGTCCCAACACTAATAGAATGAGGTCAATGGTACTAAGTCGAAAATTTCCTAAGTTTAGGAGGTGAGAAAGTTTTCCATCTTATAACTGGAATCTAATGTGTTCAGTGTGTGAAAAGATTAAAGTGGAAGACTTAAGATTGAAATCAAAAGGAGCTTCAACAATTTATCAACTTTAATAAGCATAATACAAACTCTAAGACTATGGCAATAAGATAAGAATTTAATTTCTCCTATTTATTTTTGAGAATTTATCTTTAAGAAAACAAAGAGAGTTTGCAAAAAATTTGTTAGCAATATAACTTAACCAAAATTCAACAAATTACTTCCTCAACTCTCCCCCCAACTAAAATGAACATTGTCCCCAATGTTCTAAAAGCAAGTGATAATAAAAGGGAGGAAGTGATACCTCCTGATAGTAAGGGACTCTGAATGAACAGGAGAAACCACATGTTGCAAAAGAAAAGAAAAATCATAAGAGTGATGATTAGAGGAAATAAAAAGGAATAGCTAAAATACACAAAAAGGTAGATGTCTATATAAATTGAGAGAGTACAATATACAAGATAAACATGGAATATATCCAATCCCAGTATAAAAGTGGTCCAAAATATATAAGACATCCAAAAACATAGAATATAGATACAAAAAAGGGAGAGGAGTGATCGTATGATCAAGTAGTAGGCTCCTCTGGTGGATAGGAGGGATCCTCTGCTGGAACTGAGGAAGGCATCTCTACAGGTGGAGCTGGTGGCAAAAGACCAAGGTGATGCTGAATCTCACGGAGAATGAAAGTCTGCTGGTCCTGCTGAAGCTGGAAGTGGTCCATCCGCTCCATAATGGCTGTCTGAGTAGTGGTCAGAGTCTGGAAAGAAGCGAGCAAGGCACGGTACTCTGCACTAGGGATAGTGATGGGCGGCTCTGAGGTAGGAGGAACAGCAGGTGGGGCATCAGATGATGCTGCCTCTGGTACAGGCTCCGAGGGAGCTGAAGTGGATGGAGCAGGAGGGACTTCCCTTGGCTCGGGAAGTTCTGGAGAATGCTGATGGAGCCATACCTGATTCCATTGTTCAAGAGAGAAGCTCTCTCGACAATGGCGGCGGGGCTCAGACTGAGGGTCTGCAGGAAAACCCATATGCGCCAAAACATGGCATAGCAGCCCAGGGAAAAGTAACTGAATGGAAGCCGCCCTCGTAAGACGCCGCTTATGCACCTTCTCCTCAAAATGGAGGAGAGCGGCCATAATCAAATGATGAGGACTAAAGTAGTAGCCCTCAAAGATACGAAATAATGCCTCTAAAATGGCTCCTCGCCTCTGCACTTTATGCTGAAGAGGAAAAAGGTTGGCGCGAAGCACCACATCAACTAGGAGCATCCCTGAGGGAAGCTCTCTCCTGAAAATGGTCCTCTGGGAAGATGTCCCTCGAGATAGGATACGAACCATGTCCCACTCAGAAAGTGGGGCCCAGCGTCTAAATGCAGCGGGATTTGCTGGTGCATAAGGGATATAGAAAGCCTCGGCAATCTGTCGAGCCCCCAAAATACCCTGGTGTCCATCAATGGTAAAAAGTATAGAGTCTGGTACCGGGACGCCACGAGTAGTCATAAACTGGTAAAAGTCTAAAGCTACTCGAGGATAAAAGAACTGGGGCGGAGTCATAAAGGGGACAAGATGGTACCTCTCAAGTAGGCGGTATGAATCCCGCAACTCAGTCTGCTGGCGCAAAACAGTGTGATCAAAATATGCCTCGACATGAAATGCTTTGGATCGGCAATCGGAGTTGCCCTCAATGGGCGAGCTGGGCCTAGGGCGCCTGGTGGAAGGAGGCTGAGATTGTGAATCCCGAGGTGCTCTAGAGGACTCTCCTGGCTCTGAAGTCTTGGCTTTCCTTGTAGGAGGACCCCGAGGTGGAATCTAAGTAGGGGCCACAGGCGTGGCAGATGCTCTCCTCGTATGGTATTTGCTCTGAGGGGCACAATCAGCTAAATGTGGCGGCGCATCTAGTGGGGCCCGCACAGGGGCGACTCTCTCACTACTCTAGGGAGCTGAGGTATGTCCTCCTCGGGTCTTAGGCATGATGAAGCAATGAAATGAGGCTCAGAGGCTTGGGATTGGGGAGGGTAGGGATGGAGAAACTGAAAAATTCGCACAAGGGGGGGTGTTGTGCGAATTTTTCACACAAGCACTATTCACCCGCCCTTTTGCAATTTTGAAGCTCGTTCAAATGGTGAAAATTTTTGGCTTTTGAGGGTGGGAAATGCTGACTAAGGTAGGAAAAGGATTTTTCATGGTGGTTAGGCTTGGAAATTGGAGCTTTTTCATGAAGAGAATTTGAAATTTGGAGCTCCTCTACCCGGCGGCAATGGGTTTCCTTTGAAGAAAACGTGGCTTGAATCCTTAGCTTGAGGCTTTGGTTTGGTAAATGCAAGGCTGGGATTGGTTGAGGAATGGATTTAGAGTGTTGAGTGAAGAATTGGAAGGTTTTTTATGGTGGAAGGAGCTGAAAATTGAAGGAATGGGCGGTGATGAATAGTGAATACCGCGGCTATGGAGTGGAGTTATGGAGATGGGCCGCCATGGTGGTGCTGAGAGTGGGGAATGATGAAGAAAAAGGGCTTAAGGAAGGGATTGGGTGATCGGAAGAGAGGTGTTGAGAGAAATGAAGAAGAAATTGAGCATTGGAAGAGGAGAACACGGCCTTTAAAGAGGAAGTGCAAATTTCGCACGACACCTTGTGTTGTGCGAAAATTTCGCATTCCTGTGGAGTGCCAAGACAGAGAGCATGGTTTTGAAAATTTGTCCCAAAAACGAATTCGCACAAGGTTCGCACAAGGTTCGCATTCCTATGAAATTCGCACAAGGGATTTTGGGAAGGGACCGAGAGCATGCTTTTTGGAAATTGGCACAAAAGCGTTTTCGCACAAGGGATGTGTCATGCGAAAATTTCGCACAATAGGAAGTGTTGTGCGAAAATTTCTGAGTTTGGTTTTTTTCTCCCTTGTTTTCCCTTTGTTTTCACCATGCCTTCATTCTTCAAGCTTTCCTACCTGAATGTTAACACAAAAAACCATTTCAAAACACATTAGAACGACCTTAAAGTCAAAAATAAAAATCAAAACATGGAAAAACACAAGAAAAACACTAGATTAAACTAAAATCAACTTAAAAGAAAACAAAAAGAGGATGAACTCTTTAGTCTTTGAAGAGACTAAGTTCAACCATAAACCAAGTATTTTCATGTTGGAGGTGGATCAAGGAGGATGAATTCCTCCTTGTCACGAGAAAATGATTCCATATAGGGCTTGAGACGATGCCCATTCACTTTGAAAGTTCGAGTGCTATTGAAGTTGAGTAGTTCCACTACTCCATTTGGTTGCACATCATGAACTATGAAAGGACCCGTCCACCTTGATTTCAATTTTCCCGGAAAAAGATGAAGCTTAGAGTCATAAAGCAAGACTCTTTGTCCCTTGGCAAAATTCTTCTGATTTACCAACTGATCATGCCATTTCTTCAACCTCTCTTTTGCAATTTTTGAATTGAGGTAAGCATCATTCCTCATTTCCTCCAGTTCATTCAAATCCAAACATCTTTTCAACCCGACTCTTGTCAAATCCATGTTGAGCTTCTTGATTGCCCACCATGCTTTATATTCAACCTCCACTGGAAGATGACACGCTTTGCCATAAACAAGGCGATAAGGAGACATTCCAAGAATGGTCTTGTAAGCGGTCCTATAAGCCCATAAGGAATCCAGGAGCTTAATAGACCAATCCTTCCTATTCACATTCACCACCTTCATCAATATATTCTTGATCTCCCGGTTGGCTAACTCAACTTGGCCACTTGTTTGAGGGTGATAAGGTGTAGCTACCTTGTGCTTAACCCCATATTTGGCTAGAAGAGTCTCAAAAGGTTTATTTCAAAAGTGGGTTCCTCCATCACTGATAATGGCCTTTGGCACTCCAAATCTTGCAAAGATGTTGTCCTTGAGGAATTTAAGAACCACCTTATGATCATTGCTCCTACATGGGATTGCTTCTACCCACTTAGAGACATAATCCACTCCCACCAAAATGTAGGAATGTCCAAACGACATTGGAAATGGTCCCATGAAGTCTATCCCCCAAACATCAAAGACATCCACTATCAAGATGGGATTCAAGGGCATCATATTTCAGCGTGTTAGCTTACCAAGCCTTTGACACCGATCACATCCCTTGCACATAGAGTGGGCATCCTTGAAAAGAGAGGGCCACCAAAAACCTGATTGGATCACTTTCATAGCCGTTTTCTGGGAGGCAAAATGACCTCCACATGCACTATCATGGCAATGGGAAAGAATTCCTGATTGCTCTTGTTCAGGAACACATTTCCTTATGGTTTGATCCGCACAATATTTGAAGAGAAAAGGCTCCTCCCAATAATAGGCATGGATCTTAGCAAAGAAATGCCTCGTCTTGGGCACTCCACTCACTTGGAACTTCTCCAGTAACAAAGAAATTTGCAATGTGAGAATACCATGGAGCTACCTCTATTGACATGAGAGACTCCTCAGGGAAGTCATCATTGATAGGTAGACCATGTGAGTCATGTGCTATCACCAGTCTTGACAAGTGGTCAGCTACCACATTTTCTACTCCCTTTTTATCCCGGATTTGGAGATTGAATTCTTGGAGCAAAAGGATCCATCTTATCAATCTTGCCTTGGTATCTTGCTTGGTTAGCAAGTACTTCAAAGCAGAATGGTCAGTGAACACCACTATAGAGGACCCTACCAAATAGGTACGAAACTTATCCAAGGCAAAAACTACTGCCAACAACTCATTCTCAGTAGTTGTGTAGTTCCTTTGAGCCTCGTTCAAAGTTTTTCTCGCATAATAAATCACATAGGGCTTTCCATCTTCTCTTTGCCCCAAGACAGCCCCCATAGCAAGATCACTTACATCACACATTACCTCAAAAGGTAATTTCCAATTTGGGGCTCTCACTATTGGTGCAGTTGTGAGGAATTGCT
The DNA here is from genome assembly GCF_030704535.1 of Vitis vinifera. Lineage (NCBI taxonomy): Eukaryota > Viridiplantae > Streptophyta > Magnoliopsida > Vitales > Vitaceae > Vitis > Vitis vinifera. The sequence continues at coordinate 7,168,868 of NC_081819.1, forward strand.
TCAGTTCCTCAAAACTCTTCTGACACTTCTCATCCCACACAAACTTGGCATCCTTTACCAAGAGTTCACAAAGAGGCTTTGAGATTTTTGAGAAATCCTTAATGAACCTCCTATAGAATCCGACATGTCCTAGGAATTGCCTAATTCCTTTAACATTTGTGGGAGGTGGCAACTTAACAATTAGCTCCACCTTTGCCTTATCTACCTCAATGCCATTCTTGGAGATGATATGTCCTAAGACAATTCCTTGTTGTACCATAAAATGGCACTTCTCCCAATTTAGCACTAGGTCTTTCTCAATACATCTGTGGAGAACAGCTTCTAAATGCAACAAACACTCCTCATAAGAACTTCCATATACAGTGATGTCATCCATGACGACTTCCATGATGCGCTCCACCATATCACTGAAAATGCTCAGCATACATCTTTGGAAAGTTGCAGGAGCATTACATATACCAAAGGGCATTCTCCTATACGCAAAAGTACCAAAGGGGCAAGTGAAGGTTGTCTTTTCTTGATCTTCCAAATCAATTTCTATTTGGAAGTACCCCGAGTAACCATCCAGAAAACAGTAGAAAGGATGTCCTGAGACTCTCTCAAGGACTTGGTCCATGAAAGGCAATGGGAAATGGTCCTTCCTAGTCACTGAATTCAACCTCCTGTAGTCTATACACACCCTCCATCCTGAGGTAGGACGTGTAGAGACTTCCTCCCCTTTCTCATTCTGGATCACAGTAATCCCAGATTTCTTTGGAACTACTTGGGTGGGGCTCACCCACAAGCTGTCTGAAATGGGATATATGATCTCAGCTTGAAGTAGCTTCAGAACTTCACCCCTCACCACCTCTTGTATGTGAGGATTCAACCTCCTCTGGGGCTGCCTCACTGGTTTTGCATCTTCCTCCATATAGATATGGTGGGTGCACACCAAAGGGCTAATCCCTTTCAGATAAGAAATTTGCCATCCAATGGCTTTCTTGCATTTCCTGAGGACTCCCAAAAGACTATCCTCTTGATCACTAGTAAGAGTTGAAGAAACCACCACTGGACATTTCTCATTTTCCTCCAAATATGCATATTTCAAATCAGAGTGTCGGAAAATGGTAGAATTTGTGAGAGTACCAAAAAATGGTAGAATGCGGGCGAGTACCAAAAAAATTTCCGAACGAGTACAGAAAAATGATAGAATCCGGAAGAGTACCGGGAAAAGGTAGAATTCGTGCGAGTACCGAAAAATGGTAGAATCCGAGCGAGTACTGGGAAAATGTAGAATCCGTGCGAGTACCGAGCAACTGTTCGATCGAGTGTCGGAAAATGATATAATTCGTGTGAGTACCGAAAAATGGTAGAATCCGAGTGAGTACCGGAAAAAAGTAGAATAAGTGCGAGTACCGAAAAATTGTTCAGGCGAGTACCGAAAAATGGTAGAATTCGTGCGAGTACCTAAAAATGGTAGAATCCGGGCGAGTACTGGGAAAAGGTAGAATCCGTGCGAGTGCCGAAAAACAGTCTGTTCGAATACCGAAAAATGGTAGAATCAGTATGAGTACCGAAAAATGATAGAATCCAGGTGAATACCGGGAAAAGGTAGAATCTGTGCGACTACCGAAAAACTGTCCGGGTGAGTACCGGAAAATGGTAGAATTTGTGTGAGTACCGAAAAATGGTAGAATCCGGGCGATTACCAGGAAAAGGTAGAATCCGTGCGAGTACCGAAAAACTGTCCGGACGAGTACCGAAAAATGGTAGAATTCGTGCGAGTACCTAAAAATGGTAGAATCCGGGCGAGTACTGGGAAAAGGTAGAATTCGTGCGAGTACCGAAAAACTGTCTGGTCGAGTACTGACAAATGGTAGAATCAGTGTGAGTACCAGAAAATGATAGAATCCGGGTGAATATCGGGAAAAGGTAGAATCCGTGCGTGCACTGAAAAACTGTCCGGGTGAGCATCGGAAAATGGTAGAATTCGTGCAAGTACCGAAAAATGGTAGAATCCGGGCGAGTACCGGGAAAAAGGTAGAATCCGTGCGAGTACCGAAAAACTGTCCGATCGAGAACCGAAAAATGGTAGAATCAGTGTGAGTACCAGAAAATGATAGAAACCGGACGAATACAGGGAAAATGGTAGAATCCAGGCGAGTACCGAAAAACTGTCCGGGCGAGTGTCGGAAAATTGTAGAATTCGTGCGAGTACCGAAAAATGGTAGAATCCGAGCGAGTACCGGGAAAAGGTAGAATATGTGCGAGTACCAAACAACTGTCCGGTCGAGTGTCGGAAAATTATAGAATTCGCGCGAGTACCGAAAAATAGTAGAATTCGGGCGAGTACCGGGAAAAAGTAGAATAAGTGCGAGTACCGAAAAACTGTTTGGGCGAGTACCGACAAATGGCAGAATTCGTGCGAGTACCCAAAAATGGTAGAATCCGGGCGAATACCGAGAAAAGGTAGAATCCGTGCGAGTACCAAAAAACTGTCCGGGTGAGTACCGGAAAATAATAGAATTCGTGCGAGTACCGAAAAATGGTAGAATCCGGGCGATTACCTGGAAAAGGTAAAATCCGTGCGAGTACCGAAAAACTGTCCGGACTAGTACCGAAAATGGTAGAATTCGTGCGAGTACCTCAAAATTGTAGAATCCGGGCGAGTACTGGGAAAAGGTAGAATCTGTGCCAGTACTGAAAAATGATAGAATCAGTGCGTATACCGAAAAACTATCCGGGTGAGTACCGGAAAATGGTAGAATTCGTGTGAGTACCGAAAAATGGTAAAATCCGAGCGAGTACCGGGAAAAGGTAGAATCCGTGCGAGTACCGAAAAACTGTTCGGTCAAGTACCGAAAAATGGTAGAATCAGTGTGAATACCGAAAAATGGTAGAATCCGAGTGAGTATCGGGAAAAGGTAGAATCCGTGCGTGTGCCGAAAAACTGTCCGGGTGCGTACCGGAAAATGGTAGAATTCGTGCGAGTACCGAAAAATGGTAAAATCCGGGCGAGTACCGGGAAAAGGTAGAATCCATGCGAGTACCGAAAAACTGTATGGTCGAGTACCGAAAAATGGCAGAATAAGTGTGAATTCCGAAAAATGGTAGAATCCGGGTGAGTACCGGGAAAAGGTAGAATCCGTGCGTGTGCCGAAAAACTGTCCGGGTGAGTACCGAAAAATGGTAGAATTCGTGCGAGTACCGAAAAATGGTAGAATCCGGGCGAGTACCGGGAAAAGGTAGAATCCACGCGAGTACTGAAAAACTGTCCAGTCGAGTACCGAAAAATGGTAGAATCCCGCTGAGTACCGGGAAAATGTAGAATCCGTGCGAGTACCGAAAAACTGTCCGGGCGAGTACCAGAAAGTAGTAGAATTCGTGCGAGTACCGAAAAATGGTAAAATCCGGGCGAGTACAGGGAAAAGGTATAATCCATGCGAGTACCGGGAAAAGGCAGAATCCATGCGAGTACCGGAAAACTTTCTTGTCGAGTACCGAAAAATGGCAGAATCAGTGTGAGTACCGAAAAATGATAGAAATCGGATGAGTATCGGGAAAAGTTAGAATACGTGCGAGTACCGAAAAATTGTCCGGGTGAGTACCAGAAAATTGTAGAATTCGTGCGAGTACCGAAAAGCTGTCTAGGCGAGTGTCGGAAAATGGTAGAATTCGTGAGAGTACCGAAAAATGGTAGAATTGGGGCGATTGCTAGGAAAAAATAGAATCCGTGCAAGTACCTAAAAATGGTAGAATCCGGGCGACTACCGAAAAACTGTCCGAGTGAGTACTGGAAAATGGTAGAATTTGTGCGAGTACCGAAAAATGGTAAAATCCGGGCGATTACCCGGAAAAGGTAGAATCCATGCGAGTACCGAAAAACTGTTCGGACGAGTACCGGAAAAAGGTAGAATTCGTGCGAGTACCTAAAAATGGTAGAATCCGGGCGAGTACTGGGAAAAGTTAGAATCCGTGCGAGTACCGAAAAACTGTCTGGTCGAGTACCGAAAAATGGTAGAATCAGTGTGAGTACCGAAAAATGATAGAATCCGGGTGAATACCGGGAAAAGGTAGAATCCGTGCATGTACCGAAAAACTGTCCGGATGAGTACCAAAAAATTGTCGAATTCGTACGAGTACCGAAAAATGGTAGAATCCGGGCGAGTACCGGGAAAAAGTAGGATAAGTTCGAGTACCAAAAAACTATTCGGGCGAGTACCGGAAAATGGTAGAATTCGTGCGAGTACCTAAAAATAGTAGAATCCGGGCGAGTATTGGGAAAAGGTAGAATCCGTGCGAGTACCGAAAAAAGGTAGAATCAGTGTGAGTACCGAAAAATGATAGAATCCGGGTGAATACCAGGAAAAGGTAGAATCCGTGCGAGCACTGAAAAACAATCCGGGTGACTACCGAAAAATGATAGAATTCGTGCGAGTACCGAAAAATGGTAGAACACGGCCAATTACCAGGAAAACGTAGAATCCGTGCGAGTACTGAAAAACTGTCTGGACGAGTACCGGAAAATGGTAGAATTCGTGCGAGTACCTAAAAATGGTAGAATCCGGGCGAGTATTGGGAAAAGGTAGAATCCGTGCGAGTACCGAAAAACTGTCTGGTCGAGTACCGAAAAATGGTAGAATCAGTGAGCATACCGGAAAATGATAAAATCCGGGTGAATACCGGGAAATGGTAGAATCCGTGCGTGTACCGAAAAACTGTCCGGGTGAGTACCGAAAAATGGTCGAATTCGTGCGAGTACCGAAAAATAGTAGAATCCGGGCAAGTACCGAGAAAAGGCGGAATCCGTGCGAGTCCCGGAAAACTATCCGGACGAGTACCGAAAAATGGTAGATTCCGTGTGAGTACCGAAAAATTGTCCAATTCGGGCAAGTACCGGGAAAAAGTGGAATCCGTCCGACTACCGAAAAACTGTCCGGACGAGTACCAAAAAATGGTAGAATCTGTGTGAGTACTGAAAAATTGTCGAATCCGGGCGAGTACAGGGAAAAGGTGGAATCCGTTCGACTACCGAAAAACTGTCCGACGAGTACCGAAAAATGGCAGAATATGTTTGAGCATCGGAAAATTGGCGAATCCGGTGGAGTACCGGGAAAATGCCGAATCCCTGTGAGTACCGGAAAACTGTCTGGACGAGCACCCAAAAATGGTAGAATCAGTGTTAGTACCGAAAAATTGTCGAATCCGGGCTAGTATCGAGAAAATGTGGAATCCATCCGACTACCGAAAAACTGTCTGGACGAGTACCGAAAAATGGTAGAACCAGTGTGAGTACCGAAAAATTGTCGAATCCAGGCGACTATCGAGAAAAGGTGGAATCCGTGCGAGTATCGAAAAATTGTCCAGACGACTACCTAAGAATGGTAGAATCAGTGCGAGTACCGAATAATTGTTGAATCCGGGCGAGTACCGGGAAAAGGTGGAATCCGTGCAAGTACCTAAAATATGTCCGGACGAGTACCGAAAAATTGTAGAATCAGTGTGAGTACCGGAATACTATTGAATCCGGGCGAGTATCGAGAAAATGTGGAATCCATCCGACTACCGAAAAACTGTCTGGACGAGTACCGAAAAATGGTAGAATCCGTGTGAGTACTGGAAAATTGTCGAATCCGTGCGAGTACTAGGAAAAGATGGAATCCGTGCGACTACCGAAAAACGTCCGAACGAGTACCGAAAAATAGCAGAATCCGTGTGAGTACCGGAAAATTGTCGAATCCGGGCGAGTATTGGGAAAAGGTAGAATCCGTGCGACTGCCGAAAAACTGTCCGGACGAGTACCGAAAAATGGTAAAATCAGTGTGACTACCGAAAAATTGTCGTCCGGGTGAGTACCGGGAAAAGGTGGAATCCGTGCGACTACCGAAAAACTGTCCGGATGAGTACCGAAAAATAGTAGAATCGGTGTGAGTACCGGAAAACTGTCCAGACGAGTACCGAAAAATGTAGAATCCGTGTGAGTACCGGAAAATTGTTGAATCCGTGTGAGTACCTGTAAAAGGGGGAATCCGTGCGACTACCGAAAAACTGTCCGAACGAGTACCGCAATATGGTAGAATCAGTGTGAGTACCGGAAAACTATGGAATCCGGGCGAGTACTGGGAAAAGGAGGAATCCATGCGAGTACCGAAAAACTGTCCGGACGAGTACCGAAAAATGGTAGAATCCGTGTGAGTACCGAAAAATTGTCGAATCCTGGCGGGTACGGGGAAAATGTGGAATCTGTGCGACTACCGAAAACCTATCTGGACGAGTACCGGGAAAAGGCGGAATCCGTGCGAGTATCGGAAGACTGTCCGGACGAGTACCGAAAAATGGTAGAATCAGTATGAGTGCCGGAAAATTGTCGAATTCCGGGTGAGTACAGGGAAAAGGCGGAATCCGTGCGAGTATCGGAACACTGTCCGGACGAGTACCGAAAAATGGTAGAATCAGTGTGAGTACCGAAAAATTGTCGAATCCGGGCGAGTACCGGGAAAAGGTGGAATCCGTACGAGTACCGAAAAATTGTCCGGACGACAACCTAAAAATGGTAGAATCAGTGTGAGTACCGAAAAATTGTCGAATCTGGGCGACTGCCGGGAAAAGGTGGAATCCGTGCGAGTATCGGAAAACTGTCTGGTCGAGTATCGAAAAAGGGTAGAATTAGTGTGAGTACCGACAAATTGTCGAATCCGGGCGAGTACCGGGAAAAGGTGGAATCCGTGCGAGCACTGGAAAACTGTCCGGACGACTACCTAAAAATGGTAGAATCAGTGTGAGTACCAAAAATTGTCGAATCCGGGCGACTGCCGGGAAAAGGTGGAATCCGTGTGAGTATCGGAAAACTGTCTGGTCGAGTATCGAAAAAGGGTAGAATTAGCGTGAGTACCGAAAAATTGTCGAATCCGGGCGAGCACCGGGAAAAGGTGGAATCCGTGCGAGCACTGGAAAACTGTCCGGACGACTACCTAAAAATGGTAGAATCAGTGTGAGTACCGAATAATTGTTGAATCCGGGCGAGTACCAGGAAAAGGTGGAATCTGTGCGACTACCTAAAATCTCTCCGGACGAGTACCGAAAAATGGTAGAATCAGTGTGAGTACCGAAAAATTGTCGAATCCGGGCGAGTACCGGGAAAAGGTGGAATCCGTGCGAGCACTAGAAAACTGTCCGGACGACTACCTAAAAATGGTAGAATCAGTGTGAGTACCGAATAATTGTTTAATCCGGGCGAGTACCAGGAAAAGGTGGAATCTGTGCGACTACCTGAAATCTCTTCGGACGAGTACCGAAAAATGGTAGAATCAGTGTGAGTACCGAAAAATTTTCGAATCCGGGCGACTGCCGGGAAAAGGTGGAATCCGTGCGAGTATCGGAAAACTGTCTGGTCAAGTACCGAAAAAGGTTAGAATTAGTGTGAGTACCGAAAAATTGTAGAATCCGGGCGAGTACCGGGAAAAGGTGGAATCCGTGCGAGCACTAGAAAATTGTCCGGACGACTACCTAAAAATGATAGAATCAGTGTGAGTACCGAATAATTGTTTAATCCAGGCGAGTACCAGGAAAAGGTGGAATCTATGCGACTACCTGAAATCTCTCCGGACGAGTACCGAAAAATGGTAGAATCAGTGTGAGTACCGAAAAATTGTCGAATCCGGGCGACTGCCGGGAAAAGGTGGAATCCGTGCGAGGATCGGAAAACTGTCTGGTCAAGTACCGAAAAAGGTTAGAATTAGTGTGAGTACCGAAAAATTGTCGAATCCGGGCGAGTACCGGGAAAAGGTGGAATCCGTGCGAGCACTAGAAAACTGTCCGGACGACTACCTAAAAATGGTAGAATCAGTGTGAGTACCGAATAATTGTTTAATGCGGGCGAGTACCGGGAAAAGGTGGAATCTGTGCGACTACCTGAAATCTCTCCGGACGAGTACCGAAAAATGGTAGAATCAATGTGAGTACGGGAAAATTGTCCAATCCGGACGAGTACCGGGAAAAGATGGAATCCATGCTAGAAACAAAAAAGTTTCTGGACGAGTACCGAAAAATGGTAGAATCAGTGTGAGTACCGGAAAATTGTTGAATCCGGGCGAGTACCGGGAAAAGGTGGAATCCGTGCGAGTACCAGAAAACTGTCCCGACGACTACCTAAAAATTGTAGAATTAGTGTGAGTACCGGAAAACTGTGGAATCAGGGCGAGTTCTGGGAAAAGGCGGAATCCGTGCGAGTACCGAATAATTGTCGAATCCGTGTGAGTACTAGGAAAAGGTGGAATTCGTGCGACTACCGAAAACCGTCCGAACGAGTATCGAAAAATAGTAGAATCCATGTGCGTACCGGAAAATTGTCGAATCCGGGCGAGTACTGGGAAAAGGTAGAATCCGTGCGACTGCCGAAAAACTGTCCGGACGAGTACCGAAAAATGGTAAAATCAGTGTGACTACCGAAAAATTGTCGAATCCGGGCGAGTACCGGGAAAAGGTGCAATCCGTGCGACTACCGAAAAACTGTCCAAACGAGTACCGAAAAATGGTAGAATAGGTGTGAGTACCGGAAAACTGTCCAGACGAGTACCGAAAAATGTAGAATCCGTGTGAGTACCGAAAAATTGTCGAATCAGGGCGAGTTCCGGGAAAAGGTGCAATCCGTGCGAGTACCGGAAAACTGTCCCGATGACTACCGAAAAATGGTAGAATCAGTGTGAGTACCGAAAAACTATGGAATCCGGGCGAGTACCGGGAAAAGGCGGAATCCTTGCAAGTACCGAAAAACTATCCCGACGAGTACCGAAAAATGGTGGAATCCGTGTGAGTACCGAAAAATTGTCAAATCTTGGCGGGTACCGGGAAAATGTGGAATCTGTGCGACTACCGAAAAACTATCTGGACGAGTACCGAAAATTGTAGAATCAGTGTGAGTACCGGAAAACTGTGGAATCCGGGCGAGTACCGGGAAAAGGCGGAATCTGTGCGAGTACCGAAAGACTGTCCTGACGAGTACCGAAAAATGGTAGAATCAGTGTGAGTACCGAAAAATTGTCGAATCCGGGCGACTGCCGAGAAAAGGTGGAATCCATGCGAGTATCGGAAAACTGTCTATACGAGTACCGAAAAATGGTAGAATTAGTGTGAGTACTGAAAAATTGTCGAATCGAGGCGAGTACGGGGAAAAGGTGAAATCCGTGCGAGCACTGGAAAACTGTCCGGACGACTACCTAAAAATGGTAGAATCAGTGTGAGTACCGAATAATTGTTGAATCTGGGCGAGTACCGGGAAAATGTGGAATCCATCCGACTACCTAAAAACTGTCTGGACGAGTACCGAAAAATGGTAGAATCAGTGTGAGTACCGAAAAATTGTCGAATCCGGGCGACTACCGGGAAAAGGTGGAATCCGTGCGAGTATCAAAAAATTGTCCAGATGACTACCCAAGAATGGTAGAATCAGTGTGAGTGTGGGAAAATTGTACAATCCGGGCGAGTATCGGGAAAATGTCGAATCCGTGTGAGTACCGGAAAACTGTCCGGACGAGTACCGAAAAATGGTAGAATCAGTGTGAGTACCGGAAAATTTTCGATTCCGGGTGAGTACCGGGAAAAGGTGGAATACGTGCGAGTACTGGACGACTGACCGGACGAGTACTGGAAAATGGTAGAATAAGTGTGAGCGCCGAAAAATTGTCGTATCCGGGCGAGTACCGGGAAAAGGCGAAATCCGTGCGAATACCGGAAAACTGTCCAGACGAGTACCGAAAAACAGTAACATCCATGTGAGTACCGAAAAATTATCCAATCCGGGCGACTACCGGGAAAAGGTGGAATCCGTGCGACTACCGAAAAACTGTTCGAACGAATACCGAAAAATGGTAGAGTCAGTCTGAGTACCGGAAAATTGTCGAATCCGGGCAAGTACCGGGAAAAGGTGGAATTAGTGCGAGTACCGGAGGACTGTCCGAACGAGTACCGGAAAATGGTAGAATCAGTGTGAGTACCAGAAATTTATCGAATCCGGGCGAGTACCGGGAAAAGGTGGAATCAGTGCGAGTACCAAAAAACTATCCGGACGAGTACCGAAGAATGGTAGAATTCGTGCGAGTACTTAAAAACTGTTCGGACGAGTACCGAAAAATGGTAGAATCAGTGTGAGTACTGGAAAATTGTCGAATCCGGGCGAGTACCGGGAGAAGGTGGAATCCGTGCGAGTACCGGAATACTGTCCGGACGAGTACCGAAAAATGGTAGAATCAGTGTGAATGCCAGAAAATTGTCGAATCCGGATGAGTACCGGGAAAAGCTGGAATTCGTGCGAGTACCAGAAAACTGTCCGGACGGCTACCTAAAAATACTAGAATCAGTGTGAGTACCGAATATTTGTTGAATCCGGGCAAGTACCGGGAAAAGGTGGAATCTGTACAACGACTTAAAATCTCTCCGGACGAGTACCGAAAAATGATAGAATCAATGTGAGTACGGGAAAATTGTCCAATCCGGGCGAGCACCGGGAAAGGGTGGAATCCATGTGAGTACCGGAAAAGTTTCCAGACGAGTACCGAAAAATGGTAGATTCAGTGTGAGCACCGGAAAATTGTTGAATTCGGACGAGTACCGGGAAAGGTGGAATCTGTGCGAGTACCGAAAAACTGTCGGGACGAGAACCGAAAAATGGTAGAATCCGTGTGAGTACCGGAAAATTGTCGACTAGGGGCGAGTACCGGGAAAATGTGGAATCCGTGCGACTACCGAAAAATTGTCCAGACCAGTACCCAAAAATGGTAAAATCAATGTGAGTACCAGAAAATTGTCGAAACCGGGCGAGTACAAGGAAAAGGTGGAATCCGTGCGAGTACCAAAAAACTGTTCGGGTGAGTACCGAAAAATGGTAGAATTCGTGAGAGTACCTAAAATCTGTCCGGACGAGTACCGAAAAATGGTAGAATCAGTGTGAATACTGGAAAATGTCGAATCCGGGCAAGTACCGGGAGAAGGTGGAATCCGTTCGAGTACTAGAATACTGTTCGGACGAGTTCCGAAAAATGGTAGAATGAATGTGAGTACCGAATAATTGTTAAATCCGGGCGAGTACCGGGAAAAGGTGGAATCCGTGCGAGTACCGGGAAAAGGTAGAATCCGTGCGAGTACCTAAAATTTGTCCGGACGAGTACCGAAATATGGTCGACTCAGTGTGTGTACCGGAAAATTGTCCAATACGGGCGAGTACCGAAAAAATGTGGAATCCGTGCGATTACCGAAAAACTTTCCGGGCGAGTACAGAAAAATGGTAGAGTCAGTGTGAGTACTGGAAAATAGCCGAATCGGGGCGAGTTCCGGGAAAAGGTGGAATCCGTGCGAGTACCGAAAAACTGTCCGGACGAGTACCGAAAAATGGTAGAATCAGTGTGAGTGCAGAAAAATTGTTGAATCCAAGCCAGTACCGGGAAAAGGTGGAATTCGTGCGAGTACAGGAAAATTGTTGAATCCGGGCGAGTACTGGGAAAACGTGGAATCCGTGCGAGTATTGGAAAATTGTCCGGACGAGTACAGAAAAATAGTAGAATCAGTGAGTACCGGAAAATTGTTAAATCCGGGCGATTATCGGGAAAAGGTGGAATCCGTGCGAGTACCGAAAAATTGTCAAATCCGGGCAAGTACAGGGAAAAGGTGGAATCCGTGCGAGTACCTAAAATTTGTCCGGACGAGTACCGAAAAATGGTAGAATCAGTGTGAGTACTGGAAAATTGTCGAATCCGGGTGAGTACCGGAAAAAGGTTGAATCCGTGCGATTACCGGAAAACTGTCCCGACGAGTACCTAAAAATGGTAGAATCAGTGTGAGTACCGAATAATTGAGGAGTTCGGGCGAGTACCGGAAAATGGTAGAATTAGTGTGAGTACCCGAAAATTGTCGAATCTGGGCGAGTACCGGGAAAAAGTGGAATCCATGCGAGTACCGAAAAATGGTAGAATCTGTGTGAGTACCGAAAAACTGTAGAGTCCGGGTGAGTACTAGGAAAAGGCGGAATCCGTGCGAGTATCGTAAAACTGTCCGAACGAGTACCGAAAAATGGCAGAATCCGTGTGAGTACCGGAAAATTGTTCAATCCGGGCGAGTACCTGGAAAAGGTGGAATCCATGCGAGTACCGGAAAACTGTCCGGACGAGTACCGAAAAATGGTAGAATCAGTGTGAGTGTCGGAGAATTGTTGAATCCCGGCCAGTACCGAGAAAAGGTGGAATCCGTGCGAGTACCGGAAAACTGTCCGAACGAGTACCGAAAAATTTTAGAGTCAGTATGAGTACTGGAAAATTGTGGAATCCGGGCGAGTACAGGGAAAACGTGGAATCCGTGCGAGTACTGGAAAATTGTCCGGACGAGTACCGAAAAATAGTAGAATCAGTGTGAGTACCAGAAAATTGTTAAATCCGGGCGATTACCGGGAAAAGGTGGAATCCGTGCGAGTACCGAAAAATTGTCAAATCCGGGCCAGTACAGGGAAAAGGTGGAATCCGTGCGAGTACCTAAAATTTGTCCGGACGAGTACCGAAAAATGGTAAAATCAGTGTGAGTACTGGAAAATTGTCGAATCCGGGTGAGTACCGGGAAAAGGTGGAATCCGTGCAATTACCGGAAAACTGTCCCGACGAGTACCTAAAAATGGTAGAATCAGTGTGAGTGCCGGAAAATTGTTGAATCCAGGCCAGTACCGGGAAAAGGTGGAATCCGTGCGAGTACCTAAAATATGTCCGGACGAGTACCAGAAAATGGTAGAATCAGTGTGAGTACCCGAAAATTGTCGAATCTGGACGAGTACCGGGAAAAGGTGGAATCCATGCGAGTACCGAAAAAATGTCCGGACGAGTACCGAAAAATGGTAGAATCGGTGTGAGTACCGGAAAACAGTAGAGTCCGGGCGAGTACCAGGAAAAGGCGGAATCCGTGTGAGTATCGGAAAACTGTCCGAATGAGTACCGAAAAATGGAAGAATCCGAGTGAGTACCGGAAAATTGTCGAATCCGGGCGAGTACCTGGAAAAGGTGGAATCCATGCGAGTACCGGAAAACTGTCCGGACGAGTACCGAAAAATGGTAGAATCAGTGTGAGTGCCAGAAAATTGTTGAATCCCGGCCAGTATCGAGAAAAAGTGGAATCCGTGCGAGTACCGGAAAATTGCCCGGACGAGTACCGAAAAATGGTAGAATCAGTATGAGTACCGAAAAATTGTTGAATCCGGGCGAGTACCGGGAAAAGGTGAAATCGGTGCGAGTTCTGGAAAACTGTCCGGACGAGTACCGAAAAATAGTAGAATCAGTGTGAGTATCGGAAAATTGTTGAATCCGGGCGATTACCAGGAAAAGGTGGAATCCGTGCGAGTACTTAAAAACTGTCCGGACGAGTACAAAACTGGTAGAATCAGTGTGAGTGCCGGAAAATTGCCGAATCCGGACGAGTACCGGGAAAAGGTTGAATCCGTGCGAGTACCGAAAAATTGTCAAATTCGGGCGAGTACCGGGAAAAGGTGGAATCCGTGTGAGTACTTCAAAACTGTCCGAAAGAGTACCGAAAAATGGTAGAATCAGTGTGAGTACCGAAAAATTATCGAATCCAAGAAAGCATTGGGAAAAGGTGGAATCCGTGCGAGTACCGGAAAACTGTCCGGACGACTACCCAAAAATGGTAGAATCAGTGTGAGTACCGGAAAATTGTTGAATCCAGGCCAATACCGGGAAAAGGTGGAATCCGTGCGAGTACCGGAAAACTGTCCGGACGAGTACCGAAAAATGGTAGAATCAGTGTGAGTACTGGAAAAAAGTCGAATCCGGGCGAGTTCCGGGAAAAAGTGGAATCCGTGCAAGTACCGGAAAACTGTGCGGACGAGTACCGAAAAATGGTAGAATCAGTGTGAGTGCCGGAAAATTGTTGAATCCAGGCCAGTACCGGGAAAAGGTGGAATCCGTGCGAGTACCGGAAAACTGTCCGGACGAGTACCGAAAAATGGTAGAGTCAGTATGAGTACCGGAAAATTGTTGAATCCGGGCGAGGACCGGGAAAACGTGGAATCCGTGTGAGTACTGGAAAACTGTCCGGACGAGTACCGAAAAATAGTAGAATCAGTGTGAGTACCAGAAAATTGTTAAATCCGGGCAATTACCGGGAAAAGGTGGAATCCGTGCGAGTACCGAAAAATTTTCAAATCCGGGAGAGTACAGGGAAAAGGTGGAATCCGTGCTAGTACTTAAAAACTGTCCGGACGAGTACCGAAAAATGGTAGAATCAGTGTGAGTACCGAAAAATTGTCGAATCCGGGCGAGTATCGGGAAAAGGTGGAATCCGTGCGAGTACCGGAAAACTGTCCGGCCGACTACCCAAAAATGGTAGAATCAGTGTGAGTACCGGAAAATTATCGAATCAAGGCGAGTACCGGGAAAAGGTGGAATCAGTGCGATTACCTAAAATTTGTCCGGACGAGTACCGAAAAATGGAAGAATCAGTGTGAGTACTGGAAAATTGTCGTATCCGGGCGAGTACCGGAAAAAGGTTGAATCCGTGCGATTACCGGAAAACTCTCCCGACGAGTACCTAAAAATGGTAGAATCAGTGTGAGTACCGAATAATTGAGGAGTCCGGGCGAGTACCGGGAAATGGGGAATCCGTGCGAGTACCTAAAATCTGTCCGGACGAGTACCGGAAAATGGTAGAATCAGTGTGAGTACCCGAAAATTGTCGAATCCGGGTGAGTACCGGGAAAGGTGGAATCCGTGCGAGTACTGAAAAACTGTCCGGATGAGTACCGAAAAATGGTAGAATCAGTGTGAGTACCGGAAAATTGTTGAATCCGGGCGAGTACCGGGAAAATGTGGAATCCGTGCGAGTACCGGAAACCTGTCCGGACGAGTACCGAAAAATGGTAGAATCCGTGTGAGTTCCGGAAAATTGTCGAATTCGGGCGAGTATCAGGAAAAGGTGGAATCCGTGCGAGTACCGGAAACCTGTCCGGACGAGTACCGAAAAATGGTAGAATCAGTGTGAGTACCGGAAAATTGTTGAATCCGGGCGAGTACCGGGAAAATGTGGAATCCGTGCGAGTACCGAAAAACTGTCCGGACGAGTACCGAAAAATGGTAGAATCCGTGTGAGTACCGGAAAATTGTCGAATCCGGGCGAGTGCCGAAAAACTGTCCGAACGAGTTCCGAAAAATGGTAAAGTCAATGTGAGTACCGAAAAACTTTTCAATCCGGGCGAGTACCGCGAAAAGGTGGAATCCGTGCGAGTATCGGAAAACCGTTCGGACTACTACTGAAAAATGGTAGAATCAGTGTGAGTACCGGGAAAAGGTGGAATCCATGCGAGTACCGAAAAACTGTCCGGACGAGTACCGAAAAATGGTAGAATCTGTGTGAGTACCAGAAAACTGTAGAGTCCGGGCGAGTACCAGGAAAAGGCGGAATCCGTGCGAGTATCGAAAAACTGTCCGAACGAGTACCGAAAAAGGGCAGAATCCGTGTGAGTACCGGAAAATTGTCGAATCTAGGCGAGTACCTGGAAAAGGTGGAATCCATGCGAGTATCGGAACACTGTCCGGACGAGTACTGAAAAATGGTAGAATCAGTGTGAGTGCCGGAGAATTGTTAAATCCCGGCCAGTACCGGGAAAAGGTGGAATCCGTGCGAGTACCGGAAAACTATCCGGACGAGTACCGAAAAATGGTAGAATCAGTATGAGTACCGAAAAATTGTTGAATCCGGGCGAGTACCGCGAAAAGGTCGAATCGGTGCGAGTACTGGAAAACGTCCGGAGGAGTACCGAAAAATAGTAGAATCAGTGTGAGTACCGGAAAATTGTTGAATCCGGGCGATTACCGGGAAAAGGTGGAATCCGTGCGAGTACCGGAAAACTGTCCGGACGAGTACCGAAAAATGGTATAATCAGTGTGAGTGCCGGAAAATTGTTTAATCCAGGCCAGTACTGGGAAAAGGTGGAATCTGTGCGAGTACCGGAAAGTTGTCCGAACGAGTACCGAAAAATGGTTGAATTAGTATGAGTACCGAAAAATTGTTGAATCCGGGCGAGTACCGGGAAAAGGTGGAATCTGTGCGAGTACGGAAAACTGTCCGAACAAATACCAAAAAATGGTAGAATCAGTGTGAGTGCCTGAAAGTTGTTTAATCCAGGCCAATACCGGGAAAAGGTGGAATCCGTGCGAGTACCGGAAAATTGTCCGAACGACTATCGAAAAATGGTTGAATTAGTATGAGTACCGAAAAATTGTTGAATCTGGGCGAGTACCGGGAAAAGGTGGAATCCGTGCGAGTACAGAAAACTGTCCGGACCAATACCAAAGAATGGTAGAATCAGTGTGAGTGCCGTAAAATTGTTTAATCCAGGCCAGTACCGGGAAAAAGTGGAATCTGTGCGAGTACCGGAAAATTGTCTGGACGAGTACCGAAAACTGGTAGAATCAGTGTGAGTACCGGAAAATTGTTGAATCCGGGCGAGTACCGGGAAAATGTGGAATCCGTGCGAGTACCGGAAAACTGTCCGGACGAGTACCGAAAAATGGTAGAATCTGTGTGAGTACCGGAAAATTGTCGAATCCGGGCGAGTACCGGCAAAAGGTGGAATCCGTGCGAGTAGCTAAAAACTGTCCGGACGAGTACCGAAAAATGATAGAATCAATGTGAGTACCTGAAAATTGTCGAATCCGGGCCATTACCGGGAAAAGGTGGAATCCGTGCGAGTACCGAAAAACTGTCCGGACGAGTACCGAAAAATGGTAGAATCAGTGTGAGTACTGAATAAAGGTTGAATCCGGGCGAGTACCGAAAAATGATAGAATCAGTGTGAGTACCGAAAAATTGTCGAATCTGGGCCATTACCGGGAAAAGGTGGAATCCGTGCGAGTACCGAAAAACTGTCCGGACGAGTACCGAAAAATTGTAGAATTAGTGTGAGTACTGAATAGAGGTTGAATCCGGCCGAGTACCGGGAAAAGCTGGAATCCGTTCGAGTACCTAAAAACAGTCCGGACAAGTACCGAAAAGGGGTAGAATCAGTGTGAGACTGAAAAACTGTCCGGACGAGTACCGAAAAATGGTAGAATCAGTGTGAGTACCGGAAAGTTGTCGAATGAGGGCAAGTACCGGGAAAAGGTAGAATCCGTGCGAGTACTGAAAAACTGTCCGGATGAGTACCGAAAAATGGTAGAATCAGTGTGAGTACCGGAAAATTGTCGAATCCGGGCCATTTCCGGGAAAAGGTGGAATCCGTGCGAATAACGAAAAACTGTCTGGACGAGTACCGAAAAATGGTAGAATCAGTGTGAGTACTGAATAAAGGTTGAATCCGGGCGAGTACCAGGAAAAGATGGAATCCGTTCGAGTATCTAAAAACTGTCCGGACGACTACCGAAAAGTGGTAGAATCAGTGTGAGTACCGAAAAATTGTCAAATTCGGGCGAGTACCGGGAAAAGGTAGAATCCGTGCGAGTACTGAAAAACTGTCCGGACGAGTACCAAAAAATGGTAGAATCACTGTGAGTACCGGAATACTGTCCGGACGAGTACCAAAAAATGGTAGAATGAGTGTGAGCGCCGAATAATTGTGGAATCCGGGTGAGTATCGGGAAAAGGTGGAATCCGTACGAGTACTGAAAAACTGTCTGGACGTACCGAAAAATGATAGAATGAGTGTGAGTACCGAAAAATTGTCGAATCCGGGGGAGTACCGGGAAAAGGTGGAATCCGTTCGAGTACTGAAAAACTGTCCGGATGAGTACCGAATAATGGTAGAATAAATGTGAGTACCGAATAAAGGTTGAATCCTGGCGAGTATCGGGAAAAGGTGGAATCCGTTCGAGTACCTAAAAACTGTCCGGACGAGTACCGAAAAGTGGTAGAATGAGTGTGAGTACTGGAAAATTGTCGAATCCGGGGGAGTACCGGGAAAAGGTGGAATCCGTGCGAGTACTGAAAAACTGTCCGGATGAGTACCGAATAATGGTAGAATCAATGTGAGTACTGAATAAAGGTTGAATCCGGGCGAGTACCGGGAAAAGGTGGAATCCGTTCGAGTACCTAAAAACTGTCGGAGCGAGTACCGAAAAATGGTAGAATCAATGTGAGTACCGGAAAATTGTCGAATCCGGGCGAGTACGGGGAAAAGGTGGAATCCGTGCGAGTACCGGGAAAAGGTGGAATCCATTCGAGTACCTAAAAACTATTCGGACGAGTGCCGAAAAGTGGTAGAATCAGTGTGAGTACCGGAAAATTGTCGAATCCGGGGGAGTACAGGGAAAAGATGGAATCCGTGCGAGTACCTAAAATCTGTCCGGACGAGTACCGAAAAATGGTAGAATAAGTGTGAGTACAGAAAAATTGTCGAATCCGGACGAGTACCGGGAAAATGTGGAATCCCAGCGAGTACTGGAAAACTTTCCGCACAAGTACCGAAAAATTATAGAATCAGTGTGAGTACCGAAAAATTGTCGAATCCGGGCGAGTACCTCAAAACTGTCCGGATGAGTACTGAAAAATGGTAGAATCAGTGTGAGTACCGGAAAATTGTCGAATTCGGACGAGTATTGGGAAAAGGTCGAATCTGTGCGAGTACCTAAAATCTGTCCGGACGTACCTGTATAAAACCGGTTATAGAATTGACCATGTGTTAATTCTCTAACGCGAGGAAATGAACCAAGTGACCGGAGCTATGTCTTTTGCATGAGGAACCACCCCAGTGAACCTGACCCTCCAAGGAATGTTTTTCCTCCTAAATTAGTTCCATTACTTACTTTGTAGTTAGTTTAAATCTAAATCTTTACCAATCAAAGTTTGTGTTTTATTTCTTAAGCTAACCTTGAAATGAAACAATACCAATTCACTTTGAATTGGTATCATTGATAGTTTGCTAATCCTTCCCAGTGAACGATCCTAGAGCCGCTATGCTATAGTTGCTTTGTCTTTGCTACCCTAGTATATGGTGTAATAGGTTATAAATTTTGTTGATTACTCCCTCATCCAAGGAGCACCAGCTGGACACAAATCAGCTGAGACACCAATTGGGCACGAATCAAATGGCGCCGTTGCCGGGGAAGGTGTCAAGTCTATAGTGATACCATTTTAGAGCACTTGTGATTTTTCATCACAAGTTGGTAACGTTTCTTTCACTTTACTAATTCTCATTCTTTCTTTATTTATTCATAATCCAAATTTATCTTTTAAATTCAGCTTAGTTTAATTTTGTTGTTGTAGCCCTGTTTCCTTTTGTTGTCCTTTATTTTCATTTAAGTTACAGATAGATACTAGTTGTGTATGCCAAAGTGGATACGAGATAGTGGAGGAAGGCTTGTTAAGTGTGATACACCTCATAACAAGGAATTCGAATTGAGCTTGAATATCATGGAAGCTACACCTGAAGATCAGCATAGTCACCAAGGTTGTCAAGACAATCTCAATGAATTTAGATCAATGAGGGACCGCATGCATCCACCTCGTATGAGTGCACCATCATGTATAGTGCCCCCTACAGAGCAGCTAGTGATCAAACCCTATCTTGTTCCACTTCTACCAACTTTCCATGGGATGGAAAGTGAGAATCCCTATGCACACATCAAGGAATTTGAAGATGTTTGTAATACATTCCAAGAGGGAGGAGCTTCAATTGATTTGATGAGGCTTAAATTATTTCCTTTTACTTTAAAGGATAAGGCCAAAATTTGGCTTAATTCTTTAAGGCCAAGGAGTATCCGCACTTGGACTGACTTACAAGCTGAATTCCTCAAGAAATTTTTTCCCACTCATAGAACAAATGGCTTAAAAAGGCAAATTTCAAACTTCTCAGCTAAAGAGAATGAGAAATTCTATGAGTGTTGGGAAAGATACATGGAAGCTATAAATGCTTGCCCTCACCATGGCTTTGATACTTGGCTATTGGTGAGCTATTTTTATGATGGGATGCCCTCCTCAATGAAGCAACCCCTCGAGAGCCTGTTCTGGAGAAGAGGAACCCTTTTGTAAAAATTGGAAAGCAAGTAAAGTTCAGGACCTTTGTTTTGCCTTACCTTCTCACTTTGTATTTTTCATCTTTTACTAAGTTATGCACTCTCTGAGGAAGTTTCCCCAGAGAATGAGTAACTAAACCTTTAGTTCCTTGGAGCTAAGGTTGCCGGGAAAGGTTCCAAGTGCAAGAATGCAAAGCTCTGTGGTTTCAGCCATGAATGAAGAGGAAGTGAAATCCTTTAGTGATTTCTATGTTTTTAGTTAACTTAAAACACCTTAGAGTCACCTGGGCCAACACTTGGTAAGGCAAGTGATCTCTGACCATGGAGAGGCGCTAGTTTACCCCTTGCGAGCCTCTGGGAGGTGACTTTAAGGTAGGATTTTCTGGAATTGCCAACACTTGGTAAGCTTTTGGACTCCAAGGAGACATCCATTAGTTATCTCTTGCGAGCTTGAGAAGGGAAGTCCAAGGTTAAAGATCACCTTGAATGGTTAAGGCTTAGTGAGAGGTTTGAACCATTGCAAGTTGCATCAGTGAGAGAATTAAAGCTGAAATCTAATTAAAGGATGTACCTGTATAACACCGGTTATAGAATTGACCATGTGTTAATTCTCTAACGCGAGGAAATGAACCAAGTGACCGGAGCTATGTCTTTTGCATGAGGAACCACCCCAGTGAACCTGACCCTCCAAGGAATGTTTTTCCTCCTAAATTAGTTCCATTACTTACTTTGTAGTTAGTTTAAATCTAAATCTTTACCAATCAAAGTTTGTATTTTATTTCTTAAGCTAACCTTGAAATGAAACAATACCAATTCACTTTGAATTGGTATCATTGACAGTTTGCTAATCCTTCCTAGTGAACGATCCTAGAGCCGCTATGCTATAGTAGCTCTGTCTTTGCTACCCTAGTATATGGTGTAATAGGTTATAAATTTTCTTGATTACTCCCTCATCCAAGGAGCACCAGCTGGACACGAATCAGCTGAGACACCAATTGGGCACGAATCAGTACCGGGAAAAGGTGGAATCCGAGCGAGTACCGAAAACTGTCCGAACCAGTACGGAAAAATGGTAAAATCAGTGTGAGTACCAAAAAATTGTTGAATCCGGGCGAGTACCGGGAAAAGGGGGAATCCGTGCGAGTACCGAAAAATTGTCCGGACCAGTACGGAAAAATGGTAGAATCAGTGTGAGTACCAGAAAATTGTTCAATCCGGGCGAGTACCGGGAAAAGGTTGAATCCGTGCGAGTATCGAAAACTGTCCGAACTAGTACGGAAAAATGGTGGAATCAATGTGAGTACCGAAAAATTGTTGAATCCGGGTGAGTACCGGGAAAAGGTGGAATCCGTGCGAGTATCGAAAAACTGTTCGGACTAGTATGGAAAAATGGTCGAATCAGTGTGAGTACCGGAAAATTGTTGAATCCGGGCAAGTACCGGGAAAAGGTTGAATTCGTGCGAGTACCGAAAACTGTCCGGACTAGTACGGAAAAATGGTGGAATCAGCGTGAGTACCGGAAAATTGTTGAATCCGGGTGAGTACCGGGAAAAGGTGGAATCCGTGCGAGTACCGAAAAACTGTCCGGACCAGTACGGAAAAATGGTTCGAATCAATGTGAGTACCGGAAAATTGTTGAATCCGGGCGAGTACCGGGAAAAGGTGGAATCCGTGCGAGTACCGAAAAACTGTCCGGACTAGTTCGAAAAAATGGTAGAATCTGTGTGAGTACCGAAAAATTGTTGAATCCTGGCGACTACCGGCAAAAGATGGAATCCGTGCGAGTACCGAAAAACTGTCTGGACCAGTACGGAAAAATGGTTGAATCAATGTGCGTACCGAAAAATTGTTGAATCCGGGCGAGTACCGGGAAAAGGTGGAATCCGTGCGAGTACCGAAAATTGTCCGGACGAGTACGGAAAAATGGTGGAATCAGTATGAGTACCGGAAAATTGTTGAATCCGAGCGAGTACCGGGAAAAGGTGGAATCCGTGCGAGTACCAAAAAACTGTCCGAACCAGTATGGAAAAATGGAAGAATCAGTGTGAGTACCGGAAAATTGTTGAATTCGGACGAGTACAGCAAAAGGTGGAATCCGTGCGAGTACCGAAAAACTGTCCGGACCAGTACGAAAAAATTGTAGAATCAGTGTGAGTACCGAAAAATTATTGAATCCGGGTGAGTACCGGGAAAAGGTTGAATCCGTGCGAGTACCGAAAACTATCCGGACTAGTACGAAAAAATGGTGGAATCAGCGTGAGTACCGGAAAATTGTTGAATCCGGGCGAGTACCGGGTAAAGATGGAATCCGTGCCAGTACCGAAAAACTGTCCGGACCAGTACGGAAAAATGGTTGAATCAGTGTGAGTACCGAAACACTGTTGAAACCAGGCTAGTACCGGCAAAAGGTGGAATCCGTGTGAGTACTGAAAAACTGCTTGTACCAGCACGGAAAAATTATTGAATCAGTGTGAGTACCAAAAAATTGTTTAATCCGGGCGAGTACCGGGAAAAGGTGGAATCCGTGCGAGTACCGAAAACTGTCCGGACCAGTACGGAAAAATGGCAGAATGGGTGTGAGTACCAAAAAATTGTTGAATCCGGGCGAGTACCGGGAAAAGGTGGAATCCGTGCGAGTACCGAAAAATTGTCCGGACCAGTACGAAAAAAAGGTAGAATCAGTGTGAGTACCGAAAAATTGTTGAATTCGGGTGAGTACCGAGAAAAGGTTGAATCTGTGCGAGTACCGAAAACTGTTTGGACTAGTACGAAAAAGTGGTGGAATCAGTGTGAGTACCGGAAAATTGTTGAATCTTGGCGAGTACCGGGAAAAGGTGGAATCCGTGTGAGTACCGAAAAACTGTCACACCCCAATTTTTTTTTTCTTATGATTATTATTTATTCTTCAACTAAAGAATTGATACTCAAATATAGTATAAGTGCTCTCAAAAATTTAAATGTTGAGTTCCTACTTGAATTTGTTCAAAAAGAGGATATGGAAAACCTGTTATAAAGAGTACATCCTGTATTAAACATTGTGACTATTAAGTTAACAAAATATGTTTTGTTTCACAAAAGAAACTTGTACAACATTAATTTACATATACCAAACCCCATTGTTTACTATGGGTAGCCCATACTACAAGTGTATCTAACAGATATATACATTACATCATTCCAACAAAAGGTGTAGTCTTGATACAAAAGGCATGACCTCAAAAGACTTTCAATATGAGCAAATAGCATCCAATCACAGTAAAGCATTGCTCAAGCATTCTTTCCTGCATAGGTCTTCTGACCTGCATCTATAGGTGGAAGGAATAGGGTGAGTTCACAACTCAGTAGGAAAGTTTATAACCATCCTAAGTATACCCTTAAAAACCTTGAATTAAATGTTTAATAACATGCATGATAAACATTTCATAACCATTCACAAATGTGTAATCATGTCAAACATGTATGCATGTGTTTGTTGGTTTCATCATTGCTTTTCCCCATCCATCCTTTCACAACTGATAATTTGTTGACTCCCAACAATCTACACAGCAGATATCAATGCTCCACAAGATACTCCATCAATATAATAATGACTATTCTGGGACATCACCCAAGGGCAAGTCATACCCCATGTCTTTTGGGACTCATACCCAAGGGCAGGACCAACCCCATACACCCACATCGGAGTGTCTTCCTCGAGGGCTTTAGGGACTTTCACCCAAGAAGCCACGGTCCCACATAAACAATATATCAAATGATAAGGCCTGTAGCATCACATAAGCACTTCGCCACCAATAAATTCTCTGAATATGATCTGTGATAATTCCATATCCTTCTTGCAATGCAATCACACCATAAACCATTTCGACAACACAAAACCACGAATCTTCATACCAATATACGTTCCAACATCATGGTAACATTTCAATGCAATAAACCGAGATGCAATGACACTTTAAAAGATTTTATGAAATCATAGAAATAACATAAAATTCCAACAAATAATTCAAGGAAAGAAATCAGATACACCATAGAATAGCATAAAATTCCCTACCTTACACCGACTTCCTTTTTGTGTTTCTTCTAAGTAGGCGATCTTTGCCTATTACGAGGAACTGAAATGAAACAACACAATTTAGGTTTCCTAACCATGAAAATTCATATAGTTTATTGTTGCAAATTTTTAATTCTCACATTCTCTAATCTATATCCTACATGTTTTCAGATCAAATTTGAATTGAATTAAACAATATTTACAATGCATATTAATTTCCCTAATTAATTACCAAACACTAATTCTTTTGATTTTCTTAAAGCCTAACCTATTAAAAAATCCCAAGTGTCCAAATAACCCAATTCATCACATGTTTACTAATTTATTTTTCAATCAAACCAAATTAAACAAAGATTTATGCTGATCTTACCATTAATAAAATACTTAACTTAAAATACTTTAATCTTTAATTAATTGTGATTTTTAACTAAAACAGGTTTATAGCTAATTATACTCAACTTTTACACAATTTTTACCATTAATTCTATTCAACATACTATTAGGAACCAAAATAAATGAAAATTACAAAATTAAACAACTTGCTTACCTCAAATCTACACTTTCTCTCTCTAGATTCTCTCTCTAACCCAAGTTGCTGCAAGTGAAATGGTGCAAAACGAGCTGCAGCCCCCTTATAAAGGGGTCTCCAAGCACCCAAGCATGAGGTGGCAGCCCACATGGCTGCCACCAATCACCTAAGTAGGAGGTGGCATTCCACTAACTCCAATTTCCAAATTTTGCACTTTAGTCCTTCAAGTTATCAAAAATAAAACCCATAATTGCCCATTAGTCCTTTAGGTTTTCATAACCCTAATTAGTCCCTAAGAACCTAATAAGCATGCTTAGATCATTAACTAATCCCACTTAACCTTAATCAAAGTTTAATTCATAATTAAACATGATTAGCACTAAACTAGTTTTAACATCTAATTAAGCAAGCTTAAAGTTAAGTATTAAAATAATCATTATTGCCTACATAATTCGTTAGTACTAGGTGTTACAAAAACTGTCCGGACTAGTACGGAAAAATGGTCGAATCAGTCTGAGTACCGGAAAATTGTTGAATCCGGGCGAGTACCGGGAAAAGGTTGAATCCGTGCGAGTACCGAAAACTGTCCGGACTAGAACGGAAAAATGGTGGAATCAGTGTGAGTACCGGAAAATTGTTGAATCCGAGCGAGTACCGGGAAAAGGTGGAATCCGTGCGAGTACCGAAAAACTGTCCGGACCAGTACGGAAAAATGGTCGAATCAGTGTGAGTACCAGAAAATTATTGAATCCGGGCGAGTACCGGGAAAAGGTGGAATCCGTGCGAGTATCGAAAAACTGTCCGGACCAGTTCGGAAAAATGGTAGAATCTGTGTGAGTACCGAAAAATTGTTGAATCCGAGCGAGTACCGGGAAAAGGTGGAATCCGTGCGAGTACCAAAAAACTGTCCGGACTAGTTCGGAAAGTAAAATCAGTGTGAGTACCGAAAAATTATTGAATCCGGTGAGTACCGGCAAAAGATGGAATCCGTGCGAGTACCGAAAAACTGTCCGGACCAATACGGAAAAATGGTTGCATCAGTTTGAGTACCGGAACACTGTTGAAACTAGGCTAGTACCGGCAAAAGGTGGAATCCGTGCGAGTACCGAAAAACTGTTCGGACCAGTTCAGAAAAATGGTAGAATCAGTGCGAGTACCGAAAAATTATTGAATCCGGGCGAGTACCGGCAAAAGATGGAATCCGTGCGAGTACCGAATTATTGTCCAGACCAGTTCGGAAAAATGGTAGAATCTGTGTGAGTACCGAAAAATTGTTGAATCCGAGCGAGTACCGGGAAAAGGTGGAATCCGTGCGAGTACCGACAAATTGTCTGGACCAGTACAGAAAAAAGGTAGAATCAATGTGAGTACCGAAAAACTGTTGTATCCGAGCGAGTACCGGCAAAAGGTGGAATTCGTGCGAGTACCGACAAATTATCCGGACCAGTACGGAAAAATGGTAGAATCAGTGTGAGTACCGAAAAATTATTAAATCCGGGCGAGTACCGGCAAAAGATGGAATCCGTGCGAGTACCGAAAAACTGTCCGGACCAGTTCAAAAAAATGGTAGAATCTGTGTGAGTACCGAAAAATTGTTGAATCCGAGCGAGTGCAGGGAAAAGGTGGAATCCGTGCGACAAACCAAAAACTGTCCGGACCAGTTTGGAAAAATGGTAGAATCAGTGTGAGTACCGAAAAATTATTGAATCCGGGCGAGTACTAGGAAAAGGTGGAATCCGTGCGAGTACCGACAAATTGTCCGGACCAGAACGGAAAAAAGGTAGAATCAGTGTAAGTACCGAAAAATTGTTGAATTCGAGCGAGTATCGGGAAAAGGTTGAATCCGTGCGAGTACCGAAAATTGCCTTGACTAGTACGCAAAAGTGGTGGAATCAGTGTGAGTACCGGAAAATTGTTGAATCCGGGCGAGTACCGGGAAAAGGTGGAATCCGTGCGAATACCGAAAAACTGTCCGGACCAGTTCGGAGAAATGGTTGAATCTGTGTGAGTACCGAAAAATTGTTGTATCCGAGCGAGTACCGGGAAAAGGTGGAATCCGTGCGAGTACCAAAAAACTGTCCGGACCAGTTCGGAAAAATGGTAGAATCAGTGTGAGTACCGAAAAATTGTTGAATTCGGGCGAGTATCGGGAAAAGGTTGAATCCGTGCGAGTACCGAAAACTGTCCTGACTAGTACGCAAAAGTGGTGGAATCAGTGTGAGTACCGGAAAATTGTTGAATCCGGGCGAGTACATGGAAAAGGTGGAATCCGTGCGAGTACCGACAAATTGTCTGGACCAGTACGGAAAAAAGGTAGAATCAGTGTGAGTACCGGAAAATTGTTGAATTCGGGCGAGTACCGGGAAAAGGTTGAATCCGTGCGAGTACCGAAAACTGTCCTGACTAGTACGGAAAAGTGGTGGAATCAGTGTGAGTACCGGAAAATAGTTGAATCCGGGCGAGTACCGGGAAAAGGTGGAATCCGTGCAAGTACCGAAAAACTGTTCGGACCAGTTCAGAAAAATGGTAGAATCAGTGGGAGTACCGAAAAATTATTGAATCCGGGCGAGTACCGGCAAAAGATGGAATCCGTGCGAGTACCGAAAAACTGTCCGGACCAGTACGGAAAAATGGTCGAATCAGTGTGAGTACCAGAAAATTATTGAATCCGGGCGAGTACCGGGAAAAGGTGGAATCCGTGCGAGTATCGAAAAACTGTCCGGACCAGTTCGGAAAAATGGTAGAATCTGTGTGAGTACCGAAAAATTGTTGAATCCGAGCGAGTACCGGGAAAAGGTGGAATCCGTGCGAGTACCAAAAAACTGTCCGGACTAGTTCGGAAAGTAAAATCAGTGTGAGTACCGAAAAATTATTGAATCCGGTGAGTACCGGCAAAAGATGGAATCCGTGCGAGTACCGAAAAACTGTCCGGACCAATACGGAAAAATGGTTGCATCAGTTTGAGTACCGGAACACTGTTGAAACTAGGCTAGTACCGGCAAAAGGTGGAATCCGTGCGAGTACCGAAAAACTGTTCGGACCAGTTCAGAAAAATGGTAGAATCAGTGCGAGTACCGAAAAATTATTGAATCCGGGCGAGTACCGGCAAAAGATGGAATCTGTGCGAGTACCGAAAAACTGTCCGGACCAGTTCGGAAAAATGGTAGAATTTGTGTGAGTACCGAAAAATTGTTCAATCCGAGCGAGTACCGGGAAAAGGTGGAATCCGTGCGAGTACTGACAAATTGTCCGGACTAGTACGGAAAAAAGGTAGAATCAGTGTGAGTACCGAAAAACTGTTGTATCCGAGTGAGTACCGGCAAAAGGTGGAATTCGTGCGAGTACCGAAAAACTATCCGCACCAGTACGGAAAAATCGTAGAATCAGTGTGAGTACCGAAAAATTATTAAATCCGAGCGAGTACCGGCAAAAGATGGAATCCGTGCGAGTACCGAAAAACTGTCCGGACCAGTACGGAAAAATGGTAGAATCTGTGTGAGTACCGAAAAATTGTTGTATCCGAGCGAGTACCAAGAAAAGGTGGAATCCGTGCGAGTACCAAAAAACTGTCCGGACCAGTTCGAAAAAATGGTAGAATCAGTGTGACTACCAAAAAATTATTGAATCCGGGCGAGTACCGGGAAAAGGTTGAATCCGTGCGAGTACCGAAAAATGTCCTGACTAGTACAGAAAAGTGGTGGAATCAGTGTGAGTACGGGAAAATTGTTGAATCCGGCCGAGTACCGGGAAAAGGTGGAATCCGTGCGAGTACCGACAAATTGTCCGGACCAGTACGGAAAAAAGGTAGAATCAGTGTGAGTACCGAAAAATTGTTGAATTCGAGCGAGTACCGGGAAAAGGTTGAATCCGTGCGAGTACCGAAAATTGTCCTGACTAGTACGCAAAAGTGGTGGAATAATTGTGTGAGTACCGGAAAATTGTTGAATCCGAGCGAGTACCGGGAAAAGGTGGAATCCGTGCGAGTACCGAAAAACTGTCCGGACCAGTTCGGAAAACTGGTAGAATCAGTGTGAGTACCGAAAAATTATTGAATCCGGGCGAGTACCGGGAAAAGGTGGAATCCGTGCGAGTACCGACAAATTATCCGGACCAGTACGGAAAAAAGGTAGAATCAGTGTGAATACCGAAAAATTGTTGAATTCGGGCGAGTATCGGGAAAAGGTTGAATCCGTGCGAGTACCGAAAACTGTCCTGACTAGTACGCAAAAGTGGTGGAATCAGTGTGAGTACCGGAAAATTGTTGAATCCGGGCGAGTACCGGGAAAAGGTGGAATCCGTGCGAGAACCGAAAAACTGTCCGGACCAGTTTGGAAAAATGGTAGAACCTGTGTGAGTACCGAAAAATAATTGAATCCGGGCGAGTACTGGCAAAATATGGAATCCATGCGAGTACCGAAAAACTGTCCGGAGCAGTACGGAAAAATGGTAGAATGAGTGTGAGTACGGGAAAATTGTTGAATCAGGGCGAGTACCGGCAAAAGGTGGAATCCGTGCGAGTACCGAAAAACTGTCCAGACCAGTACGAAAAAATGGTAGAATCAGTGTGAGTACCGAAAAATTGTTGAATCCGGGCGAGTTCCGGGAAAAGGTGGAATCCGTGCGACTACCGAAAACTGTCCGGACCAGTACGGAAAAATGGTAGAATCAGTGTGAGTATCGAAAAATTGTTCAATTCGGACGAGTACCCGCAAAAGGTGGAATCCGTGCGAGTACCGAAAAACTGTCCGGACCAGTACGGAAAAATTGTAGAATGAGTGTGAGTACAGGAAAATTGTTGAATCCGAGCGAGTACCGGCAAAAGGTGGAATCCGTGTGAGTACCGAAAAACTGTCCGGACTAGTACGAAAAAATAGTAGAATCAGTGTGAGTACCGGAAAATTGTTGAATCCGGGCGAGTACGGGGAAAAGGTGGAATCCGTGGGAGTACCGAAAAACTGTCCGGACCAGTACGGAAAAATGGTAGAATGTGTGTGAGTACGGGAAAATTGTTGAATCCGGGCGAGTACCGGGAAAAGGTGGAATCCGTGCGAGTACCGACAAATTGTCCTGACTAGTGGGCAAAAGTGGTGGAATCAGTGTGAGTACCGGAAAATTGTTGAATTCGAGCGAGTACCGGGAAAAGGTTGAATCCGTGCGAGTACCGAAAATTGTCCTGACTAGTACGCAAAAGTGGTGGAATCAGTGTGAGTACCGGAAAATTGTTGAATCCGGTCGAGTACCGGGAAAAACTGGAATCCGTACGAGTACCGAAAAACTGTCCGGACCAGTTCGGAAAAATGGTAGAATCTGTGTGAGTACCGAAAAATTGTTGTATCCGAACGAGTACCGGGAAAAGGTGGAATCCGTGCGAGTACCAAAAAAGTGTCCGGACCAGTTCGGAAAAATGATAGAATCAGTGTGAGTACCGAAAAATTATTGAATCCGGGCGAGTACCGGGAAAAGGTGGAATCCGTGCGAGTACCGACAAATTATCCGGACCAGTACGGAAAAAAGGTAGAATCAGTGTGAGTACCGAAAAATTGTTGAATTCGGGCGAGTATCGGGAAAAGGTTGAATCCGTGCGAGTACCGAAAACTGTCATGACTAGTACGCAAAAGTGGTGGAATCAGTGTGAGTACCGGAAAATTGTGGAATCCGGGAGAGTACCGGGAAAAGGTGGAATCCGTGCGACAACCGAAAAACTGTCCGGACCAGTTCGGAAAAATGGTAGAATCTGTGTGAGTACCGAAAAATTGTTGTATCCGAGTGAATACCGGGAAAAGGTTCAATCCGTGCGAGTACCAAAAAATTGTCCGGACCAGTTCGGAAAAATGGAAGAATCAGTGTGAGTACCGAAAAATTATTGAATCCGGGCAAGTACGGGCAAAATATGGAATCCATGCGAGTACCGAAAAACTGTCCGGAGCAGTACGGAAAAATGGTAGAATGAGTGTGAGTACGGGAAAATTGTTGAATCCGGGCGAGTACCGGCAACAGGTGGAATCCGTGCGAGTACCGAAAAACTGTCCAGGCCAGTACGAAAAAATGGTAGAATCAGTGTGAGTACCGAAAAATTGTTGAATCCGGTCGAGTACCGGGAAAAGGTGGAATTCCTTCGAGTACCGAAAACTGTCCGGACCAGTACGGAAAAATGGTAGAATGAGTATGAGTATCGGAAAATTGTTGCATCCGGGCCAGTATCGGCAAAAGGTGGAATCCGTGCGAGTACCGAAAAACTGTCCGGACCAGTACGAAAAAATGGTAGAATCAGTGCGAGTACCGAAAAATTGTTGAATCCGGTCGAGTACCGGGAAAAGGTGGAATTCCTTCGAGTACCGAAAACTGTCCGGACCAGTACGGAAAAATGGTAGAATGAGTGTGAGTACCGGAATATTGTTGCAACCGGGCCAGTATCGGCAAAAGGTGGAATCCATGCGAGTACCGAAAAACTGTTCGGACCAGTACGGAAAAATGGTAGAATCAGTGCGAGTGCCGAAAAATTGTTGAATCCGGGCCAGTATCGGCAAAAGGTGGAATCCGTGCGAGTACCGAAAAACTGTTCGGACCAGTACGGAAAAATGGTAGAATCAGTGCGAGTGCCGGAAAATTGTTGAATCCGGGCCAGTATCGGCAAAATGTTGAATCCGTGCGAGTACCGAAAAACTGTCCGGACCAGTTCGAAAAAATGATAGAATGAGTGTGAGTGCCGGAAAATTGTTGAATCCGGGCCAGTATAGGCAAAAGGTGGAATCCGTGCGAGTACCGAAAAACTATCCGGACCAGTTCGGAAAAATGGTAGAATGAGTGTGAGTGCCGAAAAATTGTTGAATCCGGGCCAGTATCGGCAAAAGGTGGAATCCATGCGAGTACAGAAAAACTGTCCGGACCAGTTCGGAAAAATGGTAGAATGAGTGTGAGTGCCAGAAAATTGTTGAATCCGGGCCAGTATCGGCCAAAGGTGGAATCCGTGCGAGTACAGAAAAACTGTCCGGACCAGTTCGGAAAAATGGTAGAATGAGTGTGAGTGCCGGAAAATTGTTGAATCCGGGCCAGTATCGGCAAAAGGTGGAATTCCTTCGAGTACCGAAAACAGTCCGGACCAGTACGGAAAAATGGTAGAATGAGTATGATTACCGGAAAATTGTTGCATCCGGGCCAGTATCGGCAAAAGGTTGAATCCGTGCGAGTACCGAAAAACTGTCCGGACCAGTTCGAAAAAATGATAGAATGAGTGTGAGTGCCGGAAAATTGTTGAATCCGGGCCAGTATAGGCAAAAGGTGGAATCCGTGCGAGTACCGAAAAACTATCCGGACCAGTTCGGAAAAATGGTAGAATGAGTGTGAGTGCCGAAAAATTGTTGAATCCGGGCCAGTATCGGCAAAAGGTGGAATCCGTGCGAGTACAGAAAAACTGTCCGGACCAGTTCGGAAAAATGGTAGAATGAGTGTGAGTGCCAGAAAATTGTTGAATCCGGGCCAGTATCGGCCAAAGGTGGAATCCGTGCGAGTACAGAAAATTTGTCCGGACCAGTTCGGAAAAATGGTAGAATGAGTGTGAGTGCCGGAAAATTGTTGAATCCGGGCCAGTATAGGCAAAAGGTGGAATCCGTGCGAGTACAGAAAAACTGTCCGGACCAGTTCGGAATAATGGTAGAATTAGTGTGAGTGCCGGAAAATTGTTGAATCCGGGCAAGTATAGGCAAAAGGTGGAATCCGTGCGAGTACCGAAAAACTGTCCGGACCAGTTCGGAAAAATGGTAGAATCAGTGTGATTACCGGAAAATTGTTTAATCCGGGCAAGTATAGGCAAAAGGTGGAATCCGTGCGAGTACCGAAAAACTGTCCGGACCAGTTCGGAAAAATGGTATAATGAGTGTGAGTGCCGGAAAATTGTTGAATCCGGGCCAGTATCGGCAAAAGGTGGAATCCGTGCGAGTACAGAAAAACTGTCCGGACCAGTTCTGAAAAATGGTAGAATGAGTGTGAGTGCCGGAAAATTGTTGAATCCGGGCAAGTATCGGCCAAAGGTGGAATCCGTGCGAGTACCGAAAAACTGTCCGGAGCAGTTCGGAAAAGTGGTAGAATGAGTGTGAGTGCTGGAAAATTGTTGAATCCGGGCCAGTATAGGCAAAAGGTGGAATCCGTGCGAGTACAGAAAAACTGTCCGGACCAGTTCGGAATAATGGTAGAATGAGTGTGAGTGCCGGAAAATTGTTGAATCCGGGCCAGTATCGGCCAAAGGTGGAATCCGTGCGAGTACCGAAAAACTGTCCGGACCAGTTCGAAAAAATGGTAGAATGAGTGTGAGTGCCGGAAAATTGTTGAATCCGGGCCAGTATAGGCAAAAGGTGGAATCCGTGCGAGTACAGAAAAACTGTCCGGACCAGTTCGGAAAAATGGTAGAATGAGTGTGAGTGCCGGAAAATTGTTGAATCCGGGCCAGTATCGGCAAAAGGTGGAATCCGTGCGAGTACAGAAAAACTGTCCGGACCAGTTCGGAAAAATGGTAGAATGAGTGTGAGTGCCAGAAAATTGTTGAATCCGGGGCAGTATCGGCCAAAGGTGGAATCCGTGCGAGTACATAAAAACTGTCCGGACCAGTTCGGAAAAATGGTAGAATGAGTGTGAGTGCCGGAAAATTGTTGAATCCGGGCCAGTATAGGCAAAAGGTGGAATCCGTGCGAGTACAGAAAATTTGTCCGGACCAGTTCGGAAAAATGGTAGAATGAGTGTGAGTGCCGGAAAATTGTTGAATCCGGGCCAGTATAGGCAAAAGGTGGAATCCGTGCGAGTACAGAAAAAATGTCCGGACCAGTTCGGAAAAATGGTAGAATGAGTGTGAGTGCTGGAAAATTGTTGAATCCGGGCCAGTATCGGCCAAAGGTGGAATCCGTGCGAGTACCGAAAAACTGTCCGGACCAGTTCGGAAAAATGGTAGAATTAGTGTGAGTGCCGGAAAATTGTTGAATCCGGGCAAGTATAGGCAAAAGGTGGAATCCGTGCGAGTACCGAAAAACTGTCCGGACCAGTTCGAAAAAATGGTAGAATGAGTGTGAGTGCCGGAAAATTGTTGAATCCGGGCCAGTATAGGCAAAAGGTGGAATCCGTGCGAGTACCAAAAAACTGTCCGGACTAGTTCGGAAAAATGGTAGAATGCGTGTGAGTGCCGAAAAATTGTTGAATCCGGGCCAGTATCGGCAAAAGGTGGAATCCGTGCGAGTACAGAAAAACTGTCCGGACCAGTTCGGAAAAATGGTAGAATGAGTGTGAGTGCCAGAAAATTGTTGAATCCGGGCCAGTATCGGCCAAAGGTGGAATCCGTGCGAGTACAGAAAAACTGTCCGGACCAGTTCGGAAAAATGGTAGAATGAGTGTGAGTGCCGGAAAATTGTTGAATCCGGGCCAGAATCGGCAAAAGGTGGAATTCCTTCGAGTACCGAAAACAGTCCGGACCAGTACGGAAAAATGGTAGAATGAGTATGATTACCGGAAAATTGTTGCATCCGGGCCAGTATCGGCAAAAGGTTGAATCCGTGCGAGTACCGAAAAACTGTCCGGACCAGTTCGAAAAAATGATAGAATGAGTGTGAGTGCCGGAAAATTGTTGAATCCGGGCCAGTATAGGCAAAAGGTGGAATCCGTGCGAGTACCGAAAAACTATCCGGACCAGTTCGGAAAAATGGTAGAATGAGTGTGAGTGCCGAAAAATTGTTGAATCCGGGCCAGTATCGGCAAAAGGTGGAATCCGTGCGAGTACAGAAAAACTGTCCGGACCAGTTCGGAAAAATGGTAGAATGAGTGTGAGTGCCAGAAAATTGTTGAATCCGGGCCAGTATCGGCCAAAGGTGGAATCCGTGCGAGTACAGAAAATTTGTCCGGACCAGTTCGGAAAAATGGTAGAATGAGTGTGAGTGCCGGAAAATTGTTGAATCCGGGCCAGTATAGGCAAAAGGTGGAATCCGTGCGAGTACAGAAAAACTGTCCGGACCAGTTCGGAATAATGGTAGAATTAGTGTGAGTGCCGGAAAATTGTTGAATCCGGGCAAGTATAGGCAAAAGGTGGAATCCGTGCGAGTACCGAAAAACTGTCCGGACCAGTTCGGAAAAATGGTAGAATCAGTGTGAGTGCCGGAAAATTGTTTAATCCGGGCAAGTATAGGCAAAAGGTGGAATCCGTGCGAGTACCGAAAAACTGTCCGGACCAGTTCGGAAAAATGGTATAATGAGTGTGAGTGCCGGAAAATTGTTGAATCCGGGCCAGTATCGGCAAAAGGTGGAATCCGTGCGAGTACAGAAAAACTGTCCGGACCAGTTCTGAAAAATGGTAGAATGAGTGTGAGTGCCGGAAAATTGTTGAATCCGGGCAAGTATCGGCCAAAGGTGGAATCCGTGCGAGTACCGAAAAACTGTCCGGAGCAGTTCGGAAAAGTGGTAGAATGAGTGTGAGTGCTGGAAAATTGTTGAATCCGGGCCAGTATAGGCAAAAGGTGGAATCCGTGCGAGTACAGAAAAACTGTCCGGACCAGTTCGGAATAATGGTAGAATGAGTGTGAGTGCCGGAAAATTGTTGAATCCGGGCCAGTATCGGCCAAAGGTGGAATCCGTGCGAGTACCGAAAAACTGTCCGGACCAGTTCGAAAAAATGGTAGAATGAGTGTGAGTGCCGGAAAATTGTTGAATCCGGGCCAGTATAGGCAAAAGGTGGAATCCGTGCGAGTACAGAAAAACTGTCCGGACCAGTTCGGAAAAATGGTAGAATGAGTGTGAGTGCCGGAAAATTGTTGAATCCGGGCCAGTATCGGCAAAAGGTGGAATCCGTGCGAGTACAGAAAAACTGTCCGGACCAGTTCGGAAAAATGGTAGAATGAGTGTGAGTGCCAGAAAATTGTTGAATCCGGGGCAGTATCGGCCAAAGGTGGAATCCGTGCGAGTACATAAAAACTGTCCGGACCAGTTCGGAAAAATGGTAGAATGAGTGTGAGTGCCGGAAAATTGTTGAATCCGGGCCAGTATAGGCAAAAGGTGGAATCCGTGCGAGTACAGAAAATTTGTCCGGACCAGTTCGGAAAAATGGTAGAATGAGTGTGAGTGCCGGAAAATTGTTGAATCCGGGCCAGTATAGGCAAAAGGTGGAATCCGTGCGAGTACAGAAAAAATGTCCGGACCAGTTCGGAAAAATGGTAGAATGAGTGTGAGTGCTGGAAAATTGTTGAATCCGGGCCAGTATCGGCCAAAGGTGGAATCCGTGCGAGTACCGAAAAACTGTCCGGACCAGTTCGGAAAAATGGTAGAATTAGTGTGAGTGCCGGAAAATTGTTGAATCCGGGCAAGTATAGGCAAAAGGTGGAATCCGTGCGAGTACCGAAAAACTGTCCGGACCAGTTCGAAAAAATGGTAGAATGAGTGTGAGTGCCGGAAAATTGTTGAATCCGGGCCAGTATAGGCAAAAGGTGGAATCCGTGCGAGTACCAAAAAACTGTCCGGACTAGTTCGGAAAAATGGTAGAATGCGTGTGAGTGCCGAAAAATTGTTGAATCCGGGCCAGTATCGGCAAAAGGTGGAATCCGTGCGAGTACAGAAAAACTGTCCGGACCAGTTCGGAAAAATGGTAGAATGAGTGTGAGTGCCAGAAAATTGTTGAATCCGGGCCAGTATCGGCCAAAGGTGGAATCCGTGCGAGTACAGAAAAACTGTCCGGACCAGTTCGGAAAAATGGTAGAATGAGTGTGAGTGCCGGAAAATTGTTGAATCCGGGCCAGTATCGGCAAAAGGTGGAATTCCTTCGAGTACCGAAAACAGTCCGGACCAGTACGGAAAAATGGTAGAATGAGTATGATTACCGGAAAATTGTTGCATCCGGGCCAGTATCGGCAAAAGGTTGAATCCGTGCGAGTACCGAAAAACTGTCCGGACCAGTTCGAAAAAATGATAGAATGAGTGTGAGTGCCGGAAAATTGTTGAATCCGGGCCAGTATAGGCAAAAGGTGGAATCCGTGCGAGTACCGAAAAACTATCCGGACCAGTTCGGAAAAATGGTAGAATGAGTGTGAGTGCCGAAAAATTGTTGAATCCGGGCCAGTATCGGCAAAAGGTGGAATCCGTGCGAGTACAGAAAAACTGTCCGGACCAGTTCGGAAAAATGGTAGAATGAGTGTGAGTGCCAGAAAATTGTTGAATCCGGGCCAGTATCGGCCAAAGGTGGAATCCGTGCGAGTACAGAAAATTTGTCCGGACCAGTTCGGAAAAATGGTAGAATGAGTGTGAGTGCCGGAAAATTGTTGAATCCGGGCCAGTATAGGCAAAAGGTGGAATCCGTGCGAGTACAGAAAAACTGTCCGGACCAGTTCGGAATAATGGTAGAATTAGTGTGAGTGCCGGAAAATTGTTGAATCCGGGCAAGTATAGGCAAAAGGTGGAATCCGTGCGAGTACCGAAAAACTGTCCGGACCAGTTCGGAAAAATGGTAGAATCAGTGTGAGTGCCGGAAAATTGTTTAATCCGGGCAAGTATAGGCAAAAGGTGGAATCCGTGCGAGTACCGAAAAACTGTCCGGACCAGTTCGGAAAAATGGTATAATGAGTGTGAGTGCCGGAAAATTGTTGAATCCGGGCCAGTATCGGCAAAAGGTGGAATCCGTGCGAGTACAGAAAAACTGTCCGGACCAGTTCTGAAAAATGGTAGAATGAGTGTGAGTGCCGGAAAATTGTTGAATCCGGGCAAGTATCGGCCAAAGGTGGAATCCGTGCGAGTACCGAAAAACTGTCCGGAGCAGTTCGGAAAAGTGGTAGAATGAGTGTGAGTGCTGGAAAATTGTTGAATCCGGGCCAGTATAGGCAAAAGGTGGAATCCGTGCGAGTACAGAAAAACTGTCCGGACCAGTTCGGAATAATGGTAGAATGAGTGTGAGTGCCGGAAAATTGTTGAATCCGGGCCAGTATCGGCCAAAGGTGGAATCCGTGCGAGTACCGAAAAACTGTCCGGACCAGTTCGAAAAAATGGTAGAATGAGTGTGAGTGCCGGAAAATTGTTGAATCCGGGCCAGTATAGGCAAAAGGTGGAATCCGTGCGAGTACAGAAAAACTGTCCGGACCAGTTCGGAAAAATGGTAGAATGAGTGTGAGTGCCGGAAAATTGTTGAATCCGGGCCAGTATCGGCAAAAGGTGGAATCCGTGCGAGTACAGAAAAACTGTCCGGACCAGTTCGGAAAAATGGTAGAATGAGTGTGAGTGCCAGAAAATTGTTGAATCCGGGGCAGTATCGGCCAAAGGTGGAATCCGTGCGAGTACATAAAAACTGTCCGGACCAGTTCGGAAAAATGGTAGAATGAGTGTGAGTGCCGGAAAATTGTTGAATCCGGGCCAGTATAGGCAAAAGGTGGAATCCGTGCGAGTACAGAAAATTTGTCCGGACCAGTTCGGAAAAATGGTAGAATGAGTGTGAGTGCCGGAAAATTGTTGAATCCGGGCCAGTATAGGCAAAAGGTGGAATCCGTGCGAGTACAGAAAAAATGTCCGGACCAGTTCGGAAAAATGGTAGAATGAGTGTGAGTGCTGGAAAATTGTTGAATCCGGGCCAGTATCGGCCAAAGGTGGAATCCGTGCGAGTACCGAAAAACTGTCCGGACCAGTTCGGAAAAATGGTAGAATTAGTGTGAGTGCCGGAAAATTGTTGAATCCGGGCAAGTATAGGCAAAAGGTGGAATCCGTGCGAGTACCGAAAAACTGTCCGGACCAGTTCGAAAAAATGGTAGAATGAGTGTGAGTGCCGGAAAATTGTTGAATCCGGGCCAGTATAGGCAAAAGGTGGAATCCGTGCGAGTACCAAAAAACTGTCCGGACTAGTTCGGAAAAATGGTAGAATGCGTGTGAGTGCCGAAAAATTGTTGAATCCGGGCCAGTATCGGCAAAAGGTGGAATCCGTGCGAGTACAGAAAAACTGTCCGGACCAGTTCGGAAAAATGGTAGAATGAGTGTGAGTGCCAGAAAATTGTTGAATCCGGGCCAGTATCGGCCAAAGGTGGAATCCGTGCGAGTACAGAAAAACTGTCCGGACCAGTTCGGAAAAATGGTAGAATGAGTGTGAGTGCCGGAAAATTGTTGAATCCGGGCCAGTATCGGCAAAAGGTGGAATTCCTTCGAGTACCGAAAACAGTCCGGACCAGTACGGAAAAATGGTAGAATGAGTATGATTACCGGAAAATTGTTGCATCCGGGCCAGTATCGGCAAAAGGTTGAATCCGTGCGAGTACCGAAAAACTGTCCGGACCAGTTCGAAAAAATGATAGAATGAGTGTGAGTGCCGGAAAATTGTTGAATCCGGGCCAGTATAGGCAAAAGGTGGAATCCGTGCGAGTACCGAAAAACTATCCGGACCAGTTCGGAAAAATGGTAGAATGAGTGTGAGTGCCGAAAAATTGTTGAATCCGGGCCAGTATCGGCAAAAGGTGGAATCCGTGCGAGTACAGAAAAACTGTCCGGACCAGTTCGGAAAAATGGTAGAATGAGTGTGAGTGCCAGAAAATTGTTGAATCCGGGCCAGTATCGGCCAAAGGTGGAATCCGTGCGAGTACAGAAAATTTGTCCGGACCAGTTCGGAAAAATGGTAGAATGAGTGTGAGTGCCGGAAAATTGTTGAATCCGGGCCAGTATAGGCAAAAGGTGGAATCCGTGCGAGTACAGAAAAACTGTCCGGACCAGTTCGGAATAATGGTAGAATTAGTGTGAGTGCCGGAAAATTGTTGAATCCGGGCAAGTATAGGCAAAAGGTGGAATCCGTGCGAGTACCGAAAAACTGTCCGGACCAGTTCGGAAAAATGGTAGAATCAGTGTGAGTGCCGGAAAATTGTTTAATCCGGGCAAGTATAGGCAAAAGGTGGAATCCGTGCGAGTACCGAAAAACTGTCCGGACCAGTTCGGAAAAATGGTATAATGAGTGTGAGTGCCGGAAAATTGTTGAATCCGGGCCAGTATCGGCAAAAGGTGGAATCCGTGCGAGTACAGAAAAACTGTCCGGACCAGTTCTGAAAAATGGTAGAATGAGTGTGAGTGCCGGAAAATTGTTGAATCCGGGCAAGTATCGGCCAAAGGTGGAATCCGTGCGAGTAACGAAAAACTGTCCGGAGCAGTTCGGAAAAGTGGTAGAATGAGTGTGAGTGCTGGAAAATTGTTGAATCCGGGCCAGTATAGGCAAAAGGTGGAATCCGTGCGAGTACAGAAAAACTGTCCGGACCAGTTCGGAATAATGGTAGAATGAGTGTGAGTGCCGGAAAATTGTTGAATCCGGGCCAGTATCGGCCAAAGGTGGAATCCGTGCGAGTACCGAAAAACTGTCCGGACCAGTTCGAAAAAATGGTAGAATGAGTGTGAGTGCCGGAAAATTGTTGAATCCGGGCCAGTATAGGCAAAAGGTGGAATCCGTGCGAGTACAGAAAAACTGTCCGGACCAGTTCGGAAAAATGGTAGAATGAGTGTGAGTGCCGGAAAATTGTTGAATCCGGGCCAGTATCGGCCAAAGGTGGAATCCGTGCGAGTACCGAAAAACTGTCCGGACCAGTTCGGAAAAATGGTAGAATTAGTGTGAGTGCCGGAAAATTGTTGAATCCGGGCAAGTATAGGCAAAAGGTGGAATCCGTGCGAGTACCGAAAAACGGTCCGGACTAGTTCGGAAAAATGGTAGAATGAGTGTGAGTGCCGAAAAATTGTTGAATCCGGGCCAGTATCGGCAAAAGGTGGAATCCGTGCGAGTACAGAAAAACTGTCCGGACCAGTAGGGAAAAATGGTCGAATGAGTATGATTACCGGAAAATTGTTGCATCCGGGCCAGTATCGGCAAAAGCTTGAATCCGTGCGAGTACCGAAAAACTGTCCGGACCAGTTCGGAAAAATGGTAGAATGAGTGTGAGTGCCGGAAAATTGTTGAATCCGGGCCAGTATCGGCCAAAGGTGGAATCCGTGCGAGTACAGAAAAACTGTCCGGACCAGTTCGGAAAAATGGTAGAATGAGTGTGAGTGCCAGAAAATTGTTGAATCCGGGGCAGTATCGGCCAAAGGTGGAATCCGTGCGAGTACAGAAAAACTGTCCGGACCAGTTCTGAAAAATGGTAGAATGAGTGTGAGT
This sequence comes from Vitis vinifera, assembly GCF_030704535.1. Lineage (NCBI taxonomy): Eukaryota > Viridiplantae > Streptophyta > Magnoliopsida > Vitales > Vitaceae > Vitis > Vitis vinifera. The sequence goes on from NC_081819.1 coordinate 7,209,535, forward strand.
GCCGGAAAATTGTTGAATCCGGGCAAGTATCGGCCAAAGGTGGAATCCGTGCGAGTACCGAAAAACTGTCCGGAGCAGTTCGGAAAAGTGGTAGAATGAGTGTGAGTGCTGGAAAATTGTTGAATCCGGGCCAGTATAGGCAAAAGGTGGAATCCGTGCGAGTACAGAAAAACTGTCCGGACCAGTTCGGAATAATGGTAGAATGAGTGTGAGTGCCGGAAAATTGTTGAATCCGGGCCAGTATCGGCCAAAGGTGGAATCCGTGCGAGTACCGAAAAACTGTCCGGACCAGTTCGAAAAAATGGTAGAATGAGTGTGAGTGCCGGAAAATTGTGAAATCCGGGCCAGTATAGGCAAAAGGTGGAATCCGTGCGAGTACCGAAAAACTGTCCGGACCAGTTCGGAAAAATGGTAGAATGAGTGTGAGTGCCAGAAAATTGTTGAATCCGGGCCAGTATCGGCCAAAGGTGGAATCCGTGCGAGTACAGAAAAACTGTCCGGACCAGTTCGGAAAAATGGTAGAATTAGTGTGAGTGCCGGAAAATTGTTGAATCCGGGCAAGTATAGGCAAAAGGTGGAATCCGTGCGAGTACCGAAAAACTGTCCGGACCAGTACGGAAAAATGGTAGAATCAGAGCGAGTACCGAAAAATTGTTGAATCCGGTCGAGTACCGGGAAAAGGTGGAATTCCTTCGAGTACCGAAAACAGTCCGTACCAGTTCGGAAAAATGGTAGAATGAGTGTGAGTGCCAGAAAATTGTTGAATCCGGGGCAGTATCGGCCAAAGGTGGAATCCGTGCGAGTACATAAAAACTGTCCGGACCAGTTCGGAAAAATGGTAGAATGAGTGTGAGTGCCGGAAAATTGTTGAATCCGGGCCAGTATAGGCAAAAGGTGGAATCCGTGCGAGTACAGAAAATTTGTCCGGACCAGTTCGGAAAAATGGTAGAATGAGTGTGAGTGCCGAAAAATTGTTGAATCCGGGCCAGTATAGGCAAAAGGTGGAATCCGTGCGAGTACAGAAAAACTGTCCGGACCAGTTCGGAAAAATGGTAGAATGAGTGTGAGTGCCAGAAAATTGTTGAATCCGGGCCAGTATCGGCCAAAGGTGGAATCCGTGCGAGTACAGAAAATTTGTCCGGACCAGTTCGGAAAAATGGTAGAATGAGTGTGAGTGTCGGAAAATTGTTGAATCCGGGCCAGTATAGGCAAAAGGTGGAATCCGTGCGAGTACAGAAAAACTGTCCGGACCAGTTCGGAAAAATGGTAGAATGAGTGTGAGTGCCGGAAAATTGTTGAATCCGGGCCAGTATCGGCCAAAGGTGGAATCCGTGCGAGTACCGAAAAACTGTCCGGACCAGTTCGAAAAAATGGTAGAATGAGTGTGAGTGCCGGAAAATTGTTAAATCCGGGCCAGTATAGGCAAAAGGTGGAATCCGTGCGAGTACCGAAAAACTGTCCGGACCAGTTCGGAAAAATGGTAGAATGAGTGTGAGTGCCGGAAAATTGTTGAATCCGGGCCAGTATAGGCAAAAGGTGGAATCCGTGCGAGTACAGAAAATTTGTCCGGACCAGTTCGGAAAAATGGTAGAATGCGTGTGAGTGCCGGAAAATTGTTGAATCCGGGCCAGTATAGGCAAAAGGTGGAATCCGTGCGAGTACCAAAAAACTGTCCGGACTAGTTCGGAAAAATGGTAGAATGCGTGTGAGTGCCGAAAAATTGTTGAATCCGGGCCAGTATCGGCAAAAGGTGGAATCCGTGCGAGTACAGAAAAACTGTCCGGACCAGTTCGGAAAAATGGTAGAATGAGTGTGAGTGCCAGAAAATTGTTGAATCCGGGCCAGTATCGGCCAAAGGTGGAATCCGTGCGAGTACAGAAAAACTGTCCGGACCAGTTCGGAAAAATGGTAGAATGAGTGTGAGTGCCGGAAAATTGTTGAATCCGGGCCAGTATCGGCAAAAGGTGGAATTCCTTCGAGTACCGAAAACAGTCCGGACCAGTACGGAAAAATGGTAGAATGAGTATGATTACCGGAAAATTGTTGCATCCGGGCCAGTATCGGCAAAAGGTTGAATCCGTGCGAGTACCGAAAAACTGTCCGGACCAGTTCGAAAAAATGATAGAATGAGTGTGAGTGCCGGAAAATTGTTGAATCCGGGCCAGTATAGGCAAAAGGTGGAATCCGTGCGAGTACCGAAAAACTATCCGGACCAGTTCGGAAAAATGGTAGAATGAGTGTGAGTGCCGAAAAATTGTTGAATCCGGGCCAGTATCGGCAAAAGGTGGAATCCGTGCGAGTACAGAAAAACTGTCCGGACCAGTTCGGAAAAATGGTAGAATGAGTGTGAGTGCCGGAAAATTGTTGAATCCGGGCCAGTATCGGCCAAAGGTGGAATCCGTGCGAGTACAGAAAAACTGTCCGGACCAGTTCGGAAAAATGGTAGAATGAGTGTGAGTGCCAGAAAATTGTTGAATCCGGGGCAGTATCGGCCAAAGGTGGAATCCGTGCGAGTACATAAAAACTGTCCGGACCAGTTCGGAAAAATGGTAGAATGAGTGTGAGTGCCGGAAAATTGTTGAATCCGGGCCAGTATAGGCAAAAGGTGGAATCCGTGCGAGTACAGAAAATTTGTCCGGACCAGTTCGGAAAAATGGTAGAATGAGTGTGAGTGCCGAAAAATTGTTGAATCCGGGCCAGTATAGGCAAAAGGTGGAATCCGTGCGAGTACAGAAAAACTGTCCGGACCAGTTCGGAAAAATGGTAGAATGAGTGTGAGTGCCAGAAAATTGTTGAATCCGGGCCAGTATCGGCCAAAGGTGGAATCCGTGCGAGTACAGAAAATTTGTCCGGACCAGTTCGGAAAAATGGTAGAATGAGTGTGAGTGTCGGAAAATTGTTGAATCCGGGCCAGTATAGGCAAAAGGTGGAATCCGTGCGAGTACAGAAAAACTGTCCGGACCAGTTCGAAAAAATGGTAGAATGAGTGTGAGTGCCGGAAAATTGTTGAATCCGGGCCAGTATCGGCCAAAGGTGGAATCCGTGCGAGTACCGAAAAACTGTCCGGACCAGTTCGAAAAAATGGTAGAATGAGTGTGAGTGCCGGAAAATTGTTAAATCCGGGCCAGTATAGGCAAAAGGTGGAATCCGTGCGAGTACCGAAAAACTGTCCGGACCAGTTCGGAAAAATGGTAGAATGAGTGTGAGTGCCGGAAAATTGTTGAATCCGGGCCAGTATAGGCAAAAGGTGGAATCCGTGCGAGTACAGAAAATTTGTCCGGACCAGTTCGGAAAAATGGTAGAATGCGTGTGAGTGCCGGAAAATTGTTGAATCCGGGCCAGTATAGGCAAAAGGTGGAATCCGTGCGAGTACCAAAAAACTGTCCGGACTAGTTCGGAAAAATGGTAGAATGCGTGTGAGTGCCGAAAAATTGTTGAATCCGGGCCAGTATCGGCAAAAGGTGGAATCCGTGCGAGTACAGAAAAACTGTCCGGACCAGTTCGGAAAAATGGTAGAATGAGTGTGAGTGCCAGAAAATTGTTGAATCCGGGCCAGTATCGGCCAAAGGTGGAATCCGTGCGAGTACAGAAAAACTGTCCGGACCAGTTCGGAAAAATGGTAGAATGAGTGTGAGTGCCGGAAAATTGTTGAATCCGGGCCAGTATCGGCAAAAGGTGGAATTCCTTCGAGTACCGAAAACAGTCCGGACCAGTACGGAAAAATGGTAGAATGAGTATGATTACCGGAAAATTGTTGCATCCGGGCCAGTATCGGCAAAAGGTTGAATCCGTGCGAGTACCGAAAAACTGTCCGGACCAGTTCGAAAAAATGATAGAATGAGTGTGAGTGCCGGAAAATTGTTGAATCCGGGCCAGTATAGGCAAAAGGTGGAATCCGTGCGAGTACCGAAAAACTATCCGGACCAGTTCGGAAAAATGGTAGAATGAGTGTGAGTGCCGAAAAATTGTTGAATCCGGGCCAGTATCGGCAAAAGGTGGAATCCGTGCGAGTACAGAAAAACTGTCCGGACCAGTTCGGAAAAATGGTAGAATGAGTGTGAGTGCCGGAAAATTGTTGAATCCGGGCCAGTATCGGCCAAAGGTGGAATCCGTGCGAGTACAGAAAATTTGTCCGGACCAGTTCGGAAAAATGGTAGAATGAGTGTGAGTGCCGGAAAATTGTTGAATCCGGGCCAGTATAGGCAAAAGGTGGAATCCGTGCGAGTACAGAAAAACTGTCCGGACCAGTTCGGAATAATGGTAGAATTAGTGTGAGTGCCGGAAAATTGTTGAATCCGGGCAAGTATAGGCAAAAGGTGGAATCCGTGCGAGTACCGAAAAACTGTCCGGACCAGTTCGGAAAAATGGTAGAATCAGTGTGAGTGCCGGAAAATTGTTTAATCCGGGCAAGTATAGGCAAAAGGTGGAATCCGTGCGAGTACCGAAAAACTGTCCGGACCAGTTCGGAAAAATGGTATAATGAGTGTGAGTGCCGGAAAATTGTTGAATCCGGGCCAGTATCGGCAAAAGGTGGAATCCGTGCGAGTACAGAAAAACTGTCCGGACCAGTTCTGAAAAATGGTAGAATGAGTGTGAGTGCCGGAAAATTGTTGAATCCGGGCAAGTATCGGCCAAAGGTGGAATCCGTGCGAGTACCGAAAAACTGTCCGGACCAGTTCGGAAAAATGGTAGAATGAGTGTGAGTGCCAGAAAATTGTTGAATCCGGGCCAGTATCGGCCAAAGGTGGAATCCGTGCGAGTACAGAAAAACTGTCCGGACCAGTTCGGAAAAATGGTAGAATGAGTGTGAGTGCCGGAAAATTGTTGAATCCGGGCCAGTATCGGCAAAAGGTGGAATTCCTTCGAGTACCGAAAACAGTCCGGACCAGTACGGAAAAATGGTAGAATGAGTATGATTACCGGAAAATTGTTGCATCCGGGCCAGTATCGGCAAAAGGTTGAATCCGTGCGAGTACCGAAAAACTGTCCGGACCAGTTCGAAAAAATGATAGAATGAGTGTGAGTGCCGGAAAATTGTTGAATCCGGGCCAGTATAGGCAAAAGGTGGAATCCGTGCGAGTACCGAAAAACTATCCGGACCAGTTCGGAAAAATGGTAGAATGAGTGTGAGTGCCGGAAAATTGTTGAATCAGGGCCAGTATCGGCAAAAGGTGGAATCCGTGCGAGTACAGAAAAACTGTCCGGACCAGTTCGGAAAAATGGTAGAATGAGTGTGAGTGCCAGAAAATTGTTGAATCCGGGCCAGTATCGGCCAAAGGTGGAATCCGTGCGAGTACAGAAAAACTGTCCGGACCAGTTCGGAAAAATGGTAGAATGAGTGTGAGTGCCGGAAAATTGTTGAATCCGGGCCAGTATCGGCAAAAGGTGGAATTCCTTCGAGTACCGAAAACAGTCCGGACCAGTACGGAAAAATGGTAGAATGAGTATGATTACCGGAAAATTGTTGCATCCGGGCCAGTATCGGCAAAAGGTTGAATCCGTGCGAGTACCGAAAAACTGTCCGGACCAGTTCGAAAAAATGATAGAATGAGTGTGAGTGCCGGAAAATTGTTGAATCCGGGCCAGTATAGGCAAAAGGTGGAATCCGTGCGAGTACCGAAAAACTATCCGGACCAGTTCGGAAAAATGGTAGAATGAGTGTGAGTGCCGAAAAATTGTTGAATCCGGGCCAGTATCGGCAAAAGGTGGAATCCGTGCGAGTACAGAAAAACTGTCCGGACCAGTTCGGAAAAATGGTAGAATGAGTGTGAGTGCCGGAAAATTGTTGAATCCGGGCCAGTATCGGCCAAAGGTGGAATCCGTGCGAGTACAGAAAATTTGTCCGGACCAGTTCGGAAAAATGGTAGAATGAGTGTGAGTGCCGGAAAATTGTTGAATCCGGGCCAGTATAGGCAAAAGGTGGAATCCGTGCGAGTACAGAAAAACTGTCCGGACCAGTTCGGAATAATGGTAGAATTAGTGTGAGTGCCGGAAAATTGTTGAATCCGGGCAAGTATAGGCAAAAGGTGGAATCCGTGCGAGTACCGAAAAACTGTCCGGACCAGTTCGGAAAAATGGTAGAATCAGTGTGAGTGCCGGAAAATTGTTTAATCCGGGCAAGTATAGGCAAAAGGTGGAATCCGTGCGAGTACCGAAAAACTGTCCGGACCAGTTCGGAAAAATGGTATAATGAGTGTGAGTGCCGGAAAATTGTTGAATCCGGGCCAGTATCGGCAAAAGGTGGAATCCGTGCGAGTACAGAAAAACTGTCCGGACCAGTTCTGAAAAATGGTAGAATGAGTGTGAGTGCCGGAAAATTGTTGAATCCGGGCAAGTATCGGCCAAAGGTGGAATCCGTGCGAGTACCGAAAAACTGTCCGGAGCAGTTCGGAAAAGTGGTAGAATGAGTGTGAGTGCTGGAAAATTGTTGAATCCGGGCCAGTATAGGCAAAAGGTGGAATCCGTGCGAGTACAGAAAAACTGTCCGGACCAGTTCGGAATAATGGTAGAATGAGTGTGAGTGCCGGAAAATTGTTGAATCCGGGCCAGTATCGGCCAAAGGTGGAATCCGTGCGAGTACCGAAAAACTGTCCGGACCAGTTCGAAAAAATGGTAGATTGAGTGTGAGTGCCGGAAAATTGTTGAATCCGGGCCAGTATAGGCAAAAGGTGGAATCCGTGCGAGTACAGAAAAACTGTCCGGACCAGTTCGGAAAAATGGTAGAATGAGTGTGAGTGCCGGAAAATTGTTGAATCCGGGCCAGTATCGGCCAAAGGTGGAATCCGTGCGAGTACCGAAAAACTGTCTGGACCAGTTCGGAAAAATGGTAGAATTAGTGTGAGTGCCGGAAAATTGTTGAATCCGGGCAAGTATAGGCAAAAGGTGGAATCCGTGCGAGTACCGAAAAACGGTCCGGACTAGTTCGGAAAAATGGTAGAATGAGTGTGAGTGCCGAAAAATTGTTGAATCCGGGCCAGTATCGGCAAAAGGTGGAATCCGTGCGAGTACAGAAAAACTGTCCGGACCAGTACGGAAAAATGGTCGAATGAGTATGATTACCGGAAAATTGTTGCATCCGGGCCAGTATCGGCAAAAGGTTGAATCCGTGCGAGTACCGAAAAACTGTCCGGACCAGTTCGGAAAAATGGTAGAATGAGTGTGAGTGCCGGAAAATTGTTGAATCCGGGCCAGTATCGGCCAAAGGTGGAATCCGTGCGAGTACAGAAAAACTGTCCGGACCAGTTCGGAAAAATGGTAGAATGAGTGTGAGTGCCAGAAAATTGTTGAATCCGGGGCAGTATCGGCCAAAGGTGGAATCCGTGCGAGTACAGAAAAACTGTCCGGACCAGTTCTGAAAAATGGTAGAATGAGTGTGAGTGCCGGAAAATTGTTGAATCCGGGCAAGTATCGGCCAAAGGTGGAATCCGTGCGAGTACCGAAAAACTGTCCGGAGCAGTTCGGAAAAGTGGTAGAATGAGTGTGAGTGCTGGAAAATTGTTGAATCCGGGCCAGTATAGGCAAAAGGTGGAATCCGTGCGAGTACAGAAAAACTGTCCGGACCAGTTCGGAATAATGGTAGAATGAGTGTGAGTGCCGGAAAATTGTTGAATCCGGGCCAGTATCGGCAAAAGGTGGAATCCGTGCGAGTACAGAAAAACTGTCCGGACCAGTTCGGAAAAATGGTAGAATGAGTGTGAGTGCCGGAAAATTGTTAAATCCGGGCCAGTATAGGCAAAAGGTGGAATCCGTGCGAGTACCGAAAAATTGTCCGGACCAGTACGGAAAAATGGTAGAATCAGTGTGAGTGCCGGAAAATTGTTGAATCCGGGCCAGTATAGGCAAAAGGTGGAATCCGTGCGAGTACAGAAAAACTGTCCGGACCAGTTCGGAATAATGGTAGAATGAGTGTGAGTGCCGGAAAATTGTTGAATCCGGGCCAGTATCGGCCAAAGGTGGAATCCGTGCGAGTACCGAAAAACTGTCCGGACCAGTTCGAAAAAATGGTAGAATGAGTGTGAGTGCCGGAAAATTGTTAAATCCGGGCCAGTATAGGCAAAAGGTGGAATCCGTGCGAGTACCGAAAAACTGTCCGGACCAGTTCGGAAAAATGGTAGAATGAGTGTGAGTGCCAGAAAATTGTTGAATCCGGGCCAGTATCGGCCAAAGGTGGAATCCGTGCGAGTACAGAAAAACTGTCCGGACCAGTTCGGAAAAATGGTAGAATTAGTGTGAGTGCCGGAAAATTGTTGAATCCGGGCAAGTATAGGCAAAAGGTGGAATCCGTGCGAGTACCGAAAAACTGTCCGGACCAGTACGGAAAAATGGTAGAATCAGAGCGAGTACCGAAAAATTGTTGAATCCGGTCGAGTACCGGGAAAAGGTGGAATTCCTTCGAGTACCGAAAACAGTCCGGACCAGTAGGGAAAAATGGTCGAATGAGTATGATTACCGGAAAATTGTTGCATCCGGGCCAGTATCGGCAAAAGGTTGAATCCGTGCGAGTACCGAAAAACTGTCCGGACCAGTTCGGAAAAATGGTAGAATGAGTGTGAGTGCCGGAAAATTGTTGAATCCGGGCCAGTATCGGCCAAAGGTGGAATCCGTGCGAGTACAGAAAAACTGTCCGGACCAGTTCGGAAAAATGGTAGAATGAGTGTGAGTGCCAGAAAATTGTTGAATCCGGGGCAGTATCGGCCAAAGGTGGAATCCGTGCGAGTACATAAAAACTGTCCGGACCAGTTCGGAAAAATGGTAGAATGAGTGTGAGTGCCGGAAAATTGTTGAATCCGGGCCAGTATAGGCAAAAGGTGGAATCCGTGCGAGTACAGAAAATTTGTCCGGACCAGTTCGGAAAAATGGTAGAATGAGTGTGAGTGCCGAAAAATTGTTGAATCCGGGCCAGTATAGGCAAAAGGTGGAATCCGTGCGAGTACAGAAAAACTGTCCGGACCAGTTCGGAAAAATGGTAGAATGAGTGTGAGTGCCAGAAAATTGTTGAATCCGGGCCAGTATCGGCCAAAGGTGGAATCCGTGCGAGTACAGAAAATTTGTCCGGACCAGTTCGGAAAAATGGTAGAATGAGTGTGAGTGCCGGAAAATTGTTGAATCCGGGCCAGTATAGGCAAAAGGTGGAATCCGTGCGAGTACAGAAAAACTGTCCGGACCAGTTCGGAAAAATGGTAGAATGAGTGTGAGTGCCGGAAAATTGTTGAATCCGGGCCAGTATCGGCCAAAGGTGGAATCCGTGCGAGTACCGAAAAACTGTCCGGACCAGTTCGGAAAAATGGTAGAATTAGTGTGAGTGCCGGAAAATTGTTGAATCCGGGCAAGTATAGGCAAAAGGTGGAATCCGTGCGAGTACCGAAAAACGGTCCGGACTAGTTCGAAAAAATGGTAGAATGAGTGTGAGTGCCGGAAAATTGTTGAATCCGGGCCAGTATCGGCAAAAGGTGGAATCCGTGCGAGTACCAAAAAACTGTCCGGACCAGTTCGGAAAAATGGTAGAATGAGTGTGAGTGCCAGAAAATTGTTGAATCCGGGGCAGTATCGGCCAAAGGTGGAATCCGTGCGAGTACATAAAAACTGTCCGGACCAGTTCGGAAAAATGGTAGAATGAGTGTGAGTGCCGGAAAATTGTTGAATCCGGGCCAGTATAGGCAAAAGGTGGAATCCGTGCGAGTACAGAAAAACTGTCCGGACCAGTTCGGAAAAATGGTAGAATGAGTGTGAGTGCCGGAAAATTGTTGAATCCGGGCCAGTATCGGCCAAAGGTGGAATCCGTGCGAGTACCGAAAAACTGTCCGGACCAGTTCGGAAAAATGGTAGAATTAGTGTGAGTGCCGGAAAATTGTTGAATCCGGGCAAGTATAGGCAAAAGGTGGAATCCGTGCGAGTACCGAAAAACGGTCCGGACTAGTTCGAAAAAATGGTAGAATGAGTGTGAGTGCCGGAAAATTGTTGAATCCGGGCCAGTATCGGCCAAAGGTGGAATCCGTGCGAGTACCGAAAAACTGTCTGGACCAGTTCGGAAAAATGGTAGAATTAGTGTGAGTGCCGGAAAATTGTTGAATCCGGGCAAGTATAGGCAAAAGGTGGAATCCGTGCGAGTACCGAAAAACGGTCCGGACTAGTTCGGAAAAATGGTAGAATGAGTGTGAGTGCCGAAAAATTGTTGAATCCGGGCCAGTATCGGCAAAAGGTGGAATCCGTGCGAGTACAGAAAAACTGTCCGGACCAGTAGGGAAAAATGGCCGAATGAGTATGATTACCGGAAAATTGTTGCATCCGGGCCAGTATCGGCAAAAGGTTGAATCCGTGCGAGTACCGAAAAACTGTCCGGACCAGTTCGGAAAAATGGTAGAATGAGTGTGAGTGCCGGAAAATTGTTGAATCCGGGCCAGTATCGGCCAAAGGTGGAATCCGTGCGAGTACAGAAAAACTGTCCGGACCAGTTCGGAAATATGGTAGAATGAGTGTGAGTGCCAGAAAATTGTTGAATCCGGGGCAGTATCGGCCAAAGGTGGAATCCGTGCGAGTACAGAAAAACTGTCCGGACCAGTTCTGAAAAATGGTAGAATGAGTGTGAGTGCCGGAAAATTGTTGAATCCGGGCAAGTATCGGCCAAAGGTGGAATCCGTGCGAGTACCGAAAAACTGTCCGGAGCAGTTCGGAAAAGTGGTAGAATGAGTGTGAGTGCTGGAAAATTGTTGAATCCGGGCCAGTATAGGCAAAAGGTGGAATCCGTGCGAGTACAGAAAAACTGTCCGGACCAGTTCGGAATAATGGTAGAATGAGTGTGAGTGCCGGAAAATTGTTGAATCCGGGCCAGTATCGGCAAAAGGTGGAATCCGTGCGAGTACAGAAAAACTGTCCGGACCAGTTCGGAAAAATGGTAGAATGAGTGTGAGTGCCGGAAAATTGTTAAATCCGGGCCAGTATAGGCAAAAGGTGGAATCCGTGCGAGTACCGAAAAACTGTCCGGACCAGTACGGAAAAATGGTAGAATCAGTGTGAGTGCCGGAAAATTGTTGAATCCGGGCCAGTATAGGCAAAAGGTGGAATCCGTGCGAGTACAGAAAAACTGTCCGGACCAGTTCGGAATAATGGTAGAATGAGTGTGAGTGCCGGAAAATTGTTGAATCCGGGCCAGTATCGGCCAAAGGTGGAATCCGTGCGAGTACCGAAAAACTGTCCGGACCAGTTCGAAAAAATGGTAGAATGAGTGTGAGTGCCGGAAAATTGTTAAATCCGGGCCAGTATAGGCAAAAGGTGGAATCCGTGCGAGTACCGAAAAACTGTCCGGACCAGTTCGGAAAAATGGTAGAATGAGTGTGAGTGCCAGAAAATTGTTGAATCCGGGCCAGTATCGGCCAAAGGTGGAATCCGTGCGAGTACAGAAAAACTGTCCGGACCAGTTCGGAAAAATGGTAGAATTAGTGTGAGTGCCGGAAAATTGTTGAATCCGGGCAAGTATAGGCAAAAGGTGGAATCCGTGCGAGTACCGAAAAACTGTCCGGACCAGTTCGAAAAAATGGTAGAATGAGTGTGAGTGCCGGAAAATTGTTAAATCCGGGCCAGTATAGGCAAAAGGTGGAATCCGTGCGAGTACCGAAAAACTGTCCGGACCAGTACGGAAAAATGGTAGAATCAGTGTGAGTGCCGGAAAATTGTTGAATCCGGGCCAGTATAGGCAAAAGGTGGAATCCGTGCGAGTACAGAAAAACTGTCCGGACCAGTTCGGAATAATGGTAGAATGAGTGTGAGTGCCGGAAAATTGTTGAATCCGGGCCAGTATCGGCCAAAGGTGGAATCCGTGCGAGTACCGAAAAACTGTCCGGACCAGTTCGAAAAAATGGTAGAATGAGTGTGAGTGCCGGAAAATTGTTAAATCCGGGCCAGTATAGGCAAAAGGTGGAATCCGTGCGAGTACCGAAAAACTGTCCGGACCAGTTCGGAAAAATGGTAGAATGAGTGTGAGTGCCAGAAAATTGTTGAATCCGGGCCAGTATCGGCCAAAGGTGGAATCCGTGCGAGTACAGAAAAACTGTCCGGACCAGTTCGGAAAAATGGTAGAATTAGTGTGAGTGCCGGAAAATTGTTGAATCCGGGCAAGTATAGGCAAAAGGTGGAATCCGTGCGAGTACCGAAAAACTGTCCGGACCAGTACGGAAAAATGGTAGAATCAGAGCGAGTACCGAAAAATTGTTGAATCCGGTCGAGTACCGGGAAAAGGTGGAATTCCTTCGAGTACCGAAAACAGTCCGGACCAGTAGGGAAAAATGGTCGAATGAGTATGATTACCGGAAAATTGTTGCATCCGGGCCAGTATCGGCAAAAGGTTGAATCCGTGCGAGTACCGAAAAACTGTCCGGACCAGTTCGGAAAAATGGTAGAATGAGTGTGAGTGCCGGAAAATTGTTGAATCCGGGCCAGTATCGGCCAAAGGTGGAATCCGTGCGAGTACAGAAAAACTGTCCGGACCAGTTCGGAAAAATGGTAGAATGAGTGTGAGTGCCAGAAAATTGTTGAATCCGGGGCAGTATCGGCCAAAGGTGGAATCCGTGCGAGTACATAAAAACTGTCCGGACCAGTTCGGAAAAATGGTAGAATGAGTGTGAGTGCCGGAAAATTGTTGAATCCGGGCCAGTATAGGCAAAAGGTGGAATCCGTGCGAGTACAGAAAATTTGTCCGGACCAGTTCGGAAAAATGGTAGAATGAGTGTGAGTGCCGAAAAATTGTTGAATCCGGGCCAGTATAGGCAAAAGGTGGAATCCGTGCGAGTACAGAAAAACTGTCCGGACCAGTTCGGAAAAATGGTAGAATGAGTGTGAGTGCCAGAAAATTGTTGAATCCGGGCCAGTATCGGCCAAAGGTGGAATCCGTGCGAGTACAGAAAATTTGTCCGGACCAGTTCGGAAAAATGGTAGAATGAGTGTGAGTGCCGGAAAATTGTTGAATCCGGGCCAGTATAGGCAAAAGGTGGAATCCGTGCGAGTACAGAAAAACTGTCCGGACCAGTTCGGAAAAATGGTAGAATGAGTGTGAGTGCCGGAAAATTGTTGAATCCGGGCCAGTATCGGCCAAAGGTGGAATCCGTGCGAGTACCGAAAAACTGTCCGGACCAGTTCGGAAAAATGGTAGAATTAGTGTGAGTGCCGGAAAATTGTTGAATCCGGGCAAGTATAGGCAAAAGGTGGAATCCGTGCGAGTACCGAAAAACGGTCCGGACTAGTTCGAAAAAATGGTAGAATGAGTGTGAGTGCCGGAAAATTGTTGAATCCGGGCCAGTATCGGCAAAAGGTGGAATCCGTGCGAGTACCAAAAAACTGTCCGGACCAGTTCGGAAAAATGGTAGAATGAGTGTGAGTGCCAGAAAATTGTTGAATCCGGGGCAGTATCGGCCAAAGGTGGAATCCGTGCGAGTACATAAAAACTGTCCGGACCAGTTCGGAAAAATGGTAGAATGAGTGTGAGTGCCGGAAAATTGTTGAATCCGGGCCAGTATAGGCAAAAGGTGGAATCCGTGCGAGTACAGAAAAACTGTCCGGACCAGTTCGGAAAAATGGTAGAATGAGTGTGAGTGCCGGAAAATTGTTGAATCCGGGCCAGTATCGGCCAAAGGTGGAATCCGTGCGAGTACCGAAAAACTGTCCGGACCAGTTCGGAAAAATGGTAGAATTAGTGTGAGTGCCGGAAAATTGTTGAATCCGGGCAAGTATAGGCAAAAGGTGGAATCCGTGCGAGTACCGAAAAACGGTCCGGACTAGTTCGAAAAAATGGTAGAATGAGTGTGAGTGCCGGAAAATTGTTGAATCCGGGCCAGTATCGGCCAAAGGTGGAATCCGTGCGAGTACCGAAAAACTGTCTGGACCAGTTCGGAAAAATGGTAGAATTAGTGTGAGTGCCGGAAAATTGTTGAATCCGGGCAAGTATAGGCAAAAGGTGGAATCCGTGCGAGTACCGAAAAACGGTCCGGACTAGTTCGGAAAAATGGTAGAATGAGTGTGAGTGCCGAAAAATTGTTGAATCCGGGCCAGTATCGGCAAAAGGTGGAATCCGTGCGAGTACAGAAAAACTGTCCGGACCAGTAGGGAAAAATGGTCGAATGAGTATGATTACCGGAAAATTGTTGCATCCGGGCCAGTATCGGCAAAAGGTTGAATCCGTGCGAGTACCGAAAAACTGTCCGGACCAGTTCGGAAAAATGGTAGAATGAGTGTGAGTGCCGGAAAATTGTTGAATCCGGGCCAGTATCGGCCAAAGGTGGAATCCGTGCGAGTACAGAAAAACTGTCCGGACCAGTTCGGAAAAATGGTAGAATGAGTGTGAGTGCCAGAAAATTGTTGAATCCGGGGCAGTATCGGCCAAAGGTGGAATCCGTGCGAGTACAGAAAAACTGTCCGGACCAGTTCTGAAAAATGGTAGAATGAGTGTGAGTGCCGGAAAATTGTTGAATCCGGGCAAGTATCGGCCAAAGGTGGAATCCGTGCGAGTACCGAAAAACTGTCCGGAGCAGTTCGGAAAAGTGGTAGAATGAGTGTGAGTGCTGGAAAATTGTTGAATCCGGGCCAGTATAGGCAAAAGGTGGAATCCGTGCGAGTACAGAAAAACTGTCCGGACCAGTTCGGAATAATGGTAGAATGAGTGTGAGTGCCGGAAAATTGTTGAATCCGGGCCAGTATCGGCAAAAGGTGGAATCCGTGCGAGTACAGAAAAACTGTCCGGACCAGTTCGGAAAAATGGTAGAATGAGTGTGAGTGCCGGAAAATTGTTAAATCCGGGCCAGTATAGGCAAAAGGTGGAATCCGTGCGAGTACCGAAAAACTGTCCGGACCAGTACGGAAAAATGGTAGAATCAGTGTGAGTGCCGGAAAATTGTTGAATCCGGGCCAGTATAGGCAAAAGGTGGAATCCGTGCGAGTACAGAAAAACTGTCCGGACCAGTTCGGAATAATGGTAGAATGAGTGTGAGTGCCGGAAAATTGTTGAATCCGGGCCAGTATCGGCCAAAGGTGGAATCCGTGCGAGTACCGAAAAACTGTCCGGACCAGTTCGAAAAAATGGTAGAATGAGTGTGAGTGCCGGAAAATTGTTAAATCCGGGCCAGTATAGGCAAAAGGTGGAATCCGTGCGAGTACCGAAAAACTGTCCGGACCAGTTCGGAAAAATGGTAGAATGAGTGTGAGTGCCAGAAAATTGTTGAATCCGGGCCAGTATCGGCCAAAGGTGGAATCCGTGCGAGTACAGAAAAACTGTCCGGACCAGTTCGGAAAAATGGTAGAATTAGTGTGAGTGCCGGAAAATTGTTGAATCCGGGCAAGTATAGGCAAAAGGTGGAATCCGTGCGAGTACCGAAAAACTGTCCGGACCAGTACGGAAAAATGGTAGAATCAGAGCGAGTACCGAAAAATTGTTGAATCCGGTCGAGTACCGGGAAAAGGTGGAATTCCTTCGAGTACCGAAAACAGTCCGGACCAGTAGGGAAAAATGGTCGAATGAGTATGATTACCGGAAAATTGTTGCATCCGGGCCAGTATCGGCAAAAGGTTGAATCCGTGCGAGTACCGAAAAACTGTCCGGACCAGTTCGGAAAAATGGTAGAATGAGTGTGAGTGCCGGAAAATTGTTGAATCCGGGCCAGTATCGGCCAAAGGTGGAATCCGTGCGAGTACAGAAAAACTGTCCGGACCAGTTCGGAAAAATGGTAGAATGAGTGTGAGTGCCAGAAAATTGTTGAATCCGGGGCAGTATCGGCCAAAGGTGGAATCCGTGCGAGTACATAAAAACTGTCCGGACCAGTTCGGAAAAATGGTAGAATGAGTGTGAGTGCCGGAAAATTGTTGAATCCGGGCCAGTATCGGCCAAAGGTGGAATCCGTGCGAGTACAGAAAAACTGTCCGGACCAGTTCGGAAAAATGGTAGAATGAGTGTGAGTGCCAGAAAATTGTTGAATCCGGGGCAGTATCGGCCAAAGGTGGAATCCGTGCGAGTACATAAAAACTGTCCGGACCAGTTCGGAAAAATGGTAGAATGAGTGTGAGTGCCGGAAAATTGTTGAATCCGGGCCAGTATAGGCAAAAGGTGGAATCCGTGCGAGTACAGAAAATTTGTCCGGACCAGTTCGGAAAAATGGTAGAATGAGTGTGAGTGCCGAAAAATTGTTGAATTCGGGCCAGTATAGGCAAAAGGTGGAATCCGTGCGAGTACAGAAAAACTGTCCGGACCAGTTCGGAAAAATGGTAGAATGAGTGTGAGTGCCAGAAAATTGTTGAATCCGGGCCAGTATCGGCCAAAGGTGGAATCCGTGCGAGTACAGAAAATTTGTCCGGACCAGTTCGGAAAAATGGTAGAATGAGTGTGAGTGCCGGAAGATTGTTGAATCCGGGCCAGTATAGGCAAAAGGTGGAATCCGTGCGAGTACAGAAAAACTGTCCGGACCAGTTCGGAAAAATGGTAGAATGAGTGTGAGTGCCGGAAAATTGTTGAATCCGGGCCAGTATCGGCCAAAGGTGGAATCCGTGCGAGTACCGAAAAACTGTCCGGACCAGTTCGGAAAAATGGTAGAATTAGTGTGAGTGCCGGAAAATTGTTGAATCCGGGCAAGTATAGGCAAAAGGTGGAATCCGTGCGAGTACCGAAAAACGGTCCGGACTAGTTCGAAAAAATGGTAGAATGAGTGTGAGTGCCGGAAAATTGTTGAATCCGGGCCAGTATCGGCAAAAGGTGGAATCCGTGCGAGTACCAAAAAACTGTCCGGACCAGTTCGGAAAAATGGTAGAATGAGTGTGAGTGCCAGAAAATTGTTGAATCCGGGGCAGTATCGGCCAAAGGTGGAATCCGTGCGAGTACATAAAAACTGTCCGGACCAGTTCGGAAAAATGGTAGAATGAGTGTGAGTGCCGGAAAATTGTTGAATCCGGGCCAGTATCGGCAAAAGGTGGAATCCGTGCGAGTACCGAAAAACTGTCCGGACCAGTACGGAAAAATGGTAGAATCAGTGTGAGTACCGAAAAATTGTTGAATCCGGTCGAGTACCGGGAAAAGGTGGAATTCCTTCGTGTACCGAAAACTGTCCGGACCAGTACGGAAAAATGGTAGAATGAGTGTGAGTGCCGGAAAATTGATGAATCCGGGCCAGTATCGGCAAAAGGTGGAATTCGTGCGAGTACAGAAAAACTGTCCAGACCAGTTCGGAAAAATGGTAGAATGAGTGTGAGTGCCGGAAAATTGTTGAATCCGGGCAAGTATCAGCCAAAGCTGGAATCCGTGCGAGTACCGAAAAACTGTCCGGACCAGTTCGGAAAAATGGTAGAATGAGTGTGAGTGCCGGAAAATTGTTGAATCCGGGCCAGTATCGGCAAAAGGTGGAATCCGTGCGAGTACCGAAAAACTGTCCGGACCAGTTCGGAAAAATGGTAGAATGAGTGTGAGTGCCAGAAAATTGTTGAATCCGGGCCAGTATAGGCAAAAGGTGGAATCCGTGCGAGTACAGAAAAACTGTCCGGACCAGTTCGAAAAAATGGTAGAATGAGTGTGAGTGCCGAAAAATTGTTGAATCCGGGCCACTATCGGCCAAAGGTGGAATCCGTGCGAGTACCGAAAAACTGTCCGGACCAGTTCGGAAAAATGGTAGAATTAGTGTGAGTGCCGGAAAATTGTTGAATCCGGGCAAGTATATGCAAAAGGTGGAATCCGTGCGAGTACCGAAAAACTGTCCGGACCAGTTCGAAAAAATGGTAGAATCAGTGTGAGTACCGAAAAATTGTTGAATCCGGTCGAGTACCGGGAAAAGGTGGAATTCCTTCGTGTACCGAAAACTGTCCGGACCAGTACGGAAAAATGGTAGAATGAGTGCGGGTACCAGAAAATTGTTGCATCCGGGCCAGTATCGGCAAAAGGTGGAATCCATGCGAGTACCGAAAATCTGTCCGGACCAGTACGGAAAAATGGTAGAATCAGTGTGAGTGCCGGAAAATGTTGAATCCGGGCCAGTATAGGCAAAAGGTGGAATCCGTGCGAGTACCGAAAAACTGTCCGGACCAGTTCGGAAAAATGGTAGAATGAGTGTGAGTGCCGGAAAATTGTTGAATCCGGGCCAGTATCGGCAAAAGGTGGAATTCGTGCGAGTACAGAAAAACTGTCCAGACCAGTTCGGAAAAATGGTAGAATGAGTGCGAGTGCCGGAAAATCGTTGAATCCGGGCCAGTATCGGCAAAAGGTGGAATCCGTGCGAGTACCGAAAAACTGTCCGGACCAGTACGGAAAAATGGTAGAATCAGTGTGAGTACCGAAAAATTGTTGAATCCGGTCGAGTACCGGGAAAAGGTGGAATTCCTTCGTGTACCGAAAACTGTCCGGACCAGTACGGAAAAATGGTAGAATGAGTGCGGGTACCAGAAAATTGTTGCATCCGGGCTAGTATCGGCAAAAGGTGGAATCCATGCGAGTACCGAAAAACTGTCCGGACCAGTACGGAAAAATGGTAGAATCAGTGTGAGTGCCGGAAAATTGTTGAATCCGGGCCAGTATAGGCAAAAGGTGGAATCCGTGCGAGTACCGAAAAACTGTCCGGACCAGTTCGGAAAAATGGTAGAATGAGTGTGAGTGCCGGAAAATTGTTGAATCCGGGCCAGTATCGGCAAAAGGTGGAATTCGTGCGAGTACAGAAAAACTGTCCAGACCAGTTCGGAAAAATGGTAGAATGAGTGTGAGTGCCGGAAAATTGTTGAATCCGGGCAAGTATCAGCCAAAGGTGGAATCCGTGCGAGTACCGAAAAACTGTCCGGACCAGTTCGGAAAAATGGTAGAATGAGTGTGAGTGCCGGAAAATAGTTGAATCCGGTCCAGTATCGGCCAAAGGTGGAATCCGTGCGAGTACCGAAAAACTGTCCGGACCAGTACGGAAAAATGGTAGAATCAGTGTGAGTACCGAAAAATTGTTGAATCCGGTCGAGTACCGAAAAACTGTCCGGACCAGTTCGAAAAAATGGTAGAATGAGTGTGAGTGCCGAAAAATTGTTGAATCCGGGCCAGTATCGGCCAAAGGTGGAATCCGTGCGAGTACCGAAAAACTGTCCGGACCAGTTCGGAAAAATGGTAGAATTAGTGTGAGTGCCGGAAAATTGTTGAATCCGGGCAAGTATAGGCAAAAGGTGGAATCCGTGCGAGTACCGAAAAACTGTCCGGACCAGTTCGAAAAAATGGTAGAATGAGTGTGAGTGCCGGAAAATCGTTGAATCCGGGCCAGTATCGGCAAAAGGTGGAATCCGTGCGAGTACCGAAAAACTGTCCGGACCAGTACGGAAAAATGGTAGAATCAGTGTGAGTACCGAAAAATTGTTGAATCCGGGCCAGTATCGGCCAAAGGTGGAATCCGTGCGAGTACCGAAAAACTGTCCGGACCAGTTCGAAAAAATGGTAGAATCAGTGTGAGTACCGAAAAATTGTTGAATCCGGTCGAGTACCGGGAAAAGGTGGAATTCCTTCGTGTACCGAAAACTGTCCGGACCAGTACGGAAAAATGGTAGAATGAGTGCGGGTACCAGAAAATTGGTGCATCCGGGCCAGTATCGGCAAAAGGTGGAATCCATGCGAGTACCGAAAAACTGTCCGGACCAGTACGGAAAAATGGTAGAATCAGTGTGAGTGCCGGAAAATTGTTGAATCCGGGCCAGTATAGGCAAAAGGTGGAATCCGTGCGAGTACCGAAAAACTGTCCGGACCAGTTCGGAAAAATGGTAGAATGAGTGTGAGTGCCGGAAAATTGTTGAATCCGGGCCAGTATCGGCAAAAGGTGGAATTCGTGCGAGTACAGAAAAACTGTCCAGACCAGTTCGGAAAAATGGTAGAATGAGTGTGAGTGCCGGAAAATTGTTGAATCCGGGCAAGTATCAGCCAAAGGTGGAATCCGTGCGAGTACCGAAAAACTGTCCGGACCAGTTCGAAAAAATGATAGAATGAGTGTGAGTGCCGGAAAATTGTTGAATCCGGGCCAGTATCGGCAAAAGGTGGAATCCGTGCGAGTACCGAAAAACTGTCCGGACCAGTTCGGAAAAATGGTAGAATGAGTGTGAGTGCCAGAAAATTGTTGAATCCGGGCCAGTATAGGCAAAAGGTGGAATCCGTGCGAGTACAGAAAAACTGTCCGGACCAGTTCGAAAAAATGGTAGAATGAGTGTGAGTGCCGAAAAATTGTTGAATCCGGGCCACTATCGGCCAAAGGTGGAATCCGTGCGAGTACCGAAAAACTGTCCGGACCAGTTCGGAAAAATGGTAGAATTAGTGTGAGTGCCGGAAAATTGTTGAATCCGGGCAAGTATATGCAAAAGGTGGAATCCGTGCGAGTACCGAAAAACTGTCCGGACCAGTTCGAAAAAATGGTAGAATCAGTGTGAGTACCGAAAAATTGTTGAATCCGGTCGAGTACCGGGAAAAGGTGGAATTCCTTCGTGTACCGAAAACTGTCCGGACCAGTACGGAAAAATGGTAGAATGAGTGCGGGTACCAGAAAATTGTTGCATCCGGGCCAGTATCGGCAAAAGGTGGAATCCATGCGAGTACCGAAAAACTGTCCGGACCAGTACGGAAAAATGGTAGAATCAGTGTGAGTGCCGGAAAATTGTTGAATCCGGGCCAGTATAGGCAAAAGGTGGAATCCATGCGAGTAACGAAAAACTGTCCGGACCAGTTCGGAAAAATGGTAGAATGAGTGTGAGTGCCGGAAAATTGTTGAATCCGGGCCAGTATCGGCAAAAGGTGGAATTCGTGCGAGTACAGAAAAACTGTCCAGACCAGTTCGGAAAAATGTTAGAATGAGTGTGAGTGCCGGAAAATTGTTGAATCCGGGCAAGTATCAGCCAAAGGTGGAATCCGTGCGAGTACCGAAAAACTGTCCGGACCAGTTCGGAAAAATGGTAGAATGAGTGTGAGTGCCGGAAAATAGTTGAATCCGGTCCAGTATCGGCCAAAGGTGGAATCCGTGCGAGTACCGAAAAACTGTCCGGACCAGTACGGAAAAATGGTAGAATCAGTGTGAGTACCGAAAAATTGTTGAATCCGGTCGAGTACCGAAAAACTGTCCGGACCAGTTCGAAAAAATGGTAGAATGAGTGTGAGTGCCGAAAAATTGTTGAATCCGGGCCAGTATCGGCCAAAGGTGGAATCCGTGCGAGTACCGAAAAACTGTCCGGACCAGTTCGGAAAAATGGTAGAATTAGTGTGAGTGCCGGAAAATTGTTGAATCCGGGCAAGTATAGGCAAAAGGTGGAATCCGTGCGAGTACCGAAAAACTGTCCGGACCAGTTCGAAAAAATGGTAGAATGAGTGTGAGTGCCGGAAAATCGTTGAATCCGGGCCAGTATCGGCAAAAGGTGGAATCCGTGCGAGTACCGAAAAACTGTCCGGACCAGTACGGAAAAATGGTAGAATCAGTGTGAGTACCGAAAAATTGTTGAATCCGGGCCAGTATCGGCCAAAGGTGGAATCCGTGCGAGTACCAAAAAACTGTCCGGACCAGTTCGAAAAAATGGTAGAATCAGTGTGAGTACCGAAAAATTGTTGAATCCGGTCGAGTACCGAGAAAAGGTGGAATTCCTTCGTGTACCGAAAACTGTCCGGACCAGTACGGAAAAATGGTAGAATGAGTGCGGGTACCAGAAAATTGGTGCATCCGGGCCAGTATCGGCAAAAGGTGGAATCCATGCGAGTACCGAAAAACTGTCCGGACCAGTACGGAAAAATGGTAGAATCAGTGTGAGTGCCGGAAAATTGTTGAATCCGGGCCAGTATAGGCAAAAGGTGGAATCCGTGCGAGTACCGAAAAACTGTCCGGACCAGTTCGGAAAAATGGTAGAATGAGTGTGAGTGCCGGAAAATTGTTGAATCCGGGCCAGTATCGGCAAAAGGTGGAATTCGTGCGAGTACAGAAAAACTGTCCAGACCAGTTCGGAAAAATGGTAGAATGAGTGTGAGTGCCGGAAAATTGTTGAATCCGGGCAAGTATCAGCCAAAGGTGGAATCCGTGCGAGTACCGAAAAACTGTCCGGACCAGTTCGAAAAAATGATAGAATGAGTGTGAGTGCCGGAAAATTGTTGAATCCGGGCCAGTATCGGCAAAAGGTGGAATCCGTGCGAGTACCGAAAAACTGTCCGGACCAGTTCGGAAAAATGGTAGAATGAGTGTGAGTGCCAGAAAATTGTTGAATCCGGGCCAGTATAGGCAAAAGGTGGAATCCGTGCGAGTACAGAAAAACTGTCCGGACCAGTTCGAAAAAATGGTAGAATGAGTGTGAGTGCCGAAAAATTGTTGAATCCGGGCCACTATCGGCCAAAGGTGGAATCCGTGCGAGTACCGAAAAACTGTCCGGACCAGTTCGGAAAAATGGTAGAATTAGTGTGAGTGCCGGAAAATTGTTGAATCCGGGCAAGTATATGCAAAAGGTGGAATCCGTGCGAGTACCGAAAAACTGTCCGGACCAGTTCGAAAAAATGGTAGAATCAGTGTGAGTACCGAAAAATTGTTGAATCCGGTCGAGTACCGGGAAAAGGTGGAATTCCTTCGTGTACCGAAAACTGTCCGGACCAGTACGGAAAAATGGTAGAATGAGTGCGGGTACCAGAAAATTGTTGCATCCGGGCCAGTATCGGCAAAAGGTGGAATCCATGCGAGTACCGAAAAACTGTCCGGACCAGTACGGAAAAATGGTAGAATCAGTGTGAGTGCCGGAAAATTGTTGAATCCGGGCCAGTATAGGCAAAAGGTGGAATCCGTGCGAGTACCGAAAAACTGTCCGGACCAGTTCGGAAAAATGGTAGAATGAGTGTGAGTGCCGGAAAATTGTTGAATCCGGGCCAGTATCGGCAAAAGGTGGAATTCGTGCGAGTACAGAAAAACTGTCCAGACCAGTTCGGAAAAATGGTAGAATGAGTGTGAGTGCCGGAAAATTGTTGAATCCGGGCAAGTATCAGCCAAAGGTGGAATCCGTGCGAGTACCGAAAAACTGTCCGGACCAGTTCGGAAAAATGGTAGAATGAGTGTGAGTGCCGGAAAATTTTTGAATCCGGGCCAGTATAGGCAAAAGGTGGAATCCATGCGAGTACCGAAAAACTGTCCGGAGCAGTTCGAAAAAATGGTAGAATGAGTGTGAGTGTTGGAAAATTGTTGAATCCGGGCCAGTATAGGCAAAAGGTGGAATCCGTGCGAGTACAGAAAAACTCTCCGGACCAGTTCGAAAAAATGGTAGAATGAGTGTGAGTGCCGAAAAATTGTTGAATCCGGGCCAGTATCGGCCAAAGGTGGAATCCGTGCGAGTACCGAAAAACTGTCCGGACCAGTTCGGAAAAATGGTAGAATTAGTGTGAGTGCCGGAAAATTGTTGAATCCGGGCAAGTATAGGCAAAAGGTGGAATCCGTGCGAGTACCGAAAAACTGTCCGGACCAGTTCGAAAAAATGGTAGAATCAGTGTGAGTACCGAAAAATTGTTGAATCCGGTCGAGTACCGGGAAAAGGTGGAATTCCTTCGTGTACCGAAAACTGTCCGGACCAGTACGGAAAAATGGTAGAATGAGTGCGGGTACCAGAAAATTGTTGCATCCGGGCCAGTATCGGCAAAAGGTGGAATCCATGCGAGTACCGAAAAACTGTCCGGACCAGTACGGAAAAATGGTAGAATCAGTGTGAGTGCCGGAAAATTGTTGAATCCGGGCCAGTATAGGCAAAAGGTGGAATCCGTGCGAGTACCGAAAAACTGTCCGGACCAGTTCGGAAAAATGGTAGAATGAGTGTGAGTGCCGGAAAATTGTTGAATCCGGGCCAGTATCGGCAAAAGGTGGAATTCGTGCGAGTACAGAAAAACTGTCCAGACCAGTTCGGAAAAATGGTAGAATGAGTGTGAGTGCCGGAAAATTGTTGAATCCGGGCAAGTATCAGCCAAAGGTGGAATCCGTGCGAGTACCGAAAAACTGTCCGGACCAGTTCGGAAAAATGGTAGAATGAGTGTGAGTGCCGGAAAATTTTTGAATCCGGGCCAGTATAGGCAAAAGGTGGAATCCATGCGAGTACCGAAAAACTGTCCGGAGCAGTTCGAAAAAATGGTAGAATGAGTGTGAGTGCTGGAAAATTGTTGAATCCGGGCCAGTATAGGCAAAAGGTGGAATCCGTGCGAGTACAGAAAAACTGTCCGGACCAGTTCGAAAAAATGGTAGAATGAGTGTGAGTGCCGAAAAATTGTTGAATCCGGGCCAGTATCGGCCAAAGGTGGAATCCGTGCGAGTACCGAAAAACTGTCCGGACCAGTTCGGAAAAATGGTAGAATTAGTGTGAGTGCCGGAAAATTGTTGAATCCGGGCAAGTATAGGCAAAAGGTGGAATCCGTGCGAGTACCGAAAAACTGTCCGGACCAGTTCGAAAAAATGGTAGAATGAGTGTGAGTGCCGGAAAATCGTTGAATCCGGGCCAGTATCGGCAAAAGGTGGAATCCGTGCGAGTACCGAAAAACTGTCCGGACCAGTACGGAAAAATGGTAGAATCAGTGTGAGTACCGAAAAATTGTTGAATCCGGTCGAGTACCGGGAAAAGGTGGAATTCCTTCGTGTACCGAAAACTGTCCGGACCAGTACGGAAAAATGGTAGAATGAGTGTGAGTGCCGGAAAATTGTTGAATCCGGGCCAGTATCGGCAAAAGGTGGAATTCGTGCGAGTACAGAAAAACTGTCCAGACCAGTTCGGAAAAATGGTAGAATGAGTGTGAGTGCCGGAAAATTGTTGAATCCGGGCAAGTATCAGCCAAAGCTGGAATCCGTGCGAGTACCGAAAAACTGTCCGGACCAGTTCGGAAAAATGGTAGAATGAGTGTGAGTGCCGGAAAATAGTTGAATCCGGGCCAGTATCGGCCAAAGGTGGAATCCGTGCGAGTACCGAAAAACTGTCCGGACCAGTTCGGAAAAATGGTAGAATGAGTGTGAGTGCCGGAAAATTGTTGAATCCGGGCCAGTATAGGCAAAAGGTGGAATCCATGCGAGTACCGAAAAACTGTCCGGAGCAGTTCGAAAAAATGGTAGAATGAGTGTGAGTGCTGGAAAATTGTTGAATCCGGGCCAGTATAGGCAAAAAGTGGAATCCGTGCGAGTACAGAAAAACTGTCCGGACCAGTTCGAAAAAATGGTAGAATGAGTGTGAGTGCCGAAAAATTGTTGAATCCGGGCCAGTATCGTACAAAGGTGGAATCCGTGCGAGTACCGAAAAACTGTCCGGACCAGTTCGGAAAAATGGTAGAATTAGTGTGAGTGCCGGAAAATTGTTGAATCCGGGCAAGTATAGGCAAAAGGTGGAATCCGTGCGAGTACCGAAAAACTGTCCGGACCAGTTCGAAAAAATGGTAGAATCAGTGTGAGTACCGAAAAATTGTTGAATCCGGTCGAGTACCGGGAAAAGGTGGAATTCCTTCGTGTACCGAAAACTGTCCGGACCAGTACGGAAAAATGGTAGAATGAGTGCGGGTACCAGAAAATTGTTGCATCCGGGCCAGTATCGGCAAAAGGTGGAATCCATGCGAGTACCGAAAAACTATCCGGACCAGTACGGAAAAATGGTAGAATCAGTGTGAGTGCCGGAAAATGTTGAATCCGGGCCAGTATAGGCAAAAGGTGGAATCCGTGCGAGTACCGAAAAACTGTCCGGACCAGTTCGGAAAAATGGTAGAATGAGTGTGAGTGCCGGAAAATTGTTGAATCCGGGCCAGTATCGGCAAAAGGTGGAATTCGTGCGAGTACAGAAAAACTGTCCAGACCAGTTCGGAAAAATGGTAGAATGAGTGTGAGTGCCGGAAAATTGTTGAATCCGGGCAAGTATCAGCCAAAGGTGGAATCCGTGCGAGTACCGAAAAACTGTCCGGACCAGTTCGGAAAAATGGTAGAACGAGTGTGAGTGCCGGAAAATAGTTGAATCCGGGCCAGTATAGGCCAAAGGTGGAATCCGTGCGAGTACCGAAAAACTGTCCGGACCAGTTCGGAAAAATGGTAGAATGAGTGTGAGTGCCGGAAAATTGTTGAATCCGGGCCAGTATAGGCAAAAGGTGGAATCCATGCGAGTACCGAAAAACTGTCCGGAGCAGTTCGAAAAAATGGTAGAATGAGTGTGAGTGCTGGAAAATTGTTGAATCCGGGCCAGTATAGGTAAAAGGTGGAATCCGTGCGAGTACAGAAAAACTGTCCGGACCAGTTCGAAAAAATGGTAGAATGAGTGTGAGTGCCGAAAAATTGTTGAATCCGGGCCAGTATCGGCCAAAGGTGGAATCCGTGCGAGTACCGAAAAACTGTCCGGACCAGTTCGGAAAAATGGTAGAATTAGTGTGAGTGCCGGAAAATTGTTGAATCCGGGCAAGTATAGGCAAAAGGTGGAATCCGTGCGAGTACCGAAAAACTGTCCGGACCAGTTCGAAAAAATGGTAGAATGAGTGTGAGTGCCGGAAAATCGTTGAATCCGGGCCAGTATCGGCAAAAGGTGGAATCCGAGCGAGTACCGAAAAACTGTCCGGACCAGTACGGAAAAATGGTAGAATCAGTGTGAGTACCGAAAAATTGTTGAATCCGGTCGAGTACCGGGAAAAGGTGGAATTCCTTCGTGTACCGAAAACTGTCCGGACCAGTACGGAAAAATGGTAGAATGAGTGCGGGTACCAGAAAATTGTTGCATCCGGGCCAGTATCGGCAAAAGGTGGAATCCATGCGAGTACCGAAAAACTGTCCGGACCAGTACGGAAAAATGGTAGAATCAGTGTGAGTGCTGGAAAATTGTTGAATCCGGGCCAGTATAGGCAAAAGGTGGAATCCGTGCGAGTACCGAAAAACTGTCCGGACCAGTTCGGAAAAATGGTAGAATGAGTGTGAGTGCCGGAAAATTGTTGAATCCGGGCCAGTATCGGCAAAAGGTGGAATTCGTGCGAGTACAGAAAAACTGTCCAGACCAGTTCGGAAAAATGGTAGAATGAGTGTGAGTGCCGGAAAATTGTTGAATCCGGGCAAGTATTAGCCAAAGGTGGAATCCGTGCGAGTACCGAAAAACTGTCCGGACCAGTTCGGAAAAATGGTAGAATGAGTGTGAGTGCCGGAAAATAGTTGAATCCGGTCCAGTATCGGCCAAAGGTGGAATCCGTGCGAGTACCGAAAAACTGTCCGGACCAGTACGGAAAAATGGTAGAATCAGTGTGAGTACCGAAAAATTGTTGAATCCGGTCGAGTACCGAAAAACTGTCCGGACCAGTTCGAAAAAATGGTTGAATGAGTGTGAGTGCCGAAAAATTGTTGAATCCGGGCCAGTATCGGCCAAAGGTGGAATCCGTGCGAGTACCGAAAAACTGTCCGGACCAGTTCGGAAAAATGGTAGAATTAGTGTGAGTGCCGGAAAATTGTTGAATCCGGGCAAGTATAGGCAAAAGGTGGAATCCGTGCGAGTACCGAAAAACTGTCCGGACCAGTTCGAAAAAATGGTAGAATGAGTGTGAGTGCCGGAAAATCGTTGAATCCGGGCCAGTATCGGCAAAAGGTGGAATCCGTGCGAGTACCGAAAAACTGTCCGGACCAGTACGGAAAAATGGTAGAATCAGTGTGAGTACCGAAAAATTGTTGAATCCGGGCCAGTATCGGCCAAAGGTGGAATCCGTGCGAGTACCGAAAAACTGTCCGGACCAGTTCGAAAAAATGGTAGAATGAGTGTGAGTGCCGGAAAATTGTTGAATCCGGGCCAGTATCGGCAAAAGGTGGAATCCGTGCGAGTACCGAAAAACTGTCCGGACCAGTTCGGAAAAATGGTAGAATTAGTGTGAGTGCCGGAAAATTGTTGAATCCGGGCAAGTATAGGCAAAAGGTGGAATCCGTGCGAGTACCGAAAAACTGTCCGGACCAGTTCGAAAAAATGGTAGAATGAGTGTGAGTGCCGGAAAATCGTTGAATCCGGGCCAGTATCGGCAAAAGGTGGAATCCGTGCGCGTACCGAAAAACTGTCCGGACCAGTACGGAAAAATGGTAGAATCAGTGTGAGTACCGAAAAATTGTTGAATCCGGTCGAGTACCGGGAAAAGGTGGAATTCCTTCGTGTACCGAAAACTGTCCGGACCAGTACGGAAAAATGGTAGAATGAGTGCGGGTACCAGAAAATTGTTGCATCCGGGCCAGTATCGGCAAAAGGTGGAATCCATGCGAGTACCGAAAAACTGTCCGGACCAGTACGGAAAAATGGTAGAATCAGTGTGAGTGCCGGAAAATTGTTGAATCCGGGCCAGTATAGGCAAAAGGTGGAATCCGTGCGAGTACCGAAAAACTGTCCGGACCAGTTCGGAAAAATGGTAGAATGAGTGTGAGTGCCGGAAAATTGTTGAATCCGGGCCAGTATCGGCAAAAGGTGGAATTCGTGCGAGTACAGAAAAACTGTCCAGACCAGTTCGGAAAAATGGTAGAATGAGTGTGAGTGCCGGAAAATTGTTGAATCCGGGCAAGTATCAGCCAAAGGTGGAATCCGTGCGAGTACCGAAAAACTGTCCGGACCAGTTCGGAAAAATGGTAGAATGAGTGTGAGTGCCGGAAAATAGTTGAATCCGGTCCAGTATCGGCCAAAGGTGGAATCCGTGCGAGTACCGAAAAACTGTCCGGACCAGTACGGAAAAATGGTAGAATCAGTGTGAGTACCGAAAAATTGTTGAATCCGGTCGAGTACCGAAAAACTGTCCGGACCAGTTCGAAAAAATGGTAGAATGAGTGTGAGTGCCGAAAAATTGTTGAATCCGGGCCAGTATCGGCCAAAGGTGGAATCCGTGCGAGTACCGAAAAACTGTCCGGACCAGTTCGGAAAAATGGTAGAATTAGTGTGAGTGCCGGAAAATTGTTGAATCCGGGCAAGTATAGGCAAAAGGTGGAATCCGTGCGAGTACCGAAAAACTGTCCGGACCAGTTCGAAAAAATGGTAGAATGAGTGTGAGTGCCGGAAAATCGTTGAATCCGGGCCAGTATCGGCAAAAGGTGGAATCCGTGCGAGTACCGAAAAACTGTCCGGACCAGTACGGAAAAATGGTAGAATCAGTGTGAGTACCGAAAAGTTGTTGAATCCGGGCCAGTATCGGCCAAAGGTGGAATCCGTGCGAGTACCGAAAAACTGTCCGGACCAGTTCGAAAAAATGGTAGAATGAGTGTGAGTGCCGAAAAATTGTTGAATCCGGGCCAGTATCGGCCAAAGGTGGAATCCGTGCGAGTACCGAAAAACTGTCCGGACCAGTTCGGAAAAATGGTAGAATTAGTGTGAGTGCCGGAAAATTGTTGAATCCGGGCAAGTATAGCCAAAAGGTGGAATCCGTGCGAGTACAGAAAAACTGTCCGGACCAGTTCGAAAAAATGGTAGAATGAGTGTGAGTGCCGAAAAATTGTTGAATCCGGGCAAGTATCGGCCAAAGGTGGAATCCGTGCGAGTACCGAAAAACTGTCCGGACCAGTTCGGAAAAATGGTAGAATTAGTGTGAGTGCCGGAAAATTGTTGAATCCGGGCAAGTATAGGCAAAAGGTGGAATCCGTGCGAGTACCGAAAAACTGTCCGGACCAGTTCGAAAAAATGGTAGAATCAGTGTGAGTACCGAAAAATTGTTGAATCCGGTCGAGTACCGGGAAAAGGTGGAATTCCTTCGTGTACCGAAAACTGTCCGGACCAGTACGGAAAAATGGTAGAATGAGTGCGGGTACCAGAAAATTGTTGCATCCGGGCCAGTATCGGCAAAAGGTGGAATCCATGCGAGTACCGAAAAACTGTCCGGACCAGTACGGAAAAATGGTAGAATCAGTGTGAGTGCCGGAAAATTGTTGAATCCGGGCCAGTATAGGCAAAAGGTGGAATCCGTGCGAGTACCGAAAAACTGTCCGGACCAGTTCGGAAAAATGGTAGAATGAGTGTGAGTGCCGGAAAATTGTTGAATCCGGGCCAGTATCGGCAAAAGGTGGAATTCGTGCGAGTACAGAAAAACTGTCCAGACCAGTTCGGAAAAATGGTAGAATGAGTGTGAGTGCCGGAAAATTGTTGAATCCGGGCAAGTATCAGCCAAAGGTGGAATCCGTGCGAGTACCGAAAAACTGTCCGGACCAGTTCGGAAAAATGGTAGAACGAGTGTGAGTGCCGGAAAATAGTTGAATCCGGGCCAGTATCGGCCAAAGGTGGAATCCGTGCGAGTACCGAAAAACTGTCCGGACCAGTTCGGAAAAATGGTAGAATGAGTGTGAGTGCCGGAAAATTGTTGAATCCGGGCCAGTATAGGCAAAAGGTGGAATCCATGCTAGTACCGAAAAACTGTCCGGAGCAGTTCGAAAAAATGGTAGAATGAGTGTGAGTGCTGGAAAATTGTTGAATCCGGGCCAGTATAGGTAAAAGGTGGAATCCGTGCGAGTACAGAAAAACTGTCCGGACCAGTTCGAAAAAATGGTAGAATGAGTGTGAGTGCCGAAAAATTGTTGAATCCGGGCAAGTATCGGCCAAAGGTGGAATCCGTGCGAGTACCGAAAAACTGTCCGGACCAGTTCGGAAAAATGGTAGAATTAGTGTGAGTGCCGGAAAATTGTTGAATCCGGGCAAGTATAGGCAAAAGGTGGAATCCGTGCGAGTACCGAAAAACTGTCCGGACCAGTTCGAAAAAATGGTAGAATCAGTGTGAGTACCGAAAAATTGTTGAATCCGGTCGAGTACCGGGAAAAGGTGGAATTCCTTCGTGTACCGAAAACTGTCCGGACCAGTACGGAAAAATGGTAGAATGAGTGCGGGTACCAGAAAATTGTTGCATCCGGGCCAGTATCGGCAAAAGGTGGAATCCATGCGAGTACCGAAAAACTGTCCGGACCAGTACGGAAAAATGGTAGAATCAGTGTGAGTGCCGGAAAATTGTTGAATCCGGGCCAGTATAGGCAAAAGGTGGAATCCGTGCGAGTACCGAAAAACTGTCCGGACCAGTTCGGAAAAATGGTAGAATGAGTGTGAGTGCCGGAAAATTGTTGAATCCGGGCCAGTATCGGCAAAAGGTGGAATTCGTGCGAGTACAGAAAAACTGTCCAGACCAGTTCGGAAAAATGGTAGAATGAGTGTGAGTGCCGGAAAATTGTTGAATCCGGGCAAGTATTAGCCAAAGGTGGAATCCGTGCGAGTACCGAAAAACTGTCCGGACCAGTTCGGAAAAATGGTAGAATGAGTGTGAGTGCCGGAAAATAGTTGAATCCGGGCCAGTATCGGCCAAAGGTGGAATCCGTGCGAGTACCGAAAAACTGTCCGGACCAGTTCGGAAAAATGGTAGAATTAGTGTGAGTGCCGGAAAATTGTTGAATCCGGGCAAGTATAGGCAAAAGGTGGAATCCGTGCGAGTACAGAAAAACTGTCCGGACCAGTTCGAAAAAAATGGTAGAATGAGTGTGAGTGCCGAAAAATTGTTGAATCCGGGCCAGTATCGGCCAAAGGTGGAATTCGTGCGAGTACCGAAAAACTGTCCGGACCAGTTCGGAAAAATGGTAGAATGATTGTGAGTGCCGGAAAATTGTTGAATCCGGGCCAGTATCGGCCAAAGGTGGAATCCGTGCGAGTACCGAAAAACTGTCCGGACCAGTTCGGAAAAATGGTAGAATGAGTGTGAGTGCCGGAAAATTGTTGAATCCGGGCCAGTATCGGCAAAAGGTGGAATCCGTGCGAGTACCGAAAAACTGTCCGGACCAGTTCGGAAAAATGGTAGAATGAGTGTGAGTGCCGGAAAATTGTTGAATCCGGGCCAGTATCGGCCAAAGGTGGAATCCGTGCGAGTACCGAAAAACTGTCCGGACCAGTTCCGAAAAATGGTAGAATGAGTGTGAGTGCCGGAAAATTGTTGAATCCGGGCCAATATCGGCAAAAGGTGGAATCCGTGCGAGTACAGAAAAACTGTCCAGACCAGTTCGGAAAAATGGTAGAATGAGTGTGAGTGCCGGAAAATTGTTGAATCCGGGCAAGTATCAGCCAAAGTTGGAATCCGTGCGAGTACCGAAAAACTGTCCGGACCAGTTCGGAAAAATGGTAGAATGAGTGTGAGTGCCGGAAAATAGTTGAATCCGGGCCAGTATCGGCCAAAGGTGGAATCCGTGCGAGTACCGAAAAACTGTCCGGACCAGTTCGGAAAAATGGTAGAATGATTGTGAGTGCCGGAAAATTGTTGAATCCGGGCCAGTATCGGCCAAAGGTGGAATCCGTGCGAGTACCGAAAAACTGTCCGGACCAGTTCGGAAAAATGGTAGAATGAGTGTGAGTGCCGGAAAATTGTTGAATCCGGGCCAGTATCGGCAAAAGGTGGAATCCGTGCGAGTACCCAAAAACTGTCCGGACCAGTTCGGAAAAATGGTAGAATGAGTGTGAGTGCCGGAAAATTGTTGAATCCGGGCCAGTATCGGCCAAAGGTGGAATCCGTGCGAGTACCGAAAACATGTCCGGACCAGTTCGGAAAAATGGTAGAATGAGTGTGAGTGCCGGAAAATTGTTGAATCCGGGCCAGTATCGGCCAAAGGTGGAATCCGTGCGAGTACCGAAAAACTGTCCGGACCAGTTCGGAAAAATGGTAGAATGAGTGTGAGTGCCGGAAAATTGTTGAATCCGGGCAAGTATCAGCCAAAGGTGGAATCCGTGCGAGTACCGAAAAACTGTCCGGACCAGTTCGGAAAAATGGTAGAATGAGTGTGAGTGCCGGAAAATTGTTGAATCCGGGCCAGTATAGGCAAAAGGTGGAATCCATGCTAGTACCGAAAAACTGTCCGGAGCAGTTCGAAAAAATGGTAGAATGAGTGTGAGTGCTGGAAAATTGTTGAATCCGGGCCAGTATAGGTAAAAGGTGGAATCCGTGCGAGTACAGAAAAACTGTCCGGACCAGTTCGAAAAAATGGTAGAATGAGTGTGAGTGCCGAAAAATTGTTGAATCCGGGCAAGTATCGGCCAAAGGTGGAATCCGTGCGAGTACCGAAAAACTGTCCGGACCAGTTCGGAAAAATGGTAGAATTAGTGTGAGTGCCGGAAAATTGTTGAATCCGGGCAAGTATAGGCAAAAGGTGGAATCCGTGCGAGTACCGAAAAACTGTCCGGACCAGTTCGAAAAAATGGTAGAATCAGTGTGAGTACCGAAAAATTGTTGAATCCGGTCGAGTACCGGGAAAAGGTGGAATTCCTTCGTGTACCGAAAACTGTCCGGACCAGTACGGAAAAATGGTAGAATGAGTGCGGGTACCAGAAAATTGTTGCATCCGGGCCAGTATCGGCAAAAGGTGGAATCCATGCGAGTACCGAAAAACTGTCCGGACCAGTACGGAAAAATGGTAGAATCAGTGTGAGTGCCGGAAAATTGTTGAATCCGGGCCAGTATAGGCAAAAGGTGGAATCCGTGCGAGTACCGAAAAACTGTCCGGACCAGTTCGGAAAAATGGTAGAATGAGTGTGAGTGCCGGAAAATTGTTGAATCCGGGCCAGTATCGGCAAAAGGTGGAATTCGTGCGAGTACAGAAAAACTGTCCAGACCAGTTCGGAAAAATGGTAGAATGAGTGTGAGTGCCGGAAAATTGTTGAATCCGGGCAAGTATCAGCCAAAGGTGGAATCCGTGCGAGTACCGAAAAACTGTCCGGACCAGTTCGGAAAAATGGTAGAATGAGTGTGAGTGCCGGAAAATAGTTGAATCCGGGCCAGTATCGGCCAAAGGTGGAATCCGTGCGAGTACCGAAAAACTGTCCGGACCAGTTCGGAAAAATGGTAGAATTAGTGTGAGTGCCGGAAAATTGTTGAATCCGGGCAAGTATAGGCAAAAGGTGGAATCCGTGCGAGTACAGAAAAACTGTCCGGACCAGTTCGAAAAAATGGTAGAATGAGTGTGAGTGCCGAAAAATTGTTGAATCCGGGCCAGTATCGGCCAAAGGTGGAATTCGTGCGAGTACCGAAAAACTGTCCGGACCAGTTCGGAAAAATGGTAGAATGATTGTGAGTGCCGGAAAATTGTTGAATCCGGGCCAGTATCGGCCAAAGGTGGAATCCGTGCGAGTACCGAAAAACTGTCCGGACCAGTTCGGAAAAATGGTAGAATGAGTGTGAGTGCCGGAAAATTGTTGAATCCGGGCCAGTATCGGCAAAAGGTGGAATCCGTGCGAGTACCGAAAAACTGTCCGGACCAGTTCGGAAAAATGGTAGAATGAGTGTGAGTGCCGGAAAATTGTTGAATCCGGGCCAGTATCGGCCAAAGGTGGAATCCGTGCGAGTACCGAAAAACTGTCCGGACCAGTTCCGAAAAATGGTAGAATGAGTGTGAGTGCCGGAAAATTGTTGAATCCGGGCCAATATCGGCAAAAGGTGGAATCCGTGCGAGTACAGAAAAACTGTCCAGACCAGTTCGGAAAAATGGTAGAATGAGTGTGAGTGCCGGAAAATTGTTGAATCCGGGCAAGTATCAGCCAAAGGTGGAATCCGTGCGAGTACCGAAAAACTGTCCGGACCAGTTCGGAAAAATGGTAGAATGAGTGTGAGTGCCGGAAAATAGTTGAATCCGGGCCAGTATCGGCCAAAGGTGGAATCCGTGCGAGTACCGAAAAACTGTCCGGACCAGTTCGGAAAAATGGTAGAATTAGTGTGAGTGCCGGAAAATTGTTGAATCCGGGCAAGTATAGGCAAAAGGTGGAATCCGTGCGAGTACAGAAAAACTGTCCGGACCAGTTCGAAAAAAATGGTAGAATGAGTGTGAGTGCCGAAAAATTGTTGAATCCGGGCCAGTATCGGCCAAAGGTGGAATTCGTGCGAGTACCGAAAAACTGTCCGGACCAGTTCGGAAAAATGGTAGAATGATTGTGAGTGCCGGAAAATTGTTGAATCCGGGCCAGTATCGGCCAAAGGTGGAATCCGTGCGAGTACCGAAAAACTGTCCGGACCAGTTCGGAAAAATGGTAGAATGAGTGTGAGTGCCGGAAAATTGTTGAATCCGGGCCAGTATCGGCAAAAGGTGGAATCCGTGCGAGTACCGAAAAACTGTCCGGACCAGTTCGGAAAAATGGTAGAATGAGTGTGAGTGCCGGAAAATTGTTGAATCCGGGCCAGTATCGGCCAAAGGTGGAATCCGTGCGAGTACCGAAAAACTGTCCGGACCAGTTCCGAAAAATGGTAGAATGAGTGTGAGTGCCGGAAAATTGTTGAATCCGGGCCAATATCGGCAAAAGGTGGAATCCGTGCGAGTACAGAAAAACTGTCCAGACCAGTTCGGAAAAATGGTAGAATGAGTGTGAGTGCCGGAAAATTGTTGAATCCGGGCAAGTATCAGCCAAAGTTGGAATCCGTGCGAGTACCGAAAAACTGTCCGGACCAGTTCGGAAAAATGGTAGAATGAGTGTGAGTGCCGGAAAATAGTTGAATCCGGGCCAGTATCGGCCAAAGGTGGAATCCGTGCGAGTACCGAAAAACTGTCCGGACCAGTTCGGAAAAATGGTAGAATGATTGTGAGTGCCGGAAAATTGTTGAATCCGGGCCAGTATCGGCCAAAGGTGGAATCCGTGCGAGTACCGAAAAACTGTCCGGACCAGTTCGGAAAAATGGTAGAATGAGTGTGAGTGCCGGAAAATTGTTGAATCCGGGCCAGTATCGGCAAAAGGTGGAATCCGTGCGAGTACCCAAAAACTGTCCGGACCAGTTCGGAAAAATGGTAGAATGAGTGTGAGTGCCGGAAAATTGTTGAATCCGGGCCAGTATCGGCCAAAGGTGGAATCCGTGCGAGTACCGAAAACATGTCCGGACCAGTTCGGAAAAATGGTAGAATGAGTGTGAGTGCCGGAAAATTGTTGAATCCGGGCCAGTATCGGCCAAAGGTGGAATCCGTGCGAGTACCGAAAAACTGTCCGGACCAGTTCGGAAAAATGGTAGAATGAGTGTGAGTGCCGGAAAATTGTTGAATCCGGGCAAGTATCAGCCAAAGGTGGAATCCGTGCGAGTACCGAAAAACTGTCCGGACCAGTTCGGAAAAATGGTAGAATGAGTGTGAGTGCCGGAAAATTGTTGAATCCGGGCCAGTATAGGCAAAAGGTGGAATCCATGCTAGTACCGAAAAACTGTCCGGAGCAGTTCGAAAAAATGGTAGAATGAGTGTGAGTGCTGGAAAATTGTTGAATCCGGGCCAGTATAGGTAAAAGGTGGAATCCGTGCGAGTACAGAAAAACTGTCCGGACCAGTTCGAAAAAATGGTAGAATGAGTGTGAGTGCCGAAAAATTGTTGAATCCGGGCAAGTATCGGCCAAAGGTGGAATCCGTGCGAGTACCGAAAAACTGTCCGGACCAGTTCGGAAAAATGGTAGAATTAGTGTGAGTGCCGGAAAATTGTTGAATCCGGGCAAGTATAGGCAAAAGGTGGAATCCGTGCGAGTACCGAAAAACTGTCCGGACCAGTTCGAAAAAATGGTAGAATCAGTGTGAGTACCGAAAAATTGTTGAATCCGGTCGAGTACCGGGAAAAGGTGGAATTCCTTCGTGTACCGAAAACTGTCCGGACCAGTACGGAAAAATGGTAGAATGAGTGCGGGTACCAGAAAATTGTTGCATCCGGGCCAGTATCGGCAAAAGGTGGAATCCATGCGAGTACCGAAAAACTGTCCGGACCAGTACGGAAAAATGGTAGAATCAGTGTGAGTGCCGGAAAATTGTTGAATCCGGGCCAGTATAGGCAAAAACTGGAATCCGTGCGAGTACCGAAAAACTGTCCGGACCAGTTCGGAAAAATGGTAGAATGAGTGTGAGTGCCGGAAAATTGTTGAATCCGGGCCAGTATCGGCAAAAGGTGGAATTCGTGCGAGTACAGAAAAACTGTCCAGACCAGTTCGGAAAAATGGTAGAATGAGTGTGAGTGCCGGAAAATTGTTGAATCCGGGCAAGTATCAGCCAAAGGTGGAATCCGTGCGAGTACCGAAAAACTGTCCGGACCAGTTCGGAAAAATGGTAGAATGAGTGTGAGTGCCGGAAAATAGTTGAATCCGGGCCAGTATCGGCCAAAGGTGGAATCCGTGCGAGTACCGAAAAACTGTCCGGACCAGTTCGGAAAAATGGTAGAATTAGTGTGAGTGCCGGAAAATTGTTGAATCCGGGCAAGTATAGGCAAAAGGTGGAATCCGTGCGAGTACAGAAAAACTGTCCGGACCAGTTCGAAAAAATGGTAGAATGAGTGTGAGTGCCGAAAAATTGTTGAATCCGGGCCAGTATCGGCCAAAGGTGGAATTCGTGCGAGTACCGAAAAACTGTCCGGACCAGTTCGGAAAAATGGTAGAATGATTGTGAGTGCCGGAAAATTGTTGAATCCGGGCCAGTATCGGCCAAAGGTGGAATCCGTGCGAGTACCGAAAAACTGTCCGGACCAGTTCGGAAAAATGGTAGAATGAGTGTGAGTGCCGGAAAATTGTTGAATCCGGGCCAGTATCGGCAAAAGGTGGAATCCGTGCGAGTACCGAAAAACTGTCCGGACCAGTTCGGAAAAATGGTAGAATGAGTGTGAGTGCCGGAAAATTGTTGAATCCGGGCCAGTATCGGCCAAAGGTGGAATCCGTGCGAGTACCGAAAAACTGTCCGGACCAGTTCCGAAAAATGGTAGAATGAGTGTGAGTGCCGGAAAATTGTTGAATCCGGGCCAATATCGGCAAAAGGTGGAATCCGTGCGAGTACAGAAAAACTGTCCAGACCAGTTCGGAAAAATGGTAGAATGAGTGTGAGTGCCGGAAAATTGTTGAATCCGGGCAAGTATCAGCCAAAGGTGGAATCCGTGCGAGTACCGAAAAACTGTCCGGACCAGTTCGGAAAAATGGTAGAATGAGTGTGAGTGCCGGAAAATAGTTGAATCCGGGCCAGTATCGGCCAAAGGTGGAATCCGTGCGAGTACCGAAAAACTGTCCGGACCAGTTCGGAAAAATGGTAGAATGATTGTGAGTGCCGGAAAATTGTTGAATCCGGGCCAGTATCGGCCAAAGGTGGAATCCGTGCGAGTACCGAAAAACTGTCCGGACCAGTTCGGAAAAATGGTAGAATGAGTGTGAGTGCCGGAAAATTGTTGAATCCGGGCCAGTATCGGCAAAAGGTGGAATCCGTGCGAGTACCCAAAAACTGTCCGGACCAGTTCGGAAAAATGGTAGAATGAGTGTGAGTGCCGGAAAATTGTTGAATCCGGGCCAGTATCGGCCAAAGGTGGAATCCGTGCGAGTACCGAAAACATGTCCGGACCAGTTCGGAAAAATGGTAGAATGAGTGTGAGTGCCGGAAAATTGTTGAATCCGGGCCAGTATCGGCCAAAGGTGGAATCCGTGCGAGTACCGAAAAACTGTCCGGACCAGTTCGGAAAAATGGTAGAATGAGTGTGAGTGCCGGAAAATTGTTGAATCCGGGCAAGTATCAGCCAAAGGTGGAATCCGTGAGAGTACCGAAAAACTGTCCGGACCAGTTCGGAAAAATGGTAGAATGAGTGTGAGTGCCGGAAAATAGTTGAATCCGGGCCAGTATCGGCCAAAGGTGGAATCCGTGCGAGTACCGAAAAACTGTCCGGACCAGTTCGGAAAAATGGTAGAATGAGTGTGAGTGCCGGAAAATTGTTGAATCCGGGCCAGTATAGGCAAAAGGTGGAATCCATGCGAGTACCGAAAAACTGTCCGGAGCAGTTCGAAAAAATGGTAGAATGAGTGTGAGTGCTGGAAAATTGTTGAATCCGGGCCAGTATAGGCAAAAGGTGGAATCCGTGCGAGTACAGAAAAACTGTCCGGACCAGTTCGAAAAAATGGTAGAATGAGTGTGAGTGCCGAAAAATTGTTGAATCCGGGCCAGTATCGGCCAAAGGTGGAATCCGTGCGAGTACCGAAAAACTGTCCGAACCAGTTCGGAAAAATGGTAGAATTAGTGTGAGTGCCGGAAAATTGTTGAATCCGGGCAAGTATAGGCAAAAGGTGGAATCCGTGCGAGTACCGAAAAACTGTCCGGACCAGTTCGAAAAAATGGTAGAATCAGTGTGAGTACCGAAAAATTGTTGAATCCGGTCGAGTACCGGGAAAAGGTGGAATTCCTTCGTGTTCCGAAAACTGTCCGGACCAGTACGGAAAAATGGTAGAATGAGTGCGGGTACCAGAAAATTGTTGCATCCGGGCCAGTATCGGCAAAAGGTGGAATCCATGCGAGTACCGAAAAACTGTCCGGACCAGTACGGAAAAATGGTAGAATCAGTGTGAGTGCCGGAAAATTGTTGAATCCGGGCAAGTATAGGCAAAAGGTGGAATCCGTGCGAGTACCGAAAAACTGTCCGGACCAGTTCGAAAAAATGGTAGAATGAGTGTGAGTGCCGGAAAATCGTTGAATCCGGGCCAGTATCGGCAAAAGGTGGAATCCGTGCGAGTACCGAAAAACTGTCCGGACCAGTACTGAAAAATGGTAGAATCAGTGTGAGTACCGAAAAATTGTTGAATCCGGTCGAGTACCGGGAAAAGGTGGAATTCCTTCGTGTACCGAAAACTGTCCGGACCAGTACGGAAAAATGGTAGAATGAGTGCGGGTACCAGAAAATTGTTGCATCCGGGCCAGTATCGGCAAAAGGTGGAATCCATGCGAGTACCGAAAAACTGTCCGGACCAGTACGGAAAAATGGTAGAATCAGTGTGAGTGCCGGAAAATTGTTGAATCCGGGCTAGTATAGGCAAAAGGTGGAATCCGTGCGAGTACCGAAAAACTGTCCGGACCAGTTCGGAAAAATGGTAGAATGAGTGTGAGTGCCGGAAAATTGTTGAATCCGGGCCAGTATCGGCAAAAGGTGGAATTCGTGCGAGTACAGAAAAACTGTCCAGACCAGTTCGGAAAAATGGTAGAATGAGTGTGAGTGCCGGAAAATTGTTGAATCCGGGCAAGTATCAGCCAAAGGTGGAATCCGTGCGAGTACCGAAAAACTGTCCGGACCAGTTCGGAAAAATGGTAGAATGAGTGTGAGTGCCGGAAAATTTTTGAATCCGGGCCAGTATAGGCAAAAGGTGGAATCCGTGCGAGTACAGAAAAACTGTCCGGACCAGTTCGAAAAAATGGTAGAATGAGTGTGAGTGCCGAAAAATTGTTGAATCCGGGCCAGTATCGGCCAAAGGTGGAATCCGTGCGAGTACCGAAAAACTGTCCGGACCAGTTCGGAAAAATGGTAGAATGATTGTGAGTGCCGGAAAATTGTTGAATCCGGGCCAGTATCGGCCAAAGGTGGAATCCGTGCGAGTACCGAAAAACTGTCCGGACCAGTTCGGAAAAATGGTAGAATGAGTGTGAGTGCCGGAAAATTGTTGAATCTGGGCCAGTATCGGCAAAAGGTGGAATCCGTGCGAGTACCGAAAAACTGTCCGGACCAGTTCGGAAAAATGGTAGAATGAGTGTGAGTGCCGGAAAATTGTTGAATCCGGGCCAGTATCGGCCGAAGGTGGAATCCGTGCGAGTACCGAAAACATGTCCGGACCAGTTCGGAAAAATGGTAGAATGAGTGTGAGTGCCGGAAAATTGTTGAATCCGGGCCAGTATCGGCCAAAGGTGGAATCCGTGCGAGTACCGAAAAACTGTCCGGACCAGTTCGGAAAAATGGTAGAATGAGT
Source organism: Vitis vinifera (assembly GCF_030704535.1). Taxonomy (NCBI): domain Eukaryota; kingdom Viridiplantae; phylum Streptophyta; class Magnoliopsida; order Vitales; family Vitaceae; genus Vitis; species Vitis vinifera. Next base: position 7,250,158 of record NC_081819.1, read on the forward strand.
GTGAGTGCCGGAAAATTGTTGAATCCGGGCCAATATCGGCAAAAGGTGGAATCCGTGCGAGTACAGAAAAACTGTCCAGACCAGTTCGGAAAAATGGTAGAATGAGTGTGAGTGCCGGAAAATTGTTGAATCCGAGCAAGTATCAGCCAAAGGTGGAATCCGTGCGAGTACCGAAAAACTGTCCGGACCAGTTCGGAAAAATGGTAGAATGAGTGTGAGTGCCGGAAAATAGTTGAATCCGGGCCAGTATCGGCCAAAGGTGGAATCCGTGCGAGTACCGAAAAACTGTCCGGACCAGTTCGGAAAAATGGTAGAATTAGTGTGAGTGCCGGAAAATTGTTGAATCCGGGCAAGTATAGGCAAAAGGTGGAATCCGTGCGAGTACCGAAAAACTGTCCGGACCAGTTCGGAAAAATGGTAGAATGAGTGTGAGTGCCGGAAAATTGTTGAATCCGGGCCAGTATCGGCAAAAGGTGGAATCCGTGCGAGTACCGAAAAACTGTCCGGACCAGTTCGGAAAAATGGTAGAATGAGTGTGAGTGCCGGAAAATTGTTGAATCCGGGCCAGTATCGGCCAAAGGTGGAATCCGTGCGAGTACCGAAAACATGTCCGTACCAGTTCGGAAAAATGGTAGAATGAGTGTGAGTGCCGGAAAATTGTTGAATCCGGGCCAGTATCGGCCAAAGGTGTAATCCGTGCGAGTACCGAAAAACTGTCCGGACCAGTTCGGAAAAATGGTAGAATGAGTGTGAGTGCCGGAAAATTGTTGAATCCGGGCCAATATCGGCAAAAGGTGGAATCCGTGCGAGTACAGAAAAACTGTCCAGACCAGTTCGGAAAAATGGTAGAATGAGTGTGAGTTCCGGAAAATTGTTGAATCCGGGCAAGTATCAGCCAAAGGTGGAATCCGTGCGAGTACCGAAAAACTGTCCGGACCAGTTCGGAAAAATGGTAGAATGAGTGTGAGTGCCGGAAAATTGTTGAATCCGGGCCAGTATCGGCCAAAGGTGGAATCCGTGCGAGTACCGAAAAACAATCCGGACCAGTTCGAAAAAATGGTAGAATGAGTGTGAGTGCCGAAAAATTGTTGAATCCGGGCCAGTATCGGCCAAAGGTGTAATCCGTGCGAGTACCGAAAAACTGTCCGGACCAGTTCGGAAAAATGGTAGAATGAGTGTGAGTGCCGGAAAATTGTTGAATCCGGTCGAGTACCGGGAAAAGGTGGAATTCCTTCGTGTACCGAAAACTGTCCGGACCAGTACGGAAAAATGGTAGAATGAGTGCGGGTACCAGAAAATTGTTGCATCCGGACCAGTATCGGCAAAAGGTGGAGTCCATGCGAGTACCGAAAAACTTTCCGGACCAGTACGGAAAAATGGTAGAATCAGTGTGAGTGCCGGAAAATTGTTGAATCCGGGCCAGTATAGGCAAAAGTTGGAATCCGTGCGAGTACCGAAAAACTGTCCGGACCAGTTCGGAAAAATGGTAGAATGAGTGTGAGTGCCGGAAAATTGTTGAATCCGGGCCAGTATCGGCAAAAGGTGGAATTCGTGCGAGTACAGAAAAACTGTCCAGACCAGTTCGGAAAAATGGTAGAATGAGTGTGAGTGCCGGAAAATTGTTGAATCCGGGCAAGTATCAGCCAAAGGTGGAATCCGTGCGAGTACCGAAAAACTGTCCGGACCAGTTCGGAAAAATGGTAGAATGAGTGTGAGTGCAGGAAAATAGTTGAATCCGGGCCAGTATCGGCCAAAGGTGGAATCCGTGCGAGTACCGAAAAACTGTCCGGACCAGTTCGGAAAAATGGTAGAATGAGTGTGAGTGCCGGAAAATTGTTGAATCCGGGCCAGTATCGGCAAAAGGTGGAATCCGTGCGAGTACCGAAAAACAGTCCGGACCAGTTCGAAAAAATGGTAGAATGAGTGTGAGTGCCGAAAAATTGTTGAATCCGGGCCAGTATCGGCCAAAGGTGGAATCCGTGCGAGTACCGAAAAACTGTCCGGACCAGTTCGGAAAAATGGTAGAATTAGTGTGAGTGCCGGAAAATTGTTGAATCCGGGCAAGTATAGGCAAAAGGTGGAATCCGTGCGAGTACCGAAAAACTGTCCGGACCAGTTCGGAAAAATGGTAGAATGAGTGTGAGTGCCGGAAAATTGTTGAATCCGGGCCAGTATCGGCAAAAGGTGGAATCCGTGCGAGTACCGAAAAACTGTCCGGACCAGTTCGGAAAAATGGTAGAATGAGTGTGAGTGCCGGAAAATTGTTGAATCCGGGCCAGTATCGGCCAAAGGTGGAATCCGTGCGAGTACCGAAAACATGTCCGTACCAGTTCGGAAAAATGGTAGAATGAGTGTGAGTGCCGGAAAATTGTTGAATCCGGGCCAGTATCGGCCAAAGGTGTAATCCGTGCGAGTACCGAAAAACTGTCCGGACCAGTTCGGAAAAATGGTAGAATGAGTGTGAGTGCCGGAAAATTGTTGAATCCGGGCCAATATCGGCAAAAGGTGGAATCCGTGCGAGTACAGAAAAACTGTCCAGACCAGTTCGGAAAAATGGTAGAATGAGTGTGAGTGCCGGAAAATTGTTGAATCCGGGCAAGTATCAGCCAAAGGTGGAATCCGTGCGAGTACCGAAAAACTGTCCGGACCAGTTCGGAAAAATGGTAGAATGAGTGTGAGTGCAGGAAAATAGTTGAATCCGGGCCAGTATCGGCCAAAGGTGGAATCCGTGCGAGTACCGAAAAACTGTCCGGACCAGTTCGGAAAAATGGTAGAATGAGTGTGAGTGCCGGAAAATTGTTGAATCCGGGCCAGTATCGGCAAAAGGTGGAATCCGTGCGAGTACCGAAAAACTGTCCGGACCAGTTCGGAAAAATGGTAGAATGAGTGTGAGTGCCGGAAAATTGTTGAATCCGGGCCAGTATCGGCCAAAGGTGGAATCCGTGCGAGTACCGAAAACATGTCCGGACCAGTTCGGAAAAATGGTAGAATGAGTGTGAGTGCCGGAAAATTGTTGAATCCGGGCCAGTATCGGCCAAAGGTGGAATCCGTGCGAGTACCGAAAAACTGTCCGGACCAGTTCGGAAAAATGGTAGAATGAGTGTGAGTGCCGGAAAATTGTTGAATCCGGGCCAATATCGGCAAAAGGTGGAATCCGTGCGAGTACAGAAAAACTGTCCAGACCAGTTCGGAAAAATGGTAGAATGAGTGTGAGTGCCGGAAAATTGTTGAATCCGGGCAAGTATCAGCCAAAGGTGGAATCCGTGCGAGTACCGAAAAACTGTCCGGACCAGTTCGGAAAAATGGTAGAATGAGTGTGAGTGCCGGAAAATAGTTGAATCCGGGCCAGTATCGGCCAAAGGTGGAATCCGTGCGAGTACCGAAAAACTGTCCGGACCAGTTCGGAAAAATGGTAGAATTAGTGTGAGTGCCGGAAAATTGTTGAATCCGGGCAAGTATAGGCAAAAGGTGGAATCCGTGCGAGTACCGAAAAACTGTCCGGACCAGTTCGGAAAAATGGTAGAATGAGTGTGAGTGCCGGAAAATTGTTGAATCCGGGCCAGTATCGGCAAAAGGTGGAATCCGTGCGAGTACCGAAAAACTGTCCGGACCAGTTCGGAAAAATGGTAGAATGAGTGTGAGTGCCGGAAAATTGTTGAATCCGGGCCAGTATCGGCCAAAGGTGGAATCCGTGCGAGTACCGAAAACATGTCCGTACCAGTTCGGAAAAATGGTAGAATGAGTGTGAGTGCCGGAAAATTGTTGAATCCGGGCCAGTATCGGCCAAAGGTGTAATCCGTGCGAGTACCGAAAAACTGTCCGGACCAGTTCGGAAAAATGGTAGAATGAGTGTGAGTGCCGGAAAATTGTTGAATCCGGGCCAATATCGGCAAAAGGTGGAATCCGTGCGAGTACAGAAAAACTGTCCAGACCAGTTCGGAAAAATGGTAGAATGAGTGTGAGTGCCGGAAAATTGTTGAATCCGGGCAAGTATCAGCCAAAGGTGGAATCCGTGCGAGTACCGAAAAACTGTCCGGACCAGTTCGGAAAAATGGTAGAATGAGTGTGAGTGCAGGAAAATAGTTGAATCCGGGCCAGTATCGGCCAAAGGTGGAATCCGTGCGAGTACCGAAAAACTGTCCGGACCAGTTCGGAAAAATGGTAGAATGAGTGTGAGTGCCGGAAAATTGTTGAATCCGGGCCAGTATCGGCAAAAGGTGGAATCCGTGCGAGTACCGAAAAACTGTCCGGACCAGTTCGGAAAAATGGTAGAATGAGTGTGAGTGCCGGAAAATTGTTGAATCCGGGCCAGTATCGGCCAAAGGTGGAATCCGTGCGAGTACCGAAAACATGTCCGGACCAGTTCGGAAAAATGGTAGAATGAGTGTGAGTGCCGGAAAATTGTTGAATCCGGGCCAGTATCGGCCAAAGGTGGAATCCGTGCGAGTACCGAAAAACTGTCCGGACCAGTTCGGAAAAATGGTAGAATGAGTGTGAGTGCCGGAAAATTGTTGAATCCGGGCCAATATCGGCAAAAGGTGGAATCCGTGCGAGTACAGAAAAACTGTCCAGACCAGTTCGGAAAAATGGTAGAATGAGTGTGAGTGCCGGAAAATTGTTGAATCCGGGCAAGTATCAGCCAAAGGTGGAATCCGTGCGAGTACCGAAAAACTGTCCGGACCAGTTCGGAAAAATGGTAGAATGAGTGTGAGTGCCGGAAAATAGTTGAATCCGGGCCAGTATCGGCCAAAGGTGGAATCCGTGCGAGTACCGAAAAACTGTCCGGACCAGTTCGGAAAAATGGTAGAATTAGTGTGAGTGCCGGAAAATTGTTGAATCCGGGCAAGTATAGGCAAAAGGTGGAATCCGTGCGAGTACCGAAAAACTGTCCGGACCAGTTCGGAAAAATGGTAGAATGAGTGTGAGTGCCGGAAAATTGTTGAATCCGGGCAAGTATAGGCAAAAGGTGGAATCCGTGCGAGTACCGAAAAACTGTCCGGACCAGTTCGGAAAAATGGTAGAATGAGTGTGAGTGCCGGAAAATTGTTGAATCCGGGCCAGTATCGGCAAAAGGTGGAATCCGTGCGAGTACCGAAAAACTGTCCGGACCAGTTCGGAAAAATGGTAGAATGAGTGTGAGTGCCGGAAAATTGTTGAATCCGGGCCAGTATCGGCCAAAGGTGGAATCCGTGCGAGTACCGAAAACATGTCCGTACCAGTTCGGAAAAATGGTAGAATGAGTGTGAGTGCCGGAAAATTGTTGAATCCGGGCCAGTATCGGCCAAAGGTGGAATCCGTGCGAGTACCGAAAAACTGTCCGGACCAGTTCGGAAAAATGGTAGAATGAGTGTGAGTGCCGGAAAATTGTTGAATCCGGGCCAATATCGGCAAAAGGTGGAATCCGTGCGAGTACAGAAAAACTGTCCAGACCAGTTCGGAAAAATGGTAGAATGAGTGTGAGTGCCGGAAAATTGTTGAATCCGGGCAAGTATCAGCCAAAGGTGGAATCCGTGCGAGTACCGAAAAACTGTCCGGACCAGTTCGGAAAAATGGTAGAATGAGTGTGAGTGCAGGAAAATAGTTGAATCCGGGCCAGTATCGGCCAAAGGTGGAATCCGTGCGAGTACCGAAAAACTGTCCGGACCAGTTCGGAAAAATGGTAGAATGAGTGTGAGTGCCGGAAAATTGTTGAATCCGGGCCAGTATCGGCAAAAGGTGGAATCCGTGCGAGTACCGAAAAACTGTCCGGACCAGTTCGGAAAAATGGTAGAATGAGTGTGAGTGCCGGAAAATTGTTGAATCCGGGCCAGTATCGGCCAAAGGTGGAATCCGTGCGAGTACCGAAAACATGTCCGGACCAGTTCGGAAAAATGGTAGAATGAGTGTGAGTGCCGGAAAATTGTTGAATCCGGGCAAGTATAGGCAAAAGGTGGAATCCGTGCGAGTACCGAAAAACTGTCCGGACCAGTTCGGAAAAATGGTAGAATGAGTGTGAGTGCCGGAAAATTGTTGAATCCGGGCCAGTATCGGCAAAAGGTGGAATCCGTGCGAGTACCGAAAAACTGTCCGGACCAGTTCGGAAAAATGGTAGAATGAGTGTGAGTGCCGGAAAATTGTTGAATCCGGGCCAGTATCGGCCAAAGGTGGAATCCGTGCGAGTACCGAAAACATGTCCGTACCAGTTCGGAAAAATGGTAGAATGAGTGTGAGTGCCGGAAAATTGTTGAATCCGGGCCAGTATCGGCCAAAGGTGGAATCCGTGCGAGTACCGAAAAACTGTCCGGACCAGTTCGGAAAAATGGTAGAATGAGTGTGAGTGCCGGAAAATTGTTGAATCCGGGCCAATATCGGCAAAAGGTGGAATCCGTGCGAGTACAGAAAAACTGTCCAGACCAGTTCGGAAAAATGGTAGAATGAGTGTGAGTGCCGGAAAATTGTTGAATCCGGGCAAGTATCAGCCAAAGGTGGAATCCGTGCGAGTACCGAAAAACTGTCCGGACCAGTTCGGAAAAATGGTAGAATGAGTGTGAGTGCCGGAAAATAGTTGAATCCGGGCCAGTATCGGCCAAAGGTGGAATCCGTGCGAGTACCGAAAAACTGTCCGGACCAGTTCGGAAAAATGGTAGAATTAGTGTGAGTGCCGGAAAATTGTTGAATCCGGGCAAGTATAGGCAAAAGGTGGAATCCGTGCGAGTACCGAAAAACTGTCCGGACCAGTTCGGAAAAATGGTAGAATGAGTGTGAGTGCCGGAAAGTTGTTGAATCCGGGCCAGTATCGGCCAAAGGTGGAATCCGTGCGAGTACCGAAAAACTGTCCCGACCAGTTCGGAAAAATGGTAGAATTAGTGTGAGTGCCGGAAAATTGTTGAATCCGGGCAAGTATAGGCAAAAGGTGGAATCCGTGCGAGTACCGAAAAACTGTCCGGACCAGTTCGAAAAAATGGTAGAATGAGTGTGAGTGCCGGAAAATCGTTGAATCCGGGCCAGTATCGGCAAAAGGTGGAATCCGTGCGAGTACCGAAAAACTGTCCGGACCAGTACGGAAAAATGGTAGAATCAGTGTGAGTACCGAAAAATTGTTGAATCCGGTCGAGTACCGGGAAAAGGTGGAATTCCTTCGTGTACCGAAAACTGTCCGGACCAGTACGGAAAAATGGTAGAATTAGTGTGAGTGCCGGAAAATTGTTGAATCCGGGCAAGTATAGGCAAAAGGTGGAATCCGTGCGAGTACCGAAAAACTGTCCGGACCAGTTCGGAAAAATGGTAGAATGAGTGTGAGTGCCGGAAAGTTGTTGAATCCGGGCCAGTATCGGCCAAAGGTGGAATCCGTGCGAGTACCGAAAAACTGTCCCGACCAGTTCGGAAAAATGGTAGAATTAGTGTGAGAGCCGGAAAATTGTTGAATCCGGGCCAGTAGAGGCAAAAGGTGGAATCCGTGCGAGTACCGAAAAACTGTCCGGACCAGTTCGGAAAAATGGTAGAATGAGTGTGAGTGCCGGAAAATTGTTGAATCCGGGCCAGTATCAGCCAAAGGTGGAATCCGTGCGAGTACCGAAAAACTGTCCGGACCAGTTCGGAAAAATGGTAGAATGAGTGTGAGTGCCGGAAAATTGTTGAATCCGGGCCAGTATCGGCAAAAGGTGGAATCCGTGCGAGTACCGAAAAACTGTCCGGACCAGTTCGAAAAAATGGTAGAATGAGTGTGAGTGCCGAAAAAATGTTGAATCCGGGCCAGTATCGGCCAAAGGTGGAATCCGTGCGAGTACCGAAAAACTGTCCGGACCAGTTCGGATAATTGGTAGAATTAGTGTGAGTGCCGGAAAATTGTTGCATCCGGGCAAGTATAGGCAAAAGGTGGAATCCGTGCAAGTACCGAAAAACTGTCCGGACCAGTTCGAAAAAATGGTAGAATGAGTGTGAGTGCCGGAAAATCGTTGAATCCGGGCCAGTATCGGCAAAAGGTGGAATCCGTGCGAGTACCGAAAAACTGTCCGGACCAGTACGGAAAAATGGTAGAATCAGTGTGAGTACCGAAAAATTGTTGAATCCGGTCGAGTACCGGGAAAAGGTGGAATTCCTTCGTGTACCGAAAACTGTCCGGACCAGTACGGAAAAATGGTAGAATGAGTGCGGGTACCAGAAAATTGTTGCATCCGGGCCAGTATCGGCAAAAGGTGGATTCCATGCGAGTACCGAAAAACTGTCCGGACCAGTACGGAAAAATGGTAGAATCAGTGTGAGAGCCGGAAAATTGTTGAATCCGGGCCAGTAGAGGCAAAAGGTGGAATCCGTGCGAGTACCGAAAAACTGTCCGGACCAGTTCGGAAAAATGGTAGAATGAGTGTGAGTGCCGGAAAATTGTTGAATCCGGGCCAGTATCAGCCAAAGGTGGAATCCGTGCGAGTACCGAAAAACTGTCCGGACCAGTTCGGAAAAATGGTAGAATGAGTGTGAGTGCCGGAAAATTGTTGAATCCGGGCCAATATCGGCAAAAGGTGGAATCCGTGCGAGTACAGAAAAACTGTCCAGACCAGTTCGGAAAAATGGTAGAATGAGTGTGAGTGCCGGAAAATTGTTGAATCCGGGCAAGTATCAGCCAAAGGTGGAATCCGTGCGAGTACCGAAAAACTGTCCGGACCAGTTCGGAAAAATGGTAGAATGAGTGTGAGTGCCGGAAAATAGTTGAATCCGGGCCAGTATCGGCCAAAGGTGGAATCCGTGCGAGTACCGAAAAACTGTCCGGACCAGTTCGGAAAAATGGTAGAATTAGTGTGAGTGCCGGAAAATTGTTGAATCCGGGCAAGTATAGGCAAAAGGTGGAATCCGTGCGAGTACCGAAAAACTGTCCGGACCAGTTCGGAAAAATGGTAGAATGAGTGTGAGTGCCGGAAAGTTGTTGAATCCGGGCCAGTATCGGCCAAAGGTGGAATCCGTGCGAGTACCGAAAAACTGTCCCGACCAGTTCGGAAAAATGGTAGAATTAGTGTGAGTGCCGGAAAATTGTTGAATCCGGGCAAGTATAGGCAAAAGGTGGAATCCGTGCGAGTACCGAAAAACTGTCCGGACCAGTTCGAAAAAATGGTAGAATGAGTGTGAGTGCCGGAAAATCGTTGAATCCGGGCCAGTATCGGCAAAAGGTGGAATCCGTGCGAGTACCGAAAAACTGTCCGGACCAGTACGGAAAAATGGTAGAATCAGTGTGAGTACCGAAAAATTGTTGAATCCGGTCGAGTACCGGGAAAAGGTGGAATTCCTTCGTGTACCGAAAACTGTCCGGACCAGTACGGAAAAATGGTAGAATTAGTGTGAGTGCCGGAAAATTGTTGAATCCGGGCAAGTATAGGCAAAAGGTGGAATCCGTGCGAGTACCGAAAAACTGTCCGGACCAGTTCGGAAAAATGGTAGAATGAGTGTGAGTGCCGGAAAGTTGTTGAATCCGGGCCAGTATCGGCCAAAGGTGGAATCCGTGCGAGTACCGAAAAACTGTCCCGACCAGTTCGGAAAAATGGTAGAATTAGTGTGAGAGCCGGAAAATTGTTGAATCCGGGCCAGTAGAGGCAAAAGGTGGAATCCGTGCGAGTACCGAAAAACTGTCCGGACCAGTTCGGAAAAATGGTAGAATGAGTGTGAGTGCCGGAAAATTGTTGAATCCGGGCCAGTATCAGCCAAAGGTGGAATCCGTGCGAGTACCGAAAAACTGTCCGGACCAGTTCGGAAAAATGGTAGAATGAGTGTGAGTGCCGGAAAATTGTTGAATCCGGGCCAGTATCGGCAAAAGGTGGAATCCGTGCGAGTACCGAAAAACTGTCCGGACCAGTTCGAAAAAATGGTAGAATGAGTGTGAGTGCCGAAAAAATGTTGAATCCGGGCCAGTATCGGCCAAAGGTGGAATCCGTGCGAGTACCGAAAAACTGTCCGGACCAGTTCGGATAATTGGTAGAATTAGTGTGAGTGCCGGAAAATTGTTGCATCCGGGCAAGTATAGGCAAAAGGTGGAATCCGTGCAAGTACCGAAAAACTGTCCGGACCAGTTCGAAAAAATGGTAGAATGAGTGTGAGTGCCGGAAAATCGTTGAATCCGGGCCAGTATCGGCAAAAGGTGGAATCCGTGCGAGTACCGAAAAACTGTCCGGACCAGTACGGAAAAATGGTAGAATCAGTGTGAGTACCGAAAAATTGTTGAATCCGGTCGAGTACCGGGAAAAGGTGGAATTCCTTCGTGTACCGAAAACTGTCCGGACCAGTACGGAAAAATGGTAGAATGAGTGCGGGTACCAGAAAATTGTTGCATCCGGGCCAGTATCGGCAAAAGGTGGATTCCATGCGAGTACCGAAAAACTGTCCGGACCAGTACGGAAAAATGGTAGAATCAGTGTGAGAGCCGGAAAATTGTTGAATCCGGGCCAGTAGAGGCAAAAGGTGGAATCCGTGCGAGTACCGAAAAACTGTCCGGACCAGTTCGGAAAAATGGTAGAATGAGTGTGAGTGCCGGAAAATTGTTGAATCCGGGCCAGTATCAGCCAAAGGTGGAATCCGTGCGAGTACCGAAAAACTGTCCGGACCAGTTCGGAAAAATGGTAGAATGAGTGTGAGTGCCGGAAAATTGTTGAATCCGGGCCAATATCGGCAAAAGGTGGAATCCGTGCGAGTACAGAAAAACTGTCCAGACCAGTTCGGAAAAATGGTAGAATGAGTGTGAGTGCCGGAAAATTGTTGAATCCGGGCAAGTATCAGCCAAAGGTGGAATCCGTGCGAGTACCGAAAAACTGTCCGGACCAGTTCGGAAAAATGGTAGAATGAGTGTGAGTGCCGGAAAATAGTTGAATCCGGGCCAGTATCGGCCAAAGGTGGAATCCGTGCGAGTACCGAAAAACTGTCCGGAGCAGTTCGAAAAAATGGTAGAATGAGTGTGAGTGCCGGAAAATTGTTGAATCCGGGCCAGTATCGGCAAAAGGTGGAATCCGTGCGAGTACCGAAAAACTGTCCGGACCAGTTCCGAAAAATGGTAGAATGAGTGTGAGTGCCGAAAAATTGTTGAATCCGGGCCAGTATCGGCCAAAGGTGGAATCCGTGCGAGTACCGAAAAACTGTCCGGACCAGTTCGGAAAAATGGTAGAATGATTGTGAGTGCCGGAAAATTGTTGAATCCGGGCCAGTATCGGCCAAAGGTGGAATCCGTGCGAGTACCGAAAAACTGTCCGGACCAGTTCGGAAAAATGGTAGAATGAGTGTGAGTGCCGGAAAATTGTTGAATCCGGGCCAGTATCGGCAAAAGGTGGAATTCGTGCGAGTACAGAAAAACTGTCCAGACCAGTTCGGAAAAATGGTAGAATGAGTGTGAGTGCCGGAAAATTGTTGAATCCGGGCAAGTATCAGCCAAAGGTGGAATCCGTGCGAGTACCGAAAAACTGTCCAGACCAGTTCGGAAAAATGGTAGAATGAGTGTGAGTGCCGGAAAATAGTTGAATCCGGTCCAGTATCGGCCAAAGGTGGAATCCGTGCGAGTACCGAAAAACTGTCCGGACCAGTTCGGAAAAATGGTAGAATGAGTGTGAGTGCCGGAAAATAGTTGAATCCGGTCCAGTATCGGCCAAAGGTGGAATCCGTGCGAGTACCGAAAAACTGTCCGGACCAGTTCGGAAAAATGGTAGAATGAGTGTGAGTGCCGGAAAATTGTTGAATCCGGGCCAGTATCGGCAAAAGGTGGAATCCGTGCGAGTAAAGAAAAACTGTCCGGACCAGTTCGGAAAAATGGTAGAATGAGTGTGAGTGCCAGAAAATAGTTGAATCCGGGCCAGTATCGGCCAAAGGTGGAATCCGTGCGAGTACCGAAAAACTGTCCGGACCAGTTCGGAAAATTGTAGAATGAGTGTGAGTGCCGGAAAATTGTTGAATCCGGGCCAGCATAGGCAAAAGGTGGAATCCGTGCGAGTACAGAAAAACAGTCCGGACCAGTTCGAAAAAATGGTAGAATGAGTGTGAGTGCCGGAAAATTGTTGAATCCGGGCCAGTATCGGCAAAAGGTGGAATCCGTGCGAGTAAAGAAAAACTGTCCGGACCAGTTCGGAAAAATGGTAGAATGAGTGTGAGTGCCAGAAAATAGTTGAATCCGGGCCAGTATCGGCCAAAGGTGGAATCCGTGCGAGTACCGAAAAACTGTCCGGACCAGTTCGGAAAAATGGTAGAATAAGTGTGAGTGCCGGAAAATTGTTTAATCCGGGCCGATATCGGCCAAAGGTGGAATCCGTGCGAGTACCGAAAAACTGTCCGGACCAGTTCGGAAAAATGGTAGAATGAGTGTGAGTGCCGGAAAATTGTTGAATCCGGGCCAGTATAGGCAAAAGGTGGAATCCATGCGAGTACCGAAAAACTGTCCGGAGCAGTTCGAAAAAATGGTAGAATGAGTGTGAGTGCTGGAAAATTGTTGACTCCGGGCCAGTATAGGCAAAAGGTGGAATCCGTGCGAGTGCAGAAAAACTGTCCGGACCAGTTCGAAAAAATGGTAGAATGAGTGTGAGTGCCGAAAAATTGTTGAATCCGGGCCAGTATCGGCCAAAGGTGGAATCCGTGCGAGTACCGAAAAACTGTCCGGACCAGTTCGGAAAAATGGTAGAATGATTGTGAGTGCCGGAAAATTGTTGAATCCGGGCCAGTATCGGCCAAAGGTGGAATCCGTGCGAGTACCGAAAAACTGTCCGGACCAGTTCGGAAAAATGGTAGAATGAGTGTGAGTGCCGGAAAATTGTTGAATCCGGGCAAGTATCCGCCAAAGGTGGAATCCGTGCGAGTACCGAAAAACTGTCCGGACCAGTTCGAAAAAATGGTAGAATGAGTGTGAGTGCCGAAAAATTGTTGAATCCGGGCCAGTATCGGCCAAAGGTGGAATCCGTGCAAGTAGCGAAAAACTATCCGGACCAGTTCGGAAAAATGGTAGAATGATTGTGAGTGCCGGAAAATTGTTGAATCCGGGCCAGTATCGGCCAAAGGTGGAATCCGTGCGAGTACCGAAAAAATGTCCGGACCAGTTCGGAAAAATGGTAGAATGAGTGTGAGTGCCGGAAAATTGTTGAATCCGGGCCAGTATAGGCAAAAGGTGGAATCCGTGCGAGTACAGAAAAACTGTCCGGACCAGTTCGGAAAAATGGTAGAATGAGTGTGAGTGCCGGAAAATTGTTGAATCCGGGCCAGTATCGGCCAAAGGTGGAATCCGTGCGAGTACCGAAAAACAGTCCGGACCAGTTCGAAAAAATGGTAGAATGAGTGTGAGTGCCGAAAAATTGTTGAATCCGGGCCAGTATCGGCCAAAGGTGGAATCCGTGCGAGTACCGAAAAACTGTCCGGACCAGTTCGAAAAAATGGTAGAATGAGTGTGAGTGCCGGAAAATTGTTGAATCCGGGCCAGTATCGGCCAAAGGTGGAATCCGTGCGAGTACCGAAAAACAGTCCGGACCAGTTCGAAAAAATGGTAGAATGAGTGTGAGTGCCGAAAAATTGTTGAATCCGGGCCAGTATCGGCCAAAGGTGTAATCCGTGCGAGTAGCGAAAAACTATCCGGACCAGTTCGGAAAAATGGTAGAATGATTGTGAGTGCCGGAAAATTGTTGAATCCGGGCCAGTATCGGCCAAAGGTGGAATCCGTGCGAGTACCGAAAAAATGTCCGGACCAGTTCGGAAAAATGGTAGAATGAGTGTGAGTGCCGGAAAATTGTTGAATCCGGGCCAGTATAGGCAAAAGGTGGAATCCGTGCGAGTACAGAAAAACTGTCCGGACCAGTTCGGAAAAATGGTAGAATGAGTGTGAGTGCCGGAAAATTGTTGAATCCGGGCCAGTATCGGCCAAAGGTGGAATCCGTGCGAGTACCGAAAAACTGTCCGGACCAGTTCGGAAAAATGGTAGAATTAGTGTGAGTGCCGGAAAATTGTTGCATCCGGGCAAGTATAGGCAAAAGGTGGAATCCGTGCGAGTACCGAAAAACTGTCCGGACCAGTTCGAAAAAATGGTAGAATGAGTGTGAGTGCCGGAAAATTGTTGAATCCGGGCCAGTATCGGCAAAAGGTGGAATCCGTGCGAGTAAAGAAAAACTGTCCGGACCAGTTCGGAAAAATGGTAGAATGAGTGTGAGTGCCAGAAAATAGTTGAATCCGGGCCAGTATCGGCCAAAGGTGGAATCCGTGCGAGTACCGAAAAACTGTCCGGACCAGTTCGGAAAAATGGTAGAATAAGTGTGAGTGCCGGAAAATTGTTTAATCCGGGCCGGTATCGGCCAAAGGTGGAATCCGTGCGAGTACCGAAAAACTGTCCGGACCAGTTCGGAAAAATGGTAGAATGAGTGTGAGTGCCGGAAAATTGTTGAATCCGGGCCAGTATAGGCAAAAGGTGGAATCCATGCGAGTACCGAAAAACTGTCCGGAGCAGTTCGAAAAAATGGTAGAATGAGTGTGAGTGCTGGAAAATTGTTGACTCCGGGCCAGTATAGGCAAAAGGTGGAATCCGTGCGAGTGCAGAAAAACTGTCCGGACCAGTTCGAAAAAATGGTAGAATGAGTGTGAGTGCCGAAAAATTGTTGAATCCGGGCCAGTATCGGCCAAAGGTGGAATCCGTGCGAGTACCGAAAAACTGTCCGGACCAGTTCGGAAAAATGGTAGAATGATTGTGAGTGCCGGAAAATTGTTGAATCCGGGCCAGTATCGGCCAAAGGTGGAATCCGTGCGAGTACCGAAAAACTGTCCGGACCAGTTCGGAAAAATGGTAGAATGAGTGTGAGTGCCGGAAAATTGTTGAATCCGGGCCAGTATCGGCAAAAGGTGGAATCCGTGCGAGTACCGAAAAACAGTCCGGACCAGTTCGAAAAAATGGTAGAATGAGTGTGAGTGCCGAAAAATTGTTGAATCCGGGCCAGTATCGGCCAAAGGTGGAATCCGTGCGAGTACCGAAAAACTATCCGGACCAGTTCGGAAAAATGGTAGAATGATTGTGAGTGCCGGAAAATTGTTGAATCCGGGCCAGTATCGGCCAAAGGTGGAATCCGTGCGAGTACCGAAAAAATGTCCGGACCAGTTCGGAAAAATGGTAGAATGAGTGTGAGTGCCGGAAAATTGTTGAATCCGGGCCAGTATAGGCAAAAGGTGGAATCCGTGCGAGTACAGAAAAACTGTCCGGACCAGTTCGGAAAAATGGTAGAATGAGTGTGAGTGCCGGAAAATTGTTGAATCCGGGCCAGTATCGGCCAAAGGTGGAATCCGTGCGAGTACCGAAAAACAATCCGGACCAGTTCGAAAAAATGGTAGAATGAGTGTGAGTGCCGAAAAATTGTTGAATCCGGGCCAGTATCGGCCAAAGGTGTAATCCGTGCGAGTACCGAAAAACTGTCCGGACCAGTTCGGAAAAATGGTAGAATGAGTGTGAGTGCCGGAAAATTGTTGAATCCGGTCGAGTACCGGGAAAAGGTGGAATTCCTTCGTGTACCGAAAACTGTCCGGACCAGTACGGAAAAATGGTAGAATGAGTGCGGGTACCAGAAAATTGTTGCATCCGGACCAGTATCGGCAAAAGGTGGAGTCCATGCGAGTACCGAAAAACTTTCCGGACCAGTACGGAAAAATGGTAGAATCAGTGTGAGTGCCGGAAAATTGTTGAATCCGGGCCAGTATAGGCAAAAGTTGGAATCCGTGCGAGTACCGAAAAACTGTCCGGACCAGTTCGGAAAAATGGTAGAATGAGTGTGAGTGCCGGAAAATTGTTGAATCCGGGCCAGTATCGGCAAAAGGTGGAATTCGTGCGAGTACAGAAAAACTGTCCAGACCAGTTCGGAAAAATGGTAGAATGAGTGTGAGTGCCGGAAAATTGTTGAATCCGGGCAAGTATCAGCCAAAGGTGGAATCCGTGCGAGTACCGAAAAACTGTCCGGACCAGTTCGGAAAAATGGTAGAATGAGTGTGAGTGCCGGAAAATAGTTGAATCCGGTCCAGTATCGGCCAAAGGTGGAATCCGTGCGAGTACCGAAAAACTGTCCGGACCAGTTCGGAAAAATGGTAGAATGAGTGTGAGTGCCGGAAAATTGTTGAATCCGGGCCAGTATAGGCAAAAGGTGGAATCCGTGCGAGTACCGAAAAACTGTCCGGACCAGTTCGGAAAAATGGTAGAATGAGTGTGAGTGCCGGAAAATTGTTGAATCCAGGCCAGTATCGGCAAAAGGTGGAATCCGTGCGAGTAAAGAAAAACTGTCCGGACCAGTTCGGAAAAATGGTAGAATGAGTGTGAGTGCCAGAAAATAGTTGAATCCGGGCCAGTATCGTCCAAAGGTGGAATCCGTGCGAGTACCGAAAAACTGTCCGGACCAGTTCGGAAAAATGGTAGAATGAGTGTGAGTGCCGAAAAATTGTTGAATCCGGGCCGGTATCGGCCAAAGGTGGAATCCGTGCGAGTACCGAAAAACTGTCCGGACCAGTTCGGAAAAATGGTAGAATGAGTGTGAGTGCCGAAAAATTGTTGAATCCGGGCCCGTATCGGCCAAAGGTGGAATCCGTGCGAGTACCGAAAAACAGTCCGGACCAGTTCGAAAAAATGGTAGAATGAGTGTGAGTGCCGAAAAATTGTTGAATCCGGGCCAGTATCGGCCAAAGGTGTAATCCGTGCGAGTACCGAAAAACTGTCCGGACCAGTTCGGAAAAATGGTAGAATGAGTGTGAGTGCCGGAAAATTGTTGAATCCGGTCGAGTACCGGGAAAAGGTGGAATTCCTTCGTGTACCGAAAACTGTCCGGACCAGTACGGAAAAATGGTAGAATGAGTGCGGGTACCAGAAAATTGTTGCATCCGGACCAGTATCGGCAAAAGGTGGAATCCATGCGAGTACCGAAAAACTGTCCGGACCAGTTCGGAAAAATGGTAGAATGAGTGTGAGTGCCGGAAAATTGTTGAATCCGGGCCAGTATAGGCAAAAGGTGGAATCCGTGCGAGTACCGAAAAACTGTCCGGACCAGTTCGGAAAAATGGTAGAATGAGTGTGAGTGCCGGAAAATTGTTGAATCCGGGCCAGTATCGGCAAAAGGTGGAATCCGTGCGAGTAAAGAAAAACTGTACGGACCAGTTCGGAAAAATGGTAGAATGAGTGTGAGTGCCAGAAAATAGTTGAATCCGGGCCAGTATCGTCCAAAGGTGGAATCCGTGCGAGTACCGAAAAACTGTCCGGACCAGTTCGGAAAAATGGTAGAATGAGTGTGAGTGCCGAAAAATTGTTGAATCCGGGCCGGTATCGGCCAAAGGTGGAATCCGTGCGAGTACCGAAAAACTGTCCGGACCAGTTCGGAAAAATGGTAGAATGAGTGTGAGTGCCGAAAAATTGTTGAATCCGGGCCAGTATCGGCCAAAGGTGGAATCCGTGCGAGTACAGAAAAACAGTCCGGACCAGTTCGAAAAAATGGTAGAATGAGTGTGAGTGCCGAAAAATTGTTGAATCCGGGCCAGTATCGGCCAAAGGTGTAATCCGTGCGAGTACCGAAAAACTGTCCGGACCAGTTCGGAAAAATGGTAGAATGAGTGTGAGTGCCGGAAAATTGTTGAATCCGGGCCAGTATCGGCAAAAGGTGGAATCCGTGCGAGTAAAGAAAAACTGTCCGGACCAGTTCGGAAAAATGGTAGAATGAGTGTGAGTGCCAGAAAATATTTGAATCCGGGCCAGTATCGTCCAAAGGTGGAATCCGTGCGAGTACCGAAAAACTGTCCGGACCAGTTCGGAAAAATGGTAGAATGAGTGTGAGTGCCGAAAAATTGTTGAATCCGGGCCAGTATCGGCCAAAGGTGGAATCCGTGCGAGTACAGAAAAACTGTCCGGACCAGTTCGGAAAAATGGTAGAATTAGTGTGAGTGCCGGAAAATTGTTGAATCCGGGCAAGTATAGGCAAAAGGTGGAATCCATGCGAGTACCGAAAAACTGTCCGGACCAGTTTGAAAAAATGGTAGAATGAGTGTGAGTGCCGGAAAATTGTTGAATCCGGGCCAGTATCGGCAAAAGGTGGAATCCGTGCGAGTAAAGAAAAACTGTCCGGACCAGTTCGGAAAAATGGTAGAATGAGTGTGAGTGCCAGAAAATAGTTGAATCCGGGCCAGTATCGTCCAAAGGTGGAATCCGTGCGAGTACCGAAAAACTGTCCGGACCAGTTCGGAAAAATGGTAGAATGAGTGTGACTGCCGGAAAATTGTTGAATCCGGGCCAGTATCGGCCAAAGGTGGAATCCGTGCGAGTACCGAAAAATTGTCCGGATCAGTACGGAAAAATGGTAGAATCAGTGTGAGTACCGAAAAATTGTTGAATCCGGTCAAGTACCGGGAAAAGGTGGAATTCCTTCGTGTACCGAAAACTGTCCGGACCAGTACGGAAAAATGGTAGAATGCGTGCGAGTACCGGAAAATTGTTGCATCCGGGCCAGTAACGGCAAAAGGTGGAATCCGTGCGAGTAAAGAAAAACTGTCCGGACCAGTTCGGAAAAATGGTAGAATTAGTGTGAGTGCCGGAAAATTGTTGAATCCGGGCCGGTATCGGCCAAAGGTGGAATCCGTGCGAGTAAAGAAAAACTGTCCGGACCAGTTCGGAAAAATGGTAGAATTAGTGTGAGTGCCGAAAAATTGTTGAATCCGGGCAAGTATAGGCAAAAGGTGGAATCCGTGCGAGTAAAGAAAAACTGTCCGGACCAGTTCGGAAAAATGGTAGAATGAGTGTGAGTGCCAGAAAATAGTTGAATCCGGGCCAGTATCGGCCAAAGGTGGAATCCGTGGGAGTACCGAAAAACTGTCCGGACCAGTTCGGAAAAATGGTAGAATGAGTGTGAGTGCCGGAAAATTGTTGAATCCGGGCCGGTATCGGCCAAAGGTGGAATCCGTGCGAGTACCGAAAAACTGTCCGGACCAGTTCGGAAAAATGGTAGAATGAATGTGAGTGCCGGAAAATTGTTGAATCCGGGCCAGTATAGGCAAAAGGTGGAATCCGTGCGAGTACCGAAAAACTGTCCGGACCAGTTCGAAAAAATGGTAGAATGAGTGTGAGTGCCGGAAAATTGTTGAATCCGGGCCAGTATCGGCCAAAGGTGGAATCCGTGCGAGTACCGGAAAACTGTCCGGACCAGTTCGGAAAAATGGTAGAATTAGTGTGAGTGCCGGAAAATTGTTGAATCCGGGCAAGTATAGGCAAAAGGTGGAATCCGTGCGAGTACCGAAAAACTGTCCGGACCAGTTCGAAAAAATGGTAGAATGAGTGTGAGTGCCGGAAAATTGTTGAATCCGGGCCAGTATCGGCAAAAGGTGGAATCCGTGCGAGTAAAGAAAAACTGTCCGGACCAGTTCGGAAAAATGGTAGAATGAGTGTGAGTGCCGGAAAATTGTTGAATCCGGGCCAGTATAGGCAAAAGGTGGAATCCGTGCGAGTACCGAAAAACTGTCCGGACCAGTTCGGAAAAATGGTAGAATGAGTGTGAGTGCCGGAAAATTGTTGAATCCGGTCGAGTACCGGGAAAAGGTGGAATTCCTTCGTGTACCGAAAACTGTCCGGACCAGTACGGAAAAATGGTAGAATGAGTGCGAGTACCGGAAAATTGTTGCATCCGGGCCAGTAACGGCAAAAGGTGGAATCCGTGCGAGTAAAGAAAAACTGTCCGGACCAGTTCGGAAAAATGGTAGAATTAGTGTGAGTGCCGGAAAATTGTTGAATCCGGGCCAGTATAGGCAAAAGGTGGAATCCGTGCGAGTACAGAAAAACATTCCGGAATAGTTCGGAAAAATGGTAGAATGAGTGTGAGTGCCGGAAAATTGTTGAATCCGGGCCAGTATCGGCCAAAGGTGGAATCCGTGCGAGTACCGAAAAACTGTCCGGACCAGTTCGGAAAAATGGTAGAATTAGTGTGAGTGCCGGAAAATTGTTGAATCCGGGCAAGTATAGGCAAAAGGTGGAATCCGTGCGAGTAAAGAAAAACTGTCCGGACCAGTTCGGAAAAATGGTAGAATGAGTGTGAGTGCCAGAAAATAGTTGAATCCGGGCCAGTATCGGCCAAAGGTGGAATCCGTGCGAGTAAAGAAAAACTGTCCGGACCAGTTCGGAAAAATGGTAGAATGAGTGTGAGTGCCGGAAAATTGTTGAATCCGGGCCAGTATAGGCAAAAGGTGGAATCCGTGCGAGTACAGAAAAACAGTCCGGACCAGTTCGAAAAAATGGTAGAATGAGTGTGAGTGCCGGAAAATTGTTGAATCCGGGCCAGTATCGGCCAAAGGTGGAATCCGTGCGAGTACAAAAAAATTTTCCGGATCAGTACGGAAAAATGGTAGAATCAGTGTGAGTACCGAAAAATTGTTGAATCCGGTCGAGTACCGGGAAAAGGTGGAATTCCTTCGTGTACCGAAAACTGTCCGGACCAGTACGGAAAAATGGTAGAATGAGTGTGAGTGCCGGAAAATTGTTGAATCCGGGCCCGTATAGGCAAAAGGTGGAATCCGTGCGAGTACCGAAAAACTGTCCGGACCAGTTCGGAAAAATGGTAGAATGAGTGTGAGTGCCGAAAAATTGTTGAATCCGGGCCAGTATAGGCGAAAGGTGGAATCCGTGCGAGTACAGAAAAACAGTCCGGACCAGTTCGGAAAAATGGTAGAATGAGTGTGAGTGCCGGAAAATTGTTGAATCCGGGCCAGTATCGGCCAAAGGTGGAATCCGTGCGAGTACCGAAAAACACTCCGGACCAGTTCGGAAAAATGCTAGAATTAGTGTGAGTGCCGGAAAATTGTTGAATCCGGGCAAGTATAGGCAAAAGGTGGAATCCGTGCGAGTACCGAAAAACTGTCCGGACCAGTTCGAAAAAATGGTAGAATGAGTGTGAGTGCCGGAAAATTGTTGAATCCGGGCCAGTATCGGCAAAAGGTGGAATCCGTGCGAGTAAAGAAAAACTGTCCGGACCAGTTCGGAAAAATGGTAGAATGAGTGTGAGTGCCAGAAAATAGTTGAATCCGAGCCAGTATCGGCCAAAGGTGGAATCCGTGCGAGTACCGAAAAATTGTCCGGACCAGTTCGGAAAAATGGTAGAATGAGTGTGAGTGCCGGAAAATTGTTGAATCCGGGCCAGTATAGGCAAAAGGTGGAATCCGTGCGAGTACAGAAAAACAGTCCGGAACAGTTCGGAAAAATGGTAGAATGAGTGTGAGTGCCGGAAAATTGTTGAATCCGGGCCAGTATCGGCCAAAGGTGGAATCCGTGCGAGTACCGAAAAATTGTCCGGATCAGTACGGAAAAATGGTAGAATCAGTGTGAGTACCGAAAAATTGTTGAATCCGGTCGAGTACCGGGAAAAGGTGGAATTCCTTCGTGTACCGAAAACTGTCCGGACCAGTACGGAAAAATGGTAGAATGAGTGCGAGTACCGGAAAATTGTTGCATCCGGGCCAGTAACGGCAAAAGGTGGAATCCGTGCGAGTAAAGAAAAACTGTCCGGACCAGTTCGGAAAAATGGTAGAATTAGTGTGAGTGCCGGAAAATTGTTGAATCCGGGCAAGTATAGGCAAAAGGTGGAATCCGTGCGAGTAAAGAAAAACTGTCCGGACCAGTTCGGAAAAATGGTAGAATGAGTGTGAGTGCCAGAAAATAGTTGAATCCGGGCCAGTATCGGCCAAAGGTGGAATCCGTGCGAGTACCGAAAAACTGTCCGGACCAGTTCGGAAAAATGGTAGAATGAGTGTGAGTGCCGGAAAATTGTTGAATCCGGGCCGGTATCGGCCAAAGGTGGAATCCGTGCGAGTACCGAAAAACTGTCCGGACCAGTTCGGAAAAATGGTAGAATGAGTGTGAGTGCCGGAAAATTGTTGAATCCGGGCCAGTATAGGCAAAAGGTGGAATCCGTGCGAGTACAGAAAAACAGTCCGGAACAGTTCGGAAAAATGGTAGAATGAGTGTGAGTGCCGGAAAATTGTTGAATCCGGGCCAGTATCGGCAAAAGGTGGAATCCGTGCGAGTAAAGAAAAACTGTCCGGACCAGTTCGGAAAAATGGTAGAATGAGTGTGAGTGCCAGAAAATAGTTGAATCCGGGCCAGTATCGTCCAAAGGTGGAATCCGTGCGAGTACAGAAAAACAGTCCGGACCAGTTCGGAAAAATGGTAGAATGAGTGTGAGTGCCGGAAAATTGTTGAATCCGGGCCAGTATCGGCCAAAGGTGGAATCCGTGCGAGTACCGAAAAACACTCCGGACCAGTTCGGAAAAATGCTAGAATTAGTGTGAGTGCCGGAAAATTGTTGAATCCGGGCAAGTATAGGCAAAAGGTGGAATCCGTGCGAGTACCGAAAAACTGTCCGGACCAGTTCGAAAAAATGGTAGAATGAGTGTGAGTGCCGGAAAATTGTTGAATCCGGGCCAGTATCGGCAAAAGGTGGAATCCGTGCGAGTAAAGAAAAACTGTCCGGACCAGTTCGGAAAAATGGTAGAATGAGTGTGAGTGCCAGAAAATAGTTGAATCCGGGCCAGTATCGTCCAAAGGTGGAATCCGTGCGAGTACCGAAAAACTGTCCGGACCAGTTCGGAAAAATGGTAGAATGAGTGTGAGTGCCGGAAAATTGTTGAATCCGGGCCGGTATCGGCCAAAGGTGGAATCCGTGCGAGTACCGAAAAACTGTCCGGACCAGTTCGGAAAAATGGTAGAATGAGTGTGAGTGCCGGAAAATTGTTGAATCCGGGCCAGTATAGGCAAAAGGTGGAATCCGTGCGAGTACAGAAAAACAGTCCGGAACAGTTCGGAAAAATGGTAGAATGAGTGTGAGTGCCGGAAAATTGTTGAATCCGGGCCAGTATCGGCAAAAGGTGGAATCCGTGCGAGTAAAGAAAAACTGTCCGGACCAGTTCGGAAAAATGGTAGAATGAGTGTGAGTGCCAGAAAATAGTTGAATCCGGGCCAGTATCGTCCAAAGGTGGAATCCGTGCGAGTACCGAAAAACTGTCCGGACCAGTTCGGAAAAATGGTAGAATGAGTGTGAGTGCCGGAAAATTGTTGAATCCGGGCCAGTATCGGCCAAAGGTGGAATCCGTGCGAGTACAAAAAAATTGTCCGGATCAGTACGGAAAAATGGTAGAATCAGTGTGAGTACCGAAAAATTGTTGAATCCGGTCGAGTACCGGGAAAAGGTGGAATTCCTTCGTGTACCGAAAACTGTCCGGACCAGTACGGAAAAATGGTAGATTGAGTGCGAGTACCGGAAAATTGTTGCATCCGGGCCAGTAACGGCAAAAGGTGGAATCCGTGCGAGTAAAGAAAAACTGTCCGGACCAGTTCGGAAAAATGGTAGAATTAGTGTGAGTGCCGGAAAATTGTTGAATCCGGGCAAGTATAGGCAAAAGGTGGAATCCGTGCGAGTAAAGAAAAACTGTCCGGACCAGTTCGGAAAAATGGTAGAATGAGTGTGAGTGCCAGAAAATAGTTGAATCCGGGCCAGTATCGGCCAAAGGTGGAATCCGTGCGAGTACCGAAAAACTGTCCGGACCAGTTCGGAAAAATGGTAGAATGAGTGTGAGTGCCGGAAAATTGTTGAATCCGGGCCAGTATAGGCAAAAGGTGGAATCCGTGCGAGTACAGAAAAACAGTCCGGACCAGTTCGGAAAAATGGTAGAATGAGTGTGAGTGCCGGAAAATTGTTGAATCCGGGCCAGTATCGGCCAAAGGTGGAATCCGTGCGAGTACCGAAAAACTGTCCGGACCAGTTCGGAAAAATGCTAGAATTAGTGTGAGTGCCGGAAAATTGTTGAATCCGGGCAAGTATAGGCAAAAGGTGGAATCCGTGCGAGTACCGAAAAACTGTCCGGACCAGTTCGAAAAAATGGTAGAATGAGTGTGAGTGCCGGAAAATTGTTGAATCCGGGCCAGTATCGGCAAAAGGTGGAATCCGTGCGAGTAAAGAAAAACTGTCCGGACCAGTTCGGAAAAATGGTAGAATGAGTGTGAGTGCCAGAAAATAGTTGAATCCGGGCCAGTATCGTCCAAAGGTGGAATCCGTGCGAGTACCGAAAAACTGTCCGGACCAGTTCGGAAAAATGGTAGAATGAGTGTGAGTGCCGAAAAATTGTTGAATCCGGGCCGGTATCGGCCAAAGGTGGAATCCGTGCGAGTACCGAAAAACTGTCCGGAGCAGTTCGGAAAAATGGTAGAATGAGTGTGAGTGCCGGAAAATTGTTGAATCCGGGCCAGTATAGGCAAAAGGTGGAATCCGTGCGAGTACAGAAAAACAGTCCGGACCAGTTCGGAAAAATGGTAGAATGAGTGTGAGTGCCAGAAAATTGTTGAATCCGAGCCAGTATCGGCCAAAGGTGGAATCCGTGCGAGTACCGAAAAACTGTCCGGACCAGTTCGGAAAAATGGTAGAATGAGTGTGAGTGCCGGAAAATTGTTGAATCCGGGCCAGTATAGGCAAAAGGTGGAATCCGTGCCAGTACCGAAAAACTGTCCGGACCAGTTCGAAAAAATGGTAGAATGAGTGTGAGTGCCGGAAAATTGTTGAATCCGGGCCAGTATCGGCAAAAGGTGGAATCCGTGCGAGTAAAGAAAAACTGTCCGGACCAGTTCGGAAAAATGGTAGAATGAGTGTGAGTGCCAGAAAATAGTTGAATCCGGGCCAGTATCGTCCAAAGGTGGAATCCGTGCGAGTACCGAAAAACTGTCCGGACCAGTTCGGAAAAATGGTAGAATGAGTGTGAGTGCCGGAAAATTGTTGAATCCGGGCCGGTATCGGCCAAAGGTGGAATCCGTGCGAGTACCGAAAAACTGTCCGGACCAGTTCGGAAAAATGGTAGAATGAGTGTGAGTGCCGGAAAATTGTTGAATCCGGGCCAGTATAGGCAAAAGGTGGAATCCGTGCGAGTACAGAAAAACAGTCCGGAACAGTTCGGAAAAATGGTAGAATGAGTGTGAGTGCCGGAAAATTGTTGAATCCGGGCCAGTATCGGCCAAAGGTGGAATCCGTGCGAGTACCGAAAAATTGTCCGGATCAGTACGGAAAAATGGTAGAATCAGTGTGAGTACCGAAAAATTGTTGAATCCGGTCGAGTACCGGGAAAAGGTGGAATTCCTTCGTGTACCGAAAACTGTCCGGACCAGTACGGAAAAATGGTAGAATGAGTGCGAGTACCGGAAAATTGTTGCATCCGGGCCAGTAACGGCAAAAGGTGGAATCCGTGCGAGTAAAGAAAAACTGTCCGGACCAGTTCGGAAAAATGGTAGAATTAGTGTGAGTGCCGGAAAATTGTTGAATCCGGGCAAGTATAGGCAAAAGGTGGAATCCGTGCGAGTAAAGAAAAACTGTCCGGACCAGTTCGGAAAAATGGTAGAATGAGTGTGAGTGCCAGAAAATAGTTGAATCCGGGCCAGTATCGGCCAAAGGTGGAATCCGCGCGAGTACCGAAAAACTGTCCGGACCAGTTCGGAAAAATGGTAGAATGAGTGTGAGTGCCGGAAAATTGTTGAATCCGGGCCAGTATAGGCAAAAGGTGGAATCCGTGCGAGTACAGAAAAACAGTCCGGACCAGTTCGGAAAAATGGTAGAATGAGTGTGAGTGCCGGAAAATTGTTGAATCCGGGCCAGTATCGGCCAAAGGTGGAATCCGTGCGAGTACCGAAAAACTGTCCGGACCAGTTCGGAAAAATGCTAGAATTAGTGTGAGTGCCGGAAAATTGTTGAATCCGGGCAAGTATAGGCAAAAGGTGGAATCCGTGCGAGTACCGAAAAACTGTCCGGACCAGTTCGAAAAAATGGTAGAATGAGTGTGAGTGCCGGAAAATTGTTGAATCCGGGCCAGTATCGGCAAAAGGTGGAATCCGTGCGAGTAAAGAAAAACTGTCCGGACCAGTTCGGAAAAATGGTAGAATGAGTGTGAGTGCCAGAAAATAGTTGAATCCGGGCCAGTATCGTCCAAAGGTGGAATCCGTGCGAGTACCGAAAAACTGTCCGGACCAGTTCGGAAAAATGGTAGAATGAGTGTGAGTGCCGAAAAATTGTTGAATCCGGGCCGGTATCGGCCAAAGGTGGAATCCGTGCGAGTACCGAAAAACTGTCCGGAGCAGTTCGGAAAAATGGTAGAATGAGTGTGAGTGCCGGAAAATTGTTGAATCCGGGCCAGTATAGGCAAAAGGTGGAATCCGTGCGAGTATAGAAAAACAGTCCGGACCAGTTCGGAAAAATGGTAGAATGAGTGTGAGTGCCAGAAAATTGTTGAATCCGAGCCAGTATCGGCCAAAGGTGGAATCCGTGCGAGTACCGAAAAACTGTCCGGACCAGTTCGGAAAAATGGTAGAATGAGTGTGAGTGCCGGAAAATTGTTGAATCCGGGCCAGTATAGGCAAAAGGTGGAATCCGTGCGAGTACAGAAAAACAGTCCGGACCAGTTCGGAAAAATGGTAGAATGAGTGTGAGTGCCGGAAAATTGTTGAATCCGGGCCAGTATCGTCCAAAGGTGGAATCCGTGCGAGTACCGAAAAATTGTCCGTTTCAGTACGGAAAAATGGTAGAATCAGTGTGAGTACCGAAAAATGGTTGAATCCCGTCGAGTACCGGGAAAAGGTGGAATTCCTTCGTGTACCGAAAACTGTCCGGACCAGTACGGAAAAATGGTAGAATGAGTGCGAGTACCGGAAAATTGTTGCATCCGGGCCAGTAACGGCAAAAGCTGGAATCCGTGCGAGTAAAGAAAAACTGTCCGGACCAGTTCGGAAAAATGGTAGAATTAGTGTGAGTGCCGGAAAATTGTTGAATCCGGGCAAGTATAGGCAAAAGGTGGAATCCGTGCGAGTAAAGAAAAACTGTCCGGACCAGTTCGGAAAAATGGTAGAATGAGTGTGAGTGCCAGAAAATAGTTGAATCCGGGCCAGTATCGGCCAAAGGTGGAATCCGTGCGAGTACCGAAAAACTGTCCGGACCAGTTCGGAAAAATGGTAGAATGAGTGTGAGTGCCGGAAAATTGTTGAATCAGGGCCGGTATCGGCCAAAGGTGGAATCCGTGCGAGTACCGAAAAACTGTCCGGACCAGTTCGGAAAAATGGTAGAATGAGTGTGAGTGCCGGAAAATTGTTGAATCCGGGCCAGTATAGGCAAAAGGTGGAATCCGTGCGAGTACAGAAAAACAGTCCGGACCAGTTCGGAAAAATGGTAGAATGAGTGTGAGTGCCGGAAAATTGTTGAATCCGGGCCAGTATCGGCCAAAGGTGGAATCCGTGCGAGTACCGAAAAACTGTCCGGACCAGTTCGGAAAAATGCTAGAATTAGTGTGAGTGCCGGAAAATTGTTGAATCCGGGCAAGTATAGGCAAAAGGTGGAATCCGTGCGAGTACCGAAAAACTGTCCGGACCAGTTCGAAAAAATGGTAGAATGAGTGTGAGTGCCGGAAAATTGTTGAATCCGGGCCAGTATCGGCAAAAGGTGGAATCCGTGCGAGTAAAGAAAAACTGTCCGGACCAGTTCGGAAAAATGGTAGAATGAGTGTGAGTGCCAGAAAATAGTTGAATCCGGGCCAGTATCGTCCAAAGGTGGAATCCGTGCGAGTACCGAAAAACTGTCCGGACCAGTTCGGAAAAATGGTAGAATGAGTGTGAGTGCCGAAAAATTGTTGAATCCGGGCCGGTATCGGCCAAAGGTGGAATCCGTGCGAGTACCGAAAAACTGTCCGGAGCAGTTCGGAAAAATGGTAGAATGAGTGTGAGTGCCGGAAAATTGTTGAATCCGGGCCAGTATAGGCAAAAGGTGGAATCCGTGCGAGTATAGAAAAACAGTCCGGACCAGTTCGGAAAAATGGTAGAATGAGTGTGAGTGCCAGAAAATTGTTGAATCCGAGCCAGTATCGGCCAAAGGTGGAATCCGTGCGAGTACCGAAAAACTGTCCGGACCAGTTCGGAAAAATGGTAGAATGAGTGTGAGTGCCGGAAAATTGTTGAATCCGGGCCAGTATAGGCAAAAGGTGGAATCCGTGCGAGTACAGAAAAACAGTCCGGACCAGTTCGGAAAAATGGTAGAATGAGTGTGAGTGCCGGAAAATTGTTGAATCCGGGCCAGTATCGTCCAAAGGTGGAATCCGTGCGAGTACCGAAAAATTGTCCGGATCAGTACGGAAAAATGGTAGAATCAGTGTGAGTACCGAAAAATGGTTGAATCCCGTCGAGTACCGGGAAAAGGTGGAATTCCTTCGTGTACCGAAAACTGTCCGGACCAGTACGGAAAAATGGTAGAATGAGTGCGAGTACCGGAAAATTGTTGCATCCGGGCCAGTAACGGCAAAAGCTGGAATCCGTGCGAGTAAAGAAAAACTGTCCGGACCAGTTCGGAAAAATGGTAGAATTAGTGTGAGTGCCGGAAAATTGTTGAATCCGGGCAAGTATAGGCAAAAGGTGGAATCCGTGCGAGTAAAGAAAAACTGTCCGGACCAGTTCGGAAAAATGGTAGAATGAGTGTGAGTGCCAGAAAATAGTTGAATCCGGGCCAGTATCGGCCAAAGGTGGAATCCGTGCGAGTACCGAAAAACTGTCCGGACCAGTTCGGAAAAATGGTAGAATGAGTGTGAGTGCCGGAAAATTGTTGAATCCGGGCCGGTATCGGCCAAAGGTGGAATCCGTGCGAGTACCGAAAAACTGTCCGGACCAGTTCGGAAAAATGGTAGAATGAGTGTGAGTGCCGGAAAATTGTTGAATCCGGGCCAGTATAGGCAAAAGGTGGAATCCGTGCGAGTACCGAAAAACTGTCCGGACCAGTTCGGAAAAATGGTAGAATGAGTGTGAGTGCCGGAAAATTGTTGAATCCGGGCCAGTATAGGCAAAAGGTGGAATCCGTGCGAGTACAGAAAAACAGTCCGGACCAGTTCGGAAAAATGGTAGAATGAGTGCGAGTACCGGAAAATTGTTGCATCCGGGCCAGTAACGGCAAAAGGTGGAATCCGTGCGAGTAAAGAAAAACTGTCCGGACCAGTTCGGAAAAATGGTAGAATTAGTGTGAGTGCCGGAAAATTGTTGAATCCGGGCAAGTATAGGCAAAAGGTGGAATCCGTGCGAGTAAAGAAAAACTGTCCGGACCAGTTCGGAAAAATGGTAGAATGAGTGTGAGTGCCAGAAAATAGTTGAATCCGGGCCAGTATCGTCCAAAGGTGGAATCCGTGCGAGTACCGAAAAACTGTCCGGACCAGTTCGGAAAAATGGTAGAATGAGTGTGAGTGCCAGAAAATAGTTGAATCCGGGCCAGTATCGTCCAAAGGTGGAATCCGTGCGAGTACCGAAAAATTGTCCGGACCAGTTCGGAAAAATGGTAGAATGAGTGTGAGTGCCGGAATATTGTTGAATCCGGGCCGGTATCGGCCAAAGGTGGAATCCGTGCGAGTACCGAAAAACTGTCCGGACCAGTTCGGAAAAATGGTAGAATGAGTGTGAGTGCCGGAAAATTGTTGAATCCGGGCCAGTTTAGGCAAAAGGTGGAATCCGTGCGAGTACAGAAAAACAGTCCGGACCAGTTCGGAAAAATGGTAGAATGAGTGTGAGTGCCGGAAAATTGTTGAATCCGGGCCAGTATCGGCCAAAGGTGGAATCCGTGCGAGTACCGAAAAACTGTCTGGACCAGTTCGGAAAAATGGTAGAATGAGTGTGAGTGCCGGAAAATTGTTGAATCCGGGCCAGTATAGGCAAAAGGTGGAATCCGTGCGAGTACAGAAAAACAGTCCGGACCAGTTCGGAAAAATGGTAGAATGAGTGTGAGTGCCGGAAAATTGTTGAATTCGGGCCAGTATCGGCCAAAGGTGGAATCCGTGCGAGTACCGAAAAATTGTCCGGATCAGTACGGAAAAATGGTAGAATCAGTGTGAGTACCGAAAAATTGTTGAATCCGGTCGAGTACCGGGAAAAGGTGGAATTCCTTCGTGTACCGAAAACTGTCCGGACCAGTACGGAAAAATGGTAGAATGAGTGCGAGTACCGGAAAATTGTTGCATCCGGGCCAGTAACGGCAAAAGGTGGAATCCGTGCGAGTAAAGAAAAACTGTCCGGACCAGTTCGGAAAAATGGTAGAATTAGTGTGAGTGCCGGAAAATTGTTGAATCCGGGCCGGTATCGGCCAAAGGTGGAATCCGTGCGAGTAAAGAAAAACTGTCCGGACCAGTTCGGAAAAATGGTAGAATTAGTGTGAGTGCCGGAAAATTGTTGAATCCGGGCAAGTATAGGCAAAAGGTGGAATCCGTGCGAGTAAAGAAAAACTGTCCGGACCAGTTCGAAAAAATGGTAGAATGAGTGTGAGTGCCAGAAAATAGTTGAATCCGGGCCAGTATCGGCCAAAGGTGGAATCCGTGCGAGTACCGAAAAACTGTCCGGACCAGTTCGGAAAAATGGTAGAATGAGTGTGAGTGCCGGAAAATTGTTGAATCCGGGCCGGTATCGGCCAAAGGTGGAATCCGTACGAGTACCGAAAAACTGTCCGGACCAGTTCGGAAAAATGGTAGAATGAGTGTGAGTGCCGGAAAATTGTTGAATCCGGGCCAGTATAGGCAAAAGGTGGAATCCGTGCGAGTACCGAAAAACTGTCCGGACCAGTTCGGAAAAATGGTAGAATGAGTGTGAGTGCCGGAAAATTGTTGAATCCGGGCCAGTATAGGCAAAAGGTGGAATCCGTGCGAGTACAGAAAAACATTCCGGACCAGTTCGGAAAAATGGTAGAATGAGTGTGAGTGCCGGAAAATTGTTGAATCCGGGCCAGTATCGGCCAAAGGTGGAATCCGTGCGAGTACCGAAAAACTGTCCGGACCAGTTCGGAAAAATGGTAGAATTAGTGTGAGTGCCGGAAAATTGTTGAATCCGGGCAAGTATAGGCAAAAGGTGGAATCCGTGCGAGTAAAGAAAAACTGTCCGGACCAGTTCGGAAAAATGGTAGAATGAGTGTGAGTGCCAGAAAATAGTTGAATCCGGGCCAGTATCGGCCAAAGGTGGAATCCGTGCGAGTACCGAAAAACTGTCCGGACCAGTTCGGAAAAATGGTAGAATGAGTGTGAGTGCCGGAAAATTGTTGAATCCGGGCCAGTATCGGCCAAAGGTGGAATCCGTGCGAGTACCGAAAAACTGTCCGGACCAGTTCGGAAAAATGGTAGAATTAGTGTGAGTGCCGGAAAATTGTTGAATCCGGGCAAGTATAGGCAAAAGGTGGAATCCGTGCGAGTACCGAAAAACTGTCCGGACCAGTTCGAAAAAATGGTAGAATGAGTGTGAGTGCCGGAAAATTGTTGAATCCGGGCCAGTATCGGCAAAAGGTGGAATCCGTGCGAGTAAAGAAAAACTGTCCGGACCAGTTCGGAAAAATGGTAGAATGAGTGTGAGTGCCAGAAAATAGTTGAATCCGGGCCAGTATCGTCCAAAGGTGGAATCCGTGCGAGTACCGAAAAACTGTCCGGACCAGTTCGGAAAAATGGTAGAATGAGTGTGAGTGCCGGAAAATTGTTGAATCCGGGCCAGTATCGGCCAAAGGTGGAATCCGTGCGAGTACAAAAAAATTGTCCGGATCAGTACGGAAAAATGGTAGAATCAGTGTGAGTACCGAAAAATTGTTGAATCCGGTCGAGTACCGGGAAAAGGTGGAATTCCTTCGTGTACCGAAAACTGTCCGGACCAGTACGGAAAAATGGTAGAATGAGTGCGAGTACCGGAAAATTGTTGCATCCGGGCCAGTAACGGCAAAAGGTGGAATCCGTGCGAGTAAAGAAAAACTGTCCGGACCAGTTCGGAAAAATGGTAGAATTAGTGTGAGTGCCGGAAAATTGTTGAATCCGGGCAAGTATAGGCAAAAGGTGGAATCCGTGCGAGTAAAGAAAAACTGTCCGGACCAGTTCGGAAAAATGGTAGAATGAGTGTGAGTGCCAGAAAATAGTTGAATCCGGGCCAGTATCGGCCAAAGGTGGAATCCGTGCGAGTACCGAAAAACTGTCCGGACCAGTTCGGAAAAATGGTAGAATGAGTGTGAGTGCCGGAAAATTGTTGAATCCGGGCCGGTATCGGCCAAAGGTGGAATCCGTGCGAGTACCGAAAAACTGTCCGGACCAGTTCGGAAAAATGGTAGAATGAGTGTGAGTGCCGGAAAATTGTTGAATCCGGGCCAGTATAGGAAAAAGGTGGAATCCGTGCGAGTACCGAAAAACTGTCCGGACCAGTTCGGAAAAATGGTAGAATGAGTGTGAGTGCCGGAAAATTGTTGAATCCGGGCCAGTATAGGCAAAAGGTGGAATCCGTGCGAGTACCGAAAAACTGTCCGGACCAGTTCGAAAAAATGGTAGAATGAGTGTGAGTGCCGGAAAATTGTTGAATCCGGGCCAGTATCGGCAAAAGGTGGAATCCGTGCGAGTAAAGAAAAACTGTCCGGACCAGTTCGGAAAAATGGTAGAATGAGTGTGAGTGCCAGAAAATAGTTGAATCCGGGCCAGTATCGGCCAAAGGTGGAATCCGTGCGAGTACCGAAAAACTGTCCGGACCAGTTCGGAAAAATGGTAGAATGAGTGTGAGTGCCGGAAAATTGTTGAATCCGGGCCGGTATCGGCCAAAGGTGGAATCCGTGCGAGTACCGAAAAACTGTCCGGACCAGTTCGGAAAAATGGTAGAATGAGTGTGAGTGCCGGAAAATTGTTGAATCCGGGCCAGTATAGGAAAAAGGTGGAATCCGTGCGAGTACCGAAAAACTGTCCGGACCAGTTCGGAAAAATGGTAGAATGAGTGTGAGTGCCGGAAAATTGTTGAATCCGGGCCAGTATAGGCAAAAGGTGGAATCCGTGCGAGTACAGAAAAACATTCCGGACCAGTTCGGAAAAATGGTAGAATGAGTGTGAGTGCCGGAAAATTGTTGAATCCGGGCCAGTATCGGCCAAAGGTGGAATCCGTGCGAGTACCGAAAAACTGTCCGGACCAGTTCGGAAAAATGGTACAATTAGTGTGAGTGCCGGAAAATTGTTGAATCCGGGCAAGTATAGGCAAAAGGTGGAATCCGTGCGAGTAAAGAAAAACTGTCCGGACCAGTTCGGAAAAATGGTAGAATGAGTGTGAGTGCCGGAAAATTGTTGAATCCGGGCAAGTATAGGCAAAAGGTGGAATCCGTGCGAGTAAAGAAAAACTGTCCGGACCAGTTCGGAAAAATGGTAGAATGAGTGTGAGTGCCAGAAAATAGTTGAATCCGGGCCAGTATCGGCCAAAGGTGGAATCCGTGCGAGTACCGAAAAACTGTCCGGACCAGTTCGGAAAAATGGTAGAATGAGTGTGAGTGCCGGAAAATTGTTGAATCCGGGCCAGTATCGGCCAAAGGTGGAATCCGTGCGAGTACCGAAAAACTGTCCGGACCAGTTCGGAAAAATGGTAGAATTAGTGTGAGTGCCGGAAAATTGTTGAATCCGGGCAAGTATAGGCAAAAGGTGGAATCCGTGCGAGTACCGAAAAACTGTCCGGACCAGTTCGAAAAAATGGTAGAATGAGTGCGAGTGCCGGAAAATTGTTGAATCCGGGCCAGTATCGGCAAAAGGTGGAATCCGTGCGAGTAAAGAAAAACTGTCCGGACCAGTTCGGAAAAATGGTAGAATGAGTGTGAGTGCCGGAAAATTGTTGAATCCGGGCCAGTATAGGAAAAAGGTGGAATCCGTGCGAGTACCGAAAAACTGTCCGGACCAGTTCGGAAAAATGGTAGAATGAGTGTGAGTGCCGGAAAATTGTTGAATCCGGGCAAGTATAGGCAAAATGTGGAATCCGTGCGAGTACCGAAAAACTGTCCGGACCAGTTCGGAAAAATGGTAGAATGAGTGTGAGTGCCAGAAAATAGTTGAATCCGGGCCAGTATCGTCCAAAGGTGGAATCCGTGCGAGTACCGAAAAACTGTCCGGACCAGTTCGGAAAAATGGTAGAATGAGTGTGAGTGCCGGAAAATTGTTGAATCCGGGCCAGTATCGGCCAAAGGTGGAATCCGTGCGAGTACAAAAAAATTGTCCGGATCAGTACGGAAAAATGGTAGAATCAGTGTGAGTACCGAAAAATTGTTGAATCCGGTCGAGTACCGGGAAAAGGTGGAATTCCTTCGTGTACCGAAAACTGTCCGGACCAGTACGGAAAAATGGTAGAATGAGTGCGAGTACCGGAAAATTGTTGCATCCGGGCCAGTAACGGCAAAAGGTGGAATCCGTGCGAGTAAAGAAAAACTGTCCGGACCAGTTCGGAAAAATGGTAGAATGAGTGTGAGTGCCAGAAAATAGTTGAATCCGGGCCAGTATCGTCCAAAGGTGGAATCCGTGCGAGTACCGAAAAACTGTCCGGACCAGTTCGGAAAAATGGTAGAATGAGTGTGAGTGCCGGAAAATTGTTGAATCCGGGCCAGTATAGGCAAAAGGTGGAATCCGTGCGAGTACCGAAAAACTGTCCGGACCAGTTCGAAAAAATGGTAGAATGAGTGTGAGTGCCGGAAAATTGTTGAATCCGGGCCAGTATCGGCAAAAGGTGGAATCCGTGCGAGTAAAGAAAAACTGTCCGGACCAGTTCGGAAAAATGGTAGAATGAGTGTGAGTGCCAGAAAATAGTTGAATCCGGGCCAGTATCGGCCAAAGGTGGAATCCGTGCGAGTACCGAAAAACTGTCCGGACCAGTTCGGAAAAATGGTAGAATGAGTGTGAGTGCCGGAAAATTGTTGAATCCGGGCCGGTATCGGCCAAAGGTGGAATCCGTGCGAGTACCGAAAAACTGTCCGGACCAGTTCGGAAAAATGGTAGAATGAGTGTGAGTGCCGGAAAATTGTTGAATCCGGGCCAGTATAGGAAAAAGGTGGAATCCGTGCGAGTACCGAAAAACTGTCC
Organism: Vitis vinifera; assembly: GCF_030704535.1. Taxonomy (NCBI): domain Eukaryota; kingdom Viridiplantae; phylum Streptophyta; class Magnoliopsida; order Vitales; family Vitaceae; genus Vitis; species Vitis vinifera. The sequence goes on from NC_081819.1 coordinate 7,284,991, forward strand.
GGACCAGTTCGGAAAAATGGTAGAATGAGTGTGAGTGCCGGAAAATTGTTGAATCCGGGCCAGTATAGGCAAAAGGTGGAATCCGTGCGAGTACAGAAAAACATTCCGGACCAGTTCGGAAAAATGGTAGAATGAGTGTGAGTGCCGGAAAATTGTTGAATCCGGGCCAGTATCGGCCAAAGGTGGAATCCGTGCGAGTACCGAAAAACTGTCCGGACCAGTTCGGAAAAATGGTACAATTAGTGTGAGTGCCGGAAAATTGTTGAATCCGGGCAAGTATAGGCAAAAGGTGGAATCCGTGCGAGTAAAGAAAAACTGTCCGGACCAGTTCGGAAAAATGGTAGAATGAGTGTGAGTGCCGGAAAATTGTTGAATCCGGGCAAGTATAGGCAAAAGGTGGAATCCGTGCGAGTAAAGAAAAACTGTCCGGACCAGTTCGGAAAAATGGTAGAATGAGTGTGAGTGCCAGAAAATAGTTGAATCCGGGCCAGTATCGGCCAAAGGTGGAATCCGTGCGAGTACCGAAAAACTGTCCGGACCAGTTCGGAAAAATGGTAGAATGAGTGTGAGTGCCGGAAAATTGTTGAATCCGGGCCAGTATCGGCCAAAGGTGGAATCCGTGCGAGTACCGAAAAACTGTCCGGACCAGTTCGGAAAAATGGTAGAATTAGTGTGAGTGCCGGAAAATTGTTGAATCCGGGCAAGTATAGGCAAAAGGTGGAATCCGTGCGAGTACCGAAAAACTGTCCGGACCAGTTCGAAAAAATGGTAGAATGAGTGCGAGTGCCGGAAAATTGTTGAATCCGGGCCAGTATCGGCAAAAGGTGGAATCCGTGCGAGTAAAGAAAAACTGTCCGGACCAGTTCGGAAAAATGGTAGAATGAGTGTGAGTGCCGGAAAATTGTTGAATCCGGGCCAGTATAGGAAAAAGGTGGAATCCGTGCGAGTACCGAAAAACTGTCCGGACCAGTTCGGAAAAATGGTAGAATGAGTGTGAGTGCCGGAAAATTGTTGAATCCGGGCAAGTATAGGCAAAATGTGGAATCCGTGCGAGTACCGAAAAACTGTCCGGACCAGTTCGGAAAAATGGTAGAATGAGTGTGAGTGCCAGAAAATAGTTGAATCCGGGCCAGTATCGTCCAAAGGTGGAATCCGTGCGAGTACCGAAAAACTGTCCGGACCAGTTCGGAAAAATGGTAGAATGAGTGTGAGTGCCGGAAAATTGTTGAATCCGGGCCAGTATCGGCCAAAGGTGGAATCCGTGCGAGTACAAAAAAATTGTCCGGATCAGTACGGAAAAATGGTAGAATCAGTGTGAGTACCGAAAAATTGTTGAATCCGGTCGAGTACCGGGAAAAGGTGGAATTCCTTCGTGTACCGAAAACTGTCCGGACCAGTACGGAAAAATGGTAGAATGAGTGCGAGTACCGGAAAATTGTTGCATCCGGGCCAGTAACGGCAAAAGGTGGAATCCGTGCGAGTAAAGAAAAACTGTCCGGACCAGTTCGGAAAAATGGTAGAATGAGTGTGAGTGCCAGAAAATAGTTGAATCCGGGCCAGTATCGTCCAAAGGTGGAATCCGTGCGAGTACCGAAAAACTGTCCGGACCAGTTCGGAAAAATGGTAGAATGAGTGTGAGTGCCGGAAAATTGTTGAATCCGGGCCAGTATAGGCAAAAGGTGGAATCCGTGCGAGTACCGAAAAACTGTCCGGACCAGTTCGGAAAAATGGTAGAATGAGTGTGAGTGCCGGAAAATTGTTGAATCCGGGCCAGTATAGGCAAAAGGTGGAATCCGTGCGAGTACAGAAAAACATTCCGGACCAGTTCGGAAAAATGGTAGAATGAGTGTGAGTGCCGGAAAATTGTTGAATCCGGGCCAGTATCGGCCAAAGGTGGAATCCGTGCGAGTACCGAAAAACTGTCCGGACCAGTTCGGAAAAATGGTACAATTAGTGTGAGTGCCGGAAAATTGTTGAATCCGGGCAAGTATAGGCAAAAGGTGGAATCCGTGCGAGTAAAGAAAAACTGTCCGGACCAGTTCGGAAAAATGGTAGAATGAGTGTGAGTGCCGGAAAATTGTTGAATCCGGGCAAGTATAGGCAAAAGGTGGAATCCGTGCGAGTAAAGAAAAACTGTCCGGACCAGTTCGGAAAAATGGTAGAATGAGTGTGAGTGCCAGAAAATAGTTGAATCCGGGCCAGTATCGGCCAAAGGTGGAATCCGTGCGAGTACCGAAAAACTGTCCGGACCAGTTCGGAAAAATGGTAGAATGAGTGTGAGTGCCGGAAAATTGTTGAATCCGGGCCAGTATCGGCCAAAGGTGGAATCCGTGCGAGTACCGAAAAACTGTCCGGACCAGTTCGGAAAAATGGTAGAATTAGTGTGAGTGCCGGAAAATTGTTGAATCCGGGCAAGTATAGGCAAAAGGTGGAATCCGTGCGAGTACCGAAAAACTGTCCGGACCAGTTCGAAAAAATGGTAGAATGAGTGCGAGTGCCGGAAAATTGTTGAATCCGGGCCAGTATCGGCAAAAGGTGGAATCCGTGCGAGTAAAGAAAAACTGTCCGGACCAGTTCGGAAAAATGGTAGAATGAGTGTGAGTGCCGGAAAATTGTTGAATCCGGGCCGGTATCGTCCAAAGGTGGAATCCGTGCGAGTACCGAAAAACTGTCCGGACCAGTTCGGAAAAATGGTAGAATGAGTGTGAGTGCCGGAAAATTGTTGAATCCGGGCCAGTATCGGCCAAAGGTGGAATCCGTGCGAGTACAGAAAAATTGTCCGGATCAGTACGGAAAAATGGTAGAATCAGTGTGAGTACCGAAAAATTGTTGAATCCGGTCGAGTACCGGGAAAAGGTGGAATTCCTTCGTGTACCGAAAACTGTCCGGACCAGTACGGAAAAATGGTAGAATGAGTGCGAGTACCGGAAAATTGTTGCATCCGGGCCAGTAACGGCAAAAGGTGGAATCCGTGCGAGTAAAGAAAAACTGTCCGGACCAGTTCGGAAAAATGGTAGAATGAGTGTGAGTGCCAGAAAATAGTTGAATCCGGGCCAGTATCGGCCAAAGGTGGAATCCGTGCGAGTACCGAAAAACTGTCCGGACCAGTTCGGAAAAATGGTAGAATGAGTGTGAGTGCCGGAAAATTGTTGAATCCGGGCCGGTATCGGCCAAAGGTGGAATCCGTGCGAGTACCGAAAAACTGTCCGGACCAGTTCGGAAAAATGGTAGAATGAGTGTGAGTGCCGGAAAATTGTTGAATCCGGGCCAGTATAGGCAAAAGGTGGAATCCGTGCGAGTACCGAAAAACTGTCCGGACCAGTTCGGAAAAATGGTAGAATGAGTGTGAGTGCCGGAAAATTGTTGAATCCGGGCCGGTATCGGCCAAAGGTGGAATCCGTGCGAGTACCGAAAAACTGTCCGGACCAGTTCGGAAAAATGGTAGAATGAGTGTGAGTGCCGGAAAATTGTTGAATCCGGGCCAGTATAGGCAAAAGGTGGAATCCGTGCGAGTACCGAAAAACTGTCCGGACCAGTTCGGAAAAATGGTAGAATGAGTGTGAGTGCCGGAAAATTGTTGAATCCGGGCCAGTATAGGCAAAAGGTGGAATCCGTGCGAGTACAGAAAAACAGTCCGGACAAGTTCGGAAAAATGGTAGAATGAGTGTGAGTGCCGGAAAATTGTTGAATCCGGGCCAGTATCGGCCAAAGGTGGAATCCGTGCGAGTACCGAAAAACTGTCCGGACCAGTTCGGAAAAATGGTAGAATTAGTGTGAGTGCCGGAAAATTGTTGAATCCGGGCAAGTATAGGCAAAAGGTGGAATCCGTGCGAGTAAAGAAAAACTGTCCGGACCAGTTCGGAAAAATGGTAGAATGAGTGTGAGTGCCAGAAAATAGTTGAATCCGGGCCAGTATCGGCCAAAGGTGGAATCCGTGCGAGTACCGAAAAACTGTCCGGACCAGTTCGGAAAAATGGTAGAATGAGTGTGAGTGCCGGAAAATTGTTGAATCCGGGCCGGTATCGGCCAAAGGTGGAATCCGTGCGAGTACCGAAAAACTGTCCGGACCAGTTCGGAAAAATGGTAGAATGAGTGTGAGTGCCGGAAAATTGTTGAATCCGGGCCCGTATCGGCCAAAGGTGGAATCCGTGCGAGTACCGAAAAACTGTCCGGACCAGTTCGGAAAAATGGTAGAATTAGTGTGAGTGCCGGAAAATTGTTGAATCCGGGCAAGTATAGGCAAAAGGTGGAATCCGTGCGAGTACCGAAAAACTGTCCGGACCAGTTCGAAAAAATGGTAGAATGAGTGCGAGTGCCGGAAAATTGTTGAATCCGGGCCAGTATCGGCAAATGGTGGAATCCGTGCGAGTAAAGAAAAACTGTCCGGACCAGTTCGGAAAAATGGTAGAATGAGTGTGAGTGCCGGAAAATTGTTGAATCCGGGCCGGTATCGTCCAAAGGTGGAATCCGTGCGAGTACCGAAAAACTGTCCGGACCAGTTCGGAAAAATGGTAGAATGAGTGTGAGTGCCGGAAAATTGTTGAATCCGGGCCAGTATCGGCCAAAGGTGGAATCCGTGCGAGTACAGAAAAATTGTCCGGATCACTACGGAAAAATGGTAGAATCAGTGTGAGTACCGAAAAATGGTTGAATCCGGTCGAGTACCGGGAAAAGGTGGAATTCCTTCGTGTACCGAAAACTGTCCGGACCAGTACGGAAAAATGGTAGAATGAGTGCGAGTACAGGAAAATTGTTGCATCCGGGCCAGTAACGGCAAAAGGTGGAATCCGTGCGAGTAAAGAAAAACTGTCCGGACCAGTTCGGAAAAATGGTAGAATTAGTGTGAGTGCCGGAAAATTGTTGAATCCGGGCAAGTATAGGCAAAAGGTGGAATCCGTGCGAGTAAAGAAAAACTGTCCGGACCAGTTCGGAAAAATGGTAGAATGAGTGTGAGTGCCAGAAAATAGTTGAATCCGGGCCAGTATCGGCCAAAGGTGGAATCCGTGCGAGTACCGAAAAACTGTCCTGACCAGTTCGGAAAAATGGTAGAATGAGTGTGAGTGCCGGAAAATTGTTGAATCCGGGCCGGTATCGGCCAAAGGTGGAATCCGTGCGAGTACCGAAAAACTGTCCGGACCAGTTCGGAAAAATGGTAGAATGAGTGTGAGTGCCGGAAAATTGTTGAATCCGGGCCAGTATAGGCAAAAGGTGGAATCCGTGCGAGTACCGAAAAACTGTCCGGACCAGTTCGGAAAAATGGTAGAATGAGTGTGAGTGCCGGAAAATTGTTGAATCCGGGCAAGTATAGGCAAAAGGTGGAATCCGTGCGAGTAAAGAAAAACTGTCCGGACCAGTTCGGAAAAATGGTAGAATGAGTGTGAGTGCCAGAAAATAATTGAATCCGGGCCAGTATCGGCCAAAGGTCGAATCCGTACGAGTACAGAAAAACTGTCCGGACCAGTTCGGAAAAATGGTAGAATGAGTGTGAGTGCCGGAAAATTGTTGAATCCGGGCCAGTATAGGCAAAAGGTGGAATCCGTGCGAGTACAGAAAAACAGTCCGGACCAGTTCGAAAAAATGGTAGAATGAGTGTGAGTGCCGGAAAATTGTTGAATCCGGGCCAGTATCGGCCAAAGGTGGAATCCGTGCGAGTACCGAAAAATTGTCCGGATCAGTACGGAAAAATGGTAGAATCAGTGTGAGTACCGAAAAATTGTTGAATCCGGTCGAGTACCGGGAAAAGGTGGAATTCCTTCGTGTACCGAAAACTGTCCGGACCAGTACGGAAAAATGGTAGAATGAGTGCGAGTACCGGAAAATTGTTGCATCCGGGCCAGTAACGGCAAAAGGTCGAATCCGTGCGAGTAAAGAAAAACTGTCCGGACCAGTTCGGAAAAATGGTAGAATGAGTGTGAGTGCCGGAAAATTGTTGAATCCGGGCCGGTATCGGCCAAAGGTGGAATCCGTGCGAGTAAAGAAAAACTGTCCGGACCAGTTCGGAAAAATGGTAGAATTAGTGTGAGTGCCAGAAAATAATTGAATCCGGGCCAGTATCGGCCAAAGGTCGAATCCGTACGAGTACAGAAAAACTGTCCGGACCAGTTCGGAAAAATGGTAGAATGAGTGTGAGTGCCGGAAAATTGTTGAATCCGGGCCAGTATAGGCAAAAGGTGGAATCCGTGCGAGTACAGAAAAACAGTCCGGACCAGTTCGAAAAAATGGTAGAATGAGTGTGAGTGCCGGAAAATTGTTGAATCCGGGCCAGTATCGGCCAAAGGTGGAATCCGTGCGAGTACCGAAAAATTGTCCGGATCAGTACGGAAAAATGGTAGAATCAGTGTGAGTACCGAAAAATTGTTGAATCCGGTCGAGTACCGGGAAAAGGTGGAATTCCTTCGTGTACCGAAAACTGTCCGGACCAGTACGGAAAAATGGTAGAATGAGTGCGAGTACCGGAAAATTGTTGCATCCGGGCCAGTAACGGCAAAAGGTCGAATCCGTGCGAGTAAAGAAAAACTGTCCGGACCAGTTCGGAAAAATGGTAGAATGAGTGTGAGTGCCGGAAAATTGTTGAATCCGGGCCGGTATCGGCCAAAGGTGGAATCCGTGCGAGTAAAGAAAAACTGTCCGGACCAGTTCGGAAAAATGGTAGAATTAGTGTGAGTGCCGGAAAATTGTTGAATCCGGGCAAGTATAGGCAAAAGGTGGAATCCGTGCGAGTAAAGAAAAACTGTCCGGACCAGTTCGGAAAAATGGTAGAATGAGTGTGAGTGCCAGAAAATAGTTGAATCCGGGCCAGTATCGGCCAAAGGTGGAATCCGTGCGAGTACCGAAAAACTGTCCGGACCAGTTCGGAAAAATGGTAGAATGAGTGTGAGTGCCGGAAAATTGTTGAATCCGGGCCAGTATCGGCAAAAGGTGGAATCCGTGCGAGTACCGAAAAACTGTCCGGACCAGTTCGGAAAAATGGTAGAATGAGTGTGAGTGCCGGAAAATTGTTGAATCCGGGCCAGTATAGGCAAAAGGTGGAATCCGTGCGAGTACCGAAAAACTGTCCGGACCAGTTCGGAAAAATGGTAGAATGAGTGTGAGTGCCGGAAAATTGTTGAATCCGGGCATTATAGGCAAAAGGTGGAATCCGTGCGAGTACCGAAAATCTGTCCTGACCAGTTCGGAAAAATGGTAGAATGAGTGTGAGTGCCGGAAAATTGTTGAATCCGGGCCAGTATAGGCAAAAGGTGGAATCCGTGCGAGTACAGAAAAACATTCCGGACCAGTTCGGAAAAATGGTAGAATGAGTGTGAGTGCCGGAAAATTGTTGAATCCGGGCCAGTATCGGCCAAAGGTGGAATCCGTGCGAGTACCGAAAAACTGTCCGGACTAGTTCGGAAAAATGGTACAATTAGTGTGAGTGCCGGAAAATTGTTGAATCCGGGCAAGTATAGGCAAAAGGTGGAATCCGTGCGAGTAAAGAAAAACTGTCCGGACCAGTTCGGAAAAATGGTAGAATGAGTGTGAGTGCCGAAAAATTGTTGAATCCGGGCAAGTATAGGCAAAAGGTGGAATCCGTGCGAGTAAAGAAAAACTGTCCGGACCAGTTCGGAAAAATGGTAGAATGAGTGTGAGTGCCAGAAAATAGTTGAATCCGGGCCAGTATCGGCCAAAGGTGGAATCCGTGCGAGTACCGAAAAACTGTCCGGACCAGTTCGGAAAAATGGTAGAATGAGTGTGAGTGCCGGAAAATTGTTGAATCCGGGCCAGTATCGGCCAAAGGTGGAATCCGTGCGAGTACCGAAAAACTGTCCGGACCAGTTCGGAAAAATGGTAGAATTAGTGTGAGTGCCGGAAAATTGTTGAATCCGGGCAAGTATAGGCAAAAGGTGGAATCCGTGCGAGTACCGAAAAACTGTCCGGACCAGTTCGAAAAAATGGTAGAATGAGTGTGAGTGCCGGAAAATTGTTGAATCCGGGCCAGTATCGGCAAAAGGTGGAATCCGTGCGAGTAAAGAAAAACTGTCCGGACCAGTTCGGAAAAATGGTAGAATGAGTGTGAGTGCCGGAAAATTGTTGAATCCGGGCCGGTATCGGCCAAAGGTGGAATCCGTGCGAGTAAAGAAAAACTGTCCGGACCAGTACGGAAAAATGGTAGAATGAGTGCGAGTACCGGAAAATTGTTGCATCCGGGCCAGTAACGGCAAAAGGTCGAATCCGTGCGAGTAAAGAAAAACTGTCCGGACCAGTTCGGAAAAATGGTAGAATGAGTGTGAGTGCCGGAAAATTGTTGAATCCGGGCCGGTATCGGCCAAAGGTGGAATCCGTGCGAGTAAAGAAAAACTGTCCGGACCAGTTCGGAAAAATGGTAGAATTAGTGTGAGTGCCGGAAAATTGTTGAATCCGGGCAAGTATAGGCAAAAGGTGGAATCCGTGCGAGTAAAGAAAAACTGTCCGGACCAGTTCGGAAAAATGGTAGAATGAGTGTGAGTGCCAGAAAATAGTTGAATCCGGGCCAGTATCGGCCAAAGGTGGAATCCGTGCGAGTACCGAAAAACTGTCCGGACCAGTTCGGAAAAATGGTAGAATGAGTGTGAGTGCCGGAAAATTGTTGAATCCGGGCCAGTATCGGCAAAAGGTGGAATCCGTGCGAGTACCGAAAAACTGTCCGGACCAGTTCGGAAAAATGGTAGAATGAGTGTGAGTGCCGGAAAATTGTTGAATCCGGGCCAGTATAGGCAAAAGGTGGAATCCGTGCGAGTACCGAAAAACTGTCCGGACCAGTTCGGAAAAATGGTAGAATGAGTGTGAGTGCCGGAAAATTGTTGAATCCGGGCATTATAGGCAAAAGGTGGAATCCGTGCGAGTACCGAAAATCTGTCCTGACCAGTTCGGAAAAATGGTAGAATGAGTGTGAGTGCCGGAAAATTGTTGAATCCGGGCCAGTATAGGCAAAAGGTGGAATCCGTGCGAGTACAGAAAAACATTCCGGACCAGTTCGGAAAAATGGTAGAATGAGTGTGAGTGCCGGAAAATTGTTGAATCCGGGCCAGTATCGGCCAAAGGTGGAATCCGTGCGAGTACCGAAAAACTGTCCGGACTAGTTCGGAAAAATGGTACAATTAGTGTGAGTGCCGGAAAATTGTTGAATCCGGGCAAGTATAGGCAAAAGGTGGAATCCGTGCGAGTAAAGAAAAACTGTCCGGACCAGTTCGGAAAAATGGTAGAATGAGTGTGAGTGCCGAAAAATTGTTGAATCCGGGCAAGTATAGGCAAAAGGTGGAATCCGTGCGAGTAAAGAAAAACTGTCCGGACCAGTTCGGAAAAATGGTAGAATGAGTGTGAGTGCCAGAAAATAGTTGAATCCGGGCCAGTATCGGCCAAAGGTGGAATCCGTGCGAGTACCGAAAAACTGTCCAGACCAGTTCGGAAAAATGGTAGAATGAGTGTGAGTGCCGGAAAATTGTTGAATCCGGGCCAGTATCGGCCAAAGGTGGAATCCGTGCGAGTACCGAAAAACTGTCCGGACCAGTTCGGAAAAATGGTAGAATTAGTGTGAGTGCCGGAAAATTGTTGAATCCGGGCAAGTATAGGCAAAAGGTGGAATCCGTGCGAGTACCGAAAAACTGTCCGGACCAGTTCGAAAAAATGGTAGAATGAGTGTGAGTGCCGGAAAATTGTTGAATCCGGGCCAGTATCGGCAAAAGGTGGAATCCGTGCGAGTAAAGAAAAACTGTCCGGACCAGTTCGGAAAAATGGTAGAATGAGTGTGAGTGCCGGAAAATTGTTGAATCCGGGCCGGTATCGTCCAAAGGTGGAATCCGTGCGAGTACCGAAAAACTGTCCGGATCAGTACGGAAAAATGGTAGAATCAGTGTGAGTACCGAAAAATTGTTGAATCCGGGCCAGTATCGGCCAAAGGTGGAATCCGTGCGAGTACAGAAAAATTGTCCGGATCAGTACGGAAAAATGGTAGAATCAGTGTGAGTACCGAAAAATTGTTGAATCCGGTCGAGTACCGGGAAAAGGTGGAATTCCTTCGTGTACCGAAAACTGTCCGGACCAGTACGGAAAAATGGTAGAATGAGTGCGAGTACCGGAAAATTGTTGCATCCGGGCCAGTAACGGCAAAAGGTGGAATCCGTGCGAGTAAAGAAAAACTGTCCGGACCAGTTCGGAAAAATGGTAGAATTAGTGTGAGTGCCGGAAAATTGTTGAATCCGGGCAAGTATAGGCAAAAGGTGGAATCCGTGCGAGTAAAGAAAAACTGTCCGGACCAGTTCGGAAAAATGGTAGAATGAGTGTGAGTGCCAGAAAATAGTTGAATCCGGGCCAGTATCGGCCAAAGGTGGAATCCGTGCGAGTACCGAAAAACTGTCCGGACCAGTTCGGAAAAATGGTAGAATGAGTGTGAGTGCCGGAAAATTGTTGAATCCGGGCCGGTATCGGCCAAAGGTGGAATCCGTGCGAGTACCGAAAAACTGTCCGGACCAGTTCGGAAAAATGGTAGAATGAGTGTGAGTGCCGGAAAATTGTTGAATCCGGGCCAGTATAGGCAAAAGGTGGAATCCGTGCGAGTACCGAAAAACTGTCCGGACCAGTTCGGAAAAATGGTAGAATGAGTGTGAGTGCCGGAAAATTGTTGAATCCGGGCCAGTATAGGCAAAAGGTGGAATCCGTGCGAGTACAGAAAAACATTCCGGACCAGTTCGGAAAAATGGTAGAATGAGTGTGAGTGCCGGAAAATTGTTGAATCCGGGCCAGTATCGGCCAAAGGTGGAATCCGTGCGAGTACCGAAAAACTGTCCGGACCAGTTCGGAAAAATGGTACAATTAGTGTGAGTGCCGGAAAATTGTTGAATCCGGGCAAGTATAGGCAAAAGGTGGAATCCGTGCGAGTAAAGAAAAACTGTCCGGACCAGTTCGGAAAAATGGTAGAATGAGTGTGAGTGCCAGAAAATAATTGAATCCGGGCCAGTATCGGCCAAAGGTCGAATCCGTACGAGTACAGAAAAACTGTCCGGACCAGTTCGGAAAAATGGTAGAATGAGTGTGAGTGCCGGAAAATTGTTGAATCCGGGCCAGTATAGGCAAAAGGTGGAATCCGTGCGAGTACAGAAAAACAGTCCGGACCAGTTCGAAAAAATGGTAGAATGAGTGTGAGTGCCGGAAAATTGTTGAATCCGGGCCAGTATCGGCCAAAGGTGGAATCCGTGCGAGTACCGAAAAATTGTCCGGATCAGTACGGAAAAATGGTAGAATCAGTGTGAGTACCGAAAAATTGTTGAATCCGGTCTAGTACCGGGAAAAGGTGGAATTCCTTCGTGTACCGAAAACTGTCCGGACCAGTACGGAAAAATGGTAGAATGAGTGCGAGTACCGGAAAATTGTTGCATCCGGGCCAGTAACGGCAAAAGGTCGAATTCGTGCGAGTAAAGAAAAACTGTCCGGACCAGTTCGGAAAAATGGTAGAATGAGTGTGAGTGCCGGAAAATTGTTGAATCCGGGCCGGTATCGGCCAAAGGTGGAATCCGTGCGAGTAAAGAAAAACTGTCCGGACCAGTTCGGAAAAATGGTAGAATTAGTGTGAGTGCCGGAAAATTGTTGAATCCGGGCAAGTATAGGCAAAAGGTGGAATCCGTGCGAGTAAAGAAAAACTGTCCGGACCAGTTCGGAAAAATGGTAGAATGAGTGTGAGTGCCAGAAAATAGTTGAATCCGGGCCAGTATCGGCCAAAGGTGGAATCCGTGCGAGTACCGAAAAACTGTCCGGACCAGTTCGGAAAAATGGTAGAATGAGTGTGAGTGCCGGAAAATTGTTGAAACCGGGCCGGTATCGGCCAAAGGTGGAATCCGTGCGAGTACCGAAAAACTGTCCGGACCAGTTCGGAAAAATGGTAGAATGAGTGTGAGTGCCGGAAAATTGTTGAATCCGGGCCGGTATAGGCAAAAGGTGGAATCCGTGCGAGTACAGAAAAACAGTCCGGACCAGTTCGGAAAAATGGTAGAATGAGTGTGAGTGCCGGAAAATTGTTGAATCCGGGCCAGTATCGGCCAAAGGTGGAATCCGTGCGAGTACCGAAAAACTGTCCGGACCAGTTCGGAAAAATGGTAGAATTAGTGTGAGTGCCGGAAAATTGTTGAATCCGGGCCAGTATAGGCAAAAGGTGGAATCCGTGCGAGTACAGAAAAACAGTCCGGACCAGTTCGAAAAAATGGTAGAATGAGTGTGAGTGCCGGAAAATTGTTGAATCCGGGCCAGTATCGGCCAAAGGTGGAATCCGTGCGAGTACCGAAAAATTGTCCGGATCAGTACGGAAAAATGGTAGAATCAGTGTGAGTACCGAAAAATTGTTGAATCCGGTCTAGTACCGGGAAAAGGTGGAATTCCTTCGTGTACCGAAAACTGTCCGGACCAGTACGGAAAAATGGTAGAATGAGTGCGAGTACCGGAAAATTGTTGCATCCGGGCCAGTAACGGCAAAAGGTCGAATTCGTGCGAGTAAAGAAAAACTGTCCGGACCAGTTCGGAAAAATGGTAGAATGAGTGTGAGTGCCGGAAAATTGTTGAATCCGGGCCGGTATCGGCCAAAGGTGGAATCCGTGCGAGTAAAGAAAAACTGTCCGGACCAGTTCGGAAAAATGGTAGAATTAGTGTGAGTGCCGGAAAATTGTTGAATCCGGGCAAGTATAGGCAAAAGGTGGAATCCGTGCGAGTAAAGAAAAACTGTCCGGACCAGTTCGGAAAAATGGTAGAATGAGTGTGAGTGCCAGAAAATAATTGAATCCGGGCCAGTATCGGCCAAAGGTCGAATCCGTACGAGTACAGAAAAACTGTCCGGACCAGTTCGGAAAAATGGTAGAATGAGTGCGAGTACCGAAAAACTGTCCGGACCAGTTCGGAAAAATGGTAGAATGAGTGTGAGTGCCGGAAAATTGTTGAATCCGGGCCCGTATAGGCAAAAGGTGGAATCCGTGCGAGTACCGAAAAACTGTCCGGACCAGTTCGGAAAAATGGTAGAATGAGTGTGAGTGCCGGAAAATTGTTGAATCCGGGCCAGTATAGGCAAAAGGTGGAATCCGTGCGAGTACAGAAAAACATTCCGGACCAGTTCGGAAAAATGGTAGAATGAGTGTGAGTGCCGGAAAATTGTTGAATCCGGGCCAGTATCGGCCAAAGGTGGAATCCGTGCGAGTACCGAAAAACTGTCCGGACCAGTTCGGAAAAATGGTACAATTAGTGTGAGTGCCGGAAAATTGTTGAATCCGGGCAAGTATAGGCAAAAGGTGGAATCCGTGCGAGTAAAGAAAAACTGTCCGGACCAGTTCGGAAAAATGGTAGAATGAGTGTGAGTGCCAGAAAATAATTGAATCCGGGCCAGTATCGGCCAAAGGTCGAATCCGTACGAGTACAGAAAAACTGTCCGGACCAGTTCGGAAAAATGGTAGAATGAGTGTGAGTGCCGGAAAATTGTTGAATCCGGGCCAGTATAGGCAAAAGGTGGAATCCGTGCGAGTACAGAAAAACAGTCCGGACCAGTTCGAAAAAATGGTAGAATGAGTGTGAGTGCCGGAAAATTGTTGAATCCGGGCCAGTATCGGCCAAAGGTGGAATCCGTGCGAGTACCGAAAAATTGTCCGGATCAGTACGGAAAAATGGTAGAATCAGTGTGAGTACCGAAAAATTGTTGAATCCGGTCTAGTACCGGGAAAAGGTGGAATTCCTTCGTGTACCGAAAACTGTCCGGACCAGTACGGAAAAATGGTAGAATGAGTGCGAGTACCGGAAAATTGTTGCATCCGGGCCAGTAACGGCAAAAGGTCGAATTCGTGCGAGTAAAGAAAAACTGTCCGGACCAGTTCGGAAAAATGGTAGAATGAGTGTGAGTGCCGGAAAATTGTTGAATCCGGGCCGGTATCGGCCAAAGGTGGAATCCGTGCGAGTAAAGAAAAACTGTCCGGACCAGTTCGGAAAAATGGTAGAATTAGTGTGAGTGCCGGAAAATTGTTGAATCCGGGCAAGTATAGGCAAAAGGTGGAATCCGTGCGAGTAAAGAAAAACTGTCCGGACCAGTTCGGAAAAATGGTAGAATGAGTGTGAGTGCCAGAAAATAGTTGAATCCGGGCCAGTATCGGCCAAAGGTGGAATCCGTGCGAGTACCGAAAAACTGTCCGGACCAGTTCGGAAAAATGGTAGAATGAGTGTGAGTGCCGGAAAATTGTTGAAACCGGGCCGGTATCGGCCAAAGGTGGAATCCGTGCGAGTACCGAAAAACTGTCCGGACCAGTTCGGAAAAATGGTAGAATGAGTGTGAGTGCCGGAAAATTGTTGAATCCGGGCCGGTATAGGCAAAAGGTGGAATCCGTGCGAGTACAGAAAAACAGTCCGGACCAGTTCGGAAAAATGGTAGAATGAGTGTGAGTGCCGGAAAATTGTTGAATCCGGGCCAGTATCGGCCAAAGGTGGAATCCGTGCGAGTACCGAAAAACTGTCCGGACCAGTTCGGAAAAATGGTAGAATTAGTGTGAGTGCCGGAAAATTGTTGAATCCGGGCAAGTATAGGCAAAAGGTGGAATCCGTGCGAGTAAAGAAAAACTGTCCGGACCAGTTCGGAAAAATGGTAGAATGAGTGTGAGTGCCAGAAAATAGTTGAATCCGGGCCAGTATCGGCCAAAGGTGGAATCCGTGCGAGTACCGAAAAACTGTCCGGACCAGTTCGGAAAAATGGTAGAATGAGTGTGAGTGCCGGAACATTGTTGAATCCGGGCCGGTATCGGCCAAAGGTGGAATCCGTGCGAGTACCGAAAAACTGTCCGGACCAGTTCGGAAAAATGGTAGAATGAGTGTGAGTGCCGGAAAATTGTTGAATCCGGGCCAGTATCGGCCAAAGGTGGAATCCGTGCGAGTACCGAAAAACTGTCCGGACCAGTTCGGAAAAATGGTAGAATTAGTGTGAGTGCCGGAAAATTGTTGAATCCGGGCAAGTATAAGCAAAAGGTGGAATCCGTGCGAGTACCGAAAAACTGTCCGGACCAGTTCGAAAAAATGGTAGAATGAGTGCGAGTGCCGGAAAATTGTTGAATCCGGGCCAGTATCGGCAAAAGGTGGAATCCGTGCGAGTAAAGAAAAACTGTCCGGACCAGTTCGGAAAAATGGTAGAATGAGTGTGAGTGCCGGAAAATTGTTGAATCCGGGCCGGTATCGTCCAAAGGTGGAATCCGTGCGAGTAACGAAAAACTGTCCGGACCAGTTCGGAAAAATGGTAGAATGAGTGTGAGTGCCGGAAAATTGTTGAATCCGGGCCAGTATCGGCCAAAGGTGGAATCCGTGCGAGTACAGAAAAATTGTCCGGATCAGTACGGAAAAATGGTAGAATCAGTGTGAGTACCGAAAAATTGTTGAATCCGGTCGAGTACCGGGAAAAGGTGGAATTCCTTCGTGTACCGAAAACTGTCCGGACCAGTACGGAAAAATGGTAGAATGAGTGCGAGTACCGGAAAATTGTTGCATCCGGGCCAGTAACGGCAAAAGGTGGAATCCGTGCGAGTAAAGAAAAACTGTCCGGACCAGTTCGGAAAAATGGTAGAATTAGTGTGAGTGCCGGAAAATTGTTGAATCCGGGCAAGTATAGGCAAAAGGTGGAATCCGTGCGAGTAAAGAAAAACTGTCCGGACCAGTTCGGAAAAATGGTAGAATGAGTGTGAGTGCCAGAAAATAGTTGAATCCGGGCCAGTATCGGCCAAAGGTGGAATCCGTGCGAGTACCGAAAAACTGTCCGGACCAGTTCGGAAAAATGGTAGAATGAGTGTGAGTGCCGGAAAATTGTTGAATCCGGGCCGGTATCGGCCAAAGGTGGAATCCGTGCGAGTACCGAAAAACTGTCCGGACCAGTTCGGAAAAATGGTAGAATGAGTGTGAGTGCCGGAAAATTGTTGAATCCGGGCCAGTATAGGCAAAAGGTGGAATCCGTGCGAGTACCGAAAAACTGTCCGGACCAGTTCGGAAAAATGGTAGAATGAGTGTGAGTGCCGGAAAATTGTTGAATCCGGGCCAGTATAGGCAAAAGGTGGAATCCGTGCGAGTACAGAAAAACATTCCGGACCAGTTAGGAAAAATGGTAGAATGAGTGTGAGTGCCGGAAAATTGTTGAATCCGGGCCAGTATCGGCCAAAGGTGGAATCCGTGCGAGTACCGAAAAACTGTCCGGACCAGTTCGGAAAAATGGTACAATTAGTGTGAGTGCCGGAAAATTGTTGAATCCGGGCAAGCATAGGCAAAAGGTGGAATCCGTGCGAGTAAAGAAAAACTGTCCGGACCAGTTCGGAAAAATGGTAGAATGAGTGTGAGTGCCAGAAAATAATTGAATCCGGGCCAGTATCGGCCAAAGGTCGAATCCGTACGAGTACAGAAAAACTGTCCGGACCAGTTCGGAAAAATGGTAGAATGAGTGTGAGTGCCGGAAAATTGTTGAATCCGGGCCAGTATAGGCAAAAGGTGGAATCCGTGCGAGTACAGAAAAACAGTCCGGACCAGTTCGAAAAAATGGTAGAATGAGTGTGAGTGCCGGAAAATTGTTGAATCCGGGCCAGTATCGGCCAAAGGTGGAATCCGTGCGAGTACCGAAAAATTGTCCGGATCAGTACGGAAAAATGGTAGAATCAGTGTGAGTACCGAAAAATTGTTGAATCCGGTCGAGTACCGGGAAAAGGTGGAATTCCTTCGTGTACCGAAAACTGTCCGGACCAGTACGGAAAAATGGTAGAATGAGTGCGAGTACCGGAAAATTGTTGCATCCGGGCCAGTAACGGCAAAAGGTCGAATCCGTGCGAGTAAAGAAAAACTGTCCGGACCAGTTCGGAAAAATGGTAGAATGAGTGTGAGTGCCGGAAAATTGTTGAATCCGGGCCGGTATCGGCCAAAGGTGGAATCCGTGCGAGTAAAGAAAAACTGTCCGGACCAGTTCGGAAAAATGGTAGAATTAGTGTGAGTGCCGGAAAATTGTTGAATCCGGGCAAGTATAGGCAAAAGGTGGAATCCGTGCGAGTAAAGAAAAACTGTCCGGACCAGTTCGGAAAAATGGTAGAATGAGTGTGAGTGCCAGAAAATAGTTGAATCCGGGCCAGTATCGGCCAAAGGTGGAATCCGTGCGAGTACCGAAAAACTGTCCGGACCAGTTCGGAAAAATGGTAGAATGAGTGTGAGTGCCGGAAAATTGTTGAAACCGGGCCGGTATAGGCCAAAGGTGGAATCCGTGCGAGTACCGAAAAACTGTCCGGACCAGTTCGGAAAAATGGTAGAATGAGTGTGAGTGCCGGAAAATTGTTGAATCCGGGCCGGTATAGGCAAAAGGTGGAATCCGTGCGAGTACAGAAAAACAGTCCGGACCAGTTCGGAAAAATGGTAGAATGAGTGTGAGTGCCGGAAAATTGTTGAATCCGGGCCAGTATCGGCCAAAGGTGGAATCCGTGCGAGTACCGAAAAACTGTCCGGACCAGTTCGGAAAAATGGTAGAATTAGTGTGAGTGCCGGAAAATTGTTGAATCCGGGCAAGTATAGGCAAAAGGTGGAATCCGTGCGAGTAAAGAAAAACTGTCCGGACCAGTTCGGAAAAATGGTAGAATGAGTGTGAGTGCCAGAAAATAGTTGAATCCGGGCCAGTATCGGCCAAAGGTGGAATCCGTGCGAGTACCGAAAAACTGTCCGGACCAGTTCGGAAAAATGGTAGAATGAGTGTGAGTGCCGGAAAATTGTTGAATCCGGGCCGGTATCGGCCAAAGGTGGAATCCGTGCGAGTACCGAAAAACTGTCCGGACCAGTTCGGAAAAATGGTAGAATGAGTGTGAGTGCCGGAAAATTGTTGAATCCGGGCCAGTATCGGCCAAAGGTGGAATCCGTGCGAGTACCGAAAAACTGTCCGGACCAGTTCGGAAAAATGGTAGAATTAGTGTGAGTGCCGGAAAATTGTTGAATCCGGGCAAGTATAGGCAAAAGGTGGAATCCGTGCGAGTACCGAAAAACTGTCCGGACCAGTTCGAAAAAATGGTAGAATGAGTGCGAGTGCCGGAAAATTGTTGAATCCGGGCCAGTATCGGCAAAAGGTGGAATCCGTGCGAGTAAAGAAAAACTGTCCGGACCAGTTCGGAAAAATGGTAGAATGAGTGTGAGTGCCGGAAAATTGTTGAATCCGGGCCGGTATCGTCCAAAGGTGGAATCCGTGCGAGTACCGAAAAACTGTCCGGACCAGTTCGGAAAAATGGTAGAATGAGTGTGAGTGCCGGAAAATTGTTGAATCCGGGCCAGTATCGGCCAAAGGTGGAATCCGTGCGAGTACAGAAAAATTGTCCGGATCAGTACGGAAAAATGGTAGAATCAGTGTGAGTACCGAAAAATTGTTGAATCCGGTCGAGTACCGGGAAAAGGTGGAATTCCTTCGTGTACCGAAAACTGTCCGGACCAGTACGGAAAAATGGTAGAATGAGTGCGAGTACCGGAAAATTGTTGCATCCGGGCCAATAACGGCAAAAGGTGGAATCCGTGCGAGTAAAGAAAAACTGTCCGGACCAGTTCGGAAAAATGGTAGAATTAGTGTGAGTGCCGGAAAATTGTTGAATCCGGGCAAGTATAGGCAAAAGGTGGAATCCGTGCGAGTAAAGAAAAACTGTCCGGACCAGTTCGGAAAAATGGTAGAATGAGTGTGAGTGCCAGAAAATAGTTGAATCCGGGCCAGTATCGGCCAAAGGTGGAATCCGTGCGAGTACCGAAAAACTGTCCGGACCAGTTCGGAAAAATGGTAGAATGAGTGTGAGTGCCGGAAAATTGTTGAATCAGGGCCGGTATCGGCCAAAGGTGGAATCCGTGCGAGTACCGAAAAACTGTCCGGACCAGTTCGGAAAAATGGTAGAATGAGTGTGAGTGCCGGAAAATTGTTGAATCCGGGCCAGTATAGGCAAAAGGTGGAATCCGTGCGAGTACCGAAAAACTGTCCGGACCAGTTCGGAAAAATGGTAGAATGAGTGTGAGTGCCGGAAAATTGTTGAATCCGGGCCAGTATAGGCAAAAGGTGGAATCCGTGCGAGTACAGAAAAACATTCCGGACCAGTTCGGAAAAAAGGTAGAATGAGTGTGAGTGCCGGAAAATTGTTGAATCCGGGCCAGTATCGGCCAAAGGTGGAATCCGTGCGAGTACCGAAAAACTGTCCGGACCAGTTCGGAAAAATGGTACAATTAGTGTGAGTGCCGGAAAATTGTTGAATCCGGGCAAGTATAGGCAAAAGGTGGAATCCGTGGGAGTAAAGAAAAACTGTCCGGACCAGTTCGGAAAAATGGTAGAATGAGTGTGAGTGCCAGAAAATAATTGAATCCGGGCCAGTATCGGCCAAAGGTCGAATCCGTACGAGTACAGAAAAACTGTCCGGACCAGTTCGGAAAAATGGTAGAATGAGTGTGAGTGCCGGAAAATTGTTGAATCCGGGCTAGTATAGGCAAAAGGTGGAATCCGTGCGAGTACAGAAAAACAGTCCGGACCAGTTCGAAAAAATGGTAGAATGAGTGTGAGTGCCGGAAAATTGTTGAATCCGGGCCAGTATCGGCCAAAGGTGGAATCCGTGCGAGTACCGAAAAATTGTCCGGATCAGTACGGAAAAATGGTAGAATCAGTGTGAGTACCGAAAAATTGTTGAATCCGGTCGAGTACCGGGAAAAGGTGGAATTCCTTCGTGTACCGAAAACTGTCCGGACCAGTACGGAAAAATGGTAGAATGAGTGCGAGTACCGGAAAATTGTTGCATCCGGGCCAGTAACGGCAAAAGGTCGAATCCGTGCGAGTAAAGAAAAACTGTCCGGACCAGTTCGGAAAAATGGTAGAATGAGTGTGAGTGCCGGAAAATTGTTGAATCCGGGCCGGTATCGGCCAAAGGTGGAATCCGTGCGAGTAAAGAAAAACTGTCCGGACCAGTTCGGAAAAATGGTAGAATTAGTGTGAGTGCCGGAAAATTGTTGAATCCGGGCAAGTATAGGCAAAAGGTGGAATCCGTGCGAGTAAAGAAAAACTGTCCGGACCAGTTCGGAAAAATGGTAGAATGAGTGTGAGTGCCAGAAAATAGTTGAATCCGGGCCAGTATCGGCCAAAGGTGGAATCCGTGCGAGTACCGAAAAACTGTCCGGACCAGTTCGAAAAAATGGTAGAATGAGTGCGAGTGCCGGAAAATTGTTGAATCCGGGCCAGTATCGGCAAAAGGTGGAATCCGTGCGAGTAAAGAAAAACTGTCCGGACCAGTTCGGAAAAATGGTAGAATGAGTGTGAGTGCCGGAAAATTGTTGAATCCGGGCCGGTATCGTCCAAAGGTGGAATCCGTGCGAGTACCGAAAAACTGTCCGGACCAGTTCGGAAAAATGGTAGAATGAGTGTGAGTGCCGGAAAATTGTTGAATCCGGGCCAGTATCGGCCAAAGGTGGAATCCGTGCGAGTACAGAAAAATTGTCCGGATCAGTACGGAAAAATGGTAGAATCAGTGTGAGTACCGAAAAATTGTTGAATCCGGTCGAGTACCGGGAAAAGGTGGAATTCCTTCGTGTACCGAAAACTGTCCGGACCAGTACGGAAAAATGGTAGAATGAGTGCGAGTACCGGAAAATTGTTGCATCCGGGCCAATAACGGCAAAAGGTGGAATCCGTGCGAGTAAAGAAAAACTGTCCGGACCAGTTCGGAAAAATGGTAGAATTAGTGTGAGTGCCGGAAAATTGTTGAATCCGGGCAAGTATAGGCAAAAGGTGGAATCCGTGCGAGTAAAGAAAAACTGTCCGGACCAGTTCGGAAAAATGGTAGAATGAGTGTGAGTGCCAGAAAATAGTTGAATCCGGGCCAGTATCGGCCAAAGGTGGAATCCGTGCGAGTACCGAAAAACTGTCCGGACCAGTTCGGAAAAATGGTAGAATGAGTGTGAGTGCCGGAAAATTGTTGAATCAGGGCCGGTATCGGCCAAAGGTGGAATCCGTGCGAGTACCGAAAAACTGTCCGGACCAGTTCGGAAAAATGGTAGAATGAGTGTGAGTGCCGGAAAATTGTTGAATCCGGGCCAGTATAGGCAAAAGGTGGAATCCGTGCGAGTACCGAAAAACTGTCCGGACCAGTTCGGAAAAATGGTAGAATGAGTGTGAGTGCCGGAAAATTGTTGAATCCGGGCCAGTATAGGCAAAAGGTGGAATCCGTGCGAGTACAGAAAAACATTCCGGACCAGTTCGGAAAAAAGGTAGAATGAGTGTGAGTGCCGGAAAATTGTTGAATCCGGGCCAGTATCGGCCAAAGGTGGAATCCGTGCGAGTACCGAAAAACTGTCCGGACCAGTTCGGAAAAATGGTACAATTAGTGTGAGTGCCGGAAAATTGTTGAATCCGGGCAAGTATAGGCAAAAGGTGGAATCCGTGGGAGTAAAGAAAAACAGTCCGGACCAGTTCGGAAAAATGGTAGAATGAGTGTGAGTGCCAGAAAATAATTGAATCCGGGCCAGTATCGGCCAAAGGTCGAATCCGTACGAGTACAGAAAAACTGTCCGGACCAGTTCGGAAAAATGGTAGAATGAGTGTGAGTGCCGGAAAATTGTTGAATCCGGGCTAGTATAGGCAAAAGGTGGAATCCGTGCGAGTACAGAAAAACAGTCCGGACCAGTTCGAAAAAATGGTAGAATGAGTGTGAGTGCCGGAAAATTGTTGAATCCGGGCCAGTATCGGCCAAAGGTGGAATCCGTGCGAGTACCGAAAAATTGTCCGGATCAGTACGGAAAAATGGTAGAATCAGTGTGAGTACCGAAAAATTGTTGAATCCGGTCGAGTACCGGGAAAAGGTGGAATTCCTTCGTGTACCGAAAACTGTCCGGACCAGTACGGAAAAATGGTAGAATGAGTGCGAGTACCGGAAAATTGTTGCATCCGGGCCAGTAACGGCAAAAGGTCGAATCCGTGCGAGTAAAGAAAAACTGTCCGGACCAGTTCGGAAAAATGGTAGAATGAGTGTGAGTGCCGGAAAATTGTTGAATCCGGGCCGGTATCGGCCAAAGGTGGAATCCGTGCGAGTAAAGAAAAACTGTCCGGACCAGTTCGGAAAAATGGTAGAATTAGTGTGAGTGCCGGAAAATTGTTGAATCCGGGCAAGTATAGGCAAAAGGTGGAATCCGTGCGAGTAAAGAAAAACTGTCCGGACCAGTTCGGAAAAATGGTAGAATGAGTGTGAGTGCCAGAAAATAGTTGAATCCGGGCCAGTATCGGCCAAAGGTGGAATCCGTGCGAGTACCGAAAAACTGTCCGGACCAGTTCGGAAAAATGGTAGAATGAGTGTGAGTGCCGGAAAATTGTTGAAACCGGGCCAGTATCGGCCAAAGGTGGAATCCGTGCGAGTACCGAAAAACTGTCCGGACCAGTTCGGAAAAATGGTAGAATGAGTGTGAGTGCCGGAAAATTGTTGAATCCGGGCCAGTATCGGCCAAAGGTGGAATCCGTGCGAGTACAGAAAAATTGTCCGGATCAGTACGGAAAAATGGTAGAATCAGTGTGAGTACCGAAAAATTGTTGAATCCGGTCGAGTACCGGGAAAAGGTGGAATTCCTTCGTGTACCGAAAACTGTCCGGACCAGTACGGAAAAATGGTAGAATGAGTGCGAGTACCGGAAAATTGTTGCATCCGGGCCAGTAACGGCAAAAGGTGGAATCCGTGCGAGTAAAGAAAAACTGTCCGGACCAGTTCGGAAAAATGGTAGAATTAGTGTGAGTGCCGGAAAATTGTTGAATCCGGGCAAGTATAGGCAAAAGGTGGAATCCGTGCGAGTAAAGAAAAACTGTCCGGACCAGTTCGGAAAAATGGTAGAATGAGTGTGAGTGCCAGAAAATAGTTGAATCCGGGCCAGTATCGGCCAAAGGTGGAATCCGTGCGAGTACCGAAAAACTGTCCGGACCAGTTCGGAAAAATGGTAGAATGAGTGTGAGTGCCGGAAAATTGTTGAATCCGGGCCGGTATCGGCCAAAGGTGGAATCCGTGCGAGTACCGAAAAACTGTCCGGACCAGTTCGGAAAAATGGTAGAATGAGTGTGAGTGCCGGAAAATTGTTGAATCCGGGCCAGTATAGGCAAAAGGTGGAATCCGTGCGAGTACCGAAAAACTGTCCGGACCAGTTCGGAAAAATGGTAGAATGAGTGTGAGTGCCGGAAAATTGTTGAATCCGGGCCAGTATAGGCAAAAGGTGGAATCCGTGCGAGTACAGAAAAACATTCCGGACCAGTTAGGAAAAATGGTAGAATGAGTGTGAGTGCCGGAAAATTGTTGAATCCGGGCCAGTATCGGCCAAAGGTGGAATCCGTGCGAGTACCGAAAAACTGTCCGGACCAGTTCGGAAAAATGGTACAATTAGTGTGAGTGCCGGAAAATTGTTGAATCCGGGCAAGCATAGGCAAAAGGTGGAATCCGTGCGAGTAAAGAAAAACTGTCCGGACCAGTTCGGAAAAATGGTAGAATGAGTGTGAGTGCCAGAAAATAATTGAATCCGGGCCAGTATCGGCCAAAGGTCGAATCCGTACGAGTACAGAAAAACTGTCCGGACCAGTTCGGAAAAATGGTAGAATGAGTGTGAGTGCCGGAAAATTGTTGAATCCGGGCCAGTATAGGCAAAAGGTGGAATCCGTGCGAGTACAGAAAAACAGTCCGGACCAGTTCGAAAAAATGGTAGAATGAGTGTGAGTGCCGGAAAATTGTTGAATCCGGGCCAGTATCGGCCAAAGGTGGAATCCGTGCGAGTACCGAAAAATTGTCCGGATCAGTACGGAAAAATGGTAGAATCAGTGTGAGTACCGAAAAATTGTTGAATCCGGTCGAGTACCGGGAAAAGGTGGAATTCCTTCGTGTACCGAAAACTGTCCGGACCAGTACGGAAAAATGGTAGAATGAGTGCGAGTACCGGAAAATTGTTGCATCCGGGCCAGTAACGGCAAAAGGTCGAATCCGTGCGAGTAAAGAAAAACTGTCCGGACCAGTTCGGAAAAATGGTAGAATGAGTGTGAGTGCCGGAAAATTGTTGAATCCGGGCCGGTATCGGCCAAAGGTGGAATCCGTGCGAGTAAAGAAAAACTGTCCGGACCAGTTCGGAAAAATGGTAGAATTAGTGTGAGTGCCGGAAAATTGTTGAATCCGGGCAAGTATAGGCAAAAGGTGGAATCCGTGCGAGTAAAGAAAAACTGTCCGGACCAGTTCGGAAAAATGGTAGAATGAGTGTGAGTGCCAGAAAATAGTTGAATCCGGGCCAGTATCGGCCAAAGGTGGAATCCGTGCGAGTACCGAAAAACTGTCCGGACCAGTTCGGAAAAATGGTAGAATGAGTGTGAGTGCCGGAAAATTGTTGAAACCGGGCCGGTATAGGCCAAAGGTGGAATCCGTGCGAGTACCGAAAAACTGTCCGGACCAGTTCGGAAAAATGGTAGAATGAGTGTGAGTGCCGGAAAATTGTTGAATCCGGGCCGGTATAGGCAAAAGGTGGAATCCGTGCGAGTACAGAAAAACAGTCCGGACCAGTTCGGAAAAATGGTAGAATGAGTGTGAGTGCCGGAAAATTGTTGAATCCGGGCCAGTATCGGCCAAAGGTGGAATCCGTGCGAGTACCGAAAAACTGTCCGGACCAGTTCGGAAAAATGGTAGAATTAGTGTGAGTGCCGGAAAATTGTTGAATCCGGGCAAGTATAGGCAAAAGGTGGAATCCGTGCGAGTAAAGAAAAACTGTCCGGACCAGTTCGGAAAAATGGTAGAATGAGTGTGAGTGCCAGAAAATAGTTGAATCCGGGCCAGTATCGGCCAAAGGTGGAATCCGTGCGAGTACCGAAAAACTGTCCGGACCAGTTCGGAAAAATGGTAGAATGAGTGTGAGTGCCGGAAAATTGTTGAATCCGGGCCGGTATCGGCCAAAGGTGGAATCCGTGCGAGTACCGAAAAACTGTCCGGACCAGTTCGGAAAAATGGTAGAATGAGTGTGAGTGCCGGAAAATTGTTGAATCCGGGCCAGTATCGGCCAAAGGTGGAATCCGTGCGAGTACCGAAAAACTGTCCGGACCAGTTCGGAAAAATGGTAGAATTAGTGTGAGTGCCGGAAAATTGTTGAATCCGGGCAAGTATAGGCAAAAGGTGGAATCCGTGCGAGTACCGAAAAACTGTCCGGACCAGTTCGAAAAAATGGTAGAATGAGTGCGAGTGCCGGAAAATTGTTGAATCCGGGCCAGTATCGGCAAAAGGTGGAATCCGTGCGAGTAAAGAAAAACTGTCCGGACCAGTTCGGAAAAATGGTAGAATGAGTGTGAGTGCCGGAAAATTGTTGAATCCGGGCCGGTATCGTCCAAAGGTGGAATCCGTGCGAGTACCGAAAAACTGTCCGGACCAGTTCGGAAAAATGGTAGAATGAGTGTGAGTGCCGGAAAATTGTTGAATCCGGGCCAGTATCGGCCAAAGGTGGAATCCGTGCGAGTACAGAAAAATTGTCCGGATCAGTACGGAAAAATGGTAGAATCAGTGTGAGTACCGAAAAATTGTTGAATCCGGTCGAGTACCGGGAAAAGGTGGAATTCCTTCGTGTACCGAAAACTGTCCGGACCAGTACGGAAAAATGGTAGAATGAGTGCGAGTACCGGAAAATTGTTGCATCCGGGCCAATAACGGCAAAAGGTGGAATCCGTGCGAGTAAAGAAAAACTGTCCGGACCAGTTCGGAAAAATGGTAGAATTAGTGTGAGTGCCGGAAAATTGTTGAATCCGGGCAAGTATAGGCAAAAGGTGGAATCCGTGCGAGTAAAGAAAAACTGTCCGGACCAGTTCGGAAAAATGGTAGAATGAGTGTGAGTGCCAGAAAATAGTTGAATCCGGGCCAGTATCGGCCAAAGGTGGAATCCGTGCGAGTACCGAAAAACTGTCCGGACCAGTTCGGAAAAATGGTAGAATGAGTGTGAGTGCCGGAAAATTGTTGAATCAGGGCCGGTATCGGCCAAAGGTGGAATCCGTGCGAGTACCGAAAAACTGTCCGGACCAGTTCGGAAAAATGGTAGAATGAGTGTGAGTGCCGGAAAATTGTTGAATCCGGGCCAGTATAGGCAAAAGGTGGAATCCGTGCGAGTACCGAAAAACTGTCCGGACCAGTTCGGAAAAATGGTAGAATGAGTGTGAGTGCCGGAAAATTGTTGAATCCGGGCCAGTATAGGCAAAAGGTGGAATCCGTGCGAGTACAGAAAAACATTCCGGACCAGTTCGGAAAAAAGGTAGAATGAGTGTGAGTGCCGGAAAATTGTTGAATCCGGGCCAGTATCGGCCAAAGGTGGAATCCGTGCGAGTACCGAAAAACTGTCCGGACCAGTTCGGAAAAATGGTACAATTAGTGTGAGTGCCGGAAAATTGTTGAATCCGGGCAAGTATAGGCAAAAGGTGGAATCCGTGGGAGTAAAGAAAAACTGTCCGGACCAGTTCGGAAAAATGGTAGAATGAGTGTGAGTGCCAGAAAATAATTGAATCCGGGCCAGTATCGGCCAAAGGTCGAATCCGTACGAGTACAGAAAAACTGTCCGGACCAGTTCGGAAAAATGGTAGAATGAGTGTGAGTGCCGGAAAATTGTTGAATCCGGGCTAGTATAGGCAAAAGGTGGAATCCGTGCGAGTACAGAAAAACAGTCCGGACCAGTTCGAAAAAATGGTAGAATGAGTGTGAGTGCCGGAAAATTGTTGAATCCGGGCCAGTATCGGCCAAAGGTGGAATCCGTGCGAGTACCGAAAAATTGTCCGGATCAGTACGGAAAAATGGTAGAATCAGTGTGAGTACCGAAAAATTGTTGAATCCGGTCGAGTACCGGGAAAAGGTGGAATTCCTTCGTGTACCGAAAACTGTCCGGACCAGTACGGAAAAATGGTAGAATGAGTGCGAGTACCGGAAAATTGTTGCATCCGGGCCAGTAACGGCAAAAGGTCGAATCCGTGCGAGTAAAGAAAAACTGTCCGGACCAGTTCGGAAAAATGGTAGAATGAGTGTGAGTGCCGGAAAATTGTTGAATCCGGGCCGGTATCGGCCAAAGGTGGAATCCGTGCGAGTAAAGAAAAACTGTCCGGACCAGTTCGGAAAAATGGTAGAATTAGTGTGAGTGCCGGAAAATTGTTGAATCCGGGCAAGTATAGGCAAAAGGTGGAATCCGTGCGAGTAAAGAAAAACTGTCCGGACCAGTTCGGAAAAATGGTAGAATGAGTGTGAGTGCCAGAAAATAGTTGAATCCGGGCCAGTATCGGCCAAAGGTGGAATCCGTGCGAGTACCGAAAAACTGTCCGGACCAGTTCGAAAAAATGGTAGAATGAGTGCGAGTGCCGGAAAATTGTTGAATCCGGGCCAGTATCGGCAAAAGGTGGAATCCGTGCGAGTAAAGAAAAACTGTCCGGACCAGTTCGGAAAAATGGTAGAATGAGTGTGAGTGCCGGAAAATTGTTGAATCCGGGCCGGTATCGTCCAAAGGTGGAATCCGTGCGAGTACCGAAAAACTGTCCGGACCAGTTCGGAAAAATGGTAGAATGAGTGTGAGTGCCGGAAAATTGTTGAATCCGGGCCAGTATCGGCCAAAGGTGGAATCCGTGCGAGTACAGAAAAATTGTCCGGATCAGTACGGAAAAATGGTAGAATCAGTGTGAGTACCGAAAAATTGTTGAATCCGGTCGAGTACCGGGAAAAGGTGGAATTCCTTCGTGTACCGAAAACTGTCCGGACCAGTACGGAAAAATGGTAGAATGAGTGCGAGTACCGGAAAATTGTTGCATCCGGGCCAATAACGGCAAAAGGTGGAATCCGTGCGAGTAAAGAAAAACTGTCCGGACCAGTTCGGAAAAATGGTAGAATTAGTGTGAGTGCCGGAAAATTGTTGAATCCGGGCAAGTATAGGCAAAAGGTGGAATCCGTGCGAGTAAAGAAAAACTGTCCGGACCAGTTCGGAAAAATGGTAGAATGAGTGTGAGTGCCAGAAAATAGTTGAATCCGGGCCAGTATCGGCCAAAGGTGGAATCCGTGCGAGTACCGAAAAACTGTCCGGACCAGTTCGGAAAAATGGTAGAATGAGTGTGAGTGCCGGAAAATTGTTGAATCAGGGCCGGTATCGGCCAAAGGTGGAATCCGTGCGAGTACCGAAAAACTGTCCGGACCAGTTCGGAAAAATGGTAGAATGAGTGTGAGTGCCGGAAAATTGTTGAATCCGGGCCAGTATAGGCAAAAGGTGGAATCCGTGCGAGTACCGAAAAACTGTCCGGACCAGTTCGGAAAAATGGTAGAATGAGTGTGAGTGCCGGAAAATTGTTGAATCCGGGCCAGTATAGGCAAAAGGTGGAATCCGTGCGAGTACAGAAAAACATTCCGGACCAGTTCGGAAAAAAGGTAGAATGAGTGTGAGTGCCGGAAAATTGTTGAATCCGGGCCAGTATCGGCCAAAGGTGGAATCCGTGCGAGTACCGAAAAACTGTCCGGACCAGTTCGGAAAAATGGTACAATTAGTGTGAGTGCCGGAAAATTGTTGAATCCGGGCAAGTATAGGCAAAAGGTGGAATCCGTGGGAGTAAAGAAAAACAGTCCGGACCAGTTCGGAAAAATGGTAGAATGAGTGTGAGTGCCAGAAAATAATTGAATCCGGGCCAGTATCGGCCAAAGGTCGAATCCGTACGAGTACAGAAAAACTGTCCGGACCAGTTCGGAAAAATGGTAGAATGAGTGTGAGTGCCGGAAAATTGTTGAATCCGGGCTAGTATAGGCAAAAGGTGGAATCCGTGCGAGTACAGAAAAACAGTCCGGACCAGTTCGAAAAAATGGTAGAATGAGTGTGAGTGCCGGAAAATTGTTGAATCCGGGCCAGTATCGGCCAAAGGTGGAATCCGTGCGAGTACCGAAAAATTGTCCGGATCAGTACGGAAAAATGGTAGAATCAGTGTGAGTACCGAAAAATTGTTGAATCCGGTCGAGTACCGGGAAAAGGTGGAATTCCTTCGTGTACCGAAAACTGTCCGGACCAGTACGGAAAAATGGTAGAATGAGTGCGAGTACCGGAAAATTGTTGCATCCGGGCCAGTAACGGCAAAAGGTCGAATCCGTGCGAGTAAAGAAAAACTGTCCGGACCAGTTCGGAAAAATGGTAGAATGAGTGTGAGTGCCGGAAAATTGTTGAATCCGGGCCGGTATCGGCCAAAGGTGGAATCCGTGCGAGTAAAGAAAAACTGTCCGGACCAGTTCGGAAAAATGGTAGAATTAGTGTGAGTGCCGGAAAATTGTTGAATCCGGGCAAGTATAGGCAAAAGGTGGAATCCGTGCGAGTAAAGAAAAACTGTCCGGACCAGTTCGGAAAAATGGTAGAATGAGTGTGAGTGCCAGAAAATAGTTGAATCCGGGCCAGTATCGGCCAAAGGTGGAATCCGTGCGAGTACCGAAAAACTGTCCGGACCAGTTCGGAAAAATGGTAGAATGAGTGTGAGTGCCGGAAAATTGTTGAAACCGGGCCAGTATCGGCCAAAGGTGGAATCCGTGCGAGTACCGAAAAACTGTCCGGACCAGTTCGGAAAAATGGTAGAATGAGTGTGAGTGCCGGAAAATTGTTGAATCCGGGCCGGTATAGGCAAAAGGTGGAATCCGTGCGAGTACAGAAAAACAGTCCGGACCAGTTCGGAAAAATGGTAGAATGAGTGTGAGTGCCGGAAAATTGTTGAATCCGGGCCAGTATCGGCCAAAGGTGGAATCCGTGCGAGTACCGAAAAACTGTCCGGACCAGTTCGGAAAAATGGTAGAATTAGTGTGAGTGCCGGAAAATTGTTGAATCCGGGCAAGTATAGGCAAAAGGTGGAATCCGTGCGAGTAAAGAAAAACTGTCCGGACCAGTTCGGAAAAATGGTAGAATGAGTGTGAGTGCCAGAAAATAGTTGAATCCGGGCCAGTATCGGCCAAAGGTGGAATCCGTGCGAGTACCGAAAAACTGTCCGGACCAGTTCGGAAAAATGGTAGAATGAGTGTGAGTGCCGGAAAATTGTTGAATCCAGGCCGGTATCGGCCAAAGGTGGAATCCGTGCGAGTACCGAAAAACTGTCCGGACCAGTTCGGAAAAATGGTAGAATGAGTGTGAGTGCCGGAAAATTGTTGAATCCGGGCCAGTATAGGCAAAAGGTGGAATCCGTGCGAGTACCGAAAAACTGTCCGGACCAGTTCGGAAAAATGGTAGAATGAGTGTGAGTGCCGGAAAATTGTTGAATCCGGGCCAGTATAGGCAAAAGGTGGAATCCGTGCGAGTACAGAAAAACATTCCGGACCAGTTCGGAAAAATGGTAGAATGACTGTGAGTGCCGGAAAATTGTTGAATCCGGGCCAGTATCGGCCAAAGGTGGAATCCGTGCGAGTACCGAAAAACTGTCCGGACCAGTTCGGAAAAATGGTAGAATTAGTGTGAGTGCCGGAAAATTGTTGAATCCGGGCCAGTATAGGCAAAAGGTGGAATCCGTGCGAGTACAGAAAAACAGTCCGGACCAGTTCGAAAAAATGGTAGAATGAGTGTGAGTGCCGGAAAATTGTTGAATCCGGGCCAGTATCGGCCAAAGGTGGAATCCGTGCGAGTACCGAAAAATTGTCCGGATCAGTACGGAAAAATGGTAGAATCAGTGTGAGTACCGAAAAATTGTTGAATCCGGTCGAGTACCGGGAAAAGGTGGAATTCCTTCGTGTACCGAAAACTGTCCGGACCAGTACGGAAAAATGGTAGAATGAGTGCGAGTACCGGAAAATTGTTGCATCCGGGCCAGTAACGGCAAAAGGTGGAATCCGTGCGAGTAAAGAAAAACTGTCCGGACCAGTTCGGAAAAATGGTAGAATGAGTGTGAGTGCCGGAAAATTGTTGAATCCGGGCCGGTATCGGCCAAAGGTGGAATCCGTGCGAGTAAAGAAAAACTGTCCGGACCAGTTCGGAAAAATGGTAGAATTAGTGTGAGTGCCGGAAAATTGTTGAATCCGGGCAAGTATAGGCAAAAGGTGGAATCCGTGCGAGTAAAGAAAAACTGTCCGGACCAGTTCGGAAAAATGGTAGAATGAGTGTGAGTGCCAGAAAATAGTTGAATCCGGGCCAGTATCGGCCAAAGGTGGAATCCGTGCGAGTACCGAAAAACTGTCCGGACCAGTTCGGAAAAATGGTAGAATGAGTGTGAGTGCCGGAAAATTGTTGAATCCGGGCCGGTATAGGCAAAAGGTGGAATCCGTGCGAGTACAGAAAAACAGTCCGGACCAGTTCGGAAAAATGGTAGAATGAGTGTGAGTGCCGGAAAATTGTTGAATCCGGGCCAGTATCGGCCAAAGGTGGAATCCGTGCGAGTACCGAAAAACTGTCCGGACCAGTTCGGAAAAATGGTAGAATTAGTGTGAGTGCCGGAAAATTGTTGAATCCGGGCAAGTATAGGCAAAAGGTGGAATCCGTGCGAGTAAAGAAAAACTGTCCGGACCAGTTCGGAAAAATGGTAGAATGAGTGTGAGTGCCAGAAAATAGTTGAATCCGGGCCAGTATCGGCCAAAGGTGGAATCCGTGCGAGTACAGAAAAACTGTCCGGACCAGTTCGGAAAAATGGTAGAATGAGTGTGAGTGCCGGAAAATTGTTGAATCCGGGCCCGTATAGGCAAAAGGTGGAATCCGTGCGAGTACAGAAAAACAGTCCGGACCAGTACGGAAAAATGGTAGAATGAGTGTGAGTGCCGGAAAATTGTTGAATCCGGGCCAGTATCGGCCAAAGGTGGAATCCGTGCGAGTACCGAAAAACTGTCCGGACGAGTTCGGAAAAATGGTAGAATTAGTGTGAGTGCCGGAAAATTGTTGAATCCGGGCAAGTATAGGCAAAAGGTGGAATCCGTGCGAGTAAAGAAAAACTGTCCGGACCAGTTCGGAAAAATGGTAGAATGAGTGTGAGTGCCAGAAAATAGTTGAATCCGGGCCAGTATCGGCCAAAGGTGGAATCCGTGCGAGTACAGAAAAACTGTCCGGACCAGTTCGGAAAAATGGTAGAATGAGTGTGAGTGCCGGAAAATTGTTGAATCTGGGCCAGTATAGGCAAAAGGTGGAATCCGTGCGAGTACAGAAAAACAGTCCGGACCAGTTCGAAAAAATGGTAGAATGAGTGTGAGTGCCGGAAAATTGTTGAATCCGGGCCAGTATCGGCCAAAGGTGGAATCCGTGCGAGTACCGAAAATTTGTCCGGATCAGTACGGAAAAATGGTAGAATCAGTGTGAGTACCGAAAAATTGTTGAATCCCGTCGAGTACCGGGAAAAGGTGGAATTCCTTCGTGTACCGAAAACTGTCCGGACCAGTACGGAAAAATGGTAGAATGAGTGCGAGTACCGGAAAATTGTTGCATCCGGGCCAGTAACGGCAAAAGGTGGAATCCGTGCGAGTAAAGAAAAACTGTCCGGACCAGTTCGGAAAAATGGTAGAATGAGTGTGAGTGCCGGAAAATTGTTGAATCCGGGCCGGTATCGGCCAAAGGTGGAATCCGTGCGAGTAAAGAAAAACTGTCCGGACCAGTTCGGAAAAATGGTAGAATTAGTGTGAGTGCCGGAAAATTGTTGAATCCGGGCAAGTATAGGCAAAAGGTGGAATCCGTGCGAGTAAAGAAAAACTGTCCGGACCAGTTCGGAAAAATGGTAGAATGAGTGTGAGTGCCAGAAAATAGTTGAATCCGGGCCAGTATCGGCCAAAGGTGGAATCCGTGCGAGTACCGAAAAACTGTCCGGACCAGTTCGGAAAAATGGTAGAATGAGTGTGAGTGCCGGAAAATTGTTGAATCCGGGCCAGTATAGGCAAAAGGTGGAATCCGTGCGAGTACAGAAAAACAGTCCGGACCAGTTCGGAAAAATGGTAGAATGAGTGTGAGTGCCGGAAAATTGTTGAATCCGGGCCAGTATCGGCCAAAGGTGGAATCCGTGCGAGTACCGAAAAACTGTCCGGACCAGTTCGGAAAAATGGTAGAATTAGTGTGAGTGCCGGAAAATTGTTGAATCCGGGCAAGTATAGGCAAAAGGTGGAATCCGTGCGAGTACCGAAAAACTGTCCGGACCAGTTCGAAAAAATGGTAGAATGAGTGTGAGTGCCGGAAAATTGTTGAATCCGGGCCAGTATCGGCAAAAGGTGGAATCCGTGCGAGTAAAGAAAAACTGTCCGGACCAGTTCGGAAAAATGGTAGAATGAGTGTGAGTGCCAGAAAATAGTTGAATCCGGGCCAGTATCGGCCAAAGGTGGAATCCGTGCGAGTACCGAAAAACTGTCCGGACCAGTTCGGAAAAATGGTAGAATGAGTGTGAGTGCCGGAAAATTGTTGAATCCGGGCCGGTATAGGCCAAAGGTGGAATCCGTGCGAGTACCGAAAAACTGTCCGGACCAGTTCGGAAAAATGGTAGAATGAGTGTGAGTGCCGGAAAATTGTTGAATCCGGGCCAGTATAGGCAAAAGGTGGAATCCGTGCGAGTACAGAAAAACAGTCCGGACCAGTTCGGAAAAATGGTAGAATGAGTGTGAGTGCCGGAAAATTGTTGAATCCGGGCCAGTATCGGCCAAAGGTGGAATCCGTGCGAGTACCGAAAAACTGTCCGGACCAGTTCGGAAAAATGGTAGAATTAGTGTGAGTGCCGGAAAATTGTTGAATCCGGGCCAGTATAGGCAAAAGGTGGAATCCGTGCGAGTACAGAAAAACAGTCCGGACCAGTTCGAAAAAATGGTAGAATGAGTGTGAGTGCCGGAAAATTGTTGAATCCGGGCCAGTATCGGCCAAAGGTGGAATCCGTGCGAGTACCGAAAAATTGTCCGGATCAGTACGGAAAAATGGTAGAATCAGTGTGAGTACCGAAAAATTGTTGAATCCGGTCGAGTACCGGGAAAAGGTGGAATTCCTTCGTGTACCGAAAACTGTCCGGACCAGTACGGAAAAATGGTAGAATGAGTGCGAGTACCGGAAAATTGTTGCATCCGGGCCAGTAACGGCAAAAGGTGGAATCCGTGCGAGTAAAGAAAAACTGTCCGGACCAGTTCGGAAAAATGGTAGAATGAGTGTGAGTGCCGGAAAATTGTTGAATCCGGGCCGGTATCGGCCAAAGGTGGAATCCGTGCGAGTAAAGAAAAACTGTCCGGACCAGTTCGGAAAAATGGTAGAATTAGTGTGAGTGCCGGAAAATTGTTGAATCCGGGCAAGTATAGGCAAAAGGTGGAATCCGTGCGAGTAAAGAAAAACTGTCCGGACCAGTTCGGAAAAATGGTAGAATGAGTGTGAGTGCCAGAAAATAGTTGAATCCGGGCCAGTATCGGCCAAAGGTGGAATCCGTGCGAGTACCGAAAAACTGTCCGGACCAGTTCGGAAAAATGGTAGAATGAGTGTGAGTGCCGGAAAATTGTTGAATCCGGGCCGGTATAGGCAAAAGGTGGAATCCGTGCGAGTACAGAAAAACAGTCCGGACCAGTTCGGAAAAATGGTAGAATGAGTGTGAGTGCCGGAAAATTGTTGAATCCGGGCCAGTATCGGCCAAAGGTGGAATCCGTGCGAGTACCGAAAAACTGTCCGGACCAGTTCGGAAAAATGGTAGAATTAGTGTGAGTGCCGGAAAATTGTTGAATCCGGGCAAGTATAGGCAAAAGGTGGAATCCGTGCGAGTAAAGAAAAACTGTCCGGACCAGTTCGGAAAAATGGTAGAATGAGTGTGAGTGCCAGAAAATAGTTGAATCCGGGCCAGTATCGGCCAAAGGTGGAATCCGTGCGAGTACAGAAAAACTGTCCGGACCAGTTCGGAAAAATGGTAGAATGAGTGTGAGTGCCGGAAAATTGTTGAATCCGGGCCCGTATAGGCAAAAGGTGGAATCCGTGCGAGTACAGAAAAACAGTCCGGACCAGTACGGAAAAATGGTAGAATGAGTGTGAGTGCCGGAAAATTGTTGAATCCGGGCCCGTATAGGCAAAAGGTGGAATCCGTGCGAGTACAGAAAAACAGTCCGGACCAGTACGGAAAAATGGTAGAATGAGTGTGAGTGCCGGAAAATTGTTGAATCCGGGCCAGTATCGGCCAAAGGTGGAATCCGTGCGAGTACCGAAAAACTGTCCGGACGAGTTCGGAAAAATGGTAGAATTAGTGTGAGTGCCGGAAAATTGTTGAATCCGGGCAAGTATAGGCAAAAGGTGGAATCCGTGCGAGTAAAGAAAAACTGTCCGGACCAGTTCGGAAAAATGGTAGAATGAGTGTGAGTGCCAGAAAATAGTTGAATCCGGGCCAGTATCGGCCAAAGGTGGAATCCGTGCGAGTACAGAAAAACTGTCCGGACCAGTTCGGAAAAATGGTAGAATGAGTGTGAGTGCCGGAAAATTGTTGAATCTGGGCCAGTATAGGCAAAAGGTGGAATCCGTGCGAGTACAGAAAAACAGTCCGGACCAGTTCGAAAAAATGGTAGAATGAGTGTGAGTGCCGGAAAATTGTTGAATCCGGGCCAGTATCGGCCAAAGGTGGAATCCGTGCGAGTACCGAAAATTTGTCCGGATCAGTACGGAAAAATGGTAGAATCAGTGTGAGTACCGAAAAATTGTTGAATCCCGTCGAGTACCGGGAAAAGGTGGAATTCCTTCGTGTACCGAAAACTGTCCGGACCAGTACGGAAAAATGGTAGAATGAGTGCGAGTACCGGAAAATTGTTGCATCCGGGCCAGTAACGGCAAAAGGTGGAATCCGTGCGAGTAAAGAAAAACTGTCCGGACCAGTTCGGAAAAATGGTAGAATGAGTGTGAGTGCCGGAAAATTGTTGAATCCGGGCCGGTATCGGCCAAAGGTGGAATCCGTGCGAGTAAAGAAAAACTGTCCGGACCAGTTCGGAAAAATGGTAGAATTAGTGTGAGTGCCGGAAAATTGTTGAATCCGGGCAAGTATAGGCAAAAGGTGGAATCCGTGCGAGTAAAGAAAAACTGTCCGGACCAGTTCGGAAAAATGGTAGAATGAGTGTGAGTGCCAGAAAATAGTTGAATCCGGGCCAGTATCGGCCAAAGGTGGAATCCGTGCGAGTACCGAAAAACTGTCCGGACCAGTTCGGAAAAATGGTAGAATGAGTGTGAGTGCCGGAAAATTGTTGAATCCGGGCCAGTATAGGCAAAAGGTGGAATCCGTCCGAGTACAGAAAAACAGTCCGGACCAGTTCGGAAAAATGGTAGAATGAGTGTGAGTGCCGGAAAATTGTTGAATCCGGGCCAGTATCGGCCAAAGGTGGAATCCGTGCGAGTACCGAAAAACTGTCCGGACCAGTTCGGAAAAATGGTAGAATTAGTGTGAGTGCCGGAAAATTGTTGAATCCGGGCAAGTATAGGCAAAAGGTGGAATCCGTGCGAGTACCGAAAAACTGTCCGGACCAGTTCGAAAAAATGGTAGAATGAGTGTGAGTGCCGGAAAATTGTTGAATCCGGGCCAGTATCGGCAAAAGGTGGAATCCGTGCGAGTAAAGAAAAACTGTCCGGACCAGTTCGGAAAAATGGTAGAATGAGTGTGAGTGCCAGAAAATAGTTGAATCCGGGCCAGTATCGGCCAAAGGTGGAATCCGTGCGAGTACCGAAAAACTGTCCGGACCAGTTCGGAAAAATGGTAGAATGAGTGTGAGTGCCGGAAAATTGTTGAATCCGGGCCGGTATAGGCCAAAGGTGGAATCCGTGCGAGTACCGAAAAACTGTCCGGACCAGTTCGGAAAAATGGTAGAATGAGTGTGAGTGCCGGAAAATTGTTGAATCCGGGCCAGTATAGGCAAAAGGTGGAATCCGTGCGAGTACAGAAAAACAGTCCGGACCAGTTCGGAAAAATGGTAGAATGAGTGTGAGTGCCGGAAAATTGTTGAATCCGGGCCAGTATCGGCCAAAGGTGGAATCCGTGCGAGTACCGAAAAACTGTCCGGACCAGTTCGGAAAAATGGTAGAATTAGTGTGAGTGCCGGAAAATTGTTGAATCCGGGCCAGTATAGGCAAAAGGTGGAATCCGTGCGAGTACAGAAAAACAGTCCGGACCAGTTCGAAAAAATGGTAGAATGAGTGTGAGTGCCGGAAAATTGTTGAATCCGGGCCAGTATCGGCCAAAGGTGGAATCCGTGCGAGTACCGAAAAATTGTCCGGATCAGTACGGAAAAATGGTAGAATCAGTGTGAGTACCGAAAAATTGTTGAATCCGGTCGAGTACCGGGAAAAGGTGGAATTCCTTCGTGTACCGAAAACTGTCCGGACCAGTACGGAAAAATGGTAGAATGAGTGCGAGTACCGGAAAATTGTTGCATCCGGGCCAGTAACGGCAAAAGGTGGAATCCGTGCGAGTAAAGAAAAACTGTCCGGACCAGTTCGGAAAAATGGTAGAATGAGTGTGAGTGCCGGAAAATTGTTGAATCCGGGCCGGTATCGGCCAAAGGTGGAATCCGTGCGAGTAAAGAAAAACTGTCCGGACCAGTTCGGAAAAATGGTAGAATTAGTGTGAGTGCCGGAAAATTGTTGAATCCGGGCAAGTATAGGCAAAAGGTGGAATCCGTGCGAGTAAAGAAAAACTGTCCGGACCAGTTCGGAAAAATGGTAGAATGAGTGTGAGTGCCAGAAAATAGTTGAATCCGGGCCAGTATCGGCCAAAGGTGGAATCCGTGCGAGTACCGAAAAACTGTCCGGACCAGTTCGGAAAAATGGTAGAATGAGTGTGAGTGCCGGAAAATTGTTGAATCCGGGCCGGTATAGGCAAAAGGTGGAATCCGTGCGAGTACAGAAAAACAGTCCGGACCAGTTCGGAAAAATGGTAGAATGAGTGTGAGTGCCGGAAAATTGTTGAATCCGGGCCAGTATCGGCCAAAGGTGGAATCCGTGCGAGTACCGAAAAACTGTCCGGACCAGTTCGGAAAAATGGTAGAATTAGTGTGAGTGCCGGAAAATTGTTGAATCCGGGCAAGTATAGGCAAAAGGTGGAATCCGTGCGAGTAAAGAAAAACTGTCCGGACCAGTTCGGAAAAATGGTAGAATGAGTGTGAGTGCCAGAAAATAGTTGAATCCGGGCCAGTATCGGCCAAAGGTGGAATCCGTGCGAGTACAGAAAAACTGTCCGGACCAGTTCGGAAAAATGGTAGAATGAGTGTGAGTGCCGGAAAATTGTTGAATCCGGGCCCGTATAGGCAAAAGGTGGAATCCGTGCGAGTACAGAAAAACAGTCCGGACCAGTACGGAAAAATGGTAGAATGAGTGTGAGTGCCGGAAAATTGTTGAATCCGGGCCAGTATCGGCCAAAGGTGGAATCCGTGCGAGTACCGAAAAACTGTCCGGACGAGTTCGGAAAAATGGTAGAATTAGTGTGAGTGCCGGAAAATTGTTGAATCCGGGCAAGTATAGGCAAAAGGTGGAATCCGTGCGAGTAAAGAAAAACTGTCCGGACCAGTTCGGAAAAATGGTAGAATGAGTGTGAGTGCCAGAAAATAGTTGAATCCGGGCCAGTATCGGCCAAAGGTGGAATCCGTGCGAGTACAGAAAAACTGTCCGGACCAGTTCGGAAAAATGGTAGAATGAGTGTGAGTGCCGGAAAATTGTTGAATCCGGGCCAGTATAGGCAAAAGGTGGAATCCGTGCGAGTACAGAAAAACAGTCCGGACCAGTTCGAAAAAATGGTAGAATGAGTGTGAGTGCCGGAAAATTGTTGAATCCGGGCCAGTATCGGCCAAAGGTGGAATCCGTGCGAGTACCGAAAATTTGTCCGGATCAGTACGGAAAAATGGTAGAATCAGTGTGAGTACCGAAAAATTGTTGAATCCCGTCGAGTACCGGGAAAAGGTGGAATTCCTTCGTGTACCGAAAACTGTCCGGACCAGTACGGAAAAATGGTAGAATGAGTGCGAGTACCGGAAAATTGTTGCATCCGGGCCAGTAACGGCAAAAGGTGGAATCCGTGCGAGTAAAGAAAAACTGTCCGGACCAGTTCGGAAAAATGGTAGAATGAGTGTGAGTGCCGGAAAATTGTTGAATCCGGGCCGGTATCGGCCAAAGGTGGAATCCGTGCGAGTAAAGAAAAACTGTCCGGACCAGTTCGGAAAAATGGTAGAATTAGTGTGAGTGCCGGAAAATTGTTGAATCCGGGCAAGTATAGGCAAAAGGTGGAATCCGTGCGAGTAAAGAAAAACTGTCCGGACCAGTTCGGAAAAATGGTAGAATGAGTGTGAGTGCCAGAAAATAGTTGAATCCGGGCCAGTATCGGCCAAAGGTGGAATCCGTGCGAGTACCGAAAAACTGTCCGGACCAGTTCGGAAAAATGGTAGAATGAGTGTGAGTGCCGGAAAATTGTTGAATCCGGGCCAGTATAGGCAAAAGGTGGAATCCGTGCGAGTACAGAAAAACAGTCCGGACCAGTTCGGAAAAATGGTAGAATGAGTGTGAGTGCCGGAAAATTGTTGAATCCGGGCCAGTATCGGCCAAAGGTGGAATCCGTGCGAGTACCGAAAAACTGTCCGGACCAGTTCGGAAAAATGGTAGAATTAGTGTGAGTGCCGGAAAATTGTTGAATCCCGGCAAGTATAGGCAAAAGGTGGAATCCGTGCGAGTACCGAAAAACTGTCCGGACCAGTTCGAAAAAATGGTAGAATGAGTGTGAGTGCCGGAAAATTGTTGAATCCGGGCCAGTATCGGCAAAAGGTGGAATCCGTGCGAGTAAAGAAAAACTGTCCGGACCAGTTCGGAAAAATGGTAGAATGAGTGTGAGTGCCAGAAAATAGTTGAATCCGGGCCAGTATCGGCCAAAGGTGGAATCCGTGCGAGTACCGAAAAACTGTCCGGACCAGTTCGGAAAAATGGTAGAATGAGTGTGAGTGCCGGAAAATTGTTGAATCCGGGCCGGTATAGGCCAAAGGTGGAATCCGTGCGAGTACCGAAAAACTGTCCGGACCAGTTCGGAAAAATGGTAGAATGAGTGTGAGTGCCGGAAAATTGTTGAATCCGGGCCAGTATAGGCAAAAGGTGGAATCCGTGCGAGTACAGAAAAACAGTCCGGACCAGTTCGGAAAAATGGTAGAATGAGTGTGAGTGCCGGAAAATTGTTGAATCCGGGCCAGTATCGGCCAAAGGTGGAATCCGTGCGAGTACCGAAAAACTGTCCGGACCAGTTCGGAAAAATGGTAGAATTAGTGTGAGTGCCGGAAAATTGTTGAATCCGGGCCAGTATAGGCAAAAGGTGGAATCCGTGCGAGTACAGAAAAACAGTCCGGACCAGTTCGAAAAAATGGTAGAATGAGTGTGAGTGCCGGAAAATTGTTGAATCCGGGCCAGTATCGGCCAAAGGTGGAATCCGTGCGAGTACCGAAAAATTGTCCGGATCAGTACGGAAAAATGGTAGAATCAGTGTGAGTACCGAAAAATTGTTGAATCCGGTCGAGTACCGGGAAAAGGTGGAATTCCTTCGTGTACCGAAAACTGTCCGGACCAGTACGGAAAAATGGTAGAATGAGTGCGAGTACCGGAAAATTGTTGCATCCGGGCCAGTAACGGCAAAAGGTGGAATCCGTGCGAGTAAAGAAAAACTGTCCGGACCAGTTCGGAAAAATGGTAGAATGAGTGTGAGTGCCGGAAAATTGTTGAATCCGGGCCGGTATCGGCCAAAGGTGGAATCCGTGCGAGTAAAGAAAAACTGTCCGGACCAGTTCGGAAAAATGGTAGAATTAGTGTGAGTGCCGGAAAATTGTTGAATCCGGGCAAGTATAGGCAAAAGGTGGAATCCGTGCGAGTAAAGAAAAACTGTCCGGACCAGTTCGGAAAAATGGTAGAATGAGTGTGAGTGCCAGAAAATAGTTGAATCCGGGCCAGTATCGGCCAAAGGTGGAATCCGTGCGAGTACCGAAAAACTGTCCGGACCAGTTCGGAAAAATGGTAGAATGAGTGTGAGTGCCGGAAAATTGTTGAATCCGGGCCGGTATAGGCAAAAGGTGGAATCCGTGCGAGTACAGAAAAACAGTCCGGACCAGTTCGGAAAAATGGTAGAATGAGTGTGAGTGCCGGAAAATTGTTGAATCCGGGCCAGTATCGGCCAAAGGTGGAATCCGTGCGAGTACCGAAAAACTGTCCGGACCAGTTCGGAAAAATGGTAGAATTAGTGTGAGTGCCGGAAAATTGTTGAATCCGGGCAAGTATAGGCAAAAGGTGGAATCCGTGCGAGTAAAGAAAAACTGTCCGGACCAGTTCGGAAAAATGGTAGAATGAGTGTGAGTGCCAGAAAATAGTTGAATCCGGGCCAGTATCGGCCAAAGGTGGAATCCGTGCGAGTACAGAAAAACTGTCCGGACCAGTTCGGAAAAATGGTAGAATGAGTGTGAGTGCCGGAAAATTGTTGAATCCGGGCCCGTATAGGCAAAAGGTGGAATCCGTGCGAGTACAGAAAAACAGTCCGGACCAGTACGGAAAAATGGTAGAATGAGTGTGAGTGCCGGAAAATTGTTGAATCCGGGCCAGTATCGGCCAAAGGTGGAATCCGTGCGAGTACCGAAAAACTGTCCGGACGAGTTCGGAAAAATGGTAGAATTAGTGTGAGTGCCGGAAAATTGTTGAATCCGGGCAAGTATAGGCAAAAGGTGGAATCCGTGCGAGTAAAGAAAAACTGTCCGGACCAGTTCGGAAAAATGGTAGAATGAGTGTGAGTGCCAGAAAATAGTTGAATCCGGGCCAGTATCGGCCAAAGGTGGAATCCGTGCGAGTACAGAAAAACTGTCCGGACCAGTTCGGAAAAATGGTAGAATGAGTGTGAGTGCCGGAAAATTGTTGAATCCGGGCCAGTATAGGCAAAAGGTGGAATCCGTGCGAGTACAGAAAAACAGTCCGGACCAGTTCGAAAAAATGGTAGAATGAGTGTGAGTGCCGGAAAATTGTTGAATCCGGGCCAGTATCGGCCAAAGGTGGAATCCGTGCGAGTACCGAAAATTTGTCCGGATCAGTACGGAAAAATGGTAGAATCAGTGTGAGTACCGAAAAATTGTTGAATCCCGTCGAGTACCGGGAAAAGGTGGAATTCCTTCGTGTACCGAAAACTGTCCGGACCAGTACGGAAAAATGGTAGAATGAGTGCGAGTACCGGAAAATTGTTGCATCCGGGCCAGTAACGGCAAAAGGTGGAATCCGTGCGAGTAAAGAAAAACTGTCCGGACCAGTTCGGAAAAATGGTAGAATGAGTGTGAGTGCCGGAAAATTGTTGAATCCGGGCCGGTATCGGCCAAAGGTGGAATCCGTGCGAGTAAAGAAAAACTGTCCGGACCAGTTTGGAAAAATGGTAGAATTAGTGTGAGTGCCGGAAAATTGTTGAATCCGGGCAAGTATAGGCAAAAGGTGGAATCCGTGCGAGTAAAGAAAAACTGTCCGGACCAGTTCGGAAAAATGGTAGAATGAGTGTGAGTGCCAGAAAATAGTTGAATCCGGGCCAGTATCGGCCAAAGGTGGAATCCGTGCGAGTACCGAAAAACTGTCCGGACCAGTTCGGAAAAATGGTAGAATGAGTGTGAGTGCCGGAAAATTGTTGAATCCGGGCCAGTATAGGCAAAAGGTGGAATCCGTGCGAGTACCGAAAAACTGTCCGGACCAGTTCGAAAAAATGGTAGAATGAGTGTGAGTGCCGGAAAATTGTTGAATCCGGGCCAGTATCGGCAAAAGGTGGAATCCGTGCGAGTAAAGAAAAACTGTCCGGACCAGTTCGGAAAAATGGTAGAATGAGTGTGAGTGCCAGAAAATAGTTGAATCCGGGCCAGTATCGGCCAAAGGTGGAATCCGTGCGAGTACCGAAAAACTGTCCGGACCAGTTCGGAAAAATGGTAGAATGAGTGTGAGTGCCAGAAAATAGTTGAATCCGGGCCAGTATCGGCCAAAGGTGGAATCCGTGCGAGTACAGAAAAACTGTCCGGACCAGTTCGGAAAAATGGTAGAATGAGTGTGAGTGCCGGAAAATTGTTGAATCCGGGCCAGTATAGGCAAAAGGTGGAATCCGTGCGAGTACAGAAAAACAGTCCGGACCAGTTCGAAAAAATGGTAGAATGAGTGTGAGTGCCGGAAAATTGTTGAATCCGGGCCAGTATCGGCCAAAGGTGGAATCCGTGCGAGTACCGAAAATTTGTCCGGATCAGTACGGAAAAATGGTAGAATCAGTGTGAGTACCGAAAAATTGTTGAATCCCGTCGAGTACCGGGAAAAGGTGGAATTCCTTCGTGTACCGAAAACTGTCCGGACCAGTACGGAAAAATGGTAGAATGAGTGCGAGTACCGGAAAATTGTTGCATCCGGGCCAGTAACGGCAAAAGGTGGAATCCGTGCGAGTAAAGAAAAACTGTCCGGACCAGTTCGGAAAAATGGTAGAATGAGTGTGAGTGCCGGAAAATTGTTGAATCCGGGCCGGTATCGGCCAAAGGTGGAATCCGTGCGAGTAAAGAAAAACTGTCCGGACCAGTTCGGAAAAATGGTAGAATTAGTGTGAGTGCCGGAAAATTGTTGAATCCGGGCAAGTATAGGCAAAAGGTGGAATCCGTGCGAGTAAAGAAAAACTGTCCGGACCAGTTCGGAAAAATGGTAGAATGAGTGTGAGTGCCAGAAAATAGTTGAATCCGGGCCAGTATCGGCCAAAGGTGGAATCCGTGCGAGTACCGAAAAACTGTCCGGACCAGTTCGGAAAAATGGTAGAATGAGTGTGAGTGCCGGAAAATTGTTGAATCCGGGCCAGTATAGGCAAAAGGTGGAATCCGTGCGAGTACAGAAAAACAGTCCGGACCAGTTCGGAAAAATGGTAGAATGAGTGTGAGTGCCGGAAAATTGTTGAATCCGGGCCAGTATCGGCCAAAGGTGGAATCCGTGCAAGTACCGAAAAACTGTCCGGACCAGTTCGGAAAAATGGTAGAATTAGTGTGAGTGCCGGAAAATTGTTGAATCCGGGCAAGTATAGGCAAAAGGTGGAATCCGTGCGAGTACCGAAAAACTGTCCGGACCAGTTCGAAAAAATGGTAGAATGAGTGTGAGTGCCGGAAAATTGTTGAATCCGGGCCAGTATCGGCAAAAGGTGGAATCCGTGCGAGTAAAGAAAAACTGTCCGGACCAGTTCGGAAAAATGGTAGAATGAGTGTGAGTGCCAGAAAATAGTTGAATCCGGGCCAGTATCGGCCAAAGGTGGAATCCGTGCGAGTACCGAAAAACTGTCCGGACCAGTTCGGAAAAATGGTAGAATGAGTGTGAGTGCCGGAAAATTGTTGAATCCGGGCCGGTATAGGCCAAAGGTGGAATCCGTGCGAGTACCGAAAAACTGTCCGGACCAGTTCGGAAAAATGGTAGAATGAGTGTGAGTGCCGGAAAATTGTTGAATCCGGGCCAGTATAGGCAAAAGGTGGAATCCGTGCGAGTACAGAAAAACAGTCCGGACCAGTTCGGAAAAATGGTAGAATGAGTGTGAGTGCCGGAAAATTGTTGAATCCGGGCCAGTATCGGCCAAAGGTGGAATCCGTGCGAGTACCGAAAAACTGTCCGGAACAGTTCGGAAAAATGGTAGAATTAGTGTGAGTGCCGGAAAATTGTTGAATCCGGGCAAGTATAGTCAAAAGGTGGAATCCGTGCGAGTACCGAAAAACTGTCCGGACCAGTTCGAAAAAATGGTAGAATGAGTGTGAGTGCCGGAAAATTGTTGAATCCGGGCCAGTATCGGCAAAAGGTGGAATCCGTGCGAGTAAAGAAAAACTGTCCGGACCAGTTCGGAAAAATGGTAGAATGAGTGTGAGTGCCAGAAAATAGTTGAATCCGGGCCAGTATCGGCCAAAGGTGGAATCCGTGCGAGTACCGAAAAACTGTCCGGACCAGTTCGGAAAAATGGTAGAATGAGTGTGAGTGCCGGAAAATTGTTGAATCCGGGCCGGTATCGGCCAAAGGTGGAATCCGTGCGAGTACCGAAAAACTGTCCGGACCAGTTCG
Source organism: Vitis vinifera (assembly GCF_030704535.1). Lineage (NCBI taxonomy): Eukaryota > Viridiplantae > Streptophyta > Magnoliopsida > Vitales > Vitaceae > Vitis > Vitis vinifera. The sequence goes on from NC_081819.1 coordinate 7,329,961, forward strand.
GAAAAATGGTAGAATGAGTGTGAGTGCCGGAAAATTGTTGAATCCGGGCCAGTATAGGCAAAAGGTGGAATCCGTGCGAGTACCGAAAAACTGTCCGGACTAGTTCGAAAAAATGGTAGAATCAGTGTGAGTGCCGGAAAATTGTTGAATCCGGGCCACTATAGGCAAAAGGTGGAATCCGTGCGCGTACCGAAAAACTGTCAGGACCAGTTCGGAAAAATGGTAGAATGAGTGTGAGTGCCGGAAAATTGTTGAATCCGGGCCAGTATCGGCCAAAGGTGGAATCCGTGCGAGTACCGAAAAACTGTCCGGACCAGTTCGGAAAAATGGTAGAATTAGTGTGAGTGCCGGAAAATTGTTGAATCCGGGCAAGTATAGGCAAAAGGTGGAATCCGTGCGAGTACCGAAAAACTGTCCGGACCAGTTCGAAAAAATGGTAGAATGAGTGTGAGTGCCGGAAAATTGTTGAATCCGGGCCAGTATCGGCAAAAGGTGGAATCCGTTCGAGTACAGAAAAACAGTCCGGACCAGTTCGGAAAAATGGTAGAATGAGTGTGAGTGCCGGAAAATTGTTGAATCCGGGCCAGTATCGGCCAAAGGTGGAATCCGTGCGAGTACCGAAAAACTGTCCGGACCAGTTCGGAAAAATGGTAGAATTAGTGTGAGTGCCGGAAAATTGTTGAATCCGGGCAAGTATAGGCAAAAGGTGGAATCCGTGCGAGTAAAGAAAAACTGTCCGGACCAGTTCGGAAAAATGGTAGAATGAGTGTGAGTGCCAGAAAATAGTTGAATCCGGGCCAGTATCGGCCAAAGGTGGAATCCGTGCGAGTACAGAAAAACTGTCCGGACCAGTTCGGAAAAATGGTAGAATGAGTGTGAGTGCCGGAAAATTGTTGAATCCGGGCCCGTATAGGCAAAAGGTGGAATCCGTGCGAGTACAGAAAAACAGTCCGGACCAGTACGGAAAAATGGTAGAATGAGTGTGAGTGCCGGAAAATTGTTGAATCCGGGCCAGTATCGGCCAAAGGTGGAATCCGTGCGAGTACCGAAAAACTGTCCGGACGAGTTCGGAAAAATGGTAGAATTAGTGTGAGTGCCGGAAAATTGTTGAATCCGGGCAAGTATAGGCAAAAGGTGGAATCCGTGCGAGTAAAGAAAAACTGTCCGGACCAGTTCGGAAAAATGGTAGAATGAGTGTGAGTGCCAGAAAATAGTTGAATCCGGGCCAGTATCGGCCAAAGGTGGAATCCGTGCGAGTACAGAAAAACTGTCCGGACCAGTTCGGAAAAATGGTAGAATGAGTGTGAGTGCCGGAAAATTGTTGAATCCGGGCCAGTATAGGCAAAAGGTGGAATCCGTGCGAGTACAGAAAAACAGTCCGGACCAGTTCGAAAAAATGGTAGAATGAGTGTGAGTGCCGGAAAATTGTTGAATCCGGGCCAGTATCGGCCAAAGGTGGAATCCGTGCGAGTACCGAAAATTTGTCCGGATCAGTACGGAAAAATGGTAGAATCAGTGTGAGTACCGAAAAATTGTTGAATCCCGTCGAGTACCGGGAAAAGGTGGAATTCCTTCGTGTACCGAAAACTGTCCGGACCAGTACGGAAAAATGGTAGAATGAGTGCGAGTACCGGAAAATTGTTGCATCCGGGCCAGTAACGGCAAAAGGTGGAATCCGTGCGAGTAAAGAAAAACTGTCCGGACCAGTTCGGAAAAATGGTAGAATGAGTGTGAGTGCCGGAAAATTGTTGAATCCGGGCCGGTATCGGCCAAAGGTGGAATCCGTGCGAGTAAAGAAAAACTGTCCGGACCAGTTTGGAAAAATGGTAGAATTAGTGTGAGTGCCGGAAAATTGTTGAATCCGGGCAAGTATAGGCAAAAGGTGGAATCCGTGCGAGTAAAGAAAAACTGTCCGGACCAGTTCGGAAAAATGGTAGAATGAGTGTGAGTGCCAGAAAATAGTTGAATCCGGGCCAGTATCGGCCAAAGGTGGAATCCGTGCGAGTACCGAAAAACTGTCCGGACCAGTTCGGAAAAATGGTAGAATGAGTGTGAGTGCCGGAAAATTGTTGAATCCGGGCCAGTATAGGCAAAAGGTGGAATCCGTGCGAGTACAGAAAAACAGTCCGGACCAGTTCGGAAAAATGGTAGAATGAGTGTGAGTGCCGGAAAATTGTTGAATCCGGGCCAGTATCGGCCAAAGGTGGAATCCGTGCGAGTACCGAAAAACTGTCCGGACCAGTTCGGAAAAATGGTAGAATTAGTGTGAGTGCCGGAAAATTGTTGAATCCGGGCAAGTATAGGCAAAAGGTGGAATCCGTGCGAGTACCGAAAAACTATCCGGACCAGTTCGAAAAAATGGTAGAATGAGTGTGAGTGCCGGAAAATTGTTGAATCCGGGCCAGTATCGGCAAAAGGTGGAATCCGTGCGAGTAAAGAAAAACTGTCCGGACCAGTTCGGAAAAATGGTAGAATGAGTGTGAGTGCCAGAAAATAGTTGAATCCGGGCCAGTATCGGCCAAAGGTGGAATCCGTGCGAGTACCGAAAAACTGTCCGGACCAGTTCGGAAAAATGGTAGAATGAGTGTGAGTGCCGGAAAATTGTTGAATCCGGGCCGGTATAGGCCAAAGGTGGAATCCGTGCGAGTACCGAAAAACTGTCCGGACCAGTTCGGAAAAATGGTAGAATGAGTGTGAGTGCCGGAAAATTGTTGAATCCGGGCCAGTATAGGCAAAAGGTGGAATCCGTGCGAGTACAGAAAAACAGTCCGGACCAGTTCGGAAAAATGGTAGAATGAGTGTGAGTGCCGGAAAATTGTTGAATCCGGGCCAGTATCGGCCAAAGGTGGAATCCGTGCGAGTACCGAAAAACTGTCCGGAACAGTTCGGAAAAATGGTAGAATTAGTGTGAGTGCCGGAAAATTGTTGAATCCGGGCAAGTATCGGCAAAAGGTGGAATCCGTGCGAGTAAAGAAAAACTGTCCGGACCAGTTCGGAAAAATGGTAGAATGAGTGTGAGTGCCAGAAAATAGTTGAATCCGGGCCAGTATCGGCCAAAGGTGGAATCCGTGCGAGTACCGAAAAACTGTCCGGACCAGTTCGGAAAAATGGTAGAATGAGTGTGAGTGCCGGAAAATTGTTGAATCCGGGCCGGTATCGGCCAAAGGTGGAATCCGTGCGAGTACCGAAAAACTGTCCGGACCAGTTCGGAAAAATGGTAGAATGAGTGTGAGTGCCGGAAAATTGTTGAATCCGGGCCAGTATAGGCAAAAGGTGGAATCCGTGCGAGTACCGAAAAACTGTCCGGACTAGTTCGAAAAAATGGTAGAATCAGTGTGAGTGCCGGAAAATTGTTGAATCCGGGCCACTATAGGCAAAAGGTGGAATCCGTGCGCGTACCGAAAAACTGTCAGGACCAGTTCGGAAAAATGGTAGAATGAGTGTGAGTGCCGGAAAATTGTTGAATCCGGGCCAGTATCGGCCAAAGGTGGAATCCGTGCGAGTACCGAAAAACTGTCCGGACCAGTTCGGAAAAATGGTAGAATTAGTGTGAGTGCCGGAAAATTGTTGAATCCGGGCAAGTATAGGCAAAAGGTGGAATCCGTGCGAGTACCGAAAAACTGTCCGGACCAGTTCGAAAAAATGGTAGAATGAGTGTGAGTGCCGGAAAATTGTTGAATCCGGGCCAGTATCGGCAAAAGGTGGAATCCGTTCGAGTACCGAAAAACTGTCCGGACCAGTTCGGAAAAATGGTAGATGAGTGTGAGTGCCGGAAAATTGTTGAATCCGGGCCTGTATCGGCAAAAGGTGGAATCCGTTCGAGTACCGAAAAACTGTCCGGACCAGTTCGGAAAAATGGTAGAATGAGTGTGAGTGCCCGAAAATTGTTGAATCCGGGCCTGTATCGGCCAAAGGTGGAATCCGTGCGAGTACCGAAAAACTGTCCGGACCAGTTCGGAAAAATGGTAGAATGAGTGTGAGTGTCGGAAAATTGTTGAATCCGGGCCAGTATAGGCAAAAGGTGGAATCCGTGCGAGTACAGAAAAACAGTCCGGACCAGTTCGGAAAAATGGTAGAATGAGTGTGAGTGCCGGAAAATTGTTGAATCCGGGCCAGTATCGGCCAAAGGTGGAATCCGTGCGAGTACCGAAAAATTGTCCGGATCAGTACGGAAAAATGGTAGAATCAGTGTGAGTACCGAAAAATTGTTGAATCCGGTCGAGTACCGGGAAAAGGTGGAATTCCTTCGTGTACCGAAAACTGTCCGGACCAGTACGGAAAAATGGTAGAATGAGTGCGAGTACCGGAAAATTGTTGCATCCGGGCCAGTAACGGCAAAAGGTGGAATCCGTGCGAGTACCGAAAAACTGTCCGGACCAGTACGGAAAAATGGTAGAATAAGTGTGAGTGCCGCAAAATTGTTGAATCCGTGCCAGTATCGGCAAAAGGTGGAATCCGAGCGAGTACCGAAAAACTGTCCGGACCAGTTCGGAAGAATGGTAGAATGAGTGTGAGTGCCGGAAAATTGTTGAATCCGGGCCAGTATAGGCAAAAGGTGGAATCCGTGCGAGTACAGAAAAACTGTCAGGACCAGTTCGGAAAAATGGTAGAATGAGTGTGAGTGCCGGAAAATTGTTGAATCCGGGCCAGTATCGGCCAAAGGTGGAATCCGTGCGAGTACCGAAAAACTTTCCGGACCAGTTCGAAAAAATGGTAGAATGAGTGTGAGTGCCGGAAAATTGTTGAATCCGGGCCATTATCGGCAAAAGGTGGAATCCGTGCGAGTACAGAAAAACAGTCCAGACCAGTTCGGAAAAATTGTAGAATCAGTGTGAGTGCCGGAAAATTGTTGAATCCGGGCCAGTATCGGCAAAAGGTGGAATCCGTGCGAGTACCGAAAAACTGTTCGGACTTGTACGGAAAAATGGTAGAATCTGTGGGAGTGCCGGAATATTGTTGAATCCGGGCCAGTATCGGCAAAAGGTGGAATCCGTGCGAGTACCGAAAAACTGTCCGGACCAGTTCGGAAAAATGGTAGAATCAGTGGGAGTGCCGGAAAATTGTTGAATCCGGGCCACTATAGGCAAAAGGTGGAATCCGTGCGCGTACCGAAAAACTGTCAGGACCAGTTCGGAAAAATGGTAGAATGAGTGTGAGTGCCGGAAAATTGTTGAATCCGGGCCAGTATCGGCCAAAGGTGGAATCCGTGCGAGTACCGAAAAACTGTCCGGACCAGTTCGGAAAAATGGTAGAATTAGTGTGAGTGCCGGAAAATTGTTGAATCCGGGCAAGTATAGGCAAAAGGTGGAATCCGTGCGAGTACCGAAAAACTGTCCGGACCAGTTCGAAAAAATGGTAGAATGAGTGTGAGTGCCGGAAAATTGTTGAATCCGGGCCAGTATCGGCAAAAGGTGGAATCCGTTCGAGTACCGAAAAACTGTCCGGACCAGTTCGGAAAAATGGTAGATGAGTGTGAGTGCCGGAAAATTGTTGAATCCGGGCCTGTATCGGCAAAAGGTGGAATCCGTTCGAGTACCGAAAAACTGTCCGGACCAGTTCGGAAAAATGGTAGAATGAGTGTGAGTGCCCGAAAATTGTTGAATCCGGGCCTGTATCGGCCAAAGGTGGAATCCTTGCGAGTACCGAAAAACTGTCCGGACCAGTTCGGAAAAATGGTAGAATGAGTGTGAGTACCGGAAAATTGTTGAATCCGGGCCAGTATAGGCAAAAGGTGGAATCCGTGCGAGTACAGAAAAACAGTCCGGACCAGTTCGGAAAAATGGTAGAATGAGTGTGAGTGCCGGAAAATTGTTGAATCCGGGCCAGTATCGGCCAAAGGTGGAATCCGTGCGAGTACCGAAAAATTGTCCGGATCAGTACGGAAAAATGGTAGAATCAGTGTGAGTACCGAAAAATTGTTGAATCCGGTCGAGTACCGGGAAAAGGTGGAATTCCTTCGTGTACCGAAAACTGTCCGGACCAGTACGGAAAAATGGTAGAATGAGTGCGAGTACCGGAAAATTGTTGCATCCGGGCCAGTAACGGCAAAAGGTGGAATCCGTGCGAGTAAAGAAAAACTGTCCGGACCAGTTCGGAAAAATGGTAGAATTAGTGTGAGTGCCGGAAAATTGTTGAATCCGGGCAAGTATAGGCAAAAGGTGGAATCCGTGCGAGTAAAGAAAAACTGTCCGGACCAGTTCGGAAAAATGGTAGAATGAGTGTGAGTGCCAGAAAATAGTTGAATCCGGGCCAGTATCGGCCAAAGGTGGAATCCGTGCGAGTACAGAAAAACTGTCCGGACCAGTTCATAAAAATGGTAGAATGAGTGTGAGTACCGGAAAATTGTTGAATCCGGGCCAGTATAGGCAAAAGGTGGAATCCGTGCGAGTACAGAAAAACAGTCCGGACCAGTTCGAAAAAATTTTAGAATGAGTGTGAGTGCCGGAAAATTGTTGAATCCGGGCCAGTATCGGCCAAATGTGGAATCCGTGCGAGTACCGAAAAATTGTCCGGATCAGTACGGAAAAATGGTAGAATCAGTGTGAGTACCGAAAAATTGTTGAATCCGGTCGAGTACCGGGAAAAGGTGGAATTCCTTCGTGTACCGAAAACTGTCCGGACCAGTTCGGAAAAATGGTAGAATCAGTGGGAGTGCAGGAAAATTGTTGAATCCGGGCCTGTATCGGCAAAAGGTGGAATCCGTGCGAGTACCGAAAACTATCCGGACCAGTACGGAAAAATGGTAGAATGAGTGTGAGTACCGGAAAATTGTTGCATCCGGGCCAGTATCGGCAAAAGGTGGAATCCGAGCGAGTACCGAAAAACTGTCCGGACCAGTACGGAAAAATGGTAGAATCAGTGTGAGTGCCGGAAAATTGTTGAATCCGGTCGAGTACCGGGAAAAGTTGGAATTCCTTCGACTACCGAAAACTGTCCGGACCAGTACGGAAAAATTGTAGAATGAGTATGATTACCGGAAAATTGTTGCATCCGGGCCAGTATCGGCAAAAGGTGGAATCCGTTCGAGTACCGAAAAACTGTCCGGACCAGTACGGAAAAATGGTAGAATCAGTGTGAGTACCGAAAAATTGTTGAATCCGGTCGAGTACCGGGAAAAGGTGGAATTCCTTCGTGTACCGAAAACTGTCCGGACCAGTACGGAAAAATGGTAGAATGAGTGCGAGTACCGGAAAATTGTTGCATCCGGGCCAGTAACGGCAAAAGGTGGAATCCGTGCGAGTACCGAAAAACTGTCCGGACCAGTACGGAAAAATGGTAGAATAAGTGTGAGTGCCGCAAAATTGTTGAATCCGTGCCAGTATCGGCAAAAGGTGGAATCCGTGCGAGTACCGAAAAACTGTCCGGACCAGTTCGGAAGAATGGTAGAATGAGTGTGAGTGCCGGAAAATTGTTGAATCCGGGCCAGTATAGGCAAAAGGTGGAATCCGTGCGAGTACAGAAAAACTGTCAGGACCAGTTCGGAAAAATGGTAGAATGAGTGTGAGTGCCGGAAAATTGTTGAATCCGGGCCAGTATCGGCCAAAGGTGGAATCCGTGCGAGTACCGAAAAACTTTCCGGACCAGTTCGAAAAAATGGTAGAATGAGTGTGAGTGCCGGAAAATTGTTGAATCCGGGCCAGTATCGGCAAAAGGTGGAATCCGTGCGAGTACCGAAAAACTGTTCGGACTTGTACGGAAAAATGGTAGAATCTGTGGGAGTGCCGGAATATTGTTGAATCCGGGCCAGTATCGGCAAAAGGTGGAATCCGTGCGAGTACCGAAAAACTGTCCGGACCAGTTCGGAAAAATGGTAGAATCAGTGGGAGTGCCGGAAAATTGTTGAATCCGGGCCAGTATCGGCAAAAGGTGGAATCCCTGCGAGTACCGAAAAACTGTCCGGACCAGTACGGAAAAATGGTAGAATCAATGGGAGTGACGAAAAATTGTTGAATCCGTGCCAGTATCGGCAGAAGGTGGAATCCGTGCGAGTACCGAAAAACTGTCAGGACCAGTTCGGAAAAATGGTAGAATCAGTGTGAGTGCCGGAAAATTGTTGAATTCGGGCCAGTATAGGCAAAAGGTGGAATCCGTGCGAGTACCGAAAAACTGTCCGGACCAGTACGGAAAAATGGTAGAATCAGTGTGAGTACCGAAAAATTGTTGAATCCGGTCGAGTACCGGGAAAAGGTGGAATTCCTTCGAGTACCGAAAACTGTCCGGACCAGTACGGAAAATGGTAGAATGAGTGTGAGTACCGGAAAATGGTTGCATCCGGGCCAGTATCGGCAAAAGGTGGAATCCGTGCGAGTACCGAAAAACTGTCCGGACCAGTTCGAAAAAATGGTAGAATCAGTGTGAGTTCCGGAAAATTGTTGAATCCGGGCCAGTATAGGCAAAAGGTGCAATCCGTGCGAGTACCGAAAAACTGTCCGGACCAGTTCGAAAAAATGGTAGAATGAGTGTGATAGCCAGAAAATTGTTGAATCCGAGCCAGTATCGGCAAAAGGTGGAATCCGTGCGAGTTCCGAAAAACTGTCCGGACCAGTACGGAAAAATGGTAGAATCAATGGGAGTGCCGAAAAATTGTTGAATCCGTGCCAGTATCGGCAAAAGGTGGAATCCGTGCGAGTACCGAAAAACTGTCAGGACCGGTTCGGAAAAATGGTAGAATCAGTGTGAGTGCCGGAAAATTGTTGAATCCGGGCCAGTATCGGCAAAAGGTGGAATCCGTGCGAGTACCGAAAAACTGTCTGGACCAGTTCGGAAAGATGGTAGAATGAGTGTGAGTGCCGGAAAATTGTTGAATCCGGGCCAGTATAGGCAAAAGGTGGAATCCGTGCGCGTACCGAAAAACTGTCCGGACCAGTACGGAAAAATGGTAGAAACAGTGCGAGAACCGAAAAATTGTTGAATCCGGTCGAGTACCGGGAAAAGGTGGAATTCCTTCGAGTACCGAAAACTGTCCGGACCAGTACGGAAAATGGTAGAATGAGTGTGAGTACCGGAAAATTGTTGCATCCGGGCCAGTATCGGCAAAAGGTGGAATCCGTGCGAGTACCGAAAAACTGTCCGGACCAGTACGGAAAAATGGTAGAATCAGTGTGAGTGCCGGAAAATTGTTGAATCCGGGCCAGTATCGGCAAAAGGTGGAATCCGTGCGAGTACCGAAAAACTGTCCGGACCAGTTCGGAAAGATGGTAGAATCAGTGGGAGTGCCGGAAAATTGTTGAATCCGGGCCAGTATAGGCAAAAGGTGGAATCCGTGCGAGTACCGAAAAACTGTCCGGACCAGTTCGAAAAGATGGTAGAATCAGTGTGAGTGCCGGAAAATTGTTGAATCCGGGCCACTATAGGCAAAAGGTGGAATCCGTGCGCGTACCGAAAAACTGTCATGACCAGTTCGGAAAAATGGTAGAATCAGTGTGATTGCCGGAAAATTGTTGAATCCGGGTCAGTATCGGCAAAAGGTGGAATCCGTGCGAGTACCGAAAAACTGTCCGGACCAGTTCGGAACAATGGTAGAATCAGTGGGAGTGCCGGAAAATTGTTGAATCCGGGCCAGTATCGGCAAAAGGTGGAATCCGTGCGAGTACCGAAAAACTGTCCGGACCAGTACGGAAAAATGGTAGAATCAATGGGAGTGCCGAAAAATTGTTGAATCCGTGCCAGTATCGGCAAAAGGTGGAATCCGTGCGAGTACCGAAAAACTGTCAGGACCAGTTCGGAAAAATGGTAGAATCAGTGTGAGTGCCGGAAAATTGTTGAATCCGGGCCAGTATCGGCAAAAGGTGGAATCCGTGCGAGTACCGAAAAACTGTCTGGACCAGTTCGGAAAGATGGTAGAATGAGTGTGAGTGCCGGAAAATTGTTGAATCCGGGCCAGTATCGGCAAAAGGTGGAATCCGTGCGAGTATCGAAAAACTGTCCGGACCAGTTCGGAAAGATGGTAGAATCAGTGGGAGTGCCGGAAAATTGTTGAATCCGGGCCAATATAGGCAAAAGGTGGAATCCGTGCGAGTACCGAAAAACTGTCAGGACCAGTTCGGAAAGATGGTAGAATCAGTGTGAGTGCCGGAAAATTGTTGAATCCGGGCCAGTATAGGCAAAAGGTGGAATCCGTGCGCGTACCGAAAAACTGTCCGGACCAGTACGGAAAAATGGTAAAAAGAGTGCGAGTACCGAAAAATTGTTGAATCCGGTCGAGTACCGGGAAAAGGTGGAATTCCTTCGAGTACCGAAAATTGTCCGGACCGGTACGGAAAATGGTAGAATGAGTGTGAGTACTGGAAAATTGTTCCATCCGGGCCAGTATCGGCAAAAGGTGGAATCCGTGCGAGTACCGAAAAACTGTCCGGACCAGTACGGAAAAATTGTAGAATCAGTGTGAGTGCCGGAAAATTGTTGAATCCGGGCCAGTATCGGCAAAAGGTGGAATCCGTGCGAGTACCGAAAAACTGTCTGGACCAGTTCGGAAAGATGGTAGAATGAGTGTGAGTGCCGGAAAATTGTTGAATCCGGGCCAGTATCGGCAAAAGGTGGAATCCGTGCGAGTATCGAAAAACTGTCCGGACCAGTTCGGAAAGATGGTAGAATCAGTGGGAGTGCCGGAAAATTGTTGAATCCGGGCCAATATAGGCAAAAGGTGGAATCCGTGCGAGTACCGAAAAACTGTCAGGACCAGTTCGGAAAGATGGTAGAATCAGTGTGAGTGCCGGAAAATTGTTGAATCCGGGCCAGTATAGGCAAAAGGTGGAATCCGTGCGCGTACCGAAAAACTGTCCGGACCAGTACGGAAAAATGGTAGAAAGAGTGCGAGTACCGAAAAATTGTTGAATCCGGTCGAGTACCGGGAAAAGGTGGAATTCCTTCGAGTACCGAAAATTGTCCGGACCGGTACGGAAAATGGTAGAATGAGTGTGAGTACTGGAAAATTGTTCCATCCGGGCCAGTATCGGCAAAAGGTGGAATCCGTGCGAGTACCGAAAAACTGTCCGGACCAGTACGGAAAAATTGTAGAATCAGTGGGAGTGCCGGAAAATTGTTGAATCCGGGCCAGTATAGGCAAAAGGTGGAATCCGTGCGAGTACCGAAAAACTGTCCGGACCAGTACGGAAAAATGGTAGAATCATTGTGAGTGCCGGAAAATTGTTGAATCCGGGCCACTATAGGCAAAAGGTGGAATCCGTGCGCGTACCGAAAAACTGTCATGACCAGTTCGGAAAAATGGTAGAATCAGTGTGATTGCCGGAAAATTGTTGAATCCGGGTCAGTATCGGCAAAAGGTGGAATCCGTGCGAGTACCGAAAAACTGTCCGGACCAGTTCGGAACAATGGTAGAATCAGTGGGAGTGCCGGAAAATTGTTGAATCCGGGCCAGTATCGGCAAAAGGTGGAATCCGTGCGAGTACCGAAAAACTGTCCGGACCAGTTCGGAAAAATGGTAGAATCAGTGGGAGTGCCGGAAAATTGTTGAATCCGGGCCAGTATCGGCAAAAGGTGGAATCCGTGCGAGTACCGAAAAACTGTCCGGACCAGTACGGAAAAATGGTAGAATCAATGGGAGTGCCGAAAAATTGTTGAATCCGTGCCAGTATCGGCAAAAGGTGGAATCCGTGCGAGTACCGAAAAACTGTCAGGACCAGTTCGGAAAAATGGTAGAATCAGTGTGAGTGCCGGAAAATTGTTGAATCCGGGCCAGTATCGGCAAAAGGTGGAATCCGTGCGAGTACCGAAAAACTGTCTGGACCAGTTCGGAAAGATGGTAGAATGAGTGTGAGTGCCGGAAAATTGTTGAATCCGGGCCAGTATCGGCAAAAGGTGGAATCCGTGCGAGTATCGAAAAACTGTCCGGACCAGTTCGGAAAGATGGTAGAATCAGTGGGAGTGCCGGAAAATTGTTGAATCCGGGCCAATATAGGCAAAAGGTGGAATCCGTGCGAGTACCGAAAAACTGTCAGGACCAGTTCGGAAAGATGGTAGAATCAGTGTGAGTGCCGGAAAATTGTTGAATCCGGGCCAGTATAGGCAAAAGGTGGAATCCGTGCGCGTACCGAAAAACTGTCCGGACCAGTACGGAAAAATGGTAGAAAGAGTGCGAGTACCGAAAAATTGTTGAATCCGGTCGAGTACCGGGAAAAGGTGGAATTCCTTCGAGTACCGAAAACTGTCCGGACCGGTACGGAAAATGGTAGAATGAGTGTGAGTACTGGAAAATTGTTCCATCCGGGCCAGTATCGGCAAAAGGTGGAATCCGTGCGAGTACCGAAAAACTGTCCGGACCAGTACGGAAAAATTGTAGAATCAGTGTGAGTGCCGGAAAATTGTTGAATCCGGGCCAGTATCGGCAAAAGGTGGAATCCGTGCGAGTACCGAAAAACTGTCCGGAACAGTTCGGAAAGATGGTAGAATCAGTGGGAGTGCCGGAAAATTGTTGAATCCGGGCCAGTATAGGCAAAAGGTGGAATCCGTGCGAGTACCGAAAAACTGTCCGGACCAGTACGGAAAAATGGTAGAATCATTGTGAGTGCCGGAAAATTGTTGAATCCTGGCCAGTATCGGCAAAAGGTGGAATCCGTGCGACTACCGAAAAATTGTCCGGACCTGTACGGAAAAATGGTAGAATCAGTGGGAGTGCCGGAATATTGTTGCATCCGGGCCAGTATCGGCAAAAGGTGGAATCCGTGCGAGTACCGAAAAACTGTCCGGACCAGTACGGAAAAATGGTAGAATCAGTGTGAGTGCCGGAAAATTGTTGAATCCGGGCCAGTATCGGCAAAAGGTGGAATCCGTGCGAGTACCGAAAAACTGTCCGGACCAGTTCGAAAAGATGGTAGAATCAGTGTGAGTGCCGGAAAATTGTTGAATCCGGCCCACTATAGGCAAAAGGTGGAATCCGTGCGCGTACCGAAAAACTGTCCGGACCAGTACGGAAAAATGGTAGAAACAGTGCGAGTACCGAAAAATTGTTGAATCCGGTCGAGTACCGGGAAAAGGTGGAATTCCTTCGAGTACCGAAAACTGTCCGGACCGGTACGGAAAATGGTAGAATGAGTGTGAGTACTGGAAAATTGTTCCATCCGGGCCAGTATCGGCAAAAGGTGGAATCCGTGCGAGTACCGAAAAACTGTCCGGACCAGTACGGAAAAATTGTAGAATCAGTGTGAGTGCCGGAAAATTGTTGAATCCGGGCCAGTATCGGCAAAAGGTGGAATCCGTGCGAGTACCGAAAAACTGTCCGGAACAGTTCGGAAAGATGGTAGAATCAGTGGGAGTGCCGGAAAATTGTTGAATCCGGGCCAGTATAGGCAAAAGGTGGAATCCGTGCGAGTACCGAAAAACTGTCCGAACCAGTACGGAAAAATGGTAGAATCATTGTGAGTGCCGGAAAATTGTTGAATCCTGGCCAGTATCGGCAAAAGGTGGAATCCGTGCGACTACCGAAAAATTGTCCGGACCTGTACGGAAAAATGGTAGAATCAGTGGGAGTGCCGGAATATTGTTGCATCCGGGCCAGTATCGGCAAAAGGTGGAATCCGTGCGAGTACCGAAAAACTGTCCGGACCAGTTCGGAAAGATGGTAGAATCAGTGGGAGTGCCGGAAAATTGTTGAATCCGGGCCAATATAGGCAAAAGGTGGAATCCGTGCGAGTACCGAAAAACTGTCAGGACCAGTTCGGAAAGATGGTAGAATCAGTGGGAGTGCCGGAAAATTGTTGAATCCGGGCCAGTATAGGCAAAAGGTGGAATCCGTGCGAGTACCGAAAAACTGTCCGGACCAGTACGGAAAAATGGTAGAATCATTGTGAGTGCCGGAAAATTGTTGAATCCTGGCCAGTATCGGCAAAAGGTGGAATCCGTGCGACTACCGAAAAATTGTCCGGACCTGTACGGAAAAATGGTAGAATCAGTGGGAGTGCCGGAATATTGTTGCATCCGGGCCAGTATCGGCAAAAGGTGGAATCCGTGCGAGTACCGAAAAACTGTCCGGACCAGTTCGGAAAGATGGTAGAATCAGTGGGAGTGCCGGAAAATTGTTGAATCCGGGCCAATATAGGCAAAAGGTGGAATCCGTGCGAGTACCGAAAAACTGTCAGGACCAGTTCGGAAAGATGGTAGAATCAGTGTGAGTGCCGGAAAATTGTTGAATCCGGGCCAGTATCGGCAAATGGTGGAATCCGTGCGAGTACCGAAAAACTGTCTGAACCAGTTCGGAAAGATGGTAGAATGAGTGTGAGTGCCGGAAAATTGTTGAATCCGGGCCAGTATCGGCAAAAGGTGGAATCCGTGCGAGTACCGAAAAACTGTCCGGACCAGTTCGGAAAGATGGTAGAATCAGTGGGAGTGCCGGAAAAATGTTGAATCCGGGCCAATATAGGCAAAAGGTGGAATCCGTGCGAGTACCGAAAAACTGTCCGGACCAGTTCGGAAAGATGGTAGAATCAGTGTGAGTGCCGGAAAATTGTTGAATCCGGGCCAGTATAGGCAAAAGGTGGAATCCGTGCGCGTACCGAAAAACTGTCCGGACCAGTACGGAAAAATGGTAGAAACAGTGCGAGTACCGAAAAATTGTTGAATCCGGTCGAGTACCGGGAAAAGGTGGAATTCCTTCGAGTACCGAAAACTGTCCGGACCGGTACGGAAAATGGTAGAATGAGTGTGAGTACTGGAAAATTGTTCCATCCGGGCCAGTATCGGCAAAAGGTGGAATCCGTGCGAGTACCGAAAAACTGTCCGGACCAGTTCGGAAAGATGGTAGAATCAGTGGGAGTGCCGGAAAATTGTTGAATCCGGGCCAGTATAGGCAAAAGGTGGAATCCGTGCGAGTACCGAAAAACTGTCCGGACCTGTTCGGAAAGATGGTAGAATCAGTGTGAGTGCCGGAAAATTGTTGAATCCGGGCCAGTATAGGCAAAAGGTGGAATCCGTGCGAGTACCGAAAAACTGTCCGGACCAGTTCGAAAAAATGGTAGAATCAGTGTGAGTGCCGGAAAATTGTTGAATCCGGGCCAGTATAGGCAAAAGGTGCAATCCGTGCGAGTACCGAAAAACTGTCCGGACCAGTTCGGAAAAATGGTAGAATGAGTGTGATAGCCGGAAAATTGTTGAATCCGGGCCAGTATCGGCAAAAGGTGGAATCCGTGCGAGTTCCGAAAAACTGTCCGGACCAGTACGGAAAAATGGTAGAATCATTGTGAGTGCCGGAAAATTGTTGAATCCTGGCCAGTATCGGCAAAAGGTGGAATCCGTGCGACTACCGAAAAATTGTCCGGACCTGTACGGAAAAATGGTAGAATCAGTGGGAGTGCCCGAATATTGTTGCATCCGGGCCAGTATCGGCAAAAGGTGGAATCCGTGCGAGTACCGAAAAACTGTCCGGACCAGTACGGAAAAATGGTAGAATCAGTGTGAGTGCCGGAAAATTGTTGAATCCGGGCCAGTATCGGCAAAAGGTGGAATCCGTGCGAGTACCGAAAAACTGTCCGGACCAGTTCGAAAAGATGGTAGAATCAGTGTGAGTGCCGGAAAATTGTTGAATCCGGGCCACTATAGGCAAAAGGTGGAATCCGTGCGCGTACCGAAAAACTGTCAGGACCAGTTCGGAAAAATGGTAGAATCAGTGTGATTGCCGGAAAATTGTTGAATCCGGGTCAGAATCGGCAAAAGGTGGAATCCGTGCGAGTACCGAAAAACTGTCCGGACCAGTTCGGAAAAATGGTAGAATCAGTGGGAGTGCCGGAAAATTGTTGAATCCGGGCCAGTATCGGCAAAAGGTGGAATCCGTGCGAGTACCGAAAAACTGTCCGGACCAGTTCGGAAAAATGGTAGAATCAGTGGGAGTGCCGAAAAATTGTTGAATCCGGGCCAGTATCGGCAAAAGGTGGAATCCGTGCGAGTACCGAAAAACTGTCCGGACCAGTACGGAAAAATGGTAGAATCAATGGGAGTGCCGAAAAATTGTTGAATCCGTGCCAGTATCGGCAAAAGGTGGAATCCGTGCGGGTACCGAAAAACTGTCTGGACCAGTTCGGAAAAATGGTAGAATCAGTGTGAGTGCCGGAAAATTGTTGAATCCGGGCCAGTATCGGCAAATGGTGGAATCCGTGCGAGTACCGAAAAACTGTCTGAACCAGTTCGGAAAGATGGTAGAATGAGTGTGAGTGCCGGAAAATTGTTGAATCCGGGCCAGTATCGGCAAAAGGTGGAATCCGTGCGAGTACCGAAAAACTGTCCGGACCAGTTCGGAAAGATGGTAGAATCAGTGTGAGTGCCGGAAAATTGTTGAATCCGGGCCAGTATAGGCAAAAGGTGGAATCCGTGCGCGTACCGAAAAACTGTCCGGACCAGTACGGAAAAATGGTAGAAACAGTGCGAGTACCGAAAAATTGTTGAATCCGGTCGAGTACCGGGAAAAGGTGGAATTCCTTCGAGTACCGAAAACTGTCCGGACCGGTACGGAAAATGGTAGAATGAGTGTGAGTACTGGAAAATTGTTCCATCCGGGCCAGTATCGGCAAAAGGTGGAATCCGTGCGAGTACCGAAAAACTGTCCGGACCAGTACGGAAAAATTGTAGAATCAGTGTGAGTGCCGGAAAATTGTTGAATCCGGGCCAGTATCGGCAAAAGGTGGAATCCGTGCGAGTACCGAAAAACTGTCCGGAACAGTTCGGAAAGATGGTAGAATCAGTGGGAGTGCCGGAAAATTGTTGAATCCGGGCCAGTATAGGCAAAAGGTGGAATCCGTGCGAGTACCGAAAAACTGTCCGGACCAGTTCGGAAAGATGGTAGAATCAGTGTGAGTGCCGGAAAATTGTTGAATCCGGGCCAGTATAGGCAAAAGGTGGAATCCGTGCGAGTACCGAAAAACTGTCCGGACCAGTTCGAAAAAATGGTAGAATCAGTGTGAGTGCCGGAAAATTGTTGAATCCGGGCCAGTATAGGCAAAAGGTGCAATCCGTGCGAGTACCGAAAAACTGTCCGGACCTGTTCGGAAAAATGGTAGAATGAGTGTGATAGCCGGAAAATTGTTGAATCCGGGCCAGTATCGGCAAAAGGTGGAATCTGTGCGAGTTCCGAAAAACTTTCCGGACCAGTACGGAAAAATGGTAGAATCATTGTGAGTGCCGGAAAATTGTTGAATCCTGGCCAGTATCGGCAAAAGGTGGAATCCGTGCGACTACCGAAAAACTGTCCGGACCTGTACGGAAAAATGGTAGAATCAGTGGGAGTGCCGGAATATTGTTGCATCCGGGCCAGTATCGGCAAAAGGTGGAATCCGTGCGAGTACCGAAAAACTGTCCGGACCAGTACGGAAAAATGGTAGAATCAGTGTGAGTGCCGGAAAATTGTTGAATCCGGGCCAGTATCGGCAAAAGGTGGAATCCGTGCGAGTACCGAAAAACTGTCCGGACCAGTTCGGAAAAATGGTAGAATCAGTGGGAGTGCCGGAAAATTGTTGAATCCGGGCCAGTATCGGCAAAAGGTGGAATCCGTGCGAGTACCGAAAAACTGTCCGGACCAGTATGGAAAAATGGTAGAATCAATGGGAGTGCCGAAAAATTGCTGAATCCGTGCCAGTATCGGCAAAAGGTGGAATCCGTGCGACTACCGAAAAACTGTCAGGACCAGTTCGTAAAAATGGTAGAATCAGTGTGAGTGCCGGAAAATTGTTGAATCCGGGCCAGTATAGGCAAAAGGTGGAATCCGTGCGCGAACCGAAAAACTGTCCTGACCAGTACGGAAAAATGGTAGAAACAGTGCGAGTACCGAAAAGTTGTTGAATCCGGTCGAGTACCGGGAAAAGGTGGAATTCCTTCGAGTACCGAAAACTGTCCGGACCAGTACGGAAAATGGTAGAATGAGTGTGAGTACCGAAAAATTGTTGCATCCGGGCCAGTATCGGCAAAAGGTGGAATCCGTGCGAGTACCGAAAAACTGTCAAGACCAGTACGGAAAAATGGTAGAATCAGTGTGAGTGCCGGAAAATTGTTGAATCCGGGCCAGTATAGGCAAAAGGTGGAATCCGTGCGCGTACCGAAAAACTGTCCGGACCAGTACGGAAAAATGGTAGAAACAGTGCGAGTACCGAAAAATTGTTGAATCCGGTCAAGTACCGGGAAAAGGTGGAATTCCTTCGAGTACCGAAAACTGTCCGGACCGGTACGGAAAATGGTAGAATGAGTGTGAGTACTGGAAAATTGTTCCATCCGGGCCAGTATCGGCAAAAGGTGGAATCCGTGCGAGTACCGAAAAACTGTCCGGACCAGTACGGAAAAATTGTAGAATCAGTGTGAGTGCCGGAAAATTGTTGAATCCGGGCCAGTATAGGCAAAAGGTGGAATCCGTGCGCGTACCGAAAAACTGTCCGGACCAGTACGGAAAAATGGTAGAAACAGTGCGAGTACCGAAAAATTGTTGAATCCGGTCGAGTACCGGGAAAAGGTGGAATTCCTTCGAGTACCGAAAACTGTCCGGACCGGTACGGAAAATGGTAGAATGAGTGTGAGTACTGGAAAATTGTTCCATCCGGGCCAGTATCGGCAAAAGGTGGAATCCGTGCGAGTACCGAAAAACTGTCCGGACCAGTACGGAAAAATTGTAGAATCAGTGTGAGTGCCGGAAAATTGTTGAATCCGGGCCAGTATCGGCAAAAGGTGGAATCCGTGCGAGTACCGAAAAACTGTCCGGAACAGTTCGGAAAGATGGTAGAATCAGTGGGAGTGCCGGAAAATTGTTGAATCCGGGCCAGTATAGGCAAAAGGTGGAATCCGTGCGAGTACCGAAAAACTGTCCGGACCAGTTTGGAAAGATGGTAGAATCAGTGTGAGTGCCGGAAAATTGTTGAATCCGGGCCAGTATAGGCAAAAGGTGGAATCCGTGCGAGTACCGAAAAACTGTCCGGACCAGTTCGAAAAAATGGTAGAATCAGTGTGAGTGCCGGAAAATTGTTGAATCCGGGCCAGTATAGGCAAAAGGTGCAATCCGTGCGAGTACCGAAAAACTGTCCGGACCTGTTCGGAAAAATGGTAGAATGAGTGTGATAGCCGGAAAATTGTTGAATCCGGGCCAGTATCGGCAAAAGGTGGAATCTGTGCGAGTTCCGAAAAACTTTCCGGACCAGTACGGAAAAATGGTAGAATCATTGTGAGTGCCGGAAAATTGTTGAATCCTGGCCAGTATCGGCAAAAGGTGGAATCCGTGCGACTACCGAAAAACTGTCCGGACCTGTACGGAAAAATGGTAGAATCAGTGGGAGTGCCGGAATATTGTTGCATCCGGGCCAGTATCGGCAAAAGGTGGAATCCGTGCGAGTACCGAAAAACTGTCCGGACCAGTACGGAAAAATGGTAGAATCAGTGTGAGTGCCGGAAAATTGTTGAATCCGGGCCAGTATCGGCAAAAGGTGGAATCCGTGCGAGTACCGAAAAACTGTCCGGACCAGTTCGGAAAAATGGTAGAATCAGTGGGAGTGCCGGAAAATTGTTGAATCCGGGCCAGTATCGGCAAAAGGTGGAATCCGTGCGAGTACCGAAAAACTGTCCGGACCAGTATGGAAAAATGGTAGAATCAATGGGAGTGCCGAAAAATTGCTGAATCCGTGCCAGTATCGGCAAAAGGTGGAATCCGTGCGACTACCGAAAAACTGTCAGGACCAGTTCGTAAAAATGGTAGAATCAGTGTGAGTGCCGGAAAATTGTTGAATCCGGGCCAGTATAGGCAAAAGGTGGAATCCGTGCGCGAACCGAAAAACTGTCCTGACCAGTACGGAAAAATGGTAGAAACAGTGCGAGTACCGAAAAATTGTTGAATCCGGTCGAGTACCGGGAAAAGGTGGAATTCCTTCGAGTACCGAAAACTGTCCGGACCAGTACGGAAAATGGTAGAATGAGTGTGAGTACCGGAAAATTGTTGCATCCGGGCCAGTATCGGCAAAAGGTGGAATCCGTGCGAGTACCGAAAAACTGTCAGGACCAGTACGGAAAAATGGTAGAATCAGTGTGAGTGCCGGAAAATTGTTGAATCCGGGCCAGTATCGGCAAAAGGTGGAATCCGTGCGAGTACCGAAAAACTGACCGGACCAGTTCGGAAAAATGGTAGAAACAGTGCGAGTACCGAAAAATTGTTGAATCCGGTCGAGTACCGGGAAAAGGTGGAATTCCTTCGAGTACCGAAAACTGTCCGGACCAGTACGGAAAATGGTAGAATGAGTGTGAGTACCGGAAAATTGTTGCATCCGGGCCAGTATCGGCAAAAGGTGGAATTCGTGCGAGTACCGAAAAACTGTCCGGAACAGTACGGAAAAATGGTAGAATCAGTGTGAGTGCCGGAAAATTGTTGAATCCGGGCCAGTATCGGCAAAAGGTGGAATCCGTGCGAGTACCGAAAAACTGTCCGGACCAGTTCGGAAAAATGGTAGAATCAGTGGGAGTGCCGGAAAATTGTTGAATCCGGGCCAGTATCGGCAAAAGGTGGAATCCGTGCGAGTACCGAAAAACTGTCCGGACCAGTACGGAAAAATGGTAGAATCAATGGGAGTGCCGAAAAATTGTTGAATCCGTGCCAGTATCGGCAAAAGGTGGAATCCGTGCGAGTACCGAAAAACTGTCAGGACCAGTTCGGAAAAATGGTAGAATCAGTGTGAGTGCCGGAAAATTGTTGAATCCGGGCCAGTATCGGCAAAAGGTGGAATCCGTGCGAGTACCGAAAAACTGTCTGGACCAAATCGGAAAGATGGTAGAATGAGTGTGAGTGCCGAAAAATTGTTGAATCCGGGCCAGTATAGGCAAAAGGTTGAATCCGTGCGAGTACCGAAAAACTGTCCGGACCAGTTCGAAAAAATGGTAGAATCAGTGTGAGTGCCGAGAAATTGTTGAATCCGGGCCAGTATCGGCAAAAGGTGGAATCCGTGCGAGTACCGAAAAACTGTCTGGACCAGTTCGGAAAGATGGTAGAATGAGTGTGAGTGCCGGAAAATTGTTGAATCCGGGCCAGTATCGGCAAAAGGTGGAATCCGTGCGAGTACCGAAAAACTGTCCGGACCAGTTCGGAAAGATGGTAGAATCAGTGGGAGTGCCGGAAAATTGTTGAATCCGGGCCAATATAGGCAAAAGGTGGAATCCGTGCGAGTACCGAAAAACTGTCCGGACCAGTTCGGAAAGATGGTAGAATCAGTGTGAGTGCCGGAAAATTGTTGAATCCGGGCCAGTATAGGCAAAAGGTGGAATCCGTGTGCGAACCGAAAAACTGTCCTGACCAGTACGGAAAAATGGTAGAAACAGTGCGAGTACCGAAAAGTTGTTGAATCCGGTCGAGTACCGGGAAAAGGTGGAATTCCTTCGAGTACCGAAAACTGTCCGGACCAGTACGGAAAATGGTAGAATGAGTGTGAGTACCGGAAAATTGTTGCATCCGGGCCAGTATCGGCAAAAGGTGGAATCCGTGCAAGTACCGAAAAACTGTCCGGACCAGTACGCAAAAAATGGTAGAATCAGTGTGAGTGCCGGAAAATTGTTGAATCCGGGCCAGTATCGGCAAAAGGTGGAATCCGTGCGAGTACCGAAAAACTGTCCGGACCAGTTCGAAAAAATGGTAGAATCAGTGTGAGTGCCGGAAAATTGTTGAATCCGGGCCTGTATCGGCAAAAGGTGGAATCCGTGCGAGTACCGAAAAACTCTCCGGACCAGTACGGAAAAATGGTAGAAACAGTGCGAGTACCGAAAAATTGTTGAATCCGGTCGAGTACCGGGAAAAGGTGGAATTCCTTCGAGTACCGAAAACTGTCCGGACCAGTACGGAAAATGGTAGAATGAGTGTGAGTACCGGAAAATTGTTGCATCCGAGCCAGTATCGGCAAAAGGTGGAATCCGTGCGAGTACCGAAAAACTGTCCGGACCAGTACGGAAAAATGGTAGAATCAATGGGAGTGCCGAAAAATTGTTGAATCCGTGCCAGTATCGGTAAAAGGTGGAATCTGTGCGAGTACCGAAAAACTGTCAGGACCAGTTCGGAAAAATGGTAGAATCAGTGTGAGTGCCGGAAAATTGTTGAATCCGGGCCAGTATCGGCAAAAGGTGGAATCCGTGCGAGTACCGAAAAACTGTCTGGACCAGTTCGGAAAGATGGTAGAATGAGTGTGAGTGTCGGAAAATTGTTGAATCCGAGCCAGTATAGGAAAAAGGTGGAATCCGTGCGAGTTCCGAAAAACTGTCCGGACCAGTACGGAAAAATGGTTGAATCAGTGGGAGTGCCGGAAAATTGTTGAATCCGGGCCAGTATCGGTAAAAGGTGGAATCTGTGCGAGTACCGAAAAACTGTCAGGACCAGTTCGGAAAAATGGTAGAATCAGTGTGAGTGCCGGAAAATTGTTGAATCCGGGCCAGTATCGGCAAAAGGTGGAATCCGTGCGAGTACCGAAAAACTGTCTGGACCAGTTCGGAAAGATGGTAGAATGAGTGTGAGTGTCGGAAAATTGTTGAATCCGAGCCAGTATAGGAAAAAGGTGGAATCCGTGCGAGTTCCGAAAAACTGTCCGGACCAGTACGGAAAAATGGTAGAATCAATGGGAGTGCCGAAAAATTGTTGAATCCGTGCCAGTATCGGTAAAAGGTGGAATCTGTGCGAGTACCGAAAAACTGTCAGGACCAGTTCGGAAAAATGGTAGAATCAGTGTGAGTGCCGGAAAATTGTTGAATGCGGGCCAGTATCGGCAAAAGGTGGAATCCGTGCGAGTACCGAAAAACTGTCCGGACCAGTACGGAAAAATGGTAGAATCAATGGGAGTGCCGAAAAATTGTTGAATCCGTGCCAGTATCGGTAAAAGGTGGAATCTGTGCGAGTACCGAAAAACTGTCAGGACCAGTTCGGAAAAATGGTAGAATCAGTGTGAGTGCCGGAAAATTGTTGAATCCGGGCCAGTATCGGCAAAAGGTGGAATCCGTGCGAGTACCGAAAAACTGTCTGGACCAGTTCGGAAAGATGGTAGAATGAGTGTGAGTGTCGGAAAATTGTTGAATCCGAGCCAGTATAGGAAAAAGGTGGAATCCGTGCGAGTTCCGAAAAACTGTCCGGACCAGTACGGAAAAATGGTTGAATCAGTGGGAGTGCCGGAAAATTGTTGAATCCGGGCCAGTATCGGCAAAAGGTGGAATCCGTGCGAGTACCGAAAAACTGTACGGACCAGTTCGGAAAAATGGTAGACTTAGTGGGAGTGCCGAAAAATTGTTGAATCCGGGCCAGTATCGGCAAAAGGTGGAATCCGTGCGAGTACCGAAAAACTGTCCGGACCAGTCCGAAAAAATGGTGGAATCAGTGTGAGTGCCGGAAAATTGTTGAATCCGGGCCAGTATAGGCAAAAGGTGCAATCCGTGCGAGTACCGAAAAACTGTCCGGACCAGTTCGAAAAAATGGTAGAATGAGTGTGATAGCCGGAAAATTGTTGAATCCGAGCCAGTATCGGCAAAAGGTGGAATCCGTGCGAGTTCCGAAAAACTGTCCGGACCAGTACGGAAAAATGGTAGAATCAGTGGGAGTGCCGGAAAATTGTTGAATCCGGGCCAGTATAGGCAAAAGGTGGAATCCGTGCGAGTGCCGGAAAATTGTTGAATCCGAGCCAGTATCGACAAAAGGTGGAATCCGTGCGAGTACCGAAAAACTGTCCGGACCAGTACGGAAAAATGGTAGAATCAATGGGAGTGCCGAAAAATTGTTGAATCCGTGCCAGTATCGGCAAAAGGTGGAATCCGTGCGAGTACCGAAAAACTGTCAGGACCAGTTCGGAAAAATGGTAGAATCAGTGTGAGTGCCGGAAAATTGTTGAATCCGGGCCAGTATCGGCAAAAGGTGGAATCCGTGCGAGTACCGAAAAACTGTCCAGACCAGTTCGGAAAAATGGTAGAATCAGTGGGAGTGCCGGAAAATTGTTGAATCCGGGCCAGTATCGGCAAAAGGTGGAATCCGTGCGAGTACCGAAAAACTGTCCGGACCAGTACGGAAAAATGGTAGAATCAATGGGAGTGCCGAAAAATTATTGAATCCGTGCCAGTATCGGCAAAAGGTGGAATCCGTGCGAGTACCGAAAAACTGTCCGGACCAGTTCGAAAAAATGGTAGAATCAGTGGGAGTGCCGAAAAATTGTTGAATCCGTGCCAGTATCTGCAAAAGGTGGAATCCGTGCGAGTACCGAAAAACTGTCCGGACCAGTACGGAAAATTGGTGGAATCAGTGTGAGTGCCGGAAAATTGTTGAATCCGGGCCAGTATCGGCAAAAGGTGGAATCCGTGCGAGTACCGAAAAACTGTCCGGACCAGTTCGAAAATATGGTAGAATCAGAGTGAGTGCCGGAACATTCTTGAATCCGGGCCAGTATAGGCAAAAGGTGCAATCCGTGCGAGTACCGAAAAATTGTCCGGACCAGTTCGAAAAAATGGTAGAATGAGTGTGATAGCCGGAAAATTGTTCAATCCGGGCCAGTATCGGCAAAAGGTGGAATCCGTGCGAGTACCGAAAAACTGTCTGGACCAGTTCGGAAAGATGGTAGAATGAGTGTGAGTGCCGGAAAATTGTTGAATCCGGGCCAGTATAGGCAAAAGGTGGAATCCGTGCGAGTACCGAAAAACTGTCCGGACCAGTTCGAAAAAATGGTAGAATCAGTGGGAGTGCCGAAAAATTGTTGAATCCGTGCCAGTATCTGCAAAAGGTGGAATCCGTGCGAGTACCGAAAAACTGTCCGGACCAGTTCGGAAAAATGGTGGAATCAGTGTGAGTGCCGGAAAATTATTGAATCCGGGCCAGTATAGGCAAAAGGTGCAATCCGTGCGAGTACCGAAAAACTGTCCGGACCAGTTCGAAAAAATGGTAGAATGAGTGTGATAGCCGGAAAATTGTTGAATCCGAGCCAGTATCGGCAAAAGTTGGAATCCGTGCGAGTTCCGAAAAACTGTCCGGACCAGTACGGAAAAATGGTAGAATCAGTGGGAGTGCCGGAAAATTGTTGAATCCGGGCCAGTATAGGCAAAAGGTGGAATCCGTGCGAGTGCCGGAAAATTGTTGAATCCGAGCCAGTATCGGCAAAAGGTGGAATCCGTGCGAGTACCGAAAAACTGTCCGGACCAGTACGGAAAAATGGTAGAATCAATGGGAGTGCCGAAAAATTGTTGAATCCGTGCCAGTATCGGCAAAAGGTGGAATCCGTGCGAGTACCGAAAAACTGTCCGGACCAGTCCGGAAAAATGGTGGAATCAGTGTGAGTGCCGGAAAATTGTTGAATCCGGGCCAGTATAGGCAAAAGGTACAATCCGTACGAGTACCGAAAAACTGTCCGGACCAGTTCGAAAAAATGGTAGAATGAGTGTGATAGCCGGAAAATTGTTGAATCCGAGCCAGTATCGGCAAAAGGTGGAATCCGTGCGAGTTCCGAAAAACTGTCCGGACCAGTACGGAAAAATGGTAGAATCAGTGGGAGTGCCGGAAAATTGTTGAATCCGGGCCAGTATAGGCAAAAGGTGGAATCCGTGCGAGTGCCGGAAAATTGTTGAATCCGAGCCAGTATCGACAAAAGGTGGAATCCGTGCGAGTACCGAAAAACTGTCCGGACCAGTACGGAAAAATGGTAGAATCAATGGGAGTGCCGAAAAATTGTTGAATCCGTGCCAGTATCGGCAAAAGGTGGAATCCGTGCGAGTACCGAAAAACTGTCAGGACCAGTTCGGAAAAATGGTAGAATCAGTGTGAGTGCCGGAAAATTGTTGAATCCGGGCCAGTATCGGCAAAAGGTGGAATCCGTGCGAGTACCGAAAAACAGTCCGGACCAGTTCGGAAAAATGGTGGAATCAGTGTGAGTGCCGGAAAATTATTGAATCCGGGCCAGTATAGGCAAAAGGTGCAATCCGTGCGAGTACCGAAAA
The DNA here is from genome assembly GCF_030704535.1 of Vitis vinifera. Taxonomy (NCBI): domain Eukaryota; kingdom Viridiplantae; phylum Streptophyta; class Magnoliopsida; order Vitales; family Vitaceae; genus Vitis; species Vitis vinifera. The sequence goes on from NC_081819.1 coordinate 7,355,860, forward strand.
ACTGTCCGGACCAGTTCGAAAAAATGGTAGAATGAGTGTGATAGCCGGAAAATTGTTGAATCCGAGCCAGTATCGGCAAAAGGTGGAATCCGTGCGAGTTCCGAAAAACTGTCCGGACCAGTACGGAAAAATGGTAGAATCAGTGGGAGTGCCGGAAAATTGTTGAATCCGGGCCAGTATAGGCAAAAGGTGGAATCCGTGCGAGTGCCGGAAAATTGTTGAATCCGAGCCAGTATCGGCAAAAGCTGGAATCCGTGCGAGTACCGAAAAACTGTCCGGACCAGTACGGAAAAATGGTAGAATCAATGGGAGTGCCGAAAAATTGTTGAATCCGTGCCAGTATCGGCAAAAGGTGGAATCCGTGCGAGTACCGAAAAACTGTCAGGACCAGTTCGGAAAAATGGTAGAATCAGTGTGAGTGCCGGAAAATTGTTGAATCCGGGCCAGTATCGGCAAAAGGTGGAATCCGTGCGAGTACCGAAAAACTGTCTGGACCAGATCGGAAAGATGGTAGAATGAGTGTGAGTGTCGGAAAATTGTTGAATCCGAGCCAGTATAGGCAAAAGGTGGAATCCGTGCGAGTTCCGAAAAACTGTCCGGACCAGTTCGGAAAAATGGTTGAATCAGTGGGAGTGCCGGAAAATTGTTGAATCCGGGCCAGTATCGGCAAAAGGTGGAATCCGTGCGAGTACCGAAAAACTGTCCGGACCAGTTCGGAAAAATGGTGGAATCAGTGTGAGTGCCGGAAAATTGTTGAATCCGGGCCAGTATAGGCAAAAGGTGCAATCCGTGCGAGTACCGAAAAACTGTCCGGACCAGTTCGAAAAAATGGTAGAATGAGTGTGATAGCCGGAAAATTGTTGAATCCGAGCCAGTATCGGCAAAAGGTGGAATCCGTGCGAGTTCCGAAAAACTGTCCGGACCAGTTCGAAAAAATGGTAGAATCAGTGGGAGTGCCGAAAAATTGTTGAATGCGGGCCAGTATCGGCAAAACGTGGAATCCGTGCGAGTATCGAAAAACTGTCCGGACCAGTACGGAAAAATGGTAGAATCAATGGGAGTGCCGAAAAATTGTTGAATCCGTGCCAGTATCGGCAAAAGGTGGAATCCGTGCGAGTACCGAAAAACTGTCAGGACCAGTTCGGAAAAATGGTAGAATCAGTGTGAGTGCCGGAAAATTGTTGAATCCGGGCCAGTATCGGCAAAAGGTGGAATCCGTGCGAGTACCGAAAAACTGTCTGGACCAGATCGGAAAGATGGTAGAATGAGTGTGAGTGTCGGAAAATTGTTGAATCCGAGCCAGTATAGGCAAAAGGTGGAATCCGTGCGAGTTCCGAAAAACTGTCCGGACGAGTACGGAAAAATGGTTGAATCAGTGGGAGTGCCGGAAAATTGTTGAATCCGGGCCAGTATCGGTAAAAGGTGTAATCCGTGCGAGTACCGAAAAACTGTCCGGACCAGTTCGGAAAAATGGTAGAATCAGTGGGAGTGCCGGAAAATTGTTGAATCCGGGCCTGTATCGGCAAAAGGTGGAATCTGTGCGAGTACCGAAAAACTGTCCGGACCAGTACGGAAAAATGGTAGAAACCGTGCGAGTACCGAAAAATTGTTGAATCCGGTCGAGTACCGGGAAAAGGTGGAATTCCTTCGAGTACCGAAAACTGTCCGGACCAGTACGGAAAATGGTAGAATGAGTGTGAGTACCGGAAAATTGTTGCATCCGGGCCAGTATCGGCAAAAGGTGGAATCCGTGCGAGTACCGAAAAACTGTCCGGACCAGTACGCAAAAAATGGTAGAATCAGTGTGAGTGCCGGAAAATTGTTGAATCCGGGCCAGTATCGGCAAAAGGTGGAATCCGTGCGAGTACCGAAAAACTGTCCGGACCAGTTCGAAAAAATGGTAGAATCAGTGTGAGTGCCGGAAAATTGTTGAATCCGGGCCTGTATCGGCAAAAGGTGGAATCCGTGCGAGTACCGAAAAACTCTCCGGACCAGTACGGAAAAATGGTAGAAACAGTGCGAGTACCGAAAAATTGTTGAATCCGGTCGAGTACCGGGAAAAGGTGGAATTCCTTCGAGTACCGAAAACTGTCCGGACCAGTACGGAAAATGGTAGAATGAGTGTGAGTACCGGAAAATTGTTGCATCCGGGCCAGTATCGGTAAAAGGTGGAATCCGTGCGAGTACCGAAAAACTGTCCGGACCAGTTCGGAAAAATGGTAGAATTAGTGGGAGTGCCGGAAAATTGTTGAATCCGGGCCAGTATCGGCAAAAGGTGGAATCCGTGCGAGTACCGAAAAACTGTCCGGACCAGTTCGGAAAAATGGTAGAATGAGTGGGAGTGCCGGAAAATTGTTGAATCCGGGCCAGTATCGGCAAAAGGTGGAATCCGTGCGAGTACCGAAAAACTGTCCGGACCAGTTCGGAAAAATGGTAGAATCAGTGGGAGTGCAGGAAAATTGTTGAATCCGGGCCTGTATCGGCAAAAGGTGGAATCCGTGCGAGTACCGAAAAACTGTCCGGACCAGTACGGAAAAATGGTAGAAACCGTGCGAGTACCGAAAAATTGTTGAATCCGGTCGAGTACCGGGAAAAGGTGGAATTCCTTCGAGTACCGAAAACTGTCCGGACCAGTACGGAAAATGGTAGAATGAGTGTGAGTACAGGAAAATTGTTGCATCCGGGCCAGTATCGGCAAAAGGTGGAATGCGTGCGAGTACCGAAAAACTGTCCGAACCAGTACGAAAAAATGGTAGAATCAGTGTGAGTGCCGGAAAATTGTTGAATCCGGGCCAGTATCGGCAAAAGGTGGAATCCGTACGAGTACCGAAAAACTGTCCGGACCAGTTCGGAAAAATGGTAGAATCAGTGGGAGTGCCGGAAAATTGTTGAATCCGGGCCAGTATCGGCAAAAGGTGGAATCCGTGCGAGTACCGAAAAACTGTCAGGACCAGTACGGAAAAATGGTAGAATCAGTGGGAGTGCCGGAAAATTGTTGAATCCGGGCCAGTATCGGCAAAAGGTGGAATCCGTGTGAGTACCGAAAAACTGTCCGGACCAGTACGGAAAAATGGTAGAATCAGTGTGACTGCCGGAAAATTGTTGAATCCGGGCCATTATCGGCAAAAGGTGGAATCCGTGCGAGTACCGAAAAACTGTCCGGACCAGTACGGAAAAATGGTAGAAACAGTGCGAGTACCGAAAAATTGTTGAATCCGGTCGAGTACCGGGAAAAGGTGGAATTCCTTCGAGTACCGAAAACTGCCCGGACCAGTACGGAAAATGGTAGAATGAGTGTGAGTACCGGAAAATTGTTGCATCCGGGCCAGTATCGGTAAAAGGTGGAATCCGTGCGAGTACCGAAAAACTGTCCGGACCAGTTCGGAAAAATGGTAGAATTAGTGGGAGTGCCGGAAAATTGTTGAATCCGGGCCAGTATCGGCAAAAGGTGGAATCCGTGCGAGTTCCGAAAAACTGTCCGGACCAGTACGGAAAAATGGTAGAAACCGTGCGAGTACCGAAAAATTGTTGAATCCGGTCGAGTACCGGGAAAAGGTGGAATTCCTTCGAGTACCGAAAACTGTCCGGACCAGTTCGGAAAAATGGTAGAATCAGTGGGAGTGCCGAAAAACTGTCCGGACCAGTTCGGAAAAATGGTAGAATCAGTGGGAGTGCCGGAAAATTGTTGAATCCGGGCCTGTATCGGCAAAAGGTGGAATCCGTGCGAGTACCGAAAAACTGTCCGGACCAGTACGGAAAAATGGTAGAAACCGTGCGAGTACCGAAAAATTGTTGAATCCGGTCGAGTACCGGGAAAAGGTGGAATTCCTTCGAGTACCGAAAACTGTCCGGACCAGTTCGGAAAAATGGTAGAATCAGTGGGAGTGCCGAAAAACTGTCCGGACCAGTTCGGAAAAATGGTAGAATCAGTGGGAGTGCCGGAAAATTGTTGAATCCGGGCCTGTATCGGCAAAAGGTGGAATCCGTGCGAGTACCGAAAAACTGTCTGGACCAGTTCGGAAAGATGGTAGAATGAGTGTGAGTGCCGGAAAATTGTTGAATCCGGGCCAGTATAGGCAAAAGGTGGAATCCGTGCGAGTACCGAAAAACTGTCCGGACCAGTTCGAAAAAATGGTAGAATCAGTGGGAGTGCCGAAAAATTGTTGAATCCGTGCCAGTATCTGCAAAAGGTGGAATCCGTGCGAGTACCGAAAAACTGTCCGGACCAGTTCGAAAAAATGGTAGAATGAGTGTGATAGCCGGAAAATTGTTGAATCCGAGCCAGTATCGGCAAAAGGTGGAATCCGTGCGAGTTCCGAAAAACTGTCCGGACCCGTACGGAAAAATGGTAGAAATAGTGCGAGTATCGAAAAATTGTTGAATCCGGTCGAGTACCGGGAAAAGGTGGAATTCCTTCGAGTACCGAAAACTGCCCGGACCAGTACGGAAAATGGTAGAATGAGTGTGAGTACCGGAAAATTGTTGCATCCGGGCCAGTATCGGCAAAAGGTGGAATCCGTGCGAGTACCGAAAAACTGTCCGGACCAGTTCGGAAAAATGGTAGAATGAGTGGGAGTGCCGGAAAATTGTTGAATCCGGGCCAGTATCGGCAAAAGGTGGAATCCGTGCGAGTACCGAAAAACTGTCCGGACCAGTTCGGAAAAATGGTAGAATCAGTGGGAGTGCAGGAAAATTGTTGAATCCGGGCCTGTATCGGCAAAAGGTGGAATCCGTGCGAGTACCGAAAAACTGTCCGGACCAGTACGGAAAAATGGTAGAAACCGTGCGAGTACCGAAAAATTGTTGAATCCGGTCGAGTACCGGGAAAAGGTGGAATTCCTTCGAGTACCGAAAACTGTCCGGACCAGTACGGAAAATGGTAGAATGAGTGTGAGTACAGGAAAATTGTTGCATCCGGGCCAGTATCGGCAAAAGGTGGAATGCGTGCGAGTACCGAAAAACTGTCCGAACCAGTACGAAAAAATGGTAGAATCAGTGTGAGTGCCGGAAAATTGTTGAATCCGGGCCAGTATCGGCAAAAGGTGGAATCCGTACGAGTACCGAAAAACTGTCCGGACCAGTTCGGAAAAATGGTAGAATCAGTGGGAGTGCCGGAAAATTGTTGAATCCGGGCCAGTATCGGCAAAAGGTGGAATCCGTGCGAGTACCGAAAAACTGTCAGGACCAGTACGGAAAAATGGTAGAATCAGTGGGAGTGCCGGAAAATTGTTGAATCCGGGCCAGTATCGGCAAAAGGTGGAATCCGTGTGAGTACCGAAAAACTGTTCGGACCAATTCGGAAAAATGGTAGAATCAGTGGGAGTGCCGGAAAATTTTGTTGAATCCGGGCCAGTATCGGCAAAAGGTGGAATCCGTGCGAGTACCGAAAAACTGTCCGGACCAGTACGGAAAAATGGTAGAATCAGTGTGACTGCCGGAAAATTGTTGAATCCGGGCCATTATCGGCAAAAGGTGGAATCCGTGCGAGTACCGAAAAACTGTCCGGACCAGTACGGAAAAATGGTAGAAACAGTGCGAGTACCGAAAAATTGTTGAATCCGGTCGAGTACCGGGAAAAGGTGGAATTCCTTCGAGTACCGAAAACTGCCCGGACCAGTACGGAAAATGGTAGAATGAGTGTGAGTACCGGAAAATTGTTGCATCCGGGCCAGTATCGGTAAAAGGTGGAATCCGTGCGAGTACCGAAAAACTGTCCGGACCAGTTCGGAAAAATGGTAGAATTAGTGGGAGTGCCGGAAAATTGTTGAATCCGGGCCAGTATCGGCAAAAGGTGGAATCCGTGCGAGTTCCGAAAAACTGTCCGGACCAGTACGAAAAAATGGTAGAAACCGTGCGAGTACCGAAAAATTGTTGAATCCGGTCGAGTACCGGGAAAAGGTGGAATTCCTTCGAGTACCGAAAACTGTCCGGACCAGTTCGGAAAAATGGTAGAATCAGTGGGAGTGCCGAAAAACTGTCCGGACCAGTTCGGAAAAATGGTAGAATCAGTGGGAGTGCCGGAAAATTGTTGAATCCGGGCCTGTATCGGCAAAAGGTGGAATCCGTGCGAGTACCGAAAAACTGTCTGGACCAGTTCGGAAAGATGGTAGAATGAGTGTGAGTGCCGGAAAATTGTTGAATCCGGGCCAGTATAGGCAAAAGGTGGAATCCGTGCGAGTACCGAAAAACTGTCCGGACCAGTTCGAAAAAATGGTAGAATCAGTGGGAGTGCCGAAAAATTGTTGAATCCGTGCCAGTATCTGCAAAAGGTGGAATCCGTGCGAGTACCGAAAAACTGTCCGGACCAGTTCGAAAAAATGGTAGAATGAGTGTGATAGCCGGAAAATTGTTGAATCCGAGCCAGTATCGGCAAAAGGTGGAATCCGTGCGAGTTCCGAAAAACTGTCCGGACCCGTACGGAAAAATGGTAGAAATAGTGCGAGTATCGAAAAATTGTTGAATCCGGTCGAGTACCGGGAAAAGGTGGAATTCCTTCGAGTACCGAAAACTGCCCGGACCAGTACGGAAAATGGTAGAATGAGTGTGAGTACCGGAAAATTGTTGCATCCGGGCCAGTATCGGCAAAAGGTGGAATCCGTGCGAGTACCGAAAAACTGTCCGGACTAGTTCGGAAAAATGGTAGAATTAGTCGGCGTGCCGGAAAATTGTTGAATCCGGGCCAGTATCGGCAAAAGGTGGAATCCGTGCGAGTACCGAAAAACTGTCCGGACCAGTTCGGAAAAATGGTAGAATCAGTGGGAGTGCCGGAAAATTGTTGAATCCGGGCCTGTATCGGTAAAAGGTGGAATCCGTACGAGTACCGAAAAACTGTCAGGACCAGTTCGGAAAAATGGTAGAATCAGTGTGAGTGCCGGAAAATTGTTGAATCCGGGCCAGTATCGGCAAAAGGTGCAATCCGTGCGAGTACCGAAAAACTGTCTGGACCAGTTCGGAAAGATGGTAGAATGAGTGTGAGTGCCGGAAAATTGTTGAATCCGAGCCAGTATAGGCAAAAGGTGGAATCCGTGCGAGTTCCGAAAAACTGTCCGGACCAGTACGGAAAAATGGTTGAATCAGTGGGAGTGCCGGAAAATTGTTGAATTCGGGCCAGTATCGGCAAAAGGTGGAATCCGTGCGAGTACCGAAAAACTGTCCGGACCAGTTCGGAAAAATGGTAGAATCAGTGGGAGTGCCGGAAAATTGTTGAATCCGGGCCAATATCGGCAAAAGGTGGAATCCGTGCGAGTACCGAAAAACTGCCCGGACCAGTTCGGAAAAATGGTAGAATCAGTGGGAGTGCCGGAAAATTGTTGAATCCGGGCCAGTATCGGCAAAAGGTGGAATCCGTGCGAGTACCGAAAAACTGTCCGGACCAGTACGGAAAAATGGTAGAATCAGTGTGACTGCCGGAAAATTGTTGAATCCGGGCCAGTATCGGCAAAAGGTGGAATCCGTGCGAGTACCGAAAAACTGTCCGGACCAGTACGGAAAAATGGTAGAAACAGTGCGAGTACCGAAAAATTGTTGAATCCGGTCGAGTACCGGGAAAAGGTGGAATTCCTTCGAGTACCGAAAACTGTCCGGACCAGTACGGAAAATGGTAGAATGAGTGTGAGTACCGGAAAATTGTTGCATCCCGGCCAGTATCGGCAAAAGGTGGAATCCGTGCGAGTACCGAAAAACTGTCCGGACCAGTTCGGAAAAATGGTAGAATGAGTGGGAGTGCCGGAAAATTGTTGAATCCGGGCCAGTATCGGCAAAAGGTGGAATCCGTGCGAGTACCGAAAAACTGTCCGGACCAGTTCGGAAAAATGGTAGAATCAGTGGGAGTGCAGGAAAATTGTTGAATCCGGGCCTGTATCGGCAAAAGGTGGAATCCGTGCGAGTACCGAAAAACTGTCCGGACCAGTACGGAAAAATGGTAGAAACCGTGCGAGTACCGAAAAATTGTTGAATCCGGTCGAGTACCGGGAAAAGGTGGAATTCCTTCGAGTACCGAAAACTGTCCGGACCAGTACGGAAAATGGTAGAATGAGTGTGAGTACAGGAAAATTGTTGCATCCGGGCCAGTATCGGCAAAAGGTGGAATGCGTGCGAGTACCGAAAAACTGTCCGAACCAGTACGAAAAAATGGTAGAATCAGTGTGAGTGCCGGAAAATTGTTGAATCCGGGCCAGTATCGGCAAAAGGTGGAATCCGTACGAGTACCGAAAAACTGTCCGGACCAGTTCGGAAAAATGGTAGAATCAGTGGGAGTGCCGGAAAATTGTTGAATCCGGGCCAGTATCGGCAAAAGGTGGAATCCGTGCGAGTACCGAAAAACTGTCAGGACCAGTACGGAAAAATGGTAGAATCAGTGGGAGTGCCGGAAAATTGTTGAATCCGGGCCAGTATCGGCAAAAGGTGGAATCCGTGTGAGTACCGAAAAACTGTTCGGACCAATTCGGAAAAATGGTAGAATCAGTGGGAGTGCCGGAAAATTGTTGAATCCGGGCCAGTATCGGCAAAAGGTGGAATCCGTGCGAGTACCGAAAAACTGTCCGGACCAGTACGAAAAAATGGTAGAATCAGTGTGACTGCCGGAAAATTGTTGAATCCGGGCCATTATCGGCAAAAGGTGGAATCCGTGCGAGTACCGAAAAACTGTCCGGACCAGTACGGAAAAATGGTAGAAACAGTGCGAGTACCGAAAAATTGTTGAATCCGGTCGAGTACCGGGAAAAGGTGGAATTCCTTCGAGTACCGAAAACTGCCCGGACCAGTACGGAAAATGGTAGAATGAGTGTGAGTACCGGAAAATTGTTGCATCCGGGCCAGTATCGGTAAAAGGTGGAATCCGTGCGAGTACCGAAAAACTGTCCGGACCAGTTCGGAAAAATGGTAGAATTAGTGGGAGTGCCGGAAAATTGTTGAATCCGGGCCAGTATCGGCAAAAGGTGGAATCCGTGCGAGTTCCGAAAAACTGTCCGGACCAGTACGGAAAAATGGTAGAAACCGTGCGAGTACCGAAAAATTGTTGAATCCGGTCGAGTACCGGGAAAAGGTGGAATTCCTTCGAGTACCGAAAACTGTCCGGACCAGTTCGGAAAAATGGTAGAATCAGTGGGAGTGCCGAAAAACTGTCCGGACCAGTTCGGAAAAATGGTAGAATCAGTGGGAGTGCCGGAAAATTGTTGAATCCGGGCCTGTATCGGCAAAAGGTGGAATCCGTGCGAGTACCGAAAAACTGTCCGGACCAGTACGGAAAAATGGTAGAAACCGTGCGAGTACCGAAAAATTGTTGAATCCGGTCGAGTACCGGGAAAAGGTGGAATCCGTGCGAGTACCGAAAAACTGTCCGGACCAGTTCGGAAAAATGGTAGAATCAGTGGGAGTGCCGGAAAATTGTTGAATCCGGGCCAGTATCGGCAAAAGGTGGAATCCGTGCGAGTACCGAAAAACTGTCCGGACCAGTACGGAAAAATGGTAGAATCAATGGGAGTGCCGAAAAATTGTTGAATCCGTGCCAGTATCGGCAAAAGGTGGAATCCGTGCGAGTACCGAAAAACTGTCAGGACCAGTTCGGAAAAATGGTAGAATCAGTGGGAGTGCCGGAAAATTGTTGAATCCGGGCCAGTATCGGCAAAAGGTGGAATCCGTGCGAGTACCGAAAAACTGTCCGGACCAGTTCGAAAAAATGGTAGAATGAGTGTGATAGCCGGAAAATTGTTGAATCCGAGCCAGTATCGGCAAAAGGTGGAATCCGTGCGAGTTCCGAAAAACTGTCCGGACCCGTACGGAAAAATGGTAGAAATAGTGCGAGTACCGAAAAATTGTTGAATCCGGTCGAGTACCGGGAAAAGGTGGAATTCCTTCGAGTACCGAAAACTGCCCGGACCAGTACGGAAAATGGTAGAATCAGTGTGAGTACCGGAAAATTGTTGCATCCGGGCCATTATCGGCAAAAGGTGGAATCCGTGCGAGTACCGAAAAACTGTCCGGACCAGTACGGAAAAATGGTAGAAACCGTGCGAGTACCGAAAAATTGTTGAATCCGGTTGAGTACCGGGAAAAGGTGGAATTCCTTCGAGTACCGAAAACTGTCCGGACCAGTACGGAAAATGGTAGAATGAGTGTGAGTACCGGAAAATTGTTGCATCCGGGCCAGTATCGGCAAAAGGTGGAATTCGTGCGAGTACCGAAAAACTGTCCGAACCAGTATGGAAAAATGGTAGAATCAGTGTGAGTGCCGGAAAATTGTTGAATCCGGGCCAGTATCGGCAAAAGGTGGAATCCGTGCAAGTACCGAAAACTGTCCGGACCAGTACGGAAAAATGGTAGAATCAGTGTGAGTGCCGGAAAATTGTTGAATCCGGGCCTGTATCGGCAAAAGGTGGAATCCGTGCGAGTACCGAAAAACTGTCCGGACCAGTACGGAAAAATGGTAGAATCAGTGTGACTGCCGGAAAATTGTTGAATCCGGGCCATTATCGGCAAAAGGTGGAATCCGTGCGAGTACCGAAAAACTGTCCGGACCAGTACGGAAAAATGGTAGAATCAATGGGAGTGCCGAAAAATTGTTGAATCCGTGCCAGTATCGGCAAAAGGTGGAATCCGTGCGAGTACCGAAAAACTGTCAGGACCAGTTCGGAAAAATGGTAGAATCAGTGGGAGTGCCGGAAAATTGTTGAATCCGGGCCAGTATCGGCAAAAGGTGGAATCCGTGCGAGTACCGAAAAACTGTCCGGACCAGTTCGAAAAAATGGTAGAATGAGTGTGATAGCCGGAAAATTGTTGAATCCGAGCCAGTATCGGCAAAAGGTGGAATCCGTGCGAGTTCCGAAAAACTGTCCGGACCCGTACGGAAAAATGGTAGAAATAGTGCGAGTACCGAAAAATTGTTGAATCCGGTCGAGTACCGGGAAAAGGTGGAATTCCTTCGAGTACCGAAAACTGCCCGGACCAGTACGGAAAATGGTAGAATCAGTGTGAGTACCGGAAAATTGTTGCATCCGGGCCATTATCGGCAAAAGGTGGAATCCGTGCGAGTACCGAAAAACTGTCCGGACCAGTACGGAAAAATGGTAGAAACCGTGCGAGTACCGAAAAATTGTTGAATCCGGTTGAGTACCGGGAAAAGGTGGAATTCCTTCGAGTACCGAAAACTGTCCGGACCAGTACGGAAAATGGTAGAATGAGTGTGAGTACCGGAAAATTGTTGCATCCGGGCCAGTATCGGCAAAAGGTGGAATTCGTGCGAGTACCGAAAAACTGTCCGAACCAGTATGGAAAAATGGTAGAATCAGTGTGAGTGCCGGAAAATTGTTGAATCCGGGCCAGTATCGGCAAAAGGTGGAATCCGTGCAAGTACCGAAAACTGTCCGGACCAGTACGGAAAAATGGTAGAATCAGTGTGAGTGCCGGAAAATTGTTGAATCCGGGCCTGTATCGGCAAAAGGTGGAATCCGTGCGAGTACCGAAAAACTGTCCGGACCAGTACGGAAAAATGGTAGAATCAGTGTGACTGCCGGAAAATTGTTGAATCCGGGCCATTATCGGCAAAAGGTGGAATCCGTGCGAGTACCGAAAAACTGTCCGGACCAGTACGGAAAAATGGTAGAAACCGTGCGAGTACCGAAAAATTGTTGAATCCGGTCGAGTACCGGGAAAAGGTGGAATTCCTTCGAGTACCGAAAACTGTCCGGACCAGTTCGGAAAAATGGTAGAATCAGTGGGAGTGCCGAAAAACTGTCCGGACCAGTTCGGAAAAATGGTAGAATCAGTGGGAGTGCCGGAAAATTGTTGAATCCGGGCCTGTATCGGCAAAAGGTGGAATCCGTGCGAGTACCGAAAAACTGTCCGGACCAGTACGGAAAAATGGTAGAAACAGTGCGAGTATCGAAAAATTGTTGAATCCGGTCGAGTACCGGGAAAAGGTGGAATTCCTTCGAGTACCGAAAACTGCCCGGACCAGTACGGAAAATGGTAGAATGAGTGTGAGTACCGGAAAATTGTTGCATCCGGGCCAGTATCGGCAAAAGGTGGAATCCGTGCGAGTACCGAAAAACTGTCCGGACTAGTTCGGAAAAATGGTAGAATTAGTGGGCGTGCCGGAAAATTGTTGAATCCGGGCCAGTATCGGCAAAAGGTGGAATCCGTGCGAGTACCGAAAAACTGTCCGGACCAGTTCGGAAAAATGGTAGAATCAGTGGGAGTGCCGGAAAATTGTTGAATCCGGGCCTGTATCGGTAAAAGGTGGAATCCGTACGAGTACCGAAAAACTGTCAGGACCAGTTCGAAAAAATGGTAGAATCAGTGTGAGTGCCGGAAAATTGTTGAATCCGGGCCAGTATCGGCAAAAGGTGCAATCCGTGCGAGTACCGAAAAACTGTCTGGACCAGTTCGGAAAGATGGTAGAATGAGTGTGAGTGCCGGAAAATTGTTGAATCCGAGCCAGTATAGGCAAAAGGTGGAATCCGTGCGAGTTCCGAAAAACTGTCCGGACCAGTACGGAAAAATGGTTGAATCAGTGGGAGTGCCGGAAAATTGTTGAATTCGGGCCAGTATCGGCAAAAGGTGGAATCCGTGCGAGTACCGAAAAACTGTCCGGACCAGTTCGGAAAAATGGTAGAATCAGTGGGAGTGCCGGAAAATTGTTGAATCCGGGCCAATATCGGCAAAAGGTGGAATCCGTGCGAGTACCGAAAAACTGCCCGGACCAGTTCGGAAAAATGGTAGAATCAGTGGGAGTGCCGGAAAATTGTTGAATCCGGGCCAGTATCGGCAAAAGGTGGAATCCGTGCGAGTACCGAAAAACTGTCCGGACCAGTACGGAAAAATGGTAGAATCAGTGTGACTGCCGGAAAATTGTTGAATCCGGGCCAGTATCGGCAAAAGGTGGAATCCGTGCGAGTACCGAAAAACTGTCCGGACCAGTACGGAAAAATGGTAGAAACAGTGCGAGTACCGAAAAATTGTTGAATCCGGTCGAGTACCGGGAAAAGGTGGAATTCCTTCGAGTACCGAAAACTGTCCGGACCAGTACGGAAAATGGTAGAATGAGTGTGAGTACCGGAAAATTGTTGCATCCGGGCCAGTATCGGCAAAAGGTGGAATCCGTGCGAGTACCGAAAAACTGTCCGGACCAGTTCGGAAAAATGGTAGAATGAGTGGGAGTGCCGGAAAATTGTTGAATCCGGGCCAGTATCGGCAAAAGGTGGAATCCGTGCGAGTACCGAAAAACTGTCCGGACCAGTTCGGAAAAATGGTAGAATCAGTGGGAGTGCAGGAAAATTGTTGAATCCGGGCCTGTATCGGCAAAAGGTGGAATCCGTGCGAGTACCGAAAAACTGTCCGGACCAGTACGGAAAAATGGTAGAAACCGTGCGAGTACCGAAAAATTGTTGAATCCGGTCGAGTACCGGGAAAAGGTGGAATTCCTTCGAGTACCGAAAACTGTCCGGACCAGTACGGAAAATGGTAGAATGAGTGTGAGTACCGGAAAATTGTTGCATCCGGGCCAGTATCGGCAAAAGGTGGAATGCGTGCGAGTACCGAAAAACTGTCCGAACCAGTACGAAAAAATGGTAGAATCAGTGTGAGTGCCGGAAAATTGTTGAATCCGGGCCAGTATCGGCAAAAGGTGGAATCCGTACGAGTACCGAAAAACTGTCCGGACCAGTTCGGAAAAATGGTAGAATCAGTGGGAGTGCCGGAAAATTGTTGAATCCGGGCCAGTATCGGCAAAAGGTAGAATCCGTGCGAGTACCGAAAAACTGTCAGGACCAGTACGGAAAAATGGTAGAATCAGTGGGAGTGCCGGAAAATTGTTGAATCCGGGCCAGTATCGGCAAAAGGTGGAATCCGTGTGAGTACCGAAAAACTGTTCGGACCAATTCGGAAAAATGGTAGAATCAGTGGGAGTGCCGGAAAATTGTTGAATCCGGGCCAGTATCGGCAAAAGGTGGAATCCGTGCGAGTACCGAAAAACTGTCCGGACCAGTACGGAAAAATGGTAGAATCAGTGTGACTGCCGGAAAATTGTTGAATCCGGGCCATTATCGGCAAAAGGTGGAATCCGTGCGAGTACCGAAAAACTGTCCGGACCAGTACGGAAAAATGGTAGAAACAGTGCGAGTACCGAAAAATTGTTGAATCCGGTCGAGTACCGGGAAAAGGTGGAATTCCTTCGAGTACCGAAAACTGTCCGGACCAGTTCGGAAAAATGGTAGAATCAGTGGGAGTGCCGAAAAACTGTCCGGACCAGTTCGGAAAAATGGTAGAATCAGTGGGAGTGCCGGAAAATTGTTGAATCCGGGCCTGTATCGGCAAAAGGTGGAATCCGTGCGAGTACCGAAAAACTGTCCGGACCAGTACGGAAAAATGGTAGAAACCGTGCGAGTACCGAAAAATTGTTGAATCCGGTCGAGTACCGGGAAAAGGTGGAATTCCTTCGAGTACCGAAAACTGTCCGGACCAGTACGGAAAATGGTAGAATGAGTGTGAGTACCGGAAAATTGTTGCATCCGGGCCAGTATCGGCAAAAGGTGGAATCCGTGCGAGTACCGAAAAACTGTCCGGACCAGTTCGGAAAAATGGTAGAATCAGTGGGAGTGCCGGAAAATTGTTGAATCCGGGCCAGTATCGGCAAAAGGTGGAATCCGTGCGAGTACCGAAAAACTGTCAGGACCAGTACGGAAAAATGGTAGAATCAGTGGGAGTGCCGGAAAATTGTTGAATCCGGGCCAGTATCGGCAAAAGGTGGAATCCGTGTGAGTACCGAAAAACTGTTCGGACCAATTCGGAAAAATGGTAGAATCAGTGGGAGTGCCGGAAAATTGTTGAATCCGGGCCAGTATCGGCAAAAGGTGGAATCCGTGCGAGTACCGAAAAACTGTCCGGACCAGTACGGAAAAATGGTAGAATCAGTGTGACTGCCGGAAAATTGTTGAATCCGGGCCATTATCGGCAAAAGGTGGAATCCGTGCGAGTACCGAAAAACTGTCCGGACCAGTACGGAAAAATGGTAGAAACAGTGCGAGTACCGAAAAATTGTTGAATCCGGTCGAGTACCGGGAAAAGTTGGAATTCCTTCGAGTACCGAAAACTGCCCGGACCAGTACGGAAAATGGTAGAATGAGTGTGAGTACCGGAAAATTGTTGCATCCGGGCCAGTATCGGTAAAAGGTGGAATCCGTGCGAGTACCGAAAAACTGTCCGGACCAGTTCGGAAAAATGGTAGAATTAGTGGGAGTGCCGGAAAATTGTTGAATCCGGGCCAGTATCGGCAAAAGGTGGAATCCGTGCGAGTTCCGAAAAACTGTCCGGACCAGTACGGAAAAATGGTAGAAACCGTGCGAGTACCGAAAAATTGTTGAATCCGGTCGAGTACCGGGAAAAGGTGGAATTCCTTCGAGTACCGAAAACTGTCCGGACCAGTTCGGAAAAATGGTAGAATCAGTGGGAGTGCCGGAAAATTGTTGAATCCGGGCCTGTATCGGCAAAAGGTGGAATCCGTGCGAGTACCGAAAAACTGTCCGGACCAGTACGGAAAAATGGTAGAAACCGTGCGAGTACCGAAAAATTGTTGAATCCGGTCGAGTACCGGGAAAAGGTGGAATTCCTTCGAGTACCGAAAACTGTCCGGACCAGTTCGGAAAAATGGTAGAATCAGTGGGAGTGCCGAAAAATTGTTGAATCCGGGCCAGTATCGGCAAAAGGTGGAATCCGTGCGAGTACCGAAAAACTGTCTGGACCAGTTCGGAAAGATGGTAGAATGAGTGTGAGTGCCGGAAAATTATTGAATCCGAGCCAGTATAGGCAAAAGGTGGAATCCGTGCGAGTTCCGAAAAACTGTCCAGAGCAGTACGGAAAAATGGTTGAATCAGTGGGAGTGCCGGAAAATTGTTGAATCCGGGCCAGTATCGGCAAAAGGTGGAATCCGTGCGAGTACCGAAAAACTGTCCGGACCAGTACGGAAAAATGGTAGAATCAATGGGAGTGCCGAAAAATTGTTGAATCCGTGCCAGTATCGGCAAAAGGTGGAATCCGTGCGAGTACCGAAAAACTGTCAGGACCAGTTCGGAAAAATGGTAGAATCAGTGGGAGTGCCGGAAAATTGTTGAATCCGGGCCAGTATCGGCAAAAGGTGGAATCCGTGCGAGTACCGAAAAACTGTCCGGACCAGTTCGGAAAAATGGTAGAATCAGTGGGAGTGCCGGAAAATTGTTGAATCCGGGCCTGTATCGGCAAAAGGTGGAATCCGTGCGAGTACCGAAAAACTGTCCGGACCAGTACGGAAAAATGGTAGAAACAGTGCGAGTACCGAAAAATTGTTGAATCCGGTCGAGTACCGGGAAAAGGTGGAATTCCTTCGAGTACCGAAAACTGCCCGGACCAGTACGGAAAATGGTAGAATGAGTGTGAGTACCGGAAAATTGTTGCATCCGGGCCAGTATCGGCAAAAGGTGGAATCCGTGTGAGTACCGAAAAACTGTCCGGACCAGTTCGGAAAAATGGTAGAATCAGTGGGAGTGCCGGAAAATTGTTGAATCCGGGCCTGTATCGGCAAAAGGTGGAATCCGTGCGAGTACCGAAAAACTGTCCGGACCAGTTCGGAAAAATGGTAGAATCAGTGGGAGTGCCGGAAAATTGTTGAATCCGGGCCTGTATCGGCAAAAGGTGGAATCCGTGCGAGTACCGAAAAACTGTCCGGACCAGTACGGAAAAATGGTAGAAACAGTGCGAGTACCGAAAAATTGTTGAATCCGGTCGAGTACCGGGAAAAGGTGGAATTCCTTCGAGTACCGAAAACTGTCCGGACCAGTACGGAAAATGGTAGAATGAGTGTGAGTACCGGAAAATTGTTGCATCCGGGCCAGTATCGGCAAAAGGTGGAATTCGTGCGAGTACCGAAAAACTGTCCGGACCAGTACGGAAAAATGGTAGAAACCGTGCGAGTACCGAAAAATTGTTGAATCCGGTCGAGTACCGGGAAAAGGTGGAATTCCTTCGAGTACCGAAAACTGTCCGGACCAGTACGGAAAATGGTAGAATGAGTGTGAGTACCGGAAAATTGTTGCATCCGGGCCAGTATCGGCAAAAGGTGGAATTCGTGCGAGTACCGAAAAACTGTCCGGACCAGTACGGAAAAATGGTAGAAACCGTGCGAGTACCGAAAAATTGTTGAATCCGGTCGAGTACCGGGAAAAGGTGGAATTCCTTCGAGTACCGAAAACTGCCCGGACCAGTACGGAAAATGGTAGAATGAGTGTGAGTACCGGAAAATTGTTGCATCCGGGCCAGTATCGGCAAAAGGTGGAATTCGTGCGAGTACCGAAAAACTGTCCGGACCAGTACGGAAAAATGGTAGAAACCGTGCGAGTACCGAAAAATTGTTGAATCCGGTCGAGTACCGGGAAAAGGTGGAATTCCTTCGAGTACCGAAAACTGCCCGGACCAGTACGGAAAATGGTAGAATGAGTGTGAGTACCGGAAAATTGTTGAATCCGGGCCAGTATCGGCAAAAGGTGCAATCCGTGCGAGTACCGAAAAACTGTCTGGACCAGTTCGAAAAGATGGTAGAATGAGTGTGAGTGCCGGAAAATTGTTGAATCCGAGCCAGTATAGGCAAAAGGTGGAATCCGTGCGAGTTCCGAAAAACTGTCCGGACCAGTACGGAAAAATGGTTGAATCAGTGGGAGTGCCGGAAAATTGTTGAATCCGGGCCAGTATCGGCAAAAGGTGGAATCCGTGCGAGTACCGAAAAACTGTCCGGACCAGTTCGGAAAAATGGTAGAATCAGTGGGAGTGCCGGAAAATTGTTGAATCCGGGCCTGTATCGGCAAAAGGTGGAATCCGTGCGAGTACCGAAAAACTGTCCGGACCAGTACGGAAAAATGGTAGAAACAGTGCGAGTACCGAAAAATTGTTGAATCCGGTCGAGTACCGGGAAAAGGTGGAATTCCTTCGAGTACCGAAAACTGTCCGGACCAGTACGGAAAATGGTAGAATGAGTGTGAGTACCGGAAAATTTTTGAATCCGGGCCAGTATCGGCAAAAGGTGGAATCCGTGCGAGTACCGAAAAACTGTCCGGACCAGTTCGAAAAAATGGTAGAATGAGTGTGATAGCCGGAAAATTGTTGAATCCGAGCCAGTATCGGCAAAAGGTGGAATCCGTGCGAGTTCCGAAAAACTGTCCGGACCAGTACGGAAAAATGGTAGAAACAGTGCGAGTACCGAAAAATTGTTGAATCCGGTCGAGTACCGGGAAAAGGTGGAATTCCTTCGAGTACCGAAAACTGCCCGGACCAGTACGGAAAATGGTAGAATGAGTGTGAGTACCGGAAAATTGTTGCATCCGGGCCAGTATCGGCAAAAGGTGGAATCCGTGCGAGTACCGAAAAACTGTCCGGACCAGTTCGGAAAAATGGTAGAATGAGTGGGAGGGCCGGAAAATTGTTGAATCCGGGCCAGTATCGGCAAAAGGTGGAATCCGTGAGAGTACCGAAAAACTGTCCGGACCAATTCGGAAAAATGGTAGAATCAGTGGGAGTGTCGGAAAATTGTTGAATCCGGGCCTGTATCGGCAAAAGGTGGAATCCGTGCGAGTACCGAAAAACTGTCCGGACCAGTACGGAAAAATGGTAGAAACCGTGCGAGTACCGAAAAATTGTTGAATCCGGTCGAGTACCGGGAAAAGGTGGAATTCCTTCGAGTACCGAAAACTGTCCGGACCAGTTCGGAAAATTGGTAGAATCAGTGGGAGTGCCGAAAAATTGTTGAATCCGGGCCAGTATCGGCAAAAGGTGGAATCCGTGCGAGTACCGAAAAACTGTCAGGACCAGTTCGGAAAGATGGTAGAATGAGTGTGAGTGCCGGAAAATTATTGAATCCGAGCCAGTATAGGCAAAAGGTGGAATCCGTGCGAGTTCCGAAAAACTGTCCAGACCAGTACGGAAAAATGGTTGAATCAGTGGGAGTGCCGGAAAATTGTTGAATCCGGGCCAGTATCGGCAAAAGGTGGAATCCGTGCGAGTACCGAAAAACTGTCCGGACCAGTTCGGAAAAATGGTAGAATCAGTGGGAGTGCCGGAAAATTGTTGAATCCGGGCCTGTATCGGCAAAAGGTGGAATCCGTGCGAGTACCGAAAAACTGTCCGGACCAGTACGGAAAAATGGTAGAAACAGTGCGAGTACCGAAAAATTGTTGAATCCGGTCGAGTACCGGGAAAAGGTGGAATTCCTTCGAGTACCGAAAACTGCCCGGACCAGTACGGAAAATAGTAGAATGAGTGTGAGTACTGGAAAATTGTTGCATCCGGGCCAATATCGGCAAAAGGTGGAATCCGTGCGAGTACCGAAAAACTGTCCGGACCAGTTCGGAAAAATGGTAGAATAAGTGGGAGTGCCGGAAAATTGTTGAATCCGGGCCAGTATCGGCAAAAGGTGGAATCCGTGAGAGTACCGAAAAACTGTCCGGACCAGTTCGGAAAAATGGTAGAATCAGTGGGAGTGCCGGAAAATTGTTGAATCCGGGCCTGTATCGGCAAAAGGTGGAATCCGTGCGAGTACCGAAAAACTGTCCGGACCAGTACGGAAAAATGGTAGAAACCGTGCGAGTACCGAAAAATTGTTGAATCCGGTCGAGTACCGGGAAAAGGTGGAATTCCTTCGAGTACCGAAAACTGTCCGGACCAGTTCGGAAAATTGGTAGAATCAGTGGGAGTGCCGAAAAATTGTTGAATCCGGGCCAGTGTCGGCAAAAGGTGGAATCCGTGCGAGTACCGAAAAACTGTCTGGACCAGTTCGGAAAGATGGTAGAATGAGTGTGAGTGCCGGAAAATTATTGAATCCGAGCCAGTATAGGCAAAAGGTGGAATCCGTGCGAGTTCCGAAAAACTGTCCAGACCAGTACGGAAAAATGGTTGAATCAGTGGGAGTGCCGGAAAATTGTTGAATCCGGGCCAGTATCGGCAAAAGGTGGAATCCGTGCGAGTACCGAAAAACTGTCCGGACCAGTTCGGAAAAATGGTAGAATCAGTGGGAGTGCCGGAAAATTGTTGAATCCGGGCCTGTATCGGCAAAAGGTGGAATCCGTGCGAGTACCGAAAAACTGTCCGGACCAGTACGGAAAAATGGTAGAAACCGTGCGAGTACCGAAAAATTGTTGAATCCGGTCGAGTACCGGGAAAAGGTGGAATTCCTTCGAGTACCGAAAACTGTCCGGACCAGTACGGAAAATGGTAGAATGAGTGTGAGTACCGGAAAATTTTTGAATCCGGGCCAGTATCGGCAAAAGGTGGAATCCGTGCGAGTACCGAAAAACTGTCCGGACCAGTTCGAAAAAATGGTAGAATGAGTGTGATAGCCGGAAAATTGTTGAATCCGAGCCAGTATCGGCAAAAGGTGGAATCCGTGCGAGTTCCGAAAAACTGTCCGGACCAGTACGGAAAAATGGTAGAAACAGTGCGAGTACCGAAAAATTGTTGAATCCGGTCGAGTACCGGGAAAAGGTGGAATTCCTTCGAGTACCGAAAACTGCCCGGACCAGTACGGAAAATGGTAGAATGAGTGTGAGTACCGGAAAATTGTTGCATCCGGGCCAGTATCGGCAAAAGGTGGAATCCGTGCGAGTACCGAAAAACTGTCCGGACCAGTTCGGAAAAATGGTAGAATGAGTGGGAGGGCCGGAAAATTGTTGAATCCGGGCCAGTATCGGCAAAAGGTGGAATCCGTGAGAGTACCGAAAAACTGTCCGGACCAATTCGGAAAAATGGTAGAATCAGTGGGAGTGTCGGAAAATTGTTGAATCCGGGCCTGTATCGGCAAAAGGTGGAATCCGTGCGAGTACCGAAAAACTGTCCGGACCAGTACGGAAAAATGGTAGAAACCGTGCGAGTACCGAAAAATTGTTGAATCCGGTCGAGTACCGGGAAAAGGTGGAATTCCTTCGAGTACCGAAAACTGTCCGGACCAGTTCGGAAAATTGGTAGAATCAGTGGGAGTGCCGAAAAATTGTTGAATCCGGGCCAGTATCGGCAAAAGGTGGAATCCGTGCGAGTACCGAAAAACTGTCAGGACCAGTTCGGAAAGATGGTAGAATGAGTGTGAGTGCCGGAAAATTATTGAATCCGAGCCAGTATAGGCAAAAGGTGGAATCCGTGCGAGTTCCGAAAAACTGTCCAGACCAGTACGGAAAAATGGTTGAATCAGTGGGAGTGCCGGAAAATTGTTGAATCCGGGCCAGTATCGGCAAAAGGTGGAATCCGTGCGAGTACCGAAAAACTGTCCGGACCAGTTCGGAAAAATGGTAGAATCAGTGGGAGTGCCGGAAAATTGTTGAATCCGGGCCTGTATCGGCAAAAGGTGGAATCCGTGCGAGTACCGAAAAACTGTCCGGACCAGTACGGAAAAATGGTAGAAACAGTGCGAGTACCGAAAAATTGTTGAATCCGGTCGAGTACCGGGAAAAGGTGGAATTCCTTCGAGTACCGAAAACTGCCCGGACCAGTACGGAAAATAGTAGAATGAGTGTGAGTACTGGAAAATTGTTGCATCCGGGCCAATATCGGCAAAAGGTGGAATCCGTGCGAGTACCGAAAAACTGTCCGGACCAGTTCGGAAAAATGGTAGAATAAGTGGGAGTGCCGGAAAATTGTTGAATCCGGGCCAGTATCGGCAAAAGGTGGAATCCGTGAGAGTACCGAAAAACTGTCCGGACCAGTTCGGAAAAATGGTAGAATCAGTGGGAGTGCCGGAAAATTGTTGAATCCGGGCCTGTATCGGCAAAAGGTGGAATCCGTGCGAGTACCGAAAAACTGTCCGGACCAGTACGGAAAAATGGTAGAAACCGTGCGAGTACCGAAAAATTGTTGAATCCGGTCGAGTACCGGGAAAAGGTGGAATTCCTTCGAGTACCGAAAACTGTCCGGACCAGTTCGGAAAATTGGTAGAATCAGTGGGAGTGCCGAAAAATTGTTGAATCCGGGCCAGTGTCGGCAAAAGGTGGAATCCGTGCGAGTACCGAAAAACTGTCTGGACCAGTTCGGAAAGATGGTAGAATGAGTGTGAGTGCCGGAAAATTATTGAATCCGAGCCAGTATAGGCAAAAGGTGGAATCCGTGCGAGTTCCGAAAAACTGTCCAGACCAGTACGGAAAAATGGTTGAATCAGTGGGAGTGCCGGAAAATTGTTGAATCCGGGCCAGTATCGGCAAAAGGTGGAATCCGTGCGAGTACCGAAAAACTGTCCGGACCAGTTCGGAAAAATGGTAGAATCAGTGGGAGTGCCGGAAAATTGTTGAATCCGGGCCTGTATCGGCAAAAGGTGGAATCCGTGCGAGTACCGAAAAACTGTCCGGACCAGTACGGAAAAATGGTAGAAACCGTGCGAGTACCGAAAAATTGTTGAATCCGGTCGAGTACCGGGAAAAGGTGGAATTCCTTCGAGTACCGAAAACTGTCCGGACCAGTACGGAAAATGGTAGAATGAGTGTGAGTACCGGAAAATTGTTGCATCCGGGCCAGTATCGGCAAAAGGTGGAATTCGTGCGAGTACCGAAAAACTGTCCGGACCAGTACGGAAAAATGGTAGAAACCGTGCGAGTACCGAAAAATTGTTGAATCCGGTCGAGTACCGGGAAAAGGTGGAATTCCTTCGAGTACCGAAAACTGCCCGGACCAGTACGGAAAATGGTAGAATGAGTGTGAGTGCCGAAAAATTGTTGAATCCGGGCCAGTATCGGCAAAAGGTGGAATCCGTGCGAGTACCGAAAAACTGTCCGGACCAGTACGGAAAAATGGTAGAATCAGTGTGACTGCCGGAAAATTGTTGAATCCGGGCCATTATCGGCAAAAGGTGGAATCCGTGCGAGTACCGAAAAACTGTCCGGACCAGTATCGAAAAATGGTAGAAACAGTGCGAGTACCGAAAAATTGTTGAATCCGGTCGAGTACCGGGAAAATGTGGAATTCCTTCGAGTACCGAAAACTGTCCGGACCAGTACGGAAAATGGTAGAATGAGTGTGAGTACCGGAAAATTGTTGCATCCGGGCCAGTATCGGCAAAAGGTGGAATCCGTGCGAGTACCGAAAAACTGTCCGGACCAGTACGGAAAAATGGTAGAATCAGTGTGAGTGCCGGAAAATTGTTGAATCCGGTCGAGTACCGGGAAAAGGTGGAATTCCTTCGAGTACCGAAAACTGCCCGGACCAGTACGGAAAATGGTAGAATGAGTGTGAGTACCGGAAAATTGTTGAATCCGGGCCAGTATCGGCAAAAGGTGCAATCCGTGCGAGTACCGAAAAACTGTCTGGACCAGTTCGGAAAGATGGTAGAATGAGTGTGAGTGCCGGAAAATTGTTGAATCCGAGCCAGTATAGGCAAAAGGTGGAATCCGTGCGAGTTCCGAAAAACTGTCCGGACCAGTACGGAAAAATGGTTGAATCAGTGGGAGTGCCGGAAAATTGTTGAATCCGGGCCAGTATCGGCAAAAGGTGGAATCCGTGCGAGTACCGAAAAACTGTCCGGACCAGTTCGGAAAAATGGTAGAATCAGTGGGAGTGCCGGAAAATTGTTGAATCCGGGCCAGTATCGGCAAAAGGTGGAATCCGTGCGAGTACCGAAAAACTGCCCGGACCAGTTCGGAAAAATGGTAGAATCAGTGGGAGTGCCGGAAAATTGTTGAATCCGGGCCAGTATCGGCAAAAGGTCGAATCCGTGCGAGTACCGAAAAACTGTCCGGACCAGTACGGAAAAATGGTAGAATCAGTGTGACTGCCGGAAAATTGTTGAATCCGGGCCAGTATCGGCAAAAGGTGGAATCCGTGCGAGTACCGAAAAACTGTCCGGACCAGTACGGAAAAATGGTAGAATCAGTGTGAGTGCCGGAAAATTGTTGAATCCGGGCCAGTATCGGCAAAAGGTGGAATCCGTGCGAGTACCGAAAAACTGTCCGGACCAGTTCGGAAAAATTGTAGAATAAGTGGGAGTGCCGGAAAATTGTTGAATCTGGGCCAGTATCAGCAAAAGGTGGAATCCGTGCGAGTACCGAAAAACTGTCCGGACCAGTACGGAAAAATGGTAGAATCAATGGGAGTGCCGAAAAATTGTTGAATCAGTGCCAGTATCGGCAAAAGGTGGAATCCGTGCGAGTACCGAAAAACTGTCAGGACCAGTTCGGAAAAATGGTAGAATCAGTGTGAGTGCCGGAAAATTGTTGAATCCGGGCCAGTATCGGCAAAAGGTGGAATCCGTGCGAGTAGCGAAAAACTGTCCGGACCAGTACGGAAAATGGTAGAATGAGTGTGAGTATCGGAAAATTGTTGCATCCGGGCCAGTATCGGCAAAAGGTGGAATCCGTGCGAGTACCGAAAAACTGTCCGGACCAGTACGGAAAAATGGTAGAATCAGTGTGAGTGCCGGAAAATTGTTGAATCCGGGCCAGTATCGGCAAAAGGTGGAATCCGTGCGAGTACCGAAAAACTGTCCGGACCAGTTCGGAAAAATGGTAGAATCAGTGGGAGTGCCGGAAAATTGTTGAATCCGGGCCTGTATCGGCAAAAGGTGGAATCCGTGCGAGTACCGAAAAACTGCCCGGACCAGTTCGGAAAAATGGTAGAATCAGTGGGAGTGCCGGAAAATTGTTGAATCCGGGCCAGTATCGGCAAAAGGTAGAATCCGTGCGAGTACCGAAAAACTGTCCGGACCAGTACGGAAAAATGGTAGAATCAGTGTGACTGCCGGAAAATTGTTGAATCCGGGCCAGTATCGGCAAAAGGTGGAATCCGTGCGAGTACCGAAAAACTGTCTGGACCAGTTCGGAAAGATGGTAGAATGAGTTTGAGTGCCGGAAAATTATTGAATCCGAGCCAGTATAGGCAAAAGGTGGAATCCGTGCGAGTTCCGAAAAACTGTCCAGACCAGTACGGAAAAATGGTTGAATCAGTGGGAGTGCCGGAAAATTGTTGAATCCGGGCCAGTATCGGCAAAAGGTGGAATCCGTGCGAGTACCGAAAAACTGTCAGGACCAGTTCGGAAAAATGGTAGAATCAGTGTGAGTGCCGGAAAATTGTTGAATCCGGGCCAGTATCGGCAAAAGGTGGAATCCGTGCGAGTACCGAAAAACTGTCCGGACCAGTTCGGAAAAATGGTAGAATCAGTGGGAGTGCCGGAAAATTGTTGAATCCGGGCCTGTATCGGCAAAAGGTGGAATCCGTGCGAGTACCGAAAAACTGCCCGGACCAGTTCGGAAAAATGGTAGAATCAGTGGGAGTGCCGGAAAATTGTTGAATCCGGGCCAGTATCGGCAAAAGGTAGAATCCGTGCGAGTACCGAAAAACTGTCCGGACCAGTACGGAAAAATGGTAGAATCAGTGTGACTGCCGGAAAATTGTTGAATCCGGGCCAGTATCGGCAAAAGGTGGAATCCGTGCGAGTACCGAAAAACTGTCCAGACCAGTACGGAAAAATGGTAGAATCAGTGTGAGTGCCGGAAAATTGTTGAATCCGGGCCAGTATCGGCAAAAGGTGGAATCCGTGCGAGTACCAAAAAACTGTCCGGACCAGTTCGGAAAAATTGTAGAATAAGTGGGAGTGCCGGAAAATTGTTGAATCTGGGCCAGTATCAGCAAAAGGTGGAATCCGTGCGAGTACCGAAAAACTGTCCGGACCAGTACGGAAAAATGGTAGAATCAATGGGAGTGCCGAAAAATTGTTGAATCCGTGCCAGTATCGGCAAAAGGTGGAATCCGTGCGAGTACCGAAAAACTGTCAGGACCAGTTCGGAAAAATGGTAGAATCAGTGTGAGTGCCGGAAAATTGTTGAATCCGGGCCAGTATCGGCAAAAGGTGGAATCCGTGCGAGTAGCGAAAAACTGTCCGGACCAGTACGGAAAATGGTAGAATGAGTGTGAGTATCGGAAAATTGTTGCATCCGGGCCAGTATCGGCAAAAGGTGGAATCCGTGCGAGTACCGAAAAACTGTCCGGACCAGTACGGAAAAATGGTAGAATCAGTGTGAGTGCCGGAAAATTGTTGAATCCGGGCCAGTATCGGCAAAAGGTGGAATCCGTGCGAGTACCGAAAAACTGTCCGGACCAGTTCGGAAAAATGGTAGAATCAGTGGGAGTGCCGGAAAATTGTTGAATCCGGGCCTGTATCGGCAAAAGGTGGAATCCGTGCGAGTACCGAAAAACTGTCCGGACCAGTACGGAAAAATGGTAGAAACAGTGCGAGTACCGAAAAATTGTTGAATCCGGTCGAGTACCGGGAAAAGGTGGAATTCCTTCGAGTACCGAAAACTGCCCGGACCAGTACGGAAAATGGTAGAATGAGTGTGAGTACCGGAAAATTGTTGCATCCGGGCCAGTATCGGCAAAAGGTGGAATCCGTGCGAGTACCGAAAAACTGTCCGGACCAGTTCGGAAAAATGGTAGAATCAGTGGGAGTGCCGGAAAATTGTTGAATCCGGGCCTGTATCGGTAAAAGGTGGAATCCGTGCGAGTACCGAAAAACTGTCCGGACCAGTTCGGAAAAATGGTAGAATCAGTGGGAGTGCCGGAAAATTGTTGAATCCGGGCCAGTATCGGCAAAAGGTGGAATCCGTGCGAGTACCGAAAAACTGTCCGGACCAGTACGGAATAATGGTAGAATCAGTGTGACTGCAGGAAAATTGTTGAATCCGGGCCATTATCGGCAAAAGGTGGAATCCGTGCGAGTACCGAAAAACTGTCCGGACCAGTACGGAAAAATGGTAGAAACAATGCGAGTACCGAAAAATTGTTGAATCCGGTCGAGTACCGGGAAAAGGTGGAATTCCTTCGAGTACCGAAAACTGCCCGGACCAGTACGGAAAATGGTAGAATGAGTGTGAGTACCGGAAAATTGTTGCATCCGGGCCAGTATCGGCAAAAGGTGGAATCCGTGCGAGTACCGAAAAACTGTCCGGACCAGTTCGGAAAAATGGTAGAATTAGTGGGAGTGCCGGAAAATTGTTGAATCCGGGCCAGTATCGGCAAAAGGTGGAATCCGTGCGAGTACCGAAAAACTGTCCGGACCAGTTCGGAAAAATGGTAGAATCAGTGGGAGTGCCGGAAAATTGTTGAATCCGGGCCTGTATCGGCAAAAGGTGGAATCCGTGCGAGTACCGAAAAACTGTCAGGACCAGTTCGGAAAAATGGTAGAATCAGTGTGAGTGCCGGAAAATTGTTGAATCCGGGCCAGTATCGGCAAAAGGTGCAATCCGTGCGAGTACCGAAAAACTGTCTGGACCAGTTCGGAAAGATGGTAGATTGAGTGTGAGTGCCGGAAAATTGTTGAATCCGAGCCAGTATAGGCAAAAGGTGGAATCCGTGCGAGTTCCGAAAAACTGTCCAGACCAGTACGGAAAAATGGTTGAATCAGTGAGAGTGCCGGAAAATTGTTGAATCCGGGCCAGTATCGGCAAAAGGTGGAATCCGTGCGAGTACCGAAAAACTGTCCAGACCAGTTCGGAAAAATGGTAGAATCAGTGGGAGTGCCGGAAAATTGTTGAATCCGGGCCAGTATCGGCAAAAGGTGGAATACGTGCGAGTACCGAAAAACTGCCCGGACCAGTTCGGAAAAATGGTAGAATCAGTGGGAGTGCCGGAAAATTGTTGAATCCGGGCCAGTATCGGCAAAAGGTGGAATCCGTGCGAGTACCGAAAAACTGTCCGGACCAGTACGGAAAAATGGTAGAATCAGTGTGACTGCCGGAAAATTGTTGAATCCGGGCCAGTATCGGCAAAAGGTGGAATCCGTGCGAGTACCGAAAAACTTTCCGGACCAGTACGGAAAAATGGTAGAATCAGTGTGAGTGCCGGAAAATTGTTGAATCCGGGCCAGTATCGGCAAAAGGTGGAATCCGTGCGAGTACCGAAAAACTGTCCGGACCAGTTCGGAAAAATTGTAGAATGAGTGGGAGTGCCGGAAAATTGTGGAATCCGGGCCAGTATCAGCAAAAGGTGGAATCCGTGCCAGTACCGAAAAACTGTCCGGACCAGTTCGGAAAAATTGTAGAATAAGTGGGAGTGCCAGAAAATTGTTGAATCCGGGCCAGTATCAGCAAAAGGTGGAATCCGTGCGAGTACCGAAAAACTGTCCGGACCAGTACGGAAAAATGGTAGAATCAATGGGAGTGCCGAAAAATTGTTGAATCCGTGCCAGTATCGGCAAAAGGTGGAATCCGTGCGAGTACCGAAAAACTGTCAGGACCAGTTCGGAAAAATGGTAGAATCAGTGTGAGTGCCGGAAAATTGTTGAATCTGGGCCAGTATCGGCAAAAGGTGGAATCCGTGCGAGTACCGAAAAACTGTCCGGACCAGTACGGAAAATGGTAGAATGAGTGTGAGTATCGGAAAATTGTTGAATCCGGGCCAGTATCGGCAAAAGGTGGAATCCGTGCGAGTACCGAAAAACTGTCCGGACCAGTTCGGAAAAATGGTAGAATCAGTGGGAGTGCCGGAAAATTGTTGAATCCGGGCCAGTATCGGCAAAAGGTGGAATCCGTGCGAGTACCGAATAACTGTCAGGACCAGTTCGGAAAAATGGTAGAATCAGTGTGAGTGCCGGAAAATTGTTGAATCCGGGCCAGTATCGGCAAAAGGTGGAATCCGTGCGAGTACCGAAAAAATGTCCGGACCAGTTCGGAAAAATTATAGAATCAGTGGGAGTGCCGGAAAATTGTTGAATCCGGGCCAGTATCGGCAAAAGGTGGAATACGTGCGAGTACCGAAAAACTGCCTGGACCAGTTCGGAAAAATGGTAGAATCAGTGGGAGTGCCGGAAAATTGTTGAATCCGGGCCAGTATCGGCAAAAGGTGGAATCCGTGCGAGTACCGAAAAACTGTCCGGACCAGTACGGAAAAATGGTAGAATCAGTGTGACTGCCGGAAAATTGTTGAATCCGGGCCAGTATCGGCAAAAGGTGGAATCCGTGCGAGTACCGAAAAACTGTCCGGACCAGTACGGAAAAATGGTAGAATCAGTGTGACTGCCGGAAAATTGTTGAATCCGGGCCAGTATCGGCAAAAGGTGGAATCCGTGCGAGTACCGAAAAACTTTCCGGACCAGTACGGAAAAATGGTAGAATCAGTGTGAGTGCCGGAAAATTGTTGAATCCGGGCCAGTATCGGCAAAAGGTGGAATCCGTGCGAGTACCGAAAAACTGTCCGGACCAGTTCGGAAAAATTGTAGAATGAGTGGGAGTGCCGGAAAATTGTGGAATCCGGGCCAGTATCAGCAAAAGGTGGAATCCGTGCCAGTACCGAAAAACTGTCCGGACCAGTTCGGAAAAATTGTAGAATAAGTGGGAGTGCCAGAAAATTGTTGAATCCGGGCCAGTATCAGCAAAAGGTGGAATCCGTGCGAGTACCGAAAAACTGTCCGGACCAGTACGGAAAAATGGTAGAATCAATGGGAGTGCCGAAAAATTGTTGAATCCGTGCCAGTATCGGCAAAAGGTGGAATCCGTGCGAGTACCGAAAAACTGTCAGGACCAGTTCGGAAAAATGGTAGAATCAGTGTGAGTGCCGGAAAATTGTTGAATCTGGGCCAGTATCGGCAAAAGGTGGAATCCGTGCGAGTACCGAAAAACTGTCCGGACCAGTACGGAAAATGGTAGAATGAGTGTGAGTATCGGAAAATTGTTGCATCCGGGCCAGTATCGGCAAAAGGTGGAATCCGTGCGAGTACCGAAAAACTGTCCGAACCAGTACGGAAAAATGGTAGAATCAGTGTGAGTGCCGGAAAATTGTTGAATCCGGGCCAGTATCGGCAAAAGGTGGAATCCGTGCGAGTACCGAAAAACTGTCCGGACCAGTTCGGAAAAATGGTAGAATCAGTGGGAGTGCCGGAAAATTGTTGAATCCGGGCCAGTATCGGCAAAAGGTGGAATCCGTGCGAGTACCGAATAACTGTCAGGACCAGTTCGGAAAAATGGTAGAATCAGTGTGAGTGCCGGAAAATTGTTGAATCCGGGCCAGTATCGGCAAAAGGTGGAATCCGTGCGAGTACCGAAAAAATGTCCGGACCAGTTCGGAAAAATTATAGAATCAGTGGGAGTGCCGGAAAATTGTTGAATCCGGGCCAGTATCGGCAAAAGGTGGAATACGTGCGAGTACCGAAAAACTGCCTGGACCAGTTCGGAAAAATGGTAGAATCAGTGGGAGTGCCGGAAAATTGTTGAATCCGGGCCAGTATCGGCAAAAGGTGGAATCCGTGCGAGTACCGAAAAACTGTCCGGACCAGTACGGAAAAATGGTAGAATCAGTGTGACTGCCGGAAAATTGTTGAATCCGGGCCAGTATCGGCAAAAGGTGGAATCCGTGCGAGTACCGAAAAACTGTCCGGACCAGTTCGGAAAAATGGTAGAATCAGTGGGAGTGCCGGAAAATTGTTGAATCCGGGCCTGTATCGGCAAAAGGTGGAATCCGTGCGAGTACCGAAAAACTGTCCGGACCAGTACGGAAAAATGGTAGAAACAGTGTGACTGCCGGAAAATTGTTGAATCCGGGCCAGTATCGGCAAAAGGTGGAATCCGTGCGAGTACCGAAAAACTGTCCGGACCAGTTCGGAAAAATGGTAGAATCAGTGGGAGTGCCGGAAAATTGTTGAATCCGGGCCTGTATCGGCAAAAGGTGGAATCCGTGCGAGTACCGAAAAACTGTCCGGACCAGTACGGAAAAATGGTAGAATCAGTGTGAGTGCCGGAAAATTGTTGAATCCGGGCCAGTATCGGCAAAAGGTGGAATCCGTGCGAGTACCGAAAAACTGTCCGGACCAGTTCGGAAAAATTGTAGAATGAGTGGGAGTGCCGGAAAATTGTGGAATCCGGGCCAGTATCAGCAAAAGGTGGAATCCGTGCCAGTACCGAAAAACTGTCCGGACCAGTTCGGAAAAATTGTAGAATAAGTGGGAGTGCCAGAAAATTGTTGAATCCGGGCCAGTATCAGCAAAAGGTGGAATCCGTGCGAGTACCGAAAAACTGTCCGGACCAGTACGGAAAAATGGTAGAATCAATGGGAGTGCCGAAAAATTGTTGAATCCGTGCCAGTATCGGCAAAAGGTGGAATCCGTGCGAGTACCGAAAAACTGTCAGGACCAGTTCGGAAAAATGGTAGAATCAGTGTGAGTGCCGGAAAATTGTTGAATCCGGGCCAGTATCGGCAAAAGGTGGAATCCGTGCGAGTAGCGAAAAACTGTCCGGACCAGTACGGAAAATGGTAGAATGAGTGTGAGTATCGGAAAATTGTTGCATCCGGGCCAGTATCGGCAAAAGGTGGAATCCGTGCGAGTACCGAAAAACTGTCCGGACCAGTACGGAAAAATGGTAGAATCAGTGTGAGTGCCGGAAAATTGTTGAATCCGGGCCAGTATCGGCAAAAGGTGGAATCCGTACGAGTACCGAAAAACTGTCCGGACCAGTTCGGAAAAATGGTAGAATCAGTGGGAGTGCCGGAAAATTGTTGAATCCGGGCCTGTATCGGCAAAAGGTGGAATCCGTGCGAGTACCGAAAAACTGTCCGGACCAGTACGGAAAAATGGTAGAAACAGTGCGAGTACCGAAAATTTGTTGAATCCGGTCGAGTACCGGGAAAAGGTGGAATTCCTTCGAGTACCGAAAACTGCCCGGACCAGTACGGAAAATGGTAGAATGAGTGTGAGTACCGGAAAATTGTTGCATCCGGGCCAGTATCGGCAAAAGGTGGAATCCGTGCGAGTACCGAAAAACTGTCCGGACCAGTTCGGAAAAATGGTAGAATCAGTGGGAGTGCCGGAAAATTGTTGAATCCGGGCCTGTATCGGTAAAAGGTGGAATCCGTGCGAGTACCGAAAAACTGTCCGGACCAGTTCGGAAAAATGGTAGAATCAGTGGGAGTGCCGGAAAATTGTTGAATCCGGGCCAGTATCGGCAAAAGGTGGAATCCGTGCGAGTACCGAAAAACTGTCCGGACCAGTACGGAATAATGGTAGAATCAGTGTGACTGCAGGAAAATTGTTGAATCCGGGCCATTATCGGCAAAAGGTGGAATCCGTGCGAGTACCGAAAAACTGTCCGGACCAGTACGGAAAAATGGTAGAAACAATGCGAGTACCGAAAAATTGTTGAATCCGGTCGAGTACCGGGAAAAGGTGGAATTCCTTCGAGTACCGAAAACTGCCTGGACCAGTACGGAAAATGGTAGAATGAGTGTGAGTACCGGAAAATTGTTGCATCCGGGCCAGTATCGGCAAAAGGTGGAATCCGTGCGAGTACCGAAAAACTGTCCGGACCAGTTCGGAAAAATGGTAGAATTAGTGGGAGTGCCGGAAAATTGTTGAATCCGGGCCAGTATCGGCAAAAGGTGGAATCCGTGCGAGTACCGAAAAACTGTCCGGACCAGTTCGGAAAAATGGTAGAATCAGTGGGAGTGCCGGAAAATTGTTGAATCCGGGCCTGTATCGGCAAAAGGTGGAATCCGTGCGAGTACCGAAAAACTGTCAGGACCAGTTCGGAAAAATGGTAGAATCAGTGTGAGTGCCGGAAAATTGTTGAATCTGGGCCAGTATCGGCAAAAGGTGGAATCCGTGCGAGTACCGAAAAACTGTCCGGACCAGTACGGAAAAATGGTAGAATCAATGGGAGTGCCGAAAAATTGTTGAATCCGTGCCAGTATCGGCAAAAGGTGGAATCCGTGCGAGTACCGAAAAACTGTCAGGACCAGTTCGGAAAAATGGTAGAATCAGTGTGAGTGCCGGAAAATTGTTGAATCCGGGCCAGTATCGGCAAAAGGTGGAATCCGTGCGAGTAGCGAAAAACTGTCCGGACCAGTACGGAAAATGGTAGAATGAGTGTGAGTATCGGAAAATTGTTGCATCCGGGCCAGTATCGGCAAAAGGTGGAATCCGTGCGAGTACCGAAAAACTGTCCGGACCAGTACGGAAAAATGGTAGAATCAGTGTGAGTGCCGGAAAATTGTTGAATCCGGGCCAGTATCGGCAAAAGGTGGAATCCGTACGAGTACCGAAAAACTGTCCGGACCAGTTCGGAAAAATGGTAGAATCAGTGGGAGTGCCGGAAAATTGTTGAATCCGGGCCTGTATCGGCAAAAGGTGGAATCCGTGCGAGTACCGAAAAACTGTCCGGACCAGTACGGAAAAATGGTAGAAACAGTGCGAGTACCGAAAAATTGTTGAATCCGGTCGAGTACCGGGAAAAGGTGGAATTCCTTCGAGTACCGAAAACTGCCCGGACCAGTACGGAAAATGGTAGAATGAGTGTGAGTACCGGAAAATTGTTGCATCCGGGCCAGTATCGGCAAAAGGTGGAATCCGTGCGAGTACCGAAAAACTGTCCGGACCAGTTCGGAAAAATGGTAGAATCAGTGGGAGTGCCGGAAAATTGTTGAATCCGGGCCTGTATCGGTAAAAGGTGGAATCCGTGCGAGTACCGAAAAACTGTCCGGACCAGTTCGGAAAAATGGTAGAATCAGTGGGAGTGCCGGAAAATTGTTGAATCCGGGCCAGTATCGGCAAAAGGTGGAATCCGTGCGAGTACCGAAAAACTGTCCGGACCAGTACGGAATAATGGTAGAATCAGTGTGACTGCAGGAAAATTGTTGAATCCGGGCCATTATCGGCAAAAGGTGGAATCCGTGCGAGTACCGAAAAACTGTCCGGACCAGTACGGAAAAATGGTAGAAACAATGCGAGTACCGAAAAATTGTTGAATCCGGTCGAGTACCGGGAAAAGGTGGAATTCCTTCGAGTACCGAAAACTGCCTGGACCAGTACGGAAAATGGTAGAATGAGTGTGAGTACCGGAAAATTGTTGCATCCGGGCCAGTATCGGCAAAAGGTGGAATCCGTGCGAGTACCGAAAAACTGTCCGGACCAGTTCGGAAAAATGGTAGAATTAGTGGGAGTGCCGGAAAATTGTTGAATCCGGGCCAGTATCGGCAAAAGGTGGAATCCGTGCGAGTACCGAAAAACTGTCCGGACCAGTTCGGAAAAATGGTAGAATCAGTGGGAGTGCCGGAAAATTGTTGAATCCGGGCCTGTATCGGCAAAAGGTGGAATCCGTGCGAGTACCGAAAAACTGTCAGGACCAGTTCGGAAAAATGGTAGAATCAGTGTGAGTGCCGGAAAATTGTTGAATCCGGGCCAGTATCGGCAAAAGGTGCAATCCGTGCGAGTACCGAAAAACTGTCTGGACCAGTTCGGAAAGATGGTAGATTGAGTGTGAGTGCCGGAAAATTGTTGAATCCGAGCCAGTATAGGCAAAAGGTGGAATCCGTGCGAGTTCCGAAAAACTGTCCAGACCAGTACGGAAAAATGGTTGAATCAGTGAGAGTGCCGGAAAATTGTTGAATCCGGGCCAGTATCGGCAAAAGGTGGAATCCGTGCGAGTACCGAAAAACTGTCCAGACCAGTTCGGAAAAATGGTAGAATCAGTGGGAGTGCCGGAAAATTGTTGAATCCGGGCCAGTATCGGCAAAAGGTGGAATACGTGCGAGTACCGAAAAACTGCCCGGACCAGTTCGGAAAAATGGTAGAATCAGTGGGAGTGCCGGAAAATTGTTGAATCCGGGCCAGTATCGGCAAAAGGTGGAATCCGTGCGAGTACCGAAAAACTGTCCGGACCAGTACGGAAAAATGGTAGAATCAGTGTGACTGCCGGAAAATTGTTGAATCCGGGCCAGTATCGGCAAAAGGTGGAATCCGTGCGAGTACCGAAAAACTTTCCGGACCAGTACGGAAAAATGGTAGAATCAGTGTGAGTGCCGGAAAATTGTTGAATCCGGGCCAGTATCGGCAAAAGGTGGAATCCGTGCGAGTACCGAAAAACTGTCCGGACCAGTTCGGAAAAATTGTAGAATGAGTGGGAGTGCCGGAAAATTGTGGAATCCGGGCCAGTATCAGCAAAAGGTGGAATCCGTGCCAGTACCGAAAAACTGTCCGGACCAGTTCGGAAAAATTGTAGAATAAGTGGGAGTGCCAGAAAATTGTTGAATCCGGGCCAGTATCAGCAAAAGGTGGAATCCGTGCGAGTACCGAAAAACTGTCCGGACCAGTACGGAAAAATGGTAGAATCAATGGGAGTGCCGAAAAATTGTTGAATCCGTGCCAGTATCGGCAAAAGGTGGAATCCGTGCGAGTACCGAAAAACTGTCAGGACCAGTTCGGAAAAATGGTAGAATCAGTGTGAGTGCCGGAAAATTGTTGAATCTGGGCCAGTATCGGCAAAAGGTGGAATCCGTGCGAGTACCGAAAAACTGTCCGGACCAGTACGGAAAATGGTAGAATGAGTGTGAGTATCGGAAAATTGTTGAATCCGGGCCAGTATCGGCAAAAGGTGGAATCCGTGCGAGTACCGAAAAACTGTCCGGACCAGTTCGGAAAAATGGTAGAATCAGTGGGAGTGCCGGAAAATTGTTGAATCCGGGCCAGTATCGGCAAAAGGTGGAATCCGTGCGAGTACCGAATAACTGTCAGGACCAGTTCGGAAAAATGGTAGAATCAGTGTGAGTGCCGGAAAATTGTTGAATCCGGGCCAGTAT
This sequence comes from Vitis vinifera, assembly GCF_030704535.1. NCBI lineage: Eukaryota > Viridiplantae > Streptophyta > Magnoliopsida > Vitales > Vitaceae > Vitis > Vitis vinifera. The sequence continues at coordinate 7,391,398 of NC_081819.1, forward strand.
CGGCAAAAGGTGGAATCCGTGCGAGTACCGAAAAAATGTCCGGACCAGTTCGGAAAAATTATAGAATCAGTGGGAGTGCCGGAAAATTGTTGAATCCGGGCCAGTATCGGCAAAAGGTGGAATACGTGCGAGTACCGAAAAACTGCCTGGACCAGTTCGGAAAAATGGTAGAATCAGTGGGAGTGCCGGAAAATTGTTGAATCCGGGCCAGTATCGGCAAAAGGTGGAATCCGTGCGAGTACCGAAAAACTGTCCGGACCAGTACGGAAAAATGGTAGAATCAGTGTGACTGCCGGAAAATTGTTGAATCCGGGCCAGTATCGGCAAAAGGTGGAATCCGTGCGAGTACCGAAAAACTGTCCGGACCAGTTCGGAAAAATGGTAGAATCAGTGGGAGTGCCGGAAAATTGTTGAATCCGGGCCTGTATCGGCAAAAGGTGGAATCCGTGCGAGTACCGAAAAACTGTCCGGACCAGTACGGAAAAATGGTAGAAACAGTGCGAGTACCGAAAAATTGTTGAATCCGGTCGAGTACCGGGAAAAGGTGGAATTCCTTCGAGTACCGAAAACTGTCCGGACCAGTACGGAAAATGGTAGAATGAGTGTGAGTACCGGAAAATTGTTGCATCCGGGCCAGTATCGGCAAAAGGTGGAATCCGTGCGAGTACCGAAAAACTGTCCGGACCAGTTCGGAAAAATGGTAGAATTAGTGGGAGTGCCGGAAAATTGTTGAATCCGGGCCAGTATCGACAAAAGGTGGAATCCGTGCGAGTACCGAAAAACTGTCCGGACCAGTTCGGAAAAATGGTAGAATCAGTGGGAGTGCCGGAAAATTGTTGAATCCGGTCGAGTACCGGGAAAAGGTGGAATTCCTTCGAGTACCGAAAACTGTCCGGACCAGTACGAAAAATGGTAGAATGAGTGTGAGTACCGGAAAATTGTTGCATCCGGGCCAGTATCGGCAAAAGGTGGAATGAGTGCGAGTACCGAAAAACTGTCCGAACCAGTACGGAAAAATGGTAGAATCAGTGTGAGTGCCGGAAAATTGTTGAATCCGGGCCAGTATCGGCAAAAGGTGGAATCCGTGCGAGTACCGAAAAACTGTCCGGACCAGTTCGGAAAAATGGTAGAATCAGTGGGAGTGCCGGAAAATTGTTGAATCCGGGCCAGTATCGGCAAAAGGTGGAATCCGTGCGAGTACCGAAAAACTGTCCGGACCAGTTCGGAAAAATTGTAGAATCAGTGGGAGTGCCGGAAAATTGCTGAATCCGGGCCTGTATCGGCAAAAGGTGGAATCCGTGCGAGTACCGAAAAACTGTCCGGACCAGTACGGAAAAATGGTAGAAACAGTGCGAGTACCGAAAAATTGTTGAATCCGGTCGAGTACCGGGAAAAGGTGGAATTCCTTCGAGTACCGAAAACTGTCCGGACCAGTACGGAAAATGGTAGAATGAGTGTGAGTACCGGAAAATTGTTGCATCCGGGCCAGTATCGGCAAAAGGTGGAATGCGTGCGAGTACCGAAAAACTGTCCGAACCAGTACGGAAAAATGGTAGAATCAGTGTGAGTGCCGAAAAATTGTTGAATCCGGGCCAGTATCGGCAAAAGGTGGAATCCGTGCGAGTACCGAAAAACTGCCCGGACCAGTTCGGAAAAATGGTAGAATCAGTGGGAGTGCCGGAAAATTGTTGAATTCGGGCCAGTATCGGCAAAAGGTGGAATCCGTGCGAGTACCGAAAAACTGTCCGGACCAGTACGGAAAAATGGTAGAATCAGTGTGACTGCCGGAAAATTGTTGAATCCGGGCTAGTATCGGCAAAAGGTGGAATCCGTGCGAGTACCGAAAAACTGTCCGGACCAGTACGGAAAAATGGTAGAAACAGTGCGAGTACCGAAAAATTGTTGAATCCGGTCGAGTACCGGGAAAAGGTGGAATTCCTTCGAGTACCGAAAACTGTCCGGACCAGTACGGAAAATGGTAGAATGAGTGTGAGTACCGGAAAATTGTTGCATCCGGGCCAGTATCGGCAAAAGGTGGAATCCGTGCGAGTACCGAAAAACTGTCCGGACCAGTTCGGAAAAATGGTAGAATTAGTGGGAGTGCCGGAAAATTGTTGAATCCGGGCCAGTATCGACAAAAGGTGGAATCCGTGCGAGTACCGAAAAACTGGCCGGACCAGTTCGGAAAAATGGTAGAATCAGTGGGAGTGCCGGAAAATTGTTGAATCCGGTCGAGTACCGGGAAAAGGTGGAATTCCTTCGAGTACCGAAAACTGTCCGGACCAGTACGAAAAATGGTAGAATGAGTGTGAGTACCGGAAAATTGTTGCATCCGGGCCAGTATCGGCAAAAGGTGGAATGCGTGCGAGTACCGAAAAACTGTCCGAACCAGTACGGAAAAATGGTAGAATCAGTGTGAGTGCCGGAAAATTGTTGAATCCGGGCCAGTATCGGCAAAAGGTGGAATCCGTGCGAGTACCGAAAAACTGTCCGGACCAGTTCGGAAAAATGGTAGAATCAGTGGGAGTGCCGGAAAATTGTTGAATCCGGGCCAGTATCGGCAAAAGGTGGAATCCGTGCGAGTACCGAATAACTGTCAGGACCAGTTCGGAAAAATGGTAGAATCAGTGTGAGTGCCGGAAAATTGTTGAATCCGGGCCAGTATCGGCAAAAGGTGGAATCCGTGCGAGTACCGAAAAAATGTCCGGACCAGTTCGGAAAAATTGTAGAATCAGTGGGAGTGCCGGAAAATTGTTGAATCCGGGCCTGTATCGACAAAAGGTGGAATCCGTGCGAGTACCGAAAAACTGTCCGGACCAGTACGGAAAAATGGTAGAAACAGTGCGAGTACCGAAAAATTGTTGAATCCGGTCGAGTACCGGGAAAAGGTGGAATTCCTTCGAGTACCGAAAACTGTCCGGACCAATACGGAAAATGGTAGAATGAGTGTGAGTACCGGAAAATTGTTGAATCCGGGCCAGTATCGGCAAAAGGTGGAATCCGGGCGAGTACCGAAAAACTGTCCGGACCAGTACGGAAAAATGGTAGAAACAGTGCGAGTACCGAAAAATTGTTGAATCCGGTCGAGTACCGGGAAAAGGTGGAATTCCTTCGAGTATCGAAAACTGTCCGGACCAGTACGGAAAATGGTAGAATGACTGTGAGTACCGGAAAATTGTTGCATCCGGGCCAGTATCGGCAAAAGGTGGAATCCGTGCGAGTACCGAAAAACTGTCCGGACCAGTTCGGAAAAATGGTAGAATTAGTGGGAGTGCCGGAAAATTGTTGAATCCGGGCCAGTATCGGCAAAAGGTGGAATCCGTGCGAGTACCGAAAAACTGTCCGGACCAGTTCGGAAAAATGGTAGAATCAGTGGGAGTGCCGGAAAATTGTTGAATCCGGGCCTGTATCGGCAAAAGGTGGAATCCGTGCGAGTACCGAAAAACTGTCCGGACCAGTACGGAAAAATGGTAGAAACCGTGCGAGTACCGAAAAATTGTTGAATCCGGTCGAGTACCGGGAAAAGGTGGAATTCCTTCGAGTACCGAAAACTGTCCGGACCAGTACGGAAAATGGTAGAATGAGTGTGAGTACCGGAAAATTGTTGCATCCGGGCCAGTATCGGCAAAAGGTGGAATGCGTGCGAGTACCGAAAAACTGTCCGAACCAGTACGGAAAAATGGTAGAATCAGTGTGAGTGCCGGAAAATTGTTGAATCCGGGCCAGTATCGGCAAAAGGTGGAATCCGTGCGAGTACCGAAAAACTGTCCGGACCAGTTCGGAAAAATGGTAGAATCAGTGGGAGTGCCGGAAAATTGTTGAATCCGGGCCAGTATCGGCAAAAGGTGGAATCCGTGCGAGTACCGAAAAACTGTCCGGACCAGTTCGGAAAAATTGTAGAATCAGTGGGAGTGCCGGAAAATTGTTGAATCCGGGCCTGTATCGGCAAAAGGTGGAATCCGTGCGAGTACCGAAAAACTGTCCGGACCAGTACGGAAAAATGGTAGAAACAGTGCGAGTACCGAAAAATTGTTGAATCCGGTCGAGTACCGGGAAAAGGTGGAATTCCTTCGAGTACCGAAAACTGTCCGGACCAGTACGGAAAATGGTAGAATGAGTGTGAGTACCGGAAAATTGTTGCATCTGGGCCAGTATCGGCAAAAGGTGGAATCCGTGCGAGTACCGAAAAACTGTCCGGACCAGTTCGGAAAAATGGTAGAATTAGTGGGAGTGCCGGAAAATTGTTGAATCCGGGCCAGTATCGGCAAAAGGTGGAATCCGTGCGAGTACCGAAAAACTGTCCGGACCAGTTCGGAAAAATGGTAGAATCAGTGGGAGTGCCGGAAAATTGTTGAATCCGGGCCTGTATCGGCAAAAGGTGGAATCCGTGCGAGTACCGAAAAACTGTCCGGACCAGTACGGAAAAATGGTAGAAACCGTGCGAGTACCGAAAAATTGTTGAATCCGGTCGAGTACCGGGAAAAGGTGGAATTCCTTCGAGTACCGAAAACTGTCCGGACCAGTACGGAAAATGGTAGAATGAGTGTGAGTACCGGAAAATTGTTGCATCCGGGCCAGTATCGGCAAAAGGTGGAATCCGTGCGAGTACCGAAAAACTGTCCGGACCAGTTCGGAAAAATGGTAGAATTAGTGGGAGTGCCGGAAAATTGTTGAATCCGGGCCAGTATCGACAAAAGGTGGAATCCGTGCGAGTACCGAAAAACTGGCCGGACCAGTTCGGAAAAATGGTAGAATCAGTGGGAGTGCCGGAAAATTGTTGAATCCGGTCGAGTACCGGGAAAAGGTGGAATTCCTTCGAGTACCGAAAACTGTCCGGACCAGTACGAAAAATGGTAGAATGAGTGTGAGTACCGGAAAATTGTTGCATCCGGGCCAGTATCGGCAAAAGGTGGAATGCGTGCGAGTACCGAAAAACTGTCCGAACCAGTACGGAAAAATGGTAGAATCAGTGTGAGTGCCGGAAAATTGTTGAATCCGGGCCAGTATCGGCAAAAGGTGGAATCCGTGCGAGTACCGAAAAACTGTCCGGACCAGTTCGGAAAAATGGTAGAATCAGTGGGAGTGCCGGAAAATTGTTGAATCCGGGCCAGTATCGGCAAAAGGTGGAATCCGTGCGAGTACCGAAAAACTGTCCGGACCAGTTCGGAAAAATTGTAGAATCAGTGGGAGTGCCGGAAAATTGTTGAATCCGGGCCTGTATCGGCAAAAGGTGGAATCCGTGCGAGTACCGAAAAACTGTCCGGACCAGTACGGAAAAATGGTAGAAACAGTGCGAGTACCGAAAAATTGTTGAATCCGGTCGAGTACCGGGAAAAGGTGGAATTCCTTCGAGTACCGAAAACTGTCCGGACCAGTACGGAAAATGGTAGAATGAGTGTGAGTACCGGAAAATTGTTGCATCTGGGCCAGTATCGGCAAAAGGTGGAATCCGTGCGAGTACCGAAAAACTGTCCGGACCAGTTCGGAAAAATGGTAGAATTAGTGGGAGTGCCGGAAAATTGTTGAATCCGGGCCAGTATCGGCAAAAGGTGGAATCCGTGCGAGTACCGAAAAACTGTCCGGACCAGTTCGGAAAAATGGTAGAATCAGTGGGAGTGCCGGAAAATTGTTGAATCCGGGCCTGTATCGGCAAAAGGTGGAATCCGTGCGAGTACCGAAAAACTGTCCGGACCAGTACGGAAAAATGGTAGAAACCGTGCGAGTACCGAAAAATTGTTGAATCCGGTCGAGTACCGGGAAAAGGTGGAATTCCTTCGAGTACCGAAAACTGTCCGGACCAGTACGGAAAATGGTAGAATGAGTGTGAGTACCGGAAAATTGTTGCATCCGGGCCAGTATCGGCAAAAGGTGGAATCCGTGCGAGTATCGAAAAACTGTCCGGACCAGTTCGGAAAAATGGTAGAATCAGTGGGAGTGCCGGAAAATTGTTGAATCCGGGCCTGTATCGGCAAAAGGTGGAATCCGTGCGAGTACCGAAAAACTGTCCGGACCAGTACGGAAAAATGGTAGAAACCGTGCGAGTACCGAAAAATTGTTGAATCCGGTCGAGTACCGGGAAAAGGTGGAATTCCTTCGAGTACCGAAAACTGTCCGGACCAGTACGGAAAATGGTAGAATGAGTGTGAGTACCGGAAAATTGTTGCATCCGGGCCAGTATCGGCAAAAGGTGGAATGCGTGCGAGTACCGAAAAACTGTCCGAACCAGTACGGAAAAATGGTAGAATCAGTGTGAGTGCCGGAAAATTGTTGAATCCGGGCCAGTATCGGCAAAAGGTGGAATCCGTGCGAGTACCGAAAAACTGTCCGGACCAGTTCGGAAAAATGGTAGAATCAGTGGGAGTGCCGGAAAATTGTTGAATCCGGGCCAGTATCGGCAAAAGGTGGAATCCGTGCGAGTACCGAAAAACTGTCAGGACCAGTTCGGAAAAATGGTAGAATCAGTGTGAGTGCCGGAAAATTGTTGAATCCGGGCCAGTATCGGCAAAAGGTGGAATCCGTGCGAGTACCGAAAAACTGTCCGGACCAGTTCGGAAAAATTGTAGAATCAGTGGGAGTGCCGGAAAATTGTTGAATCCGGGCCTGTATCGGCAAAAGGTGGAATCCGTGCGAGTACCGAAAAACTGTCCGGACCAGTACGGAAAAATGGTAGAAACAGTGCGAGTACCGAAAAATTGTTGAATCCGGTCGAGTACCGGGAAAAGGTGGAATTCCTTCGAGTACCGAAAACTGTCCGGACCAGTACGGAAAATGGTAGAATGAGTGTGAGTATCGGAAAATTGTTGCATCCGGGCCAGTATCGGCAAGAGGTGGAATCCGTGCCAGTACCGAAAAACTGTCCGGACTAGTACGGAAAAATGGTAGAATCAGTGTGAGTGCCGAAAAATTGTTGAATCCGGGCCAGTATCGGCAAAAGGTGGAATCCGTGCGAGTACCGAAAAACTGTCAGGACCAGTTCGGAAAAATGGTAGAATCAGTGTGAGTGCCGGAAAATTGTTGAATCCGGGCCAGTATCGGCAAAAGGTGGAATCCGTGCGAGTACCGAAAAACTGTCCGGACCAGTACGGAAAAATGGTAGAAACAGTGCGAGTACCGAAAAATTGTTGAATCCGGTCGAGTACCGGGAAAAGGTGGAATTCCTTCGAGTACCGAAAACTGTCCGGACCAGTACGGAAAATGGTAGAATGAGTGTGAGTACCGGAAAATTGTTGCATCCGGGCCAGTATCGGCAAAAGGTGGAATCCGTGCGAGTATCGAAAAACTGTCCGGACCAGTTCGGAAAAATGGTAGAATCAGTGGGAGTGCCGGAAAATTGTTGAATCCGGGCCTGTATCGGCAAAAGGTGGAATCCGTGCGAGTACCGAAAAACTGTCCGGACCAGTACGGAAAAATGGTAGAAACCGTGCGAGTACCGAAAAATTGTTGAATCCGGTCGAGTACCGGGAAAAGGTGGAATTCCTTCGAGTACCGAAAACTGTCCGGACCAGTACGGAAAATGGTAGAATGAGTGTGAGTACCGGAAAATTGTTGCATCCGGGCCAGTATCGGCAAAAGGTGGAATGCGTGCGAGTACCGAAAAACTGTCCGAACCAGTACGGAAAAATGGTAGAATCAGTGTGAGTGCCGGAAAATTGTTGAATCCGGGCCAGTATCGGCAAAAGGTGGAATCCGTGCGAGTACCGAAAAACTGTCCGGACCAGTTCGGAAAAATGGTAGAATCAGTGGGAGTGCCGGAAAATTGTTGAATCCGGGCCAGTATCGGCAAAAGGTGGAATCCGTGCGAGTACCGAAAAACTGTCAGGACCAGTTCGGAAAAATGGTAGAATCAGTGTGAGTGCCGGAAAATTGTTGAATCCGGGCCAGTATCGGCAAAAGGTGGAATCCGTGCGAGTACCGAAAAACTGTCCGGACCAGTTCGGAAAAATTGTAGAATCAGTGGGAGTGCCGGAAAATTGTTGAATCCGGGCCTGTATCGGCAAAAGGTGGAATCCGTGCGAGTACCGAAAAACTGTCCGGACCAGTACGGAAAAATGGTAGAAACAGTGCGAGTACCGAAAAATTGTTGAATCCGGTCGAGTACCGGGAAAAGGTGGAATTCCTTCGAGTACCGAAAACTGTCCGGACCAGTACGGAAAATGGTAGAATGAGTGTGAGTATCGGAAAATTGTTGCATCCGGGCCAGTATCGGCAAGAGGTGGAATCCGTGCCAGTACCGAAAAACTGTCCGGACTAGTACGGAAAAATGGTAGAATCAGTGTGAGTGCCGAAAAATTGTTGAATCCGGGCCAGTATCGGCAAAAGGTGGAATCCGTGCGAGTACCGAAAAACTGTCAGGACCAGTTCGGAAAAATGGTAGAATCAGTGTGAGTGCCGGAAAATTGTTGAATCCGGGCCAGTATCGGCAAAAGGTGGAATCCGTGCGAGTACCGAAAAACTGTCCGGACGAGTACGGACAAATGGTAGAAACAGTGCGAGTACCGAAAAATTGTTGAATCCGGTCGAGTACCGGGAAAAGGTCGAATTCCTTCGAGTACCGAAAACTGTCCGGACCAGTACGGAAAATGGTAGAATGAGTGTGAGTACCGGAAAATTGTTGCATCCGGGCCAGTATCGACAAAAGGTGGAATCCGTGCGAGTACCGAAAAATTGTCCGGACCAGTTCGGAAAAATGGTAGAATCAGTGGGAGTGCCGGAAAATTGTTGAATCCGGGCCAGTATCGGCAAAAGGTGGAATCCGTGCGAGTACCGAAAAACTGTCAGGACCAGTTCGGAAAAATGGTAGAATCAGTGGGAGTGCCGGAAAATTGTTGAATCCGGGCCAGTATCGGCAAAAGGTGGAATCCGTGCGAGTACCGAAAAACTGTCAGGACCTGTTCGGAAAAATGGTAGAATCAGTGTGAGTGCCGGAAAATTGTTGAATCCGGGCCAGTATCGGCAAAAGGTGGAATCCGTGCGAGTACCGAAAAACTGTCCGGACCAGTTCGGAAAAATTGTAGAATCAGTGGGAGTGCCGGAAAATTGTTGAATCCGGGCCTGTATCGGCAAAAGGTGGAATCCGTGCGAGTACCGAAAAACTGTCCGGACCAGTACGGAAAAATGGTAGAAACAGTGCGAGTACCGAAAAATTGTTGAATCCGGTCGAGTACCGGGAAAAGGTGGAATTCCTTCGAGTACCGAAAACTGTCCGGACCAGTACGGAAAATGGTAGAATGAGTGTGAGTACCGGAAAATTGTTGAATCCGGGCCAGTATCGGCAAAAGGTGGAATCCGTGCGAGTACCGAAAAACTGTCCGGACCAGTACGGAAAAATGGTAGAAACAGTGCGAGTACCGAAAAATTGTTGAATCCGGTCGAGTACCGGGAAAAGGTGGAATTCCTTCGAGTACCGAAAACTGTCCGGACCAGTACGGAAAATGGTAGAATGAGTGTGAGTACCGGAAAATTGTTGCATCCGGGCCAGTATCGGCAAAAGGTGGAATCCGTGCGAGTACCGAAAAACTGTCCGGACCAGTTCGGAAAAATGGTAGAATTAGTGGGAGTGCCGGAAAATTGTTGAATCCGGGCCAGTATCGGCAAAAGGTGGAATCCGTGCGAGTACCGAAAAACTGTCCGGACCAGTTCGGAAAAATGGTAGAATCAGTGGGAGTGCCGGAAAATTGTTGAATCCGGGCCTGTATCGGCAAAAGGTGGAATCCGTGCGAGTACCGAAAAACTGTCCGGACCAGTACGGAAAAATGGTAGAAACCGTGCGAGTACCGAAAAATTGTTGAATCCGGTCGAGTACCGGGAAAAGGTGGAATTCCTTCGAGTACCGAAAACTGTCCGGACCAGTACGGAAAATGGTAGAATGAGTGTGAGTACCGGAAAATTGTTGCATCCGGGCCAGTATCGGCAAAAGGTGGAATGCGTGCGAGTACCGAAAAACTGTCCGAACCAGTACGGAAAAATGGTAGAATCAGTGTGAGTGCCGGAAAATTGTTGAATCCGGGCCAGTATCGGCAAAAGGTGGAATCCGTGCGAGTACCGAAAAACTGTCCGGACCAGTTCGGAAAAATGGTAGAATCAGTGGGAGTGCCGGAAAATTGTTGAATCCGGGCCAGTATCGGCAAAAGGTGGAATCCGTGCGAGTACCGAAAAACTGTCAGGACCAGTTCGGAAAAATGGTAGAATCAGTGTGAGTGCCGGAAAATTGTTGAATCCGGGCCAGTATCGGCAAAAGGTGGAATCCGTGCGAGTACCGAAAAACTGTCCGGACCAGTTCGGAAAAATTGTAGAATCAGTGGGAGTGCCGGAAAATTGTTGAATCCGGGCCTGTATCGGCAAAAGGTGGAATCCGTGCGAGTACCGAAAAACTGTCCGGACCAGTACGGAAAAATGGTAGAAACAGTGCGAGTACCGAAAAATTGTTGAATCCGGTCGAGTACCGGGAAAAGGTGGAATTCCTTCGAGTACCGAAAACTGTCCGGACCAGTACGGAAAATGGTAGAATGAGTGTGAGTATCGGAAAATTGTTGCATCCGGGCCAGTATCGGCAAGAGGTGGAATCCGTGCCAGTACCGAAAAACTGTCCGGACTAGTACGGAAAAATGGTAGAATCAGTGTGAGTGCCGAAAAATTGTTGAATCCGGGCCAGTATCGGCAAAAGGTGGAATCCGTGCGAGTACCGAAAAACTGCCCGGACCAGTTCGGAAAAATGGTAGAATCAGTGGGAGTGCCGGAAAATTGTTGAATTCGGGCCAGTATCGGCAAAAGGTGGAATCCGTGCGAGTACCGAAAAACTGTCAGGACCAGTTCGGAAAAATGGTAGAATCAGTGTGAGTGCCGGAAAATTGTTGAATCCGGGCCAGTATCGGCAAAAGGTGGAATCCGTGCGAGTACCGAAAAACTGTCCGGACGAGTACGGACAAATGGTAGAAACAGTGCGAGTACCGAAAAATTGTTGAATCCGGTCGAGTACCGGGAAAAGGTCGAATTCCTTCGAGTACCGAAAACTGTCCGGACCAGTACGGAAAATGGTAGAATGAGTGTGAGTACCGGAAAATTGTTGCATCCGGGCCAGTATCGACAAAAGGTGGAATCCGTGCGAGTACCGAAAAATTGTCCGGACCAGTTCGGAAAAATGGTAGAATCAGTGGGAGTGCCGGAAAATTGTTGAATCCGGGCCAGTATCGGCAAAAGGTGGAATCCGTGCGAGTACCGAAAAACTGTCAGGACCAGTTCGGAAAAATGGTAGAATCAGTGGGAGTGCCGGAAAATTGTTGAATCCGGGCCAGTATCGGCAAAAGGTGGAATCCGTGCGAGTACCGAAAAACTGTCAGGACCAGTTCGGAAAAATGGTAGAATCAGTGTGAGTGCCGGAAAATTGTTGAATCCGGGCCAGTATCGGCAAAAGGTGGAATCCGTGCGAGTACCGAAAAACTGTCCGGACCAGTACGGAAAAATGGTAGAAACAGTGCGAGTACCGAAAAATTGTTGAATCCGGTCGAGTACCGGGAAAAGGTGGAATTCCTTCGAGTACCGAAAACTGTCCGGACCAGTACGGAAAATGGTAGAATGAGTGTGAGTACCGGAAAATTGTTGCATCCGGGCCAGTATCGGCAAAAGGTGGAATCCGTGCGAGTACCGAAAAACTGTCCGGACCAGTTCGGAAAAATGGTAGAATTAGTGGGAGTGCCGGAAAATTGTTGAATCCGGGCCAGTATCGGCAAAAGGTGGAATCCGTGCGAGTACCGAAAAACTGTCCGGACCAGTTCGGAAAAATGGTAGAATCAGTGGGAGTGCCGGAAAATTGTTGAATCCGGGCCTGTATCGGCAAAAGGTGGAATCCGTGCGAGTACCGAAAAACTGTCCGGACCAGTACGGAAAAATGGTAGAAACCGTGCGAGTACCGAAAAATTGTTGAATCCGGTCGAGTACCGGGAAAAGGTGGAATTCCTTCGAGTACCGAAAACTGTCCGGACCAGTACGGAAAATGGTAGAATGAGTGTGAGTACCGGAAAATTGTTGCATCCGGGCCAGTATCGGCAAAAGGTGGAATGCGTGCGAGTACCGAAAAACTGTCCGAACCAGTACGGAAAAATGGTAGAATCAGTGTGAGTGCCGGAAAATTGTTGAATCCGGGCCAGTATCGGCAAAAGGTGGAATCCGTGCGAGTACCGAAAAACTGTCCGGACCAGTTCGGAAAAATGGTAGAATCAGTGGGAGTGCCGGAAAATTGTTGAATCCGGGCCAGTATCGGCAAAAGGTGGAATCCGTGCGAGTACCGAAAAACTGTCAGGACCAGTTCGGAAAAATGGTAGAATCAGTGTGAGTGCCGGAAAATTGTTGAATCCGGGCCAGTATCGGCAAAAGGTGGAATCCGTGCGAGTACCGAAAAACTGTCCGGACCAGTTCGGAAAAATTGTAGAATCAGTGGGAGTGCCGGAAAATTGTTGAATCCGGGCCTGTATCGGCAAAAGGTGGAATCCGTGCGAGTACCGAAAAACTGTCCGGACCAGTACGGAAAAATGGTAGAAACAGTGCGAGTACCGAAAAATTGTTGAATCCGGTCGAGTACCGGGAAAAGGTGGAATTCCTTCGAGTACCGAAAACTGTCCGGACCAGTACGGAAAATGGTAGAATGAGTGTGAGTATCGGAAAATTGTTGCATCCGGGCCAGTATCGGCAAGAGGTGGAATCCGTGCCAGTACCGAAAAACTGTCCGGACTAGTACGGAAAAATGGTAGAATCAGTGTGAGTGCCGAAAAATTGTTGAATCCGGGCCAGTATCGGCAAAAGGTGGAATCCGTGCGAGTACCGAAAAACTGCCCGGACCAGTTCGGAAAAATGGTAGAATCAGTGGGAGTGCCGGAAAATTGTTGAATTCGGGCCAGTATCGGCAAAAGGTGGAATCCGTGCGAGTACCGAAAAACTGTCCGGACCAGTACGGAAAAATGGTAGAATCAGTGTGACTGCCGGAATGTTGTTGAATCCGGGCCAGTATCGGCAAAAGGTGGAATCCGTGCGAGTACCGAAAAACTGTCCGGACCAGTACGGAAAAATGGTAGAATCAGTGTGACTGCCGGAATGTTGTTGAATCCGGGCCAGTATCGGCAAAAGGTGGAATCCGTGCGAGTACCGAAAAACTGTCCGGACGAGTACGGAAAAATGGTAGAAACAGTGCGAGTACCGAAAAATTGTTGAATCCGGTCGAGTACCGGGAAAAGGTCGAATTCCTTCGAGTACCGAAAACTGTCCGGACCAGTACGGAAAATGGTAGAATGAGTGTGAGTACCGGAAAATTGTTGCATCCGGGCCAGTATCGGCAAAAGGTGGAATCCGTGCGAGTACCGAAAAATTGTCCGGACCAGTTCGGAAAAATGGTAGAATCAGTGGGAGTGCCGGAAAATTGTTGAATCCGGGCCAGTATCGGCAAAAGGTGGAATCCGTGCGAGTACCGAAAAACTGTCAGGACCAGTTCGGAAAAATGGTAGAATCAGTGTGAGTGCCGGAAAATTGTTGAATCCGGGCCAGTATCGGCAAAAGGTGGAATCCGTGCGAGTACCGAAAAACTGTCCGGACCAGTTCGGAAAAATGGTAGAATCAGTGGGAGTGCCGGAAAATTGTTGAATCCGGGCCTGTATCGGCAAAAGGTAGAATCCGTGCGAGTACCGAAAAACTGTCAGGACCAGTTCGGAAAAATGGTAGAATCAGTGTGAGTGCCGGAAAATTGTTGAATCCGGGCCAGTATCGGCAAAAGGTGGAATCCGTGCGAGTACCGAAAAACTGTCCGGACCAGTTCGGAAAAATTGTAGAATCAGTGGGAGTGCCGGAAAATTGTTGAATCCGGGCCAATATCGGCAAAAGGTGGAATCCGTGCGAGTACCGAAAAACTGTCAGGACCAGTTCGGAAAAATGGTAGAATCAGTGTGAGTGCCGGAAAATTGTTGAATCCGGGCCAGTATCGGCAAAAGGTGGAATCCGTGCGAGTACCGAAAAACTGTCCGGACCAGTACGGAAAAATTGTAGAATCAGTGGGAGTGCCGGAAAATTGTTGAATCCGGGCCTGTATCGGCAAAAGGTGGAATCCGTGCGAGTACCGAAAAACTGTCCGGACCAGTACGGAAAAATGGTAGAAACAGTGCGAGTACCGAAAAATTGTTGAATCCGGTCGAGTACCGGGAAAAGGTCGAATTCCTTCGAGTACCGAAAACTGTCCGGACCAGTACGGAAAATGGTAGAATGAGTGTGAGTACCGGAAAATTGTTGCATCCGGGCCAGTATCGGCAAAAGGTGGAATCCGTGCGAGTACCGAAAAATTGTCCGGACCAGTTCGGAAAAATGGTAGAATCAGTGGGAGTGCCGGAAAATTGTTGAATCCGAGCCAGTATCGGCAAAAGGTGGAATCCGTGCGAGTACCGAAAAACTGTCAGGACCAGTTCGGAAAAATGGTAGAATCAGTGTGAGTGCCGGAAAATTGTTGAATCCGGGCCAGTATCGGCAAAAGGTGGAATCCGTGCGAGTACCGAAAAATTGTCCGGACCAGTTCGGAAAAATGGTAGAATCAGTGGGAGTGCCGGAAAATTGTTGAATCCGGGCCTGTATCGGCAAAAGGTGGAATCCGTGCGAGTACCGAAAAACTGTCCGGACCAGTACGGAAAAATGGTAGAAACCGTGCGAGTACCGAAAAATTGTTGAATCCGGTCGAGTACCGGGAAAAGGTGGAATTCCTTCGAGTACCGAAAACTGTCCGGACCAGTACGGAAAATGGTAGAATGAGTGTGAGTACCGGAAAATTGTTGCATCCGGGCCAGTATCGGCAAAAGGTGGAATGCGTGCGAGTACCGAAAAACTGTCCGAACCAGTACGGAAAAATGGTAGAATCAGTGTGAGTGCCGGAAAATTGTTGAATCCGGGCCAGTATCGGCAAAAGGTGGAATCCGTGCGAGTACCGAAAAACTGTCAGGACCAGTTCGGAAAAATGGTAGAATCAGTGTGAGTGCCGGAAAATTGTTGAATCCGGGCCAGTATCGGCAAAAGGTGGAATCCGTGCGAGTACCGAAAAACTGTCCGGACCAGTTCGGAAAAATGGTAGAATCAGTGGGAGTGCCGGAAAATTGTTGAATCCGGGCCTGTATCGGCAAAAGGTGGAATCCGTGCGAGTACCGAAAAACTGTCAGGACCAGTTCGGAAAAATGGTAGAATCAGTGTGAGTGCCGGAAAATTGTTGAATCCGGGCCAGTATCGGCAAAAGGTGGAATCCGTGCGAGTACCGAAAAACTGTCCGGACCAGTTCGGAAAAATTGTAGAATCAGTGGGAGTGCCGGAAAATTGTTGAATCCGGGCCAATATCGGCAAAAGGTGGAATCCGTGCGAGTACCGAAAAACTGTCAGGACCAGTTCGGAAAAATGGTAGAATCAGTGTGAGTGCCGGAAAATTGTTGAATCCGGGCCAGTATCGGCAAAAGGTGGAATCCGTGCGAGTACCGAAAAACTGTCCGGACCAGTTCGGAAAAATTGTAGAATCAGTGGGAGTGCCGGAAAATTGTTGAATCCGGGCCTGTATCGGCAAAAGGTGGAATCCGTGCGAGTACCGAAAAACTGTCCGGACCAGTACGGAAAAATGGTAGAAACAGTGCGAGTACCGAAAAATTGTTGAATCCGGTCGAGTACCGGGAAAAGGTGGAATTCCTTCGAGTACCGAAAACTGTCCGGACCAGTACGGAAAATGGTAGAATGAGTGTGAGTACCGGAAAATTGTTGAATCCGGGCCAGTATCGGCAAAAGGTGGAATCCGTGCGAGTACCGAAAAACTGTCCGGACCAGTACGGAAAAATGGTAGAAACAGTGCGAGTACCGAAAAATTGTTGAATCCGGTCGAGTACCGGGAAAAGGTGGAATTCCTTCGAGTACCGAAAACTGTCCGGACCAGTACGGAAAATGGTAGAATGAGTGTGAGTACCGGAAAATTGTTGCATCCGGGCCAGTATCGGCAAAAGGTGGAATCCGTGCGAGTACCGAAAAACTGTCCGGACCAGTTCGGAAAAATGGTAGAATTAGTGGGAGTGCCGGAAAATTGTTGAATCCGGGCCAGTATCGGCAAAAGGTGGAATCCGTGCGAGTACCGAAAAACTGTCCGGACCAGTTCGGAAAAATGGTAGAATCAGTGGGAGTGCCGGAAAATTGTTGAATCCGGGCCTGTATCGGCAAAAGGTGGAATCCGTGCGAGTACCGAAAAACTGTCCGGACCAGTACGGAAAAATGGTAGAAACCGTGCGAGTACCGAAAAATTGTTGAATCCGGTCGAGTACCGGGAAAAGGTGGAATTCCTTCGAGTACCGAAAACTGTCCGGACCAGTACGGAAAATGGTAGAATGAGTGTGAGTACCGGAAAATTGTTGCATCCGGGCCAGTATCCGCAAAAGGTGGAATCCGTGCGAGTACCGAAAAACTGTCCGGACCAGTTCGGAAAAATGGTAGAATCAGTGGGAGTGCCGGAAAATTGTTGAATCCGGGCCTGTATCGGCAAAAGGTGGAATCCGTGCGAGTACCGAAAAACTGTCCGGGCCAGTACGGAAAAATGGTAGAAACCGTGCGAGTACCGAAAAATTGTTGAATCCGGTCGAGTACCGGGAAAAGGTGGAATTCCTTCGAGTACCGAAAACTGTCCGGACCAGTACGGAAAATGGTAGAATGAGTGTGAGTACCGGAAAATTGTTGCATCCGGGCCAGTATCGGCAAAAGGTGGAATCCGTGCGAGTACCGAAAAACTGTCCGAACCAGTACGGAAAAATGGTAGAATCAGTGTGAGTGCCGGAAAATTGTTGAATCCGGGCCAGTATCGGCAAAAGGTGGAATCCGTGCGAGTACCGAAAAACTGTCTGGACCAGTACGGAAAAATGGTAGAAACAGTGCGAGTACCGAAAAATTGTTGAATCCGGTCGAGTACCGGGAAAAGGTGGAATTCCTTCGAGTACCGAAAACTGTCCGGACCAGTACGAAAAATGGTAGAATGAGTGTGAGTATCGGAAAATTGTTGCATCCGGGCCAGTATCGGCAAGAGGTGGAATCCGTGCGAGTACCGAAAAACTGTCCGGACTAGTACGGAAAAATGGTAGAATCAGTGTGAGTGCCGAAAAATTGTTGAATCCGGGCCAGTATCGGCAAAAGGTGGAATCCGTGCGAGTACCGAAAAACTGCCCGGACCAGTTCGGAAAAATGGTAGAATCAGTGGGAGTGCCGGAAAATTGTTGAATTCGGGCCAGTATCGGCAAAAGGTGGAATCCGTGCGAGTACCGAAAAACTGTCCGGACCAGTACGGAAAAATGGTAGAATCAGTGTGACTGCCGGAATGTTGTTGAATCCGGGCCAGTATCGGCAAAAGGTGGAATCCGTGCGAGTACCGAAAAACTGTCCGGACGAGTACGGAAAAATGGTAGAAACAGTGCGAGTACCGAAAAATTGTTGAATCCGGTCGAGTACCGGGAAAAGGTCGAATTCCTTCGAGTACCGAAAACTGTCCGGACCAGTACGGAAAATGGTAGAATGAGTGTGAGTACCGGAAAATTGTTGCATCCGGGCCAGTATCGGCAAAAGGTGGAATCCGTGCGAGTACCGAAAAATTGTCCGGACCAGTTCGGAAAAATGGTAGAATCAGTGGGAGTGCCGGAAAATTGTTGAATCCGAGCCAGTATCGGCAAAAGGTGGAATCCGTGCGAGTACCGAAAAACTGTCAGGACCAGTTCGGAAAAATGGTAGAATCAGTGTGAGTGCCGGAAAATTGTTGAATCCGGGCCAGTATCGGCAAAAGGTGGAATCCGTGCGAGTACCGAAAAATTGTCCGGACCAGTTCGGAAAAATGGTAGAATCAGTGGGAGTGCCGGAAAATTGTTGAATCCGGGCCTGTATCGGCAAAAGGTGGAATCCGTGCGAGTACCGAAAAACTGTCCGGACCAGTACGGAAAAATGGTAGAAACCGTGCGAGTACCGAAAAATTGTTGAATCCGGTCGAGTACCGGGAAAAGGTGGAATTCCTTCGAGTACCGAAAACTGTCCGGACCAGTACGGAAAATGGTAGAATGAGTGTGAGTACCGGAAAATTGTTGCATCCGGGCCAGTATCGGCAAAAGGTGGAATGCGTGCGAGTACCGAAAAACTGTCCGAACCAGTACGGAAAAATGGTAGAATCAGTGTGAGTGCCGGAAAATTGTTGAATCCGGGCCAGTATCGGCAAAAGGTGGAATCCGTGCGAGTACCGAAAAACTGTCAGGACCAGTTCGGAAAAATGGTAGAATCAGTGTGAGTGCCGGAAAATTGTTGAATCCGGGCCAGTATCGGCAAAAGGTGGAATCCGTGCGAGTACCGAAAAACTGTCCGGACCAGTTCGGAAAAATGGTAGAATCAGTGGGAGTGCCGGAAAATTGTTGAATCCGGGCCTGTATCGGCAAAAGGTGGAATCCGTGCGAGTACCGAAAAACTGTCAGGACCAGTTCGGAAAAATGGTAGAATCAGTGTGAGTGCCGGAAAATTGTTGAATCCGGGCCAGTATCGGCAAAAGGTGGAATCCGTGCGAGTACCGAAAAACTGTCCGGACCAGTTCGGAAAAATTGTAGAATCAGTGGGAGTGCCGGAAAATTGTTGAATCCGGGCCAATATCGGCAAAAGGTGGAATCCGTGCGAGTACCGAAAAACTGTCAGGACCAGTTCGGAAAAATGGTAGAATCAGTGTGAGTGCCGGAAAATTGTTGAATCCGGGCCAGTATCGGCAAAAGGTGGAATCCGTGCGAGTACCGAAAAACTGTCCGGACCAGTTCGGAAAAATTGTAGAATCAGTGGGAGTGCCGGAAAATTGTTGAATCCGGGCCTGTATCGGCAAAAGGTGGAATCCGTGCGAGTACCGAAAAACTGTCCGGACCAGTACGGAAAAATGGTAGAAACAGTGCGAGTACCGAAAAATTGTTGAATCCGGTCGAGTACCGGGAAAAGGTGGAATTCCTTCGAGTACCGAAAACTGTCCGGACCAGTACGGAAAATGGTAGAATGAGTGTGAGTACCGGAAAATTGTTGAATCCGGGCCAGTATCGGCAAAAGGTGGAATCCGTGCGAGTACCGAAAAACTGTCCGGACCAGTACGGAAAAATGGTAGAAACAGTGCGAGTACCGAAAAATTGTTGAATCCGGTCGAGTACCGGGAAAAGGTGGAATTCCTTCGAGTACCGAAAACTGTCCGGACCAGTACGGAAAATGGTAGAATGAGTGTGAGTACCGGAAAATTGTTGCATCCGGGCCAGTATCGGCAAAAGGTGGAATCCGTGCGAGTACCGAAAAACTGTCCGGACCAGTTCGGAAAAATGGTAGAATTAGTGGGAGTGCCGGAAAATTGTTGAATCCGGGCCAGTATCGGCAAAAGGTGGAATCCGTGCGAGTACCGAAAAACTGTCCGGACCAGTTCGGAAAAATGGTAGAATCAGTGGGAGTGCCGGAAAATTGTTGAATCCGGGCCTGTATCGGCAAAAGGTGGAATCCGTGCGAGTACCGAAAAACTGTCCGGACCAGTACGGAAAAATGGTAGAAACCGTGCGAGTACCGAAAAATTGTTGAATCCGGTCGAGTACCGGGAAAAGGTGGAATTCCTTCGAGTACCGAAAACTGTCCGGACCAGTACGGAAAATGGTAGAATGAGTGTGAGTACCGGAAAATTGTTGCATCCGGGCCAGTATCCGCAAAAGGTGGAATCCGTGCGAGTACCGAAAAACTGTCCGGACCAGTTCGGAAAAATGGTAGAATCAGTGGGAGTGCCGGAAAATTGTTGAATCCGGGCCTGTATCGGCAAAAGGTGGAATCCGTGCGAGTACCGAAAAACTGTCCGGGCCAGTACGGAAAAATGGTAGAAACCGTGCGAGTACCGAAAAATTGTTGAATCCGGTCGAGTACCGGGAAAAGGTGGAATTCCTTCGAGTACCGAAAACTGTCCGGACCAGTACGGAAAATGGTAGAATGAGTGTGAGTACCGGAAAATTGTTGCATCCGGGCCAGTATCGGCAAAAGGTGGAATCCGTGCGAGTACCGAAAAACTGTCCGAACCAGTACGGAAAAATGGTAGAATCAGTGTGAGTGCCGGAAAATTGTTGAATCCGGGCCAGTATCGGCAAAAGGTGGAATCCGTGCGAGTACCGAAAAACTGTCTGGACCAGTACGGAAAAATGGTAGAAACAGTGCGAGTACCGAAAAATTGTTGAATCCGGTCGAGTACCGGGAAAAGGTGGAATTCCTTCGAGTACCGAAAACTGTCCGGACCAGTACGAAAAATGGTAGAATGAGTGTGAGTATCGGAAAATTGTTGCATCCGGGCCAGTATCGGCAAGAGGTGGAATCCGTGCGAGTACCGAAAAACTGTCCGGACTAGTACGGAAAAATGGTAGAATCAGTGTGAGTGCCGAAAAATTGTTGAATCCGGGCCAGTATCGGCAAAAGGTGGAATCCGTGCGAGTACCGAAAAACTGCCCGGACCAGTTCGGAAAAATGGTAGAATCAGTGGGAGTGCCGGAAAATTGTTGAATTCGGGCCAGTATCGGCAAAAGGTGGAATCCGTGCGAGTACCGAAAAACTGTCCGGACCAGTACGGAAAAATGGTAGAATCAGTGTGACTGCCGGAATGTTGTTGAATCCGGGCCAGTATCGGCAAAAGGTGGAATCCGTGCGAGTACCGAAAAACTGTCCGGACGAGTACGGAAAAATGGTAGAAACAGTGCGAGTACCGAAAAATTGTTGAATCCGGTCGAGTACCGGGAAAAGGTCGAATTCCTTCGAGTACCGAAAACTGTCCGGACCAGTACGGAAAATGGTAGAATGAGTGTGAGTACCGGAAAATTGTTGCATCCGGGCCAGTATCGGCAAAAGGTGGAATCCGTGCGAGTACCGAAAAATTGTCCGGACCAGTTCGGAAAAATGGTAGAATCAGTGGGAGTGCCGGAAAATTGTTGAATCCGGGCCAGTATCGGCAAAAGGTGGAATCCGTGCGAGTACCGAAAAACTGTCAGGACCAGTTCGGAAAAATGGTAGAATCAGTGTGAGTGCCGGAAAATTGTTGAATCCGGGCCAGTATCGGCAAAAGGTGGAATCCGTGCGAGTACCGAAAAACTGTCCGGACCAGTTCGGAAAAATGGTAGAATCAGTGGGAGTGCCGGAAAATTGTTGAATCCGGGCCTGTATCGGCAAAAGGTGGAATCCGTGCGAGTACCGAAAAACTGTCCGGACCAGTACGGAAAAATGGTAGAAACCGTGCGAGTACCGAAAAATTGTTGAATCCGGTCGAGTACCGGGAAAAGGTGGAATTCCTTCGAGTACCGAAAACTGTCCGGACCAGTACGGAAAATGGTAGAATGAGTGTGAGTACCGGAAAATTGTTGCATCCGGGCCAGTATCGGCAAAAGGTGGAATGCGTGCGAGTACCGAAAAACTGTCCGAACCAGTACGGAAAAATGGTAGAATCAGTGTGAGTGCCGGAAAATTGTTGAATCCGGGCCAGTATCGGCAAAAGGTGGAATCCGTGCGAGTACCGAAAAACTGTCCGGACCAGTTCGGAAAAATGGTAGAATCAGTGGGAGTGCCGAAAAATTGTTGAATCCGGGCCAGTATCGGCAAAAGGTGGAATCCGTGCGAGTACCGAAAAACTGTCAGGACCAGTTCGGAAAAATGGTAGAATCAGTGTGAGTGCCGGAAAATTGTTGAATCCGGGCCAGTATCGGCAAAAGGTGGAATCCGTGCGAGTACCGAAAAACTGTCCGGACCAGTTCGGAAAAATTGTAGAATCAGTGGGAGTGCCGGAAAATTGTTGAATCCGGGCCTGTATCGGCAAAAGGTGGAATCCGTGCGAGTACCGAAAAACTGTCCGGACCAGTACGGAAAAATGGTAGAAACAGTGCGAGTACCGAAAAATTGTTGAATCCGGTCGAGTACCGGGAAAAGGTGGAATTCCTTCGAGTACCGAAAACTGTCCGGACCAGTACGGAAAATGGTAGAATGAGTGTGAGTACCGGAAAATTGTTGCATCCGGGCCAGTATCGGCAAAAGGTGGAATGCGTGCGAGTACCGAAAAACTGTCCGAACCAGTACGGAAAAATGGTAGAATCAGTGTGAGTGCCGGAAAATTGTTGAATCCGGGCCAGTATCGGCAAAAGGTGGAATCCGTGCGAGTACCGAAAAACTGCCCGGACCAGTTCGGAAAAATGGTAGAATCAGTGGGAGTGCCGGAAAATTGTTGAATTCGGGCCAGTATCGGCAAAAGGTGGAATCCGTGCGAGTACCGAAAAACTGTCCGGACCAGTACGGAAAAATGGTAGAATCAGTGTGACTGCCGGAATGTTGTTGAATCCGGGCCAGTATCGGCAAAAGGTGGAATCCGTGCGAGTACCGAAAAACTGTCCGGACGAGTACGGAAAAATGGTAGAAACAGTGCGAGTACCGAAAAATTGTTGAATCCGGTCGAGTACCGGGAAAAGGTCGAATTCCTTCGAGTACCGAAAACTGTCCGGACCAGTACGGAAAATGGTAGCATGAGTGTGAGTACCGGAAAATTGTTGCATCCGGGCCAGTATCGGCAAAAGGTGGAATCCGTGCGAGTACCGAAAAATTGTCCGGACCAGTTCGGAAAAATGGTAGAATCAGTGGGAGTGCCGGAAAATTGTTGAATCCGGGCCAGTATCGGCAAAAGGTGGAATCCGTGCGAGTACCGAAAAACTGTCAGGACCAGTTCGGAAAAATGGTAGAATCAGTGTGAGTGCCGGAAAATTGTTGAATCCGGGCCAGTATCGGCAAAAGGTGGAATCCGTGCGAGTACCGAAAAACTGTCCGGACCAGTTCGGAAAAATGGTAGAATCAGTGGGAGTGCCGGAAAATTGTTGAATCCGGGCCTGTATCGGCAAAAGGTGGAATCCGTGCGAGTACCGAAAAACTGTCCGGACCAGTACGGAAAAATGGTAGAAACCGTGCGAGTACCGAAAAATTGTTGAATCCGGTCGAGTACCGGGAAAACGTGGAATTCCTTCGAGTACCGAAAACTGTCCGGACCAGTACGGAAAATGGTAGAATGAGTGTGAGTACCGGAAAATTGTTGCATCCGGGCCAGTATCGGCAAAAGGTGGAATGCGTGCGAGTACCGAAAAACTGTCCGAACCAGTACGGAAAAATGGTAGAATCAGTGTGAGTGCCGGAAAATTGTTGAATCCGGGCCAGTATCGGCAAAAGGTGGAATCCGTGCGAGTACCGAAAAACTGTCCGGACCAGTTCGGAAAAATGGTAGAATCAGTGGGAGTGCCGGAAAATTGTTGAATCCGGGCCAGTATCGGCAAAAGGTGGAATCCGTGCGAGTACCGAAAAACTGTCAGGACCAGTTCGGAAAAATGGTAGAATCAGTGTGAGTGCCGGAAAATTGTTGAATCCGGGCCAGTATCGGCAAAAGGTGGAATCCGTGCGAGTACCGAAAAACTGTCCGGACCAGTTCGGAAAAATGGTAGAATCAGTGGGAGTGCCGGAAAATTGTTGAATCCGGGCCTGTATCGGCAAAAGGTTGAATCCGTGCGAGTACCGAAAAACTGTCCGGACCAGTACGGAAAAATGGTAGAAACAGTGCGAGTACCGAAAAATTGTTGAATCCGGTCGAGTATCGGGAAAAGGTGGAATTCCTTCGAGTACCGAAAACTGTCCGGACCAGTACGGAAAATGGTAGAATCAGTGTGACTGCCGGAATGTTGTTGAATCCGGGCCAGTATCGGCAAAAGGTGGAATCCGTGCGAGTACCGAAAAACTGTCCGGACCAGTACGGAAAAACGGTAGAAACAGTGCGAGTACCGAAAAATTGTTGAATCCGGTCGAGTACCGGGAAAAGGTCGAATTCCTTCGAGTACCGAAAACTGTCCGGACCAGTACGGAAAATGGTAGAATGAGTGTGAGTACCGGAAAATTGTTGCATCCGGGCCAGTATCGGCAAAAGGTGGAATCCGTGCGAGTACCGAAAAACTGTCCGGACCAGTTCGGAAAAATGGTAGAATTAGTGGGAGTGCCGGAAAATTGTTGAATCCGGGCCAGTATCGGCAAAAGGTGGAATCCGTGCGAGTACCGAAAAACTGTCCGGACCAGTTCGGAAAAATGGTAGAATTAGTGGGAGTGCCGGAAAATTGTTGAATCCGGGCCAGTATCGGCAAAAGGTGGAATCCGTGCGAGTACCGAAAAACTGTCCGGACCAGTTCGGAAAAATGGTAGAATCAGTGGGAGTGCCGGAAAATTGTTGAATCCGGGCCTGTATCGGCAAAAGGTGGAATCCGTGCGAGTACCGAAAAACTGTCCGGACCAGTACGGAAAAATGGTAGAAACCGTGCGAGTACCGAAAAATTGTTGAATCCGGTCGAGTACCGGGAAAAGGTGGAATTCCTTCGAGTACCGAAAACTGTCCGGACCAGTACGGAAAATGGTAGAATGAGTGTGAGTACCGGAAAATTGTTGCATCCGGGCCAGTATCGGCAAAAGGTGGAATCCGTGCGAGTACCGAAAAACTGTCCGGACCAGTTCGGAAAAATGGTAGAATCAGTGGGAGTGCCGGAAAATTGTTGAATCCGGGCCTGTATCGGCAAAAGGTGGAATCCGTGCGAGTACCGAAAAACTGTCCGGGCCAGTACGGAAAAATGGTAGAAACCGTGCGAGTACCGAAAAATTGTTGAATCCGGTCGAGTACCGGGAAAAGGTGGAATTCCTTCGAGTACCGAAAACTGTCCGGACCAGTACGGAAAATGGTAGAATGAGTGTGAGTACCGGAAAATTGTTGCATCCGGGCCAGTATCGGCAAAAGGTGGAATCCGTGCGAGTACCGAAAAACTGTCCGAACCAGTACGGAAAAATGGTAGAATCAGTGTGAGTGCCGGAAAATTGTTGAATCCGGGCCAGTATCGGCAAAAGGTGGAATCCGTGCGAGTACCGAAAAACTGTCTGGACCAGTACGGAAAAATGGTAGAAACAGTGCGAGTACCGAAAAATTGTTGAATCCGGTCGAGTACCGGGAAAAGGTGGAATTCCTTCGAGTACCGAAAACTGTCCGGACCAGTACGGAAAATGGTAGAATGAGTGTGAGTATCGGAAAATTGTTGCATCCGGGCCAGTATCGGCAAGAGGTGGAATCCGTGCGAGTACCGAAAAACTGTCCGGACTAGTACGGAAAAATGGTAGAATCAGTGTGAGTGCCGAAAAATTGTTGAATCCGGGCCAGTATCGGCAAAAGGTGGAATCCGTGCGAGTACCGAAAAACTGCCCGGACCAGTTCGGAAAAATGGTAGAATCAGTGGGAGTGCCGGAAAATTGTTGAATTCGGGCCAGTATCGGCAAAAGGTGGAATCCGTGCGAGTACCGAAAAACTGTCCGGACCAGTACGGAAAAATGGTAGAATCAGTGTGACTGCCGGAATGTTGTTGAATCCGGGCCAGTATCGGCAAAAGGTGGAATCCGTGCGAGTACCGAAAAACTGTCCGGACGAGTACGGAAAAATGGTAGAAACAGTGCGAGTACCGAAAAATTGTTGAATCCGGTCGAGTACCGGGAAAAGGTCGAATTCCTTCGAGTACCGAAAACTGTCCGGACCAGTACGGAAAATGGTAGAATGAGTGTGAGTACCGGAAAATTGTTGCATCCGGGCCAGTATCGGCAAAAGGTGGAATGCGTGCGAGTACCGAAAAACTGTCCGAACCAGTACGGAAAAATGGTAGAATCAGTGTGAGTGCCGGAAAATTGTTGAATCCGGGCCAGTATCGGCAAAAGGTGGAATCCGTGCGAGTACCGAAAAACTGTCCGGACCAGTTCGGAAAAATGGTAGAATCAGTGGGAGTGCCGGAAAATTGTTGAATCCGGGCCAGTATCGGCAAAAGGTGGAATCCGTGCGAGTACCGAAAAACTGTCCGGACCAGTTCGGAAAAATGGTATTATCAGTGGGAGTGCCGGAAAATTGTTGAATCCGGGCCTGTATCGGCAAAAGGTGGAATCCGTGCGAGTACCGAAAAACTGTCCGGACCAGTACGGAAAAATGGTAGAAACAGTGCGAGTACCGAAAAATTGTTGAATCCGGTCGAGTACCGGGAAAATGTGGAATTCCTTCGAGTACCGAAAACTGTCCGGACCAGTACGGAAAATGGTAGAATGAGTGTGAGTACCGGAAAATTGTTGCATCCGGGCCAGTATCGGCAAAAGGTGGAATCCGTGCGAGTACCGAAAAACTGTCCGGACCAGTTCGGAAAAATGGTAGAATTAGTGGGAGTGCCGGAAAATTGTTGAATCCGGGCCAGTATCGGCAAAAGGTGGAATCCGTGCGAGTACCGAAAAACTGTCCGGACCAGTTCGGAAAAATGGTAGAATTAGTGGGAGTGCCGGAAAATTGTTGAATCCGGGCCAGTATCGGCAAAAGGTGGAATGCGTGCGAGTACCGAAAAACTGTCCGAACCAGTACGGAAAAATGGTAGAATCAGTGTGAGTGCCGGAAAATTGTTGAATCCGGGCCAGTATCGGCAAAAGGTGGAATCCGTGCGAGTACCGAAAAACTGTCCGGACCAGTTCGGAAAAATGGTAGAATCAGTGGGAGTGCCGGAAAATTGTTGAATCCGGGCCAGTATCGGCAAAAGGTGGAATCCGTGCGAGTACCGAAAAACTGTCCGGACCAGTTCGGAAAAATGGTAGAATCAGTGGGAGTGCCGGAAAATTGTTGAATCCGGGCCTGTATCGGCAAAAGGTGGAATCCGTGCGAGTACCGAAAAACTGTCCGGACCAGTACGGAAAAATGGTAGAAACCGTGCGAGTACCGAAAAATTGTTGAATCCGGTCGAGTACCGGGAAAAGGTGGAATTCCTTCGAGTACCGAAAACTGTCCGGACCAGTACGGAAAATGGTAGAATGAGTGTGAGTACCGGAAAATTGTTGCATCCGGGCCAGTATCGGCAAAAGGTGGAATGCGTGCGAGTACCGAAAAACTGTCCGAACCAGTACGGAAAAATGGTAGAATCAGTGTGAGTGCCGGAAAATTGTTGAATCCGGGCCAGTATCGGCAAAAGGTGGAATCCGTGCGAGTACCGAAAAACTGTCAGGACCAGTTCGGAAAAATGGTAGAATCAGTGTGAGTGCCGGAAAATTGTTGAATCCGGGCCAGTATCGGCAAAAGGTGGAATCCGTGCGAGTACCGAAAAACTGTCCGGACCAGTTCGGAAAAATGGTAGAATCAGTGGGAGTGCCGGAAAATTGTTGAATCCGGGCCTGTATCGGCAAAAGGTTGAATCCGTGCGAGTACCGAAAAACTGTCCGGACCAGTACGGAAAAATGGTAGAAACAGTGCGAGTACCGAAAAATTGTTGAATCCGGTCGAGTATCGGGAAAAGGTGGAATTCCTTCGAGTACCGAAAACTGTCCGGACCAGTACGGAAAATGGTAGAATCAGTGTGACTGCCGGAATGTTGTTGAATCCGGGCCAGTATCGGCAAAAGGTGGAATCCGTGCGAGTACCGAAAAACTGTCCGGACCAGTACGGAAAAATGGTAGAAACAGTGCGAGTACCGAAAAATTGTTGAATCCGGTCGAGTACCGGGAAAAGGTCGAATTCCTTCGAGTACCGAAAACTGTCCGGACCAGTACGGAAAATGGTAGAATGAGTGTGAGTACCGGAAAATTGTTGCATCCGGGCCAGTATCGGCAAAAGGTGGAATCCGTGCGAGTACCGAAAAACTGTCCGGACCAGTTCGGAAAAATGGTAGAATTAGTGGGAGTGCCGGAAAATTGTTGAATCCGGGCCAGTATCGGCAAAAGGTGGAATCCGTGCGAGTACCGAAAAACTGTCCGGACCAGTTCGGAAAAATGGTAGAATTAGTGGGAGTGCCGGAAAATTGTTGAATCCGGGCCAGTATCGGCAAAAGGTGGAATCCGTGCGAGTACCGAAAAACTGTCCGGACCAGTTCGGAAAAATGGTAGAATCAGTGGGAGTGCCGGAAAATTGTTGAATCCGGGCCTGTATCGGCAAAAGGTGGAATCCGTGCGAGTACCGAAAAACTGTCCGGACCAGTACGGAAAAATGGTAGAAACCGTGCGAGTACCGAAAAATTGTTGAATCCGGTCGAGTACCGGGAAAAGGTGGAATTCCTTCGAGTACCGAAAACTGTCCGGACCAGTACGGAAAATGGTAGAATGAGTGTGAGTACCGGAAAATTGTTGCATCCGGGCCAGTATCGGCAAAAGGTGGAATCCGTGCGAGTACCGAAAAACTGTCCGGACCAGTTCGGAAAAATGGTAGAATCAGTGGGAGTGCCGGAAAATTGTTGAATCCGGGCCTGTATCGGCAAAAGGTGGAATCCGTGCGAGTACCGAAAAACTGTCCGGGCCAGTACGGAAAAATGGTAGAAACCGTGCGAGTACCGAAAAATTGTTGAATCCGGTCGAGTACCGGGAAAAGGTGGAATTCCTTCGAGTACCGAAAACTGTCCGGACCAGTACGGAAAATGGTAGAATGAGTGTGAGTACCGGAAAATTGTTGCATCCGGGCCAGTATCGGCAAAAGGTGGAATCCGTGCGAGTACCGAAAAACTGTCCGAACCAGTACGGAAAAATGGTAGAATCAGTGTGAGTGCCGGAAAATTGTTGAATCCGGGCCAGTATCGGCAAAAGGTGGAATCCGTGCGAGTACCGAAAAACTGTCTGGACCAGTACGGAAAAATGGTAGAAACAGTGCGAGTACCGAAAAATTGTTGAATCCGGTCGAGTACCGGGAAAAGGTGGAATTCCTTCGAGTACCGAAAACTGTCCGGACCAGTACGGAAAATGGTAGAATGAGTGTGAGTATCGGAAAATTGTTGCATCCGGGCCAGTATCGGCAAGAGGTGGAATCCGTGCGAGTACCGAAAAACTGTCCGGACTAGTACGGAAAAATGGTAGAATCAGTGTGAGTGCCGAAAAATTGTTGAATCCGGGCCAGTATCGGCAAAAGGTGGAATCCGTGCGAGTACCGAAAAACTGCCCGGACCAGTTCGGAAAAATGGTAGAATCAGTGGGAGTGCCGGAAAATTGTTGAATTCGGGCCAGTATCGGCAAAAGGTGGAATCCGTGCGAGTACCGAAAAACTGTCCGGACCAGTACGGAAAAATGGTAGAATCAGTGTGACTGCCGGAATGTTGTTGAATCCGGGCCAGTATCGGCAAAAGGTGGAATCCGTGCGAGTACCGAAAAACTGTCCGGACGAGTACGGAAAAATGGTAGAAACAGTGCGAGTACCGAAAAATTGTTGAATCCGGTCGAGTACCGGGAAAAGGTCGAATTCCTTCGAGTACCGAAAACTGTCCGGACCAGTACGGAAAATGGTAGAATGAGTGTGAGTACCGGAAAATTGTTGCATCCGGGCCAGTATCGGCAAAAGGTGGAATGCGTGCGAGTACCGAAAAACTGTCCGAACCAGTACGGAAAAATGGTAGAATCAGTGTGAGTGCCGGAAAATTGTTGAATCCGGGCCAGTATCGGCAAAAGGTGGAATCCGTGCGAGTACCGAAAAACTGTCCGGACCAGTTCGGAAAAATGGTAGAATCAGTGGGAGTGCCGGAAAATTGTTGAATCCGGGCCAGTATCGGCAAAAGGTGGAATCCGTGCGAGTACCGAAAAACTGTCCGGACCAGTTCGGAAAAATGGTATTATCAGTGGGAGTGCCGGAAAATTGTTGAATCCGGGCCTGTATCGGCAAAAGGTGGAATCCGTGCGAGTACCGAAAAACTGTCCGGACCAGTACGGGAAAATGGTAGAAACAGTGCGAGTACCGAAAAATTGTTGAATCCGGTCGAGTACCGGGAAAATGTGGAATTCCTTCGAGTACCGAAAACTGTCCGGACCAGTACGGAAAATGGTAGAATGAGTGTGAGTACCGGAAAATTGTTGCATCCGGGCCAGTATCGGCAAAAGGTGGAATCCGTGCGAGTACCGAAAAACTGTCCGGACCAGTTCGGAAAAATGGTAGAATTAGTGGGAGTGCCGGAAAATTGTTGAATCCGGGCCAGTATCGGCAAAAGGTGGAATGCGTGCGAGTACCGAAAAACTGTCCGAACCAGTACGGAAAAATGGTAGAATCAGTGTGAGTGCCGGAAAATTGTTGAATCCGGGCCAGTATCGGCAAAAGGTGGAATCCGTGCGAGTACCGAAAAACTGTCCGGACCAGTTCGGAAAAATGGTAGAATCAGTGGGAGTGCCGGAAAATTGTTGAATCCGGGCCAGTATCGGCAAAAGGTGGAATCCGTGCGAGTACCGAAAAACTGTCCGGACCAGTTCGGAAAAATGGTAGAATCAGTGGGAGTGCCGGAAAATTGTTGAATCCGGGCCTGTATCGGCAAAAGGTGGAATCCGTGCGAGTACCGAAAAACTGTCCGGACCAGTACGGAAAAATGGTAGAAACCGTGCGAGTACCGAAAAATTGTTGAATCCGGTCGAGTACCGGGAAAAGGTGGAATTCCTTCGAGTACCGAAAACTGTCCGGACCAGTACGGAAAATGGTAGAATGAGTGTGAGTACCGGAAAATTGTTGCATCCGGGCCAGTATCGGCAAAAGGTGGAATGCGTGCGAGTACCGAAAAACTGTCCGAACCAGTACGGAAAAATGGTAGAATCAGTGTGAGTGCCGGAAAATTGTTGAATCCGGGCCAGTATCGGCAAAAGGTGGAATCCGTGCGAGTACCGAAAAACTGTCAGGACCAGTTCGGAAAAATGGTAGAATCAGTGTGAGTGCCGGAAAATTGTTGAATCCGGGCCAGTATCGGCAAAAGGTGGAATCCGTGCGAGTACCGAAAAACTGTCCGGACCAGTTCGGAAAAATGGTAGAATCAGTGGGAGTGCCGGAAAATTGTTGAATCCGGGCCTGTATCGGCAAAAGGTTGAATCCGTGCGAGTACCGAAAAACTGTCCGGACCAGTACGGAAAAATGGTAGAAACAGTGCGAGTACCGAAAAATTGTTGAATCCGGTCGAGTATCGGGAAAAGGTGGAATTCCTTCGAGTACCGAAAACTGTCCGGACCAGTACGGAAAATGGTAGAATCAGTGTGACTGCCGGAATGTTGTTGAATCCGGGCCAGTATCGGCAAAAGGTGGAATCCGTGCGAGTACCGAAAAACTGTCCGGACCAGTACGGAAAAATGGTAGAAACAGTGCGAGTACCGAAAAATTGTTGAATCCGGTCGAGTACCGGGAAAAGGTCGAATTCCTTCGAGTACCGAAAACTGTCCGGACCAGTACGGAAAATGGTAGAATGAGTGTGAGTACCGGAAAATTGTTGCATCCGGGCCAGTATCGGCAAAAGGTGGAATCCGTGCGAGTACCGAAAAACTGTCCGGACCAGTTCGGAAAAATGGTAGAATTAGTGGGAGTGCCGGAAAATTGTTGAATCCGGGCCAGTATCGGCAAAAGGTGGAATCCGTGCGAGTACCGAAAAACTGTCCGGACCAGTTCGGAAAAATGGTAGAATTAGTGGGAGTGCCGGAAAATTGTTGAATCCGGGCCAGTATCGGCAAAAGGTGGAATCCGTGCGAGTACCGAAAAACTGTCCGGACCAGTTCGGAAAAATGGTAGAATCAGTGGGAGTGCCGGAAAATTGTTGAATCCGGGCCTGTATCGGCAAAAGGTGGAATCCGTGCGAGTACCGAAAAACTGTCCGGACGAGTACGGAAAAATGGTAGAAACAGTGCGAGTACCGAAAAATTGTTGAATCCGGTCGAGTACCGGGAAAAGGTCGAATTCCTTCGAGTACCGAAAACTGTCCGGACCAGTACGGAAAATGGTAGAATGAGTGTGAGTACCGGAAAATTGTTGCATCCGGGCCAGTATCGGCAAAAGGTGGAATGCGTGCGAGTACCGAAAAACTGTCCGAACCAGTACGGAAAAATGGTAGAATCAGTGTGAGTGCCGGAAAATTGTTGAATCCGGGCCAGTATCGGCAAAAGGTGGAATCCGTGCGAGTACCGAAAAACTGTCCGGACCAGTTCGGAAAAATGGTAGAATCAGTGGGAGTGCCGGAAAATTGTTGAATCCGGGCCAGTATCGGCAAAAGGTGGAATCCGTGCGAGTACCGAAAAACTGTCCGGACCAGTTCGGAAAAATGGTATTATCAGTGGGAGTGCCGGAAAATTGTTGAATCCGGGCCTGTATCGGCAAAAGGTGGAATCCGTGCGAGTACCGAAAAACTGTCCGGACCAGTACGGAAAAATGGTAGAAACAGTGCGAGTACCGAAAAATTGTTGAATCCGGTCGAGTACCGGGAAAATGTGGAATTCCTTCGAGTACCGAAAACTGTCCGGACCAGTACGGAAAATGGTAGAATGAGTGTGAGTACCGGAAAATTGTTGCATCCGGGCCAGTATCGGCAAAAGGTGGAATCCGTGCGAGTACCGAAAAACTGTCCGGACCAGTTCGGAAAAATGGTAGAATTAGTGGGAGTGCCGGAAAATTGTTGAATCCGGGCCAGTATCGGCAAAAGGTGGAATGCGTGCGAGTACCGAAAAACTGTCCGAACCAGTACGGAAAAATGGTAGAATCAGTGTGAGTGCCGGAAAATTGTTGAATCCGGGCCAGTATCGGCAAAAGGTGGAATCCGTGCGAGTACCGAAAAACTGTCCGGACCAGTTCGGAAAAATGGTAGAATCAGTGGGAGTGCCGGAAAATTGTTGAATCCGGGCCAGTATCGGCAAAAGGTGGAATCCGTGCGAGTACCGAAAAACTGTCCGGACCAGTTCGGAAAAATGGTAGAATCAGTGGGAGTGCCGGAAAATTGTTGAATCCGGGCCTGTATCGGCAAAAGGTGGAATCCGTGCGAGTACCGAAAAACTGTCCGGACCAGTACGGAAAAATGGTAGAAACAGTGCGAGTACCGAAAAATTGTTGAATCCGGTCGAGTACCGGGAAAAGGTGGAATTCCTTCGAGTACCGAAAACTGTCCGGACCAGTACGGAAAATGGTAGAATCAGTGTGACTGCCGGAATGTTGTTGAATCCGGGCCAGTATCGGCAAAAGGTGGAATCCGTGCGAGTACCGAAAAACTGTCCGGACCAGTACGGAAAAATGGTAGAAACAGTGCGAGTACCGAAAAATTGTTGAATCCGGTCGAGTACCGGGAAAAGGTCGAATTCCTTCGAGTACCGAAAACTGTCCGGACCAGTACGGAAAATGGTAGAATGAGTGTGAGTACCGGAAAATTGTTGCATCCGGGCCAGTATCGGCAAAAGGTGGAATCCGTGCGAGTACCGAAAAACTGTCCGGACCAGTTCGAAAAAATGGTAGAATTAGTGGGAGTGCCGGAAAATTGTTGAATCCGGGCCAGTATCGGCAAAAGGTGGAATCCGTGCGAGTACCGAAAAACTGTCCGGACCAGTACGGAAAAATGGTAGAAACCGTGCGAGTACCGAAAAATTGTTGAATCCGGTCGAGTACCGGGAAAAGGTGGAATTCCTTCGAGTACCGAAAACTGTCCGGACCAGTACGGAAAATGGTAGAATGAGTGTGAGTACCGGAAAATTGTTGCATCCGGGCCAGTATCGGCAAAAGGTGGAATGCGTGCGAGTACCGAAAAACTGTCCGAACCAGTACGGAAAAATGGTAGAATCAGTGTGAGTGCCGGAAAATTGTTGAATCCGGGCCAGTATCGGCAAAAGGTGGAATCCGTGCGAGTACCGAAAAACTGTCCGGACCAGTTCGGAAAAATGGTAGAATCAGTGGGAGTGCCGGAAAATTGTTGAATCCGGGCCAGTATCGGCAAAAGGTGGAATCCGTGCGAGTACCGAAAAACTGTCAGGACCAGTTCGGAAAAATGGTAGAATCAGTGTGAGTGCCGGAAAATTGTTGAATCCGGGCCAGTATCGGCAAAAGGTGGAATCCGTGCGAGTACCGAAAAATTGTCCGGACCAGTTCGGAAAAATGGTAGAATCAGTGGGAGTGCCGGAAAATTGTTGAATCCGGGCCTGTATCGGCAAAAGGTGGAATCCGTGCGAGTACCGAAAAACTGTCCGGACCAGTACGGAAAAATGGTAGAAACAGTGCGAGTACCGAAAAATTGTTGAATCCGGTCGAGTACCGGGAAAAGGTGGAATTCCTTCGAGTACCGAAAACTGTCCGGACCAGTACGGAAAATGGTAGAATGAGTGTGAGTATCGGAAAATTGTTGCATCCGGGCCAGTATCGGGAAGAGGTGGAATCCGTGCGAGTACCGAAAAACTGTCCGGACTAGTACGGAAAAATGGTAGAATCAGTGTGAGTGCCGAAAAATTGTTGAATCCGGGGCAGTATCGGCAAAAGGTGGAATCCGTGCGAGTACCGAAAAACTGCCCGGACAAGTTCGGAAAAATGGTAGAATCAGTGTGAGTGCCGAAAAATTGTTGAATCCGGGCCAGTATCGGCAAAAGGTGGAATCCGTGCGAGTACCGAAAAACTGCCCGGACCAGTTCGGAAAAATGGTAGAATCAGTGGGAGTGCCGGAAAATTGTTGAATTCGGGCCAGTATCGGCAAAAGGTGGAATCCGTGCGAGTACCGAAAAACTGTCCGGACCAGTACGGAAAAATGGTAGAATCAGTGTGACTGCCGGAATGTTGTTGAATCCGGGCCAGTATCGGCAAAAGGTGGAATCCGTGCGAGTACCGAAAAACTGTCCGGACCAGTACGGAAAAATGGTAGAAACAGTGCGAGTACCGAAAAATTGTTGAATCCGGTCGAGTACCGGGAAAAGGTCGAATTCCTTCGAGTACCGAAAACTGTCCGGACCAGTACGGAAAATGGTAGAATGAGTGTGAGTACCGGAAAATTGTTGCATCCGGGCCAGTATCGGCAAAAGGTGGAATCCGTGCGAGTACCGAAAAATTGTCCGGACCAGTTCGGAAAAATGGTAGAATCAGTGGGAGTGCCGGAAAATTGTTGAATCCGGGCCAGTATCGGCAAAAGGTGGAATCCGTGCGAGTACCGAAAAACTGTCAGGACCAGTTCGGAAAAATGGTAGAATCAGTGTGAGTGCCGGAAAATTGTTGAATCCGGGCCAGTATCGGCAAAAGGTGGAATCCGTGCGAGTACCGAAAAACTGCCCGGACCAGTTCGGAAAAATGGTAGAATCAGTGGGAGTGCCGGAAAATTGTTGAATTCGGGCCAGTATCGGCAAAAGGTGGAATCCGTGCGAGTACCGAAAAACTGTCCGGACCAGTACGGAAAAATGGTAGAATCAGTGTGACTGCCGGAATGTTGTTGAATCCGGGCCAGTATCGGCAAAAGGTGGAATCCGTGCGAGTACCGAAAAACTGTCCGGACCAGTACGGAAAAATGGTAGAAACAGTGCGAGTACCGAAAAATTGTTGAATCCGGTCGAGTACCGGGAAAAGGTCGAATTCCTTCGAGTACCGAAAACTGTCCGGACCAGTACGGAAAATGGTAGAATGAGTGTGAGTACCGGAAAATTGTTGCATCCGGGCCAGTATCGGCAAAAGGTGGAATCCGTGCGAGTACCGAAAAATTGTCCGGACCAGTTCGGAAAAATGGTAGAATCAGTGTGAGTGCCGGAAAATTGTTGAATCCGTGCCAGTATCGGCAAAAGGTGGAATCCGTGCGAGTACCGAAAAACTGCCCGGACCAGTTCGGAAAAATGGTAGAATCAGTGGGAGTGCCGGAAAATTGTTGAATTCGGGCCAGTATCGGCAAAAGGTGGAATCCGTGCGAGTACCGAAAAACTGTCCGGACCAGTACGGAAAAATGGTAGAATCAGTGTGACTGCCGGAATGTTGTTAAATCCGGGCCAGTATCGGCAAAAGGTGGAATCCGTGCGAGTACCGAAAAACTGTCCGGACCAGTACGGAAAAATGGTAGAAACAGTGCGAGTACCGAAAAATTGTTGAATCCGGTCGAGTACCGGGAAAAGGTCGAATTCCTTCGAGTACCGAAAACTGTCCGGACCAGTACGGAAAATGGTAGAATGAGTGTGAGTACCGGAAAATTGTTGCATCCGGGCCAGTATCGGCAAAAGGTGGAATCCGTGCGAGTACCGAAAAATTGTCCGGACCAGTTCGGAAAAATGGTAGAATCAGTGGGAGTGCCGGAAAATTGTTGAATCCGGGCCAGTATCGGCAAAAGGTGGAATCCGTGCGAGTACCGAAAAACTGTCAGGACCAGTTCGGAAAAATGGTAGAATCAGTGTGAGTGCCGGAAAATTGTTGAATCCGGGCCAGTATCGGCAAAAGGTGGAATCCGTGCGAGTACCGAAAAACTGCCCGGACCAGTTCGGAAAAATGGTAGAATCAGTGGGAGTGCCGGAAAATTGTTGAATTCGGGCCAGTATCGGCAAAAGGTGGAATCCGTGCGAGTACCGAAAAACTGTCCGGACCAGTACGGAAAAATGGTAGAATCAGTGTGACTGCCGGAATGTTGTTGAATCCGGGCCAGTATCGGCAAAAGGTGGAATCCGTGCGAGTACCGAAAAACTGTCCGGACCAGTACGGAAAAATGGTAGAAACAGTGCGAGTACCGAAAAATTGTTGAATCCGGTCGAGTACCGGGAAAAGGTCGAATTCCTTCGAGTACCGAAAACTGTCCGGACCAGTACGGAAAATGGTAGAATGAGTGTGAGTACCGGAAAATTGTTGCATCCGGGCCAGTATCGGCAAAAGGTGGAATCCGTGCGAGTACCGAAAAATTGTCCGGACCAGTTCGGAAAAATGGTAGAATCAGTGTGAGTGCCGGAAAATTGTTGAATCCGTGCCAGTATCGGCAAAAGGTGGAATCCGTGCGAGTACCGAAAAACTGCCCGGACCAGTTCGGAAAAATGGTAGAATCAGTGGGAGTGCCGGAAAATTGTTGAATTCGGGCCAGTATCGGCAAAAGGTGGAATCCGTGCGAGTACCGAAAAACTGTCCGGACCAGTACGGAAAAATGGTAGAATCAGTGTGACTGCCGGAATGTTGTTAAATCCGGGCCAGTATCGGCAAAAGGTGGAATCCGTGCGAGTACCGAAAAACTGTCCGGACCAGTACGGAAAAATGGTAGAAACAGTGCGAGTACCGAAAAATTGTTGAATCCGGTCGAGTACCGGGAAAAGGTCGAATTCCTTCGAGTACCGAAAACTGTCCGGACCAGTACGGAAAATGGTAGAATGAGTGTGAGTACCGGAAAATTGTTGCATCCGGGCCAGTATCGGCAAAAGGTGGAATCCGTGCGAGTACCGAAAAATTGTCCGGACCAGTTCGGAAAAATGGTAGAATCAGTGGGAGTGCCGGAAAATTGTTGAATCCGGGCCAGTATCGGCAAAAGGTGGAATCCGTGCGAGTACCGAAAAACTGTCAGGACCAGTTCGGAAAAATGGTAGAATCAGTGTGAGTGCCGGAAAATTGTTGAATCCGGGCCTGTATCGGCAAAAGGTGGAATCCGTGCGAGTACCGAAAAACTGTCCGGACCAGTACGGAAAAATGGTAGAAACAGTGCGAGTACCGAAAAATTGTTGAATCCGGTCGAGTACCGGGAAAATGTGGAATTCCTTCGAGTACCGAAAACTGTCCGGACCAGTACGGAAAATGGTAGAATGAGTGTGAGTACCGGAAAATTGTTGCATCCGGGCCAGTATCGGCAAAAGGTGGAATCCGTGCGAGTACCGAAAAACTGTCCGGACCAGTTCGGAAAAATGGTAGAATTAGTGGGAGTGCCGGAAAATTGTTGAATCCGGGCCAGTATCGGCAAAAGGTGGAATCCGTGCGAGTACCGAAAAACTGTCCGGACCAGTTCGGAAAAATGGTAGAATCAGTGGGAGTGCCGGAAAATTGTTGAATCCGGGCCTGTATCGGCAAAAGGTGGAATCCGTGCGAGTACCGAAAAACTGTCCGGACCAGTACGGAAAAATGGTAGAAACCGTGCGAGTACCGAAAAATTGTTGAATCTGGTCGAGTACCGGGAAAAGGTGGAATTCCTTCGAGTACCGAAAACTGTCCGGACCAGTACGGAAAATGGTAGAATGAGTGTGAGTACCGGAAAATTGTTGCATCCGGGCCAGTATCGGCAAAAGGTGGAATGCGTGCGAGTACCGAAAAACTGTCCGAACCAGTACGGAAAAATGGTAGAATCAGTGTGAGTGCCGGAAAATTGTTGAATCCGGGCCAGTATCGGCAAAAGGTGGAATCCGTGCGAGTACCGAAAAACTGTCCGGACCAGTTCGGAAAAATGGTAGAATCAGTGGGAGTGCCGGAAAATTGTTGAATCCGGGCCAGTATCGGCAAAAGGTGGAATCCGTGCGAGTACCGAAAAACTGTCAGGACCAGTTCGGAAAAATGGTAGAATCAGTGTGAGTGCCGGAAAATTGTTGAATCCGGGCCAGTATCGGCAAAAGGTGGAATCCGTGCGAGTACCGAAAAACTGTCCGGACCAGTTCGGAAAAATGGTAGAATCAGTGGGAGTGCCGGAAAATTGTTGAATCCGGGCCAGTATCGGCAAAAGGTGGAATCCGTGCGAGTACCGAAAAACTGTCAGGACCAGTTCGGAAAAATGGTAGAATCAGTGTGAGTGCCGGAAAATTGTTGAATCCGGGCCAGTATCGGCAAAAGGTGGAATCCGTGCGAGTACCGAAAAACTGTCCGGACCAGTTCGGAAAAATGGTAGAATCAGTGGGAGTGCCGGAAAATTGTTGAATCCGGGCCTGTATCGGCAAAAGGTGGAATCCGTGCGAGTACCGAAAAACTGTCCGGACCAGTACGGAAAAATGGTAGAAACAGTGCGAGTACCGAAAAATTGTTGAATCCGGTCGAGTACCGGGAAAAGGTGGAATTCCTTCGAGTACCGAAAACTGTCCGGACCAGTACGGAAAATGGTAGAATGAGTGTGAGTATCGGAAAATTGTTGCATCCGGGCCAGTATCGGCAAGAGGTGGAATCCGTGCGAGTACCGAAAAACTGTCCGGACTAGTACGGAAAAATGGTAGAATCAGTGTGAGTGCCGAAAAATTGTTGAATCCGGGCCAGTATCGGCAAAAGGTGGAATCCGTGCGAGTACCGAAAAACTGCCCGGACCAGTTCGGAAAAATGGTAGAATCAGTGGGAGTGCCGGAAAATTGTTGAATGCGGGCCAGTATCGGCAAAAGGTGGAATCCGTGCGAGTACCGAAAAACTGTCCGGACCAGTACGGAAAAATGGTAGAATCAGTGTGACTGCCGGAATGTTGTTGAATCCGGGCCAGTATCGGCAAAAGGTGGAATCCGTGCGAGTACCGAAAAACTGTCCGGACCAGTACGGAAAAATGGTAGAAACAGTGCGAGTACCGAAAAATTGTTGAATCCGGTCGAGTACCGGGAAAAGTTCGAATTCCTTCGAGTACCGAAAACTGTGCGGACCAGTACGGAAAATGGTAGAATGAGTGTGAGTACCGGAAAATTGTTGCATCCGGGCCAGTATCGGCAAAAGGTGGAATCCGTGCGAGTACCGAAAAATTGTCCGGACCAGTTCGGAAAAATGGTAGAATGAGTGGGAGTGCCGGAAAATTGTTGAATCCGGGCCAGTATCGGCAAAAGGTGGAATCCGTGCGAGTACCGAAAAACTGTCCGGACCAGTTCGGAAAAATGGTAGAATCAGTGGGAGTGCCGGAAAATTGTTGAATCCGGGCCTGTATCGGCAAAAGGTGGAATCCGTGCGAGTACCGAAAAACTGTCCGGACTAGTACGGAAAAATGGTAGAAACCGTGCGAGTACCGAAAAATTGTTGAATCCGGTCGAGTACCGGCAAAAGGTGGAATTCCTTCGAGTACCGAAAACTGTCCGGACCAGTACGGAAAATGGTAGAATGAGTGTGAGTACCGGAAAATTGTTGCATCCGGGCCAGTATCGGCAAAAGGTGGAATCCGTGCGAGTACCGAAAAACTGTCCGGACCAGTACGGAAAAATGGTAGAATCAGTGTGAGTGCCGGAAAATTGTTGAATCCGGGCCTGTATCGGCAAAAGGTGGAATCCGTGCGAGTACCGAAAAACTGTCCGGACCAGTACGGAAAAATGGTAGAAACAGTGCGAGTACCGAAAAATTGTTGAATCCGGTCGAGTACCGGGAAAAGGTGGAATTCCTTCGAGTACCGAAAAACTGTCCGGACTAGTACGGAAAAATGGTAGAATCAATGGGAGTGCCGAAAAATTGTTGATTCCGTGCCAGTATCGGCAAAAGGTGGAATCCGTGCGAGTACTGAAAAACTGTCAGGACCAGTTCGGAAAAATGGTAGAATCAGTGTGAGTGCCGGAAAATTGTTGAATCCGGGCCAGTATCGGCAAAAGGTGCAATCCGTGCGAGTACCGAAAAACTGTCTGGACCAGTTCGGAAAGATGGTAGAATGAGTGTGAGTGCCGGAAAATTGTTGAATCCGAGCCAGTATAGGCAAAAGGTGGAATCCGTGCGAGTTCCGAAAAACTGTCCGGACCAGTTCGGAAAAATGGTAGAAACAGTGCGAGTACCGAAAAATTGTTGAATCCGGTCGAGTACCGGGAAAGGGTGGAATTCCTTCGAGTACCGAAAACTGTCCGGACCAGTACGGAAAATGGTAGAATGAGTGTGAGTATCGGAAAATTGTTGCATCCGGGCCAGTATCGGCAAGAGGTGGAATCCGTGCGAGTACCGAAAAACTGTCCGGACTAGTACGGAAAAATGGTAGAATCAGTGTGAGTGCCGAAAAATTGTTGAATCCGGGCCAGTATCGGCAAAAGGTGGAATCCGTGCGAGTACCGAAAAACTGCCCGGACCAGTTCGGAAAAATGGTAGAATCAGTGGGAGTGCCGGAAAATTGTTGAATGCGGGCCAGTATCGGCAAAAGGTGGAATCCGTGCGAGTACCGAAAAACTGTCCGGACCAGTACGGAAAAATGGTAGAATCAGTGTGACTGCCGGAATGTTGTTGAATCCGGGCCAGTATCGGCAAAAGGTGGAATCCGTGCGAGTACCGAAAAACTGTCCGGACCAGTACGGAAAAATGGTAGAAACAGTGCGAGTACCGAAAAATTGTTGAATCCGGTCGAGTACCGGGAAAAGGTCGAATTCCTTCGAGTACCGAAAACTGTGCGGACCAGTACGGAAAATGGTAGAATGAGTGTGAGTACCGGAAAATTGTTGCATCCGGGCCAGTATCGGCAAAAGGTGGAATCCGTGCGAGTACCGAAAAATTGTCCGGACCAGTTCGGAAAAATGGTAGAATGAGTGGGAGTGCCGGAAAATTGTTGAATCCGGGCCAGTATCGGCAAAAGGTGGAATCCGTGCGAGTACCGAAAAACTGTCCGGACCAGTTCGGAAAAATGGTAGAATCAGTGGGAGTGCCGGAAAATTGTTGAATCCGGGCCTGTATCGGCAAAAGGTGGAATCCGTGCGAGTACCGAAAAACTGTCCGGACTAGTACGGAAAAATGGTAGAAACCGTGCGAGTACCGAAAAATTGTTGAATCCGGTCGAGTACCGGCAAAAGGTGGAATTCCTTCGAGTACCGAAAACTGTCCGGACCAGTACGGAAAATGGTAGAATGAGTGTGAGTACCGGAAAATTGTTGCATCCGGGCCAGTATCGGCAAAAGGTGGAATCCGTGCGAGTACCGAAAAACTGTCCGGACCAGTACGGAAAAATGGTAGAATCAGTGCGAGTGCCGGAAAATTGTTGAATCCGGGCCTGTATCGGCAAAAGGTGGAATCCGTGCGAGTACCGAAAAACTGTCCGGACCAGTACGGAAAAATGGTAGAAACAGTGCGAGTACCGAAAAATTGTTGAATCCGGTCGAGTACCGGGAAAAGGTGGAATTCCTTCGAGTACCGAAAAACTGTCCGGACTAGTACGGAAAAATGGTAGAATCAATGGGAGTGCCGAAAAATTGTTGATTCCGTGCCAGTATCGGCAAAAGGTGGAATCCGTGCGAGTACTGAAAAACTGTCAGGACCAGTTCGGAAAAATGGTAGAATCAGTGTGAGTGCCGGAAAATTGTTGAATCCGGGCCAGTATCGGCAAAAGGTGCAATCCGTGCGAGTACCGAAAAACTGTCTGGACCAGTTCGGAAAGATGGTAGAATGAGTGTGAGTGCCGGAAAATTGTTGAATCCGAGCCAGTATAGGCAAAAGGTGGAATCCGTGCGAGTTCCGAAAAACTGTCCGGACCAGTTCGGAAAAATGGTAGAAACAGTGCGAGTACCGAAAAATTGTTGAATCCGGTCGAGTACCGGGAAAGGGTGGAATTCCTTCGAGTACCGAAAACTGTCCGGACCAGTACGGAAAATGGTAGAATGAGTGTGAGTATCGGAAAATTGTTGCATCCGGGCCAGTATCGGCAAAAGGTGGAATCCGTGCGAGTACCGAAAAACTGTCCGGACCAGTACGGAAAAATGGTAGAAACAGTGCGAGTACCGAAAAATTGTTGAATCCGGTCGAGTACCGGGAAAAGGTCGAATTCCTTCGAGTACCGAAAACTGTCCGGACCAGTACGGAAAATGGTAGAATGAGTGTGAGTACCGGAAAATTGTTGCATCCGGGTCAGTATCGGCAAAAGGTGGAATCCGTGCGAGTACCGAAAAATTGTCCGGACCAGTTCGGAAAAATGGTAGAATGAGTGGGAGTGCCGGAAAATTGTTGAATCCGGGCCAGTATAGGTAAAAGGTGGAATCCGTGCGAGTACCGAAAAACTGTCCGGACCAGTTCGAAAAAATGGTAGAATCAGTGTGAGTGCTGAAAAATTGTTGAATCCGGGCCAGTATCGGCAAAAGGTGGAATCCGTGCGAGTACCGAAAAACTGTCCGGACCAGTACGGAAAAATGGTAGAAACAGTGCGAGTACCGAAAAATTGTTGAATCCGGTCGAGTACCGGGAAAAGGTGGAATTCCTTCGAGTACCGAAAACTGTCCGGACCAGTACGGAAAATGGTAGAATGAGTGTGAGTATCGGAAAATTGTTGCATCCGGGCCAGTATCGGCAAGAGGTGGAATCCGTGCGAGTACCGAAAAACTGTCCGGACTAGTACGGAAAAATGGTAGAATCAGTGTGAGTGCCGAAAAATTGTTGAATCCGGGCCAGTATCAGCAAAAGGTGGAATCCGTGCGAGTACCGAAAAACTGCCCGGACCAGTTCGGAAAAATGGTAGAATCAGTGGGAGTGCCGGAAAATTGTTGAATTCGGGCCAGTATCGGCAAAAGGTGGAATCCGTGCGAGTACCGAAAAACTGTCCGGACCAGTACGGAAAAATGGTAGAATCAGTGTGACTGCCGGAAAATTGTTGAATCCGGGCCAGTATCGGCAAAAGGTGGAATCCGTGCGAGTACCGAAAAACTGTCCGGACCAGTACGGAAAAATGGTAGAAACAGTGCGAGTACCGAAAAATTGTTGAATCCGGTCGAGTACCGGGAAAAGGTCGAATTCCTTCGAGTACCGAAAACTGTCCGGACCAGTACGGAAAATGGTAGAATGAGTGTGAGTACCGGAAAATTGTTGCATCCGGGCCAGTATCGGCAAAAGGTGGAATCCGTGCGAGTACCGAAAAATTGTCCGGACCAGTTCGGAAAAATGGTAGAATGAGTGGGAGTGCCGGAAAATTGTTGAATCCGGGCCAGTATCGGCAAAAGGTGGAATCCGTGCGAGTACCGAAAAACTGTCCGGACCAGTTCGGAAAAATGGTAGAATCAGTGGGAGTGCCGGAAAATTGTTGAATCCGGGCCTGTATCGGCAAAAGGTGGAATCCGTGCGAGTACCGAAAAACTGTCCGGACCAGTACGGAAAAATGGTAGAAACCGTGCGAGTACCGAAAAATTGTTGAATCCGGTCGAGTACCGGCAAAAGGTGGAATTCCTTCGAGTACCGAAAACTGTCCGGACCAGTACGGAAAATGGTAGAATGAGTGTGAGTATCGGAAAATTGTTGCATCCGGGCCAGTATCGGCAAGAGGTGGAATCCGTGCGAGTACCGAAAAACTGTCCGGACTAGTACGGAAAAATGGTAGAATCAGTGTGAGTGCCGAAAAATTGTTGAATCCGGGCCAGTATCGGCAAAAGGTGGAATCCGTGCGAGTACCGAAAAACTGCCCGGACCAGTACGGAAAAATGGTAGAAACCGTGCGAGTACCGAAAAATTGTTGAATCCGGTCGAGTACCGGCAAAAGGTGGAATTCCTTCGAGTACCGAAAACTGTCCGGACCAGTACGGAAAATGGTAGAATGAGTGTGAGTATCGGAAAATTGTTGCATCCGGGCCAGTATCGGCAAGAGGTGGAATCCGTGCGAGTACCGAAAAACTGTCCGGACTAGTACGGAAAAATGGTAGAATCAGTGTGAGTGCCGAAAAATTGTTGAATCCGGGCCAGTATCGGCAAAAGGTGGAATCCGTGCGAGTACCGAAAAACTGCCCGGACCAGTTCGGAAAAATGGTAGAATCAGTTGGAGTGCCGGAAAATTGTTGAATGCGGGCCAGTATCGGCAAAAGGTGGAATCCGTGCGAGTACCGAAAAACTGTCCGGACCAGTACGGAAAAATGGTAGAATCAGTGTGACTGCCGGAATGTTGTTGAATCCGGGCCAGTATCGGCAAAAGGTGGAATCCGTGCGAGTACCGAAAAACTGTCCGGACCAGTACGGAAAAATGGTAGAAACAGTGCGAGTACCGAAAAATTGTTGAATCCGGTCGAGTACCGGGAAAAGGTCGAATTCCTTCGAGTACCGAAAACTGTGCGGACCAGTACGGAAAATGGTAGAATGAGTGTGAGTACCGGAAAATTGTT
Organism: Vitis vinifera; assembly: GCF_030704535.1. Lineage (NCBI taxonomy): Eukaryota > Viridiplantae > Streptophyta > Magnoliopsida > Vitales > Vitaceae > Vitis > Vitis vinifera. Next base: position 7,436,140 of record NC_081819.1, read on the forward strand.
GCATCCGGGCCAGTATCGGCAAAAGGTGGAATCCGTGCGAGTACCGAAAAATTGTCCGGACCAGTTCGGAAAAATGGTAGAATGAGTGGGAGTGCCGGAAAATTGTTGAATCCGGGCCAGTATCGGCAAAAGGTGGAATCCGTGCGAGTACCGAAAAACTGTCCGGACCAGTTCGGAAAAATGGTAGAATCAGTGGGAGTGCCGGAAAATTGTTGAATCCGGGCCTGTATCGGCAAAAGGTGGAATCCGTGCGAGTACCGAAAAACTGTCCGGACTAGTACGGAAAAATGGTAGAAACCGTGCGAGTACCGAAAAATTGTTGAATCCGGTCGAGTACCGGCAAAAGGTGGAATTCCTTCGAGTACCGAAAACTGTCCGGACCAGTACGGAAAATGGTAGAATGAGTGTGAGTACCGGAAAATTGTTGCATCCGGGCCAGTATCGGCAAAAGGTGGAATCCGTGCGAGTACCGAAAAACTGTCCGGACCAGTACGGAAAAATGGTAGAATCAGTGTGAGTGCCGGAAAATTGTTGAATCCGGGCCAGTATCGGCAAAAGGTGGAATCCGTGCGAGTACCGAAAAACTGTCCGGACCAGTACGGAAAAATGGTAGAAACAGTGCGAGTACCGAAAAATTGTTGAATCCGGTCGAGTACCGGGAAAAGGTGGAATTCCTTCGAGTACCGAAAAACTGTCCGGACTAGTACGGAAAAATGGTAGAATCAATGGGAGTGCCGAAAAATTGTTGATTCCGTGCCAGTATCGGCAAAAGGTGGAATCCGTGCGAGTACTGAAAAACTGTCAGGACCAGTTCGGAAAAATGGTAGAATCAGTGTGAGTGCCGGAAAATTGTTGAATCCGGGCCAGTATCGGCAAAAGGTGCAATCCGTGCGAGTACCGAAAAACTGTCTGGACCAGTTCGGAAAGATGGTAGAATGAGTGTGAGTGCCGGAAAATTGTTGAATCCGAGCCAGTATAGGCAAAAGGTGGAATCCGTGCGAGTTCCGAAAAACTGTCCGGACCAGTACGGAAAAATGGTTGAATCAGTGGGAGTGCCGGAAAATTGTTGAATCCGGGCCAGTATCGGCAAAAGGTGGAATCCGTGCAAGTACCGAAAAACAGTCCGGACCAGTTCGGAAAAATGGTAGAATCAGTGGGAGTGCCGGAAAATTGTTGAATCCGGGCCAGTATCGGCAAAAGGTGGAATCCGTGCGAGTACCGAAAAACTGTCCGGACCAGTTCGGAAAAATGGTAGAAACAGTGCGAGTACCGAAAAATTGTTGAATCCGGTCGAGTACCGGGAAAGGGTGGAATTCCTTCGAGTACCGAAAACTGTCCGGACCAGTACGGAAAATGGTAGAATGAGTGTGAGTATCGGAAAATTGTTGCATCCGGGCCAGTATGGGCAAAAGGTGGAATCCGTGCGAGTACCGAAAAACTGTCCGGACCAGTACGGAAAAATGGTAGAAACAGTGCGAGTACCGAAAAATTGTTGAATCCGGTCGAGTACCGGGAAAAGGTCGAATTCCTTCGAGTACCGAAAACTGTCCGGACCAGTACGGAAAATGGTAGAATGAGTGTGAGTACCGGAAAATTGTTGCATCCGGGTCAGTATCGGCAAAAGGCGGAATCCGTGCGAGTACCGAAAAATTGTCCGGACCAGTTCGGAAAAATGGTAGAATGAGTGGGAGTGCCGAAAAATTGTTGAATCCGGGCCAGTATAGGTAAAAGGTGGAATCCGTGCGAGTACCGAAAAACTGTCCGGACCAGTTCGAAAAAATGGTAGAATCAGTGTGAGTGCCGAAAAATTGTTGAATCCGGGCCAGTATCGGCAAAAGGTGGAATCCGTGCGAGTACCGAAAAACTGTCCAGACCAGTACGGAAAAATGGTAGAAACAGTGCGAGTACCGAAAAATTGTTGAATCCGGTCGAGTACCGGGAAAAGGTGGAATTCCTTCGAGTACCGAAAACTGTCCGGACCAGTACGGAAAATGGTAGAATGAGTGTGAGTATCGGAAAATTGTTGCATCCGGGCCAGTATCGGCAAGAGGTGGAATCCGTGCGAGTACCGAAAAACTGTCCGGACTAGTACGGAAAAATGGTAGAATCAGTGTGAGTGCCGAAAAATTGTTGAATCCGGGCCAGTATCAGCAAAAGGTGGAATCCGTGCGAGTACCGAAAAACTGCCCGGACCAGTTCGGAAAAATGGTAGAATCAGTGGGAGTGCCGGAAAATTGTTGAATTCGGGCCAGTATCGGCAAAAGGTGGAATCCGTGCGAGTACCGAAAAACTGTCCGGACCAGTACGGAAAAATGGTAGAATCAGTGTGACTGCCGGAAAATTGTTGAATCCGGGCCAGTATCGGCAAAAGGTGGAATCCGTGCGAGTACCGAAAAACTGTCCGGACCAGTACGGAAAAATGGTAGAAACAGTGCGAGTACCGAAAAATTGTTGAATCCGGTCGAGTACCGGGAAAAGGTCGAATTCCTTCGAGTACCGAAAACTGTCCGGACCAGTACGGAAAATGGTAGAATGAGTGTGAGTACCGGAAAATTGTTGCATCCGGGCCAGTATCGGAAAAAGGTGGAATCCGTGCGAGTACCGAAAAATTGTCCGGACCAGTTCGGAAAAATGGTAGAATGAGTGGGAGTGCCGGAAAATTGTTGAATCCGGGCCAGTATCGGCAAAAGGTGGAATCCGTGCGAGTACCGAAAAACTGTCCGGACCAGTTCGGAAAAATGGTAGAATCAGTGGGAGTGCCGGAAAATTGTTGAATCCGGGCCTGTATCGGCAAAAGGTGGAATCCGTGCGAGTACCGAAAAACTGTCCGGACCAGTACGGAAAAATGGTAGAAACCGTGCGAGTACCGAAAAATTGTTGAATCCGGTCGAGTACCGGCAAAAGGTGGAATTCCTTCGAGTACCGAAAACTGTCCGGACCAGTACGGAAAATGGTAGAATGAGTGTGAGTACCGGAAAATTGTTGCATCCGGGCCAGTATCGGCAAAAGGTGGAATCCGTGCGAGTACCGAAAAACTGTCCGGACCAGTACGAAAAAATGGTAGAATCAGTGTGAGTGCCGGAAAATTGTTGAATCCGGGCCAGTATCGGCAAAAGGTGGAATCCGTGCGAGTACCGAAAAACTGTCCGGACCAGTACGGAAAAATGGTAGAAACAGTGCGAGTACCGAAAAATTGTTGAATCCGGTCGAGTACCGGGAAAAGGTGGAATTCCTTCGAGTACCGAAAACTGTCCGGACCAGTACGGAAAATGGTAGAATGAGTGTGAGTACCGGAAAATTGTTGCATCCGGGCCAGTATCGGCAAATGGTGGAATCCGTGCGAGTACCGAAAAACTGTCCGGACCAGTTCGGAAAAATGGTAGAATGAGTGGGAGTGCCGGAAAATTGTTGAATCCGGGCCAGTATCGGCAAAAGGTGGAATCCGTGAGAGTACCGAAAAACTGTCCGGACCAGTTCGGAAAAATGGTAGAATCAGTGGGAGTGCCGAAAAATTGTTGAATCCGGGCCTGTATCGGCAAAAGGTGGAATCCGTGCGAGTACCGAAAAACTGTCCGGACCAGTACGGAAAAATGGTAGAAACCGTGCGAGTACCGAAAAATTGTTGAATCCGGTCGAGTACCGGGAAAAGGTGGAATTCCTTCGAGTATCGAAAACTGTCCGGACCAGTACGGAAAATGGTAGAATGAGTGTGAGTACCGGAAAATTGTTGCATCCGGGCCAGTATCGGCAAAAGGTGGAATGCGTGCGAGTACCGAAAAACTGTCCGAACCAGTACGGAAAAATGGTAGAATCAGTGTGAGTGCCGAAAAATTGTTGAATCCGGGCCAGTATCGGCAAAAGGTGGAATCCGTGCGAGTACCGAAAAACTGCCCGGACCAGTTCGGAAAAATGGTAGAATCAGTGGGAGTGCCGGAAAATTGTTGAATTCGGGCCAGTATCGGCAAAAGGTGGAATCCGTGCGAGTACCGAAAAACTGTCCGGACCAGTACGGAAAAATGGTAGAATCAGTGTGACTGCCGGAAAATTGTTGAATCCGGGCCAGTATCGGCAAAAGGTGGAATCCGTGCGAGTACCGAAAAACTGTCCGGACCAGTACGGAAAAATGGTAGAAACAGTGCGAGTACCGAAAAATTGTTGAATCCGGTCGAGTACCGGGAAAAGGTGGAATTCCTTCGAGTACCGAAAACTGTCCGGACCAGTACGGAAAATGGTAGAATGAGTGTGACTACCGGAAAATTGTTGCATCCGGGTCAGTATCGGCAAAAGGTGGAATCCGTGCGAGTACCGAAAAATTGTCCGGACCAGTTCGGAAAAATGGTAGAATGAGTGGGAGTGCCGGAAAATTGTTGAATCCGGGCCAGTATAGGTAAAAGGTGGAATCCGTGCGAGTACCGAAAAGCTGTCCGGACCAGTTCGAAAAAATGGTAGAATCAGTGTGAGTGCCGAAAAATTGTTGAATCCGGGCCAGTATCGGCAAAAGGTGGAATCCGTGCGAGTACCGAAAAACTGTCCGGACCAGTACGGAAAAATGGTAGAAACAGTGCGAGTACCGAAAAATTGTTGAATCCGGTCGAGTACCGGGAAAAGGTGGAATTCCTTCGAGTACCGAAAACTGTCCGGACCAGTACGGAAAATGGTAGAATGAGTGTGAGTATCGGAAAATTGTTGCATCCGGGCCAGTATCGGCAAGAGGTGGAATCCGTGCGAGTACCGAAAAACTGTCCGGACTAGTACGGAAAAATGGTAGAATCAGTGTGAGTGCCGAAAAATTGTTGAATCCGGGCCAGTATCAGCAAAAGGTGGAATCCGTGCGAGTACCGAAAAACTGCCCGGACCAGTTCGGAAAAATGGTAGAATCAGTGGGAGTGCCGGAAAATTGTTGAATTCGGGCCAGTATCGGCAAAAGGTGGAATCCGTGCGAGTACCGAAAAACTGTCCGGACCAGTACGGAAAAATGGTAGAATCAGTGTGACTGCCGGAAAATTGTTGAATCCGGGCCAGTATCGGCAAAAGGTGGAATCCGTGCGAGTACCGAAAAACTGTCCGGACCAGTACGGAAAAATGGTAGAAACAGTGCGAGTACCGAAAAATTGTTGAATCCGGTCGAGTACCGGGAAAAGGTCGAATTCCTTCGAGTACCGAAAACTGTCCGGACCAGTACGGAAAATGGTAGAATGAGTGTGAGTACCGGAAAATTGTTGCATCCGGGCCAGTATCGGCAAAAGGTGGAATCCGTGCGAGTACCGAAAAATTGTCCGGACCAGTTCGGAAAAATGGTAGAATGAGTGGGAGTGCCGGAAAATTGTTGAATCCGGGCCAGTATCGGCAAAAGGTGGAATCCGTGCGAGTACCGAAAAACTGTCCGGACCAGTTCGGAAAAATGGTAGAATCAGTGGGAGTGCCGGAAAATTGTTGAATCCGGGCCTGTATCGGCAAAAGGTGGAATCCGTGCGAGTACCGAAAAACTGTCCGGACCAGTACGGAAAAATGGTAGAAACCGTGCGAGTACCGAAAAATTGTTGAATCCGGTCGAGTACCGGCAAAAGGTGGAATTCCTTCGAGTACCGAAAACTGTCCGGACCAGTACGGAAAATGGTAGAATGAGTGTGAGTACCGGAAAATTGTTGCATCCGGGCCAGTATCGGCAAAAGGTGGAATCCGTGCGAGTACCGAAAAACTGTCAGGACCAGTACGAAAAAATGGTAGAATCAGTGTGAGTGCCGGAAAATTGTTGAATCCGGGCCAGTATCGGCAAAAGGTGGAATCCGTGCGAGTACCGAAAAATTGTCCGGACCAGTTCGGAAAAATGGTAGAATGAGTGGGAGTGCCGGAAAATTGTTGAATCCGGGCCAGTATCGGCAAAAGGTGGAATCCGTGCGAGTACCGAAAAACTGTCCGGACCAGTTCGGAAAAATGGTAGAATCAGTGGGAGTGCCGGAAAATTGTTGAATCCGGGCCTGTATCGGCAAAAGGTGGAATCCGTGCGAGTACCGAAAAACTGTCCGGACCAGTACGGAAAAATGGTAGAATCAGTGGGAGTGCCGGAAAATTGTTGAATCCGGGCCTGTATCGGCAAAAGGTGGAATCCGTGCGAGTACCGAAAAACTGTCCGGACCAGTACGGAAAAATGGTAGAAACCGTGCGAGTACCGAAAAATTGTTGAATCCGGTCGAGTACCGGCAAAAGGTGGAATTCCTTCGAGTACCGAAAACTGTCCGGACCAGTACGGAAAATGGTAGAATGAGTGTGAGTACCGGAAAATTGTTGCATCCGGGCCAGTATCGGCAAAAGGTGGAATCCGTGCGAGTACCGAAAAACTGTCAGGACCAGTACGAAAAAATGGTAGAATCAGTGTGAGTGCCGGAAAATTGTTGAATCCGGGCCAGTATCGGCAAAAGGTGGAATCCGTGCGAGTACCGAAAAACTGTCCGGACCAGTACGGAAAAATGGTAGAAACAGTGCGAGTACCGAAAAATTGTTGAATCCGGTCGAGTACCGGGAAAAGGTGGAATTCCTTCGAGTACCGAAAACTGTCCGGACCAGTACGAAAAATGGTAGAATGAGTGTGAGTACCGGAAAATTGTTGCATCCGGGCCAGTATCGGCAAATGGTGGAATCCGTGCGAGTACCGAAAAACTGTCCGGACCAGTTCGGAAAAATGGTAGAATGAGTGGGAGTGCCGGAAAATTGTTGAATCCGGGCCAGTATCGGCAAAAGGTGGAATCCGTGCGAGTACCGAAAAACTGTCCGGACCAGTACGGAAAAATGGTAGAAACCGTGCGAGTACCGAAAAATTGTTGAATCCGGTCGAGTACCGGGAAAAGGTGGAATTCCTTCGAGTATCGAAAACTGTCCGGACCAGTACGGAAAATGGTAGAATGAGTGTGAGTACCGGAAAATTGTTGCATCCGGGCCAGTATCGGCAAAAGGTGGAATGCGTGCGAGTACCGAAAAACTGTCCGAACCAGTACGGAAAAATGGTAGAATCAGTGTGAGTGCCGAAAAATTGTTGAATCCGGGCCAGTATCGGCAAAAGGTGGAATCCGTGCGAGTACCGAAAAACTGCCCGGACTAGTTCGGAAAAATGGTAGAATCAGTGGGAGTGCCGGAAAATTGTTGAATTCGGGCCAGTATCGGCAAAAGGTGGAATCCGTGCGAGTACCGAAAAACTGTCCGGACCAGTACGGAAAAATGGTAGAATCAGTGTGACTGCCGGAAAATTGTTGAATCCGGGCCAGTATCGGCAAAAGGTGGAATCCGTGCGAGTACCGAAAAACTGTCCGGACCAGTACGGAAAAATGGTAGAAACAGTGCGAGTACCGAAAAATTGTTGAATCCGGTCGAGTACCGGGAAAAGGTGGAATTCCTTCGAGTACCGAAAACTGTCCGGACCAGTACGGAAAATGGTAGAATGAGTGTGACTACCGGAAAATTGTTGCATCCGGGTCAGTATCGGCAAAAGGTGGAATCCGTGCGAGTACCGAAAAATTGTCCGGACCAGTTCGGAAAAATGGTAGAATGAGTGGGAGTGCCGGAAAATTGTTGAATCCGGGCCAGTATAGGTAAAAGGTGGAATCCGTGCGAGTACCGAAAAACTGTCCGGACCAGTTCGAAAAAATGGTAGAATCAGTGTGAGTGCCGAAAAATTGTTGAATCCGGGCCAGTATCGGCAAAAGGTGGAATCCGTGCGAGTACCGAAAAACTGTCCGGACCAGTACGGAAAAATGGTAGAAACAGTGCGAGTACCGAAAAATTGTTGACTCCGGTCGAGTACCGGGAAAAGGTGGAATTCCTTCGAGTACCGAAAACTGTCCGGACCAGTACGGAAAATGGTAGAATGAGTGTGAGTATCGGAAAATTGTTGCATCCGGGCCAGTATCGGCAAGAGGTGGAATCCGTGCGAGTACCGAAAAACTGTCCGGACTAGTACGGAAAAATGGTAGAATCAGTGTGAGTGCCGAAAAATTGTTGAATCCGGGCCAGTATCAGCAAAAGGTGGAATCCGTGCGAGTACCGAAAAACTGCCCGGACCAGTTCGGAAAAATGGTAGAATCAGTGGGAGTGCCGGAAAATTGTTGAATTCGGGCCAGTATCGGCAAAAGGTGGAATCCGTGCGAGTACCGAAAAACTGTCCGGACCAGTACGGAAAAATGGTAGAATCAGTGTGACTGCCGGAAAATTGTTGAATCCGGGCCAGTATCGGCAAAAGGTGGAATCCGTGCGAGTACCGAAAAACTGTCCGGACCAGTACGGAAAAATGGTAGAAACAGTGCGAGTACCGAAAAATTGTTGAATCCGGTCGAGTACCGGGAAAAGGTCGAATTCCTTCGAGTACCGAAAACTGTCCGGACCAGTACGGAAAATGGTAGAATGAGTGTGAGTACCGGAAAATTGTTGCATCCGGGCCAGTATCGGCAAAAGGTGGAATCCGTGCGAGTACCGAAAAATTGTCCGGACCAGTTCGGAAAAATGGTAGAATGAGTGGGAGTGCCGGAAAATTGTTGAATCCGGGCCAGTATCGGCAAAAGGTGGAATCCGTGCGAGTACCGAAAAACTGTCCGGACCAGTTCGGAAAAATGGTAGAATCAGTGGGAGTGCCGGAAAATTGTTGAATCCGGGCCTGTATCGGCAAAAGGTGGAATCCGTGCGAGTACCGAAAAATTGTCCGGACCAGTTCGGAAAAATGGTAGAATGAGTGGGAGTGCCGGAAAATTGTTGAATCCGGGCCAGTATCGGCAAAAGGTGGAATCCGTGCGAGTACCGAAAAACTGTCCGGACCAGTTCGGAAAAATGGTAGAATCAGTGGGAGTGCCGGAAAATTGTTGAATCCGGGCCTGTATCGGCAAAAGGTGGAATCCGTGCGAGTACCGAAAAACTGTCCGGACCAGTACGGAAAAATGGTAGAAACCGTGCGAGTACCGAAAAATTGTTGAATCCGGTCGAGTACCGGCAAAAGGTGGAATTCCTTCGAGTACCGAAAACTGTCCGGACCAGTACGGAAAATGGTAGAATGAGTGTGAGTACCGGAAAATTGTTGCATCCGGGCCAGTATCGGCAAAAGGTGGAATCCGTGCGAGTACCGAAAAACTGTCCGGACCAGTACGGAAAAATGGTAGAATCAGTGTGAGTGCCGGAAAATTGTTGAATCCGGGCCAGTGTCGGCAAAAGGTGGAATCCGTGCGAGTACCGAAAAACTGTCCGGACCAGTACGGAAAAATGGTAGAAACAGTGCGAGTACCGAAAAATTGTTGAATCCGGTCGAGTACCGGGAAAAGGTGGAATTCCTTCGAGTACCGAAAAACTGTCCGGACTAGTACGGAAAAATGGTAGAATCAATGGGAGTGCCGAAAAATTGTTGATTCCGTGCCAGTATCGGCAAAAGGTGGAATCCGTGCGAGTACTGAAAAACTGTCAGGACCAGTTCGGAAAAATGGTAGAATCAGTGTGAGTGCCGGAAAATTGTTGAATCCGGGCCAGTATCGGCAAAAGGTGCAATCCGTGCGAGTACCGAAAAACTGTCTGGACCAGTTCGGAAAGATGGTAGAATGAGTGTGAGTGCCGGAAAATTGTTGAATCCGAGCCAGTATAGGCAAAAGGTGGAATCCGTGCGAGTTCCGAAAAACTGTCCGGACCAGTACGGAAAAATGGTTGAATCAGTGGGAGTGCCGGAAAATTGTTGAATCCGGGCCAGTATCGGCAAAAGGTGGAATCCGTGCAAGTACCGAAAAACTGTCCGGACCAGTTCGGAAAAATGGTAGAATCAGTGGGAGTGCCGGAAAATTGTTGAATCCGGGCCAGTATCGGCAAAAGGTGGAATCCGTGCGAGTACCGAAAAACTGTCCGGACCAGTTCGGAAAAATGGTAGAAACAGTGCGAGTACCGAAAAATTGTTGAATCCGGTCCAGTACCGGGAAAGGGTGGAATTCCTTCGAGTACCGAAAACTGTCCGGACCAGTACGGAAAATGGTAGAATGAGTGTGAGTATCGGAAAATTGTTGCATCCGGGCCAGTATCGGCAAAAGGTGGAATCCGTGCGAGTACCGAAAAACTGTCCGGACCAGTACGGAAAAATGGTAGAAATAGTGCGAGTACCGAAAAATTGTTGAATCCGGTCGAGTACCGGGAAAAGGTCGAATTCCTTCGAGTACCGAAAACTGTCCGGACCAGTACGGAAAATGGTAGAATGAGTGTGAGTACCGGAAAATTGTTGCATCCGGGTCAGTATCGGCAAAAGGTGGAATCCGTGCGAGTACCGAAAAATTGTCCGGACCAGTTCGGAAAAATGGTAGAATGAGTGGGAGTGCCGGAAAATTGTTGAATCCGGGCCAGTATAGGTAAAAGGTGGAATCCGTGCGAGTACCGAAAAACTGTCCGGACCAGTTCGAAAAAATGGTAGAATCAGTGTGAGTGCCGAAAAATTGTTGATTCCGGGCCAGTATCGGCAAAAGGTGGAATCCGTGCGAGTACCGAAAAACTGTCCGGACCAGTACGGAAAAATGGTAGAAACAGTGCGAGTACCGAAAAATTGTTGAATCCGGTCGAGTACCGGGAAAAGGTGGAATTCCTTCGAGTACCGAAAACTGTCCGGACCAGTACGGAAAATGGTAGAATGAGTGTGAGTACCGGAAAATTGTTGCATCCGGGCCAGTATCGGCAAAAGGTGGAATCCGTGCGAGTACCGAAAAACTGTCCGGACCAGTACGGAAAAATGGTAGAAATAGTGCGAGTACCGAAAAATTGTTGAATCCGGTCGAGTACCGGGAAAAGGTCGAATTCCTTCGAGTACCGAAAACTGTCCGGACCAGTACGGAAAATGGTAGAATGAGTGTGAGTATCGGAAAATTGTTGCATCCGGGCCAGTATCGGCAAAAGGTGGAATCCGTGCGAGTACCGAAAAACTGTCCGGACCAGTACGGAAAAATGGTAGAATCAGTGTGACTGCCGGAAAATTGTTGAATCCGGGCCAGTATCGGCAAAAGGTGGAATCCGTGCGAGTACCGAAAAACTGTCCGGACCAGTACGGAAAAATGGTAGAAACAGTGCGAGTACCGAAAAATTGTTGAATCCGGTCGAGTACCGGGAAAAGGTCGAATTCCTTCGAGTACCGAAAACTGTCCGGACCAGTACGGAAAATGGTAGAATGAGTGTGAGTACCGGAAAATTGTTGCATCCGGGCCAGTATCGGCAAAAGGTGGAATCCGTGCGAGTACCGAAAAATTGTCCGGACCAGTTCGGAAAAATGGTAGAATGAGTGGGAGTGCCGGAAAATTGTTGAATCCGGGCCAGTATCGGCAAAAGGTGGAATCCGTGCGAGTACCGAAAAACTGTCCGGACCAGTTCGGAAAAATGGTAGAATCAGTGGGAGTGCCGGAAAATTGTTGAATCCGGGCCTGTATCGGCAAAAGGTGGAATCCGTGCGAGTACCGAAAAACTGTCCGGACCAGTACGGAAAAATGGTAGAAACCGTGCGAGTACCGAAAAATTGTTGAATCCGGTCGAGTACCGGCAAAAGGTGGAATTCCTTCGAGTACCGAAAACTGTCCGGACCAGTACGGAAAATGGTAGAATGAGTGTGAGTACCGGAAAATTGTTGCATCCGGGCCAGTATCGGCAAAAGGTGGAATCCGTGCGAGTACCGAAAAACTGTCCGGACCAGTACGGAAAAATGGTAGAATCAGTGTGAGTGCCGGAAAATTGTTGAATCCGGGCCAGTATCGGCAAAAGGTGGAATCCGTGCGAGTACCGAAAAACTGTCCGGACCAGTACGGAAAAATGGTAGAAACAGTGCGAGTTCCGAAAAATTGTTGAATCCGGTCGAGTACCGGGAAAAGGTGGAATTCCTTCGAGTACCGAAAAAATGTCCGGACCAGTACGGAAAAATGGTAGAATCAATGGGAGTGCCGAAAAATTGTTGATTCCGTGCCAGTATCGGCAAAAGGTGGAATCCGTGCGAGTACCGAAAAACTGTCCGGACCAGTTCGAAAAAATGGTAGAATCAGTGTGAGTGCCGGAAAATTGTTGAATCCGGGCCAGTATAGGCAAAAGGTGGAATCCGTGCGAGTACCGAAAAACTGTCCGGACCAGTTCGGAAAAATGGTAGAATCAGTGGGAGTGCCGGAAAATTGTTGAATCCAGGCCTGTATCGGCAAAAGGTGCAATCCGTGCGAGTACCGAAAAACTGTCTGGACCAGTTCGGAAAGATGGTAGAATGAGTGTGAGTGCCGGAAAATTGTTGAATCCGAGCCAGTATAGGCAAAAGGTGGAATCCGCGCGAGTTCCGAAAAACTGTCCGGACCAGTACGGAAAAATGGTTGAATCAGTGGGAGTGCCGGAAAATTGTTGAATCCGGGCCAGTATCGGCAAAAGGTGGAATCCGTGCAAGTACCGAAAAACTGTCCGGACAAGTTCGGAAAAATGGTAGAATCAGTGGGAGTGCCGGAAAATTGTTGAATCCGGGCCAGTATCGGCAAAAGGTGGAATCCGTGCGAGTACCGAAAAACTGTCCGGACCAGTTCGGAAAAATGGTAGAATCAGTGGGAGTGCCGGAAAATTGTTGAATCCGGGCCAGTATCGGCAAAAGGTGGAATCCGTGCGAGTACCGAAAAACTGTCCGGACCAGTACGGAAAAATGGTAGAATCAGTGTGAGTGCCGGAAAATTGTTGAATCCGGGCCAGTATCGGCAAAAGGTGGAATCCGTGCGAGTACCGAAAAACTGTCCGGACCAGTACGGAAAAATGGTAGAAACAGTGCGAGTACCGAAAAATTGTTGAATCCGGTCGAGTACCGGGAAAGGGTGGAATTCCTTCGAGTACCGAAAACTGTCCGGACCAGTACGGAAAATGGTAGAATGAGTGTGAGTATCGGAAAATTGTTGCATCCGGGCCAGTATCGGCAAAAGGTGGAATCCGTGCGAGTACCGAAAAACTCTCCGGACCAGTACCGAAAAATGGTAGAATCAGTGTGAGTGCCGGAAAATTGTTGAATCCGGGCCAGTATCGGCAAAAGGTGGAATCCGTGCGAGTACCGAAAAACTGTCCGGACCAGTTCGGAAAAATGGTAGAATCAGTGGGAGTGCCGGAAAATTGTTGAATCCGGGCCAGTATCGGCAAAAGGTGGAATCCGTGCGAGTACCGAAAAACTGTCCGGACCAGTACGGAAAAATGGTAGAATCAGTGTGAGTGCCGGAAAATTGTTGAATCCGGGCCAGTATCGGCAAAAGGTGGAATCCGTGCGAGTACCGAAAAACTGTCCGGACCAGTACGGAAAAATGGTAGAAACAGTGCGAGTACCGAAAAATTGTTGAATCCGGTCGAGTACCGGGAAAAGGTGGAATTCCTTCGAGTACCGAAAACTGTCCGGACCAGTACGGAAAATGGTAGAATGAGTGTGAGTACCGGAAAATTGTTGCATCCGGGCCAGTATCGGCAAAAGGTGGAATCCGTGCGAGTACCGAAAAACTGTCCGGACCAGTACGGAAAAATGGTAGAATCAGTGTGAGTGCCGGAAAATTGTTGAATCCGGGCCAGTATCGGCAAAAGGTGGAATCCGTGCGAGTACCGAAAAACTGTCCGGACCAGTACGGAAAAATGGTAGAAACAGTGCGAGTACCGAAAAATTGTTGAATCCGGTCGAGTACCGGGAAAAGGTGGAATTCCTTCGAGTACCGAAAACTGTCCGGACCAGTACGGAAAATGGTAGAATGAGTGTGAGTACCGGAAAATTGTTGCATCCGGGCCAGTATCGGCAAAAGGTGGAATCCGTGCGAGTACCGAAAAACTGTCCGGACCAGTACGGAAAAATGGTAGAATCAGTGTGAGTGCCGGAAAATTGTTGAATCCGGGCCAGTATCGGCAAAAGGTGGAATCCGTGCGAGTACCGAAAATTTGCCCGGACCAGTTCGGAAAAATGGTAGAATCAGTGGGAGTGCCGGAAAATTGTTGAATTCGGGCCAGTATCGGCAAAAGGTGGAATCCGTGCGAGTACCGAAAAACTGTCCGGACCAGTACGGAAATATGGTAGAATCAGTGTGACTGCCGGAAAATTGTTGAATCCGGGCCAGTATCGGCAAAAGGTGGAATCCGTGCGAGTACCGAAAAACTGTCCGGACCAGTACGGAAAAATGGTAGAAACAGTGCGAGTACCGAAAAATTGTTGAATCCGGTCGAGTACCGGGAAAAGGTCGAATTCCTTCGAGTACCGAAAACTGTCCGGACCAGTACGGAAAATGGTAGAATGAGTGTGAGTACCGGAAAATTGTTGCATCCGGGCCAGTATCGGCAAAAGGTGGAATCCGTGCGAGTACCGAAAAACTGTCAGGACCAGTTCGGAAAAATGGTAGAATCAGTGTGAGTGCCGGAAAATTGTTGAATCCGGGCCAGTATCGGCAAAAGGTGGAATCCGTGCGAGTACCGAAAAACTGCCCGGAGCAGTTCGGAAAAATGGTAGAATCAGTGGGAGTGCCGGAAAATTGTTGAATTCGGGCCAGTATCGGCAAAAGGTGGAATCCGTGCGAGTACCGAAAAACTGTCCGGACCAGTACGGAAAAATGGTAGAATCAGTGTGACTGCCGGAAAATTGTTGAATCCGGGCCAGTATCGGCAAAAGGTGGAATCCGTGCGAGTACCGAAAAACTGTCCGGACCAGTACGGAAAAATGGTAGAAACAGTGCGAGTACCGAAAAATTGTTGAATCCGGTCGAGTACCGGGAAAAGGTCGAATTCCTTCGAGTACCGAAAACTGTCCAGACCAGTACGGAAAATGGTAGAATGAGTGTGAGTACCGGAAAATTGTTGCATCCGGGCCAGTATCGGCAAAAGGTGGAATCCGTGCGAGTACCGAAAAATTGTCGGGACCAGTACGGAAAAATGGTAGAATGAGTGGGAGTGCCGGAAAATTGTTGAATCCGGGCCAGTATCGGCAAAAGGTGGAATCCGTGCGAGTACCGAAAAACTGTCCGGACCAGTTCGGAAAAATGGCAGAATCAGTGGGAGTGCCGGAAAATTGTTGAATCCGGGCCTGTATCGGCAAAAGGTGGAATCCGTGCGAGTACCGAAAAACTGTCCGGACCAGTACGGAAAAATGGTAGAAACCGTGCGAGTACCGAAAAATTGTTGAATCCGGTCGAGTACCGGGAAAAGGTGGAATTCCTTCGAGTACCGAAAACTGTCCGGACCAGTACGGAAAATGGTAGAATGAGTGTGAGTACCGGAAAATTGTTGCATCCGGGCCAGTATCGGCAAAAGGTGGAATCCGTGCGAGTACCGAAAAAATGTCAGGACCAGTTCGGAAAAATGGTAGAATCAGTGTGAGTGCCGGAAAATTGTTGAATCCGGGCCAGTATCGGCAAAAGGTGGAATCCGTGCGAGTACCGAAAAACTGCCCGGACCAGTTCGGAAAAATGGTAGAATCAGTGGGAGTGCCGGAAAACTGTTGAATTCGGGCCAGTATCGGCAAAAGGTGGAATCCGTGCGAGTACCGAAAAACTGTCCGGACCAGTACGGAAAAATGGTAGAATCAGTGTGACTGCCGGAAAATTGTTGAATCCGGGCCAGTATCGGAAAAAGGTGGAATCCGTGCGAGTACCGAAAAACTGTCCGGACCAGTACGGAAAAATGGTAGAAACAGTGCGAGTACCGAAAAATTGTTGAATCCGGTCGAGTACCGGGAAAAGGTCGAATTCCTTCGAGTACCGAAAACTGTCCGGACCAGTACGGAAAATGGTAGAATGAGTGTGAGTACCGGAAAATTGTTGCATCCGGGCCAGTATCGGCAAAAGGTGGAATCCGTGCGAGTACCGAAAAATTGTCGGGACCAGTTCGGAAAAATGGTAGAATGAGTGGGAGTGCCGGAAAATTGTTGAATCCGGGCCAGTATCGGCAAAAGGTGGAATCCGTGCGAGTACCGAAAAACTGTCCGGACCAGTTCGGAAAAATGGTAGAATCAATGGGAGTGCCGGAAAATTGTTGAATCCGGGCCTGTATCGGCAAAAGGTGGAATCCGTGCGAGTACCGAAAAACTGTCCGGACCAGTACGGAAAAATGGTAGAAACCGTGCGAGTACCGAAAAATTGTTGAATCCGGTCGAGTACCGGGAAAAGGTGGAATTCCTTCGAGTACCGAAAACTGTCCGGACCAGTACGGAAAATGGTAGAATGAGTGTGAGTACCGGAAAATTGTTGCATCCGGGACAGTATCGGCAAAAGGTGGAATCCGTGCGAGTACCGAAAAACTGTCCGGACCAGTACGGAAAAATGGTAGAATCAGTGTGAGTGCCGGAAAATTGTTGAATCCGGGCCAGTATCGGCAAAAGGTGGAATCCGTGCGAGTACCGAAAAACAGTCCGGACCAGTTCTGAAAAATGGTAGAAACAGTGCGAGTACCGAAAAATTGTTGAATCCGGTCGAGTACCGGGAAAAGGTGGCATTCCTTCGAGTACCGAAAAACTGTCCGGACCAGTACGGAAAAATGGTAGAATCAATGGGAGTGCCGAAAAATTGTTGATTCCGTGCCAGTATCGGCAAAAGGTGGAATCCGTGCGAGTACTGAAAAACTGTCAGGACCAGTTCGGAAAAATGGTAGAATCAGTGTGAGTGCCGGAAAATTGTTGAATCCGGGCCAGTATCGGCAAAAGGTGCAATCCGTGCGAGTACCGAAAAACTGTCTGGACCAGTTCGGAAAGATGGTAGAATGAGTGTGAGTGCCGGAAAATTGTTGAATCCGAGCCAGTATAGGCAAAAGGTGGAATCCGTGCGAGTACCGAAAAACTGTCCGGACCAGTTCGGAAAAATGGTAGAATCAGTGGGAGTGCCGGAAAATTGTTGAATCCGGGCTTGTATCGGCAAAAGGTGGAATCCGTGCGTGTACCGAAAAACTGTCCGGACCAGTACGGAAAAATGGTAGAAACAGTGCGAGTACCGAAAAATTGTTGAATCCGGTCGAGTACCGGGAAAAGGTGGAATTCCTTCGAGTACCGAAAACTGTCCGGACCAGTACGGAAAATGGTAGAATCAGTGTGAGTATCGGAAAATTGTTGCATCCGGGCCAGTATCGGAAAAAGGTGGAATCCGTGCGAGTACCGAAAAACTCTCCGGACCAGTACCGAAAAATGGTAGAATCAGTGTGAGTGCCGGAAAATTGTTGAATCCGGGCCAGTATCGGCAAAAGGTGGAATCCGTGCGAGTACCGAAAAACTGTCCGTACCAGTTCGGAAAAATGGTAGAATCAGTGGGAGTGCCGGAAAATTGTTGAATCCGGGCCAGTATCGGCAAAAGGTGGAATCCGTGCGAGTACCGAAAAACTGTCCGGACGAGTACGGAAAAATGGTAGAAACAGTGCGAGTACCGAAAAATTGTTGAATCCGGTCGAGTACCGGGAAAAGGTGGAATTCCTTCGAGCACCGAAAACTGTCCGGACCAGTACGGAAAATGGTAGAATGAGTGTGAGTACCGAAAAATTGTTGCATCCGGGCCAGTATCGGCAAAAGGTGGAATCCGTGCGAGTACCGAAAAACTGTCAGGACCAGTTCGGAAAAATGGTAGAATCAGTGGGAGTGCCGGAAAATTGTTGAATCCGGGCCTGTATCGGCAAAAGGTGGAATCCGTGCGAGTACCGAAAAACTGTCCGGACCAGTTCGGAAAAATGGTAGAATCAGTGGGAGTACCGGAAAATTGTTGAATCCGGGCTTGTATCGGCAAAAGGTGGAATCCGTGCGTGTACCGAAAAACTGTCCGGACCAGTACGGAAAAATGGTAGAAACAGTGCGAGTACCGAAAAATTGTTGAATCCGGTCGAGTACCGGGAAAAGGTCGAATTCCTTCGAGTACCGAAAACTGTCCGGACCAGTACGGAAAATGGTAGAATGAGTGTGAGTACCGGAAAATTGTTGCATCCGGGCCAGTATCGGCAAAAGGTGGAATCCGTGCGAGTACCGAAAAATTGTCGGGACCAGTTCGGAAAAATGGTAGAATGAGTGGGAGTGCCGGAAAATTGTTGAATCCGGGCCAGTATCGGCAAAAGGTGGAATCCGTGCGAGTACCGAAAAACTGTCCGGACCAGTTCGGAAAAATGGTAGAATCAATGGGAGTGCCGGAAAATTGTTGAATCCGGGCCTGTATCGGCAAAAGGTGGAATCCGTGCGAGTACCGAAAAACTGTCCGGACCAGTACGGAAAAATGGTAGAAACCGTGCGAGTACCGAAAAATTGTTGAATCCGGTCGAGTACCGGGAAAAGGTGGAATTCCTTCGAGTACCGAAAACTGTCCGGACCAGTACGGAAAATGGTAGAATGAGTGTGAGTACCGGAAAATTGTTGCATCCGGGACAGTATCGGCAAAAGGTGGAATCCGTGCGAGTACCGAAAAACTGTCCGGACCAGTACGGAAAAATGGTAGAATCAGTGTGAGTGCCGGAAAATTGTTGAATCCGGGCCAGTATCGGCAAAAGGTGGAATCCGTGCGAGTACCGAAAAACAGTCCGGACCAGTTCGGAAAAATGGTAGAAACAGTGCGAGTACCGAAAAATTGTTGAATCCGGTCGAGTACCGGGAAAAGGTGGCATTCCTTCGAGTACCGAAAAACTGTCCGGACCAGTACGGAAAAATGGTAGAATCAATGGGAGTGCCGAAAAATTGTTGATTCCGTGCCAGTATCGGCAAAAGGTGGAATCCGTGCGAGTACTGAAAAACTGTCAGGACCAGTTCGGAAAAATGGTAGAATCAGTGTGAGTGCCGGAAAATTGTTGAATCCGGGCCAGTATCGGCAAAAGGTGCAATCCGTGCGAGTACCGAAAAACTGTCTGGACCAGTTCGGAAAGATGGTAGAATGAGTGTGAGTGCCGGAAAATTGTTGAATCCGAGCCAGTATAGGCAAAAGGTGGAATCCGTGCGAGTACCGAAAAACTGTCCGGACCAGTTCGGAAAAATGGTAGAATCAGTGGGAGTGCCGGAAAATTGTTGAATCCGGGCTTGTATCGGCAAAAGGTGGAATCCGTGCGTGTACCGAAAAACTGTCCGGACCAGTACGGAAAAATGGTAGAAACAGTGCGAGTACCGAAAAATTGTTGAATCCGGTCGAGTACCGGGAAAAGGTGGAATTCCTTCGAGTACCGAAAACTGTCCGGACCAGTACGGAAAATGGTAGAATCAGTGTGAGTATCGGAAAATTGTTGCATCCGGGCCAGTATCGGAAAAAGGTGGAATCCGTGCGAGTACCGAAAAACTCTCCGGACCAGTACCGAAAAATGGTAGAATCAGTGTGAGTGCCGGAAAATTGTTGAATCCGGGCCAGTATCGGCAAAAGGTGGAATCCGTGCGAGTACCGAAAAACTGTCCGTACCAGTTCGGAAAAATGGTAGAATCAGTGGGAGTGCCGGAAAATTGTTGAATCCGGGCCAGTATCGGCAAAAGGTGGAATCCGTGCGAGTACCGAAAAACTGTCCGGACGAGTACGGAAAAATGGTAGAAACAGTGCGAGTACCGAAAAATTGTTGAATCCGGTCGAGTACCGGGAAAAGGTGGAATTCCTTCGAGCACCGAAAACTGTCCGGACCAGTACGGAAAATGGTAGAATGAGTGTGAGTACCGAAAAATTGTTGCATCCGGGCCAGTATCGGCAAAAGGTGGAATCCGTGCGAGTACCGAAAAACTGTCAGGACCAGTTCGGAAAAATGGTAGAATCAGTGGGAGTGCCGGAAAATTGTTGAATCCGGGCCTGTATCGGCAAAAGGTGGAATCCGTGCGAGTACCGAAAAACTGTCCGGACCAGTTCGGAAAAAAGGTAGAATCAGTGGGAGTGCCGGAAAATTGTTGAATCCGGGCTTGTATCGGCAAAAGGTGGAATCCGTGCGTGTACCGAAAAACTGTCCGGACCAGTACGGAAAAATGGTAGAAACAGTGCGAGTACCGAAAAATTGTTGAATCCGGTCGAGTACCGGGAAAAGGTGGAATTCCTTCGAGTACCGAAAACTGTCCGGACCAGTACGGAAAATGGTAGAATCAGTGTGAGTATCGGAAAATTGTTGCATCCGGGCCAGTATCGGAAAAAGGTGGAATCCGTGCGAGTACCGAAAAACTCTCCGGACCAGTACCGAAAAATGGTAGAATCAGTGTGAGTGCCGGAAAATTGTTGAATCCGGGCCAGTATCGGCAAAAGGTGGAATCCGTGCGAGTACCGAAAAACTGTCCGTACCAGTTCGGAAAAATGGTAGAATCAGTGGGAGTGCCGGAAAATTGTTGAATCCGGGCCAGTATCGGCAAAAGGTAGAATCCGTGCGAGTACCGAAAAACTGTCCGGACGAGTACGGAAAAATGGTAGAAACAGTGCGAGTACCGAAAAATTGTTGAATCCGGTCGAGTACCGGGAAAAGGTGGAATTCCTTCGAGCACCGAAAACTGTCCGGACCAGTACGAAAAATGGTAGAATGAGTGTGAGTACCGAAAAATTGTTGCATCCGGGCCAGTATCGGCAAAAGGTGGAATCCGTGCGAGTACCGAAAAACTGTCAGGACCAGTTCGGAAAAATGGTAGAATCAGTGGGAGTGCCGGAAAATTGTTGAATCCGGGCCTGTATCGGCAAAAGGTGGAATCCGTGCGAGTACCGAAAAACTGTCCGGACCAGTTCGGAAAAAAGGTAGAATCAGTGGGAGTGCCGGAAAATTGTTGAATCCGGGCTTGTATCGGCAAAAGGTGGAATCCGTGCGTGTACCGAAAAACTGTCCGGACCAGTACGGAAAAATGGTAGAAACAGTGCGAGTACCGAAAAATTGTTGAATCCGGTCGAGTACCGGGAAAAGGTGGAATTCCTTCGAGTACCGAAAACTGTTCGGACCAGTACGGAAAATGGTAGAATCAGTGTGAGTATCGGAAAATTGTTGCATCCGGGCCAGTATCGGCAAAAGGTGGAATCCGTGCGAGTACCGAAAAACTCTCCGGACCAGTACCGAAAAATGGTAGAATCAGTGGGAGTGCCGGAAAATTGTTGAATCCGGGCCTGTATCGGCAAAAGGTGGAATCCGTGCGAGTACCGAAAAACTGTCCGGACCAGTACGGAAAAATGGTAGAAACCGTGCGAGTACCGAAAAATTGTTGAATCCGGTCGAGTACCGGGAAAAGGTGGAATTCCTTCGAGTACCGAAAACTGTCTGGACCAGTACGGAAAATGGTAGAATGAGTGTGAGTACCGGAAAATTGTTGCATCCGGGCCAGTATCGGCAAAAGGTGGAATCCGTGCGAGTACCGAAAAACTGTCCGGACCAGTACGGAAAAATGGTAGAATCAGTGTGAGTGCCGGAAAATTGTTGAATCCGGGCCTGTATCGGCAAAAGGTGGAATCCGTGCGAGTACCGAAAAACTGTCCGGACCAGTACGGAAAAATGGTAGAAACAGTGCGAGTACCGAAAAATTGTTGAATCCGGTCGAGTACCGGGAAAAGGTGGAATTCCTTCGAGTACCGAAAACTGTCCGGACCAGTACGGAAAATGGTAGAATGAGTGTGAGTACTGGAAAATTGTTGCATCCGGGCCAGTATCGGCAAAAGGTGGAATCCGTGCGAGTACCGAAAAACTGTCCGGACCAGTACGGAAAAATGGTAGAATCAGTGTGAGTGCCGGAAAATTGTTGAATCCGGCCCAGTATCGGCAAAAGGTGCAATCCGTGCGAGTACCGAAAAACTGTCTGGACCAGTTCGGAAAGATGGTAGAATGAGTGTGAGTGCCGGAAAATTGTTGAATCCGGGCCAGTATCGGCAAAAGGTGCAATCCGTGCGAGTACCGAAAAACTGTCTGGACCAGTTCGGAAAGATGGTAGAATGAGTGTGAGTGCCGGAAAATTGTTGAATCCGAGCCAGTATAGGCAAAAGGTGGAATCCGTGCGAGTACCGAAAAACTGTCCGGACCAGTTCGGAAAAATGGTAGAATCAGTGGGAGTGCCGGAAAATTGTTGAATCCGGGCTTGTATCGGCAAAAGGTGGAATCCGTGCGTGTACCGAAAAACTGTCCGGACCAGTACGGAAAAATGGTAGAAACAGTGCGAGTACCGAAAAATTGTTGAATCCGGTCGAGTACCGGGAAAAGGTGGAATTCCTTCGAGTACCGAAAACTGTCCGGACCAGTACGGAAAATGGTAGAATCAGTGTGAGTATCGGAAAATTGTTGCATCCGGGCCAGTATCGGAAAAAGGTGGAATCCGTGCGAGTACCGAAAAACTCTCCGGACCAGTACCGAAAAATGGTAGAATCAGTGTGAGTGCCGGAAAATTGTTGAATCCGGGCCAGTATCGGCAAAAGGTGGAATCCGTGCGAGTACCGAAAAACTGTCCGTACCAGTTCGGAAAAATGGTAGAATCAGTGGGAGTGCCGGAAAATTGTTGAATCCGGGCCAGTATCGGCAAAAGGTGGAATCCGTGCGAGTACCGAAAAACTGTCCGGACGAGTACGGAAAAATGGTAGAAACAGTGCGAGTACCGAAAAATTTTTGAATCCGGTCGAGTACCGGGAAAAGGTGGAATTCCTTCGAGCACCGAAAACTGTCCGGACCAGTACGGAAAATGGTAGAATGAGTGTGAGTACCGAAAAATTGTTGCATCCGGGCCAGTATCGGCAAAAGGTGGAATCCGTGCGAGTACCGAAAAACTGTCAGGACCAGTTCGGAAAAATGGTAGAATCAGTGGGAGTGCCGGAAAATTGTTGAATCCGGGCCTGTATCGGCAAAAGGTGGAATCCGTGCGAGTACCGAAAAACTGTCCGGACCAGTTCGGAAAAAAGGTAGAATCAGTGGGAGTGCCGGAAAATTGTTGAATCCGGGCTTGTATCGGCAAAAGGTGGAATCCGTGCGTGTACCGAAAAACTGTCCGGACCAGTACGGAAAAATGGTAGAAACAGTGCGAGTACCGAAAAATTGTTGAATCCGGTCGAGTACCGGGAAAAGGTGGAATTCCTTCGAGTACCGAAAACTGTTCGGACCAGTACGGAAAATGGTAGAATCAGTGTGAGTATCGGAAAATTGTTGCATCCGGGCCAGTATCGGCAAAAGGTGGAATCCGTGCGAGTACCGAAAAACTCTCCGGACCAGTACCGAAAAATGGTAGAATCAGTGTGAGTGCCGGAAAATTGTTGAATCCGGGCCAGTATCGGCAAAAGGTGGAATCCGTGCGAGTACCGAAAAACTGTCCGGACCAGTTCGGAAAAATGGTAGAATGAGTGTGAGTACCGAAAAATTGTTGCATCCGGGCCAGTATCGGCAAAAGGTGGAATCCGTGCGAGTACCGAAAAACTGTCAGGACCAGTTCGGAAAAATGGTAGAATCAGTGGGAGTGCCGGAAAATTGTTGAATCCGGGCCTGTATCGGCAAAAGGTGGAATCCGTGCGAGTACCGAAAAACTGTCCGGACCAGTACGGAAAAATGGTAGAAACCGTGTGAGTACCGAAAAATTGTTGAATCCGGTCGAGTACCGGGAAAAGGTGGAATTCCTTCGAGTACCGAAAACTGTCTGGACCAGTACGGAAAATGGTAGAATGAGTGTGAGTACCGGAAAATTGTTGCATCCGGGCCAGTATCGGCAAAAGGTGGAATCCGTGCGAGTACCGAAAAACTGTCCGGACCAGTACGGAAAATGGTAGAATGAGTGTGAGTACCGGAAAATTGTTGAATCCGGGCCAGTATCGGCAAAAGGTGCAATCCGTGCGAGTACAGAAAAACTGTCTGGACCAGTTCGGAAAGATGGTAGAATGAGTGTGAGTGCCGGAAAATTGTTGAATCCGAGCCAGTATAGGCAAAAGGTGGAATCCGTGCGAGTTCCGAAAAACTGTCCGGACCAGTACGGAAAAATGGTAGAATCAGTGTGAGTGCCGGAAAATTGTGGAATCCGGGCCAGTATCGGCAAAAGGTGGAATCCGTGCGAGTACCGAAAATCTGTCCGGACCAGTTCGGAAAAATGGTAGAATCAGTGGGAGTGCCGGAAAATTGTTGAATCCGGGCCAGTATCGGCAAAAGGTGGAATCCGTGCGAGTACCGAAAAACTGTCCGGACCAGTACGGAAAAATGGTAGAAACAGTGCGAGTACCGAAAAATTGTTGAATCCGGTCGAGTACCGGGAAAAGGTGGAATTCCTTCGAGTACCGAAAAACTGTCAGGACCAGTTCGGAAAAATGGTAGAATCAGTGTGAGTGCCGGAAAATTGTTGAATCCGGGCCAGTATCGGCAAAAGGTGGAATCCGTGCGAGTACCGAAAAACTGTCCGGACCAGTTCGGAAAAATGGTAGAATCAGTGGGAGTGCCGGAAAATTGTTGAATCCGGGCCAGTATCGGCAAAAGGTGGAATCCGTGCGAGTACCGAAAAACTGTCCGGACCAGTACGGAAAAATGGTAGAATCAATGGGAGTGCCGAAAAATTGTTGAATCCGTGCCAGTATCGGCAAAAGGTGGAATCCGTGCGAGTACCGAAAAACTGTCCGGACCAGTTCGAAAAAATGGTAGAATCAGTGTGAGTGCCGGAAAATTGTTGAATCCGGGCCAGTATAGGCAAAAGGTGGAATCCGTGCGAGTACCGAAAAACTGTCCGGACCAGTTCGGAAAAATGGTAGAATCAGTGGGAGTGCCGGAAAATTGTTGAATCCAGGCCTGTATCGGCAAAAGGTGGAATCCGTGCGAGTACCGAAAAACTGTCCGGACCAGTACGGAAAAATGGTAGAAACAGTGCGAGTACCGAAAAATTGTTGAATCCGGTCGAGTACCGGGAAAAGGTGGAATTCCTTCGAGTACCGAAAACTGTCCGGACCAGTACGGAAAATGGTAGAATGAGTGTGAGTACCGGAAAATTGTTGCATCCGGGCCAGTATCGGCAAAAGGTGGAATCCGTGCGAGTACCGAAAAACTGTCCGGACCAGTACGGAAAAATGGTAGAATCAGTGTGAGTGCCGGAAAATTGTTGAATCCGGGCCAGTATCGGCAAAAGGTGGAATCCGTGCGAGTACCGAAAAACTGTCCGGACCAGTTCGGAAAAATTGTAGAATAAGTGGGAGTGCCGGAAAATTGTTGAATCCGGGCCAGTATCGGCAAAAGGTGGAATCCGTGCGAGTACCGAAAAACTGTCCGGACCAGTTCGGAAAAATGGTAGAATGAGTGTGAGTGCCGGAAAATTGTTGAATCCGGGCCAGTATAGGCAAAAGGTGGAATCCGTGCGCGTACCGAAAAACTGTCCGGACCAGTACGGAAAAATGGTAGAAACAGTGCGAGTACCGAAAAATTGTTGAATCCGGTCGAGTACCGGGAAAAGGTGGAATTCCTTCGAGTACCGAAAACTGTCCGGACCAGTACGGAAAATGGTAGAATGAGTGTGAGTACCGGAAAATTGTTGCATCCGGGCCAGTATCGGCAAAAGGTGGAATCCGTGCGAGTACCGAAAAACTGTCCGGACCAGTACGGAAAAATGGTAGAATCAGTGTGAGTGCCGGAAAATTGTTGAATCCGGGCCAGTATCAGCAAAAGGTGGAATCCGTGCGAGTACCGAAAAACTGCCCGGACCAGTTCGGAAAAATGGTAGAATCAGTGGGAGTGCCGGAAAATTGTTGAATTTGGGCCAATATCGGCAAAAGGTGGAATCCGTGCGAGTACCGAAAAACTGTCCGGACCAGTACGGAAAAATGGTAGAATCAGTGTGACTGCCGGAAAATTGTTGAATCCGGGCCAGTATCGGCAAAAGGTGGAATCCGTGCGAGTACCGAAAAACTGTCCGGACCAGTACGGAAAAATGGTAGAAACAGTGCGAGTACCGAAAAATTGTTGAATCCGGTCGAGTACCGGGAAAAGGTCGAATTCCTTCGAGTACCGAAAACTGTCCGGACCAGTACGGAAAATGGTAGAATGAGTGTGAGTACCGGAAAATTGTTGCATCCGGGCCAGTATCGGCAAAAGGTGGAATCCGTGCGAGTACCGAAAAATTGTCCGGACCAGTTCGGAAAAATGGTAGAATGAGTGGGAGTGCCGGAAAATTGTTGAATCCGGGCCAGTATCGGCAAAAGGTGGAATCCGTGCGAGTACCGAAAAACTGTCAGGACCAGTTCGGAAAAATGGTAGAATCAGTGGGAGTGCCGGAAAATTGTTGAATCCGGGCCTGTATCGGCAAAAGGTGGAATACGTGCGAGTACCGAAAAACTGTCCGGACCAGTACGGAAAAATGGTAGAAACCGTGCGAGTACCGAAAAATTGTTGAATCCGGTCGAGTACCGGGAAAAGGTGGAATTCCTTCGAGTACCGAAAACTGTCTGGACCAGTACGGAAAATGGTAGAATGAGTGTGAGTACCGGAAAATTGTTGCATCCGGGCCAGTATCGGCAAAAGGTGGAATCCGTGCGAGTACCGAAAAACTGTCCGGACCAGTACGGAAAAATGGTAGAATCAGTGTGAGTGCCGGAAAATTGTTGAATCCGGGCCTGTATCGGCAAAAGGTGGAATCCGTGCGAGTACCGAAAAACTGTCCGGACCAGTACGGAAAAATGGTAGAAACAGTGCGAGTACCGAAAAATTGTTGAATCCGGTCGAGTACCGGGAAAAGGTGGAATTCCTTCGAGTACCGAAAACTGTCCGGACCAGTACGGAAAATGGTAGAATGAGTGTGAGTACTGGAAAATTGTTGCATCCGGGCCAGTATCGGCAAAAGGTGGAATCCGTGCGAGTACCGAAAAACTGTCCGGACCAGTACGGAAAAATGGTAGAATCAGTGTGAGTGCCGGAAAATTGTTGAATCCGGGCCAGTATCGGCAAAAGGTGCAATCCGTGCGAGTACCGAAAAACTGTCTGGACCAGTTCGGAAAGATGGTAGAATGAGTGTGAGTGCCGGAAAATTGTTGAATCCGAGCCAGTATAGGCAAAAGGTGGAATCCGTGCGAGTTCCGAAAAACTGTCCGGACCAGTACGGAAAAATGGTTGAATCTGTGGGAGTGCCGGAAAATTGTTGAATCCGGGCCAGTATCGGCAAAAGGTGGAATCCGTGCGAGTACCGAAAAACTGTCTGGACCAGTTCGGAAAGATGGTAGAATGAGTGTGAGTGCCGGAAAATTGTTGAATCCGAGCCAGTATAGGCAAAAGGTGGAATCCGTGCGAGTTCCGAAAAACTGTCCGGACCAGTTCGGAAAAATGGTAGAATCAGTGGGAGTGCCGGAAAATTGTTGAATCCGGGCCAGTATCGGCAAAAGGTGGAATCCGTGCCAGTACCGAAAAACTGTCCGGACCGGTTCGGAAAAATGGTAGAATCAGTGGGAGTGCCAGAAAATTGTTGAATCCGGGCCTGTATCGGCAAAAGGTGGAATCCGTGCGAGTACCGAAAAACTGTCCGGACCAGTACGGAAAAATGGTAGAAACAGTGCGAGTACCGAAAAATTGTTGAATCCGGTCGAGTACCGGGAAAAGGTGGAATTCCTTCGAGTACCGAAAACTGTCCGGACCAGTACGGAAAATGGTAGAATGAGTGTGAGTACTGGAAAATTGTTGCATCCGGGCCAGTATCGGCAAAAGGTGGAATCCGTGCGAGTACCGAAAAACTGTCGGGACCAGTTCGGAAAAATGGTAGAATCAGTGGGAGTGCCGGAAATTGTTGAATCCGGGCCAGTATCGGCAAAAGGTGGAATCCGTGCGAGTACCGAAAAACTGTCCGGACCAGTACGGAAAAATGGTAGAATCAATGGGAGTGCCGAAAAATTGTTGAATCCGTGCCAGTATCGGCAAAAGGTGGAATCCATGCGAGTACCGAAAAACTGTCCGAACCAGTTCGAAAAAATGGTAGAATCAGTGTGAGTGCCGGAAAATTGTTGAATCCGGGCCAGTATCGGCAAAAGGTGGAATCCGTGCGAGTACCGAAAAACTGTCTGGACCAGTTCGGAAAGATGGTAGAATGAGTGTGAGTGCCGGAAAATTGTTGAATCCGGGCCAGTATAGGCAAAAGGTGGAATCCGTGCGAGTACCGAAAAACTGTCCGGACCAGTTCGGAAAAATGGTAGAATCAGTGGGAGTGCCGAAAAATTGTTGAATCCGGGCCAGTATCGGCAAAAGGTGGAATCCGTGCGAGTACCGAAAAACTGTCCGGACCAGTACGGAAAAATGGTAGAATCAGTGGGAGTGCCGAAAAATTGTTGAATCCGTGCCAGTATCGGCAAAAGGTGGAATCCGT
The DNA here is from genome assembly GCF_030704535.1 of Vitis vinifera. NCBI lineage: Eukaryota > Viridiplantae > Streptophyta > Magnoliopsida > Vitales > Vitaceae > Vitis > Vitis vinifera. The sequence goes on from NC_081819.1 coordinate 7,464,314, forward strand.
GCGAGTACCGAAAAACTGTCAGGACCAGTTCGGAAAAATGGTAGAATCAGTGTGAGTGCCGGAAAATTGTTGAATCCGGGCCAGTATCGGCAAAAGGTGCAATCCGTGCGAGTACCGAAAAACTGTCTGGACCAGTTCGGAAAGATGGTAGAATGAGTGTGAGTGCCGGAAAATTGTTGAATCCGAGCCAGTATAGGCAAAAGGTGGAATCCGTGCGAGTTCCGAAAAACTGTCCGGACCAGTACGGAAAAATGGTAGAATCAGTGTGAGTGCCGGAAAATTGTGGAATCCGGGCCAGTATCGGCAAAAGGTGGAATCCGTGCGAGTACCGAAAATCTGTCCGGACCAGTTCGGAAAAATGGTAGAATCAGTGGGAGTGCCGGAAAATTGTTGAATCCGGGCCAGTATCGGCAAAAGGTGGAATCCGTGCGAGTACCGAAAAACTGTCCGGACCAGTACGGAAAAATGGTAGAAACAGTGCGAGTACCGAAAAATTGTTGAATCCGGTCGAGTACCGGGAAAAGGTGGAATTCCTTCGAGTACCGAAAAACTGTCAGGACCAGTTCGGAAAAATGGTAGAATCAGTGTGAGTGCCGAAAAATTGTTGAATCCGGGCCAGTATCGGCAAAAGGTGGAATCCGTGCGAGTACCGAAAAACTGTCCGGACCAGTTCGGAAAAATGGTAGAATCAGTGGGAGTGCCGGAAAATTGTTGAATCCGGGCCAGTATCGGCAAAAGGTGGAATCCGTGCGAGTACCGAAAAACTGTCCGGACCAGTACGGAAAAATGGTAGAATCAATGGGAGTGCCGAAAAATTGTTGAATCCGTGCCAGTATCGGCAAAAGGTGGAATCCGTGCGAGTACCGAAAAACTGTCCGGACCAGTTCGAAAAAATGGTAGAATCAGTGTGAGTGCCGGAAAATTGTTGAATCCGGGCCAGTATAGGCAAAAGGTGGAATCCGTGCGAGTACCGAAAAACTGTCCGGACCAGTTCGGAAAAATGGTAGAATCAGTGGGAGTGCCGGAAAATTGTTGAATCCAGGCCTGTATCGGCAAAAGGTGGAATCCGTGCGAGTACCGAAAAACTGTCCGGACCAGTACGGAAAAATGGTAGAAACAGTGCGAGTACCGAAAAATTGTTGAATCCGGTCGAGTACCGGGAAAAGGTGGAATTCCTTCGAGTACCGAAAACTGTCCGGACCAGTACGGAAAATGGTAGAATGAGTGTGAGTACCGGAAAATTGTTGCATCCGGGCCAGTATCGGCAAAAGGTGGAATCCGTGCGAGTACCGAAAAACTGTCCGGACCAGTACGGAAAAATGGTAGAATCAGTGTGAGTGCCGGAAAATTGTTGAATCCGGGCCAGTATCGGCAAAAGGTGGAATCCGTGCGAGTACCGAAAAACTGTCCGGACCAGTTCGGAAAAATTGTAGAATAAGTGGGAGTGCCGGAAAATTGTTGAATCCGGGCCAGTATCGGCAAAAGGTGGAATCCGTGCGAGTACCGAAAAACTGTCCGGACCAGTTCGGAAAAATGGTAGAATGAGTGTGAGTGCCGGAAAATTGTTGAATCCGGGCCAGTATAGGCAAAAGGTGGAATCCGTGCGCGTACCGAAAAACTGTCCGGACCAGTACGGAAAAATGGTAGAAACAGTGCGAGTACCGAAAAATTGTTGAATCCGGTCGAGTACCGGGAAAAGGTGGAATTCCTTCGAGTACCGAAAACTGTCCGGACCAGTACGGAAAATGGTAGAATGAGTGTGAGTACCGGAAAATTGTTGCATCCGGGCCAGTATCGGCAAAAGGTGGAATCCGTGCGAGTACCGAAAAACTGTCCGGACCAGTACGGAAAAATGGTAGAATCAGTGTGAGTGCCGGAAAATTGTTGAATCCGGGCCAGTATCGGCAAAAGGTGGAATCCGTGCGAGTACCGAAAAACTGTCCGGACCAGTTCGGAAAAATTGTAGAATAAGTGGGAGTGCCGGAAAATTGTTGAATCCGTGCCAGTATCGGCAAAAGGTGGAATCCGTGCGAGTACCGAAAACTGTCCGGACCAGTACGGAAAATGGTAGAATGAGGGTGAGTACCGGAAAATTGTTGCATCCGGGCCAGTATCGGCAAAAGGTGGAATCCGTGCGAGTACCGAAAAACTGTCCGGACCAGTACGGAAAAATGGTAGAATCAGTGTGAGTGCCGGAAAATTGTTGAATCCGGGCCAGTATCGGCAAAAGGTGGAATCCGTGCGAGTACCGAAAAACTGTCCGGACCAGTTCGGAAAAATTGTAGAATAAGTGGGAGTGCCGAAAAATTGTTGAATCCGTGCCAGTATCGGCAAAAGGTGGAATCCGTGCGAGTACCGAAAAACTGTCAGGACCAGTTCGGAAAAATGGTAGAATCAGTGTGAGTGCCGGAAAATTGTTGAATCCGGGCCAGTATCGGCAAAAGGTGCAATCCGTGCGAGTACCGAAAAACTGTCTGGACCAGTTCGGAAAGATGGTAGAATGAGTGTGAGTGCCGGAAAATTGTTGAATCCGAGCCAGTATAGGCAAAAGGTGGAATCCGTGCGAGTTCCGAAAAACTGTCCGGACCAGTTCGAAAAAATGGTTGAATCAGTGGGAGTGCCGGAAAATTGTTGAATCCGGGCCAGTATCGGCAAAAGGTGGAATCCGTGCGAGTACCGAAAAACTGTCGGACCAGTACGGAAAAATGGTAGAATCAGTGTGAGTGCCGGAAAATTGTTGAATCCGGGCCAGTATCGGCAAAAGGTGGAATCCGTGCGAGTACCGAAAAACTGTCCGGACCAGTTCGGAAAAATGGTAGAATCAGTGGGAGTGCCGGAAAATTGTTGAATCCGGGCCAGTATCGGCAAAAGGTGGAATCCGTGCGAGTACCGAAAAACTGTCCGGACCAGTACGGAAAAATGGTAGAAACAGTGCGAGTACCGAAAAATTGTTGAATCCGGTCGAGTACCGGGAAAAGGTGGAATTCCTTCGAGTACCGAAAAACTGTCAGGACCAGTTCGGAAAAATGGTAGAATCAGTGTGAGTGCCGGAAAATTGTTGAATCCGGGCCAGTATCGGCAAAAGGTGGAATCCGTGCGAGTACCGAAAAACTGTCCGGACCAGTTCGGAAAAATGGTAGAATCAGTGGGAGTGCCGGAAAATTGTTGAATCCGGGCCAGTATCGGCAAAAGGTGGAATCCGTGCGAGTACCGAAAAACTGTCCGGACCAGTACGGAAAAATGGTAGAATCAATGGGAGTGCCGAAAAATTGTTGAATCCGTGCCAGTATCGGCAAAAGGTGGAATCCGTGCGAGTACCGAAAAACTGTCCGGACCAGTTCGAAAAAATGGTAGAATCAGTGTGAGTGCCGGAAAATTGTTGAATCCGGGCCAGTATAGGCAAAAGGTGGAATCCGTGCGAGTACCGAAAAACTGTCCGGACTAGTTCGGAAAAATGGTAGAATCAGTGGGAGTGCCGGAAAATTGTTGAATCCAGGCCTGTATCGGCAAAAGGTGGAATCCGTGCGAGTACCGAAAAACTGTCCGGACCAGTACGGAAAAATGGTAGAAACAGTGCGAGTACCGAAAAATTGTTGAATCCGGTCGAGTACCGGGAAAAGGTGGAATTCCTTCGAGTACCGAAAACTGTCCGGACCAGTACGGAAAATGGTAGAATGAGTGTGAGTACCGGAAAATTGTTGCATCCGGGCCAGTATCGGCAAAAGGTGGAATCCGTGCGAGTACCGAAAAACTGTCCGGACCAGTACGGAAAAATGGTAGAATCAGTGTGAGTGCCGGAAAATTGTTGAATCCGGGCCAGTATCGGCAAAAGGTGGAATCCGTGCGAGTACCGAAAAACTGTCCGGACCAGTTCGGAAAAATTGTAGAATAAGTGGGAGTGCCGGAAAATTGTTGAATCCGGGCCAGTATCGGCAAAAGGTGGAATCCGTGCGAGTACCGAAAAACTGTCCGGACCAGTTCGGAAAAATGGTAGAATGAGTGTGAGTGCCGGAAAATTGTTGAATCCGGGCCAGTATAGGCAAAAGGTGGAATCCGTGCGCGTACCGAAAAACTGTCCGGACCAGTACGGAAAAATGATAGAAACAGTGCGAGTACCGAAAAATTGTTGAATCCGGTCGAGTACCGGGAAAAGGTGGAATTCCTTCGAGTACCGAAAACTGTCCGGACCAGTACGGAAAATGGTAGAATGAGTGTGAGTACCGGAAAATTGTTGCATCCGGGCCAGTATCGGCAAAAGGTGGAATCCGTGCGAGTACCGAAAAACTGTCCGGACCAGTACGGAAAAATGGTAGAATCAGTGTGAGTGCCGGAAAATTGTTGAATCCGGGCCAGTATCGGCAAAAGGTGGAATCCGTGCGAGTACCGAAAAACTGTCCGGACCAGTTCGGAAAAATTGTAGAATAAGTGGGAGTGCCGGAAAATTGTTGAATCCGGGCCAGTATCGGCAAAAGGTGGAATCCGTGCGAGTACCGAAAAACTGTCAGGACCAGTTCGGAAAAATGGTAGAATCAGTGTGAGTGCCGGAAAATTGTTGAATCCGGGCCAGTATCGGCAAAAGGTGGAATCTGTGCGAGTACCGAAAAACTGTCTGGACCAGTTCGGAAAGATGGTAGAATGAGTGTGAGTGCCAGAAAATTGTTGAATCCGGGCCAGTATAGGTAAAAGGGGGAATCCGTGCGAGTACCGAAAAACTGTCCGGACCAGTTCGAAAAAATGGTAGAATCAGTGTGAGTGCCGAAAAATTGTTGAATCCGGGCCAGTATCGGCAAAAGGTGGAATCCGTGCGAGTACCGAAAAACTGTCCGGACCAGTACGGAAAAATGGTAGAAACAGTGCGAGTACCGAAAAATTGTTGAATCCGGTCGAGTACCGGGAAAAGGTGGAATTCCTTCGAGTACCGAAAACTGTCCGGACCAGTACGGAAAATGGTAGACTGAGTGTGAGTACCGGAAAATTGTTGCATCCGGGCCAGTATCGGCAAAAGGTGGAATCCATGCGAGTACCGAAAAACTGTCCGGACCAGTACGGAAAAATGGTAGAATCAGTGTGAGTGCCGGAAAATTGTTGAATCCGGGCCAGTATCGGCAAAAGGTGGAATCCGTGCGAGTACCGAAAAACTGTCCGGACCAGTTCGGAAAAATTGTAGAATAAGTGGGAGTGCCGGAAAATTGTTGAATCCGGGCCAGTATCGGCAAAAGGTGGAATCCGTGCGAGTACCGAAAAACTGTCCGGACCAGTACGGAAAAATGGTAGAATCAATGGGAGTGCCGAAAAATTGTTGAATCCGTGCCAGTATCGGCAAAAGGTGGAATCCGTGCGAGTACCGAAAAACTGTCAGGACCAGTTCGGAAAAATGGTAGAATCAGTGTGAGTGCCGGAAAATTGTTGAATCCGGGCCAGTATCGGCAAAAGGTGGAATCCGTGCGAGTACCGAAAAACTGTCAGGACCAGTTCGGAAAAATGGTAGAATGAGTGTGAGTGCCAGAAAATTGTTGAATCCGGGCCAGTATAGGCAAAAGGTGGAATCCGTGCGCGTACCGAAAAACTGTCCGGACCAGTACGGAAAAATGGTAGAAACAGTGCGAGTACCGAAAAATTGTTGAATCCGGTCGAGTACCGGGAAAAGGTGGAATTCCTTCGAGTACCGAAAACTGTCCGGACCAGTACGGAAAATGGTAGAATGAGTGTGAGTACCGGAAAATTGTTGCATCCGGGCCAGTATCGGCAAAAGGTGGAATCCGTGCGAGTACCGAAAAACTGTCCGGACCAGTACGGAAAAATGGTAGAATCAGTGTGAGTGCCGGAAAATTGTTGAATTCGGGCCAGTATCGGCAAAAGGTGGAATCCGTGCGAGTACCGAAAAACTGTCCGGACCAGTTCGGAAAAATTGTAGAATAAGTGGGAGTGCCGGAAAATTGTTGAATCCGGGCCAGTATCGGCAAAAGGTGGAATCCGTGCGAGTACCGAAAAACTGTCAGGACCAGTTCGGAAAAATGGTAGAATCAGTGTGAGTGCCGGAAAATTGTTGAATCCGGGCCAGTATCGGCAAAAGGTGGAATCTGTGCGAGTACCGAAAAACTGTCTGGACCAGTTCGGAAAGATGGTAGAATGAGTGTGAGTGCCAGAAAATTGTTGAATCCGGGCCAGTATAGGTAAAAGGGGGAATCCGTGCGAGTACCGAAAAACTGTCCGGACCAGTTCGAAAAAATGGTAGAATCAGTGTGAGTGCCGGAAAATTGTTGAATCCGGGCCAGTATCGGCAAAAGGTGGAATCCGTGCGAGTACCGAAAAACTGTCTGGACCAGTTCGGAAAGATGGTAGAATGAGTGTGAGTGCCGGAAAATTGTTGAATCCGGGCCAGTATAGGCAAAAGGTGGAATCCATACGAGTACCGAAAAACTGTCCGGACCAGTTCGAAAAAATGGTGGAATCAGTGTGAGTGCCGGAAAATTGTTGAATCCGGGCCAGTATCGGCAAAAGCTGGAATCCGTGCGAGTACCGAAAAACTGTCCGGACCAGTTCGAAAAAATGGTAGAATCAGTGGGAGTGCCGGAAAATTGTTGAATCCGGGCCAGTATCGGCAAAAGGTGGAATCCGTGCGAGTACCGAAAAACTGTCCGGACCAGTTCGGAAAAATGGTAGAATGAGTGTGAGTGCCGGAAAATTGTTGAATCCGGGCCAGTATTGGCAAAAGGTGGAATCCGTGCGCGTACCGAAAAACTGTCCGGACCAGTACGGAAAAATGGTAGAAACAGTGCGAGTACCGAAAAATTGTTGAATCCGGTCGAGTACCGGGAAAAGGTGGAATTCCTTCGAGTACCGAAAACTGTCCGGACCAGTACGGAAAATGGTAGAATGAGTGTGAGTACCGGAAAATTGTTGCATCCGGGCCAGTATCGGCAAAAGGTGGAATCCG